>NC_057864.1:327671574-330152824 GCF_019393635.1 Dromiciops gliroides | reverse complement strand
GTGAGTAGAACCAGAATAACTTTTGCAACAATGTTGTTAAAACAATCAATTTTTAAGGACTTAATAATCAATGCAATAATTGCACAGGTAGAACCTATATATCTGACTGCTTCCCACCTCAGGGAGTGGAGAGTGTTGGGAGGGAAGTAGGGATAAAATTTGAAAATAAAACTTTAAATAAAAATGTTTATTATTTTAGAAAAAGGGAAAAAAAGGATCAATGGAATGGTCAACCATGATTCCAGTAATAAAGAATGCTATTCACCACCTAACAGTGAGGTAGGTGATAGAATACATCTGCATGCTGAGATACATTATCATATATGACCTTTATGGGAGTTTGTTTTGTTTGACTTTGCTTGTTTATCATAAAGGTTTTGATTGGGGGGGGGGGATGGACAATGATGGTTAACTGACTTGCCCTGGGTCACACAGCTAGTAAGTGTCAAGTATCAGAGGCTGAATTTGAACTCAGGTTCCCCTGAATCCAGGGCCAGTGTTTTATCCACTATACCACCTAGTTCCCCCCTTGATTTCTTTTTTTAAAAGAAAATTGAAAAAAAAATGAAAATAAAGGCAAAAAGAATTCAATAGAATTTGTTTATAGAAAAGACAGTATCTTCTGTGGTGTGTGTGGTGCAGTAGAGACTTAAAACATTTTGTTTTGCTATTTTTAAAATTAAATTTGAACTGATATTTTCTGTTTCTTACATCATCATAGTTATCCCTTCTATGCCCACAGAGCCATTTCATATAAGAAATAGTATTTTTTTGAAAGGAAAAAGAGTGGGGCCGCTAGGTGGCATAGTGGATAAAGCACAGGCCCTGGATTCAGGAGGACCTAAGTTCAAATCCAGCCTCAGAGACTTGACACTTAGCTATGTGACCCTGGGCAAGTCACTTAACCCTCATTGCCCCGCAAAAAAAAAAAAATTATGAAAGGGAAAAGAAATCATCACAACTGACTGTCCATTGAAAAAGTCCAAAACCATGTATAATGTGTAACATTTGCACACTGCCCACCTCCACAAAGGAGTGACTTGGGGCTGTCTTCTCATATGTCTTCATTTGAGTTCTGTTTATAACTGTTATATTTACCTTATTATTTCTTTTGGAGGCAATTGGGGTCAAGTGTCTTACCTAGGGTCACACAGCTAGTAAGTGTCTGAGGCTGGATTTGAACTCAGGTCTTCCTAACTCCAGGGCAGGTGCTTTATCCACTGCATCACCTAGCTACCCCTGTTACCTTTACTTTTGTTTCTCTGGTGTATAACGGTGTTTCCCATTGTGGTAATAACCGTGTATATTGTTCCCTTGGCTCAAAGTAGACTTTTAATATATGTCTCTCTCCCTGAGGTAATGCCTCAGACTTGTTCTAATTTGCATTTCTCTAATCAATAGTTATTTCTGGGGGCAGCTAGGTGGGGCAGTGGATATAACACTGGCCTTGGATTCAGAAGCCCAGGCTTGAAGCCAGGAAGACCTAAGCTTAAATCCCACATCTGACACATGCTGATTGTCAGATTCAATAATCACTTAATGTTCTATAAATGCTCTAAGACAGAGTAGATGCTGAAAAGTTGCTGACCTACATTGTTTTTCTCTTCTAGAAATTTCCCTTATCAATTAAATCTAAGGTCCAATATCTATCCTTATGATTACTTTGCTAAGGATACAATAATTTTATTCTTTGGCAAGATCACTTAAAATTGATTGAAATATCAAATTCTTTTGGAAATGAAAAATAAATATCAAACCACACCAAAACCCAAATGTGGAACTTCATGCTTTTCCTTGACTCTTGATCAAAAGCTAAAGATGTTGAATGATAGATAAAAAGCCACACAAAACTGGTCAACTACAATGGAAACCACTTCAATATGAACGTTGCCATTATTTAATACTCCTTCCATGCCTGTCTCACCATAGTTATTTCAGATCTTCTCCTTTCTCCTTCAGTTCCAAAATCAACT
This sequence comes from Dromiciops gliroides, assembly GCF_019393635.1. Taxonomy (NCBI): domain Eukaryota; kingdom Metazoa; phylum Chordata; class Mammalia; order Microbiotheria; family Microbiotheriidae; genus Dromiciops; species Dromiciops gliroides. Next base: position 330,150,851 of record NC_057864.1, on the reverse strand, counting down.
GCTAACACTCATCACCCAAGTCCTTGGTCATCAACTAGATCAGATAATTTGTTCTAAAAGACAGCATGGCAAAATGGATAGAAAACCAGTCAGAAACAGGTGAACATAGGTTCAAGCCTCACTTCTGACTCATACTAACCTTGTGACCCTGAGCAAATCATTTAATCTCTTAGTGGTTTAGGTAACTCTGGAAAATTAAATGTTGCACAGATGGTGCCAACCCACACTGATAAAGGGAGTTTCTTCCTTTACCAAAGAATTCTCTATACCAATGAAATTACAAGTCCAGTTCCTATCAGAACATGTTGTGAACTCTTTCACTTTATTTCAATTCAACATACATTTATCTCTACTCCTAATCAGTACCTCCAGTCCCTAAACAACCCTTCCAAGAGAAGAAGAATCACTCCTCTTCTCAAAAATAGCACCTTTTCTATGACTCCAAATATATTCTTTTTTCTTCATATTCCTGGTACATAGAGCTCACATAATCATCTTTATCATGTTCCATTTCTCCTTCATCATTGGTTTATGTACTGCCTTCAAAAATGCATAGATATTTCCATCTTAAAAAATAAACACAAATAAATTTTTAACTTGACTGATTTCATTTCAAGTTATATTTCCCCTTTAATTCATTATCATTTATGACCAAGTGGTCCCTACCTCACTATTTTCTAAACCCCAGTCAATAACAATATATTTCAATCACTTCTGGTCAAATCAAATGGCCTTTTCTAGGTCTTATTTGTAGCCTTGTTAGTATCTAGCACAGTAATGCCAGGTTTGGTAAATCTTTGTAATATCGAATGGAAATGCTTTCAATTACTATCTCTTTTTTTATAAATCAAAAAATCCTTTACCCTAATTTTCACACAACCTAACTAACTACACTCTATGCATTGGAAGACCTTGTTTCTCAATATTTTGGGGGGGGTTGTTTTTTTGTGGGGCAATGGGGTTAAGTGACTTGCCCAGGATTACATACCTAGTAAGTGTTAAGTGTCTGAGTCTGGATTTGAAGTCAGGTCCTCCTGACTCCAGGGCTGGTGCTTTATCCACTGTACCACCTAGCTGCCCCAGAAGACCTTTTTTCTTATCTCTAACCCTTTGCTTATGATAATCCTCTTACCTGAAAAGCTCTCTGAGTTCCACATTATATATAATAAGTGGTTTCCAAAGAGTGGCCTAGGAGTACCCAGGTATTCCTCAGAGCCTTTCAGGTAGTCAATAAAATAAAAAAAATAGTTTTGTAATAATACCAAGGTGTTTTAATTTATTTTAATAGTATTTTATTTTCCCAATTACTTATAAAGATTATTTTCAACATTTATTTTATAAGATTTTCAGGTTCAAATTTTTTTCTCCCTCCTTTCCTTGCATCCCCCATCTCCAAGATGGCAAGCAATCTCATATAGCTTATACAAGTACAACCATGTGAATATATTGCCACATTAGTCATGTTCTGAAAGAAAACAGAAAAAAAGGAAAAATCATAAAAATCCAAAAAAAAAAAGTGAGAATAGCATGCTTCGATCTGCATTCAGATTCCATGTTCTTTCTCTGGATGTGGATAGCATTTTCCATCATGAGTCTTTTGGAATTGTCTTGGGTCATTGTGTTGCTGAGAACTATGTCAATTATAGTTGATCATTACACAATATTGCTCTTACTATGTAAAATCTTCTGCTGGTTCTGCTCACTTCACTCAGCATCCGTTCATGAAAGTCTTTCCAGTTTTTCTGAAATCTGTCTGTTCATCATTTCTTATAGAAAAAGAGTATTCTATTACATTCATATACCACAACTAGTTCAACAGTTCCTTAATTGATGGGCATCCCCTCAATTTCTAATTGTTTGCTATGACAAAAACAGCTGCTATAAATATTTTTGTACATGGAGGTCTATTCCCTTTCATATGATCTCTTTGGGATACAAACCTAGTAGTGGTATTACTGGATAAAAGGGTATACGTCGTTTGATTGCCTTTTGGGCCTGGTTCCAAATTGCTCTTCAGAGTGGTTGGATCAGTTCACAACTCTATCAACTATGCATTAGTGTTTCAATTTTCCCACATATCCATCATTCATCATCTTCCTTTACTGTTATATTAGTCAATTTGATAGGTGTGAGGTAATGCCTCAGAGTTGTTCTAATTTGCATTTCTCTAATCAATAGTTATTTCTGGGGGCAGCTAGGTGGGGCAGTGGATATAGCACTGGCCCTGGATTCAGGAGGACCTGTTTTCAAATCCATCTCAAACCTTGACATTTACTAGCTATGTGACCCTGGGTGAGCCACTTAACCCTCATTGTCCCCCCAAAAAACAAACAAAAAAACCCAACAACAACAAAAAAGGTATTTCTAACATTTTTTATGTGACTATAGATACCTTTAATTTCAACATCTGAAAGCTACCTGTTCATATCCTTTGACATTTGTAAACTGGGGAATGACTTGTACTCTTATAAATTTGAATGACTTTTTTGCATATTTGAGAAATGAGGCCTTTATCAGAAACAGTTGTTATAAAAGTTGTTTCCCATCCTTCTGCTTTCCTTCCAATCTTGGTTACATTGGTTTTGTTTGTGCAAAAACTTTTAATGTAATCAAAATTATCCATTCATAATGTTCTCTATCTCTTGTTTGGTAATAAATTCTTTCCTTCTCCATAGATCTGACAGGTAAACTATTCCTTGCTCTCCTAAATTGCTTATGATTTCACCCTTTCTGAATAAATCATGTACTCATTTTGACCTTATCTTGGTATACAGTGTGAGACCTTGGTCTATGCCTAGTCTCTGCCATACCATTTTCCAATTTTTCACAGAAGATTTTGTCAAATAATGAGTTCTTATCGAAGAAGCTAGAGTCTTTGTGTTTATTTAACAGGAGATTGCTATATTCATTTACTGCTATACCTATGTACCTAATCTATTCCACTGATCCACCATGCTATTTCTTAGCCAGTATCAATTAGTTTTGTTTGTTTTTTTGCGGGGCAATGGGAGTTAAGTGACTTGCCCAGGGTCACACAGCTAGTAAGTGTTAAGTGTCTGAGGCTGGATTTGAACTCGGGTACTCCTGAATCCAGGGCCAGCGCTTTAACCACTGCGCCATCTAGCTGCCCCCAATCAATTAGTTTTGATGATAGCTGCTTTATAATATAATTTTACTTCTGGTATGGCTAGGTCACCTTCTTTTGCATTTTTTTTATTAATTCCCTTGATATTCTTGAACTTTTATTCTTCCAAATGAATTTTATTTGTTTCTACCTCCATAAAATATTTTTGGCAGTTTGGCTTGTATGGCATTGAATAATTAAATTAATTTAGGTAGAATTGCCATTTTCACAGTAGCTCAGCCTACCCATGAACAATTGATATTTTTCCAACTGTTTAGATCTTCCTTTATTTGTTTGAAAAGTGTTTGTAATAGTGTTCATATATTTCCTGAATTTTTCTTGACCAAGAGACTCCCAAATATTTTATATTGTCTATAGTTAATTTAAATGTAATTTCTATCTCTTGCCTATGAGTTTTGTTAGCAATACATAGAAATATTGATAATTTATGTGGGTTTTTTATATCCTGAAACTTTGCTAAAGTTGTTAGTTATTTCAAGTAGTATTTAGTTGATTCTCTAGGGTTCCCTAAGTACATAATTATATCATCTGCAAAGAGTGATAGTTTTATTTTCTCAGTGTCTGTTATATTTCTTTCCATTTATTTTTCTTCTCTTATTGCTAAAGCTAACATTTCTACTACAATATCAAATAGTAGTGGTGAAAATGGGCAGCTTGGTTCCATCTCTGATCTTATTGGGAAAGCTTCTAGCTTTCCCCATGACAGATAATACTTTCTTATGGTTTTAGATTTATACTACTTATCATTTTAAGGAAAGCTCCCTTTATTCCTATCTTCTCTAGTGTTTTTAATTGGAATGGGTACTATATTTTGTCAAAATCTTTTTCTGTATTTATTGAAATAATGATTTTTTTTGTTAGTTCTGCTATTTATATGGTCAACTATGTCAATAGTTTTCCTAATATTGAACCAACCCTGAATTTTTGGTATAAATCCCACCTGGTCACAGTGTCTTATCCTGGTGCTAATATTTTATTTAAAATTTTGCATCAATTTTAATTACAAAAATTGGTCTATAATTTTTTTCTCTGTTTTGACTCCTTTAGGCATCAGAATGAGGTGTTTTAATTTCTAAAGTTCTAAATACCAAGAAATACAATTAATATAAACACAAGCTCTTTTCAAGGTCCTTAAGCATGTAAAAGGAAACTGAAACTAAAAAGTTTGAGAGTGACTAATTTATACAAATTCTATCTTGTTCATTTAAAGTCATCCTTCATTCATGGTACCTTTTCTGATCATTTTTACTACCTCTGATCTCTCTTTTATCTAAAATCTTCCAATATCTTTTGTTTTTACCATATGTTTGGGTCAGTTAAGTCTGTTTTAGTGTTTTATACATCTTTGTCTTTTTCTTGAAAAGTTTTGACCTACTCTCCTTGTTATTGTAAGCTTCACAACATCATGATGATGTTGACAATGTATTTCAATGTATTTCAATGGCATGCTGCATAGTGTTGGGAATATTACAGGTTTTCTAAAAAATACTTATCAGAAATTGAAAAAATCTTAATAGAAAGTTATTTCATAACTTGAAATGCAAGATACTTTCCAATAACTTCCACCAATTGGTTCGAGTTCCAGGACAATACAAGCACAGACTTTCTTCCATGTGACAGCCCTTCAAGCATTTAATAAAAGCATCTAAAGTAGACCAGGAAAGGATATAGGAAGTCATTCATCCATTCCAGTTCCTTCATATTACACTAAGGAAAAGTTAATGTTTTGAATTGACTTGAACTGAACTGAAATGAATTGAATTCAACATTCTGACACTGAAAATATTTGTATGTAACTAAAATTTTGTGATTCAATTTTTTAAATATTGAACCAATATATTTAAATTTACTTCCAAATGTAAGTTATGACTCAATGAATCATGATGTTTAGCCCTAGTCATCTCTCAGGTTTTCATTGATTATCTACAAAGAAAAAATGGACAGAAAAAAACATCCAAATATAGGCATAGTTTCCTTCAAGGTTAAATAGGTTGGGAACAGGTCTATTCACAGGAATTCTCAGGCAGCAAAGATATATGCCATAAATTATAAAGAAATTAAGGTTTATGAATGATGGATGGAATTCTCCCTAGTCTCTCTTTGCCTGATAATTTTTTAAATATATTTTTATTTATTTATTTATCCTTTTTCTTTTTGTTATATTCTTATTATTTCCTTAAAACTTACATATTTCTAAAGGACTGTGATATGCAGTACTCAATCCAATATTCAAAAATAAATAATTACAAAGAATTTATTAAGCACCTAGTTGTATTGAGCACTTGGTACTGGAGATAGAAGTACAAAAACAAAATAGTCCCCTGTACTCATTGAGCTTAATTGCTAAATGGAAGTAAGCCTGTAGGGAGTAAGTCAAAGTAGGTTTAAGTTAAAAGAAAAGCTTTCATAAACCTTCTTGTTGTCTTGATCACATATGATGTGATTATTGTTGTTCAAATTTTGACCACATCTAATTTTCCTGAAATATTTTGTTCAAATAGACCCATTTCTTCCTTAGGAAGTCACCAAACAGACTCACATAAACTAGCTTGTTTTATTCAGAAACAAGTGGTGTCACATCAGTGAAATCTAACTTTAAACTTTTCTGTCTCCAGTGATCCTTATGTATTATTATTTCATAAAATCCTAGAATTTTCAATGTCAAAATATCTCAGGGCTTCAGGATCAACCTCTACAAAATTAGAATTCTGGCCTAGATCATCTTGGGAAGTATTTTTCACATTTACAAATTAATAATATACTTATAAGTACTTTTAATATCAGCTAATAGGAAACAGCTCTAAAAGTTTTAAGATTATTTGTTTAATAATTTTATGGCAAGAGGTATATAAAAGTGGGACTAAGGTAGTGGTGAAAGAGGGGAGTTTGAGAGAAGAACTGACTGCATTTAAAATTTCAGAAATTACACATGAAAAAATAAATAATCCCCATGTGCATCAATATATGCACATTAATATATTTTTATTTTGCACCTTACATTTCTTTTATCTTATTGACATTTTCTCAACATTCCACTGGTATTATCTTCTAACAAGCTTTAGAAATAAAAACTTTTGAGTTTAATTTCACATTGTTCTCATTCCCTCCCCCTTTAAGACCAGGCAAATTATCCCTTTTCCCACACACTCCATTACTTGCCTCCAAATTTTTATGCAAGTAGAATCCTATGTCTAGAATATCCTCTGTCCTTTCCTCCCTGCAAAATGCCTAGCATCTTGTGAAGTACACTTCAGATGACACTACCTATGGACCATTTTACTCTATCCTATTATCATCAATTTCTCACTCCTGAATTAATTCCTTGTATTTATTTGTTTACTTGCTATATCTTCTCAATAGAAAGTAAGTAGGTTAAGTTTTGGAATTGTTTCTTTTTTGCCTTTGTATTCCCACAGCATAGTAGAGTACATTGCACATAGTAGGTAACCTGAATTGAATTATACTGAATTGAATTTTAGTTCATTTCAAATTCCCTTTTTAAAAGACCTTTCACAGATTTGCATATGGAAACAAGTAGAAAGCTCCTCAAATGAACAATCACAAAATTTTATCTTGAGCAAAACTCACAGAAGAAAGTGCTGAAATCATCTTCTAATCAAGAACAGTTTGGAAGGTCTGAAGGAGGGAGCTACTGTGCTGAAACAGGAGTAGAACCCAAACCCACAGTCACACTGACAAAGATCCATTCCCAGGAAGGCCTGTCTAGAGAAAGAGACCCCCAGAGCCTCTGAATCACCTGCAGCACCAGTGTCATCTGGAACTAAGCTCACAATCTGGTGAGAGGGCTGAGTCCTTGGCAGAGGGAGATTACAGGGGTCTATGTTGGTGCTGAGGCAGAACAAGGGTTTTTCACCCCTGCTGGGAACCAGGAGGTAGGCTTGAGTAGCAATGGCCCAGGTGAACGAAGGGCACAGGCTAGTAAGAGCTAATAACCACAACACACAAAGCTGTTTGATTAGCAAATTGGTCTGGGGTCATCGATGGACCAGGGAACAGGCCAGATGAGTGAAGAACCTGCTCTTCCTTAAATCATACCATCTGGGACTTCTTAAGCTTGGGATACTGCAGCCTGGAAACAGTACCCCCACTTTAAGAAGCTAAAAGTCAAGCAAAAGAAAGGCAAGATGAGCAGACAGAGAAAGGTGAGGACCATGGAAAGTTTATTTAGTGACAAGGAAGATAAAGGTGCACCCTCAAAGATAGATGGCAACATTAGGACCCCTATATCTAAAGCTTCCAAGAAAAATATGAATTGCTGTCAGGCCATAGAGGTGCTCAAGAAGGACTTTGAAGATAAAGTTAGACAGGTGGAGGAAAAAATGGAAAGAGAAATTAGGGTGATGCAGGAAAGACATAAGAAAAAATTCAACAGCTTGAAAAGCCAAATTGGCCAAATGGAAAAGGAGTTACAAAACCTTTCTGATGAAAATGATCCCTAAGAATTAGGATTGAACAAATGGAAGCCAGTGACTTTATGAGAAATCAAGAAACAATAAAGCAAATCCAAATGAATAAAAAAATAGAGGGCAATGTGAAATATCTTCTTGGAAAAACTCCTGACCTGGAAAATAGGTCCAGGAGAGATCATTTGAAAATTATTGGTCTACCTGAAAACCATGATCAAGGAAAGAGCTTAGACATCATTATCCAAGAAATTGTCAGGGAAATTGCCCTGATATTCTAGAAGCAGAAGACAGAATAGAAATTGAAAGAATCCACCTATCACCTCCTGAAAAAGATCCCAAAAGGAAAACACCCAGGAATATTATAGCCAAATTCCAGAGCTCTCAGGTCAAGTAGAAAATATTGCAAGCTGCATAAAAGAAAGAATTCAAGTACTGTGGAGACCCAGTGAGGAAAGCACAAGATCTAGCAGCTTCTACATTAAAAGATTGGAGAACATGGAATATGATATTCCAGAGGGCAAAGGAATTGGGATTATAACCAAGAATCACCTACCCAGCAAAACTGATCATAATCTTTCAGGGGAAAATGGGAATTCAATGAAAGAGAGGATTTTCAGGTATTCATGATGAAAAGACCTGAACTGAATAGAAAAATTGACTTTCAAATACAAGACCCTAGAGAATCATAAAAGATTGGAGTTGGGGGACATACCTGGGGTCATGTAGTGGGTGGCTGTCTTGTGTCTGAGGCTGGGTTTTGGCTGGGATCCCCCTGGGTCCAGGATAGATGCTTTGTCCACTCTGTCACCTGGCTGCCCCATGATGACATCTTTAGGGTTAAATTGAGGGGTTAGGGGAATGCACTGGGGGAAGGGGAAGAGCAGAGGGAGCATGGGATGAAATCCCACATGAAAGAAACAGGAAAGGGCTTATGGAGTTGGGGAAGAGATAGGGGAGGAGCAGGGCAGTAAATGAATTTTACACTCATCAGAATAGGCTCAAAGACCTTAAACTCATCAGAGTTGTGTCAAGGACGGAATAATATACACACCCAATTGGGTGTAGTAATCTATTTAATCTGGGCAGTAAATGAGCCTAACACTCATCAGAATTGGGTCAAAGATCTCAATATCATCACAGTTGGCGGTGGGAATAACAAACACACTCAATTGTGTGGAGTAATCTATCTAAACCTGCAGGAAAATAGGAGGGGAAAGGCATAAAGAGAGAGGGGCCAAAGAATGGAAGCAAATTGGGGGAGGGGACAGAAAGAAGCAAATCCCTTTTGAAGAGGGATAGGGTGAAAGAAGATAGATAATAGAGTAAATATCATGGGGAAGAGAATAGGATGGAGGGAAATAGTTAACAATGGTAGTCATGGAAAAGAGAAAAGGGGGAATATTGTACAAAAAATATTTATAGCAACTTTTTGTGGTGGCTAAGAATTGGTAATCAAGGGAATGTCCATCAATTGAGGAATGACTGAATAAGGTGTAGTATATGATTGTAGTGGAATGGTATTATGCTATAAAAAATGACAAAGAGGATGATACCAGAAAAACCTGGACTCATATGAACTGATGTATAGTGAAGTGAGCAGAACTGGGAGGACATTGTGCATAATGACAGCAGTATTGTGTGATGAACAACTGAGAATGACTTAACTACTCTGAGATATACAATGATCCAAGACAATCCCAAAGGAAATAAGGAAGCATATTATCCACCCCCATAGAAAGAACGTAAAAAAAGAGCACTTTTGGATTGTACATATATAACCTGGTTGATGTCTTGTGGAGGGGGGAGGAAAGTGAGGGAGGGAGAAAAATTAGTAATTCTAAATCTTATGAAAATGAATGTTGGAAACTATCCTTACATGTAACTGGAAAAAATAAAGTAAATGTTTGTTGCAAAGAAAAATAAATAAATAAATAATTTAAAAAAAATTTTTATCTCAACCTTAAATTTCTTTTAGAGCCAGGACGAGGTATATTTAAATTAGGAAAAGTGTTCCCCCTATATACTACTATACATTAGAGGCTTTGAAGTTTCACTCTAAATTGTGTTCCTTGATTTATCCTTCAACAATTTCCAGTTCTATATGATATAGAAAGTGTGATTTTTCTGGCATAGAAAAAAAACATTAAAAATATTTAATGTTGCTCATCATTACACTCCTCCAATTTTGCCCAGAGATGGCTATGCCCTAAATCTGAGTTTGAGCCTTTTATACTTTGTGTCCTAGTTCCTTACTGCAGGACATTAGTCACACAGTAAAATCATAGTAAAAGGAGCACCTAGCCACTTTGCACATAAATTCTATAAGCTAGGAAATCTCTGACTAGCATGCAGGATAGTGGTGTTCACTCAATAAAAACTGAATCAATGAAGTAGTTGGCCTGATCCTGCCAACTTTCACTCCCTCTTCTCCAGTCCTTAGGTAATTCTTGACTAACAGAGGGAAAATCAAACGTAATGGAAATTGAGAGGAGGTAAATTGTTTATGTTGGTTTCTTTAACTTGCCTCCAAACCCTAAAGAAACAGAAAAAGGCAAAAGAGAAAGAAAAAAAGCATCATCATAAACCCCAGGAAAGAAGGGAAGGAGGATGTCAATAAATTAATTTACTGCAATTTTTAAATGTGCAAAATATTATAGGTTGATTATATACTAAAATATAGGATCAAATAAAAATATGTTAATCCACAGCTAGAATATCGGCATTAATTTTTACTTCGCAGTAAACTTTTCAATAAGGTTTTTAGAAATCAGAATATATCTATTTTTATATGTATGACAATGTAATCTACATGTATATCAACTATAACTATGGCTATCAAAATGCTAGGGCAATGAATTTGTAAAATAATAATAATTATTATAATTATGCAAATAGCTTACAACCCAAACTAACTGAACTGTGGAGAAAGTTTTAGAATCCAAACTACCTTTACAAATAAAGATTACAAGGAAATAAATATATGGCTTCTCAGTTTGCATAGTACTTTATAGTTTATAAAGCCCATGAAACAAGTAACAGATATCTTCACCATTTTATTGATGAGAAAAGTCAGGCTAAAAGAGTCAAATGATTTGCCCATAGTCTCAAAATCTTGCTTCCTTGAACCAAGGACTTCTAATTCCAAATCTATTGTTCTTTCCACTTTAGCATGATACACATGTCTTTAGCTTTCCATCCCACTGGCACAGAAAATATAAGAACAATAAATATACATAATTTTACAAATTAGAAGGCCTCCCCACTCCCAGATACAGCTATCTAGAAAATTCCTCAATAAAGAAGGAGGAAATATCTATATCAAAGCTTCTTAAACTGTGAGTTGCAACCCCTTATGGGGGTCACATAACTGAATGTGGCAGCTATGAAGAATTTTGCAACAGTAAAAGGATATGTACACCTATTTCATACACATATATACCCAGGGTCACTTAAAATTTCTCAGGCAAAAAGGGGTCACGAGTGGAAAAAGTTAAGCCCTGGTCTAAATCAAATAGAAAAATATACTGACAACTGTTCTAAAGATAACCACTCTCAGCTGCTATATTGTGGCCTATTACAGGTAAATCTTGCTTTGATTTGTGAACAGATTAGATTTACACAATCTGCTTACTTTATTTACTTGTTTTGTTGGCATTTAACTCTACCTTTTGGAGTAGTTAGTACCTATTCTGCTTAAATACTTACATATCAGCATCCTGGCTCCTCTAGGAAATTGAACAAAAGATCAATAATGGTAGAAATGATAAAATGGCCTCAGTTGACAATACGGTATGACTCCATGACCTTATTTGAAGTTAATTCCTAGGACAATAGGTTTGGCCATGTAAAGTATAATTCAACTGCACCACAAGCATTTATTCAATGTCTACTATGTTTTAAGCGCTGTGCTAGGTGCTGGAGAAACAATGGCAAGAAATTAATATAGTCCCAGTACCCAAGGAACTTATATGGTAAGCCCTGGAAATACATATGACATATAAATGACACATAATATAATTTGGGAGGCAAGGGGACATAAACAAGTGGAGAAATCCAGAAGGATTTCATGTACGAAGTGGCATTTGAATTATGTCTTAAATATAGCAAGTGATATCAAGAGGAAAAAGTGAGAGGGAAAGCATTCTAGGGATAGGGACCAGCTTGTACAAAAGTACTAGGGAATGAGTTAGAATAGCCTATATAATTATCGCCTTTTAAGAAAGCATCAAAACCTTTTACCCTGGCTGGCCAATATGGAGCCCACACAATGCCTGGAGTCATGGTGAAGAACATGAACCAACAGGAGTTTCTTTGGGCCCTGGCTGCTTTTTTGAAAAATGTCAGGAAAGCTCAAGGTCCCCAAATGGGTGGACACAGTCAACCTGGTCAAACATAAAAGCTGGAATCCTATGAAAATAACTGGTTCTATACCTGGGCTGCCCCATCACCTGTCAACTGTACTCCAAGGTGGTACAGGTGTGGAATGCATGACCATGATCTACAGTGGGGGCAGGTGCACAGTCACTTTAGCAAAGGCTGCAAGAGTATGACCCAATGGGTCCTGTAAGTCCTGGAAAGCCTCAAGAAAGTGGAGAAGGACCAGGATGGGAGCCTGAAGCTGACACCTCAGGGACAGAGAGAATTGGACAGAATTGCCAGACAGGTAGCAGCTGCCAACAAGAAACATTAGGACAAACTACACTAGATTCATTAATAAATTACCTCATTTGTAAAAAAAAAATGAAATTATAACAATATTTCTACTGAAAATTTATTATTTAGTGATATTGGGGAGATCACAATAGAATGAACATAAGGTTAGTTCATCATATGTTTTAATACAATGATGGAAAGATCACAAATACTACTTTTAATTAAAATTAGATATTAAGGATTTCAGAACGCTTTAAATACATTATTGTCTTTGAGACAATGTGGTTTAGTAAAAAAGAATCTTTGACTTAGAGTCAGAAGGTGTTTTCTTATTTGTTCCAGATCTTACAACTGATGGCTATGTGACTTTAGGCAAGATGCTTATTCTCTCTGAGTCTCAGTTTCCTTGTTAGTAAAGAGGGGATAATAATATTTGTGCTAAGTACCACAAAAAAGGCTATTGTAAAGAACAAATGAGGTAAGTGTATTGTGTGTGTGTGTGTGTGTATACACACACACACACATATATATATATATACACACACACACACACACACACATACACACACACACATATATACATACATACACTTACGAGTCAGTAAGGGGTGAGAAGGGCAATTCCTTCTCAACCATGTCACCATAATGACCACAGGCTTGCTAGATCTTGGATCTGGGGCCCTGGTTTCCCCTTTGGCTTGTTTCCTGAGAAGGTACTAAACATACATCTAGAGGTAGCTATGTCAATATTTGGGGGTGACCTTATGATTTTGAAAGGTCTTTGTTCTTCACAGTTGAACTGTAATCAAAGGCAGTTTGATACCAGAGCTAAGAATAATGCAGGAAGAAAATATTTTCATGTTTTTATCTATATGGATATCTCCCTATTAGTACAGAATACAATGCTGCCTAACAATCTTCTCTTGTCTGATTTTCTAAATCCTTCATACTATTCTGTGTGTGTTTTCATATTTATGATTGCCAGGACAATAAGTAGAAAATTCCATTTTTTTAAAGTTTTGTTTTCTAAAATAGCAGAAGTCTTTATCTGGGTAGCTTCTTTTCCTAATCCATTAAAATACACCATATCTAAGATCCTTTGAAAAGCATTTATCTCTTTTTTCCTCATTTTAACTAAGAATCTGTCCTATTTTTCAGCATAGCAATCTCAATTTTAACAACATTCCCTACATTATCGTATGGGGGAAAACCAAAAATTAATGTGATTCCTTTTTTTCAGGTAGAAATCTGGCAGAGTACAATAGGGAGAATATCAGACTTGTAAAGGACTTAGATTTGAGTGAAAACTTGGCCATTTGCCATGTGGACACTAAAATCAGGCACAACCAAAACCTCAATTTCTTCATTCTGCAAAATCGTTATCTCCCACAAAAGTATATATCTTTTGTCAAGAAAGAACAGGATGTTGAGCTCTTTCCCCTTTCCAAAGTATCCTTTAGGATGCAAGAATCCTCCCTCCCCCACCTTTCTTATAGTATTCTCTTTCATGCATAAACTGCCCTTGATTCCAGTTCAACTTCCAAGAACAAAGACCTTTCAAAATCATAAGGTCACCCCCAAATATTGACACAGCTACCTCTAGATGTATGTTTAGTACCTACTCAGGAAACAAGCCAAAGGGGAAACCAGGGCCCCAGATCCAATCTTTAGCAAGCCTGTGGTCATTATGATGCCATGGTTGAGAAGGAATTGCCCTTCTCACCCCTTACTAAAAATCTTAGTGACTCATAATGCCACCTAGAGGGTTCAAGGAAGAACCTTCCTCTACCACCTAGCACAGTGCCTAGAACATAGTAGACGTTGAATAAATGCTTGTTCAGCTGAATTGTACTTTATATGGCCAAACCTATTGTCCCAGGAATTCACTTCAAATAAAGTCATGGAGTCATAGCATGTTGTCAACTGAGGCCATTTGCCCATTTCTACCATTATTGATCCTCTGTTCAACTTCCTAGAGGAACCGGGATGCTGATATGTTAATAAAGTAAGAAGAATGAGTACTACCTGTCTCTTCTTTTAGCAGACTCACGAGGTGAGGGAAAGACCAAGATATCACTTAGATTGTGCAACTTCTTATGAAAATGTCAAAAGTGGATCATCTCTGACATGCCTTAATGCTGAGTCATCAAAGTGGTAAGGCAAAAACAGGCAGGGAACATTCTGCACTCTTCACATTACATTTTGTATATTAAAAACTTCTATGATGAAAAGAAAAAATCAAACTTTAAAAACAAATTCTATGCATAAAAGGAAACAGAATAAATTGATGCTAAAATAGCAGAGTCAAGAGAAGCAAGAAAGGCTACTAATATTTTAAATTGACCTAATAAGCAGAGTTATAAGGGAGATGCAGTACTATAGTAAAAGCATAACAGGCAAGAATGGGAGACAGACAGGAAGAATAGCAGTCACTTTGGCACTCATGGTATTTTCAAAAGAATATTTAGTTCCATCGTATGGGAAGGGGGTATCCTTTGGAGGCTGACAATGAAAGTCCTTGCTCATGGTGCAAAGAAGGACAAAAAAAGATCAGGAAGATTTCTCAGACTTCTCAAAGACTTAACATGACCTTATTTTGAAAAAAGATACAAACGTGAAAATTACACAAAATGCTGGCAGCTGCAAGGGATAGTTTTAAAATATGACTGAACCAGGTAGTGGACAGGTCTTGAAGTGGTCAGGCCCTAAGGGACACTTCCAAGACCTGAGAGCTAAAGCAGTCTGACCTTCCACTACCAAAAGCCCAAGGAGCTCATATAGCCATCTGTTCATCAGTCTGGACTCAGGGCTCCAGTCTTCAGACAAGGTAGAATAAAATTCAGTAACAGTAAAGCATTATGTGCTGACCAGTGATCTAGGAATAAAATAAGCAGGTTAGGGTTATAGGGTATAAGAGTTTGTTTTTTTCCACAAAACCAGCTAGCCAGATTAGGGAGGCAACATATCATGATACAAAATGTACTCACTGTACTCAGAGTCAATCACGCATTTGTTTGATCAGTTCAGTCAACCTGCTTATATCAAGTCCACGTATTAAGTGCTTACTATTTTCCAGGTACTGCATTAAGCTCTAATGGATACAAAAAAAGGGGAGGATTGGGGGGGGGGGCGGGTGGGAAGCAGTTTCTCCACAGAAAGAGCTTACTTTATGTGCCAAGTGGCATGTTTTGGCTGCTCTTTATTAACATCTCATTTCTACCTTCCCCAGCCTCAATTTCTTCATTAAAATAAAAGGGAGTAAACTAAATCTGAGGTTTTTAACCTGGATTCTATGAGTTTGTTTTGTTTAATATTTTTATAAATGTATTTAAAAATCACTTATTTCCTTAGTGATCATATGTATTTTGCTTTATTCATTTAATATTATTCTAAATAGGGAGTCCATAGATTTCAAAAGACTGACAAAAAGGTTTAAGACAAAAATGTTCAAAACCCTAGAGTAAATGATTTCAAACATTCCATACCCATCTCAAATGTGATTCTCTGCCATCCCCTTGAAGTAAGGCACAGATTCCTAAATCAAGAAGCTACTCTTTTTCCCTTCCCTGCTCTTTGATGATGCAAAAAGTTCAAGGTAGCCTAGAAATTATTCAGGACCTAGCCTGTTACTTTGTGCCACCATATCACATTCCTAGCTAATAATCTGTTGAAATGAATATCTCCTGTTGTGAATATACACATGTTGAGCTGTGGTTCTAATTAAATATTATGACAAGTATCTGTTCAAATACACAGCAACAGCAAATGCATGAGAGAAAGAAATATATTGATTAATAGATACATTAAGCACACCTAATGTTATTCACAAATTCAACTGATAAAATTCTCTGCTCACTTCTTTACCACTGATCAAGCCTAATATTATGAATCTTTAAAATGTCAAAAGTAAATGATGTATGTGTGTGTACAAAGAACTCAAGTTTTTGATGGATCTACAAGTTCATCTGAAGTCTTAACTGGTTTTAGAATCATGATCCTGCATTCTTTGTTTTCACTACTTCAATGTGAATTCTGAGTTATCATTTTTCTTATGAAAAAATAATATTGCCTTTCTTTCCCATCAGAAAAAGGTTAGCCCTTGAAATCTGTGATAGAATGCTAAAATGAAAAAGATCCAGCATTTTTTGGTGATCTAACAGGCTGTTTTATAAAAAATAAGTTATGTCATATTTATTTAACTCATTTTGGTGGTAGAAAAATTATAACCTTTTTGATTGCTTATTTGTCAAAAATGCCTTTCATTTTAATTATCTTTTAATAAAACTCATTATCATCATCTTAACAGAAAATGAATATTTCTATGAAAGAGGGTAAATGAATGGATTTTATGTATCTACTAGAAATCCGTGATCATAATTTTGACACTGATTATGAAAAGATAAAATTACATACCTTAGCACACATACCATAATCCATAGACTGAGAACCCTACACCAGAAAAATGCATGGTCTTAAAATATGTTCCAGATCAAGAGAATTAAAGGAAGGCTTAACTTTAAAAGTTACATCTTTGAAAAAATGTAGGGTCTCATTACTGTCATACAATAGACCCATGGCCAGGTAGAAACAGTTGTTAGCAGAGAATGACCTCTTAGTTTACAAGAAAAACTCCACCAAAACTCAACATTATATATAACATTAAATTCAACATCTCTTTTCAACAGAAACCAGTTTCTCATTCTGACTTCCCCATTTCTTTTAAGGATAACACCATACTTTCAGTCACCCAGGCTGAAATCCTTAGGAACAACCTTTTGCTCCTTTTTATTCTACAACTTCCATAGCTAATCATTTGCCAGGACACTTTTACTCTTTTTTTTTTTTTTTTTGCAAAGAATTGCAAAGAGTTTTAGCAAACCTCTCGCACTTAACCCCTTTTTGGCTTATCACCACCACCATCACCACCCTAATTTATACTCATTGCTATTCATCTGGACAATTTCAATAACCTACTGTTTTCCCTATGTCTAGTATCTCCTTTTCTAATCCAATCTATGCACCCTTATTTATCTTTCAAAAAGACACATCTGATTATGTCACGTCACTGCTGAAAAGTTTTTAAAGACTTCCCATCCCATACTTCTCAACCCATTATTCAAGATTCTCCATGCCATATCCCCATAGTGCCTTCCCAGTTTTAAAAATAGCTATTCCCCTTTATGAACTCTATGCTTTTATAAAATTGGACCACTCAGAAATCTTTTAATATACTCTGCTCTATCCCACTTCCTCATTTTTTTACCTTGTTTCCTCAATCTGAAATGCCCTTCCCCTTACCCAATTTTGCCTTTTGAAAACGTATCCAGTCTTTAGAACCCTAATAAAATTCATTTCCTATCATGATTCTCCTCAACTAGAAGTGACATCTCTCTCTGAACAAAAACAATACTTTCTAATAGCACATCATACTCTGTTTCAACCTATAATCATCTGGGTAGCTGGCTACATCATCTCTTTTATACATGATGAAGTTTCATGAAAGCAGTGGCTATTCTTTACCTATCTTTGGTATCTTCCATAAACTCTGCATGTTCAGTGAAAATTGTATGTGAAGGGAATATTCTTCATTTGGTGCCTTTGGCATGTGTTAAGCTAAGGAGTACTGGAAATACTGTGCAAATTTGATCATGTAACACCTAGTGATTTTTTTAGTTACTTTTTCAGAAGCAGCTAATATTTCAAATTTGGGTTTTTACTAGTTTTCATATATCACTATATGATATGGTGATATGGAGTATGTAACTTCCAATCCCATTTCTTCCATATAATACCTAGGTCAAGGCACTGTAATTCTCTTGACTTCAGTTTTGTTATTTGTAAAATAAGGATGTGGGACTAAAAGAATTCTACTTTGCTTCCAACTCTAAAATTATGATTCATTATCATCATTCCCCTCTAAGAGGATCATTACCTTGCCTCTATATTATACTGATATTTATAAATATATAGATAGATTAAAATCTATTTAACATATATAGCTAACTATTATCACCGATATGTCTATTTGTATGTATAATTGTGTATATATAGGTAATATAATACAAATAAATAGGTTATATACCATACATGTAGTAGATATTACGAATTTATTTACATGTTCTCTCCACCATAACATGTAAGCTTCTTGAGGGTAGGGACTACTTTCCCTTCCTTTATCTCCCCAGAACTTCAAATAGTTATTGACATATAATAGATAATTAATAAATATTTATGGACTAATTTAGCCTCAGTATATTCTCAATATGGGCCTATTTCTATCACTTTTCACAGTCTGAACATATAATTTCATAACTGTGGCCAGTTTCTTCTATTAGCATGGGCCAAACACTGTTCTAAACTTTGTAGTGTTAGAGACTTGCTTGAGACACTGAGAGCTTGAGTACTTTCCAGGGTCACAGATTATGTTCCAGAGGTTGTACTCAAACCTAGGTCTTTCTAACTGTAAAATCAACCCCTTATTCAGTATACTATGCTGTCTTTCCTACTTAAAATAACCATTTAAATTTAGGAATTTTGTTGAGGGTGACTATATTGATTTTATATATATATATATATATATATATATATATATATATATATATATATATATATATATATATATATATATATATATATATATATATATATATATATATATATATATATACATATATATATATATACATATATATATATGTTTCTCAAGGAATGGTCTAAAGGATAGATAAACAAAATACACATGACACAGATAGATCTTAGGCCTATTCACTTAAATATTTAATCATCAGATTGAAATGTCATATTCTTTTTGGGGAAGGTAGGTGGCCCACTGGATAGAGCACCAGGCCTAGAGTTAGGGAGACCAGAGTTCAAATCTGTTCTTAGATACTTCATAGCTGTGTGACCTCTATTTATTCATTGTTTTCCAATATAAAATGGGGATAGTAATATCACCTACTCCCACGGTTTGTTGAGGGGATCAAATGAGATAATAATTATAAAGTGCTTAGCAAAGTGCCAGCACATAGTAAGTATTATCAAAGCATTAGCTAGTATTATTTATATTTTTCATATGATGAATACTTAGTTCTACTCTCAAGAATCCCATTGTATATTAAATTCTACATGCTACATCTGGCCATAAGATATAAAACAAAATTAATTTCAATTGAAGTTTTATTCATCTATTTGACAAATTTTACAAATTGCTGAACTTGAAAAATATGTTATTAATATGAGAGAAGCAATATGACATAATGGCTAGAGTACCAAACAAAATCAGAAAGTCAGACCAGACTGCAAATCTCACCTCTGACACTCTCTGTGAGACCCTGGTCAAGTCACTTAACTTCTCATTGCCCAGGTAAATTTGGAAGGTGATATATTGAAGAAATTATCTAACTGCATTGATCAAGGAATTTTCTGCATCAGGAGTTCCCTTCACCAAAATGATGGGTCTAAACATTCCTCCCTCCCTATAAAAGGCTACCTATCACTTGCAAATGTTTATTTAAAAATATATTTTGGATATAAATCAAATTTTGCATATCTAAAATGTCTGAATGGTATACATGCATGTGGGGAAGGATGAGAGGGAAACTATTAAATCTCATATCTTAAATATTTAATAAATTTGGTTTAAGAAAAATTTCTATCTATGTTATACTATGTTTAATTGCTTTTATTATTTCTTTCAAATTTTCAGTAGCATATTTGTGAAAAACACATTGTTATTCCTTATCCTTATAAATGAACAGCTTGGTCATATAGAGTGATGTGACCATAGTTAAAACTATGATCAGAAAAGAAATGAGACTTGTAAAATTATAACAGTCATTAAAATTACACATAAAATAACTGAATGATTAAAATGGGAACAACTGCCACTAACTACACTATTTAGCTGCAAACACATCAAAGTTTTAGTAGTCTATAATCCATGAACTCAAACTTCTTAATCTGTAATAAAGGCATTGATAGATTTCACTCATTTTGCTACTTAGGCAGTGCACTGACATAATCAAACATGAAAAAAGAAAACTCAATAGAAAGGCCAATGTAGTGCTTGGGAGACATCTAATGTGGCACCAACATGGTATTAACATACATATATTTCACTTACCACTCTTGTCCACTCTCTACCTGTTAAATCTCTTAGTCTCTATTACACTAAATATCAATTTTTTCTTCCTGCCTTTCTGACAATTCTCTTTCTGTTTTTGTTTGTTTGTTTTTTGTTGTTGTTGTTGTTTTTTGCTGACTCTTGTTCCTTTTTTGCTGAATCCATTGTCTTCCAATGCTCATCCTTGCTTTACTGCTCTTTTCTCTGTATTATTACTAGAATACTGAACTCATCAATTCATAGGGCCTTAACTCTACCCTCTTTGTGGATGACTGTAGAGGCAGAACAGTACAGTTGGAAGGGCATTTGATTTTTATTGTGAAAAAAATAATGCAAAATACTGATTCGACCACTACACTACCTGTGCTAACCTGGGCAAGTCACTTCCTCTCTCTCTACTCCAGTTTCCTCATTTGTAAAATGAGGGGAGTTGGACTAGATGACCAACAGGTCCTTTCTAGCCCTATCTCTATGATATTCTATTGATATATACTACTATCTCTATATACTATTATCTGTAAAATTATTGGACTGGATTCAATATCATGTGAGGTCCTTTCCAGCTCAAAATCTATGATCTGATGATCCTATGATCATAATGACCTTGGTTTCTTTAAGAATCATATCTACTAATTATCTCCCAAACATGCCACTAACATTCCCACCACCTCTTTAGTTATGATGCTTCTCTCATGTGATATGCATCCCTTCTTCCTTTCTGCTTACTTAAATCCTAATCATATCTCAAATAATAACTCTAGGCCCATCCCTTCCAAGAATCTATCTCTGACTTCTGTCTAATCCAATCTTTCTATTCTCTTAACTTCTATTCACTTAAAACCATTTATTTTACCAAGTAAAGAAATTAATTGTCCTCTAATTATTTCACATACATTAATCTTATTTTTCAGTTAGAATGTAAATTCATTCAAGACAGGGACAATGACTTTTTTTCGTATTGTTCCAAAGCACTAGCACTTTGCTGGGAACATATGTGCTCAATATGACCTTGGACAAATATCATTCAAACTTCATTGCTATCAGTTTCCTTATCTAAAATAAGGAGGTTCATTACCTGGCCTCTGAGATGTCTTCCAATTCTAGATCTTTTATCCTATGAATTATACTTCTTTTTACAAGTTTCATTAACATCAATTAGGAAATATAATAAATGCCTTAGAAGATAAATAATGGAGAAAAAATAATAATAGCTAACATATATTGGAGGCAGCTAAATGACACAGTGGATAAATTGCCAGGCCTGTAGTCAAGAAGATCTAGAGTTCAAATCCAGATTCTGATGCTAGGGTGTGACCCTGGACAAGTCACTTAACCCTGTTTGCCTCAGTTTTCTTATATGCAAAATGAGCAGGAAAAGGAATGAGAAACCACTTTAATATCTTTGCCAAGAAAATCCCAAATGAGGTCATGAAGAGTCATACACAACTGAAAAATGACTAAACAACAACAAATGTTATATTGTGCTTAAAGTTTGCAAAGTACTTTATATATGTTATCTCAATATATACTCACAACATAGGTGTTATTATTATCCCCATTTTGAAGATGATAACATTCAGGTTCAAGAGGAGTTGTGACTATCCCATGGTTACATAGCTAATAAGAGTCTGAGGCTGAATTTGAACTCATGTCATTCTGATTCCATCCTCAATGTTCTATCCTCTATAACATCTAGGTGCCTTAGAGATAAAGACAGACACAATGCCAAGGCCTCTGATAAGGTTGTAACTGCAAAGAAAAAGAGCAATCTTTATGCTAGAGTGTGATGAAATTATAATAATAGGTAGCATCTGTATGACATGAGAGTTTTCAAAGCACTTTGACATAGTATCTCATTTAATCCTAATAATAACAGATATGAGGATACTGAGTGTTAGGGACATTAATGACTTGCCCACTTGCTAGCCAGTGGCTGCTTCAGAATTTGAATGTAATTTCAGGTTTCAAAGTTCATCTTAAAATTGCATGATAATATATGCAAAGAATAGAATCTCAATTATAATTTGGTCTTTTAGGACATATTTTCCACTACCAGTAATGGTCATTCCTAAGAGTATTACACTTGAACATGAAAGAAAGGGGGATATATAGGTAGAGATATACACAGGTATTTATAGCTATCTCTATCAAGCAATTGGTCAATAAACATTTATTATGTACCTATTGTGTGCCAGACAAGGGAGAGTCAGAAAAAGACACAGAGAAAGTAGAGAAGTGAAAAAGCACAGATAGTGAAAGAGGGGGAGGGATAAGGAAGAGGGGAGGAGAAAGGTGGAGGTGGAAGTAGGAAAAGGGGAAGGAGAAAGGCAGAGGGAGAAGGAAAGAGAAAGGTACAGAGATAGAAGTGGGAAAAGAAAAGAAAGAAGGGGAGAATAGGGAGGGGAGAGGGAGAAACAGAGGGGAAGGAAGGAGAAACAGAGGGAGAGGGGTCACACTAGTAATAAGGATCAGAAAAGTCTATATGGAAAAAGTGATACCTAAGCTGAACCTTGAAGGAAGGCATGTTTTCTAAGAGGCAGAGGTAAGGAAAGAATATATTTCAAAAGGAAGTGTCTGTAGAAAAATACTGAAGCTAGAGATAGAATGTTGAGTCAGGGGACCACTAAGAAGACCAGTTTGGATGGAATACCGGGGTGCATGAAAGGTAATAATGTGAAATATCTGGAAAGGTAGGTGGGGGTTCAATTGTGAAGGGATTTAATTGCCACCTTGAGGAATATGTATTTTTATAGTCAATAATGACATTTTCAAGTGGCGTAATGACATAATCAGACCTGTGCTTTGGGAATATAATTTTGGTTGCTGAATAGAGCATAGATTCGTAAGGGGAGAAACTGGAAGCCAGAAGACCAATTAGAAGGCTATTGCAATAAATCATGAGGGCTGGAAGGGACCTTAGTGATTATCTAGTTCAATTCCCTCATTTTATAAGATAAGGAAATTGGTGTCCTCAGAGGTGAAGCGTCCTGCCCAATGTCATATAATGAATTACTAGGAGAATTACATTGTATTGAAGCCTATGTCTACTGGCTCCCAATTCAGTGAACTCTCTCCAATCCATTATGCTATGGGTACTATTGTGCCAAACTAGCACATAGTTCAGTTTGGTATGTGCTCGCTGATGAGGTCTTATTTTCCACACAGATATTTAAGATAGATAAATTACTGAAACTAAAGTATGGTATTGGGAAATCTCAGATTATCACGAACTCGATTATACTGAACAATACTTTAATTTCATTTTTGTGTATTCTTTAGATCCAAACACAGGGCTCTTCACATAGCAGGAGCTTATTAAATGTTCAATTGAACTGAACACTGAAAAATAAAACTATAAAGAACAACTTAAGACAAAGTTCATTGTTTTGTATACTTGTAGAAAAGGAGAAAAATAATCATAAAATGGCTCTGTAGTGTTATCGTGATAGTTTGCGTTCTGGTGAGTAGTGTAAAGAATTATTTGTTATTTGAGTTATTTGAGTTATAATGATAGTGGTATAGTAAAGTTATAATTTAGTTGTATATATGCTCAGTTGAAAAGATAAACTCTCCCATACCATTGTTCCAAAGATTTTTTACTGTGTTTGTGAGGAGGAAACCAGCAATGCCATGAATAAGTATTGAGCAGGCCAACAGTTTAAATCGGGACAATATGCTGTCCCAAAATATGCCAAGTAGAGTATACAAGGGGGGAGCCAAATATTCAATCATGGTGCGGTTCAAAATGAACTGGCTTTTCTCTGACCAGCAAGATAAACACAAAGGTTTTTTTAAGAGCAAGGGAGATTGCCTAAGGGGGCAGTGGGGGAAGGGCAAGAAGGTCCCCCAAGTTAGTTGGCTCGTGGCCAAATATGGAGGGGGGGTAAAGAAATTCACTAGGTTAATCAACTCCTGGCTGACTCGACAAAAACTGTGGGGACCAATTTTTAACTCGGTAGTGCTAGCTAAGCAGCCCGCCGCAATATTGGGGCAAGGAAGGAGACCCGCAGCCTCCAAAACAGAGCAAGATTTATTTTAACAAGAATGAACTTAAAAAAAAAACACAAACAGCATCAGTAGGATCAAGGGAAAGGAAATAAAATGGGGAAAGGGAAATTATAATACCTGAAAAAATACCACTGCCCAGGAATCAGCTGAAAATATGCAGCAGAACAAACTTTCCAGCTTCCACCTAGAATGCCCAATTCTCCTCCCCCAAACCTAGAAACACCCCACACAGCCCCAGCCAATGGGATGGCCACTCTGACAGTCACATGACTGCCCTCACTAGGCTTCCAATCATTATAATTTTGCCAGGCCTATGTAGGCGTTGGCGAGTGGTGATGATGTGAGATGCCAGAGCCCTGGCAACGGCTACAACTAGTGGGTGGAGCACCGTGGGGTTTGGGGAGCCCCAGGCCAGTGCGTGCCAAGGCATAAAAACCTCAAATAACAATTAATTCTTTACAGTAGTAGAAGGAGACCAGAGGGGATATAGCATTGTTTGGATGTAACCAGAAGTTGGCATGGACGTCTGGTTCTGAGTAACATAGATGAAATCTTACCTATAATAGTCCAAGGTCTGTCTGTCTGTCTTGTTTCCTTTCTCACTGTCTCTCTGTCTCTGTCTCTGTCTCTCTCTCTCTCTCTCTCACACACACACACACACACACACACACACACACACACTATCCCTTGATGACATTAGTAAGGCAATTGTTGATTAGAAAGATCATAATTGTGAGCCAGTACAGGGTCTCTTTTATTAGGTATATTTTCACCCATTCCATTAGTAGCAGTTTGGTTATAATGATTCTTTAACTTCTCAGTGCTCTAGGCAACTCTCTAAGATTTAAGTTGAAGAGAAGGTGCCCCTCCATATTGGCACTTTCCTCTGTATCAAGACTTTCCTCAACTGAAAGTGCCCTAACTCACTGAGAATGAAATTATAAGTCCTGCTCCATTTTTTTAAAGCCTTATCTACTTGGTAAGTGAACCCTTCTCCATGAAATAAGGAATTAAAACATATATAAATTTTATAATGTATATATATGTATGTATATGTATACACTATATATGTATATGCATGTATGCATGTGTTGTTTGAACACATATAAACAAATACATGTTTTCATGTGATTTGATTGGCATGGGGAACTCATGGTGTGGAAAATCCCTTTACCAATTCAAAACAGAGGAAAATAAAGATTCCATTTTTTTTCCAAATATCTTCTTTTTGGGGTAGTTACTTTCACTCAGTTGATGAGTACAATGTGTCTTTGACACCACATTTATTCTCTGTATCCCCAAGGGGATCAGTCTCTTTTATTGACTTCCAATTCTATACACTAAATTGTCTTGTGCATATATTTGATCACAAGGGACAGAGTCATGACAGAATGCATGAATCAGAGAAAATGCATGTCATCCTAAAGAAAAAGAAAATGCATGTAAAATGCTTCTTTTCACAGTGCATCAATAGCATCATATATGTAAAGAACTTTGCAATATTAAATAACTTTGTAAATGTTTATTATGATTATCAGTATGGGCATTCCTTTCACTGACACAGATAGCATTCCCATTGTGATTTAGGAGATGGTTCATGAGAGTTGCTCTGAGTTAAATATCATCATCCTGTTGCTAATCTGGAGATGATTTTCTACATCAGTTAGGCAGATCTTCAGGTGACAAGCACATAGTCACTTATTGGGCCCAGAAGTCCCAAATTAAAATTTTCTTTTTTGAATAGACCTCTGTTTTCAAGAATATACAAAACTCTTGTTGAGTAAACTCTTACCAAAAGAAATCAACACCTGTTTTACAATGGAAGTTCTTAAAAAGTTGCCTAAGGGTACTAAAAGATTGAGTAACTTGCTCAAGGTCAGACAATCAGTAGGTAGGCATGATGTGACCCCAGATTGTTCTGACAAATGGTAGCCGTCTATTGGCTTTGTTAATATAC
The DNA here is from genome assembly GCF_019393635.1 of Dromiciops gliroides. NCBI lineage: Eukaryota > Metazoa > Chordata > Mammalia > Microbiotheria > Microbiotheriidae > Dromiciops > Dromiciops gliroides. The sequence continues at coordinate 330,124,539 of NC_057864.1, read as the reverse complement.
TTGTCTTCAATTCTTTTGTTTGGGTCTGATTTTTCTCACATCTGCCACTAATCCACTGCAAACTCATTACCTTAATCCTGTATTTCCACTACACTCCCCCATCCTTAATGCCTTTTCTCATGCAATTCTTTTAATATATGAAATACACTCCCTTTTCTTCCTCTCTCCCAACCTGTCTTATCTATCCTTTTAATACCTAATTTATAATCCACCTGATACATGAGACATTCTCCAGTTTTCCCAGCTGAAAATTATTTCTCCCTCCTCTAAATTCCTAGAGGGTTTATACGAGTGTCACTGTGCTGATAATTTGACAATTCTTTATGATCTTATACTGCTACTTATCTTTTTTATGTGCATTTGCTTCCCCAGCTGAACTATGCATTTCTTAAGGAGAGACACCAAGTATAACATAGTTTTATTTCCCACAGTGCTCTGTTCAAGGTTGGTTCTCAATAAATATTGATTGACTCAATAAATGAGTGTTTTAAGGCTCATCTTTTTAAATCAGAAACTGACATGCAGCTGTCACTGAACATTGGTGCTCTATGTTTTGCCACAGAAAATTATTGTGTCTACTTTTCAAGATCAAATCAATCAATCAATCAATCAATCAATCAATAAGCTTCTTAATTCCAGAGGCTCCTTGTTGCCATTAAGATAAAACAGAAAGTATTCTTGCTTTTCAAGGCTTTTCAATCCAGCAAAAACTTATCTTCCCAGCCTCATTCATTTTCTGTTATTCATTTTTCTATACTCTATAGTTCAATCAAACAGGACTTCTTTCTGTTCTTCACATACTGCATTCCTTTCTTATCTAACCCTTTGCACTTAGAGATCCCAATGCCTAGAATCCAAACAGTTCTTTTTTACACAAGCTCCACCTCTGTTCAAGCATTACCATCTCCTCCAGCTGCCAGTGCCCTCATTCTTTTTTTTTTCCCCAGGGAAATGAATGTTAAGTGACTTGCCCAAGGTCACACAGCTAGTAAGTGTCAAGTGTCTGAGGCCAGAATTGGCTCAGGTCCTCCTGAATGCGGGGCTGGTACTTTATCCACTGTACCACATAGCTGCCCCAAGTGCTGTCATTCTTTAAGTTAATTATTAACTATCAATTTATCTATCAATCAGTCATCTATCATCTGTTTGCCTATCATCTATTTATCTATCCATCTATCATTTATCTATGTACCTAGGTGGTTCTGGTCCTTTAGGCAAGAAAACTCAAGTTCAAATTTGGTTTCTTATTAGTTGTGTGACCTTGGTCAAGTAACAATTCCAGTGTGCCTCACCTTCCTTAATTATAAAATGGGGATTATAATAGTAAAATAAATAATAAAATAATATGTGAAAACTTCTACTTAGCACAGCGCCTGGAACAAAATAGATGCTTAATAAATGCTTGCTCCCTTCTCCCATCCATATATTTATCTATCAGTCTATTGATCTATCTATTTCTCACGAACAAGGACTGTTTTATTTTTGCCTCTTATTCCACAATGCCTGCCACAGAGTAAATGCCTAATAAATGCATGTTGATTAAGTGAGCACTATGTTAGCAATGACTTTATTTTGTTTTGCTCTAAAGTTTCCAGTAGTTAGTCATCTCAAATTAGGATAGAACTAGCTCCAGGACTGGTGGCAGCCCTAAAACTGACTCCCGAATTTCCTATAGTTCCCCTATTACCATTGATCTAGGGTCTACCAGTCACCACAGGATTTTGTTTTTGTTTTTGTTTTTTTAGTGAGGCAATTGGGGTTAAATGACTTGCCCAAGGTCACACAGCTAGTAAGTGTTAAGTGTCTGAGGCGGGATTTGAACTCAGATCCTCCTGACTCCAGGGCCGGTGCTCTATCCACTGCGCCACCTAGCTGCCCCCACCACAGGATTTTAACCCCCTAAAAAGAATTCAACTTGTGGGTGATTAAAATAAATAACATATGTGCTTTGCTGTCAACTGACATTTCTTAAAGTAGCAGATTCAACATGGTTTCACACAAAGAGTTGACCTAGCAGTCAATCAAGCTAAGGTAATTAACCTTGACATCTCTAAAATGTGGTTACTGGACTAAATGATCTATAAGGTCTATTTAATCTTTATGGTATTTGAACTCAGGATTCATGGAAATGATCTGGTAATAGTTACAATTTGAAAATTACTTCAAGCTATTATCTTCTATGTAAATACAATTGGATACAAGGACAATTGAGATAGAAGAGAATTCTACAAAACACTTTTTAACTACTGCTTACCTGCCAAAAAAGATATATGAAATATTATAATAGAGCTCAACTTAAATATTAAAGGATGTTGGCAAAATCACAGACTCCTAGAATTTCATAATTGGAAGGAACATCAGAGATCATCTTATTCAACACAACCTCAAAAGGAGACCATTCCAACATATTCCTAGTAAGTAGTCATTCAGTTTGTATTTAAAGACTTGAATCTTTCTCAGGTAGCCTCTTCTCCTTTGGAATTGTTCTAATCCTAAACAATTTTTGTTTATTTTTTCACAGGGAAATGAGGTTTAAGTGACTTGTCCAGGGTCACACAGCTACTAAGTGTCAAGTCTCTGAGGTCAGATTTTAACTCAGGTCCTCCTGAATCCAGGGCTGGTGCTTTATCCACTTTGCTACCTAGCTGCCCCTGTTTACTTCTTAATATTAAGCCAATATACCCTTCTTTAAATTTAACCCAGTGTTCCTCATTCTGTTTTCTTCAACCAAATAAAAAATATCTAATTTGTCTTCCACATGATCATTTTTAAGACAATTATGATGCCCTCCCCTGAAGTTTTTTTTTTTTCTTTCCAGGTTAAACATAGCTATTTCCTTCAAAGAATTCTTACATGCTATAATTTGCACTCATGTCACAAATTTGATCACTCATCACAGTTCTTTCTAAAACACTATTTGTTGTTCATTCATGTCTAACCCCTCATTACCCATTTGGGGTCTTCTTGGCAAAGTAATGTAATGGTGTGTCATTTTTTTTTCTCCAGTAGATTCATTTTGTCAGGAAATCAGAGGCTAAGTGATTTGCCTTAGACCACACAACTAGGAAGTATCTGAGGCTGGATTTGATCTCAGGTCTTCCTGACCTCCCGCCCATTTCTCTATCTGCTGAGCCACCAGCTGCGTAGTGGTCAGGTCAATTTTCTCATCTGGAAAACGAGCTAGATAAGGAAATGGAAAACCATTACAGTATCTTTGCCAAGAAAACCCTAACTTGGGTCATGAATAGTTGGACATGAGCGAAATGTGCTTGAACAAAAAAGTCAGTAAAGAGCTGACATTCAAATATTGTAATTCTGACTCTGCCCAATATTCCTTTTTCTAAATAAAGTTGTTCCCCAATTTATTAATTAGACATAACTGTAGAAACTGTTGTTTTGAATAAATAAATGCTTGTTTGAAAACAAAAGGAATGCTTTTATTTCCTCATTGTTATTCCCTGGTTTGGACATATGACCATCTGTGCAATTAATGTCAATCTAAAATCCTAAATTACTTGAAACATAAATGTGACTAAAATGTTGTAGAAGTAAGACATTGTTTCATCATTTGCAGTATTAAAATGAAGACTTGGGAAAACATTCAGTGATGAAAAGAGTAAGGGACGTCTATTTTTTGCAACAATGTCAACAGATTACAGAATTCCTTAAGATCTCTAAAGTTATATTGTGATCTTTCACCTGAAGAAAGAATGGATGAAATTTATTTTATATTTCCTTTGTCATAATGACTAACCAATATTTGGGTTCAATACCTTCTTAATGTAAACTTACTGAATGATGCATGGATATATCAATCAAATTACCTATTAATGTTAATTCACATACATGGTCTGAGCTCCTTCACTCCATAGATTTCCTAGTTTCTTGTCTAATATTGCTTATACCTCTACATTAGGTAATCAAGGAAGTACTTAAGTTAAAAGAAAATCTTTCTGAGTCTATTGGCTTCACAAAGAAATGGAACTCATTATACACATGTCACATGCACCAATAAAAATTGGACATAGATTTATGATAGTAGAATATACCAAAGGCCTGATAATCAATTCATTTGACACTTGGTATATTATTTCAGAAAAATCTCATTTTTACCTTTTTTTGGATGAGGGGATGAGATTTTGAATAAAATCAAATTATTAGAAAAGTGGATTTTCTTTTATCGCTGTTGTCCTGACATTCTTAATATTTATGTTTTATCAATATTAAATATAAATAATTTCATTTTAATTATATAATCATGATTACTTTTATATTATTTTTATTTAGAGGAAAAAGATACTAGAATGATTGGCCAGAGTTGGCATTATAAAGACTCTGTGAAAGTAAAAATGGAGAATCTTAAAGCACAATTTAGAGTTGGAGAGGACTGTAGAGATTATCAAGTCCAATCTCTTCATTTTACAAATGAGGAAATGGACACAAAAAGAACAAGAGATTTGCCCAGGGTTACACAGCTAGAAAGTATATGAGGTAGGATTAAAACTTAGGTCGGCCTGGTTCTGAACCCAATACCCTATATTCACTATTTCACCTATCAGTCTGCAATTTCATCTAAGGAACTCCTTGTAGAGAAACTTCCTCCGCTTATTTCACTTTATGTACCATCATGTGTATTCACCGACCTAGAATTGGAAGAGACAATCTAGACCAACACTTTCATTTTATAGATGAGAAAACTGAGCTCCAGGGAAGTAAAGTGACTGGTTCAAAGTCACATGCATAGTAAACAACAGAGACAAGATTTGAACATATGATCTCTGATTCTAGTGTCAATGTTTTGTTTTTTTGGGTTGGGGTTGGACAACATTTAAAGAATTGCCTATAGAACCCAGAGACTTGACAATGGTCAACAGAACCATATGAGTTGGCAGCAGAACTTGAACCCAGATGTTCCCAACTTCATATCTAGCCCTGTACTGACTATGACACTCTCTCTCATTACCATTATTCCATTTTCTAGAATTCTATAACTCTTGTTTTTAAAATATGCCAATTTGGCACTATAGAAATAAAACTTTTGAATAGATCTTTGCAGAATTTCATACTGCAGAAAGCTCATATTTATCTTTTTTGGGTCTTCCATACATCATTTCATGAAGAGGAAGAAATAACATATTTCTTACTTATGGCTCAAACAATTTAGATAAACATCAGAAAAGCATCAATTCTGTACCATTTTAAATCACCCTTATTTTCTAACACATGAACCATTACAGTTTCTAGGGATTTTACTTCCACTGTAGCAAAAACTTGCCACAAGTCCATCAGTATTAGGTGGGCATAAAATATTTTATTTATAGAAATACTTAGGAGCTTCATTTTTTCAGGGTTCATAAGCAATTACATGTTGTCACAAGGATCACAAGATATTTTGAGATCCTCAAATTATATAAAAAGTTGATGAGTGCTTAGTATGATGTCTAGCATATAGTAGTTGACTAGCATATAGTTGACTCAGTGACTTAACAATAGTGAAGAAGCAGGAGGAGTATGGAGAGGAGAAGTTAGAGATAAGCGGAATCAGAATGCTTCCAATAGAAAAAAATGTTTATTCCATTATACTATTTAAGAACCAGTAAGAAAAGTTTAACCTTAGATATCAGCTGATTCTTGATCACTGCTCAGATTTTAAAAGACAGTGTGGCATAATTGAGGAAATCTTTTATTTGAAGTTAGAAATTCTAGGCTTTACTCCTAGCTCTGTCATTTATTAACCCTTTGGTGAGGGGCAGATGCCTATAGTTCCTTGACCTTCATTTTCCTCATCTATAAAATGGGGGTAAATAACACTTGCATTACCTACATTATAGTGCTATTGTGAAGAAAGTGTTTCGAAAACTTTAAAGAAGTGGTATCAAACTCAAACAGAAATGGATCCTTGAAAACTACATATTGACCTAGAAAACCAAAAGTTAATGTTGTCTATGTTGCATTGTTGGGCAGTTACGTTGTGCAGTGGAAAGAGTGCCAGGCCAGGAGGCAGGAAGACTCATATTCCTGAGTTCAAATCTGGCCTCAGTCACTTGATAGCTGTGTGAACCTGGACAAGTCACTTAATCCTGTTTGCTTCAGTTTCTTCGTCTATAAAATGATCCTGAGAAGGAAATGGCAAACTACTTCAATATCATTGCCAAGAAAAATCCAAATGAGGTGACAAAGAGTTAGAAACAACTGATTGACTGAACAAAAAAAAATGATGTATTGTAATTTTGTTAAACATTTGTTTAACATATAATATTTTAACAGTTAACAGTTAACGTTTGTTAAACATTTTCCAGTTACATTTTAATCTGGTCCAGTGTATTCTTAAGCCAGGAGTTTAAATACTTCAGTTTTAAAGTGCTATATGAATATCAATGATTAAATTAATCAATATTAACATATCAGATAACTAAAGTCCCTTTCTAGCATTATATTTATGAATCAATGATGCCAACAAGTAGGGATCATTTCTTTCATTATATTTGTATATCGAATGCTTAGCACAATTCCTTGCATATAATAGGTACTTAATAAATGCTTGTTGGATTTTAGATTGAGAACTGTATAGAATTTATATTGGTTAGTCAAGAACTTACTTGTAAGGAAATTCCCTATTAATATGACCAGTATCTAGAAGAGGCACTACCTTCAGAAAGATTTTTAACTTATTTACGTGAAGGCAACCTAATTCTTGGGTTTTCAGCCTGACAATTATCTTCAGTCTACACATATTCAGTTTCTCTTTGATGTAAATATTCTTCTAATTATTATCTAAATAAAACAGCTCCACAAAATCATCATTATTGTACTGTTACATACATGACAATTGTTTTGGGGGTTCTACTCTTGAAACTATGTGTGCAATTGTTTTCTCAAGGTTAGATCTGCACAGGTTTACACAAGCAATAGTCAGTTGCACTATGTTGCTGGACTTATCAATTCCAGATCCAGGTCAAGGAATTAGCTTCTATTTCCCAGATTGTGTATTTGGTACCATGGACAAGAGGGTATTAACAGGGAACTGGGTTCAGGTACTCTTATAAAGAGGTGTAAATTACCTAATTCTGTTAAGTTTTCTGTTTGCAGCAATTTGTAGCTGTTTCCAAAAGTACATCAAGTATCTCTCTGAATTTCTACCTCCGTGGATCAATTGATAAAAACTGGAAAATGATCTCACAGGTCACATTTGTAAAAATTGGTACAAAATTTTCTGGAATCTGTTTGGATTCATATAAAAGGGTTCACTGAATTGCCTGACTTTCATACTTGTACGTGGAAGAAAGATAAATGTAGCAATCACCGTAGTAATCAGGTAACAATATTTGAAAAATCACACTGTGAATATGAGAGCAATTCATTTTAAGCATAGAATTATGTAAATTTAAAGCTTGACTACACCATGAATCTAATACTTTAAAAACAATAATAAGTGATTTTTAAGAGTTGGATGACAGAGTTAATACACTACAGAAGCCTATTAAAAATCAGTGTATTTTTGGACACTCAATAACAATAAATTTTCATCTTATTTATATCAACAAGCCTTTCAAATAATGTCTGCTATGACCCACTTATATACTAATTACCACATGCAACAGATATTTTTTCTAAATACAGCTTTAGGAAAAAAATTAAATGTTCTCCCTTTTCATGTGATAGACAGAGTTGTAATTGACACAAATTCATGTATACTACTCATTTTTTTTCAAAGAAAAATCTGTGTTACCCATTAAATAACAACAAATTACTGTGTTATACCAACATTATCTTTTTTCCTGGTTTTAAAATTTAGATTTAAAAAAATGGAAACATTTATATAAACTAGAAGAAAACTTTTCTAACTAGGAGAATTTTGAAAGCCCTGGGATATTATTTTTATAAACTATACAGTTTGAAAAGCAAGTATCCATAATATTGCACCTATAAAGGACATCAGCACATAACATTAAGCAATGTCTTTAACTTTTTGATTACCAAAAAATATATATTAATTTTCAATGTGTTCCAAATATCTTTTGTTCAGTTTTTTGTTTGTCTGTTTGTTTTTAGTGAGGCAGTTGGGGTCAGACAGCTAGTAAGTGTTAAGTGTCTGAGGCCAGATTTGAACTCAGGTACTCCTGACTCCAGGGCCGGTGCTCTATCCACTGCACCACCTAGCTGCCCCTTTTGTTCAGTTTTAAGCTTGAATAGTGTTAAAAGCTTAAAACTGAACATAAAGTATTTTGGGACATCAAGAATATGTATGTGTCTATATATAAAGATAGATATGTAGGGGAGATAGAATTTGCATTAATTTAAGATAAAAATATATTCCACATGTTAAAAAATAAAAAAATAAAGCACATCTATGCCTGTTCAGTATTTTGAATCATACTTTTCTAATTTAATTTTTTTCTGAAGTTTTCTTGCTTCACTAAGCAGACTGGCCCAGTTTATTTTTCCATAATTTGTTTCCTGAATTTTAAATACTCTATTAAAAAAAAATCTTTCTTCAGCATCCACAAACCCTCAGCTCAAGCTTACGCTATAAATTATATATTTCATATTTTAACTCAATCTTATCCTTCAAGAATTCTGAATTTCTTGTTTTCTCTCCAATCACTCTTCTTCAAAAGATGAAACAAAATACAGAACATTGTAAAAATATAACTTTGAATTGTCATTATTTGGGATCTCCATATAATTATCTAATTGTGAAAAAATCTTACTGATAATAACTTCCCTAATTTGGAGATTAAGTTCCTTATTTATATAAGACTAAAACCTTATTTTTATAAAACTAAATCCTTCATGGGCTTTTTGTAGGATAACAGTAAAATTTCTCAAAGTCTTACTAGAATATCCAAATATCTGCCAAATTACCTATTTTTCATACTCTTATGTATAAAACTATGTATGTCTTTAATATTATGCATTTATATATCATCTTTCTTGATTTTCTGCTTTTCTTATCTAGTAAATTAATATTAATAATAATAATAATAATAGGATATTAATTAGTTCAATTTCACAACACCAGGCTAATATCTTAATTTAATATTTTAGGGAAAAATTTTTGCCTATTGATTATTTTTTCTCATGTAGAAAGAAAAAAAATCCTTTACCCAACATATCCCAATAACTAGCACTTATTATGATACCCTGTGCATTGTAGGCCTTTAATACATTTCTGATGAATTGATCTGAAATATAAATAAGTAGGTAGCATCTTAATCACTCCATTTGAGACGATTAGGCATTCTTTAGCCTAGGAATCTTAGGTCATTCCTGAGTGAAATATGGGAAGGTTGACTCCTAATATCAACTAACTCTTAAGTCTGAGGGGAGGCCACTTCAGGAATTTGAAAGAAGCTTACTCTGGCTGCCCAATGGCCTCCAGGCTATGATTTTTGCTAAACATAATACCTGAGTTATCCAAGGATAGGCCCAGTGTGAAAATCTATATTAGGGCAGCTTGATTCATCTTGCTCTCACTTCTCAAATGTCTATCTAACATTTGATATTTTGTAATAATCTCCTGGAATTGTTTTGTATAATTTATCATTTTTCATAGAATTATAGATCTAGAGAAAAGAACTCAGTAGTCTGACCCCTCATCTTAGAGATAAGAAAACTATGGCCCAGGGAATTTAAGTGACTTTTCAAGGGCCAGACAGGTAGTATCAGAGCTGAGATTTGAACAGAGGTTCTCAGACATCGGTTCTATTTGTACTTTACAATATTGCCTATTGCTATTATTTTCCTTAACTTCAGTGTGTGTATGTATTATGTGTATATATAAATATGTGTGTGTATACACATACATACATATACACACACATATATAAATTCAATGTATCTATGTATGTGTATATATTATATATGTTTGTATATATATATATATATATATATATATAATATTATATTATAATGTTATGTTTCTATAACATTCCTCACAAGTGCCTATATTGCCTGGACTTGTATATCTCTAGTAATTGAGAACTGGCTACTTACCAGCGCAGCCAATTTCACTTTTCTTAAAAACTTTTTTTTCCTTAAAAAAAGCTAAAATCTCATTTTCTTCAACTTATGCCAAAACAGAATAAGTACAATCCCCCTTCCACCTGATAGCTCTTGACATTCTGAATACAGTTATCATTGTTCCACTTTGTCTTCTTTTTTCCACACAAAACAGACCCAGTTCTTTCAATCAAATTCATTTATGATATGATTTACAGTATAATCACCACCTGGACTCTCTTCTGTGGATAGACTTACACTTGCCAAATGCCACTTCATAAAATGTGCTGCTCAGAACTGAACAATATACTCCACATGTGGTCAGAAAAGAATATAGTGCAGTGAAGCCATCACCTAAATGGTTCTGGATTACTTTTTAAAAATTTGTTTATATTTGCTTGTTTTTATTAAGAGGTAGCTGGTGACACAATGGAAAGAGCAAAAGGCCTCAAGTCGGGAAGTCCCGAGTTTAGTAAATGTGACCTAAGACTAGCAGTGTGACCTTGGACAAATCACTTAAGCTCTGTCTGCCTCAGTTTCCTCAACTATAAAATGGAGATAATTATGCTACCTACCTCCCAGGGTTGTTTTGGGGATCAAATGAGATAATGTGTGAAAAAAAAAAACCATGCCACAACACTTAGCATAGTACCTGATATACAGTAGGCACCATGTACAAACTTACTTCCTTCTCTATTGCTGCAACCTGAGACAGTATTATGTGTTTTGTTTGCTTTGTTTTCTTATATTTTTGTTAGCCAATCAATAAACATTTATTAAGTGCCATTCTATGTTCCAGGCACCGTACTAATCACTAGGGATACAAAAAGGGGCAAAAGATATTCCCAGCCCTCATGTTGCTCACAATTTGAGGGGAGACAATAAGCAAATAAATGTGTACAAACAAGATATACACAAGACCAAGTGACTGAGGAAAATGATTGTTTTTGTTTGTTTTTGTACCATCATGCCACGCTTATGCAAGAAGAAACTTAGTATCAGCGAAGATTTGGGTTCAAGGTCTATTTCTTGTTGGGTTTTTTTTTCAAGGTCTATTTCTGACACATACTTGGTAGAACATTTAACATCTCATTGCCTTCAGGCATCTCCCTAAGAATGCCTATCTGCCTTAGGAAAGGATATTTCTCACTGAGAGCTCCCTAGACCAAAGAAATCATAAGTCTAGGGAAGGAAGGGGCTGGGGAGGGGAGCACATTATTTAATCTTGTTCAATTTACTGTCCAAAATAACCCCTAGGTCTTTCCACTGTGAACCTAAACCAGTGTTTGTCAGATTCTTCAAAAACTTGAAAAACGTAGAATAACCATTACTCTTGTTCCTCTTAGACCCAGAGGGTAAAAGTCAGGAAGAAGAAACTAGGGGAAGGCCAGACATAAGGGAGGACTTCATAGCAATTAGAGCTGCTTCCTGGAAGGAGTCTACTCAAAAAAGAGTGAGGTTCATTCTCCTGGGAGGTCTTTAAGGAAAGACTGCATGACTGCTCGTCAAAGATGTTATAGAAGATATTTTTGTTTGAGGTGTACATTGGGCTAGATGACCCTCTGAAGACATCTTAACTCTGAAGAGTCTTTGAATCTGTGACATAACTTTAGAGGGCCTTTTTTATTTGAGTTCTTAACTTAGAAGTATTGTATTTAATAACCCTTCATTTACTTATCTTTTTAAATTGCTATTTCTAATATATCCTTTTCTCAGTTTGTGACTGTTTTAAGGGCATGGAGAGTTGGGCAAATCTGTAATTTCATTGATATAGACAACTCCCAGTGTGAAAATATCTTTCACTAATCTTGATCAGTAATTCAGTTTTAGAGTTGGCTAAGGTCACTGAGACATTAAATGACTTGTCCATGGTCACACAATCAACATGTCTGATGCAGTACTTGAACCCAGGTTACCTTTTCTCCAAGGTTGTCTTTTATCATTAGGCTCTGCTGTCTCTTTGTTGAATTACAGTTCTTATAATTTCCATTAAAAAAAAAAACCTTTAAGGTGCAAGGAGCAAATTTTCATTTCATTATTTCATATTCAATAGGTATTGGAGAAATTATGATTAGGGGATAAATTAACTGACAAACAAAATATTGTTCAGTCAAATTATTTTATGCCAGTTACATGTCCTCAACACTACTTGAAGGACAATAAATAATTGACTTAAATACAACTAATAAAATGCCATGGAGATTTTGTCATATGTAGCCTTCAGATTTACACTCAATATTTAGAAAAATCATAGAAAAAACTTTATATGAAATTTATAGAGGATTATGAATTGGAGGAATCACAAATATCAGTCTGGACAAAGAAATGAAATCATGTCAAGCAATCCCTCATTAGACTATGAGCTCTTTGAGGACAGGGACTATCTTTTGCCTCTTTTTGTATCCCCTGCATGTAACACAATGCCTGACACATAGTAGACACTTAATAAATGCTATTTGACTAACAAAAAGGAGTGACCACATGTCTCTGAAAACCTATACTTAAAATGCTCTGGGAGTGGACTTGGAAGGAAGAAGGGAGAAGACAATGCTTTGGACCTTTTTGTGACTGGTCTTGTGATTTCATAAGATTGGGGAGTTCCACATAAGAAACTTCTACCAATGCAAATTAACACCTTCTCTAAAACTTACTCCCTAAAAAAATTACCTAAGACATAGGTAATTTAAATGACTTGCCCAGGTTTACAAAGTCAGCATATATGAGACTTGAACCTAGGAAAATGAACTCATTCAGAAACTAGCTCTCTATATGCTATGCCTCACTATTTTTCAACCTTTAGACATAAACAAAAGGAAGGTCAATTATGGTTTCCCTCTCAAGCTACACTGTATTTAACTATATAATATTTATTTTCATTTATTATTTATATCTTTATTCTCTGTTTACTTACATATGGCCTTGTCTCCCTCCTTAGAATTTATACTCCTTAAGAGTTAGGGATTGTTTCATTCTTATTTATACATCGAGCATCTACCATCATGCCGAGCACATTGTAGGTACTTAATAAATATGTCTTAATTGATTGATTAAATAGTTGGTAAGGATCCAGTAATTCTATAAAATGAATGGTGCACATTAGAAATGTGCCTGGTGACTACTTAGGGTAGGTAGGGCATAAGCAAGGAGGCCGAAGCACCAGCTCCTTATTACATAGGTAATAAGCCAGCTCCCAGAGGTAATATAGTTTAAAGAGGTAATATAGTTTAAAATTAATGTCAATTTCACATCTTAAAGATATGAGAAATGTTCAATACTTTCAGAAAAGATAAGTAAAAATGAAGTTTTAAGAGAAGTATATAAATATATAAACTATGCAAATTACAGATTATGCTAGAATGATTTATAAAATGCATGTTATAAAATGCAAAAACAATTATAAAAGGGAAAATTAAAACAATAATGTGGAAAGGGATATTTAAAATTTAAGTCATGTTTTGGGTATGAAATCATTGCAGGGTTTTTTTTTATTCTTTTCTCTGCTTCCATAATTTTGGAAGTGTGGAAACAGAGGTGTCAAACAAAAAATCCCTAGTTCAGATGAAACAGATTAAAATGTAATTGGGAAATGTTTAAGCAAATAAATAAAATAAGATAAAATGCAGATAAAGTCAATTTGTGGTTTTCTAAATAAATATGCTGCCAATAGGGATCCATTTCTTTTTCAGTTTGACACCACTGGTGTAGTAGATTCAAAGCCAGAAGACCTAGATTCAAATACAAGCTCCTCTCCTCTGTGACTATTGGCCAAATCATTTTTGTTTTGTTTTGTTTTGTTTTTAGAAGCCAAGAGGGTGGCCAAATCATTTAAAACACTTTGCATTTGAATTTTTTCAGCTGCCCAACTAAAATAATAATGAATTCCTTAGCTACCTTGGAAAGTTGTTCTGAGGAAAACCTTTTACAAATGTTACAATAGCTAACTTTTTAGTGTTTTCCCCTATTTTGAGTAAAAGAGAAATAATCAGTAATGTTTCTGATAACTAAAGGTGAATTTTCTTTCAGAGTATCAGAATATAGTTTAGTCTCCCCAAAGAACACAATAAAGCCTTTTCATCCCAGATCTGTCATTAATTGACTATTTCACTGAAGTTATTCATCTTCTTAGACTTCCTCAACTGGAAAAATGAAGATGCTGAATTAGATCATTTTGGTCTCTTTCATTCTAAAATTTTTTGATTCTCAAAAATATCTGAACATATTTATCATAATATTTGTTTATATTATATATATCTATATATTTTAAACTTTAATATTTAGTCATGAATGTCATTTATAAATTATTGATATCACATCTATAACTCTGGGCAAAGCGAGTGCCACACTGGTAGCTCACTATGCCAATTAATTGATAGGTCCAGTCCAAAAAAAGGGGGAGGGAAGCCAACAAAAGCTACAGCCTAATTAATTAAAACACAAGAAGATGATTTTAAGACAACAGATCTCCAAGATTTATAGCAAGAAGAGACCTTAGAGGTCCTTTAATTCAAGACTCACATGCATGACAGTACCCTGAGACCATCCACACTTCTTCAAGTCCAGCCCCAGTAGCAATTATTCAAGTAATCAACCCCTGTGGAGATGTGACCTGGCAACTACTTCTGTGAGTGCAGTAACCCCTGCCTCTTTAGCCATGATCATGGAAGACCTGGAAAATAAATCCATGGCAAAAAAAAAATATTTGTCACTGTCAAGTGGTTCAAAATTAGAATTTGATGTAATTTTATCAGTGGAAATAACTTTAAAGAAGATGCATAACAGAAATTGGAAGTTGAGGGGATGCCCATCAATTGGGGAATGGCTGGACAAGTTGTGGTATATGAATGTAATGGAATACTATTGTTCTGTAAGAAACGATGAACAGGAGGAGTTCAGAGAAACCTGGAGGGTCTTGCATGGATTGATGATGAGTGAGATGAGCAGAAACAGAAGAACATTGTACACAGTATCATCAACATTGTGTGTTGACCTACTGGGATGGACTATATTCTTCTCACCAATGCAATGGTACAGAAGGGTTCCAGGGAACTCATGATGGAGGAGGATCTCCAATCAAGGGGAAAAAAAAGAACTGTGGAGTATAGATGCTGAATTAACCATACTATTTCTTTTGTTTTAGGTGCTGTTGTATTTCTATTTTGAGGTTTTTCTTCATTGCTCTGATTTTTCTCTTATAACATGACTAATGCAGAAATATGTTTAATGTTATTATATAAATATATATATAAAACCTATATCAGATTACCTGCTGTCTAGGGGAGGGGGGGAGGGAGGGGAGGGAGGGAGAAAAATCTGAAATTGGAAAGCTTGTATAAACAAAAGTTGAGAACTATCTTTACATGTAACGGGAAAAAAATAAATAAAATACTTTATTAAAAAAAGAAAAGAAAAGAAAAGAAGATGTATAACCCTGTCCTTTGCCTTTGCATTCTTAGGACCACTAGATTTTTCCATCTGACTTGCACCTGACAACTCCTGTATGTGTTGTCTCTCCCATTTAGAATGCGAGCTAATTGAGAAAGGGACTGCTTGCTTTTCTCTTTGTATTCCCAGTGCTTAACAATGTACTTTGTAGATAGAGAGTGCTTAATAATTTTGTACATTCAATATGCCCTTTTATTTTACAAAGGAGAAAATGGTGGTCAATGGAAATTAGCAATGTTCAGGATATAAACTGGCATTCAGACCCCGCTCAGACTCTAATTCAAGGCTCTTGCCATTCACACCACACTGTAATATATTCAGGATTGTGAAACACTCTCTATATAGCTCTTGTCCTAATGTTTTCATTTGTATAAAGTTCAAGAAGATAAGTCAATGCTCCACTTATTGGCAAAAAAATGGAAACAATAAGTAGAACTCATCAATTATGGTGTTTCCTACATCTTCACTAATTGTGAGATGATTTTCAATAGATTTAAATTTATTTAATGTAGCTCTTTTAAAAAATCATCTGTACATCAGCTTAAAATTTCTCAACAAATTGTTTTTCATTTATTTACATATTTTTATTAAGTGATTCCAATTTATCTGATGACTTCTCAAATTTCATACAGTGACTTCAGTGTTATGTTCCACTACAAATGCCTTAACTGGCATTCAGTCCTTAGGCTTTATATATATATTCCATATGCAAATACTACATGTGAGTTTTCTGTTTCCCTCTAACTCTACATTTGAATCTTTTATTCCCTGATCTTTAAACTGTAATTATTTTCTTTATAAAACATATCTGTCTTTTCAAAGACAGAGATAATTTATAATTTGGAGAAAACCTAGCTTATTAAGAACATGGTTCCTATTTCCCTTAAAAATGTTATTTTTCCAACAATAACATTCTCACTTTAAACATCTTGCTTCTGGCATTTATTGTTCCTTTAAATGTTATGTTACCCTTCTCTACACTTAAAAGTAAAATAATTCTCCAAAGAATGTCCTTCAGAGCAAGGATACTCCTTAACTTTGTTCCAAATTCAAATTCAAGAGAGAAAAATATAGTCTTAGTTAATATTTCATAGGAATTAACAAAGGTCATTGTGCTAGGGCAAAATTACATATAATGACAAAAGAACTAATATAAACTTTGGATGAAATTTTGGAATTTTCTTGAACTTAAAAAGTTATTTTGAATTTTTAAAATATGCAGTTCTTTCTTCTCATTCAAATAGCCTCAGAACTGGAGTCTCTACTCTTGAACTAACAATATCCTATTTCCTTCACCTGCTGTTCTCCATCTCCCTAAGTGTTATTTTGATCAGATTAGAAGCCCACTGAAGACTACTCCCAATTATATTTCCTAGTATTCAATGGTATGGCTCTCCTTCAAAGTACTTCTCAAATCTTATCTGAAGTTTATCTAGATAAACCCACCAATTTATGATCACTCAAATAATCATTCACAATTAATTAAAAAGAAGTCCAAATATGAAGTTATATATTCATGTATTTCTGATAGATGTCTCATCTTTATTTTTAGATCCCTTATATCTATCACATCATAGGTACTTAATAAAAGGTTTTTTAATCTTCTGGATTCAATTAGATGATTTTTATAATATGCATTAGTTTTTTTTTCTTATCTGCCATATCAAATTATAAAATCTTCAAATTTAGGAAATTTCCTTATGTCTTTTGCATTTCTCTTCTCTCTCTCAGACCAGCTCAGTAGGACCTAGCTTGTTGCAATAGATAAAAAGCTGCACCCAAAGACAGAGAAGTTTAGTCTCTCCTCTGACATATACTGGTTGTATGACTCTGAGAGAGTAACATAATCTCTTATTGCTCTAGGTCTTGCCACTTCTAGGGGAAGTGTTCATTTGTACTGCCAGAATAAATTTCCTAGGTCAAGGAAATAATGACTAGCATTTACATAGCACTTTGAGATTTGCAAAGTGTTTTAGTTATTTTATCTTATTTAATCCTTACAACAATCTGGTGAATTGGATTTTTTTTTTACTTTCTCCATTTTGCAGATAAGAAAACAGGCTGAGAGAGGTTAAATAACTTGTGAAGTTTCACCAGCTAGTATCTGAGGCAAGCTTTGAGTTCAGGTCATCCTAAGTCTGGATCTCATCCCACTATATTATATGTTTATTCCTTCTCTAACTTTCCTGATCACTGCCCTCGACATAGTGAGAATAGGATAAATCTGATGGAGTTACAGAATGCCAAGTGTACATATTCCTGCCTCTGTGGTTTGTGGGATTTTTACTGGGTCTATGAGCAAATACACCAAAATTTCCAAACACAATAAATCATGTTATCATTATTATCAAGAAAAATCTAAATATTTCTTTAAGTGTTTTCTTTGATACAGAAATTCTTTTAAAAATATCTTGAAGAAAATGGGGGTGGGGAGGTATAAAGCAAATTTATTTGATAAAGACCTCATTTAACACATATACAGAGAACTTGTATATGAATAGGAGTCATTTCCCAATTAATAAATGTTCAAAGGATATAAACAGGCAGTTTTTAGATGAAGAAATCAAAGCTATCTATAGTCATATAAAAATGCTCTCAATCAGTATTGATTAGAGAAATTTAAATTAAAACAACCCTGAGGTTCCACATCATACATATCATATGGGCTAATATGACAAAAAAAGGAAAATGACAAATCTTGGAGAGGATGTGGTTAAAGTGGGACACTATTGTACTATATCAGTGGAGTTGTGAATTGATCCAACCTTTTGGGAATACAATTTGGAAACATGTCCAAAGGGCTATAAAACTGTGTATGCCCATTAACCTAGCAATATCACTACCAAGTCTGTCACTCAAAGATATTTTTTAAAAAGAAAGAGATCTATATTTACGAAAATATTTATAGCAGTTTTTTGTGGTAGCAAAGAATTGGAAATTGAGGAGGGGACCATCAGTTAGGGAATGGCTGAACAAGTTATGATATATGTTGTGATGGAACATTATTGTTCTATAAAAATGATAAGAAAGATACTTTGATGGAAAAAAACCTGTAAAGATTTACATGAAATGATGAAAAATGAAGTGAGCAGAACTAGGAGAACATTGTACACAAAAATAGCAATACTGTATGATAATCATTCTGTGAATGATGTAGCTATTCTCAGCAATGCAAAGATCTTAAACAATTCTAAAGGACTTATGAAAAATGCTATTCACCTCTAGGTAAAGAAGTTATCAAATCTGAGTACAGATTGAAGAATACTGTTTTTTTTTACTATATTTTTCATGGGTTTTTTTGGTCTGTGTTTTCTAGACTAATCTAGAAGTCTATTTTGCAGGACTACACATGTATTTGTTGCCCAGTCCTTTTCAATTATGACCAATTCTTCTTGACACCATTGCCACTGACTTGAAAAAGATACTGAAGTGGTCTGAAATTCCTTATCCAGATCATTTTGCAGATGGGGAAAGTAAGACAAACAGGGTTAAGTGACTTGCCCAATGTCACACAGCTAGGAAGTGTCTTTGGCCAGGAAGATGAGTCTTTCTCACTCTAGGTCCATCACTATATCCACTGTGCCATATATCTGCAGGGGTATAAGCAATATCAAATTGCTTGCCATCTCAGGTGGTGAAGAGGGGAGAAAATTGGAAACTCAAAATATTAAAGAAATGAATGTTTAAAATAGTTTTTACATATTATTGGGAAAACATTATTAAAGTTTTTAAACATCTTGGTCAAAGGTTCAAAGAGTCAAATATTTTAGAATAACTTCAAAATGAAACAGTTGAGATTCTGGAAAGATTTGTTTTCACATGAACTTTTTCTTCCTTCCTGAAGTGTCTGAAATTGGTTTTCCTATTAAAAGCCAAGATATAAATCACATAATTTCATTTCATTCCCTGCAATCAGCTATACCACTCATCTGCCCAATGTCCATTGCAAATAATTAGCCTATATCAAGATCATTATCAACTTTTCCCACAACCCCAGTTGTCCTTCCGAAGGTAAAATAATGCCCTCACTCCAAGTTCCACCTGTATTTCTGATGAAGTTAATTCAGAACCAATGATAGGCCAACTCAGTTAAGCTGAAAGAATGCAGGAGAAAAAAAAATGTTGTCTAATCCTAGAGACAATAATAGTTCATATTGTTAGCTGAAAAGTTTTAAACATCAATGTGTCAGTTTGTGGGAAGCTGATATAATGGTTCAGGGCAAGATTGCCCTCTTGTTTCATTTGTGGCAGTGGCCATTCAAAAAACCTTAAAAATATCCTGAGAATTCTGCCTTAGTTAATAAAATCACATTCAGTTAAGTAATTATGGTCGCATTCTTAATATGTTAGGGGTACATATCATTTTATTCTGATTGCCTATTAAAGAAATAATAAACCTGAATTGTTTCCTAAAGAGAAAAACAAAAAACCAAAGCTTAGCATAATTTGTGAAAGAGGGGTTGCCATTTCTAAAGCTTTTAGCTCACAATATATTTCATTTAGAATAGCCTGAGACCTCTGCTATAATACTCTCCATTAGCTATAAATGAGAGTATCTCAGAAGAGCTGGAAAGCTGCAAACAAAAGATTAAAATGCATGGCGGCCTTACTCGATAGATTCTATAATCCTGTGATAATTGCATCCATTTAAAGATGAAGCATTCAAAATTGCCACCTGTCCAACCTACTTAAGATGAGCAAACCAAAAGCATGCAGACAAAAATTGTTGGTTGTCCTCCAGATGGACAGGTTTAATATACACTAGAGTCCAGTTTTCGATAGGGTAGGCTGATATATGTGCTGAGTTCACTATTTGTCTTGTGGCTTATTGCACTTAGTAGATACGGACTCTGTATGGAGATAGAATATTAATAGCACCTGGTTAGTATGGTCTACCATGCAAATGAGGATTAAAATGCAGAGAACCCTGGCACTCGTCCATTTCCATTCATGTCAAAAGTGAGATATCTAAAGTTCTATATAAAGAGGAAAAAAAATCACAGTTTTGAGAGGATAGGTTCTTTCCAAGAACTGTGGCACAAACTAATAGCCCTATAACTTTGTCTTACAGACACATTTTAAAAAGTCACACTCTTTTTTGCTACTTATCCTATCTAAAAATTATTACATTATTTTTTGACTACTTTCCTAACTCAAATAACTATTTATATATGTGAACTAAGAAGTAGTTATGTGCAAAGTTCAAAATGTTTTATAATAAAAGTTAAACAAAATGCATGTTGCTTTCATACATGTACAAATACCAAATTAAACTGAGCGTGTTCATGGTTTTGTTAAGGTGATTATGAAATTTTAAAGTGAAGCATGAAATAACTTTCCTCCAAAGTTCATAGGGCTTTGCTCTAATTTGAACTCCTCTCATGTTGTTTCATCTACCTCTATGCATATACTCCATATATACATCTATTAATAAGACTGGGAAGGATTTCCTATATAGTTCCCTTCATATAACAATAATACAACTCATTATAGCTAATGTTTATGGAGCATTTTAAACCTTGCTATACACTTCATATATATATTCTCATTTCATCCTTACAACCCTAAGAGGTAGGTGCTATTACTTCCATTTTGCATAAGAGGAAACTGAGGATGAGAGAGGTTAAATGACTTGTCCAGAGTCATGAAACCAAAAGTGTCTCAAGTAGTATTTGAATTCAGATCTTCATTATCTAAAAATGTCTGTCCCAATTAGGGAGACACAAGAACACTGTGCATGTCTATTTTATTATCTTAAGACTTTGCTGAATTCTCCTCTTCCTCCTTACTACTTCAGAACTTTACTACTGCCTGTTTTATTTCCAGGGCTCCTACTTCTCCCCTCACCCCAGTATCGTTCCAGGCCAGGGCAAATCCATCTCCATTCCCGAGTAACCTGTGATTTGGAGTTCCCCATTTCCATTGCCTGATAAATTGAGAAAGTGAGGAGGATTCATATAATCTCAGAATATTGTAATTGGAAGGCACCTTAAATATCATGTAATACATTAGTTCTCTTAATGCCTTTCCTATGTGAAAATCACTGTACCAAGTACAGGGGATACAAATAGAAACAGTTCTAACTTACAGAGATCTCATTCTAATCAGGTTTAACAATATACATATAAGGTTTCATCTGCAGGGCAGGTGAAAAGACCCTGTCTGTGGTCTTTAGGGTACAAAGGCAAAGTAGATGGCAATGGGCCTTCTTTAGTGTCATTTCCATTCCATTAAAATCAAATTGTGTCCCCAGAAAGGTTTAACATACACTAAGGTATAGAAAGTTGGATTTAGATATGTAAGTCCATTGAGTTCAATCTCCTCACCACCACCACCCACACACATATTCGCAGATGAGGAAACTGAGTCACAAAGAAGTTAAGTAAATTGCTCAAGATCACATTAATAATGAGGATTTGAAACTAAGTCTTCTTGACTCCAAGTACATTCCCTATCCACTATGCTATAAATAACCCATATTTAAATAGTGCTTCAAGTTTTATAAATTACTTTTCTCATAAAAGAGCTTTTACTAAAAAAACAAAACAAAACACAACAAAAAAACACCTGACTTGATCTATCCATTTCCACTAGCTATTTTCCTATTTCTTTCTTCCTTTTCATATCCATACTCCTTGAGAAGGCCCTCCACAATAGATGCCTCCAATTACTTTTCTATTGCTTTCTTATTAGCTCTCACAATCTGGTTTGCAGCTTAATCATTCAACTGGAATTGCTCTCTCCAAAGTTGCCAGTAATCTCTTAATTGCTATATCTAATGGCCTTTTTTTTTTATCAATCTTTATCTCTTCTGATCTCACTGAAGCCTTTGACACTATTGATTTCCCTCTTCTTGATATTCTCTCCTCATTAAGTTATTGTGACACTGCTTGCTCATGGTTCTCTTCATATCTATCTGACTATTCCTTCTTAGGCTCCTTTGCTGTTGCTTCTTCCAGGTCATGTCCACTAACTCCCCAAAGCTCTGTCTTGGTCTCTCTTCTGATTTTGCTCTTTAACTGGGGCTTTCAACAGCTCCTGTGGATTCAATCATAATCTTTTTTCAGATGATGCTCAGATCTATTTTTTCAGCCCTACCCTCTCTCCTGAGCTCAAATCTTATGTCTCTCAGTGTCTATTAGATATCTCAAACTGGATGTCCCATAGACACATCAAACTCTCTTACTTCTAGGAATGTTTTTTGCAACATAGACTCCATGGACCCTTTCTTAACCACTCCCATGATACC
The DNA here is from genome assembly GCF_019393635.1 of Dromiciops gliroides. Lineage (NCBI taxonomy): Eukaryota > Metazoa > Chordata > Mammalia > Microbiotheria > Microbiotheriidae > Dromiciops > Dromiciops gliroides. The sequence continues at coordinate 330,101,846 of NC_057864.1, read as the reverse complement.
ATGACCCTCATCCTTCTTCCATCAGCTGGAATCCCTCCTCATTTTTCTCATAGCACTTTGCCTGGGCCTCTTTTGTACCTCTGATATCAGAATTACTTAAATATCTATCTTTTGCAAGTTTCTCAAAATGAGGTTTATATCAATTCATTTTGCATCTTCGGTGCCTAAACAGACACATGGCAAGTTCTAAGATATTTGCTATGTTGACTTGAGCTCTATTAAGAATAATTTTGCACACATTTTGCTTGATTGTGAATATTTGTGAGAAAGGTTTTGTTTTCCTTTCTCAACAGAAAAATGAGAAAGAAAGAAGGCTGGAAAGGAGAAAAAATACACTGCTTATTATTTAAAAAAAACAAATCTACCGCCACCATCACAAAATTCATAATTTCTGATCTAAGAGGAAATATAAAATGAGGGAAAGAGATCAAGACTTAGAATCAGGAGAAACAGAATGTCTCAATGGATGAAGCAGTGGGCTAGCCGTTAGGAAAACCTGGTTTTTAAATCCCAATCAGATACTAGCAAATTGACCCTGGGCAAATTACTTAATCTATCTGGGTTTCAATTCCTCATCCATAAAATGAGGGGCTTAGACTAGAAGGCCTCTAAAGTCCTGTCCAAATTGTGGGACATATTCTTACTTAATTATGAGACCAAGGAGCCTCAGTTCCCTCATCTGTAAAGTAGGGAGAGCAAATACTCTACCTAGCTCATTGGGCTCCCATGAAGAAAGGGTTTTGTAATTTCAGAATACTCCACAATTGTGAAATATAATTATCTAGATCAGCCTTTCTTTTTCATTCCTGGCTGTAGGACTCCAGCAACTTAATGGGTACAGACCAACCCCAATACATCTGTGCCTTATCAAAGCAGAAGCATGAGTAGCTTGGAGTAATGGAAGGGGCTGTGAGTAGGAAATGCTTTGCTGTCAGCGCTCTGTGGCAAATTCAGGTTGAGACCTGGAAACCCAGATACATTAATTCTCTAGGAGCTATGGTCATATATTTTGATTAAGCTTAGACATGAAAGATGGCACAGAGCATTTTCTAAAATTCTTCACTGTAATAAAGTATTTGGTGGTGGCTGTCCTATGGGTCACTTTTTAATGATTTGAGACATTTTACTATTAAACCAAAAAAAAGCCTGAAAATGTACAAAATAACTGAGCCAAATATTATTTTTGTTTCTTGAAGTCATGGTGTTATTATAATATGATGCTACATATTATAATATAATATTAATTATATTATTTTATATATTATATTATATTATATTAAAAATATAATATAATATTAAAAACTTTGTCCAGTCAAGAGAGAAACAAATAAAATCTCAGAAGCCAAAATACATATTTCAAAGTATATGCATTCATTTAGAACAAAACTCCTCCAAACCTCATTAAGAGAATACTGATTTATTACTTAGCATACATTACTAAACTGGGGGGGGGGGGGTGTCTAGTTTCAAAATCACATAGTAAGGGAGTTGCTACAATAGGAAAGCTTACTGATTATAGCAGCCAAAAAAAAAAAGACTTGAAAGCCTGACAGAAAGAAGAGAGAAAGAAAACCAAAACATCAGAGAGACAAGAATTTCAAAGACATGAGAGTATAGAGTAATTTGAAATAGGGACAATGAGCCCTAAGCTCCTCAATAGTATGTATTTGTGTTAACTCAGAGGTTTACAATGCATTTCACAATGGACAATTTATAGCTTATACCCCTTTCCATTAGAGAGATAGATGATGATGAAAATAGATAATAGATGATAGATAGATAGATAGATAGATAGATAGATAGATAGATAGATAGATAGATAGATAGATAGATAGATAGATAATGCAGTTTTTTGGGACTTTTAAAAGCACCTATACTAGCCTAGGGAGTAAGTTGACATTGCTTGGAATAAATCTTTTAAGGGAACGATCTTTAAAGCAAAGGTTATAATAAAGATTAAAATGGCTTTTCTCCAAAAGAACATGTCTCAAAGCCATTTCCAATGGAGGACAGTTCCAACTGATTGTTTATTCTGCTCACCTATGCTATCTGGTAACCAGTCACTACCCTTGCTTTTACACACTTAAACTGTTTCCTTTTGGCAAAGCTCAACTCAGCTTGAATGTTTAAGTTTATGTTTTTAACATTTTTTGTTCCTGGGACTATAGAGAGTACAGTTTTGCATCCTTAGAAAATTCTAATCCTACCATACCATACCATTATTCTAGCACTGTCCTAGAATTTCTGTGACCTATAAAATGAACTTTACTAAGGTACATCAGAGATGGGACCTTTTCTATATAAAAAAGAGAATTATCTTTGGTGCTTCCACCCAGATTAAAATGTAATGCAACCCCTACATTACCCATTGGAAGTTTTAACTCACCATCTGGGGTACTTATATCTCACATGGAGGGGGGTGCGGCATAGCTATGTAGAGCAGTGAATAGAGCACTGACCCTGGAGTAGGGAGGACTCGAGTGTAAATCCAGCCTCAGACACTTGACAAGACTAGCTGTGTGACCCTAAGCAAGTCACTTAACCCCAATTGCCTCAAACATCCAGGACCATCTCCAGTCATCCTAATGTACATCTTGCCACTGGCCCCAGATGGCTCTGGAAGAGAGAGTAAGGCACAGCCCTGCCTCACTTAAGTACAATTCAATGCAAGTCATAACATTGCCCCATAGGCATATGGAAGCTGTGCCCTCCCCAACTGATCTAGGACTTCATATGTCTCTATTTCCTAGATTTTGAGTAGAGATGTCTCTTGAGTGCTGCCTGCTTCCCACAAGTTGAACTTATGCAACCAGATTCTATGCTGCCTACAAAGTACAGGTGAAGGCCAAGCTAAAAACCAAGAGTTACCACCACAACCCTATCCTATCTCCAGCCCTTTTGATTCTTCTGTTGACTGCAGAGAATATCCTTCATTAGATGTCATTCTGAGTAAGGTACATACTTTTTCTTTCCTTCCTGTTTGTAGTTGTTTCTATCACAAAAATTATGTATTTAGAGAACAATTATCTCTAAATGTAAGAAGTAGTAGAAGCTTCATGTGAAGACACATGCCTTTAATTCCTGATAGTAGGAGGCCGAATCTGGATTGTTTGAGCTTAGAAATTCCTATTTATAGTAAATATAAAGCCACTTACATTTATTAAGGAGAATAAGAATTTGGTAAAGAGAGAGAGAAAGGCATAGATTCATCTATCTATTAAGGGAGAGAACATTTCTAGCTCCCTTCTCCACCCGAGTCCTGAGGAAAGAGAGCAAGAGAGCCAGCCTCACCTCCTCTTTCTCCCACAAGCAAATGTCACTTCCTGACACCAAAGAAAAGCTCCATGGCCTTGCCCTCAGAGGCCTTCTCCTCATGGTGGAGCTTTCCTACAGTAAGTCTCCAGCAAGTAGAGGCATTCCAATTATTACAATAATAATTCTAAGCTAATATCCCAAAAAGATTTTTTTAAAAAAAGGAAAAGTATCCATATGTACAAAAATATATTTATGGTAGCTCTTTTTGTTGTGTAAAGAATTGGAAATTGAGGTAATGCCCATCAAGTGGGGAATGTTTCAACAAGTTATGATATATGATTGTGATGGTATGCTATTGAATTATAAGAAATGACAAAGGCAATGGTTTCAGAAAAAACTGGGAAGACATATATGAGCTGATACAAAGTAAAGTGAGAAGAATTAGAGCACTGTATAAAGTAATAGCAATATTGTAACAATAATCAGATGTGAAAGACAGTTACATTGATTAGCTACAGTGATTCAAAATAATTTAAAAAAATTCATAACATGATGAAAAATGCTATTTACCTCCAGAGAGAGAACTGATTACCTCTAAGTTCAGATTTAAATGTATTTTTTCCACTTTCTCTATATTTCTTGCTTTTTTTGCAACATGTGTAATGTGGAAATATATTTTTCATGAGTTCATATGAATAATGGGTATTGTATTACTTGCCTTCTCAATGATAGAGGAAGATAATGGAGGAACAGAGAATTTGGAGCTGAAAATAAAGAATAAATTTAAAACATAAATGAATTCACAAGACTAGACAGTGGCACACTGGAAGAGGAAGGAAGGAAGGAAGGAAGGAAGGAAAGGAGAGAGGGAGGTAGGGAGGAAGGGAGGGATTAAAACTTCCCACCTGATTAGCAGTGAGATTAGGCTCATGAATGGCTGCTGTTAATTCCAGCCTGGACAAGATAGAGAGACCCAGTTTCAAAAAAAAAAAAGTGCTATAAAGAAAAACACGTTTCTTTCAATTATATAACATTTTCAATTATTTCCTATGCCCCCCCCAATATAATACCAATATTTGGTAAGTGGAGTGGGGAAATATTACTGCTCTGATGGTATTACTAAACTATGTGACAATATAATAACATGTTCACAATGACACTGACAACTTGAAAATTAAGTTCATAATACTCTGTTTAATGAGGCAGGGAGGAGAATGTGTAAAAACAAATTAGAAAAATTCTATTCTAATGACTGTGATTTTAAAATTTGGGGATTTAAAACTGTTAATCTTCACATATTTATAAAATTAAGTTACCCCAAATAACTCTTTCCCTGAAGACAAGGTCCTACTATGTATGAGTTGTTATTGTTGTTGTTTTTCCCACAGATATCCTCAGTTAGAGTGATATAAAAGTGGTTATACAATTTGGATATCATATTATTTTGATAGGCATTCCAATGCCTCCATAATATTCCCCCAATCTACACTTCTCACTTTATTTTCTTTTTTCTCCCACATTTACCTGTGTTCAGACAATTTGGAATATTCACTGTTTTTCATACATGCCTTGTGCTTTCCTAAATCAATACCTCTGAATGAACAACTGAACAGTATCTATATTATATACCCTTCCATACAGCTAGGTAAAGATTAGTGGTAGCATTCTTCAAATTTGCACTATAATTATATGTAAAATATGTATTTGCTTCCAGCTCAGTGGAAATATGCAATGACAATTCAAATAATGGGACTATTTCATGGGATTCATTATTCAGGCTCTAGCTGTATCACAAGCCTCATTTCAATCTATTGAAATAATATCTACTCTTCAAGATTTAGGTCAAATGTCCTTTCCTTCATGAAATCTACCATGATCAGCCCAGCTAGACATTATTGCTCTTCTAAATTCCTTTAATTTCTTCTTTGAACCTGTCATAGATTTAACAACACTGATCATCATGGTACTTGTCAGATTATTTCCTTATATTATAAACTTTTATGTACAGATCTTTCTTCCATTATGAGATTGTAACCACCTTGAGAACAGGGGCATTTATCTGGTGTACCAAATTGTTTACTGGTATAACTTTGTCATCTCTTATTAGTGTCACAAGATTGAGTAAGAATATAGAAAACGGGATGTGCGTGTGTATCTGTTTTGGTAGAAAGCTTTTGTGACATGTTACAGAAAATAATATTCAACTAAGAACAGAAGTGTATCAAAAATATTAAATATAACAAATCCTAGGCCTAATTACTTTGGTAGCTATTATATCTTTTTTTGTTGTTGTTTTGTTTATTATATCTTTAAAACAGTAGTGTGTCAAGTATTTATTGGGTAGAAAAATCAGTATAATAAGTTTTACTTTGATTTGGACAGGAATGCATGAAAGCGACCAAAATGTAATGCATCCTTCTAAAACATTATATCTGCAGCCAACCAAAGAGTAATGATTTAGTGTACAAATCTTAGGGAAGAATACTTATTAAGAATTAAACTCTGTAGGGCATTACTCAGTTAAATTCATGTAGGCTCATTTTCACCCAGGAACATTCATATCTTAAGTTTTCCCATATCTCCAACTTTCTGTTCAGAAAATTCAGGAACAAATGCAATTACAACACTGAGAAGTTATTTACTTAAAAATTTAAGTATATTTCCTTATTATATAAGCTACTGAAGAAAACGGATAGATATTTTCATCTATCTTGCCTAATCCAGTACTTAGAACACAGTAGGTACTTAATGGATGTATAGAGATTGTCTTTTGAAATAAAAAAAAACCCTGATTGCCAACAAATTTTAAAGTGAAAAATGAAAATCACTACAATAATGTCAATGATGATTATGATAATAATAATAATAATAATTCCTTTTCTCCTCTGAAATTACCACTGCTTTATTATATGCCTTCATCATCCTACATAGGTATGCAATAGCCTGTAAGTGGGTCTTCCTGCCTGTTGTCCCTCCATGTTCAAATCCATCCTTCATTTAAGAGCCAAAATGATTTTCTTAAAAAACAAGTCTGATCATGTCACTTCCCTACTTAATAAACACCAGTGACTCCCTATGGCCCCAATATCAAATACAATATGCTGTTTGGTTTTCAAAGCATTTCATAACATATTCTACCTTTCTAGTTTTCTTTTACCTTACTCCCCACCACAAACTTTTCCATTCTGTGAAACTGGCCTCTGATGTTCCAAGAACAAGTCACTCCATCTCTTGACTCTGAGCTTTTTCCCTTGCTGTCCTCCATGCCTAAAATATTCTTCATTCTCAATTATTGCTACTGACTTCTCTGGTGTCCTTGAAGCCCCAGCTACAATCATATCTTTTATAGAAAGCCTTTCCCATTTCCTTTTATTTCTAATGGCTTTTCTATGTTAATTATGTCCTATTTATGCTTTTTATATAAGTTGTCATTATGTTGTTTCTCCCATTACATTGTAAGTGCCTTGAGGACAGAGACTATCTTTTTCCTCTTCTTGTATCCCTAGTAATTAGTATCCCGAGTAACTTACTATGTGCCTGGCACATAGTAGGTGCTTAACAAATGTTTGCTGATTGACTGTCATGCATTTATATGGTACTTTATGTATGCAAAATATTTCCTTCAAAATAAGTATTATTAACCCCACTTTATAGGCAAAGAAACTAAGACCCAGTGTGGCTTAATGCCCATACTCCATAGTCATTAAATGTTAGAGTCTGGACTCAAGCCTCTAACTCCAAATTCAAAGCCCCTTCCACTAAATCATGCCACTAGTCAACTATAAAATATTCCATAACTTCCTTAAAAGCATGTCACACATATAAATAACATTCCTTGTCCATATATACATATATGTTAGCTGTGGCCCAAATTATAAATTTTGAAACTTTTAAATAAACTTTTATATTCTCATTACATTGTTAATCATACCAATTTTCTTTTCAAATTCTCTAATCATTACTAATTAATAGAGTGGCTTTAAATTGAGAAAAAGGAAAACGGTTCTTCTAATAAAATTCACTGTGTTCCATAAATATACTACTTTAACAATACTTTTAAAATATATTATTATTAAAAGGTATGACACTTTAAGCACATAAATATCACTTTAACTTGAAAGTGTCTAGTTTTATAGACAAAGAAGTAAATATTTAACTGTTGTTATTTCTAAATATAAAAAGTAGGATGTCTGGAATGCAAATGCCTCAGAAAGATTTTCCTTAGAACAATTAGATAGATTGAAACTAAAATAACTATGCCATTAAAAAAATCTTAGGTAAATATTTCTATAATTCAGGTATTCTGAGTAAGCATATTTTTTCAGCATTCAGTGAATTAACTTTAAAAAAACATTTTCATTATATCCCACCCTCTCTGTGCCAACACAAGGTATGAGGTGTGGTAAATGAAAACTTCCTTTAAGATGAATTACATACCACCACAGAAATATTAATAAAAATATTTTAATTATCCACTATTTCTAAATATAGATGTGTTGTTGTAGTAATTTTGCCAAAGCTATCTGGACTTTCCTTCCTTCTAACTAGAAATATTCTTTGAAAATATACATATGATGTAATATAGAACCCAAACAAGATAAAATTATAAGTATACTCACAGTTAAAACAGGTATTGTTACTGCATAAACAACATGCTAATATATTGATTTCTATTTCAGTTTTGTTTTTAAAACAACTGAATTATGTTGTGAAAACTCAAATGCATTTTGCCAGTAATTAAATTCTTTGACAACATATTTTAATATGACCTTTTGATAAAATTTTCATAAACATTATTTTGAGCAGTTTCTGAAATGTAACTACTAAAGTCCATCTAAGAAGATTTTAACATATTTTTAAAACTAAAATTATGCTTTGTTAAACCTCTACGAGCAAAAATGTAGTGGTTAAACAAATGAAATATTTGAAGAAATTACTTTAGCAATGAGTTTCCAAAACAGTTTTCCATCCCAGATAATTACTAGAGTAAGAATAATGCAAATAAAAACATGGTTTTTTTATAAGGGAAGCAGGGAAACACTTACCTAAGTTTTTTACACTAAAACAATATGCAGGTGCATATTCTGAACCAACTTAGATGACAGTTGCAGCCCAATTATGTTTTTAATGTTTATCATGCCAGTAACATCCCAAAGACATTTTTTCACCATTGCTTCAAATACTAACTCAGTAAACTTAATAGAAAATTATGTTGTGCTTTTCTTCACCTCTTTTAAACATATGTTATTCAGGGACTATGTCTAGCTAGTTTCATGTTAATGTCTGTAATAGAGAATTCTAGGAAACTTTCTGCCAAATGTACACCATATGAATGATGATGCAAATGAAGCTAATTTTTGTTCAATGTAGTATTTTGAATGTAAAATAAAATAAATGAAAGAATTTAGAGGTGTAGATATGTGCAGCCCTTTTCTTTAACCCAAATTCTGAGTGCTGGGATTAAATTTAAATTCTGGGTTCCCTAACACAAGTTTCAGAGAGGACCTGTCATAAAAAATGGTATCAAGAAAAGTCATTATAAAGCCTGTTCTCCCAAATTTTCATGAGCAACCTTCCTATAGAAGAACTACATGGATTGAATTTTTGATTATGAGAGTCAGAGGTCAATTTAGATTTATGTTGATTTCATTTTTCCTAATCCTGTTAATCAAATGGATGTTTCCCTGATGTTTACTGTCCTGGCAAGTAGACTATATCTGATTCCCAGAGACCAGACTATGAATGGGGTACCTCATGACAAGTAGGCTGGCCAAAAATATTGTAATGAATTCTTTGACCATAGAAACCTATGAAATTAAGAGGCCTACACCCAATCATGCATTAACTATAGAGATTCCTATCACTTTGGAAGAAGGCTACAAGCAACCATAGGGGTAGGGTAGGTTATAATTACATTAAAAGTCAGGAATATGAACATAAAAATACTTTGTATTATAATGATAAGAATGAAATAATCTATGTACAATGTAACTGAATTTTAATGGTATTAATGCATGGTATGCTTTAATGACCTCAAATTATGACGGAATACTAAGAATGACTTTCTCTGTCATGCTCAAATTTACTTTCTTTAGCTTCCTTAACTCAGAACAATATTTTCAAATGTAAGCTTTCTTATTTTCAGTACAACATGTTTCATATATTACAATAAAATCATACCTAGGAATCACTTATTTGTGGATTATGAAATGAGATAAAATCTCATGATAGATGCTCCATCTCTGGTCTTCCTGTCTTTACACTTGCTGCCTCCATGCTTAGAATGCTCTATTTCCTCATCAATCTATTGACTCTGTTTAGACTTATATCAAATGCAATCTCCTCCAATTGGCTTTTTCAATCTCCTCAATTTCTTATATATGCCCCTTTAAGACTTATTTCCATCTACTCAGTATTTAGCTTATATTATAGTGATTTATGTATTTGTTTTCTCTTCAATTGGAATATAAGCTCCTTGAAAAGAGGTATACTGTTTTTCATTTGTACCCTCAGTGCTATTCATACTATTGAATTTACAGTTTTGAATATTGGCATTAGAAAAAGTGGTCAATTTGCATTGAAGGTGGTAGGGGAAGAGGTATCAGAAGACTCAATTGGAGCCCACGGGTCAGTTTTCCTCAGTATTGGCTCTCTAGTAGTACTTTCTAGCCAGAGAAGTTCCAAAGGCTCTTGTCCCCACTCCCAAAAACACTGGACTCTTTCTAGGAAATATGAAAGAAAGAAAGTAATTATCTCTTCCCATTTTCTCATGCCCTACATTCTCTTGCCCATTTAAAATTGCATGCTCCTTTTCCCTTACACTGGTACACAAAATTAATCAAAAATTAAATGTGTGTATGTGTGTGTATATACATACATACACACACACACATATATATATATACATACATATATATATATATACATATATATATATATATATATATATGGTTGAGCCCTTTTATATTGGCTCAAAATAGCTAATCCACTATCTGATTGAAGAACTAGAGTAGAGGTATATTATCTTCTAAGATAGTCCCATTCCATTTTGAAATATCTGTAATTATTAGGAAGGTTTTCCTTATATCAAACAAACTTGCCTCTAATGCCTCTCTAATATATGATAGCTCTTTTAATAATTAAAGACTGTCCTCATGTTTTATAATGTCTTTTAATTTTTTTTTCTCCTTTAAGCTCACATTCTCAGATTCACTACAAGACATTCATATGATCTCTGGTCCTTTCACCAGATAAGTATTCCAGCTTATTTATATTTTTCTTAAAAAGTAGCTCTCAGCACTGATCACAATACTCAAGATGTGGTCTGAATGGAGTCCAGAGGACTATTGCCTCCCTCACTGTGGACCTCATAAATCTATTAATGCAGTCTCAATTATGCTTTTTTTTTAGGTTTGATTGTTTTGCTGCCAAATTAGTATTCCTTCCTATTGTGTTTTAAGCACACTATATACTGCAGACTCCTGTTTATACTATGAGACATTTGTTAAGAATTTAAAGGGACATATCTTTGCCCCATTTGTAGAATATCATTATTCCAGGATACTGAAATGCATGCTTTTGGCATTCCCATCATCCTCCCTATGTTCCTGCAGCACTATGAACTAAAACAATTAGTTTCTGTGATTTACTTAGCCAGGCATTGTAGAGCTCTTAAATTGAAACAAATCGGCAAGGGTTTACTGCAGTTCCCAGAAGCTAGTCTACCAAGATATTTATTGAGCTGACACATTTGCAGAGACTACTGCTAGGCAGTCTGCCTGCCTCAGGGCGTCTGGAAATTCAATTGTAAAAAGAGAGGCAAGGCCAGAACTAGAGGCAAAGCATGACTACATTGTTTTTTCCTTATGAGATGAAAAATACAAGTAGAGTATCATTGCACCAACATTTTAAACTTTGGTCTTTACTTTTACATTTGATTGTCTTAGAATAAATGTCAAGGGGAAATTATGTTTTTCTTAGAAGAAAAATACCTCTGTAGAAATAATGCATGCTCCAAAAGTTTCTTAAGGATCCAATGAAAATGTAAAGCTATGTAACATGAAAAAGGAAAAGTAATCAAATTTTATTTCTTTCCTAAAAAATTATAATCTGTGCATGATCTTAATTACGTTGCTTTGAAGATCAAATACATTCAGCAGTTATCAGAAACATATTTTAATTGCTTTATATAATATCCTAAGGGAAGTGAAGAAAAGGTAGATATTGTTTATTATTTTTATTTTTCTTGTGAATCATCTATCCATAGTAGGATTATAGCATATTATCAATACTATTTTGGGAATAAGAACATCTTCAGCTTCATCAAAAATAAAAGGTTGGGTTTCTCATAATTGATTTAATCAATTATAGATAGTTCTAAAAGGGCTTATTATTATTTTTATTCATACAAGTATAGAGTAAAATATATTATACATAGTTTGAAAATATTTCATCAGTTTTTTGGTTCCAAACAGTTTGTCATGCCGGGGTGGGAATGGGGATAAACTCCCACTCTCTATAAAATGCTCCAATAGCATGCGTCTGAAATAGCCTCTGATAACGGAAGCCCAACTCCTGGCCTTCTCATGGCGGAAGTCACTGGCACCTTAAAACTAGTAGCTTCAGGCAAGTGGGGCTCATTAGCCTTGGCAGGCAACCCACCTAGGGAAGGAACCCTGATTTTAAACCTCCGCTGCCTTGCAGCTATACCCATATATGGGAAAAGCTTCAGGAGTTAACCCCAAGGAAAAATCAGGAGTCAGAGTCCCTTAGGCAGTTGGATGTTGGACATCACATCCCCCTGGCAACTCCTGGGGTGGCACTGGTGCCAAACTGTACTGGCTCTGCCTCTCCTTTGGATCCACCAATGTCTCAGAGAGGGAAAACCTGCTGCATGGGCAACAGCTTGTTTTCCATATTGATCTGCCCAGGTCAGCGCCCTGGAGAGGATACTCCAGCTACTCCTTGTGGGGTAGATACAACATGGGGTGCGGCAGTTACCGGTTATAAGTCACTCAGGAGCTGTGGCTCCCATATCGGACTGCACAGCCACACTGTAGCCTATGGCTCTTCAAGGCGCTGATCCATGGTCCTCCACGACTGATGGAGGCCTACTACTACTACTACTACTACTACTACTACTACTACTACTACTACTACTACTACTACTACTAATTTCAGAAGTTTGTTAATAATTCACCTCACTTCAATGGATCTGTGACAGCATAAATGTGGAAACTCCCTCCTTTGCTGCAGAGAGCAACCTATCCATGCCTTATTATCCTGTGTGATTCTTGTCAATTTTTTCTCATCAAGCCTCCATAAAAGAGCTACTCATTTTGTTGGAGACTAATGTTTCTATTAAGACATATGTCATGTTAATAATGTATTTGCAGAACATTAATGGTGAAAGCAAAAATACTGAGAATAGTACTAATATGAATCTAAGTTCTTTAGGGCATTCCAGGGAGAGAGTAACAATGAATAAAAGGATTTCCTTGCAATTCATTCAAGAAAATAATAATCCAAGTAAAATATAACATTTAAAATTCTATCTTGCAAGAGTAAATGGGAATGTTTTCTTCTGAGTGAGAGGTGGGGCAGGTTGGTTCCAAAGGCTTACAACAAAATTGGCATTTCATTTCAATGTGACAACAGCCTTCTTGACAGCAGATTAGTTTAACATTGAACATCCCAGCAAAACAGTTATCCATTTTTGAGTGCATAATAATTCATTGTTGCCCTTCACTGTACATTAAATGTCACCCATCATTGTGACAGGAATATAAAAGCGATTGCACTTGAGTCAGGAGCCAAAATGAAAGCTGTTAATGCAGTCATTTTCAATGTGGTCTTTTTAACCTAGTTAAGTTTATAGAAATATTCCATTTAGAATATCTTCATTTCAGAACAAGAGGGAAAATACAGAAGGTCCATTAAAATTACATAGTATCTCTCTATAGCCCTATCTGCAGTCTCCATGTCATAAACCTTATTATACATGAAATAGTATAATAGTGATTATATGCTGTTATTTCCCATATTTTATGGACTAGATGTTCAAAACATCTAAGCCACTCTGCTACATTAGCCTATCCTAATTTTTATACAGTAGGGATTAAAATTCTAACAAAATTTCAAACTGTATATAGTGCTCTACACAAGATAAAAATTCTATATTCTATTTAATTTGGGGATATAGGGAAGATAGAAGGTAAGTGAACTCTGATAGCTATTTTCTACAATAGAGAGCCTGGTTTTTCATCTGAGTATCTTTGTATCACAGGTATAAAGTTTTATCAAGAGGAGATAGTTCATAAATTTAAGGGACAGTGTTTGTAAGGGTTCCTATTTGTGATGGCATGTAGCCTTGCACACAAATATGTATAATATCAAAATTGTTAGAGTGTACAAGCAATAGTAAAAGCCTGAGAGAAAATGGCACTGACAAGGATGCCTTTCTCTCAGAATGACTGGTTATCTTGGGTAACTAGATACATTCTAGAGAAGTAGGTCAGGACTAGGATAGACCCTAGCAATTAGCACTTATCCTAGGCATCTTTCCCAGATTTATTCTAAGATTGACCAAAAGTTCTAAACAATGCTAAGGAAAAAAATTATAATGTCACAAGTAACCTTGAACTGATTTGCCTGATCAAATGGCTGGATGGGAGTGAGAAATACTTCTACTGTTCTCCTAGAAACTAGGCAATCTAGAATCTTTGAAATGTGTCCTTTTTCTATACCCCTTCCCACTGAAATACACGCCATTGTTGCTACAGTTTATCCTCACACTCTTGTTCACATTAGCAGAAATATTTTTTATATGAATCATCATTTAAGCTCCCAAATTAACCCAATACATACCTACTAATAATTGGAGGAGGATTACAATCCTTGGAATGATACTTAAACTCTAATTTTTAAAAAATCTGGACAGACTTTCATAATATAATTTATGGTGCAGGTATCATAAATCAGCTACATTTAAAGCAGTAGGTTTTTTGGGGGGGTTGTTTGTTTGGTTTTTTAATTTTGATATTTTTAAGATCTATGCGAGAATAAAATGGTCCATGTTAGGGATTTATGTTATAGGGGACCTTTAGTATCTTTATCAGTCCCTTCGTCTAATAGAAGTTATATTTGAAGCAATGTGAAAAAAATCCTCTCATTAACAGTATAAAGGAAGGGTGCCCTGACCAGAAATTTTGACATGATTAACTGCCACCTCTGTACTTACTACATGCCCGTTTAGAGGAGAAAGGGGAAAGAAGAAAGGAAAGAATATTGGAGGCAAATATGACTAATTTTAGCCTTTTTCCCAAAGACTTTTTGTGACTTGACATTATCTTTACCACACTCTAAAAATGTAGTGGAAACAATGCAATGTCTAAAATTCTGCTAATGGCTGCTATTCCTCTTCTGGACAGGACTTGTTCCTTACACTGCATCAGTTCAAAGCTGTTGATAGTACTCCAGTGTTAATATGTCTGTGATCAGATCACAATAACTTAAGGCCACCCTCCTTGTTCAAATAAGATATCTCTGTTTAGATGTTATTGTACTATGCTGATTATGTCAGTATGCTATAGGAATAATAGTTATTATTGCTAAGAAAACTTAATAATTATATTATACTAATCAAGAAAAAAGGGACTCCAAAGTAAGCTATTTAGTATTGGGAAGATATCTGTCTTGTGACTGTATCTAAAAAGCAATATAACTGTCACCAAATGTTTTCAACCTTACCTTTTCTTTATAAAAATACAAATGGGTTTTGAGAAAATGTTTTTAAATCCACTTGGGCAACTATAATATATGCATGTACACATTCTATTTAGAATATGTGCTAGAAAATTAGGTTTTAGAAGTATAGAAAAGTATATTGAATAAAAAATTAAAAGCTAAAACAAGTCATAAAAAACATGGAAAAACAAGACAAAATAAAAAAGATAGAGGACCAAAAAAAGACTCTGAGTATTTTTTACCCATATGGGTATTGCAAATAGAAAAATGGATAGTATGTTGAATATATTAGTATTATAATGTTATTAATTATAATAAGAAGAATAATAACGATAAACTGGACTTTTTGCTGTAATTGTCATTCCCTGGTTATACATTTTCAATGCTTCCTAACTAGTTGACATTATTGGTACAGTATTAGTGAATCTCACAACTGAAAAATACTCCACAGCACACTGTGATGAATGGGTTTCCCACCGATGAAAACTAAGAAAAAGAAAGGGAAGTCCCACTACTGGAAAGGAAAAGGGCTGGAGGCAGTTCAGTAAAAAGAATGTACTCCACCCAAACAATGAAGGAGATCATATCAAAAAGATACCAGTCCTATCCCTCACTAATTTCTCTAGATGTTACTTTATAGTGAAGCTGTGAAGAGAAGGCACTCAAAGAGGCTGACTGCTGCAACTTCACCCCAGTACTGCTTCATAAAATCACAGAATCAAATAATCTGAGCTGTACAGAGCCTCAAATGTTTTATCCAGTTGAGGCCTGAGCATGAATTCACTATATGACATTCCCAATAAATGGGACTAATTCATTTATGGCATTATTTCAAATTCATAAATCACCCTTTGTGTCATCTCCACAGGCATGCTCCAACTTATTAACCTTCTAAAAATGTGACCTCCATAAGAGAACATATTGCTAGACATAAAGTCTAACCAGGGTGAAATACAACAGCACTATCATCTTGATGATTCTATGAATTATTAATATAGAAAAATGACACATTAGTTTTATTGCTGTTGTTGTTGTTTGCTTGTTTGTTTTTATTTTAAAGTAATTACAAAACAGGGTTGATCCATATTGAGCCTACAATCCATGGAAAACCCTAGATCTTTTTCACATGAACTCTTTCATTTATGTCTATTCCTGTTACTTTTCATTTTATGGTAATTCCATGATTTTAGCCCAAGATCTTTTTTGTATCCAGAATCCAAAGTGGTACCTGAACTTTCCTGCTTCATATCATTTGGACAAGTATGTTATTATCCACCAACATATTTGCCTTTCTTATGGCTTTATTTACCACATGCCTCAATTCTTTCTGGAACCAAGTTGAGATAGTGTTGAACCAAAACTTTTGCTATTTTTGCTAGAGACCAGCCCTCAATTTTGTTCTTTATTCGAGTTGCTAGAATAGTCATAAATCACCAGTGGTGGAAGTGAGACACTGTCTCTCTATGTGATAAGCTGTCAAACAGTTCTCATAGGACTGTCCACACCTCCTGCCTCCCACTCTCCCTTTTACCTTACTCTCTATATGGTCATCTAGCCAATTTTTGGAGGTAACAGGTATTTAGGTTTAATAAACACACATAATAGGCATTCTTACTAACTTCTTCAGAGAAACAGGTCTTATGGAGGCTAAACACTTTAAAATTTGTGGTTTATATAATGATTAAAACATTTTTTACTATTTTTAGTTTGTCTTACATTCTTCTGTGAACTTTACATAACCTTCTTTTTTACAAAAAGAGGATATTTAAAATATTGAAGTAAAAGTGATCAATAAATAAAATGTGTCATTATTAATAAGAATACTAACCTATTTGGGGGCTATATGTGTTAACATAAAAACCAAATACTGATAAGTTAAATTACTAACTTTCATTTTGGAAAGCTAATAATATAGATATATTTAGATTTTTAAAGTCGTTATTGCAGTTAAGATTTAGAAAAGCAATCTGACATTGAAATCTTATTCCATGTCATTTGAATGTTCTTATTTTGACTATAACAAGAATTCAAGATAGTGGAGGGCTGGATTTGAATTTTATGATTTTTTTTTTTTTTGCCTTTTGAACTTCAAGTGAGAACTTCAGGTTCCCTAATCAAAGCACTTTCTTTTATTAAATATTTATTAGTATTTTTAATTTAAAAATATTCAAATCAATAAAACCAGCATTTTTATTAATCAAAAGTTGCCTCAAAAATCCAAGTCATAATGTATATGGTATGTTTCTTATTATAGCATATATACATATATATACATATACATATACATATACATATATATACTTTACATTTTTTATTCTAGTCTTAAGAAATACATAGTCATCTAAAGTATGCTACTTCCTCAAAAATATCCAAAGATTTAAGGATATAGGGACCCTAGTTATAGAACTGTGGAAATTTTTTCTTTTTAAATTGCTGATAAGAGTAATATAAATAATGCTTCTAAAGTCTTTCAAATGAAAATACAGCCAATTAGTCACAGTCCTATTTTTAACAAAATACTATGTCCAATAGCAAGCTATAGTGCGGTGTTCATAATCAGGCAAACTAAAGGGTGCAAAATTCCATGAAGTGAAATTTTGAATTTTTATTAATTCACAGAGGTTCTCAAAATGTGTTACATGAACCCTTGAGGGAGTCCTTGAGACCTTTTAGGGGTCCTCAAGGACAAAACTATTTTGATAATAACTAAAGCATTATTTGACTAAATACTCTTGCCATTTCCAACTAAATATACATGTGACCTTGGATTCTCATTATATACTACAATCCAAACTACATCACAACAAATTGAATGAAGAAGCAAATATTACTGTCTTCCATTAAGCCAAACACTAAAGATATTTGTAAAAAAATAAGCTAAAAATGTCACCACAAATTTTTAATTTGTAAAATGTAATTATTTTTTCATTACACTATATATGATGTTAACATGTGGTGGGTTCATTATTGTTATTATTAAATTAATTAAGACATTTTAAAAATTAGCATTAGTTTAATTTCCTATTATGGTATCATTAATAGATATAACCCACATACATAAAAGATTATTGGGCTCCTCAATAACTTTAAGAGTAAAATGCAGATTCAATAGGTTTAGGAACTTCTGCTATATAGATATTTTCTAAAAGTATTTGTGTCAAGAAAAAATATTTTGATATATCTTTAAGTTTTGTTGTTACACCTATACTCTATGCTTTTTTGTATGTCCAGTGTCCCCATCTGGATTTACAAGAATATTTGGTATGGAAATTATTGCAAGAATATTTGAAATTTTAAGGAATTTTAATGGTAAAAACAATTACTTCCACAGAATACAATTTTAGACATAAAGAAACTCCATGTCCAGGGGTATTTCCCCATTTGAGGTAATTCAAGGTTTGTGGAATGTTTTATTTATATGATTGCTCCACACAACTAGAGATGACTGGATAATATTGAGACCTCCACTTAATCTTAGATATAACAGTAGATTCCTTTTAGAGGGGTCTGATCTACTTCTGTGCCTACTAGGGTTTTCTCTCTGATGTACCATATGTGACCAACACAGAGAAGATAAGTGAATGGAGAGTATTAAGTATTGCTTATATTTCAAGTCATTTATACTGATGAAGCTTTAGTCATTTTGATTGCTGGTATTTAATTAATGAGATTGTCTTAGATTTAATGAATATCTTTGTTTTAAAATGTTTAGTTACTTAATATATTGTGATATGTTCTACAAATATTTGACCATATTTGAAAACTGGAAAGCTAGTTTATTTCCCTTGAATTATGAAGCTACCTAGTTCTACTAACCTTGCTCTGTGCAAATTACAAAAGGTACTATTCAAAATCTCTAAACAATTACATACCAAACTGGCTTTTCAAAGAGAAGCCCAGATTGTAAACAGAATTTTTAAGTGAATTTACTCTTTTTCATAGAAAAGGGCTCCTGCTAAATACAAATCTAATTCTATGTATAAGTGCAAATAAAGTTTTGACAAGGACTCATGTTATTCCAGATAATGATATTAAATCATTTGGAAGGAAAAGATCTTTGCTAATGTGACTCATGGCATGTTGGAATGCAAGCAGTTACTTTACTCTATTTAACATAGTTATGTTTCATTTCTACATATTAAAAAAAACATGTTTACCATGATATGCAACTAGAGTTTAAAAATAAATTATGCATAAAATACGTATGTGATGACATTATTCAGAGACATTTCTGTGAATAGACTATATTCATTTGATGACAAAAATAGATTGTAAATGAAGTGAACAGTATCTTAGCTAATATAAACCACTGCAACTTGTATATTTTAGCATAATTCTTTTGAAAGAATTATGATCTATGATATTCTCTTTAAGGAAATTAAGATTTAATGGAAACATAGTTATGATTACAATTAATAATATAATGCAATCAAGTGGGGTATTCATCATCAAATTATAACTATATATAAATATATGGTTGTGTATATATGTATATATATATATAGTCACTTGAGAGTATAAAAATATGGTAAATTATTTTCCTCTTGAATGTACTTCGCTAAACTCTTTTTTTAAGTAAATAGGGATAATAATTCATCTAAAGTGCACATAAAATATGTCATTCATGTTATTCATGTGTTCAAATGCTTGTTTAATAGCCTAGCATAGCTTTTATAGACTATATTGTCTAAATAAACTAAATAAACAATAATGAAGAAGAATTTAGAGAAATTAATGAATAGTGTAAAAATGGGCGCACTATAAGGCAAGGATTCTTGGAAAAGTATATTGTAGAGGAATTCTTATATTTCTCTATTGATAAAAGGTAGCATGAAAAGCTCTAAACAATTACAATTTTAACTATCAAATTTTATGTATGTGTGTATTATATGAGGAGAAAAAACATGGTTTTCAATAATGGTATACACAAATTTAACACAGAAATTATACTTATATGGATTTAGTAATACTTTTAGAAGTTAAATAATTTGATAATAGTCTAAAATGCCTTGAAAATGTGAAATGTCTAAATGACTGTTCAATAAAGGTTATTTTCCTCATTTATGATATAACAATAACAATCAAAGGAAATCAGGAGTGTATTTATTAAACTATTATGCTTACAACTGAGTTTATAGTTCTAAGATATTGTGTTTATCTTCTATTCAATCAGGAAAAAATTGACACTAAATGATATAATAATGAATTATCAACTGGAACAATAACAATGGTAGGAGGGAACAATGAAGGAAGCCAGTTTTATATGCTATAGTGCTACCATTGTTAGTGACGTCCTATGAAACATGGTAATATTTTTTAAAGTAAGGCAACTTTTCTAACATTACTCAATTGCTGAAACTTTGAATTTATGATTTAAATACCTAAAAACATACTAGGAAACTATTCAAAAAGATATATATATATATATATATATATATATATATATATATATATATATATATATATATATATATATAAAATATTCCTACTTTCAGAAAAATTTTTAAAAACCTGGTTAGGAGTGTTTATATTTATAGCATTTTAAAATTATCTTTTACTTTTATACTAAAGTAGTATTTCTTATTTTATTGTTTCATTCTCTTTATTGAATACCATGTAAACTCTGGTAGGGTTGAATTCTGTACTAATGAGGAACTAGAAATAGTGAAAGGACACAGAGATATAAAAAAAAAAACAACCTAAAGTCCAGGGTATTGTGTGTGTGTGTGTGTGTGTGTGTGTGTGTGTGTGTGTACATGGAGGGGATAAGAGATCTAGTTGATCCATATCTATCCCCAAAAAGCCTTGTTTACTGGTTCATTATTAGGAATTTCCAATTGTTGGATATGTTATAGTGGGGATTCCTTTGGTTTATGAGTTGGAATAGATGGTTCCTAAAGTCCTTTCCATCTCCCAAATTCTATAATTCTGTGACTGAACAGAAATCTTTAGAAATGGAGAAAAATATCTTGATGAATATGAACAGCTAAGAGATTCTAATTAAAAGCCTTAAAGTGTCTTAGCAAAAATATAGCTTACAGACATAATCAGCATACTGCCTGCCTACAGAGGCAGCATAGTGCTCTTTGATCAAGGATAAGAGAGCCCTATGAATTCATCCTTAAACATCATGAAGTACAAAGCAAAAGCAAAAGTAAAATCCATTGTGACTTTTGACAATCATTAGTGAGAAAAAGGAGGTAACAATTGCCAAAAACATCACAAAAGGGAGCATGTTACCTGGCTATGACAAAGAGCACACAACTGACACCCAAGTAAGCCAGCAGAATATACATCCAGATATCAGGGGAGAGAGGATTCAGGAAGGAGAAGACGCCTGGGTTTGTACCATTGGGTTTGCGGTACAAAATACTTATTCCAAGAGTCATAAAGGGCTTGGAAAAGTCGATGACCTTCTCTCGAACATAGGTAATAGCCAGTGGGGCAACTGCAAGGTCAGCTTTCTGTTGGTAGAAATATAAAGAGAAGAAAAATAAACTATAAGTCAACAGGAAGAAGGCAATCAAATTAGACAAAAAAAAAAAGACTTTATATTGAGATGGTTTGCCACTGTACCAAGCAAATTAAAGCTTAATGTGCTTTTTTTCTGAAGCAAAATACTCAATTTATTCTGCTAGATATTCCTTATGTGCTTTTAAATTAACCAAAAAACTTATTTGTTTCATTTTAGGACATAAAAAGGCATATCATTATACATTTCTCAGAATTTGTCCTACCTTCCCCCCAAAATTTACAAATTCCTGCTGTACAAGTTCATCTGGTGTCAGTGACCATTTTATCATCACCACAGCTCAAACTTCAAAACATTTGTCTGATTGCTAAGTTTTTCCAATGAGAAGCAATTACAATTTTAAAAACATAAGGATTAGCTCATTGTTTTCAATCATTTATGCTAAAGTAGGGTGATCATATTTTTTAAAATGTTCCTATGTTTTTCATTCAGTAGAATTTTTTGCTTTTATTTCTTGAATTTTTATAGTAATTTTATGTCAATAAGGTCATTGTAATTAGTAAATTATTTATTCACATTTTAAATGTTGCTAATTCTTTATTGTTTCTTAACAATTACTAAAACAATCACATTCAGAGATCACAAATCTAGAGCTGAAAGGCATCTTTGAGGTTTTTAATACAACCTTTCTCGTTCTAGAGATAAACTGAGATGGAGGGAGATTACGTGACTTGCTCAAGGTCATGTAGGTAGTAAGCATCAGGAGAATTTCAAATCAAGTCTTTTTATTCCAGAATCATTTCCCTTTGCATTCTAGCATCCTGTCTTTTTCATATAAGAAGCCTAGAGCTAAGAGAAACTCATTGACTTATCCATGGTCATCTAGCTAAGAAGTAGCAGAGATGAAATTCAGACAACTCTCTCTTGATTCCCAAGTCCATTACACTTTATATTATATCATCCTGCCTTTTAATTAGTTACTGAGAAATTGTAGCTTAATACTTTTAAAAAGGTTTTAAATGGGAGGACTTGCTATGTAAGTAAGCTTAATGTCATCTTTGATAATTTTCTTTCCATTTTGGTACTACAGCTCATCGTAAAGGATAACTGCAACAGTAAATAACCCTCATTGACTATTATTAACTTATTAAACAGTGGTAATCTAGGTGAATGATATGTATAATGTCCAAATAATCTTCTTGGCTTACTCCACTTTTTCCAAATTTACACATGCTGTACCATTTTACATATCCTTTCCTAGAGAACACTACCTCATACTAAGCTCATTCATCAGTGGATCACAGATCTAGAGGCAGAAGAGACCTCAGAGGCCATCTACCTCAACCTCCTTACTTAAAACATGAAGAAAGCAGGATGAAAAGGAGGTTAAATGACTTGCCTGAAATAGGATTTAAACTATTTCTATGCTTCAATAACTAAATTGATAAAGTACATTGATAAAGTAAAATGCAATCATAATTCTAATGTAGAAAATGAAAGACACAACAAATATTATGTGTGAGAGAAATATTCAACAGACAGTCCACAGACATAATTTTCTGAAGGCAAAGTGCAAATTCAAATGGCGGAAAACAGTGTCAAATACTTTTGGGGCACAATATGGTCAATTAAGTGGAAAAGCAGCTAACTCGAAATGGGGAAAAATAAGAATTTAGCACATCTAAAGATATTTATGTATTTAGTAAATGAGAGGGTTTTTTGTCATAGCCTCAAATGACTAATGTTTGTGATTGAGAAAGATATCATATAATTTAAGAAAATAAAAATAAAACAAAACCTCTATTTTGCCTTATATTTTTGACAATTAGCAGGAGTAAATTTTTTAAAAAATGAAACATCAATGTGTCAAGGACAAGAACTAATTTACTACACAAAAGTGATAAAAATTATACCATAGGCCAATCTTTAAATGGAGATGAATTTTTATTTATTCAGTCCACAGGAGCATTTTCTATGAATACATTTGGACTTCATTACAGAATCTCATTATAATGCAATCATCTGGAATGTAATAGAAATTTTACTATTTAAAAGGTGTTTGCAATGATGGTTGTACTAACTTGCCATTATGTTATCTTGTTATCAAAAGCTCTATATTTGGGGAACCAGAGGTATGGAGGTGGCAGGAGGTACTCTACAGTAGATTGATGGTTCAATAGGTATAATTCATAAGTGGTTGTAAATTTTAATTCAAATTTGGCTTTATCTAACAAATGAAAATGAGGTCTGCTTATTGTATTCTGGTCCCTAAGAATATCACAAAACTAAGCATTATTTGTAGTGCTTATCAGCAGTAATGAATAAAGGTTTTATAACTAACAGGAGACATTTAATAGATTATTAATTCAATTGAGCAAACATTTATTAAGTACCTACTATGAGCAAAGCACTAATCCAAGTAGGAGAAATACAAAAACAAAAATAAACCATTTGCTGAAATCAAAGTGATAAACAAGTTTTTATTTTGAAATTATCTCATGCAAATATGCATTAACTTCTTTCTTTACTTTCCAGTTGACAAGGTTCATGGATTTTAAAAGGGAAGAAAAATGATTTTTTTCCTATTTGTATTAATAAAAGTAATTTCTTCATACCTAGGAATTCCCTATACCAATAAAATGGTGGATCCGATCCTTCCTATTGTAGATAAGCATAGGTCGTTGTCCAATGATCAGCAATTCCATATACTATATAATGGGGAAAAGGGACTGAACCTGTGATTTTATTAGAGTAAGGAACAACCAAGTGGGGAAATTGCCTTCACAATGCAACATAGCATCTCCTTTGCAAATTATTCTAAGAAGGTTACCTATAGAGGATAAGTGATTTGCTTAGAATCAAACTATATATGTCAGGGATAGGACTTAAACATAGGTTTTCCTGACTTTTCAGCTTTCTAGAAGGAGCTACATGACACAATAGATAGAGTATTAGGCTTGGAGTTATGAAGATTTGAATTCAAATCCTGTCTCAGACATTTAGCGATTATGAGAGTGTCACTTAATCTATCTAGACCGTAATGGCTCATTTGTAAAATAAGGAGAACCAAGTGGCAGTCTAGCTCTTAAGCTAAACTCCTATGGTTTCAAGAAAGACCTCCATAAAATATTATTCTATTGCTTCAATGTGGTTTGGAAATAACTTTGTTTTTGAAGGCTCTTCTAGGAATCTCTGACAACTTCTTCTTGGCTAGAAAGGTTTTGATTTTTGTCCTGGTAACCGACTGAGTTTGATATCTCTTCCCCTGAACTCTTTCCTGAAAAAAACACAACCTACCTACAGTTAATACAGAAAGGCTCATGTTTAGTAGATTCATCACTATGTAACTAATTCTTTGACCATAGTTCATTAAATATAAATAACTAAAAATGTCCTTGATACCTATGTAACCCTCTAAACTTTACAATTGATATAACAAAATTTAATGTTGTTTGCATTTTCATAAATTCATCATAGTTTCAAAGAAGTCTTTCTTATGTCTATCTCCCTTTGAACTAACTTCTGTTCTCTTCCATTCATTTTTAAAATTATTTTTATTTTATTAAATATTTCTTACTTATGTGTAAAAGAATTTTAACATTTTTTTTCAAATGTTTTGAGTTCCAAATTCTTTCCCTTCCCTCTTGGCCAAGCACCATACCTGAGATGGTAAGCAATTTGATCTCAATTATACAAATAAGGTCAAGCAAAATATATTTTCATATTAACCATGTTACAAAAGAAAACAAAAAATAAAATAAAACAATTAAAGTGTAGTATTAAAAAGTATGAATTAATCTGAATTTAGAGTTCATTAGTTCTCTCTTGGGAAATAGATAGCATTTTTTTGTAGGGCAATGAGGGTTAAGTGACTTGCCCAGGGTCACACAGCTAGTGTCAAGTGTCTGAGGCTGGATTTGAACTCAGGTACTCCTGAATCAAAGGCCGGTGCTTCATCCACTGTGCCACCTAGCTGCTCCCATAGATAGCATTTTTAATCATACGTCCTTAGGAATTATCTTGGATCACACTCTGGATCAGAGTGTGTAAGTTTTTCACAGTTGATCATCCTTATAATACTGCTGCTAGTATACAATCTTCTCCTGGTTTTGCTCACTTCACTTTGTATCATTTCAAAGAAATCCTACCATGTTTTTCTGAAATCATCCTACTCATCATATCCTATAATATATTAATATTCTATCACAATCATAACCCACAATTTGTTCAGCCATTCCTCAAACTGATTGGTATCCTCTCAATTTAAAATTCTTTGCCACCACACTAAGTCTTGTTAATATAGGTCCTCTCCTCATCCCTAAGCCCATCTTTTCATCACTTTCAGCTATAGTCCTACTAGTGGTATTGCTGGGTCAATGGGTATGAAGATTTTTATAGCCCTTTGGCTATAGTTCCAAATTGTTCTCCAGAATGGTTGAACTAGTTTACAACTCCACCAACACTACATTAGTGTCCCAAATTTTCCACATGCCCTTCAGTATTTGTCAATTTCCTTTTCTGGCATGTTAGCCAATCTGATAAGTGTGAAATGGTATCTCAGATTTGTTTTAATTTACATTTCTCTAATCAGTAGTGATTTAGAGTATTTTTTCATGTGACTATTAATGGATTTTATTTCTTTTGGAAACTGTTCATATTCTTGGACTGTTTTTTGTTTGTTTTGTTTGTTTTTGTTTGTTTGTTTAGTTGGTTTTTTGCAGGCAATGAGGGTTAAGTGACTTGCCCAGGGTCGAACAGCTAGTAAATGTCAAGGGTCTGAGGCCAGATTTGAACTCACATCCTCATGAATCCAGGGCCAGTGCTTTATCCACTTTGCCACCTAGCTCCCCCTGGACCATTTATTAAATGAGAAATGGCTTTTATTATCATAAATTTGGCTCAGCCCTTTATAATATTGAGAAATGAAGCCTTCATCAGATAAATTTGTAAAGTTTCCCTCAGTTTGCCATTTTTCTTCTAATATTTGCAACATTAGTTTAGTTTCTGCAAAAGCTAGGTGGCACAGGGCTGGAGTCAGGAAGACCTGAATTCAAATCCCACCTAAGGTACTTACTAGCTGTGTGACCCTGGGCAAGTCACTTAACCCTATTTACCTCATTTTCTTCATCTGTAATATAAGCTGGAGAAGGAAATGGCAAACCATTCCAGTATCTTTGCAAAGGAAAATCCAAATAGGGACACAAAGCACCAGATATGACAAAAATGACTGAACAGCCATTCTTGGTTCATTTTCCCCCTTATACCTCAGCTAGGTGTCACAGCAGATAAAACACTGGGCTTGGAATAAAGAAGTTCCAATGAGTTCACATCTAGCCTCAGACACTTACTAGTTGTGTGCCCCAGGGCAAGTCACTTTACCCCCATTTGCCTTATTTCCTCGACTAAAAAATTTGCATGCACTGGAAAAGGAAATGGCAAATCATTTTTTTTTTTTTTTTGCCAAGAAACCTTATGGGCAAGTCCATAGCATCATGAAGAATCAGACATGACTGAATGACTGAATGAAACAATCAAAATTATCTATTTTACTTCCCATAGTCCCCTATATCTTTTGTTTGGTCATAAACTTTCCCTTTATTTTTAGTTCTGAAAGGTACATTTACACATGCTCCCTTAATTTGCTTATGATATAACCCTTTATGTCTAAATTATGTACCCATTTTGCCCTTATCTTGGTATACAGTGTGAAATGTTGGCCTATTCCTAGTTTCTGCCTAATTCTTTCTAGTTTTCCCATAAATTTTGTCACATACTGAGTTCTTATCCCAAGCCCTGGATTTTGGTTTTATCAAATCCAAAATTACTATGGTCATATACTACTGTGTACTATGAACCTCATGTATTCCACTGATCCAACACTCTATACCAGATTGTTTTGATGATTACCACTTTATAATACAGTTTGAGATATTGTACTCATAGGTCACCTTCCTTTACATTTTTTCATTGATCCCCTTGATATTCTGGACATTTTGTTCTTCCAGATGAATTTTATTATTACTTTTTCTAGCCTTATAAAATAATTTTGGTAGTTTGGTTGGTATGACACCAAATAAGGAAAATAATTTAGGTAGAATTGTCATTTTTGTTATATTGGCTTGGCCTACACTTGAGAAATTAAAATCTTTCAATTGTTTATATCTGTCTTTATGTGTAAAGTGTTTGGTAATTTTGTTCACATAATCATTGATAGGGAAATTCCCGGGTATTTTATATTTTCTACAGTTATTGTGAATGGAATTTTTCTTTCTCTTCCTGTTGAGGTTTGTTCTTAATATATAGAATTGCTAATAATCGATGTGGGTTCATTTTAAATCCTGCAACTTTGCTGAAGTTGTTTCAACTAATTTTCAATTGATTCTCTATGATTTGCTAAGTATATCATCTCATCCTCAAAGTGTGATAGTTTTTTTTTTTAATTTGTATTCCCTCAATTTCTTTTTCTTTGTTTATTGTTGTAGCTAGCATTTCTAGTGTGCTAGTGTATCATCTAGTGGTGATAATGCACTTCCTTGCTTCATTCCTGATCTTATTATGGGGAAGGCTTTGAGTTTATCCCCATTACAGATAATGCTTATTCCTGCTTTTAGATAACTAACAATCATTTTAAGAAAAGCTCCATTGAATCATATTTGTGTCAAAAGTAATTTGGTAGGACTCATTCACCTATTTTTAAAAATAGTTTATATAGTAGTGGCATTTATTGGTTTTTTTGAAGTATTTGACAAAACGCACTTGTGAATCCATCTTGCCCTGGGGATTTTTTTTTTCTTCAAGGACACCACTGATGGCTTATTCAAATTATTTATTTTAAAAAGGGCTATTTAAGTATTCTATTTATTTTTCTGTTAATCTATGCATTTTGTATTTTTTCAAATATTTATCCATTAAACTTCTATTGCCAACTTTACTGGAATATAATTGGGCAAAATAAATTTTAATAATTTCTTAAATTTCAGCTTCAAAGATGTTTAATTCACTCTTTTTTTAAACTTTTCTTAAGGCAGGGCAATGAGGGTTAAGTGACTTGCCCAGGGTCACACAGCTAATGTGTCTAAGATCAGATTTGAACTCAGGTCCTCCTGAGTCTAGGGCCAGTGCTTTAACCACTACACCACCTAGCTGCCCCCTAATTCACTCTTTCTATTTTTCATACCAGTAATATGATTTTCTTCTTTATTTTTCAAACTAACCAAATATTTATCTATTTTTTCCATAAAACTAGGTCCTACTTTTACTTGCCAGTTCAATTTTTTATATTCAGTTTTATTTATCTCTTGTTTTTTTTTCAGGATTTTCATTTTGGTGGTTAATTAGAGATTTTTAATTTGTTCTTTTTCTAGTTTTTCTAGTTGCACTTCCAATTCATTGACATGCTGTTTCTTATTGATGTGCACATTTGGATATGTGAATTTTCCTCTAAGTATTGCTTTGGTTGCATCCCACAAAGTTTAGAATGTTGTCTCATGGTTGTCATTCTATTGAATACAATTATTGTTTCTATGATTTGTTCTTTTACCTACTCATTCTTTAGGACTGTATTATTTAGTTTCTAATTAGTTTTTAATCTATGCTTCTATGGCCCTTTATTCAATATAATTTTATTGCATTATTGTCTTAAAAAGGTGCATTTAATATTTCTGTTTTCTGCATTTGGTTGTGAGGTTTTTATGCCCTTATACACAGCCCAATTGTGTGAAGGAGTCATGTGCAGCTGAGGAAAAAAAAAGGTATATTACTTTCTATTCCCATCCAATTTTCTTTAGAAGATTATCATACCTAAATTTTCTAACTTCTTTCTTATTTATTTTATGGTTAGATTTTTCTAGTTCTGAGAGAGGAAAGTTGAGGTCCTCCATCAGTATAGTTTTACTTTTATTTCCTCCTGTAATTCATTTAACTTTTCCTTGAAGAATTAGTTTATTATGCCATTTGGTGCACATATAGTTAGTACTGATATTGCTTCATTGTCTATGGTTTCTTTCAGCAAGATATAGTTTCCCTATTTAACCTTCTTAATTAGGTCTCTGTGCTTTTGCTTTGTCTGAGATCACAATTACTATTCATCCCTCTCTCTTTACCTCTGCTGAAGCATAATGGATTACGTTCTTGTAAACAACATTTTGTTTGATTCCAGTTTTTAATACATTCTGCTGCTTTCATTTTATGGGTGAGTTGATCTCATTCATGTTCACAGTTATGATGACTAACTGTGCATTTCCTTACTTCCTATTTTCTTCTGTTTATGCTTCTCTCTCTTTTTTCATTCTGTTCTAACCACAGCTTACTTTTATCTGCCCTCCCTTTTATCACCCCCTCCCCTGCTTATTCCTGGTTGGATACTATAGATTTCTCTTAGCAATTGAGTATATATAGATAAAGAAATGTGTGTGTGTGTGTGATTTTTTCCCTTTTTAAACCAATTTAGATGCGAGTGAGGTCCAAGTTTTGCCTTCCCCCTCCTGACCCCTTGCCCCTTCACTGTAAAAGTTCTTTCTTGGGTGTCTTTTTTGTGAAATAATTCTCCCCATTCTTCCTCTCCCTCCTTTCTTTTCTCAGGTCATTCTTCTTTCTTGACTAGTTTTTACATCATTCCAATATGGTCACTCACTCCCCGAAACTTCTTTGTACGCAGAATCTTTCTAACTACACTAATGATGAAAAAAAAATTCTTAGAAGATATGTGTATCATCTTTCCATATAGACAAGTAAAAGTTTAACTCCAATGCATTACTTATGATTTTTCTTTCACTTTTACATTTTTATGTTTCTCTTGAATCTTGTATTTAAAAGTCAAATTTTCTGTTTAGCTCTGGTCTTTTTATCAGGAATTCCTGAACATGCTTTATCTAATTAAATAACCATTTTTCCCTTGAAGGACTATACTCAATGTTGCTGGATGATTTATTCTTTTTGTAATCTCAGATATTTTGCCTTATTGAACACGAAATTCCAAGCCTTCTGTGTCTTTAATGTGTTAGCTGTTCAATCTTATGTGATCCTGAATGTGGCTCCATAGTATTAGAGTGGTTTATTTGTTGCTTCTTAAAGTATTTTCTCTTCTACTTGGAAGCTTTGTAATTTGACTATAATATTCCTGTGCATGTTCATTTTGCAATCTCTTTTAGGATGTAAAGGTATAGTTAGCCACTGCATTGATCAGAGTTCTTAAGTTTCTCAAAAGTTTTTCTTTATGATGTTGTAGTCATTATATACTGGAACTACTCACTTCATTCTCCATAAGTTCACATATGTCTCAAGTTTTTGTTTTATTTTTTTCCTGAACATGTCCCTTTTCATCATCTGTACTGGCACAATAATATCACATTATATTCATTACTATAATTTGTCCATTCATTCCTCAATTGGTAGGCACCCCATTTATTTCTAGTTCTTTGCTATAACAATGAGATTTTATATTAATATTAGTCTATACATTAGTCCTTTTCCATATTGTTTGATCACTTTGGTTCATAGACATACTTAGAAACCTTGCTGGATGAAACAGTACACAGGTTAGTGACTTTGGGTGTAGAATTCCCAATTGCTTTCCAGAATGTTTGTTCCAATCCATAACTTCAAGACCAGAACAATTACTTGTCTAACAACCATATCATCCCCAGAAAGTATCATTTTCCTTTTTTCCCCCTCTATGCCAATTTGATAGGTATTCAGTAGAGTCCCAGAGTTGTTATAATTTATATTTTTTATTATTCATGATTTGGAGACTTTTTATATGGTAGTTGATGATGTCATGTTATTTCCCTTAAGTGCTATCAGTTCATTTCTTTTGGCCATTTACACTAGAATGGGGGGAGAGGGATGGAAGGGAGGAGAGACAAGGGGGGAGTAAGCAAAGGAGAGAGAGGGAGGGAGGGAAAAAGAGAGAGAGAGAGATCTGTGCATCTGTATTTATATTTATATATTTACAT
Organism: Dromiciops gliroides; assembly: GCF_019393635.1. Classification (NCBI taxonomy): domain Eukaryota; kingdom Metazoa; phylum Chordata; class Mammalia; order Microbiotheria; family Microbiotheriidae; genus Dromiciops; species Dromiciops gliroides. The sequence goes on along the minus strand of NC_057864.1, from coordinate 330,070,421 downwards.
TTCCATCAGTTTTTAACATATCTTGTATATCACACCTTTACCATGGAAAATTGCTGTGAAGATTTTTTTCCCAGTAGACTGTTTCTCTTCTAATTTGAATTATATTGATTCTGCTTGGCTAAAAATATTGTAACTTTCTAAAACCAAAATCCACTAATCTCCTTTTATCCTATATGTTCCTTATTTGGTCAAAAACTAAATGACATCTAAGGTTAATTCTAGCTCTTAATCTATAATCCTATTATTTAAAACATAAATTACATAAAAAATTGTCCTGAGGCATTAATGTAGTATGAAAATATTTAGTTTTTGAAGGCTCTGCTACCAAGTTTTGGCAGCTTCTTCATTGCTAGAAAAAGTTTTCATTATTGTACTGGAACTGATTGAGTCTGATATCATATCCTCTCTTTTGAACTTCCCTCCTAAAACAAACAAACAAACAAATAAAAAACCTCAACCTAATTACTGTAAATAAAGGGAGGCTCATTTTATTAAAGCCCTACATAATGAATTTCTATCCATAGTAAAAAAAAGTATCTTCTTCCTTGTTCTTTTGATTTACATATGATGTGATCTTTTAGAGGATGGCAGCATATTATAAGCAACACTGTCTCATAAAACAGAAAGACAAGTTAACAGAAAACTTATTTTGAGACTGAAATAGGTCATTTTCCCTACTGTTTAAAACACCATTTTTTATTTTATTTTTATGTAGGCAATCTGTGGACTCTTTCATTTGGTACTTTTTTATCTTCACATGTTTTAGCAAGTTTTCTAGTATTATTTCTTGAATTGTGATGTTAAAGATTTGTGACTTGTTATATTATTCTGGGAGAAATGTGATACCTAATTTGTCTCCACACATCCTATCTTAATGATCAATATTTTTCATTTTATAAAAATGTCTCTATGAAAAGTTATTATTTTTGCTTTTCATCTTCCACTTATTGTTCATTTTAGTTTCCTTTTATTTCTTGTTATAATTTTCTCTTTTGCTTTTTTAGAGATTCACTACTTTAGATTCATATTTTACAATCTGTTAATAAATTTTTACTATACATTCCATACATTCTGCTATTTTTCCTATTAATTTTTCCTCTCAAGATATTAATTTTTCTCCTACTATTCCAAGAAATCCTGTTATGGTTTCATTTCCACAATCTCTTTGGAATACACAGAGTTTTATGTCTTAAGAGGTGTTAATTTCATTTCCTTTGTCTTACAATACACATTTAGAGGGGTTTGTAATCTGTTGGATGTACTGATAGTCATCCTCCTTTATTTCAAATACTTTGAGTATTTCTCCATTAATTTATTTGCTTCTACTCTAGGTTTTTAAATTGAATTACCTTTCTCTTGAGCTCTTTGGTGGTTTTAGCCTTTTCCCTCATATATTACAATTCTACATTAACACGTTGTCCCTTTCACCTCCCACAACTGACCATGAATGGTGGGTTTATCAATACAACTGAACCTCAAGTTTCTCAGCCTTCTTACACATGCTGGAGGAGGTGGAGCCAAGATGGTAGAGGAAAGGCTGTGACTCTCCATATGCCTGAAAAATCTGTCCACATACCTCCAAAAAATCCCATAAGACAACTTCTGGAACAGCAAACCCCAAAAAAGAACAGAGTGAAACTATTTTCTAGTCAAAGACAGCTTAAATAGGTGGCAGGCATCATCTGCTGTACAGGGTGAGAGAAGAGCTCAGCAAGCAGAGCAGATCCAGTCCTAGGCATCCACAGCCTCATAATCTTCAGCATCAGTGACTTCTTCTGAAACTTGGCTCACAGACCAGTTAGGCAGTCCAGTGGTTGCCCAGGGGGAAATACTGGGGGTCTCTGCAGGAGCAGAGGTGGAGCACATTGCCCAGGAAGCAGACTTGAGTGGCAGAGGCTCAGTGGGGGAAGGGCACAGGCACTCCAAACTTTCAACCATAGAGAATTAGATTTCAATCAGATTTCTGCTTCCAGATTAAATAGAAAGAAGGTCCATGGTGATTTACAAGCCAGGTGGGCTGAGAATGAGCCTAATCATACCACCTGGGACCCCTGTATATTGGGACAGTGCATCCTGGAAGCAGTGCTACACATTAAGAAGGAGTTAAAACCCAAGAAATAGGCAGCCAAGATGAGCAGGCAGACCATCAAAAGTTTCTTTGGTGGCAAGGTAGATGAAAATACACCCTCAGAAAAAGATAATAACAAAGTCAAAGGTCCAACATCCAAAGCTTCCAAGAAAATTATGAATTGGTCTCAGGCCATGGAAGTGCTCAAAAAGGACTTTGAAGATAAATTAAGAGAGATAGAGGGGAAAATAATAGAGGTAGAGGAAAAAATGGAAAGAGAAATGAGAGTGATGCAGGAGGGTCATGAAAAAAAAGTCAACAGATTGAAAAGCCAATTTGACCAAATGGAAAATGAGGTACATAAACTCTCTGAAGAAAATAATTGCTTACAAATTAGGATACAGCAAAAAGAAGCTAATGACTTTATGAGAAATCAAGACACAATAAAGCAAAACCAAATGAATAAAAAAAATAGATGGCAATCTCAAATATTTCCTTGGAAAAACAGCTCCCCTGGAAAATAGGTCCAGGAGAGATCATTTGAAAATCACTGGACTACCTGAAAACCATAATCAAAATAAGAGCTTAGATATCATCTTCCAAGAAATTGTCAGGGAAACTTGTCCTGATATTCTAGAAGCAGAATGTTAAATAGAAATTGAAAGAATCCACTGATCACCTCCAGAAAGAGATCCCAAAAGGAAAAATTCCAGGAATATTATAGCCAAATTCCAGAGATCCCAGGCCAAGGAGAAAATATTACAAGCAGCCAGAAAAAGGAATTAAAACCTGTGGAACTACAGTCAGGATAACACAAGATCTAGCAGCTTTTACATTAAATGACCAGAGGGCATAGAATATGATATTCTGGAGGGCAAAGAAACTGGGATTACAACCAAAAATCACCTACCCAGAAAAATTTATCATGATCGTTCAAGGGGGAAAATGGGACTTCAATGAAAAACAGGACTTTCAGACAATCACGATGAAAAGACCTGAACTGAATAGAAAATTTGACTTTCAAATACAGGACCCTAGAGAAGCATAAAAAGTTAAACAGGAAAAAAGAAATCATGACAAATATTAAAAGCTTAAACTGTTTACATTCCTACATGGGAAGATAATACTTCAAACTCATAAGAGCTTTCTCAGTATTAGGGCAGCTAAAATGAATTTACTTAGAGGGAACAGGTGTGAAATTAATATTAAGGGATGATATCTGTAAAGCATTTATTTTTTGTTTATCCTTGTTTTTTGTGGGCCAGGAATGGTGGGGTGGTTTATGTCTTGGGCCAGATTTGGACTTGGGGCCTCCTGGGTCCAGAGCTGATTCTTTGTCCACTGTGTCACCTAGCCGACCCATGATGATATTTTTAAAATAAAGTTAAGAGGTAAGAGGAATGCACTGGAAGAAAGAGAAAGGGAAAGGTGGAATATAGTAAAGTACCTCACATAAAATAAATAAGAAAAAGCTTATGAAGTAGAGGGAAAGATAGGGAAGGAGTGGGGGAATGAGTGAGCCTTACTCTCATCAAAATTGGCGCAAAGAGGGAACATCATACACACTCAAGTGGGTATGGTAATATATTTTGCCCTGAAGGAAAGTGGGAGAAGGGGCTAAGGGGGGAAATATGAAGGAAGGGAGGGCAGAGTAGGGGAGGGGGCATTAAAAAGCTAAATATTTGAGGAGGGATAAGGTGAAATAAGTTAAAAAATAGAGTAAATATTAAGAGGAAAGAATAGGATGGAGAGTAATACAGTTAGCAATAGTAATTGTGAAATAAATGATGAATGGGATGTTATCAGAAGTATGTATGAAAAATGTAAATCATCAACAGAGAAAGAACTTATGGTATTTTAATGCAGATTGAGGTATAATTTTATTTTTTAGTTCATCTTTCTAAAGTTATTTTGTCTGTTTTCTTTCACAACCTAAATAATGTGAAGATTTTTTGCATGTCTGCACATGTATGACTTATAAAGAATTGCTTGATTTAGGGAAGGTTGTAGAGGGAGGGAGGAAGAAAATTTGGAACACAAAGTTTTTAAAAATTAATGTGAAAAAAATTTACATGTAACAGGGAATATTCTACATAAATAAATGAATTCATAACTGAAAAAAAGAACAGGTTATGACAGACTAATTTTTTTTTCTTTAAACTGACCTTAGTCCCTTCCTTAAGTAGTTTCTAGGGAAACAGGCCTTGTTCCAACTAGAGTCCCTTCTCTTTAGTTCTCATGAATACCTATATTCTGAATATTTGTTCTAGTTCCCTCTGATATTTAGTTCTCTTATTGGGCTGCTTTAGCATCTTCTACTTGTCAAGGGACTGGAGAAGGGCAGAGTGGATAATTCAGGCAGAATTTCTCTTCCATTGAGGTTCTGTAACCTAAGGGCCACCCAATACTCCAACCTTCTGCTTATTTTCATCATATGACTTGGTAGAGTTGAAGTTCAATGGTAATTAGAATAACAGAAGCAGAGTATGCCAACAGAGACTGAAATTCCCTGACCAAGCATAAGCCTATGGGTTGGCTTGTGTGCTGTGACTAATCATGAAAAGTGATGAGGAAATATGCTGAGTGGATATGTTAAAGATTAGGGTCCACCACTTTTAATTCAAAAGGTTGTTACCTCATCATGATCCTTGCTTTCTTATCATGTTGAAATAGCTAAATTTTCTCTCTCTCTCTGGTGGAAAATTCCTCTTTATTTTTTGTGGGTAGGTTAAGAAAGGGTAGAGAAAAATCCTGGTTCTCCATCTTGCTGGTTACATGACTCAGTCAAAGGTATTTTCCCCCATGTTTAGATACCCTTCTCTCTTTCAGATAGCTTGGGACTTAATCCTTCAAAATCCTCAAAATAGTTTGTCAAACACAGAGTTTCTCATGTGTATACTAGGTCTCATCTAAATGCCCTTCCCCTTCTTTGATTTCTATTTCTTTATAGAGCACAAGGAAAATTTAAATATTCCACAGGTAGTAAGTCCAATGTCACTAATGGAGAGGAGATTTTGCAATAATAATCTTGACATAACCTTTACATTTTTTACCTTTATTGGTAATGTAGACCTGAAGGTCAAGAGACCATATCTAAATATGTATATCTTAGAGTCATCTACATAAAAATTATAATTTAACCCATGGAAAAAGTTGAGTTGAACAGGTAACATAATGTAGAGAAAAAAGATATGAGAGCCCAGGCACTAAGTAGTAATTGTTAAGTACTGAATTAGATAATAACTATTATTACCTTAGGGAGAGGTCACTTCCAGTTTTGTACCTAAGAAGGGCTTCTGGGATATGTTGTAGATTGAATTGAATCTTGAAAAATGAAAAGAATTTGGATAGGCAGAGAATCAAGTATTAATAGGTTGAATAGAAGCAATAAAGTTCCAGGAGAATAAATAGAGCAGTTTATCTAGAGCTAGTAAGAGATAAGTCTGAAAAAAATAGTTTGGGATCCTTCTAGAATAAGGAGTTTGTTCTCTTGCTCTAAGCAATGGGGTGAATCACTGAGGGCTTTTAACAAGGTTGTGTCATAATCACAAAAGCAATGTGATATAGTAGATAGAGAGTTTTTTCTAAATTAGAAAGATGCTGATAAAAAACAATGGCTGTTTTGACCCTGGATTAGTAACTTGATCTTTCCCAGGTAAGGCTACAATTTTTAAGCAGATATTCACCTTTAATAGGAAAGGGTTTTTCCTTACCAGTCATTTGCTAAGGTGGTGAAATCATAGGTCCAGTCTTTAAAAGATGGATGGGGATAACAAAGTAAAAGCATGTTGAGCAAATCTCATTAGGGTCTGAATGCAGGGAAATTTTCTAAAGAAGGACATTTATTAAATTCTTAATCAGAAAAGATATTTTTATTAATCAAATTAAAGAAATAATTAAACTTAAAATTAATGACTAAATTTTAATTTGAAAAAATAGAAACATAAGTCACTCCCTGATTGATCAAAAGAGATGAACAGGCAGTTTTCAGATGAAGATATTAAAATAATCTATAATCATATGAAAAAATGTTCTAAATCACTGTTGATTAAAGGAAAGAAAATCAAAACAACTTTGAGATACCACCTCACATCTATCAGATTGGCTAATATGACAGAAAAGGAAAATGATAAATGTTAGAGAAGATGTAGGAAAATTAGAACACTAATGCATTGTTGGCAGAGTTGTGAACTGATCTAACCATTCTGGAGAACAATTTGTAACGATTCCCAAAGGGCTTTAAAATTGTATCCTGTGTGGCAGCTAGATGGTGCAGTGGATAGAGCACTGGCCCTGGAGTCAGGAGTACCTGGGTTCAAATCCGGCCTCAGACACTTACCACTTACTAGCTGTCTGATCCCAGGCAAGTCACTTAACACCAATTGCCTCACTAAAAACAAAAAAAAATTGTATCCTGTAATACCAGTACTAGGTCTGTACCCCCCAAAAGATGATAAAAATAGGGGAAAGGGCCCACATGTACAAAAATATTTATAGCAGCTCAAAGAATTGGAAAATTGTGGGGATGCCCATCAATTGAGGATTGGTCAAATGTGTTCTGGTATATGAATGTAATGGAATACTATTGTGCTATAAGAAATGATGAGCTGGTGTATTTCAGAAAAACCTGAAAAGACTTGCATGGACAGATGCTTAGGGAAGTGAGAAGAACCAGAAGAACACTGAAAATATTAACAGCAACATTGTGCAGTGATCAACTATGATCAAAGAAAATTGCAAAAGACTCATCATGAAGAATGCTATCTACATCCAGAGAAAGAACTTTGGAGTCTGAATGCAAATCAAAGCATACTACTTTCACTTTGGGGATTTTTGGTTTTTTTTTTCCTTTTTTGAGGTTCCTCCCTTTTGTCCTCATTCTCCTTTCACAACATGACTAACGTGAAAATATGTTTAGCATGATTGTACATGTATAGTCTATATCAAATTACTTGCTCTCTTTTGAGATGGGACAGTGTAGGGAGGAAGAGAGAAAAATTTGGAACTCAAAATCATAAGAATGAATGTTGAAAACTATCTGTTCATATAATTGGAAAAAATAAAATACTATTAAGTAGGGAAAATAATAAAAAATACAAACTTAACAAAGAGATCCTTTTAGTAAGAACTTTATCCTTTCCCTAAAATACAGAACCATCTTTACAGCTTCTTTGCAAAAAAAAAAAGAAAAGAAAAAGAAGAAACCATCTTTCTTGCTGTACTCTGTACTTTGCCAAGAAAGGAAGGCAATAGAGTTTAAGAAATGGCGGTCATAAGTTTTAACTTGGAGAAGCAGAGCCCAGATAGAGGAGGAAAGGCGGGAATTCACCTGACTTTTCTCCCAAATTCCCCTCCAAAAAATTTTAAAATAATGCCACAAAATGAATTCTGGAGCAGCAAAACCAAAAAAAAGAATCAGGTAAAGCAATATCCCAGCTCATAATAACTTCGAAGTTAAGAAAAAAAGTCTATCTCACTAAGGTAAGAGGAGAAGGCAATCAAACAAATAGAGTATCCAGCATGTTAGTAGTGAGGGCCCAGACCCTACAAAAAAGGAGGTAAGGAGAAATTATAAGGGACCCTTTCCTAGCACTGGGTACAGACTCTGTTGCAGTGCCCATACTCAGTTCCAGGTCACAGTTCAAGGGTGAAGAGGAGTACTACTGTACTGGGAATTCTGACTGCAAGTGAGCAATGAACCTGGCCACAGGTCTAGGACAGAAGACAGTACTTATAGTGGCCCACAGACCAGAATTCAACTCAGGAGAGCAGTGACCACACCACTCCTTAGATCATACCTCCTCAGAAAAATTAAAACTTACAGAATCCCATTAACTAGCTCTAAAAATAACAGAAGAAAAACCTTAAGCTTCAGGCAGAGCCCCTTGCACCCAAGGAACAAAAAAATTAAAGTCAAGAAATAGTCTAGAAAAATGAGGAAATTACATCAACAACAGAAGCAGCAATAACAAAATAACCTGACAATAGAAAGTTTACTATGGTGACTGGGAAGATGAAAACAAAAACTCAGAAGAGGACAACAAAGTCAAAATGGTTACATACAAAGTCTCCCCAAAGAAAAATATGAATTGCTTCAAACCTTAAAAGAAGTATATATATATATATATATATATATATATATATATATATATATATATATATATATATATATATATATATATATATATATATATATATATATATATATATATATATAATCACTCACCCAAAAAACTAAGTACATAATCTTTTAGAGGGAAAATAGATATTTAGTTAAATAGGAGACTTTCAAGCACTCCCAATTGCAAGATCAGTGATGAATGGAAAAATGATTTTCAAATATAAGGCTAAAGAAAAGCAGAAACAGATAAATAGGAAAGATAAATCATAAGGGATTCAATAAAATAGTCACCTTCCTAAATGGGAAAATCATATGTGTAATTCCTAAGAATCTTACCATTATTAAGGCAGTTAAAAGGAGTATACATAGAAAGATGGCATGGGCATCAATTGACTATGATGGAATATCTAAAAACAATTATGGGTGAGAAAGAGATGTTCTGGGAGACTAGGGAAGGGTAGATGGAATGCAGTAAATTATCACACATAAAAGAGGTGTGAAATAGCTTTTACAATGGAGAGGAAAATGGGGGAAGGGTGGTGGGCAATGCTTGAACTTTACTCTCACCAGAATTGGTTAAAAGAGGGAATAACATATACACTTAGTTGGGTATAGAAATCTATCTTAAGTGAAGTAGAAGTGGGTAAGACAAGAGAAATGGGGGCTAATAAAAGTAGGGTAGCTTGAGGGGGGCATAGTTATATATAACAGTCAAATTGCTTGCCTTTTAAATGATGGGGGAGGGGAGGGAAGGTGGGAGATATTTGGAACTCAGCATTAAAAAATGAAGATTAAAATTATATTTACAGGTAATTGGGGGAAATAAAATAAATAAATAACATTTTATCTTCATTTTGTCTTCTTTGTCTGTACCACTCAGAGTCCTAGGTTTAAGTATTGTAAGCTAAATTAAGGAAAACAAAATGGTTAGAGCACCAAAAGGAGTTCAGATCTACTTGTGATTTTTCCCTGACAAAAATAAAGGAAAATGGTATCTCTTGACAGAAGTAATGGGGAAAGGTTTTGGTTTTGGTTTTTATTTCTTTGGGTTTTGTTTTTGTTTTTGTCTTTTTGTGTTGTGGAACAACAGCCCACCTGACTCAAACAGAAACAGCTCTACTAGAATTTCAGAGTCTGGAATAAATGTTGTAGAGGGGGTTCAGATTACATGCAATTGACCAAGTCACTGAATATCTGGATATGCTTATTTCTTTCTCACCCATCAGAGCCTCTAGGAAGTGGCAGACTGGAACTAAGTGAGAAATGGAAGACAAAAGCAGCTATTTGGGGTACCTGATGCAACCCAAAGCACCCAGACACTGGAAAAACCTTCCCCTTACTTCCCAGAGCAAAATATTTCCCCTTCTTTCTCCTGCTTTCTATAAGGCTTGCTGACATTTTAGATACATCAAAGTAAACCTAGTGTACTCCATATGCATGCCTATGAATTATAGCTGAGTCATAAGAAGATTATACTTGTGACAAATGGCGTGAATAACATAAGGAGAAACTGAAGGAAAAGAGACCATTTACAATGATACTTCAAAAGCCCAAGCATATGATGATAAGAACCTGAATTCCAATTCTGGAGGTGAGAATAGAAAAAAAGTAAAGCATGCTAGAGATATTCTAAAGAATAATGTACAGGATTTGGTAACTAATTGGTTGAGGAAAAGGGAAAAGAAAAAATGTACCTATATACCTTTATTCTTTACTTTTTTTGAATACCATCCCTTTGGTATATACACATATCTTCCAATAATCCTGCAGAAATATAAAGCTCATGATTTCCTTGCCATTTTCTCAATTCAATTTAATAAACATTTAGTACATACCTACTATATCCAATGAATTAATTTAGGTACCAGAGGGTTTTTTTAATGAAAAAATACTGTCTCTAATCTCAAGGAACCTAAAATCTAATAGGATAGTACATAGGTTTGCCTTTATGTAGAATGTTTTCTCCCCTCCAAATCCTTCATGGCTCAGTTCAATTTCTCCTTCCATATGTACTTTTATTTTTTCCTAGTCCACTCTATAATGACCTTAGTCTTCTCTAAATTCTGTAACATATAATGGATCATGTCATTTTTGTTTTGGGAGTTCTCTAATTTTTTTATGTGTTCAAAATCCTTTATAACTCAGCCCCCTTTCTATCTTTCCAATATTACACTTTTCTTCCCTCCAATTACATTTGGATATAGTGAGATAATCAAAAAAGGCATTCTACCTCCCATTTTCAGACATTTTCACTGCATATCCCTTATATCTAGAAGTCTCTCTCTTCTTTTCTTTATACTGCCTTCTCTCATTTCCTTCAAGTCTCAAATAATATGCCACCTACTACAAAATTATTTTCCACCTTCCTTAACTTTAGTGTCTTCTCTCTGAGACTGTCCTCAATTTGTCTTGCCTATATTTTATTTGCACACAGCTGTTTTCATGTTACCTCCTCCCTTAGACTATGAGCTCCTTGAAACCACATGCTGTCTTTTGTTTTTCTTTGTATCCTCAGAGCTCTACTAGTCAATTAATAACATATGCAGTTTTTTTTGGTGAGGCAATGAGGGTTAAGTGACTTGCCCAAGGTCACACAGGTAGTTAAGTGTCAAGTATCTGAAGCCAAATTTGAACTCAGGTCCTCCTGAATCCAGGGCTGGTGCTTTATCCATTGTGCCACCTATCTGCCCCAATGTATGCATTTTTTAAAGTATGCAATCAATAGTATATGAGTTCCTACTAATACTATGCCTGTTTCACCTCCACAGTAAGATAGCAAACTCCTTGAGCTCCATGAATTTCTTACATTTCTCTTTTATTCCATAAAGCAGCTGGTTAACCAAATAATCATTTATTAAGTACTTATTGCGCTAAATTATGGGGATACAAAGACAAAAGTAAAGTAGTCCCTAAAGGATCTTATAATCTATTGGTATGTTAATCTTATAGCTCTTGTTCAATAAACCTTTATTTATTGGTTAGTCAACAAATAACCTTGGGTAAGTCACACCCTCTCAATATGAATTTCATTATTGGGTAGGATATATTATGTATAAAGATGCCTTGAAAAATGCAAATACAGGAAAAATGTAGTCTTGTTTTTATTTTTGTGAGAAATATCAATTCAACAGTCTCACAAATTCTCCTGGGAAAGTAAGTATGGCAATGGCAATAATTTCCTGCAATTAATTGAAGTTTTAGATGATATTTGCTTTTGAGTCACATGTGTTAAATATATATTATATAAGAAAGAAATTAATATGTGTCCTATACATGATTCTAAGTACCTTTGAAGGTTTTATCTGTCCTATACATAATTTAAATATCACATTAAGTACCTTTCTACTTCACATGCCTTTTGGGGGATAAATTTAAGTGATTCTCTTCAGGAAGTGGGAGGATAAAGAACCAGGGAATGTGAAAGAGAATCAATCCTCACTAGAGATCAGGTCCCTCCAGTCCTGTACTTTTTTATTATGTGGGTCTATAATTCTGAGAGTTGGCTTCTGAATGGAGAAGGAAAGGGTATGCACCCCAGCTCCTCCCCCTCAAAGCAAAAAGTTCATGTGTATAATTTCATAAAGACAAAGAATTCAGAAAATTGTAGTCTCATGTTTGTATTTTTATTCTGCATATGTATGTCTTCTATTTTTCATGAAGCACAATTATTTCATTTTCTGCATATCTTTTTTCCTTTCCAGTGATGTATGAGTTAGTTACAAATTGTTAGAACTATATTCTTTACGCAAAATAGTTATCTAAGTGAATGAAGCCCCATGCTGATGAACAATGATTTTCCTATTTATCTTTCAGCTAAAATGTCCCCAATATAATAAATGTATATGGTCATTATGTATGATTAAATAATCTCCACTTCTGTTTTCAGTGAAGAACTCTAAGTTCATAGGTTATTGCATGCAACCTGCCAAGCCATGTTGCCAATGCCAAAAGATCCTTTATTCAAAAGCAAACATACAAGAACATAAGTATGAGAAGTGCATGCTCACTGGAGGGCTAGAGAGTCTTATTAGAAAAGGATGCTGGAATATAATTTAAATACAGAATTTAAGGACTCAATCTGTCAAATCACTATTTCAATATTCAAAAATTTTAATTTTATTATTTGCTTTTTCCTAGAAATAAGATGTTACTACATTAATATGATTCCTGTTTACCTGACACGCCAAAGATAACAGAATGTGTTTTTATATAATTATAAAACTATTAGCAATCCCTGCATTAAAATAACTTAGGCCACCACTGAATCAATTTTCTTTAATTTATAGATCTCAGACACAAACAAGCTGCTCTACGGGCTTAAAATTGAGTTTTAGTTCCATTAAGATGCAACCTTAATTATAATTTCTATAAGAATACTCATTAACTACAGCACTCCCTGAAAACTTAAATTATCTGTCAAATGAATTCAACATTAGCCTATTATCAGTATTTATTTAAAAAATATTGAGTTTCTATTGCATGTAAGAAACTGTGGTAAGAGCACCAGGCATGGAGTCGGGAAGACAAGTTCAAATCTGACCTTAAACAGTTACTAGCCATGTGATTCTAGGCAAGTTTTCTCAATTGTAAAATGGAGATAATAAAAGCACCGACTTCATAAAGTTGCTTTGAGGATCAAATGAGATAATACTTGGTTTAAAAAGGGTCAATTTGGGGCACATAGTAGTTATTACATAACCACTAATTATCTTATTCTATCTGTTTTTATTTATTCCTCAATTTTATCCCTATTCTTATTGTGTTTTTTCTTTTCCTGCATGTGGTTAAGCAGGAAAAAAAAGATCCTCAAAATTATGATTAATATTAGAAGTGTTAGAAGCAGATTAAAGGATCAAGGGAAGAGAAAGATAAGAAGTAACAGTGTCATTTTTCATATGTATGTTTTCTATTAATTTTCTACCAAAATGATGCTAAATGATTGATAAAAATTTTAATTCTACTCAAAGTTGCCAGTTTGATCTTTATATCTTTGTTTCATATATATCATAAATATATTTAATAATATATCATCATTTTAGTTATATAAACAATTGAACTTCTTCAAAGTTTAAAGTCCCTCAACCTTCATGGGGTTAAAGGTTCAGGACTCCCATGAATGTGAAAAACTGCAAATACCTCTAGGTCCCACCCCAACCATCATTTTTAATAATTCTGACCCTAATTATTTAACACAAAAAACAAGCAAAACAACACACCACGCCCATAAAAATGTTGTATCTTCTACATGAGAGAGATTAATATTTCCCACACTATTCAGTCTTCACAACTGTTAGTGTAGATGCAGCAATTGATTCATGGATTTCTTTCTACTAAAAAAAGTACAAGATATAGGGGGCAGCTAGGTGGTGTAGTAGATAAAGCACCAGCCCTGGATTCAGGAGGACCTGAGTTCAAATCTGTCCTCATACACTTGACACTTACTAGCTGTGTGACCTTTGACAAGTCACTTAACCATCATTGCCTCCCCCACTCAAAAAATAGAAAAGAAAAAAAATGGGCATTTGTTTAAAAGTATAAGATATAAAGATCATTGTAAGAGCCATTAATGAACTCCCTAAGAAAAAATCTCCAGGGCCAGATGGGTTTAAAAGTGGATTCTACCAAACAATTAAAGAAAAATTAATTGCAATACTATACAAACTATTTTGAAAAATAGGTGAAGGAGTTCTACCAAATGCCTTTTATGAAACACATATGGTGTTGATACCTAAAGACAGCAGAGCCAAAACAGAGAAAGAAAATTACAGACCAATTTCCCTAATGAGGATCAATGCAAAAATCTTAAATAAAATATTAGCAAGGAGATTAGAGCAAGTGATAACCAGGATAATACACTGTGACCAGGTGGGATTTATACCAGCAATATAAGGCTGGTCCAACATTAGAAAAACTATTAACATAATCGACCACATCAATAACAAAACTAACCAAAATCATATAATTATCTCAGGGACAGCTAGGTGGCACAGTGGATAGCCCTGGATTCAGGAGGATCTGAGTTCAAATCCGGCCTCAGACACATGACACTTACTAGCTGTGTGACCCTGGGCAAGTCTCTTAACCCTCATTGCCCCACCCCCCAAAAATCATATGATTATCTCAATAGATGCAGAGAAATCTTTTGACAAAATACAACACTAATTCCTATTAAAAACACTAGAGAGCATAGGAATAGGTGCAGCTTTCCTTAAAATAATATGCAGAATATACCTAAAACCATCAGCAAACATCATATGTAACGGGGATAAGTTAGAGGCATTCCCATTAAAATCAGGGGTGAAACGGGGATATCCATTATCAACTCTATTATTTAAGAGTGTACTAGAAATGTTAACTTAGAGCAATAAGAGAAGAAAAAGGAATTAAAGGAATTAGGCTAGTCAAGGAGGAAACAAAACTTTCACTGTTTGGAGATGATATGATAGTGTACTTAGAGAATCCTAAAGAATCAACTAAAAAACTGCTTGAAACAATTAACAACTTTAGCAATGTTGGAGGATATAAAATAAACCCACATAAATCATCAGCATTTCTATACATGACCAACAAAGCTCAGAAGCAAGAGATAGAGATATTCCATTTAAAGTAATGGTAGACATTATAAAATGCTTTTGAGTCATATGTGTTAATGTCTTGGGATTCTACCTCCCAAGACAAACCCAGGAACTCTATGAACACAATTTCAAAACACTTTTCCCACAAATATAATGAGATCTATGTAATTGGAAAAATATCAATTGCTCATGGATGGGCTGAGCTAACATAATAAAAATGAGAATTTTACCTAAATTAATATACTTATTCAGGGCCATACCAATCATACTACCTAAAATTATTTATAGTTAGAAAAACAATAACAAAATTCATCTGGAAAAACAAAAAAAGGGAACTAATGAAAAAATGCACAGGAAGATGGTCTAGCCTTACCAAATTTGAAGCTATACTATAAAGTGGCAGTCATCAAAACTATTTGGTACTGGCTAAGAAATAGAGTGGTGGATCAATGGCATAGGTCAGGCACAGGAGACATAGTAGTAAATGACTATAGTAATCTACTGTTTGATAAACCCAAAGCTTCTGGGATAGCAACTCAGTATTTGACAAAAACTGCTTGGAAAACTGGAAGATAGTATGGCAGAAACTAGGCACAGACCAACATCTTACAACTTATACAAAAGTAAGTTCAAAATGGGTTCAAGATTTAGACATAAAGGGTGATACCATAGGGAAATTAGGAGAAGAAGAAATAGTTTACCTCTTACATCTATGGAGAGGAAAACAACTTATGTCCAAACAAGAGATAGGAAATATTATGAAATGCAAGATGTAAGACTTTGATTGCATTAAATTAAAAAATTTTTGTACAAACAGAAGCAATGCAGCCAAAATTAGAAGGGAGGCAGAAGACTAGGAAATAATTTTTTCAGACAGCATTTCTGATTAAGACCTCATTTCTAAAATATATCAGGAATTAAATCAAATTTATAAGAAACCAAGTTGGGCAGCTAGGTGGAACAGTGGATAGAGCACTGGCCCTGGATCCAGGAGGACTTGAGTTCAAATCCGGCTTCAGACATTTAACACTAGCTGTGTGACCCTGGGCAAGTCACTCAAACCCAATTGCCTCACCAAAAAAAAAAAAAAAAAGGAAAAAAGTCATTCCCCAATTGAGAAATGGTCAAAAGATATGAACAGGTAGTTTTCTGATGAAGAAGTCAAAGCTATCTATTGCCATATGTAAAAATGCTCTAAATCACTATTGATCAGAGAAATGCAAATTAAAACATATTTGAGGTACCGCCTCACACTTGTCAGATTGGCTAATATGAAAAAAAAGGAAAATAATAAATGTTGGAGAAGCTGTAGAAAAATTGTAACACCAATGCATTGTTGGTAGAGCTGTGAACTTAACTATTCTGGAGAGCAATTTGGAACTATACCCAAAGGGCTATGGGACTGTTCAAACACTTTGACCCAGTGCTACCACTGCTAGGTCTGTATCCCAAAGAGATCACAGAAGAGGGAAAGGGACCTAAATGTACAAAAATATGAACAGCAGCTCTCTTTGTAGTGGCAAAGAACTGGAAATCGAGGGATCATTTGGGTAATTGCTAAACAAGTTGTGGTATATGAATGTAATGGAATACTATTGTGCTGTAAGAAATGATGAGCAGGCAGATTTCAGAGAAACCTGGAAGCACTTACATGAACTGATGCTGACTGAGAGGAGCAGAACCAGGATAATTTTGTACACAATTACAGCAACATTGTGTGATGATCAATTGTGATAGACTTGCCTCTTCTCGGCAGTGCAACAATCCAAAACAGTTTCAAAGAACTCATGATAGAAAATGTTCTCAACATCCAGAAAAAATGAACTGTGAATTATGAATGCAGAATGAGCCATACTGTTTCTACTTTTGTACTGGTTTTTCCTTCTTTTTTTGAGGTTTTTCCCTTGTGCTCTGATTCTTCTTTCACAAGATGACTAATGTAGAAATATGTTTAATGTGATTGTACATATACAACCTATATCAGACTGCTTTCCATCTTGGGGAAGAGGGAGGGAAGGGACGGTGGGAGAAAAAAATTTGGAAATAAAAACCCTGTGAAAACAAATGTTCAAAATTATCCTTATATGTTACTGGAAAATAGTAAGATACTTTAAAAAATAAAGACCATTTTAAGAATAAACTAAGTGACTGAGTTTAGATGATAGAGCAATAAAGAGGAGTCAGTCCCAAAGAGTGTGTATACTCCATAGTTCTTTAGCACACTGAAACTTTTAACAAAATTTAACTGTATACTTATGGTAGTAAATGATAAGATAGATTGATAATATACAACATTTATCCATTTATTTTGTTTTTTTAACATATGCAGTTATCTGCAGTTTTCCACAGTATGCAGCCAATCTCCAAAAATTCCCATTGAATTATCAATAACCAATATGCAAATAACCAAAACCATGAATGTGAAACCCACAAATGTTGAAGGATGTTTGTATAGCATATAAAATATACTTTTAGTCATTTGAAATTAAGATTACACATGAATAGGGATAGCTAGGTGGTGCAGTGGATAGAGCACTGGCCCTGGATTCAGGAGGACCTGAGTTCAAATCCAGCCTCAGACACTTAACAATTACTAGCTGTGTGATCACTTAACCCCAATTGCCTCACCAAAAAAAAAAAAAAGATTATACATGAACATTTGAGAAATGTGCCTTAAACTATAAACAAAGAGATTGTAGTCTCTCTCTACATTGCCCCAATAACATCTGGAATATTCTGTTCAAGTCTAGGTACCACAATACATGAAGGACACAAATAATCTCAATGAAATCTCATGCAGAGCATTCAGGATGATGAAGGACCTTGGATCCATTTCATTTGGGAATCAATTAAAGGAAGCAAGCATGTTTGATCTAGAGAACAGAAGGCTCAACAATTACATGATAACTACCTTCAAATATCTGAAGGGTTGTCATCTAGAAATGGGATGAGATTTGTTCTGTTTGAACCCAAGGAACAAATATAGAAGCTATGAGTAGAAATTAAAAGAGGTAAATTTTGGCTTGATATCAAGCGAAATTTTCCAATAGTTATCTATCCAAAAGTAGAAAAGCCTGCTTGGGGAAACAATAGGCTCCCTCTTATAAGAGGTTATCATCAAAGACAGGATGACCATATCCAGGTCCCAATTATTGCCAAAAAGGAGTCCCTTGAAGTGTTTTCATGTATTAGAATTAAAATCATATATATATATTGGTCATTAGTATATATATATATATATATATATATATATATATATATATATATACATATATATATATATATGTATATATATATATATATGTATATATATATGTCATTAGATCCAGACAAATTGAAATATACCACATGAATTCAAATAATGTGACCACTTTAGGGGATTCCTTATTTTCAGTAATCATGACATAGCAATTGTCCAGACATAGTACTTGTCCAGAATGATATAGTGGTTATAACGTTTTTAGGTAGAGGAGTGTTGAGGTTCCTCCAATTCTGAATTTCTATTATTCTGTGATTCTGCCTTTATCAAAACTAAATAGTAAACTATATGGTCTAAAATGGAAAGGCAAATTAGGCAATTGAATCAAACAGTACAGAGATTTCCCACTTGTGAGGGTTTGACTCAAAGCAATTAAGATTAAATTAAAAGCTAACAGTAGCATATTTGGCTGCTGCTGTAGCAGCTGTTATTTTATTAATGCTTAAGTAAGCCTCTTGATGATTTCAACTGATATTGACTAAATTCTACCAACTTGATTTTAGTGACAGAATTATCAATGAACTTATCAATTCATAACTGTTCAGAAAATATAAACTTTCTGAAAATTTTGTATATGTGTTGTAACTATTTGTATAGCCAAGTACACTTACGCACATGCACAAGTGTGTTTTCCTTTGGGGGCAGATCTGACAGAATGTTGCTGCTTTAGAATCTAACCTGTAAACATTCTAATATTCCTGTCACTGACTTTGAACAATTATTCTCACCACAGTCTCAACCCTTTTGAATAGTGCCATGCAGTTTTGCCACAGAATAAGTTATATAAAAAATTAAATGTCCCCAAATCCTTAATATGTAATCTTATCTTCCCAAATAAAAGAAAAATTAATTAAAATTTATAATAGAATACTTGATATTATCACCTATAATCACAAAATAATATATAATCCCTCATATGCAAATGAAGGTTATATTCTGCAGTTTTACTCCTCAGCATAGCAATGACTGAGAGTAGATTTGACACCTTCTTATTGCTTTTGTACTATACATATATATCTGATTTTTAAAATACTCATTTCAAGCATCAGGAGTCTTTAAACATAATTTATGTGATCTCTTTGTTCTATCAAAAATCATTGAACTAAACATGAATGATTTTCTATTGAAGTTCTACAGTTCTGAAAGCTAAACTCAAATCCCAAAGAAAGAAATCATTATTTAATAAATAAAATAGATCATTATTCAATGAAAATTGACCTTTTGATTTATTTAACAAACAAGGTTGGAGAAGTAAAAATATTGCCAAAAGTAAAATATTGCAAATAATATTACATAAAATAAATACATATTCAATTTTTTAATGTAGCAGATTATATGGGATTGATTCAGTACATTATTTAAACTCATGCCACACTTTTTGGTACCTTTAAAACAAGTGCAGATTTTATAGTTGCTGAATTTTCAAAGCTATTATTTCAGCTCGGCATTTTCTGTCAAGCCTTTTTTTCATCAGCTTTCACAGATTGAAGCTATGGGACCATAACCAGTGGACCAAGAAACAACTACTAGCACTAAGATGGATGACCATGAACTACAAGGAACCTTCCTAATCAAAAACTGTACTTGTAATTCTGCTTTGGGAAAACATTTCCACCAAGGTCTTTGTAATGGCCTCAGAAGATGGGATTCCCACACTTATGGAAATGAATAGGCAATAGATTCAAGTAGTCAGTGCTTTGAGAGTATATATAGTGATTTCTTTCTTTTAAAACTGGACATATAAATGAATATAGAATACTGTTGAGGATATGTATTCTGTATTCATTCATGTCATGTCAATGAGATGAGAAATCCATCAAAGAATATAGATAAAATATCATTATAACAAACTTCACAGGGCTTCCTTTAATGTTATAGTAGAGTTTTAGCAAAAAAAAAGAATAGTTAGAAATCACAATTCTCTAGGTACAGGAGGAGGAACATAGTTAAGACATGATTCTGCATTGAATTAAAATGATAAAACAAAGTCTACAATTTAGAACAAGAAAAAAATACCAGATGTGCATAAAATACATAGAACAGACATGCCCAGCTTTCTTCCATTAATTTCCAGGACTTTTTATTCTTTTCTTTTTCTTTTCTTTCTTTCTTTTTCTTTTTCTTTTTCTTTTTTTTGGGGGGGGAGAGTGGGTGGGGTGGAGCAATGAGTGACTTGCCCAGGGTCACACAGCTGGCAAGTATCAAGTGTCTGATTTGAACTCATGTCCTCCTGAATCCAGGGCTGGTGCTTTATCCATTGTGCCACCTAGCTTCTCCCAATTTTCTTTTTATTTTCATAGTATCCAGAGATAGAAGGGACCTTAGAGATGATTCAATCTAAACTATTCAGTTTATAGATAATAAAATTTAGATTCATTAATGTGAAGTTAATTTCTTGATATTTTAAAGCTAGGATTTGAACCCAGATCTTTGACTCCAAGTAGTCTTCTTTCCATTACATCACACTACCTCAATTTGAATGAAATTGTTAAGACCTAACTTAAATGTTTGATGAAAAATGAATACAAAGAGGGGCAGCTAGGTGGCATAGTAGATACAGCTCCAGCCCTGGAGTCAGGAGTGCCTGAGTTCAAATCCGGCTTCAGACACTTAACACTTACTAGCTGTGTGACCCTGGGCAAGTCACTTAACCCCAATTGCCTCACTAAAAAAAAGAATGAATACAAAGACACAGAGGTCATTATTGATACCAGGTATAAAGAAGTGAAAAATTTTTAAATCAACTTTCCTTTTCCCTTCCCAGATGTGAGCAGTCTCTAAAATGCAAATTTCATGGACCTCTCAGTCCCCAGAATTTAGGAAAGGTAAACAAGTCTGAAGATGCTAGACAATAAAATAATCTAGTGCTTATATAGTGATGTGGGGAAAAGATTATTGTCCTTTTAGATTCTCCTCACATTTAAGGTTATTGAAGAAACAGAAAGACAAAAGCAGGCATGTTCAATGAAGAGGAAATAATACTTGAGTCAAATATAATAGCCAATAATTTCACCACAGTGTCAAAGATAAAGTAAATATCAACAGTGTCTGTTACCCTGGGCAGGTCACATAAATCTCTGTTTGCCAGACAATTCTCTAAGACTATTACATTTCAGGGAAGGTATAGCTATTCATTGATAGAAAAAGGTTCTCACCAGTAGTTCCCTTCACCCACAAAATCCCAGAGATAGCTGGTTTTTTTTAAACAAAAGACTTTTTTAAAAGATCATGCTCTTTTAGGAACTGTCTGCTACGTCCAAAAAAAAAAAATATGCAAAATTTTACCCAGTCATTATCATCATTATCATCACCAACACCAACAGCAAAATTGCCATCATCATCATCAATTCAAAACATATTTTTGCTTTTCAAACATTTCTGCCTCCTTAGTAGAAACACATTGATTCTTCATGGGCTAGAATATATTCACCATTTCTTTCGTCCCCAAATGGAAAATAATAGTTTTTTTTCCACGTGCAATATCTAAATTTTCTACTACTTCAAACTCAAGAAAAGTGCAGAGAATTATGTACTGGTTGTGACATAGCCATTTGTTTACTCTTCACATTGTTTAGGTCTCTAAAAGCTTGGAATCAAGTTTCCAACTTCTTTCTCCTGTTCCCTTCATAAATTGACATAATCCCATGTATTCATCATGTATAAGAAGCCCACTGCTTAATTTTACATAACCTATTCTTTACGTCTACCTCTTCCAATTGCACTCAAATTGGAAGTGTTCCTCAACACAGGCCAAAGGACTTTTACATCTCAATTGATTTGAAAATGAAATGCTTAGTATTAATTTAAAACTGCTTAAAATAATCAAGTTTAGTTTATATTAATAATTGTGGAGATTTGGGTAGGGGAAGGTATCCAGACCTGTGGCTTCATTATAGGAAATTCTAATTGAGGAAATTCCCCCAAACAATACATATTAGTAACTCATCTACAATTTACAATTTTAGAAATTTGTTTAAAGGATTTAGAGCTTAAGTGACTTGCAAATGGTCATAGAGTGGGTATATATCCAGAGGTGAAACTTGAACTCTAGATCTTCCTGACTCCAGGCTGATCCTCTATTCACTATTTCAGACCACCTTTCAAAGGACATATACAACTAGATTCCAACATGAGACATACTTAAGCCAGTTGAAGATGGATGCTTCAAAGGATACACAAGAACTATTAGAAGTTGTAACCCAGGGCAGCTAGGTGGCGCAGTGGATAGAGCACCAGCCCTGCATTCAGGAGGACCTGAGTTCAAATTCGGCCTCAGACACTTAACACTTACTAGCTGTGTGTGACCCTGGGCAAGTCACTTAACACCAATTGCCTCACCAAAAAAAAGAAGAAGAAGAAGAAGAAGAAGAAGAAGAAGAAGAAGAAGAAGTTATAACCCTTCAAGCATTATAACTTAAAGGGAACTGGGGGAGACAAGGAAGAAGAATAACACTTTACTTTTGTTACAAAAAGTCCAATTAGGGGGCTCATCATTTTGCCCTTTCTTTCTCTGTTGTTTTTCCTGGCCTTACCTGATACTGAGATACTAACGCAACAAAAAACCGTGACTGAACCATCTCTCACTGTTCCTGACACCATTTAGCAGCTAAACATTACCACCCAAAGAAGGGCATCATTATTCATGTGAGCATACATAAGTATTGGGGGTAATGCTGTGACAATATTCAATAGGGGATTTAAAAAAAAGGTTCAAGGGGCAGATAAGCTAGTATAACAAAAATTACAGCAGTTTTTATAAGAAACATTCCTTTCAGATATTCCTGGATTCAAGTATTTTCATTGTTTTATTTTGCTACCACACCCACTGGAGGCAAGCACCTATCGTCTTTGATGTAACTATTATTAACAAATATTTTGGAATTCCAATTATAGAAAAAAACAAACAAAAAGTGAATCCTTGCTTATGAAGACAGTGTTTTGCACCCAAACCATTTTATAAGTAGTCTTTTTTTTTGGCAGAGCAATGGGGGTTAAGTAACTTTCCCAGGGTCACATAGCTAGTGAGTGTCAAGTGTCTGGGTCCAGATTTGAACTCAGGTCCTCCTGAATCCAAGGCTAGTGCTTTATCAACTGTGCTACCTAGCTGCCCCCTATAAGTAGTCTTTATACTAGTTTCATCAAAAGCAGCAGACATTTTGGTTTTTGTTTTTACTTTTTAAAAGATCCATACTAAATATTATCCCACAAAAGATTTCAAAATTCAAAGAAAGCATAATTATAATGGGCAGTATAATCCCATGTACTTCTGCTGCTCATTAAGCTCTAGAATTTTAAGAATGGATCATTTCTGTATCAGAGACATGAATAAAAGTTTATTGGGCCTAAGCATAGCAATAAGCATTTTCCAATATAAAAATTACAATAGCACCTTCATTGGAGAAAATTAGCAAGTGAAGTATAAAATAAGTGCTTAAAGGCTACAGATATAAATATGTTTTTATTTTTTCCATTTAAAAACATCAAATATTCTTCCTTGCTTCATTTGGTGAAGGAAGTATTCTTCTGAATGGGGATTGTTAGGAACATATACTTCCTTCTAAAGGATATTTTCTGCTAAATATTAAAGGTAAAGTTTATGAAATCCAATTCTACATAAAATACCTTGGAAGATTCTGACTAGTGTTAATATTTTCCATTTAGAGCCTCCTATTTTTCTACTTTATTGTTTCAATGTTTGGAAGCACATTCTATTCACAACTCTTCCTTTTTTCTTTTCATAAGTATAATAATAAAATAAAAAGAGACTTTACACAAAGGCTCTCATAAAAATGGGTGTGAAAGAAAACTAGCATTTCAAAATTTGGATTAAAAAAAGTTAATACATAGTTTCCAAAGTAAAATATGCCTTGTTTCAGGCAGAGGTACTCATGAGCTAGTTAACATGGAATATACCAAGGGAAAATATGATATTATTGCTGCATCCTGAGGAGCTTATAACAGTTCTAAATAGTCAATAAATTATTCAACAACCATTTATTAAGCATTTAGTATTTGCCAGACCCTGGAGACAAGACATAAAAGACAAAAATGAAACAGATCCAAAAGTGATCAATGTCACAAAATCCAAGGAAGGAGTGAATTTCTAAGGGCAATATACATTCTATATATGGAGAAAATATATACATATATAATATTATCTTTAAAATCAATAGGAGGGGGCAGCTAGATGGCGCAGTGGATAGAGCACCGGCCCTGGAGTCAGGAGTACCTGAGTTCAAATCCGGCCTCAGACACATAACACTTACTAGCTGTGTGACCCTAGGCAAGTCACTTAACCCCAATTGCCTCATTAAAAAAACAACAACAACAACAACAACAAAATCAATAGGAGATTTTTTTGAGGAGAAGTTACTAACAGCCAGGGAGATAAGGAAAGGCTTCTATTTATTAGAAAGTAAAGATTGGGGGCAGCTAGGTGTCACAGTGGATAGAGCACTGGCCCTGGATTCAGGAGTACCTGAGTTCAAATCCAGCCTCAGACACTTGACATTTACTAGCTGTGTGACTGTGGGCAAGTCACTTAACCCCAACTGCCTCACTTTAAAAAAAAAAAAAGAAAGTAAAGATTGAACTAAATTATGAAGAAAACAAAGGATTCTGAGAAGCAGAGGAAAGGAAGAAGGACATTGCAGCCATGGGATACAGAAAAAGTCCAAAAGCATTTAAATGGTAGATTCAGTGTCATATTTGAAGAATGACAAGAAAGCTGGTTTGCCTATATTACAAAATATGGAAAGGAGAGTACTATAAAAATGACCTAAGGGTAAGTTGGTGCCAGGTTTTCAGGTACTTTAAAAAATCAAATAAATGGTTTTATATATGATTTTTAAAGGCAGGATGAAAATGACATGATGAGACCTTTACTTTAGGAAAAATAACTTTATATTAATATTTATTTGCTACATAAATATACATATTCCATTCTGTCACTGACACTTAGTAGTAAATGTATAACCCTGTCCAAATCACTTAACTTCTCTTATCCTGTTCCCTCTTTTATAAAATGGGCATAATGACAGCACCTACCTCACAGTGTTGTGGTGAGAATCAAATGAGATAACACATAGAAAATGCTTTGCAAACCTTAAAGCATTATAAAAAATGTTAGATATTATTTCATCATCCGCCAGTGTCTAACTCCAGGGAATCAATGCCTAAACGTTACATGGTATTTTTATTGTCATATTGCTTTCACTGGGGATATAGGGCCAAATATTTGTTAAATTGCATTGAACTGGCCAGGTCTCATTAAGTATTTTAGAGACAATAGAAATTATTCCTTTATACACTCTTTTTAAAAAGCGATTTGAAAAGTGTTATAATTTTGATGCTAATAATAATGCATTTACATTGCATTTTAAAGTCTTAACAGAGTACTTTAATAAACAAGTATTGTTTATTAAATGTAATGTACAAGTATTATTATGTCTGTTCTATAAATAAAGACACATTTTATATAGATTGCTCTGCAGTATTTAAGACAATATTCCCGGGGTCAGCCAGGTGGCACAGTGGATAAAGCACTGGCCCTGGATTCAGAAGGTCCTGAGTTCAAATTTGTCCTCATACACTTGACACTAGCTGTGTGACCTTAGGCAAGTCACTTAACCCTCATTGCCCTGCCAAAAAATAAAATAACATAAATAAAGAGAAATTACTCAGTACATCTTTAAAAAATATATGTTGCCTGATTTCAAAGTCCATGCTTTTTTCTACTATGCTATCTGATACCACAATAATGGAATAATAGCACAGAAAAACATTAAAAACCATGATTTGTGCTCATATCAGAACTATCCAAACTTTGATTAGAAAACTCCTCCAGAATGTGAAAGCAAGGGTTGAAATAACTTCAGATGGCTATATAACAACAACAAAAAAAAAGTTAAAAGATTTATGGGAATGAATCTATGGGCTATTCCAAGAAAATGAAAAAGTTACAACATATCTTGGGGTCTTGACATGACCTAAATAATGCTGGCTATTAACAAGATTCAGGTTTATTCAAAACTCTCTGCACAGTGACAGATTGTTTTGAAAAGATCGCGGGACACTGGGTATTTTGTTACTGTGGCTATTCCTGGCAGTGACCCAGGGATTACAACTGCACAACCTTCTAAAAAGCATAAAAATTGACTTTAACAACAGGTCCCAACAGAGCAATGAATGTGCACATTCATTCCTACTGTGACATCAATGATTCCAACCCTCTCTTTGAACTTCTGAAAAATCTAACCAGTGGTGGTTGTCTTCTAAACCAACCAATCCTCTCCTCCTCCTCCCAAAACACACGCAGAAAAATGTTAGAATCTGACCCTGTGAACAATTATCATAGTTGTGATTTTTTGTTTGTTTTTCTTATTATTTATTTATTTAGGGGGCAAATGAGGGTTAAGTGACTTGCCCAGCATCACACACCTAGTAGGTGTCAAATGTCTGAGGCCAGATTTGAACTCAGGTCCTCCTGAATCTATGGCTTTATCCACTGTACTACCTAAATGCCCCCCCCTTTTTTTTAAAGAAAATTGTACTTCAATCAATTAGGGTGGTTTAAATCTCTATAAACATCATATAGGTACATCAGGAAGGAAACATGACCACAGAAAGAAAGACCCAAAATTTTAAGAGGAAATAACTGAGAGATCTTTTCAGAAGATTTCACACTATATGTATATTTAACAAAGATGGCAAGGAAAGTTTGATGACAGCATAATAACCTATAAGTGGTTTCCCCACAATGAATAGATTCAAAGAACTGGCCTCATTTTCTTCTGCCTCACTTAAAATTCTCAAATTTTCCTTTCAGATTTAATGGTTCATATATAATCAAACAAAAATGTACATTTTTCATTTATACTTTGGATCACAATTATAAAAAGCTACTTACATGCTTAAAATAACCAGCCTTTCTTAGCTTAGTTATGGTAAATATATGCATATCCATATATATTTTGCCTGAATAATTCAATTCAATAAGAATTTATTAGGCACTTATTACAACTATACTTAGGGCAGCTAGGTAGCATAGTGGATAGATCACTCGTCCCAAAATCAGGACGGCTTATCTTCATGAGTTCAAATCTGACCTTATTCACTAATTAACTCTTTGACTCTTAGCAAGTTATTTTATCCTACTTGCTTCAGTTTCCTCATCTGAAAAATGAGTTGGAGAATGAAATGGTAAACCATTACAATATTTTGCCATGAAAAGTCCAAATGGGGTCACAAAGAGTTGGACACAACTGAAATAAATGAAAAATAACAACAGTTATGCTTTTGATTCTTAGGACATCACCACCAAGACTGAACTGCCCTCTCATCCTTGAACTTCCTTCATTATCTTGATCCTTCTCAGTCTGCAAAATCACTCCACCATGCTGGCCCCTTCTTTCATTAGTAAGTTCTTTTCCAAGTCTCCATTTTGGGGACACGCCCATGACAGCCATGCTTCGTTCCCCTCCCAGGTCCAATTCTGACTATGCAGAGAGTGCATCTGGGACCCTTTGCCAATATTCTTTATCCCTCTTCCCTATCCCCTGCTTTCTGGCTTCCTTTTAGGTATTTTCTGCTTAAAAGATTACCTCCTTGAGAGTAGGGACTAGGTTTCTTTTTGCTTTTATTTAAATCCCAGCACTTAGCACAGTGCCTGGCACATAGGAAACAATAAATGCTAGTTATATTGTGTACTTGTTTTACCTGCTATATGTTAAACTTAGCTCTGAGTATTGGGAATACAAAGACAAAAACCTCACAGTCCCTACTCTCAAGGAGCTTACATTTCACTGGGAGAATCAATAGGTACATCTATAAGTAAATAGAAAACATATCAAGTAAATACAAAGTAATTTTCAGAGTTGAGTTCTAACAACTTGTGGGATCTAATCAAAAGCAACATCAAGAAGGCAGCTAGGTGGCACAGTAGATAAAGCACTGGCCCCCTGCATTCAAGAGAACCTGAGTTCAAATTCGACTTCAGAAACTTGATACTTACTAGCTGGGTGATCCTGGACAAGTCACTTAATATTCATTACCCCACCAAAAAAAAAAAAAAATAAGGCATCAAGTTGGAGATCGTATTAGGACAGAACCTTTAATGGAGCTGGGACTTCCAAGGAGAAGAGGTGAGGAAGCCATGCATTCCAGACATAAGGGATAATTCTGCAAAGATGCAGAGGAGGAAGGTGAAACATTGAATGTGGAAAATAAAGTGGAGGGCAGTTTCACTTGATGCTATATCATTGTGAATCAGAAAACATCATAATCTGGAAATAATCAAAACAGCAGACAATTCAAGGTGAACCAGAAATATCCCCATTTGGGGAGGGCCAACTGGAGTATGATTAAGATGTAGTGTATTACCCACAATGATTTATAACAACCTGTATTATAAGCTACTTGAGAACTTTACACATTGACTATAACAAAGGGGTAGGCAGTGATGATTCTGTAACAAGACTGATAACTATATAATAATACTTGAGTTCTATGTCAAAACACAAACCCTCTGTCAGACAAAAATCATGAAATTCAGTCTTCACAGGAAGATGATATTCATATATATGGATGTTGCTTTTAATGAATGATATTTTACAGTTGGTACTCAAAAGTGTTAAAGAAAATGTTTTAAATGTTTACATGTGATGCCTTCTCTGTTTTCAAGTATTTCTACAAAGTTCCTGAAAAGAGATACCATTAAGGCATTTCTGCCTTCTTATTTGGTATATGATGATTTTTGATATATAATAGTAGCTATATATTTTAAATTAAATGAAGAAACATCATTAATTTAACAATCAATCACAATATACTTGGTCACTAATTTTCAAATGAATTAAATTTAAGGTTACATTTAGACCACATGGAGATTTAAATCATTTGTATGCTATTAACATAGGCTAAAAATTAAAATTTAAATATGTTTGCATTGTGTTTTAAAATAGGTATTCAAGTTTATGAGTAGTTAGAAAGCTGTTCTCAAAGCCAGGAATACATAGGTTCAAATCCCACTGCTGACATATACTAACTGTGCAATCCTGAGCAAATACTGGGATTTAATCTGTGTAGGAACACCCTCCAAAATGTAAATTAGCAAATTCTCTTTAATTTATAACCATAGAAGTTGCCTTAGACATCAAGTGTGTATGTTGGGGGTGGGGAAGGGAGAGAATAAGCATTTATAAAGTGCCTATCATATGCCAAGCACTGTGCTAAACACTTTTGGGGGGCGGGCCAATGAGGGTTTAAGTGACTTGCCCAGGGTCACATAGCTAGCAAGTGTCAAGTGTCTGAGGCTGGATTTGAACTCAGGTCCTCCTGAATCCAGGACCAGTCCTTTATCCACTGTGCCACCTAACTGCCCCCTGTGCTAAGCACTTTTACAGATATTATTTCATTTGTTCATCACAATAATTTGCATGGTAAGTGCTATTATTATTCCTACTTTTATACTTGAGGAAACTGAGGCAAAGAGAGGTTAAGTGACTTGTCTAGAGTCACATAGCTAGTAAGTCTCTGAGGTCAGATTTGAATTTAACTCTTCCTGACTCCAGGACCAATGTTCTATCCTTTATACAAATAGCTACCAACAGTAGCCACATAGTGAATATATGCTGTAGTCAACATTTGAACCCAGGTCTTTCTGATCCTGGAGCTGGCTCTCTATACTGTATACCATGTTTGTCCCTCTTAGAATATATGAGTTAGTAGACATAGATAGGACAGTAAAGAGTAGGCTACAACTGTTCAACAACATTCCTTTGAAGAGAAAGCTGACTTTTAAGATTGTACCCCTGGGTGATTTAGACTATAGTGGTTCTAATTAATGATAATGAAAGTATATATGAGAAAGATCTAGTAAAATATGAATCCAATGAGATATCCAAGTAGTTATTGTAGTTTAATATATGCTTCATGTCTCAGAGGAAGTCACACTTAGAAGATTTAACATAGGGTCTTCAGTAAAAAGAACTGTAATTAAGGTTATAGAAATGGATTAAATCATTTCAAAAACATATTCATAAAGAATGAACATGAACTGTCAAGTAAAACTTTTATAATACACATGCAATAATTTTAAAAAGAACTTCAGTTTCAGTCAGCTTGGTATCCCCCCCCCATTAGAATGTATATTTTTTAAGGGTAGGAAGTGTTTTTTGTAACCACCTTATAGTAAGCAACTTAATAAATGCTTACTGAGAGACTGACTCTAAGAATTCGTTGTTCAGTTTTTTATTCATGTCTGACTCATGGATCACAGCATCCCAAGCTCCTCTATCCTCCACTATCGTTCAAAACCAGTCAAGTTCATATTCATTGTTTCCATGATACTATCTATCTTTTTTATTTTCAATTTTTTTTAGTGTGGCAGTTGGGGTTAAGTGACTTGCCCAGGGTCACACTGCTAGTAAGTATCAAGTGTCTGAGGCCAGATTTGAACTCAGGTACTCCTGACTCTAGGGCCCGTGCTGTATCCACTGCACCACCTAGCTGCCCCAATACTATCTATCTTAACTGCTGCTATCCCCTCTTCCTTTTGCCTTCAGTTTTTCCCAACAACAAGGTCTTTTCCAATAACTCCCATCTTCCCATTATGTGGCCAAATTATTTAAGCTTTAGCTTCAGTATGTGACCTTCCAGTGAATATCCTGCATTAATTTCTTTAAGTATTGACTGATGTGATCTCCTTGCCATCCAAGGGACTCTCAAAAAGTCTTCTCCAGCACAATTCAAAAGGATAAGTTCTGAGGTACTTAGTTTCCCTTATAGTCTAACTCTCACAGCCATACATTGCTATAGAAAAAAAAAAAACCCACAAGTTCCTCATGAGGCAAATAAGATGATCTAGTACTCCCATCTCTTTGAGAACTTCAACATTTTGTTGTGATCCACACAGTCATGGGCTTTAAGGCAGTTAATGAAACAGAAGTGGATGAAATAATGCTAAATACTTTATCCCGTTGTAAACTTATTTACCATTTTTAAAGTACAGTACAAATGCTGGCATTTATAATAAATCTAGGTACAGGTTAGTATAAGTAAGGAATCCTATTGAATGATCACATTATTTGAATTCTCTCTGAATACTTCCATTGTGCTAGAATCAATTACCATACTGTGTATGTGTGTGTGTGTGTGTGTGTGTGTGTGTGTGTGTGTGTGTGTGTGTGTGTGTGTGTGTAACTCCAAATAATGGAAATTTAAATAAGGCAACCACTTCATGGGATTCATTATTCTCACCAATTGAGACCTAGTTATAATGATGCTAAGTCATCTGAGGAAAAAAGTTAAATAGTTTTCAATATGGTGTTTAAAAACATGAGAAGTAATATACATGTTAGAATATTTTCCTTCCAAATTTATTAAAATAAATTTGTATGTTTAAGGAGCATCTTAGTTATATGGGCAATACATGATTATCTAAAATGATTATTCCTCAAGGCTTTGGAAAAGCCAAGATTTTGCTATGATTTTTCTTTCTTCTTTCTTGTGAAAAAAATGATATGTTCAAATTCATGGTGTATTGGTTAAAAACATCAGAATATACTTCTATTCTACCTTTTGGCAGGGATGGGAATACCTAACATTCTTGTTGCCTGATGGAGCTTCTGTGTAATCAAGTTTCATGTGACCTTTATAAATTCAATTTGGACCAACATAACCTTTCTGGTTTTTGTTTTTGTTTTTTGGTGGGGGAGGAGTTGGAGGTTGGTGGTGAGGGATTATTTCTGTCTGCTGCTTACTGACTAAGGTTATATTTTCAAAATGGTTTTCTTTTTCCTTCTCAATATTTCACGTCAACTCATTCCAGAATTTTCTGATGTTATCATCTTGTTTTTGTTTAAGTAAAGTTACTTGTACATGACTTCCTTAATTGCTGTTTGCCTTAATATTTTTCCATGGAGAATTTGGTATTTACATTTTAGTTAGGAAAAAGGTTTTTGTTATCTAGATACCATTATTTTCTAACATATCAAAATTTATGTAAAATAAATTAGGTCACAGGGAGGAATATGTGTGCATAAGTAAAAGACAATATAACTTAATATAATAGAAACATTTATGTCATATTCACAAGAGGTAAATCAATTTGTGATGCCAGTGAATGCCATACAAACTCAGATCCAATCTTTATCAAGTGATACAAAGAAGAAAATTAGGAAAACAATCATAACCTAAATATGATTAAATATTTTAAAACTACAAATCAGTGACTATGTATGACTAAAGAAAACTTACTATCAAAGACAAGTCAGAGAAGAAGAAAATGCAATAGGAAGTGATCAATGGAAAGCATAAACATGAAGAGAAGTGGTTGTAGCATAAAACAATAGAGGTTAATTTTAGGGTAATTCTATACCAACCTAATAAGTCTAAGAATGGTTTCCCTTAAAGTGGTCAAGCAGATCAATTAGAAAAGAATTTTCTAGAAAATCCATGTGATTCAAAGAACAATGGAAAAGCCAAGTAGAAAAAATGAAATGAAAATGGAACCCCAAAGCAAAATCTAGATGAACTGGAAACTCAGGTTAATTTCAAATTAAAGCAATCTACTTTACTATTATTCTTTCCATATTCATATCTTTTAGAAATATTTTCCAGCTAAAAGTATAGCAGTATTCCCATGAATAAAATGAGAATATGTTTCAAAATTTAGATTTGAGTAGAAATTTATGGTTACAATTACATACAAAATTCCAAAGAGGGGTGGCTAGGTGGTGCAGTGGATAAAGCACCAGCCCTGGATTCAGGAGTACCTGAGTTCAGATCCGGCTTCAGATGCTTGACACTTACCAGCTGTGTGACCCTGGGCAAGTCACTTAACCCCCATTGCCCGCCAAAAAAAAAAAAATTCCAAAAGATTCTCATTTCACCTCTATAGAGTAGGTACTACAAATTTTATCTCCATTTAGAATTCAGATTCAAACCTACTTGCTATGACTTCAAGTCAAATGGGCTTTCTACTACACAACACTGATACTGGAAGGTGTTAAAAATAAGTTAAAAGGCTATTTTTACTGTATTACATTCTTTAAATGGATTATTAATTAGGTTGGTACCATAATATTAATAAAAATAATTAATAAAAGCAAACATTTATATAACTTAGTATGTGCCAGGCACTATGCTAAATGCTTTACAATTATTATTTCACTCGATCCTCACAAAAACCCTGAAAGATATGTGCTGGTTTTATCTCCATTTCACAGGTAAGAAAACTGAGGATAAGATGTTAAGTGACTTAACCAGAGTAACATAGTAAGTGTGAGAGGCTAGATTTGAACTCAGTTCTTTTTTTTATTTCAAGCCTGTTGTTCTAATCACTGTATCACCTAGCTGCCTGAAGTTTTAAAAAAATACATAAAGAAGGAATAGACGTCTTCATAGACTTTATTTTTTTTTAGGTTTATCTGAGTTTAAGTAAAATAACTGGTTTTCTGAGGAACTGTGACCTACTAAAATTAAATTAAAACTGACAAAAGATTTTATTAATATTATCTATCATTCTTTGATAATTCAAGCAGTAGTACTTCCAAGCAGGGGTACAATGACTAAAATCTGTTTTTATCCTTAGTACTATAAAATTTTCCTATTATAATTTACTCTGTATAGTACCTAATACAATTTCCCATAAATGAGCAACTCAATAAATATTGACAGTGGCCATGAAATTTGATCTAGTTAGAAAATAGATTTGGTTTCATGTCATAAAAGACATTATTAGCTTATTTGTCAGAAATAGTGGCTGTGATTTACTAGGAAAAGCAGGAGTGAATCACCTTTGGCCACTTAATGAGAAAACTATTTTCATTTCACAAACTCATTTGGTTTCTCTCAGATAGCAAGATACAATAATAAGAGATATGCTTTATAGAGTACTTTAAGGTTTCCAAGGTGATTTACATGTCCTCTCACAATAGCCTTGGGAGATAGGTTTCATTAATGTCTCCATTTTATAGGTGCAGAAACTGAGGCAGACAGTGGTTAAGTGAATTGCCCAGGGTCACACAGCTGCATATCTCAGGTCATGCTGATTGAATCCAGCACTCTATCTGCTATACCACCTATATGCCTCAAACATCTACAATTTCAAAACCCAAATTATTATGAATGTATCACTTTCTGTTCTGTTCTATCAAAAATACATAAAGTTACCCTTCATGGAGAATGGCAGGCATCTGTGACAGATGATGGTTAGAGAGCTGGTCTCAAAACCAGGTTCAAATCCCGCTGCTGACATATATACTAGCTTGCAATCCTGGGCAAGTCACTTTAACTTTTCAATACTCTGGGCAACTCTAATATCTTAAATTGAAGAAAAGGTAACAACCTGCATCGGTAAAGGGAGTTTCCTCACCCACCAATTCTCTCTACTAAGGAAATCATGGGACCAGGACCTATCTCCCAGATGCCAGATTCAATAGGTGAAGTCCAGGGGGCAAGGCGGAAGAACTCTCATTTACGATACACCTTTGCAAACAACCAAAACAAAACATATAATGGTCTTGAAAAATTAACCATGAGACATCATTTGAGGACTGAATGAAGATACTGAGAATGGTTATGTTGGAGAAAAGAAGAGATTGTTGGAGGAGGGCAGAACATGACAACTACCTTCACATATTTCAATATATGTCATATAGAATAGAGATGAAGTTTGTTTTCCTTTGTCTCAGTAGGAACAGGTGAAGTAGGTAGTAGCTATTGGAAGGGGGATTTAGCCTCTATATAAGGGGAGAGAAAAACATTTTCTAAAGCATTTAGAGCACCTCAAATTGTAATGGATTGGTTTGAAACTAATAGATTCCTTTCACTAGAAGCCTTCAAGTGAAGAATGGTTGATCATTTGTCAAGTATGTCCTCAAAATGATTCTTGCTTGGGAACAAGTTGGATTAAACTGCCTCTAAGGTACTTCCCAAATCTGAGATTCTATGATTTGCTGAATAACCACTGCATATAGAACCTGTATGTTAGAACAAGAAGAATACTTAAGGACCATGAAATTCATCCTCCTGATTTTTACTAAGGAAGAGACCCAGTAAAACCTGGGTATAAGTGTGACTTAAAATGTGAGCTCTGGCACACTCACCAAATAAGTGTTTTAGTCTGTGAATACTTCAGGCTCAAATTGTTGTAATCTATCTTGTGCTGGCTTCTCACAAATATTGCAATCCCCAAATACCATATAAACAACAAATAAAACTAATTTTCCAAGTCCACTGGTAATTAATATTATTCATCTATATTCTAATGATGCCACCTCTTGGATGAAATGCCATTTATTTGCTACTCCCTCCAAGTATTTCCTTAAATTCTGTTTCATTGTCTATTTGTGCAAAGTATCATTCATTTTAATCACCATACTCCACATCTAATCATTCTCCCTCTTTTCCATTCCAAGTATTCTATTCTTTTCAGAAGCTTTTGAAATTAAATTTATCCCATTCAATAGATATTCAGAAAAAAAAAATGTATCCCTTGGTACAAATCAGTCATTAAGCATTTATTAAGGATCTACTATGTTCCAGGCACTGAGCTAAGCACTGGTACAAAACTATCTACAGGCAAAACACTTCTTTGAATCTCATCCATATGAAACCTCACAATGTACATTTAAACACCATTTCTACTTCATGTTAAATTTTTATTTAAATTACATACCTATTAAAATGAGTCTCATTATTTACATCTTTGTTTTTAAGTAAATAAACATTTACTGATTTACTCTTCCTGAAAGCTCCTTGAGAGAATCACTTCTTTAAATCAACAAAATTGGTGCTAGATATTTACTTAATGAATATTTTGTTATTATGATTATATTTAAGATATAACAGGATTTATATACTTTTTACTTTTTAAGTAAAGACCAGATCATATAAATGAAAATCTATCTAATAGAAAACTATCAAAAGAAAATTAGCAGACCTGGACTTTTGCAATGGTCTCCTAATTACTCAAACTTCTTCAAAGTTCTCCTCTTTCCGATCCATTCTACTCACAGTTGCCAAAGTGATATTTCTAAAGCACAGGACTGACAATGTCACTTTCCTACTCAATATACACCAGTGACTTCTTATTAACTCTAGCATCAAGTCTTCTCTTTGGCATTTAAGGTCTTTTACAACATGGCTCCAATCTGCTTTTCCCAGACTTATTTTACATTACTTCTTTCATGTTTATGGGATAGTCAAACTGACCTCTTCCTGTTTCTTACACAAAACTTTCTATACCCTATCTCTATTTCATTTCATATACTATCTCTCATGCCTGGACCCTACTTCTTACTCATTTGTTTCTTTAAAAAAAATAGTTTCCTTCAAAGCTCAGGTAAAGCCAAACCCCACCTTCTATATGAAGCCTTTCTTCATCTCTCTCAGCTGCTAGCTCCTTCCACCCCAAATTTTCCTGTATCAATTTTGTATTTTTTTCTACATACCTACATGAAATGGAACATGATGGAAAAGCACATTGAAGTAATGATCTCATAAATAGAAACATGAGACACCCTTTACTGTCATGGAGCTCATGCTCTTAACTAGAACAGGCAACAGACTTCTGTTCATGTCAGAAAGGCTCGATTGTACTTAGCTTCTAGCTAGAAGTGTGATAGGGCAGAAAGCAAGACTCCATAGGAACTTGGGAAGCAATGGCAAGGAAATAGTTCCTGACTAAGATGATAGTATGTCCAAGGGTCAAAAGTAACGAGGTGGGGAAGGGCCTGGGGGTCAGCATCCATCTAAGGGTGAATAGCCAGGGCAGCTAGGTGGCGCAGTGAATAGAGCACCGGCCCTGGAGTCAGGAGTACCTGAGTTCAAATCTGGCCTCAGACACTTAACTCTTACTAGCTGTGTGACCCTAGGCAAGTCGCTTAACACCAATTGCCTCACCAAAAAAAAAGAAAGAAAGGGTGAATAGCCAACTGGATAATGGAGTTTGGGTATGAAAAAGGGTAAAGTCTAGGGTTCTCCTCTATGACATCCAGCAGACATAGTCCCTGCCCATATGGTCCGCTGATAAAATATAAGTTCCTTGTGGGCAGGCACTCTAATCTCTGTGTTTGTAACCTCTGAAACAGTCCAAACAAATGGTAAACCAGCTAATACTTGGATGCTTCCTCCAATCATAAGGGACCCAGTATCTCCTGATATATCTATTTCCACTACTGGATAGGAGCTGCAATGTGAGATAGAAAATATTATTTGGTTTAATATGGTAAAGTAAAATGAAGAAAGCAGAATCAAGTATTTAATTGGTTA
This sequence comes from Dromiciops gliroides, assembly GCF_019393635.1. NCBI lineage: Eukaryota > Metazoa > Chordata > Mammalia > Microbiotheria > Microbiotheriidae > Dromiciops > Dromiciops gliroides. The sequence goes on along the minus strand of NC_057864.1, from coordinate 330,033,123 downwards.
AGATTTTTGGTGAGAGTCAAATACAGGAACGAATAATTACTTTTAAAAAACTGAATTCTCAGAAGAATGATATCACTATAGCTGTTTGGTATTATTTAATTCAGGGAATATAGTTGGGTATATATGTATACATATATGTGTATGTTTGTATGTATGTGTGTATACACACATATATACACATACATACACACTCACATATAAACTAAAGTCTTTTTTTACATCATCATAGTTATCCCCAGCATTTCTCAGTCCCTATTCCCTGCTCTAAGAACCATCCCATATAACAAACAGTATTTTTAAGGAGGAAAAAACAATCAGCACATCTAATAGATACACAAAAGTCCAAAAACATGCAATGTGTAAAACTTGTGGACAGCCCAACTCCACAAAGGGTAGGTGGAGGTGCCCTCTCATATCTCTGAATTCAAACCATATTTGATCTTTATAATTTTGTTATATTCCCTTTTGATTTGGGGGCCAAGGGGGTTGAGCTTTCCATCTACATTATAGTTATTATATATATATATATATACACCTTTCTATGCTCCTCTTTATTCATCACATATATAATTTTTACAGCACAGTAATATTTCATAACATTCATGTACCACAATTTATTCAGACTGTGCCCAATTGATAAGTGGTGGTCTCAATGATGAGGGACTTTTTGGGGAGGATATTTTTACTAAGCAAAGAATTGGAAGCAAAGTAGATGTTCATCAATTGGGCACAGTCTGAATAAATTGTGGTACATGAATGTTATGAAATATTACTGTGCTGTAAAAATGATATATGTGATGAATAAAGAGGAGCATAGAATTTTCTGGATTCTGTTTACTTTACTCTTCATCAGTTCATGTACACCTTTCTACATGGTTACCTTCTTTTCCCATTTGCTTTAAAATCTTCTTCCTGGTTCCATGCTCCCCCATTCCTCCAGATGTCAATTGCCTCCAGAAGTTCAAACTATACCCTACTCCCTTCTGAGGTAGGAAGAGTGGTCTTTTCAAGAACCAAATAATACTACTCAGATTTACAAAAGTATCCAATTTATATACAAGTGTCATGGCCTTGAATTATGAATTATCAAAAATATAAGGAGTTGAGCTTATTGTACCTTCAATTTCTGATGCTAGCAGGAACATCTAGACAAAATATATGCACAGACTGACAATAAGTTATTGTTTTGTAGAAAATCGCATTTAAAATATCTTAATAGTGAAGACTTTCTTATTTAAGCAAGATAAATAATTTTGAGGATAAAAAATGTGATTCTTAGTAAGTGGATATGTCCAGGATTTTAAGTTGAATATGATTATAGGCTGACAAATTAAAACTTTCAAAAAATCCTATCAATTTGAAAAGAGAGAAACCCCCCACACACACACACATACCCATTATATAACCTATAGCTTGCTACCACAGGGCTCCATATAATGAGGCAGAATGCATGATAGAATGCATGTTGAGAAATATGATATATTAACCTTGCTCTATTTGATTCTTTGGGGGTGGTCTATATGATTACAAGATTCTTGAGGATATAAATTATTTTTTAATTTATCTTCTGTGGTAATTAACATAGTATTCTGCATAGTAGGAGTTTAAACAAATATAGGGTGATTTGAACTGATTTTAGTGACTCATTATTACATACAAATTCATGTAGGAATTTGAGTAACATGTGGTAGAGAATTTGTAGTAAGTGCTGTAAAGACATTCACTTGCATTTTCCTAGAAGCCTATATCCCATTACAGCAAAAACATATCATTCTAAATTAGTCAATATTACAGTGCTCTTGTTTTACTTTTTACCTCCTGATCTTTTTCTTTTGCCAGTTTCACAGCCCATTCTCATTTCCATTTTAAACAAAAAGAATATATGCTAATGCATCAGTTTTCCTACTCATAGCAACTCTAGGAAATAGTTCATTTGTAGCTTTTTCATAGATTAAAAGTTTCTTGGGAGTGGTAGTCATGACCATCATATACTTGCCCTTTCCCTGGATGGTATTACTGAAGATTAAATTCACTGACTCCTAAATTAAAATGCAGAAATATATTTGTATTCAAAAGGCTTTCTGCAGGACTTGGGTAGTTCATTTGCAAAAATGTGACAATGAGTATTTGAGTTATGCCTCTAAAAAACATCAGAAAATGGTTCATATATGACCCCATAGGACTGAAGTAAGGGCATGTGGAAAATCTTAGATACATAGACAAGGTCAAAGTCAATCAATTTACTGAGCATTTATTACCCCCATAAGCAAAATCAATCTCGCTCTCTCACTCTCCCTCTTTCTCTCCCTCTCTCTCTCCCTCTCTCTTTCTCTCTCTCTCTCCCTCTCTCCCCATATCTCCCTCCCATACATAATGCATATATACATACATATATATATACAAATTACATATATACACATATGAATTTGTGTATGTATATACAGATATATTATTTACATGTGTGTTCATTGATATGTATACACCCATCCCTTATGTAGGGAGAGGGTTTTACGAAATCTTCACTTTCATCCATTGGTCCTGAGCTACTTTATTCAATTTAATAAAGACATATTGAATGGCTATTGAGTTCAGGGTGCTTTGTGGAGGATACAAAAATGAAAACAATTGCTGCCTATAAGAATTTGCAATATAGTAGTAAGAGAATGTGAAGACATCTATCTAAATATGTATGATATTACTCATTCTATTATAGGAGAACTTGAATAAATCAAAGAAATGATAAAGTACCCAAGGAAAATTTGGGGAGGCAGAAATTCCTTTCAGTTGAAGGGCTCAGGAAAGGTTTCATGGAAGCAAGAGAACGTCAGCTGGGCCTTGAAGGAAGATGTGAATTCCAACATGTGGTCAGAAGGAGGGGCATTAGACTCTGAAGATGCATTAAGGTTGGGACAAAAGTACAGGATAAGGTTGAGGAACAACTAGCTGTCTCGTTTGCTGGAAGTTAAAATATGTGACATAGAGTTCTATGATTTAGGGTTGGAAAGACAGATTGAAACCAAATTGTGGAGGGCTTTAAACACAAGGAGCTCATTTCATGCAGTAGAATCACATTGTCCGACTTGTGCATGAAGGAGCTTATTTTAGAAACTAAAAGGATAAAACAGAGAGAGAATACACTAAAAGAGAACATAGTCTCTAAGACAATGGGACAAGAAAACCAGTTTAGATAGAGGCTGCTGTCATAATCTAGGAGAGATAATTAAAGACTGAACTAAAGTGATATAAGTATAACTGTAAAGGAGGGTAGAAAAGAATCTACAAGTCTAGGCAATTAAATGGATACTAGAGATGAGAGGAAGTAAGAAGTCAAAAATTAGTTTGATGTTTCAAGCCTGGCTAAATGATGAGGAAAGTTGGTAAGTAAATGATAAAACTTTAAGAAACAAAATATAGTTTTTTAAACTAGAATTCCAAGCTCAGAAAAGACTTTGAGTTGAAGTTAGTTTCCCTCTATAAAGACCACTACTAACACACCTTTGTCAATCAGTAAGCCAATGAAAGATATAATTGCAATGTCGGTATGTTTGTTTTTTCCTTTTGGGGTAGTATAAGAAAAACTGAAAGTTATTAAATTAAATTTGATTGATACTTCATATTAAAAGAGAAGTCAAACTTTGTTAGTTTGTGGTACCACTAATGGAAATGGAAATTGCACAGAAATGCAAAATTAATGCTTTTTAATGATATTTTATTTAATTGCAGTATAAAATACAATTAATTAGTTTTTCTATTACTGACATCATTCTATCTTCAGAAGTAAATTCAGGGCATAAATTAGGCATGGTATTTATTATTAGTTTTTTTCCCCTATATTTCATGATGGAAAAAAGGAAACACCCTTATTTTTGTTTCACAGATGTGCTTTATTTGGGGGTTTTTGTTTGTTTTATTTCTCAGGAAATACCCTAATAGATTCTTGTTAAAGACTAAAATAACAAAAAAATAAAAATTAATTTAAATGTTTTAAAAAAGACTAAAGTAACTCTAAAGAATGAAAAACATTGAGAAATGAAGGATAAAAGCATGAGAAAAGAATATGTAGTTCAACAATTTTAAAAGACTCAACTCCAGAAAATATTTATGAGATAAAATTAGGTTTTCTCTGCCACCACCATCACCACCACCAACACCCTCTACGTCTGAAAAGTAAACTAATGAACAGTTTCAATGTTACTGTCATTTTTTTCCATTTCAAGGAATTATAAGAAAAACTGAAAATTTATTCAAGTGAATTACCTGATAATCATATTAAAAGAGAAGTCAAACTTTATTATTATTTTATGATATATATATATAATATATAATATATATATTTTAGCAATACTAGTTTTCAGGAATTCCATCGTTTAAATGTGTGTTTGAAGTACACAGTAGTTCCATTTATTGCTTTTAAAAATGATTGTTCAGGAGCAGCTAGGTGGCACAGTGGATAAAGCACCAACCCTGGCTTCAGGAGGACCTGAGTACAAATCTGGCCTCAGACACTTGACACTTAGTAGCTGTGTGACCCTGCTCAAGTCACTGAACCCCCGTTGCCTCCTCAAAAAATATGATTGTTCAGCCATGTACATTTTAGTATCAAAATGTGTAGCAGAAGAGTACTTTGATACACAGAAAATACGTAGTATTTTGGTAAGGTGTGGAAACTTTTCATACTATTTTTATAGTAGCTATAGAAAGAAAAATATATTTTTTAAATCTTAAAAGATATTCATGATTGCTTGTATAAACATCTGAAATTGATCTAGTTATACAAATGCTATTTCAATTCTTTTATTAAAATTTCAGCTACTACTCCACTATTGGTAGAATTGTGAATAGATGCAATCATTCTGGAAAGAAATTTGGAACTATACCCAAAGGGCTATAGAACTGTGCATACCTTTTGATCGAGCAATGCCACCCACTAGGGTTATATCCCTAAGACATTCCCAAAAAGATAAAAAGACCTATTTGTACAAAAATATTTATAGCCGCTCTTTTTGTGACGACAAGGAATTGGAAATCAAAGGAATACCCATCAATTGGAAAATAGCTAAACAAGCTGTGGTATATGATTGTGATGGAATATTATTGTGCTATAACAAATGACAAGCAGGATGATTTCAGAAAGGCCTGGAAAGACATATATGAACTGATTAGTGAAGTGCACAGAACCAGGATAATGTTGTACACAGTGACAACATTATTGTTCAATGAAGAACTGTGAATGACTTAACTATTCTCAGCAATACAACGATCCGAAACATTCATTTCATTATTTGTCTATAAATTTACACATATGCATGTGCATATGTGTGTATGTATGTATAGAGTGCATATCCTCCCCCAAAACATTTTAGTAGCATCCCTCATTGATCAGGAATAAGACAATGTATCAGGAATCCCCTAAAGTAACACTAATTTAATAATTTTTCATAGACTGGTAGACAGAAGTTTTGCTGTATGATAAACACAAAAGCACAGCTGAAGAAATGTTGCTGTATTCTGGCCTTACTAGCTAGAACACTTAGCCAATAGGCCTGATTTTCTGGTCATAAATAGCAACCAAAGTGATTATATATTTAATCTCTACAAAAAAAAATGCATTAGATACATTAGGGTACATCTCAGTTAGGAAACCTCTCCCAGTTCAGAACAGCAAATATTCCTTATTTTGTAGTCTTAAAGAGTAGGCTGGAGAACTAAGAAGGGGAAAGGAAGAGAAGGGAATAAGCATTTATATAACACCTACTATGTGCCAGACAGTGTACTCAGTTTTTTAATATCTTATTTGATCTTCACAACAACCCTGTTCAGTAGATGCTTTTATTAGTCTCATTTTTCAATTGAAGAAACTGAGGCAAACAGAGGCTAAATGACTTGCCCAGGGTCACACAGTTAATACATTTGAAAGACAGAATTTGAACACCAGGTTTCCTGATACTTAGGCAGATTCTTTGACCACTACACAAGCCTACTTCTCTCCTATATTTAGCATAATCCGATAAATATTTATATCATTCAACATTGTGTCAAAATAAAGTTAATTATGACAACTGAATTTGAGGAGACTGAATCCTATTTCTACTTCTACCATTTTCTAACAATATCAAATCAATATCATCTTATTCTTCACAAAAATAATGATGTAACCCATTCTGGTATGGCCAATACTAGTTTGGGCAAAATGGAAGCCAGAATCCCCTATCATAGCAGAGATGTTATGGAGTAGGGATAGCCTCCTTTGGTTGGCTGTCTGAATCTTTAAAACTGGTAAGACTGGTCTGATCACCAATTTGCTGCTATTTTTCTACTATGATCTCTTTCTGTTCTTATTGGCTGAGTCTGGAGTGTGAAGATCCCAGTTCACCCACAGTGAAGGTGTCATGAACTGAACTGGAAGAAGAGAAAGATGTTCCTTCTTCTGCTTCCTCTCTATTACCCCTGGCTCTAAGAAATAGGCAGAGAGGGTATTTGTTTCCATTCTGCATTGTTTGTCCTTAGTTTCAGGTCCTAGAGTTGATCCCACTGGACTTTGAGGACTTTGAGTCATGGGGAATCCAAGAATAGGTGGGGTAATAAAGCAAGCCAGACCCAAATGGAAGCACTGAAAAGCCAGGACACCTAGAACTTGAGCCTTAAAGTGGTTTTCCACTTGAAACTGGGACTGTGCTCTATAGAAACTGAGCTAAACTATCAACCTACACCCTTTCCTTCCAAAAGGACAGGTGCAAAGGAGAAAATAGAGTATGCTTTCCATGTGTTAGCAGGAGTAAGTTTGTATATTTGTGATTATACCTTTTAAAGTAAATATTTCTGTGTAAAAGTTAATCTGACTATTAGTGGCTAAATAGAACTGAAGTGCAGGCAAGTTCCTCCTACACTTGAGGAAACATTTTCAATATGGTAGTCATTGGCAGAGAGCCTAGATACCTCTCAATCCCCTTAAGGGTAAGGAGCCAAAGGGAAGAGTAATCTAACATACCTGGCCTTCAGGCAGTGAGGGTCATGATAGTGCTATAATTATAAAATCCAAATGAGAGTAAGAGACCTCGCTGACTTTTAAAGAGAGAGAAATGATTTAATTCAGCAAGTATTTAAGCATCTCCTAAGTAAAGGGCACTGGGTGCTGTGAATAAAAAGACACACAAAAAACAGTGCCTATCCTCAATCATATTCTTTCTGTCTGCTGCTTAACTGGCCAAGGTTATATTTTCAAAATGGTTTTCTTTTTTCTTTCCAATACTTGGTGTTACCACATTCTAGAATTTTTCTGATGTACCAGACTATTTTTGTTTAAAGTTATGTGTATATGATTTCCTTAATTGCTAGCAGATACAAACATAAACAAGTAAAATCAAAGTAATTTTTAGAACATTAACAATTGGGGGAAATTAGTAATGTATTTATGAAGGAGACACATAAGCTCAACCTTGAAATAAGCCAGGGATTTTAAGAGCATTAGAATCAGGATAGCTTATGCCAGGGTACAGAGACTTGAGATGGATAAAATGTGATGAATGGGCAACACTAAGTAAAATTCTGGTTTGGCTGGAATTTGGAGTGTGTGAGGGGGAATAATGTAAAATAAGTCTAGAAATATAGAGTGGAACCAGATTGTGAAAATCTTTAAGTGTCAAATAGAGGAGGTGTATTTTGTCCTAGCATAGGGATTCTTAGCCACCAGCATGTCTGTTTGTGTGTGTGTGTATGTGTTGGATTTTTTTTGACAATCTGGTGAAGACTATGGACCCCTTCTTAAAAATATTTTTAGGGAACAGCTAGGTGGCACAGTGGATAAAGCACCGGCTCTGGATTAAGGAGGACCTGAGTTCAAATCCAGCCTCAGGTACTTGACACTTACTAGCTGTGTGACCCTGGGCAAATCACTTAACCCTCTTCGCTGTGCCAAAAATATTTTTTTAATCCATAATTAAAGGAAATGCTACATTTTTGAGATTAGTGAAAATAAAGATGTAATTTTTTCCTATCCAAATTCATGGACCACCTGAAATTTATCTAAAGATCCTTTGAATGTCTGAGGATCCCAGGATAAGGACCCCTGCCCTAGAGACAAGAGCAAGTCTCTAAAGTTCTTTAAGCAGAGGAGTTAAATAACCAAACCTGTGTTTTAGGAATATCAGTTTGGCAACTATAGATGAATTGGAGAAAGGAGGGAATGGGGGTGAGAGGAAAGGTATGTTACAGCTTTCAAGACGTCACTCTGTCCTTCAAAAAATAATAATGGGCTGTCCTTTAAAAATTAAATTCTTTATTCTTTGCATCATTTGTCAAATATTTGATGAGTACCTATTATATTCATACAAGCATATTACAGCATACTTTTTCTTTAGATTCCTCAGCACCAAGTACAGTAACTTAAATAAGAAACTTAATAAATGAATTTTGAATTCAACATAATTTAAAGCTAGGAGGTCAGGGAGATAACATAAGAATCACACACACATATATATGTGTGTGTATATTATCTATATATATAATCACACTTGCAGGGGCTTATCATATACTTAAGTCCTTAAACAAAATGAATGGTAAAAAAAGAAATCTAATCCTGACTACTATGCTGAGCACTTTCTCTTTTTTCCTCTACACCAATGAAAACAATATTAAAAGTTTAATAATAATTTAAGTACCCTTGTTTCCCATAACTAATACCATACTGATGTGAATTGTTAAGAAGAAAATTGGGCATTTTCCCACGGTTTTTAATAAATAATTAGCTTTAGCTCTATGAAGAGTAGGATCATCTAGTAGGATCATCATACTAGCCTTATGAGCCCTGAATTAAATCATAGGAGATATTGCATACATGGCCTGAAGCAACAAGTAAAATGATTCCGAATTTTATGCATTATTTGCACTTCCAGTTTTTTTTTTATTTTGTTACTATATTCATAGATAACCTGACTCCTTAAAATGAAGAATCTTGTCATTCTCCTTAACATAAACACTACAAATAAGAGTTGTTGTCTCTCTTCATTGGAAAATATCACATATTCCATTTGTTAACTTAGTTGTTGTACAGGCACTTTAATTGGGGCACTTAGAAAAAGGCACAGGAATAAGATACTTTAGAAAATATACAGCAGGGCTTCAACTGGATGTACTGTTCAAATTTAACAGCTCTTATATAACTATTAAGCATTTGTTTCACTATTCTAATAAATATTCTTGAAAGCTGAACATTCTCCACATTAGTATTATTTATGTCAATCCCCAGTTATTTTCTGTGCATTAGAAAAACTGATGAATGCTCTAGGCTACATCTTACAAAGCACAAGGAGTATGAACACAGCATACTGATGGAGTAAAAGAACTCTGATATTTAGATAGTTATCAGTCTGACAACTCATAAAAGCCACTATTATTCCGCAGATTCCTAATGGGAGTCACAAAGAATGTATAGCTCACTACCAATCATCTAAGAAATGCCAAAGGTAGTCAGAGTAGTGGAAACATCTCCTAGAATTATGTCAGGAAAACAAAGAACAGGTCATAGATAGGAAGTAAAGCCCTCTCATTCCAAATTATTTTTCTGCTCCCTTTCCACTGTAAAATATATTTCTCCCAATTCCAGGGGAAAAAAAGGCAGCCAATAATAAAGCTATGTGAGTCATTTTTCAAAGTATCAGTTTTATCCTTTCCTCAATTCTCCATGTATAAGTCAAATGAATTCTAAGTAGAATCATCTTCCCAAAGACAAGAATCATGTGGAATTGGAGATGTGCTGGGACATTTGTAACCGAGAGAGCCCAAAGTGCCAAACTTCATTTGGAGCTGAAAGCTGATTTCATAGGCTTCATCTCAGTGTACACTATAAGTCATCAGAATGATAAAAGAGTAAATTTCTTCCACCTCTCTTGCTTCTAAATGTAAGCCTTTTTAATTCTCCTTTAGGTTTAATATACATCAACTCAGAACAAGAAAGAAGCAGGGGCAGCTAGGTGGTACAGGGGCAGCTAGGTGGCGCAGTGGATAGAGCACCAGCCCTGGAGTCAGGAGGACCTGAGTTCAAATCCAGCCTCAGACACTTGACACTTCCTAGCTGTGTGACACTGGGCAGGTCACTTATCCCCAATTGCCTCACTAAAAAAGAAAGAAGAAAAGAAAGAAGAAGAAAGAAAGAAAGAAAGAAAAAGAAGAAAAGAAAGAAAGAAAGAAAGAAAGAAAGAAAGAAAGAAGAAGGAAGGAAGGAAGGAAGGAAGGAAGGAAGGAGGAAGGAAGGAAGGAAGGAGGAAGGAGGAAGGAAGGAAGGAAGGAAGGAAGGAAGGAAGGAAGGAAGGAAGGAAGAAGAAAGAAAGAAAGAAAGAAGAAAGAAAGAAAGAAAGAAAGAAAGAAAGAAAGAAAGAAAGAAGAAGAAAGAAGAAAGAAAGAAAGAAAGAAAAGAAAGAAAGAAAGAGAAAGAAAATAGAAAAAAGCAGTGTGGTACATTAGAAATAAGACATGTCCTATTCATGGCTCTCCAATGAATGACCTGTGTGGCCCTGAGTGAGTCACCTACCATTCCTGAGCTTCAGTTTCCTCATCTATAAAACTGAGATAATTCCTCCTCAGCCTATCTGATAGTGTGTTGACAGGATTAAATATGATAATGTACATGTGAATCAATAAACATTTACTATGTGTTTACTATATGACAGGCACTATGCTAAGAACGGGGTTACAAAGAAAGGCAAAATATAGCCCCCCCCCAATCAAGAAGCTAACCGTCTAATGAGGGAAACATGTAGAAACAAGCTATATATTGATAAATTTTAAATAATCAACAGAAAATTAAGGAACATCAGGCAAGGCTTCAAGCAAAAGGCAAAAGGTACGACTGTAGCTGGGACTTGAAGAAAGACAAGGAAGCCAGGAAGTAGAAATGAGGAAGGAAAACATTCCATGGCATGGAGGACATCCAGTGAAAATCCCTAGTTAGAAGAGGAGAGTTTCTTGTTAGAGGAACTGCAAGGAGGTATATGAAATTACTTTGTTTACTGTGAAGCATTCTATAAAGAATTGAAAAAAATATTAAGCAAGCCTTTGTTATGTGCCAAGCACTGTTCAAAGACATAGGGATACAGATATAAGTGTGAAGAAAACTCCTATTTGTTATTCCCAAAGCAAAGATCTGACCCATTTTAACTTCCCTGCTCAAGAAGCTCTAGTGTCTACCTATTGCTCTAGGATCAAATAAAAACTTGTATTTGGCTTTTAAAGCTCTTCCACTCTGGATTCAACTTGCTTGACTACTGGGACAGCTAGGTGGTAAAGTGGATAGTGTCGGGGCTGGAATCAGGAAGACGAGTTCAAATCTGGCCTTAGACAATAGCTGTGTGTCCCTACAGGAATCATTTAATCTCTATTTGCCTCTGTTTCCTCTTCCATAAAATAAGGATAGTTATAGCACCTACCTCCCAGAGTTATTGTGAGGATCAAAGGAGATAATAATTATAAAGTGCTTAAACTACAGACTCACACATAGTAAGTGCTACATAAATATTATCCGGTAGTAGTGGTAGTAGTAGTATTTTCCTTTTAAGACTAATGTCACATTTCAAAAAAAAACCAAAACAAAACAACCCCCCCCCCCCCAAAAAAGACTAATGTTCCATCTACTTAGTGGGCCTTTCCACAGGCATGCCCAGAATACTGTCCCTCTTTTCTGCCTTTTGGAAACCCTAATTTCCTATAAGGCTCAGCCTAAGTACCATGTCCTACAAGAGGTCTTTCGTGATCTTCCTGATCATTAGTGCATCCCCTCCCATCAAAATTGCTTTGTATTTGCTTATATGTATATATTTTGTCATCACTTATCCAGGTTTACAGGATGTTCCAAATTTCTTAATACAGTTTTAAGCTATTAAAACTTAAACTAAACTTCCTAGAAGGAGAGAATGTTCAGGTTTTGTCCTTGTTATCATAGCACCTACCACAGGGCCTGGCAGAAAGTAGGCATAAGGGCTGGTAAGTAGATGGTTAGGGAGTGAAATGTGCCTAGGTCTAGATGTAATGGTCTACTGAGGCAACACAGAAACAGGAAAGAATGATAATGCATAAGTATTAGGCAACATGCAGAAAGGCCAAGGTTATTCACAGAAAGTGGAGCTTCTATTTCATCTTGAACCAAATGTACCAGGAAAGATGGTCTGGCATACCACCTATCGACATAAATTCCAGGGTTGTATGACTCTGCTTTGAAGTGAAAAAAGAATGTCCTGACTTTCACAAAAGTGAGGAAACATAAAGAAAAAAGGTAAGAGTAACTTGGTAATTGCATGTAGTAAGTTTGTCAAAATTAAAATCGGATGAAAAGTCCAAATTTCAATTCTTTGGTTGCAACAACTAAGAAGCTGAATTTGAGTAGATATAGTGAGACGTGGAGTCAATAAGACCTGAGTTCAAATCCAGCCTGACACTTACTGGGTAATTTTGGGCAAGTCACTGAACCTCTGTCTGCCTCAGTTTCCTCATCTGAAAAATAGGGGCTATAGGGGTCAGCTAAGTGTTGTAGTAGATAAAGCACCAGCCCTGGAATCAGGAGGACCTGAGTACAAATCCAACCTCACATACTTGACACTACCTGTGGGATCCCTTGCAAGTCACTTAACCCTCATTGTCCCGCAAAAAATAAATCAATAAACAAACAAATAAATAATTTTTTAAATATGGGTTATAATAGCATTTATCTCACAGGGTTGTTATGAAACATAAATGAGACAATATTTCCAAAATGCTAAGCATGGTGCCTGCCTCAAGTACCTAATTCATATAGTCAGTTTATAGACTCTATTCTTCAATGGACTTTGTAACTAATTTTTTAAAAATTAATAAAATAATAATAAGCATATTTAGGATAGATATTTTAACTCTGACCCAGGAAATCTAGGAAAGGTTGTCAGATTTCCACAAAATAATTCTCTGACTTCCAGAAATCTATGAAGCCCATCATCATTTTGTCTCACTTACTATCCTATAAGTTTATCACCATCCAACCAAGCACATGTTACTTTATTGTTTCGTTTTCCTTACCAGAGTTGATATGATTATTTGTTCTTACCATCCGACATGCCAAGGCTGCCATATCAAATTCAAAACTCATTGAAAATAAGAAATTCATCACCATGTCTCAAGTATTTCCTCATGCCAGTCCTTCTTCTACTTAGCTGTCAAATTAATCTTCCTGAGACACCATTCTGACTGTTACTCCACTCAGTCAACACCAGTGACTCCATATAACTTCTAGGATTAATATATGTGTGGTGAAATTAATAAATGTGTGTTGATTTACTAACTTCCCAAAGGAAGGAACGAAAGTCTTTTTTAATATTTGCTAATAATAACAACTGATAGTCAGGTCAAAGCTAAGTGGCATATAAAACAAGATGAGACTTTTTCTCTTCACTATTTTATTTCTCTCTGTATTGCCATACCTTCTCCCCTCCCCATTCACTGTCAATCTATCCTCTAAATTTGAATCACCATTAACGTAACCTGTCACATGCCTGATGCCAGCTACAGGGCACATCTTTCTCTAGGGAGCAATCTCAGAAAGCAAGAATCAAATAGTCAACACTAGGCTGTAAACATCATTATCAAGTGATTCCTACCTCCAGCTCTAGCACATTCTGTGTGGGCCCTGGAGCAACATAATTCATGACATCAGATCAATGCAGATTCTACTTTTCACCTTCACTCAATATAAAGAAGACAAGGAGAAGAACCAGGGAGGGATACCCTGGTCACAGTACCAAAACTGTCACAGTTCTACTGCTTTATCAAGCCTCAACTAGGCTCTTTGCTTACACTTAAATTTGGCTATGTATTTATGTATATATGTATTATATGTGTTTATCTCATGTGTATGTGTGTAAGTATGCATATAAATATGTATACATATGTGTGTGTATGTGTATATAAATGTATATGTGTATGTATACACACATATGTATTGGTGAGATTCAAAGCATATAAGTCCCCTTTCTTACTATCTAGATCCTCTAAATAATTTAGCTGAAGTTCTAATACAAATAGCCTTCACTTAATGAAGCTGTTTCCAAAGTGTTTCCAAAAGACTCTAGCCCATGAAAGCCTCCTGTGCCCCACATACTTTTCTGCCTTCATCTTTCTTCAACAGTGTTCCATTCTCTCTACTATACTAACTTCAATTCTCTAACACACATCTTTGGGAGACACTGGGGTCAGTGATAATAGACTGTTAAAGCAAGAGAGTGAAAAAATTATTTTGCATTGATAAAATTTAAAGAAATACTGAGAAATTGTTCATAGTTTATGAAGATATACAAAATTATATGATCCCTCTGATCATTTTACATACTGATATGGTGATTCTAAATAAATTCCTAAAAGAAAAAAAAAACTATTTTAAGGCACACAAATGTTGTATGCATTTACTGAAATAATTTGTTTTCAAAAAGAAATGGGCTTGGCATATATTTGAAAGAGAAAATAGGCAAGAATGACTTTTGGCTTCCTAAAGAACTCTACTACACAGAATATTAGTGTATTACTATTACAGCCGAATATATATGTTTCTGCAGGATTAGTAGGAAAAACCTTTGCCCAGAATCCACTGCAGATTCTATTTACTTCTTGGTGGGAAAGGTAGTAGGAAGGACAAGAAAGGGATATTCTAAATATTAATTACCCAAGCATTCCAATATGAATAACATAAGAAACAACTTTATTTTGAAATGATCTAATGAAATTTCTGTTTCTTCCTCTAATGACCTTCATCTAAATATTCTTACTTTTTCTCTTATCAATATACCTCAATAAATAATATGCCTCACCCCCACCTTTTTTCTTATTATTTCTTTTTAATAAAATATACCCATCCAGGACTATACATGGTCTAGTCATGAATTTCATCCCATTAACTCTCAATGACACCCATGAGGTCAAATTTTCTACCCTGAGCTAGGACCTCTAATTCCTTTGGTTTATTGCCTAAACTATAGCATTGTGTATAGTTATTTGTTGTCTTGGATTTTATTATTGTCTCCTTTCCCAACCTACCTTTTCAGTATTCTCACATCTTACACTCCCCTACCTCCACCACCACTACCATGTCTTTCACAATCCAGTAACATTGGCTTCCTTGTTGTGCCTTGCACAAAATGGTCCATCTCCAGACTATGAGCGTTTCACTTCTGTCACCTCTTCTTCCCAGCCTCCTTGCTTCCCTGACTTCCTGGCTTCCCTGATTTCCTTCAACTCTCAGGTAAAATCCTGCCTTCTACTAGAAACTTTTCCTGATTCTTCTTAATTCTAATGCTTTTGCTCTGTTGACTATCATCAATTTATCCTGTATATATACTTTGCATATGTTACTTACATGTTGTTTCCCTTACTTGACTATGACCTCCTTACGAGTAGGGATTGATTTTTGCCTTTATTTATAACCCCAGAGCTAATTAGCACAGTGCCTGACACATAGTAGGCACTTGATAAATGTTTATTGACTGAGTGAAAGTCAGAGAAAGGAGAATTAGCAGAGAATGTATATCCACATTTTAAAGTTTTTGCTAATCAATTTTTGCTTCTAGTAGTATAATTTTAGATCACTAAGAAAGGCATTCCCTTGTACTTGACACTTCTGGCAATGAGATTTTATTTAAACCACAATGTAACATAGTATTAATATATAGAATTCTTATTTTATTAAATGTGATCATGGCCAGATGCCTTAATATTAAGAAATTGTCAAAATAAATGCAAATGTGTCAAAACAAGAGAAGCCACAGACAATAGCATAATTTTTACAAAGATCAGACTGTGTTTCCAAGACAGTAATTCATTGGCACTACCAACTGAGAAATTATGCATTTGGGGGGCCAAAGGGAAGAGATGCCTGACTTATTCAATTACAAACAATTGCCTGTAATGATATCAGTTTTGACTCACGTTGGAATGCCCTGCTGTTTCTGTGTGCTTTGCTATTTCTGCTTTATTTTAAATTTGATCATGAAAATGAAAACACATCATGTGGCTAATTCTCCATATCTTAGATTGTATGTAAAATTGTCTCCTTCTTTTTTATCAGGATAAGATTTGTGAGAGATATAAAAACTGACCATTATCCTTCATATCAAGTACCAAATACTTAATGGAAATAAGTGTCTTCTAATAAAATAATACATTCAAATTTAATAATAAAGACATGTTCTAAAAATATGCTCCAGTTCCTGAAAGGTTTATTTAACATTTAAACAGTTGTTTCTGAAAGAAAAAAAACTTACATGATCAATTAGCTCTCGAACCATTCCATTCCACTGTCCATTGACATCATCCTGGGCTCCATATTTTCCATCCTCCACAAGTCTAATCTCATAGGTAAAACCAAGGATTGTAGCTAGTTCCCTGAGGAGGTCAATGCAATATCCCTCGAATCGATCGTTCCCATATAGGGGCTTATCAGACTTCTTGAACATAACATAGGGTTCTTCCTACAGTAATTGAAAACAAAGGAAAGAGTTTCAGTTAACCACCATATTTGGGCATTGCAGAAGTACCAGAATTTCAGTTTAAATTTTCTTAATATCAACAACAGTCTCTTTTAAGTATTTTTACTTTCATTTTAACTACTGTCTCTACAACTGAAAATCATCTATTAATTCAGATTGCTCAGAAAATAGTTTTCTTTGTTTGGAGAAATTTGAAAAACAATGTCTATGGTGTGCATTTAAGAGGTCTTGGACCCACCTGCCTCAGAATATTACCTATGTCCTGCCATGTTTCCATTTTCTCCTAATCAGGGCAACATTATTCATTCCTTCAGGTTAAATATGAATATGAGACATGTTCTACATAGGGCACAATGAAAATACACCTTGTCAAGAAAATAGACAGCTATATTTAGAGAAAAGAACAAACTTTGGGTGTTTTATCCATTTATTCCATCAGCATAAATGACTTCAACAGAATTAAGATCTTGGAAGGCACAAATAATTTGGTCGTTAGGGGACGAGTTGCAGATCAAGTAAATTTAACTGTGACGTTTAAGTATGACAACAATGAAGCCCTCGTTGGTGAGCAGAGGAAGGACACTGAACATACAAAGCTGTCCAATGTTCTATAACCCAGTGTAAACCTGAAATTGTTGTGTAGCAAAGAAGAGAATGGGCACCAGAGTGGGCGAGTGGTTAAAAGGTAGAAGAGAACAGGACAAATAGCCTATTTTATATTTCCGCTTAAGGCAGTCACGTGTTTGAACATCTAAGAATTGTTTATGTTCTGTGAAAATATGGATGAGCCTGTGACTTAATAGCTACACTAGACAAATACAATAGATTACCTGGAATTTACTGATTTTGTCAAATCTGCACTAACTCACGTAGACATTGTACATTGTTTTTATTTTTCTAATATGTTTACATGATTTTGGTTTGTTTGAGGGTTTTTTCCTATTTTCATAAAAGGAGGCTATATCTTGGGTCTCATCCAGGGTCTTGAAATATCTTATTTAATTCTTAATGAGGATCCCTAATTTGTGCCCCACCAAATAACATTTTATTTATTCAATTCATTGATACAATCAAAATCTCAGTGTCTAAAAAGAATCAGATGTGAACATTTTACCCTACAAAACCTTTATCTTTGATACAGCATATGGTGGTTTTCCCCAAGAGAAGATTTAGTAAAAATAGTGCACTTTGGTATTTCAATGTAGGAGAGATTGAGGTAGAAGCATCAGAGAATAATTCTGTAGACTTTTATTTTGTTCTTCAGATATATTTTGGCACTCTAAAACTTTCTTTGTTGTTACTTGGAAATATTGTTACAAAACAATTGTTAAATTTCTTTGGCCTAGAGCTAACTGAAACACTTAGTATAATTAGGAAAGCATTAGTAAAATTTGAAGGAGTGCTTTCTTTTCTTTTGTTTGTTTTCTATGTAAAGTATGTAGGTACAGCCCTGAAATTGCTTTCTAAAATAATTTTTTAACTGGATATTCTATTTAGATAGTGAAATAGCATTGAGAATAGAGTACTGAAATTTAGCAATTTTCCTGACTCTTCTTAATTATACTGTCATTAGAAAGAATCAGGAGTTACCACTGTACTTTCTTCCTTGATAAGTTCAGTGTAGGTCATAGCTTCTCTCTTCTCATTTGAAGCCTTCATAATAGGGAATTTCAACATACATATTTATGATCCCTCATATACACTAACTTCTCAGTTCCTCAGTCTATTCAATTTTCATGACTTATATCTCGACTCTACATAAGCTACAGAAATGATGACACCTTTGATCCTTCCATCTTCCAAAAGTGTTCTGTTTCCTTGCCTAGGGACATCTAGATGGCTCAGTGGATAGAGCACTGGCCCAGGAGTCAGGAGGACCTGAGTTTAAATCTGGTCTCAGACACTTGACACTTACTAGCTGTATGACCCTGGGCAAGTCACTTAACCCCATTGCCTCAAACATCTGGGGCAATCTCCATTTGTCCTGATGTATATCTTGCCACTGGACCCAGATGGCTCTAGAGGAGAGAATGAGGCTAGTGATCTTACATAGCCCTTCCTCACTTAAATTCAATTCAGTGCAAGTCATGACATGTCTTGGTCCTCTTTGAGAATTAAGGACAAACAACAACAACCGCAACAATTTCCTTCTATACAAAACCTTGAAATTCCTTTTCTGATTACATTTTTTTGTTCCATATTTCCCCATGCCTTACAATACCTAACTTTGTTCTTCATCCTCAATATCATCTCCATTACTTCTCACTTCTTTCCCAGGTTATTTATTATCTTTGCATTGCCTACACTCCTCTCCCTTCTCCTTTGTGAGCTCACTCAACTCTAAACTGATCTCTTCTTTTGAAGCCCTTGCTCCTTTGTCCTATAATTTATCATGCCTTCCAAAACCAACACCAGAGTTGGAGGAAATTACAAAACAGTGATTTCCGTTATGGCTCAGTACAAACTAATGGTCTAGATATTTTAACCAAATCCCTAGTGAATCAAGGCAACATTTCATTTTGCACTAATTTTTTCACTACTCTACTCTCCACAGAGGCTATTATGTCATTTCTCAATCCTTCTATAGCACCCCTATCCTCACCCACTGAGCTGAGGACATTACCTAATACTTCAGTAAGAAAAAATTGAGTTAATTCACCAAGAGTTCCAAACCACTCACAATCTCACATCATTCAGACATTTTCCACTATTCCTTTATTCTAGGCTCAGATAAAGAGGTGGTTCTTCTTCTAACAAAAGACAGTCCTTCACATGGAACCTTGATCTCATCTCTTGAATTCTCTAGTAAATTTCCTTTGTTATCCTTGCCACCTTCTCATAGCTTCAGTTTCCAGGTACTGGGCTTCTT
Organism: Dromiciops gliroides; assembly: GCF_019393635.1. Taxonomy (NCBI): domain Eukaryota; kingdom Metazoa; phylum Chordata; class Mammalia; order Microbiotheria; family Microbiotheriidae; genus Dromiciops; species Dromiciops gliroides. Next base: position 330,013,761 of record NC_057864.1, on the reverse strand, counting down.
CCCTACCTCCATGCTAATATGCCCATCTAATTTCTACCTTTGAATCCTCTCACTTGACCCTATCATCCCTAAAGTTATTATCTTATATCATACATCCTAACTGGAAAAATGCCTTAAACAGTAATTTTATACTTGATGCCTCCACTTCCTTTCCTCTCACTCAACTCTAAACACTCAGTAATTTGGCTTTTGATCTTATCATTCAGCTGAAATGTTCCTATTCAAAATTACCAATGACCTCCCCATTGACAAATCTATTGCCCTTTTCTTAATCCTAATCCTTTTTTACTTCTCTGCAACATTTGACAATGTTGATCATATTTCTTCTCCTGGGACACTCCCTCCTTTCTAGGTTTTCATGATTCTGATCTATCCTGGTTTCTTCTTTCTACACAACTGCTGTTTCTCAGATTTCTTTGTTGGTTCTTTATCCGTGTCATACCCACTAACCATTGGCATCCCCTGAGGCTTTGTACTAGGACCTCTTGTCTTTTTTGCTCAGTACTATTTTTATATATATCCATCAGTTCTCATAATTTCATTTATCTATCTATGCAGCTGGTCTATATACAAATCTACATAACCAGACATAGTCTCTCTCATGAGATATAGTCATGCATCTGCAACTGCCTCTTAGACATTCTCCAAACTCAGTGCTTTAAAACATCCCAAACTCAAAAATCCAAAACAGAATTTATTATGTTTTTAAAAATATCTCTCCATCTTCTTTTAACTTCTCTGCTTATTGTTGAGTATATCACTATTATTTCAGTCACCTAGGTTCACAATCTTTGTGTCATCCTCATATCTTCACTTACATATACAGATTTTGTCAAATCATTGTTATTTCTAACCACAACAACTCTTGTTTATGTCCCCACCTCTACATTAACACAGCCAAACCCTAGGTCATGTTTTGATCACCTCTCATTTGTATTAATACAATAGTTTCAAGTCTTTTCCCATCTAATCCATGACACACTTAGCTGCCAAAGTGATTCTTCTAAAGCATATGTCTAACCCATAACTCCCTACTCAGTAAGCTCCAGTGGCTCCCTGTCACCTAATGGATTATATATAAACTCCTCTGTCATTTTAAGATCTTTATAACCTGGTCAATTCCTACTTCTCCATTCTCCTTTTACCTCAGTCCCTCCTATGCATTCTTTTATATAGCTACACTGGACTATTTGCAATTCCCCAAAACACAACATTCCATGATCTCCATGGATTGGTATTGAATGTCCTCCATGCCTGGAATGTGCCTCACCTTCACCTCACAGTATTCCTGTTACTGTTTTTTTTAATATTCAGCTCAAATCCCACCTTCTACAATAGGTGTTCCACAGTCCCCCATAGTTGCTATCTTCCCTTTAGATTACATTCCATCTATTTGGTATATATCTTGTATGAATTAAATTATTCACATGGTGTCTTTTCCATTGGAATGCCCAGAGTGCAAGGATTGTATTGTTGTGGTGGTGGTGGTGGTTGTCAGTGTTGGAGGTATCTAAGTAAGTACAATGAAAAAAGTGTTGGGCCTAGAGTCAAGAAAATCTAAGTTCAAATATTGCCTCAGATACTCTCTAGCTCTATGACCTAGGCAAGTCACTTAATCTCTGTTTCAGTTTCCCCTGTTTCTTTAGGATTATTGTGAGGATCAAATGAGAATAGTAATTATAAAGTGCTGAGCACACTGCCTGGTACATGATAAATCCTATATAAATGAGAGCTATTATTATTTTTGTTGTTGCAGTTTTACCCTCTATTTGTATCTCCAGCTCCTAATACAGGAGCTAGAAGGTGGTAAATGTTGAATAAATCCTTGTCAACTGACAGACTACTCTCAATTTCAAAACCGGCTGTATAATCTTGAGTAAGTAACTAATTTCTTCTAACTCTGGGTTTATTTCTTCCTCTGTTAAGAAATGATAGTGGGGCAGCTAGGTGGTGCAGTGGATAAAGCACTGGCCTGAGGAGGACCTGAGTTCAAATCCAGCCTCAGACACTTGACACTTAACTAGCTCTGTGGCCCTGGGCAAGTCACTTAACCCTCATTGCCCTGCAAAAAAACAAACAAAAAAAGAAATGATAGTGATACCTCAAAGAATTGTGTGCACAGTGCTTTGTAAACTGCAACTTTCTAAATAACTGTGCATTAATATGAACTAGGATGAAAAGATCTGCCTATACGAATATACTTGAAGTTCCTTATAACCACAGATTTCTATATTTAAGATAATACAATTATATCATTAATTACCTTTAAGTCAAGAATCCTCCTAGATAGAGTTTGTGTGATGTTTTATGCATTATTGCATTTACAAGTATATTTCTAGGATCCTGATTAAATGTAATTCTATTTCATTATATGATAGTGATATAGTTAGTGGTATATTGGAGAAGCAGCTTGGTTTAGTTGATAGATTGTTGATCTTGAAGTCAAAATGACTCCAAAGCTCAAGTCTTGCCTCTACACCTGGGAGTATTGATTTTGAGATCTCCTTCAGGAAGTGATTGGTAGGTTCTTTCAATTTCTATTTTACCCTCTGGTTTTAGAATATCAGGGTAGTTTTCCTTGATAATTTCTAGAAAGATGCTGTCTAGGCTCTTTTCTTAATCACAATCTTCAGGCAGTCCAATAATTTTAAAATTATTCTCTCCTTGATCTATTTTCCAGGTCAGTTGTTTTTCCAGTGAGATATTTCACATTTTCTATTTTTTTCATTCTTTCGGGTTTGTTTTATTGTTACCTGATTTCTCGTAGTCATTAGTTTCCATTTCCTCAATTCTAATTTTTAAGGAATTCTTTTTCTTCAGTGAGCTTTTGTACTTCCTTTTCCATTTGGTCAATTCTGCTTTTCAAAACATTCTTCTCATTGGCTTTTTTGTACCTCTTTTACCATTTGCTCTAGTCTGTTTTATAAGGTGTTATTTTCTTCAGTATTTTTCTGCCTTCTTTACCAAGTTCTTGACTTTTTTCATGATTTTCTTGCATTACTCTCATTTCTCAATTTTTTCTTCCAACTTTCTTACTTGATTTTTTAATCTTTTTTGAGCCCTTCCATGGCTTGAGACCAATTCATATTTTTTCTTGGAGATTTTGGATATAGGAGTTTTGACTTTTCTATCTTCTTCTGAGTGTGTGTTTGATCTTCCTTGTCAACACAGTAATTTTCTATGGTCAAAATTTTTCTGTTGCAGACATAGCATGGCATAGTGGATTAAGAGCTTTCCTTGATATAAGGAAGACCTAAATTCACATACTGTCTCTGACATATTTTGGCAATATGACTTTGAGCAGCTCATTTAACTTCTTAGTGTCCCAGGTACTTCTCTAATACTATAAGTAGCAGAACTTATGCTATAGTGAATACATAGAATCTGAAGAATCAAAGTTGAGAATTATCTACAGAGCAACAGAAAAATATCTTGTTCAAGTGATCTCATTTCATCTCCTCTCCTCCAAAAGCTGTCCACTCTTTTCATACCTACTCTTACTTATTTTCAGTCTCTCCCTATCTGTTGACTCATTCTTACTTCATGCAAATATGACCACATCTTCCCTATCCTGAAAAAAAAATCCTTCCAACCCAAACTATTATCCTCTGTCTCTCCTCTCTTTTGTAACTGAAGTCCTTGAAAAAGTTATATACAATAAATACCTCCACTTTGCCTTCTCTCACTCTCTTCTTAACAACTTATAATATGGCCTCCATATAGTGGAAGTCACCAGAATATTGGGTGGACCCCTCTATAGGATTTATAGAAACACATGGAAAAAATAATCTTAATTTCTTTTTTTTTGTGTGAGGCAATGGGGGTTAAGTGACTTGCCCAGGGTCACACAGCTAGTAAGTGTCAAGTGTCTGAGACAGGATTTGAACTCAGGTACTACCTGACTCCAGGGCCGGTGCTCTATCCACTGCGTCACCTTGCTGCCCCGAAAAAATAATCTTAATTGGAGTACATGGCTAAATTAAAATATGAATTGTCAGAGGGATGATCCAAATTGGTACTATTATAGATCCATAGAAGTAGCAAAATAGGGGGGCAGCTAAGGTGGCGCAGTGGATAAAGCACTGGCCTTGGATTCAGGAGGACCTGAGTTCAAATCCAGTCTCAGACACTTGACACTAGCTGTGTGTCCCTGGGCAAAGTCATTTAATCCTCATTGGCCTGCCAAAAAAGAAGTAGCAAAATATCTATTGGAAGGGACTCCTCAACCCAAATTGTTACCATGTAGAGAAAATGGGAGCATGTAAAAGTACTTAATTCCACTGGCATCTGTAATAAGGATTTGTCAGAATTTCCATCATCAATCATACTTTTAAGGAAACCAATAAGTCAAACATTTTTGTGTACACTGAATTGAAAATTGACCCCAAATCAGCTCAAATATTTTCCCCAAAAATGAAATTCACTGAAAGTTTTTGGAAAATAATTTTAATAGCCTATTATTTTGTAGCAGTTATTTTTAGGGGGGACATATCTCATTCCTGTCCCTAAGCAATATTTAGTAGTCACATTTTGACTGTCCATTTGTAGACTAGGTGATTGAAGATGTTTTGTGGCTCATTTTAAAATTCATTCAAGTAACTCCTTCCACTCAGCATGTTCCTTCTTTCCATGATTCTTAGGGAGAAAAAGCTTGAGAAATAAAACCAGTTTTAACATGAACCTAAATAAACTATAATTAGAAAGGCAAATCTCATACAAGTATAATCCTATGATGAATTTCTAATTTAAATATAGTATAAATAATTCTTAGATAATGCACATGTCTGTTCTACTACATTAACCTTTTAATGGCCCAGAAACTCTGCAACCAAATTGTCTTTTAAAGCTATAGTCCTATTTTGAGGAGTCCCATGTGGTATTTAAAATTATTCAGGAGATCCTTCTAGGGTTGTAGTTTGCTGAAGGAAAAATTCCTTTAAAATTCCCTATAGTTTTCAAACACCCAGAAAGGCACTTTTAAAGGTGCTACATTAAATTATTTTAATTTGCTTTTAAGAAATAAAAAATTAAAACAAATCAATTTGTATAGCCCTCCTGAGATCTAAATGAATAAGGAATTTATGGTTTTTATTTCCATAATACAAGAGAATTGTAGGAATTGAGCCATTTATAGATGTTCTCTGTTATGTTTTTTAATTATATGTTTTCCTCAATAATTATTTCAAATAATTTAATACAGTGTTCCTAATTTGGATAGGTCTTCTAATAATTAAGTGTTCCCATGTAGTCCTTGACTTGCTTTGGTGAGTTGCCTCTATGGAAGAGTTCATATATACAGACAAAGGTCTACAAGGGGACTAATCAATCCTATCGATCCTCAAGTTGTTCGGAAGCTACCAGACTCCGCTGCAATCACTTTTGTCTCCCTGAGCTGTACTGAATTAGCAAAAATAAAAAGATCTCCATTTTAGCCTTATCTAGTTCCAGAGATATGAACTGAAGGAAGGATACACAAAATCTTGTGCTAACTTCTTTCAGTTTATTTTCATCTGGTAGACACTCCAGAAAAGATGAGCATTACTTGGGAATTTTGGATATTATCTTTGGATCTTCCACATAGGAATGTCAAACAAAGTTAGCCATGGTTGTCTGTGGACTTGGGAGGCTGTGTGGTGCCGTGCAAAGCATAATGGATTTAGAGTCTTAGTATCTTAGTCCAACTCTTGGCTCAGCTCCCTATTGCCTGTCAACATTTGGGAAAAATCTCTGAGCTGTGATTTCATCACTAAAGGAAAGTCCAGAGGAAATTCTTCCTAATAAGGAAGATAGGTAGGCACATGTTATGTCAGCAAATAATCTGGAACACTGAGAGGTTAAGCTACTTTTCTAGGAATTCACAAAGAACTTGTCTCCCAAATGGGATTGGACACAATGTCTTCCTGAACCTGAAATCAACTCTCTATAGATCAGTTTTCTATCTACTGTCATAGTACCTCTTACTTCTCTTAAATATATAGATAGAATGAGTACAGGACAGTATAAGGATGGACTGTATTTAGAGCCAAACAGCCTGGATTTTGGATTCTGTTATTTACCATTTTTGTGAAGATGGACCTCAGTTTCCTCTGATGTTAGATAAAGAGACTGGGGATGATTAGAAAATTTCTAATATCTCTTTCATCTCTAGATGCCATAAGTCAAAAATTATTTAGAATCACAGACAATCAAGTAAATCCTAAACTTTCCAATTCTGATTGTTTTTAATGTCACCATTACCCTATCCCTGATGGGTTACCAGTGGCACAGTTTAAAAAAGCAAAACTTCAACTTTAGGAATTTTGCTGAATTCTGCATTGGGCAATTAGAATATGTTATTTTGTTTCCAGTTTCAGTCTTCAGAAAGAAAAGAGAACTTAACATTTAAGGGTATTTGAAATATAATTCTTCAAGCCCCAAAGATGGAGGAGATGGAGATTGGATTTAGAGAGCTGACAAATAATTATGAAAGGCAAGAACTCACAAAAATGCTACTGAAACTGGTCTGATTATGAATCTAAAAGGAAAGAGGAATCAGAATGTATGAGCTCATTATGATTTCATAGTACATTTCTGGGAATAGAGTTCAAATATTCTTCCAAAGCATTTACAAAATAAAACAACTGGGGCAGCTAGATGGCGCAGTGGATAGAGCACCGGCCCTGGAGTCAGGAGTACCTGAGTTCAAATCCGGCCTCAGGACACTTAACACTTACTAGCTGTGTGACTCTGGGCAAGTCACCTTAACCCCAATTGCCTCACTAAAAAAATAAAACTATGCTACATATGTGAATGTATCATTGGGAAGGTAAGAGAAGACCAAGATAAGAGTTTCATTGATATATGATTAAGAAAGCATAAAGGAGGTGAAAATCAGAGACAGGGAAAAAACTGTCATAAGCCTGAACACTTAGTACTATGCCTGAGAGGTAATCATTAAAACATTATGATAGGATAGAGCACCGGCCCTGGAGTCAGGAGTACCTGAGTTCAAATCCGGCCTCAGACACTTAACACTTACTAGCTGTGTGACCCTAGGCAAGTCATTTAACCCAATTGCCTCACTAAAATAAAATTAAATTTAAAAAAAGAAAAGAAAACACTATGATATTAAGAGTTTTCTTCCCTTTAATTCTACTATGAGCTTCTCAGTCTCCCCCATAATAATCACAGTAATTACCAATCTGAGAAAATATCTTTATCTGCATAAATTAAATGCTTTCTTGATGTAAGCTGATCACACTTGGTACCTTCTCCCCTCCTTCCTAAGATAGAGAAGGGAGTAGGATACATCACCAGAAATACCCAGAGTGAGTGGTTAATGCATCAATTAATCTGTAAGTATGTATTATTAAGTATGCACTATGTGTCTGGTCCTATGCTGGGCTCTGGGATAGGAATAGAAAGAAAATGAAACAGTATCTGCACTTTAATAGCTTACATTATTCAGGTTGATTATAAACACATACAGAATAAATATATGAATGAAAAAATATTAAGCCATTATATATGTACAAAGCACTGAAGATGCAATAAAAAAGTAAGACAATTCCTGATCTCAAGGAGAATATATTCTAATGGGAATACAACACTTAAGGAAAATAGATGATGAAGTAGATTGAGTCAGGAATCAGGAAGAATTGGGTTCAAATCCAGTGTCAGATACTTCCTAGTTCTACAATCCTGGGCAAGTCACTTAAACATTTTCTGCATCAGTTCCTCAACCATAAAATGAAGATAATAAAGCACCTATTTCACAGGATTATTGTGAATGTCAAATAAGAGGTGATTTGTAGACACAGCAGAGGTCCTTGCACACAATAGGTGCTTGAGCATGCTTCATAGTAGGTGTTTGTACATGTTTCCTTTCTTCTTCCATATGATTGGTCCACTCATAAAGTCAGCCAATAAACATTTATTAAGTGTATAGCATGTGCCAATCACTAAGCTAAGCAAGCACTATTATGTACTAAATACTGGGGAATCAAAGAAAGGCAAAATATAATCTCTGCTCACAAGAACGACACTGTCCTCCAAAGTGGTCTGTTTATTTTCCAAGTACAGAGGACTATTCCTACTCAGTGAGGGGCATGTGTGGATAAAGATGAAATGAGCCACTACCATGCAGTTTTCAGACTGAAACAGAGCTTGGATCTCAGACAACTTTCTTTCAATAATAACATGCCTTTCTGCAAGGTCCAAGATTGGTCTTTAGAAGTAATCATAGTTCAGAAGCCTTTTAGTATTATTTTATTTGATGGTTACACCTTTCCCATTCCAGTGATTCAGAACCTCTAGCAATCATTTGACTCAAACCTTATTTCCTGTTCTTCAGTGCCTAATCCCTTATTTCCATTCCCCACAACCCAACCCTACAAAGTTTTACTGTAAAGCTACTCACATCTCTACTTATACTCTCTGGAATACCTGCTAATAGTCAACAAAATTGCTTTCATTTTACATCCCTCCCCCAACTCCTTCCATCTTCTGTCTCTCACTGAGATTTGGATCAGTCCTGATGGCATAGATGCCCTTTCAAGCACTGGCAGCCTTTTCATTCATTCTTTGGAACCATCAGATGAGGTGGGGAAGACTTGGAATACTCCTTGCTCCCCATTGCCACTTTCAGGTTCTCTCTTTACCAGTATCAGTCAATAAACTCATCTCTTTTGAGGTTCACTTGATCCATATATACCACCCAATCAAAATTTTGCTAGCTGTTATTCACCACTCTCTAGCACACTCCCCTTCTTTCCTCAGTGAGCTCAGTGCCATTTTCATAGTCTCTCTCCTCCTCAACAAAGTCAACTAAGGAATTCAATATGCATATTAATGCTCCACAAAACATCTTAACTTCGTAATTCTTCAAATTGACTCATTTCCCATGCCTACTCATCTACCTCACCTTTGCCACATTCAAAGGTAGTCACATCCTTCATCTTGCTATCACTCACAAATGCATCATTTCCAAATTCATGGACTCTGAAATGACTACTTCTGCTCACAATCTCTTATCATTCCACTTAGCTGTCTGCTCTGTAACCCCACTTCATCTACACCATGACCTCCACTCATTTCTTTCCCAGGAGATCACCTCTCGTAAGTTTTCCCCTCTTGACCCCTTGGTGAATCAGTTCAACTGTATACTGGCCTCTTATTTTGAATCCCTTGCCCTTTTATTGTTGAATCTGTACTGCAAAGTCTCAAACTTAGATCACTCCCACCATCTGCTGCCTTAAGTCCTATACATGTTCTCCTAAAAGAAACTATAGAAAACTCTAAAACTGGGTCCACTATGGACTTAAATTACATAATTTCAACTGAGCCCTCATTGCTGCAAAGCAATACTTTTGCACCTCCTTTATCAATATCCTATCCAACTTATCATAGCAATTTTTCCAAACCTTTTCATCTTTCTTCTCATGACTCCCCCCACTCCTAATACTCTTTGCTCAGAATCTTGGTTCATATTTCACTTAAAAACAGTCTGGTCATTTATTTCTAGCTCCCCCTTATCTCAGCTCTCAAGCACCCAGTCACCTTCTATCCTTATGTCCTCCTTCACCCTGTCTCACATAAATGAGATGGCCCTTTTCATGCCAAGGCAAACTATTCTGCATGCACAAGTGATCCCAGCCTAGATCATCTTGTCCAGAAGATTACTCTCTCAACTCCACTCTCTCACTAATAATCTATCTCTATATATTGTCTGCTTCCCTATTGCTTACAAATATACTCATGTTTTCTCCATCCACAAATAACTTCATTAGATTTTAATCTATCCCCATTTACTATTGTCCCATATCTCACCTCCATTTTGGCAACTAAACTACTTGAGAAGTCCAACTACATTAGCTGCCTCCACTTCCTTCCCTCTCACTCTTATTTACTTTTTGCAGTCTGGCTTCTGATCTCATCATTTACCCCCAAATTGCCTTCTCCAGAGTTATTAAGGATTTCTCAATTGTTCAATCTGATGGCCTTTTCTCAATACACATGATAATTTCTCTTTAGCCTTTAATATTGTAGATCACCTGCTTCTCCTTGATATTCTAATCTTTCCAGGGTTTTGTGACTATTTTCTCCTAGTTCTCCTACCTAACTATTCTTCAGTCTTCTTTGCTACATCTACATTGAACACAGAGCAACCAATATGGGTGTAACCACAGTGTTTTGCTGAGTGCCCTCTTTGTCCTCTATCCTATTTTGGTGATCTTGGAGATCTTGGTGATCTCCAAGAGTTCACTTGAATTTAATTATTATTTCCATGCTAATGATTTTCAAATCTGCTTATCCTGCCTAGCTTCTCTGATGACCTCCAGACTCCCATCGCCAACTGCCTATTATGTATTTTGGACTAGATGTCTCATAGGCATCTTACACTCAAAACAGAATTCATTATCCCTTTCACCCAAAGCCTCCTCTCTTTCCAACTTCCTAATGTTGAGAATAGCACCAACTTCACACTCCCTAAGCTAAAATCCCACTTTCAACAGGAAGTGTTTTTTAAATTCCCTTAAGTTTGCTGCTTTCCCTCTGTTGATTATTTCCAAATTATCCTGTATACAACTTGTTTCTACATGGTTGTTTTCATATCATCTCTCTATCATACTGTGAGCTTCTTGAGAACAAGAACTGCCTTTATCTTTGTATTCTTAGCATTTAGCATAGTGCCTGACATGCAGTAGGCACTTAATAAATGTTTGTTGATTGTTGCTATTATTGTAAACATGTAAATTGTTCTTGTCCTACTTTTCCTCTAACTTCTGTAACAATTTAAACAAGTTTCCTATGTTTTTCTAAAGTCTACATATTTATAATTTCTTATAGTCCAATATTCCATTATTACAATGAATGCATATAACATCATTTTTACAGTCATTCCTCATTCAGTGGATCCTCATAAAGTTTCCAGGTTTTTACTAAAACAAAAGTCAAGGCTATAAAGATTCTACCTTTACTTTTGTCTCTGACTTCTTTGAAGCAATAGTGGGATTGCTGGATGAAAAGATATGTACAATTTAATGACCTTTCTTGCATAATTGTTTTCAGAATAGTGGGACCAATTCACAGATCTATTCAATAGTTTCATTACTCTACCTATCTTCCTGTAGCACCTCCACACACACATACATTATTTCTGTTTTTTATAATCCTTTTCATTTTCATGGGTGTGAAGTGAGTCTTCAGAGTTCTTTAATTTTCTTTTCTCATATTGTTAATGATCTGGGAACAGTTTTTTCTTATGGTTGTTGATTTATTTTCTTTTGAAAACTGTTTAAATCCTCATATCCTTTTGAATATTTTATTTTCCAACTGAATAAAAAAATCTCACTAATACTAGAATTTTAAAGCATGATCTTTGTTTCTTTTCCTGAATAACCATTATTCATAAGTAAAATAATACCTTATACAAGAGAAAGGAAATAGGACTCATGATCATAATCAAATAACACTCTTCTTCCAAAAGGTATGGCTGTCCATTCTGAATCATGTTATATAATATCAAAAAAAATTCTTACAGGATCATACATCTGGTGCTGGAAATATAAAGACTACCCTTATGGCTCTGTGTATGTTATGAAGATGGGCAATCTCTTAGTGCCTTTTAATGAGGTTAAAATTCCATGTTATAATTCTAAGCTTGTTCTGTTGCTCTTTTCTTCAAATTAGACACAGGAACATTACAAGTGGATGTTCCCAAAGTCATCACTCAACTGAGACCTACTATCTGGCAGTTGACGAATCACCATCAAACCATATAACAAATGCTAGAGGTCATCATCCTTAAGAGAAAAAGATGATATGCAAATACATACTGCTTAAAAGTAGAAATTAAAGGATGCTTAAATTTTGTTCTTGTCTTACATTTCCCTCTAAATGCTTTTAAAACAAAAATTGTTTTTGATCATGCAAGTTTGCTAATAATATTTATTATTCTATTTATCAAATAAGAATTTTCGAATTTTCTTAAAGGTCCTATTTGTATTATTCATATAGATTGACATTTGAGGCAGTGGTAACAAAGTTGATAGAGCACTGGGTCTTAAGTTACAAAGACCTGGGTTCAAGTCAGGAACTTCCTAGCTGTGTGACCCTGAGCTTAACCTCTATTTGCCTCAGTTTCCTCAACTATAAAATGGAAATAATAATAAAATTTACCTTGCAGGGTTGTTGTAGGGATCAAGTGAGATAATATTTATAAAAAATGCTTAGCACAGTGCCTGGTAAATAGTAGGTACTATATAAATATTTATTCCCTTCTTCCTCTTTATATAGTGGGTTAAAGTTTATAAAGCAATCTTATGTGCATATTACCTCTTTTGATTCTCACAACAATTCTATAAGGTAAGTAATAAAAGAGTTACAATTCCTATTTGTTGTTTTTCAGTCATTCAGTTGTGTCTAACTCTTCGTGACCTCATGTATTTGTCCATGGGGGTTTTTTTGCTAAATATTCTAAAGTGATTTGTCCCTTCCTTCTCCAGTGTGTCCCACTTTTACAAATGAGGAAATGAAGCAAATAGGGATTAAGTGACTTGCCCAGGGCCACACAGCTAGTAACTGTCTGAGGTCATATTTGAACTCAGATCTTCCCAACTTCAGGTCAGTACTCTATCCACTGCAGCATCTAGTTACCTTCTTTCTGTTTAACAAATGCAAAAAAAATGGGACTTTAAGAAGTTAAGTGACTTCACTTTTGTCAGTAAGTCAATGATATTTAGTAAGTCCCTACTATGTGCCAGACACTGTGCTAAGCACTGGGGATAAAAAGAAAGGTAAAAGACAGTCCTTGCCTTCAAGAAGCTCACAGTCTAATGGTCACAATACTAGCGTCTTTCCTGAATCCTATTCCAGGACTCTTGTTACTAAAATTTGTTGACTTTTATGTATAAAATTAGCACATAAAATATATGTCGTAATATACACTTCTAGAATTTAGCTATAACTAAATACACATTTGTATACACACGTATATTAAGGATATTGTGTGTTCATACACACACTCACAAACTCAAGTAAACTGTGATCGCATTAATGTGGCTATTCTCACAATACAACAATCTAAACTATGCAACCCTTGCCCATGTCCTCTCATAAGCTTGCTAGAGGGAACCTATCCAAAATGCCAGAGTATTCCTTCTTTTTCAAGCTATTACAATATATGTTGATTTAATTAGAAGGTCTTACTATGTTTCTGTGAGTATATATTTATTTGTATATATAAATACATATACAGACATACACATATATGCCACATATATGGAAAAATGAAGGAATTATTATATGCAATCACAGATACAGGTGCATTCACACACATGTGTATGCATCTATGTATCGACATAATACAATACATGCAGATACACATGTGTGTATCAAGGTTGCAGGAACTGCATTACTCCCAAGACCACTGCCCCTACCTGGCCCCTATACTCATCTTTATCATCTACAGGAGCAGTTTTTGTGGAGAAGGTTAACATTATTAATACCTTTTTCGGGTCAACTGTGACTGATGAGCAGGTAGCCAGATCATCCTCTAGACTATCAGCTTTGCTACCATAATGGCTGCCACATTCATTGTCCAGGAGATGAACCCTTGTGGACATACAATCTGACACTTTTCTTTTCTGTTTCTTAGGAGCCATAGCTACTGGTGAAGCAAAAGAGAAAGTTCTTGCCACTTAAATCCTTGGCATCACTAAATTGCTCAACATTAGAAATGGATATTTTTTATCAGTGGAAATGAAATTAAAGAAGAAACAGTAAATCTACTTTAATGATGCACCCTAAGGAAAACTAATCCTTTCCATAAGACCGGAAGCTAAAATCTACTACATATATTGTAAAAAAAAAAAACATTAAAATGTGAACTCCTTGAGACCTCTTTGTAGCCTGAACATTTAACACTGTGCTTTACACATACTAAGTGTTTAATAGATACTGTTTAGTTCCTGCATTTTCAAAGGCTATGAAAGGAGAGCAGAAATTCTGGCTGTCCATTAGGCTAGAAACACTTCAGATACCACCAAGTAATAGACTTCTGCATCTGTCATTTGAGGATAACCTTAACTAAATTCAAAGAAGCTTAACACCAGTTAAGCTGGTCAGTTGCTTATCTAGTATTTCTGTATCTATATATCTATGCCCATATATATATATACACATACATATATACACATACATATATACATATAAAATATACACACATATCTATATACCTCATATATACAGAGAGAGAATATATGAACCATTGAAATCATAGATCTTTTGAAGTAATGATAATAATTTTAAACTACTATTCCTTAATATGAATAAACAGAGCTGAAATATGAAGTCTTAGAAGTGGAAGATTTTTTTAATGGAAGAAACTTTCTTATTTATAAATAGAGTGATATAAAACATTTTTGCATATGCATTAGATCACATATTTTTCATTCAATTCAAGTAGTTACACACTCAGAAGTAAACAATAATTATTGTGCTTAAATTACATGTTTGTAATTTTGTTTCATTATGTTTGTTCTATGTTATTCAAAATGTTATTTTAAGGGGAAATTTGTATGTTTAAATAGTAATACTGTTATGTCATAGTCATGTATAGAAATATGTGGAAAATTGATTTATACATTTAAATGATTGACTATTTAATTTTATCTCTATTCAGACAATTCACCCCCTATGTCCTCCCAATCACATCTTCAAGTGTATCATTTATATCCTATAGCAAAATGTTTTCAAATACCCTGAAATGTCCAACATGCTTCTTTCTCTTTATACTGAAATTCATTTTTTTTTTGTTTTCTCAGGTACAAATATTCAAAAGCATAATTAGCAAAAGATTTAGCTTGAAGTCAATCACAACTGAAATCAGAAGGGATAGAATTATTTTAAAACAATTGTTCACTTAAGGGGTAGCAGGAAATAACCAAGACATGTAGGTCTGGATTTAGAACCAGAAGAACTGGGACTGAGTCCTGTCTCTGTTACTTACTTCTTGAGTGACACTGAACAAATCAATGAACCTCCCTTGGTCTTAATTTCCTCATCTGCAAAATCAGGTTGGATTAAGGTATAGTGGAAAGAATACTGGATTTGGAATCGGGATTTTATTCTGCAATTTATTACCTGTGTAATCAAGGCAAGTCATTTAAGGTTCTGGGCTTCAGTTTTCTCATCTGTAAAATAAAGGGGTTGTACTAGTTTACTTCTGAGGTCCCTTCTAGCTCTTCATCTATAATCCTACAATTATAGGACTATAACAGCTAACCTGGGCCTTCTCATCTATAAACTGTGAGACTCAGATTAGATTATCCATAAGGTCCCTTATTTTAATAAATGTTTTGCTTTCTTAGTGATTAGTAATGAATTTCACTACTTGTTACAGATAATGCACATTTATAGTTTGGGTCTTCAAAGTACTTCTATCACAAACATTTCATTTGGCAAATAAGGAAATTTATTTTATTTTTTCCTTAATAACACTAGAGCTGTCTATATATTTTGAGGTGCTTCCCACTATGTCTCTGTATAACAATTGATTTTTGTCCATTAAAAGGATTAATTAATGCCACTTTAAAGGTTGGGCTTTATTTTTCTTCTTCTAGTGTCACAGTGTTGTGTAAATCCTGAGAAAAGCACCAAAGTTTAAACAGATTTTTATTAAAAGGAAAGGCCTTTTATTTAAATAAAATGCCTCTCCATGTGAAACAGTAATTAAAAATGCTACTAAATAATCAGTCTACTAGCTATGGAAAAGGGAAGTGTGGTATCTTATTATATTATATTATATTATATTTATTCTATCATAGCCTCAATCATTCCATGTAAAATTCTGCTTTTATTATTATTTATGACTTCAGAACTAAGAGAAGTCTATAGAATTGCCATCATTGTCCCGGAGATTTCTGGTCTTTCATGTATCTTCTCCACACTCTGGGTCAGGAAGTTTGAAGGCTGCCATCTTAAATTAACATTTATGTCAACTACATGAAGTGCACAATGGGTTATCACAATTGGAAGTCAGAATGCCAGGAGGGAAAAGTGAAAAAGCCTAGCAGTGACCATCAAAACAATTTAATGTCTTCCTTTGGCCCTCAACAGAACAAGCTCTGGAGGAGGCATGTGCAAAGGAGGACTGGAGTGGGATGGTCAAAAATTAGAGAAGAAAAATACTCCACTAAGGTATATTACTTCAGTCCTTGCCTAGGAAAACAAGACTTATTTCTTGACTGCCACCTTTAAAATATTCAGAAGACAGTTTGACCTGACCTTTCTGGCAAATGAATTCTCATCATTATATTTCTGAGGCTTGTGGATTAAAAGCCATGAAATCAAAGTGCAGCTCTCCTGCAGGGCAATGCTTCACCTTACTAAACCTTTAAATAAAACATGTTTATTATTTAGTTTTCTTCTATCCACAATCTACACTCCTTGGCTAACATCTCAGAAAAGCTTTTTTTATAGGCAGCATACATCAATTGTAGTACAGTACAAACTGTATTAACCTGGATTCAGAACCCGTCTTGGATGCTTACTACTTGTGTGACACTCAGCAAATCCCTTATCTTATCTGGGCCTAAGGTTCTTCATTTGTAAAATGAGGTGGTTGACTTAAGTGGCCTCTGAGGTCCCTACTAGCTTTAGCTCTATGATCCTTGCAGATAGGCAGATAGGATTTATATAATACACAAAAAATATCTGTCTTTATTAACTTATTATTAGATCAAGCAAAGTAGTTTGTTGATATTCTATATTTTTTTGCAGGGCAATGAGGGTTAAGTGACTTGCCCAGGGTCACACAGCTAGCAAGTGTCAAGCGTCTGAGGCCGGATTTGAACTCAGGTCCTCCTGAATCCATGGCTGGTACTTTATCCACTGTGCCACCTAGCTGCCCCCAATATTCTATAACTTGTTTAAATATTTCCTTGGCTTAGGGAAGAAAATCTATTTGTATTTTATCAAGTGCACTCCCAAATTATCTGAACCTGTAGGAAGTCCCTCAGAGGCCACAATTGTGACTTTCAAGGAAAAGAACTAGAATCAGTTTGGTTGTGCTGGGCATCCATATATCACAGAGATGGAAGGTTTTCTGATTGCCTCTCAAATCAAATCAAATCCCCTCCATGTAGTGATCTCAATCATTTCCTCCATCACTTCTTTAAAACTCAAAACTCACCTCCTCCATGAAACATTCCCAGTTTAACTATTTATTAATTCATGCATTCAACAATATCTGAGTTCCTATTATGTGAAAACTATTTGGCTTTAAATGCTCTAGCTAATCTTAAGTGTATATATATATATATATGTACACACATATACATATACATACACATACATATATATATACAAATATATATATATATATACAGCTCTGTAATTATAGTATGTGCATACATTTGATCTATTACTTCCACTTATATTTACATGTATTTTGTTATCTTATCCTCCCATTGTGTAGCAATTTCCCCAAAGACAGAGGACCAGCTATTTTCAGCTTCTATCACCTAGTATAGTTATTTGCACATGGAGTGTGCTCAATAAATATTGAGTGATAAAAATATCTATTTAGGCTTCTTTCAGTGCCTCACACTCTAAACAAATACATAGTTTTACCACAGCTTTCACCTTATACTTCCTACAAAAATCATTTGCCAAGCACCAGACTCTATTTTCTTCCCCAACTATTTCCTTCCATTGGGAAAAGTAAACAAAAGAAAATCCATAGAAATTTAATCAACCTCAACTGTTAGCCCAAGAGCCCCAAGATGCCTAAAACTCCAAATACATGCTTATTAAAATTGCACTACAACTCAAAAAATGATCCCATTCTTTTGAAGTAGTTACATTTCTGTATAGTCTCATTCATTATAATTCAACATTTCCTAAGAACCTTCACAGACATATTAGTATGCTAGGAGTTAGAGAAGATAAAAAGTTTTAACAAGGCATGGTTCCTGTCCCTATGAAGCTTACAGTTTAGAATGGGGAGATGTCAATACAATTCTTCAGTAATTCTAGGTTCTACAAATTTACCAATATGGAATGGATATTAACTCCATGGTAGACATCATGC
This sequence comes from Dromiciops gliroides, assembly GCF_019393635.1. Taxonomy (NCBI): domain Eukaryota; kingdom Metazoa; phylum Chordata; class Mammalia; order Microbiotheria; family Microbiotheriidae; genus Dromiciops; species Dromiciops gliroides. The sequence continues at coordinate 329,995,688 of NC_057864.1, read as the reverse complement.
CACTCCTACAACCCAGTCTTTGAGAGTCGGTTTGAGGAAAAAAAAAATCATCACCATGAGGCTGGTACACCTTACACCATAATAACTATTCATTTAAGCCTTTTGTTGTTATGTATTCAGTTGTTCCAGTTTTCCCCACCACTACCTGACCCCATTTGGAGTTTTCTTGGCAAAGATATTGGAGTGGTTTGCCATTTCCTTCTCCAGATAATTTTATAGATGAGGAAACTGAGGCCAAAAGGGTCACACATTAAGGAAATATCTGAGGCCAGATTAAGGAAGATGAGTTTTCCAGACTCCAGGCTCAATACTCTATCTACTGTACCACCTAGCTGCCTGATTAAGCCCTTTATTATTGCCTTTTTTTGTAATTCATATTCCAATACTTGGTTTTCCTGTCTCTGAGTAAGCTATACAAGAGGTTTCCAACTTAGAAAAGCTCTGATGGGTTCTAATACTTCATATAAAATCAGATGCTGATATTTCATGATACCTGTTCTCATAGAAACAACTTAATAAATGATCTCCAATTTATCCTGTCTATATCTTGTTTGTACCTGGTTGTTTACCTCTGGTCTCCTCCATTAGGCTGTGAGCTGCCTGAAATCATTGTCTCTTGTCTTTTTTATATCCTAAGTGCCTCCCACAGTATCTGGCATATATTAGAAACTTGATAAATACTTACTTATTGACTGGCTTGGTCCTTAAGATAGTGAATAAGGGTCTATTTTACATATTTTGTAGCTGGAATCATAAGTGCTTAGAGCTGAAAGGGATCTTAGTGATCATATAGTTTAAATGTATTCTCCTTTCCAAACAATTACACTGACACTCAGAAAAATATGAAATGCCTGGCCCGGTATCTCACAGTGAGTTATCTGAAAAGCTCAGTTTAGAATCTGAATTTCCTGTTTCATAGTCCAATACTCATTGCACTACTCCATGTCATTTCAGACTCTGTATATACTGTCAGTGTCAGCGAGTATGAAATAACACTGTTGGAATTTTAGTAAACAAAATATAAGAATAATAACATTGAATAAGTATATGTACATACATATTCACACACACACACACACACATATATATATGTAATTTATCTTGAATTTGAGGAAAACTTTAATTTAGAAGATAAATGGAAAATTTTGTTGTGATTCTGAAAAGAACTTACAGATACATTCAAGAATGTTAGAGGTTTGTGGCACTGGTTTTATATTGTTTTATTTCATTTTGACACATCTAAGTAAACAAAACCCATGTGGCATAATTAAGATCCTTTCTTGGCTCACAGATGGTACAAAAATAGGAAGAAAAGAGATAGTGAACGAGAGTTAAAAGAGATGGAGAGGGGGTCAGCTAGGCGGCACATTGGATAAAGCACTAGCCCTGGATTCAGGAGGATCTGAGTTCAAATCCAGCCTCAGACACTTGATACTTAATAGCTGTGTGACTCTGGACAAGTCACTTAACACCCATTGTCCCACCAAAAACAAAAGAGATGGAGAAAGAAGGGAGTTAAAGATGCTTGTGAAAACTGATTGCCTAGAGAAGAATTAACTGAGCTTATAAGCAATGCAAGACAGAAGAAAATGGCAAAGAATAATTACCCCTTGGGGAACAGAATATTAGATGGGAAAGTTAGCTTCACTAACCATCATCTAATATAGGAAAACTTGGTTGGAATAAGACATAAGTGCAAGATTAGGAGCAGAGTATAATGGGGATAAATGGATAGAGGAAAATGCACTGAGAAATAATCCTTTCAATGGAACATTAGTAAACCAGAAATTAATATATTTACTTCCATTTCCTTTTGGCTCTACAATATAATTCATACTAATATTTTCCAAATTAAATTAGCCATTGAGTACTTTGGGGCTTAACATTTCCTAAACAAAGCCCATAAATGGCCTTTACAGAGGCTAGATCATATGGAATGCCCCAGAAAAAAGGGGCAGGCAGTAAAATTGTGAAGCATTAAAGAGAAAATTAAGCCTGTTTTCATAATAAAAATAATGTATTATAATTTTGATACAAATATCATTTTGTGTTTAGTATTTTAGGAGTTCTTAGTCTTGGGTATAAAAACATTTAAAACAGATATATTTGATAATTTTATTTTATTATAATCTTTTAAAAACTATTTATTTGGATTGTTTTAAGTATTTATTTTGTTGTAATTGTTTTCCTTTGTAATGTTATGTATTATTTTAGACTTAAAAACATTATTCTGAGGAGGGGTTCAAATTGTTTCACCAAACTGCCAAAGGAACATTAACTCCATAATCCAAAAAATGTTAAGAACCCCATTTTAGAGGGCAAAAAACCTGCTCACAAAGAACTTGGATTATGCAGAATACCCTTTAGGAATTGCTGTCTTAAGGAATGTGGGTAGAAATGGAGATGTTAGGAGGGAACAAATATTCTTAATGACATAGCACTGCTTTGTAGTTTCTTTGACTGACTCAACGTTGTTGTATAAAGATTTGGTATTGATTAACAACTACTTTGTGATAATAAAAGAAAGATCAGCACCAAAATTTGTTTTAGTAGAAATTATGGTCTGACAGATCTATTTTTTTATATCATAAAATCAGCTGCAGAAGGCAAAGTTGGGCTCCATTGTTGTTTTGTCCAGTTTTCTATTTTCGTAAGAATTATTTTTCATCATTAAGTGCTTTCATTTTCCCCCAGAAATATATGTATATAGTAGGCATATAGCTATGGTGGCAAAATGTCAATTTGCTTAACAAATTGAACTGAATGGATGGTGGGGGTGGAAGAGTGCCTGTGTGTCTTTGCAGGGTGGTGGGTGGGTGGAGGTGAAAATCTGCCCACTGAGTTAAGTGTAGAAGGGGAAGTGCAGCTATACTGTATGACAGGTGCAAGCACATTTGTTAAATTCAGAGAGCCACAGGAAAGAAACAACCTCCTCCAGAGAAACAGACGTCCATAACAAAGTTACCAAAGGAATTTGTACACCAAAGTGCCACTAGAGGGGGGAAATAAATAAAACCCAACATTGAAAGTAGCATTAACTAATCCTTTTAATGGATAAAAATCAATTGTTACACAGAGAAGCATAGAGGGAAGCACTCAAGATATAAGGGCAGCCTTGGTGTTATTTTGTTGTTGTTGTGTGGGGAAGGGGGTGGAGGACATGAGAGGAAATAAGCATCAGTTGAAAAACCGCACAAAAAAATGTATTCACTGTAGGAACTTAAGTGCCAGTGAGCTCACAGGAAAATCATATCATTTGATGGATTTAAAGAACCAGAGAACAACTAAATAAATCACAGGGTGCTAGAACATAGGGGAACCTCAGAAATCATTTAATCTTATTGCCCTCATTATTGAAATGAGGACACTAAGGAACAATCCTAGTTCCACTTGCCCAGTTCTTTCTATTTCAACAGATTATTTTCCAGCTTCTTTATTGAGGGTATGTTAGATTATTAAATGTTTTTTAAACAAGCAAAAAAGAAAACCACTCTGCAATTTTTTCTTGCCTCTTGTACACCTCTCTCTCTCTCTCTCTCTCTCTCTCTCTCTCTCTCTCTCTCTCTCTCACACACACACACACACACACACACTTAATGGGATAATATAATGGACATTTTACGCCAGTTACAGAGGAAGCTGGAAACAAAATCCTGAGTAAATAATTGAACTACTGACACCATGCTAAACACATGGAAGAAAAGCAAGTTAACTACAACTGACCATGGGGCTCTATAAACATTTGTTACCTCAGGGCACCACAAGGTTGAGAAAGTAGGGCCTCACACCTAAGATAGCCATGACCACCCACTCTGGATTTTCCAAGCTCATAGTCAATGTAATAGTTATAGGGATATATAGGAGTATTGACCTATACAACTCAATCATAATTTTTTTCAACTCAATCATAATTAAGGCAACTAACAAGAAGCTCAATACCCAGATATTATTACATTTATTTGATATGCATGCTTCTTTGACTGGGTTATAGAATCAGTCAACCAAAGGAGTAAAGTAGAAACAAATGGAATGAAAACAAATGATGCCACACAGGTTTTTATTGAAGAGAATCATCTATATCATGTGGAATTCATATAAAACCTCAAACAATTTTATAATTCAGAATTCCAATAACAGGTTTGCTTAGTAGTGAAGTAGCTTTAGCCAAATCCCTGAAAGGAAATGGTTCCTGAGGCAAAAGGGTATTAAACTCCTCTTCGCTTGAAGAGAGGATGATCTTGTGAACTTTGAAAGATCAGAAGATGTGGGCTTCTCATGGGTTTTAGTAGCAGTGTCCCTCCAATGCAACAGCTAACAGTAGCATTGGCATCAGGAGCTAAGGACAAACTCAACATACAAGAAAAGGTAATTTTGACACCACACAGACACTGAATCTTGGACTTCATCGAAGAGCTATATACAACAAAAAGGAACTTCATGAAGACTCTGCAAATGGAGAAAAGAACTTCCAGAAATCAATTCTGAGAAACCTTTTTACCAATTGTGTTTTCTGAACCTGAGACCACTCTCTCCTGGGCTTTAGTGTGTGCAAAGAGAGAGTGTGTGGGGCAGCTAGGTGGCGCAGTGGATAGAGCACCGGCCCTGGAGTCAGGAGTACCTGACTTCAAATCCAGCCTCAGACATTTAACACTTACTAGCTGTGTGACCCTGGGCAAGTCACTTAACCCCAATTGCCTCACTAAAAAAAAAAAAAAAAGAGAGAGAGAGTGTGTCCAAGTTTTAGAGGACATATCTATCATCCAGCTGTTCTTACTGTAGCAAATTAGTAAATACTCCTTTCTAAAAATGTATTAACTCTGATTGACTAAATGACATCAACTGTTCAATTGATACTAGAGAAAGCATCAAATGGAGCTTAATAAGTAATAGGGTTATCCCTAGAACCATTAGGGAAGAAATAGTGGTGACCTTGTAGAAATCCAACCTGACAGTGCTAGTGGAAGTTGCAAGAAGTAAGCAAGGAGATGTTATTATCAATGACACATTACCAAAAATGTATTCTTTTTACTAGGTTTCCTTAGCAAATGTTTTAATTTGCTGAAGTACAATCTGTATGTTCCCAGGGATGTGGTAGTGAAGAGAATGAAGAAAGGCTCCGAATATTTCAGAATGCAATTTTATCAAGTCAAGTTGAATGCTTTTGAAAATAAAATATCTTTTATATTGAAGGAAAAGAAACGAGAGAAGTATCAGGAAGCATTAGAAAATTATAGTTGGTTGGCCACACTAGAGAGACTGCTTTACACCTTCAGATAATCTATGGTGACAGAAAATAGTTGCCAATTTGGAAGAGTAACTTGGTTTTAAGTGATATTTGTGTGGGAAGCAGAATGATGAGGGTTCTGGGGCATCTGAGAAGCAGCACAATGAGCAGTTGTACACTCTTAGACGCAAAGTCCAGATTTCCTCTGACTCAATGTTCTGGTCTGGCATAATGATGTTTCAAGGCACCCAATTTAGAAAGCACTGAATTAAGAGAATACTTTTCAACCAAGATACAACTTGGAACAGCCACTACAAAAGTTAGTAAATTGTTGGCTTTTTTTACATGTGGCCATTGAAACAACCATTTTCCTTAAATTAACAATTCAATTGAAATTAAATTTTGTTATGACTTAAGATACCATGTGAAATTACAGTAAAAAATGGTTGTATATATCCAATATGGCAAAAGAAAGGCAGTCAGTTTTCTGAGCTCTCCATAAGAACCTTCCACATACCTTCAAATAATGCCATAAGACAATTCCTGGAGTAGCAGAATCCACAAAAGGACAGGGTGAAAAATTTTCCAGATAACCTTAGAAGGTCAGCAGGAAAAGTCTGTTGTACCAGTGTAAGAATGGAGAACACTATGGAGAAGCAGCCCCAGCCACAGAGAACCAGGCCTTAGGTGCCTCTGAATCAGCTACAGCAGCACCTGCTTCTGGAATTCAGCCCACAGATATGATAGGGTCAATAAGTTGGCCAGGGGTCTCATTGCTGGCACTGAGGCAGGACTCTGTTGTTTTTCCAGTGCTCTGATCCAGGTCACAGTCTTGGCTGGCAGCCCAGGTGGGGTAGGAGTGTGGGCATGCCAGAGCTTGCAGGCACATTGGAGCAGGACTTTGTTCACAATCATAGGACAGAGAAGCAGGCCTGTGGTTGCTTCCAGACAAGAGCATAGACCGGGGGGTGGTGAACATGCCTTTCCTTAAAACATACCACCTTGGAGGAACTAGGGACTTACAAATTCCTAGAAGTATCTCAGAGAACAGTCGCTCAAACCCCCTGAAACTTGAGACAGTGTGCCCTCCATCCTGACAGCACTACACTTAAAGAAGGAGTTAAAAGTCAAGAAATGGGCTGGGAAAATGAACAAACAGAAAATATGCTGACCCTCGAAAGTTACTATGGGGACAAGGAAGATCAAAATACACCCTCAGAAGAAGATACCAAAGCTCTTGCATCCAAAGTTTCCAAGAAAAATATGAATTGGTCTCAGGCCACAGAAGTGTTCAAAAAGGACTTTGAAGATAAAATGAGAGGTAGAGGAATAAATGGAAAGAGAAATGAGAGTGATGCAAGAAAATCATGAAAAAAAATTATACAGCTTGAAAAGCCAAATTGACCAAATGGAAAAAGACGTACAAACATGACCTAAAGAAAATCATTGCTTAAAAATTAGGATTGAGCAAATGGAAGCTAATAATTTTATGAGAAATCAAGACCTAATAAAGCTAAACCAAAAGAATGAAAAAATAGAAGGCAATGTGAAATAACCCCTTGGAAAAACAACTGACCTGGAAAATATATCCAGGAGAGATCATTTGAAAATTATTGGACTACCTGAAAGCCATGATTAAAAAAAGAGCCTTGACATCATCTTCCAAGAAATTGTCAGGGAAAATTGCCCTGATATTCTAGAAGCAGAAAATAAAATAGAAATTGAAAGAATCCACCAATCAACTCCTGAAAGAGATCTCAAAATGAAAACTTCTAGGAATATTAGAGCCAAATTCCACAGCTCCCAAGTCAAGGAGAAAATATTGTAAGAGGCCAGAAAGAAATAATTCAAGTATTATGGAGCCACAGTCAGGATAACACAAGATCTAGCAGCTTCCGCTTTAAAGGATCAGAGGGCTTGAGATATGATATTCTGAAGGGAAAAGGAACTGAGATTACAACTAAGAATCACCTACCCAGCAAAATTGATTAAAATCCTTCAGGGGAAAAATGGTAATTCAATGAAAATGAGGTCTTTCAGGCATTCTTGATAAAAAGACCTGAGTTGAATAGAAAATTTGACTTTCAAATACAAGAACCTAGAAGAGCATAAAAAGATAAACAGGAAAAAGTAATCATAAGGTATGTTAAAAGGTTAAACTGTTTATGTTCCTATATGGGTAGATGATACTTTTAACTCATAAGAACTTTCTCATTATTAGGGCTGAATGGAGTATATTTAGACAGAGGGCAAAGGTGTGAGTTGAAAATGAAGGGGGGCGGCTAGGTGGCGCAGTGGATAGAACACCGGCCCTGGAGTCAGGAGTACCTGAGTTCAAATCCGGCCTCAGACACTTAACACTTACTAGCTGTGTGACCCTGGGCAAGTCACTTAACCCCAATTGCCTCACTAAAAAAATAAAAAAATAAAACTATGCTACATATGTGAATGTATCATTGGGAAGGTAAGAGAAGACCAAGATAAGAGTTCATTGATATATGAATTAAGAAAGCATAAAGGAGGTGAAAATCAGAGACAGGGAAAAAACTGTCATAAGCCTGAACCACTTAGTACTATGCCTGAGAGGTAATCATTAAAACATTATGATAGGATAGAGCACCGGCCCTGGAGTCAGGAGTACCTGAGTTCAAATCCGGCCTCAGACACTTAACACTTACTAGCTGTGTGACCCTAGGCAAGTCATTTAACCCCAATTGCCTCACTAAAATAAAATTAAATTTAAAAAAAGAAAAGAAAACACTATGATATTAAGAGTTTCTTCCCCTTTAATTCTACTATGAGCCTTCCCAGTCTCCCCCATAATAATCACAGTAATTACCAATCTGAGAAAATATCTTTATCTGCATAAATTAAATGCTTTCTTGATGTAAGCTGATCACACTTGGTACCTTCTCCCCTCCTTCCTAAGATAGAGAAGGGAACCTGGGCAAGTCACTTAACCCCAATTGCCTCACTAAAAAAAAAAAAAAGAAAATGAAGGGATGATCTCTTTAAAAAAATAAAATTAAGGGGTGATAGGAGGACACTGGGAGAAAGGGAAAGGAAGAGGTGGAATGGGGGTAAAGTATCTCACATAAAAGAAACAAGAAAAAGCTTATGTAATGGAGAGAAGATGGCAGAGGTATGGGGGAGTAAGTGAGCCTTACTCTCATTAGAACTGGCTCAAAGAGGGAATAACATACACATTCAGTTGGGTATGGTAATCTATCTTACTCTGCAGGAAAGGATGAGGGGAAGTGAATAGTGGTCGGGGGTGAAAGAAGGGGGAGGGGGCAGTCAGAAGCAAAACACTTTTGAGGAGAGATAGGGTGAAAGAAGATAGAAAATAGAGTAAATGTCATGGGGAGGGAATAAGACATAGGGAAATACAGTTAGCAATAGTAACTGTGAAATAAGTTTGAAGCAAGTTTGTCGATAGTCCTCAGTTCTCAAACACATAGGTAACTGAGTCGAATTTGTTAAAATAAGAGCTATTTCTGTGATAAAATAATGGAATTTGGCAGATGCCCAGGGACCCCACCTGATTGATTTAATATTGTTTGAATTGGGTGAGAATGAGAAACTAAGTGCCTACTTAAGAATGATTGGATGGAGGTCACACCTGGCCAGCCCTGAATGACATGTTGGTATACTACTGACGTCAGCAAGCGACCACTCTCAACCAACCAGCTTGAAGGACATCCCTTTTGGGGGAGGGAGAGAGAAACTAGGAAGTGGACGCTCACTCATAGAAGAACTCATTTTTTGGTGAGAAGGAACAAGCATGGTGGCAGATGGAGAACAGAAGGGGGGCAGGGGGGTGCCTGTCTTAGTCGTTTGGATAACAGCATGGTGGTGAGAGATTTCACATGGGCTGATAGGAAAGGAAATTACTTTCTTTCTCTCTGGCTATACCAAATTAGATCTGAGCTAGGATTTCTATGCTATAAGGAATCTGTTCTCAATCTCTCTCTTCACAAACTTATAATATATATATATATATATATATATATTTTTTAAGTCAGGCAATTGGGGTTAAGTGACCTGCCCAGGGTCACACAGCTAGTAAGTGTCAAGTGTCTGAGGCCGGATTTGAACTCAGGTACTCCTGAATCCAGGGCCGGTGCTTTATCCACTGCGCCACCTAGCCGCCCCACTTATAATATATTTTTAATAAATCTTTAAAAGCCTAAACTCTTGCTGAATTTATCAGTGATTTAAGCCAGCTTCCTCCCAAGACTGGGGGGAGGGGGCAGATTAGAACCCACAATTTAGATTTTAAAAAACACAGTTTTTCAAGCCCCCTGGAAAGACTTACAAGAGCTGATGCAAAGTGAAATATACTGCATACAAAATAACAGCAATATTGTAAGATGATCTGCTGCTGACTTAGTCATTTTCAGCAATACAATGATCCAAGACAACTCTGAAGAACTTATGAAAAATGCAATCAATCTACAGAGAAAGAACTGATGGTATCTGAATATAGATTGAAGCATAATTTTTGTGAGGTCCTTTTTTGTCTGTTTTCTTTCACAATCTAATGAATGTGAAAATATTTTGCATTACTACACATGCATAATTTATATTGAATTGTTTGAGTTTTTAAGGAGGGCATGGGGAGGGAGGGAAGAAGAAAATTTGGACACAAAGTTTTTAAAATTGATGTTAAAATTTGTTTTTTACAAGTAATTTGGGAAGAAAAATAAGATACTAAAAGAAAACCAAAAATGGTAGTATAATTGCTATCATTCTATATCTGGAATATTATCTTCAAATTTAGATACTGAATTTTGGAAGGGTATAGATAAGCTTGAGAACAATCAGAAAAGGACAGATAGTATGGTGAAGGTATTGTTGTTATTGTTGTTTGTCATTAGTTTTCAAAGAGGACCAGGGTTATGTCTTGCACATGAATTGGATTTAAGTGAGAAAGAGTTGCACAAAGTCATCAACCTCACTCTCTTTTCCTGAGTCATAAAAGCCCAGTGGCAGAATAAAAGTCAAGACAACTGGTGATGGCCCAGGATATGGTGGGGGACTTTGGTGTCTCCAATCCCTGACTAAGCTCTAAGAATTGCTCAATGCCTGCTTCAGTCACCTTCAAGGTATTAGAACAAATTGTCCTCATCTGTCCATTCTGCCAAGGAAAGTTTTCACATGGTTGGGGTAGACATCCCCCTAACTCACATACAAGTTTGACGTCTGTTAGTTACCCTCAACCTGAATTAGCCAGTCTGTTGGGATGGTTTACCAGGTGGTGACCACTGTGCCAGCTATAGCTTTTTGAATGCACAGATTAGAACTGGGTAAAACAGGTGGACACCAAAGATGGATGAGTGGCCCTGAAAAGGACTTGACAAGCCCATACACCAGAAGTGCTAGTCCTCCTACACACCAATATGAGGATTATTGTCATTGTGTGTGTATGTTCTATTATGTTTTAGTTATTTTGTTAATTATTTTGTTATTGGTTTGGTCTGTACTTGTGAATGTTGTCAGGTCTTTTCAACCCCTGTGCAATAAGAGTTTAGAGAAGGATACAGTCAGTGTGAACTTGAGCAATCAAGGATGTCTTAATAGATATCACAATTCGACTGAGCATTAAGAGATGGACAGAATGGGAAAAGTGAAGACATTCTAAAGGGCAAAAACAGCATAAGCAAAGGCATGGAGATAGAAATGACAATGCTGCTATAAAGTAATGGAAGATAAGATGGGATAGGTTAGGTAAGACCAGATCATAGAAGAATTTAAAAGCTAGGAAGATGAATTTCAGTAAGCAATTATCATTCCTAAGCACTGGAGTGACAGAAACAAACAAAAATAATGTGATTATGTCTATCATTGCCAATTCATGATTACCCAGCTGGCAGAGAGTTGCACTTCCTGAACATTTCATCATCCTTAAACTTGTGTATTTTGTCATACCTATGATGCTGTCAATTCTTGTCATGACTAAAAAGACAAGGAAATTCATTCAACTCAGCTTGAATTGTTAGCATAAATCAAATTTACCAGTCATATAAATCTTTCCACTTGATGGCTGTTTGGACATTAATCCCACATTACCACTGATTGGTTTCTAAAAATGTTAAGACTTGGGCATTAGGTTTTTGTTGTAGGTAGAAGTACTGACTACCAACTGCAGAGAGATGCTCCTTTGTCCTCAAATGAAAATTGCATTTCCAAATGGTGGTATAAGTACACATGACCATTGCTGTGTGAGCTCATTTAAAATGTATAATAATAATAGAAGTAAAAATATCTAGTTTATCAACATTAATTTAATTCCCTTGTTACTGAAAATGTGTCTTGCTGGAAAAAATTTTCATTTAATTTCATTAGGAAGATTAGTAAAGAAAAAGTGCTTCTTCGGGATAAAAAACAATTAAACCAGATCAAGGTCAAAAAATAATTTTACTGGGAAAATATTGGGGAAAATGTGTTACTGACACTGAAATAGATTTGTAGGAAATGAAAGCAAAACTGAAGTTCATTTCCTGCTATTCATTTGGCCTTATTTGTACATTTTTCCAAAGCCTGACATTGAAAAGACTGCTATTTTAACTCATTTTGTACAAACTTAAAGATTTCAGTTAACATATAAAGCTAAATTATTAATCAACAGAGGCAGCACACAAATTAAAGCAATTCACATCAATGAAGTCTAACAAAATAAAAATCTGTGACTAAATTAACATTGGCTCATCTATTATACACTAATTGCTAAATAACTGTAAAATACATTGCATACTGTTCATTAGTATCCCAATTAGAATATCCTTTTCCATCCAATTCTTATGCACATCAATATTTCTCTAAAAGGAATGTGGATATAATTACTTACCAAAATGGTAGTAACAATCAAAGAGCGATTGGACAAAGAATCTGTAATGTTGGCAGGTTTTCCCTTTTGACTTTCCGTCATGTTCAGGCCACTGGCTGGATCCCAAGTGCCAATCTATAAAAAAAAGCATATGTACTTTATCAATTGTCCATCAGGCACCTAGGAGAGAGTACTGTCATAGAAAAGTTAAGACTGCCAACACTTATTATTCACCTCTGCTACATTATCTTCTGTCATTATATTAAAGTCTGCTTGTTTAAAGCATGATTCACTGCACTGTAAAGTGTGTCTGCTGAAGTGTGACATTAAAGAACAAAATGATCCCCTGAATTTCTAGAGCCAGTCTAAGTACTTAAATTTCCATTCAAACTTTATTCACCAAGATAAACCACAGTGCGAGATACTTTGAGAGTTGGATAGAAACTCATTAAAGCATATATCCTTTACTGTAACTAGATATTTCCCAATCTCATTCTAGATACATTATGTAAGATGATGTGGAACAAAGTGAAAACACAGGGCAAGATATGGTTATCTATAGAATTAGGTTTTAGAAAGACATTAGAATGCCTTCATTGTTTAACTTCCCAGACAAATAATATTCTTTCTCATTTTTAAAGAACCTTCAAGGAAGCAAATACAGCATAAAAACTTCAGTTCTTCAACCCCTTTTGCCTACTTGATCCCACATGATATTTTAAGCATTTTTGCCCTTGGGTTGAGATTAGAAGGCACATTCCACCCAACATACACACCTAGCTTCTTTAGTCTCTTAAGCCTCCTGTCTTCAAAACTCACTACTACTGATGAGGACACCACCAATCTTCTCAGTCACCCAGTCTCACGATCTTGGAATCATCCTCAACTCTTTATTTAACATCACCCCATTTATCTAATCTGTTGCCAAGTCTTGTTTCTATCTTCACAACATCTCTTGTATATATTACCTTGGATCTATCATACAGCTGCCACCCTGATACAATCCCTTATTACTACATATCTGGACTATTGTTAGTGTGCTTGCCTTGAATTTCTTCACCACCATACCCCCCACAGGCCATTTTCCACTCAGCTGCCAAGAGGATCTTCCTTGGGTCTGACCATGTCACCCTTCTACTCTCTAAAGTCTACCAGCTTCCTATTACCTGGATTTACTTGTTTCTTTCAAGACTCAGCTTAAATCCCACTTTCTATGTTTTCATTATTTTTGCATCCTCAGGGCTTATTTAGCACAGTGCCTAGGCACATAAGTGCTTAATAAATGCTTTTAAACTGACTGACTGGTATGTCTGTCCTTTATGCAGATTAAGAACAATAAAAGTATTTTATGATCATATAGTAGTAACAAAACAATGGCAGCATGCCAACTAGCATTATTGGCAATGATATGTGTGAGTGTTTATTATTTTTAAAATGTTGACCACCAAAACTAAAAATGATTAAGAGAGGAGTGAATGTGACAGGAAAAGATTGAAATACTTTCTTCACTTCTCCACCAACCCTATCCCACAAGACTGTGTATTTGCTGGATAATTATCTAGCTTTTCACAATGGAGATGAAAAGCAAGTAATTCTTCTATGCAAAAGAAATCTTTATGTACCTAAAAAAGCAGACACATAGATTGTTAGAACTAGAAAGACATTTAGAGATCCTCTTGTCTAACCTCTTCATTTTATTGATTTTAAGAAAAACAGTCTTGAAGAGGCTAAGTAACCTATTCAAAAACCTACAACTAATAAGTGATGGGACATTCTCTCTTCTTCCTCTATACTTTTTGGGGCTTGGGGTTTTTTATTTGTTAGTTTGTTTTGCAGGGCAATGAGGATTAAGTGACTTGCCCAGTGTCACGCAGCTTGTAAGTATCAAGTGTCTGAGGCCGGATTTGAACTCAGGTCCTCCTGAATCCAGGGCTGGTTCTTTATCCACTGCACCATCTAGCTGCCCCCCCTCTATACTATTTCATTTGGTGATCTCAACAGTTCCCACAGATTCAATTATCATTTCTATACTGATGATTTTCAAATCTTTTTTGTCATTCAGTCATTTTTCAGTCATGTCTTACTTTTCATGAACCAATTTGGGGTTTTCCTGGCACAGATACTGGAGTGGTTTGCAATTTCCTTCATTGTCTCATTTTACAGATGAGGAAACGTAGACATACAGGGTTAAGTGACTTCCCCAGCTTCACAGAGCTAGTAAGTGTCTAAAGCTGGATTTGTACTCACAAAGATGAGTCTTCTTGACTTCAGGTTCAGCTTTCTATCCACTGTGTCACCTAGTTTCAAATCTTACCAATTTCTAATCTCTCTCCTAACTTCCAGTCTCGTATCTCCTACTACCTATTAGATATCTTAACCTAGATACCCTTTAGACATTTTTTAACTCAACATGTCCAAACTGAACTCATCTTTTCCTAAAAACTCTTTCCTTTCCAACTTTCCTATTACTGTCAAGGACACCATCATAATCCCAGTCACTCAGGTTTAGAGTCTATGTGTCATGAACTCTTCACATTCTCTTATCCCCTTTGACTCAATCTGTTGTCAAAGCATATCAACTTTACCTTCATAACATCTTTCACATATCCCTTTCTCTCTTTGGACACTGCAACCTCTCTGGTGCAGGTCTTCATTGCTTTATGCCTGTACAATTACAATAGCCTTACTGGTTTTTCAATCTGCCACAATCCTCTCCCAATTCAGTCCATCTTCCATTCAACTACCAAAGTGATCTTCCTGAAGTGCATGTCTGACTTTGTCCCCCCAATCAATAAATTATTCACTATCACCTGGAAGATCAAATAAAACATCCTCTGTTCAGAGTTCAAAGCCCTTCATAACCTGTCCCACCTCTTGCCATTCCAGCATTCTTACACTTGCTATTCCATCCCTCATGTACTCTGTGATCCAGTGACAGTGGACATCTTGGTGTTCCTCCCACAAGACTTTCTCTTCCATATGCTGGCATTTTCCACGTTCTACCCCACCCCCATGCCTGAAATGCTTTCCTTCATCATTTCCACCTCCTAGCTTCCCTGGTTTCCTTCAAATTTAAGTTAATTATTTCCAATTTTTCTTGTAGGTAGCTTGTTTGTACAGTGTTTTGCATAGTTTCCCTGCAACTTCATGGTGAGTTTATCAAGAATAGGACCTGTTTTTGCCTTTCTTTGCATCTCCCATGCTTACAACAATGCCTGGTACATAGTAGAAACGATGATTTTTAATGACTGATGAACTGATTATATCACACTGCTTTTTCAGTCACTGTCTTCCTTCACAATTCACTTTTCCAGATCATTTTTCTATTCCTTTCATATTTTCTCATAGGACAGTTTCTTAATCCATTTATTCACCCTTATTACTTCCTCCCCAACCTTATTTACTCTTTCTAACCTCCAGGAATCCTTCTTTAGTTATACACAATACAGGAAAGCATATGAAGCTAAATAGAGTCTAATCAGGACAATGGAAGAACACTGGGCTTCCAATAAGGTAAATGCTCTTATTTATGTTTGCTGATATGACAGGTTTTTTTTTAACTAACACATAGATTTCTTTGTGAACTCCACCAATTCTCAGTTCACAATGATGCTGTCATATTCACACATACCTTCTCATAAGGGAAAAATTAAGGCTTGTATCAACAATAACAAAATGAGTCAACTAACAAAAACAAAAGTCAGTTGATTCACTGAAAAACAAACATCCAGAAGTGTTGTTTTCTATGGTGTAAATTATACCAATCAATTGATTAAAATTTCCTTCTAAAAACTAGTTATGTTGAGGTCCAACATACATAATCTAAATATAACTGTCTTTTCTTTGTTACTAGTACCCATTGTTTCTTTATTTGTAGGCATTGGTACATTGTGGTCCTCTAAATGTTAATATACTATCCAAACTTAGCTAAATGTTCTTTAATATTATCATATTGGTGTCATCCTCAAATGCAATGATTATATTTTCTAACCAATTAATGAGGTCCATCTCATTACATTTAAAGTCAAATATCAGTTCAAAGTTGATCTTTGCAAATTGCTTTCTATGTTAACAACATTTTGGTTATAACAGTGAAACCAGTTTTTATCCCAACCAAGTAATTATTGACTTCATGCACCAAGAATACATTAACTAAGATAGGTAGAAAATTTTATATATATATATATATATATATATATATATACATGCATGCATACACATACACATACACATACACACACACACACACACACACACACACACGCACATACATATTGGCCTATGTCACTGAAAGGCTTTCCCTTTTTTCTTTAGTTAACATTGAATTCCTGCTCCCCGCCAATCATGTACCACTGAATTTTCTGTGACCTCACAACAATCTATTTCTTTCTTTCTTTCTTTCTTTTTGGTGAGGCAATTGGGTTTAAGTGACTTGCCCAGGGTCACAGAGCTAGTAAGTGCTAAGTTGTCTGAGGCTGGATTTGAACTTGGGTCCTCCTGAATCCAGGGCCAGTGCTTTATCCACTGCACCACCTGGCTGCCCCTGAAGAATCTATTTCTTTGGCTGAATATTTCCATGAATCTAAGAATACAAAACTTGTTGGTAGGTCCTTTTTTTCTTATTCATAATGCATCTAAAAATGTTTCCTATTTTCCTCTTATTTTTAATAAATGGTGCCATTGTTATGCCTGTCTCCTTTACAAATTAATAAATAATATGTCTTCACTGTATATTTGTATTTTTTAACCTGCAATTGTTTTTTCTGGCAGTTGTTTTTGCATGTTTTTCTATAATACTTTTTCTGTAGGAGTTTTTCTATGAATATTCTAACCTGTTTTCCTTCAATTCCAGATGGGTATATATGCCTTCAGACTCTAGTTTTGCTCATTCTAGGGGAATATCCCAGTTTACTCTGCATTTTAAATATTGAGATTTTAAAAATACAGCTTTGCAGCTCTCTTTGTCGTGGCAAAAAATTAGAAATCAAGGGAATACCCATCAACTGGGGAGTGGCTGAACAAGTAGTGGTAAATGAATGTAATGGAATATTATTGTGCTGTAAGAAATGAGGAGCAGGAAGATTTCAGAAAAACCTAGAAAGACTTAAGTGGACTGATGTTTAGTGAAGTGGGCAGAATCAGGAGAACATTGTACACAGTAACAGCAACGTTGTGTGATGATCAACTGTGATAGACTTGGCAGTGCAATGCTACAAGACAAAGAACTCATGATGGAAAATGTTCTTCACATCCAGAAAAAAGAACTGTGGATTCTGAATGCAGATTGAACTGTTATATATACTGTTTCTACTTTTTGGTTGTCTTTTTTCTTTTTTGAGGTTTTCCCTTGTGTTCTGATTCTTCTTTCACAACATGACTAATGCAAAAATATGTTTAATGTGATTGTACATATATAACCAATATCAGATTGCTTTCTGTCTTGGGGAAGGGGGAGGAAAGAAAAGGAAGGAGCAAAATGTGGAAGAAGACAAGTGTTGAAAACCATCTTTGCATGTAACTGGAAAATAATAAAATACTTTTATGATTAAAAAAACCCCACAGCTTTGATCACATCATTCCATGCTCAAAAATGTCCACTACTCCCTAAGTCTAAACTCCTTAGCCTAGTTTTTCTTTCTTTCTTTCTTTTTTTTAGTGAGGCAATTGGGGTTAAGTGACTTGCCCAGGGTCACACACCTAGTAAGTGTTAAGTGTCTGAGGCCGGATTTGAATTCAGGTACTCCTGACTCCGGGGCCGGTGCTTTATCCACTGCACCACCTAGCTGCCCCTAGCCTAGTTTTTCAAGACCCTGTATAACTTCCCTTTCCATCTTTAGCTTCTGATACATACACACACATAGTACATGTGTATATATCCAAATATATTCTATAACATTTAGATAATGTGGTCTTTATATAATATATTTATATCATATCATATATAATATTATTTTTACAATAAAATTATATATTTAATGTGATGTATATCATATATTAATTTTTATCTGGACTTGTGATTTCATTGGAATGGGGAATGCCTAGTAAGGAAGTACTCTCTACCAATATAGATCAACAACTTCTCTGTAATTTATAGTCTTTGAGATTTGCTGGGGTATGATATGCATAGGCCAACAGACACAGTGAGTCAGTGTCAGAGATAAGACTTGAACCAGGTTTTACTGACTATGATGTCAACCCTTCATCCACTAGACCAAGCTGTATGTCCAACTATAGAGGTTGGGAAAGGAGCAATGATTAGGTCATGGGGATAGAGGAGGTGCCTTTTTATTTTAATCAGGGATGGGGTCTCTCAATTCTAAATTAGCATGTTCCTTACAAAAGAGATGATATCTTTCTACCAGATTACCTTTAGGTATGTGTAGAGACTAGACAATAGACTATGGATTTTGTCTATAGGAGGCAGTCCTTAGAAATGCTAGCAAGAGGAGAAGTAATGTTTGCTGGGCTCTCTTATACATGAAAGACAGGAAATAATGGAAATGGGTGGATGCATTCAAACTTTTGCTTTCTCTTGTGGTGAATAGAGCAGTAAACATAGCCCAGCTCTTCCTTCTCTAATTGCAGTGGGTTAAGGCTAAATTCAGTTCCACCTGTCATTCTGTAGGATACATATGTTAATATATACATCTTGCTGTCTTGAAGCAATACCAAGCTAGGCTGCAGGATTGTAATGTGTGTTTGTGTGTAATCTTGTAATCCAGTGTTGTCAAACTCAAATGGAAACGACTCTTCATAGGCTGCATATTGACTTAGAAAACAACAAATGAATATTATCTAGTTTATATTTTGGAGAAAGATAGGTGACTCAGTGGCTAGAGCTGGGTCTGGAGTCAGGTATAGCTGAATTCAAATCTAGCCTCAAAGATTTACTAGCTCTGTGACCTTGGACAAATCAATTAACTTGTGTTTGCCTTAATCTACTGGAAAAGAAATGGCAAGCCACTCCAGTATCTTTGCCAAGAAAAGCCCATGGGTAGTACGGTCCATGGGGTCATGAAGAGTCAGATATGACTGAACAATAATTTTGTATTTTACTTATAACCTGATGCTGGTCTGGGTATGCTCAATTCTAACATGGAGAGAGCCTTTAAGGGCTTTTGAGTATGCCCAGTTTGTCTAACATGGAGACCTCTATGTCCTGTAGTACCATGTGGATGGGGGTAGCCTCCTTTGATTGGTCATTCCCCTCTTTAAAACTGGCAAGACAGGGGGGCAGCTAGGTGGTGCAGTGGACAAAGCACTGGCCCTGGATTCAGGAGGACCTGAGTTCAAATCTGGCCTCAGACACTTGACACTTACTATCTGTGTGACCCTGGGCAACTCACTTAACCCTCATTGCCTCACCACAAAAAAAAAAAAAGACTGTCAAGACTGAGCCCATAATGCTTTTTAGCCATACCTGTGTACTACTCTTTTATTTTTTATTCCTATTTGCTGCATCCAACATGGATGCTATGAAGTGTACCAATGAGAGAGATTTGCCTTCCCCTGCTTACCTACCTTTCACTCTACTTCTGAGAATAGTGTGTGGTGGTATTTATTTCTGTTTGGTATTATTTAGCATGGAAGACCTGAGAAGCAAGGGTGCCTGGGGCTAGAGCCCCAGGTTGGGTTTTGGACTTGGCATGAATGGGAACTATATGGGAAACAAGCTAAACTATGAACCAAATCTCATTCCTCTTCCCAGAGACTGAGGTAGTGCAGAGGAGGAAGTAAGGGGATAATGCCTCTCAGGAGCAGGTAGGAATAAATTTGTATATTTTTATTGTATTTTGAAGCAAATATTCCTTGGTTTAAAAAAAATCTCCCGGGTTACATATTTTTATTAATTTTAAATTTTTTCTAAATTACATTTTAATCTGATTCCACTACACTTGGGAGTTTTCAAGCCACATTTAAAACATGAGTTTTACACCTCTGAATGTAGAACATATCTCTTTCTCATTCTTTTTCTAATGGGCCAATGATCCATACACACCAATTCCCTCAAAAATTCCCCATCTTCATCTCCTTTTCTTTTTAGTCTCATGTTTTCTATTGAGTTTGCTAGGCTACCACTTGTAACCTTATATCAATTAAGTCAAATAGAAACCGAAAGAATCTATCTTCTTTGCAGGAACACATATGTGGCTTTTTTTCCTTTTAAAATCACAATCATAGAGTGAATTTTGATAATTTGCATGATTGTATTATGAGATATTTTCCCAAAAGTTTCTGTTTTCAAACCTCCATTAAATTAACCTCTGCATGTCAAATGCTGAGAGAATCTCTCCTGAAATTAAATATGGAAAGTTTAGGACTTCTTTGGGTAAGCAGCTTTTTCCATCCAATAAATTATCAATATTTGGCTTGATTCTTCTGTTCCTGTTGTCTTTAAAGACTGTTTTCTTATTGTCACTCTTGTTCAATTTGTATCTCATTTCCATTATTTACCTTTTTCTAAGTAATTTGCTATGCCTTTGACATTTATTTGTTTTTTCCTCTTGGTAATCTATGCCAGTTTCCACATTTTGTGACTGATCTATCTCCATTTAAATTCATCATAAAGTTATTTGCATGGATAAAAATGGTGTCAATTCCTTTACCTTTTTCTGCATAGGAAGACAGTTTTCCCCCTAATGCTTTTATTTGTTTGTTTGTTTGGTTGGTTGGTTTTGCAGGGCAATTAGGGTTAAGTGATTTGCCCAGGGTCACATAGCTAGTGTCAAGTGTCTGAGGCCAGATTTGAATGCAGGTCCTCCTAAATCCAGGGCCTGTGCTTTATCCACTGTACTACCTAGCTGCCTTTTTTTTTTTGGCTTGTTTGTTTGTTTTTCCCTAATGCTTTTAACTATCAGTATTTAGTTTATAGTTCAGTAAATATCTTTTGTGAATGATAACCTCCATTCTATTAATTTCCTTTCTTTTGCAAACCATACCACCATTACTGCTTCATAATTTCTATCCCCACCCCTTCACCTTTTAGATTCAATATTTTGACCCATCTTTCCTTTTTTTAATCTTGTGCACATTTAAATTTATAAATAAATTCCAATATTATAGGACTATAAATCTAGAGATGGAGATGACAGTGGTAGCCATTTAGTATAAACTCCTCATTTTACAGATAAGAAAGAAGAGACCTATTGAGGTTATGTTGACTTGCCCAAGGTCGCAAAGGTAATAGAATCAGGACCAGAATTTCAACCCATTAACCCAGTTTTCCTCAGTTCCTATTCTGTACAATAAACTGGAGAAGGAAATGGCAAACCCCTACAGTATCTTTTCCAAGAAAACCCCAAATAGTGTCATGAAGATTTGGACACAAATGAAATGACTGACAAAAACAACAACCCCTGATTCCAGAGCCAGTGTTCTTTCCCGTAAAACACAGTGCCTCCCATTATTTTTGATAAAAGTAGAATAAAATGGTGTTTTTCCAATCCTACTTAAAATTTAGAGAAGCAACCTTTTTAACTAGTTTTATTATAAAAGTTCCAACTATGAACAAAATACATAAAATCTGAGATAGTCTTAAGAATTTTATATCAAAAGGAATAAAAACCTATTTAAATTTAAGAAACTATTCCAAACAAATGTTCTAATATTTGGCACAATAGAAACCATCAAAAATCTACTTGGCACCTCATGTTGACATTAACTAACAAAACATCCACAGGGGGCAAAATTCAGCTTTCTGCCACAGAAAAACCTAAAACAAAGCAAAAAATAAAAAATAAAAAGGCTGCTCTGATTATACATTGTTTTGACTGAATGTCAGACAAATGGATCTGCCTTGAATGGGAAGTATCAGTGGCATTCACTAACAAAAATGCACATGTGAAGAAAATGAAAGCAACTATAACGTACATGTTTTTGTCAAAAACAGCCCCAACACAATGAGGAGAATCAATCACAGGCATAATGCAATCATTGTGATCATTTCCTATAGAGAGTTGCCTATGACTATACAGAATATAAAATGGAAGTTTTGCTTGAAGTATGCATCTTTTGTCTATTAAAACTGTTGCAATCCTCAGAGTAGAATCAAACACTTGGAGTTGGAAAGAAATGCAAAGGTTGTCTAATCCAATCCCTACAATAACCATGAAATCTCTCAACAAACAGTATCCAGACCTTATTTAAAAACCATTAGTAATAAGGAATTTGGTATCTCTGGAGGCAGCTTATTCCACTTTTAGACATCCCTTACTATTAAGCAGTTGTTGCCTATATTGAGCTAAAATTGGCACAGTTCTTCTGTTAATAAGTAAAATAAGTCAAATTTCCCTTCTACATGTCTATGGATAGTGGTAATTGCCTTCAGAATTGGAATGAGAAATTGAAAAGATTGGAAGGAAGTTGACCTTGTACACAGTTATTGTATATTATTTGTTCATTATACATACCTATGTTGTCACCCCTATGAGAACATAAGCTCTTCCAGGGCAAGAATTGATTTTGCTTCTTCTTTGAATACCCAGTGCTCTGAAGCATATGGTTAGAGCTTAATACATTTTTGTTGTTTGATTGACTGCTTTATTTGTAGATGTCAGCTCATTCTGAATTTATATTTCATTGAATATATTTACCAATTAGGTAGTTCTAGGATATAAGTACATTTTCAGTAACATTGAAGCATTCTAATCTATGAAATACATAGAATTTTGAGCAACATTGAAAACATTTTAATCTATAAAGTACATAGAATTATTGAATTGACAAAGAGCCATAGTTCAATTTTAGAGCTAAGAAAACTAAGGTGAGAAGGTGTTATAAATCTTGTCCAAAGCCCAACGTCACAGAGCTACTTAATGCTAATACTGGAAGTAGAATCCAGGACTGCAATTATTATAGGTAGAGTAAACACAGTCATTTTTATATACATGGAAAATGTTAATATGCTCTCAATCTTTACTGAAAGAGTTGTTATTCAATATTTGATAATTAACCTAGATAGAAGCATCTATTTGGTCTCATTATCTGTCCTCACGTAAACAGTCTATCTTTACCATTGAGAAACTTCAAAAGATGAAGGCCTATAGTTACAAAAATTGCAGTCTGATAACATTCTATTAAAGGCTATTTCTTCAAGAAAGGAAGTTAAGTAGAAGATTAACCTTGAAATCAAATCCACTGCATTCAATTTGTGTTTAGCACAAATGTGACCATTCTAAAACAGCCTTAGGAACTGCAAAGGTTTCATGGTGCATAGTCACTGAAGACTGGAAAATAAATTCCCTGGAGGCCAAAAGAAAATGCAGTAGGCATTGACCAGACTACTTCATTTCTCTCCAATTATATTGAATATTAAAACGCAACTTTTAACAACATAGTAGTCCTCAGACAAGGAAGATTGTGTGGTATATAAAAGTGAGCCAGCACCAATTAATTTCATAATATTTTTGTGATGCCAAAAGGAAAGAGTTGATCTCAGTACCCACTTCATTGTTTTTTAAAACAAATAAGGAGGGGCAGCTAGGTGGCAGAGTGGATAGACCACCAGCCCTGGATTTAGGAGTAACTGAGTTCAAATCCAGCCTCAGACACTTTACACTTACTAGCTGTGTGACCCTGGGCAAGTCACTTAATCCCAATTGCCTCATCAAAAAAACAAACAAACAAACAAACAAACCAAGTAAGGCTTGTCTAAGATTGAAAATCAATGACCAGCATCTAGCATTTCTTTGATACACAGAAGTAAGTGAAAGTCATCATTGAAGGGAGTTTCAGTGGTCAGTGTTGCTGTGTGTAATAAGTATAGTAAGTTAAATACTATTCATTCAAAGCTCAAGAAAAAAAATAATAAGTAGATTGGATTGGTTATTCATAAATAATTCCAGAAATAATATGGGTAGGATATTACTATTTCCATAATTGCTAATGTCAATGATGCTTTTAATTCCCCTTTTACATAGAGAAAGTTCTTATAGACAAGAGAAAAGTCAATAGTGTATGTTTCTATAGCTGTGATAAGTCATAGAGTCACTAAAATTATTGAGGCGATTTTACAACACAATTCTAACCCTAGAATGTTTTTTGTTTTGTTTTTCTAAAGAACCTAAGGTAAATAAGTTCTCAAAATATTTTCTCCATATTAAAACTCTTAAATAAAAGTCAGTTTATCTTAATCATCTTTTGCTTTGGAGTGTTGAACAAAAGACTTACTTAAAGATTGATTTGAATTTGGGGCAAGAAAATTATTGATTTGTTGCACAAGTTTCTGCCTGAAGTGATACAAACACCTTCTTTGCAAGTGACTATTCATAGTAGAATCTATTTTTTTTTTGTGATTCAAAGAAGCATAATTTCATTGACCACCAGAAAGATAACTAAATATTCAAAAAGTAAAGACTTGTTTACATGGCTTCAAATATAAATAAAAATTCCAAATTTTAATATAGAAAAATTTAAATTTTTAGAGGTTTAAAATCATGTAAAGGTTAATACTCCCAAGTTATCCTATTTGTTGTTCAAATAAATATTTTAATGTAGTCTCTTAATCTTGAGCATCACTTGAAATACTCATCTCTTCCAATTTTCAGTGTAAACATCAGAATAAAACTGAAGCAAGGGCCATATAAAATGGGTAAAGTTGATGTTGATGCAGTAGTAATAATTCTCTAAAAAACTTTTAAAATATGTGATGGGGTTGGGGGGTAACCTAGGTGACTCAGGGCATAAAGCACTGGCCCTGGATTCAAGAGGACCTGAGTTCAAATCCAGCCTCAGACACTTGACACTTACTAGCTGTGTGACCATGGTCAAGTCACTTAACTACATGTGTGTGTGTGTGTGTGTGTGTGTGTGTATGTGTGTGTGTGTGTGTGTGTGTGTGTGTGATATGGTAGAAAGACATTTTCTCTAGCTGTCACCTATATCTGGAATGTTCTTACTTGTTTCTCCCTTGTGTCTTCCCTGGCCTTCTTAAAGTTCTAATTAGGAAGCTTTTACCAACCCCTCTTAATTCTAGTGCCTTCAGTCTGTTAATTATTTCCTATTTGTCCTGTATATATCTTGTGTATATATATCTGTTTACTTCTTGCCTCCTCCATGAAATTTTAAACTTCTTGATGGCAAGGATATATTTTGCCCTTTTTTGTATCCCAGGCATTTAGTATAGTACCAGGCATATAATAGGCATTTCATAAATGTTTATTGACTGACCTGACTTCTCTAATAACTCATCAAGGATGCCCTTGCTGAATGTATATTTTCATAAAATTTAATTAAATGGGACAAAAGGCACATTTATTGAAAATTGATAAAGTTCTCTCAGTCATCTTTTCCTTTTATTATTAATCATCCCTAAAAATCTTTAATGCCTTTGTTGTCTCCTCCATCCTTCCAATACATTTTGAATCAATCCTTCAATACCCTCCCAACTGTGTCACCTCTGGGAAGTATCTTTTCTAATACCCTTGGTCTAATCCAATTGCTTTTTCTTTCTTTGTTTTCCTCAATGACATTTCCACCTCCTCTATAAAGTATATAGCAGACTTTGATGTTAGAGTCTAAGTTCATATGTTCTATTTTCCTTGATTATGAAAAGTTATAATTTTTTAAAACTTTCAAAAACTTTCTGTTTATTGTTTTCTTTCCATTTAATCCTTCATGCCTTCAGGATGACTGTACTATTTTCTATCTCTCATAAAATATTATTTGAACTGGTTTATTGTTCTGCTTTGTTTTGTAATGTAATCTCCCTCTCTGTAAAATATGACAAATGAGTCTGATATGGAGGTAACTCAGAAAACTTTCTCTTTGAGAAGCTAAACTAAAGGATGGACACACCTAAAAAGAAAGGGAGATAAGGGCTACCCACCCAGGACTAAAATAACTCCAAAAGTCAAGGCCACCACCCCTCATTCAAGTCTCTCCCACCCCAAAGGAACGTTCCCTTGTCAGGTGGTCACTCCATCTATTCTCTATAAAAGCTTTTGCCTTTCTTCTGGTTGAGGAATAAGATGCTACAGAGAGACATGTCTCTAAGCCATCTCCTCCCCTTGAGGAGAAGACTTTGACTTCTCTCTTGTTTACTTTGTATAGAGCTCAAATAAAAGACCATTTTATTCTAATTGGATTGGGTAGGAGAGGTGTAATTCTTTAAAGAGGAATACCTAAGAACTACCACCTATTTCCCCCATGTAATTTCATATTCTAAACCAGTGTTTTCCTGGGCTACCACGTGTGTTTATAAATAAGAAATGTTTTTAAGAAGCTTTTTAGCCTCTTGCGTTGTCCTCACTATTATAATTCACTTAGTTTTACTAAATTGTATGAAATTATTAAATTTATTGTGGCTTCTATGTCCCGTATATATTTGATTTTAGTTACTAATAAATTGTTGACATATATCAGATTCAACCTGATTTAGTCACACTGCATCTTTTTCTCATCTATGTCCTGTCTTTTAGCTTTACACCAATTTTGATCTTTATTCTAAAAATCTGATGGTTTGTCCATATATAGACATATGGTTTAGGAATGATTCCAACATCAGTAATTTGTTTGCTATCTATTCATATAGAATTTACTTCGTTTTGTGATGTCACATATTTGTTATGTGAAGAATATTCCAATTCATTTCAAAAGAAAATATGAATGATATGTAGGTGAAAGCCTTCTCTGTAATATATAAATCTTTGGTCTCTCTCATTCTTTATTTTTACTTATTTTCAACATATTTTATGCCATCCTCACTTAACCCTACCTAAAATTGAAATTATCAAATATTTAACTGTACATTTACTTAACTTGATAAGTTCTTCTGGAATTTATCTACTTTTTCATCTTCTACTACAGATTTTGGTACATAGAGAACAATTATATTCATAATGGTCCTTTTGCAACTAACTATTATGAGCACTGTAATACAGGATAACAAAATATCCCATCCAATTATGTTTCTTGTTGCCCTTGAATGCATAATAAAAACCATGGACAACAACCCACTTATTTGCTTTTCAAAGGAGAACCTGTGAGCCATCTTCCCTGTCCTTTCATTTTGTTTAAAGTAAAAAAAATGTGGAGATTGGTGTGATTCATTCCCTTTACTAGCCTGTCAACCTATTGGTCACTGGACCAATTTTAACTATAGTCTCCAAGAATTCTGTATCACCTTCACAGTACTATAAGATACTCAAGTAGGACTTTTTGTGAAATAAACAAACAAGTTTTAAAGTACTCTTCATCAAGACCAAAACAAAGTAAATGGATTTGCTCTTTCCCCTCCCACAAATATTTTTTCAATCTCTCCTTTTGTTATTTTGATTCTTTCACGTTTTTAATAGGATTTTTCCTGCTTGAAAACTTTAGAGATGAATATTTTTGGAATATAATGTGATCAGTCCAGGGTCCTAAATTTCTAGGAATAGTCCTGAACTTGGAGTTGTAAACCCCCACTTCAGAAATGCACTGCCTATACGACAAGTCACTAATGACTCAGGGGAGAATCTGAAAACTCTCTGGGTCTGCCAAAGGGCCCCCTGCTTGCTTGTAGTATTTTGTCTCCTGTCCAACCTCCCATTCTGTGTTCTTTATCTATTTTTGTTTTTGTTTTTTGCAGGGCAATGAGGGTTAAGTGACTTGCCCAAGGTCACAAGCTAGTAAGTGTCAAGTGTTTGAGGCCAGATTTGAACTCAGGTCCTCCTGAATCCAGGGCTGGTACTTTATCCACTGTGCCAACTAGCTGCCCCTCTTTATCTATTTTTAACACTATCTTCTTTTCTTCTGATCTATTGCCTTAAAGGGTTCTTTAAGCCTTGCTTTATCTGGAACTCCTCATTCATAGCTTACTCTAATCATAGGCTCCAATATGCATCCCAAATTGCCTCTTTTTCCATCCCTTCTTGTACAGCTATAATCTAGTACCAACTGACATCTACTTTCAGGATCAAAAGTCATACAAATGGGGCAGCTAGGTGGCACAGTGGATAGAGCACCGGCCCTGGAGTCAGGAGTACCTGAGTTCAAATCTGGCCTCAGACACTTAGCACACACTTACTAGCTGTGTGACCCTGGGCAAGTCACTTAACCCCAATTGCCTCACTGAAAAAAAAAAAAAAGTCATACAAATCTCTGATTCATGTTAGGAAGCAGGCTATGTATACAATAATATTGATAAGGATTTTAAATTTATTTCTAAGATTTGGGGTAAAAATCCCTAGGAGATTCCACACAGTACCTCTTTCTTCCCCTCAACACACTAAGCATTCTACATAATAGGTATAAAAGTATGTCACGCTGCAGAGCTTAGTGCAATTCATATAAATACAAATTGTCTTAATGTAATGATTTCTGCCTTAAGCCCAAAGAATAAAAAACCTTGGAAGAGTCTCTATCCATGAACTCACAGGAATTACAAGTAGTTCAGCAATGACACAAGAAAAATGGATCTGAAAGTATTATGTAAAAATCATTCAATACAGTTCCTAAATCTATATTTCACCATGTTCTAGAATAGGTATTTCTAACTCTTAGTTTACAAATGAGTTATAAGACAACTCCTCACCTTTGCTTTTAAGAACCCTGACCTGTGATTTCATCAGTACTTGGAACTTCCAGTGAGCAAGGGAAGAAATTCTCTCCACTGATGCAACAAACATGTGACACCAATGCAGATACATGATTTATACAAAATTTGTAGTCTTAAGGAGCTGCCTGTTTTGAGGCACTGAGAATTTAAGTGGCATGCCCATGGTCACAAAGGTAGCATATATCAGAGACAAGATTTTAATCTACCTCTCCTTGACTATAAGGCAAGTTCTTTCTATTGACCATACTACCTCTCATAAAATATCCAACTAGCTCCAAAATATTTATCTCAATCAGAACTTCTTTTCATCTGTCCACCTAAATATTTATTTTATCTATGATTTCCAAAGTATTTCTTACAAAAACACCATGCTGGGCCCTTTATAAATATAAGCAAAATTAAATTCAAATAATTTTAAGCTAAACAAATGTTCTGTTATCATTCCCAATCCCTTCCTACAGTTAGCCACCTTCTGAGACAGTGGAGTTAAATCAAGAAAAAAGGCTCAGTTCTCCAATGAAATATTTTGTAGGCAGTCTGATATAGCTGTAGATGAAATATACATGTATTAAAATTAACTGTTTTAATTATTTCACATGTCAATATGACCCAGAGTTAAGAACATGCTTTCTCACTAGATTAGTTTTTCTTATACAAGGTGGCAGATTCTCTGCAATCCTAAATGGATATAGAACATATATGAATACCTATAGGAAACCAATGTTTTTTTAATTATAATGGTAATGAGATACTAAAACTAATCAACATGGTGTTCCTCTCAAAGTAATAGGATAAACATGTGGCACAAACGGAAATATTTAAATTGCCTAAAGGAACAATTTACCCCATTCCCTAATTGTATGCCAATTCTCTAAGTCAGTCATTATAAAGGGAAATTTGCTTTGTTGAGATATTCATTAAATGTGAACGTCATTCATGGAAGTAAAATATATCCCCATGTTTAGTGAGATGTAAGGGCACAGCCTAGAACTCTTTTCATAAGGAAGGAGGAGTTGTTTTAAACTTCATACCCTATTCCAAGTAAGTTGAATGTCTCAAGTACCTTTTCAAGACCTTCCTCCTTCAGGCTGATCACGTCTAAATCAAAATCTGTCCTTAGGCCATTGGTTTTGTTGAAAGTTATTCTGCCTGTGAGGCCTTCCCAGTGGGCCTAGGAGGAAAGAAAAAAATAACGTCCACAATTAAGTAGAAGGTAAAGGGAGAACAAATGAATATCTCCCAAGATGGGAAGAGTAATACTTTGTTAACTTTAAATAATTTACCTTTGGGATGATATAAAGGAAAAACAACAAAAATATTTTGTAATCTCTTCTGAGATGGTCCAGACATCTTTCTGATAATATATGTGTAAGATTAAAATAAGCTAGGGATAGGGCAAGGACTTATTATTGTTATTATTATTATTATTATTATTATTATTATTATTATTATTATTATTCTCAGTGAGGTAACTCCCTCTACCAAAATTAGTTTCCTTTGTAACTTTGAGTGGCCTAGAGCACTCAATGGTTAAGTGATTTGCTCAGGGTTACATATCACCAGTATGTGTGGGGAGGACTACAAACTAAGTTTTTTTGACTGTAAGGCCAGCTCCTTCAGATTGAGATGAAAAAAATATTACTTCTAATTCACACTAAAGTGAAATTACTTTATCTGTTTACTGTGAAGGAACTAACATACAAGAATATTTAGATTTAGATTTCTGCGACAAGTAGACAAGTATGTCTTCTTTGGAATAATCAACTTTTTATATTTTTTTCACATTCAAAATTGCAAAACTATAGGAATGAAAACTATGCAAAAATGTAGGGCATCTGCAAGTGGAAAGAGCATTGAAATGGGGATGCAGGTGGTTGGAGGATGAATATTCTATCTGCTCTACATGATTAGACCATAATATGACTGATGAATGGCAAAAAGCTTGATTTCCCCAGGAAAAAATAAAGTATAGATTTTACTCAAAATGGAATTATGGAAATTAGTAGAAATAAAGTACTTTTGGTTGGAGTCTCAACTCTTCTATTAATTTGGGAAATAATTATGTCCAAGTTGTTTCACCTCTCTGAGATTCTGTTTTCTTAGGTATCAAATGGGAAGGGGAATGAATGAGATGATCCCTGAGGTCCTCTTGCTCTAAATCTATGATATAATTATAGCCTTTTAAAATTCATAGGTTATGTGTAAATTGTTCTTATTGTTAAAATAATTGGATATTTTGTCCAGGAAACTACTGAGAAATAATATATAGACATTTCCATTATTGGAACTCATTAATGTAAAGTATCACATCAGACATCAATTTAAGACCAAAAGAATCACATTAATATGAAGAAATAATATATGGATTTTAGTAACAAATCCTGAAAAAAAGTAAAATGCATTTATAACTGCATAAATTTCAATACAAAAAGTAAGGAAAAGAAAAGCAACACCACAAAAAGGCATACAATAAAGCTTTCAAATTTTAGCTCTTTGGTTCTATTTACCCTATCATAGAATCTGAGGAAGCTTGTCTAACCAAATATTCCATATAGTTGCAATACCCTTTACCCAGCCTTTTTGGTATTCATTATTAAATAATTATTCTTTTAATATTGGCTTTGGAACCATTTTCAAATGAAAATACCAATTGTTCTGAGGAAAAAACAAGAGAAAATTATACAGGAAAAGGCCCCATGTGCTAGAAAACAAAAACACCACAGGCATATTATCTGGATTAATGCAGATTGAGGACAAAAGAGACAAAGCTACACATTTTTTTTTTAGTGACATACCTCTTTAATTAGACTCATAAAGCGGGTCCCAAAGCGCCATGGCTTGTGCCGATTACATTGTAATGAACTGACAGTCATTTGTGGGAACTGTTGGACAGCAACTGACACCACATGGACAGCATCATACATTAGAGCTGCATCAGTCTGAAATTAGAATGAAATCAGTGCAGTGAAATTGATGTGTAAAATATGAATCATGATCGCAGAGAAGGATACAGGGGACTCTTTTTCTTCAAGGAAGAAAACAATGTCACCATCTCAACCACTCTATTGAATAAAGCATTGTTGCCAAGGTGAGTCTGTGTGTGTGTGTGTGTGTGTGTGTGTGTGTGTGTGTTTGTGTATACACACAGAGAGACACATACAGATACACATATATGTCTATTGGGGTTTCTTTTCTTTTTTAACTGATTTCCTCAATTATAAATTATCTCAGAGCTACTAATGAACTTTGTAAAACATGCTTTATATATAAATACTATGCCATATAAATAGATAAAAGAGATGTATGTGTACCTATATACAAATACACATACATGAACTAGACATGTTATTTCACTAGTATTAGAAACTCCCTGATGAAAAAATTCCCTCTACCCATGAAGTCCAGCACCTTTTCTTCACCTAACAATATCAGAGAGTTGGCTAGATCATTGAGAGGTTAAGACACTTGCCCAGGATCGGTCACACAATCAGAATATGTAAGAGACAGGGATGGAAGGATAGAAACCGAGAGAGAGAGAGAGAGAGAGAGAGAGAGAGAGAGAGAGAGAGAGAGAGAGAGAGAGAGAGAGATTAGATGATAAAGATGCTAGAGAGACAGGCAGATACTGATACACATACACACAAAAAATAAATGTTAATATATTCAGCTATATCATACTTGTAGTATAAGTAAGCAATTGCCTTATATAATACCATATTCTATTTTTAAAGTGCCTGCCTAATTATCCTACAAATACACAAGCCTTATTCTTTATCCATTTTAGATTTTTAGAAAGATCCAATCCCAGAGATAGGCTGTGTTTTCAGGTCATGGTACAGTTTATTAATCCCCTTTCAGGAAACTTGCTTAATTCTCTGGACATTAGTTTTCCCTTTAAATTTCCAAATGAATAAAAGATTATTTAAGTTGCTTAACTAAAATGAATATTAATCCTCTCATGTCTGGATTCACTCAAATGAATACCCTCTTTAGGTGTTGTAGATGACAGAAAGTTTTGCCTAGTCAAAACAAACCAGAAGCTCACTGTGTTCTCAAGTGCTGTATTAAGAGCACACTTACACTGTTTTTGACAGATAAATGCAAGCCCTAGCATCTGAGAAGAGGACCTTCTTGACACAACTGGTGGGAATGAACTTTGTTCCATCTGCTTAGCTTGCTTTAGAGGAAACAGACCTATCTCCCCTTCTCATCTATGTAATTAGTCAGCCATGAAATGAGTTCCAAATAGATAGAACCCTGTAGATTACTGCATTTACCACAATGCAATGTAATGGCAAATTAGCACAGATCAGATGTTTCACACACATGCATCCCACTGTGTTTTTACAACGTAAAATGCAGGTGTGCAAAACAAAGTTTACTTTTCATTACATTTTTCAGCATTTCAGAAATTTACTAATATGGCTCAGAATTTTGATGAAAATAGTAGATTTAATCAGAACAGTAGAGATAGTTGAGAAATCTGACATTATCTGGACCAACTCCCTAATTATACAGGTGGGGCAAATGAGGTACAAAGAAGTGAAATTATTTATCCAAAGTCTCCCAAATTGAAAGCAGCAGAAAAGAGGTAGCTGATCCACATTTTCTATTTCCAAGTGCAAAGCTCTTGTCATCACACACACACATTCCTTAAGTATCATACATATATGTTGATACATATATAGCTATTTTCATATAATATTCTACTTGAAGAATGCCAAGTAGACATAGCAATCTGAAAAAAATTACATTAATTATAAGAGATGTGCTTATCACATGCCCTTATTTCTCTGTACACTTGGTACCAAATAAGGAGTTTTTTTTTTAATTTTTTAACCCACATGACTGAATAGTGTGATTGTTTTTTCATATTGTAGATATAGACAGAGATAATTTGTCAGTCAGTGGTACTCCCACAAGATTACAGGCATATATCTGTTTATTCTAGGCTAGCATTCTAGTGTCAACATTCCATATGCATCTAAATTTATCGAAAAGCTCCATGATAATGATTATGGACATAAAAAACTAAATCAAATAACCAAAAACAGAATTCACATTATTAGATGTATCTCTTCTTTTCCATAATCACCACATCATAATAGAGAGAGTGGACTTATGTCTTAGAACAAATTAAATTTGCATTAAAATTACAAAGCCTGACAATGAATATTGTCTAAAAAACCACTTTGGAAAAGTTCTCTCATCTGTAACTAATCAGAATGTCTAAACGTTAATTCATAATCATTAATGAAAGGTACTTAATACAATTTCAAACTTTAAGCAATCAGTTATCTAGCATTTATTAAGTTCTTACCAGATGCCTGGCACTGTGCTAAGCACAGGGAATACAAAGAAAACCAAGAAACAGTCCCTGTTTTCAAGGAGTTCAGTCTGAGGGAGGCAACAAGCAAACAACTACATACAAAATCAGATATACAGGATAAATTGAGGGTCCTTTCAAAGAGAAAGCCCTAACATTAAGGAGAAATGCAAAAGTCTTCTGGAAAGTCTGGATTAGCTGAGACTTTAAAGAAGCCAGAGAAACAAGGAGGTACAATATTCCAGGAATGGAAAAGAGCCAGTGAAAATGTTTAGAATTAGCAAATGGAGCATTATGTGTGAGGAAAATAAAAAAGACTAGCCACTGAATAAAAGACTATTGGAGGGGGGTAATATTACTGGAAATTTCCAGGTTATGAAGGGCATTAAAAGCCTTTCATACTATTGTATCAAATATTCATCACTCTCTATGAACTTGAGAATGAAATGGAAAAAAAATTCCAGTATTTTTACCAAGGAAACCCCAAAATGGGGTCATAGAGAGTTGAGCCTGGCCGAAAACTACTGCACAATACTACAACAATTTTAACCAATCAAATGACTTCATGTGACTTCATATCTTAAAATACTTTGGATCAAGGGCGGCTAGGTGGCGCAGTGGATAAAGCACTGACCCTGGATTCAGGAGGACCTGAGTTCAAATCCAGAATCAGACACTTGACACTTACTAGCTATGTGACCCTGGGCAAGTCACTTAACCCTCATTGCCCCACCAAAAACAAAAACAACAACAACAACAACGAAAGAAAATACTTTGAATCATTCATGATCAAGCTAGTGTTTAGTGTGCTGGACAGAGTTTTTAGAGTGCTAGATTTGAAATCAGGAAGAGCTAAATTCAAATCTTGTCTAATCTTCCTAGATATATGAAAATAGGCAACTCATAATTTCTCTAGGTCTCCATTTCCTTATCTGTAAAATGAGGGGTGTGAAAATCAAGGTGCCACCTCCCTGCTGAGAAAGACATTGTGAGAACCAGGGCAATGCCCCCCTGAGAAGAAAGCATGTGAATGGCATCCGGAAGTTACATCTATTCATAGAACTTCCTGTAAGTCATGTCAATCAATGCTAAGAGCCAATTAGCTTGGAGCAGTCTGTGGGCACCACCCTTCTGGGGGTCCCCCAGGGAGCTTCCACTCTAGGAGAACAGGGATCCTTCTTTCTGTTGGAGGTCAGGGTAGCAGCAGCAGGGCCAGGGTAGCTAGGTTTTTTCTTTCTGAACTCCACATGTTCTTCCTCTCTTTTTTGATAACTTCTAATATACTTTAATAAATGCTTAATGCCCAAAGACTGGTGCTATAACCTTCTAATTTAAGGCAACCATACATTAGATTTTTAGTCATGACAATTAGATTATAAACATCACACTGGGTTGGACTGAAAGACCTCTGAAGTCCCTTCCACCTATAAATTATGATCATATGAATTTCAAGTGGCTTAGCTTAGGAACACTAATATTGACAAGGAATATCAAAAGGAGGAAAAGGTTCGATGATTTATTACATATAAATTGAAATTAACAATTTACTTGAGAAAATAGCAGTTAGATATATTGATAACAATTAAATCCAAACAGAATTTTTACATGAATAAGAATATTGTCCTCTTATAAGATAGTTTGCAAATTTTTTTTTCATATTGCATTAACAACTGTCAACATTAATATTCAGACAATATAGGTAAGTTTCAAGCCTAGGGTTAATATTTTTTTTCTGGAGCAATGAGAGTTAAGAGACTTGCCCAGGGTCACACTGCTAGTAAGTGTCAGATTTGGAACTCAGGTCCTCCTGAATCTAGGGACAGTGCTTTATCCACTGCGCCACCTAGCTGCCCCACTACGGTTACTCTTAATGAAATGAATGATAGTTCTCCTGTTATTTCCTTTAGAAGCAAAGGTCACATATTCAAATGACTTAATATCACTATTCATGGAGAAATTACAGCCTGATAAAATTTTATATTTTCCCAGATAAGTGGGTATGTGTTTCATCTAGAATTAAATTATTAAATTAGGAGAAGAAAAGTTTTAAATAACTAATATCTTCTCTCAGTACCTCTCAAAAGTAATGTAGAAAATTTTATTTTCCCCCAAAGTTCACTCTGAAAAAAAATTGAACAATCCAAGCAAATGAGATTTTATGTTTCACTATAGAAATATGTGTTGGATTTGGATACCTAAGGCCTTCATACATGGGTGTTGATTTGTTTTGTTGTATATTAGATGGGCAGGTAGTGATTTTCAAATTATATTCAGCCTCCTGCAGACCAGATTTTTTGAAAATATCTAGACTTTCTATTTTAAAAAGTCACAAGGAAAACATCATTTTCTAAGTTATATTAAAATTGACACCAAAGCACTGAATTTCTTAAAAATTCTGACAACAGAGATGAAAAATACACTAAAACTTTCCTATTGTTCAAAGTTATAGCATATTTCTACATGTTGCTGGTAAAGCTCAAAGTCAGTATTGGTTATGAAATTATAACACATACATACACACATATATATATAATATATTATATTTATATATATATACATTCTTTTTTTTCTTTCTTTTTCATTTTATTTTGGACTAGATCTGTGATTTAATTGGTATAGGAAGCACCCAGGGAGGAATTCCCTTTAACAATGCGAATCTCTGTAACTAATATTCTTAAAGGTCTCTGTATTTGGGACTCAAAAGGGATCTTTGGGATGGTCTAGTACAATACTCCCATTTTATGGATAAGGAAACTAGAGAAGTTAAGCGATTTATTCTAAAGTTTATGGCAATAAAGCTTTGGATTTTAATTTAGCTCTCATTGCTACAAATTCAGAACTCTTAACTTCCTGATCCCATACCTACTGAGTAGCATAATATTGATCTTTCTGACACATAAAACGTTGCTGGATCTGTGAACTGAACCATATGTGTATTCCTTTCATCTTTCATTAATGAAAGATCTCTGAAAATCCATGAATCAAAAACCTTTCTGCACACCCAAATTAGTACCTCAGAGACTGACAGACAAATGTCATTGATAATATTTGAAATCTTTATTTGAAATCTTACTAACATGCAGCCTGTTTTATCTAATGCCTAGACCTGGGGAGGAATGCTAATTTCCACAACTGAGAGCTATTACAACAGAAATTGGTCTAGACACTGAGTGAAATTTCATCTGCCTCAAGTTAACTCATGACTGATGAGGTCTCATACTATTGAAGGAACCATGAAGTATGTTTGGGTGGCAATATTTTTTTCTTTTCACCTAAAATAAATGATTATGTGTATGTTTAAAAGGTGTGCAAAAATAAAGTCACCTATTAAAGATTTCTGAGAATAAAAAGTGATATTTGTATTTTTTAATTTATTTCTATTGTGAGAAAATAATTATTAATAATAGATTTCTTGAGGGCAGCTAAGTGGTGCAGTGGATAAAGCACCAGCCCTGGATTCAAGAGGACTGGAGTTCAAATCTGGCCTCACATACTTGATACTTACTAGCTGTGTGACCCTGGGAAAACCACTTAACCCTCATTGCCCCCACCAACAAAACAAAACAAAAAAAATGTATTTCTTGGGGGAACCCATGGACCCAGTTCTAGCCTTTCTCCCTCCTTCCTTCACTTTGGAAAGTTCAGTCCAAGAGACTTTAGCTAAACTCAGGGCCTAATTCTATTCAGGGCAAGTCCCAGGCCAGTGAACTGAGGGGATTAAGCTATACCTATCTGAATCCACCTTTGCCTCTCAAGGGGTTTCCCATTAGATCCTGATATCATCATGGTACAGCTTATTTTTAATATGAACCACCCTCAAGTCATGTTAGCCAATGGAACTGAATGACGCTAGGCAGTTAGCTTTGATAAGTGTATAAGGAGCTACCTCTATTGAAAAGAGGAAAAAGACTGGACAGAGAGGGGCTTACTCTCTTTTTTCCTGGACTCTGTTTTACCCTAAACTCGCCCTCTCCTCTTGGCTCAATACGCTGGGTATGTAGTTGTTTAGGCCTGTAAGCCTGTGACTAGAGGGCAAGTTAGGGAGACGTGGTGGATACTTTAATAATACATTATATTAATTAATAATAAATGCTTACTACCAAAACTGGTACAATAGCTATTAATATATAATTTAGCAATATTTTAGAAAACCCATCCTAGTCCCCCAATAATTTAATTAACACATTATCAATTCAAAACAACCTAATTTGCAAAGAGAAAAAAATTAGCATTTGGGTTCTGATAGATATTCTCTATATCTTTTGCCAGCTGTATTGCATGAATTCTTATGTTCTATTCTATTTAATAAATACATATATTATCATTTTATATATGATAACATTGTGTATATTATATTTTATATACAAGAATAGAAATGTATATATATGTTTCTAAATTTTTCTTCTGGGGAAAAGTTAACACCCTATTGTTCCCTAGCTTATGAACTTCCTAAGGAACAGATGTCTCATATCACATAATTGATATAGCCCCCTCCCCACTTTTTAAGCATCTTTAATCTTTATTGAACAACCACTTGGCCTAAAGAGCTATAAAGTGGTTTGGGATAGTTTTAACAACAAACATGTTTGAGCACCTGCTGCGTGCCCTAAGATACTGTTCTTGGTGTTTCAAGAGGAAGAGAGAAATAGGAGCAGTGGGTGGTGTTCTAAACAGTCCCAGACTTCAAGAAGCTCCCAGTCTGCTAGGAAGTAGGTGGATACTACAATGGATACATAAGTAAATATAAAACGTGTTGAGTTATATGAAATGGCTTCCAGAAAGAGGGGTTAATAAATGTGAGAGGGGGGTATCAGGGTGAGGAGATCCAAAAGGCACTGAATAGGAGATAATACCTGAGCTGTATTCTGAAGGAAAGTAGGATTATTTGAGGTGGAAGTGGATAGGATAGATATTCCAGACATAGGGAACTAATAACAGCAGATGATGAAATATCATGGATATAGTACTGCTAACTAACCAGCTTGACTCGAATCAAGTTGTGGAAAAGGTAATAATATAAAACTAGAAAGAGCAGTGGGAGCCAGAGTGTCTAGGGCTTTAAATTCCAGGCTTTTGGTTTTATATTTCAAGCTAGAAGTAACAGAGAGCCATTGAAGACTTTAGAGAAAGAGAGGAATTCATATTTTATTTTATGAATATCAGTTTCAAATTATACAGAGAAGAAAGTATAAGTAAAACACAAAAAGTATTGAAATAAAACACACAGAGGGCAGCTAGATGGCACAGTGGATAAAGCACCAGCCCTGGATTCAGGAGTACCTGAGTTCAAATCCAGCCTCAGACACTTGGCACTTACTAACTGTATGATCCTGGGCAAGTCACTTAACCCCCATTGCCTCACAAAAAAACAAACAAACAAAAAGAAATAAAACACACAAACTTGAAAAGGACGGGCACTGCATTGGCTTCTCACAGTTAAACTAAATACTCCTTTCAGGCACAATTCCATTAAAAGTCAAAATGACACCTTTTGCTTTGGCATATAAGCCTCTGCTGGTGAAGATAGGACAAAGGGGCAAAGGCAGCCCTCCACCTAATCCTGAACCTCTAATGTCCTACGGCCTCCACTAGTTATAAAAACCAGGGTCACAATATCATTCTTTCATTTCTCTATGAGATGGTGGTTGGATTGGGATTTTCACATTCTCTTTCCTACCTACGTCAGCCAAATGTTTTATTTAAACATTAAGAGAAATAGCTATTAGGGAGTTCTGAATCAAGTGTGATAACACTTTACCATCCAGCAAAAACTCATTACCTCCCAAAGGGAAATTGAACCAAATCTGCCAGCCACAACTCAAAGCAGAGAGGAATGTTAGTGGAGTTTCAGTCCTGCTCCTAAATGAATTTATAGTAACAGATCCAGTGAGCACATTTATCTTTCTCTTAAATAAGTGCAGGCAGGTCCCTTTTGAGATTCGAATGCCAGCTGGCATGTGGCAAATACATTCTGCAACTTCTAATTCTCAGGCTCAATTCATTTTTAAATTCCCATCTGAAGTACAGTATGAGGCAAAGAAAAGTAATGGGAACTAATAGAATAGAACTGGATTATGAGTTCCAGCTACACTGATAATTTGCCCTTTCAAGTACAAAAAAAAAAATGCTTTCAATCTGTTTCTATATCTGCAAAGTTTGAATAATTACAGATGCTAACCTTTCTCAACACTAGACATATGAAAAATAATTCCCTTAGTCATCAGTCCCCTCAGAAAAAAAGAAAAGAAAAGATGAAAAGAAAAGATAAGATAAGAAAAGTAACAGTATTATTGATTTTCACCCTAGAAGGTAAGGAC
The DNA here is from genome assembly GCF_019393635.1 of Dromiciops gliroides. Classification (NCBI taxonomy): domain Eukaryota; kingdom Metazoa; phylum Chordata; class Mammalia; order Microbiotheria; family Microbiotheriidae; genus Dromiciops; species Dromiciops gliroides. Next base: position 329,955,455 of record NC_057864.1, on the reverse strand, counting down.
AGTAATAGTAATTAGCAAGTTGGGGGGAGAATAGAAACTAGATAGACTAACAATAGATAATCACAAGTAGAAGAGCCATTCAGTGTTAGGAGAAAATGTTTATTGGGGGAAAACCCTTTTTGATTACTAATGCCTGACTGATTGATGTAGGGAATGTTATTGGCTTTTATTTTCTCTAGAATTAGGATGAGGGCAAGTCCATAGGCTACATGTATGCATACAGATATAGACAATTATTAAACACTATGTGCCTGGCACTTTGCTAAGCACTGGGAATTCAAAGGAAGGCAAAAAAAACAGGCCACAGGCCTTGCCCTCACAGAGCTCACCTTCTAATTGGGGAGACAATATATAAATACCGTGTGGATACAACCTATATACATGGTAAATTGGAGGCATTCTCAGAGGGAAGACAAATACTTTCAATTTAAGCCTGTAGCATTTTCTATGGACAGATAGGTGGTGCAATGGATGAAGCGCTTGGCCTGTAGTCAAGGAGACTCATGTTCCTGAGTCCAAATCTTGACTTCAGACACTTACTAGCTGTGTGACCCTAGACAAGTCATTTAACCCTGCTTGTTTCAGTTTCCTTATTTGTAAAATGAGCAGCAGAAGGGAATGGCAAATCACTCTAATATCTTTGCCAAGAAAATCCATAATGGGGACACCAAGAGTCAGAGAAGACTGGAAAATGACAGAACAAAAGCATTTTCCATGAATCTGAATATAGCCTGATATCTCTCTAATTCATTGTTTATAGGAGCATAGATGACAGACTCACAGATCTAGAATTGAAAGAAAGATAAAATGATTTGCTCAGGGTCACACAGCCATTATATCACAGAGGAGGATCTTGAACTCAGCTCTTCCTGACTCAGACACTAGATATTCACTAGCCTATGGCTACTTCTCCAAAATGTGTCTCTATGGTAAGTATGTAAACACCAAAAAAAATTATGTACATATAGAAAGATACATATGTATATATGTATATACATATCTGTTAAGCTTTCTCCCTATTGCAAAATCATAGTTCATTTGGAGTGAGTCTTCCTAACACAACACAAAAGTAACTCTTCCTTGTATCCACAAATAGTGATTTGGGTTTAAAACTTTACAAGAAATTTGCCAGTTTAATATTCCATTAGGAACAATTCGTAGACAACCAGCTAGATAATTTATTAGAGTTCATAGGATTACAAATTTAGAGTGAAAGGGACCTTAATGAGAAGTTAATCAGAGTATTATAGATTTAAAACTGAAACAAACTTTAGAGTTAATTTATTACTGTCCTGCCATTTTTACAGATGAGGAAACTGAGGACAAGAGAAGTGGATTGACTTGTCCAAGTTCACAAAAAATAGTAAATGGCAGAATAGGATTCAAACGCAAATCCTTGAATTCCAAATTTAGTGCTGTTTCTACTGCATCTTAGAATCCTAAGATCATACATCTTAGATAGATAACTAGAAGGGACCTTAGAGGTCGTTTAATCCAATATCCTCCTTTTACAGATGATAAACCAGAGGCTCAAGGAAATTACATTACTTATCCAAGGTGATTCAGGTAGTAAGTAGCAGAATTGGGATTTGAGCCCTGGAACTCTAATTTCAAATTAAGTGCTCTTCCCATAGACTCTAAGGTTATAGAGATAGAAAGGTTTTTGAAAACTATCTATTCAAGCACTTCTATGTTTTTAAGAAGGGGGAACTGAAACCCTAAGACAAATTGACCAGCCTATAGCAACATAGCTAGTGAGTTGCTAAGCTGAATTGATGCAAGAGATCCTGGCTTGGGAGTTCCTTTTTTATACTGCTGCGTCTTAGTCGACATAGTTTGAAATACAAATATATATATATGTGTGTGTGTGTGTGTGTGTGTGTGTGTGTGTGTGTGTATGTATGTATATAGTCATATAGAAAATGGTTATTTTGTACAATCTTCTCAACAATCATGTAAGCTTACCCTGCATATTTTCTCTACAATTTTATTTCTCTACTACATTCACTGTTTCTCAGCCAGACAATCCTATTTCTTTTACTCCCCCTATTTTCAAACACCTTGAAATATTTATAGATGAATTCCAATATGGCTAGATGTTATTTAAATATAGTGTTGAGAGACTCTTTGCTTTTTAGTTACAAATGATTAATGAATAGATGTGAAGCAGGTTTTTTTTAATGCCAACAGGTTTTCAGCTAAAAGTTTCATTTACTAATGTAATTGTTTTTACCTAGTTATATTTTTTTTTACACTAAGACCAACCAGTCCATTGAGAGGTATATATCCCCTTTGAAAGATGTTTCATGAAACTCTTGAATATGTCCATGAAACTCTATTGATGAGTCTGTTAATGAACTCTCTAGCAACAATTATAGCTAGCCTTAATAATTTAGGTCCTGTTACGTCTTGTCTGGTTTTTTTTTTACTACCTTTGGAACAAACTGCTATTGATCTACTGAAGAGTCAATATCTAGGGGAAGTATTCTTTGTACTTCCAACTGGTCTCCAATAAATCCAATTATCTTAGTATATGGGGTTTAAACAAATTAGCTTCATAAATTTTTTTATTATATTCAGCAATACTATTTATGATTTCTTCTTCAATATGCTGAATTAAAATGGATTTTTACTTTGATGATGAATTTTAATGTTTCTAATTCAAGGAAGGTAACCCTAAAACAAACAAAATGCATTATGACCTCTGGGCTTCCAAATACAAATGTTTATATAACACTGTTAATCCCCACTGCTTAGGGAACTTTAGAATTATAAAGAGGGAAAGGGAAAATAATAAACATTTATATAGAACCTACTATATGCTAAGCACCGTGCTAAACATTTTTACAAATATTATCTCCTCTGATCCTTACAACAGCCTTAGGAAGTAGGTGCTATTATTATCTTCACTTTATATTTGAGGAAACTGAGGAAAACAAAGGTTAAGTGACTTGTCCATGGTGATACCAAGAGTAAATTCTGAGTTTAGATTCAAACTTAGGTTTTCCTGATTTAAGACCCAGCATTCTATACCCTATGTCACCAGCTGCCTTAATACCAATAAACCCTCTTGTACTTTGTTTTCCTCATTTGAAAAAAATGACCATATGATCATAAGTAGCTAGAAGGAGCATTAAAGATCACTTAAGATAGTGATGTCAAAATCAGATAAAAATGGGGACTACTTCATCCATACATAAGGATCCCTTTGGGTCGAATATTGGCAAATTTTAAATATAAAATTATGTTGCATTATATTTTAACTTATTTTGTTAAATATATCCTAATTACATTCACTATACTCCAAGTTCTGTGAGCATCATGAAGTCTGTGGGCAGAATGTCTGACACCTCTGACCCAAGACATTCCTTTCATTTCGAGATGAGAAAATTGGTTAAGTGAGGGGCCTAAAGTCTTATAATTAGAAAATAGCAGAACTTGTTTTTTTTTTTAATTCAGGTCCTATGTATGTAGACCTTTCTGTTATATTTCTGGAGTACCAATTATAATTATTATGTATGAAATGAGCAGTAAATTAAAACAATGAATTGCAATTTTTGAACTACAAAACATCAGCCTATCTTTTTAACACTGATGTTCTTCCAGGATCAAGGCTGTAGTTGATCTAAAGCTAATATAAAGATTGAGGATTAAAATACACAACAAAATATTTCCATTAGTTATCTTTACATAATAACTGGTTTAAAAAATTTCATGCTGGAAATGAGAAGATTGTAAAAGGAGGTCAATGAACTACATAGTATAAAGGAAGAACAATCTAAATAATACAGTGATACCTACAAAATGTAAAAAAGATCTATAGGTTAAAAGTGAAAGTATTAGGAGGAAAGAGAAAAAAAGGTACAAAAAAGATAGCTAAAATTTTTTTCAGCTTAAATTCTTACGAATTTAATTAAAGTGATCCATTAAGTATGCTCCAAGATTCCTAATATGTATATTTAGACCACTAGAATATTCCATGCTGCTTTGTGAGACAAAACTCATGAAATTCATTTTAATCTGGACATTGAGGTAATAACTTGATGTGTGCCTTAAAGGTAGAGCCTTATCTTTTTAGTCACATCGACTAGAATAGAAGTGCCTAATGTGCTAGGAGACTGTGCTAAAAGGATGGAAAATTATTAGATGGGGGTGGCTAGGTGGCACAGTGGATAAAGCACCAGCCCTGGATTCAGAAGTACCTGAGTTCAAGTCCGGCCTCAGACACTTGACACTTACTAGATTGTGACCCTGGCAAGTCACTTAACCCCCATTGCCCTGCCAAAAAAAAAAAGATGGAAAATTATTAGAATCTTAATTTTAGAATACTAATAATTCACAAGACTCTTGTTAACCCTCTCTGAAATAAGCCTACATCCATGGGGATTTTTTAAAAAGTAGCCTGTTAAGAAATCACTGTCATTTGATGAATTTGTTGCCAATATAGAAAGAAATGGGGGCATGATAAGATTGCATCTTGGTGCATGCTGGTCTGAACAGATGCTTAGAAAAGAAATATCACTTCTTTGAACAAATTTGAGACAGAAACCACTGGTGTAATCAGAATAGAATGGGGACTAATACAAGTCTTCCAAAATACCGAAGATATAGAGTTAAAATGTTTTGCTTCTTTTCACACAAAGAGAAAGAAACGATAGGAATCAAAACAGCTGTATTTGACAGATTAAATTACTAAAAAAAGGATGCAGGTTCCCAATTACATCTAAAAAGAAATCAAGATAGTAGTGTCCAAACTCAAGACAAATAGGAATGGGAAGGTCTTCTAAGAGCTAGAGAGTTTCCTGATTTCTGATAAATAGTGGCAGAATAGGTACTGCTATCAGGGTTTTATGGCTCCTACTCCACAACCTTATCTTTTCTATTCTTTTTCTCACTTTTTATTTTGGAGGGGTGAAGGGAGGAATTTGTATTGCTATCTTTGGGGGGGAGAGAGGTTAATCACATTAATTTCCAGATATACAAATCTTCCCTTCCCATTGGAGAGTGGCATCCCTTGTAACAAATAATAAAAAAGAGAAAGAGAAAACAAAACAACAATACTAACCAATACATCAACTACATCTGACAGTATATTTATAGTTCTACACCAGGGTGTACATTTCATTAAATCAACTTTTTCTTTTTTACAAAGTTTTTCATTTCCTCTTTGTGATCTCTTACACTACATCCTGTAAATAGGACATTAGAAATGTTATAGCCCACTTGCTCCCACCTTGTGTTCTTTACATTGGCCTTTGTATAATTTATAACTTTTATTTCATAAAACAATCCATAAACCATACTTTAAAAGATAAATGGTGTTTCATAGCTCCAAAATCCTTGATAATTATATTTTTAATAGTTGCTGATAACATATGTAATAATTATTATTGAAATTGCAACCAGTATAGTGGGAAAAGGACTTGGCCTGGACCTGAGTTCAAAACCAAGCTCTGCCACTCACTAACTGAATGACTATGGCAAAGTCACTTAAGATATAAGGGCCTTAATTTTCTCCTACCTTTGCAAAGAAGTGAGGGAGGTAAACTTTCTTATTGCTTTTCAGAGGCCAAATTTAGTCATCATGATGAACAAAGCATTCATTTTTTGTTGCAATTATTCTTCCTTTTTACATTGCTGTAGTCATTGTGAACATTGTTTTCTGGGTGCTGCTTACCTTACTTCAAAAGAGTTCATATAAATATTCCCACACATCTCTAAAATTTTCCTTTTCATCATTTCTTGTAGTATAACAATATTAAATTTTGTGTTCTACACTTTCTTTTTATCCATTCCTCAATGAGCATTTGCTTTGTTTCTGATTCCTTGATGCTACAAAAATTACTACTAGGAATAGTTTAGGTGCATATTAGACCATTTATTTTCCAATTTAGGCTTCTTAGGGAATATGTCCAGCAGTGGGAACTCTTGGTCAAAGAATAGGTATCTTATTCACTTTCTTTAAATAATGCCAAATGATTTTCCAGAGGAGTTGACCAATTTATAGCTCCATTAACAGAGTATTAGTGTGCCACTCTTTCTAAAACTCCTCCCACATTGATAACTTATACTTTTTGTCATGTTCACCAATTTGCTGCATATTGTATAAGTTATTGGGATCATTTTTATTTGCATTTCTTTTATTATTAGTAATTTGAATCAATCTTTTATAAGTTGGTAATAGTTTGCAGAGTCTTGTTTTGTAGAACATGACGACCATGCAGCCATTAGGCAATAAGACATTGTACTTTTTCCCAATAATAAAAAAAAAAATTCTAAATTTCTGAGTTTCATCATCATTTTGTTCTGAGGTTCCTTAGGTATACCCAGTTCTACTCTTATTTCTTCTTTTTTTTTTTTTTTGCTTATTACATTTACTCCTTTAATTCCTTCATTGTCTCTACTATTTGATCATGTTAAACTTTTATTCTGTTTTTGATGTTTCTATTGATGTTATATTATATCTTCCTTGTGAAATTTTCACCTCTGCCTTTATTTACTGCTCATATTTTAGTGGCCTTTAATTTTCTAATGTAAAGTAAAATGCTTTATTGTAATTTTTAAAGGAATATTGAGGAGATAGGTTCCTTGTAACCTGTCATTCTGGCATGTTTCCCAAAGTCTTCTTACTATACTTTCTGCTCTATAACACTGCCTTTCTTAAAATAAAAATTGTATTTAAAATTCATATAACAGAATAAGGGATATGTGAAAAAGATATGCTAAGTGATATTTTCCTCTCCAAAATATTACATGTAACATTATATATGCTTCAGAAATATTGATTATATCTGGTATTTTAGGGATAAGAAAATATTTAATTTTCTTTATTTTTAAAAAATATTTCCCTGATCTCTTGTGTCAATATCCCCAGTTATGTCAGACCAAAGGTTTCATAAATCCATTTCAAGCTTCAAATTATTTGTCACCAAATTAATTTGTAAACACTATAGATTAAAAGAACCAGTCACATCTTAAGTGAGTCTTACTGAAGAAATCAAAAGAATTAAGGCAAGGCAGAGCAGGGCAGGGCAGAGCAGAAAATAGTTGGGGACAAAACTGAGATTTCTAAGTCCAGAAAGCCTACAGAATATAAAATCTACAAAATAAAAAAAATAAATAGAATTGTAAAATGGAAAATAAAAAGCAAAAAGGAATAAACCAGAAAACAGGATCAGAGAGAAAGAAGAACTGATAATTAGAGAGGCAACCAAATATCACCAATAAAGAATTGCATACCAGCATGGCTTTGTAGATCAAAATATCTTTTTTTTTTCTGATTAAAGTGCATGAGAAAAACAGTCATTATTTACTTCTATCTTCTTTCTCCTTGAAGAGTACCCAACCCAGACCTTCACCCTTAGACCTCTTGGAGTCTCTGAACCTGCCCCTCACCTCCTCAGCCTTGCTAGAATCCTTGCTCCAGGTTCTATGGAATCAATCTTGGGGGAAGAGAAGTGAGAAGGGTAAAAGGCACAGTCATGAGAAATCCTCATTTATTCACTGGAAAGAGATGTGTTCTAGGCATACCAAGTAGGAACTCAACACATTTTTCCACAGAAGCATTTCTATGGTTTGGTTGTTACAAACTTGAGAAATTTTTTCTTCTTTTTTATAGGGAAAAAATGCATTCAGAGTTTAAAATAACCAAATTATGATTCTGATTGTAGAACACAACCCATATTTACTTTGGGAAATGCTGCCTGTCCATTGTTTATGATGCATGACAATAGATATAAGTAGATAGTTGCTTGTTTAAGTGAAATAAATCATTAAAAATAGTATTATTATGTATAAAAAGAAATAGACTAATTATTTTGACACAATTCATTTTCCCAAAAAAACTTTCATCCATACAGCAGGGTTTTTGCTACTTGCCATCAGGCTTCCCAAATGCAAGTTGCATGCCAGCTTATCTTTCTTCCTATTACCTCTTACAAAATCTCTAATGCCTCATTTGCCTTTTGGTAGTCCCTTCTGTCATATCTTCTTAGATCACCTGACTCGACTTTCCTTGATTTCCTTTAAGCCTTAGCTAAAGTTCTAGCTCAAGAAGCCTTTCCCAAACCTCCTTAATTTGAGTAACTTTTTTCTGAAACTATCCCCAATTTATCCTATACATATCTTATTTGTGCATATTATTTACATGTTGCCTCTGTTTTGAGTTCCTTGAAAGCAAGGACTATTTGTTTTTGGTCTTTTTTTGTATCTCTAGTGTTTAGCACACAGCCTAGAACACAGTAGGTGCTTAATAAATGCTAACTGATAAACTACTCAAACTTTCATCCCTTAAAAGCAGCGTTTCATTATATGTACATGTATCTGGGTGCATGTATGAATTTATGTATGTATATAGTAATGGACCTAAGCCCCTCTTCTGAGAATGTTTTTAAATACACTAAATCAAATATCTAGAATTACAAAGGAAACCAATTATATTGGAATATACTTATCAAAATATTTTTATTTATTTATTTATTTTTTTAGTGAGGCAATGGGGGTTAAGTGACTTGCCCAGGGTCACACAGCAAGTAAGTGTTAAGTGTCTGAGGCCGGATTTGAACTCAGGTACTCCTGACTCCAGGGTCAGTGCTCTATCCACTGCACCACCTAGCTGCCCTCAAAATATTTTTAAACATCAAATTCTCTAAGTGAAGAACCAGTGCCTCCAGTGATTTTCAAACCTTAAACTCACTGATAGCCTCCTCTACCCCACCTCCTACATGCCACCTCCAGGTTCCTGAACTATTCTTTACTATTGCTTTTTCTGGTTTTATTTCTATTTAGTTCAGTGCAACATATTATTTTGTGTTCTGATGTTATTTTGGTCATTCTTCTATTTTTTGGCATTTAATGTTCTTCAAATTGTGTTGATTTTACTATGCTTTATTTTTTTTTCCAAATGACTTTTCCCCAAGACAAACTAAAGCACAAAGTTAAATCTCTATGCTTCCTGTTACACAAGAGTCAATAATAAATTCAAAGTAAGCAATAATTCAAAAATAGAAGAATTCTCAAGGTTGGAGTTAAATTGCTTTAAATTCTACAAACCATGCACAATATTATCTTGAAAACAGAAGGTTGGTTCTTTGAGATAATCATGTCACATCTTTTTGTCCAAATATTTCTCTTACCTATCATTCATTGATGTATTTATTGCTTTGAAAAGGAAAACAGATTGTAATTGTTGATGCCTACCATATTCAATCTTAGTTGAATATAAATTAAGAATCAAACTATTAAATCAAATTCAATCATTGCTGAATATTCTGTTACTTATAATGAGAGGTATAACAACCTTCAAGAAAGCAAAGCCCAGAATATAGTGTTATTTATAATGACATGTCAAAACATTTCCAGCAGTGAGTGGTGTGTAATTTGCTAGTTCCATCTAATGGCGCCATTAGATATCCCCTACAGTTTTGCTCAAATGCCAGTCTGTACCAAAGGGCCATCCATAGCAGTCTACTCCCTTCCAAGAAGTAACTGATACATACATTTTTGTTGTCCAAATTTTAAGATACTCTATTGCATTTATAAACTAAAGATACCTTCAACAATGACCTGCTCTTTGAATTATACACTGAACAAAATTCATCATAGTATTACTCCAGGCATATTTGCACTTAAGTTTGTTTCCATAGTAACAAGGACAAAGTAAATTGATTTTTTTTAGAAATTTCTAATTGTACTACATATCTTTGAAGTATAATTCATAAGTATATGTGCATATATGTATACATAATTTATATACACACAAGTATGTGTATAGGTTTTGTCATTTACTAGTCATAAAGTACAGACAACTAGAGGTTATTTCAGGTGAAAAATTCAGAAGTATGGACTTCTTAGATCTAAACTTGACTAAAGAGATTTGTTCAGAAAGTTATCACAAAATAAAGTCATCTCAATCATTTCTGTATTAGAAAGAAAATCAATTCCTTATAAAAATACCTAACTATGCAAAAATTAATGGATTAACAGCAAAAATTATAGCAATTATCATATCAGCATCCCAATCTCTATTACTCCTTACTTATTATCTGTGTGCTACAGGACAAACAACTTTCCTCATCTGTCAGCATTTCCTCATTTGTAAAATGGTATGGACTGCGGTTGTGGATGGGTATGAGAGTAAGGCAGAGGGGGAAGGTATCTAGACTAGGTAATCTAAAAGTTCCCTTCCTAATGTAAACCTTATGACCTTAAGAATAAGCATGGGGGGGGGGCAACTAGGTGGCACAGTGGATAAAGCACCGGTCCTGGATTCAGGAGTTCCTGAGTTCAAATCCGGCCTCAGACACTTGACACTTACTGGCTGTGTGACCCTGGGCAAGTCACTTAACCCCCATTGCCCCGCAAAAAAAAAAAAAAAGAATAAGCATGGGTTATGCATCTAATTTTACATGTATTTGTTCTAAGTATTATGCAAAAACAATTTCAAAATTTTTTGACCACTTCTAGCAACTCTATATTCTATAATGCATATATTAATTTTTTTAACTTAGATGTCCTTTTTTTAAAATAATATCTTCTAAGCCAGGGGTTTCCAAATCTTTTTGTTCACCATACCCTTTGACATGCAGTAAACCTTCCCATTTCTTCTATTAATTATGAAAGAAAATAAATTCTAATTTACCATGCATATACATATAAGAAATAAAATAATTAATTTCAATAGAATGAAATCGTTACTTACTAGAATTCTCAAATTTTATTGCAATGTCTTGTACCCACCGGGGGTAGGCATACTTTAGGTGGAAAACCCTTGTTCTAAATAGTCTTCAGTCAGCACAAGTATAAGTTTGGTCAAAAGAAAAGAACACCATGGTTGAAAAGAGAGGGTTTGAAAACCCTGGATTCCCCACTCATAATCTAAGTGATCTTGGGCAAACAAGAGAACAAAAATTTCTCTAAACTTCAATTTCCTCATCTTTAAAATTAAGATAACAATAGTTGTACTATCTACTTTTCACTATTGCTATAAGAATCAAATCTGATGAGATAAACAGATATACTTTAACCATAAAACTATTTAAAAGTCAGCTATAAGGGGCAGCTAGGTGGCACACAGTGGATAGGGCACTGGGCCTGGAGTCAAGAGTGCCTGAGTTCAAATCTGGCCTCAGACACTTAACACTTACTAGCTGTGTGACCCTGGGCAAGTCACTTAACCCCAATTGCCTCACTAAAATAATTTTTAAAAATTTAAAAAATTAAAAATTAAAAGTCAGCTATAGTTATAAGATCCAGAAAAGGAAATCTCAATCTTTTCACTGGACATAGATTAGAAAAGCAACCCTATCCTCTAGCTAGCATTTGAGAATCATGAAAGAATAAAGGAGAAATCTTAGAATAAAGATCTCCAGCACCAAAAAGAAATTAAATTTCCCAATTACACATAACAATTGTTTCCTCTACATCCAAATCATTTCTCCTGCTCAGTTGAGTCACCTCTATTTTCCCTGCAGTTAAATGGCCAATTTATACTCCTCCATAGCATCTCACTGTATCAAAAGGCAGGCAACCTTGGTTGCCCAGAAGTGGGTGATTTAAAAAAAAAAAGTCAGGAAAGATTTTATCAATTTAATGGCAGCTAACAAGGAAAGGCTTCAAATAATAAGATACTTCTAAATTATAAAAAAGGATTTTAAGTAATTCTTTTCAAAACAGAAAAAGAGTGAAAATGATCTCAAAAACCATACACTATCCTTCATCAGGTGGTTTCATGCAGGTTTGTTCATCTTATTGTCTGCTTGATTGACCCAATATTTATTTTTTACAAAGGACTCCCTCAGGAATTAAGTAAAATTGTTGCCTAGGATAAAGCTCACTTAAGTAAAGATGAATATAGTCAATTTCTTCAAATGATGTATTCAATGTAGATCAACTATTTTTAATGATCATCCTGGAAGATAGTAGGGCCCATATGTATCATGTTGCTTCTCATTCAAACACATAGCTTCTAATCCTAATATATTTGTTTTCTTTAAAAAGTAATCTCATTATTTTATAGTAATACTTCCTAAGACAGGGGTCTTTAAATTATTTTTGTGCAGTGGACCCCTGTGGCAATCTGATAAAGGCTCTGGATTCTTCTCAGAATAATCCCTTTAAACATATAAAATGAAATACATAGGACTATAAACGAAACCTTCTAAAGACTTCAAACTACAGAATTATCATCATTAAAATAAAATAGCTATTATTGGCTGACTGCTCATTTGGAACAAAATGCCCATTGAAAAAGACAAAACAATGTTATTTTTTGGTTTATAAAGCTTTGCCCCCCATCAAATGGGGAATGGCTAAATAAATTGTTTTATATTATTATGATGGAATACTATTGTGTTATAAGAACTGATGAGTAGGATGCTCTCAGAAAAAATGGAAAGACATGATCTGATGCAAAGTGAATTTTACAGTAGAAAATTAATTTATATGTTCTTTTTTACTTAAAGCAAAATCAATAGTCATGCAATGATCTGATCAGTGGTAGCCTTTATCCTTTTCCTTTCAATCAGATATGGATAAAAGGGAGAGTTAATTTCCCCCCCAAAGACTTAAAGCATCTTTGGTCAGGCTTTTGTAAAGTTAATGTGAAAAAGATGAAAGGGCTGTCCAAATTAAGCCACTGCCCTATTTTTAGAAGTTGCATACTAAGAGTTGTCCCTAGGTTATGGGAATCGGCATGATTCCCCCACACATGAGCTTTGGTGGAGTAACAACTATTCTAGCTCAGAATAATCTAGTTCCACCTGCAAGTGCTAAAAAGCAAAATAGATCTATGATTCATGGTCATACACATAGTTAATAAAAGTTCTCCTTGGTAAATTTGGAAGGATTACCCCCTTCTCTTTTTCACCCTTTTACCAACATCCTGTATGTTACACTTTTACAATTCTCTACGATTAAAAGTTTTTTAAATATAGACTGCATGATCACTTATACTAAAGGCTATGAAAGAGACGTATGCTTTCATAGAAGTATAACCATTATAAGATCACATATTTAGAGCTTGTAGCAACACTAGAAGCAACTTGATCCAATCCCATTAATTTCCAAATGAGGACTTGAGGCCCTGAAAGCATAAGTGACTTTTCTTTTTTTTTTCTTTTTTTGAGGGGAAGTAAGCATATTTTAAGTGACTAATATTATATACCAGTAAAGGATTGATCACCTAGTTTCCCTAACTTCTTGTGGTCTCAGGCCACATAGTAGAGAAAGCAGGGAGAGAGCTTCAGCATGTCAGTTAGTTTAAAGAGGCAAAAAGCCCCAGAATATCCGTGCTATCTCCCAGAGAGACAGACATGGTGTCAAGGAGACTTATGAGAACTCACAAGACCTACAAAACCTACACTGTCATAAAAGAGAGATCCAAGCCAAGAGAGATTCTTGTCTCTTCCAAAGATTTTTGTTCTCTTTTTCGAAAGAGGCAGGTCATTATACGTTGATGAGAGCTAATTGGTTAGTATTATTCAATTCCATTGGTTGACATGACTTGAAGGTGGTCTAAATTAAAATGAACTCTACAGATGACATCAGGGAAAAGACCCTTGCCCAAGTTGCATTGGACAAAGTCCATTATCTATGTATGGTTTGATCCCATTAGTCCTTCTCTGGACTAGACAAGAGAGTCTATCTCCATTTTTTTGTTCCCTTTGGTTTATCCCAAGTAAGATTTGTTGATGTTTTTTAAGAATTGTAGAAGGGGAAGAGGGAGGAGGGGGAACTGCAGCAAATGGAGAGGGGGGGACAGGGAGTGAAAGGATAATAAAAGGGAGGATGTGGTAGGAAATACATGGAGTATGGGTTTGGAAAAGGTGAGGGAAGAGGAAGGTGAGTCCAGGGAGATCCCAAAGGCATAGAAAAATTTGTAGGAGGAAGAGTTGAAGTAGATTGGGAAGGTAGAAGTCCAAGGTATGAGTGGTGGAGGGGGAAGGAGAAGCTAGGCACATATTCCCAGGCATTGTGTTCAGGTCTGTCATTCTACTCCAAAGATACCAATAAACCAATTCATTGGGAGTGCTATTCCCTATGACTAATTTTTAATTCCTAAGTATTTAATAATTAAAAGAAGCATATTTGGGCCACAAAGTTTCCCTTGATAAATCAAAATAAGTGTTTTTGTTTTGTTTTGTTTTACCAGGTATAACAGAGTTTAATAAGATGCTTTTTTTTCATTCCTGGTTTGACCGGTAAAGAACCTTTATCCCATTCTATAAGAATTTTTTCTAAGGGGGTTCCCTGAGGTACATATTTCTTACTGCATTTGACTCCTGTTATATGTATATAATTTAAAATTACTTTTTCTACACAGATAACCTAATAAAATCTTCTTGTGAACTCATTCTGTAAAAGGATTTGGGCCTGGCTTCTTAAAACAAAAGCCCCAAATCTCTCAGAAGGCCCTTTCCCTTACTTCCATGTCTGCACTTAGAAAGCAAAATCAGACAGTTTGAGAGTAAAGTTCCCCAAATACATAAACAGAAACAGGCATAAACAAAAATTCAAAAAATAGGGGCAGACATACAGGAACAGAAATTCTTACCCAGAAGATTGATTAAAAATCAATATCAGAAGTTTCAGATTTCAGAAAACCTTTAACGTGGTTTCCAAAACTGTGTTTTTTGAAATTAAATTTTGCTATTTCTATAAAAACCAGTTTTGGATAAGCATATTTTAACATATTAATATTATATACCATTAAAGCATTGACCATGAATTTCCCTAACATCTCATGATCTCAAGTCACAGGGTAGAGAAAGCAGGGAGAAAGCTTCAGTCATGTCAGTTAGTGTGAGCAAGAGAAAATCCCCAGAATACCCATGCTGTTTTCCAGAGACAGACATGGAATCAAGGAGACCTAAGAGAACTCACAAGACCTATAAAACCAACACTGTCCTAAAAGAGAGAGCCAAGCCAAGAGGATAAGTGACTTTTCTAGGGTCACATAGGTGAGGAAATCAGAAGCAGGATATTATAACCTAGGTGCTCTGAGTCTGGTGATTTACTCAGGTTTAAGTGCTCTTTGATTTCTTAAGTTAATAACACTATAGCATAGAGCAAAGATATTACATAATTATTCTTTAGTAATTTAAGCCAATGCAGTACTGTATATTCAGTTATCAATGAATTGTGAACTTGCTCTTGTTCTGGATTAACAAGGTCCCTTTTACTGTATTTATTGTGGTACATTGTGGTTAACCAAGGCCCTAAATATTTATCTTCTAAGCTGAAGGGACCAATCAACATTTGAGATCATGACTGACCAGGACACATTGTCGTGTATATGAACATTTACTCCTTAAACTGATGACCTAGATGGTCAACCAATCAGCTAAAAGGACATGAACTTTGTATTTAGAGTGGACATTTTCCCTGTATATTTACAGCTGTAGGACCATCTGTGAGAGTCACAAGAACATCTATTGAATTCATATTCTGTACTATTTTGAAATATGTTCAGAAGATACAATGGGAGGAGTTTATGGGGTATAAATGCCATCTTCTGACTCTGCTCTGAGTCTTCAGGTCCTAGACCTGAGACCAACTTTACTGTGAGACAGGTATCCTCTCTCAATAAACCTATTTCCCTATGGCTAGGGGACTGGCTGTTTCTTTTTCTTCGTCGAACTTAGAAATTTTCACGACAAATGCAAATGTCAAAGCATCTTTTTTTTTTTTTTTGGAGGCAATCGGGGTTAAGTGACTTGCCCAGGGTCACACAGCTAGTAAATGTTAAATGTCTGAGGCCGGATTTGAACTCAGGTCCTCCTGACTCCAGGGCCGGTGCTCTATTCACTGCTCCACCTAGCTGCCCCAAAGCATCTTTTTTAAATAAGTTCATAGACCCCAGCTGAAGAAATCCTCCTCTAGATCTCTGATTCAGATTAAATAGGGGGGAAATAATTTTTGAATGAGCTTCTCTTGCTTCATATAGGAATATAGCTTTAATTTGGCAAGGAGACAAAAGGGAAAGGAAAAACACATAAAAACATTTACATAGACATTATTGCTCACAATTACTTTCCTTCGATTCTGTTGGCAATTAGGACTTATAAAGTAAACTATGTATTTGCAATATTATCCCTGGAGATGGACTATGACACTCAAAGATATTTTAAGGAAAAGATTACTTGGTTAAGAAGTGGGAAAACTAGGTCTTAGTCCTGCTTCTTCTACAAACTACATATTTGATCTTGGAAAAATCAATTTACTTCATTGAGTCTGTTTTCTCATTTGTAAAAATCAGAGGATTGCACCAAATGATCTCTAACATACAACTCTAGTGAATTATAATTCAATGAGTCTCTCTATGTGCAGGTGTAACTGAAAACACAAATCTATCACCAGTAGTCTTTTCTCCCTCTATGCACTGTGATTAATATGAAAAATATCAGAGATGAGAATCTATCTATACAGTTCTCAGATTTGATAAATGTCCTCAAACCACTTTATTCAAATTCATAACAAGACAGTTACTGGAAACTCCTTCTACCTCACTATTTGTTGACATTCAATTTTCATTATGGCTTAGCATTTATTAAGCATCCAATCTGTGACAGGTACTGGACAGATAATGTAAAATGCATTGCTGTCAAATCCATGCAATGAAAATTTAATTTTATATGACAATGTCATCCCACTCAACAATTCAAAGATAGCAAATATCAAAAAAATAAGATCTCAACAATGAACAAGCAATGTAATTATTTTAACATTGTTGAATGATTTTTCTACTTCATAGATCTTGAGTATACACGTTAATAATCTAGAAAGTTGTCTACATTCACTACTTCAACTTCCTCACTATTTATCCACTCAGCTTCTTTCAAACTGCCTTTCAACCCATTATTCTACATAAACTGCTCCCTCAAGTTTATTCATTATTCAATTCAATTACTTTTTTTTCAATCTTACCTACTTCTTTGATTTTCCTATAGTACCTAACTCTTGAGAACCCCCTTTGTCCTGAATATGCTCTCATCTCTGGCCTTTTTGGACTCTGCTATTTTCTGTTTCTCTTCCTATCTGATCATTCCATATAAGGTATCATTCACAGGTATCAGCTCTGATACCAGTGGTGTAACCTTGTACAAATTAACCTCTCTGAGCTTCAGTTTCCTCATTTGCAAAGTAGAGATTGTAATATCTACATGCAATATTTGTGTATGTGAAAGGATTTTGAAAAAGATTTGACAAACCTTAAAGCATAATGTAAATATGAATAGTCATTATTGTTGTCATATCCTATCATTAGATTATAAATTCCTTTTAGGCAGGAATATTGATATTTTTCATACATCTATCTCTAGTCCCTATGATGGTAGGTTTGTACATCATAGTCATTTAATGTTTGATTAATTTAATTTAATAATTCCAAAGTTAGGACCATTGCATTGTTGAGTTGGAAAAGCATATTAATATCATCTATCCCAACTTGCTGTTTGATACAGGAATCTCTTTTACAATATCCCTGAAGAAACACACACACACACACACACACACACACACACACACACACACACACGCAAAAATCAATATCCCAGAACAAATAGCCATTAAGACTCCCTGGTAATGGGAAAAGTCCAGTTGTTAGAACTTTCTCTCGATATGGATCCCATATTCCACAACTCTATCTTTTACTCTTTTGTCCTAACTTTGCAATCTGGACATAAAAACAAGAAGTCTAGTTGTGCTTTCATATGGCATTACTTCAAATATTTTAAAACACCTATTCTATTTCTCCCTGAGTCTACTCATTTCTAGCATAAATATAACCAGTTCAACTTTTCCTCAAATAACAAAGTTTTCATACTCCTCATCATCCGGATTTTCCTTCTTTAGACTTGAACAGGCTTGTTATTATTTCCATTCAGATGTGCTGATATTTGAGCACATCTCTGCACATCTCTGCATGTGGTCTGACCAGTGCAAAGAATAGCATAGCAACTAGCTCCTTTATTAACCAGTGTTACATGTTAAATTTCACAATCTTCATACCCCTCTCTCTCAAACCTTCAACTTCAACTCTGTAATGCATAATTCTGATAATTGATCTTCTTTCTCATTTAGCCCAGAATCAGGCCTTTATATCACCTTCACTGATTAATGTACCACTCCTCCCCTTTCCAATTTCCCTTTAGTAATGTTCTTCCCCTTTTTTTAATCATAAAAATATTTTATTATTTTCTAGTTACATGTAAAGATAGTTTTCAACATTTGTTTTTATGAGATTTCTAGTTCCAAATTTTTCTTCCTCCCTTCCTTCCCTCCCCCCTCCCCAAGACAGCAAGAAATCTGATGCAGGTTGCAAGTTTTACATATACATATACATATACATATACATATACATATACATATACATATATATACATATATATGTGTGTGTGTGTGTATCCTTTTTTGTTTTTCTATTTTCTTATATATATAAAACCTCAAAAAAGAAAATAGAGAAACAAAAAAGTAGAAACAGTGTGGTTCAATCCACATACAGATTCCACAGTTCTTTTTTCTGGATGTGGAGAGCAATTTCCATCATGAGTCCTTTGGAATCATTTTGGATTACTGTATTGCTGAGAAGAGTTAAGTCTAGCCCAGCTGATCCTCACACAACACTGTTGATACTGTATACAATGTTCTCCTGGTTCTGCTCACTTCATTTAGCATCAGTTCATGTAAGTCTTTCCAGGTTTTTCTGAAATCCATTTTCTCATCAGTGCTTACAGCACAATAGTATTCCATTACATTAATATACCACAACTTGTTTAACCATTCCCCAATTGATGGACATCCCCTCAATTTCCAATTCTTTGCCACCACAAAAAAGAACAGCTACAAAGATATAATCTTTTTGAAGGTAAATACTTTCTTACTTTTTTTTTCATTTGTGTCTCTAGCACTTAGTCCAGTCCCTTGCACATAATAAGCACTTAATAATGCTTTATTATCATCATCAAGTTTGCATACTGTGTCATTTGAAATATTTGAGGGAAGCTCGTCCCTGGTCAAAGGTATTGGAGAACTTAGCTGGGGTTTCTAATATATTGCTAGTTATAAATTAGAGGCTTTTGCACCAGTTTTTGCTGCAAGCATTTATTAATTTGACCACATATAAACCCAGCATAGAATCCCAGGAAGGGGGGCTGGGCAGAGCCAGCCAAGGGGTAAGGTAAGTCAGTATCTAGGAAAGACAAAGCAAGAACAGAAGAGACAGACCGCCCCCCCTTCCCCAAGGATGTTTATCCTCTCTCAGGTAGAGGTGGGTCACTTCACATTGATCCAAGCTAATTGGCCAGTAACATTCAAGTCCATTGATTGACATGACTTGGGGGATCACCAAGGTGAGTTAACTTCCTTTCGTAGTCAGGAAGGGTAATCTACATTTCTTTTGCATTTCTACTGACTCTGGACTGGCTCTGAGAAACTAGCCAGAGTTCCTGAGTTGGGGGGTCTCTGGATCCCCTCAAGTCCCTTTATTAATAATTATTTTCTCCCAATAGGTCTTTAGGCAATCATGACACACTGTTGACTCATGTTGAGATGGCAATTGGCCAAAATCCTTATTTGTTTGTTTTCATGTGAATTGACATGAAGTGAAGTCTTCTCCCATCCTCTATTTGTCCACTTGGTTTTTGGTTTTTGGTTTATTTGTTTGTTTGTTTTTTGATTTTGTTTTGTTTTGTTTTGTTTTATTTGTTTTTTGGTGTGGGGCAATGAGGGTTAAGTGACTTGCCCAGGGTCACAAGCTAGTAAGTGTCAAGTGTCTGAGGCCGTATTTGACCTCAGGTCCTCCTGAATCCAGGGCCAGTGCTTTATCCACTGTGCCACATAGTTGCCCCGATTTTTTTAACTTAATTATAGGCCTGAATATTTTTTGTTGTTCAGTCATTTCCCAATCATGTCTGACTCTTTGTGACCCCATTTGGGGTTTTCTTGGCAAAGATATTGGACTGGTTTGCCATTTGCTTCTCAAGTTCATTTCAAAGAGGAAACTGAAGCAAGCAAGGTTAAGTGATCTGCCCACACAACTAGCAAGTGTCTGAGGCAAGATTTGAACCCAGGAAGGTAAATCTTCCTAATTTAAGACATGGTGATTTATCCATTGTACCACTTAGCTGCCCCTGAATATTTATTCCTATTACATTTGACTTGGGTCTATCATGTTCCAGCATATTAAGGTTATTAAATCAGGGGGTGGGGGGCAGCTAGGTGGCACAGTGGATAAAGCACTGGCCCTGGATTCAGGAGTATCTGAGTTCAAATCTGGCCTCAGACACTTGAAACTTACTAGCTGTGTGACCCTGGGCAAGTCACTTAATCCTCATAGGCCTGCCCCCCCAAAATATATATAAAACCCTGACTTTGTCATCAAACATATTAATTATACCTTCCAGCTTTGTGCAATGAGAACATGTCACAGGGATGACTTCCATTGCTTTGATTCAGCTAATAAATAAGAATGGTGATTAGCATATAGCCAAGAACAGAACCCTGTAGCACACCACTGGAATCCTCCCAGATAGACAACCATCCATTAATCGAAATTCTTCAGGTAGAATAACTGAACCTGCTTAAATTAATCTGATGAACTACTCTCTTCCAACTCACATTTTTTAGGCTGTTTATAAGAATTACATGAGAAATTTGGTTGAATACCCAACTGAAACAGTCTACAATATTAGCACTCTAGCATCTCTAGCAAAAAGAGAAATGGGTTGGTTTTAAATTATTTCTACCTGGTAAATTAACACTGACAAGGTTAAATAGAAAGAAAAAAGGGGAGCCTGGCATTCAACCCAGGTCCTCTAACTCTAAATACTGTCCTTTTTGCATTGCATCATATGACGTTTCTGAAATAAACATTTTCCCTCTTTCAAAAATGTTTTTTTCTTAATTTCTGACTTTTTTCAAGATTTTAAGATTTTTATCCATTTCTGTACAATATGCAAAAATAAAACTATCAGAAGCTATAGTGTTGTCAAACATGACTTAGTTGTCATGATTATTTTTAAGTTGATGTAAAAAATACTTGCTAATCAGTCAGTTATCTCTAACTGCAACATCTTTCAGTTTAGATATAAAAATGTAAAACAATTACTACTCCATCAATAATCTAAAATTTGAAGTAAAAATTTATCAGAATGGTTTCAATGTTTTGATAATTAACAATTGACAATATATGAATGTATTCAATTGCCCCCAATATCGTTATCTTCCTTCAAGAAAGTTCTCTTATGTAAGATAATTATTTCCAGAGAATAAAATTAAGAACTACCTTGAAAAACCAGTTCCCCTACTTTTTTAAGGTAATAAAACTCATTGTCCCTGAAATCATTCCACTTAATTCTCCCTTGCTCACATATCCCAAACCCCATTTTGCTGAGTGAAATTTAATAAATCTCTCAGTCTGGGATTAAATTTTACTGTTTTATGAACTGTTAAATTGCATTGTATGCTTATTAAAGCTGGTGTTCTCTCACTTCTAGATACATTTCCAACTCTACCCTGGGGTACAATTAACAACCAAAGAGATTTTGTTTCCACCATTGGAGTGAATTCCAGCAGGGAGCGATACATGAAGATCAGCAAGTAATCGGTCTATAAAAAATGGGCACTTAATATTCCAAATATGCCTCAACCTACATAAAGCATTTTTAAAGGAGGGCAATATTTCAAATTAATAATAATCATCAAGTCATGGGGTTTCTGTTTAGTTAAAATAAGACTGTTAAAAATATATTTCAAATATTAGAATAAGATAACAACATAGTTAACAAACAACCTGCATATAATATCTACACATAACCTAAGGTTATGTGTAAATAAAACAAGTTGTTTCATCTTCTTAATGTCAAATATTTCATCTTCTTAATATAAAAAATATTCATCTTAATATCAAAAATTAGATCAGCATGCATTATTCATGTGGAAATATATTCAAAGTTCTACTTTTTGAGAACAGGTTTTTTTAATGGTTATTAAAAATGAATTTTGGAAATTAAATAAAAAGTGAATCTTGGAAGTTGCAACAAAATGGAAGGATAACTTTCAAGTTCTCCTTGGAGAGGTAAATAAGGAAATTGAAAATGCTGGTTTTATTTTTTTTCCAAAGCTAACAGGATACCTCATTTCGTAGGATACTTGTTCATCTCATATCACAATGCTCATGATAAGTATTTGCAGAAAGACCCATTTGAAGATGATTGCACCTTAAGTGTACCATGTATTATACGAGATGAAGAGGTCAATAAATTCTATTAATAATCTCCAAATTAAATAGGTATACATATTAATACTAAGTAACTTCAACTCCAAAGTGGGCATCTGGGAAGATTGAGGCAGCATGGTAAAAGGAGCAATGGTTTTAGAGTCAGGGGATATGATTTCAAATCCATTCTCTAATACCACTTTTTAGGTTTTAGCCAAGTCATTTAATCTCTCTGTGCCTTAGTTTCCTCTTTTCAAAATGAGAAGGTTGGACTATATAGCCTCTGAGGCCTCTTCCAACTCTCTATATATGATTCTATGATGGAAAGTATATCTGTGCTAAGAAAAATCAAGAGACCAAAGCTTCTAGACTTCATATCATGAATGTTTTCTTCAAGAAGAGTTAAACCATACTAGATATGGTAACACTGAATAATAACACTAAAAGAAAAATCAATTATATTCTAACAGGCAGGAAATGGCATTATATATGTGAATCATTTCTGAATCAACTGCCAGTATACATTTAATCCATTGACTAAGAGAAAAGAATAAAATTGTAAAATTCAAAGAAATCATATTTTAAATAAGATAGGGCAAAAATAACATCAGTGTAAAACTAGGATAAATAATAAAAAGAAATAACCCCAGCCTAACCTATTAATATAAAAAATAGGAAAGGGATTAGAGAACAAAAATGGACATAGACATATGAAATTTCTTAATGATGTAAAATAAATTTCTAGTTTAAAGGAAAGCAAAAGAGCTTAGATATAACCTTATCCAATAAACATGTTTTCCCCTTTCAAAGAAGAGATATGACATCGAAGAATAAGGCTGGTTTGTGAATTAGTTTAGAAAATCTTATGGAAGGGAGTGGTAAAAGATTATGAGCAATATTGTCTTATAAATCAAGAAGAGGTAGAAAAGAAAGTATAGTGGTAAAGTATCCAATTAAATGAAGTGTCCAATTGGTGAAGTATCCAATTAAGTCAGATCATTCCAAGATCATTAAAACTTGAAACTCAATGAAAAAAAAAAGATAAGAAATGGGAAAGGACTGCCAAAATAACTTGAACAATATTCTTCATCAATTACAATGAAACCATCACACATAGTTTCTAACATCAGTATCCAAAGTGCATCATAAAGAAATGGAAATGGCATTTTAGTAAACAATAACAAGTCAAGAAGTATTTTAGGTGCCTGCTATATGCCAGGCACTATGAAAGTAACAAAACACAGTCTATGTTGCCAAGAAACTCACATTCCAATGGACCTTATTCTTCATAAGAAAATAAAGAAAGGGAGAGAAGCCAAATTAAACAAAGTATAAACAGAAGAGTCCTAAGTAGAAAAGAACACAGTTTTGAAGCATGGAGTGATTGATTCTCAAGATATCTGAAGGAAACCAAACACTTGGCAAAACTCATAGGCCATATTATTAAGAGAGAGAATCAGACAGAGACAGACAGAGACAGACAGAGACAGACAGAGAGACAGAGAGAGAGAGAATACCAGTAACAACTGTGAGACTAAAATTGGGTATTAGATCATAAATCTACCCTACTTAACCTTTCCCTTAATTTATCTCCCAGACTAGTAAATGGAAGAAGCTTCTGGTTTTCTAGATAGAGCTTTTATTGTATGGTAGTCACAAGGTGATGTTGATTAGAAGGATAGGAAAGTAGAAATACAATACAAATTGTCTTAACTCTAGGCTTAGTCTATATTCTGTATAAAACTCACCAAAAGCCGAAGGCCACCTTTGGGGAGAGAGACCGAGTCAAGGGCATGCTGTTAACCGAGAGCCAGGCCGAGTCAAACTCCAGTCCACGTCTGTCTGTGCAGCGCAGCCAGGAGACCAGCGGAGCAGGAAAAAAGGCCCCACTTCCGTTCTCTCCTTGCCTTTTAAGCTCGCACCCCGGAAGTCGAGTGCTCAGCAGGCAATCTGGCATGGGTCACAGGCAGACTGGTGTGCATAGCTCATGCTGTTGGTCTCCTCCCCAAAAGGGTGGTCCTAAAAAAAAAACTGGCTTCTCTCCATTATCTAACCGACTGTTAAAACTTTTTACCACATTACTAATGTATAAATCTACTCTCACCTTTATTAAATCTTCGTAAGAGTAATCTACTCATGAACTGATAGCACCTTTGATAGAGGTATGAGAAAGTTACAAGCAAAACTTTCACAAATGATATAATATAACCTTGCAGATATGCAATTAACTGGAAGATGTAAAAAGTACAAAATCCCATTTGGTTCATTTTTGTTTATAACAAAGAAAATTTGATACATTAGAGCAAAATATCACCTTAAAGGGTCTTCTCCAACAAAATATTTCCCATGCATATGCTAAAATTATGAGATCTGTTGAAAATGTAATAATAATAAGTATGTATATATAATAATAAGCATGTGTGTATAATCTTACTATACACCATGTTTTATGTTAAGTACTTAAATATTATCTCATTTGATCCTCACAACAACCCTGAAAGGCAGGTGCTATTCTGCCCATTTTACAGTTGAGGAAACTGAGGCAAATCAAGGTAAAGTGATTTGCTAGGGTCATACAGCTAGTACATATCTGAAGCTGAATTTGAACTTAGGTTTTCCAAACTCCAGACTCGGCACTCTATCTACTATGCCACCTAGCTGCCTCAACAAATATAACTTTGATTAATTAATTAAGCACTACTATAGTTAGATTTATGTTCATAAAAAGTTTTTGTCATTTTCATGGATGACCAGCATCCAAAGCAAAGGACAGTTTATAAAGTCCTCCATTTGCTCCTATTTGCCAATGGCATGAACCTCCCTCTAATTTCCAACTATTAGTTAGCTTTCAGCTTTGGCAACAAGCAGAAGAACTATAATTCTAATTCCCCATGACCACATTTCAAATACTTAAAGACAGGTAATATTCTATTTTCTAGACTAAACAATTAATCTGTGTAGAAAGGAAAAGTTATAGATATAAACAATGTTTTATATGTGAGAGAAGTGAAACAAAATTCCAAGTCATCAATAAAATATGTAAGGCATAGTTTTTTACTAATAATCATCTTAAGGGGTTATAATCCTGATGTGGTCAAGTAGTCTGGACATCCTTAACAAAGGACTTTGTCCCTCTCAACCAGTGATAATTAAAATCTTACTTTGAGGGGCAGTTAGATGGCTCAGTGTTTAAAGCACTGGCTCTGGATTCAGGAGTACCTGAGTTCAAATCCGGCCTCGGACACTTGACACTTACTAGCTGTGTGACCCTGGGCAAGTCACTTAACCCCCATTGCCTGCAAAAAAAAATCTAACTTTGAGATTTGAAGTTTCTAAAATACAATTTTGTTTTCTAATACAACAAATTAATGTAATTTGTATTGTTTGCTATGGTCCAGAAGGCAGAGTAGATAATGAGGGGACAGATTATCTGGATTCAAGTCCCCATCCCACCTTGAGAATAATCCTAAATATACATACCAATTTTGTGCTGCCTGAGGAAAGTCATTAAATCTTTCAGATCCCTAAGCAGTTTTCTATGATTATAAGTTATATTTACTGATCTGGAACAGCTAAGTGGTGCAATGGATAGAGCACTGGCTCTGAAGTCATGAGGACTTGAGTTCAAATATCACCTCAGACACTTACTAGCTGTGTGACCCTGGGCAAGTCACTTAACCCAATTGCCTGAAACACCTGGAGCCATCTCTAGTCATCCTGACATTTGTCTTGCCACTGGACCTAGAAGCTGGTGACCTAGTGTTGTTGGTGACCTTGTACAGCCCTCCCTCATTTAAATCCAATTCAGTGCAAGTCATGACATCATCTCCCAATGTCATGATCCTCCTCAAGAATGAAGGACAAACAACAACAGCAATTCACTGGTCCATGTGGGTAGAGAAAATTTCTTAAATCAATGAAATGACATTGTTTACTATATTTTACATATTTCATTCATGGAAATAACCAAAAAATCCTACCAAATGGTAAAGATACAAATATATTAAACTGTGATAAGTGAAGAAACATTGTGTCTTTGTCTATTATTGAAGTCAACCGTGTTATTTGCCTTTTTTTGTGTGCTTTTTGAGCACTCAAGCCATGGCCTAAGACCTCAGTACCTTCTAAGGTACTTAACAACTTGGTTTATTTGCTGGGTGCAAAATAAAATTTTATTCATTTGATGGAAGAATATAGCCTTTTATTTGGAGCCATCCCAAATATAAGCCAAAGTCTCAGTAGTTGCCTCAAAAACAGTGACATTCACCATAGCATTTGCTTTTCTGCCTAAAAGATTAAGGTGATTTTTTAACACCTTTTGAACAGGCACAGTGGAAATTCAATCTCCCAATACAACTTTACATCATTTGCCAGGAGATTGCTTTTCTTTCTCCTTCCAGGATTAGCACAATAAGAAACAGCAGTTGTTTAGCCAATCTGATTTTTAAATTCATCTTTGTTTGGCATAACAGTTCCTTAGCAAGCAATTATGTATGATGGCCCTGTTTTTCTCTCTTCAAAAGTACATATAAAGAAGAAAATCCTTGCTTTTTAGAATAAACAGATTCTTTTCACAATTGGGTATAAAAATATTATTAAATTAGTGTTTAAGCAATGAGTTACAGTTTGTGGCCTAACCAGACTCCAGTGTCTTCCTACTGGCACTCAGAGTAATAATAAAATTTTCTGTTTGGCATTTAAAGTCCTTCACAGCCTGGCTCCCACCTCCCTTTCTAGTGTTGTTGTTTTGTTGTTGTTGTTGTTTTGTTTTTTTACATATTCTACAGTACAGTGAAACTGGCCTACATATTTTTCCTCAAACATGACAGCCCATTGCCTATTTTTGTGACTTTACACAATCTCTTACCTTCTATTGTTCTCTCTCCTGATCTCCACCTAATGGAATCCCCTAATATCCTTCAAAGTTCAGCTTAAGCATTACCTTGTACATGAGGCCTTTTCTGATTTCCCCCAGCTATTGATGACTCCCTTCCCTAATTACCTTATATTTAGTGTGTGTATGTAAATCACATACATAGTACAATAAATAATGTAATACATATATGTATTATATACATAACGTCCATTTGGTCTCCTGTGATATAATGTAAGTTCCTTTTATGTTTCCCCAATATATACTTTTTAGCACTTGACAAGTGCTTGGTAAATGTCCATTGGTTGATTCATGAATTTGCCAAGAAATTTCAAAAGAAATTACCAAAATGTACACTTCCCAAAAAAAACAGGTCCACAACAAGTCCAAATTTAAGTCTAAACTGTAAGATAAAGTACTGTGAGAGGCAGCAAAAAAAGTAAAGAAAATTACTCTTTTTTTTTTCATCACATTAAGTGCAGTCAGAATTTTTAGTACATTCTTGAAGACATAATGTTGCCTTCGTGCCATTTTCCTGACAGTATCTGGCAATATTCTTAAATGTTTTGGGATCCAAATGGTCACAAATCCATCAGTATGACTTACAAGAGTGTTACTTTCATTTTTTTTTAAATCTCTAAAACAGGCAAATAACTCCCATCATCATTTTTAATGAAGGCTTAGTTTTGTTGGTGTTTTGGATTTACCTCAGGTCTAGGCAAAATATCTACAAGGGCAGGGTAAGGGGGGATGGAATGGAGAGGAAGGTATCAAGTCTGTTCTTTTATTGGAATAGGATACTCTTAGTAAATTCAAATTCAGTCTTCCCAACCTTATCTATTCATTGACACTGTTTTCCATTTCAAAATTGCAACTTTATACACTGTGTGTGTACTCTTTTCAAAAATGATTGCTTGATAAGGATTTAAAAGAAGAGGTAGGAGGAAAGTGTGACTGAACAAGAACTACAACAAAGCCAAAGCAGGACTATATTTCTATTAGGCCTAATACTTTGAAGTCAGTTCTTTGATAAATGATTCCTAAGTGTTGTTGTTGGTTGTTGTTGAGTCGTTTTTTTTCAGTTATGTTCAATGCTTTGAGACACGCTTTGGGGTTTCCTTGGCAAGGATACTGAACTGGTTTGTCATTTCCATCTCCAGTCATTTTACAGATGAGAAAACAGGCAAACAGGGTTAAGTGACTTGCCCAGGCTAACATAGCTAGTAAGTGTCTCAAGCCACATTTAAACCTAGGTCTTCCTGACTGCAGGCCCTGCACTCTATGCACTGGGCCACCTAGTTGCCCCCAGGTGCTACTTTTGGCAAAACTATTTCCTAGATTCATAGCTTGTAAGGAGCATGTTCTTAATTTGGGGGGGGAAGCAATGAGGGTTAAGTGACTTGCCCACGGTCACACAGCTAGTAAGTCTCAAGTGTCTGAGGTAAGATTTGAACTCAGGTACTCCTGAATCCAGGGCCAGTGTTTTCTCCACTGCACCACCTAGCTGCACCCAAGGAGCATGTTCTTGTGTTTAACACTCTCCACCACGTCCTTTTGATAATAGTGAGAGAAGCATTCTTTAATTAGTGGGTGTGGGGTTTTTTTAATCTACCATTTATTAGATTCCAAATAACTTGCTTGGAGTTATTTGAAGTTAATTTGTCTCTCAAAGAAATGGCTTCAGAACTCCCTTAGATGACCTAGCCTCAGAGACTTGACACTTGCTGGCTATGTGACCCTGGGCAGGTCACTTAACCCTCATTGTCCGCCCAAAATAAAAGTAAAAAGTTCCATGACAATGATATATCATGTTACTAATTGTCTCATGACTTGAAAAAAAACAATTGGAGATTTTCAAACTTTTACATATATGCATACTTATATATGTGTTTTCTCATCAAATGTCCATGTATTTTCCCATCCTTGAACTGACATAGGTCTGTAGGTAGGAGTTAATTGAACATGGAAGATATATTATTTTTTCTTGTTTTTTTATACTAGGAAAAAAGATATTACAAAAAGATAGATGCATAATGAATTAAAACAGTTTTTTTTTGTTTTTTTGTTTTTTTTAGTGAGGCAATTGGGGTTAAGTGACTTGCCCAGGGTCACACAGCTACTAAGTGTTAAGTGTCTGAGGCCGGATTTGAATTCAGGTACTCCTGACTCCAGGGCCGGTGCTCTATCCACTGCGCCACCTAGCTGCCCCGAATTAAAACAGTTTAAGGGGCAGCTAGATGGTGCAGTGGTTAAAGCACCAGCCCTGGATTCAGGAGTACCTGAGTTCAAATCCAGCCTCAGACACTTGAGACTTACTAGCTGTGTGACCATGGGCAAGTCACTTAACCCCCATTGCCTAAAAACAAACAAACAAAAAAAAACAAAAACAAAAAACAAACAAAAAAACAGTTTAAGTCAGATATTTTTTAAAAAGATTTTTGCAAAAAATAAGATGGAACTAGATCTGTGATTTCATTGGTTTAGAGAACTCTCAGTGATGAAATTCCTTTTACCCATGTAGATATTTACCTCTGTAATTTATAATGTCAGAAAGTTGCCTGGGGCCGTAAGTTTGTCCCAGTTCACACAGTCAGTATATATCAAAAATGGAATTTTGATCTAGAGATATTCATGCCTTAGAGGCAGGTCTCACCAGTCCTCTATCCATTATTTCTGTGTTGCTTTTCATGTATAAGTGACAAAAATCATTATTTCCTTTATACTCTGTTTTTTTTAAATAAATATCAAGTTCATTTGCTATCCTTAAAATAGCACGTAATTTGCCAAATGTTCATATACAATGTCTCATGAACTGTATCAAATAAGGTCTATTTTAAAACAAAATCATTACTTAAAATTATGAAGAATGCATAGAACAAATTCCTTGACAAATGCTTTGAATAAAGTAGCAAAACCATCAAATAAGTTGAAATCAAAATAATTAAAATAGTTATTAAAAGATGAGAAGACAAAATACATATTTGATAATGAACAATCAAATTTGTTCATAAGAAACTTTCTTCTATCATATCTAATCTCTTTTTCCATTATTATCTAAGAACCCTCACAAACATCCAAATCTGATGTTCCATTTTGGCATTAAAGTGATGTTGGGTTTGACTATTTCAGCAGAATAGGAATTCTGAGATATCATACATGCCACTCTGTACTCCCTTGGGCATCTCCTTGAGACCTCCTTGTAAATATGCCAAATAGAAGGGTCTATTGCTAATTCTTCTGTGAAGACTTTATAGGTCTGAGTTATGGATCACAACAACTCCAGATTCTATTTAACTTATATGCTTAAAAACAAACAAAAGGGGCAGCTAGGTGGCACAGTGGATAGAGCACCGGCCCTGGAATCAGGAGTATCTGAGTTCAAATCCGGCCTCAGACACTTAACACTTACTAGCTGTGTGACCTTGGGCAAGTCACTTAACCCCAATTGCCTCACTAAAAAAAAAACAAAACAAAAAAACCCTTTCAGCTTTTATTCTAATATGACTAAAAAAATCAAGACTAAAAAAATTATTTGATTTATCAATAAAAGAACACTGATAACCTTAAAAGGGGAAGTTCCAGTTGAATAGTAGGGATAGAAACCAGATTGAAATTAATTGAAAAGTGAGCAAGAGATTTAAAAAAGAAAACAAAGATTTGTAAAGAATTTTTTTTTATTTTTTGTGGTTTTTATTTTGATTAGGGGTTTCACGGTTGCAGAGAGGATAAATAGAAGATAATAAATTTTGAATACAGAAGGATAAATTTCTTTTCTATTGGGGAGGGATGTGGTATGGGGATAGGGGAAGCAATATGGAAGAAACCAGTGAATAAAATGAAATTGGAAATTTGGGAGAGTGGATGTTGGAGGAGACAGGAGAGTAAGGTAACAAATAGGATAGTTGATGTTGGCAACCTGGGTTGGGTTGGAACAAAGGAAGAGAGTATTTGGAATTATGTTGAAATGATTTGACCTGTAAATTTGGGGAGAATGACCTCAATGTATTCACTATACTATTTGGCCAGGTGCTCTTTCAGGGAGGGGTGACAATGTAAGGCAATTAAAGAGAATAAGAGATGATTTGGGACAAATGCCATGGGAGTGTCAATGGAAGAATTGGCTTGCTTTGGGAAAGGCCCTTATAACATTTGTATTGGACCAAATCAGCCCAGCTGTGGGACTTGCCCCTCAACAATAAGCAACTTGTGAGCCATTTGCTATAAAAAAGAAAGAAACTTTTCCCGAAGCACCACACCAAAAAAAAAAGAAAACCTTTACTTTATATATATATATATACACACATATATATTGCATATATATATATATATTACTTATATGTACTCATGTTGTTTCACAAAGAAATATGTAAACTACTTGAGGGCAGGGATTTGTATTTTTTAACAAATTACCCAGTACATAGAAGAACCATCCAAATTATTGAGGAATTGCTAAATTGCTGAATAATGATGCTTGAAAAACTAAAAATAAATGAAGGCAGTAAAATTATATAAAGATATTACATTTTTAAATATCCATACTTCTATTCTAACACCAGTTTCTCCAAGGTTTCAAAATCTTCAAATGTAACCCGAGATGAGAAAATGCCATATGCTTTCATTCTAATTTCTGAAGAATTTTTCAGAAAAGGAATCTCCTCCATACTCCATGCCTACAATTCTTGAAACCACGCTTTAAACTGAATATCTTCGAAGTTAGAAATGGCCTAAATCTCAGTGGTCCATTCTCTGACCCATTTCCCTTCAAGCTGCCAGCTAGCACAGCAGAAGAGGAAATTTTTAGGCTAGGGAATCAATGAGAATAATAACTGATTTGTTCAAAGTGAACTAAGGAAAAACACATAGCAATACCACCACCATACAACCACCATCTTTATAGCATACTTAACTGTGTTCAGTTGTAGATAATATACAAGCCCTAATCAAATTATATGTCAACGTATCTCTCCCTCATCTTTGCTTTTGCTTAGAAGCTAAACATTTGTCCAATATGGGGACTCTGAAAGAAATACCCATCATCATTATTTCCATGGAATTTCCTTTCCCATAATTTCGAAGTATAAATGAATGTTACTGCTTAAGAATCACTGTTAACCCTGCATCCCTACACTTGTACTTGGTGCTCATGTTGGTAGATTTTGTTTCATACTAGTCAGCTGAATTTATGAGCTGTCCAAGGCAATGATACTGATTGTCCCAAAGAAAGGAGGAAGGAGAATGGATTCATCTCTAGGGCTTGATCGTATATTTCTGCCATCCCAAACTCAATGACTATGATGGATTGATTCCCACATGTACCTTTCTTCCAGACCTTTGAGAGTAAGGTTACATGCCTTCAATACTTCATAAAAACTGACATGAAGATAAAGGTTTCAGAAAGGGAATGTGTGCCTTCCTCTATTTCTCTATTCAATCAAGGAAAGACCACATATATTAATACCATTTATGGAATAACAAATTGTTTAAATACATTTAGGCAAAACTAGTATTTACTCCAAATTCATATAGAAGTCTATTTTGGTGAAATAAGACCATCAATTCTTCTCACTTATTACCTCTTTGGTTCATTTAGATTAAATTCATCCTCCAAAGTAAATGTAAAGATCAATTACCTACTTCTGACGCAACTCAAATAACTGGCTTTCATTATAAGGATTTGTGTAGTTCCAAGGCAGAGCTTTCTAGCTAGAAAAATATACATATCTATCTAAAGATATAGCTATACCCAGGTCCCTAGGAAACTAAGTCATTATTTTATCAAAAACCTTTTTGAATTTTTCTGAAAGTCATTATAACCTTTTCTCTAAAAGGAAGTGCATAACAATAGGGGATCCTGATTACATCTCTTCTAAGTCATTTCCATGCAATTGAGCAATAAAGGGCTTGGTGTTGGTGTTGCCAGAAAGCCCCCAAATTGAGTTATTATTCATTCTTCACCATTTCCACCACAAGGATATATGGTGGAATATTTTCTTTAAAAGTGTGTGTGGGGATGAGCAATTGGAGTTTTCTGAACCATCTACTTTATATTAACCAAAAGACAATTATACAACTTTCCCCAAACTTCCCAACCGGTAGTTTAACAATGCAAGTGCAGGTTATTATCAAGTGTTCCAAAGGATAATATTTAGTTTTTTTTGATATTTTATTTCCATGTCCATTCTGTGAAATATTAGGATATCACTATGTCTTAACAGATATTATAAATTTTGTTTAAATTTGCTTAGAATTTAGGGCAAAGAATATGAGAGTTTTAAAATAGAAAAACTAGCAATGCTGGTTTTACTTTTCTTTGGCATGTGTCCCTTGGCTTGGCTTCATTTCCTATATTCCTGTAGAGAATCTGGCCACAGGCCTCATAGCACATGGCCTGCCAGCCACAGAATAAAGCAAAATGCAGTGCTAGCTGGAAAATAATTGTTTATGAATGATCATTCTGTCTCCAAATGAGACAGAACATAGAAATGACACCATACAATTACAGAAGACAATCTCCCTTCCTATATTGTATCTTCATTTTGCTATACTAATGAAAACCTACCAGTAAGAAATAAGATTATTTGCTTCTTGAAAATATTGATTTTGTCTGGCCCTAGTTTGAGGATGCACTACAGGAAAGATCAAAATCACCCAAATATTAGTCAATAACATGATTTAGGGCAAAATCTTTGGTTATATTGCCTTTGTGGTTTTTATATGACTTTTTTTATCTTGTCCTTTTTTTTTCAGGCAGTGCTAACACATTCACATATATCACTTTTAAAAGAATCCCTCAGGGGCAGCTAGGTGGCACAGTGGATAGAGCACTGGCCCTGGATTCAGGAGAACCTGAGTTCAAATCTGGCATCAGACACTTGACACTAGCTGTATGACCCTGGACAAGTCACTTAATCCTAATTACCTCACCAAAAAAAATCCCTCAAAATAAGTGGTTGTATGATTTTATCCTCATTTATCTACCCATTCATTCATTCAAAAATACTTCATAGGTGTGCACTTAATTGGTGCCTAAATTATACAGAGCATTGTGGTAGGTGTTAGGGAACATACCAAGTTCAAGAAAAGCATGGTCTCTGCCTTCATGGAGTTTATAATCTAGTATGATAATACACAAATTTTACAATGTCTCCCCACCAAAAAAAAAACAAACATTAATTGATCAGATCCACCATTTTTTTCATTATAGGAAATATTGCAAATTACTTTTATTAGAACTAGTACACTAGTACATAGGGACTAGACTTGTGATTATATTGCCATTAAAAAAAAAACTCCCACATGACAAAATTTCACCTATCAATATAAGTCAGAACCTTCTCTAAAATTTTTAGTCTTAGAGAGTTGCCTGGAATACCAAGAGGTCAATAAGTTGCCACAGGTTAAAAAAAAAATAGAATGTCAGAGGTAGGTCTTCAACTTAGGTCTTTCAGTTGCTAAGATCAGCTCTCTATATCCCCTGGCATGCTGCCTCTCTAGAATAAAAAAGGCAAGCAGGTATTTATTGATGGAGATTCCTATTTCAGAACATTCATAATTTATAGCACATGTACAATTTCCATAGCCAAAGGCTCCTCTCATGACCACACCACATATTCTCCCAACAAAAAGGAAAAGTACCTTGAGATATAACAAGAATTAGCATTATTATCCCCATTTTATAGATGATAAAATGAGGACAGATAAGTAAAGTGACTTGTCAAAGTCACACAGGAAACTGGTGAATGATAGAAATCAAACATCTTCTGATTCATTCCTCTCTAATTTAGTACCTCAAATATCCTGAGGTTCATGATAAAAGCAGATAGGTGTTAAATTAAATGATCCCAACTGAAATTAAATAGAATTATTTTAAATTAAAAGTCCATACACACCTGCAGTAAGGAATTAGGTGCCTTTTGAATGCTCATGTTTTCTTGTAAAAGAATAAGACAGTTAAATCAATATCATGTGATCACCATTTGAAATCATGAATGATCTTTTTCGCCAAGAGATGTGACATATTCTAAACATCATCCTACTGTGAGTGTGGCATTTTATAAGCAGTCAAGAACCAGAAATAATTTAATCTTTTAAATAATATATCAGATTCTTGTTTTAATTGGCAATTTCATAGGAAGTTTCTCAATGAATGATAAATATCTATTTTTAAAAAAAGAGCTAAGACTCCTTGTGCCCACTGTGTAAACTTCTGTCCTTGACAAGGAAGTCTTTATAGATCACACAGTGAGCAAGAAATGTCACTGTTGTTTAGGAAAACACTTCCTGATGGGCCACAAAATGTGTGAAGTTTACAGATAGCATGCAGATAAGTTTGGCACAGCATATATTTCTGCCATCTCTTGACTAAACAACATGTTTTCTCCATTTATACTTGAATTATTTGATTTCAAAACTAGTTCAGCAAACATTTATAAGTATCTACCATGTGTGTAGCACTGTGCTAAATGTTGGAGACATAAAGCCAAAAACAAAAATTACTCTTTCCTCCAGAGAGCTTAGAATATAGCTCACAGAAGAAATTGTGCATAAATTGCTATAATATAAATTAGAAAATTATTAACTGCATACTTTGTTCCATTTCATGAATCAGGAAAAGTGGGCATGATCTATTTATAACAGATGTGATCTCTTCATCTGACTTTGCTATATTCCTAAACCCAGGCAGAAGATATGATCCCAGGCATTATAAAACAATGAAAATAACAACCTTCTACAATGTCTTATTCTGTACAATTCTGGTCTATTCATTTCTGCAAATCATCAATAGAGTAGCCATCATATCCTAGTGGTCCTATGCTATTCCCACAACATGAATTAACTACCTTTCTCTCTAATCAAATATAGTAATAACTAACACTTACATGGCATTTAAACTTTACAAAGTACTGCACAAATATTAAATTTTGTATTCACAACTCTGTGAGGTAGGCTCTACAACAGTTTGCTCACAGATCTCTTCCATTTAATTCTGGGCAGTCTATTGTTGATGTAAAATGCCTATTTATATTTAACTAGACTAATTCAATGGACTGTCCATCACATTCATGCACTTTTTTTCTAGGCTCAATAGCTAATTTGATCTCTTTTGAAGGAGGATCACTAAAAAGCATTGATTAGGCACTTATATAATAGTTACTAGTCAGGTAAGAGATACCTATTAGGTAACAGGTACCATGTGTTGTCCACTTGAGTAGCTCCATTTACAAAGGTAGGTCATCGCGTTCCTTGAAACTGATAGTCTTAGAGGTTCCTGAGAAACTGAGGGGTAAAATGACTTACCTAGGGTCACATGGCCAATATGTATCAGAGTAGGCTGTTGCAGTAGTTGTTGTTACTGGTCCATTTTCAATCATGTCCAACTCTTTGTGACCCTATTTGGGGTTTTCTTGACAAAAATATTGGATTGGTTTGCCATTTCCTTTTCCAGATCATTTTACATATGAGGAAACTAAGGCAAACAAGGCTGAGTGTCTTGTCCAGGGTCTCACACCTAGTAAGTGTCTCAGACCAGATTAGAATTCAAGAAGATGAGTCTTCCTGACTCCAGGCCCAGAAGTCTATCCACTATACCACTTAACTGCCCTTATCAAATATAGGGCTTAAATCTTAATGTTCCTAGCCCTAACATCAGTTGTCTATCAATTATTCTATGTTGCCTCAAGGAACCAAACATGTAAATATGAAAATGAAAGAGTCCTTGCCCTCAGGACTACATTGGGGGAGATAACATTTACATGCTGTATATATAAAAGTATATTTAAAATATTTGTCAAACAAATACAAGGAGGACACTGGCAGCCAGGGGTGGAGATCAGGAAAGTTCTCATATAGAAAGTATAGATTGATCTAAATTTGTACCCCAAAAAAAGGAATTTTAAGTAGCAGAAATAAGGATGGATTTCATTTCATTTCATTATATTACATTACAAGCATGAGGAATAATTACAGAGATGTTAGAAATAGTATTTTACATGAGGAATAGAAAGAAGTTTGGCTATGCTATATAGTTTAGGTAAGGAAACTATATGTGTGTATATATATATATATATGTGTGTGTGTATGTATGTATACATGTATATATATATGTATACATGTATATATGTATGTGTGTGTATAAGGCTGAAAAATTAAGTTGGAATTTGATTGTTACTGTGAATGAGATAAGGTATCCTTCAGAGGAAATAATGCATGGGAGTATCCTTATTTGAGGAGAAACTTTTTGTTGAATAATTTCTTTAAAAATAAATAATAAGCACATCAGAAGTTTATATTCTCTACCTCCCTCAGTTAGTTGGGTGACAATGAAGAAATTATCTTCTGTATAAAACATCTTAAGAAAGTGTAACTGTTCCTTCTTGATAGTTTTATCAAAGATGTCCCAGATAGATATACAAATGGTTTTCATCAGAATTCATTGAAAGGGTATTGTCACAAATATATAATATAAAGAGACATTCAACATGATATAAGTGGTAAAAAATTTTGAAAATAAAAAATGACAAATGAAAGACCAACCCAAATCACCAATAGTAAGAGATATGCAAATTATAAAAATACTGATGTTTCAAATTACTCCATGAAAAATAGCAAAAATGATAAAAGATAGGAACAATCAATGCTGGAAGGGCTATGGTACTTTGATATACATCTGAAAAAATTATCCAAGAAAAGTGATTAAACTGCCTAATCCTTTGAACCAGCAATCCCATCTTCCTCCTTGTCTCTCCCACACTTCTTTTCTTCCCAGATGTACTGACTGATACAGATTTACAGATACATAGGTGACACAGTAGATAGAGTGACAGAATTAAAAATCAGGAAGACTGGTATTCAAATCACCCTCAGACACTTAATAGATATATGGCGCTGGGCACATCACTTAATCCTGTTTGCCTCAGTTTCCTCACTTATAAAAATGAACTGGAGAAGGAAAAAAACAAACCATTCCAATATCTTTTCCAAGAACACCTCAAATGGGGTCATGAAGAGTCACACATAACTGAAAAGCAACTGAAAAGACCTTGAGATAGTAGAAACTGTTAATCATTGTAGGTTGGAAAAATTAGCATATACTCAATACCTAGGAAGACATAACCAACCCGACACAATAAAAGGTCAGAGGCTATCTGATATTCTTTATAAGCTAACATATGACACATTCTCATGCCATAAATACATTTCTCAAAATAACCTTGAGAATTCAACTTATAAACTATATTATAATCAAAGTATTTTAACAGATAAAAGTATCACCTATAATCACCTATGCGTAACGACTCACAAAAATGAAGAATAAATTTTAATGTGTTGCCATTAAATATTATAATGGTATACTTAAAGACTCCTAGATAATAAACTAAAAAACTAGTGGAAATAATTGACAATTTTAAGCAAATTACAGAATACAAAGTAAACTCACATAAATCACCAGTATTTCTATATGTTACCAACAAAGTCCAGCAAAAAGAAATAGAAAGAGAAATTCCATTTAAAATAACTATAAACAATATAAAATACTTTGGAATCTACCTGACAAGACAAACTCAGGAACTACATGAAAAAAATTACAAAATACGTTTCACACAAATAAAGTCAAATCTAAATAATTAGAAAAATATTAACTGCTCTTGTGTAGGCCAAACCAATATAATAAAAATGATAATTCTACCTAATTAAGCTATTTATTCAGTGCCATACCAAACTGACAAAAAAAAATTTATAGAGCTAGAAAAAATTAATAACAAAATTCATCTCGAAAAAAGTGAAGAAAATTAAGAGAATTAGTGAAAAAATGTAAAGGAAGCTGGTCTAGCCATACCAAATCTCAAACTGTATTATAAAATGGTAATTATCAAAACAATCTGGTACTGGCTAAGAAATGGATTGGTGGTTCAGTGAAATACATTAGGTACACAATACATTATAGTAAATGATCATAGTAATCCAAAGATACAAGCTTTTAGGACAAAAACTCATTATTTGACAAAAACTGTTGGGAAACAATTGATAAATGGCCAAAGGATATGAACAGGCAATTTTCAGATGAAGAATCTAAAGCTACATAGACATATGAAAAAATTCTCTAAATCACTATTGATTAAAGAAATATATATCAAAACAACTCTGAGGTACCACCTTATACCTATTAGATTGGATAATATGATAGAAAAGAAAAATGATAAATGTTGGAGAAGATATGGGAACTGGAACACTAATGCATTGTTAGTGGAGCTGTGAAGTGATCCAACCATTCTGAAGAACAATTTGGAACCATGCCCAAAGGAACATAAAACTATACATATCCTTTGATCCAGTAATACCAGTATTAGGTCTGTATACTAAAAAGATCATAAAAACAGGGACCCACATTTACAAAAATATTTATAGCAGTTCTTTTTATGGTGGCAAAGAATTGGAAATTGAGAAAATGCCCATCAATTGGGGAATGGCTGAACAATGGAACAAATATTATTGTGATATAAGAAATAATGAGCAGACAGATTTCAGAAAAACCTCTAAAGACTTAATTAAGTGTACTGATGCTGAGTGAAGTGAGCAGAACCAGGAGTACATTGTACACAATAACAGAAACATTGTATGATGATGATCAACTATGATGGACTTATCTCTTTTCAGTAATGCAATGAT
Organism: Dromiciops gliroides; assembly: GCF_019393635.1. NCBI lineage: Eukaryota > Metazoa > Chordata > Mammalia > Microbiotheria > Microbiotheriidae > Dromiciops > Dromiciops gliroides. The sequence goes on along the minus strand of NC_057864.1, from coordinate 329,915,703 downwards.
CCAAGAGAATTCCAAGACTCATGATGGAAAATGTTCTCTGCATCCAGGAAAAGGAACTATGGAGTCTAAATGTAGATTGAAGCATACTATTTTCACTTTTTTTTCTCATGGTTTTTCCCTTTTGTTCTAATTCTTTTGTTGTTGTTGTTGTTTGTTTGTTTTGGGGGAGGTTTTTTGTTTGTTTTTTGCAGGACAATGAGGGTTAAGTGACTTGCCCAGGGTCACACAGCTAGTAAGTGTCAAGTGTCTGAGGTTGGACTTGAACTCAGATCCTCCTGAATCCAGAGTTGGTGCTCTATCCACTGCACCACCTAGCTGCCCCTGTTCTAATTCTTCTTTCATAGCATAAGTAATGTGGAAATATGTTCAACATGATTTTATTTTATAAACCATATCAGATTGCTTGCTGTTTTTGAGGAGGAGGAGCAAAGGAAAGAGGCAGAAAAGTTGGGAACTCAAAGTCTTACAAAAATTAATTAAATTATAGATAATTAAAGATAATTAAAACTATCTTTACATGTAATTGAAAAAACTAAAATACTATTATGATAAAAAACTGCTGGGAAAACTGGAAAATAGTATGGCAGAAACTAGGTATAGGCCAACAACTCACACCATTTACTGAGGTCAAAATGGGTACATGATTTACACATAAAAGTTGATGCTATCAACAAATTAAGAGAGCATGGAACATTTTACCTCCCAGATTTATGAATAAGGGAAGAATTTAGGACCAAACGAGATATAGAGAACATTACAAAATGTGAAACAGATAATTTAGTTGTATAAAATTTAAAACATTTTGTACAAACAAATATAATCAAAATTAGAAGGAAAGCAGAAATTGAGGGAAATTTTTTATAACAAGTATCTCTGATAAAGACCTCATTTTTCAAATAGAGAATTCAATCAAATTTCTAAAAATAAAAGTCATTCCCCAATTGATAAATGGTCAGAGTATGGGAACAGGCAGTTTTCATACAAATAAATCAAAGCTATCTATGGTCGTATAAAAAAATGCTCTTGATCACTATTGAGTAGAGAAATGAAAATTAAAAAAACTTTGAGGTACCACCTCTCCACTATCAGATTGTCTAATATGACAAAACATGGAAAATAGTGAATGTGGGAGGGAATGTGGGGAAATCGGGACATGAATGCACTGTTGGTGGAATTGAGAACGGATCCAACTATTCTGGAGGGCAATTTGAAACTGCCTTCAAAGGAGTATAAAACTGTGTATACCCTTTCATCCAGCAATACCATTGCTAAGTTGTTATCCCAAAGGATTTTTTTTTAATGCAGGAAAAGAACCTATTTGTACAAAAATATTTATTTATAATAACTATTCATATGGTAGCTAAGAATTGGAAATGAAGGGGATGCCCATCATTTGGAGAATTGCTAAACAAGGTGTGTTATATGATTGGGATGGAATATTATTCTGTTAAAAGAAATGATAAGCAGTGCAATTTTGGAAAAACCTGGAAAGACTTCTATGAATTGATATAAAGTGAAATGAGAATATTGTACACATAACAGCAATATTGCACCATGAAGAACTGTGACTTAGCTATTCTCAGCAATACAATGATCCAAGACAAACCCAAAGGAATCATGCTAAAACATGCTATCTGCCTCCAGAAAAGGAACTGATATTGCATGAATAAAAACTAGCATGCCATTTTCATTTTTTCTGTCTTTGTTTCTTTCTCTTTTCCTTTTTTTCTTTCATTCTTTTTTTTTTTTTGGTTCAAGTCTTCTTGTACAAAATAACAAAGTTCAAAATGGAAATGTTTTATGTGATTGCACATGTATAATCTATATCGGTTCACTTATCATCTCAGAGGCCAGGGAGATGAGGGAAGTATAGAATTTGGAATTCAAACCATTTTTAAATGTAAAAAATTTATTTTAACATGTAATTGAGGGTAAAATATAATATTATTTTTAAAATTCTGCCATGTCAAAACTCATAACCTTTTAACTACGGAATGAAAAGCTCTAAAAATATGGAAACTAAGTGGAAATATGTCTTTCCTTTATCTGAGATCATGATTGCTACTCTTTCACTTACTACTTCAGCTGAAGAGTAACAGATTTTTCTCCAGCCCCAAACTTAAATTTTGGACTATGAGAGTAAGCCATGGGGGTCATTGGGGTCCAATGATCTTAGTGGGGTATTACAGTCAGCCAACCAGGAAAACCCTGAAGAGCAAAGATCTTTGATGCTAGTTAGCCTATGGACAAATTTGTTGTGACTAATGTTTCACATGAACTGAGACAAACTGTGAACATAAGCTTCCCCTCCCCAGAAATCAAGGTGTTTAAGGAAAGATTGTGCTGCTGGAGTCTTGGAGGGGGCTGGAAAAGAAGGAAGGGGAACATTTGTACTTTTGTTCTTGTCATATCTTGGAAATTATATCTTGTTATATGTTTGAAATATCCTTTTGTATAAGCAAATATGTTGTTAAATAGCTAAATGGAAATGGGGGAGGGGTAGTTATTGTGATGCTAAAATAAGAGAGATACACCCAATGAGGGCCTTGAGCTCATGGCAGAGGATAGAGACTTTCCAACCCCCTTAGGATACCTTGTGGTCAGTCATTTTCAGTTGTGTCTGACTCTTCATGATCCCTTTTGGGATTTTTTGGGCAATGATAGTGGAGTGATTTGCCATTTCCTTCTCCAGCTCATATTATAGATGAGAAAACTGCAGTAAACAGAGTTAAGTGACTACCCCAGGGTCACACAGCTAGTATTTGTCTGAGGCCAGTTTGAACTTAGGAAGATCAGTCTTCCTGACTCCAGTACTGGCACTCTATCCACTATGCCACCTAGCTGCCATAGCTGCCCTCAGGTAGTAGAGAACCCTAATTGGATCTGGAATAAGTAAGAGGCCTGGCCCTGAGGGAGTAGGGAAAGGGCAAATTATGTAGTACATATATATATGGTCACATGTGCAGTCAAGTCTATATTCCCAACAGGATGATATATTACTAATGTTCAAATTTCCTTCACTGATGCAGATCAGAAACTTTAGAACCTATAATCTTAGAGATTTAATAATCTTGGGCACTAAGAAGCTAAGTGATTTCTCCATTGTAACAAAGTACCTTCCAAGTGGGACTTCAACTAAGGTCTTCCTAACTCCAAAGCCAATCATTTATCCATTATTCCATCCTGATTCTTACTTGGAAATGAGGGGTGTATGTACACTTCTTCCTTCTTGCAACAAAAATAAGAATCAGAAAAGCAGATTTTTAGCCTTTTGTTTTGTTTTGTTTTTGCTAAATGTAAAAATTATAGTTTGACCTTATCAAACAGAAACTATAATTGAAAAAAAATTTTAATGTATTCTTAATTTCTAAAAATTTAAAATCTTTTTCTACCAAAAATTCAAGGATCAATGGATTTTAGAGCTTAGCTATTTTCACATTTGAGATTCTTAACAATTCTCTTTGAAAATTTAATATTTCATATAAATAGAATTTATAAGAGCATAAACTCTAAACTCATCTGCAATACATTTAATACCACCATTATCTTCACAATTCATATTGATTTGATTAATATTATTAAATTTAAACTCAGCTGGAAACAATTCATTTTCAGAAAAGTTATTTTCAACAAATAATGGCATGCCAAAGGAAACAATGACCAATAGGTGAGTGTATAATTATCTCATTTTTCTTCAGATTTAAATGCATTATCACTATATGTCTTTTTATACCTTCCTTCTCTTCCACCCTTTTCCTACCCTCTTTCAAATGGACACCATAGGGAGCTTAAACAATGGATGTTTTATTTGTTTTGTTTCCTGAAAAATAATGTTATACGTCTATTTTAAAAGCAGATCACCCGAACACACATTTTCATAATGAGTAACAATAAAGTTTCTTTTTAAAATTTTGATGTTCAATCATAGAATTGGTTTTCCCCAAACCCAAATCTTAAAGGATTTATGCTTTAGACAGAAGCATGAAGAAGAGAAGAGTTGATTTTAAAAAAAGATTCATTCATCCTGGAGAATATATAAGTGATATTTCTAAATATTTACACTTCAAGAATATTATAAAGGCAAAGCATTTTTTATCTTTTTCAAAACGTTTTATGTTCTTAAAAAATAATCTTTCAGTAAAGAGATAAGAAATACAGAGATTTTCCCAGAATATGCACATTAACTATATTCCCTCAAGATTTAATATTCTGCCTTGGGGGAAATTCTAGATAATAATATGTAAATAGTAGTTGAATGAGAGAAATGAAAGGTGGAGAATGAAAGATAAACATCACAGAGATACAAGGTAGACCCTTGAAAGTATCTGATAGCTATAAGAAGGAATGACAAAATAGCTTGACTATATAGAGAAAATAAAATAGAAAGCTGCTGTTTAATGTAAATATTTCAGGTATACAATGACAAAAATAAAACAGCTCCTGCCTTCAAGGAGTTATATTCTCTTAAGGGATGAAACAACATATACAAAGAAAAGTAAATTTTAAAATATACACATTTACCAGAAGATGGGGATTGGGGGTGAAAACTGAGAGGTACAGAACTGGATGGATCTTATGTAGAAAGAAAGTGGTTAAATTTGAATTTGAAAGAAGTTAAGTATTTTAAAAGATAGTCACAAGAAAGAAGTGCATTCAAGGAACAGGATCGAAACTTGCAAAGATCTAGAAATGGGAGATAGAATGTTGTATATAAGGAACAGAAAGCACTTCCCATAATGTTTTCTGGCAAGATGGGTTACCTCCACAACTTTACTATCTGCTCTGCTGCCTCACCTTTCAGACCCCTGGTCACTGAAATCTGACCTTCCATGTCCCTGGACATTGCTATGCAGCCCTTTCCAGCCACTTTGCAGCTGAACTTTCTTATATGTGGTATATTTGTGTGTGTGTGTGTGTGTATGTGTATGTATGTGTGTGTTTTCCATTTAGAGTATGACCTTATTCAAACCAGGGACTGTTTTGCTTTTCCATTTGTATCTCTAGTATTTAGCATAGTGCTTGGCCCATAGGGAATGCTCAAATAATGGTCTGATTTAAACTGCAGAACGTGTGAAGGATTATGTACAATAAGACTGAAAAGGGAAGCTGGAGTCAGATTGATTTTAGATGCCAAATGGGAGTTTGTATTTTATTTCCAGGAACAATTAGGAGCTACTAAAGTTATGTGAGAATGGAAGTAACATGGAAATAACTTTCTGGTAGCTGCAAAGAAGATGAATCATAAAAGAGTGTAAATAATTCAGTCAGGAATATCAGTAAGAAGGCTACCACAATAGTGAAAGAAAAAAATGCTAAATGCTTGAATTAGGGTCGTGGTTGAGTGAATGAAGAGAAGTGGACAGAAACTTGAGATATTTTAGAGGAATAACTGATCATGGCAGCTAGGGGCCTCAGTAGATAAAGTGCGAGGCCTGGAATCAGGAAGACTTGAGTTTAAATCCAGCCTCAGATACTCACTAGCTGAGTGACCCTGGGCAAATCACTTAATATATGTTTGTGTTACTCTACTGGAGAAGAAAATGGCAAACTATTCTAGTATCTTTACCTCCAAATGGGGTCACAAAGAGTCAGACATAACTGAAAAAATGACTGCACAACAACTCTAATGAACACTTAACTGAGACTTGCTGTGGAAAGGAAATCTGGAAATGGTACAAGCTGAAAATGTGGTAGCATCTGAGAAATCAGGAAGAGAAATTTAACTGATTATTCCAGGTGGTAAAAAATCACAGGTTTTTGTAGACATTTATTTATTTTGAAATACTCTGGATGAATAGTTCACTTCTTCCATTGTGGAAAGATGGAAGAAATCAGTATAATTTTTGATTCTATGGGCTCCCATTCTCTGTAACAATCACTAGAAACTACTCTGAGCTGTTTTGTTCTTTGTGCTAATGGAGGTTTGACAGCCACTTACTGTCAAAGACACTAACAAAATATGTAGAAAATATCTTCCAGAGTGGATTACTGAATAATAATGCTTCACCACAAACAGATCTATTGTGTGAAATTGTTCTTGCTCCTTGTCTCTTAGCAATTCTGTGTACAGTTTATACAATGTTGTCTTGAATTTGCTTTGTAATTCTTCACTAGTTTGCCTTGTCTGTTTCAGTAAAAGAAGTGAAAGCAATGTCCTTTTCACAACAGGGTTAGGATTTAAATTATCCATTTATAACAAGGTCTAATCTAGCCCTCAATTAGATTCGACATAGACTATAACATGATCACAGTTACTTCTCAAAGAGAATTAAACTTTTTTTCCTCCTCCCAATGTCTCTGTTGCCTTCAACAGCCTAGCATTCATGGCCTTTCAAATCTGGCACTAGCTTCAATTCAATTTAATTTAATAATAGTAAGCGCCTATCCTTCCATGTGTACGTCACTGCTCTAAGTGCTTTCTCACTATCTTTCCAGATTTATCTCAATCTGCTGCTCCCCCCACCCCATATTACTCTGTATGAGGGATTCTTAAATATATAAATATATATATTTAAATTATATATATTTATATATATATTATATATATTTAAATATATAAATATATAAATTCTTAAATATATAAAGTATCCTCATATATTTAGATAATTGTTTTCAATACTATTTGTGTGCTTTATAATTCTATATAATATTTTTATACATTTGAAAAGAGTATTCTGATAAGGGTTCTTTTAGGCTTTACCAAACTACCACTGCAGTCGATGACACACACAAAAATTTAACCACTCCTTTATATTTAAGTCAAATGGACTACTCATACATTCCTTCTTTCAGTCCTGCTCCATCATTTCTCATTCAGAGTAGCAAATCTGCAGGGAGTAGCTGAAGAGGTGCAAAATAGTAGTTAATCAGATAATGAACACTTCAAAGTAATAAGAGGCTTTTTTTTAAGTGTGCCACCCAAATAAATATCAAGATAGATTAATTTCTTAAGACTTGGAGATATGTTGAGCAACTCTCCTTTTTACTTCATCTTTTACTCTCTTCCTTTTTCCTTTTAAACCAATACCTGTCAATCTCTTTTATTTTTGTTCTTGGTTTTTGGTTTTTTTGGGGGGGGGTTTTGCAGGGCAATGGGGGTTAAGTGACTTGCCCAGGGTCACACAGCCAGGAAGTGTCAAGTGTCTGAGGCCGGATTTGAACTCAGGAACAATATAAGCCAAGTTACTTTTTACTTTGATGTGGTCCTTCACTGCTGTTTTTTTCTTTAATGCCAAAGTCCTCAATAAAAACAAAGTTTCCCACTGTCTTCCACCCTCAATTTTTTTTAAATTAGGTAATAAAATGAATAACACTTTATTTTATATCCCCAACAGATTTTTTTAATAGCAAGAGAAAATACTTTTTAGCTTTTCTTTTGTTATTGGTGAAAAATATACTGACATTTCATTCATGGAATTCTGTTGATCTAAAAAGCCTAAGGTAATTTGCAAATAATTTGCAATTATTTACATAAACCATCAATCAATAGTTGAACAACTAATTGCAGTTCATATACTCAGTTGTTCACTGCCTTCATAGAATTATGACAAACACATTGCCTCTACTCTAAGAATGGTATTTATAGATTTCAGAACCAGGAAATAAATCCCTGGTGGAAGTAATGAGACTACCAATTGTTCACATTTCAATTCTGAGTGACTGCTTTCATATCACATTGTCCCCATGCAACAGAATGAAAGCATCCTACCACATCAGAAGTATTTCTTGAATATGAAAAATATCATATACTTTATCCATCTTATCTCTAGAAGTAACAAACTAAATGGTAAAGGGATTCTTGACATACGTTGGCATAGTAATCAGCAAATGATACTTCAATAAGTTTATCAATCCATTTATTGAAGTAAAACACAACCCATCTAGAAAAACACATAAGAAACAAATAAATGGAAATCCTAGAGAGATAGTATCTAATTTATCAAAATTAATAAATAAATGCTATGATTCTATCATCAGTGTATTATACACATGCCCACACACACATACACACGCAGATGTGCAGACACACACACACACACACACACACACACACAGAGTGGATAAATTAAGCATACTATTTCAACTCCGCCAGAATAAAGAATGGGATATTTTATAAAGTCTTCATATAAAGGGGAAAAAACCTCACTTTTCTAATTAAATGCATAATCATGGATGCAGATCCATGTTACGGATTCTAAATGGCTTCTACTTTAATGAGCCATTTGAAATGAAATGGTTGCCTGCAATTAGACATCTGCAGTCCAAGGAAAGCAAGCCAACTATGAAGCCTGGCTGCCAGAATTACAGTGCATTCCTCTGCAGGACAATGGGAAGAACAGATAATTGTAATTATAACATATACATCTTTAGTGTTCTGTGGTTGAAAGAGTATGCACAACAAGGGTTCTTAATATATTTAATTGCTGATAGCTAATAAAGGGTTGTCAAAAAGAGCTGCTTTTTAATGCATCCCACTTCCATTAGCAACAGTATCACCACCAACTGATGATATTCATCCAATATCCACCTCAACACAAGGACCTAAATGGTAACAAGAAGAAAAAAAAAGACAATTGGTAGTTCAATTTCTTCTTCTAGATTCAGCACTATTTGCCTGGTATTAAATCTTGGAGTCTGTGGATTTCCCATTTTAAAGGCCAATATGACGGACAATAAAGGCGTCATTATGACCTGTTGGTGACATAGGGTTTTTAAAAGCTGTGCCAGTAGTTCAATATCTGCCAGGTTCGACCAAGCTAGAAAAGCTTTGAATATGGGATGACCAAGGGACTACATGACTGCTGTCTCAGACCAGTGTAAAGAGATTTATCACCAGAAGTCTGGCCATCAGATAGTGATATTCCGGGGACCACAGGAATTCGTTAGACAAGATAAGAAATGAAAGGGCAGTGATTTGCTTTGGTGAAGTGAGGAATCATGAAACTGGAATTGCAGGTTATTTGAGATATTGAAGTCAAATCTGCCGTAAATCATTCATATAACCAATATGTTTTTCTCCAGGATGATTCAGTTGGTACAAATGCCTGGTCTATTTTACCAGTCTGGGAACCTAAAATCTCACGGTTTGTCCTTAACATTAATGAAAATGTGCTATATTTGTTTGTTTTTGCAGGGCAATGAGGATTAAGTGACTTGCCCAGGGACACACAGATAAGTCTGTGTCTGATCAGTCAAGTGTCTGAGGTTGGATTTGAACTCAGGTCCTCCTGAATCCATGGCTGGTGCTTTATCCATTGCAACACCTAGCTGCCCCCCAAAATAAGCTATATTTGGCAAAGCCATGATGTCCTTTCAGATGCTAACTTGGATTTAATACTTAGATATAACATAAATACTTAATACATACTTGAACATATGTGTATGTGGATACATTATGGCTATAAATTTATATATACACAAGTCCTACCATAGGCCTATAATGTCTCTTCATGACATAACAGTGATTCAGGATTCCTGAAATCTATTCTAGCAGAGGATGAGCTCTTCCAAGCATTATCATGTTAGAAAAGTTTTTAGTATAGACCTGGGGACCAACGCTTCTGAATTGGAAGAAGTTTATCATCACTAAAAACTGAACTCCCCTCTCCTCACAGTACTCTTTAAGACATCTCCTAAAGCACGGCATGGTGGGGCTTGGAGGAAAGTGTTTGTGGTCTACATTTCTGGAGCCACAACAGTGAAGGAAAAGAAGATCTGAAGTATTAAAATATATAAACGCACAAATATAGTATAATGCACATTTACCTCTCAAAGTTGCGTGCAACTTTCCACCCATTAGGACAAGAATGAAATCTTTATTATATTTGATATCTCACCAAAAATTCAGTATATTGTCCTTTATGTGATAGGTATTTAATAATGGTTGTTGTTTACTTTGATTCTTTATGCCTCCAATCCATAAAGAATTAAAATTTGTCTTATACTCCAACTCATACACAAAGAATTAACCAGTTAAATCTTATTATTTTCATTTTGCTCTCAGGAAAGCTGTACATTAGCCAGACAGAAAATAAGAGGGAAAAAAGCAAAAGAGGGGCTAGATAGATCCCAAGGCATTGTGACTGAAGGGTGAAGGCATCTGTCCCTAGAATAAAATTAAGCCACAGAAAATTTGGGGGAAATGTGCAAATTGGGAAAATGATCAAGTTCCCCTTTTCCCACACTTCCCAGTCAGGTCTTCATAATATTATTTTCATTTTCTAATGTTTTCAACTGAAATATGCAAATAAAATGAAAATCGCATTAATAGGTTTCATTACCATGACTGTACATACATAATCCATATAAGATTACTTGCCATCTTGGGGAGGGGAAGGGAGAAAAATATGGAACTCAAAAACTTATGAAAACAAATGTTGAAAACTATCTCAACATGTAACTGGAAAAAAAATGAAATATTATAAAGATTGGAAAAAATGTTTCATTATACCTGGATTATACACAATAGTTCTCTTCTCCATGGCATAGATAATCAAGAGAAATTTATACATCTCCCCACAGCATTTGAAATATAAATATAGATTTTTCTTGAATTTTTCTACCCAGTTACTTTTTGTATGACTTGTGTCATTAGATTAAGTATCACATATTTTAAAATGAAATGCTTAGCATTAGTTCCAAGGAAACTTTTTTTGTAGGAAAACAATGCATTTTTTTCATAAAGCACAATATACCTATGATGTTTACAGTTGATTTGGTATAGGAAAACTTCCATCTTTGAAAGAAATCAGAACTTAAATAATAGAATCTAAGATCCCAAATAAAGAAGTTCCAAAAATTTTGTTTTGCTTTAAGATCTTCAGGGGAACAATCTAGCAATGCACAGTTGACTATTAATAATATAAGTGGGAAGACATTTTCTCAAAAAGAAAAATGACACACCTACAATACTTCCATTTGATACTACCATGCAGGTACTATCTATGGAGCTTCAGAATTCTAGTTACTAAAATTATAATAATTTTTAAAGTTCTCAAGTATAATTTACTCCCTTGTCTTTCTGAGTGAACTTTTTCCTCTCAAAACTTTAAATAAAATGAAAGGAAATAAAATGAAAAAAAAAGTTTACAAGTTACATTTCAAAAACTGAGAAACATTTTCCTCATGAACTCTCATTTTTTCCCCATTGTTAATTCATGGCAAAGGCTGACAGTGCTAAACCAGGTGTGGGATATCAAATAAGCACTTATATAATTATGCATCTCTTTCTGTGCAATGTTCAAACATGTAATCATTACTGTAGCATATTTGGCAATATGGTACCTTCTATGTGTGTTTTAAATTCCATCAGTAACAATTCCTCTCTTCATTTCCAGATACTTTAGCCATCAATGTAACTGCCTTTGATTCTGTTGCTGTCTAAACAAGCAATTATGAATGTTTATGCTCTGTGCTGTCACACTTGATTGATTCCCTGCTTGTCGCCATATCTACATTACAAGTTTATTATCAAAGCTCAGTTTTAATGAATTCATGAGGACGTTATGCATTTGTGAGGTTTGTAAGCATTTAAAAATGCTCCCATTAGATGATAGTGATTCAGTTTTAGTAGTTTCTATTGACTTCTGGGCAATCACTGGTCTAATCTTCTGAATCCACAGATGCTTTTACTCAGTATTTCTTGGCTGCCTGTTAAAAGCACAGGGCACCCAATTGTAACCACATGTAATGAAGATTCAATGTCTTCTATGGATGTTCTTCACATAAGAGTTTATCCAACAAATAAGGACTGTTCTTCCAACCCTTCTATGAAGAAGAAAATCACCATAATTAGCCAAGGCCTACCTTTCTCTCTCAATGTGGATGTGTGTATGTGTGTTTTATTTTCAAGTATAAAGCAAACAAAAAAGAAATCCTCAGTCTACAGTCTACATTAACTGGCTAAGGCTTAAACTTAACTAGTTTTGAAAAAGCTACAAATACTAAGAAACTCAAAAACTAAATGTATGAGTACAGTGAAATTTAAAATACATAATGTAAGCATTTATCTTAATGATGTAAGAAGTTTTCCAATTCTTTTCCGTTGACAAGTGCAATTGAGTCATTTTATATAACATAATTGGACAAAAAGAATGAGACATGAGGGTACAGTAGAAATCATGTTGATTCTGGACTCATCAGACCTGTGTTCAAATCCTGCCTCTGAAATTTGCTACTCTGTGACTTTAGGCAAGTCATTTGACAAAATCATAGACTGAGGCCTGAAAAGGATCTCAGTAGCCATCTGTCCAACATATATATGAAAGGAATCCCCAATATAATATATGTGAAAAGTGGTTGTCCAAACTTTGCTTGCAGACTTCCAAGGAAGGTGAACCTTTCACCTTTTTATGTAACCTATTGAACTGCTTAAATTGTTAGACTTGCTCCTGGCATCAAGGCTAAATTGCCATTACAACTTCCACCCATTGCTGCTATTTTTTTTTCCTTTAGGGTAAAATGGAATACATCTAGTTCCTCCTCCATTTGACAGCACTTTAAATACTTAAAGATAGCTATCATGTCTTCTCTGAGTTTTCTCCAGGCCAATACTCAGTTCTTTCAACAAATCATCATATGACACAGACACAAGTCCCTTAAATATCCTGGCTGATCTTCTTCCAGCTTATCAATTTTCTATCACTTCCCCACCCGCACTGGCCTCAGTTTTCTCATCTATAAAATGAAATGGAATGACTAGATGGTGGCTTACATTGCTTCTAGCTCTAGATCTATGATCCTACAATGTTATTTTCAAATCATAGTAGCTCCTTGTCAGTACTTATAGGAAGTTAAGACTAACATTTTCTAGATACAACACAGGAAACTTGAAAATATTGAAGAATAATAAAAATAATAATGTACAATATTTTCACATGGTAGGCAATTAATTCATAAGTGTTTGTTGAATTGAATTATATATACCTTTAAGAAAAGAAAAGCACAGATACATAAAATGTATACTGGAGCCAAACTTTATCACTGTCATTCTTACCACTGTACTGTCTATAACAGCTGTGTTAGACATTTACCAGTTATTTTACTGATGAAGAGAAAAATGTTTCTCTTACAGAGAAAAATGCTCAATCATCTTGCCTGTTCTCCACCCAAAAAGCAAAGCATATACATGCAGTAAATTATCAACTTCATGAAAAATCTTCCCAGCTGCTGAGTTTTATCTTCCCATATTTTAAAAGCAGTATATATTCAGTTCTCTGAGGTTATATCCATGTGAGAAGGCAAAAAAAGACTACGAAAAAAGGGGAAGAAGGAAAGGGAGAAAGTATCAGAAATCAGAACATAACTTTGTTTCAAGTATTTATGCAATTCCAGTAGGCCTAACTTTCAAAATAGGGAATGATCAAGAAGAACTCAAAAGTATTGTCTAACTATAATGTCTTTTTTTCACGTCTTTTGTTTATGGGGAGATTTCCACCCTTACTACTTATGCCATATATGATTTAAGAATGAACTTAACATAAAAAAACATTTTCTGGACTTCCTTATGTAATAAGTATGCTGAAAGATTAAAATCTCACCATACCACAAATGTCAAAAACTAAAAATTATTTCCATGAGTTATACATGAATGTACCACAGAGAACTTTGTATTTATCTTATGATGCTTTAAAATTATTTATATTATAATAGTTATTTATGTACTTATATTTTCCTCTTTTCTTTTTCTCAATATTCATAGTATTTTATTTTTTCCAGTTATATGTAAAGATAGTTTTCACAATTTGTTTTTATAAGGTTTTGAATTCCATATTTTTCTCCCTCTCTCCCTTCCCTGCCCCCTCCCCAAAATAGAAAGGAATCTGATTTAGGTTATACATGTACAATTACATTAAACATATTTTTGCATCAGTCATGTTGTGAAAAAAGAGTAAGAACAAAAAGTTAAAAAAAAAGAAAACAAAAAAAAGTAATCAATGTTATGTCTTTTACCTCTTGTAATTTCCTCTATTGCTTGTTTGGTTAAGAATACATCTCTTGACCATAACTGTTAGGAGTATATGATCAGTTCCACTTCTAAGTTTTTAATACTATTATCTTTAATATTATGGTGCAAAAAAAAAGTATGGTTCAATCCACATTCAGATCTCACAGTTCATTTTTCTGGATGTAGAGAGCATTTCTCATCACGAGTCCTTTGGAATTGTCTTGGATTATTGTATTGCTGAGAGAATCTAAGTCTATCACAGTTGATCATCACACAATGTTGTTGCTACTGTATGCAACGTTCAACTGGTTCTGCTCACTTCACTCAGCATCAGTTCACTTAAGTCTTTCCAGGCCTTTCTGAAATAATCCTGCTCATCATTTCTTATAGCACAATAGTATTCCATTAAATTCATATAATACAACTTGTTTAGCTATTCCCCAATTGATGGGCATCCCCTCAACTTCCAATTCTTTGCCAACACAAAGAGAGCTGCTAGAACTATTTTTATACATGTGTGTCCATTTCCCTTTTCTGTGATCTCTTTGGGATACAGATGTAGTAGTGGTATTATTAGGTGGGGCATAGTTCCAAATTGCTCTGCAGAAGGAATGGCTGGATCAGTTTACAACTCTACCAACAATGCATCAGGGCTCCAATTTTTCTGCAACTTCTCCAACATTTATTATTTTCCTTTTTTGTAATATTACCCAATCTGATAGGTGTGAGGTGGTACCTCAGAGTTGATTTCATTTGCATTTCTCTAGTCAATAGTGATTGAAAGCATTTTTCATATGGCAATAGGTAGCTTTGATTTCTTCATATGAAAACTGCCTATTCATATCATTTGACAATTTCTCAATTGGGGAATGAGTTTTCCTCATTCCTAAACTAAACATTCCTAAAAAGGTGGGACTATGTTTTGTTTATATTTGTATCCCTTATGGCTTCTAGAACAATGAGAACTCAAAAATTTGCTGAACTACTTATTTGGATGATTTAAATACCAATAGGAAAAATACAAAAATTGTATATTTATAGCTCTTTGAGGGGAAAAGCTATTTCATTTTTGCCTTTCCAGTACCTAGTATAATGTCTGGCATATAGTAACCAATTAATAAATGCATATTGATAAACTGATTCATTAATTTGTTCATTCATGCATAAGATTTAGAAAGGACTTTACTCATCATCTAATCAAACTTTCTTATTCACAGATGAAGAAAATTATACTCAAAGAGATCATATGCTATGTCCAAGTTCACAAATGTATTAAGTAAAGGAACTGTTATTTGAACCCTGGTCTTCTGATTCCAAAACATGTGCACACTTAGGGGTGCTCTGATTCACACAAAATTAATGTCACATTGGGAAAAGCCTATTAAGACTTGGAACTAGAGAAACTTGGATTTAAGCTCCAGCCCTAACACATACAAACTATGAATAGGGGGCAGTCGTGTAACTTCTCTGAGTCCCACAAGGTAAGTAAAAAAAATTGTAAACCATAAAGTTATATTTAAATATTGTTAATAATAAGAGCATCGTGGTTGATATAATATTTAATGTGGTATAAATAAGATTACAATGATAATAATAATCTAATCTTTTTCTATTGGCTTCAGATAAAAATTGTTCTTGGACAAGTTCTTATCCCGCTATTTTATTTATTTTTCTTCAATATCTTAAAGACAAGTAGATAAAATAACATTTTTTGTAGCTGAATAAAAGTATTGGGATGTAAATTCACTGAAAACATTCTCAGTTCAAGCAATGTCAATAGCAGACAGGAAAGCAGAGAGGAACTGTACCTCATCCTATTCCCACTGATCTCTATGGCCATATCTCTATAACTTAAGAACTTTTCATTCCATATGGATTGGAGATTGAGTATATGGGATGATTAGATCTAACAAAAGTTATATTCTTAAATTTTGATGAATCAATGTTGTGTTTGGGAATTTGTCGACAATACTTCAATCTTTGTTAATGACCTAATTTCAATAGAATTCATTGGTTGACTTGTCTAGGGTATTTTAACATCTGTATTTTTGGCATCAGGACTTGTCATGTGATGTCAATAATATTAATCATCATAACAATGATTATATCTGAAGTATGTACGATACAGCTAACTGATAGGAGTTACTTCCACTATGGAGCTATGGCTTAATTCCTATTCCATGGAAATTAAGTTAGTTTTTCCTCAAAAGGCCTATTCCTCAATATATGACTGGCTCAGAGTACTAAGCCCATAGGAGTCACTTTCTCAGTGCCTGAGTACAAAAGCAGCTAGGCCAGGGAGCACTTAACAGTTTGGCTGGTGGGTCATTACAAGTAAAGCAAAATAGTTGTGCTTAGCTGTGGACTAGCTGCCCAAGGCCAAATGAAATACAGATCACCACCTAAACAACCTTAAATCACAGAATGTTCAACATAAAAGGAAGCTTAAAAATAATCTAATACAACTTCTTCATTTAACAAATGAGGAAACTGAGGCTGAGGAATGATAGCAGAAGAGGACAGGGAGAATGTCCTTTTTATCCTGACAGCACTCCCTACATTCCTGTAACACTCATATCAAGATCACTTATTTAGGTACTTAAGGAATAATGAGAGGCAACATATTATTAAGTCACCATGTGGTTTTTTTCTGTCCAAAAATTGTAAGGTCCTATAGAATAGATGCTATGTCTTACACTTCAATTCAATTGAGGAAGGCATTGTGTGGGGAATAGAAAGTTGAAAAATAATATTCCTTGCTGTCAGAGATCTTATAATCCAATAGGGGAATTTATACATATATGCAAATATGCCTGAGAAAAGGTAGAATTGGAAGGGATAAAAAGAAGATCCAGACAAAGTGCTACACACACACACACACACACACACACACACACAGGGGAAAAAAAACTTTACATTAAGTTGCAGGAGATTAGGGAAGACGTTAGGAAGAAAGTAGCACCCTATATGGCCCTTTAAAAAAAATAAAAAGAGGGGCAGTTAGGTGGTGCAGTGGATAGAGCACCGGCCCTGGAGTCAGGAGTACCTGAGTTCAAATCTGGCCTCAGACACTTAACACTTACTAGCTGTGTGACCCTGGGCAAGTCACTTAACCCCAATTGCCTCACTAACTAAATAAATAAATAAATAAATAAATAAATAAATAAATAAATAAATAAATAAATAAAAAGAACTGCAACAAATCAATATGTGGAGGAAACATGCTTCAAGGACATAAGATAGCCTATGTGAATGTGTGCAGGGGGGAGAGAGTGGCTCAAGATTATTGAACAGGGGGCAGCTAGGTGGCGCAGTGGATAAAACACTCGCCCTGGATTCAGGAGGACCTGAGTTCAAATCCAGCTTTAGATACTTGACACTTACTAGCTGTGTGACCCTGAGCAAGTCACTTAACCCTCACTGCCCCACCAAAAAAAAAAAAAAAAAAGATTAGTAAACAACTATTAATCAGGACTGGTCCTGATCATGCATATTTCATTTTCTGCATGGTTCATATTCTAGACTTCTTCACTTCTTTGCCAATTGTCTTGCCCCTTCTTACACATCCTTTCCTACCCCTCTGCTTTTCCCTATTAAAATATAAGTTCCTTGAAGAGAAGGATGATCTTGTTTGCTTGTATTTGTATCTCTAGTGCTTAGTAAAGTGTCTTATTCATAAGTATTTGATAAATTCTCTATCAAATTCAGTTTGGGTGGAACAAAAAGTTTTGACCTTTGAGCAATGAAAATGGTAGGAATCCAAATATATATTTGAATATTAAATGAAGAAGATGCTTAGGCATAATTTTAATATTTATACTGTAACAATTGGAATGACGCCACCTGCTGGAGACTTACTATAGAAAAGCTCTGCCATCAGGTGAAGGTCTCTGAGGGCCAGACCATGCGTCTTTTCTTTGGTGTCAGGAAGTGATGCTTGCTTGTGGAAGCAAGAAGGGGGAGCCTGGCGCTCTGACTCGCTCTCTTTCCTGTGGACTCTGGCAGAGAGCAGAGCTAGGAATGCTCTCTCCCTTTAATAGATAGATGAATGTAGGCATTTCTCTCTCTCTTTACCAAATTCTTATCTCCTTAATAAATACTTAAGAGTCTAACTCTTGCTAAAGCTTAGAATTTATTGGCGATTACTCATTAGATATTTTAGACAGAATAGCTAGAATTTTAGCCCTGTACAATATTAAATAATATATAAGTTTTTGCCTACTTCAAACTTGTGTTGAGTTTAGCTTTTCAGACTAATGGAAATAGCCCTGCTAATAGCAAGAATTCCCCATACATAAAATTTCACAATTTAATCATTCTTTCCATTGACAATTCTCTCAATTTGTGGAATTTGAACAGGTATTAAGCATGATTTCTAATTTGCATTTCCAATCAGTCATAAAAGTAGTACATAGCATATTCGTAGCCTTGGTCCTTATGATAGAGTAATTTTTTTCCAGCTTTCCCAATATCAATAGTGAAAAATCCTATTAGTATTCTTCAATAAGAAAATATGAATCCTAAGCACACCTTTTTTCCAAAGATTAGGAGACTAGTATGGTACAATGAAAATATGATTCAGAATAAGAAGATCTGGGTTTAAGTCCTAGCTATAACACTTGCTACAGGTATGATATTGTTGGTCAAACCTTTCTTAACTTCTCTCTGAATTTTGTCATCAGTAAAATGGGAATATCCATAGGAACTATACCTAACACAGATGAACTGTGAGGAAAGTGCCAATATTTTTGTTTTATAGGACCACTTCAGCCCCCTTCTTGCTCATACTATGATGTTAAAGAAATTTGCATTTCTGTTTTAGCCTAAAATAACCAGAGGCATTAACTCTCATATAAGAAAACTTTCAAACTCACTGTATAGGAAAAAGAAAAAGAAAGTACTCTAAAGTTATTTTAGGTTAGTGATTTTCATATAATAATTAAAAGTAAGTTATAGTAGTATTTGAGTTCTTAGAAAAATATTTAATTTTTAAGGTGAATTTCACATTTCAGAAGAATCTTACGCTGCTTATTTGCCACTGGAAACTCCAATCCCATTTGTCAAGCCAAAGGAAGAAAGGGGATGATGGAAAAAGAGAGGTTGGATAACAATTTCAGGAATTGTTTGAAACATATGTTAATAATCATTGATGTAGTCATAGAGAAGTGTGCTTGGAATAAGGATTACCTGGATTCAAGTTTCACCTCCGACACTTGGACACTCTTCCTGCTCTAGGCAATTCTCTTTTAATACAATTTATAGAGAAAGGGTTGGCTTGCTTTGTTAGGGGAATTTCTTTAATTAAATCATAGTTCCAGGCTTAATCCTTAGTAGGCTTTATTCAATGTAAAAGAAAAAAAATGAAATTTCTAATCTTTAATGGATTTGAAGTCTGGATATTCTTTCCACTGATATAGTTCATAACCCTTCCATACTTTCTCATTCTATGCAAATTTTGTCCCCATGTGTAAATCCTCTATAAAGGCTCTACCAGCAATTCATCAATTCTGTTTAGCCCCAAACTTACTATTTAACCAAACTCCTTTTTCAGCCATGCATATCCTGGATATTTCTTATACCATTTTCCAACTGTGAGTCATCACTGTTGATAGATCACAGCCCACTTCCATCTACAATGCATTTTTCTATTATCCTTTGGGTCACCTGAAATACTGATTTTTCTGAGATTGTCGTATTTCATGATTCACAGACATATAGCAAAAGCTGGAGGATACTGGTATAAAAAGGATAGGTTTGGGTGGGTGGAGCCAAGATGGGGGAGAGTAGCCAGCAAATCACTTAAGCTCTCCTTCTATTCCCTCAAAAAGAACATTAAATCAAGCCTCTAGATGGATTCTGAAACTACAGAACCTGCAAAGAGACAGAGAGACAGTCTTCCAACCAGTGATAATTTAGAAGACTTCAGGTAAGGTCTGTCTCACTGGGGCAAAAGGGAGGTGCAGCGCAGATAGGGTTAAGGCAAGTCAGCAGGAGGCTGTGGGCCACAGCCAAGCAACTGAGGCTCCTGGATCCTGGCTCAACATGCTGGTGGTGCAGCAGGACAGTGGCGAAACCCACCTGCACCAGCCAGGAGGGCAGGTTGCCAACTGGACAGTCACCCATAGGACAGGCACAACCAGGCCTACCGATCCCAGCGCACAGCTAGCAGGTCCAGGGCAGGGAGAAAGCCACAAGTCATAGAGGCCTCAGTGTAGAAAGTGACACAGCCCCTATACCCCAGCACAAGGAGCTTGAAAGAGGGACCCTGGTGCCCCCAGAGCAGACTTCAACTTTAAAAAAAAAAAGCTGCAATATGAGTAAGAAACAAAAAGGAGCTCTCACCATTGAGAGCTTCTGTATCAACTGGGAAGAGGCAAACACAAACTCAGATGAGGCTAATACTCCCAAATTGCCTACATGTGAAGCCTGAAGAGGGGAGATGAATTGGTCTCAAGAACAAAAAGCCTTCTTGGAAGACCTCAAAAAGGATTTTAAAAATCAATTGAGGGGCAGCTAGGTGGCGCAGTGGATAGAGCACCAGCGTTGGAGTCAGGAGGACCTCAGTTCAAATCCGGCCTCAGACACTTAACACTTACTAGCTGTGTGACCCTGGGCAAGTCACTTAACCCCAATTGCCTCACTAAAATAAAAAAAAGAAAAAATCAATTGAAGAGGCCGCTAGGTGACGCAGTGGAGAGAGCACCGGCCCTGAAGCCAGGAGGACCTGAGTTCAAATCCAGCTTCAGACACTTGACACTTACTAGTTGTGTGACCCTAGGCAAGTCACATAACCTCAATTGCCTCACCAAAAAAAACATCAATTGAGAGAAATTGGGAGAGAAATGAAAACAATGCAAGAAAATTATGAAAAAAGAATCAGCAGCTTGGAAAAGGAAGCACAAAGAATCAGCAGCTTAGAAAAGGAAGCACAAAGATTGACTGAAGAAAATAATTCCTTTAAAAATTCATCTGGGCAAATGGGGGGAAAGTGCATAATCTCACTGAAGAAAACAATGCCTTAAAAAAAAAAAGGATAAGTTTGGGGTATGGTGAACAACTTGGGATTGTTGATAGCAATAAGCAATTTCTGAAATGTCATCTAGCCCAAATTCTTCCCCCTATGAGTTCTTACTTGTAAAATTGTCTCATAAATTCAATTATAAAGAGAAATTTTATTGTTAACTTCCCCTATTTTCAAATACAGTTAATATAATATGAGCCCATATCAGAATTGTGATTCATTCTATATTATATAACACTATGGACTGGTACTTTTTAGTTCTTCACACACTTCATTGGTATCATTCACTATATATCAAAACACATGACAGTCACTGAAACAATTCAGTGACCAAGAAAAAAAATTAGATAAATATATTTTCAAGTTTCTAGTAATTGACATACTCAAATTATGTTGCTAGAAATTGTGCAATCTACTCTCACTTGAAGATTTCTGAAGTAATGTTCTTTAACATAGATTTTACAGTGGAAATTTTTGTCATTTTAGCTGACATGACTCATAGTTGAAAGTTGTTATGCCTACAGCAGTCTTATAAATACTGTCTCTTATTTGCATGTATTTGAAAATTTTACTTTTGCAGTTTTCACAGACTGAACTTTTATGAAATAATATACCTACAAAGGATATGGTGTGTTTTAAACTCATTGAGTCACTACATTGTTAATTCTATGTCACATATAGAACTGTCTGCCATTACTTGAAAGATAACACTTTTGACCCACTGTCCATAGGGTGATAGTTTAGAGTTCTGGCAGTAGTGATGGCTTTAAATGGATTCTTCCATAGTCTCTCATTCAGTGCTCCATATGGAAAATGGTATTTAATAGGGCTAACTTAGCTGGACCAAATGGAGATTGAAAACTTATTCTTGTTATTTTTTATATATAAAAAGCTAAAAGGTACAATGACCATATATAAGTCAATATGCACTTGTTGTCTGAGTATTGTATAACACTGTTGTAACTGTTCACTTTACTTGCTTATTTTAAAATACCCTCATAATTTATAGGCATTACAAATCCACATACAAACAATAAACCCAAAGAAATCAGAGCATATAAAATCTTGCAGCCAAGAAGTAGCTACCTCTCAGGTATGAAGCTATAACTGAAGCTACATGTGATACAGAATAATGAGTTTTGAGGAAACACAAATAAGAATTGGAAAAATTGATAATTCATGTGTAATTAAGATTTCAATTGGAAATTATAATAGAGAAGTAAACATGTCATGAAAAAGGGAGACATGAGTCTATTGGAAAAATTAAGGATATTTGCGTCCAGTTTTCAAATTGTGGCCTTGAGTAATTTATCATTTTGTGCTTCAGTTCTCTATCTGCAAAATAGAAACATTTTTACATATGGTGTTTCCACCATTACAATGTAAGTTCCTTTAGGACAGTAGATGTTTTTGCTTTTTATTTGTAGCCCCAGTATTCAAAGTTTGCCTGGCACATTACAAATGCTTGTTGATTGATTGGTTGATTGACCACTTGCTTCTATGTCATCGTTGACTCCTCACGCTCACTCACCATATATATCCAATCAGTTATCAAATCTTATAATTTCTTTCTCCACAATATCTCTTGCAAATATACCCTTCCTTCCAACATACAGCCTCTTATAGTTCAAGTGTCCATTATCTCTCACTTGCACTAGTGCAATAGTCTCCTAATTGGTCTCCCTGATTCATATCTCTCCCTAATCCAATCCATCCTTCATACAATTGCCAAAATGATTTTCTTAAAGCATAACAAGTCTGACCCAACCTAACATATAAATTTTCTAAAACATAATTCTGATTCAAAATCTTCTTAATCCCTGGCACTACATAAGCTCTACTATCTCTTTATTACTTCTAGTAAAAACTCACTCAGAAACATAATGGAAAAAATAGCCCCTTTTTATCCAGAGACAATATCCATCTTAAAGTAAAAACACAAGATTTAAGGATAAGTAAGCCAGATTGCTAGGTAGAATGAGGCAAGGGAAAGGGAAAAAGTAAGGAGGAGATTAATTCATCAAGTCTCAGAAGCAGCAGAACATCAAAATTCTGTCTCAGCAGATTATTCCATAGGTGAGTCAGTGAACCAGACAAGGCTCCAGCTGCTCAGGAGTATAACTGCTTTGGAGTAGCAAAACTCTTCACTTGCATACAGCTGGCCACACATTCTGATGTTAATAGCTCACACCCACTGATCCCCACACTACAGCAGCTTCCACTTCCTATCATCTTATAATACCTTTATTCTAAATATAAAAATTACATTTTCCAAGAACCACATTACCTGTAAGGGGCTACAATTTATAATTCCATACTGTATTTTC
The DNA here is from genome assembly GCF_019393635.1 of Dromiciops gliroides. NCBI lineage: Eukaryota > Metazoa > Chordata > Mammalia > Microbiotheria > Microbiotheriidae > Dromiciops > Dromiciops gliroides. The sequence goes on along the minus strand of NC_057864.1, from coordinate 329,892,410 downwards.
CATCATCATTTTTCTCCTGTATGAAATTTTGTTTTAGACTAAGTTCATCCCTTTCTACATGATAGAGATATTTAGGTCATGAAACCTAGAATTTACAAGTAAATTATTCGGCTAGCCAAATACATAAAATGTGAGCTAACATTATATATATAAAGAAATTGAGGTTCAGAGAGGTTAAGGTGGCATGCTGAGTAGTTAAGCCCAGCCTTAAACCCATTCATTCCTTCAACTAGGTCCATTAAGTTTTCAATTGCTATATAACTACATTTCTATCGACAAGAAATAGGTTCAGGGGCAGCTAGGTGGCACAGTGGATAGAGCACTGGCCCTGGATTCAGGAGGACCTGAGTTCAAATCCGGCCTCAGACACTTAACATTACTAGCTGTGTGGCCCTGGGCAAGTCATTTAACCCCAATTGCCTCACTAAAAAAAAAAAAAAAAAAAAAAAAGAAATATGTTCAGATTATTTCCTCTTTTATTTTTCTTTCCCTTGCTATGTTTAATCCACTTTAAAACAAGATATTTTATTTTTGAAAAAAACATATCTTTAGATAATATGCAAGTGACAACTTACATTATATTGAACAAGCTTAAATTGTTTTCTAATATATTCTTCAGTAGTACAGCAGATAGAGAGACAGCTTTGAAATCAAGAAGACCTGGGTTCAAGTCCAGCTTCTAACAAATACTGGCTATGTGACCCTGGTAAAGTCTCCTAACCTCTTGAGCCATTGGTTCAAAAAACATTGAAAGATCAAAGTTCCACAGCTGATACCCATCTTCTTTGGTAGAGGGAGTTTCCCTGCCTGAAAATTTCCTATGGTGGGGAAATCATAGGTTTGGCCTCCACCTTCCAATATATTCAACAAACATTTAGTAATCTGTTTATAGTCACCCAGGCAAAGAAAAATGTAACATACCTTAGTCTTTTAATAAGTGTCTTTACTGCAGTAATGGGACTTTCAAGCCCTAAGGAAAGGAGCATTTAAAACATGACTTTACACTTCAAATTTGTCTAGCACTTTAAATTTTTCAAAGCACTCTTCCTTTAACAACACTGTGAGATACATATTATAAGTATTTTTAGCCCAGTTTGGCAAATGGGAAAAATGTGCCTCAGAGAGACCTAATGACATGGCCTCACAGCTACTAAGTGGGGGTCCAGGATATGAACCCAGGTCTCCTGATTCTAACTCTACAGTAGTTGCATTGTGTAGATATCGAAGTTAAACAACAGTTTGCCCTCTGCAGATGGTGGAATTTATACAAAATGGGGCAAAAACCATAGCTAATCCATATAACAAATGAAATGTTAGATTCTATTTCTTCCAAGTATAGTCAGAAGACAAAGGGAAATGTATCTAAAGCATAAACATCAGAGATATAAACTTATTAACTGAAGGTAAAATTTTAATGGTTGAAGTGTTAGGCTTTTCTACACATTCATTGCTGTTAGTAATATTTGAATTTATATTAGGTAGTATGAATATGCCCTTTGAAGACAAGAACTACTAGGTATATAAAGCAACATCTATTCAGAGGTAACCATTTTATACTGAAAATCTGACTAAAATGAATAACCTGTACCTTGAGAAGCATATAAGTTTAATAAAGAAAACCTTTCTGTGAGGGGGTGGGGGAGGAGAGTCATCTCAAGCTATATAAAAACAGCTTGTGCTTGATTGTGAAATGAAAATAAAGAGCACAGCCATCACTATGGAGCTGATGACTCTAGGAAGAAAGTCAATGGACTATTAAATAGGAAATCATCTGTTTTCAGATTTTACTTCACCACTATTACATTCCTCCAGTGAGCCGTTATCTGGTGTAAGGGGCCTTAATCTTCTCAATTTCTGGCACAAAATCTCCATGCATTTAGCATAGTTATTTCTATCATAATGTGCAATAACCCCCCCCCTAAGAAATTCTAACTAAAATGAATGCTTTCACAGCATGATTCCACCATTAGTGCCTCTAACTGCCCACTGAACTCCAAAAACTTAATGTTATTCTATTACAGCCTGTTGAAGGTTTCATTATTTAATCTTGGCCTACTTGATGGCTCCTAGTTATTCTGATAATTTTCTCCTCTTCCTATATCTTCCTATGGAACATTATCCCATTGGCTCAAAGACTAAATATAAATAAGCAAATTACATCATCACAAATGGTTACCTACAGCTTTAAGTCTTGTATGTGCTCTGAATAGTACTGAGAGTATGTTTCTTTAACAGCTCCTCTACTCTGGGTGTTATTCAGTTAGTGATGAGAAGTCATTGAAAATACAACTTTGAAATAAATTGTCTTCTGAAGTCTTTGCCTCCTACTTACAAAAACACAGCTGCAAGTTGACTCAGGAAAATGACTAGACCACAAACTATAAAGACTTTGAACAATTATGAGTTCATCAAAAGAAAGAATTTGCATCATTCTTAACGTCTCAGAAAATGCATTTACAAAACTCTTTTAGTTTGGTTTGGTTTGATTTGGTTTTGCGAGGGTAGGGGGGCGTTGGACAGGCAGGGCATGGAATGAAGGAATAACAGATAACATTAACTGGCATTTATAGGGTACTTTAAGGTTTGCAAAGCACCTTACATATATTATCTCATGTGAGTCTCATGACAACCCTGAGAGGTAAGTCATATTTATTGATCCTCCCATTTTATAGATTGAGACTGAAAGAACTTAAAAGACTAAAAGCTAATACACATCCAGTTCAGGCCTTTCTGATTCTATGTCTAGCACTCTAACTACTATGGCATGCTGCCTCTAAAATGTAAAATATTATATATGAGGGACAATAATAAGAATCTCACATATAACACTTCAAGGTTTTCCTACAATTTTTTACAATAATCCTGTGAGATGGGTGATATGTTAACATCCATATTTTATGATAAAAAAGCAAAGCTTCAAAAAGAAAACAGCACTCATCCAAGGTTCCATAACAGGATGTCAATCCTTAAGTCTGCGTAGTTATAAGTTTTTATAGCTTACAAATGCACTAAGTCTTTTAGAACATCCTACATATGTATTTGTATCTATACACACATTATTTTTATGTACACATTATCTTTATAGAGATATGAACATATTTTGTATGTGTTATATATATAGATACAGATGACATGTGTGTACAGACACATGCACACCATTTTTTGTGTATGTATGTGTATATGTGTGTATAATATGGATGAGTCATCCCTGCAGAGCAATCATGGACAGATTTGAATTGATCATTGGTGGGAAAACCCAATTAAACAAGATAAATCAATTTGAGTAGGTAGACTAATTTTATGTATATGAGTTATATGTATGCTAAAATGAGGTGCATATTAAATACACACATAACAGAGTGTATATATATGAATATATATGAAGCCTAGAATGATTGCCAAAAGTAGTGTTTATGTATAAATAAACGCATATATACATATACTTTACATATGCAAATACATATGTGTATCAGGTTGTATTGTATGCATAGGTATTTGTAATTGTGTAAATTTATGTGTGTTCATTTAAATTCTATAAAGATAAATCTTAATTATATTTTTAATTTGGTGTATCATGGTAGTATAAAGGCAAACACATTGAATAAGCCAAAGTGTTGAAATAATAGCTAACACAGAACCAGAAGAGCATTGTACACAGTATCAACAACATTGTGTGTTGATCAACTGTGATAGACTTGACTCTTCTCAGCAATACAATGGTCCAAGATACTTCCAAAGGACTCATGATGGAAAATGCTCTCCAAATCCAGAAAAAAAGAATTGCGGCATGTAGATACAAATTGAACCATACTATTTCTATTTTTTGTTTGTTTGTTTGTTTTTCCCTTTTGCTGTGATTCTTCTTTCTCAGCATGACTAATGCAGAAATATGTTTAATGTGATTGTACATATATAACCTATATCAGATTGCTTGCTGTCTTGGGGAGGGGGGGAGGGAGGGGAGGAAGGGAGAAAAGTTTGAAACTAGAAATCTTATAAAAACACATGTGGAAAGCTATCTCTACTTGTAACTAGAAAATAATAAAATACTTTTATGATCAAAAAAGAAATAATAGCTAACAGTTAAACAGCACTTTAAGGCTTGCAAATAGTTTTATATATTTTATCTCATTTTAGCCTTATAAATCCTTGTTATATTCTACAAATAAGGAAACTGAGGCTAAACAAGGTTAAGTTACTTGCCAAGAGTTACATAGCCAGTATATGTCATAGGTAGAAGTTGATAGGTTTTTCTAACTCCAAAACTAGCTATATACTGCCTTTCACACCACTATTTTTTTAAATAAATTATAAGAAATTAAGTTTTATTTTCACTGAATCTCATTGTAGCAAAACATTGCTCTCTATCATGAATTCTCATCAGTGCACAAGTCAGTGTAGTTGTAAGTACTGAAAGGAGGGGATAGAATGATATTTCTGTTCAAATTAATTTAAAATAAACTCAAACTATGAGAAAGGATAAAGATAATGCCCTTTCATTTTTGAGGCTCACCACTTACTGAACCTCTCTCATCTCATTTATTTCCCCCACCTGCTCCCTTTTGTTCTAGTAGGATACTTTGCATCATTTTCATTGTTTTCTCCCAGCCACATATTCCTTTTTGCCTTTCATTTTCATTTTTTGAATGCATCCTTCCAAAACAAATGCAAACATTGGCCTTTCTTTCTTAATAAACTCATTTCTGTCACAAAGCCAACTCAATTAAAAAGAGGCAAGGTGTTCATTGCTAGGAAAAAATATATGTGTAGATAGAGCTTTTCATATATGTGTAGATATATTTCTAAAGATATTATGGAGACATCATGAGGCAGTATAATGGAAAGAGTACACTCTTGAAGTCAGGAGACTTAGGTCGTAGTTAGGGCTTTGCCACCTAATAGTTAAGAGACCACAAGCAAATCATTTCATTTCTCCAAACCTCAATTTCCTCATCTGTAAAACAGAAATCATACATGCACTACCTATGCCACAAGGCTTATTATGAGGACCAAAAGCAATAATTTGTCAATTAGCTTGAAAATCTTAAAGCACTTTGTGTAAATCTAAGTAGTTATACACATGTGGTGTCCCTATAATAACCTTCTGCAATGTAATTTTAGTACTTTGTATTAACTCCCTCAATATATTAGATCACAGAACTGTAAAATCATCTAGTACATTCTTTTATTTTACAGATGTGGAACTGGAGGTCTAAAGAAATTTAGAATTAGTCCAAATTCACATGGCTAGTTAATGGAGAAGCCTGGACCATGCCCAAATGTCCTGCCTCTTTTTATGGTACCATTCTGTCTCTTTTCTCCTATCCGCTACTTAGGGAAAGTTAATAGTGTTAAGGGCTAAAATTCTAGCTATTCTGTCTAAAATGTCTAATGAGTGGTCGCCAATAAATTATAAGCTTTAGCAAGAATTAGACTTTTAAGCATTTATTAAGGAGAATAAGAGTTTGGTAAAGAGAGAGAAAGGCCTAGATTCCTAACTATTAAAGGGAGAGCACATTTCTAGCTCCCCTCTCCACCAGCGTCCTCAGGAAAGAGTGTGAGACAGAGCGCTAGTCTCTTCCTTCTTCCTCCCACTACCCAACGTCACTTCCTGATGCCAAAGAAAAGACTCCTGGTCTTGCCCTCAAAGACCTTCGCTTCATGGGTGGAACCCTTCTACAGTAAATCTCCAGCAGGTGGCGTCATTCCAATCGTTACAATAGAAATGCAAAAATGTCATATGGACTTGAAATTCGAGGCTCAATTCTGATGTTGCAAACACTGCTAATATGGCTAACTAACAGAGATCAGAGTAGTTGCCCAGAACTCTCTACCCCTATCTTTTAGATTGCAGTGGTGAGAATGGAATGTTCTGTTGTTTGCTGGGAAAGAGGAGTCAACAACTTTGTTTCACAGTCTCTACCAAGTCTACTAAAGCCTTTGAGTTTAATGCATCCTGAAGATATTTCTTGAACATTTGTTCTTTAAAATGAGGTTGGTGATTAAATGGTAATCTGACAGAGAGCAGCTCACTTCTGTACAGAGAAATGGCTCTTACTCCTCCAAACACCAGACTTGATTGTATCTCCATCCATGTTTTGTCTGTAAATCCCAGACTAATCACAATTTTTCACCCACAAAGTAACCAATAGAGAGGGCATTGTTAATGATCTGCTGAAAGATCATTAATTATGAAGAGATCCTGGAATGAGATACTGTATTTTGTTTGTTTGTTTGTTTTTTATTTAACACATGTTGGTCCTGAGCAATAATAGCCTGTGGGCTCCATGAGTATCCTCACCAGATTAGGTAGAAGTGAGGAAGGGCCCCACAGTATTGGGTGGATCTCTTGTTGCAAACTCTAGGAGAACATAGGCAAGAGTCATATAAAATGGGCAGGTATGGATAGGTTGTAACCGACATTATAGGAAGGAACATTCAAATCAGTGAGTATTTGAATGAACAAGATTGTGTTTGGGGTAAGACACACCAAGGTGGTCAGTATTAATTTCATCCTTTCTTCTATTTCCTTTCTCCTCTTTTCTCAATCCTATACTTCCTGAGAAATACTAGTCATCCTTCAAAGATTTCATACCAATGAAGACCACCTGGAAGCTTCCACAAGCATAAAAAGCTCGGAAACTGTTCAGGGAATCAATTTTAATTTCCATTTAATTCAAGGTGTTGACTAGGATACATAAAAGCAATTGCTGACAGGTCACAAATCTGGGAACTCTAGTCAAACCAGAATTTGTTGGAATCCTTGACTGCATTAGTCTGCAAAAGGCCCTTTTTTCTGATCCCTGTTGTCATGCATTAGAGTATTAAGGCAGCTTTAAAACGAAGTTTTTCCCCTGATAAAATCATATTTTGTCGGAACATTTTAATTGCATAATTTTGTTTATTCCTATCTTAATTGCTTCATGTAACATTTTATCTGCATTCACATTTGCATTCTGGGACAATGCTTCAAAAGACTGAATTTTTAATTGAATAAATCAATAAACTAATTCTAATATGACAAATTTGTTCCACTTAATTGTTTTGTAGTGCAAAGTAACAATAAATATGCAAAGCATTGTGGGGGAAAGGTGAAAAACCTATTGAAAATAAATTAACAAAAACCAAATCAGAGTAAGGAATTAAGAACTGAGTAGTTAAAAAGAAATAAAGTTAGGGACATTGTACAACTTGAGAAATGAATGAGAGCAAGAGCAAATGATATCTCCAAAGCAAAGAAGTTTTTGTGTATCTTTTGAACAGACTTACAAGGAAAGAGAGAATACTGCATTATAATATTTAAAGGTAAAGATATGTTTCTGGCACTCCTTCAGAATGGAGTAACAAGGTTCATTCTTTCCTTATAAATTCAGAAGGATGCTATTTGTTCATATTCAGTCAAGTCACTTCAACTCTTGATTTCCTCATAGATATACACACATACATATAGGTATTATAAAAGCAGCTTATTGAACTTATCTACAAGGTCCATTCCAGCTCTAAAATTCCATGATTCTGTCTATCCAGAGAATGTTTTATGTTTACCTTTTTCTTTTACTAAGAGAATCAGGGGAAAAGATCCATGCCAGTCAAGAAGTCAGCTTATACTCCATCCAGGCAGTGAACTTTTCCTTACTTTCTCATTAGATCATAGGATCAAAGGCTTCCAACATAGAAAGGGAATCAGAAGAAAAGGTTAGCAAAAGAATTCCCCCACTGTATATGGAAAATAGCAATCATTAAATCAAGACTGGGGTTGAGGAAGAGAGTTGAGTCCAGAAAAGTGGAAACAATTCAATAAGCTCCTTGGAGAAAAAAGACTTTCATTTTTATGGTTATTAACTTTAGAGCCTAACACAGTGCTGATTATATATAACAAGTGGTTAATAAATGTTTGTAGAAATGAGCTAAATAATAGATTATACTGCAAGGCTCTAGTGATCCAACCACTAAAAAAAAATCACTACCCCCAAAAAGCTTATTGAAATATGTCAATTCTTATCTACTCTGCTCCCCTTCCCCAATCTAGGGTTGTTTTGATTATTGTTATTTTCTGTATCATAGGGGAAATGAGTTGGTAAGCTTTCCTTCTGATGAAAGTATGAAGAGACAATAACAATGCCATCCTTACACAGCAGGAATCTGATTTAGGAAGCTTTATGAAGACTAGATTGGAAAGGGTAGAGACTAGAGGCAACAGAAAACAATCAGGAGGTTTTTATGAAAGTGAAATGATGAGAATCTATACTACATAAGGGATGATGTGATTGCTTTAGAGAACACAGACATAAGACATGGAATTTATAGGACTTGGCAACTTATTAGATGAAGTGGTGAGGGAAAGAAAAGTTAAAGGTGACTCCAAGGCTTCAAGTTTGGGTGATAGGGAGGATGGTGGTGCTATTAACAAAAACAGACAAGTTGAGGAGAGATAAAGGTTTTCAGGAGAAAGATGAATAAAGCTTTGTGCTACTGTTGTTCCACCATTTCAGCTGTATCTAACCTTCATAACTTCATTTGAGGTCTTCTTGGAAAAGATACTGGAGTGGCTTGCCTTTTATTTCTATACCTCATTTTATACATGAGGAAACTGAGGTAAACAGGGTTAAGTGACTTACCCAGGGTCACACAACTAGTAAGTGTTTGAGGCAGATTTGAACTGAGGTCTTCCTAACTCCAGGACCAGCACAATGTCTGCTGCACCACTTAGCTGCCCTCAGTTTTGTGCTGAATATATTTAAGGTGCTCACAAGATATCCAGGTAGAGATATCCAGAAAGCAGTTGGATATGTAACACTGCCCTCTGGAGAACATTTCAGTCCAGAAGAATAGTTCTGAGAATGTTTTTAAAGCTTACTACCCCATCTATCTATCTTATGTCTCTTTTCCCCTTCACTATGAAACTTTTCCCAAAAACCAATTGTATCCGATGCTGTTAATTTTTCATTGCCTGGCATCTCCCCAATACCTTGCAATTTGATTCTTGCCTTAACCATTCTAGTGAAATTTCTCTCTACAAATGCCCAAAGACATTCTAATTGCTCCCAAATATGGTGGCATTTGTTTTATTATTTTTGACCACCCTTGCTCTTTCCTTCCTTGACTTGAGAGACACTGAAGAATCTTGGTTGTGGTAGTGGTAATGATGGGAAACTAGGTGTCACAGTGGACTAAATGCCAGGCGCAGAGTCAGGAAGACTCATCTTCCTGAGTTCAAATTTGGCTTCAGGCACTTACTAGCTATGTAACCCTACATAAGTTATTTAACCCCGTTTGCCTCAGTTTCCTTATCTGTAAAATGAGCTGGAGAAGGAGATGGTAAACCATTCCATTATCATTGCCAAAGAAACCCCAAATGGGGTCATGAAGAGTGGGATATGACAGAAAATGACTGAACAACACAATGGTAGTTAGTAGTAGAGTAGCACCAGAAGCATTTGTATAGCATTTTAAGGTTTACAAAGAGCTTTACAAATATGATCTCTTTTCATCTTCCCAACAATTCAGGGAGGTAAATACTATTATTCTTCCCATTTTACAGATAAGAAAACTGAGGCTGGATTTGAACTCTGGTCTTCCTGATTCTAGATTCAATGCTCCATCCACTTCACTACTTTATTTCGGTGGAAATATGGAAGCTATCATGAGCAAATTTTCTAACATCAAAATTCAATGCTACATATAGACATTTTGGGAGATATTTTGATAAGTCTTCTCTAGTGAGTGAGAGGTTGGATATTTCTTGCTACTTTGTACTTTAAAAAAAGACTGCTAAACAACTCTCTCACAGTCATAATGCTTGAGGTGAGCAAGTTTGTCTATTAATAACTGCTTTATCTGTCACATTTCTACTAACAAGCTTCCTCCCTTGATCTCACATGTAAATCAATATAGGCCTTTGACATTCAAATGCCACCCACATGATTAAAGAGACTTCACTGAGCAGATGTAGGACACTTTGTTTCAAAAGACTTGTATTTAGAAGCATGTATGTCCAATCAACATAAGCAAGCTGAAAATGATAACTCATCCTCCTGAATGCAAATTACTATTTTGGAAGTTTTTTTAAAGATATCATTATATATTTAGATATTACAAGCATATAGCATATTATCATAAATATTATTATCCATATTTTAAATAAAAGCATTTTATAGTTGAGTAACCAGAATTAGGAGAAAAACAAGCCATGGGTTATTTATTTTTGCTCATCTAATAAAGCCATAGGACAGGGTATAGAAAGGAGAATCCTCATATGTCTATTCTTTATATGATAATTCAGTTATGTCAAACATAGCATCACCATGTGACAATGCAGTAATTGTAAGTTTCTCTATTTCTGTGCTTTGGCATTTTACATCTCCTCTTACTACTTCATTTCTCAAAATTAATCCAAGACTGGAAATATTCCATTTGGGAAAGCAGCATATGGTGAAATGTATGAGCATCATCTTCATTGTCCTTAAATATAAGTCAATGAAGAAGCATTTAATTAGCTTCATTTTACCAGAGATTCATTACTGTACAAAGAATGTCCTACAAACATGATTCAACACTCTTGCTTGTCATTTACATGAATTAACGGTGCCACTGGACTCCCATCTTTAGAATCAAAACCCTAAGGCATTTCCAAAACCCCAATAAAGAAAGATGATGTTAAACATAACCCCCAAAAGCTTCTTTACCTTTTTCAAAGTAAATATATAAATAAATGAGCTGTTACATATAGAAATACTCTTGCTTTGGAGAACTGCATTCCCTTTCCTTTTCACTCACTCCCACACCTGCACCTAAAATGTACCCTGATTAATGATTTATCCTAGACAGATGGGTACATTTCTCAAATTTAAGTAATTGCTCATTTCCTTCAATAATCAGTTTGTTTCTCAGTAATTGAATTTGGGAAATATTTCCTTATGCCTAACAAAAATTCATCATGCCATAAAATTTCTTTTTATCAAAGACAACAATATGCTATACCCAGAACACTTGGAGAATTTACTGTTGTATTAGCCAGAAGGTACAATTAAAAATTCCTGGAAAAAGAAAAGAAATAGCTAACATGAGGTGATGCTGAGGAGACCACAAAAACTAGATAACCTACCTACTGATTCATCCAACAAATTGTTGTGTTCTGTCTATTATGCACAAGACACTATGCTAGTACTACAGTACACTGTAGTTACAGGAAATACAGACATTTGTAGGACATACTCTCTTATCCTTAAGGAGTTTATAGTCTATAAAGGAAGCTAAGGCACCTATACAAATCACCATAATCCTGGGCACTGGTACTCCCACAGCTAGCATCTCAGTACAATCCCTCATTATCACCCACTTAGACTATTAAAATAGCATCCCAACAGATCTTCCCACTTCACTTTCTTCCCACTCAAACCTATTTTTCATAATACTGCCAAGCTAATCTTCCTTACACATGGATGTAGTCATATCATATTCTTCAAAGATCTTCAGCTTTCCTTCTACTTAATCAAGTTAAAACTCCTTTACCTGACATTTAAAGCCATCTCCAATCAGGTTACTTTCCATAACATTTTTTGTCACATCATACTGCTTCCCTTGATATGCCTACTCTTTAACCAAAATGGACTATTCTCTATACAGCGAACATGCTCTGAACTCTCCTGTTTCTTTGCTTCTGCTCTCATACCTCCCTATTCCTACCATTTCTCCTTCTCTTCTTTATTTGTTGAAGACCTACCCATCCTTTGAAATTCAACTCCAAAGTTACCTTCTCCATGAATCTTTTACTGATCCCTAGTCAGTAACCCTAACCCCTCTAACCTCTGACAATACTTTGTTTCATATCTTTCTAATGCATAGATTCATATAGTTGGAAGGGGCCTTAGAGGCCACAAAGTCCAACCCTCTCATTTTACAGAAGAATCTCTGAACAGTTAAATCAATTTATTTTGACCATGCTTTTGCATTTATCACTTTTATTTTATATTACTGACATTTATGTATATTTCTCAGCCCTGCACCATCCCATAAGACTATAAGCTCCATAATGGCAGGGGGCATGTCACATATTTTTTTGCTAGCCCTAACTGCTAGTGGAGTAACTCATATCATTGCAATTACTTCCTAATATACATTCTCTATTTTCTCTCTCCTTCCTAATACATCCTCCATACATATAGCTTATAAATCAATATTTCTAAACAGATCCCACCACATCATTCCCCTACAAAAAATTGCTTAATGCCTCCCTATTGCCTCTACAGTAAAATTAAAATCCCAGGGGCAGCTAGGTGGTGCAGTGGATAGAGCACCGGCCCTGGATTCAGGAGTACCTGAGTTCAGATCCGGTCTCAGACACTTAACACTTATTAGCTGTGTGACCCCGGGCAAGTCACTTGACCCCAATTGCCTCACTAAAAAAAAAAAAAATTTAAAATCCCCTGCATGGCACATAAATCCCTTCAAAATTGGGTTCCAACCTCCCTTTCCTGTCTTATTTCCTATCTATCCTTCAGATGATCTCTGTTATGATCAAACTGGACATTAAGCCATTCTTTGTGTTTCTTTCTATCACTGGCCTTTATGTCTTTATGGCTGCCCGTATCTAAGATACATGCCTTTCTCACTTCTACTTCTTGGAGGTAAGTATCCCGACGTTTTTTGCAAGTATGAGTTCAAATACTAGCTCCTACACAAATCCCTCTCTTGATCCTCCCCATTGTTAATTTTTCTTCCTTGAAATTACTTGGCATTTACTTATCTATGTAAAAATTCTATCTCCTAATAAAAAGTAAGCTTTTTGAAGGCAAGAATTATTTCATTTTTGTCCTCCTATTCCAGGTACATAGTATAAAGCTTCATACCTGGTAAACACTTAAAAAATGCTTGGTGAATTAAATTGAATTACCAAAAAAATATTTTGACTGAATTATGTGTTTGCTAAATATTAATGTTTTCTGGTCACAAATCAAATTAAACCCATATTCAAAAATTTAGAAGTAATTATTCACACCCTGATAGTACTTTAGGATTTCCAAAGTTTCCGAAGGAAGACAACAATCCTATGAAGTAGCAGTATAAGGATTAGTCCCCCTTGACAGAGTAAGAAACTAGGGCTCATAGAGGTTTACTCTCTTATCCACAGTCAATTATTTATTAGTAAATAATAATAATGGCAGCAAGATGGTACAGTGGATAGAGTTCTGGACTTAGAAGCAAGAACACATGGCAGATGAAAGGCAGTGAGCTCTCAAACTCACAACAAAATCACTCCAAAAATCATCCAAACAATGCCATTGAACAATTCCTGGAGCAGCAAAATCCACAGAAAAATGTGCTGAAATCATTTTCCAATCAAGGATGGCTTGGAAGGTTGGAAGGAGGGAGCTGCTGTGCTGAGACAGGAGTGGAGCCTAACCCCACAGTTATGCTGACACAGATCCAGTCCCAGGAAGGCTTCGCCAGAGAAAGAGACTCCTAGAGCCCCTGCATCAACTGCAGTGCCAGTGTCATCTGGAACTAAGCTTACAATCTGGTGAGAGGGCTAAGCCCTTGGCAGGGGAGAGATTACAGGGGTCTCTGCTGGTACTGAGGGTTTTTTCACCCCTGCTGGGAACAGGAGGTAGGCTCGAGTAGCAGTGGCCCAGGTGGGGGAAGGGCACGGGCTCATCAGAGCTGACAACCACAGCACACAAAGCTGGTTAATTAGCAAGTTCGTCTAGGGTCATCTAAGGACCAGGGAACAGGCCAGGAAAGTGAAGAACCTGTTCCTCTTTAAATCATACTTGACAGTTACTAGCTATGTCACCCTGGGTAAGTCACTTAACCCCAATTGCCTCACCAAAAAGAAAAAATGTGCAATTGCTTAAATCATAGCACCTGGGACCTCCTAAAGCTTGGGATAGTGCATCCTGGAAACAGTGCCCCACTTTAAGGAGCTAAAAGCCAAGTGAAAGAAAGGCAAGATGAGCAGACAGAGAAAGGTCATAGAGGCACTCAAAAAGGACTTGGAAGATAAAGTTAGAGAGGTAGAGGGAAAAATGGAAAGAGAAATGAGGGTGATGCAGGAAAGACATGAGAAAAAAGTGAACAGCTTGAAAAGCCAAATGGAAAAGCTCTCTGATGAAAATAATTGCCTAAGAATTAGGATTGAACAAATGGAAGCCAGTGACTTTATGAGAAACCAAGACACAATAAAGCAAATCCAAATGAATAAAAAAATAGAGGGCAATGTGAAATACCTTCTTGGAAAAACTGCTGACCTAGAAAACAGATCCAGGGAAGATAATCTGAAAATTATTGGCCTATCTAAAAACCATGATCAAGGAAAGAGCTTCCAAGAAATTGTCAGGGAAAATTGCCCTGATATTCTAGAAGCAGAAGGTAAAATAGAAATTGAAAGAATCCACTGATCACCTCCTGAAAGAGATTCCAAAAGGAAAACTCCCAGGAATATTTTAGCCAAATTCCAAAGCTCCTAGGTGTGGGAATTTATTTTGATTTGGGGACCCTGCCTTTGGGCTGAGATTAAAAATCCTTAGGCCCTCATGGTTTTTACTGTGTAAGGGACTGGTCTCTCTCCCCCTCCACTTCAGCTGAGCCAAAAAATCCCCATGGGCTTTTCAGGATGCCAGGTCAGATGCCAGGGGGTGGGGGAGGGGGAAAGAAGCCCCAGCTTCCTATGCCCTGAGGGGAGCTGCCCCGATATCTCAGGCTTGTCTTGCCAGCCTGTAGGATAGCCGGTGTGGAGGTCCCAGGCACATAGCAGGGGGCACAAGCCTCTCAAACCCCGCTGGGCACAGCCCTAGTGCAGCCGGCAGATTAGCTTGGCATGTGCAGGGGTACAGAGAGCCTGAGGTTTGAGGGGAGAGAAGGAATATATATACAGGAGGTTGGAGAAGATAGGAAGGCAAACATGGAGCTGGGGGAGGCCAGAAGATTAAGAAGACTATAAGGGAGGAACAGACAAACAGGGGGGCACCAGAGGACTAGAAGGATGCTAAGGAGACCGAAGCTTTGTAGAGAGACAGGCTGAGGAGACGGAGAAAAGACTTAGCGCAAGGAAAAAAGGGGGATGCCAGAGGACTAGGAGGATGTAGAGAGGCTGGAAGATTAAGAGAACAAGAGACAGTATGGTGGTTGGAGAAAGCTCTATGATACAGTGATGCTAGAGACGCTGGTGGGTTGGCAACAGAGGTGAGGACACTAAGGGGCTTTTCAGGGGTTCATCTCTATGGTAATGAGAGAGCAGTAAAAGTGAAGCAGGGGAGCTACAGAAAAGGAGAAAAACAGTGAAAGTTGGTGAAAGCTGGAGCATACCCTAAGGCAAGAGGCAGCAAAGACCCTTATTATATTAAAAGGAGACAGGTTGTATAATTTGCATTTCTTAACCCTTATTGTTTACATTGATTTTCATAAATAAACTCTGCTTTTATTATTTAGTTAAGAGGCTTCTTAACCATTTGCTTATCAATTTGGGAGCAGTGTGGAGAAGTTAATAGCAGTCAGATAGCCAGCCAGTCAAAAGTCCCCAGATTAGTCATCGGCAGATTAGTCCCCCCCAAATTAGGCCTAGTAAATTTAAAATATTTTACACAGGTCAAGGAGAAAATATTGTAAGCTGACAAAAAGAAAGAATTCAAGTACTGTGGAGCCCCAGGCCAGATAGCACAGGGTCTAGCAGCTTCTACATTAAAGGATTGGAGGGCATGGAATATGATATTCTGGAGGGCAAAGGAATTGGGATTACAACCAAGAATCTAGAAGCAAGAAGACCTAAATTGTAATCTTGACTTAGACACATTATATAATCATGGGCAAGTCTCTCAAACAAACAAACTCTACTCTCTTTGCCTCAGTTTCCTAATCTGTAAAATAAAGATATTTCCCATGGTTATCATGAGGATCAAATGAAATAATATTTGCAAAGTACTTTGCAAAACTTAAAGCGCTATACAAATACAAGTTATTATTATTGTGATAACCATTATTATTGAATGTCAGGTCTTTCAACTGACGTATTCAGAATTCTCCCCACCATATAATATGCCATGTGGAATGTATGAGGACATTCAAGGACACAAGTTGCCACCTCACCTAAAACACAAAACCCCCACTAGCCTATTATGATATTGTCTGCCTACTTGGCCTGAATGATCCACCCCTATGATAACTGTTCCTTTGGTTATTACAACAGAGGCACGATTATAACCCATGGGAGGCTATTGGTAAAATGTTTCCATGTTACCTAGATGTTATGAGAAGGCCCTGACTAAAGAAGGGTGGCATGGGACAGCCTCCTTATTTAGCTGCCGCTTATCAGCATTACAGCATATAATAGCTATGGGCTACCATGAGTCCTTTTTGTCATTTTGAATTTGCTGTGGTAAATGTGAGGTAAAATAAAAGCCATATTGTATGCAATATTGTTATGTAGGTACTTGCAAGGGCCCTTTTACAGACCTCCATCTGTGAAGCCCTGCTTATATTCTGAAATGTTCAGAGGGAAACTTCGGGAGAGGTAAAAGAAACAAATTTTGCAATTCCAAGGAAAAAAAAACAGACAAAATTAGCCCCAAAGAGTGATTTATAAGATGCCTCAAAGATTGAACAAGATCTGTGTAAACACAGTGCTTGAAGATCTAGGTCATATGTTGTTTATTTCTGTCCAGACCCATCCCCAATTACTAGAATATCTTTGCCATCCAGAAAGATTTCCAATTGTAAGAATAGACAGGATTTCTCATTTAAAAAGACAATAAAGTATAGTAATTAAAACATAAAGATATGAGTAAACATCAGAAGGCAAAGAAAAAAACTTTCAAAGTTCATGAGGTCAAATTCCCCTTGATCCCAAGTAAGAGTACTCTATATGTAAACCATTCTAGACAAATGAAAACTATTATATATCCAATCAAAGAAGATGTCAAAGGAAGGACATCAGTGACTCATTTTGGCATATAAATTAAATAATTTGTATTTTACACTAGGATATGGAACCAGTAAAGATTATCTAATTAATTTTTATTTATATTTCTTATTTCATTTACATGAACTGTATTTATTACCCCTATGTCCCTCTCCCTCAAAGAACTAGATTTTTTAACAAAAAATATTTAAAGAGAAAAAAAATCTAGCAAAAAAATCAGCACAATGAATAAATCTGACTATTTATACATAATATTCCACATTCATGCAGAGCTCCTCCACCAATCCCCATATAAGAATAATAGAAGGTATTGTCTTTCTTCCATGGGGTGAAGATTGATTTTTCTAATTTCCCAACAATCAGTTTTGATATTCTGAGGTTGTTCTTTAAATTTACATCATTGTAGTCACAGTGCATATTTGTTTTTCTTAGCTCAACTTGTTTTACTTTGAATAAGTTCATAGAAGTCTTTCCATGCTTCTCTTTGTTCATTATATTCATTTTTTTAATGTATAGTAATATTCCATTACACTCAAATACCAGAATTTATTTAGTTATTGCCCAATAAATGGACACTCACTTTGTTTCAAGCTCTTTGCTAACACACACACACACAAGTAAATAAACAAACAAATGAATAAATAAATAAATATAAATAAATGAATGAATGGATAAATAAATGAATGAATGAATGAATGCTGTAAACACTCTGGTGTATACTGAGCCTTTCTTTTTTGTCAATATCCTCAAAGGATATATATAGCAGCCACTGAAGAATTTTGAGTAACAGAGTGACATGGTCAGACACATGTGTTAGCAACATCACTGTAGAAGATATATTAGAGAGGGGAGAGATTAAAGACAAGGAGAACAATTATGAGAATATTGTAATAGTCAGTATGTGGTGATCAGGATCCGAACTAGGATGATGACAATGTGAGTAGAGAGGATATGGTTCTTAGAAACATTATGGGGATTAAATGAATAAAATATATCAATTATATATGTATGTATATACATATATTTTATACATATATATGTATACATGTGTGTATTTGTATATGTGTATGTGTGTGTGTGTGTATATACAGACATATATATATATACATATATATCTATATATATACACACACACATATATATACTTAGATGTGTTCCAAAATTGTAAGGCCATCAAGAGATTTTAATAGCTTTATCTGTCATCCCACATATTTACTGCCCCTCCCTTCCAACTATCTATGGCAACTTTCTATTAAGGAGAATATAACTATTAAATAGACTTTTCAGTTAATCTGATACCCCATTTCCTAACCTTTGTAAGTAACAGAATTCACTATACTAATTCTTTTCTTCCTGATTTTATGTTGCAATGTTGCTATATACTTTTGATTGCAAACAATTAAATCCATAACATTTTCAATGTCCCAGTTTCCTAGATGATATGTTTATGTCTCATAAAAATACATATGTAAGCCTTTTTTTTTTCTTTACAGAAGCTCTAATTTACAAGAGTATAGGCTAAATTGCATTTATCAAGATGCACAATGCTTTCAAAAACTCCTAGCTGATCCTTGATACAAAAACCTTCCTTTTTTTACCCAGTATTCTTATGATAATAATAAGTGGCTATGAAGCATGATCATGGAGCACTAGAGTATCTGAAAACTTCAAGTTCTTCAGGTCACCCAAAGGGCAATGAGGAGATTCATGTTAGGTATAAAAAGACTAGAGTAAGTGACCAACCAAAAACCTAGCAGAGAAGGCAATATAATGGATATCATCAAAGAGATGTGTGTTGTAAAACTTTATATATGGTGAGACCACAGATACCATACAGGTCAATGCCTTCATTTTACAGAAGAGGAAATAGAGGTCAAGGGAGGTGGTATGGAAAGACACAATGAAGATTTTTTTTCCTACTATGGAATTTTTAAATTTCAATTGTCTGAATCAGGTGTGTTGAGATTTATCCAAATGCAACAGTATAGAAAATGTCAAAATTTAGTAGTAATGTCACAGAGAATCATCTTCAGAACGCAATATATTGTTTAATTGTTAGTATCACTTCAATTTAATTTAGTCATTTTCAGATTGGCATTTTCTAAGATATTTAAGCTTGCTAATTTTTTTAAACCATTAAGAGTCATATGCATGTCAGTATATTTTACAGAGCACAAGAATCAGCTTTTCAGACCAAGGGATCTAATACAAAATGCTATAAATCTCTCTCTAGGAGGTACTCTTATGGTGTTCATCTTTGAACTTAAAACAAAAATCAAAGCATGAAATACAAACTCTGAAATGCAACTGAGTCACTGAGTCATTTATGGGGCAATACAGAGCTGCTGAAGATCACAGATGAGAACCCTGTCCAGCTGTGTTTCCTGTCATATTTTGATAAAGGCAAAATAAAGGCAGAAAACTAGCAGAAAAAAAAAGTCTGAAATGTCTTTTACAATAATTCAAGATTTTTTAAATCATTATTACTTATTCTGGTCTTACATATTTTTATAACCCATTAAACAAATATAAATGCTACATCTTATGAGATTTTTTATTTGAATAAAAGGCTAATGCGTATTTTCATATTTTCCTTCAATTTTTATTATGTTTACCTCATATCACTTGATTCTAAATAGAAAATTTAAGTAATTTCTATATTACATTTACAAAATAAATTCAAAATCTAATAATATTGCTATTTTGATATATTCTATAAATGATTTGATAAAATATATGGATTTATAAATGTGATATTTTAAAAGTTCAAGAGACATAATTTCTGAGTAATTTATTAATTTTATTATTAAGGCTAGCATGTTATTAATAAAAGAGGGAAGTGGTTCTCAAATGCCAAAGACACTTTATAGTGGTAAGTTCACATTTTACATACCCTTGGAAGAACAGGCATTCCTGAGGGTGGCAACTAACCTGGATTGGTTAACAATTAATGAGAGAATGAATTTTACAATGAAGGGTGGACTGTATTATAAGAAGCATCTTGGATCACCCAAGTCTTAGAGACATCAATTTATATATCTAATGTTTGACAAAAGGGAGAATCAACATTTTCTCAGACCTGAGTAAGAATTATTTTACTCTCTTTGATTAGATTTTTAGCCTGGGTCTTTGCCCAATATTTCCCACACTGGTTGATTTCTGGATAAAGAATTAGAAAAGGGGAGAAAAAAACCTTGATCTTGATTCAAAAACTAGTTATAAAATACACTAGAGAAATAATATTTATCTCAATAACTTATGACAAGCATCTTAGCCTGGTGGATAGAGATATGGTCTTATAGCTAGGAAAACCTAGATTCAAATTCTTCAGGCTATAGGACACTAGGCAAGTCACTTAATCTCTCAGTGCTCTAGACAACTGTCTAAGATTATACATTGCAGAAAAGGTGTTGACAGTAAAAGACAGTTGACTTATACTGACAGTAGGACTTTTCTCATCTGAGTTTTCTATGATGATACAATCACAGATCCATCCATATCCCTAATTCCTCAGTCTCAGCCATTATCTCAAAAATTCCTTTGTATAATATTTAAATATTTCCATATTTCCCACCCTATCTTTAAGCCTAATTTTATGCTATTTTCATTTATGAACCTCAACTTCCATGTCGTTCCTTTTTTGTAATGTCTTATTCACAAATCACTCCCTTTATTTATTTAATTCCTTCCCATTTTTTTAAAGCCCAACTTAAATGCCATCATATTCTGGGATACTTCCATGATCATTTCAGTTATTCAAGTCTTTTCTTCTCCCTAAAATCTCAGAGAACATGGTCTTGTACCTCTCAAGCATTTACAGGTATTTTGTATTTTAACTATTTGATTTTTTGTCATATCCCTCTATTGGGCAGGATCAAACCAATTCAAAACTTGAACTGTCCTGAATGTCTAACACAATGCCATGTACACAATGGGTACTTTAAAAAACAAATCTGTTAGGGACAGCTAGGTGACACAGTGGATAAAGCACCAGCCCTGGATTCAGGAGGACCTGAGCTCAAATCTGGCCTCAGAAACTTGACTCGTACTAGCTGTGTGACCCTGGGCAAGTCACTTAACCCTCATTGCCCGCCCCCCCAAATCTGTTGATTTGAACTAAACACTAATGTCTTTCATAATCTTCTGTACTTCCCTTAGAATATCACTTTTCTTCACTTCATCTAACAAGGTTGCTTTCCCAAAAACTCATGATCAGACATATTTTTCTAATACCTAATTGGAAAAATAATAAGGATCTCTACTGTGAGACTTTGGGCTTCAGTCATTTCATCTATAAAATGATGAGGCTGAACTAGATAAACTATGAAGTGCCTTCCAATGCTAGAATTCTACATCCCTGTGTATTTGACCCAGGATCCCAGAAACAAGAATGTAATAAGCAGAAAAAAATAAGAAGAAATTGATTTTGCATTAAATAGAAGATAAAATATGTTCCAAAAATAAACTAGAAACTAGAAGAGAAGTCCTAAATATAATTGATTTTTTAAAATGACACTGTTGTTCAAAAATCAAGATAATTTTAAAAATGTATATGCATTCAGGCATGCATTTTCAGCATGAGTATATATGTTGATGAAGTCTAATGTTAACATTTACTTGTATATTGATTTTATATATAAAGAAAAGCCAAGTAATATGAAGACTAAAAATACCACATTTTTATCTACCTAGTTACAGCAAAACATTAAAGTACACACTGTAGAAACTGGGTAATGGGGAGACTGCATGTTTTATGCAAGCTCTGGATTTACTTTCATAAATTTTCTGTTCTTAAATATGTAGCCATAATTCTTTTTTATTTTTAGTCTAATTATATGGCATTTTCTATGTTATGTCCTAAACAGGGAATAGCTTGAGAAAAAAAAAACATACCAATGAGTTCTAAAAGTTTTGCATTTTTCTTGTAAATTTATAGTTTTCATAAAATGGTGTTTGTCAAAATACAAGCATATAAACAAAATGAATGGCAATCTTTTTAAAATCAGCATGACATATGCAATAATTCAAAGATCAAAGAGTTCAAGGATCTCCTTTTAAAAATTGTTCTACTTTCCTCACAGAGCAAAATGAGGAACAGTGATGCTGGCAGGCAAATATGGGCTTAATGTAAGGGTTGTGTGGAGAGTGAGAGGAGTCCTCAAATCATAACCGTACAAAAGTAGAATTAGATGCCTTAAAAGGTTACAGGTCCACCTGAACTAGAGGGACTTTAGTGAAACCTAGATGCTCACCTATTGGGATATTGTAGAAGAGATCTGTATATAAGGGCTGGTTGGGTAAGGTGGCTTTTGACATCCTTTTCAACTGAGATTCTGTGAGTCTACAATTCCATTTGCTCCATGAAGCTTTCACTGATAACCACATCCCAATTTGTCCCTCTCCTAAATTACTATGGTATTAATTGTTTTTATTACTTATATGGCAGTCATCATATGTCATCTTGTATTATCTATCATTCATGTACATGTCTTATTGTGATTATTAGATTATCAACTGTCACATCTATACTCTATGCTTATATGTATCAGTCATAGCACTTTGTATGTAAACATTCAACAAATAAGTGTGGAACGTATGAAGGACTGAAAAAATGAATGCATGAATAAAGCATAAGAAAATTTTATGGAAGATTAGAAAGTTTTTTCAAGACCTTTGTTTATGTAGTTACTTTACCTTTCCATTCTGCTTTAATTTGGTCCTTGGGTACCCAGAAGATTAATAAATAAAATATTTATAAAGTATTTTAGATATGCTAATGAAAGACAAACATAAATTTCCTCTTTGCATACTAAACCAGGAGAATTCCTCATAACCCTAGGCAAACTCTCCCTAAAAGTCATTATTTCCTTATTCCTTAAACAATTCCTTTGATTAATCCATTTAGATTTAAAAGAAGATTGTTAAAGGATATCCAGGAACTCAACCCCAAAACAGCTGGTTTTATCTGACAATCTTTATATTCTTTAGGCCACAAAATTATATAGTTTTAGATGAATTTCCCATCCATAAAACTAACTTTGACAACAGTACAATGGTGATGATACTGACTTTCCACTCTGAGATATTGACACTGGCTTTAAAGTTCTTATCCATCTGTTCACCTAATGCCATACAGACCAATGGAGAGCAATCATTTAACCATTGTTTTAAAAAATGATAATAAATGAATTAAATAGTTCCATAATTGATTTAATTTTCCCATGTTCATATTTATATGAGCACAAGGTCAAGGGATTCTTTGAAATGGTCTCTGATTTACTATAAGCAATAACAGAACTTTATATATAAATGGTCCCAGATTTTTCCATCAATCATATATATGTTTATATAGATATATACGTATATGTACATATGTGCATATGTATATGAAAAATTAATTTAACTTTTTTCAATAGCTGGCCCTCACCATGTAATCATGGACACTATTCAACTTTAAAATTCTGGGTTGGTTTTCTACCCCTCCCCCCACTTTAGAGAGGTCAATTCTTAAGAGGAAGTTTTAATCCCGTTGGGGGCATACAATAGAAATGGAGTTAGATATTGTATCTAGTTCAGTGAATTGAGGGGACTTTGACTTTGTCCTTCAGGGGATGTCTCTCCCTTTAGACCCTGATGTCAACAAGGCAGAGCTCATTTTAATATGGATCTCCCTCAAGTCATGTCAATCAATGGAACTGAATGAAGCTAGCCAATTAGCTTTGATCAGTGTATAGCCACCCTGATTCTACCAAAAGAGAATAAAAGTCAGAAACACACAAGGCTCAAGTGTCCACACCATTTTAGAACACATTCTGGATCTGGACCCACTGTCGGTTGTTGAGCACTTCCCTCTGGGAACAGGGTAGGCTGTTAGGACATGTAATCTTCCTCTTAGAAATATGGCACTGGGGAGTTTTTGACTTGTGTTAACAGCTATGCAGTCAATATTCTTCTAATATTTAATACACTTTAATAATAAATGCTTAGTACCTAAACTGGTGCAATAGCCATTATTATATGAATAGCCATTAATATATAAATAGCAAATATTTTAGAAAACCCAGCCTAGTCCCACCCACCAATAATTTAAACAGTACACCAAGCTCATTTCATTGCTTCCATAATATTATCCATCTCTCTCTTCCCCTGTGGTCCCCTTTTCCTTTTGTCTTTAATCTTTCCCAACATCATTTTTTTCCTCCAATGAGTCCTGTCTTCTCATTATGGGGTCAAATAATTTAAGCTTCAGCTTCAGTATTTGACCTCACAGTGAATAGTCTGAATTAATTTATTTAAGTATTGACTGGTTTGATCTCTTTGCTGTCCAAGGCACTCTTAAAAGTCTTCTCCAGCACCACAATTCAAAAGTTTTATGATATGGGGCTTAGGAAAAATCAGAAGAAATTTCTCCTGTGAGAAATAAAACCAAAGATGACCAGATAATAAAACAGACATATCTAGGAATCAAGGGACTAAAAAGTTTAGATAGACCAACAGACCTAAGAAAAGGAGATAAAATTCTATAGCAGGAAAGTCAATTAGTTGTGGCTACTACCTGACTGAGCTAGGAGACAAAGATAACGCCAAAGGTCAGGACCATCATTTCAAAGAAATCTCCCTGGACTCTCAGGAATATGGCAAGTATCCAGGCTTCCCTCACCACACCCCCAAAAGGAGCTTTCCACTTTCAGGTGGACACTCCATCTATCCTATATATTTCGGTAACCTACCCTAGCACCAAATTAAAAAACAATTATTATTATTATTATTATTATTATTATTATTATTATTATTATTATTATTATTATAATTGATCTGTGTGCAAGAGTGTAATTCTTTATTGAGGAATACCTAAGGACCCCCATCACATTTTCCCCATGACACTTCAATTCTGCAATGCTCAGCTTTCTTTATAATCCAACTATCACAGCAATACATTGCTAATGGAAAAACCATAGCTTTGACTATATGGACCTTTGTCAACAAGGTGATATCTCTGCTATTTAGTATGATGTCCAGATTTGCCATAGCTTTCCTTTCAAGGAGCAAGTGTCTTAATTTCAAGGCTGCACTCACTGTCTTCACTGATTTTTGAGCCCAAGAATATAAAATTTGACACTGCTTCCATTTCTTCCTCTATTTGCCAGAAAGTGATGGGACCACTTGCCAAGATTTTATAGTAGTCTCCTTTTGTTAATATGAATGTATGGATCACTTGGATTTGATGGAGCTGCCTTATTATCCAAATGGATTTTATGAGACCCTGGATTAAGAGGAGCAAAATGCCCATTGACTAAGACTTAAAACTGAAGCCAGACAGTCCCTATTCACTTTCCCCAAGAGAATAAACAAACTTAAATGATCCTTTGAAATTCCCATTCACTATCTTCTTTCCCCTAGAAAATAGATAGATTTTATTGTTCTCCTGATCAACTATCTAGATATCTTCATCTTTGATAAAATCCTTCTGGTTTCCACATAATCTAACCATAGCATCTGCTTTAAATTGAGCTGTTAAACTGATTTGTATTGTTTATCTGATTTACATTTATAGTATTTGCTTTGGGTTGATTTGTATCATGCTATTGAAGTTACCCAGTAGCAAAAAAACCTTAAATACCCTTAGAAAGAGGGAGTCCTTGAGCTCCCTTCTTAGGAAAGGGTCTCCAGCATGATCATGCTTATATTTCTTCTCGGGACAAAATAAATTGATATTACATTTTTTTCTGTCTGTTGCTGATCTGGTTTTTCCTGTAGGAGAGACATTATGTTCTCTGATCTATTTCGTTCATAGGAGGACAGGCATGGAAACAAATTGTAGGAGATATTCTAAAATAGATTTCTCTTATCTGTTTATTATTTTATGTAGGGGACAGGTAAATTAAAACATTTAATTTTCAACACGTTGTATTAGCACTTTGGGCTCCACTGTACAGATTAAAATCCATCTCTATCTTCTGATCCAGAGCAAATATTATCAATATCCCACCAGCTGTCAGGGGAGTATGGGTTTCATGATTATCTCTATTCCCTCTTCTTTCCCCTCTTCTCCAAATATATTTCTGGCCTCACTTTCCTCCCTTTTCTCTTCTGCCCCTGTGGTTGACTAATCTGTAGTTTAACTAATCAGCCATAGGGTAAAGAATGTGACTCTACCCTTGAATCCCTTACCCACTAGTATTAATACCATAAAAACCTTGCCAAATATAAACCCAGGATTATACTCACCACCTATCTTCTCTGATTTTACATGTGTGCTACTGAGCACTACTGAAGAAAATCACTCAACCCTGTAGTATCAAGTAGAAATTCCTATCGTATATTCTGAATAGGGTCCCTACTGCTATATGATAATCATTTTATTCTTCTCTGACTCCATCAAACTCATCACAGTTATTCCAAACTTTTTTTTAAAAAATCTGTTCCTTACCACCAAAGTCCTAGGTAAGGTGCTTGCCTGCTACTTCACAGAAAAAATAGAAACCACCCCCAATAATCTCTTTCTGCTCCCCTACTTTACACATCAAAAGCTTTCTCTCCAAGGGCTTTATTCTCTCCCTAATTTCAGGCTCTAGGGCCAAAAACCAATCCCTCTACACATTCCCTTAATTTTATTTTGCTTCTGGCTCCTCTAGCACCTGGTCCCTTCCATCATTTCCTCTCTTCCTGGAATCTTTATTCTCTCCTTATCCACTGTCTCCACTGCCTAAAACATATGCAAATCATTCCCATCCTTAAAAATAAAAAATAAAAAAATAAATAAAAACATTCTCTTCAACCTGACATTCCCTTCATCTATGTACTAACCCATATTTTTCATCCATTTGACAAACACAATTATCTGAGAACTGACTGACTTCTTTTAGTTTAATTTCCTCAAACCAATGAATTGCCTGGGGCTAGTCTTTGTTACTTAGTAGATCTTCCAAAGATAACCTCACTACTCTCAATTTATTTTATAAAGGAATTTAACTGGTGAAACAAATCCACCCCAAAGGCAGTCTTTTCAAGAGTTTGGTTTTGTTGTTGTTGTTGTTGTTGTACCCTATATAAATTCTGTTTTCAGCCCCACCCTTTGTGTACTCCTAGCTTGCTATGGGGGTATCAAGAGTTATATCTCCTCTGCCTCAATTAAAGACATTATTACATTTATTGCTTAAATAATTTTTCAGGTTGACACATTTTAAAGTCAAACTCAGCTTCCACAAATATCAAAACCACTTGTAATCTGGCTTCTGATCCTATGACTTGACAGAAACTGCTCTCTCCAATCCTTTAATTGGTAAATCCAAGACCTCTTAGTTCTCATTCTAATTGACCTCCCTGAAGCTTTTGACACTCTACACCCCTATATACTGTCTCTTGTCTTTGCTTACTGGACAGTTCCCTCTCAAATAAGAGAGGGAACTCAAAAACCTGTATGATATATAGGCTTCACAATCTCCTTTGCTGAATCATCATAGGTTTTCTCCCAATTAAGTTCAAGTTCAGATATCCCCCAAGGTACTGTTTGCTAGACCCTTCTCTATAGTCCTACCTCTGTCTGTCTCTCTCTCTCTGTCTCTCTCTACTCTCTCTCTGTCTGTCTGTCTGTCTGTGTGTCTCTCTCTCTCTCACACACACACACACACACACACACACACACACACACACACTGTCTCCCATTTTTAAAGCATTGTACAGGCTGTCCTTCTATTCCTGAAATATATTCCTTTTTTATTTTCACCTCTCAGAATACTTATCTTCAAGAATTAGTTCCACTGCAACCTCCTCTATAAAGCTTTCTCTGGCCTCCCAGGTGTTACTCTTTTCTCCTCAAATTACCTAGTAGTTCTTTATCTGCATAGAAGTTGCATTCCACAAGCAGAATACAAGCTCCTTGAAGTCAGTTTTGCCTTTGTCTAACCTAATAAAGCACTTTCCACATGGTGAATGTTTAATAAATGCTTCTTAGACTAAATAGAATTAAATAAGGGGCCTACACATCATTCTGAAAACTGCCCTCTGTCTTTATATGGGCACCAGGGCAAAACATACCAAGAATTGAGTACATATTCATGGAATGAAGGAATGAGAAGCTGGATTATTTAGTTATGTTAGAATGGGAAGTTTAAGACCCGAATTTCTTTTTCATTAAGTTTCAGTAATTGTCATAACATCCAAATTAGTATGTGATCTCCTTGAGGGCCAAGTCTGTGCTGTTTTTCATGATTATATGTATAACGCCTATAGAGGAAGCATCATGTCATAAATTGAAGTACTAGGCCTGAGTCAAAAAGAGATGGGATCTAATCCTGTCTCTGTCACTTACTAGCTGTATGATCCTGGACAGGCTGCTTAGCCTCCATATGCCTCAGAAAGTTCAGTGTTAAACTCTGTACTGCTGTGAAATCTACAATCCAATCCAATGCATGAAACATTTATCAAGGGCCTATTATGTGCCAGGCACTGTGTTGAACACTAGGGATACAATTAA
Organism: Dromiciops gliroides; assembly: GCF_019393635.1. Lineage (NCBI taxonomy): Eukaryota > Metazoa > Chordata > Mammalia > Microbiotheria > Microbiotheriidae > Dromiciops > Dromiciops gliroides. The sequence goes on along the minus strand of NC_057864.1, from coordinate 329,864,022 downwards.
TAAAAAGAAAGGTAGCCTCTGCCTTCCAGAAGTTTATAATATAAATGGGAAAGAGCACACAAAAGGAAGCAAAAGGGGGTGAGAGACACAAGGCTTTCCTAGTGGTGGGAAAATCTTGTTCTGTGGATTTGAAACCAGGAAGACCAATAGAAGCAAGGTGGAGTGAGATGAGAGCTCAATTTCTGCTTCCTATAAAGGAAAACATTGGGAGGAGTTTGGTACTCCACCCTCTAGCCTTCCAATCAAAAGGGAGAGGGGGATTGAGGGAGGTGGTATGAATCAAGGCTTGAATTAGCAGCAGGATGGTAAGATGACAGCATATCCTGGGAGGGGCATCTTGCTCCTTGGAGTTGAAACCAGACAGAGCAGCACTGGCAAAATTTCTTGTACGAGTTACCCAAGCTATTGAAATTATAGCTCCTTCGAGAATTCTCATACCCACAGTGCCCTGAACACTGCCTTTCCCATAACAGGGGCTTCAAAACTATCAGAGGAATTCAATTTCCCCTTAGCATCAGTGTTTTTGGAATACAGCTTTCTGAGAATGGGTGGTTGAAGAATAGCCTCTGAATAAGGACACATCTGCACACTTCCCTGGACAGAGGAAATGTTCAGCCTCTTCATTTGATAGATGAGGAAACCAAAAAGATTTTCTAACTTTCCTAAAATGACATAAATAGATCCAAGACTTGAACCCAGGTTATTTGACTCCAATCTATATTCCTTTTACTAGACAACATACGGCATCTCTCTCATATATGGCTCTAACTGGCAAATTAAAAAGGGGGAAGGAATGGGTTTTGCTCAAGATTGGGAGAGCCATATCCTTCCATTTACGATTCCACTAATACTTCCTGGGGTTCTTTAGCTACAAGCACTTTAAGTGTATATAGATATTCTTGCCAATGGTATCTAGCAACAGTAGGAGGGTTGGGTGATTCTTCCGTGCACCCAGGCACGAATATAATTGTCTGGAAACAAGAGGGAACCTGAGAAAGGCATTTTCCCTTCTTCATGCCCAGGGGAGTACAAAACTTTTCCTCCTGAATTGGAAGGAAAGAAAAAAACCTGAATGTGTTATAAATTTCAATTCATAAAATCTCAAGTATGAATGATGCATTCTATCCAAATTCCATTTTATGTTATGCTTTCCATACTTTACAATGTATGCTAACAGTCCCTGAATTTCTTTAAGCACAACTGCTCTAAAACTGAGCATGAGACAACAAAAACTGCATTTTTTTTTTTTTGCAAGCAAGTGGATTCAAAAGCAAAGCCATTAGGTTTTGAAAGGGATCTTGAGTCCTGCGGCAAACTAGTCCATAATAAATTGTGTTATACAACTAAAATAAGAATATTTTTAAATAGCTAATATTTAATGAAATAATATTTTCAAATTTTGCACATTACATCCTGAGTTCATTCAGTGATCCTAATTAATACCCTTAAATACAGCAGTAAACAACAAAACAAGGAGTAACACTTGATATGGCGGTTAGAATGACATTTTGATGCAACGCAAGACAAATTCCAAATTAAAGAAAAGCCAACCAAAAGCATTTCCTACATAGCTCTCCCATATAGCCAGCATGTTGGGGGCAGGAGAAGGAGGCTAAAATATCTTCCTAAATATAGGATGAAAATGGAGCTAACATGGGGAAAGCTGATTTCTATGATAATTGCCACCCACTCCTTCAGCCCATCCTCCCCCTAAAATAGAGTAGCTAGCATTCAGCATGCATTACTTCAAACTCAAAATAAACACCCAAACAATGCATCTAGGCAAATCCACATTCTTTTAAGATGGAATTAATCATTAACCTCAAATTTGGAGACCCCTGATTTCACACAGGCTCTATACTTTGGCATGTACTGCCTGAGAGACAATGAGCAAGTCACTTAAACTCCCTGGACTTCAATTGCTTCATCTGTAAAATAAATGAAAATGGGAATAACAATATTCCATACTAATTCATTTGAGCTGTTGTGGGGATAACACTTAAAGCATTCTATGAATATGAATTTTCATTATTATCATGCAAATCATATTCTACAGTAATAGGGGATTCAGTACCTCCAGAAACATATCATTTCATTATCAGATGTCTCTAACGGGAAGTTCTTCCTTAAATTGAGCCAAAAACTATCCCCTCTCCTCTTCCCACCCCCAATTTCTTCTTGTTGGTGACAGGTCTGCCTTTGGGCCAAAGAAAAGTCTTATCCCAATCCCACATAGCAAAACTTGAAACATTTTGGGACAGCTCTTATTCTCCACTTTACTGTCTTCACTTTTCTAAAATTCAACAGCCCCCTTTCTGTTCTGGTACCTGATACTTAAATAAAATGCTCTTGAATGTCACCACCACCCCCAACCTGGTTGAACTTCTATGTAAACACTCCAACTCAACAATATTCCTTTTAAAAGGTGGCACACAGAAACTAAAATTAATTCTGGACACCACATTTTCCAAATTCAAACAGAATTAAATGGGTGATACAATAGGAACCACATAAAGCCTGTTAGTGAGACCTTTCTGCAATACTGAAATTTTTATGTTTGGTATAAGTTCTCATATTAATAATAATTCAATCAACCTCTTGTTATTTTTCTTTATAAGACCATTGGTCCAGTATTTTTATTGATAAAATATAATGGCATAAGTGCTTTTTAAAGATGATTATATTGTAGAACACAGTTGTTTATCGATTCTCAAACAGGACCATGACATCAGGAAGTGAGGTCATGACTTTCAGTGAATTGGATTTAAGTGAGGGAGGGCTGTGCAAGGTCAACAACCTCATACTCTCTTCCAGAGCCATCTGCGTCCAATGGCTATATGTGTGTGTGTTTGTGTGTGTGTGTGTGTGTGTGTGTGTGTAATATCAGGACAACTGGAGATGGCCCCAGATATTTAAGGCAATTGGGGTTAAGTGACTTGCCCTGGGTCACACAGCTAATAAATGTTTGAGGTGACATTTGAAATCAGGTCCTCCCAACTTCAGGACCAGTACTTTATCCACTGCCACCTAGCTGCCTTGTAGAACAAAGTAAGTATCCTTTCAATGACTGATCAGTGTAATTTTAGATCGCATCATTTAAAAAAAAAAAATGTTCTTTACTATGTATGCATAAATTTACATAGACCAGGAAAGAAAGAAGCTTCTCTGTAGCTATCTTTTCCAAGATTCCCCATCATAGAAATAAGCCTGAGGTAAAGATATGAATTGTCATATGAAAGTAAAGAATTTATAAACAGAACTCACATGCTCTGTCCCTTTATTAAATGCAAAATTCAACTCAACCTTTGTCATTCTTCCCAGACCTCTTGGAGTCAGGAGATCTAGGTGTGAATCCCATCTTCAGTGTTCACTATCTCTGTGACCATGGATAAGTCACTAAACCTAAAGGTCAGTTTCATTATTTATAAAATAGAGATAATTACACTTGCAATATCTCCCTCAGAGGGTTCATATGTGGAAAAATCTACCTGAAAGTGCTATCTATATATGAATTTGAGGTAGCTAGGTGGCTTAATAGATAGAGTAGCAGGTCTAGGGTGAGGCAGACTCCTCTGTCTGAGTTCAAATCTCATCTCAGACCTTTATTATCTGTATGATCCTGGGTTTGCCTCAGTTCCCCTGAACTGAGCTGTAAAAGGACAGCAAACCATTCCAGTATCTCTACTCCACCCTCCAAAAAAAATTCCAAATAGGGTCATGAAGAGTTGGACAATACTAAAACTACTGAATGACAACAAAAGTATCTTAATTGCCATTGTTATTACTGAGTGAATCTACACAGAATGCATACCCCAAGAATGTGTTGTGGGGGAACTCGAGTATTAATTGACTATCTAAAAGTAATTGTTTGTAGCTGCTAGGTTAGGTATTGGTCCCTCTTGGCAATGAACCTAGGAATACAACAAAATTATATTTGATTGATGAATAATATTTTACCAAATGAATTTATTAGATAGCAATTTCGAAGTGTTTGAGCAGCTCAGTCTCTACTGAGCATCTGATGACTTTAAGTATGTTTCAAGCTCTGCCTGTGGTTGGATTATATATTCCAATTCAGCAAAAAAATTCTCAAACTTTTGTTGTCAGCAGTCCTTTACACTCTAAGAAATTATTGCAGACCCCAAAGAGCTTCTGTTTATGTGCTTTATATCTATTAATATTTATTGCATTAGAAATTAAAACTGATAAAATGTCAAAATATTTATTAATTTGTTAAAATAATAATAAACCCACTACATGTTAATGTAACATAGTTCTATGAAAAATAAATATATTTTTCAAAAGAAAAAATTAGTGAAAAGAGTGGCATTGTTTCACATATTTTAGCAAATCTCTATATTGTTTGGTTTAATAGAAAACATCTGGATCCTCAAAACTGCTCTGCATTCAATCTGTTATATATATATTATTGGTTGAAGTAGTCAAAGAAAATCTTGCTTCCCATACATATGTAGCTGAAAAAGGGAGGAACATTTTAATAGGCAAATAACATATTAGTCTTTTTATGAAAATAATTCTGACCTTGTAGACCCACTCTCTGACAGGGTCTTAAGAAGTTACAGGGATCCACAGCCCCTTTTTTGCAAACCATTATTCTAGGACAGTGTGGGCCAAAAGTCATAGTTTTGAAAATTATTTTTCTTTATTTTTCATCATTTATGAAATTTGATTTTTCACACATAATGTAAATTTGTTTCCTACATATATTGTATATGATGCTATGGTATTGTAAATTAAAAAGGAAAAATAAAGGAGTTATTAAATACTGAAACTCCTTCATGACTTTTGGCCCACCCTGTATATCTGTGCATGTACCTTGAGTGCATGTAAACAAAAACTAGAACGGTATATTCTATATAGGATATATTATATAGGATAAACTGAGACCTAAAATCAGCACATTCATCATATCCTCATCATAATAATCTCAAAGAAAATAGACAAATTAGTAATATTCCTTACTCAATATCAAAGAAATAAAGTTAATGAAAATTTCATTACCACTTCAACCAATGATGAACTATCAATAGCATTGTGATCTCATTGATATGATAAAGTATCTGTTCTGACATGATTATGATTCTCCTCCAAAGTCTTTCATAGATCTTCTACATTGATTCTTCCATGGTTATTTTTACATTTTGTGGGTACCATTGGAGGATGGAGGCTAATCTTTTGCTTGTTCTACATGACCAGCCCAAATCCTTTTCCAATTGTATACGTTTGATGATATCCCTTATGCTATGTTCTGAATGTAGGTCATCATTAGAAGTTTGCTACTTTTTTGTACCCTACATGTCTCTCTATTCCCCTTTACAATCCACATTGCTTTCCCTGCTTAATCTAACATTTAAAATTACTCAACATTAACACTGTTAATAGTCAATAAAAATAGGAGGAAAATGTAATCTAGGAAAAGAAAACATGAAATATATTCTATAAAAGGCTTTACATGGAAATTTAAATTCCTAATTAACTGCAGTCCTATGACATTCCTTACCAAACTGGCTTGAATTTGGCAAATGGATCAATGCACATTAAATTTATACTAAAAGACCCTAAAAAAAAATTAATTAATTAATTAAAAAATAAAAGACCCTAAAACACTAAAAATTATATTTATCCCTCTGACATTTGTCTTTTAGGATCTCCTTCCAAAACCCTATATAACAATTTTGCTGGTGTGAAGCGGTAAAAAGTTGAATTTGTCAATTTTCTGTGAGAATAGCATTCTCTATTAAGACAATGTGTCATTGAACCTATTGTATCTTCCACGGTATAGAAGATGAAATTACTTCTTAAAAAAGAAAATGTAGCTAAAAGCTGACACCTCAGTGCCCTTTCCATTCAGTTATGTGTCTGTCTTGTGAGAAAACTGTGTTATTGCACTGTTTGAACCTAGCCCTGAGTGGCTGGGAAGCTGGACCACTGCTACCTAGAGACCTTTAACTAACAACTTAGGTTATGCTGACCAGAAATCCAGGCAGATACAAAGTTTGATGCAAGGAGTTTTCTCATTTATACATCTCAAGCAGCCCATATGCTATATATGAACACTGGACATAGTGGTCAATAAGTTACTCTTTCCTTGTTCCTTTGGGTGAATACAGAGACATGGGGGAAGGGGATTGGGTGGGGAGTAGAATACCTCTTTATTTATTTCAGAGAATTGCACCTGTTCACTCTCCGCCTTCCAATTTGGAAAGCCCCTGATCTTCCCCCAATTAAAAATGAAATTACCTAATTTTGTAACCTTGTTTACAAACTGCTAATTGTTTTCTTTTAGTGCATAAAAATCTAACTCTTGCTGTATTCAGGGTCCAGTGTCACATTAAGGAGGCCTATTCCCAATTTGCTATGCAATTGGAGTGCATTGCTTAATAAATTCACATGCTCAAAAGTGCAAGCCTTTGTCATTGAAGTCGTTTGAGATTTTAATCATCATATAGTAAGAGTAAGTAGTTGAGGATGAAACCAAGATTGTGAGCCTAGGTGAATCTCAAATGATAAAGGTGTCTTCAACCATAGTAAAGAAGTTTGGGAGACCAGTGAGTTTGAGAAAATAACTGATGAGTCCTGTTTTGGGCATATAAATTTAAGATTCCTTAAGAACACCCATTTCAAAATGCCCAATATACAGTTCATGATGTGGGGCTGCTAGAGAAAAACTAGAACTGGTGATATAGACCTGGTAATCATTTGCATAGAAATAATAATTGCATCGTGAAAGCTAATGATATCACCAAGTAAGAGAAGAGAGAGAGAAAGGGGGGGGAGGGGCTCCAGACAGAGCCCATAGTTAATAGGTGTGACATCAATAAAGATCCAGCAAAGGAAGATGAGAAGGGCTGGACCAACAGGTAGAAAACCAAGAGAAGACAGTTTCAGTAAAACCCAGAGAGGAGAACGTATTCAGGAAGACAGGGTAGTAAATAGTGCCAAATGCTACAGAAATGAAAAATGATAAAGATTGATAAAAGGTCATGAGATTTAGCAATTAAGAGATCTTGGTGACTGAAAAAAGCTGTTTCACTTGAATAATTAGGCCAGAAGCCAAATTGCAGGAGGTCAGGAGGAGAGTTAGCAGAGAGTTGCTGAGGGAAGACAAAATTTTCAAGACATTTAGTTGAGAAAGAGAAAATATAAGACAATTGCTAGAGGAGATAGTAAAATCTAGTATGGATTTTGTTTGTTTAAGCATGTAGAAGAATTAGGCATATTTCTAGGCATCATGTAAACGTCCAGGATTGATGGAGATATAGAATATTTGAAGGTGAAGATCACAGACCAAAAGCTGCCAGGGAACTTGAGAGTACAATCCACCCATTTTTTTTTACATTGTTTAGAATTTTATTTTCCAAATTACATGTAAAAGCAAATTTTGACATCAATTTTTTAAAACTTTGTGTTCCAACTTCTCTTCCTCCCTCCCTTACCACCCCCACCCCAAGAACTCAAGCAATTCAATGTAAGTTATACATGAGTAGTCATGGAAAAGAACTCTACATTAGCTAGGTTGTGAGAGAAAACAGATAAAAACAAGACTTCAGATTAAGGAGTTGTCGCCCGCCCCCCCTCAAAAAGAAAATATGTGTTTCAGCCTGTTTTCGGGTACTTTCAGTTCTTTCTCTGTAGGTGTATTGCAATTTTCATAAGTCCTTCAGAGTCATATTGGATCATTGACTTGCTGAAAATGACCATGTGCTTCCCAGCAGAACAACTTACACTATTGCTGTTATTTTGTATACAGTATATTTCTCTGCCTCAGTTCATGTGAGTCTTTCCAGGTTTTTATGATAGCATCTTGTTCATCATAACTTTTATATAGTACCTTAAACTTGATAAAGAATTTTCTTCAAAATAGCCCAGCAGAGTAGGTACCATATGTTTTGCCATTGTGGTCAATCATCATAACTATTTCCCTCCATCCTATTCCCTTCCAATGATATTTACTCTATTTTCTATCTTATTTTGCCCTATTCCTCCTCAAAAGTGTTTTGCTACTGCCTGCCCCCTCCCCCGCTCTACCCTCCCTTCATTCATGCTTCCCTCCTTATCCTCTTCCCCTCCTACTTTCCTGTAGTGTTAAATAGATTACTCCTCCCAATTGGGTGTGTTTGTTACTCCCTCCTTGAGCCCACTTTGATGAGGTTAAGGTCTTTGAGCTAATTCTGTTTTCTTAAATTTTTCTTCCTCCCTCCCTCCTCAACTCTCTCTATGAAATTAAGCAATTCAATATATGTCATACATGTGCTGTTATGCAGAACATCTTCACCTTCCTCAAAAGTGTTTTACTTATGGGGCAGCTAGGTGATGCAGTGGATAGAGTACTGGCCCTGGATTCAGGAGGACCTGAGTTCAAATCCGGCCTCAGACACTTGAGAGGTACTAGCTGTGTGACCCTGGGCAAGTCACTTAACCCCAATTGCCTCACCAAAAAAAAATTGTTTTGCTTTTTACAGCTCCCTCCACCCAACTTCCCTTCCCTCCTTCCCCTCTTCTCCCACCACTCCCTGGCCTTATCCTCTTTCCTACCCACTTTTCCACAGGGCAAAAACATATTACCATACCTACTTGAGTATGTATGTTATTCCCTCTTCGAGCCAATTCTAATGATACTAAGGTTCACTCACTCCCCCACTCCTTCCCCCTCTTCCCCTTCCCTCCATAATCTTTTTTCTTGTTTCCTTCATGTGAGCTACCTGTCCCCAGTCCACCTTTCCCCTTCCCCTCCCCCAGTCTATTCATCCTACCACTCAACCCTATTTTAAAGATGTCCTCATGAGTTAGCTAGGTGGCACAGTGGACAAAACACCAGCCCTGGACCCAGGATGTCCTGAGCCCAAATCCAGCCCCAGACATAAGAAACCCCACCCTGTTTTCCCCCAAAAGAACAAGGATAAACAAAAAATGAATGCTTTACAAATATCATCCATTCATATTCAGTTCAGACCTGTGTCCTCTGAATATTCCTTACTGAGAACGTTCTTATGAGTTGGAAGTATTATCTTCTCATGTAAGAATGTAAACAGTTTAACCTTTTAATGTCCCTCATGATTTCTTTTTCCTGTTTACCCTTTTATGCTTCTCCAGGGTCTTGTATTCAAAAGTCAAATTTTCTATTCAGTTCAGGTCTTTTCATTGCAAATGCCTGAAAGTCCTCTTTTTCATTGAAATCCCATTTTTTTCCTCTGAAAGATTATACACAGTTTTGCTGGGGAGGTGATTCTCAGCTGTAGTCCCAGTTCCTTTGCCCTCTGGAATATCATATTCCATGCCCTCCAGTCCTTTAATGTAGATGCTGCTAGATCTTGTCTTATCCTTATTGGAGCTCCACAGTATTTGAATTCCTTTTTTTCTAGCTGCTTGCAATATTTTCTCCTTGACCTGGGAGCTCTGAAATTTGGCTATAATATTCCTAGAAATTTTCCTTTTGGGATCTCTTTCTGGAGGCAATAAGCGGATTCTTTCAATTTCTCTTTTACCTTCTGATTCTAGAATATCAGGGCAATTTTCTCTGACAATTTCTTGGAAGATGATGTCTAGGTTCTTATTCTGGTCATGCTTTTCAGGTAGTCCAATGATTTTTAAATTATCTCTCCTGGATTTATTTTCCAGGTCAGCTGTTTTTCCAAGGAGATATTTGACATTATCCTCTATTTTTTCATTCAATTGGATTTGCTTTACTATGTCTTGATTTCTCATGAAGTCACTAGCTTCCATTTGTTCACTCCTAATTCTTGGGCAATTATTTTCTTCAGATAGCTTTTTTATCTCCCTTTCCATTTGACTTTTCAAGCTGTTGACTTTTTTCTCATGACTTTCCTGCATTGCTCTCACTTCTCTTTTCATTCTTTCCTCTCCCTCTCTCTAAATCTTCCTTCTATCTTGCCTACTTTCTCTTCAAAGTCCCTTTTGAGAGCTTCCATGGCCTGAGACCAGTTCATATTTTTCTTGGAAGCTTTGGATGTAGGGGCCCTGAGGTTGTTATCTTCTTCTGAGGGTCACTTTGATCTTCCTTGTCACTGAAGAAACTTTCTATAGCTCTCAAATTTCTTTGCTTGCTCATCTTGCTGTCTTTTACTTTACTTTTAACTCTCCACTGGGGGGGGGGGGAAGAGGCTGCTTCTAGGTTATACTACTATCCCCAGATTCAGGGGGTCCCAGGTGTTTTGGTTTGAGTGAGGGCAGGTTTTTCTCTCACTTGGCCTGTTGTGTGATTCAAAGATAACCTCAAGCCAACTTACTAAATAACCAACCAGCAAAGCTTTTTGGTGTGGTTCTTAGCTTTGACAAGCCTGTTCCCCTCCCCAACCTGGGCCTCCTGCCGTTCAGGATTTCTTCCTGGTTCCCCACTGGGGTGGGACAGCTGAATTCCTCCCTTGGTCCTACTGACACCCCTGCACTTTTCCCACCGGCCAGCTGTTCAACCCTCTCACCCAACCACAAAGTCAGTTCCAGAAGATGCTGGAGGCTTGGGGGTTAACTTCCTCTGGTGTGGTATGCCTGGGGTCTCTTTCAGTATGATCATGGGGTTGGGCTTTACTCACAGTCCACACGACGCCCTTTAATCTGTCTATGGCTAGAAAATAATCTCAGCCCATATTTTTGTGGATTTTTCTGCTCCGGGGGTTCCTTTATTGCTGTTTTTGGCGAAATTGTATCAGGAGCTCTGTGCATTTAATGTCTTTCCTCTACCATCTTGGCTCTGCCCTCAAGAGTACAATCCATTCATTTTACAAATAAGAAAATGAGGCATAGGGTGGCGAAATGACTTTACCAAAGTCACACAGTGTTAGGCCAAGTTTCAACCCAAATCCTCTGACTTCAATGCAAATGTTTGTTTGTTTGTTTTTTTCCATTGTACCATGCTGGTTCCTAGGTGTGAAGGCAAACTACTAGAGAAGACAGGAGGGAATTAGATCAAGTGTATGTGTACAGGAATTGACTATGGTGAAGAAAATGGCCACTTCTTACTCAAAACTTGGAGTAAAGAAGTAGATAGTGTGGAATAAAGGCAGGAGGAAGTGAGATAAGGAGAGGAAGAGTGAGAGTACTTGGTGAATTGTCCCAGTTTTCTCAGTACAGTCAAAATTCTCAGTTCAAAGTTTGGAAGTAGTTGATTTGGTGAATGCAATGGATAATCAAGTAGGAAAAAGTAGGATTACCTTGCTGCAGTTAAGGGCTCAGTTAAGATTAGATAATATAGCTGATCCAACCATTCTGGAGAGCAATTTGGAATTATGCCCAAAGGGTGATAAAGCTGTGCATACCCTTTGACCCAGCAATCCCACTTTTAGGTCTTTTGCCCAAAGAAATCATGGAAGGGGGAAAGGGACCCACATGTACAAAAATATTTATAGCTGCTCTTTACGTGGTAGCAAGGAATTGGAAGTTGAGGGGGTGCCCATCAATTGGGGAATGGCTGGACAAGTTGTGGTATATGAATACAATGGAATACTATTGTGCTGTAAGAAATGATGAGCAGGAAGAGTTCAGAGAAACCTGGAGGGTCTTACGTGAGCTGATGATGAGTGAGATGAGCAGAACCAGAAGAACATTGTACACAGTATCATCAACATTGAGTGTTGACCTACTGTGATGGACTATATTCTTCTCACCAATGCAATGGTACAGAAGAGTTCCAGGGAACTCATGATAGAAGAGGATCTCCAAATCCAAGAAAAAAAAGAAAGAAAGAACTGTGGAGTATAGATGCTGATTGAACCATATTATTTCTTTTGTTTTGGGTGCTGTTGTTTTTTTTTTTCTATTTTGAGGTTTTGCATCACTGCTCTGATTCTTTCTCTTGTAACAGGATTAATGCAGAAATAGGATTAATGTTATTATGTGTATATATATGTGTGTGTATATATATATCTATATGTATATGTATAGATATATATAGATATAACCTATATCAGATTACCTGCTGTCTAGGGGAGGGGGGGGAGGGAGGGGAGGGAGGGAGGGAGAAAAATCTGAAAGTGTAAAGCATGTATAAACAAAAGTTGAGAACTATCTTTACATGTAACGGAAAAAATAAAATATCTCAAAAAAAAAAAAGATTAGATAATATAATATAATAAATACTAGATAATATCTAGTAGACTGAGTCAGCACAGTAGCATGACTCCCTCTAGTTCCATTCAGCATCGAGTAGGAGCAAAGAAGGTGAATGATGGATATCCATCAAGGGTTGGTGTTTAATAAGATATGAGTAGTAATAGAATAAGAACCAGGAATTCATGGGGATAGTGTAGAGCTGACCAGGCCAACAGTTCAATATTGGGAAGAAAGAAAAGTATACATAACCAGAGTAGAGGTGACGGCCTGGGAAAGTATTAAGAAGTGGAAGGAAAGGAGGTCATAGTGAGTATAATACATATAGTAAGAAAGATGGAATGATGGATTATTATCAGATAAAGGAGTTATAGAACATAGAAGTGAAGCGTGTGGGTGATGGCAATATCAACAGTATGTATGGCCTTCCCTGTGTATAGCACTTTGCGGAATAAAGGGACAAATCATGAAAACTGAGTAGATTGAAGAAAAATTCACACATATGTTAAAATCCCAAATTAGAGGGCCAGAATGCAGTTGGAGGAGAGACTAAAAGCCAGGATTAAAGTCATTGAGAAAAAAGGAAAAATGTGCATAGGGTTCATAAATAATAGCCACCAAGACCTAGATGGGGTGATAATTTGGATAGCATCAACCTCAAAGGAGGAAAGGTTGCTGGGTGAGGGTAGTTTGTTGTTACATACCTTGTCAGACATTGGTAGATTGAAGGATGAGATGGATGAAAAGGAGACCAGACAGGAATTGGGGTAGGGGTTTATTATTCATCTTTTAGGATTTAATATCACAGAAGTGGGGAGAATAAGAGGGAGTAGGAATATACTGACCACTGGGCAACAATTCTAAGCAGAATATCTATATATGGGAGGAGGTCTCTATAATAATGACAACAACAATAGCAACAGCAACAATAACAATAGCAGTAGCAATTATATAGCACTTTAAGGTTTGCAAAGTACTTTACAAATATTAACTCATTTTGCCCTCACAACTATCCTGGGAAGCAGGTATTATTATGCCTATTTTAAAGATAAAGAAACTGAAGCAGACAGAAGCTAAGTGATTTGTGCAGGTTCACTAAGCTTGTAAGTTTTTAAGACTGGATTTGAATGCAGGTTTTCCTGACTCCCTGACTAGCCCTCTATTCCCTGAAGATAAGTGACAGACATAGCTTCTCAGTTTTGCTTAATTGTTTTCCTTTGTTATGAGGGAGGGGTTGCTAAGGGTGAGAAGTAGGAGTAAGAAGAGTAGTTTTGCAAGTGACAATGTAAAATACAAAAAACAATAATGCAATAATTTTTAAAAGTTTAAAAAAGGCCCCAGAACCATTTAATCAAACAGACATATATAAACAAGAGTGTGTGTATAGTGATTTTGGTTTTCTAAGGCTTCATTTTACCCAGTGAGATTTCTTTTGCATTTTCTGTCATCTTTACTTATAGTATAAGCCTGACAAACTATATCTTGCATAAGAGAAAGGAAACACTGGACAAAGTGATGAATTTTGTGAAATGTTTCAGGTTTACAGCTCCACTCTAAAGGGTTTAAGCTTTTAATTTCTCATCCCCAGTGGTTTTTATTATTCAAGTTTTAGGAAAACCATGGCAAGATTGAAGTTAGAGAGGATGGGAGTGGTGGGGGGGGGGGAAGGCTAGAATTTAAGGAGAATCTTTTGAAACATGGAATCAAATGAAGGCATCCCAATAAGGGCAGCTGGGTAGCCTCCTGTTCCTACCAAGGATATGTGTTCTGACCCTCCTGCTCTAGAAGTTTGGTCATGGGTCCAAAGTACATGTGCCCCCAGAGTTTGGGATTCTACTGGACATTTCGAAGAATTTTTCCATCCTTTTCTTTGTAGAGGACAAGAAAGTATGAAAATTTTAAAGGAAGACAGTAAAGCCACCTCTTAATAAGACCTTGAATTAATGCTGGAAGTGACCTTAGAGATCAATTCCCTCATTTTACAGAGGAAGAAATGGAATCTCAGAGAAAAGGAAGTGAGTAGCTAAAGTCATATAACAGTTAATGTGGCAGCTAGGTGGTGTAGTGGATAGAGCACTGGCCCTAGAGTCAGGAGTACCTGAGTTCAAATATGGCCTCAGACACTTGACAATTATTAGCTGTGTGACCTTGGGCAAGTCACTTAACCCTCATTGTCCCACAAAAAAAAATTTTTTTTAATAAATTTAAAAAACAGTTAATGAGCAGAGATGGAATACAATCCCAGATCCCAGAGCCCAGATCCCAGATCCCAGATCCAATAAGATGAACCTGTGTTCTTTTGTACTGAACCAAGGTGAAATCAGACTTAGGAGTAGATAGATTCACTTATTTTTTATTTCATTCATTGTGTTTTCAGTTGTTTGATTAAATGTCTCATGGTATTACAAAGTTAAATCCATATAGAGATATTACCTTTTTGAATTATTTAAATTGTTTCCATTTGTAGTAAAACTTTATGTTGACTCCTTTTTCAGCTGAATCAATTCATGCAAGCCCAAGAAATGCAGGTAAAAACCAATTGAGACAAATAAATCACAGTGAAAAACTAGATTTTTACAGTCCCCAAAGCAAAATAGTCACAACAATCTGTACTTGGTTTAATGTTCCATCTTCAATTAATTTTCTGAGGATAAGGTTTTTTATTGGTGATGTGATCATTAGTGGACCTTTTCTACCTTAATTAACTCCCCTGCTATGATAAAGCATGAAACAATTGATCTTTTAACTTTAAGAATTAACAAAGAATGAAAGAGATTATATAATGTTTTGGCAGAACACTATTGTAATACAGAAAGAATCAGGAAGGCAGGATCATTAAAGCAGTTAAAGACTCATTCCTAAAGAAACAATTTACCTATCTTAGTTAAGGTAACTGGGAAATTTATATTCTTTTTAACTCCTAAACTTTTTGTCCTTCGGCTCTATATAAAAGCAAACAAACCATAAATTTCAGCCATATGAAAGGACCATTTCCTTCTGGAATTACATCACCCTTTCATCCAACCTCCTTCCTCCTTCTCTCCCAAGCCCCCATTAGCTTAGGCTAGTATAGACTAGTATGCACCCACACACACACCAGCCCACCCCCAACCCCCAAAGGCAAGGAAGCTGACCGACTTGATTGGCCCAAGGGGCTAATGGTCAAGCTCTGCCCTTTGAAACAGTAACTTCACCTCTGGGTTTATTGACTTGGCTTCCTGGTCACCTTAGGGCCTAAAAATACCAACTTAGATAAGTAAGGGACATTTCAGATTTAGTAGATGTTTCAAGACCAGGAGACTCACTTACCCTTAGTTGCTAAACAGGCCTGTTCCTATATGGAAATGCTATAAGCAAAATGCTACAGTATCTTCCCTGAATATCCTCTTTACTGTTGAATTCCACAGTAGTGTTAAGAGGCAAGGTCTTTTTCCTCTTTCTTTTTTTTATTTAATACATAATAGACAATACCAATTAGAAATTCCAAGTGGTTAGGTCCCAAGATAAGCAGATAAATACAAAAGCTCATCATCCACAGGAACTCTGAGTAGGCATAAGTGTCTAAGTATCGGGGTACTTCTAGGACCTGTGATTTCACTCCCTGGGGTGGTCCTTTCCCTGATGCTTATTACAATTCCTTCCAGAGATTCTATGATGAAAAAAAATTATCACCATATGTTTATGATCACCATCACCATGACCAAACTCAGACTGAGACTTACAAAATGGAATTACAGTTTATCACCAGGTTCATTCTCAAAGCTTTTCCAGCTTGGTAGGGCTTGCCAGAGTCTTAGTCAACTAGCATAACCTTCAGAAATCCAGAATGACTTCCATACCAATATGAGACATCAAAGGAGGATTTTAATGATAGTGTATAATGGAATACCAATTATATATTTAATGCCATCTTTTACAAGATTTTATGTACAGGATACTAGGTTCAGTCACTTGTGTATAAGATTATTTTCTCTTGCTTAATAAAATTAGAGTTTATGTTCTATCATATGTAGGAGGGATTGTTTATATGTTCCAAGTAATTGAAACCATTTTTCATAAGAAGCATTGCTTTGGAATTTTAAAATTTAAACTTTGTGTTGATGGTGATGATCAAACTATTAGAGCATTTTGTTTTATACTTGGAGGACAATCTAGTGAAGTAGAAAAAGCACTGGATGTTAATTCAAAGGATCTGGGTATTAATCCTGGCTCTCTTCAACTAAAAAGCGTGGTTATACTAAATAATTTCTATAATCCTTCCAACTCCAAATACCGTGATTTCTAAGGTTATTCCAAAGTTTAAATCCTGGATTTCTATTCAATCATTTATTTTGTTTGTTTTTTGCAAGGGGCAATTGGAGTTAAGTGACTTGCCCAGGGTCACACAGCTAGTAAGTGTCAAGTGTCTGAGGTCAGATTTGAACTCAGGTCCTCCTGAATCCAGGGCCCGTGCTTTATCCACCTAGCTGCCCCAATCATTTATTTTTAATCAATAAATAATATCAACCTATCTATATTTTATAACAGAAATTAAATTTTTTTTAGAGTGAAACTGTGTGAATAAGGTGTAAATTGAAGAGTAAGTGTGGTGGAACAGATAGAAAGCTGGCCTTAGAATCCGAAAGATGTAGGTTCAGATGCTGCCACTGATACATACTGATTCTAGGAACTAGACTTCTCAGTATCCAAGGCAACTCTCTAAGACTCTAGGTTGTAGGAAAGCTTCAGATCCACACTTCTAAAGGGAGCTTCTTCAATAGGAATTCCCTATACCACTAAGACAACAAGTCTAGTCCATGACTTAGGAATTAACATGGTACAATAGAAAGGGATCTGGATTTGTAATTGAAGAATTGGGATTCACATCCCAGTTCTGTGCTTTATAGCTTGTCTGACCTTGGGCAAACCACTCAAGTCCCTCTGTACCTCAGTTACCTCATCTGAAAATGAGAGCATTGGATTAGTTGTCCTCTGATGACTTTTCCAGTTCTCAAATTTTGTGGTTGTATAACTAGAAGATCTCCCTTCCAGCACAAAATATATGAGCTAGTGAGCTACACATTTTTCCAAAATCAAACATGTATAAAGATGGAACATTTTTTAAAAATAAGTAACAACGGACCCTTATAATTCTAAACGTGAATTATAACATTTTTAATAATTTCCAATTAATAGAAATTTCTAAATTTGAAATAAATTATATGGCATTCAAAGAACAATTGATTATAATCATAATCAACATATGTAGCAAATTATAATTTATGGAACAATCAACAATAAAAATGGGTTGCAAATTTATATTCCAAGAGATAATTGAATAAAGAATGTATGCTATATGATAAACTATTTTGTAGTATTCTTTATCTACATAAGAAAAATTGATTGTTAGATGAATGGTTAACCTTGGAATCAATTAAAGAATTAATCAAGAACCCTCAAATGAATCCAATTCCTTGTCCTATACAACAAGAAAATATTTATATATATTTCTGTGTGTATCAAGAAATAGGATTATTTATTTTCAGAGATACATATATCTCTGAGACATAAAGTAAGAATTTAAACATTAACTATGGTCTTATATAGTGATAAATGACTATGTTAACTGATAGTAATATGTCTTAGTTTCAGACACTAGGAGCTTTTCTGAGAATGCCATTTCTTTGTAACACTGAAAAAGAAAATAAAATCACCATTGAAAGTGTTATGTATTGAAAGACAAGAATATTGTCATTTTACTGGGATGGAATTCTTTGCTTGTGGTGTTTTTGTTTGTTTGTTTGTGTTTTTTTGCAAGGTGATGAGGGTTAAGTGACTTGCCCAGGGTCACACAGCTAGTACCTCTCAAGTGTCTGAGGCTGGATTTTAACTCAGGTCCTCCTGAATCCAGGGCCAGTGCTTTATCCACTGCACCACCTAGCAGCGCCTGGATGTAATTCTTCATCAAAGTAACTAGTAGCCTATCAGTCCTTTTGTCTCTCATAGTGAAAATATATTGACCTCTCATAGTGAAAATACTATTCAGAAAAGGTGGAAATCTTTTACTAATAAGCATCCCTAAAAGAGAAATTATAAAACATAGGTAAGAATATTTCCATTCATCCAGGTAAATACCTCCCTAATCTTCATTAGCAGCCTGGTGTCTACTTCCATGTGTCTACTCCTATGTTCTGCTTAGGAAGATACACTGAGGCAATAGAGCACAATAGAAAGTATAATGGATTTGGAGTCAGTGGGCCTGGCCTTAATTCTCACTATTACCTGTGTGCCACTGGGCAAGCTACTTCACCTCCATAGGCCTCTGTTTTCTCAACCTGCAAAATAAAGGGGCAAGACTAGATGGCATTTGTCCCTTCTAACCCTAGACCTATGATCCACTGATTCTATGACTAATCATCACACAGTTTCAAAACATAGAATGTTTTTTTTTTAATCTAAATAATAACAGATGCATATTTGAGCCTATGGCCAGGCAGGAGAATTTCTCCCAGGGCCAGCCTCTCTGTTCAACCTTTGATGCACTACAGGGACCTGTATTGTATAGTGCAGGGTAGTAGTGAGGGTAAGGACCTTAAGGATTCATTGGAAGGTCAAGACCACTTCTCTCCTTTCCATTTGGCTTCTACATCACCTCGTCCCACCTCCATGGAACTCATACAGTCTTTTCAATTTATAACACCCTTTGACAGGTTCCACAAAGCATAAGGACTCAGGGTTTATTCTTGTGCATTTGGACTGTGTCTTCTTGATGTTTTAATGGTCTTTCATGACTTTCTCCAATCATTGGTCCAGTGTTTTACACTCACTGAATAGGCCCCTTTTGTCACTGTCTATCTGCCTTTCTACTGATGCTACATTATCGTATTGCACTATAGTATCTATCTGGCTTTGGATACCATCCACTGCTCCCAGAGAGTCATTTTTGCTACTGTCACTGTCCTCAAGCTTAGCTTTGCTATCTTCCTGTGTTCCCTTCTCCTCCCCAGGGGATAGTGTCAACTTGCAAGCAACTAGATCACAAAGGGATTATACTAAAGCAATATTACATCTCTTTCATGTTTCCAGTGTCAGAGTGCTTCTAGCCATTTAAAATATTTAATTTCTTTAATGCCCAAGGTCTTCAGGCCTCTTTAAAATCTACTTTTTACAAATAGGTCCCACAGCCCTTTCCTACACAAGAAATATCTCCTCTGGTAACAATAGAAACTTTTTCCTATTCAATAGTATCTCTTTTCTGCTTTGGAATGGATCAGAATGAGTCCATATCCATTTACCTCTTCCTTCCCTCAGGGGCTAGGCAGTGTACCTCCTACCCACATTAGATTCTCCCACTTTGTTTTGGACAGTTTGTTGACAGCAATCCAGTTCCCATTCCATTTTTCTATTCATTCCCATCTTCCTCTGCAGCAGGCCATGCAAATTAGCTTAGCATTGTTTGAGAAAGCCCTGGAAAAGGGAGGGAGAAGGGTCAACCCACCCTAAGGAAATGGCAAAGATTCATGTCCCTGTTACAAATATATACAGCATTGTAAAAGAGTAGAGTAACCAAACACAGGGATTACAACTATGGGGTCCTAAGAGAAATCAATGTGATGCTGTCTTTTTCTTATTTATGCCTTCTCTCCTATAAATCATCTATAAATCCAGAATAGTACACAATGAGAAGTGATTGATCTAGACTAGTAAACCTACTATAGTTATCGAAGAAAAATTCCATAGCTCATAAACTGGCAAAATGCCTCCTATGTACTAGGCTTTGTTCTCTTCCTTTATGTTCTTAAATACCAACTCATTATCAATATCAAAATAAACAACATAAGCAAAACTTTTTAAAATATCCTCTTTCTTCCTCTAGATTCCCTTAAACACTTCTTTTTGTATTTGTCCATGTTTAAATTGCCTATGTAAATGCCTAGTAATAAATAGATCCATATTTTCTAGATGGATATGGAAAGCAACTAGTATGATTTCTTATTTGTAGTTATTTAAAAATACCATTTGATTGACAGTTGAAAGTATAAATTAATCCTTGCATTGCCACATCTTAGTCCTATTTGGATATGAGATAGTGTGCAAATCGTAGACCATAATTTTTTTGAAGCAGTTACTATGGATTTATAATTGACCTTTCTCCAAATATATATTGCAATGTCACATCTATAGCACATTCAGGATGCCCATAATGACACTTTTATTTTCTTATCCTCACAATAGCATGGTGTAGATAAGAATAGTTATCAATTCCATATTGAATACACAGGATATCATCAAAAATGATAATAAAAATTGAGTAGGTTGAAGTCAGAAGGAATGTTGTTAGATTTTAAAAATTTTACTCTCTTCATAACAATACTGTATTCAGTTCCCAATAGAAGGTTTACTCACAAGCTTTCTATCTGAGAACAAAGTACATTGTGATTGTCATTTTCCCACTCATATTTTAAATCTGGTTATACAGAAGTTATTTTTTTCATTATGATAATGATCCATTCAAGGTTAAGTTTGAAAATACAAATGAATGGATCATTAAAATATCTGATATATTATAAATTTAAAATAGTTTTTATTTTGTTAGCTTTTCTACTATGCCTTTAGTTAAAATGAAAATAGCCTTCCTAGTAAATCATTTCATTATATAAATAGAACTAAAACTCCTTTTGCGATATTTCTAAAAATAACAGAGTTTTAACCTAGGCAGATAGCATTTACTTTTAAAAATAAGCTACAATTCTAGAAGGTAATTTTTCCAGTTTGAAAAATCTAAGAAGCCAGAATCATTTGAGTACCATTGTTCTCTGAAGATAAGTGCCCAAAGATATATATGTGTTTGTACGTATATGTATATGTGTATGTGTATTGTATGTGTATATGTATATATGTACACAAGTCATATTTATATGTATATCATGTGTGTATGTGCATATATGCCTATGTATACATAGGCATATGTATATCACGTGTGTATGTACATGTATGTATACTAACATATATACACACATATCTGTTTATTTGGGATTTATCATTATGGGCATTAAGAAAGATCAAATCGACTTCTTATCTGGGGAAGCACCAATATCATGCTTTGTAGTCCACTAAATGGATATAAATCAATAAGTAAAACATACAATTTTCTCACTGCTGGGATATACCAGATGTTCATAAAGTTCTTTTGCAACTTTAATTTTTGCTTCTAATGTATACATGGTTATCACTTGAAAAATGCAATTGATTGAATTTTGATACATTTCAATTCCAGTTTCTAGATTTGGTCTCTTTTATATCATTCAACCTCATTTTCTGATTCATTATTAATATTCTCTAATTGTTATGCTACTTCATCAATGGCACCAATGATACTGGCTCTAAGCTTCTTGGTTAATTTTTTTAATGAATATAAATAAGTAATTTACTGTTTGCTTCCACCATGTAGACATCCAGAATTATTCAAGTTTACAAATATATAGGTCTTCACAATTAGACTATATATTATACATGCTAAATATTGACTAGGATTGTACTTGAATTCAAGAAAATCAGACGTTATTAATTATTAGTTTCAGGTGAGTAGAGAGTAGATTGAGGGTTTGGGAATCAGGTTATGAAATACCAATCATCTATGTCAGACATCAGAGTTATAAAAGATTTTAGTTAAAGACTAGAAATGAAAGTTAAATTAATGTTTTCCCAAAGTAATTTTCTTCCCTGCACCTTTTTTTTTTCTGGGAAAACAACACTGAATTCTTTTCAAGGGGGTCCCACATTATAATATTCCATTAATATTTATAAAGCTGTTTTAGACACTTGGATAAAAATATACACTGATCAAGTAAAAATGTTCCTAGATAAGATCGTACTCACTAGTAGTCATTTTCATATCTTGCTTATGATAAATGAACAGGCCAAATTAACATCTCAGGCCTAAGAGTTTAAAATACAATAAATACTATAAAGAAACAAACAAACTAATCTGTAAGTGGGTATTCATACCGTCATAAATCCATCCAGCAAACCTGAATCGGGCTTAGGAGGTGCCTGCAGTCGTTCCATTGACCACTTTTCAATAATAGATGAGACTTGGCTATTTTCAGTATTTAAGATTCTGAACCCTGTCATGTTGACACCACTGTATCGGTAGGGTTCCACATCAAGAGCAAAGAGGTCCTGATAGAAAGAGGAGAAAAGAAGATGGGTAGATTGTTATTTTATTGGTTTTTTGATTTTTTTTTTTGGTGAGGCAATTGTGGGGTTAAGTGACCTGCCCAGGGTCACACAGCTAGTAAGTGTTAAGTGTCTGAAGCCGGATTTGAACTCAGGTACTCCTGAATCCAGGGTCGGTGCTCTAACCACTGAACCACCTATCTGCCCCTAGATTGTTATTTTAAACAAAGATTCTTAATTAATTTGAACTATTAAACAAAATTCAGATATTTGAATTTTTCTCAAAGAGAAATAGTGAATGTTGACAGAAGGGGTAGACAAAGAAAGGAACATGAGACCACACCTCTGAACATCTGGAGATCAATTCCCATCTGTCCTAACGCATAGATCTAAGAAAAATTTTCAATGTATATATGTCTAGATAGATAGACATACAGAAAAATAAATAGAGCATTTTCTAGTGGCATTCAGTGTGAAAGACCCAAGCATGTACCCTGACTAAACTATCAATTCATAGAAAACAGACTATCTGTTAAACTCTCATTGTATAAATTGACTCTTTCAACTAAATCAACTATTATAGGACTATTTGTTTTAGGCATAATTGTGTAATGAACTCATCCTGGACTTGGAATCAGGAAAACCTGGATTAAAATCCCTCCTCAGACACTAGCAAGTTTCTTAACCCCTCTCTCCTTTAGCTTCCTTATTTGTAAATTAGGAGAGTTAAGTCCATTGACCTTTAAAGTCAATCTATGATCTTAATAAATCTATATCTTTGTGTGTGTGTGTGTGTGTGTGTGTGTGTGTGTGTGTGTGTGTGAGAGAGAGAGAGAGAGAGAGAGAGAGAGAGAGAGAGAGAGAGAGAGAGAGAGAGAGAGGCAGGCAATTGGGGTTAAGTGACTTGCCTAGGGTCACACAGCTAGTAATTGTTAAGTGTCTGAGGCCAGTTCTGAACTCAGGTCCTCCTGAATCCAGGTCCGGTGCTCTATCCACTGCACCACCTAGCTGCCCCCAATAGATCTATATCTTAATAAATACTTTGATGATAACTAATATTATGGCATCAATACATCTGGAAATTCTGTGAGAGAATGGCTATAAACCACAGATTTGAAAGGCGTTAATGAAAAACTATCCCTTTTCCTACACACTTTGAATTTCCACATCTGCTACATAAGTTCAAATGCCTGCTGTTGTTATCACATATTTCTAACAAATCGGTGTTACCAAAGGGACTTGACATTTTCAATCAGAACACTAGCCTCAGTGTAGCATCTTAGCCCCCTTGGCCAAGACCAACTCTAGATGCATTTTCCTATTCTGTTCTTCATGTTTCTTGTGCCAGCAATAAGCACTTATCCATCCCATTGTTGTCTTAATTCTGACCATTGAATCTGGGGACTGGCAAGGTCAAAATATAAGGAATCTAAGAATCTAAATCCTGACAACAACAATTTGATATTGCTGTTTTCCAGATTCCTAAAAATGAACAGAAGCCTTTTTCCCAGATCCTATTGGTACAGCTTGGAGCCAGAACAGGAAACTGGGATGCTAGCATGAGAATAAGGCTAGCAACTGAAACCATGTCACATAGGTTGTACTAGGTCAGAGATATGGATGGCACCTAAACTCAGCCAGTGGTCAGTATAAGTAGTAGAAACTTAAGCCAGCTTGGAAAAGTGTCAAAGTGGGTGGTTAACAGAGATAACAGTCAAAGAAAAAGGAAGCATCCTGGTTATACGGTTAAATTTAAAATCATCCTGAAACATGTCTTAAACTATGTCATAATTCCTATATGAGTCACTGTTCTCTTCTGCTATACAATTAAGTATACAACTTTGGCATTTTACTTGATTTATTCAAAAATCCTTTCAAATAATAATGGGAGTTATGGGTGCATGTTGTGGATAATGATACAAAAATGTTTCATAGAATCCAAAATATAATATAAATTAAGACATTAAAATGCTTTGTATGGACTATATGGACTATGCTTTATCATTTCCTAATTTTAAGTATAATAATGATAGATTTGTGTAGCACTTTAAGGTTTGGAAAGCACTTTGCAAATGGAAGAGATGAGATGGTAAACATTATATGATAAGTCCACTATCTTGTTGTATATCCAGCTGTTATTGCCCTTCAGATGTCATATTGCCAATGCATAGAGACCACATTTTTCTCAAGTTGATGGCACAGTAAGAAGGAAGATCTGAGTTCAAATCTTCAGACACTCACAACCTATCTGACCCTAGACAAGTAACTTAGCCTCATTTTTCTCATCTCAAAATGGGGCTAATAATAGCCCTAACTCCCAGGGTTGTATAAGAATAAATAATATATTAATGTTAATAATTACCTGACAAGATCTCCAAGATCCTATGTAATTATAAAATCATAGAATTTAAAAATAAATCTATTCAATAACATTTGTGTTTGTAAAAAATAATAAAGGTAAAGAACTCACTCCATTATTTAATAAACTGTTTTCATTATCACTACATCACTTATTACTATGTTCTTTTTAAGTAAGCAATGTGGTTTTTAAAATCTGATGTTTCTACTCTTTCAACTTTAAACATGTTTAATAAATCAAATCTTCTGAAATTCTGAAAGATGTTTCACTCTGCTGTAAGATCAAAGCCTTTCTTGCCTTTTTATTGTACAAAGCTCTCTTTCTTTGATATCAGTGACTCAACCTATTCATGTCATTCTGAATGCAATAAGAAAAACTACAAATTATAGCAATCAACCAATCAATATTTATTGAGTGTGCAGGATGTAAAACATTGCCTGAAGGGTGTGGAGGATACAAAGAAGGTAAGACATGGTCCTTGTCTTTTAGTAACTCACCATCTCACTGGGCAGTATGACAGGTCCACATAAAAATATACCAGGCTCTGTTATGATAAGCACTGTGTAAGTGGAATGAACAATAAATGCTGTCAGTTCAGAGGAAGGAGTGATCATTGAGAGCCTCGGTGATCAGATAAGGCTTCAGATAAAAGAGGTGGAATTTGAGCTGAATCTTAAAGCACTGGTAGGATTTTATTATGTATTGCTGGTTTGAGTAAAGGCCAGGCAGTAGAAAAGGCCAATGCAATTCAGAGAAAAGGGAACAAAACAATTTAGATGGAGAAGAGGGTTTATATAGGAGAATTGTAGGAAACCTGGCAAGATAAACTAAGTTAGATTGTAAAGGGTCTTGAATACTAAAGTTGGGTTTTTTATTCTATAGACCAAAGATGACAATGTTTTCTCTGTATAAAGTTTCTTTTGATCTTTGGAGTTGGTGTGGTGTCATTAATGAATACAATTCACTGATCACTGAAGTACTGTTCACTATGTTCCTTTCCCCATTAGTATAAAGCTGTTACATCAAGTAGTTTATATATCCACTGGTTGCTAGCTATTGATTAGGAAGCATTTCTCTAAGCAATGGGAGCCATAGAAGGTTTTTTGGAGAGGAGGATAGCATCATAAAGAAGAAAGCTTTACGAGGGAGAGAGCATGGAGGGAGGGAAGCCAATTAAAGGGAATTACAAAAATATAGGCAAAATTTAATGAGAACTTGAAGTAGGGTGGTAACAACAGAAACTAAAAAGGGACAGATCTTGAAGAAAGTTTGATGAAAGGATTGACATAATTTAATGGCATCACAGAGTGTGGGGTGGGAATGAGAACATGATAAAGAAGGAATCATTGATGACTCAGAGGTTTTGATCCTGGATGACTAAGAGAACCACTGATATAAATACAGGCATACCTTGGAGATATTGCAGGTTCCATTCCAGACCACCACAATAAAGCAAATATTGTAATAAAGTGAGTCACGATTTTTTTGTTTCCCAGTACATATAAAAATTTATTTATACTATAGTATAGTCGCTTAAGTTTGTAATTGTATTATGGGGTTTTGTGTGTGTGTGTTTTGTGGGGCAATGAGGGTTAAGTGACTTGCCCAGGGTCACACAGCTAGTAAGTGTCAAGTGTCTGAGGCTGAATTTGAATTCAGGGCCTCCTGAATCCAGGGCCCATGCTTTATCTACCATGCCACCTAGCTGCCCCCTGTGATTATATTATGTCTAAAAATATATATACCTTACTTTAAAAATACTTTATTACTAAAAATCCTAACCATTATCTGAGCCTCTAGCAAGTTGTAATCTTTTTTTGTTGGTTGAAGGGTCTTGCCTCAATGTTGATGGCTGCTGACTGTTCAGGCTGGTAGTTTCTGAAGGTTGGGGTGGCTGTAGCAATTTCTTAAAATATAACAACAATGAAATTTGTTGCATCAATTGACTCGTCCTTTCATTTGCACACTTAGAGGACATTTAGGGTTATTAATTGGCCTAATTTCAATATTGTTGTATCACAGAGAATAGTGAGAACAGAGGAGAGGGAGAAAGATGGGGGAATGGCTAGATCATGGAGTAGTCAGAACACACACAACATTTATCAATTAAGTTTGCCTTCTTATATGGGTACAGTTCATGGTACCCCAAAACAATTACAATAATAATATCAAAGATCACCCATCACAGATCACCCAAACAGATATAACATAATGAAAAAGTTTGAAATATTTTAAGAATTGCCAAGATGTAAAAAGAACCATGCTGTTGGGAAAACGGTGTTAATAGACTTGGCGCAGATTTGCCACAAATCTTCAAATTTATTAAAAAAACAACTCATGGCATCTGCAAAGTGCAATAAAGCAAAATACAACAAAACAAGGTATACCTGTGAGTCATGAGGAGGAGCTACTTTGGAAGGAAAACAATTCATTTAGTTCAACAAGGACTTAGTAAGAGCCACTATGTATGGAACACTGTGAAAGGTGTTAGGGATGCAAATACAAAATTGAACAATAGTCCCTGTCCCAAAACAGCTTTAGTTTCAGGCATCCAGAGTCTGAAATAAAAATGTCCAGGAGGCACTTGAAAATATGGAAATGGAAACTGAGAGAAAGGTAAGAGCTATAGATAAAAATCTGTAGAGTTTTTTTTTTTCACATAGAAGTAATAGTTGAAGCTGTGAGAATAAATGAGTTCTCTAAGACTGAGAACCTAAAAAAAGAAGAACAGAGAACAAAAGACCAAACCTTGTGAAATGCCAACATTGTCATGGCAGGAAGACAAAAGGTGTGAGTACTAGAGACAGAGAGGGCACAGTTAAAGGAAGAAAACCTGTATTTTACCATAACATGGAAACCAAAGAAGCAAAGGCTTTAAAGAAGGAAGAAGTGGTTGTCAGTGTCAAAGGCTATACAGAGGTCAAAAAGGATGAGTGAGAAAAATCCTTTAGAGCTAGCACATAGAAAGCTATGGAAGACTAGTTTCCATAGTTTCAATAGGGCACTGAGCGCATATCAGATTCCAACAGGTTAAGGAGGGGAGGGAAGAGGCAGCAGTAGTGAGGAAACAGAGGTTTCTAACCCTAACTAGATTTCTAACCACTCATTCAAGAAACTTCGTTATGATACTATCATGACAAATGAATCCTCTTTAATTAGGAAGAAACAAAAAAGGTTGAAAATTCATTTCAACTAAGTATAACTTTTAAAGCACCCTGTAAAACTGGATTAAAATTGAAATAAGTAAAAGTATTTATTCAGATAGCCTCATATTAGTAGGATATAAGAAAAGTGCAAAATATGACTGAGTTGAGATTCTGCCATATTAGTTTTAAAGAATTTTTTTCTTTGCTCAAAGATAAACAGATCTTGAAGATGGTCTTTACTGAAACCTTTCTCAGGTATTACTCACAGAAATCAAAAATACAGTTGCCTAAACCAAGGTTTTCTACAGAAATATTAATGCAAATTGCTGTGGAAGCCTGAGAGTGATTTTAAAGTGGCCATCAGCAGGCAGCTGCTGTCAGGTTGTCTTTAATGTAGCTTTTAACCTCTGGTACTTTGAAGCAAAATATACTTTGAAGAGAGTGACTTAATATGGGTCCCTACTCGGGATACTTTGTTACAGTCTGATCAAGCTCTTGTAAAGAAAAACACTTTAGCTTGTGTTTTTATGTTCCCATGGACTCCATGAATTAGTGATGCAGTTAGTTCCTTGTTGCATTGAGTATTTCTATTTCAGTAGTAATAAAAGAATGAATGGATGTATATTTTAAAAGTATCCATTTATCAGAGGAACACTTAAAAAAAACCTCAACAAATTATGTCCCAATGGCCCTGCAAAATAAGACACATAAAAGAAATATATTCACTGGGAATTAAAATCTGCAATGCTATTATTTCAAAATCAGTAGTTTACCACTAAGATTTATTAGTTTCCCCTGACGCTAGCTGATATCACTAACTCCTAAGTTTTGATAAAATGACAAAATATTGCTACAGAAATACTATGTGTCATATTTCTTCCATTTCACTTAAAAGGCTATTTCTCATGATCAAATTATAACAATGAAAGTTATTGCTACTTAAAGAAAAGAAAGGCCTTTTGCCACCATCCTTTTGGTTTAATAAAATACTTACCAGTGTAGTAAAGATATAATGATAATACTCTGTCATCATTCCCATAGCTAATGCCTAAGAGAGAAACAAAAATTTAATTATTGAAAGGTCACACAATATGTAAGCTTGTGGCTTATGACAAGTAAGAACAAAACAGTTAATTCAACTGGAATCCAATCTACTGTATTTGAGTTACACTAAAATCAGGTCAAGCAAATCATTTCTCAGCAGTTAAAAGAGATTAGTAACTATTAAAGGAATTTATGAACCAAATCTTCTGATAGAAAGATTACTATTAGAATGTTGGGTGTTTTAAAGTCTATAGCTTTACATATTAATGAAGGCATTAAGATGCAACCCAAACCTGGAAATCAGGATATCTTAGTTTATTGTATTTTAATGTCTTCACTAAAAAAAAAAATCCCTAAATTAAGAGCACCATTTCATTTTGAAAAGTAGTATTACACATTTTTTAAAAGGTGCCAGGAAAATAAACGAGGCCTCATTTTGAGCCTTTTAACATTTCCTTAGCAGTAATGGAGCAGATCCAAATCCACTACCATTATTCAAAAAGTACAGATAATTAAAAATAGAGTTTCCAGTTTTCCTAATTGCAAAGTAGGGAATTTCTATGGTTTAATTCCACATCCTTAAAGTTCTCATGTATTTTACTACAATATACTGAAAGCAACAGCTTTTGGGGTTCAAATATCCACAACAAGAGGAAACTGCATCTTTTCCAATCTCTGTAAATTCCTTATAAACATTTAGGGAGTATACCCCCAAAGGTATTCATTTTAGCTACTAATGATTGCTAAATTCAGTTTTGCATGTAGGGAAGACTTGATGAAATGGAAACAGGTGCTTTCACAAGGGACCAGTGCATTTCTGCAAGATCATTATCTCTATTCTCATCTGTTGAGCAGTTTCCAAAATACCATTGCCAAACACATGTCACCTTATGATTGGAAGAGCAAAAGGATCCTATTTTGCCATTAACTAATAAGAAAAGATAAAGTCTATATTCTGACCATACAGGATGTGAGGTTTGGGAGAGGAAATATTTAGAGGGATTCTGGATGGGAAGTGAGAGCATTTGTGCATGGAGTAGAGAGAAATGTTTGCTAGGGGATTAATGAAAAATGATGCTATGAGAACGGAGGAGGAAAGACATTTATGTGCCAAGAACCTATTGACTCTATGACTAAATCTATAGGAAACAATTTTGGCATGGATAGTGACTAAATTAGTGGATCTGTGTAAACATTTTGCTTTTTAATCATTAGAGTAAAATCAACAAAATCAAGTGTTTAGTGTTGTATATTTGACTGGATATATACTATAAAGCAGTCACAAATGTTGGAAAAAATCTCAAATCATGATAATTAGTTGGTGCTAAAATCTATGTATGTAAGCTAGTTTTAGATAATACATAAGGTTGTACTGGAGACTACCCTCTTAGTATAATTGGGCAAGGATATTTAGATAACTTCATAGAAGGTTTTACATTAAAATAAGGCTCAAGAGAAGGAAAAAATTCTTGCAAATGTAGGCACTAATACCAGAGAGTTTCTGGGAACTAATAAAAGAACAAGAAGTGACTATTTGGTTAATGTGTGAAAGGGAGATATAATGGCAGAAAAGCCTGATTTAAATTTTCACTGAAAGAATGGAAAGGTAAAAGCTGACTGACACAGTAAGAGATACAAGGGTGCCATCATTTCAGCATTATCATCCCAGAGTGTCCTTACCTCAGATGATTTTTTCAAGTATGAATAATATTAATAATGTAAATATTGGCAGTTGTCTTTGCATATTCAAATTCATATGCATATGATCCTGGGCAAGTCATTTAACTCCAATGCATTTCAGGCAATTGCCCAGGAATTTTCTAGAATATATTGGCTGGGTTGTGATCTTTGTTGGAGGGATTTCCTACATCAGGAATATTTTAAGTGAATGAAACCACAGATCATTTGTGATTCTGATATGCTCATAACATAAATTTGAAGTGGGAATTGGGTTTAAATTGAAAAAACAAGACAAACTCATCTTATAAGGTAATCATATCATGACCCTATTTTTTACTATATATATTGAGAGGAGACAAACTGAACCCACCTACAGTATACAGAAATCTGTATGAAATAATTGGTCCCATAACAACTAGAAAATTATGGAGATGAGGATTGGAGCTGTGATTTCAATGATGTGTCAAATTCCATGATGAGGAAATTCCCTTTAACAATGTAGGTCTTGGGCAGCTAGGTGGTGCAGTGGATAGAGCACCAGCCCTGGAGTCAGGAGGACCTGAGTTCAATTCTGGCCTCAGACACTTAACACTTAACTAGCTGTGTGACCCTGGGTAAGTCACTTAAACCCAATTGCCTCACCAAAAAAAACAAAACAAAAAAGCAACAATGTAGGTCAGCATGTTCTCTGCAAATTATAGTCTTAAAGAGTTGCCTAGTGCCCTGAGAGATTGCCCAGGGTCATGCAGCCAGGAAATATCAGAGGTGGAACATGATATTTAATATGAGGAAAATTCAACATATTGTTCTGAATGACCAACAGATAGCAGACCATGAAATGGTCAGTCATAAGAACTACTTCCACTCCTGGCTGACCAAGTTATTCAAAGTACTTGTAAGTCACAGAGAGGGGGAAGGAATATGCCTAGAAAGTGCTAACAGGCCACTAGCCCATCCCTGTTACAGACTAAGGGATCATCCTACCCTATCCCCTGACTCTTACCACTATTCTAGATGGCAGAGTAGTACATCACCACAAAAATGGGTAGGTCTAGGTCTAACATTATGTAGCCAACTATGGGGTAGGGTGTTACCCTATCTTAAGGTTAACTACTTCAGGTCACATGGGCTTAATTACCACAAATAAAGCAATTGGGATTGTTCCTCGTGATGATAAATAACAAACAAGGGGGTCAAGAAATGTAGTTCTTAGGGTCCAGTATAGTGTTTGAGACGTCTATAGAACATTTGGGACTGAGGACAAAGGTTTAACTTAACAGATTCTAATTGAATCAGGAGGGACTTGTGGAGACAGTCCTTATGCTATCTCCTTGTGAACTTCTACTGCCTTTAATCTGAAGTATCTCAGGCTTCCCTGCTCAATCTTACCCTTATTCACCAGCCTTCCCTGGTCAAGCATCCTTGCAGTCAGTCTCCTCTGCCAGTACAACTGAGACTCAGAGAGATTAAGTGAATAGTGCAAAGTCACACAGGTACTAAGTGGCAGGGCAGGAATTCAAATCTAGGCCCCCTGACTCAAAATAAAGTGTTCTTTCTGAAATACGATTCAGCCTTTCAGAAAGGTAACTTGATATACTTTCAGTTGCTGTGGTCCACCTCAAGGTTGGTTAGGAATGTTCATATATAATTTTGAATTATCAAATGTCATAAAGTCAATGTTTTATTTCAAAGAGAATGTTTCATTGACCATTTATCTTAATGCAGGATGAACAGGGGCATAGAGGACTGAAACATGCAGCCTCACAGAGGAAGTACCTGTCTTTATGTCCTTGGGAATCCTCAGAGCCAAGAAAATAAGCACTGATATGCTTTACTATATGCAAATAGATAAGAAGAAGGCCTCACTTCATTCTAAAGAATTTTCCATTAATGTGACATTCCAAAAGGATTGGGAAAACAATATGTAAAGATAATGTCAGAAATGGAAAGGGGTGACAGAAAGAAGGCAACCAGTTACCAGATATTACAAAATTTAGAGATACCATAGAGATTCTTTATAATCTTCTATATATAAACATTATATACACATATATAGATATATCAAGTTCACATGTATAGATGTATCTATCTATAATACATATCTATAAATATGTATCTATTTATATATTGATTTTCCAGAAAAGTCAATCATGAATGGGCTGTGTGCATTTGGACATCAATTCCCTTGTCTGTAAAATAAGGGGGTAAGTCTGGAGCAGGAATTCTTAGCACATAACAGGGGTCTGGTGTCAGGAGAACTCACCCTCATCTGAGAATATATAAAATGTTTATGCCTTCATAGAGAATATTGTTGTTACATAGGTGTTAGTGTGGTATAGTTGTTAGAATGCTGGATTTAGAATCAGAAGACCTGGGTTTGAATCTCACCTCTCCCATTTATTACCTATATTACTCTGGATGATCATTAAATTAAAAAGCACTTATTAAGAGCCTACCATTAGGGGGCAGCTGGTGGCACAGTGGGTAAAGCACTGGCCCTGATTTAGGAGGACCTGAGCTCAAATCCGGCCTCAGACACTTGACACTTATTAGCTGTTTGACCCTGGGCAAATCACTTAACCCTCATTGCCTCCCCCCCCCCTCCCCGCCAAAGAGAGAGAGAGAGAGAGAGAGAGAGAGAGAGAGAGAGAGAGAGTACTATTTACCAAATATCTACTTCTAAGGCACTGGGAAAGTCAATAAACCCCTCTGAGATTCAGTTTTCTCATTTGTAAAATGAGGGCATTGGACTAGGATGACCTTTAAGATCTCTTCTAGTGCCAAATCTCTGATTCTATGACTTTGTTCCCACACAGCATATAGGATGTAACTACCTTTCTACCATACCTGCTTCCACAATGAAAAACAGAGCATGCTATGTATATCTACAATGCATGCCATGTATATTGACAATGTTATAGCTTTTTTGTTTGTTTGGTGAGGCAATTGGGGTTAAGTGACTTGCCCAGGGTCACACAGCTAGTAAGTGTCAAGTGTCTGAGGTCAGGTCTGAACTCAGGTCCTCCTGAATATAGGGCTGGTGCTCTATCCACTGTGCCACCTAGCTGCCCTGACAATGTTACAGCTTTTTGAAAAAAAAATATACTGATTAATATTTAGAGTTTCTACAAATATTTAAAAAGTCAATTCTACAAATATTTAAAAGTTTATATAAAGGAAAATTAAATGGAAAACAATTATCATATTTATTAGAAAAATATCTCAAGTTGATTTGACTGATTTTTCTGCCTTACTGGGGAAAATAGTTCTTGTAGTGAAACTACACTTCAACTTCAAATTTTAATTTATTAAATATAATTGAAACTTGCCATTTAAACAAGTCAGTGATTACCTGTTTCAGAATGCCTGCTGCCATTTCATGACTGCAGTCAAAGATTACGTGAAACTCCTTGCCTCTTTTCATCTCCTTTAGTAAAGGTTTTGCATCCTTTGTGTCAGCAGGCAGCTGACGTATTTTCAACCGCAAATTGTACCTTGATGGAGCTTTAATGAGCTCTTGCAAACGAATGAGGCCTTTAATGAAAAAAGGAGAAAAGAATATTATGAAAACAATGATAAAAGGTAGTTCTTATTAAGACATACTCTTTTTCGGTGGCCATGAATTCACGAAGTCAAATAATAATATTATAGCCATACTCTAATATGACCATAATATCATGGTTATAACCCATTATAATCATAATATTATAGAATGACAATGGCTAATCATAATTCTTTGTTGTTATATATTTGTTTACTTTAATATTAATCTATAAGACTATACCTGATTTTGGAATTACTTTCAGTGACATGAACTAACCTATTTGTTATATTGTCCTAAAACTATTATATCTGTTTCCTAAGTATGATCTTTAAAAACAAAATTAAATTAATACTATGCCAGAATAATTGTTCCCAGTTGTTTCTGGATAACCTGTCAGATTTCAACATAGTTTAACTTTTTTATGACACTGGAACATCTAAAAGTTACATAAATAAAGTCATTGAGTTCATTTTGTTCAATTCTTAATTCTTTAAAACTAACACCAAAGACACAAGAAATAAAATAGCATAATTGGAAAAGTGGAATAAATACAAAAATATTTCTGCTTACATCAATTTCAGCATTTTTTATTGTAATAGTTTCTGCATAGAATTCTAAATATACAATTTTATTTTATAACAGTGTGATAATCTACAATATGTACAAATCACTGATCTGTGAGTGACTGACATTAACATTACATTATTTTACTTTTAAAGAAAAACAATAAAATCAGACTTTTCTTAATATACAAGTTCAGCTCTATATTAGAAATATGATATGTAAAATTATTTGTATTGCACAGAAATCTAATGTTCATAATTTAGTAATAATGAATGCTAGAATTTCATAAAGTTTTAAAAACAAAACTGCAATATGTAGCAATATTATATATAAAATCAAATGTATTGTTTTTCAGTATTTGTGTTATCAAGGAATTAGGTGGACTAATTTTCAAAATGTGAGTGCATAGAAAACTATGCTTTGCTCTATTCCATTAAATATTTTTATCACTGACTTAGATTAAAATGATGATATGCTTATGAAATTTATAAATGATACAAAGCTATTAAAGATATCTTGGAAGGTAGAATTGGGATCCAAAAAGATATTGGACAGGCTGGAACTAAGAGAAAAATTAAACATGATGAATGTTAATAGTAATAATTATCAAAGCCTATATTCATGTTTAAAATCATAAGTGCATAAGTAGCAAATATCAAGACAATCATTCACATGAGATAAGAACCTGAGATTTTCATGGGCCATAAACTCAAAATGAGTCAGCAACAGTGACCAAAAAGTTAATAGTATTTTTTAATGAATTAAGAAAAAGACAACATGTATAGTGTTTAAAATGAGGGATGGAAACAGTTGCACAATATCCTGTTCTTTCAGATCACATCTTGAGGATCGTGTTTCATTAAGGACACTATAATTTAGAAGAGATTGACAAACTGGAGAGCAACTAAAGAGGGGACTCAAAACTAGGTCATATTTGAAGGAACCAGAGATGTTTCACTTGGAGAAGAATTTAGGGAGGAGATAGGTTATAATTTATTTTGTCCCACAAATTTTAGAGCAATTGTCATATGGTTTGGGTTCAGAGGTGGAAAACAAGGACCCAAGGGTAGAAGTTATGGGCTAATACTTCAACAGAATAAAATGAAGACCTTCCTAACAGTCTTATCTATTCAAAAATGGAATGGGCTGCCTTGTGAAATAATGTATAATGCACCAGTGAAGATCTCCAATTCAAGATTGAAAATAATTGTGTGAGATATGTTGTAAAAGGGAAGATTTGGATAAGATTTCCTCTAAGTTTCTATTCAACTTTAAGATTCTATGAAGGTAGGTTGTTTTACAATATAACCCGTAATTTTAAAATAGCTCCAATTTAATAAGCCTAAAATAATTTCATTCACATAATGTTAAAAACACCACAAATAACAATTACCTGAATTAACTCATAAGTTATGATTAAACAGACTAGTATTCTATTTAATTTTATGAATTCAAGTGTTTTTTTAGCTCCAGCAAAAATAAAGACTAAAAAAATAGATTTTTAAATGGACCTATTAAACAATTAACCTTTCCATAATTATTTATTAATAGTCTACTATGTGATAAGCACTATGCTAAGAGCAGTGAATACAAAGAAAAGCAAAAGATAGTCCCTCATCTCCAGGAGCACACAGTCTATTGGGGAGGAAAAATGAAAACAACTATGTACAGACAAGATAAATTGACAATAATCAATAGAGAGAAGGCTCTAGCATTAAGTGGCATCAGGAAAGGCTTCCTTTAGAGGGTGGTATTTTAGCTAGACACAGAGATGAGAAGGGAGAGCATTATAGGCATGGGGGAATAGGCAGTAAAAATGCCCAATGTCAGAAGGAGTTTCTTGTTCAAGGAAAAGCAAGGAGACCATTTGTCACTGGATCACAGAGTACTTGGTGGAGGTAGAAGGGTAGAAAGTATAAGAATGATAGAAAGGGATAAGGGGAGAGGCAGGTTATGATGAGCTTTAAACACCAAATGGAAGATTTGATATTTGATACTAGAGGTCTTAAGGAGCTACTGGAGTTTACTGAGTAGAACAGTGCTATACTCAAACATCTTCATTGGGACAATCATTGACAGCTGAGTGGAGAATAGACTGTCCTGGACAAAGACTTGTGGCAGAGAGATCAACTAGCAGGCTCTCACAATAATCTAGGCATAAAGTGATGAAGATCTACACCAAGGTGGTGGCAATATCAGAGGAAAGAAAGTGTGGAGACATGAAAACAATTTTACAAAAGTAAAACTAAAATCCAGGTCATGCAGTGGATAGAGAGCAGGCCTGAAGTCAGGAAGATTCATCTTCCTGAGTTCAAATATGGCCTCAGATCCTAGTGTATGACTCTGGGTAAGTGACGTAACCCTGTTTGCCTCAGTTTCCTTATCTGTAAAATGACCTGGAGAAGGAAATGGCAAACCACTCCAGTATCTCTGCCAAGAAAACCCCAAATGGGGTCATGAAGAGTGAGACACAGCTGAAATGACTGAACAACTACAAAAAAGAAAATTAAAAGGCCTTGGCAATAAATTGCTTATTAGAATGTACTTCAATTTTGGGAATTAACATATATACTGAATATAGATTTAAGTACTGAGTTATACAAAGGTATATTTTAATTTGTAGCACATGTTTAAAGCTGAGAGAGCAAAGAATTGGGCATCTTCTTAATTGGGTTCCTTGAAGCTCTATATCTATGATCCAATGATCTAAATGCAGCTGTAAGAGAAAATGTTTTATAAAGAAAATGAGTGTAAAGGTCATTAGATCATAGATTTAGTTTTTTGGGTTTTTTTGGAGGGGCAATGAGGGTTAAGTGACTTACACAGGGTCATACAGCTGGAACGTGTCAAGTGTCTGAGGCCAGATTTGAACTCAGGTCCTCCTGAATCCAGGGCTGGTGATTTATCCACTGTGCCACCTACCTGCCCCAGCTCATAGATTTAGAGATAAAGATATCTTAGAGGTCATCTTGGTTATACCCCTTATTTTAGAAATAGGCAAACTGAGGCTAAAAGGAGATATATAAACTTCATGTTCACAAAAGCAGCAAACAGGACGGCCAACCCAGATGCTCTGACTCTAAATCCAGTGCTCTGCACTAATGAAAAGGTATATATTAGGTATATCAGCATTATAAATAAAGTAGTTTTGTTATTTGATATGCATGTAATACTTCTACAAATTATTCAACACCTTTGGGACACAGTCACTGAGTCTGTAAAATTAGTATTAATATAGGCAATTTCTGAGGGCCTTTCTACTACTAAATCTGTATTCTTATGATACTAAGATAGCAATAGATATATTTTTATATTATTCAAACAAATATGAAACATCTCTCCATTTCTCCCCAAGAATTATTCATAAACATCACATTTCAAAAGGAATGGAGCAGCAATATGTAAAGGCAGCATTAGGAATGGGGAAGGGACAAAAGAAGAAGTCAATTACCATACAGTTTTCCAAGGAGATATTTCACATTGTCCTCTATTTTTTCATTCATTTAGATTTGCTTTTTGTGTCTTGATTTCTCATATTCATTAGCTTCCATTTCCTCAATCCTAATCCTTAAACTATTATTTTCTTCAGAGAGTTTTTCCATTTGGCTTTTCAAGTTGTTGACTTTTTTTTTCATGACTTTCCTGCATCACTCTCATTTCTCTTTCCATTTTCCCCTCTACCTCTCTTACTTTATCTTCAAAGTCCTTTTTGAGCACCTCTATGGCCTGAGACAAATTCCCATTTTTCTTGGAAGCTTTGGATGTAGGAGCTTTGACTTTGTTGTCTTCTTCTGAGAGTATATTTTGATCTTCTTTGTCTCCAAAGAAACTTTCAATGGTCCACATTTTTTTCTGTTCATTCATTTTTCTAGTCTATTTCTTGACTTTTAACTACTTCTTAAAGTGGGACACTGCCTCCAGGATGCAGTGTCCCAAGCTTCAGGGAGTACAAGGTGGTACAATTTAAGGAGAAGCACGTTCTCCACTCCCCTGGCCTGTGCTCTGGTCTGTAAATAGCCCCAGGTTTGCTTGCTCTTTAACTCAGAAACAGAATTCTGTTTCACTATGGTTGCTAACTTTGGGCATACCTGTGCCCCTCTCCGACCTGGGCCCACCACTCAAGACTGCTTCCTGGTTCCAAGCACAGGAGTCCCACCTCAGAGCCAGCAGAGACCCCTGTAATCTCCCCCCAGGCAACAGCTCAACCCTCTCACCAGACTGTCAGCTAAATTTCAGAAGAAGCCTCCACTGAAGCTGATTCAGAGGCTCTGGAGGTCTCTTTCTCTGGCACTGCCTGGGGTTGGATTTGTGCAACATGGCTGAGTCTGTGCTCTACTCTCACCCTGGTACAACAGAACTTTTTCTGCCGACCTTCTAAGCTATCTTTGGCCTTTTGTGGGTTCTGCTGCTCCAGGAATTGTCTTATGGAATTATTTGGTTCATCAATCAATCAATTAACATTTGTAAGTGGCTCTTATGCATCGGATTATGTACTAAGTGCTGAAAATACAAATAGAAGCAAAAAACAGTCCCTGCCTTTAAGAACTTAAAATTTAGTATAAAATGCAAGCTATTCACAGGATAAATAGGAAACAATTAAAAGAGGTAGGAACTAGGAAAGAAAGAAGGCTTTACAGAACTAGAACATTGTACTCAGTAACAGCAACATTTTACAATGATCAACTGTGATAGACTTAGCTCTTCTCTGCAATACAATGATCCAAGACAATTTCAAAGGACTCATGACAGAAAATGCTCTCCACATTTAGAAAAAAGAACTGTGGAATCTGAATGCAGATTGAGCCTACTATTTCTACTTTTTAAAAAATTTTTGTTTTTTGAAGTTTTTCCCTTTTGTTCTGATTCTTCTTTCACAACATGACTGATATGGAAATATGTTTAATGTGATTGTACATATATATAACCTGCATCGTATTTCTTTCCGTCTTGGAGAGGGGAGAGGGAAGGGAGGGAAAGAAACAAATTTGGAACTCAAAATGTTATAAAAACAAATATTGAAGGGGCAGCTAGGTGGCACAGTGGATAAAGCACCAGCCCTGGATTCAGGAGGACCTGAGTTCAAATCCAGACTCAGACACTTGACACTTACTAGCTGTGTGACCCTGGACAAGTAACTTAACCCCCATTGCCCTGCAAACAAAACAAAACAACAAAACAAAACAAAAAACAAATATTGAAAACTATCTTTACATGTAACTGGAAAAAACACAGAATACTATTAAGATTGGGGGAAAAAGAGGGGTTGAGGAAGGCTTCCTGTAGAAGGTGAGATTTTAGGTAGAACTTAAAGAACCTAGAGAGAGACATAGTCAGAATGGAGGAAAAAGAACATACCAGGCATGGAGGGTAGCCAGGGAAAAAAAGCCTGTACATGAAACAGTCAGGAAGCCAGTGTCATTGGGTCAAAGAATATGTGTTGAAGAGGAAGGTATACAGAGGGAGCTAGGTACAAAGTGTTTGAATGTCAAACAGAGGATTTTGCATTTGATCCTAGAGAGAACAGAGAGCTGCTAGAGTTTATTGAACTGTGGGGAGGCAGGATTGGGTTGACATAATCAGACCTGGGCTTTAGAAAACTACTTTGGTGGCTGAGTGGAGGACAGATTGGAGTAAGGAAAGACTTGAGGCAGGCAGATTCACAGTGCACTATTGCAATAATTCAGAGGTGAGGTGATGAGGGCCTCCATCAAAATGGTGACACTGTTAGATGACAGAAGAGAGTGTATTCAAGAGATGTTGCAAAGGTGAAATCAACAGACCTTGACAACAGATTGAAAATGGGGAGTGAGAGAGTGTGGAATCCAGATGACACCTAAGTATTGAGCCTGAGGGTTTGAGGGTAGTGTAATACAAAGGTAGGAGGGAGAAGGAGGGTTATGGGGGGAGTGTAAAAGATAATGAGTTCTCTTTTGGACATATTCAGTTTAAGATGTCTACTGGACATCTAGTTCTAAATGTCTGCAAAAGGTAGTCAAAGATGCAAGGTTGGAGGTCAGCAGAAAGTTTGGAGCAGAATAGGTAGATCTGAGAATCATCAACATAAAGATGGTAATTAAATCCATGGGAGCTTATGGCATCACCAAGTCAACAAGTATAGAGGGAAAAGAGTACCCAGGACAGAACTTTGAGAGACACCTGTGGTTAGAGGGCATTATCTGGAAGAGGATCCAGAATATGCATGGTCAAATATGTAGGAGAAGAACCAGACAGAACGGTAACCTGAAAACCTAGAGAAAAGAGGGTATCAGGGAAGAAAGAGTGATCAATGGTGTCAAAGTTTGCAAAGAGGTCAAGGAGAATGAGGAGGATTGAGAAAAAGACCATTGGATTTGGCAACTAAGATCATTAGTAATTTTGGAGAGAATAGTTTCAGTAAAATGATAAGAAGCCAGATTGTAAGGAGTTAAGAAGTAAATGAGAGGAGAGAAAATGGAGATAATTATCGTAGATGGCCTTTTAAAGTAGTTTAGTTACAAAAGGCAGAAGAAACATAGAATGATAGAGGGCTTAGAAGTATCAAGTGAGGGCTTTTTGAGGATGGATGAGACATGGACATGTTTAT
Source organism: Dromiciops gliroides (assembly GCF_019393635.1). Lineage (NCBI taxonomy): Eukaryota > Metazoa > Chordata > Mammalia > Microbiotheria > Microbiotheriidae > Dromiciops > Dromiciops gliroides. Next base: position 329,822,860 of record NC_057864.1, on the reverse strand, counting down.
AAGCAGTAGGAAATGAGCCAGTAGAAAGAAAGAAATTGAAAATAAATGAAAGAGTAGGGATGACAGAGGAGGACTATCTGTTGGAGGAGATGGGGCTGGCATAGGATTGATTGAACAAGTATGAGAGTTAATCTTGGTGAAGAGTAAGGTCACTTCATCATATGAGAAAAGAGAGAAGGAGGAAAGAGTGGCAGAAGGCATCTGAGTGATGGGAGATGTGGGAAAGGCAGGGAAAGGGAGCTCATGGAAAATGGTCTTATTTTTTCTGTAAAACATGAGGCAAGAGAGTGGGGGAAAAACCATTGTGGGGAGTGGAATAGTGAGTTGATAAGGGAAGTATAGTAGGATTGCCAAGCTGCAGGGAGGGCCCACTTGAGTTTTTGTAACACAAATTTATAGCAAAACAAATCAGAAACATTGCATGATTTTCTCCATTGTCATTCAGCAGCTCATGTGTTGGAACAAATGTGATGAATGGTGAGAGTGATCCAAGGCTGAGGCTCAACTGGGCATAATCAGCATTATCATAAAGGGACTAGGGATTAAAGAGAAAAGGACTTTGTAGAGTTGAATTGGTTCACCAAAGGGTCAACATGGGGAAAAGGAGATAGTGACTAGTGCAGGGGAAAGGACTGGGAGAGGATTGAGGGATGGTGGGATTGGAGGTCAAAGACTGAACAAAGGAGGCAGAAGGAAAGGTTAAAAAAACCCAATAGATTATGGTCAGATAAGGGGATTTCAGAATCTTGAAAATAGAGGTAGTACATTTATCATCTATAAAATAAGAGTATTAGAGTAATAAGTGGGAGTAATTGGGGATATGAATAATAAGTGGGAGTTCTTAACCTGGGGCCTGTGAACTTAAATACACAAACATATATTGATAACAGTATTTCAGTATAATTTGTTTTCTTCGTAATCTTAAATGTCTTATTTTGTTTATTTAAAAACAATTCCAGAGACAACTAGGTGGCACAGTGGATAAAACACCAGCCCTGGATTCAGATCCGGCCTCAGACACTTGATATTTACTTGCTGTGTGACCCTGGGTAAGTCACTTAACCCTCATTGCAGATAGATAGATAGATAGATAGATAGATAGATAGATAGATAGATAGATAGATAGATAGATAGATAGATAAAAATAAAAACAATTCTGATAACGGATTCCTAGGTTTACCAGACTGTTCAAGGGATCCATGACACAATAAAAAGTGAAGAAGGCCTGGACTAAAAGATTAAGTCCCTCCAGCTCTTTTATATTCTGAGACTAAAATAATTCTTGGAAGATATTGAGAGTGCTTAAATGAAGTACATTGGAGAGATAGAAAGAAAATCACACACACATCCCCAAAATGCATACAAAAGGTAGCTAAATATATAAATGATTACAATCTTAATCATCATCACACTGTCATAAACTCCAAATTATGGGACCTTTACAAAAGGTTCTACTTATCTGTTATTTCATTTATTTCCAAGAGGAGAGGATATTTAATAATTTTTATTATTCACATATAAAACTTATGAATCGTCCTGATTATCTGTCAGTAGGCAGAAGAGCTCATGAAAATGTGACTAAATGGTTTCTAATCTCACCCTCTTGTTCAGCCTCCTTTGAACAAGTAATTAGGGTGGTTTACATTACTTAATTTAGGATGGTTGAGACTACAGTGCCAGATACTTTAATTTCATTAACTCAATTAAGAGTACTCATAGTTTCCCAGAGCTACAATTATTAAGTAGAATGAAACTTGAGAAAGGTAATAGCCAATTCCCCTAAAATTGAAGGTGTTAGGAAAACTTTTGATTCAATACTTTTAGTTATTAACCTGTGCCATTTGTGCTCTATTGCTAAATGAATGAATGTATAAATGAATGGATTAATGAATGAAAAAATTTAAAAGCATTTGTTATGTGTTTAATGTATGCTTTATATACACTAACAGGAAATTAGAGACATTCTCTGCTTCTAATGGCAAAAACAATACATATAAGTTCACAACTCATATAGAAAGACCCAGTGGTCTTTCAGCAAAGCAGATGGTAATATATATCCTTAAAATCTCCAGTGATAAAATAATATCTCTTTTTCATTTTGAACCATTCACAATCCCAAGAACTTTTCTGTTGAGAGCTTTCTTTTTTGGGTCTTCAGTGGCTGCTATTGCTGAGGGGGCAGATGGCGTATCTAAAGGAGTTGCTTCTAGGGAAGATGGCTATGAGGGTGGGGATAGAAGCAGAAATGGTGGTCTTAGGGCTTTGGGGGCATTGGTATTTCTGAGGCTCTTGAGCTTAGCTGCCCATCAGTGTCAGTCGGTTAGTGGTTGGTGGCAAGGAAGGTGGATCCCTTCTCCACAAAGATTGTTTCCCTCAGTGATGGCTATGGGGGCCAGACTGAAAATGGGGCTGGTGGTCTAGGTGACACTGGTATTCCAAGGGTTCTTAGATTGAAAGTGCCTAAACGTATCCATTGAGATCTGAGGAGAAACGGTGGTTGAGATGGTGGCTTGACTTTGCTATCAAAAGCCACCTCAGGATGACCTACTGGCTCCAAAAACATCTATAAGTGTACAACGTATAATTGTAGGACTAGCTATGCAGTGGAAGTGCACTGGATTGGGGATGAGAGGAATTGAGTACAAACTTTGCTTCTTCTCAGCTTAGCACCTGTCAGATTCTGTTCTTGATGTCTCCTGAGTTCAGGTTTTTCCTCCTCTTTTCTTTTTCTACTCTTCTTCTGCCAATTTCTTCCTAGAGCTTCTTTTCTGGTTTCTAAAACCTCAAATAAGTGTCTTGTCTCTAACTTACAATGTGAAACTCAACATATTTCAGTTTACTAAGCCTTCTGGGAAATGATACTGAATGATATTAAAGAATTTTTAAAAAACCTGTTAGAAGGAGTTGCCAACTCATATTTGAGAATCCAAATTTTCTTCTGTCTTCATTCATTCAGCCATGTATGCATGCATTCATTCAGGCAACAATCATTGTTGGGCTCACACTATGATTAAGAAATTATTTTGTGGGCATACTTAAACTGCCTTGAAGCTTTGTAAGAAAATGTTCCTTACTCTATTATAATTTGGTGCCATGGAGAAAAAATACCTTACCTAATTATAACAAATTTAATAGCATTCATTGTATTTTTTTGCAGGAAAAGGATAAAACACATTTTGGTTTCTTATTTCTGCATGTGTCATATAATTTGCATTTGACTTAGGCACAAGGATACTTCATATATTTCCATCTTGATCAGAGAGAAAAAGAAAAGACTAAGATACCATGCACATAAAGAAGACAATTAAAAAAAAAAGAAGAAGACTGAATCTCAATTGTTCAATTCTGACTTTGTATCACCTCTGTATATGGCACTCAGATTCTATCCTTATCCACTTGATATCTCATTTTTCATATTCTATTACTGGCTCCCCTTGCTACAAAGAGGTTAACCAATATTCTGCTCTACTGGCATTCATTCCCTAGTGCCAGGATACTCTTTTTTTTCAGGATTCCATAGTTAAAGAAACTAGATAACTGAAAGAGGTTTTATAAGAAAGCCACAAAGAATAAAAGGTTAAATATAGGACCTGAAGAAAAGTTAAAGTAGTTGAAATATTGTAACATTTTGTTTTATAATAGCTCACATTTATATAGCACTTACTATGTGGCAGACGTTAATGCTGAGTGCTTTAAAATATTTATCTCATTTTATTCTCACACTAACCTTGGGAGATAGGTGATATTATTATCTTCAACTCACATTTGAAGAAATTGAGGCAGAGAAAGGTTATGTGCCTTGCCCTGGGTCACACAGCTAGGAAGTGTCCAAGGCTGGATTTGAACTCAGATTTTCCTGACTCTGTGCTATCTTGTTGTCCTTTCAATGAATGAAGAGGTTTTATATATGATACAGAAGATACTAACAAACTATTCTCCAACTCCAAAGAAGTATATGCTATAGCCATGTCAGAAAGATTTAATTATAACTTAATTGTGATTAATTTATAATGGTGATTATCTTTTTCCCTCTTTGAACTCTCTGGAACCTCCCCCCCATTCAAGAACCCCAAATGCTGGGCTTTGTAAATAATACATCAACACAGTTAACATAGACTTCATAAACACTCACAAACATGTGCCCCTTCAGAAATCAAACACTGAATATTAAAAAAATTTCATTTTAGGCATCCTTTACAATAAGTTGTCTTATCTTTTTTTAATTGAGCATTTATTTTTATATTATCTTCATTTCCCAATATGTTCATCTTCTTTCCCATAACCATACCCTTCCCTTCTTAAAAGAAAATCTGTTCAGTAAAATTATAGAAAATCTTATCTAAAGATGAAAGTTACAACCCTATAATTTCTATAACCAAAATAGTGATTGTGAAAGAAAAACAGAGACAGGATACTTTGGTGAGAATTAAGATTTAGTTTTCTATACAATTTTATGAAGTCAAATAAATATACTTCATGATCCAACTCAACCAAATAAACATATATTAAGTATCTTCTTCTCTGTGCCAAGTCACTGAGAATTTAAGACAAAATGGAAAACCCAACTACGTTAACACTTTTCTATTTAGACATAATTTACTGGATGGAAAAGTTGAAATTGTAACTCCCTCATATAGTCTTTTAATTAAAATAGCCTTTTTTCTTAGTGACATTATTTGATATAATAATAATAAAAGACAAACAATTTTCACAGCTGGGATCCTGAACATCCCTGATGAAGAACATCACCAAATTGCAATTATTTCTTTAATCTAGTGGTTGAGTGCCATATTGTTTCTTCTCATGACTTCAATCAAGGTTCTTTATTTTTACCCCTTTTATTGTCAGTTCCTCCTATTAATAACTGGGATGAAGCTTTATCTTATATTTGCAGAGACAGAGGACTGAGCTACTCTTTTTGGAAGTTGCTATCAATTTAGCTTTTAAGGAAAATCCAACAGGAATTGTTTGTGTGCACTCCAGCTGGCATCCCCTTCCAAAGAGATCAATCACACCACCTATTCAGTATGCTTGGTCTCCCCTAGCCTTAGGAAGGCAGTCCCAAGTTTCCTCTCAGACCCACGTATCTATCTAGGCAGCCTTACAAATGATGGCTTTGCCACCTGGCTTAATCATCAGGCCTATTTATCATTTCTGTTAATGCTGTCTTTGTGCAGCTCAGACAGATCTGAGAAAAATGCACTCAATGTACAATAAGCTGTCCACAAAATGTTCCCCCGTGATACAATATTTTTTTCTATTTGAAATATGACTATACTTCATTGAGAGGCCTGAGTTTCAGTAATTCACGAGGGTATTTTAATAGGAGTACTTTATTTCTGTTACATGAAATATTTTAATGATGTCCAAACATACTCTATTTGCATAAGTTAAAGATTATTTAATATTTTCTACTATTTTTACAAAGAGATGAGTTACCAGTTAAAAAGTACAAGAGGGTTAAATTATTTCCAGCTAAGGGAAATGTGGAATAGGGAGAGAAGTGGTGTACCAGGAAAGGTTGAACAAGTTCCCCATTCACTAATCCTAACCACCTTCCTCCTGAATGTTGTTTACTATTTTAACTTTTGGGGAATAGCTTGTGAGGAGGGTGAGTAAGCATAAAATGAGAAGAGTTAATTAGGGAAGAATCATGAAAAGGGGGAAAAGATTAGAGGAAAGTTAGTGGGATACACTGAATTTTTTTTTAACAATTTCAGAAATGAAAAAACAGAATGAAACCTTCCCAGAGGAGAACTGGAGGGTAATTTCCTTTTATTCTCTGATCTACTAGCACCCCCATATCAAGGACAATCTCTGTTCAATAGTCTAAACTCAGGAAGCCCAAAGGGAAAGGTAGAGTGTGGGTTCTGTATCACAGAATCCTATCTTCTTAACCTGACAGCCAGGGCTCAGATTTAAACATGCTATACAATGATATAGTAGAATCTCAGTCATTCCCATTATAAATTCATAGTAAGGAATATTTCTAAGTGCAGGGAGCTGAGAATACTTATCATTTTAAATCCAAATTAATATAATACATTTCAGATAGTATGTACCAAGTTCAGGAAAAACCTTAACAGTAACAACCAGGGTATGTAGCCACATGACAAAAGAGAAGTCTCCCAGGATTTCATTGTCCACAATCATAGGGGCCGAGAAAAGGCCATTAGGAGAAACTCTATGGACTATTTTTTATCAAAATCAAGCCAAAGCATTGTGACACTACTAGATGAGCACTCTGGTTCACAGGACATGCTCTTTTAAACTCAGAGGCTTAAAAAGGACCGTATCATTCCCTCTAAAGGAATATAAACTTATTTTACAATATCCATTATAACTCCATCCAAAAAGTTAAATAATTTATCTATGGGAAGATTACTTTGTAGCTAGCTCATTTAGGTGCTAGGATGAAAATCTTTTGAAAATTAGATTCAATTCAATTAAGCTGGCATTTATTGAATACTTACTCCATACAAGGAACAGTGCTAAGTACTAGGGTTACAATACAAAAAGAAAAAAAATCGTTTTTCTTATTTGAAAAATGAGAGGGTTGTACTGTATAACCTCGTAAGTTCTATCCATTTCTAAATCTATCATTCTATGATCACTGATGATAAGTTTACTTTCTACTAAGGATTATGTCTTACATTAAAGAGTAAATAGTGATTTGAAAAAAAGAAGGAAGTAACAGCTAAGGAGATCAAGAAATGATGTAATTTTCTGCACAGATACAGGGAAATAAGTCAGTCAACAAGCACATTTAATAAGCTAAGTATTTAAATAAGCTAGCACTGTGTTAAATGCTGCAGATACAAAGAAAAGGGAAAGCATGATTCCTAAAGTCAAAGAGCTCAAATTCTAATAGGGAAACAATGAGGAAAGAATTATGTGCATATGAGGGGGGGGGGAGGTTGGGTTTTAATTTACTCCATCAATAGTATGTAAATGAGAGGTAATTTGTGGGTGGAGGGGAGAAAGGCCTTTTGAGGAAGGTGGGATTTGACTTGAGTATTGAAGGAAGCAAGGAAAGCTAGGACTTAGAGGTAGGAAGGGAGAGCATTCCAGGGAGGGACAAATATTGAAAAAACATGAAGTTAGGAGATGGATTTGGGATATGAAATGTCACCTGTAAGGAACTACAGGAAGGCCAGTGTTGCTGAATCATAAAGTACATGAAGGGGAATAAAATGAAAGAAAACTGGTAAGAAAGGAAGGGGACGCATTAGAAAGAGCTTTAAAAACCAAACTGACTCTCTTTTTTTTTTTTTTTTGCTGGGCAATGAGGGTTAAGTGACTTGCCCAGGGTCACACAGCTAGTAAGTGTCGAGTGTCTGAGGCCAGATTTGAACTCAGGTCCTCCTGAATTCAGGGCCAGTGCTTTATCCACTGTGCCACCTAGCTGCCCCAAAACTGACTTTTATATTTTAACCTGGATGTAATAGAGACATTATATTTTATTGAGTACAGAGGGTGATATGGTTAAACCTGAACTTTAGGTGTATGAGTAGAAGATAGATTAGAGGAAAGAGTAACAAGGCAAAGTGACCAACCAAAAGGCTATTGCAATAGGAATGAGACCATGAGGACCTGCTTGTACTAGGGTGGTAGCTCTGTAGTAGAAAGGGATGCATAGAAGAAGTGCTATTAAAGTAGAAAAAATAAGACTTAAAATTCAATTTATGGAATAAATGTGAAAGAGGAAGTGAGGATGACATGAAACTTGAGAGCATAGGTGAATAAGAGAATGGTAGTATCCTCAACTAATAATGAGAGAACTAGGAAGAAGTATCAGAGAAGGGGTGGAGATAATGAGTTCTATTTCATTCATGTTGAGTTTGATATGCCTAAAGACATCCAGTTTGAGATATACAAAAGAGAATTGATGATGCAGGACTGGACTTCATAAGAGAGATAAGAATTGTATATTTAAACCTGGGAATCATTCGTATAAAAATCAAAACTGAACCTATGGGAGCTAATGAGATCACCAAGTCAGGTACTATTCAGAGAGAAAATAAGAGAGCTGAGGATGGACACTTGGAAGACACCAGTGGTTAGGAAGTATGACCAGGATGAAAATCCAGAAAAGGGTGCTGAAAAAGTATGTTCAAATAAGTAAGAGGAGAATCAGGAGTGCAGTGTTATAAAAGTCTAGAGAGGGGGAAGTATCCAAGAGGAAAGGATGATTAGTAGTGTCAGAGGCTGAAAACAAGTCAAGAAAGATGATCTTCTAAGGCAAAATTAAGTATGAAATCAGGGTAGGTCAAAGGGAGATCCCTGGAAAACTGAGCTTCACTCAGGAAAAAGAGGCAGGGAAGATGGTATGAAGAAGGAAGGAATCGATCATCAAATAGTACTACAGTATTACAGTTAATTAAATGTCAGCAAGGCTATTTCAAAGGAGTGGCAGGTCAATTTCCTTGGGGGGGGGGGGGGACAGACAAATCAGAAGCCGTTCAGAAACAAAAAAATGGTGTGAAGGAAAAGGGAGGACTTTGTAAAAGTTAAGGCAAGCAATGAGTACTTTTATTATTTTAGGAATAGAGGGGAAGCATTTTCTTCAATTCCCTACCCACTTCCACCCCCCAACTTAGAATCTCCTTATGACTTGGCAGTCACAGATAGCCTTTACAATCCAGATTCCACTGGGTCTACATTAAGGATATAGGCCTTTGGGATCTTAAACAATGGCTAAAATGAAAGTTTTAGATGATTCAAAACTACTTTTTGAATATATACTATCTTTGCCATTAGGAATTCTTGCTAGTGGGCAAGAATATAAGTCAACCTCTCAAAAAGCATTATGGTCATCTTCTGATCTGTTTGCTTTTTAAAGCAAAATGCTTCAAACAATAGAGATTATCTGTGCTATAGATAGGATCATAGAATTGTAGATTTATAACTGGAAAGAATTTTAGAGGTTACCTAGTATTATCCTCATGTTTTATGGATGAGAGAGGTTAAGTGATTTGCCCAAGGTTATACAATAGTGAAGTGGCAGAACTGAGATTTGAACCCATCACCTGACTCCAAAGTCTATTTTTTTTCAATGTTATGCTGACCTAGAGCTCCAACACCTGTGGAAAAATTTGCATTTAACATTTGATATCTTAAAGAGACATTTTAATACACACATATGTATGTATTTATGTATTATGTACGTGTATGTTAACCATTCCTGTATGGTTAGAGAATCAAAAAGCAAAGTGTATGGGGCATATTACTATAGCCCTTTAGAAATGCCTTCATTAAAGCATTATTGCTCACATCCCTTCTGCCTTTGTAGAGAGTTTACATGAGACATATCCATTCAAAAATATCTTTTATAAAACTATTTGAAAAGACTGTCCACTGTTACTCTACATTGTTTTTTTTACAAGGCCCCAGATGATAAATTCGTGCTCAAGTTTAATTCCAAGGAAATAATTTATTCTCCAAATGAATTTCTGTGCTTTATCTGATCATAAAACAAAAACTATATAATCCAATGATTTTTTTCCATCTTTGCCCCATTTGACAGACACATTACATCTGGATTCACTGTTCAAATACTATAATCTGCTCAATTCAGGTACCTTGAATAGACATTTATCATGTATTGTGTTCAGATATGTGAGATGCCTCAAAGCCTTTTAAAAAAAGGCAGGGCATAAATCTTAAATAAATAATAAAATGGAGAGGGTGATTTAAAAGATTCAGGAGGAGACATGGAAAAGCTCCAGAAATTTTACTAGAGAAACTTCTATTCTTGAGGCAAGGGGAAATTATTATTCCCCTGCCACTTTTTTTTTCCTCTTTATATCATAATGTCCCCCCAGTCTGAATTACTTTCAGATTGGTCTTCTCCATAGTACTTTCCTCTGCTTAGTTGAGAAGGCCAAATTCAACCTACTTTTTTATCTTCCTATTGATCTCTACCCCTTGGAAAGTCTAAGAGTAAATCATCAACAATCATTTATTAAGCCTGTATTACATGCCAGCTAAGACCTACAAAGTCAAACATCAAACAGACCCTGTCCTCAAAGAACTTATATTATATATAGGAAGAAGGAAGGGAGGGGAGTAGAGGTAGGAAAAGGAAAGACAACATGTACATAATAGAGGCCTATAAAATATAACAGACCCTCTGGAACTACTACCTCAACTCTCAATAACATTGTATTAGATTCCCAGAGAATAGCTGATTACTCCTACCTTCATGTCTCTAGGGGTAACCCTTAAAGATTAGTGTTTCTACTAACATCCAGTCAATGTGCTTCCCCATAGATTATTAGTCAGTAAGACTTAATAAGGATTTTCTTTTGGTGGTGCAATGAGGATTAAGTGACTTGCCCAAGGTCACATAGCTAGTATCAAGTGTCTGAAGCTGGATTTGAAATCAGGTACTCCTGAAACCAGGACCGGTGCTTTATCCACTGTGCCACCTAGTTCCCCCATTAATAAGCTTTTAAAAAAAGGGTATTTACTAAGGTACTACAGGGATATGCTAGAACTGGTTCATGCGAGCTCTAGAGCTAATTTTCAAATTTTGAGTGTGAGCATTTCCAACTTGGAAATTGACAAATGCTATAGATCACAGCTTTATTTATTGTTTTCTTGATTGTCTAGATCTAAGAAAACGATAAAGAAAATGTTCATAATGAATAAAGATTAAACTTAAAAGTATGTCATATATTTCAAAGAGACAGTTGTCAAACACCTACCAACTCACCCCTGGTGTTAGAGTAAGAAAAATTAATAACAAAAATTCCCCGAAAAGGCTAGAGCATACTCTAACACAAGTGCATACAGGTCCATGGGAAGAGTGGGCTTGAACTTATAGTCCAATTATGGTGAGGCACAAGTGCCTACATGTGGGACAAAGGGATAATTCTTTTCCTGGTTACTGAATGTCCTTTTATCCCTTCCAGAGTCTTCCTAAAAAATCTATTTTGTGTGTAATTCTCTTCCGGTCCCTTTCTAAAACCCATAGCTAACACACACTTGGAAGGGTGGAAGGGTAATAGTCCCTTACCTGAATAGCTATCCTCATGAATCCATATTTGCCTGTGTGTGTCTCTGTGCATCTTTCTTTTCACCAGGTTAGATGTATTGTTGCCTACTGGTCCCTGATCTCTGATAACATAAAAAAAGAGGAAGGGGGTAGAGGAATGTGAGGAGAGAAAGAGGGAGAAATTCTCTTCCATTCCCCCACTCCCCAGGAGCAGTTCCTTCTCAGGGACTTGCTGGAATCCTCAAATCTAAAATTAATATTTCCACCCCTAAACTGAACCCCTCTAGACGGGGCTCACCAAGGGACTCACTGATATTTTCTTCACTGGTCCAATGAACAACACTGACCCCCTTTGAAAATCACATTGCTTTTCTTTTCATTTTGTGGGGGTGGCAATCAAGGAGGGTTTTTTTGGTTCAGAAAGGATCACAGTATGTAAACAATCTTTATACATTTAAAATGTTATCACTGATTAATTGGCATGGGAAAAAGAAATCAACTCTTATAATGAATATTAAGTACGTTTATTATTTTAATATAAATAAATTCAAGGTAATATGAGAGGAATAGTAGTAGTAGTAGCTGGAGGGAGAGGAATCAACACAGGCTTCATGCAGTAGATGGCATTTAAGTCAAATATAGAGGGAAACAAGATACTCTAAGAGGTAGAAGTGAAGAGTGAATATATTCCAGTGCAAAAGCACACACAGAGAGAGGGAGTGTGTTAAGAACAAATAAACCTGTTTGGCTATACTCTTTAGTGTGCTGAAAGAGTATTATTTTAGAATATAAAGATAGGATGGAGCTGCTAAGAAGGAATTGTTAGAGACAAGTTGGAGGACAATCAGGAGAGATCATATTTTTTGTTTAATCAAATTATTTTAAGTATCTATAACTGAAAATAAGGAAAAGACAGAATTGCTTCTATCTGACATCTTGGAAATTCTATTCAAGTATCTTCATTCACCTATCAGCTCTTTAAATAGATGTAAGATTCCAGCACCATGGTCCTCTGATAGCTAAAATTAACATTTGAATATTTATAAAATGATTTACAACAAAAAATTGTTCTTTCTATAAAAGTAACTTTAATTTATTAATTTTTTTCAATGACCTAATAGTAGACCTGAGAGGAACTCTCTTCTACTGCTCTCCATTGCTCTTGCATACTGTGGTGCTATGGCTGCTGTTAGAATTTTCGCTGCTTGCTATATTATCATTGCTCCAGCACTCCTTGAGGAGGGTGCACTGAGTCTAGAAGCTTTTGTGTTTAATGACCTTTGCTATCAAGAAGCAAAAATAGTCTCAAAAAAGTCACACTCCACTTGTCAGCCATGGCAACATTGCTAGAAAGAACTTTCTTCCCAGGGGATGCTTTAACTGAGATATCACTATATTTATTGAGTACCTAGCACACAGTACAGTTATCCATTTTTTGGCTGTCACACTAGAGTCTATCATATCCAAGATTTTAGCCAATAGCATCAATGTCATTTTTGACATTATTACCAGTCCAATTGCCTTACAGATTTCTCCACCTCAACTGTCTCCTCACTGCCTCCCTTTCCGGTTCACCTATACATACTGTCTTCCCCATTAGACAATAAGAGCCTTGAGGTTAGGGATCCCATTGTTTTCATTCATTTGGATACCCAGAACTTCTTTCTTAGGTATCTCAGTACCTTCCTGTTACAGTGGGACTGTTCCTTAGGACAGTTTGCATCCTTACAATTTGCAGAGTTGGCAGGATACTAAAGAAATGCGCTTGAGGAGAGAGGTTTTCAAGAGGTTAAACCTGAATTGGTCACCCATCTGCCTGGACTGAGGAGGGGTGGCCAGCATGCTAGCTAAACACAGGGACACCTTGAAAATGGTGATCTGCTTGTGCCTCAATAAGCTTGCAGCACAATGGGTTGGCTATTTCCTGTTGCTTGATTGAAAATGTATAGCCTAGGGAAGCATGAGATTTTCAGCCCTGTTAAGAGAGACTTTGAAATGACAATTGCCCTAATAGTAATAGGACAAAGAATAGAATACCCTCAAGGTAAAAGTCAGAGGTGACTAGAATCCATTTTTGTTTGGTTTTGGGGGGGTTGGTGTGTGTGTGTGTGTGTGTGTGTGTGTGTGTGTGTGTGTGTGACAGACAGACAGACAGAGACAGACAGAGAGACAGAGAGGAGAGAGAGAGAGAGAACATGCTATAGAGGAAAAGAGAACAGGGAATCACAGTCTCAGTCTCTCTCTCTCTCTCTCTCTCTCTCTCTCTCTCTCTCTCTCTCTCTCTCTCATTCTCTGTCTCCACCTTTCTTCCCTTCCTTTCTGACTGACTTATGATTCTGTGAGAGGACATGTATGAGAGAGATAGGGAAAGAAAAAACTCAGTGAAGAATATTTGGGATATGATTGATAAAGGAAGTGTTGGATTAGAATATGTAAGAAGCAAGATAGATGCAGGCTTTTTTGTCTGTTTTGAGTCTGTTTAGAGTGCTATTTGTGTTGTTTGATGGATTGCCTAAAAAAAAATTCCTTCAGGTATTTTCCTGGAAACTTTTTGGTTCCTCACAGAGAGTCCCTAGGTTTACACTTAAAGCCTTGAAGAATTAAAGCTTGTTTAAAGCTTCAGAGAAATTGTCAGTTCCCCAAAAATGAATCCTGTGGAAAAGTCTTTTAGTCTTATGTTTAAAGCCTTGAAGAATGTTCATTCTCCAAGGAGAGCCACTGGGTTTATTTTTCCATGGAAAGGTTCTCTTTCTTCTTTAAGGAGAGCCCACACTTACATCAAGGGATGGGGGAAAAGGGTGGTGATTTCTTAGGCTATGTGTATTTGTGTGGTGTATTGTGTGGTATGGTGTGAGGTGTGTGTGTGTGTATGTGCGTGTGAAAGAGAAAGAGAGAGAGAGAGAGAGAGAGATTGAGAGAGAGAGAGAGAGAGAGAGAGAGAGAGAGAGAATGGCTTCTAGAGATATTTAGTAAGGATAAAAATGAAAATAACAACATGCTTGTGAATTTTGTCCATTATTAGGCAAGGAGAAGTAACTGCAAAAGACTAGTAACTGAAAGCCTCACTAGTAAGGTACTGTTGGGGCCATATAATGTTTTTGTTTTTGTTTTTTTGTGGGACAATAAGGGTTAAGTGACTTGCCAGGGTCACACAGCTATTAAGTGTCCAGTGTGAGTTTGGATTTGAAATCAGGTCTTCCTGAATCCATGGCTGGTGCTTTATCCACTGTGCCACCTAGCTGCCCCCCATATGTTGTTTTTACATCATGAACTATTTAGAAACTGAGTTTGGAACTAAAGTATAAATTCTTTCTTCACCCCAAAATTGTGATTTGAATATTTTTGTAAATGTAGAAATATTCTAGCAAGTTTTAGGTTAACATTCTTTGGATTTTGTTTTAAGGCAACTAAGAGCATTTCCCAACCCTCAGAATGACAGATTTATTGTTTTACAGGTAAGAGAATATCATTTCACTGATTATAAGAAGAGAGATTTAGGGATAGTGTTAGTGAAGTTTCAAAGAAAACAATTAGAATTGGCATTTAATTATTAACAATCTTGGTTCATAAAAAAAAAAGAGAAAAAAGGAATGATGAAACAACCAAAACGTAATTGAGTTTGATTAGAACATTTACTTAGGGAGTCCTACAAACTAAAGCTAAGTGCTGATTTAAAAATAACTTTTTAAATTGGTATGTGTCTTGAAATTAACTTTGCTATAAGTTATATGAGACTGCTACCCATTTTTGTAATAGATTTGCATTTTAAGAACTGTCTTGTTTCTTTCCGACAAAAAGAGAACCTTATTTAAGGGAGCAAGAGGAGTGAGCCTTAGCCCTCCTGAGAACTCCTAGATATAAGAGTTGCAATAGCTTGGGGAAAACCCTTTCAGTCAGGTCTATAACTAAATGATGAGACTCTGTAGAAACTAAAAGAAAAATTATAAAAAATGAGGAAATGGTAATTACTGTATGGGAAAAGGTACAAAGCAAAGAACTTGCTACAGTTTGGGTCTTAGGCTTTTCTATTAACTAACCCCTTTTTGCTTCCTACATCAATAGAATTCCTAAACAATGAATTCGCTTCCTGCGAAAATCTACATGTTTGTTTATAATATTGAAGTGATTTTTAATAATTGATTTTTTATACCAGAATGAGTTTAAACTTGATGAGAAAAAAAAAAGTAAAGGGTGTTAAATCTTTTGTACTAGTGTGAGTTCTGGTAAACTTTTATTGCTTATTGCAACATTATTAAAGAAATAACTGTATCCAGCCCTAGGCTGTGATTAGTAAAACTTGCTTTTTGAGGTAAAAATCACTTGCAACTATAATTGATATCATTCTGAGTTTCAAATTCAAGTATAGTTGTCTGATGGATCATTAAATCAGTAATCCCCTATGCAAGATAAATGCTACAAGATACTCAGAGGGAGTGGGATTCTGACCTGTTACACATATAAGTTTGTGTTGTAAAGAATTAATTGTTATTTGAGGTTTTTAATGCCTGGGTGGGCACTGGCCTGGGGCTCCACAAAGGGCACAGTGCTCCACCCACTGGTTGTAGCTGTTGTCAGGGCTCTGGCCCCTCATGTCATCACCACTTGCCAACGCCTACATGGGCCTGGCAAAATTATAATGATTGGAAGCCTAGTGAGGGCAGTCATGTGACTGTCAGAGCAGCCATCCCATTGGCTTGGGCTGTGTGGGGTGTTTCTAGGTTTGGGGGAGAAGAATGGGGCATTCTAGGTGGAAGCTGGAAAGCGACAGGCATTCTGCTGTGTATTTTCAGCTGATTCCTGGGCAGTGGTATTTTTTCAGGTATTATAATTTCCCTTTCCCCATTTTATTTCCTTTCCCTTGATCCTCTCTGATCCTGTTTGTGTTTTGTTTTTAAGTTCATTCTTGTTAAAATAAATCTTGTTCTGGTTTGGAAGCTGCTGGTCTCCTTCCTTGCCCCAGTATTGCGGCGAGAGGCTTAGCTAGCACTCCCCAATTAAAAATTGGTCCCCACAGTGTTATGGGCCTAGCACTCCAGAAGTTCTCTGGGGTATATCAAAGAACCTTCTCCTTGAAAAACTAAACCAAAGGACAGACACAACTAAAGAGATAAGTGGCACTGACTTGGGACTGAGCTAGCTCCAGGACCACTACCCTTCATTTCAGTCTCCCCCAACCCTGGGGAGATAAGATTAGGTGTAGCTGCTGCCTTTGTGGCTTGAGGAGGAAAGACATGGCTTAAGAAATCTGCAGCCACCCCTCACCCAACTCCCCCAGCCACCACCAGTGGGGGAGGGTCCTCCCCCAATAAGGGAACTTTCCATAGTCAGATGATCACCCCTATCAGTCCTCTATAAAAGTATCTGCAACTCTCCTGCTCAAGGAGATAGGTTTCTCAGAACCTCACTTCTGTGCTATGCCTTCTCCCCATGAGAAGTCCAAAGATTTCTCTCCTGGTTTCCCTTCCCTAGCCTCTAAGTAAACTATTATTTTATTCTAATTGGATTTGTGTGCAAGAGAATGTAATTCTTTAAAGAGGAATTCCTAAGAACCTCCAACCCCTATCTCTAACCCCCACCTATTTCCCCCATAACATTTGTATCTGGGGAAAAACCCAAGGGGACAACCTTAGCATAGGGCTCCTCTTGACTCAGCTTCTTCATTGTATTATTTCCTTTTGAATAGGAATACTTCCCACCTGATTAAAACTAAGTCGGAATATGAGGTGGAATTGTTACTACAGGATTGGTTGTCAACTGTGACTCTTATCTGAAATCAAAAAGAGCTAAGGATGCATTATCCTGGTATGCATTTTTTAGTTATACTGTGTCCTTAGGCTTAGGCCTGGGGGACCAGTTTTGATGCTATTATAATCATGTCCCTGCTTTTTCCTTTTATAGTAAATGTTTATAATCAGGGCAAGTGGTCAGTAAGTGATATGAGCACAACACAATTATGTAAGCTCTTACTGTTTTTAACAACTGAGTAAATTAGTGCTTGGGCTTGTCATCTGCCTAGTAATAGTTACATAGTCACGCATAAGGTTAAGTCCCTGAACTATCTCATTCTTTCAGAATACTATGGGAATAAATGGACAAAGGTAAAAAGCTTGTGAACCTATTAATTTGTGAAGTTAAAGTCAGAATCCTCTTTTGTTTCATTTTAAGGAATAGAATTTCATTGCAATCAGTCATCTTAGTCAAAAGTAATGTTTATGTAATATCTATTCCATTTGAAAATGTTTAAAAACTAAAACATGTTTCTCTATAGACAACCTATTTGATATACATTGCTCTCTGTATACAATGGAGAATTAATTACTTAGTGTGTTTACACATCCTATCACAGGTCTTTTATACAATTAGAGTAAAAACAGCCTCTTGTAAGTTAACTTATATGTGTAACCATTGCACCTATGGGTGGAAAGTGTCTAGCTACCAAGAGTGTTGTTGCCTATATTTTCAACTATAGGATTATATCCTTTAAAGCATTTGATCCTCCTAAAGAACTTGCAATTAATTAACTGGGTCTCACTCATTTTTATGTACTCTTAAGGTCACAATTAGGTTGGCCTATTTCTTTATCCATCCCTATTTTCTTTTAGTCTTTTATCCATAGAATTCCATTTTAAAACTTCGGATTCATGATTTTTCAGGATTTCTACAGTGGATGTTACAAGGTTAAGGAATCCAAAGTCCTCTTCATGCAAAGTCTTGGTCTTAGGAATTTGGTGACTTCCAATGAAAAGTAGGATAATTCAGGCCAGAAAATGAGAGAAAGGGAAGTAAAGTTCTAAGTTCTCTTTGCCTGTGTGTGTGTGCACACATATATATGTATATGAATGAATATGGAGCAGCTATGTGGCTCAATGGATTGGGTGCTAGGCTTAGAATCAGAAAGACCTGAGTTTAAATCTAACCTCAGAAACTTCCTAACTCTGTGACCTTGGGAAAGTCACTTAATCTCTGTTTCCTGAAATGGCAAACCACTCCAATATCTATGCCAAGAAAACCCCATGAACAGAAGTCCAATGGGTTGCAAAGATTTTGACACAACTGAAACACCTGAACAACAACAAAATGTATGTATATACACATATACATATTACATACGTGTGTATTGATAAATTTACTTGAATATTACTGGTTATCTTTGGAATCCAATTTATTTTATGCATTTAAAAACATTCTGAGCCTTCACCAGACTGCCAAAAAGACCTGAGATACAAAAAAAAAAAAAAAAAGCTTAAGAACCCCTGAACTTATGCATTGTGAAGTGAACAGAACCAGGAGAACATTGTACATAGTAACAACAATATTGTTTGATGAAGAACTGTGAATGACTTAGGTATTTTCAGCAATATAACGATCTAAGACAATCCCAGAGGACTAATGATGAAGCATACCATCTTTCTCCAAAGACTGGATTTTTAAAAATATAGACTGAAACATGCTATTTTTCACTTTCTTTCATTTTTTTTCTTTTACTCAAGTCTTGTACAAAATGACTAATATCGAAATGTTTTACATAATTGCACATGAATAACCTATATCTGATCGCTTACTGTCTCAGGAAGGGGAGAGGGAAGGCAGGGAGGGAGGAATAGAATTTGGAACTCAAATTTTTAAATAAAAATGTTTTAAAAATTTGAAAAAAAGAACCCCTGGTCTAGAAAAATAGTTAAATCTGATTATGTGTAACAAATCAATCATCAGTAAGCAACAAAGGCTGCTCTCAACCCAAAGGAAGCTTTCTAATTCCTATGGAAGGAGGTGGAGTAGCAGGGAAAGTTAATGCAATTCATGCAATAGATTTCTTTTATTTCTCCCTGTTAGGGAAAGTTTTAGGCAAAAAAGAGTTAATGTCCACATATGTTTCCAACTCTTCCCCTCTTGTGTTTTCACTTCTCTCTTAATCCCTACTGGGGACCTCAAGAAGAGTTAATGAAGCTATGATAAAAACACAAACTGATGAATCAGTGAAGGCTCTAGACAAGGACTCTTAGCCATCTAGTATTTTCTTACATTTTCTCCCATTCCTTCTTCTTCGTATTCTGGAGCCTTGTGAAAAATCAAGATATAAGCTTTACACCTTTGACAAATATGTCTAAGAAAGGTGTAAAGGAATGAGAAATCTGAGAAGGGAAGGGGTAAGATGAAAGGCAATCAAGGAAACTTTAGGGCTAGAGTGGTTTGGGATAAGGTTAAATGCATCTCCAATCTGCTTTTCATATGAAAGGAGGGGAGAAATCCAATGGGGGTAGATTATCCCACATTAAAAAGGTGCAAAAAAGTTATTTTTGGTAGGGAAGATGAGAGGACTGGGCAAAACTTGAAGCTTACTCTCATCAAAATTGGCTCAAAGAGTTAATAACACACTCAGCTGGATATAGAAATATATTTTACCCTATATGGAATTTTAAAAAGTGGACTGGGATGATAGAAAGGAGAGGGGAACTGGTAAAAGGTAGGGTATATTGTAGAAGGTGGTGATCAGAAGTAAAACACTTGTGAGGAAAAAAGAAGGGGGTAAAGTGGGATAAAAAAGAGAAAAATAACATGAAGGGAAATATACTATTATTTATCATATTATAAATGTGAATGGGATGAACTCGTTAAACAGAGGCAGATAGTAGAATGGATCAAAAGCCATTTTTGTTTACAAAAAATACATTTGAAACTAGATCTTGCTAAAAGGAACCATAGACAATGAAGTCATACCAATAGTTAAGATATATGCAACAAATGGTATAACATCTAAAGTTTTGAAGAGGTTGAATGAATTACAGAAGGAAGGAGATAATAAAACTATACTATTGGAGGAACTTAAACTTCCCCTCTCAGAACTGGATAAATCTAACCAAAAAATCAACAAGAAAGAAGTTGAGAAAGTGAATAAAATTCTGTGAAAGGTAGCTATGATAGATCTCTGAAGAAAACTGAATAGGAATAGAAAGGAATATACCCTTTTCTCTGCAGTAAATGACATCTATACAAAAACAGACCATGTATTAGAACATAAAAGCCTCACAACCAAATGCAGAAGAGTAGAAGTAGTAAACATATCCTTTTATCATAATGAAATAAAAATTATATTCAATAATGAACAATGGAAAGAGATTAAAAATTAATTGGAAATTAAATAATCTAGTCCTAAAAAACAAGTGGATCAAAGAACAAATCTTAAAAACAAACAATAATTTCATTAAAGAAAATGACAATAATGAGAAAACATATCGAAGTTTATGGAATGTAGGCAAAGTGGTACTTAGGAGAAAATTTATCTCTAACTGCTTACATCAACAAAACAGGGGGAAAGCAGATCAATTAATTGGGCATGCAACTAAAAAAAATAGGAAATGAACAAAGTAAAAATCCCCAATTAAACACCAAATTAGAAATCCTGAAAATCAAAGGAGAGATTAATAAAATTAAAAGTAAGAAAACCATTTAAAGAATAAATAAAACTAGAAGCTAGTCTTATGAAAAACAATAAAATAGATAAATCATTGCTTAATTTGATCAAAAAAAAGGAAAGAAGAGAACTGAATTATTAGTAGCCACTGACACTGATGATTCTGAGGCTCTGGAGGCGCAGCCTGCCTGGGGCTGGATCTGTGCCACTGCATTCCTCTCTCACCCCAGTATAGCAGACCTTCCCTGCCATCCTTTTTAAAAAGTCTTTGGATGGAAAATGATCTCACTCTGTTGTTTTGTGGGTTCTGCTGCTTCAGGAATTTTCTTATGGCATTTTTTGAAGGTATGTGGACAGATCAGTCAGAAGCTCCAAAAGTTACAGCCTTTCCTCAGCCATCTTGGCTCTGCCCCCCAGAACAGAGGTTCTTAAGCCTTTTTCTGTGTTATGGAAGTCTGGTGAAGCCTTTGGATTCTATTTCAGAATGTTGTTAAATGCATAAAATAAAATAAATGGGATTATAAAAAGAAAACAAATTATACAGAAATACAATTGTTTTAGAAGATAAAGAAGAAAAATATGATGATGATGGGGGCAGCTAGCTGGTAGAGTGGATAAAGCACTGGCCCTGGATTCAGGAGGATCTGAGTTCAAATCTGGCCTCAGACACTTGATACTAGCTGTGTGACCTTGGGCAAGTCACTTAACCCTCAATGCCCCACAAAAAAAGAAAAATATGATGATATTGATGGTGATGATGGTGATGGTGGTCGTGGTGTTGATGGTGATTGTCCAGACCTAAGAAAGTGATAGAGAAAATTTTAATAATGTAGATTGAACTTAATTATGTTGTATGTACTACCCCCCCACCCAAGCTGGTTATTCAACATTTACCAAGGGGGAAGAGAAAAAAAAGGTGATGATGGTGATAATGATTATGATGATGATGATGGAGAAGAAGAGGAAGCAGCAGCAGCAGCAGAAGAACAAGAACAAGAACAAGAAGAAGACGATGACAACTGACCTTGGGTTAAGAAGCTCTGTTTTAGAGGAGGCCCTTCCAACCTCAACATTCTTTTTGGTCTACCTAGCAAATGATTGAGGGGGAGAGAAAATAAAATAAGAAAGCCCTTTACTACTTTGGGCATCCCCCTTCATCTCAAACACCTTAATTCTTTGTTCCAAATTCCTCCTTTTATTATGCATATATCAGGCTTTGGGTTTTGAACTCTCCCCAGAGGTGTCATAGAGGCAGTACAAGTGCTGGAGTGTGGACTAAACCAAATTAAAATGTAATTTGAAAAAAAAATCACAAATATAACAATATAAATAATGTTAATTTGTGGTTTTCTAAGTTAATAGAGGCCTGCAGGCAGGGGTTTTTACTTAAGTTTGACACTACCATCCCAAATAAATCTTTAGAATCAGAAAAGTATGTTACCTTTATACTCAAAGATTCCTCAAATTCTTATACTTGGCTACAGGCTAAGCCTTACTCCAGTCTCAAGGCCCAATCTGGCCTCAAGGCAGGGTTAATACTAAGGATCCCTGTATTATAGCAATTTGGCTTCTTTTTCTACCCTGATCTTGTAGGCTAGTTTTACTACCCCTCACGAATACTCCCTTGATTGCTAGTATGAGTAAATGGGGCCCAGTTAAGGATCACTACATCTCAATGATGCCAATAACTTATGCATACCTTTCCCTCCTCTAGAAGCTGTCTAACAGATTCTCCTGATTCCAAGCTCTGGCTTCCCCATTTTGCATTGATTGCCTATCCCTGAATGAACTTCCCTCATCCTATATGCCTGCCCATCCATGTGGACTTCCTTATATTACTTGCTATTGAGATCCCCTACCCTGCTTCAATGAATCTTCCAGTTTCCAGATTCATGCCATTCTCAGTCTAGCCCCTCCATCCATTAACCAATCAATCCCTGAAGGTAAAATTATCTATTTGCACCCTGTAATGCTGCCCTTTCCCTCTACCCTTGCAGCTCTTTTTTTTCTAGTTGGTGAGTTCCTCTCTGAATTTTCACTTTGAGGAATAGTCTCAGGCCAACCATTTTGTTTTCCTCTGCAGTCTCTTTGAGTCTGATTCTCAGAACTTCACCACCATTCCTCCCCTACTCCACACCCAACCCTCTCCCCAAGTCCCTTTTTTTTCTTGTTCCCCACTCCTAAATTCCTTGACACTCCTTTTGCTGGTATTTGTATCCCCAGTGCTCAAAATAGTGCCTGGCACATAGTAAGCGCTTAATAAATGCTTGTTGACTTACCACCTAAATTTTAGAGATCAGGAAACTGATCCCAAGACAGGTGAAGTGATTTCCCTGTTGTCACACAAGTTAGTGAAAGAAAAGGAATTAGAATACTAACAGATCACATTTACATAGCATTTTACAATTGCCAAAGCCCACTTCTCTACACTCAAGACAGACAAGTCATAAATATATTATTATCCTCACTTGAGACATGAAGAAACTGAGGTTCTAAGAAGGAAAACAACTTGCCCATCAGAGTCATACATTATGACTCCCACCTCAGGTCTTTTGGTCTTTACTCTGTCAACTCAAGTATATAGGATCTCTCAGCAGCAGAGAAAATATTAGGAGAGAAGTATCCCCTAGAGTTTTAGAACATGTAGTATCTGGGAGAAAATGAGTGTATATGCATGTGTGTGTATATGTGTGTATATACATACACATGTACATGCATACACATATATACATATAAAAAGAAACATCTATAGAAACACATATATAAGCAGCTCAAAGGAATGCTCAACAACTGGGGAATGGCTAAACAAGCTGTGTTATATGATGGTGATGGAATATTATTGTGCTATAAGAAATGACAAGCAGGATGATTTCAGAAAGGCCTGGAAAGACTTACATGAACTGATGTATAGTGAAGTGAGCAGGACCAAGAGAACATTGTGCACAGAGACAATGATACTGTTTGATGAAGAACTGTGAAAGTTTAACTATTCTCAACAATACAATGATCCAAGACAATCCCAAAGAACTAATGATGAAATATACTATCCCTCCAGAGAAAGAACTGACATTGATGGAACACAGATTGAAGCATGCTATTTTTCACTTTCTTTAATTTTTAAATTTTTATTCAAGTTTTCATATACAAAATGACTAATATGTTAATGTTTTACATAATCATACATGTATAACCTATATCTGATTGCTTGCCACCTCAGGGAGTGGGGAGAGAGGACAATGAAGGAGGGATAAAAATTAGAACCCCAAACTATAAATAAAAAATTTACTACTTTAAAAAAAGAAATATATATGTATATATATGTGTGTGTGTGTGTGTATGTCATATATGTGTATATCTATATATTTATCTATATCTATCCATATCTATATCTATTATTTATCTATCTATCTATCTGCATATAAAAACAGACAAGGAGTGAGTGAGGTCCTCTAAAGTGAAATACAGGAGTCGATCTGTCTACTTAGTCACTTACAGTACTCTTCTTATAGAACACTTTATTCAGCTAATGCTAATGTAATAGACCTTCTACCTAATTTTTTGACATATAAAGCATTCAACTCACCTTGTCCATCACTGCTTTAGTTGTGGCAGATTGTTATCACTTTCAATGAATTAGATAAATTACTGGAAAATTTACTGTAAAGGGTGTTAGGTGAATATTCCTTTTTCTATTTACTTCAATATTAAACTGAAGCTAGATTTTGATCAGGAAAAATGTCCCTGAATATCAATTTTAAGAAAGTATCAAAGTTTAAAAAATTACTCATTGTAAGCCATTACTGGGACCCATTCAACCTGTCCATTCTCAGAAAATAAATTGTGCTCCTATAGGGAAGATATGGGGGAAGAGCATAGGATCCCATGTTTATACTTGGAAGAGCCCCTCAGAAACCAACTAGTTCAATTTGTTCCTGAATAAAAAATCCTGTCTACAGTATGCTTAATAATTGACCACCCAGTCTTTACTTGAAGACTTTTAATGAAAGGGAACTTAACTTACTACATAGCAAAATAATCAATTCCATGTTTTGATTGCTCTAATTATTATTATTTTTTTATTGTAGGGTTTTTGTTGTTGTTGTTTTTGGTGAGGCAATTGGGGTTAAATGACTTGCCCAGGTCACACAGCTAGTAAGTGTTAAGTTCTAAGGTCGAATTTGAACTCAGGTCCTTCTGACTCCAGGGCCAGTGCTCTATCCATTGAGCCACCTAGCTGCCCCTGATTGTTCTAATTATAAAGAAATTTCACATACACCCTTTCTACAAGCCTACATCTGCCTTTATGCCATATATCATGCTTCTAAATAATTCTCTATGATGTTGGAAAAGTTATAGGCATGGTGGTTTTTAGTTTTATTTATATTGTGATTTTGATCAATTCTGCTTCTCAAAAAGTAGGGAGAAGTAACTCAGATTGGTAAGCAAAAATTTAAAACAACTAAATTTCTGGACTTTGTTATGATCCATACATTGGAGGTATGTCTTCAGAGGACATTTTCCCTTTCTTGTATTTCTTTTATACAAGCATAATATACAAATATATTCTTTAAATTGGATAGATACAGGATCTTCTATTAATACAAAAATGTTTTAATGTCACACTATAAGACTGGGGATCATAGATACACTTTCTATTATAATTGTCTCTCTTCACAAGATTATCCACACCAAAATATGCTTACTTGTTGATAAAAATATGATATGAGTAGCTAGTTCTCATTGAGTGTTAACAGTGACAGATTTACCTGTGCTGATTTGTATCCTTAGTTAATTTTTGCCTACTGAGCTTCTATGAAGATAAAACATAAGTATAATATAGTAAATTACTGGGCTATGCCACTGCTACTTTTCAATAATCATTTTGCCCCCAATTCATGAATTTCAAAAAGTGCATTATAATCACTCCAGAAGACAGAGAATAACTTTTAAAGTCCCCTGGGAAGAGTTCCTTTAACCTGCCCTTACAACACAAAGGAAGAAATTCTGCTAAAGCTTGCAAGCTTTTTCTCAGACAAAAAAATACTTTTATAACTTTTGTAATCTATAATCTAACTCTGGGTCATTCCTGGTCCCCCTTTTTGTACCTGGAGTTTCTTCCATTTTAACAGTTCACAGCGTTGTTTTTTTTTAAATTTTAACAACATATTTTGTTGTGGTCCACAGAGTCAAAGGCTTTAATACAGTCAATGGAGTAGATTTCCCCCCCTGGAACTCCCTTGCTTTCTATATAATCCAGTGAATGCTGGCAATTTGGTCTCTATTTCATCTGTCTCTTTGAAAACCAGCCTGCTTTTGGTAATTTTCAGTTCACATATTGCTAAAGCTTAATTTACATAATTTTAAGCTAAATCTTTCTGGCATGTGAAGTGATCAGAATTGTTTGGCAATTTGAATATTCCTTAGCATCGCTCTTCTTTGGGATTGAGACATAAACTGATCTTTTCTGATCCAGTGGCCACTGTTTAATTTTCCAAATTTGCAGGCATATTGAATGCAATACTTTAGATGCAGCATTTTAGATAGCTCAGCTGGAATTCCATCACCTCCACTAGCCTTATTTTTTAGCAGTGCTTTCTAAGACCCACCTGACTTCATTCTCCAGGATGTCTGGCTCTAGATCAATAAGGACACCACTGTGGGTATTGCTAATATAAAGTTTTACTACTGTGGGCCAAAGTTGATTGGTTCCATAAAGATTTACAACATTTTCTAAAAAATACACCCCCCCCCCAAAAAAAAGTCACATTCATCAAAGGGGATTGGAATGCTAAAGTAGGAATTTTTTTAATGGAGTAACAGGCAAGTTTTCCTTTGGAGTACAATATAAAGTAGGGTAGAAACTAATAGAATTTTGTCAAGATAACTTGCTCTTCATAGCAAACACTATTTTCAACAAACCAAAAGGTGATTCCACACATGGACATCATATAATGGGAAAAGAAGACATCCTTCAAGATGTCAGAGATAGAATATTTCACGTAAAAATTGGCATGATAGATGAAAATAGTAGGGATTCAACAGAAGCAGATCTTTTTTTGTCTAATATATCTAGGCTTTCTTCATTGATCAAATAAGAATTATAACATTTCAGAAAGCAGTAGGCTTCAGCAAATTTGTAGAATTTAGACACACAACATGGTTAGCAAAACTTACTCTGAGAAAACAATGTTGTCCCACAATTTCCTCAACCATCACTATGTTCATCATTAAACTAGGAAATACCCCCCCCCAAAAAATCCCAACATTCTGATCCTCCATTTAGGAGGAAGAGATGAATACTGTAATAAAATTATATGATTTTCTATGTTATTTTCCATTTTTAGGAAAATGGGGAAAAATTAATCATGTCCTCAAAAATGGTGGTGAGTGGTAGTCAGATAAATTAAATATCCTTAGGATAGATGGAAGTAAAAATACTTAAAACAAAGCTTCTTCTTATGTATTTTAAACCAGTCAAAGTCATTTTTAAATTTCTAAATAATTTCATGATTTATTCACAAAATCACTAAAGTAGCACAAAAATAGTCATTATCTATATAAATGCTATATAAGTCACAAGAGAAAAGGCTTTATACTCTATTTTGACCTATAAAATGAATCTGATAAAAAATGAAATAGGCTTTTATAAATAAAATAAATTAAAATATTTCCTATCTCCTGTGTGGGTGCATGTGTGTCTATAATTATATATATATAGATAAAATTCATTTTAGAGGCACATATATGTATACAAATGTATATATACACAAACATATCTATATGCAAACATATCTATATAATCTATCTATCTATCTATCTATCTATCTATCTATCTATCTATCTATCTATCTATCTATCTATTTGCAGAATTGGAAGCTTAGAGCTTCCTTTTTTATAGAATGTAACACTCCTGCATCTGTACAATTCAAGACTATGTCATCCACTCCACCCTTAGGGAAGCTGTTGGCTAGACACACCGATGATTATTTCTCACACTTTAAAAAAAAATTCTGTTCATCTCTAATTAACCTTAAAATTGTTGATGGAAGAACTCTGATAAGGCAATAGGGTTGGCAAAACTAAAACTGGGCCAGCAATGCTGCTCTATCATTCATTAATCTAACCTGATCTGTCCTTTAAGAGGCAGCTAGGTGATACAGTGAATAAATAGTACACAGGGCCTGAAATCAAGGAGACAAGTTCAAATAAATCTCAGACATTTACTGGCTGTGTGACCCTTTGCAGGGTTGTTATGAAGATCAAATCAGATAATATTTGTAAAAGCACTTAATATTTGGTACCTAGTAAGTGCTATATGCCTGTTTATTTTCTTGCTCCCTATGAAGGATTCAATATCTACTTTTGTAGGTCTGAAACTTTATATTTGCCTTAATATAAGTTAATATTTTAAATAATTTAATATTTTATTATTGTTGTTATAGATAATAATAGCATTTATATACCACTTGAAGGTTTTCAAAGTGCCTTTTAAATATTATTTCATTTTATCCCTATAACCACAGGGTGGGAGGTACCTGCAGGCACTATTATTATTTCAGTCGTGTAGATGAGGTAACTGAGGCAGAGGTTAAATGACTTCCCATGGTCAGATACCTAGTAAGTGTCTGAAGTTATATTTGAATTCAGGTCTTCCTGACTCCAGGCCTAGTGCTCTATTCACTAGCTGCCTCTAAAATTGTTTTTAAAACATAATTAACCTACATGTACATTGATAAAAATTTCCTACTATATAATTAGTACACCTGAAACAATATCATAGCCAATCTCCTAAGTTTGCTTAATTTGCTCAAGAAACTATATTCAGGCATTACTGCACCAGTGATAGTGAAACCTTCTTGGAACACTAATACACTAAACTATGTAATCAACTATCTCCAAATAATTAGGTTTAACACATAATTGCTAATTGTATTTGCACTTGGAATTACAGAACACAGCACTTGAAACACTGTACTTAGAAAGTATAACATATAATCATCCTGGATCCAAATTTCCCCCACCCCCTGAAATAAGATCAAAATTATCTGATTCTACATCTCATAATACTGAAAAATATTACTTCCCAAAAAGGTATCCTTTTGTTAGAAAGCTATACTGTGAATTTTAAAATACATTATTCTAGTCTATTTAAATTTAAACTTCTCAAAAAAGAAAATGAATGCTTATTATCATTTGACATTTTAAAGTCTGATACCAGCTCAAATGGACCACTTAGTGACTTGTCTATATATAACCTTTAAAACTCATTTTTAGAAGTTTAATGAAAGGTCATCCCCAGTTGGCTATTTTGAAAGTAAAGACGGCCTTCACTTTTTTCTGTTTTTCCCCATATCAAGTTATCATTTCATCAGTCAGAAGAAATGCTTGGCATTTCCTTATTACTAATTAATTCCATTTATCAATTTAGTTTTCCCTCTAAGAATTCTTCTATATATAGGGTTACCATAGTTAAAACTTAAAAAAAAAAGAACAAAAATCAGTCCATAACATGAAACATAATACTTGTTTTGGGCACTGTATAGAAGATATAAATGTAGGCTTCCTCTGAAGAAAATCTTCATAACAAATAGAGATGCCCAAGAGTGGAAAGGACTACTTTTAAGGTTAGTAGGTTTCCTTTCATCCTTTCACTATATGTCTTGGAGGGCTGTTTGTTTTGGGTTTTTTTTTTTTTCGGGGCAATGGGGGTTAAGTGACTTGCCCAGGGTCACACAGCTAGTAAATGTCAAATGTCTGAGGCCAGATTTGAACTCAGGTCCTCCTGACTCCAGGGCTAGTGCTCTATCCACTGTGCCACCTAGCTGCCCCTCACTATATGTTTTTAGACAAAACTTGGATGACCATTTGTTAGGGATGTTGAAGAGGTGATACAGTTATGAGTTGGACCAGATGTCTAACTCTGAGGTTCTTTGAATCTGTGAAAGCTGAAAAAAAAAATGTCACCAGCATTGTCCTTCCTGATTGTCACCACTTCCTATCTGATTTGGCAAATTATTTAGATTTATATAACCCAAATACTAAAATTACAAGTGCAATATAGAACCAGTTCAAGAGCTTTCCTGGCAACTGAATCTGGTGATAAAATACCAGGCTCCAGGTCATATATCCACTAGCTACCATCCCCAATTAATTCGCACTACTATGACAGCAATACAATGCAATGGAAAAAAATACAAAATTTTGAGTCCAAGGATCTAGATTTGAATTTTGGGTCTGATCTCTATTAGATGTGTGGCTATGCATAAATAACTTAACTTCTCTGGGACTCCCCTCACTGGAAAAATGAGTTGGATAGACTAGATGACCTTTAAGCTCTAAATCTATAGACATATAATTCTTTCTGATCCATATCAACATTGAATTGCTAACAATGTCCACATCTCCTTCTGACTTTGCCTCACTCTCCTATTCCACTAAAGAAATCAGTATGAAAGACATTTTTTAAAAGGAAGATATTAAATTCTTAATTCTAGATCATTTGGAATTTAAAGCACATTTCCCTCTACTAGTCTTATTCCTTTTACAAGGCCACAGTGTAGTTTTTGACTATTAACAGCCAAAGCAAAATGATGGTATAGGGTCATTATCCTGGAATGATTCAGAGGGATTTCCCCTGCATATCAAAACAATGTCACTAATATGTTGATTTATCCATAGATAACTAGCAAGTCAAGATATTTTTTTACTTTAAACAATCCTTGATTTCATCAGTACATGGTACACCCTATACCAACATGTCATAAGCCTTAATATATTATTTTCATGGGTTACAGAAGTTAAATAAAATAGTTACTGGTATTCAGCCTTCCTAGGCCTCAAACAATAGACAATGTTTTGGGTGCCTACTCAAAACTTCCCTTTTCTACTGAAAAATTATTCTAGAAACCAGAGTCAACTACATGCTACAATATAGGACATTAGCACAGAGGCAGGTATACAACAAAGGTCCAAAAGGAAATAAATATACATATTGATACAGAAAAAAAAATTAAAATTTTAAAGATTCAGCTGAACATTGAAAATTATTTTATACTATATTATATTCAACTATTATAATTTTTTTAGAAATAAATAAAACATATCTAGTGTCCATGATCACATAAATCATAAGGGGGTGCTTGATCCATAAACAAATCAGAAGTGTAGTGATTTACAAGGAAATACTTACAACTCAATATTGAGACTGTTTACAAGCTGACACATTCCTAATTTATTTTTAGTTCAAATTTACAATGAGTCCTATGCTACTCAGTGACTGACAGAAACATGATCATGTTTCTGAAGCCAATTCTTTCCTTCTTCTTTTTTGGACATCATTCAGAGATCTAACAGACTTTTATGATATTTAATAGCAGTCATCCAAGACCACAACAAATGCTAATGATCATAAAGAAGACCATATCCTGTTCATATAATTTTCATGGTTTGTCTAGCTCCAACATTATAACATTTAATTTCATTACATCTATGTAGAGTGATGTGCTTTTTGTTGGTAAGAGAAACAACTTATAGAAGGATAATTATCAAGTAGCAAACTGGAAAACTCAACAAATAAATTAGAATGAAAAATGGGATGAGTAGAATACATCATGAATTGCTTTTGAAAGGAAAAATGGAAAATACAAGTATAATGGTTTAGCAAAGTCTTAGCATCAGCCTAGATTATCATACAGCCTAGAATTCGTTTATATTCTTGATCACAATAGTCACCAAACTTAGTACAGGGGTTAAAAAGAGTCCTGGGCCTGAATTCAGGAAGACATCTTCCTGAGTTCAAATCTGGCCTCAGACACTTATTAGCAGGGTGATTGTGGGCAAGTCACTTAACCCTGTTTGCCTCAGTTACTCTGTAAAATGGTCTGGAGAAGGAAATGGCAAACCACTTCAGTATTTTTGTCAAGAAAACCCCAAATTGGGTCACAAAGTCAGGCATGTCTAAAAATACTGAACAACACAAAAATAGCTCCCTTTTATCCCATGGTCATGGTTGACCTCTCCTCCCACTGAGTCCTATTATCTATTTCAATTCAAAGACCAAGTGCCATTCTACTTATCCATTTATTTTGATTAGAAGTGATGAAACTATTTTGAAGGGTCATAAATTTAGATATTATAAGGGAACATTTTTAAGGTCATCTAATTCCCATATTTTACAGGTGAGTAAACTGAGCCCCAGGAACTTATTTGCAGACACTCAGCCCATACTCTAAACAAAAGTCCATATTATCTTCCTAATTTGGAGAAGAAGAGAGAAGAGAAGAGGGGAGGGAAGAGGCACAGAGGAGGAAGAAAAAGGGGAAGGGAGGAGAATAAGAAACCTTAGAGTAGACAGACACATTTAGATTCAAGTTTTAAAGTGTCTCTGTTTCTTGTCCTAGTCTCAAATCCATATATAAACACTTTCATCATAGCTAAATACTTATAATTGGCTTTAATTAAAACAGACCACTTATATTAAAAGTGGGCAGTTGTGGGTTAAATTAACTAAATGTATATGCTATTAGTTACAAGCAGGCAATTAATTAATTACAAACAATTCTAAAAACATGCACAATTGGATGCACTGAATTGCAATCCACTTGTAAAAAGGACATTAGCAAGCTTCTTCTAAGAGCAGTTTCCAAGGAATGGTTACAACTAGAGATGTTTAAGATTTTCCTCCAAATTGACATTAAAAAAGATTTTAGAACTGTGCATACCTTTTGATCCAGCAATACCACAGCTAGGTTTATATCCTAAAGACATCCTCAAAAAGAGAAAAAGACGTATTTGTCCAAAAATATTTATAGCAGCTCTTTTTGTGGTGGCTAAGAATTGGAAATCAAAGGAATGCCCATCAATTGGGGAATGGCTAAACAAAGTGTGGTATATGATGGTGATGGAATATTATTGTTCTATAAGAAATGACAAAGAGGATGATTTCAGAAAGGCCTGGAAATACTTGTATGAACTTATATATAGTGAAGTGATCAGAACCAAAAGAACTTTGTGTAAGATTGTTTGATGAAGAAGTATGAATGACTTGACTATTCTCAACAATACAATGATCCAAGGCAATCCCAAAGGACTATTGATGAAACATACTATCCACCTCCAAAGAAAGAACTGATATTGATGGAACACAGACTGAAGCATGCTATTTTTTACTTTCTTTCATTTTTTTCTTTTATTCAATTTTTCTTATACAAAATGACTAATATGGCAATGTTTTACATAATCAGACATGTATAACCTATATCTGATTGCTTACTGCCTCAGGGAGGGGGAAGAAGAAGGAGGTAAGAGGGGATAAAATTTGGAACCCCAAACTATAAATATAAATATTTATTACTTTAAAAATAAAAAAATTAAAAAGATTTTAAGTAATTAGGGCCCTTTGTTTTTCCCAAAGGTCTATGTTAAAATCAGGAGAAAATCTCATGTAAATATAGCTTAAAATGTCATATTTAGAGTAGGAAACACTTTACATTTTATACATGTTCATCCAATCCCCAAATAGCTGTTATTTTTTAGCATAGTACTATTTTAAAGGTGATTAATGAAAAAATAATCTGAAAGCACAACAGCTCTTTATTTTGCCAATGCCACCCACCCAACAATATCCCTATATTCAGCATAAATGTATTTATATAACCCAGAGACTATATAAGAATTTGTGAATCATCTGTGATTTTTTTTAGGGTGAGGAACTCCTTCCTTCCATCAATATATACTGAAACTCATCTATGATTTATTAAGTCCCACGGAATATCATGAAACATATAAAAATTAAGTGACTCATTATGAGTATCAAATCAGAGGTGGGATTTGTTCACCTGCCTCTATTTCTTACTACCTGTGTGACCTAGGGCACATCACTTAACTTCCTTGATCCTCAGTTTCTTAATTTGTAAAATAGTGGATTTAGACCAGATGACTTCTAAAGTCTATTCCATATCTAAATCTATGATCTTATGAATCTTACCCATGTTTTCATGACTCCAAGTCCAGTACCCTATCCTGCTATGCCAAGATGCCTATTAGACCATATGTATAGAATGAAGATACTATTTCATGTATGCCAGCAATACTCATAAGAGCAATATCAAAATAACCTAATTAGTAGAACACTCAGAAAGAATTACAAATTTGCTTCTTATCATTTCCTATAGACCAATTGACCTGACTATCCTTAAATGTTTTGGTTTATCTCTTTTTTAACACCATAAACAGTATCAGTTATGTCTTGCCTATTTTAGGAAATAAGCATACTCAAAAATAACATTCATACTCCCTTGCAGGAAGGGACTATGTTGTATTTCATCTTTGTATTTCTAGTGTCTAGCAAAAGTTGGCACTTAATATATACTTGTTAAATTGAATTTAACATTTATTCACATAATTATGTAAATTAGTTAAGGTAGAATAAACAATTACTCTATAATTTTTATATATATATATGTACATGTTAAAGTCCACATGCAAAAAAACCCTCCCTATTTTTTCAATTAGCTTTTCATCTGTAAATAGGCAGATAGGACCTGCCAAAGGACAGACAAAAGCTAAATTCATGGCATAAAGTAAGAATACAACAAATTAAATATAGTACTAAGAGCATAAGATTTGAATCTAGGTTTCACCACTTACTTTCTGTGTGCTTTTGCAATAATCACTTAAGATCTCTGGACCTTAGTTTAAATGAAAGAGTTGGACCATCTGGACTCTGAGGTTCATTCCAGCTCTAAATCTGTGACTTTAAATACACTTTCAAAGGCCGAAAATTTAGTCACTTTAACTTTAAAAATACCCTTTAAAAAAAAAAGAAGTTTACACTGCTAGTTTTACATCCCAAAGACATCCATAAAAAGGGAAAGGACCTATTTGTAGAAAAATATTTATAGCAGCTTTTTTTTGTGGTGGCTAAGAATTGGAAATCAAAAGGATGCCCATCAACTAGGGAATGGCTACCAAGCTATGGTATCTGATTGTAATGGAATATTGCTGTGCTATAAGAAATAACAAGTAGGATGATTTCAGAAAGGCCTAGAAAGACTTACATGAACTGATATATAGTGAAGTGAATAGAACCAGGAGAACATTGTATACAGTAACAGCAATATTTGGGGGGAGGGGGAGCGGGGTTGGGCAGTGAGGGTTAAGTGACTTGCCCAAGATCACACAGCTAGTAAGTGTCAAGTGTCTGAGGCCAGATTTGAACTCATTTGAACTCCTCCTTACTCCAGGGCTGGTACTCTATCCACTGCGCCACCTAGCTGTCCCCTATAGCAATATTTTTTGATAAAGAATAGTAAATGACTTAGCTATTCTCAACAATACAATGATCCAAGACAATCCTAAAGGAAAATGGTGAAGCATACTATCCACCTCCAGAGAAAGAACTGATATTGATTGAACACAGAATGAAGAATGCTATTTTCACTTTCTTTCATTTTTTCTTTTATTAGAATGTTCTTATATAAAATTACTAATGTGAAAATATTTTAAATAATTGTAATGTATAATCTATATCTGATTGATTATCATCTCAGGTAGGAGGGAGGAAGAGAGGGATTGAAATTGGAACTCAAAACTTTGAATAAAAATATTTGTTTTTAAAGGACTTTTAAAAAGACTCTAACAACTATAATTTTTTATTTGTTGTTAACTCATTAAATATTTCTTAAATTGCTACAGTATTTTAAAATATTAATTAAACCACTTTCTCATGAGGAGGGTTCATAAACTAATTTTTTAAAAAAGCAGGCATATTTGCAAAAGGCCAGTTTTCTATAAGGTTATATACATATATATATAACGTATATATGTATATATATTTATACACACATATGTGTATATATATGTATATATGTTGCATGTTGGATCAGAGTGTTCCTATCTTAACACATTTCGTAGGCACCATAGTAGTTTATGTTAAAAGTAGAAAGGTAATCTCAGGGTTCATTCTATCTGATCTGCCATTTTACAGGTTAGGTTATTTCTATAATTGTAATATGGGAAATCCTTATTTCACTGCTATTCTCCAGTATGTTATGGGCAATTTTTTAAAAAAACAGGCTGATTATAAAACTATCCCATGATACTGATTACCAAATGAATCCTTTAAATCAAGTCAAATTCATCACTCATTTATTATTGTTCTATAGCCAATTCAGATGTTCCAATAACTTCAAATGATTGAGGCTGAATTTTCAATACTAACTACCTGTATCTCAGAATAATCTCCCAATTCAAATATAAAACAATAGATTGAATATCATAACAAAAGGCAGTCTAAATTACTCAGCATATGTTCAGAGAAAATTCATTAGAGTCCTCAGTTTACAATATACAGCAGAATGCCATTTGGTAAATTGCCTCTTATAGGACCTTAAAATGATGTCAATAAGAAGTGAGCCATTTACATTGACATTTAAACAAAACATGTTATTCCTTTTCCTTCACATTATTTGCATATGAAAAGCTTTTCCAGATGTTAAGGATATCCCATAGTAAGAATGTGGTTAGATATCGTGGTCCACTGAGAGCCAATCATATGCTTTCACTTTGGAAACCTCCTCTTAATGTAAATAAATACATCTCTGAGACAAATTTTTGACATCAGACTTTTCAAAATAGGCCTTACAGAATCTAAGTTGAAGGCACCTCCAAACTGACCCTGAACAAGAATCTCTACAAAAATATATCCAAGTGGTCATTCAACCTTGGCTTAAAGACCACTTCCCAGGGAATGCTATTCCACAACTTAATGTGTTAAGATTTTTTTCCCCTTAAGTCAAACCTAAATCCACTTTTGTTCAGTTTTCACCCATTGCTCCTAGTTTTGCCCTTGACCTCACTCAACAAACTAAGCAGCTATCATTCCTTCAAAAAAATCCTTATATAGCATGTTCATGAGCCCTCTAAAATATAATGCCCATACTCCTTTGGATGCTCTTGCTTATCCATGTACAACTTAAAATGTGTAACCCAGAATTGGAAAAAAAATAATCCAAATATGGTCGTAAGAGTATTTTCTACATTACTAAAACACTGATGCTGTTTTATACATACATAATATTGCTTTCAAGTCCTCTTTAAGCATAAAACTGATTGTATGACTGTGATTTGTGTTATAATGAGATAACCATGATGTTTTCCTGCTCCTTTTACCATGTTTTTTACTTATTGGAAGAATTCATTTAATCTTGCTCACCAAAAGATCAATGCTACAAAGTACAAATTGAATAAAAGTTTACATTTAAAAATCAGTAAATAAAAAATAGATCCACAAAAAGCTACCTAAACTTACCAGTGCTGTCATCATATACAACTGTAACTGTTTTCCACTTGAAAAACTGCACCAGGTCCAAAATGGCACGGCTGAGTGAGGAGAAATCAGGGTATAGGCTGACATAGAAAGAATCCTTGTTGTCTGACACTTGGTGCTTCCAGCGAGTCTGTATATGGGGAACCCCCAGGGCATTGCAGATGGATTGCACTGCATTGGCTGATGAACTGTGTGAAGGCCCAAAGATGGCTGCTACCCCGAGAGACAGCTGATCACAGGCTGAAGAGGAGACAGAAGTCTGTCAATGATGAGAGGAGAGAAGCAATGTGCCAACAGATACAGCATTATTCCCATGAGCCAAAAGGCAAAATCCTGTAGCATTCTGCTCATAATAATTTTTAAATATCATTTGTACTGAACTAATTTCACTTCTAATTTTTTCATTGTTAATGATTTTCTTGTACATGGGTATTGAATACTTCCACACACCTGTAGCTAAATTTGCTACAGATCACTTAAAAAGAAGACAAAGGAAGAAAAAAAGAGAGTAAGTTCAACAATGCCCAAATTCAGTAATACCCAATGAGAGTGTTACATTTTCAACAAATATTTATTTATAATTTTCTAGTTTATATATATATTAATTTTATATATATGAATGGATAAATTATGTAATATAAGATGCTGTGTATATGCATGTATATATATGTATATATAATACACATATATTTATTATATACACATACATATTTATCAAATGTATGTTTTTTTTCTGGGAATAGCCTTGAATTTGAAATAATGTGTTTATTTTAGACAATAAATTCAAAAGGGAAAAGTAAAAACATTGCTGCTAAAACTCCACACTCTCCCTCAGATACAACCAAGCATCAATAGATACATAGCTTCAGCCAAGGGGCATGGGGAAAAGGTTAAATATTAGCAACTAACCAGTGATCTGAAGACTATGAGGACTGTCAATCCAGATAAATTAGGCCCTAGGGAGAGTACTTTTGCAGTACTAGTAATCTTTAGTAAGAAAGCTCCAATTGTTCTGGATTTGGAGTAGACTAATTTTTCACA
This sequence comes from Dromiciops gliroides, assembly GCF_019393635.1. Classification (NCBI taxonomy): domain Eukaryota; kingdom Metazoa; phylum Chordata; class Mammalia; order Microbiotheria; family Microbiotheriidae; genus Dromiciops; species Dromiciops gliroides. Next base: position 329,785,081 of record NC_057864.1, on the reverse strand, counting down.
TTTTGCTGAGAATTTGAGTTTGTTTGAAATACTAAATTGAATTCAAATACTTATCTAAGGATAATGTGAAATCATGAAAGGAAACAGAGAGAGTCTGAGGAGAGGGTGGAAAAAGGCAACTTTCTGATTTAAAAAATAAAATAGCTTATGAGATACTCAGTGAGTGTAAACCTTTAGATTCCAAGTTCACTAAGTAATTTGTACAAGAAGATTTCAGGTTACATTAATCCATTCACTGTAAGATCAGGAAAAAAACAAAAAAAACAAAAACAAAAAAAGAGATTTGATTCTTTTTCTTTTTCTTTTTTTACTTTGGATATATTGTACCTGGCCCACTCCCTAGAACAGAATAAGCACTTAACAATTATGTTGATAAATGCTTATTGATTGATTGGTAAATGTGGAAACCTTAAACCGACTGAAAACCAGTCTTTCACTTAGGCCAATTAAAAATGGCCTTTGCCAGATTTTTAACAAAATGGAAACCAAGAAAGGCTGAAAATATTATAGACCAGCATGTTAACAAAATGTCTCCAAGAAATTAACATAGGAATATTTCAGTTAAGATGCTAACGTTTTAGGTATCCAAAGGTTCATTTAATGAGTAAAGAGATTCATATCTCCTGTTAGAAATGATATATAGGAGGGGCAGCTAGGTGGTGCAGTGGATAGAGCACTGGTTCTGGAGTCAGGAGTACCTGAGTTCAAATCCGACCTCAGACACTTAACACTTACTAGCTGTGTGACCCTGAGCAAGTCACTTAACCCCAATCGCCTCACCAAAAAAAAAGAAAAGAAAAGAAAGAAATGATATATAGGGTGAAAAGATAAAATTAAAAATTTTGGAGCTACTTATTTGTCCTTAAAATATATTATAATTGTTTATATTAATGAATAAGGATATTTAGTGCAGTATTTGGATTATTTTACAAGCTCTTCTCATTCATCCATTAGTATTTATGGAGAACCCACAGAGTTCAGACACTTGCCTCTTATATTATCCTTCTCTACATTAATCCCCAGTTCCCACACACCTTTAATCAGCAGAAACTCAGTACAGATGAGGTCCATAGGATGAGATTTAATTCATGATATATTCCCCCTTAAAGTCATGATTGAGCTTTCATTTGTGATCAGACTAAATTCATACAAAAGTCAAGAAGGGGAATTTATTGCTAGTGAATTCTGAATTCTTGAAAAAGGTTTTAAGTGATGTCTAATATTTTGAAAATGTGATGTTTTCACCTGATGCTCTAGAGTCCTTAAGTATTTCCATTATAGCAACGTTTTCTCTTTGATAATATTCTGGCCTGCCTTGAGGTTGATATTTAAAGGAGAGATATTTTAAAAGATTCATTAATATTTCATCTGTACTCACATTCAGTATTCTCTAGGATTAATTGGTCTAAGCATGCTTTACATTTACATCTCCCTAATGGTAATAATCATGAACTATGTCACTAGTCAAATTCGGCAGCCTGTCTCTGTAAGCTTGATATTGCAGCGATGAGGACAAATATACCATTTCAATGCAACCTTTAGCCTCTGGTTGCAGCCCTCCAAACCTTCCATCACACAAAAGTGGTTTTGAAATGTGTAAAATGATTTCATATTCATAAAGAGATGAACTCTGAGGGCAGACAAAATGTAGGCTTTGATAAACACTAGTTGGCTGCAAACAAAAGGATACATTTTCACCTTGAGAAACATGGACCCTTTACACAGATCCCATTAATGCTAATAAGCATAGTGTGAAGAGATTGTCTGGATCAACGCAAGAATATATAAATAGCAATTAATACTTTCATTTAAGAGAGCTATGGAAGCATCTTTGATACTATTCCATCATTAGCTTATGAGGTTTCTTAAAAATAGGCACTTCAAAAAAGCAAAATCAATATAAAAATGATTTTGAACTAAGCAATATTACAATAGCCCATTTCCTCTAGAAATCTTTATTACCTTAATACCTGTCAGTAGAAGGTAAAATCTACCTACTTACTTAATGCAATAGTAATATTGAAGCTAAGGTTTATTACTCAGTATTTTTGTAGCACAGTGGATAGAATGCTGGGTTTACAGTCAGGAAGAATTGGGTTCAAATTTCCCCTCTGATACTTAACTGTGTGACTATAAATGAGATAAAATCTTTCTGAGACAGTTTTATCATCTCTAAATTGAGGATAATAATATCTGTAATAGCCATCTACCCCACATACCTCATATTGACCTATATTATTAGTCATAAGATTAGAATGATATAATATATGCAAAGTACTTTGCAAACTTCAAAGACCTATAAAAATATGTCACTCTTGTAATTGAATAGGTTAAAAAATGTGAACTCTTTCCTGTCCTTTTGTGTTTAGATGTACAAATTAAATAGGGTTAGGGATTTGGAAGGTACTAGACCTTTGATTTCACTGGTTCTAGGAATTTCCAGGTGAGGAAACTCCCTCTGCCAAAACAAATCAATACCTTCTGTGCCCCTGAGGGTCTTGGATAGTTACTTAGAGTACTGAGAATGACTTGCCCAGGGCCACATAGTATTTTTCAAGGGTGGGACTTGAACTCAGGTCACCTTAGTTCTAAGGCCATCACACTCTTAATGTCCCCCCCACTCATAAAATAAAGCCTTAGAACATGAAATTAAAAGACAATGATACTATTTACTTCAATACTTCAGGAATCTATTATTTCAATGGTGTGAGTACTCTCTCCACCAATGCAGATCACAGCCTTTCTATATGTATATAAATGTTCTTTGACAGTTGCTATAGAACCCCCCCCCCAAATCACCCTGTAGCCAACTTTAAGATAAATCCCATTGAATCTAAGTAGCTAGTTCTCCTTGGATATTAGATATGATCCATCATGTGGCCTACATTCCAAAGCTGTGCAGAAGAAGAGGACATATCTTACACTCTTCTGACACAGGCTTTAGGAACCCAAAGTTACTATGATATCCCAATATGGCTTTGGAGAAGGAATTTAGTGGAACATTACAATAATAGTTCATGTTTTATAGAGTACTTTATGTTTGACAAAGAACTTTTTTCACAACAAACTTGTAAATAATGCAGATACCTTACTCCTTGCATATTCTTAATATTCACTGCACCATATTAATTAATTCACCATAGTGTCCACTTCATATTAATAGAAAGATTTTTTTAATTGGACATGAAAGATACACACTTAAGGTTTAGATTTTTTCTAAAGATTCTTCTCAAAGTTTCAAGGATGTCAAAATTTTTAGCTTTCTTAACTTTACAAAATCACTTGAAACAAGAGATGCTTGATGGGAGAACAGATAAATTAAGATCATAGTAACAATATAATTGGTTTTGGGGGAAAAAAACCTGTAAAGCACAGACTTGAGGATATAATAGCTCACATTTATAAAGTGCTTGACAGGTTAAAAAGAATTCACAAGATGTTGAAAAGGTTAGTCAATATGCATGGTTTAGGTTTTGGTATTTCAGAGGTTTGGGGGGGAAAAGGAGATAAAATTAAAGACAGAAACATTTCAATACACGTATCATTAGTCAAATGGAAAGTACTAAATTCAATTATAGCACAGTAAACTTGTATATTTCAAAGAACTGTTTTAAGGAAGAGTTCTTTGTATTCAGGTTTAGTTTCAGCTTAGTTTTTGTTTTATATTTTAGTTAATATACAGTCATAAGAAATATTCCTTAGGCCTTAAATGAAATTAGGTTCAAAAGTTTGTCAATCCCCATCACTAGAGCCAATGGTTGAATTGGAATGTTGCTGTTCTGTGTCATACAAAGAGATCTTTAATAAAGATCCAAATAATCTATATCCCTATGAAGTTACTCACAGACTGGAGTTTAAGAAAAAACTGTTAGGCATGGTTACAGTCTTTAGCTAACACAAAGGTTAAAAAAAGTATACCAAGTTACCTTTCTTGGATGCTTCAAAACTATCATAGAGATTTATCTTTTGAGTGTCGTAGGTGAGGGTGGTATTGGGCAGTAAGGTTCTATTTCTGTTGATTGTGTTCACAGCAAATCTGAAGGCTAATTCCTCAGCTCCCATTGGGCCAGATTCCACATATTCAAAAATACCACCTGATGACAAGAAAAGAATGAGTAATCAATTTTATAAGGCAAGGGAAATACATAGGTATTTTAGCTTCTATTAAATATTCTTTTAGTTGTGCTACTGAATGTTAGCATATTCCCTTAAAATTGACATGTGATTTATAATTACAGGTAAGTGTATGTTGCTAAAATTACCTAAATATTATAGACCATCAAAATATTATTTTGTCAGACTTAATTACTACTGCTATGATGATAATGATTATGTAACATATGTAACACTTAAAAAGTTTTTGAACTATTTTATCCATGACTCAAGTAAATGTGCATATACAGATTTTGCCAAATAAATAAAATTTGACGTGGAAATGATTGATATAAAATTCACACCAATGACAAAACAGGGAAAATTACAATTCCCTACTTGTATAACACTATAATGAAATTTACAGTGAAGTATCTCCAATAATTTAGAATTGACAGTAATTTGGCATAGTGTTCGTGATTCTAGGGAATAAAAAATTCAAAAAATTCATTTCTAAGTAAATTTCAGTGTTCAGTTTGCAAAAAAAAAAAAAAAAAGGTCAAAGAAAGCAATAATGTTAACTTCAAAGCAAAACATCCAGAAATTAGAGTTTCAATCAGTCTTCAATGTTTGAAAATTTTAACATTGAATTTTTTTTGGAGGGGGGGTTGGGCTATGAGGGTTAAGCGACTTGCCCAAGGTGACACAGCTAGTAAGTGTCAAGTGTCTGAGGCTGGATTTGAACTCAGGTCCTCCTGACTCCAGGGCCATTTTTATAATATCTGGGTGAAAAATTCCCTTCCCTCCTCATAAAAGACACTCCATCTCTGCCAGACTCAATAAGTTTTCTCTGGATGTTCCCTATGCCTGGAATTCTCTTCCTCTTCCTCTCTATTTCTTGGCTTCTCTTGCTTCCTCCTCAATGAAGCTAAAATCCCACCTTCTTCAAGAAACCTTCCACAATACCACACTGCCACTTAATGTTCTCCCAAGAACAGTTCTTGATCACACCTTCCTTCCTTCAATCCTTCCTTCCTTGCTCTTAAGAGCTGTGAAGCAACACATCTTTCATTGTACTTTGAAGTGAGCTTTTGAGCAGTTATTTATTCTCTTTTCATTTGTGAGCTTGGTGATATTACAATGCATGATCTTTGTGCATGCTGCTAGCCATGACACTTTTCTTTTCAAGCTGAAAGTCTTATTTTATTGTCCTTATCCATTTGTATTTAGAAATATTTGGATCCCAAAATAAAGTGAAAATTGATTCTATAATTTGGTAAAATCATTAAGTCCTTTCTTCTATTTTATTTGTTAAGGAGGTTTTTTTTTAATTGGGAAATACATCAAACTATAATTTTATAAATGTATTTATGGCTCTCATTTTTTCATAAATGCAGCCATGGATAAGAGAACAGAACTGATGTTTCGTTGATCTCGAAAATTCAGTTTTTAAAATATATTCACTAAATATGCATTTCAGAAGGAAGTTTTTATTATAAAATACATTTGCTTCATCTTTATTATCACTAAGAAAAAAATATCAATTTCTTATTTTATCCTAAACACCTTTTGAAGTATTTTGGCATGAAAAAACCAATAGGTTTCACAATAACATAGAAGTTCCCTGTGTTTTGCAATTATATCCCCACAAATTTTACAAAGAACATTCCTTTTTAATGAACTGTGTTTTTTAAAATAAAGTTGATTACTCTCCTAATACTTAGAAAAAGCAATTATAGATTATCACTCAAATTTCTTCTTACATGCAATTATCTGGTGTAGTACACAATGTATACAAATTGCATGAAGGGTCATATTTTAACTAGTAATTTGTGGAAGTGTATTCAGTTCTGACATCAATTGAGCTCAATCCTTTTTTATGTAATATTCATTTAAAATTGATTAATTATACTGAAAGTTTCCCTTGATGTAGCATTACCATCAATAGATTTGCAATGTAAAAAATATTTCCTAATATCAATTTTCACAACATAGCATGCAAATGTAATCAAATGAGCATCTTTAAATCTGTTGCATCCACTTGCAATACAAAATAGATTTTACTTTCTCAATTAATGATTAGAGTCCTCTGACATATGTTCAATTAATCAGTAAAAGCTGCTGTAAGTATGACTCACCATGCTTCCATTCAACTCTATCAATAGCTACAGAGTATCAATTTTCTTCCTATCCAATGAGGATTTTTAAATGTGTCAGTTTTGTATGTACACTATATAAGTACAATTTTGTAATTACAATAGGCAAATAACTCTTTAGATGCCACAAATATGGTTTGGGTTAAAATATTCTTTTGTTGATTTCCAATTTCTTAGTAGTATCTAAGTTCCTCTTCAAAAACTATCTTGTCAACATGTTCAAAATATTATTTTTCATCTCATAAGTTTTTCATACGAAGCAAATACAGTGATCTTTCCATTATTAATAACAGTATGTGTGAATCTCAATAATAAAGTGAATCATGTTTTCTGCATTTGGGATTTTTGTATTTCTACTTTTTTTTTTCTTGTACTAGTTCCAAGTGCTCAAGAAGTTTTTCCTTTCAGATCAGTTCTTCATTTATGCATTTTAAGAGATATCATTTCCTTTCTTTAAAATTAGAAAATATGCTTAAGACAAGTAAACTTCCATTTCATTGTATAATGTTGCAAATGTTTATCTATTAAACATTCTTGACTAATTCCAATTTATTAGGTTTCCTTTTCTTTAATCAGTTTCCTATAGCATATTTACCAAAATAAATCCTTTTAATTTCCATACAAAACCTTTCTTAAACTTATATTTACATAATTTATATTCATAAGCAATCAAGGATACAATTAATTCACTTTGAAAAACACTGATGTAGAGTTAAGAACATTCAGGCAAACCTCAAATAGGACAGATTTGGCAGAGCAGGTTTGGTTCTGAAACAGAGCCACTGCTTTGGAAGCTCTAAACTATTTCCCTTTTTGTAGGCTAATTGTTCACATAGGAATTTAAGGTTTAACTTTGCACACCATAATGCCTTGAGGTAGGTAATATAAATTGGATTATCCTCATTTTACAGATGAGGAACCTAAAGAAATTAAACAACTTGATAACAGTCACACTGCTGGGAAATAGCAAACCTGGAACCAGATCTTTTGACTAGATTGCGGATTCTTTATGCTGTGCCAGGCACAATTCTATGTTGCTACTTTACTCCTTTAATACTTTATTGCAAATAAAATATTCATCAAATGTCTGTTTTATTTACAAATGAATAAAATAATGGGGGACTTCTGTAGTGGTTATCCCTCATTCTTGAAAAGGATCAAAATGACATTACTCTGTTGGGATCTAGGTACAGTGTGTCTGACTGTGGCTGATCAGATCAATGTGAGCTCAGAATGCACAAATAGTACCTATGAATATTTGGAGTGGAGATGTCTCTAAATTTGTACATCTCTTGTTTCCTTTGAGTTACTGCCATTCTTCTTTGCTCACAAAGCACAGCGCCTTCTTTGATGTGGGCACACCATACTGTGTAGTGCTTTGCCAGTGTCTCCCACATCTCACAATCAATTCCAAAGTTCTTCAGGGAGACATTAAGGGTGTCTTTGTATCACTTCTGACCTCCATGTGAGCATTTGCCTTGTGTGTGGTGGGGGATGAGGGGCTTCTGTATAATTTGTCAAAAGGATTGGATATAAATGGAACACTTTTCAGGACCCATTAAATTATTTTCTACATGTATATACATACATACCATACATAAGCTGAATATAGGAAATATAAAGCTCTTTGTATTTAGAATTTATATACAATGATATTACAACACATACAATACACACAACACATATGCATACACATGTATATACATATGTGTATGTTCATCTTTCTTTTTCAAAGAGTACTAATGACATTACAATATTGGGATTAGGGCACACAGTATGTTCGGGTGTGGCCGATCAGTCTAATTTAAATTCCTAAAGCTCTACCGCAGGTTGGGCATAAGTAGTCCTTTAGAAAGAATATTTGGGATAGAGATCTCTCTGGATTTGTGAAGCTCAGTTCCTTTGAGCTACTGTGATTCTGCTTTGCTCATGGAGAACAGTGCCTTCTTTGATGTACGCATGCTTTTACAGGAAACTTGCACAAGGCAAGTGCTCACAGGGTAAGCAGAAGAAATGATATAAGGATGCTTTCAAGGTCTCTCAAGAACTTTAGTATTAATAGTGAGATGTTGGAGAAGCTGGCACAGGACCACCCAGCATGTGTGTATGTACACAAACATATATTATCATTTTTAAAGGCAGAATTATAGTCCCTTTTTTGGGAAAACAATCTTCTCTAAAACATTTGCTCTTGCCAGAAATTTGTGATTTTGACAATAAAATTGACTGTTTTTATTCCAAAATAATAGCTTTAGCTCAAAAAACTGCTATAGGAAATTTCAGTGAAGCAACAATTTTTTTCACCTTTTCCTGAACCTGGAGAAGGATGATTTTTTTACTTGACTTTAGTATTTTTTCCCCTTTAATATAGCTTTACAAATAACATTTATTTTGTGCTATATACCTTTGTAAAAGAGTAATTTCCTTTAGAGCTGTTATTTCTATTTATGTAACATTACAGCTCTGTAGCATTCCATAAGCATCCAGTATTCAAAGACAAGATTGCTACCCTACAGAGTTCATAAGGCATGTTAGATGAAATGCACCCCACAGCCATCATACACCTTTAAGAACTATATGATTCTGGAGCAGTATTTTGACCAGTCTACAATTTCCATTCCTCTGACAGGGACCAAGATACACTAAGTTTTGCTGTTTCAAAAATGTATAACTGACCCTGAATATACGATCCCAAAATGTTTCTACTAAGATTACAAATATTTCCACTGATGCCCCCACCATTCTTCTCCCCCTTGTAGGGTTCTTAATTACCCTGGATGCTCCACTTTTCCAAAATCACTACAATGAATGGTCTTCAAACTTATTTATCTGATGTCCTCCCCCATGATGTCAGTAGTAAATCCAAGTGCATCTTAACAATCACATACTTCCAATTTATCATTTATAGTTTAATTTGATAAGATTAGCATTCAAAAATAACCCACAATCTGACTCTTCATGAAGATATGCTTATTTTCTCAATTTCAATTTCGTGTTATCTATCAAGAAAAACAAAAATTATTTTTCTCTCAAAACTTTATTTAAAGGATACAAATATCAGAATTTTTGGAAAACAATTCCAAACTTAATTTTTATACAATAAATAGGAGCAAGCAAGAAGACATAAACCCTCCTCACTTGTTGCCTTTTTTTCCATAATGGCAACAGAAACCTCGGAAATAGCATTCAATAAATCAACAAATATTTATCTAGCCCCAACTTAAGTACTGTGCTAGGCATTGCAAAGAACACTGAAATGTGAGATGTGGTGCCTGGGACTAATCTAGTTGGTGTAACGATTGGAATGACGCCACCTGCTGGATACTTACTGTAGCAGAGTTCTGCCCATGAAGCGAAGGTCTTTGAGGGCAAGACCAGGAGTCTTTTCTTTGGCGGGGAGGAAGTGACGCAGACTAGTGGGAAGAGGAAGGAAGAGACTGGCGCTCGGTCTGGCTCTCTTTCCTCTGGACTCTGGCGGAGAAGGGAGCTAGAAATGCGCTCTCCCTTTAATAGATAGGAATCTAGACCTTTCTCTCTCTCTTTACCAAATTCTTATTCTCCTTAATAAATGCTTAAAAGTCTAACTCTTGCTAAAGCTTATAATTTATTGGCGACCACTCATTAAATATTTTAGACAGACTAGCTAGAATTTTAGCCCTTAACATTGGGAAGGTGAAAGTAATACACAGACACAAAAGCAAATAATGACAATAACTAAACGTCAAATTGTGACATGGACTATAAGTGCTATACAAACATACAATATAGGAAAGGGATGTCAGTGAGAACTAAGTAAGGGAAACCTTCATCTAGGCACCAGGACTTGGATCTATACAATGAATGAAAAATCATTTATTAAATGCTTACTATATACAACGTACTGTGCTAAATGCTAGGGATACTCATTTTAAAAGCAAGACAATTCCTGCTCTCAAGAAGCTCACATTCTAATGGTGGATATAACAGAGAAGTTTCAGCTTTAAGTCAGATGGAAAGGTCCCATGGTTCTTAAGAGTATAGGCTCAAAGTAGATGGTAATATGTCTTTAATGTCATTTTCACTTATAAAATTGTGTCAGTTTCTAATGTTGAGCCATTTGACGCCAACGACTGGTGGCAAAAACTTTCTTCATCATCTGACTACAGCATGAGCAGAGACAGTCGCTGGGCTGTATCCCCTCTCCAGTTGATTCTTGGGATGATGGCTGCAGGGACTAGTATTAAAGAAAGAAAGAGGGAAGACTGTGCCTGTTCCCAAGGCCCTTTCCTGCCCACTATTGACAATTGGTGTTTGGGATGGTGAAGTACCTTCTTCAATTGAGGACTGCTCCCTCAAAGATGGCTGTAGAAAACCCAGGCTATAAACAGGGGATCTGGAGGACAAAACTTAGTATTCCCAAGACTCTTGGGTTTAGGATTTTGGACTATGCCATCACAAGCTGAGGCAAAGTGAAGATGGCGTTGAGGAACTGAAAGAACAAGTATCACAGATATTCAAAAAGAAAAATAGACAGGATTTGGTGATACTCCCATGTTTGTTCAACACTGCCACAGTCCCCAATGGAGTGCCAACTTCCTTTATTTAGGATGTTAGATATCAATGAACCCAATAAAGATGCTATTCAGTGAAGGCAGCATTTAGATTTACCATTTCAATAAAAGAATTAAATCTTTTGGTGCTTTAAATAAGGAAGACATTCACCATACCATAACTTTCTTTCTAAAGAATGACAATTTTCAATTACCTTATAAATGCCACTGGAAAGCTTTTTTATTCAGCACTTATGTATTTTTGTATAAGACAATTATCTGTCTTATCATTCCAAAGTAGACTGTATGATCCATGAAGAGCAGGGAAAACATTATGACTCTCATTTAGATAGGAGGACACAATACCTTACATACAGTAGGTGCCCAGTAAATCCTGATTAAATTGAAATATGTACATTTAAGGTGGGACTAAAAAATGAGTGAATGGGGGGGGGGATAAAACATGGTTTTTTAAGACTTATCACCTGAGTTTGACATTTAGAAGTATCCAATGAGGGGCAGCTAGGTGGCACAGTGGATAGAGCACCAGCCCTGGATTCAGGAGTACCTGAGTTCAAATCCGACCTCAGATACTTAACACTTACTACCTGTGACCCTGGGCAAGTCACTTAACCCCAATTGCCTCACTAAAAAAAAAAAAAAAAAGAAGTATCCAATGAGTCTGAAAGGTCAAGGGGGGAGACAGCATATTCCAAACAAGAGAATGCCCAATTCTAGTTATTCTCAAGCTTCACACCCACTTCTTAACACTCAACCAGAAACCATAGTCTTTCCAAACCCACTTTGAATTGTTCAATAATTTACTCCCTAAATATCTCTAAAGCATCATCATAAGGTGGCCAGATTTCCCTAAACTAAAAGGAGGGTACCTGATCTAATAATTCCATTTGCAATGCTTCCTTAACTGAATGTTGCTTTCTTGATGTTTAGACATCTTAGCAAATTTAGATCAGATACTCAAGCCTAAAAGCTGTTTTACTAGCTTATAATCATTGATAAAATAGAGTTCATGCCTCTCTACTGTTCACAGAACCTTCTCCCAAACAATGACACTATCTTCCCAGCCTGTTTTCTATACCTTCCACAACAGGTTCCTCTCTGGAGAGTTCTCTAGTCTATTAAAATAGGTTTCCTTACTATCACCCCAAACTCCACCCTTTCTTCTAACCATACTGGCACTTTCCTTTATTTAGGCATCCATGCCAACTATCAAAAAAATAATTCATTGGGCCCCTATAATGTGCCAAGCAGAATTTGATAGTAGAGAGACAAAATAACAAATGAAAGTCACTGCCCTCAAGGTGCTCACATTCTATTGGGAAAAGCAACAGGCAGACATGTACATTTGCATAAAAATACACAAATGGGCAAGGTGAAAAAAAAGATACCTAATGCTCCTCCATCTAAAAGATTCTGTTGAAGATGAAATAACTGTTTCATTACTGACAAATGCAGCAGCATTCAGTTCCCTACATTTATTTACAAACACTTTTAAGCATTTATTAAAAAGTCATCTTGACACACCAAGCAAAGATTTGGTTGGAAATGATTTTTGATAATTTTCCTTCAGTTGTTATTACCTTTAACTTGGATAATCAACAATAAGTAAAGTAAAAAAAAAAATGGCTTACTCACTTGCAATCAAGTTAGGGAACCTCAGGGTTTTTTATTTGTTTTTGTTTTCAGTTCCCTGTGTCATTCAACAAACATTTATTAAGTACCTACTTTGTTCTATACACTGTGTTAGGTGAAAAAGATACAAAGATAAAAACAAGAGTCCACCTGGTCCTCCAGGAACTGGCATGGGGTTGAGGGTTGGGGAGGAGGAATTAGCTGATGTACACAAGAGCCTGTGTCCACATAGAAAATTTTAAAAAGTAATTTCCCTAGATGATTAGGGGATTTTGTATTCCATAATAGAACTAGAAAGACCACAAAGGCTTCGTATTATTTCGTGGTATTTTCCTTTACATTTCCGAAGGTTAGAAGATGGATATTAGCAGCAGCAACATCAAATAAAGTCAGGAAGGGGCAGCAGGTTTTGTTGGACAGAGCCAGTCACAGGGAGGTTTGGATTTAAGGCTATTAACCATTTACAAAACATAGGGTCAGAGGATACTTCTCAGGGCTTCAAGGAAACGCCCTCGCACTCCAAATCCCAGGCCAGTGGTCCAGCTGCCCCGGGAATAAAAAACATTGGCTATGCATTTATAGTGGGCTTTAAGACTGGCGAAGCCTCTCTTCCCAGCAGGGGAGACAAGTTAGGGGTGGGGGAAGAAGAGGTCACACCCAGGGGCAGAGAGCATCCAGACTTCGACACAAAAATCTGGTTCAGGCTGAGCTTCCCTCTCTCCCTCAGGTAGGAGACCAGATGGTAGCGTCTTCTCCAAGTGACCTTTAGCCCGTATTTTTCTTCGGGCGTGTCCACGACCAACGGCGGCTCGCCCGGCGGAGGGGTCTGGGGCCGGTCCAGATGGAGGGGACAACGCCCCTGCCCTTGGTCCCCCGTAGTAGCAGAAGAATCGGCCACGGTCAAAGGTAGGCCTGAGGTCTTCGGGTCAGGGGATTCCGGACGCGAAGGAGCGCAGCTCCTGAGGCTGGGTGGCAGGGGCAGCAGCCTTCGAGCCTCCTCGGGCCCCTCCAGGCCCGAAGCTTCAAGTCGGGCAGCGTCCTCTGGGAAGGAAGACCCCGGGCCCGGGCTCGGCTCCGGTAAGAGGCTCTTTAAGGTCAAGGGCGGAAACCAGCAGGACCGCGCCCTTCGCCGCAAGCGCTGCCGGCGAGCAGAGCCGCCCAGCTGGAAGGGCAGGCGGCGGCGTGGAGGCGGTGGGGGTCGCTTGCGGCCCACAGGCAACCAGCTGCCCAGGGGCTTCTTAAATTGGGGCGAGACCCAGGCCGGGCAGGCCTTGCAATCGGCTGGACGCAGAGGCGCGAGCCTCGAAGGCGCGGGGCCGGGCCGCGGGGAGCCTCCGCAGTGCTTGGGGCCCTCCAGCGGCCGCTCCAGGAACGACAGTTGGGCCTTGCGTGACGGGCAGCTGCTCTTCTTCCTGCGAGGCATCGACGGGAGAGGGAAAGGCAGTGGGCAGCTTCATGATGCCTGCCTTGGGGAAGCTGAGGGGCAGGAGGAGTCAGGGGCGGGCGCGGGTCCTCACTTAAACCCCCTTACCGAACACATGACTAACTTCCCTCAAGATTTGACACGGGTCTCCTGACAGACCTGAAAAGCTGAGACCGTGGCCCTGCCCCATTGGTGGACACTCCTCACACGTGACTCCAAACACTCCTCCCCCTAAATCTATTTCCTGCCAGATACTGGGAAGGAAGGGGCAGAGGAGGAAAAGCGTGTTGTAAAGAATGTGTCACGATTTTGTTTTATTCCCGGGTTTCTTGGAATCCTAAGGGATAGTTTGCGTCAGTTTGGAATGGTTAGAGTTCCAGGCTTTGTGTCAAGAAGATCTGGGTTCTAATTAGATACTAGCTCGGTAACCTCTCAGAACCTAAGCTATCAAGAACTGTAATAGTTCACGTCTAAGCATTTGTTACTTTGTCAGGCACTATGCTGAGTTAGGGATACAAAGAACCAAAAAACAATCCCTGCTCCGAAGGAGCCCGTAGCCTAATGAAGAATTCTCAGTTATGTCAACCGTTAATAGTTAATAAGTACCGCAGATGTGTTAATATGCTGAGTTCTGAAGATACAAAAGGGGGGGGGGGCTCGGTGCTGCTCTCAAAAAGCATACAGTCTAATGGAAAACAGAAATGGACCTGAATTCTTAGATTCCTTCCAGCCCTATATTTATTCTAGTTTAGCCAAAGTTGGAACTTGCATGGAAATGGGCGTTACAATTAGGGAACAATGAACGTTCAAGGAATTAGCCTATGGAGGGCATCCCAGACATCATAAAGGCATTCTGGGGATATTCCAATCCCTTTTGCTGTGATCTTTTATGTGTATTTTATAAGGAAAAGTGAAATGGCCACTGTCTCGTCCACTGAACTAAACTAATGCCTATGTTGTGTCCTCTAAATTGCAACTGGCTGCTTTTATAAGGATGGGGAGCTTTAATGAAGCTCTATTTCACAGTACTAACCATGGTCACCACCCACATTTGCTTTGGATCCCCTTCAAATCTTTACTAGCAGGTATGTCTTACTTCATTAGAGTATTTAGTATCTTATTTAAATAAACAAGGGGAAGCCCAAGTATTCACTAATAACAAAAGAGCAAGGATAGTCAAAGAACACCCATATGGTTTCCAGGCTTAAACTATCAGTCTTTTTTTTTTTTTTTTTTGGTGAGGCAATTGGGGTTAAGTGACTTGCCCAGGGTCACACAGCCAGTAAGTGTTAAGTGTCTGAGGCTGGATTTGAACTCAGGTCTTCCCGACTCCAGGGCCGGTGCTCTATCCACTGCACCATCTAGCTGCCCCCTAAACTATCAGTCTTACAAGGACTCTTCAAACTTGATAATAACTGGCATTTATATTTATATGAGGCTTTAAAGTTCACAGAGTATTTTACATTATCTCCACTGAGTTTCACAACTGTGAAGTAGATAATAACCCTGTGCATTATACCTATTTTATAGATCAGGAAACTGACACTCATGGAAGTTAAATGGCTTGCCCATAGTCAGAAAGATGGTGTGCATTCATTCAACAAGTATTAAGTGTCTTTTCTACTAGGCATTGTTCTAGGCCCTGTGAATATTGAGGAAAAAAAGCCTTGACTTCTGGGATTTTACAATCTGTTGGGAAACAATGCAAGAATAGAAAGGTAGACAAAATAATTTAGGGCTAGGATGCTAGAAAGTTGTGCTTGCATGTGTCTTGAGGGGAAAGGATCTGGATAGGCTTCCTTCCTGTAGAAGGTTGCAGTTGGGCTAAATTTAAAGAAGGTAGGGATTCTAGAAGGTAGCGGTGCCAACAGTGTATATTCTAAGACAGATGATAGATCTAAAAAAGATAAACTATTGCTCAGGGGAACAGGAATTTGGAATGTGTGTGAAGGAGAATAATATGCAGTAAACCTAGAAAGGCAGGCTGGCACCAGACCATGAAGGGTTTTAAAAGCTAAACAGTGTCAGAGGCAGGATTTAAATCCAGATGTTTATGACCCCAAGTTCAACACTCCATCCACTTAGTTTTGCTGATTCTCATGGGACAAACTAGTTCATACAGCATTGGCCCATAAGATATCAAGCAAGAAAAATAATTTCCTTTATTTTTCCCACTCCTTTTAAATGGTTTTTAAGCAGATGTAATATTTCCTTTTTGGGGGCGGGGGTGAGGCAATTGGGATTAAGTGACTTGCCCAGGGTCACACAACTAGTAAGTGTTAAGTGTCTGAGGCCAGATTTGAACTCAGGTCCTCCTGAATCCAGGCCCAGTGCTCTATCCACTGTACCACCTAGCTGCCCCTGTAATGAGCTTTCTTAAGTAAAGCATTCAATACACCTGTGTATCCTTATGCAAGTTACTTAACTTCCCTGGGCTTCAGTTTTATCATATGTAAAATGAAAGGAATTGAACTAGATGAACTCTGAGACTTCCTTTAGATCTGAATCTATGATCCTGTAATCTAAATTAAATCCTATCCAAAGAGATAAATTAGTATCTTTGTAAAGAAAAAAAAAAAGATCATGTAAAATACCCAGGTAAATGGAAGTATATTTGATTTTTAATTTCTTGCAGGTAAAGGTAATGTCATTTATATTTGTATTTCTACAAGAGCTTGCTAAATGTTTTTTTTTTTTAATTAATGAATGAATGGCATCATTTCAATATATCATCCTGCAAAATCCCATCCCCTGACACACACATATACACAAATACACACACAGAGGAGACATCCATACATACACAAAAAAGGTAAAACCTTGTTTACAATAGTTATTATCTTTACCTTCTAGAGGCATTATGGTATAGTGGAAAGAACATGGGATCTGGAGTCAGAGGACCTGGGTTCAAATCCTGACGGCTGTTTGTTGCAATTTTTGTCAAGTCCCTGAACCTCCTTGGGCCCCAGACTCTTCATCTGTAAAAGGAAAGGCTTGGAGCAGATGATTTTTGAGGTCTCTTCCAGCTCTAATCTATGATCCTAAGTATGTCCTTGAAGTAGTAACATGGATTTTATCTATAGGTAAAAGTTAGAAAGGCTCCTTCCCTAGTCCCCTCCTCCCCCCATCATGTGTGTCTCTTCAGCTCTAAGCACACCCAGGATCTTGAAAGCAGGAAATTCTTGATGCAGACTTGAATGAAAGAATATGAGTCAGAAAGCAGCTGGCAAACTAAAATCAAGTTGCAGGAAATAATGTAATAGTGCAGTGCTGGCAGGCTAGTCTTGTTAGAAAAAGATCGTTTGTGCCCCAGCATAAAACTGCTTTCCTCTTCTATGTGTTTTTAAAACTAAAAAGCTTTTAGTTTTACAAACCTCCTACTGCTTCCAACCTGTTTCTCTCTACTGGATGGAGAATAGGTGTTGATTTTCTCTTCCTACAGATGGACCCTTATGATCCTAGTGAGAGAGCCCTGGAGTTAGTCATTCAAATAATATTAATTTTAAAAATCAAAGCACTACATCCTGAAAGAAAAAGTAGGGAATGGCTACTTAAATGTTAGCAACTGAAGACCTGGAAAGGATGAATACTGACGGGAGAGGCAGATGCTTGAATAATATCAAGATATAAATAAAATTGATCAAAACTGAGAGAGCAGGGAAGTCAGCCATATGACTAACTGCCAGATAACATTAGCTGAAAAAAGGCAGAGCGCATAGAGGTTTGGATTACATTCAAGTCTTTAAAAAAATAGGTCAGCAAAATGAAAAAAATAAATAAAACAAGTGAAAATGATTAGCTGGATAACTGGACAGCTTAACAATTTCTCTGGACCTCAGTTTCTACAACTGTAAAATAAAAATATTGTACAATACTTGTAGTTCTCAAACCAATGTTGTTCAACTCCTGTGTGTTTCACCTAATATGAATGAAGGTTCCATGACAGAATTTGAATGTCTATCGTGCTGTAACAACATCTCCACTCCAAATGTTTATACAGACTATTTGTGCCCAACCTGTGGTATAACCTTCCAAGTTCTTATTGTTCTGTTCTGCCACAGTTGGACACACTGTACCTTGTTATTTTAGTTCACTTTGAGCAGGAAGCAAAAGAACCAACTAACCTTTCTGGCGCAAAGAACAAGTCTGATAATCTCTCTATTTCCTCATTACAGTCAAATTCTTGAATATTTCTATTCTGCTTTCCTTCTCTTCCTTCCCACCAAGAAGTCTTTTCTAAGCTAAATATTTCTAGTTCCTCCAATCAATCCTCAAATGACAGTGTTCTCCAGCTACCTCACCTCCTGTTCACTCTCCTTTGGACAAACTCCAGTTTGTCAATGTCCTTCCTAAAATGTGACACTCAGAATGTTTCTTTTAGCTTAGCATTCTATGGTTGGTGCTTCTAAATTTATTTAAAGATCACATGCTAAACAGCAAGGATTGCAAAATACAAAACTTTTGGAATTTAGGGAAAAAAATCTTAAGAGCTTGCTCCTTGGGAACATGGCAGACTATGAAAATGCTACTTGAGAAATGTTTATAAAAAGATGGTAGTCAGGGGCAACTAGGTGGCGCAGTGGATAGACCACTGGCCCTGCAGTCAGGAGGACCTGAATTCAAATCCAGCCTCAGACACTTAACACTTACTAGCTGTGTGACCCTGGGCAAGTCACTTAACCCCAATTGCCTCCCCCAAAAAACCCCAAAAAACCAAAACAAAACAAAAGATGGTAGTCAAACTAAAATCGTGTTTGGATGTTGGATGTAGTACCATTTTGAGAAATGGTTGTGAAAAACTTTTTTTTCTATTCATTTTGATATTTTTAATTTCAAATCTGATGCATTCCACTTATGTCAAATTATATAAACTATGAAAATTAGATTCAATAAAATATTAAGATGCTTAGTGACTACTAAATATAGCTCTGGTGTGGGCATTTTTAATGGAATCATAACTATACATAATTTTGTCAAAATTTTCTCCGGCTTTAATAAAGAATCATATTTTTAATGTATTATACTCTTGTCTATGTGTTAATGCTTTCTCTGGGGGCTGAGCAAAATTTCATGACCACAAGGAAGGTAAAAAAGTGAAGAAAATAACTTATAATAGGTTTTAATCTTTTAATATAAACAACCATAAATAAGTAGTAAGGCACTGATTCTAAGCAATATGAATTCTCTTCTTCACAGGTAATATGTAATGACTAAAATTTATTTTGATATGCACTGTCCTGTTAGAGCACAATAATAATGTGATACTTGTGGAGTTTTTGTCCAAACTAAACTTGAAGGGCAAATGATAATAATTTCCACCCCCAACAGCTCTTATACATGGGGTCTCACAAGTACATGCTAAAATCATACAACATTCCATGACTAAGAAAATAACTTTGTTAGTCCTCTGCTAAGTATCAATACTAGGTAAAGCAGAAAATGAGGAGTTATAGTATTTGTTCACCTAAAGTGTTTGTCATTTTCATGGTAGGTGACAATCACAGATTTAGAAGAGAGAGAAATCATTGGCAATCTAAGCTGACATTAATTGAGAAGCAACATGGTACTATACAAGGCGAGCTGGGCCTCTAAAAAGAGGCCAGGGTTTGAATTCAGGTTCCTAGCTATATAATCATGGACTTCTCTATGCTTCAGGGTTTTTTGTCTGTTTGTTTGTTTTCATCTGTAAAAAAGGTATATTTGGGGGCAGCTAGGTGGTGCAGTGGATAAAGCACTGGCCCTGGATTCAGGAGGACCTGATTCAAATTCGACCTTAGACACTTGACACTTATTAGCTGTGTGACCCTGGGCAAGTCACTTAATCCTCATTGCCCTACAAAAAAACCCAAAACAAAACAAAACCAAAAAAAAGGTATATTTATAGGGTTCTTGTAAGGGACAGATGATGTAATGTCTATATGGTAGTGCCTTATAAACTTTAAAGTGGTATGTAAATGTCAGCTATTATTATCAATTCCTAGAATATTACAAAGCCTTCTTAATGAAACAATCATTCTTTAAAAAATCTATAACCAACGTGGGAAAAATTAAGTAGAAGAAAAACATGCTTTCCAAATTACTGTAAGGTTGATGGGCAGTGCATTGAGCCAAGTCATCATTTATATACCTTGGACAATCTCTCAGATGGAAATGAGTTGAACCTAGAAGTCAATAGGAGGAAAAGATGTGGATATCACCAATGACAAGCTTTCTGCAGGCTTATTTCCTCTTCAACTGCTTTTCACTGTTTTCTGAATAGTATGAACAATGCCACCCATAATATTCCATTATATTCTGCTATAAGGTGTAAATGAGCTTTTGATCAAAACGGCTATTGCTTTTGGTTGCCTTCACTGATTAAAAAAGAGAGGCAAGGAGATTGAGTGTTTTCGGGAGAAAGTGATTTCTGAAATCTTTTTATTTTCTTTTCATTGTGATAACCATTAAACTTTTCTAAGAAGTAGTGATCATCTGAGTCAAGGTCTTTACTTTCATCTCATTTTTTTTAAAGTCAATACCTAGTCTAAATAGGTCAGGGTGGAGATAATGTAATTGCAAGTAGTGTCTTCTCATCTTTTGCCTTTCTGTTAATTTAGTATTGATTTTGACCTTTGCTCTGTCAGGAAGTTCAGATGCTGTTAAAAGGTGAAATTTACAGGAAAATGCAAATGAACTAAAACAGTGCTTTTCTATGGGGAAAAAAATGGAATACTCTCCCATATTTTCATTTCCCTAGATAGTGACTTTGTCTGGGATTGAAAATGCTCACAAGCCCCAGAAAAGTTGCTCTATCTTGGCTAAATTTATCAGAAAATAGTAAAATATGTGATATTTGTGTATGCATATTTTAATTTGTATATGTATAGGAGTGCTTATATATGTGCTTATACACATACATATATTTGTATTTACATGAGATTTCTAAACAGAATCAGGTTTCAAATCTTGACTCATTTACTACCTGTGTGGCTTTAGGCAAGCCATTTCCACTTTGGGCCTAAGTTTCTTTAAATGAAAATGAGAAAGTTGGACTAGATGCTCTCTTAAGTTCTCTCCTGGGTCTAAATCTATGATCCTATGTAACAAACTTTCCCTAAAAACCAGCAACCAACCAATTAATGCAAAGGGCGGGGGAGGGGGGGCATTAGATATGTATGGTCAAGAGCCATCAATGAAGTTAATAACCTGGCACTGGTAGACAAAATAGTTGTTAACTAACATTGAATTATTCTCTGTGAGCCTGTGTAGAAATCCTGAGGAAGGCACTATTAAGTGTGTGTGATCAGACCAATGAAGATTAAAGACATGAATGGACAATAAGCCAAAACAAAGAATAGAATAGTTGACTACTAGTCATAGAAGGTAGAATTGCTTTCAAATATCCACTACAAGAAAACTGCAAATGTTAGAAGAAAATTGGTTTTCTTTATTAAGCAAAGGCAGTTAATACGGACAATCTTAATAAAGCTATAAGTAGATCAGAGAATTTCCTTTGGCTAATTAATTCTAAGGGGGAAATAGCCACATCTTCATTAAAAAATATATAATATTAGCTAGACCAATTTAAAGGTAAAAGATCCACACCTACACTTGAGAATAGATTTTTAAAAAAATTTTCCTACTTATGGTTTCTACTCCTCCACTCTTCAGAGAAGATTCAGAAAACCTGAATTCAATTTCTACTTAAGATAGACTTGGCCTGATATTTCAAAGTCCATTTAGATGAGGGAGGGATCAATTTTTTTCTATATAGTTCTTAGCACATAGTAGCTGCTTAATAAATGTCTATTAAATTAAGTTGAGTGATGAATTAATGAATATATCCACCCAGCTCAGAAATCTGTTGGCTAATTCAAGATGAATGGGATTTTGTTTGTTGGTTGGTTGGTTGGCATTCCACTTGCCCTCTCCAGTCCTTATTCCAAACTGCCAATTGAATTATAAACAAATAATACAATATCAAAAATAATTTGTACTGGAAAGAAAATACAAAGCAGTGATTTTTAAGGGAAAAAAGAATCTGTCTTATTCTGATTAAAATAGGACTGCTATTGGTAGGACTACAGGACTACATTTTAATAGTTGTGACAAATCATACTCATTATATGTGTTGCTGTTAGGATAAGGATTTTTAGGAATTCCAAAGAATGGGAAAGAGTCTGGTGTGAAAAACTTCAGCTACAGATTTGCTGCAGATGACAACTGATCTACCATCTTGGGTACATAGTGATGGGAATGATTTTGACTGCATTAAATTTTCACCTTTTAGCTCTTTTGCATATCATTAACCTAGGGCATGTTTAAGGGGGTGGCTAAGTACATAACCTGCTCTTGGTGAACACATGTTGGCTTTTAAGAAACTAAGTAGTGATTCCTAAAAGTTCATAAAATCTCCCTTTAATATATTCTAGTTTCTAAACCTAGTAGCCCATGAAGTTTCTTCTTCAAATATTTTCATATATCTGTATATATTCATATTTTATCTAAATTATTATATATTATTTATATTTATAACTGTATTTCAATAAAATTTATTTCCTTTGTCATCCAATGTATTTTGTTTTGTGAATTTAAAAACATTGTTCCTGGAGTGCTCTTCCTTGTCACCTCTACCACTTGGAATCCATGGTTTCCTTTAAGATTTAGTTCAAGCAACAATTTATTCAGGAAGCCTTTCCTAGGCCCTCCAGTTACTAATGCCTTCCCCTTTAAAGTTACTTTGTATCTACTTTGTATGTGTCTTGAACATGCTAACATATACACCCCTTGTCTCACCTTTCAAGATATAAATCCCTTAGGGCAGGGACTGTTTTATTTTATGTTTCATTATAACCCTAGTACCTAGCATAGTACTCAGCACATAAGGAGGTACTTAAACAGTACTTCTTCATTGAAGGTCTCTAACTCCCTTCCCAGGCTTATTCACAGTGAATCCCCATTCACATTCCAGCTAAACCCATATATTGATATTCCTTGAATTTTGCCTTTGTTTTCCTTCTGTTATGTCTTTGCACAGGTTGTCCTCCACCCTTCAAAGCCACTTCATCCAACAAGTCTACATTGTAGAATCCCTGGTTTCCTTCAAGCCTCAGTTCAACTCATTTACTAATTCCTATGGGAAAGCTTTCTTTATTCCCGTTTCAGTGCTCTTTGAAATGGTTGAGAGGGAATGTCATGGAATAAGCCTAAGGAGGACATGATTTGATTGGAAAGAGAATATGATGAACCAGTTGGAAGAGAGGAAGATAGGTTCCATTCTCCTCTCCCTCAAAGTTTATCCTGGGCTTTTGATCAAAACTACCATATCATCTCCTTCAACCTTTCCCTATTTCTCCTTTAATGTTAACCTTCTGTGTCTCCACTTGGCCTGGGCCTTTCTGAGAAATTAAAAATTAACCTGATCCAGACACTTGGAGCAGCTATCTAGGCAGTATTCCGTTATCTCCCAGCATATCCATACCCTTCACCTCTGCATCTCTGCCCCACCTCTGAATGTCTTATTTGTCACTGGCATAGGCATCCCTTTGTGGAAGAAAGGCAGTAAGACCCCCTTATTCTCCCTCCCCACACACGTTTTTTCCATTTTTTCAGTGGGAAAGAATGAGTTGCCTAGGATGTGTAGGCATGGATGCTTTGTGATTACATTATCTTTTTTCCCACAAAAACCTACTTTTCTTCTAAATTTCCCTGATTTCACCAAAGCCATAACCATCCCATCCACTCTCCTATGTTCTCATCCTATTCTCAATTTGGTATTCTTGACTCCCCACTCACACGTCTCTCTTCAGAGTTAGCAATGATCCCTTCCTTAATTGCTAAATCTGATTGGTTTTTTTCAGTTCAGCTCCTTCTGCACCTGTGTAGCATTTGACATGATTAACCATACTTTCCTCCTCAAGAGGGTATCTTTATTAATAATAGCTAGAATTTCTATAGAACTTTAAGGTTTGCAAGTGCTTACAAATGTTTCATTTTATCTTCACAACTATAGAAAGTAGGTTTTAATTTTACAGATGAGGTAGCTCAGTCTGAGAGAGGTTAAAGATTTGCCTATGATTACATAGCTAGTAAGTATCTGAAGCTGAATTTGAACTCGGGTCTTCCTGATTCCAAGTCCAGCACTCTAGCCACTAAAAGTGACACTTAGCTGCACTTCCCTTTTCGTTCTCCACCTCTTTCTGTCTGACTGCTTCTCCACCTCATTTGAGTTTTTATTACTCATATAACACCCCCAGACTGAGCCTATCAAAAAGGCTTCTCTAAGCTTTCACTTAGTGACTTCATCAGCCCACGCAGGTTTAATTAACATGTCTGTGCAGATGACTCCCAAATCTATGTAGCCAGCTCTAATCTCTCTCCTGAAGTTGGCTCACATCACTAACTGCTTATTGGGCATTTTGAACTTAGTATCCCATAGGGATTTTACTCTCATTCTGTCCAAATCAGAACTCATTACTTTGCTCTCGACACCCAGGCCTCTTCTGAACTTTTTTTTTTGGAAAGCATATTGCCCTTCTAGATTCTACTTATGTTTGCAACCTTGGCATTATACTTTACTTCTTACTTTCCCTCTTCTCACATATCCAATCAGTTGCCAATTAAAAAAATATTTTATTTTGTATTTAAGAAATAAATTTAGTTTCCATAATGTAGTAGAATAGGAAAAAAGATGATTGCACATGAAAATGCAAATCTATTATTTAGAAATTACTATTCCTTTTAAATTTAAAATAGAGTTATCATGTAACTTTGATTTTCCCCTTTTTTGCCTTCTTTCTCCCCCCAGAGATGGCCACCATTAGATATAACTATGTCTAATGGTGTATATATATATATATATATGTATATATATATATATGTTAGTGTGTGTGTGTGTATGTGTGTATTTGTAAAATCATTCTATATATACTTCTATCGGTTCATCACTTCTTTCTCAGGATACAGATAGTGTCTTCCTTCAGAGGTCCTTTGTAGTTAATTTGGGTATTTATAATACTCAAAATGACTTAGTTGCTCAAAGTTGTTCAAATTTATCAAATCAGTTGCCCAATCTAAGTATTCATACCTCTACATCTCTCCCACCTGTACACAAACAGCCACAACCCCCATTCAAGCTCCCATCATTTTTCATACCATTGCTGGAGCCCTTGATTGGTCTTTCTGCTTCAAGTCTCTCTTCATTCCAGTCTACACTTGACACAGCTAACATAGTGATTCTCCTAAAGTGCAGGTCTGAAACTATACTGGCTCTAGTATCAAATATTTCATTTTCATTTCATCGTTTTGAAATTATTATTTTGTGTATGTTTTAAAATGTTCATAATTATGAGTAAAGTAGTACATGTATATGTATTATATATATATATATATTTATTAAAGGTGTGTCCTATTTTTTGAAACTGTTAAGATGCATAACCCTTGATCTAGCACTGTCCTTACGCTTCAGAAAATTAGCTATATGTTTATATGTTTACATGTTCAATAATATGTTTGCATGTTTGCCCTCCCCCTAGTAGAATGTAAGCTCTTTGAAGGTAGAGGATACTTTTCTGGGTGTTTTTTTTCCTTTTCATCTTCAATGCCTAGCAAAGTGCCTTGAATGTAAACAGCACTTAAGTGTTTGGTGAACTGGACTGGAAACTTGCCAAAGAGTCACTCATATTTTCAGGTTGTGTCATTTTGACATACACATTCACTTTAATTTGATATTTTATTAGTGTATTATATAACTTTTTAAAGTGTCCAGCAAAATAGTATAAAAGTTAACTACAAATGGTTCTGGAAAAGGATGACTAATGCTCCTGCTGGAGAGCTTCCAGAACTTACATACCCGAATACGAAAGGGCAAGCTCTTTGGATATGGTTAAAGAATGCTTAGTTCAAGGTTTCCACATAATCTCATTTGCATAAAACAGCCATTACAACAGTGTCTTTTGGCACTTTACAATTCAAAAATCAGGTTCCATTCACCATTTGATTTATTACAACAGATGTTCTGATCAGCATTCCCAGGTCACCATGAATAGAGTACATGTTTATATAATTACAGGAGAAAAAAGGTGATAGCTTTGTGTCTTATCCAATACTGTCTGAATAAGCCAATATACACAGGGGAAAGGTTTGGTTTATAAACACATGTCCTATAAATATACATAAGCCAAAACTTGAATTATCTTTTACAATATTCAAAAGTGGATTGTTCCCTACAAATACTTAAGAACCAACCCTATTTTTTTTTCTGCCATGAGCTAATTGAAATCAGCTTTATGTTTCTTATGATACTATGAAAATACATTTAACCTTTGTTGGGGCATAATAATTATCCCTATATTCCTTATTTTGGGCTAGATAATAGAGAAATGCCATTTATATTACTTTTCATATACCTTCTTTTTTTTTTTTTTTTTGTGGGGCAATGAGAGTTAAGTGACTTGCCCAGGGTCACACAGCTAGTAAGTGTTAAGTGTCTGAGGCTGGATTTGAACTCAGGTACTCCTGACTCCTGTGCCGTTGCTCTATCCACTGCACCACCTAGCTGCCCCTCATATACCTTCTTTATACCACAGAGTATCTGATATGAAGTACATCATTGAGAAAAGTTGAGATAAGGTTAGCTTCATAGGTGATTTTGTCAAATAAAGATATTGATACTGAGCAACTAGTATATATGCAAAATAATCACTGTATAAACTATTCTTTCCTAAAAAGTAAAATTTTTAAAAAAATAATTTCCTGGGACTAATTCAAACTGATTGAATTTATTTTACTGTAATATTTTAATATCAGTTGCTTTAAGTAGATATGCACATGAATGGTAATGTAGATATTTAAGCATGGAAATAATTTCAATAGAATTTTGTTTGAAAGACAAGGCAGTACAACGAAGAGGAAAGAAAATTGAATTGATTCTTGTAATCTTGTCACTGGATTCTTGTCATCATTCATTGTCACTTAACCTTTCTGGGACTCAGTTTACTCATTCATAAAATGAAGCTGTTAGGCTACATAATTCCTGGCTCACACCTGCCTGGAAATTCTATGATTTAATATAAAAGGTTTTCAATGTTAGCCAAAAAAATGAAAATATAATCCAATTACTTCAAAAAAGAATAGGAAAGGAACCTACTTCCTAGAAACAGGTTAAATACTTAAGCTAATCCAATCATTATGCCTTCAACTAGGAAAGAAATCACAGAAATGAATTGCTTTTTTCACAATCAACCTAACTGGCTTGTATGCAACTGCTTTCTGATTCTGGTTCCAGTGAGTAATATAGCTACATCGCCACTTAAGTCCCCTGTCACTTCATCCTGAATCACGTACCAGTCTTGAGGAAGCTGAGTTAATATAATGACTCAGCTGAGTCATCCAGAAAGGTCCCAATAATAAAGCAAAGTTGGAGACCTCATCCATGATCACATTAAAGCCAGTGGTGACTTAATTAACCATTGACCTTTCTCTGAAAAGTAAGAATCATTGCTTTACATCCCTGTAGGCCTCCTGACTATCCCTACTAAGACTATACACATTGTCTTTTCATTCTTGGGAAATCTGAGAAAATGAAATCTGTTCCTTAAAATTATCATCTTCTAGTTTTATATACATATTATGAATATTGATATTTTCATATAAGAAGGTATGGTACAGTTGAAAGTAGATCAGGTTTGGAGGCAGAAAACCTGGATTTATATCCTGGCTTTGCCACTTATTTATTGTGGGATCTCAGACAAGTTAGTTAACCTTTCTGGACCTCAGTTTCTCCAACTGTAAAATACGAGGGTTATACTAGAGGATTTCAAAGGCCATTTTAAGCTCCAGGTCTCTATAATCCTCTAGTATTATAAAAGCTGTAGAACATTTTCTCTCAGGTTGCATCTAAACACAATCTGATTGAGTGGCTTTTTCATGCTTTATTCAGATGTCTGGAATTATATGGACAGCCACAAAGGGAGGAAAATGCAACTAAGATAAGGCATTTTATGTGTTGAATTATATACTTCAATGACTATAACTTCATTTGAATGGGTAACTCCTCTCCTGATGCAAATCACCAACAGTGTGTAACTTGGTGGACAATTGTTAAGAGGTCCTATTGCTAAAATTTCATAAAAGTTTAGAACTACAGAATATGAACTTTGAAAGAGACCTTATCTAGTCCAACCTATACATGAAAAAACACACCCTAATGTATGATATGATTATGGATTTGAGTCAGATTAAACTCTGAGGATGGGGTCTTCCTGTTATTCAGGTTGAATATCTTTAGAGACAGGGGCCTGGAGAGGGGAGTCAGTGGGAACTGTGAGATCTGAAACATCTGACTGTCACTCCCCTGTTTCCTCTTCCTTTGGTTTGACCTTGTTCCCCCTCCCCTTTTCCCCCTTGTTCCTGGAACACGTATGCATGTCTCCATACATTGATCACAAGCTGAACATGCACCCTAGGTGAGACAGGATTGGATGTTAGATTGTGAGCTCGACCTAGTGTGCATGGGGACTTCCCTTCTGACCAACATTCCTATATAAGGTTAAGGCATGTATTAGCTGGTGCGGTTCAGGTATTGAACTTGCCCATTCCTATGGGAATGTAATAAATCTGTCTCTGCTTGACTTGGTGGTCTCCTCGAGTTATTTGGGTAAACTGAGGCAGTTTGCTCCAAACACTAATATTCTCATAATGTATTCCTTCAGCTCCTGCTTAAAGATCTCAAAGCTGAGGGAACCTACAGTCTATAAACAGCTCTAAATGTTAATTGTCTTTATTTTTTTTACAGCAAGCTCAAATATGCTTCTTTGTACCTTATGCCTATTGTTCTAGGCCCCTCTTTAAGGCCAAACAGAATAAATTTTATGCATAGCAGTTCTTCAGATATTTGGAGACATCCATCATGTGTTTCCTTTTCCTCTCACCACCTCCCCCTTCTCTTTTCCAGGCTCAACATGTCTATCCTTCCAGTCACTCAGGTTCACAACCTCAGTGTTATCCTTTAAATCAATCCTCATAAGGCATTTAAACATACTGTGGCCAATGTGTTAATTAGCCTTTCTAAACTAGTCTTCAAGTGACAAACATACAAGTCGATCAGAGGCCCATACTTGAAGCCTTTCTGGATTGTGAGGACTTTTTCAGGGCATGAACTATGCTGGTGTAGTAGTATAGCAGTAGAATAGGATTCTAGGGGAGGGTTGGACATAAAATAATTTCATGACAACCAAACATTTTGAAGATTTAGATTTGTTTACGTGGTATCTATAATTTATCTAGACAGGATGGGTAAGAATCAAAAAGAAGTTTTAAATATGTGATTCTATAATAATAAAAAGCTTCCAAAGATTGTCTGATTTTTCCAAGGCTGTTCATTCTAATAGTTTCTAGTCCCTGATATTTTTCACTGCCCTTCCCATTCATTTCTCCACCATTTCTTGTCTTCCAAATAGAATCATTTCTGCTTGTTTTTCAGTTGTATTCAACTTTGCATGACCCCATTTGAGGTTTTCTTGGCAAAGATACTTGAGTAGTTTGCCATTTCCTTCTCCATCTCATTTTGCAAATGAGGAAACTGAGGCAAGTTGGGTTAAGTGACTTGCCTAGGGTCACATAGTTAGTAAGTATCTGAGGCCAGATTTGAATTCAGAAAGATGAGTTTGCCAGGCTCCAGGCCCAGTGCTCTATCCACTATGCCTAGCATGCAGTTCTAGCAACCCTGAAAAATCAATCCAATCACCTGATTCTGGGAATAACTTCATTCAGCCCATCAGAAAAAAGGAACTATTTATTCACCATCACTTAATATCCATTTATAACCATGATGCTTGATGTAGTCCAGAAAAAATCAGGAATAAAAGTTATTGTAACGATTGGAATGAATTTTAGCCCCTTACATTATATAGCATCAAATAGGTCCTTATTATGTAAGTATTGGCTTAAGATCAAATTGGCCCTTGTGTTCAGTCAAGGACCTTACCATACTTCTAGGTACCAATGTTGGTATTATCTTGGATTACTCACTTTTTCTCACCTCACATATCTCATCAGTCAACAAATCTTGCCATTTGTATCTTGGCATTATCTCGTGAATCTCCTTCTCTTTAGTTATATAACCCCCATCTTATTTAAGGTCTTCACAATTATCTCTTGCCTAGAGTATTACAGGGTTTTCCTAACTGGTCTCTGTGTCTCAAATTTCACCCTACTCAAGTCCATCCTCCACATAAGTTACTAAAGTGCAGCTTTGACCATATCATTCTCCTATTCAATAAACTCCAGTGACTCCTTAGTGCCTTTAAGATAAAAATATAAGCAATTTTGGTAAAGTCATTCACAACTTGACACCAACCTACTTTTCCAATTTTTTTATGTTACATTCCTTCCTACTTTATGTGATCTAGTCAGGCTGGCCTTCTTGCTGATCCTCACATGATGCTCTTGCCTCCATTCCTTTTGTACAGACTGCCCCCCCCCATTCCTGGAATTCACTTTATCCTAACCTCTTCCTCATAGAATCTCTTCTTGCCTTCAAAACATAGCTCAAATGCCACCATCTTGATTAACCCTTTCCTAATCCACCAGGGTCCTACATGCCCTTCACCACAAAATTACCTTGTATTTTGTATGAACTTACAGATGTTCATATAATTATCTGCCCCCCTTCTAGAATGTAACTTTCTTGAGGGTAGAAACTACTGAATTTCTCTCTATATTCACAGCATCTAGCACAGGCATGGCAAATAACAGGTGCATAAGAAACGCTTCTTATAAAAATTAAAAAAAAATTTTTTTAAAGGAAATGCTTCTTCACTGATCCATGGATTCTATGACTTATAATCATGCAACAACAGAAAGAGAGTATTAGAGTTAAAAAAATATAGTATTGAGCTTCCAGGATCGGTCTTAGGGATACTAATGCAGCTTTTTTTCTGTCTTATTGTAATTAGAATTTCACTTAAACATATTTATGTACCAATTTGATGCACTTGAAGATTCAAGTAGAGTTTCCACATGGCACCAATTAACCTAGTTGTAAGAAGTACAGTATTCAATCTGCTTTTTAATTTTCTTAGGATAAGTCTTAGCTAACCTTTTCTATTTCTGGCAAAGATGAATCCTTGAAAGGGTTTCAATTTCTGCAATTTTAGTTTCTTATTACTATGCAAATCCTAAATTTTCTGAGTATGTGTATGAATGTACACATATAAAAAGAATCTACATATACATATGCACAAAGCTATTTGTTTTAATAAGTGTAAATATATATTATAATCATGACTTGTGACACTACTTGATAACTAAAATTCTCTCACCAAGGAGAATCTATATATTGTAAGGCTTGAAAACATGCTATTTTTAGTTATTTATTGTTTCTGGTGATTATAAATGCAATTATTAACTAGCTGTGTCTAATAAAATGTACAGTATCCCTAATTGTTAAAGTTCTAGGATATAGCCTCCATTTTAATAAATATGCAATAAAATGTATATAGTTTTCTAATAACATTTAACCTATAAATTGTGTCTCTGACCCTTTCATTATTTAGAAAACACCAAGAACAAAATCAATTATAAATTCATCTGGCTCCTAAACTGTGCAAAAATACTTGTTATTATTAATGAATGATATATTTTCTGACTGTGTTTTTTTTAAAGTCTTACCGAGAGGGAAAGAGAAGTGAACTAAATGTGTTCATCATCCTTGGCATATGCTCCTACCCCAACTCCTCAACAATCCTCTACTATGTTTTACTACTCTCATTTTTCATTACTAATCATATGGACTCCCTTTCCTGAGAAATAATAGCTAAAACAAATTTTTTGAATCCTACTTGCTGTGCCCCAAGTGTGGCTTGGTTGATTCTACTTTTCTAACTTGATTTCCACAAGTGGTGAGGGAAAGTATGCTCTGATATGGAGTTACAGGGAATAAGGCATGTTGAATTTTCCTTGTTATTTAATGTTTTTTATTCTGTTTTACAAAAATGCCTTTATTTTGAGTCCATGTGTCCTCTAATTTGTTCTGTTTTTTTTTTTAAGTTGCCATAGATGAGGACTCATGAGAAATGATTTTAATAGGTACTAAACATCAGTTTTGGGGGCCCCAGGCAAGGTCAATATAGTAATGTATTTATGTAAAGGAAGGGGAACAATGACACAAATAAATTGAAGATAATGTGTATTTTAGAGAATATATTCTTGGTTTGGGAATGAATGATTCAAATGACTTAAATTCATAACACTTCAAATGAAACAACACTACATTGTGAATTTTCAATATGGGGGAACTTTGGAAGTAGCATTTTTTCCTATGACTCATCTAAACCCTCCTGATTTCCCATTTCCTCCTGAGAATAATCAGTATCACCTTCAGACTCTCCAAAAAAGTATTATTTTAGTCCTGGCTCTGCCATAGCAAGTAGATAAAGCATCTGTGGAGTTCAGTTTGCTGTAGAATGATGGGCTACAATATTCCCAAATGCAATCCCCTCTGTCTTTTCCCCATTCATTTCTCAGTCTAACTTACTGTTCATCTACAGTGTCCTTCCCAGATATATGTTCTGATGTGCTAAACCAATGGACTGACCACCCAACTTCCTGTCATAATTCAATGAAACTAGATTGTACAGTGGATAGAAGGCTGGGACTAGAGTAGGAAGACGAGTTCAAATCCATCCTTAGACACTTAATATCTGGGCAAGTCACTTAAACTCTGCCTCCATTATCTCAAATAATATGGTTATAATAACATTTGTTTTCCATGGTTATTGTGAGAATCAAATGAGATAATATTTATAAAGCTCTTTGCAACCTTAAAAGGCTATATAAATGCTAGCTATCATTATTTTTAATCTGCAAAATAAGCATCATTTATTCATTTAATTTTTTTTGGATGGCCATTTCATTTAAATAATTATGTATCTTATTAAGAAGACCTTGTAATGTTTTGAAGTCTAATAAAACCAATATAACATCATCCACAAGCAGAAGTATTTAGAAGGCTTCTTCATTTATAGGAAATCCCTCTTCCATTTGGACTCTAGGCTTTGTGTGTGATATCCTATATGATAGCAACAAATACTTTTGGTACACATTTGCTGCCTGCCCCGTTTTTATACATTGTTGTAAATAATCAGAGGTCCATTGACCTTAGTTATTTCTTGTTTGCCTTTTCAATGAGTCTTGTATGATCTCAACACATACATGAGAGACTTCTTGATAGAGGAGATTCTTTGGGGTTTTATTTTTATCTACCAGGATATTTTTCTTTTTTTCCCTTTTTTAACTTTTTAAATTATACACTTAAAAATATAAGAAAATAAGAGTTTTTCCAAATAAAAAGAACAGAAAAAGAGGACTGAATATTAAGTCATGAATATCCACTAGGTACAGTTTAATGAGTTGGGTTTTTTCACATTTCAAAAAAACCATGGTAATTCCAACCAATCTGCTTTGTTCTATTCTAAACTTCCTTCTAATGTCTTCTACTCATTTAAAAAAATTTTACTTTTTGGTTCCATTTTGAGTTCTAAGTTGTCTTCTTCCCTCTCTTCCAATTCTTGATTAGAGAAGGCCATATATACATACATACATACACATATATGTGGAACCATAAAATATATACTTTCATATATCAGTTCTTTCTGTGGAGGTGAATAGTATTTTTCTTCATAATTCCTTTGTACTTGATCTGAATGATCATATTATTCAGAATAGCTTAGCAATTCAGTTACTCTTTGAATAATATTGCTACTACTGTATACATTTTCTTGCATTCTCTGCATTCTTTCATGAAATTCTTTCCATGTTTTTTCTAAAACCAGCCTGCTTATCCTTTTTAACCATGTAATATTATTCAGTCACCATTATATACCACAACTTATTCAGCTATTTCCCAATTGATGGGTAACCCCTTACTTTCCAGTTCTTTACTACCACAAAGGAAGCTGTTATAAATATTTTAGAACATATAGGTTATTTTTCTTTTTCCCTGATCACCTTGGGAAACAGACCTACTAGTAGTATTGCTGGGTCAAATGGTATACACAGTTTTATAACTCTTTGGCGATAATTCCAAATTGCTCTCCAAAATGGTTAGATTGGTTCTCAATTTTAGCAATGTATCAGTATTCCAATTTTTTCACATTTCCTCCAACATTTGTCATTTTCCCTCTCTATCATTTTAGCCAATCTGATATGTATGAGACAGTACGTCAGATTTCTTTTACTTTGAATTTCTATAGTCAATAATGATTTAGAGCATTTTATATGACTATGTAACTTTAATATCTTCTTCCAAAAACTACTTATATGAATATCCTTTGAAATTTATCAATTGGAAAGTGACTAATATTCTTATAAATTTGACTCAGTTCTCTCTATATATTTGAGCTATGAGGCCTTTATCCAAGAAATGGACTATGAAAAATTTCCGCAATTTTCTGTTTTCCTTCTAATCTTGGCTACATTCGTTGTATTTGTATGAAACTTTTTAAACTTAATGTACTCAAAATTATCCATTTTCCCTCCCACAATGCTATCTCTTGTTTATTCATAAATTCTTTTACCCACAAATCTATTAGGAAATATGTTCCATGCTCTTCTAATTTACTTAAGATACCTCCCCTTATGTCTTGGTCATGTATCTATTTTGATCTTATCTTGGTAAGTGGTGTAAGATATTGATCTATACCTAGTTTCTGCTGGCCTGCTTTCCAGTTTCCCAGCAATTTTTGCCAAATAATCCTTATTCCAAAAACTTAGATTTTTGTGCTTATCAAACATGAGGCAACTGTAATCATTTACTACCGTGTATTGTATGCCTACTCTATTCCACTGATCTACCATTCCATTTCTTAGCCAGTATCAGATAGTTTTGATAATTACTGCCTTGTAATACAATATATGATCTGGTACTGCCAGACCTCCTTCCTTTACCTTTTTTCCATTAATTCCTTTGATATTCTTGATCTTTTTTTTTCCCCAAATTAATTTTGTTATTATTTTTCTAGCTCAATAAAATAATTTTGGGGTAGTTTAACTGGAATGACACTGAATAAATAGATTAGTTTAGGTAGAATTGCCATTTTTATTATATTGGCTCACCCCACCCATGAGCAATGAATATTTCTCCAATTATTTAAATCTGACTTTATTCGTATAAAAAGTGTTTTATAATTATGTTCATATGGTTGATGGATTTTTCTTGGTATGTATACTCCCAGGTATTTCATATTGTCTACATTTATTTTAAATGAAATATCTCTTCTTATCATTTCTTGCAGGGCTTTGTTGGTGATATATAGAAATGCTCTTGATTTATATAGGTTTATTTTATATCTTACTACTTTGCTAAAATTATTAATTGTTTCAACTATTTTAGTATCATATCATATGCAAAAAAGAGTTTTATGACCTCATTGCCATCTGATTCCTTCAATTTCTTTTTCTTCTATTATTGCTATTGCTAGTATCTCTAGTACAGTATTGAATAATATTGGTGATAATGGACATCTTTGTTTCATTCCTGTTCTTATTGGGAAGGCTTTTAGTTTATCCTTATTACAAATAATGCTTATGATTTTTCCCATTATCAATGATATGCATGGTACAATAATTTATTTTCAATATATTTTTTATTAATTGTTGTTAGATGTTAGATGTTGTCTACTGGGAAAAAATAATTTTGTCCATTCCCTTCTCATGTTTTCGTCAAAAGCAGTCTTGATATGCATATGGATCATCTTTATAAAGGATATGAGAATATAGCAATATTGATCACTAATTGCTGATCTCTCTTCAATTGCCTTTCTTTGAATAAAAATATCTTGCATTTTTTTTTTCAAATTGTTTGGTACTTTTTCTCCTTTTCAGACATCTCAAGAAATAATCTCTCAATACCATCAAAATTATGTCACTCTCTACTCTGTGTGTGTGTGTGTTGTCTGAAACAATGGCATTTCTGACTTTTGTGTTCTTTATGGCCATTTTTAATTCTTTCTACTGCAGATCAAAGATCAGGGTTTTAGAGTTCATGTGTTATAGTTCTGTTTTCATCAATCATAAAAATAAATGATTAGAGAACTGCTGGCAAAGCTGTTCCATTTTGTGTCTGTTTTCCTCCTAGTAGTTTCATCTGTAAATACTCTTGGAATGATTGGTCTTAATTGGATCTCACACTAAATTTTCTGCATTTTGCATTCCACTTTGTTGTTTTGTGAAGAAATGCTATTCATAATTTTCTATCTTACTTGCCATGACATTATGTAGACAAAGAATATAGTATTCTAAATCATTGTTGCCCTTGACAGCCATGTCTTCTTGAAAGGCACAGAAATCAAATGTTTGCTGGCTCAAGTGGTTTGTGGACCCCCTTTGGCCTTCTTGTAATTGTGATTGCTTTATTTCAGTTAAACTTCTATATGAAATGTATTTTTTTTTTTTGCATCAGAATCTTGTTTGAATAGGTTCACATTGTAGATGTTGGAATTAGCTGAAGTGGTTTCTCATTGTTTTCCTTCTAATTTGTTTTTGCATCATTTGTTCCTAGTATAGTATATTTTACAGAGGAAGTGCTTCACAGATGTTAGATTAAACTGGAGTGAACTGGAGAGAATTGAACTGAATTTTGGTACAGAGACTACCAATAAGATTCATCTGATTATCAGAAGGGGCCCTAACCTCAGTGATTCTCTTTGCTATTTCCTTATAGGAGGTGATGTTAGGAATCTGGGATGAGTAACCAGATCAACCTGGGGAATATAAATAGATAGGATATGGAGTATGGATTAGGCCTACTAAATGAGATATTGCCTATGAAACCAACCCTGGTACTAAGGGAGTTATAGTAGTCATGATGAGGTAAGAAATGACCATTGTGATTTATCTTTTCCTCCTTTTCTCCTTTCCCTTTGCCCACTAATCCTCCTGTAATAATGCTAGTTATGGCACTATAGAAATGAGAAAGGTAGGTCCAGGTTGCACAGATAGGGTGTCTCTTATCATTAAGGAAAGAGAATCGAGATGATGGAAGTCTTAAAAGGCAACTGAGAAAGAATTCCCAGGACTACCCAATGAGGGTATTATTCCTAGATGACCATCTGATTTAAGCAAAATTGGGCAAATGTAAGTCAGAGACTACTTAAATATATGTACACACATGCATACACACATACATATATTCACACTATTATGTTGTACATAACAAATGCTTTCTTGATATTATTTATATGGAATTAATTGTTTATAATGGGGTATGAAGCCAAATAAACATTGAAAAAAAATGAAACATGCTTGCAACCAATATACCATGGTACAGTAGGAAAAAAACCCACTGCCTTTGGAATCCGAGGACCTGGGTTCAAACCCCATCTTGAATATTTTATTCTTTGTGATATTGCATAAGTTATGTTACTTTCCTTGGCCTCAGTTTCCTCATCTGTATAATGAGGAGGTTGAATCTTTTAAAGTTCTATGATCCTACAAAATGCTCCTGTGCTTTAAAAAAAGAATCTATTTATACTTCTAGGAATAATTTGTGAAGTTAATACAAGGAAATTTTGACTTATTTATGACAAAATTAGCCACTGATGAGGGCAAAAACAAAAAAAAATAAGTAGATTGCAATTAAATGTAATTTTGTTTTCTGAAAAATTACCTCTCTTCAAATATTTGATACAAATCATTTCAGGTTCCAAGATAAACCTATTAAATCTATTGCTGAGATAAGAAAAAAATATCTTCAAATTTATGGTATTGCGAAAAAAATTAATTATGAACTGCAGGGAGATGCTCATTAACTGATCTTACCAGTGATGTTGTATTCAGTTCTCTTATAATTATCAAGCCACTTGCAAATGCTACTGTTTCATCTTTATGAATGCTTTTCTTCATAGAAGAACATGGTTATGGTACAAATATTTCAAGGTCATACATGATTCTCATGCATTCATGTTTCTCCTTAATATTTTGTTGTGTACCTTCATCATAGAAAGTCACCAAACACTGAAAAATTCTCTTAATATCCTATAATTTTTCACTCAATATGAAAATTAACAAACAATAACTTTACTTAATACTTCAAAATTATTACCTGGGTACCTAAAATCATTACAAAATACTCAAATATTGAGTCTTCATCAATCAACAAACATTCATTAAGCACTTTCTGTGTATCGGATTCTGTGCTTCGTTTTACTGAAGGAGAGATGAAAAACTTAATAGTACATTTGGTTTGGTGTTACCTGATATTATGTAGCCTCTAATTTACTGGACAGTAGTACCTGAAATGCTCTCCATTTAGTACTTTAGCATTGTGTTCTGTTCTAGAGAGCTCTCATAAGAAACCATATTCTGAAAATTTCCTATCTTGAAACTGTTTTCTAATATGAACCAACAGAAGACCAAATCCACAAAGTAATGAGCAGAATCACACAAACATCCTCAAGAGCTATAGCCTTTTGGTTGGTACCCTGCATCAATTCTCCCTCGTCCATTTTCCACCAAGCAGCCAAAGTTATATTTCTGAAAGAATATCATAACAGGCCTAACCGTGCCATTTCCCCTATTCACTGAACTCCAGTGGCTCTCCAAGATCAAATATAAAATTTTCTGTTTGACTTTTAAAGCTGTTCACAACTATAGTACTTTTCCCTTCCAGATACTCAATGATCCACTGACAGATACAGCTCTTATGCCTTTTCACTGGCTGTTGTGGGTAGCTGTGAAAACTAAAGCAACCCCATTTTGCCTGTAGTTCCCCAATCTTGTCTCTTAACAAAATCTGCATTGCAACCCCCACCCTATATGAGATCTTTGTTTCTGCTGAAACAGTAAGGGCAGGTCTATCTGTTAGGGCAGGGTTACAAGAGATAGCTAACCTGAAGGAAAGGAGAGCCTTTCATGTTACTAGCCCCCACCACTGGTCCTGTCCAAACCAGAGGTGCCCATACCCAATTCATGTCCTGCCTAAATTGAAACCTATATAAGTTCCTTTTGAAAGTCTCTGCCCCTGTGGGTGGGGCTCCCTTGCCGTTCAACTCAATAAACTCTCGATAATTGTAGGTAGCAGCATAACCAAAGTGATTCAGTTTTATCAAGTTCTTCCATTTTGTTCCTGGTACACTCACTGTCCACATACCAGGAATGCTCTCCCTTCTCACCTCCCCCTCTTGGCTTCCTTCATTTCCTTCAAGACTCAGTTCAAATCCTTCTATCCACAAGCTTTTACAGGTCTCCCTACCCCACCTTCTTTCCCCCAAAGCCATCCCTCTGGGACTGCCTCCTTTTTACACTATAAATATTTTCTACTTAGCATAGTTGCTTGGTTATTATCTTTCCCATTAGAATGTAGGCTCCTTGAGCACAGGAAATGTTTATACCTTACTTTGTATCTTTACCACATGGCACAGTGCCTGGCATCTGTAGTAACCACCTAATAAATGATTCCTTGCTTGCTTGCTTGCTTAAAATGACAGTTATGGATTACTCTCAGATTGAAATGCAGGCTCCTACCCCACCCCCCCATCCCCACCCGGCCCCAAACACAGAAGCATTCAAATAGATTAATACGTAGTGACAAAACACTTTTTTTTTTGCCTTACCACACACAGATCATTGCAAAAAACAAAACAAAAACCAGAAAATTCCTTTAACATGCAATTTATATTTATGCAAATGGACTTCTTGATACAATGTTGGTGAACACATAACATTAGTATGCTAATGATTGTTTAAAAAGCAACATTTTTGCTTGCCAAATCCCTGAGAATTAAAAAATCTTATTTGCTAACGTATTGTTTTTGAGAGATCTTAAACCTCTAGATTAGTAAATATTGTCAGAAGCAGTATTTACAAGTGTCTTAATTCTTTCATAAAACTAATAAATACAGGTGTTTGGAGAGTCTACCACTTTTACCTTTTAAAAAAAGAAAGCCCTTTACTTAAAACCCTGCACAGTGAATCATGCCTTTTTGCCAGTCCAAACAGAGTCCTTTTTTTCCATTTTTAAGTCTTGTCCTTGCTGGAACTTTAGGATACCATTGCTAAAGATCTTTCAAGTCTGGAGAAAAACATGAAATTTTTGCAACTATCTATATAATTATGTCAAAATGTCGGGCTGAACAAATCAAAAGCTGGAATTAATGTGGTTGGGAGAAATATTGATAATCCTTGAGATATACAGATGATACCACTCTGATGGCAGAAAGTGAAAAATTGAAAAGCCTCTTGATGAGAGTGTAAAAACTGGCTTGAAGCTTAACGTAAAAAACCCTAAGATCTTGACAACTGGTCCTATCTTGCCAATATTTGCAAATCTTGTGAAACAGAGGGAGAAGAAATGGAAACAGTGTCAGATTTTATATTCTTGGGCTTAGAGATCACTGCAGATGGCAACCGTGGCCATAAAATTAAAAGCTCTTTGTAAGGAAACCTATGGCAAATCTGGACAGCATGCTAAAAAGCAGAAACATTACCTTTTCAGCAAAGGTCTGTATAATCAAAGCTTTGGTTTTTCCAGTAGCAAGGTAGGGCTGTGAGAGTTGAACTATAAGGAAAGCCAAATGCCACAGAATTGATGCTTTCAAATTATGGTGCTAGAAAAGACTTTTGAGAGTGTCTTGGACAGCAAGGGGATCAAATTGGTCAATACTTAAATAAATTAGTTCAGACTATTCACTGGAAAGTCAAATACTAAAGCTGAAGCTTAAATATTTTGGCCACATGGTGAGAAGACAGGATTCATTGGAAAAGATACTGATGTTGGGAAAGATTGAAAACAAAAGGAGAATGGCACAGCAGAGGATGAGATGTATAGTGCTGTATGAGATGAAGATGCATTTGAGTCAGATTAAACTCTGAGGATGGGGTCTGGAAGATACCCAGCTCCACCCCAGTATAGTTAGTTTCTCTCTCTGCCTAATAGTTTATTGCTTGTCAAGTTCTCACTGTCTCCTTTAAGTTTTATTGCCAATTAAACGTATTTTTACTTTTGCTCAGTCTCCCCACTTGTCAGCTTAGTTTTATCTGGAATCCATCATGTGTCAGAAGCCCAGTCCCTATTGAGTGGGTTGGGGAAATCGCCCACCAATTCAATACTCGGACTCAAGAAGAAAGGACAGGCGATCATGGGGCTCAGCACAGAATGCGGCAATTAAATTGAAACCAGATGTTAAGTGACATGTTTCTTTTTCTCAGAGCAGAATCCCCTTGACCCTAGGCTCCCAACAATGAATTATTCTTTTATTATTTATTCTACTTCTAAAGTGAGAGGATTGTATGAGATGACCTTTAAGGTACATTCCAGCTTGATACCTATGGTCCTATGACCTGTAATGTCATTGGCCTAGGGCATTCCCAGTGAGGAAACGCCATCTACCAATATTACTGTCTGGTTATTTCAGTCAAGTCCGACTCTCTGTGACCTCATTTGAGGTTTTCATTGTGACATGGGGGTTCAGACATACTAATACCATGGTACAGTAGGAAAAAAACCGCTAGCTTTGCAGTCTGAGGACCTGAGTTCAAACCCCAATCTTGAATCTTTTATTCTTTTTGATATTGGGCAAGTTACATTACTTTCCTTGTCCTCAGTTTACTCATATGTATAAAGAGGAGGGTCTTTTAAAACTCTATGATCCTACAAAATGCTCCTGAGCCTTGTAGATTTGGTCTTCTAGTGTGTCATAATAGAAAATAGTTTGAAGATGGAAGAACTTGACAAAACAGTCACATTGCTTACTCTGCTACCTACAATTATGGAGAATTTATTGAGTTGAACATATCAAGGAATTAAGGGATTACTAAAGTTTAAACTGGCAAACTAGATTTCAGGAGGGACACACCTAAGAAGTTAGGGGAGGTTAAATTCTATAGCAGGCTGTCAGTTAGGGGTGTCTGCTACCTGAGCTAGGACACAGAGATAACTCCAGAGATCAGTACTATCATTCCAAAAGAAAATTCCCCTGACTCTCAGAAAACTTTCCCCACCCTACCCACAAAAGGAACTTCCCATTGTCAGGTGGTCACCCCATCTCTCCTCCATAAAAGCTTTGGCCTTTCTTTGACTTCCCTCTTGGTCACTTTATCCAGTGCCCAAATAAAAGACCATTTTATTCTAATTGGATTGTGTACTAGAGTTGTAATTCTTTTTTTTTTCTTTTTTCCAGGTCAATGAGAGTTAAGTGACTTGCCCAGGGTCACATAGCTAGTTAAGTGTCAAGGGTCTGAAGCTGAATTTGAATTCAGGTCCTCCTGAATCCAAGGCCAGTGCTTTATCCACTGTACCACCTAGCTGCCCCTTAGAGTTGTAATTCTTTAAAGAGGAATACCTAGGGATCCCCACCACCTATTTCCCTGGTGACAGTGGCAAAGATACTAGTAGGGTCTGCTATTTCCTTCTCTAACTCATTTTACAGATGAAGGAGTAACCAATGTGACTCTGTTTTGTCAAGTCACACAGCTAATACCCATCTGAGGCCAAATTTGAACTCAGGTTCTCATGACTCCACAACAACCCAAGCTCTATTCACTGTGCCACCTAGCTGCCCCCATCTACCACTACTTATGAGTAACTAACTAATCTATAACTTAGTGGCCTGGGCCATGGAAAGGTTAAGTGACCTTCCTGGGGCAACACAGAAAGTATGTATCTGAGGTGGGTCAGTCAGCCAATAAACATTTATTAAACTTATGTACATAGTACTAAGTGCTGGGGATATAAAGAAATATTTAAAAAGATTGTGGCTGCTCTCAAGAAACTCACAGTTTAATGGTCTTAAACTAGGTTTTCCAAGCTGAGACCAGCTCTTAAAATAATGCATATTTTATATTTTCCTTTACCTCAAAGAAGCCCTGGGGCCTATTAGCTAAAGTCACAAAGACCTTTGATCAAGTCTTATCTCTGACTGTAATTAGCTCCTTAGCCAGGAGGAGCCACTGGACTACAGTATGCCTCGGGCAATTCTCTAAATCAAAGACAGGTGGTGTTTTTGAGTAGATGCTTTCTCATACTGACACCTCTTTTCTCTTTCTCTCACCATCTTCTCCCTCCTTCAAATATTTACCTCAAATCATTGTGTTTTGTTGCTGCTGCCTGGAGCCATTATTTCTATTTCTTTTATGTTCTCTTTATGTTTTGCAGTTTAGATTCCAATATTCTTGTCTTTCTCTTCCTTTGTGTCTTTTCATTTTCCTGCCCCATTCACTATAGCTTCACTATGGCCAGGACTAGAACAAAGTTAGCAAAGGAGTCACTTAAAGAGCCTAGATTCCCCCTTTTCTTCCCTTAGGCTTTATTCTGCAAAAGGATAGGTACAGTAATCTTATGAAAACTCATTCAGAAAACCCATTCCCTCAGGCAGTTAACTTCTATTGGAATTTCCATTGAGCTGTAAAAGCCTTGGCTTTCCTATTGTTTCTTTTGCCAGGAAAAGCTTTGGTAGTGGGGGCTAGGGGGTCTGGGAGTTGTGACTTCTCCAGCCCCCTGCTAAGCCATTTTCTGAGAAAACTAATTCTCTAAGAAGCCTCACTTCCCTGGGGTGCATTTATTTGCAAACTTGCTAATAACTATTTGGTTTGCTGGCTGATTTTCCTCCAGAGAAAAGGGATAAATTCCATTCATGAAGCAACTGTTTCTGAAGTGGTTTTGGAGTAGGAAAGATAGGGACAAGGAGGATGTTTTTCCTTTTGTCCCAGGGTTACTTACAAGTAATCAGCTTTGTGCCAGTGTGCCTCCCCTTATCAAAAATAGTTAAGATGAAATGGAATTGAAATTTAATTTTTGTTTTTATTCTCAAAGGGAAGATGATGTATCAACATGTCATGATACAGTTTTTAAAATTTTTTTTTTTTATTTTTAGGGAGGCAATTGGGGTTAAGTGACTTGCC
The DNA here is from genome assembly GCF_019393635.1 of Dromiciops gliroides. Classification (NCBI taxonomy): domain Eukaryota; kingdom Metazoa; phylum Chordata; class Mammalia; order Microbiotheria; family Microbiotheriidae; genus Dromiciops; species Dromiciops gliroides. The sequence goes on along the minus strand of NC_057864.1, from coordinate 329,741,354 downwards.
CAGGGTCACACAGCTAGTAAGTGTTAAGTGTCTGAGGCCAGATTTGAACTCAAGTACTCCTGACTCCAGGGCTGGTGCTCTATCCACTGCGCCACCTAGCTGCCCCCATGATACAGTTTTAAAACAGAAATCATTCCCAAAGGGGAAAATGAGTTCAGAAATTATTCAGTAGAAAGGACACTGGGTTTGGAGCCAGAGGACCTACAGTTTGTCATTTATTTCCTCTGTGACCTTATGGAAGTCAGTCAGACATTTATTAAACTCTTACAAAGTTTGAAACACTATGCTAAGAGCTGGGGATACCAAGAAAAGCAAACAAAACAGTCCTTGAACTCAAAGAGCTCACATTTTAATGAAGGAGATAACATTTAAGTAATTATTCACATATAAGATAAACACAGCTTAGATGAGTGACTCTAGTGATTAGGGGACCAAGAAGAGCTTCCTTCAGAAGGTGGGATGAGAAAGTTAGGGAAGTCCAGGTGAGAGACTATGACATAAGGAGATGGGAGATGGGAGTTTCCTGAATGGGTCAGTAAATGGATTGTAGACTATATGGAGGAGAGAAAGGAATAAGAAGTCTGGGAAGGTAGGAAGAGATCAAGTTATGAAGAGCTTTAAATATCAAACTGAGATCTTATTTTCATCCTGGAGGTAACAGGGCGCCACTGGAGCTCACCAAGAAGGGGATGGGGGTGGGGGCCAGTAATATGGTCAAACTTGCTCTTTAGAAAAATGGAAGCTGAAGATGGCCGAGGAAAGGAGGTGACTTCCCCCAAACTTCCAACAACCCTTCTACACACTTCTAAAAATAATGCCATAAGACAACTCCCAGAGCAGCCCAACCCACAAAAGAACAGAGTAAAACTATTTACCAGCCAAAGATGGCTTAATTGGACAACTGGGACCACCTGCTCTTCAGGCTGAGAGAAGAGCTGGGTGCACAGTGTGGATATAGCCTGGAACAAACCTCCTCCAGGGCCTCAGTCTTTGGCGACAGCAGCTTTTTCTGAGGCTCAGCTTGCAGACTGGTGAGGGGGTTTGTAGGTTGGCTGGGGTGAAGTGAATTCACTCTCTGCTGGAGTTGGGGTGGAGAGCCGATTTCTGAATCAGTGGGATGATTCCTGTGGCAGAGGCCCAGTGGGGGAGGGGCACAGGCACACCAAGCTTCTGACCATAGAGAATCTGATTTCAATCAGAAATCTGCTTCTGGGTCAAGATGAGTAAGCAGAGAAAACAGTAGACCATAGAGAACTTCTTTGGGGGAAAGATAGAGGAGAATATACCCTCAGAAGAAGATAATAACAAAGTCAAAGCTCCAACACCCAAAGCTTCCAAGAAAAATATGAATTGGTCTCAGGCCATGGAAGCACTCAAAAGAGACTTTGAAGAGAAAGTAGATGAGATAGAAGGAAGATTTTAGAGAGTTGGAGGAAAGAATGGAAAGAAAAATGAGAGCAATGCAGGAAAGTCATGAGAAAAAAGTCAATAGCTTGACAAGCTACATGGAAAAGGATACAAAAGCTCTCTTAAGATAAATGCCTAATAATTAGGATTGAACAAATGGAAGCTAGTGACTTTATGAGAAACCAAGGCACAATAAAGCAAATTCAAATGATTAATAAAATAGAGGGCAATATGAAATATCTCCTTGGAAAAACAGCTGAACTGGAAAATAAATCCAGGGAAGATAATTTGAAAATCATTGGACTACCTGAAAACCATGATCAAAATAAGAGTTTAGACATCATCTTCTAAGAGACTGTCAGGGAAAATTACCCTGATATTCTAGAAGCAGAAGGTAAAATAGAAATTTGAAGAATCCACCAATTACCTCCTGAAAGAGATCCCAAAAGGAAAACTTCCAGGAATATTATAGCCAAATTCCAGAGATCTCAGATCAAAGAGAAAATATTGCAAGCAGCCAGAAAAAAGGAATTCAGATATTGTGGAGCTACAGCAAGGATAACACAAGATCTAGCAGCATCTACATTAAAGGACCAGAGGGCATGGAATATGATATTCCATAGGACAAAGGAACTGGGACTACAACCAAGAATCACCTACCCAGAAAAAACAATTATAATCTTTCGGGGGGAAAAATGGGGCTTCAATGAAAAAGAGGACTTTCAGACATTTGTGATGAAAAGACCTGAACTGAATAGAAAATTTGACTTTTAAATACAAGACCTTACAGAAGCATAAAAAGGTACACAGAAAAAAGAAATCATGAGGGATATTAAAAGGTTAAACTGTTTACATTCCTGCATGGAAGTTAATATTTATAACTCCTAAGAACTTTCTCAGTATTAGGGCAGCTGAAAGGAATATACTTTTTGAATATGAAGGGATTAAAAAAATTTTTTTTTTGTTTATTTTTTGTGGGGCAGGCAGGGTGGGGTGGCTTATGTCTGGGACTGGATTTGGGCTTGGGGCCTCCTGGGTTCAGAGCTGTTTTTTTGTCCAATGTGTCACTTAGCTGACCCATGATTACATCTTTAAAATAAAGTTAAGTGGGGGCAGCTAGATGGTGCAGTGGATAGAGCACCGGCCCTGGAATCAGGAGTACCTGAGTTCAAATCTGGCCTCAAGACACTTAACACTTACTGGCTGTGTGACCCTGGGCAAGTCACTTAACCCCAATTGCCTCACAAAAAACCAAAAAAACCAAAAATAAATAAATAAATAAATAAAGTTAAGTGGTAAGAGGAATGCACTGGAAGAAAGGGAAAGGGAGAGGCGGAAGGGTCTAAAGTAGCTCACATAAAAGAAACAAGAAAAAGCTTATGGAGTGGAGGGGAAGATGGGGAAGGAGCAGGGGAGTGAGTGAAACTTACTCTCATCAGAATTGGCTCAAAGAGGGAATAACACAGACACTCAAGTGGATATAGTGATATATTTTGCCCTGAGGGAAAGTGCGAAGGGAATGGGATAAGACCGAGGAGAGGTGAAAGAAGGGAGAGCAGATTCGGGGAGGAGAGCAGTAAAAAGCAAAACAATTTCCAGGAGGTATAGATAGGGTGAAGGAAGATATAAGATAGAGTAAATATTAAGGGGAGGGAATAGGATGGAGGATAATGCAGTTAGCAATAGTAATTGTGAAAAATGATAAGCAGGATGATATTAGAAGGACATGAAAAAATGCAAATCATCAACAGAGAAAGAACTGATGGTATCTGAATATAGATTGAAGTATCATTGTATTTGTTAGCTCCTCTTTCTAAACTTATTTTGTCTATTTTCTTTCACAACCTGACTAATGTGAAGATGTTCTGCATAACTGTCCATGTATGACATATTGAATTACTTGGTTTCATAGGGAGGGTTGAGAAGGGAAGGAGGAAGAAAATTTAAAACACAAAAGTTTCAAAAAAATTTTTTTAAATGGAAGCTGAGATAGATTAGAGTGGGCAGACATTTGCTTCAGGGAGACCTCTTCCAAAGAAGGAACCCAAAGACTCCCTCTTTCTAAGGGTATATAAGATTTCTTTGCCCACTGGTTGCAGGGTATTATCAGTTTTATTAGCATGATGCAAATCAACTCAAAAGCAAATACTGTTACAAGAATGGATGTAATGCAAAGCAGTTTTAATAGTTTCAGTTGTAAGAAGTATGTAGGAAATACAGAAACACTATCCTAAGATTACATGATTCCAAAAAGGAGTTTGACAAGGACGAGGATGCCCAGATGTACCCACAAGATAGGGACTTGCCATCCTGGGGAAAGAATTCACCAGATAGGGACTTGTCTGCTAGCTATTTGGGTTCAGTTTGGAGTTCAGTCAAAGGGCATTGTGCTTCTATTAATCTTGGGTTACATAAAATACTTTTGGATAGTAAGGCAGCTCCATAAAATCCAGGTTATCTATACATTTTTATTCATAATATATATTTGAAATTTATGGACTCTAGGTTTAGAATAAAAAAAGAAAAGGGCCCAAGACAGAGCCTTGGGAGATCCAATGATTAGGGGGTATGAAAGAGATGAAGAACAAGCAAAGAAGACTGAAAAGGAAAATCAAAAAGAAGAACCAAGAGAGAACAATGTCACAAAAACATAGAGAAAAGAAGTGATCAACAGTGTCAGGGAGGCAGAGAGGTAACAAAGGTAGAAGACTGAGAAAAGGCCATTAAGTTTGGCAATAAAGAGAGCATTGTTAAGAAGTCACATAGCCTCTTTGGTCTCAGTTTCTTCCGTAAAATGAGAGGATTGGATTAGATGACCCAGAAGTGAATTATGTAGTAGGTCCCCAGGCTCTGAATCTATGAAAGACATCTATTCTAATATTAAATCTATGGGAAGATAAATGTATCCTAAACAATACATCATTACTTATTTTATGTAAAGATATCATATTTTAAAATAACGATCATAATGCCAGTGCTCCATGACCAGATGGCAGATGAGATATAGACATCTCTATCTCTATCTATTGGCCTTATGTACAAAGCTCTATCTTCACCACCCTTTTTCACATTAAAAATACTTACAATTTTCTCTGCCACACTAAGCAATTTATTAGACAGCATGTTTGATGACAGTAATTAAACTGCCATCTTTCCTTGGATTTTCGCATCCCTTGTGGATATGGCATAAACTTCAAACAAAACTACTAAATGAAAAGACTTTGAAAAAGCCAGTTTCACAAGTTTTCCCTGAAATTCGTTTTTCCTCTCCCCAGCTGTCCAAATGTTACAGTGGCATGCTTTGTGAGGTCTCTAATTTCATGTGGGAAATAGGTAAATATTAGAAGGGGAGGGGAGATATCCTCAGTCTTTTAAATTGAAATTTTACATTATAAAAATTCTTAGTGACAGCAGTAATCATGAGGGATTTAAACTTGAAAAAATGAAGCTGTCCCTAAGGGAAATAGTACCTATATTATGGAATATGAGGCATAATACCAATCTAACAGTTTAGTTGTATCAACAAAATGCAGAAACTTCTAGGAGAAATAAAGTGAAACTTGGTATAGGATATCTATATGTAGCTTATCTATAGTATTGCCAAGTTTTTGCTCATCTAAGTAGGTATTGGAGTATTGTATAGACACAAACTTTCCTTGCATATTAAAGTATCTAAGGCTTTTTTCCCCTTGTGATATTTTTCTCTCATCCCTTATAGAAGGACCTTTTTTTGGAACTTGAATTGGGGGTGGTAGTAGAGTATTTAGGATCATAGATCTGGAGTGTCTACATAATTTCAACCAACTATTTCATTATACAGATGAAGAAATTGAGGCTCAGGGAGATTGTTATTAACACAAGGTCATATGGATTACATGACTAAACTGAGATTTTAAATAAGCCAGTCTGACAACACCAAGTTCAGCATTCTTTCAGTTGATTTGATTTCAGTTTCAAATAGTTCAGAAATAGTTTCATTTATCACTATGCCCCAGCAGCAATGAGTTTTAAGTTAAATACTTTAAAATCTTAGATTACAAGGCACCTGAGAAACTCCAGTATGTTTCTGTACAGAAAGAACTCAAGGAGAATTCAGCTTTCTGAATTCAACATTTATTAAATGTCCATTCAGAAAATGGGGAACGAACAAGAAAAGAGTAAGTGTATTATTTCTATCTTAATCTTTTGGTGATCTCCATCTTAACAAAGTAAAACAGTTAAGCATAGCCAACTAAAAATGCCAGGAAGTTTGAAATGTATGCTACATTTTGCACTTATAGTTCCTCACTTCTTATACAGAGAAGAGATATTATGTTACAGTCTTGGCTTTTTAGAATTGAAGTTATTCAATTAAAATTAATCTCAATTTATATTGAATGCCTATAATGTGCTAACACTGTATTAGAAATAGTCCAGGATACAAAATACATATAACATGGAATCTATCCTTAACAACCTCCCAAAAGAAAAAAAAAGAAACATCAGAAATAATCAGAGAACAATAGGAAAATAAGTTACAAAACATTGGTATGAACAATAAGAGCTCTGTCAAGGTAAAAGAGGGGAGAAATCAGTATTATAGGTTATATTTCTTATTAAATATGTCTTAAAAGGAAGTCTGTTCCCACTGTATTAATTTCCTGACCACTTCATCATTCCCTAGCCCCTTGTAATCTGACTTCTGCCCACACCATTCTACTATAATGGTTTTCTAGAAGGACATCTCTCATCTCCTACATCACATACTAGAAACTTTTCCCAGCCCTCAACCAGTCTCTGAAAAGCATTTGTCACTATTGACAAATAGCTCTTTCTTCAAACTCTTTTTTTCCTTACTTGGCTTCAGTGTCATTGTTTTATTCACATTCTTTTTCTTTTTGTTTGTTTTGCCCTTTGTATCCCCAGTACTTAACAGTACCTGACAGCTAATAAATGCCTAATAAATGCCTTTTTTTTTTTTTTTTAGTGAGGCAATGGGGGTTAAGTGACTTGCCCAGGGTCACACAGCTAGTAAGTGTTAAGTGTCTGAGGCCGGATTTGAACTCAGGTACTCCTGAATCCAGGGCCGGTGCTTTACCACTGTGCCATCTAGCTGCCCCCATAAATGCTTTTTAAAATCTACCTTTCTCAGTGTTCCTTTTTTGTATCCTTCACCAACTTTTCTTCCTCTTATTGGACCTTTTTAAAACATTGTCCAAAATGATATTTCCAACATTTTTCCCCTCAAAAGTCTTTCTTCATTGTCATCTTTCTTCAGTACTTCAGTTATTATTTCTATTCAGATAACTCCCAAAACTGTCTTCAGTTTCAGTGCTTCTCCCCAGCTCCAATATTGCATTTCCAACTGCCTAATGAACATTTCCAAGCTGACATCCCAGTGGCATCTCAGAGAGCCCTACAGGGACCAAGAGTCAGAAGACCTAAGTTTTAGTGGTATAATAGGGAGAGGACTGACATGTCGGGCAAATCACCTCTGCAAGCCTTAGCTTCCTCATATACAAAATAAAGAGATTGATCCAAATGATTACCAAGGTTTCTTTGAGCTCTAAAATGCTATAATTTCTTTAGTGGTGTACCACTAAAGGAGAGAGGATAAGAGAAGAGGAGGTTCAGGAGGAATTATATATATATATATATATATATATATACATACACATACATACACACACACATATACTATATTATGTTAATTATATATTCTATATTATGTTAATAATATCTATTCTATATTATGTTAATAATATATATTATATATATTATTCCTGCTGAACCTCCTCTTCTCTTATCATCTGTCCTTTAGTGGTACCCCCATTCTCCCAGTCATCCCAGTTCAAACCATTCAAATATTTTCTGACTCTTCATTTTCCTTTAAACACCTAAATTTAGTTTAAAAAACATTTCAACAAACATCTATTAAATGCCTACTAACCATAAGGCAGGTTGATAGGAATTGTTTAAAGAAACAATAATAATATAGCCACTGCTCTCCAGGAGCTTATATTCGAATAAAGTAGGTAAGATAAGAACATACAAAAAACTATGATACAAAACAAAAATCTAACCACAGAAGGGTCTGAGAGAAAGTACTGTAAGAATTTTGAAGGTGAAATAATCTTTTTTTTTCCTTTTCAGTTGGGGAGAAAAGGGAAAATTTCAAGAATGATATATAATATGAGATGGGCCTTAATAGAAAAGAAGTAATCCTACTAGGTTAAGATAAGACATTCATTCCAAGAAAGCTAAAACAGAGAAAAGAGATGGCAGTACTAAGGTGGGGAATGGTTTTCTTTAAACAATATAATGCAGAAATGAAATAAGACTGGAAAAGTAGGTTGGTACCATATTGTGGAGAATTCTGAATGTTTGACCAAGAAGTATTTATCTTATCTCTTAAGCATTAAGGAACCTCTGAAAGTTTCTGAGCAAAGGAGTAATGTAGTTAGATTTGTACATTAAGATTATTTTGGCAGTATTGTAGAAGATAGATGGAAGAAGCAAGAGTTTATGATTAGGAAAACGAGGTAACAAGATGTTATTAAAACACTCCAAAAAAAAAGATGTAAGAATATGAACTAAAAGACACAATTGAAAAATGACTAAGTAACAAGAAAATGTGTGTGTGTGTGTGTATGTGTATTTGAATGTCAGAGGAGAGGACTATGGGTAGGAGAGAGGCAAAGCTCAAACACAGGCTACAGTTCTACCTCTATCTTCCCCAGAAATGGGCATAATATAGCAAAGGACACCCAACAAAGGAGCAGTAATTCTCTGGGGCAACAAAGGAAACCTACAACGTGGGGAGCTAGTACTAAATCCCTGGCTATGTTCTTGTAGATAGAAAAGCCCCACTGAGCAATATTAGAAGTGGCATATTCTGGGACAGCTAGGTGGCACAGTAGATAAAGTACCAGCTCTGGATTCAGGAGGACATGAGTTCAAATCTGACCCCAGACACTTGACACTTACTAGCTGTGTGACCCTGGGGAAGTCACTTAACCCTCATTGCCCCGCCCCACAAACCCCCCCCCCAAAACCCAGAAGTGGCATATTCATATGCCAACACACATATATACATATATACATACATACAAATACATTCTACAGGTACCAATCTAGTCTAGTTGGTTTGATAAAAGGGTTTAGAGCTATGATATGAACATAATGAAATGGAAACTCAGGTCACATAATATTTTGATATTTCATGTTCTTTTCATTAATTTTAGAAATCATATACTATTATTTCTGGTTTGAACTTATTCCCAGTATTTTGTGTATTTTGTAAAGTTTGGTTTGATTTCAACTCAATTCTCAATTAAAGAAACAAAAAAACAAAAGATAGGGAGTTAGTTGAGGACACAACAAACAATACAATTCTGCTCTTTTCCCTTGTTTGGCAGGAAGTAGTGAAAAGAGATAGGTCTGCTGTTCTACTGACTTTTAGATGAATTTTTGAGATTTAGAATTTGTTTTGAGAAGACTTTCATGCTGATAGACATCATTAATAAGTATGCAAGGAACAGTTATAATAATATATTACCACTATTAATAGAACCACTTTCAGGACATGTTGTGGACCTATAAGACCGAGCAAGTTACTTTAATTAAAGCTCTCTACTTCATACTGAAAGAGTCTAATAAATTAGCTTATTCAAACTCCTTGAGAACTCATTGTGTCACAGGCAATGTTATCTTTCCCAGCAGTTGATTTTGTACCCATATTGTAATCAAATATAGGCCACTTGTCAAGGAGAGAAGAACATGGCTAGTCAACAAGAGAATTCTTGTGTCTTATGATACTAGCAGCCATTTTGCAGTGGGTATAATGTGCTATTTAAGAGCTTTCCTAAATAATCAGCTCATTGTTTCCATATCACAGTCACTTCCAAAGAGTCACTGACAGGACTTCTAACAATAAAATGAAACACAATTATCCTTTTTTATTTAATACAGATATCTTATTCAGATAACATGAAGGAATCTTTTGGGGATGAACTTGGGTCCATGACATACAAAAATATTTCCATATAAACCATGATTTAATTAAGAATTAGTTGTTCAATATGTTCAAATTAAAATACACTTTCCTTTGCTTTAATTTTTTTACATTGTAAAATTATGGAATAAAATAAGTATTTCTATAACACTCTCCTTTTCAATGATTTCTCAGAATTGGTAAGACTATAATAATGAAGAATATAAATGCTAATTTAAGTCAGTTAAATTCAGCAAACATTTATGTTTATTATATGTAAGATGTGTGGAGGATACATTGCTAAATATAGAAAGGCCTAAAGTATATTTTGAGGGTCATTGGTGGTATAAGGAGGAAACATACATAGTATATAAAAACCAGCTCTCAAAACCTGCATGTAAAATGAAAATGATAATATATTTCCTTGGCTAAGTAATATAGTAAAAGAAAGGTATAGGGATAGGTACTGGATATATGGTTTTATCCCCAGTTGAGGATAATTTGTTACCTTCTTTGCATCATATAGTTTTAGAGAGTTGTCCAGGGAACTGGATGGTCAAATAATTTGCTTTGGGTTACTAAGCTAGGATATATCAGAGGACTTAAATATGGATATGCCTAACCCCAGAGGACACCTCTCTAGTCATTATCCAGAGATGCTCCTAAGCAAAACAAAACAAACAACAAATGGGGGGAGAGGGAGGGAGAGAGGGAAGAAGGGGGAGAGAGAGAAAGAGAGAGAGAGAGAGAGAGAGAGAGAGAGAGAGAGAGAGAGAGAGGGAGGGAGAGAGAGAGAGAGATTGAGAGAGATTGAGAGAAAGAGAGATATTAAGAGAAAGAAACAGCAACTCATTCTCCTTGATTTTGTTCCCGCCTTTTTCCAACTCCATTGCTTTGTTTATGCTTTCTCCCATCCTAGGAATGGACACCCAAGGTCCATCCTATTTACACCAATTAATGTCTTTACTCCCTTCAAGCCCAAATTCAATACCTCCACAAAATGTTCTTTGAGCCCCACATCTAGCCCTATATCAGGGTCACAGAAAGACAGAATATTATGGTAGATAGAGTATTGAATTTGGCTTTAGGAGATCTCGATTCAAATCCTGCCTCTGACACTTTGAGCAAGTCACTTAACCTCTAAGAGCCAAGGTCTTAATCTTCCCATCTGCTAAAATGGAGATAAAAGTACTTGCACTAACAGCCACATAGAGTTGTTGTCAGGAAAAGTTTACAAAGGTAAAGCTTTGATTTCTATATAAATGTTTCTATTTTTCATCTTTTTATTCCCTACACCTAGCACAGTAGAATCTCATATAATCTATGTTGTTTTTTTTAACCTGAATTACATTTGTCTGAGGTGAAAAAAAGTATTCTGGTCCAATTAAAAAAGCTTAGAGATTATCTTCATTTTGTTATTTGAATACATCCTTGGGGGAATGGTGAACTAGTGAGATTTCAGCACATATGCACAAGGATATTCTGTTGTACAGATTTCACAAATGTTACATATCAGTAACTAATGCCTTCTCTTCAATAGTAACAATGTCATATAATACCTAAGGATGTTAAGACAAGAAGTGCTGCTTGAGCATGAAGATTTTTCTGTCTTTTTGTGATCCTAGGGGTCACTGCTACCTGTCTAGTGACACTAGGATCTATAGGAGTCCCCATCTGCTACACTCGGAATCTGTCATAATTATTTGTTCACAATAGCTTCTGGTACCTATGTTAAGCTTGGAATTTGACAGATACATAAAATATGCACATCTACAGTAGGGGAATTTATGTTAAATACAATCATTTTAGGCATATCATCACATTAGTTATTGAATTACATTAAAATGATGTGTTCGTCTTTTCATGACCTTTCTTATGTGCTCTGATCCTTGATTGCAATGGAAGGAATGAGAACATAGGAGTGTTGGATAGAAACCATCCTTCTGCAATGCAGGAACATTTGATCACAAAATTACAGAATTACAGAGTTGGAAGAGACCTCAACAGCCATCTCACCTAAGCTACATAGGAAAAAACAATTTCCATTTCAACATCTCTAACACATGGTTATCTAAACTCTTTCTGCTTGAACCAGAAGAACATTGTACACAGTATCATCAACATTGAGTGTTGACCTACTGTAATGGACTATATTCTTCTCACCAATGCAATGGTACAGAAGAGTTCCAGGGAACTCATGATAGAAGAGGATCTCCAAATCCAAGAAAAAAAAAAAAGAACTGTGGAGTATAGATGCTGATTGAACCATACTATTTCTTTTGTTTTGGGTGCTGTTGTTTTTTTTTTTTTCTATTTTGAGGTTTTGCATCACTGCTCTGATTTTTTCTCTTGTAACAGGATTAATGCAGAAATAGGATTAATGTTATTATGTGCATATATATGTGTGTGTATATAGATATATATATGTATATGTATATAGATATATAGATATAACCTATATCAGATTACCTGCTGTCTAGGGGAGGGGGGAGGGAGGGGAGGGAGGGAGGGAGAAAAATCTGAAATTGTAAAGCTTGTATAAACAAAAGTTGAGAACTATCTTTACATGTAACGGAAAAATACAATACCTTATATGTAAAAACATAAAATAAAATAAAAAATAAACTCTTTCTGCTTTAGGAATTCACTACCTCTAAAGTCCATTGTACTTTGGGATACATCATGATGAGGAAATAATCAGTAAACAAGCATCTATTAAATACTTACTCTCGGAAGGCAATGTCCTAAGAAGGGGGACAGCATAGTGGACAGATGTTCTTCTGGGGAGAAGGGAGGGTTTCCTGACATCAAGTATAAATTTTCCTCTTTATAATTCCCATCCATTGTTCTTTTTTCTGTCCTCTAAGACCTAAAAGTCCAATACCTGTTCCAATACATGTTGAAGTGGAATAGTTTAAAACAAATGGTATCTCTTCCTTCCTCCCACCCTCCCTCAGTATTCTTTTCTCTAGTTTGAATATTCTTATATCCTTCAACTAATCTTCAAATGATATGGACTAAAAGGCCTTTGTTATCCTGGCTGCCTTCCTCTGGATTTTCCTTAGTTTATCAATGTACTCCCTAAACTATGGTGACCAGAATTAGACATAGTACCACCAGGTATAAGCTGAGATAGGGGAACAGAGTGAACTTGACCTCAAATTTCTTTAGCTAATCAATGACAACGGGAAAATTCCATAACGAAAACGTCCTAACTTGCAATGGAAGATAATAAAGTAAAATTTCATTTTTTTATTTGTTTTATATATATGATCTTTGATTTCATTGGTGTAGAGTACTCTGAGTGAGAAGAAGCCTACCAGCACAGATCAGCAACTATTCTACAAGTTAATCTAACAAGTTCTCTGGGAAGATAATTCATGGTATAGTGGCAACATCCAGCCTTTGAGTCAAGAAGACATAGTTCCTGTCTCTTTCACATACTGACTTTGTGACTATAGGTCAAGGAATAGTTTCAACAACTGAGGGGAGGGAGATACAAGGGGAACACATTTGCTGAGTCTTCTAGAGAGAGCCTTGGAAATATATGTTATTAGATGAATTTAAGAGAGCCATGATCTTTTTAAAAAATTATTTGTGCTATCAAGTAAAATCCTTCCCCTAATGAAAAATATTAGAAAAAAGGAGCCTCTAGATAGCATAATACAGGACAACAGAGGGTGTATTGAACTAGTGGTCAGAATATCTGAGGCATAAGTTCTGTTATTACAACTATTAAATGACTTTTGACAAATCACCTAATCACTCACTGCCTCAGTTTCCCCATTTAACAAATGGACATAAAAAGAGCAGTATTACATATAGGCTATTATAAATACTAAATATAATGATAGATATGAAAGCATATTGAAAATTATAAAACCTTATATAAATGTAAGGTGTTTGTGTTACAGCCCATTTTAGAAATGCTCATTTATTTGATCTCACAAAAATTCATTTTAATCTTGAAACTGAAGTTGAGAATATTGTGGGTTTCTTTTATTCATTTCATTTTGATTTTAAACATTTGTATTTTCTCATTCCTTCCATTGCAGTCAAGTATCAGGGCATATAAGAAGGGTCATGAAAAGACTAAATTGTATATCATTTTAAAATAATTCAACAACTAATGTGATGAGGTACCTAAAATGATTATATTTAACATAACCTCCCATACTGCAAATGTGCATATTTTATGTATCTGCCAAACCCTAAGCCTAACACAGGTGCCAGGAGCTATTGTGAACAAGCAGTTGTGAGGGGTTGCCAGTGTAGCAGATGGGAACTCCCACAGATCCCAGTCTGTCAGTAAATGGGTGGCAGTGACCCCCTAGGGTGCCACTAAGTCAGAAAACTCTCCATACTCAAGCATAACTTTTTGTGTTAATACCCTTAGCTTTTATATGACATCTTGGAGTTAAGAAGAACTGAATTCCAATCTAGCATTAGCTATTAACTGTGTGACTCTGGTCTAGTCACTTAACCCCTGTCTGCTTCAGCTTTCTCAACTGTAAAATGGCAATAATAACAGCATCTACCTCCCAGGGTTGTTGATGTATCAAATGAGATAACATTTGTAAAGATTGTAGCACAATACCTGACACATAGTAGGTGTTTAATAAATATTAATTTCCTTCATTTATTTAAGTAATAATAATTTCTTAAAATCTCCAAATCAAGATGTAAAACAATCTATATCATCATGGTTATTTGTAAAATAAGTTCCCCAATGCAAATGTGGTACAATGGAAAGAGTGCTAAACTAGTCACTGGATATTCATTTAAATCCTGCCTCTGATACTGCCACCTTGAACCCATCATTTAACTTTTCTTGGTTTGTTTATATGTTCAAAAATATTTGTGTTAACTCTTTTTGTAGTGGCAAAGGATTGAAAACTAAGGAGGAGCCCTTCAGTTGGGGAATGGTTGGACAAATTATACTATATGAATGTAGTGTGATATTTTTATACTATAAGGAATGGTGAGATGGTTTCAGAGAGATGTGGAAGACGTGTATGAACTGATATTGAGTGAAGTCAGTGGAATCAGGAGGACAATTTACATTATAACATCATTATAACAACATTATAAAAATGAAAAATTCTGAAAGACTTAAAGACTCTGATCAACATAACAATAAACCATGAATCCATTGATTGGTGAAGAGTGTTTCCCATCTTATGACAAAGAAATAATGAATTAATATACAGGATTATATTTAACATAATTTCCCATACTGCAAACATGCATATTTTATGTATCTGCCAAACTCCAAGCCTAACACAGGTGCCAGGAGCTATTGTGAACAAGCAGTTGTGAGGGGTCGCATTTTGGGGTATGGTCAATATGTGAATTCATTTTGCTTGACTACATTATATATCTGTCTCTATCTCTATCTCTATCTCTATCTCTGTTTCTATCTATCTCTATCTCTATTTCTATCTATCTCTATATTTATTTATTAGAAGAGTTTTGTTTTTCTTCTCCCTTCCCCCATAGGAATAGGTGGGAGAGAGAAAAAATAAATGATTTTTTAATGAAAAAATAAAACCCAAAATAACGATGAATTGGCCTAGTCCAAGGCACGCACCTTGCAATATTTAATCATCTGGTAATATTTTAGGTCTAATGTTAGCATTGTTATGTAGATCTAACAAAGAAATATCTTGTGGGCATTTGGGGGAGGAGGGGAAGGGGGAGAAAGGGGTAGAGGGCCAGAGAATCAGAGGACAGAGAATTCTAACTAAAGCAAGCTATTTTCTACTCAGTCTGGGTTACATAAAAATTTTTCAAACACACTATTAATTACCTTATATTATATTTTTTCTGCTTTGATATGCTTTGTTCACCTATACAAAAATACCGTTGCTTAATCTCTAGTATAGCTTACATGGGGTAATAGAAAAATAAAGTAGGTATTAGAATAAGACATCTGATTTTGATTCTATAATCATTTTAGGATGATGGCCCCCCCCCAAAAGAGGAATTAATTGGGATCAGGTGTGGTATATCTCTGATAGCACAGAGCCAAGATAGCTTGGGGACTCAGAAGGTCAGAGCACTCAGTGTCTTGAGCCAGGGGTTCAGTTATCAGTAATATTCATAAATTAGTAAAGGAAAAACCCTGAGAATGTCTTGGACTGGTTCTGAGAAGGAGCAGGTGCTGTGGCAAGTTGATGAGATTAGGAAGGCCTATGGCTCAGGGTTAGATATTTCCTAGGCCTTAATATTTCTCTATTTTTAAATGTTGGAAAATATGAAAGAAAAAGAATCAATCTTAAGTGAGGAAAACTTTACAGTTCATATATGTATGTGTGCATACATATGTATATATATATATATATACATATATAACTAACTTATATAAGTATAGACTAATAAAATAACAAAGAACATTTTCCAGAGAGCGAACAAATGCTAAAAACATCTCAATTTTTATAATATGAATATTGGAAAATCTTTTTTATTAGTATATCTTATCTTCTTTTCCAAAAAATTCATCAAATTTGTTGTTTCCTTCAAAATGTAATGACATATATTGTATTCAATTATATGGAACTCCAAGTATGATAAGTTAAAACAAACTTTACAAATTGTTAAATTTCTGGATTATATGTTAAAATAATGGATTTTATTGATCATAACATTGCCTGTTTCAGGAGTACAATTCATTATTTGTTTTTAGGTAAGGGCTGGGGAAAATTTATTCTTCAATGTAAGAAAAAATATAGTGTCAGAAATGGCCGATTAAAAAGTGAGAAAATAATTTTAAATTCTCATTTGTGTGAAACTGTTAATCAATATCAGGTGCAATGTATTTGCATATGAAAGAGTCGACTAGCAATAGCATTTGCATTTACTTTTAATCTAATTTTCCCCAGAATATAATAATGAGCAGAATTTACAAGGAATTAATAAAGGAATTGTTCATTAAAAAGAAAGATCTTGAATTACACTTCTATTAGTCCGATGTGAGTTAAATTAATAGTTGAGATCAAAGACATACTGGCTAATATGGCAATTGGGATCTAGTTATTGCATCTCTTGGGGGGGAAAGTTAAAATCCGGTATTCAACTTGTATTTTGACTTCACACATTTTTGCATTTAAACATTTTGCCTCATTTAGATGAGCTATATTGTCACATCATACTGGTATAATGGGCATAGGGCCCAAGTCTTAGAGCATATACAATATGCCCTGCCTGATACCAATATATGTGAAGTCTTGGATGAGACTACTTCTGGACATGCATAGTGAGGGTGGAAGGGGCAGCATCCCCTGAGGTCAGAGCATTCAAAGGTGTCCTGCTTTTTTATTTGGCTGTTGTATGAGAACTGAGTGTGTACATAAGAGTTTCAAGTAGGAAATCTTGTGCTCCTTTTGTAACAAACTTTAATGTGAGGAGAAACAACTGAGAACTGTTGTGTACTTTCAGGTTGATGAGTAGCATTAGGCCCTTACCCATCTGACCACTATATCTCTGTTCCTGCTGTGTTTCTTCTTTCTTGATATTAGGTAAATAAATATCTTGAAACAGGAGTACCCTCGTAGTTGATAAGACTAGGAAAGTAATCAAAGTTATCTAAGGTCCCACCACAACTGAACTCCTGGAGCCAGTAGCAGTGGTAGTTGGATACTGTGAAGAAACTGCACAGAGGACCTGAGGAATTATCTGTTTCATTTAACCCAGCTGAAAAAGGAAATTACTAGTCCAAGGACTATGTCACACCCAGTGGTATGTAAAGAAGAATGTACATTGAGGGTGATGAGGGTTGAATGCAGGAGGGTTCTACTTTTATCCTTGCTGATAAACTTTGAAAAAACTAAGATATGTTAATTGATTAATTGACATTGGGAGTATATCAACTAGTTAATGGATATTGAAGAACAGGCCAGATTGGGTCTCATGATAACAAATATCCACAAACCCTTGATGGTATTATTGCTAGATTCTTGACAGAAGTAGTCATTATGCTCTGGGGACCCAATGAGCCAGTTTGAGTGTAGGTTGGAGAAATGAGCTCAGACAGGGTACTACATTTGAAATATATTCTTTGATATTATATATTTAATATTTTAAATGTTATATCAAAGGAGATTAGCAGTATGGTATCATGGGCAGTATGGTATATTCAAAGTAAAATATCTAGATTCAAATCCTTGCTCTGGCACTCACTAGCTATATGACAATAGAAAAGTGACTTTACTTGGAACCCCACAGCCTGGACTCCAGATTTCTTTTCATCAAAATGAGGTGGTTGGATTATTTGATTACTAAAATTTAGTCAATTTTAATTAATAGAGGTGTGTGGGGGGCGGGGGAGTGAGGCATGCATGATGCTAAGCATAACTCAATGGATATATTCCCCAACATTCTAGTTGACAAAAAACTCCAGATACTAAAGAAAAAAATAAATTTTGGGAATAAAGCTTATTGATTGAAATATTTATTTGTTTTGTTTTTGGTTTTTTGCAGGGCAAGAGGGTCAAATGACTTGCACAGGATCACAGAGCTAGTAAGTGTCAAGTTTCTGAGGCTAGATTTGAACTCAGGTACTCCTGAATCCAGGGCCAGTGCTTTATCTACTGCACCACTTAGCTGGCCTTGTTTATTGGAATATTTAAATTTAAATTGAGGAAATAATTGAAACCCTTGTTTGTGAGGTACGGATATGAACTTTACAATCATGAAATGGATGACATCAATCCTTACAAATAATCTGAAATCACATAACCCAAATGGTAACTATATATGTTAGGGTTGCAATTCTCATTGTGGGAGTTAGAGCTATCATTTCACAATTCTTCAAAAGAAACCATGACATATTTTTTGGGGGCGGGGCAATAAGGGTTAAGTGACTTGCCCAAGGTTACACAGCTAGTAAGTGTCAAATGTATGAAGCCGGATTTGAACTCAGGTCCTCCTGAATCCAGGGCCGGTGCTTTATGCACTGCGCCACTTAGCTGCCCTCCATGACATATTTTTGAGATCAAGCTTTTATCTGAATAAACTTGAATATAGAGGTCTCTTATTCATGTGAATATTATCTACACCAGCATCTCTTAATTTGGTGTCAATGAATTTAATTTTTTTTTCTTTTTTCTTGTTTTTATTATTTATTTATTTATTTTTAAATTAATAAAGTATTTTTTTCCGTTACATGTAAAGATAGATAGTTCTCAACCTTTGTTTATACAAGCTTTACAATTTCAGATTTTTCTCCCTCCCTCCTCTCCCTCCCCCCTCCTCTAGACGGCAGGTAATCTGATATAGGCTATATATATATATATATATATATATGTGTGTGTGTGTGTGTGTGTGTATATATATATATACACACATATACATACACATACATATATATACACATACATATATATACACATATATATACATATACACATACACGTAATAACATTAATCCTATTTCTACATTAATCATGTTATAAGAGAAAAAAATCAGAGCAATGATGGAAAACCTCAAAATAGAAAAAAACCAACAGCATCAAAAACAAAAGAAATAGTATGGTTCATTTAGCATCTATACTCCGCAGTTCTTTTTTTTTTTTTTTTTCCTGGATTTGGAGATCCTCTTCCATCATGAGTTCCCTGGAACTCTTCTGTACCATTGCATTGGTGAGAAGAATATAGTCCATCACAGTAGATCAACACTCAATGTTGATGTTACTGTGTACAATGTTCTTCTAGTTCTGCTCATCTCACTCATCATCAGCCCACGCAAGACCCTCCAGGTTTCTCTGAACTCCTCCTGCTCATCATTTCTTACAGCACAATAGTATTCCATTGTATTCATATACCACAACTTGTCCAGCCATTCCCCAATTGATGGGCACCCCCTCAACTTCCAATTCTTTGCCACCATGTAAAGAGCAGCTATAAATATTTTTGTACATGTGGGTTTAAATTGTTTTTTGATAACTGCATATAATTGGTTTTCTTTGTATCCTATGCATTTTACTTTATTCATTTAAAAACATTGTTCTCAGAAAAGTTTCACCAGTCAGACAAAGGGGTCCATGACACAAAATGGTTAAGTATCCTGGCTCTATAAAAAGTAAATAGCAACTATCTATACCTCCTTGCCCCATGTGAGTGTCAACCATGTGGTCCAGAGGAAAGACTCTGGAATCAGTGGCATGTTATGCCTTCCTTTAATGTTTTTACTTGCCTAAAGGATCTTGGGCTTGTCACATCCTTACTGAGCCTCAGTTTCTTCATTTGTAAAGTGAGAAAATTCCATAAATCTATAAGCCTAACCATAAGCCTGAAAGTATATTTTTCCCTGCTTCAGAAAATAAATGAGTTAGAGTCTTGCACTGAAACTTTTCAAAAGCGTGCATACTTAGAATAAAAGCTATTCAACACTACAATTAGAAAATGAGGTCTTTTAAAATGTTTTAATGCAATTGGATTTTCCTTTTGTTGAAGAGAGCAAAATGCTAAGACAAATTATAAGGCAAAATACAAATAATTACACTTTACTAAAACAAAAGAATGCCTAAAATACTATTTCCCAAGGTGTTTGTTGGGTGATGAAGCTGGGGCTCTGGCTTGGAAAAGGAGGCTTAGTTATGAATATGCCAACAGCAGAAAATACAAATGGCCTAGAAGTGTATATTAAAAAGGGAAAATTCAGGAGAAGAGGATGGTTACAGAAGCAGCCTGGGAGACAGGTCAATTGGAGAGATAGCAGGGGGAGAGCTCAGACTGACCTAATGATGTAGAAAGTTTAGGCAGTTGAAATAACTTGAAATAAGACATTTATAGAAAGAGACTCACACTTAAAATTGAACAAAATAGCTACAGGGAGATAAAATGTGACTCACCATGTATCTAATCAAGGGGTTACATGAAGAGTACAGATTTATTGTTCATTTTGTTATACAGTTATAATCTATATGGTACTTATGATATTATTATAGGGAGAAATAGAAATCATTTTAGGGCTCAGCCTGTTCCTTGGAAAACCAATGAGTAAGGAAGGAATCATTTAATTCAATCTGAGCAATACTTATAAAGCATCTACCATTGTATGAGGTATTATGCCATATTCTGGGGATAGAAAAACAGAAAAATAACAATTGTACCCTCAAGGAGATTATGTTCTACCAGAAGACCCTTCTTCAGAGGATTGAGTAAGAAGATACACTCCCACTCTTTAGGTTTAATTATACTTGGAAGATATTAGTTGATTATGGACTCAGTCCTGCTTAGAAGATTATCATGTAATGATCTAATAAATGTCTCACTCCTTACATACTACCCATCTCAGGGTATCCTCATGTGTCAACAAAAAGCTCAAGTGAAGAAATCTCTTCTATCAAAAGAGGAAATATTCATTCATGCCATGTATTTATTGTTGTTTTGTTGTTGTTGTTGTCTTTCATTTTCAAAGAGGACCAATATCATCAAGGGGTGATATCTTGACTCAAGCCTGAATTAGATTTCAGTGAGGCAGAGTTGCACACAAAGTTGTCAGCCTCAGTTTCTCTTCCAAAGTCACTGAAGTCCAGTGGCAGGACAAAGTTCTACCCAGGATACAGTGAAAGACCTTGGTGTTCTTGATACTTGCTTTACGTTCTCCATAGTGCCTATTTCAGTTGTTTTCATGGCTCTTCTAATAAATTGTTTTTATTGGCCCATTCTGTCAGAGAAAGTCTTCACATGCTTAGGGTAGATATTTCCCTAACTCACTGACAGGTTTGAAGCCTATCAGTTACCCTCAACATGGATTAGCTTGTCTGTGGACAGGGTTTGACTCTAAGAAGTTGTAGCAGGGTCTATCATAGAGCCTTCTGAAGCCAAGTATGTAACTACTCTCTTGGGGTCAGAAGCTCCTTAATCTGGAGTGAATTCTATAAATCCTGGTGAGCAAATTCTCTTGGAAAATCTCTGGAGTAGGAAATAATTACTAACATCCAGTCTCTTACTCATCAAAGGACTTTATTGAGAGTCAGTGTGGTATATTGAATAAAATGGCAGACATGAAGCCAAGAAGGCCTTGGTTCAAATTCCACCTCAGACAATTTTAAGCTGTGTCACCATGCGTAAGTCACTTAACCTCCACTTCCTTCAGTGTCTTAAGCTGTAACATGAAGGGAGTTGGATTTAGTGACTCCTAAGGTCTTTTCCAGGTCTTTTTACATACTCCTGTGATTTAATGTGTAACATCAAGTGGGCTTTCCTTGGGAAATAGTCCTTCATATTTGCTTTTGGAATTAGAAAGAGAAATGAGAACTCTGGGCTTAATCATCTGCCCTTGTCAGTCTGACATATTGATTGAAGAGCAAAATATTTACTGGGAGCTGGGAGAGGGAGTGTGGAACCACATTATCTCATACCTGCCCTAACAAGTTCATCATCAGTCCAACTCTACTAACAAGTATAACACCATTTTCCATTTTGTATAATTTGATGAATTTCTTCTACTTAAGCCCATAATTTCAAAACATGTAAGGTTAAGTTGAAATCTGAAGTACCTAACAAAGTATAAAGTATATGTAAAATGTTAAGAAGAAGAATAATGAGTGTTATAGACAAAGGAGTTCCTTTACAAGGTATCATAGTCTTTCTTAAATAAAAATAAAAATAAAGTACTTCAGTTGCTAAAAGCAAGAAGTAAAAATGTGGGCAGCTAGGTTGCATAGTGGATAGAGTATTGGACCTAGAGTCAGGAAGACTTATCTTTATGAGTTCAAATCTGGTTTCAGAGACTGTGTGACCCTGGGCAAGTCACTTAACCCAACTTGCCTTAGTTTCCTCATCTGCAAAATGATCAGGAGAAGGAAATGACAAATTACTCAAGTATCTTTGCCAAGAAATCACCAGATGGAGTCATGAAGAGTCAGACATAACTGAAAACAACTGAACAACACCAATAAAAACAATTGTTTCATAAATTGGAGTAATGTCTATTTGTTAGAATACTCTTAAGTAATGGATTGAAAACGTATTCATTCATATGTGCACTAACTTCATCCAGCCTTTGCCTGGTAGTAAAGTAATCAATTCAAGCAATGCTAGCTTTAGGCTGTTCAAAAAACTCTTTTATGAAGTAGTTTGAATGTCCCTTTGGCAGATACATACAGTCCTTAGGCATTCTCTTTCCCAAGAATTTGGCTCCAACCTCATGTTGTCCTTTGTTAGCTTAAAGTTGGTTCCTTTCTTCTGACCCTAACATATTAGTCAACATTTTTTGCACAGATACTGAGAAGGGTGGGTGAAGTGGTTGTGATGAAAAACTATGAGAGACACGAGTTTCTGGGTAATTAATGATCAATTTATTAATTAGGACAGCCAGCAATCAATAAATTGATAGTCATTTATCTCAGGAATTAAAGACATAACCATGGAGAGCCTGAAAATCTTAAATACTTTTGTAAAAGGGAATGCTCCTGAAAAGTGAAAATCAACCCTGATTGGTGGACATTTAATGAGGAAGTGGTCTAGAAGTTTTCAGCTTCTCCTGCTGAGAACTTGGCTTGATCACAAGACTCAGCCACCTCCAGTTATCTGAACAAGGAACTCCATCTCCATCCAGACCACTCTGGTTTTCTCCTTCATAAGCTGAATTACTCTAAACTCTAATGGAGGGGGACAAAGAAAGGGGTTCTTTTCCCTGGAGTAAGAACTACCCTAGACTGGATTCTGTTTACATTCTAAACAGAAGTCAGGTCTTCTAGTTGGGTGGTGTTCCGCCCAAGATTGAAGAGCATGTTCCTTGAGGGTTAGGACAATCTCATCAGTCATGACCTTTAGAGATTGACTTTTTATAGGGCTTGGGTCTAAAATGAGGAAATAAAGAAGAAAAGCCTTGATCCTAATTTTATAATTCGTTATTCACATAATAGTAAAATAATTTCTTTCATGGGTGAAGGAGTTAGGAAAATAAAAAAAGAAGAAAGGCATAAAATATAGGAAGAGAACATTCTAGATAAGAAACAATGATGGCAATATTATCCAGAGGCAGAAGTTATTAAGAAGTTGAAATGTTGGGTTATGGGTTGGGGGTATGTGGCAATGAGAAGCCTGCATTGATAATAGAGAAGAAGAAAAGCAGAAACAGAGTCAGAAAACTGACCAGCCTTTTGTTCTAGACACGTAAACAGCCACCTCACTACTGTGTTCTTTCAGTCAAAAGGCTTCTCTGCAATACAATTCAGAACAGGAAGTGTCCATCAGACACCTACCCCTCAATACTGTAGCCCATGAAAACATGAGACATCTCAGTGATGACAAGCCCAGCCACAATACAGCAGAGTACAATAGCATATACAAGCAGTATGACAGTTTATTGTACTATTTGAAACCATTCTTCAGGATGGATTACAGTCTCCCTCTCATGCAGAGCAAAGGGCAGAAACAGACAAACAAAAAATGTTGTGATAACCTATAAGAGAAAACAGGCACCTGAAAATGGCTCAAAAAGGTCTCACAGAAAAATGTTGCTACTTCAGTAAAACATTGGTTCATGTGCCCTGCTTGATATCAAGTCACAGAAAGGACAGCTGTTGATATGGCTTCAGAAGTGTGGAGTGATGCCCATATGTGTTTCATATGAGTGGTTAACAGTGGAAAAAAAACCAAACAAAACAAAATCCAAACGCAAGGCTTCCACATTTTCTAATTTGGTGGCAAGACCATGACCCTTTTTTAAGAGCCATAGGAGGCAAGGCCACTGGACACAAATGAGGATTGCTAACATGCCTATACTACAGATTTCCTGAATTTTATAATTCACCTTACTTGCAGCCTGGCTCCTCTCCATATGTTTGCCTGCTATGATTCAATTCATTGCCTGTGTCTTACTTTGCTGGCTGCTTTGTTCTGCTATAGGTCATCAGTTTATCATTTGTTTATCCATCAGCCTACCAGGGTCATATCCCTGTGTTTGTACTTCAGATTTGCTTAATATAATCAGTATTTAGTTCCCACCCCCAATCCCATCTGAATCCTAGTACCTGATCATTGGGTTCTCTCATTTATACATGTTCTTCACATCATAGTGATATAAACTTGGCTCATTGTCCAGTACTAATACTGGCACCCACCAAAGCTGTAGGTCTCTGCTTCTTCTTCTGAGACCTTTGTTAATTTGTCACTTTCATGGCTCAAAATCACATTATTACATCATTATATCATTGTTACATCCATTTTTCTAACCTAGCTATTGACTGCTTTTGTGTATATTCTCAAATGTTTATCAACAATTTCAGTGGAAATAATAGCATAAAGACAAATCTAGGTAGTCATACCTCATTTAAGAACAGTTATAGGATTTGGTAATAAAACAAAGGTAAAAACCTACTTTATGACAAGGAAAAAGAAGAGAATCAAGAAAGAAAAGGGCCAATTCTTTGGTGGAGATGATGATAGAGAAAAAAGAGGGGAAGGAACAAGCATTTATTAAGCACCTACAATATATGCCTGCCACTATGCTAAGTGTTTTACAAATGTTATCTGATTTGATCTTTACAGCAACCCTCGGAGGTAGATGCTATTATTATTATCATTCCCATTTTACAGTTGAAGAAATTGAGTCAGACAGAAGTTGTGATTTTTTTCCCTAGCTGATTTTTCACACAGCTGGTAAGTGTCTGAGACTAAGTTTGAATGCATTTCTTTCTGACTCCAGGCCCACCTATGCCACCTAGCTTCTTGAAGCAAAAACCAAAAAAAAAAAAAAAAAAAAAAAAGGAACAAACCTCCATGTAATTTCAGTGTTATAGCTAAAGATATATAGGAAGCAGACCTATTCAACATTTATATTACCTTTATTTTACTTTGCCAAGGAGAACAGTCTTTAAATTGGAAAGGACAGAACAAAACTGATAAAAAAGGATGTTGAAACTCAAGATAAGTAAAGTAATTTTATCAGTGGCAAGGGCAACTGGTCATCTTTGGTGAGTTCAAGTCACCAGATTTAGATGAAGTATATAGCAGGGTGTTGAAAGAACTGGGGAATGTGATTGTTGAGCTAGGACTTTGATCACTGTGAGTGATCTTTCAAAGAGCATTTAGAATGGAAGAAGTGCAGAAGGTCTGAAGAAGGGAAAATGTTATCCTAATTTTTCAAAAAAAGGAAAGAGTTGAATTTTCCAACTATAGGTTTGTGAGCTTGACTTTGATTCCCAGAGAAATTCTAAAACATTATTACACATAAGAGTAGTGCAATCTAGAAGTGGAAGCAATGACTCTAAAGATAGAGTACAGCTTTATTAATGTCACGCTAAACTGACCTTATTACCTTTGTGATCAGGTTACTAAACTCATAGATCAGAGGAAGGTTATGCATATTTTAATCTAGAATTTTACCAGCAGAGAACTTGATAAAGTCTCTCATGATATTATTATATAACAAGATGGAAATACATAGACTAGCTGTTAGAATTACACATCACTTTCACATTTGTTTAATGCCTGGACCCAAAGAGTAGTCAACTTGGAAGACAGCTGCTGGAAGCTGTTCTTCTGCCTGTAGAAATTAATATTCTGATCACCTCAGATTTAATCATAAATGGCACATTCATCAAATTTGCACATGTCATAATGTTAGAAGTTCACATAGAGGAAGAAAAACTGTGTATCACACAAAAAAGATCTCAACAGGCTAGACCATTGGGCTAAATATATTAGAAATTTAATATGGATTGATTCATGAAAAGTAGTATAACTTTTGAATAGAAAAAGTATATCAACTTTTAAATATAAAATAGGGGAGATGTAATTAAACAGCAGCTCATTTGAGAAAGTATCTTGGAGTTATAATTACTGCAAGTTTAGTAGTGATAAACGCTGTGACATGGAAGCCAAAAAAAAGTTGTGATAATATGTGAATGAAGGAAGGAAGGAATGAAAAATAATTTAAGGTATAGTTTCTATGACTAGGAAGGTAATAGCCTCATTCTGTTGTCTCCTGGTCAGACAATTTGTTTATTCTGGTCAGTCTTGTGTTCAGTGCAGGGCACTACTTTTTAGGAATAACTTTGATAAGCTGGAGAGTATCCAAAGATTGGAAAAGGACAGGAAAAAAGCAGGTTGGTTAATGACTTTGAGATCATGCCACATCAAGAGGAATTGAAGGAACCAGGGATATATACCCTAAAGAACACTGAGATAGGTGATGACAGCTATATCCAAGTATTTGAAGTATTAACATAAGGAAGAGGGAAGGGAAAAGAAGGCAAGGGAAGGGAATAAGCATTTATACAGTACCTACTATGTGCCAGGCTCTATGCTAAGGAATTTAAAATCTATTATCTCATTTGATACTCACAGCAACCCTAGGAGTTGCTATTATTATATGCATTTTACAGTTGAGAAAGTTGAGGCAAACAGATGTTAAGTGACTTGCCCAGGGTCCCAGCTAATAAGTGTCTGAGACTGAATTTGAATTCTGGTCTTCCTGACTCCAAGAATCCACTCCTATCCACTGTTCTTCTGTTTGACTCTAGAAGCCAAAATTAGGAGCAATGATTGGAAGTTTAGGAAAGGAAGATTTTTATTTGATGTCAGGAAAAGCTTCACGAATAAAGTTACCCAAAAGTAGAATTGTCTACTTTGGCAAGAATGGCGGGGGTGGGGAAAGAAAGCAGTTAAGGGAAGTAGGTCAAGAGATAGTTCCCAATCATTGCAAGGAAAGACAACTTGAGAATTTCTTAGGGACATTAACATGTTGATTTTTGTTCAACTATGAGCTGAACTAGGTGACCTCTGAAGTTCTTTGCAACTCTGGGATTCTTTTAAAGAAATCCATGACCATATGATGCAAATTCGAATTAGACTGGGAGCGTAGAGTTATATCAAGGTAAATAATGACTAATGATAACTAAAACCATATATAACATACACTTGTGAAATTAATATTAGTACAGATTTATTTCACTATGGATTTTTCCTATTACCTAAACACTCAAAAATATTCACTTAAATAAGCTATTTGAAGCCAAAGTATATTATAAGTATTTCATGAAATGACAAAAATCTTTACCCACTGCACATACTTTAAAGTAAAATATACATAAAATATTTAAATAAATTGTATATCATCCCATATATATATATATATATATATCATCATCAAATTTTATAACTCAATTATTTTTCCATTTCAAAGTTTACAATACTTATTCAAGAGTGTGACTATCAAGGTGCCAATCATTATCTACCATTGTTGATATTTTGCTTAGTTTTATTTTTTTTGATTATATAACAGATGCTAATGCCAAAGAACTCTTCAAAGACTGGCCTTCATATAATGACAATGAGGGTTATTTGGGTACTCAAAGGTTCACATTGGCTAAGCCTATAATAACAGCCTCTCAAAGAAACAATAAACTCTGAGTTCCAT
Organism: Dromiciops gliroides; assembly: GCF_019393635.1. Classification (NCBI taxonomy): domain Eukaryota; kingdom Metazoa; phylum Chordata; class Mammalia; order Microbiotheria; family Microbiotheriidae; genus Dromiciops; species Dromiciops gliroides. Next base: position 329,713,602 of record NC_057864.1, on the reverse strand, counting down.
ACAGAACTACATTGGCATGGCCAATTTTAGGAGCACTCTTTTAACTATGTAGGATTATATCTGGGAACTGATGAGTTTGCAAGCATTCTTGATTCTGACCACTTTGCACAAAGGTTCCTTGCTTTGAGATAACCTGCTCCTAGTTTATAAGAGTTAGTTTGGTGAGTTGTAGAGCTCCTGTTTGGTTGTTGTTGTTGTTATTGTTAGAAGGCATATGGTTGGGGTGTGTAAGTATGTGTGTGGTTTTGTAATGACAAAATTGAAGTATGTCAAGAGCATTTGCTTCAGTGTTTTGTAGGTCCTCATTCCTGCACTGGTGAATCTTGTATTGAAGTCAGAGAAAACATTGACTTTCACAAAACATGGAGATAAGCTAGAAGAAAAAAATCTTAGGACAATATTTTTTTTAATATTATGAGGCTTGAAGGCAAATAAGCAGAGAAGTAGAGAATCATAATTTTAGACTTGGGAGGAACCTCCAAGGTCATCTAGTCCAACATGTAACTGAATAGGAGTCCCTTCTACACCTCCCCAATAAGTGGTTACTCAGATTCAGTACAATGACCTCCAATGAATGAGAACTCAATCCTATGGCACTTTTAGACTGCTCTAATTGTTGGGAAATTTTTCGTTGCCTAGAGCCTGTCCTTCCCTCTGCAACTGCTATTCATTGTTGCCAGTCCTGTACTATTTTCAAGTAGCCTGACTAAGAGTAAGTCAGAAATCATACAGTGGTATAATGAATTTGACCAAAAACTTTTAGATAGGCCATTCTCAAATTAAAAGGGGATGTTCTGGGTTGGAAGATATCTTTATCTTGTTGGGCCATGATCCCATAGCATCAGGATCTTTGCCTAGAGAAGGGATGATGGCCCAAGATAGGTTCCAGGAACTATTATTAGAATCAGTAACTTAGGAAACTCAAGTACTATTTAGACTGGACTGGACTAGATTATTTTATTAATACATAATTAAATTGGCCTGTTGCATTTGATTCAAATATTCAAATTAAATATTTGCTTTTCCTTTGCTAATATGCCCTAGAAAAAGGCTTTCGTGGTTGAAAATGCATGGAGTTGAGGATAGAAAGAAGAGGGAAAAGATATCAGAACTGGGCATCCAGTTATGATTTCAGTGGTTAGAGAAGGTGAAAAACTAATTAATGATCAGGGACAGCAGTTCCCTGAAGCTAAACAGTCAAGCAGGCTCAGTTACCAAGAAAGGTCAGGAAGAGCAGTGCCTCAAGTTAAGGTTCTACAAAAGCTTAGATAAAAGCAAAAAAAAATGAAAGTTCCGGGGCCAAGGGCCATGGTCTCCTGGACCATTTCCAAGTGGAATGACTGCTGTTCTGGGAAACCAACCAGGTTCAGCAACTTCCAAGGCCCAGAGCTGGATCTTTCACACTGCTCTGACCGTGAAGAGCAAATGAAACAATATATGTGAAAGCACTTAGCAAACTGTAAGGAATTATTAAAATAAAAAGTAGAAAGCATACATAGAAGGTATAAATAAAATATAAAAGAAAATCCTTTAAAAATTAATCTCCATTAGAATTGAATCAAGCCAAGTTATAGTTTTCAAGTATGCAGTGCTAAGAACCCTACTGCAGGAATTTTTATCTTGGGATGGGTGAGTTTGGAGTCCTTTGATTTCAAAGGTCCGTGAACTTAGATAGGAATAAAAATACATATTTACTTTCATTAATCTCTAAATTAAATTTATCATTTCCTTTGAATTAAAAAATATTGTGAGAAAGGACCCATAAAAAAAGCTTAGGAACTCCTGCTATTAAAAAAAAAGTTAATCAGATATAGACTGTAGAAGTACTTTGTGCCTCAGAGAGGCCTATATATTTAAAAGTTGTAAACAATGAAATTGATAAAAATTTAGATAGCTTCAGAATCATGATTAAGAGTGGTAGGCAAGGGGGCAGCTAGGTGGTGCAATGGATAAAACACTGGCCCAGGATTCAGGAGGATCTGAGTACAAATCCGGCCTGAGGCACTTGACACTTACTAGCTGTGTGACCCTGGGCAAGTCACTTAACCCCCATTGCCCCAGAAAAAAATACAAAAACAAGAAAACAAATAAAAAAGAGTGGTAGGCAGCTACTTATCTCATGTAATTCAAGGGGCATGGAGCATTCCTGGCACCTAAAGACCTCCCCCACCTTGTATCACAGTGACTTAGAGATTTATTCTTTTTTAGTTTTAAAGACCTTTTCACTATCAAGATTCCTTTATGAAAATGCAAGTACTCCTGGAAACCCAGCAATTTAACCGATTATCAGCTAAAACCTTAGGAGGGATTAGTCAGCTGCTGGCTAAGAAAAAGGCCCTGCAGAAATGGGGACACAGGATAGATAAATAGGTGCCAAGAGTCCAGAAAAAGTTACACTAAGTGGAGATGTAAGGATGTCAAAGAAATAAATAAAAATCTCCTCTATCATCTGGCCAAGCAGCTTATTGGGAAGGCATCTAGTACTTTTGCATAAGTTCTCCCAAGTACACTAATTATATACCTGATCAGAGAAGCAGTTATAGTGTAGCGAATAGAGGACTAACCCTGGAGTAAGAAAATCCTAGGTTTGAATCCTGTTTTTGATACACACTGGCCATCTATCATAGACACTTACCATGGGTATGTAACAATCTCTCAGGCCCCTCTGCCCCACCCCAGTCAACTTTCTAAGATAATAATTTGAAAAAGGATTGCATTGGTGGGGAGTTTTCATGCCAAAATTTATGTATACCAATTGAATCAGAGGCGTGTACAAATAAATAAACAAATGTATTATATGTGTTTATATGTGTATATGCATCTATATCTCTATACCTATATAGATTTGTGTATGCATATGTACACATAAATATATACATATGTATAATACACATACATGTAAGTACATTTATGTGGGTTGCGAAGAATAATTCATACTTAAATATTGTGTACACACATATGTGTTTATTTCTGTATTTACACATGAATATATGTATACAATACACTGTAATACATTAGTCCTAATTCACATAAGTTGTTACATTGAGTCCAATTTTTATTTATAATGAAAAACCATTACATGTATATTTACATATATGTGTACACACACACACTTGTGTGTGTACCTTTTTGTTCTTAAAAAATTATAATTGGGTCTATGACTCCTTGACCTCCTGAGAGATGATTCCTTTTTTAGAGAGACAGACACTTTACACATACCATGCTAATACTGAGTAAGAAGGAAACAAAAATGTGCAAAGTTTTGGCCATGTACAGAAACAGTTACATTGCACAGTGGTTAGAATACTAGGCCCAATGTCAAGAAATACCTAAATTTAAATCCAGCCTTAGACATTTTCTCACTGTGTAATCTTAGGCAAGTCATTTTACCTCTGTTTCTCGGTTTCTACAACCATAAAATGGAGATATTAATAACATCTACCTCCAAGGTTGTTGTGAGGATAAAAGGAATTAATGTTTGTAAAGCACTTTGTACAATGCCTGGAACAGACACAGGCACCACACAACTATTATTTATATATATGTAATATATGTATAAGTATATATACACCCCTTTGTGGTTTTTTATCTATTTGTAGAAGTGAATGTATCTCATGGGCAAATTAGTGTCATGCTACAACTTTCAGCTTTTGCTTCCCTTCCCCCCTCCAAAGCTATTTATAACCATACTCCTTCTAATACAATGGCTCAGTGGATAGAGCACTGGCCCTGGATTCAGGAGGATCTGAGTTCAAATCCAGCCTCAGACACTTGACACTTACTAGCTGTGTGACCCTGGACAAGTCACTTAACCCCAATTGCCTCACCAAAACAAAAACAAACAAACAGAAAAACAAACTAATACAACTCCATGGGAGGAAGGAAAATCAGGGTCACTACTCATTTTCACTGAGAAACACACAGTGAGAAACATCTAAGGCTTGATAAATACCATATTTCAGAGGATCCCATGATCATAAATTTAGAGCTAGAATAGACCTTACAGGTCATCTTTTCCAGCCTCTTTATTTACAGTTGTGGAGTATATGGGTCTTCAGAGAGGACTAGCATCTCTGTTTCGAGGGTTTGCTGGGCCCTTTTCAGTGCTGCTTATCTACCTTTGGTATCCATTTGCAACTACCTCCCACCTCTGGCGGCCACACCCCAGTAAACCATATTGGCTAAATTAGGCTGAGGGTAACTGAAAGACCTCAAACACATCAGTGAGTTAGGGGTATGCCTACACCAAGCAGGTGAAGACTTTCCCTGGCAGAATGGGCAGGTGAGAACAATTTGTTCCAAAGGCCATGAAGATGGCTAAAGGAAGTATTTTACAGTTGTGGGAAACCAGGCTAAAAGAGCTTAATGAATTCACTGAGGATCACACAGCTAGTAAGGGTCATATGTAGGAACTGGACCCAAATCTTCATGATTCCACATCTAGCCCTTTACCTTCTCTGCCATGACTGTTGAATCTGAAATGTTAACATTTATGAGAAACGAAGTGCACATGAAATAGTATATTTTACATGAAAGAAGACTCAACTAGGAATCAAAATATCTGGGTTTTAGGTCCAAGACTGCCATTGACTCATTCATTATACAACCTTGAAAAAACACTTCTCCTACTTAACTCAGTTAGGGTGATTTCATGAGAAGATGAAAGTGCTTTGGGAAACAAAAAGGGGCTACATAGATGTCAGTTTCTATTAATATAGAATGGAAACAGTTAATATAAAGTAACAGGAATATGAAATGTATGGCTATACATGTACAAGGTCAAGAAAATCATCTTTCTGAAATTCATGCTTCATAGACAATCATTTTTTTCTTCTAACATCTGTAAACAGCAGCTACATTTTTAAAGGTCAGATTGGTTTTATTCTATTAGCTCTACATAAGATAATCTCTTACGGTTGCAATTAATTACATTGTCAACAAGGCTAAATTATAAAATTTCAAAGGAAGGAAGGAAAAAATATAAATAAGCTCAAGAAGTGTTTGGATAAATTCATGTTAGATAGCTACATACTGGGTGCTGACAAGGGGGAAATCAAGGATGCTGAGACTTTCATTAACTTTGAGGTTAATATAATGGAAAAGTAAGCATAGGATGTTCTTCTATATAACATTCCTCAGTGCCTTTATCAGAGACAGAATCTAGGACTGGCTGCCGTGTTGTTCTGATCAATACAAGAGCTTTTATGTTTTTGTATTCTGACATGGCAATACTAATTAATATTTTTATAATTCTTTAAGATTTGCAAAGAGCTTTATGTACCTTATTTCATTTGATCCTTACAACCACCCAATGAGGTAGATGCTATTATTATCCCTATTTTATGGAAGAGGGAATTGAGGCTGAGAGTGGTCCAGTTAAGTAATAAGATCATAGATTTAAAGCTGGTATGGATCTTAGGGGAGAATCAAGTCCAACTTTTTCATTTTATAAGTGATGAAACTAAAAAAAAGAAGATATTAAGCAACTTGCACAAAGCCATACATATAATTAAGTGTCTGAAGCACAATTTAAACTCTATTCTTTCTAACTCTGTCAGTACTCTCTCTCCCATGTCACCTAGATGCCAATTTGTGATAATTTCATATTTTGAAGATAACATACGAATCTTTCAGTCAGAGGGTCCTCAAAATGTAATCCAAAGACAACTTGGTGAATGTCAAGGGACCTCTGTGGTAAGATTTTAATTTAAATCCACATTAACCTGTGGAGTTTAGAGTTTTTGTTTTCCTCAGCATCAATAGAAAGCATTCATTACTGACTACCTTCTCTATGCAGAACTTTAAAATAAATGTTGTCTTAGGTGCTATAATACACCTATTCCAGGATTCTGTCTTTGATAGAGGCCCAATAGGACATTTTGATGTATGAGTATGAGTATTTGAAAGGACTGATAGTGATTGTTCTATATTTGGATTATTCTCTAAACACATCCTAAGGATTTTTCTTAATGGTGAAGCTGGATTTCAGTAAATTCCACCCCTAGATATGGAAGAAATAAGTCATATGTGGATAGCTAAAAGCAGTGAGTTGGTTAGAACATATGGCTGGGTCATGAGCTGGTGTCTAAATTTTCTAAATGTTTGTCATTTCCATTCTTTACTTTCTACTGAGAGATACTAGGGGATATAATAGTCTTTGAGGAAGATTTCATGGACCAGATAAAGGAAATGGCATAATGGAAGTCTGGACTTATTGTACTAAGTCATATAGTCTTGAGCAAGATGCGGGGCTCACAGTTTGGGATAGTAGTACAGAAGGGTAAAGCTATTTATCATACTATAGCAAGGGAATTTACTTCAGGAAGACTAATTAAGACAAAGAGGATGGGTCAAGAAAGAGAAAGAGATTCTAGGTTTAAGTGTGTAATACATCTCCAGGAGGGTGAGGGAGCTACCTCCCAAATTGAGGTAGAAAAATATAAAGCTTAATAGGGAGGAATAGTTTTTGAGGCTAAATAGAAAAAGGTCTTTCTTATTAAGGGAACTGAGGGAGCAGTGATGTTATTGTATAGATTCATGACCAGATAGAATGGAGTAAGGGAATTAATTATTTGATCCTTATAGCTGGGAAGCCTAGGAGAACGCTCTGTGGGCTTTGTTGCCTTGAATTGCTGCATACACAACTAACATTTAAGGCAAGTAGATTCCAGAAGGCTTGAGCCATCTAATAGACTTGCCAAACTGAATCCATGAGAAAAAACAATAATAACAACAACAAAAATAGTATTCTAATATCCAGGCTAGTTTGGATTGGGCCAGCTGACACCAAGAATAAGATCTGGTTCAAAGAAATCAAACAGCAATGAAGAACCATGGAAGTCATCTTTTCTTCAAAGATTTTTGAAGCTTGACCTAGCAATAATTGTATCACCAAAGGAATATTGAGGCTTGTGGAATTTATTCATGTATACAGAATTTTCTATAGTTTTTTTTAAATGTGAGTTTTCTTCATGTGCTTCTATATTTTGATATGGATGGTCTAATTCTAATCTTTAAAGGAATAAGGATGGGTTCCTTTTGTTTATTAGCATACAATGATTCACAACACTTTTCCTTTCATTACATTTTTTTTCTTTTAGTGAGGCAATTGGGGTTAAGTGACTTGCCCAGGGTCACACAGCTAGTAAGTGTTAAGTGTCTGAGGCCGGATTTGAACTCAGTTACTCCTGACTCCAGGGCCGGTGCTCTATCCACTGCGCCACCTAGCTGCCCCCTTTCATTACATTTTAATGTGTTAAAGGAATCTTCATCTTTAATATGATTCTTTCCTCTTAGAACTTTGACATTGAAATGATCATGACTATCACTATCCTAACTTTCAACACTCAAATTTGTTGAATGTTCATCAAAACGTATTTTGAAATGCAACATTTTTTGTTATAAAGGCATAGAAATTCATCAGAGGGAGGGGTACTAGAGAATTTTAAAAAATAAGTAATAAGTATTTTGATATGTTATATGCAAATGGTAAATTTTTTAAAACGATTCTGCAAAAAAAATGATTCTGCAAATATTCTACTGGAAATGTTAATCACGGCTAGGAATGGTGGTATATGTCTGTAATCCTATATACCAGAGAGGCTGAATCTGACAAATCTTTTGAGGTCTGTCATTCTGAGCAGCAATGGATTCAGCTTAGTGTCCATACTAAATCTGGCACTGATAGGGTGAGCCTTTGGGAGGGAGAGAAGTACTAGGTTGCCTGTGGAGATGGAAATTCTCCTGTATCAGGAACAGAGGCTCTTTTACAGATTAGTGTAGAATCAGGCCCATGTGTAGGCTTCCAATAAACCAGGGACATTCAGCCTTAGTGAGACAGGAAGACCCAGTCTTAAAAATAAACCAAGGAATAAAGAAACAAAACAAATAACTAAACTGTAATAAATGGTAATAAATTTATGCTTTTATATTTGAAATGTTTAAAAAATAAGAAACTAAAAATGTTATTTTCAAAGAAATCCATCTACATAAGTCACATGGCCTATATACACACGACATTCCTTTAAACACTAATTCTTAAAAAATTACAAAATAAGACAAAAATATTAGAATTATTAAAGGATAGCAGTTGTATTATTAAGTTAATGCTAATAACAAGTCTCTACTATCATGCCCTCATGTGTTGGGTTTTGCTCTTCTTCTTTTTTTTTTGTGGGGCAATGAGGGTTAAGTGACTTGCCCAGGTCACACAACTAGTAAGTAAGTGTCAAGTTTCTGAGGCTAGATTTGAACTCAGGGCCTCCTGAATCCAGGGCCAGTGCTCTATCCACTGTACTGCCTAGCTGCCCCTGCTTCTCTTCTTAAAATCTCTGTTTATCAGAAACTTGACTCCTGCAGCCCCATTGCAAATAGAAGATGAGTTACTTCTTTCATGTCACAATTTGGTTTCCCTGGATGTGCCTTGTACAGAACTTCCCCGAAAAATTTTCATGGCCATTGCTAGTATTTTAGGTAGAAAGGTGGCACAGTGGATTAAGTGTCAGTCCTGGAGTCAGGAAGACTCATCTTTGTGAGTTCAAATGTAGCCTCAGACGCATTATCTGTGTGACCCTGGGCAAGTCACTTAACCCTGTTTGCCTGTTTCTTATCTGTAAAATGAGCTGGAGAAGGAAATAGTGAACCACTCTAGTATCTTTGCCAAGAAAACTTCAAATGGGGTTATGGAGAGTTGGACATGACTGAAATGACCAAACAATAACAAAACCATTTTTCCAGTCAATCAGCCTTTTGTAGGGTATAAAACTCCTGTCCCCAGAAGACCTCCAGTTACTCAGCATATGAGGTAGTGGTCCCAACACTGTCATTAATCATTGGTTGTTTACTTATGGGTCCTGCCTTGTTCCCACTTGTCAAGAATCAGGGGTCGAAGGTGAAACTAGCTCTTTGACTGCCTATCCAGGACTTTCAGTGACTTCATTCACTAGTATAAGACATTGCTGATTGATATTTTCTCCTGTGCAGACTTCCAATAAATAAGTTACACCCTGTAAATTCACATCTCTTATGTAAGTTATTTCCTCCACAGTTTTATTCAAACCCAGACTCTTATTAACTGGTTCATCAAACCTTGTCTGGATATATCCTTAGTTAATCCCTTAATTTCATTCTTTCTTTTATTTCTACCATTTTCCCCTTTTAATAAGAATTTAATCAACTATGCTATTAGGCTTCTTTATTTTTACCCTAAATGAGTTTCCTTTTTTAAAATTTGCAAAACAATATTTTAAAAAGTACACAGAGTCTCCTAGTTAGTACATAAAAATTTATTTGGAAAATGTCCAACACTAAAGTGAAATATGAAAATTACCCTCTAACTGTTGTTCTGTAATATAACACAATCTAGTAAAATGTCAACATGTTTTCTTGAAATAAGACTTTACTTTCATTTATAAATAAAATTATCTTGTCACTCAAGAATAAATTGCACAGTTTTCAGGATCTGTGAGTTTTAAGTTTAAAAGATTCAACATCCATTTGTGATTAATGTTATAAAAGTATTAAATATAGTAGAGATATCTTGCTTAATTTACCTTCCTACCTTTCATTTCTCAAATGCCAGTCCTACAATTTGATTTTCCTAGTTTCAGAATGTGCTTTATTTTTATGTAAAATGAAGGTCTTGAACTAAATGGTCTCTTCTGTCCCTTCCAGCTTTAAATCTTATAATCTTGATTTTTTTCTCCAATTGAAAAAAGGGAATCATTTTCTTATCATAGTATCATAGATTTAGAGAGGGAAAAGAACTACAAGGCAATCCAGTCCAATTCCATCTTCCTAGATGAGAAAACAAAACAGAGTCCCAAAGAAGTGACTTGACTTGCCCAAGGTCTTAGAGATAAGAAGCAGCAGGGTCATCAAGGCAGGGGTGTGCTAGAAAATGTAACCAAACAATTGGCTCCCTGGAAAAAAATGTATACATGACCAATTTAACAATTTAATCTGCATTATCAACATTTTCTTAATCACTTTGTTATGTATAGACAATCAACAAAACAATAAATCAGGTGCTGATTTGTAACAGTATTTGCCAATTTTGAGGGGTAAATGCTCACAATGAAAATTTAACAAAGGGATCTTATGAGCTGGTTGAAGCAGTCTGTAGCACATCCCTGAACCCAATCTCTCCTTCCTTTTGCCCCCAAACTCTTGGGGATTAAAAGCTACATATATACTCATTGCTTCTACTTCCTCATTACCCACTCATTTCCTAATCTGGTTTCCAACCACTCAATTGAAACTCTTCCTGTCAAAGTTACTAATAATTCCCTAAATCCCCAGTGGCCTTTTCTCAGTCCTCATTATTCTTGCAGCTTCTGAGAATGTTGGTTATCCCCTTTTGCTCTCCTTCCTAAAATTTCCTAAAGCACCATTCTTCTGGTTTTCCTCCCATTTGTCTTTGTACTTTGTTCTCAGCCTTCTTTGCACTAACGTCTATGTGAAACCTTTCCTAATTCCTCCAGCTGTTAATGCTTTAACCCTCCTGAAAATATTTTGTATATACCTATTTATGTACATGTCAATTTCCCTAATAAAATGAAAGTTTATTGTGTGCAGAATGTTTTCATACTTGTTTTTGTTTACCCCCAAATCCTAGAATACTACTTGGAATGTTATATGTGTTTAATAAATGCTTGTTCATTAAATGATTGACTAGATCATTATCCATAACTAATGTCCTTTGTGTGGTTATATCCCAAAATAGTCTTAGTTGCTCTATTTTTCTGGGAATTTCATCATGGATTCACATGCTAGCTGCCACAGTGGAAAGAGCTTTGGGTCTCAAGTCAGGAAAGATTTGAGTTCAAAGTTGGCCTCAGATATTTACAAATCACCAAACCTCTCTTTGTCTCTGTTTCCTCAACTATAAAATAGGGATAATAGCACCTACCTCCTGGATTGTTGTGAGGATCAAATGAGATAATATCTGTAAAGCAGTTAGTACAGTGCCTGGCACATAGTGGAAACTTAATAAAAGCTTGTTTTCTCCATACTCTATGTAGATGATTGCTATAAACATCCAGCTCTTATCTCTCCCTTGAACTGTAATCCTGTATCAAATTTCTGCTGAACATCTCCACCTGGTTTTCCTACAGGCATCTCAAATTCAACAAGTGCAAAAAAGAAATCTTCCTCCTCCAAATGCATTCATTTTTCTTACTCCCCTATACCCTTTAAAGGAACCACCATCCTTCTAAGCCATTCTTGATTTTTTATTTTCTCTGCCCCACTGTCATATTCAATTGTTGTCTTGTCAATTTAATTTTCACAAATAACTTAGTATTTAATATATATACATTTTGGATGTATTTAACTGTGGGCGTGCCATGTTGATTCTTCTTGCAGAATGTAAGCTCTTTTAGGACAGGGACTGTTTTGTCTCTGTCTTTTTGTTCCCAGTGCCTATTACATAGTAATAGGCTAATAATAAATGCTTATTGGATGGAATACTGCCCTATCAGTTCACAAGTGAGAGAAAACAATTAGCAATGCAATGAATCAGAATTTAGATGGACAGTCTTTTAAAATGGCCATTAGTTGATGGTGGTGGTTTTAATGGTTGAAGTCTGACTAGCTCCTTTTAGTCTAATCCTCAGATGTACTGGAAGAGGAGACAAAATTATTCTTATCTTCTCTGAGCCCATGAGCTAGTGGGGATGCTTTTTACCTTTTTATATTTTAAGAGCTTCTTCATGAGGTCAAATAGGACTAAGATCAATTCAAGGACAGAAAGGCAAGTAATTTATTCTTAGAACTCACTCTACAATATCCTTTTGGCTTTGTTCAGCTTAGTCTAGCCAAATAGGTGTTTGTAATGCTTTTCCAGTGCTTCTGAACAGTAACAACAGTTTTCATTGTGGACATCTTTGCTATTTTTCAGAAAGAAATAAAATAATTCATCCTAAAAGTGCTGCTTACTTTTTAAAAAGGAACTACTGAGAACATTTAAATAGCTGTTCAGTCTGTTTTCTTATCATAAAAGTCCTAACTACAAAAATGCTATCATAATGATAAGAAATGAATGGAAATATCCTGATCTGGACAAGACAATAATAGCAATGCTTTGTAAAATGAACACTTAGAAATGTTTTTTTTCTTTTTTATCATTCCCTATAAGACTTTATTCCTGGCCCATGGGAAGGAAAGTTTTTTATTGCAAGGGCATCCTATTACCTACCAATATGTACAGGCATCTGAATAATTTATATTCAGGTTAAAGACTACTAGTCAATAATCATAACATACTTTTAATTTTAAGAAAGATCCTGGTTTTCTGGACCTTTCAATTGATTGATTTAATAAGCATTCCCAGAACTAAAATGCATTTCCAAATTGGACTGTAACAGCTATAGAAAGGAACTCCTAGAATAAATATTGACAGTTTGATTGCAATGCTACAAATGACATGCAAACAATAACTTGTGACATTTTACAATTTAGGCCTGAAAGCAAGTTTCCTGAAGAAAAAAAAAGAATAAGAAAACACACAACAGGTTTAATAGGAAGATTGTTTTTCCCTTTTGCAACACTTAAATGTTATTTAAGTATATTAAAATTAAATTAAATAATTATAATATATAATTAATAGATATCATATTACTATATTTAATTATATAGTAAAAGCACAGATATGCATATAATATTGTAGCTGTGTGCATTTTTTCTAATTATCTATTTTGGGGGAGTGTCTCCCTAAACAGATGCATATATATATACACATATAGATATGAATGTATAATGTACATAGAGTTCTTTTTCTAATATCCTATCTATTTTAAAGATTGGGTTCATATATATGTACACACACACACACACACACACACATATATATATATATCACATAAATATAAGTATATGATATCTTTCTAGGCTGATTTCACATTAATTCCCCTTGTACACATTACATTCCAGACAAACTTCCCTGTTTGTTATTACCCATATAAGATATTCCTTCTCCTTTGCAAAGGCTATATCCCTCATGCCTGGAATGTTCTCCTTTCTCATACCTATATCCTGGAAACTGTAGCTACTTTGAAAGCTAACCTCAAGTACCATTTACTTTAACATGCATTTCCACAATACCACTATTACGTGTATTCCCCAAGGCGATCAGGGAAAAAAGAAATGTACATCTGTGAAATGTTGGTCCTCTCTAGTACAGGGTTGGGAGGGAGTGAGAGAGACAACTTAGGACTCAAAATGTAACCAAAAAAGAAGCATTCCCTAAATTTCCCGGATTCTTAGTTTTCTTCTGTGTAATGACTTGGTATTTATTTTGCTTTTATAGTTTACAAAGTCTCAGCAAGGTGGAATGCATGTGCATCATATGTGTTTACATTTATAATGTTCTTATATATAAATATGCACACATATGCACATGCATTCCCCAAGTATCCTTGGACATTCTTATACCTTACACAAAATGGACATATATTTTGTACATGAACATATATACCTCTTTGTATATACCTGGCTCTATGTTAGACAGAAGGGATATGAATGGGGTAAAATGATTCCTGCTCCCAAAGAACTTATATTACGTTAGAAGAAAACAATGCATATATAGTAGAGTGATTACAACTGAAAAAAACATAGTGAAGAATTCTCAATATTGGTCCTCTTCTTTCCTGTGGTGACATCCTGAACCAACTGAGATCAGCTGAAAGGTTGCTTTATAATTTAATTTTGTAAACAGAGTATTTGAACTGAGCTCTTTCCATTAAGTTATTACTGTCCACATTTAGTAATACTTTACCCTCACTTGTGGACCTTGCTGCTATTTGTTTCTCCCCCTTTCTGTCTTCTTCCCTTATTTTATTTTTGCTTTGAAATCTTAAATTATGTAGGAGAAGGTCAGTGCTGAAAAGCTCCTTAGGCCATTAACAGGAAAAAAGTCATATATACATCTATCAAGTCAATAATCAGTTCAAAGAAAGGCAGCCAATTTCTTTAAAAATATACCATTCATGATTGTTGTTTCTTTCTATAATCATATACTTGAAGTTCTGAAACAAATTTCCCTTACTTTTTTCATCAGGAAAGTCTTTATCCCAATAGCACATTGGGGTGTGGAGGTGAAACTAACTTATTTTGGTTTTGGGGGGCAGGGCAATGAGGGTTAAGTGACTTGCCCAGGGTCACACAGCCATTGTCAAGTGTCTGAGGTGACACAGTGGACCAAGCACCAGCCTTGGACTCTGGAAGCCCTGAACCCAATCTGGCCCCCAACATAAGCCCCACCCCCCGTTAACCCACAGAAAACAAGAATAAATACTTTACAGATGTCATCCCTTCATATTCAATTCTTCTCATGTAAGAATCTATCTTTTAATGTCCCTCATGATATCTTTTTCCTGTTTACTTTTTTATGCTTCTCTAGGGTCTTGTATTTGAAAGTCAAATTTTCTATTCAGTTAAGGTCTTTTCATCATGAATGCCTGAAAGTCCTCTTTTTCATTGAAGTCCCAGAAGAATCAGAGCAAAAGAGAAAAGCTCAGTTTTGCTGGGTAGGTGATTTTAGGTCGTAGTCCCACTTCCCTTGCCCTCTGGAATATCATATTCTATGCCCTCTGGTCCATTAATGTAGAAGCTGCTAGATCTTGTGTTATCCTGACTGTGGTTCCACAGTATTTTAATTCCTTCTTTCTAGCTGCTTACAATATTTTCTCCTTGACCTGTGATCTCTGGAATTTGGCTATAATATTCCTGGAAGTTTTCCTTTTGGGATCTCTTTCAGGAAGTGATTAGTGGATTCTTTCAATTTCTATTTTAGCTTTTGCTTCTAGAATATCAGGGAAATTTTCCCTGACAATCTCTTGGAAGATGCTCTCCAAACTTATTTTGTTCATGGTTTTCAGATAGTCCAGTGATTTTCAAATGATCTCTCCTGGATCTATTTTCCATGTCAGCTGTTTTTCCAAGGAGATATTTCATATTGCCCTCTATTTTTTTATTCATTTGGATTTGCTTTACTGTGTCTTGCTTTCTCATAAAGTCACTAGCTTCCATTTCTTCAATACTAATTCTTAGACAATTATGTTCTTTAGAGAGCCTTTGTATCTCCTTTTCCCATTTGGTTTTTCAAGCTGTTGACTTTTTTCTCCTGAGTTTCCTGCATCACTCTCATTTCTCTTTCCATTTTTCCTCTACCTCTCTAAATCTTCCCTCTATCTCTCTTTCTTTCTCTTTAAAATCCTTTTTGAGTGCTTCCATGGCCTGAGACCAATTCATGTTTTTTTTGGAATCTTTGGATGCAGGAGCTTTAACTTTGTTATTATCTTCTTCTGAGGGTGTATTCTGGTCTACTATGCCCCCAAAGAAGTTTTCGATGGTCTGCTGTTTTCTCTTCTTACTCATCATGACTGCCTATTTCTTGGCTTTTAACTCCTTAAAGTGTAGAGCTGCTTCTAGGACACACTGTTCTGAGCTACAGCTTGGCCCAGAGGGTGATTGGGCTTGTTCTTAGCCTGCCTGACCTGTGAGTAACCATAGCCTGCTTTCTCTTTGACCCAGAAATAGAAGTCTGATTGAAATCTGATTCTCAATGGTCGGAAGTTTGGCGTGCCTGTGCCCCTCCCCCACTGGGTGGCTGTCCCTCAAGTTTGCTTGCTGGTTCAGAATGTGGGCACCCCACCCCAGTTCCAGTAGAGATTGCAGCTATTCCCCACAACCGCTGGACCCCCTCACTGGTCCACAAACCGAGCTTCAGAAGAAGCAGGTGAAGATTCAGAGGCTCTGGAGGCACTGCTTGCTCAAGGCTAGTCCTGCTCAGTGAGCTGGACTCCTCTCTCAGCCTGAACAGCAGGTGATCCCACTCACCTAATTAAGCCATCTTTGACTGGAAAAGAGTCTCACTCTGTTCTCATATGGGTTATGCTGTTCTAAGAGTTGTTTTATGGCATTATTTTTGGAGGTATATGGATGGTTTATCAGGAGCTGGGAGAGTCACAGCCTTTCCTCTGCCATCTTGGCTGCACCTTGACTACAATTCTTAAGAGTTGCCCAGAAGAAATTAAGTGTGGTGACCTGGGTCACAGAACCAGTAAGTGTCAGAGGAGGGACTTAAGCCTCTTTATGTTTTCCTACCTCCAAAGTCCCTGTCTATTAATTTTGTCATGCTGCCTCTGACATAAAAACACACCTTCACAATTGAATAGCTGAAAGGTACAGAGAATAAATATTTTCATGATACAGATCTTGAAAGAAAGAAAAATGCAGCATGGCCTTAAGTATGGGGTGGCTTGTTTCTGCTTCTGCAATGGTGATGGTAAAATGGTAGAAAATCAGCAGAAGGTAATAAGAATCAGTCAATGAGCATGTTTAAGCACCTACTACCTTCCAGACTCTATTCTAAGCACTTGTGATACAAAGAAAGGCAAAAGACAGCTGCCCAGGGTCTCAAGGAATTCACTGTGTAGGGGGTGAGACAGTATGAAATCATGTACAAACTCACTTTCTCTTCTATAGATAGATAGATAGATAGATAGATAGATAGATAGATAGATAGATAGATATGGATATATACATAAATATGTATATGTATGTACATATGTACAGGAATCACACAGGTTTTAGACTATAAACATTAACTATTAGCACTCTAAATGTAAGATCCATGTCCAGTGACTATCTGCTGAAGGGACTGAATTTTTTGCTTTAGACATAAAGAAATTGCAAATAAATGGTAGAATGGCTCATAGATTCTTACCGGATAAAGAAATAAAAGACTTGTTGGAATGAGTTTATTTATTTATATCTAACTCTTCAATTATTAACATGCATCAAAGGGTATTATCATTTCATAGAGCATTTGGTCACTTCAAATTATACTTTTCATTATATGCATTTGTAAAAAGTCTACCATGAAAATATACTTTGGGTACCATCATTGGTTGCAAAGGATGAGGAGCTAGAAAAATCTTAACAAGACCTCATCTTGACCCTCCAAATTAAAACAACATTTAACATGACTTTACTACAATGTGGAGGGGTCAGGTTTAAGAAATGAGAGAAACCAAAACCTTTTAGAATGCTCAAAAGTCTCAGACTTATATAACATGA
Source organism: Dromiciops gliroides (assembly GCF_019393635.1). NCBI lineage: Eukaryota > Metazoa > Chordata > Mammalia > Microbiotheria > Microbiotheriidae > Dromiciops > Dromiciops gliroides. The sequence continues at coordinate 329,696,523 of NC_057864.1, read as the reverse complement.
ATCATAATTGCTAAATATAGTGACAATTATTATAATTATAAAATTGTATTTTATCAGAATTGACTCAATACTAATATGTGAGTCGTTTGCAAATCAATTCTCTGTGTATGGCCAAACCACTGAGTTATTAGAGAAAATATTAAAATACCACAAAAAACCTGGAAAAAGAATAAAGACAAGAACAACATGACCAGCAATTAAAACAACTTTAACATCTCCATAAAATAGTTCTGGAGACTGTAATCACAGAGTCCTGTAAGAAATTATATACTTATGACATAATTTTCAGGCTCTCTTCCCTACATCTCTACATGGGAAAAGAGAAAGCATGTATAGGGCAAAGTATAGCTAGAGCCAGATCATCAGTGTTTTTATGTATGGGTCTATTACAGACATGAATGAGAAATGCACAGGATGAGAAGTTGTTTGGGTTTTGGAATCTTTTTTGGTCTGCTTCAGTGGAGGAATATTCACATTGTTGAAAACATGTATTCATAAAAGTATCAAAATATGAAGGACCAATTAACATACTATTTGGTTAGAAATGTAACATCAGATATGAGATTAATAGGTGATTACAGTGAATATATGTTTATTTAACCTCTCAAGCATTTACATAGCCAGATTTTTTTTTCAGTTTTCATCCAAATGTTTGCTATTGTAGAAAGCATAAGGAATGAGTGGCAGAGTTTGACATAATTATACTTCAGTTAGGATAATAAATTTATGACACAGGCTGCCTAACCACTGAAGTACTAAGCATCAGTTTGAAAGAGATAAATAAATTACTGATGGAGAAAGTAAAATAAGATATTGTGTGAAACAGTAAGATACTCAATGTGATCTGCTAACATGGAATTTGAAATAGTACTGCTAATAAAAGTCTGTAAATATAAACATTTGTATGAACATGTAAAATGATTCACATTTTCTACTCATAGCCTAAATGTGGAGATAACACTTATCATGACCTTAAATTTTATCCCTAGACTCATTAACAGTTTTTAACATCAAAATATTTACTTGGATTATGTTCCTATCAAGCTTCTAACTTTCTATGAGCTCTCTAATTAAATAAACCCTCAAAGTATTATTACCCTATTGACATCCTGTTTCAGTAATTACAGATTTTAAAATATCAGTCTATATGAAAGCATTACCTTTCTTTTTTTGTGATTTAAATTTTACTAATATACCAAGTAGACCCAGGGCTGAACTAACTTAAGAAAAATCTATAATCATAGCTAACCTAGAAAAGATGATTAGGAAAATCAAATAAAGAGATTAAAACTCTGTGTTGCAAGAATAATATTTTGGTGAAAACGAACCTGGTTGACTCTCAAAGCTACTAAGTTTCCTTATGAGTAACATTTATGATGATAGACTGATGCAAACTGGAGTCATATTAAATATACATGTGGTTAAAAATTAAAAAATACATGTGGTATAAAAAAGAGATAGAGATATCATAAAAACTTTATTATAGAAAACACCTTAGTTAATTTTACAACACATTAATTTTTTCTTTTTTCTCTTTTAGTAATTTATTTCTTTCTCTTTTGAACTAATTCTGGGTACTTCAGTGGTTACTCAGCCTCTGTCATAAATTTACTACAATGTTTCAAGGACAATTTTGCCAAAATTTCCCATTCACTCCTTATGTTATACACAACAGCAAACATTTGGATGAAAACTTAAAAAAAAATCTGGTTATGTCCAAACAGATGTTATGTATAATGCCAAAAAGATATACAGATAAATGGTATTTTTTCATTTTTCCTACAGATGTTGCTATCACAAAGGAAAAAAATCTCAGTGCTAATAGCTCATCTAGATCCAGTTCTTCATTTTTCCAACTTTTCCAAGATAGTTTCCCCTGGAAAGAAACAATTCATATCATATTCACTCTTCAAAAAGGAAAGTAGAATGTAGATTAATGGACTAATAGAAAGAAGAGTAAAGGATGAAAGATCAATGAGGAAATTGGATTTCTGGCAACAGTTCTCCACCTGTCTAACTTTATAAGCCAAGACCCACTGAGAACAAGAAATGTAATTGTTTTGAAATATCTAAGTATCTCATAACGATATTCCCCATGTTAAAAGTCAGACTTGACAGAATACAAAGGAGCAAAAACAAGAATCACTCTGAAATTTTGCTTTCTACAAAAAATATACCCTCTTTTAACCTATAAAAAGCCTTATAATTACAGTAGAGGCGAAGAGATCACTTCTTACAGCATCCATCTGCATAGGCCAATCAGCTGAGTGAATTTTACCTAGAAACCCAGAAGAACTTTCCTTTTGAGTCACTAACATCAAAACGAAAGGGGTTACTTAAACAAGACACAATAGAAACCTGGAATCATCAGACCCCAGTATGGGAGGAAAGCCAGGGAACTAATTAGCAATGAGTAAGTGGAGTATGAATAGTGTTCTTGCTGGTTCACCAAAATTTGTGTTCACTAATGAGCTTCAACTGCCACTTTAACAAGATGACCAGTTTTAATGATTTTGGAATCCAATTTAAATGCATGCTATTATTTTGTTTTCTTTCCTATCAGGAACACCTTGTTTATTTTACATTCAATCCTAAAACTCTACTCATAGTAATATTTTTGGTTTCTTGAAAATATATATATTGCAATCAGTAGATCTTATAATGGACTATTCTCCATATGAATATTTGGCTATCAGGAGGGTTATTATATTCACTAGGTTTCCCCTAGGAGGCTCAGATCTTACCAATATTACCATATATGAAATTGTGAGGGTGAGAGGAGAAAATGGAAGGGATCACCCCAAGGTTTTTGGTTTTTGTCTTTTTGTTTTTAAACTAAACCTCAGCATACACCAGTATGGTGAGAAAGCACAGAATTGGAAAAGATAGTCAATCATGCAGAGGCTTTTTATCATGTCTGATTGTAGTTGAAGGTACCATAGTATAAGCCTTTTTGTAGACCCTAGAAAGGGGGATTTAACTAACACAGAAAACTCATAAAGCGGTTCTTCCTCTGATGATTCTCCGAGTGAAACAAAGTGTCATTCACCTTTCTTCCATCCCCAATCAGATAGGACTGGGCCTGGCAGGGTCCCTGCAAGGGTAAATCAGTTACTAGGGGAGGAGTATGAATAATCTAAGACTAGGCCCCTCTGTTCTTGCCTAGAAGATCACTTAAAGCTTCCATAATTTAAAAACATTTACCTTTTAATATTTTAAAGTCTTGTTCTCTCTGTAGAATAGAGATAGGGACTTAAGTCCTTTGTAATCATGAAGATTGATATGTGCTTCATAAGTATTCTTCTCCAGGCTAAACCTCCCTACTTCCTCCAACCAGCGCCATGATTTATAGTCCTCTTTGCCATCTTAAAATTCTTGTAATCCCCTGGATCTATTGCAACTTGTATACACACTTCCTATGATATAATACCTAGAACTGCACCCTGATGTGTTTTGGACCACACAGGATGGAGTATTCTCTGTGTGCTGCTCTTTAGAAATCACAGCTTTCCTTCCCAGTTTCTCCCAGAATTTGACAGAAATAGAAGTCAAATTCACCAATCTACAGTTTGCTAATTTGTCTCTTCTGTTTAATTTTGGAAATTGAGATAACATTTGCCTGTCTCTAATCTTGCTGTACCTTTCTCATTTTCCAGTCTTAGAAGATCACTGACAGTAGATCAGCAATTACACCTGCCACTTCTCTCAATACTCCAGCACATAGTTCATCCAAGCCGGTGACTTAAACTCATTGAGTGCAACTAGGTACGTTTTAAAAAATCATTGTCTTGAATTGTAACTCTTTGCTAACCATTTTTCCTATCCTTCACATTCTGAAGACTTTTCTTCTTGAAAGAGAAAATGGAAACACAAGTTTTGTCTAGTTTATCCTTCTTAAGATCATTTATCATTCATTGTTCCATTCCTAACAAGCAAAGGTATTATCTATCCATTAATTCTCTTCTAGCTGCCAACACAGCTAAAATTGCCCTGTTGGGGCACTATCCTTCACATGTATTGCCAAACGCAGCTCATTCTGGGTTTCAGTATCCTGACACTATTCTTAGAAGAGTATGATGCTCTTTTGTATTTATACTTTCCTTATATCTTCTATATCTTCTTGTATTTATACTATTCCTTATATCTTATATATGTCTCTTAACATTTTCTGTTAGATAATGAATGTTTCTGTGCATATATGCTGTCCCTTTAAGCAGCTACCATTTTCCCTCCTTACTGGTATATGGCTTCAGAATTTCATTAATGAGGGCATCCTTCTTGACATTTTCAGCCTTTGACATTATACTTTACTCTCTTTTCCTTGACATTCTTTTCTCTCTAGGTTTTTGGGACACTTATTCTCTCCTGCTTCTCTTCCTACCTCTCTGATTGCACATTTTCAGTCTCTTTTGCTGGTTATTTTTCTAGGTCATGCCTACTAAACATGAATGTCCCACAGGGCTCTGGTCTGGGACCTCTTCTCTTTCTCTTCTATACTGTTTAGCTTGTTTTATCTCGTTTGTTGGTCACATCAGTTCTCATGAATTCAATTATCTTCTCTATGGTGATCATTTTAAATTTCACAGCCATAATCTCTTTGATGACCTCCAGTGTCATATCTCCAATTGCTTATCGGACATCTTTAACTAGATGGTGTGTAGACATCTTAAACTCAACATGTCCAAAACTGAACTCTATATTTTCCTTAAAAACTTTCTGTATTCCAAACTTCCCTATTACAATTTTTTTGCAGGGTAATGAGGGTTAAGTGACTTTCCCAGGGTCACATAGCTAGTAAGTGTCAAGTGTCTGAGACAAGATTTGAACTCAGGTCCTCCTGAATCCAGGGCCAGTGCTTTGTCCACTGTGCCACCTAGCTGCCCCCTTCCCTATTACTCTTAAAGGAATCCTCCTAGTCTTTCCAGGCTTAAAACTAAGGTGCTGTCCTTGATTCTTCATTCTCTCTCGACTCACATGTCCAATCTGTTGTCAAGACCTAAGATTTTAGGTCATAACATCTCTTGCATGTGCCCTCATCTCTCCTCTTATATTGCTACCCCCTTGGTATAGGCACTCATCACCTCATGCCCAGATTATTTCAATAAACTGCTGGTTGGTTTCCTTGAAAAAGATCCATCCCCATAATGGTCTATCTTCTATTCATCTGTCAATGCTACCTAAGGTACAGATCTGAGCATGTCACTCTCCTACTCCGTGAACTCCAGTGGTGCCCTATTCATCTCCAAGATCAAATATAAAATCTTCTGTGTGACATTCAAAGCTCTTGATAACCTAGTTAACCCTCCCCCACTTTTCAAATCTTCTTACACTTTATTCTACCACAGAACAAAATACTTTTAGCTCTTATTTCTGCTTTTGATGTATATGCCTTTTCCTTTATTTTTAAGTTGGCACCATTCACTACATGCTTCTGTCCATTTTCCTGTTTCTAAGATTCCTGTGCTGAACCTCTCAACCCCAGTTTGCTGCTTCTAATCTTCTCTGGGATAGGAAAAGAAGCAGATCCATCAACATTTCCTGTAAAGTACAAGTAAATGGTCTCTGAAGATCTAGGGACCTTCTCCATCCCTTAAAGCATATTTGTAATTTAAAACTACTTCATTGCTTATTGACAATCCAATAATTACTACAAAACTGTGAATATGTCCCATGGATTGTTGTTAAGAGATATTATGAAGGTAGAAATGATAGGACTTGACAAATAATTGGATATGGAGGAGGGGGTGGAAAGTAAGGAGTTCAGAATGACACCTAGATTGTGAGCCTGGGTGACCAGGAGAAAGGTGGTATTCTCTCTAGTCAGTAACAGAGAAGTTAGGAAGATGAAAGGGTTTGCTCTCCTAAAGATGCTTTTGTCCCACTCCTTTTTTATAGCATGTAAGGGTATGAAACCCCAACATATTGGTATTCTGAACTTGTGATTAGCATAATGGTATTTTATCTATAATAGGCAGTTAAGAAAGCTGTACTTAGTACTGATGTGAACAGTCTTATTTTTCATGTGTGAGAGATTTAAAATCATTACATGCCAAGCATTCTATTAGGGGCTTATTTCTCTAAACATATTAAAGACCACTGATGAAAATGTCACTCCAGACACCCGAGGCTTCACTCTGATTGCATCGCTGTTAATTTCTAATCAATGGAAAGTATTTTCAAGAAGCATTATTAAGTGGCAATCAGCACAAAGTTCAAGCTATTGAAATTTGGTGAGCTTGTCTAATTCTGTACAGTAAGATGATTAACCCTAATATATCATATAGAAAGTGAATATAAACAGATTATTTAAGTTTCATAATTAGTTTAAATAATATATCATGGTGAATGCTTATTATTATTATTATTATCTAGAAACAAAAATACTTAACATGGGATACTGCCACCACTCTGATGTAGGTACCTCAAAACCTGGACTATTGCAATAGCCTTTTAGTTGGACTTCCTTCTCCAGTACATCATCTTCTCAGCTGTCAATGTGATTTTCCTAAGGTACAGATATGACCATGTCACCTTTCTATTCAATATGCAGTAAACTTCAAACTCTCCATATTACCTCCAGGATAAAATATAAAATTCTCTGTTTGGTTTTTAATACCTTTTATAACTTGTATCCTTTCTACCCAATCTCCTTATGCCTACTGTTCACTATATACTCTGGGATCCAGTGATCCTCATCTCTTTGGTGGTCCTCAAACTAGATATTCCATTTCCTGGGTCCCAGCATTCTAAATAGTGATTCCCCCATGCCTGGAACTTCCTCCCCCCTCATGTCTGTCTGTCTCCTTGCTTTGCTGGCTTCTTTCAAGCCTCAGCTAAGTCTCACCTTCTGTAAGAAGACTTTGCCATTTCTCCTTAATCTTAATGCCTTCCCTCTGAGATTATCTCCACTGGACTGTGAGGTTCTTGAGTGCAGATATTGTTTCACTTTTCTTTATATCCCTATCACTTAACACAGTGCCTGCTGTATACTAGGTGTTTAGTAAATGCTTGTTGACTTACTGACCACTATATATCCCTCATGTTATCAGGACTTTTTTTCTGAATGTTATAGAATTTTCACTCCAGGTGATATAGATGCATAATTTGGGAAACACCACAAAGACTAGCATTGTGTGCTAGTACCCAAGTGCAATATCAAAAATCCTATTTTATCTAACCTATTACATACTTCCATAGAAGAATATCAAGCAGTAAAAACCAGACTTTTTGGAAGAACACCTGACGGGAAGATCATCAGACTGCTAGAAAGCCAACAGCTAGAAAGCCAACAAGTCTAACAAACCAAAATATCTAGGGAGTGCTTCTTTCCATAATCTGGGATGCCTACTTTCAAGGGAAATTTAAAACCATTCGAAGCAAGAGTCATCCCTTAAAATTTTTAGTCTCTGACATAAATGCATAGATTTGGTCTAAAAGATATCAACCCAGGTGCTGTTGGGACTCATTCCTGAAGCATTCATATGCCAGAAAAGAAAATACTTTCAATTGCATGAATTAAGTTGAATTCAATAAAAATTCTAATAGACAATTACTAGGTTCCAACCACTAGACTAGGCATTGGGGGAGATGTGGTCCTTGACATCACAAAGCTCAGAGTACTGTTAAGATCATGCAAACACACAGAAAGCTGTAATATAAATAATAAAGAAGTGCATCACAGAGCCACAAAACCACCATCAGGCTGTTCCCATCTTACTCTTTCCACTTGCTCTCTTGGCAGCAGAAAAGGTGGAAGAGTCAGTACTACATTGGCTAAGTAGATACGTTTGGTTTGTTGTTTTTATGACATGAGTTGTCATTGCTGGTGAGCCTGATTAGTTAGATTAATAGAGCACACTGTCTTCAAGGGAAGAATCACACTACCTATTTAATCACATATAACACTTGGCAATTCATAGTGCACCAGTGTATACACACATGCACACTCATGCTCAGACATATCATATGTTTTTGGCCCCCTAAGTTAAGAAATTGCAAACCAAATTATGTTTTCTATCTTATTGAGCCCACAAAGATATCTAAACTCTCATGACTGAAGAATGGATTTAAGAAGGTTTCAGTCTAAGACCAACCCCATGACATTCCATTGTAGATTCAAAATATCATCTTTGTTGGGCCCTCAATACCAAATCTATGAACAATAGGCATAATTAAACATAAGAAGCTGCTAAATTAAGCAAACTAAATGATAGAACAAATTATTTTATTTTTGCACCTGTGGAGTACAGTATACCATTGTGTTTTTTTTTAAATACAGAGAAGGCTATTACATGCATAATGATTGAAAGGATTAGGTATAGTTGAAAGTATTGTGGACAATAGATTTCTTCTTGAAAGACCAAGAAGATGTCAATGAATGTATTTTTCAAGTCTTAATGAAAATACACAGCTGCCACATATTCCATTCAGTGCATTTCAATATAACTGATGAAAATAAAGATTTAAGAATCTTGGTCTCAAAAATGGTAAAGGAGAAAATAAAGATTGAAAAGAAACTTCAAGAACAAATCTGATGTGTCCATGTGACTGCAGATTTTGTTACTGCTCCTTGAGATACACAGAATAATTATTTTATGCAATTAGTGTCCACAGAGTTTACTGAATGCCCATGCCAAATGATTACTGTGTGATTGACATTTAGATAAAAATATCATTTATTAGCATTGATACTAGATGCAATCAATCAAGTAAGCCACAAATATCTCTAGTGCTTACTGGCTGCTCAGCACTGTGCTCAATAGATTCATGGTTGTAATAATGGAGAGTAACATCTCTAATTTGCTTCACTACAAGTAAAGAACGCTACCTTGAAATAAGAAAAACAGAATGACAAGGTAATCTGAGGAGACACTGTTAAGTTATGCAAGATCATTATATATTTTTTCCAGCAAAGATATACATATTGTCACCGCTCAAGATAGAAAGCAAAGGTGCCAAGGAAAGAATCTGCCAGTAAACACCATGAGCTAAGATAACATTGCCTGCAGAGAAAACAAAAACAAAAACAAAACCAACCCAAGCATCTGTCTCTGTGAAATGCCAAACTCTCTCCTACCAGACAACCAGTCTAGTTTAGCATACAACCGAGCAACATTGTAATCAATCTTTCCCTTATTTCATCATGGCCATAGGATGTAGTTCTGCTCCATTAATTATAGAAGCATAGAATCCCAGAATGTGAAGGAGAATTAAAGTTACTTAATCACATAGCTGAAGAGGTCTTGGAAGCCATCTAGACCAACCCATAATTGAATGAATTGATCAGCCAACAAGCATTTATCAAGTGCCTACTATATGCCAAGTGTGGTTTTAGGCTCCAGAGATATCAATGCAATATGAGAAAGTCCCTCTTGGAAAAAAGCTTACATTCTTCTAGGGAAATGAAAATATCCATAGGTAAGTAAATACAGGCTATAGGCAAGCTAGATGGTATAGTGGATACAACCTGGCACTTGGAATTAGGAAGACTAGAATTTAAATCCTGCCTCAAGCACTTATTAGCTGTGTGACCCAATACAAGTCACTCAACTTCATTTTCTCATCTGTTAAAAAAATGGGGTCAGGGATAATAATAGCACTTACCTTTCAGGGTTATTTTAAAGTTCAAATGAGATAATATTTATAAAGTTTTTTTTTGTAAACCTCAAAGCATTATTGCATAAATGCTAGCTGTAACTATTGTTGTTGATTTTTTTTTACTATTGTTGTTTTAAACACACAAACACACAGAATGATTGGTGGGGTATGGGCACTAATAACTAAAGGGAAATATTTCCTGAAGGAAGAAGAATTTGAACTTAGCCTTGAAAGGAGTGATAGTTTCCACATAGCAAAAAATGAGGAAGGAGAGTGTTCTACCTATGGAGGAATGCTTTGGGAAAGGCACAGTCGTGAAAAAATGGAATGACGTATACAGGCAATAGCATTTGGACCAGTTTATCTGGAGTATACCATGCCTGATGCGAGAAAATGTTTCTGAAAAGGTAAACTGAAACCATACTATAAGAAGAGGGTTTTTTATGGTAAAGATAATGAAGGTGAGATTTGTGATTTAGAGATGCCAATTCCATAGAAGGTTCCCCTAACAATGGATTGGAGGGGAGAGACACAATGAAGGGAAATCTATTAGGAGGTTTTTACAATATTACTCAGATAAATAGGGTGAGAACCTGGGATCCACTGGAGGGGGAAAGGAAGCATCAAGGTAATCATTCACCTTTTACTTGAAATCATTTTCTTCTACCTGAAGGAGAACTACAACATCCATTCATTTAATTAATACTCAAGAAATTTTACATAGATCATGAATAATATCTTGTCTTATATTGTGCAACATAGTTTGGTTGTAGTCAAATACATACTCAGAACAACAAAATCACAGCATTTTAGAGTTGGAAGGGACCTCAGTGGCCAGCCCCTACTTTAAAAAAGGAATCCCCTTTACAAACTCCCTAGCAAATAGTCATTCAGCCTTATCTTGAAAACCTCTACTGAGAAGGAACACTACGTGTCAAAGCCTTGCATTCCACTTTTGGATAGCTCAAATTGCAAGAAAGTTGTCCCCCCACACCCCAATACTGTGCTTTAATTGGTGTGATGGACACTTCCTTCAATTGTTTGTAGTTCTGCTCTCTGAGGACAAGCAGAAAAAAAAATCTAGTCTATCTTTCCTACAACAGCTTTTTTACATACTTGAACCTTCCTGAACCTTCCTGAATCTTCTCTTCTTCAGTCTAAACATCTCCAATTCTTTCAAACTATTCTTATAGGGCACAGCCTTGAGGCCCTTCACCTCCCTGTCTTACCTCCTTTGAATTCTCTTTAGCTTATAAATGTCCTTTCCAAACTGTGATGCCCCCCAAATGAAGACAAGAATCCAGATGCATTCTGACCTGGGCTGGCTAGCATAATCATATTCTTCCTGGTTGTAATACTTAATACCTTCAAATGCTATAAGAGAAGCACCAACTATATAAATTCGTATTTACATTATTGGCTCAAAACTACAAAATAGCTGCGTGGTATATATCGATAAACCGACAAGTATTTGTTATGTATTTATTATGTGGCAGTCACTTTGCTAGGTACTAGCAATAAAAAGACAAAAAAAATAAAGAAATAATTCCTGCTCTCAAGGAGTTTTTTTATTTTATCAGAGAAAAATTTCATACACACACACACACCTATTTGCTACTAGTGTGATATGTTTTCCTTTAATTAACAGTCTCAGAGAACCTATTGTATATCTGATGTTAGAGAAAGGGTGAATGAAAGACATGAAAGGGGATGCTATAGTAGTACAACTACATTGTATTCTCAGAAACAGTTTGAAGGTGGAATAGTCACCTAGAGAGATTCTATTGACATACTTATTAGAAAGTTCCTCTAACACTAGAAGAAATTAGAAGATTGCACCTGAAAAAATGTAACTATGGCACACCTTCATGATCAATAAAAACAGATTTTACCAGAGAGTGAGGAATTATAATCTTGTGGGTGAAGAAGAGTTTATTCCAATAAGATAGAACAATGTAGTAAAATTATCAGAAATTAGTTGGAGGAAAGAAAACAAGGGGACTGAACTATAGAGGAACAGAAAACTGCCTAGGATGGGGCAAGGAGACACATGGAAAATAAAGACAATGATAATAGTCAACATTTCCTATCAGTCTTTTTATTTTTTTAGTGAGGCAATTGGGGTTAAGTGACTTGCACAGCGTCACACAGCTAGTAAGTGTTAAAGTGTCTGAGGCCGGATTTGAACTCAGGTACTCCTGACTCCAGGGCCGGTGCTCTATATCCACTGGGCCATCTAGCTGCCCCTCCTATTAGTCTTTTTTGTTGTTGTTGTTGTTGTTTGTTTGTTTATTTGTTTTTTTGCAGGGAAATGGGGGTTAAGTGACTTGCCCTTGGTCACATAGCTAGTAAGTGTCAAGTGTCTGAGGCCAGATTTGAACTCAGGTACTCCTGAATCCAGGGCTGGTGCTTTATCCACTGCGCCACCTAGCTGCCCCCCCTCCTATTAGTCTTACAAAAATTCTATTTATCCATTCATACATCCATACACACATAATATACATACCTACACACATATATACACATATATCATTTATTTGTCATTATAATTCTGTGAGGGAGGTGCTACACATATTGCCAAATGAGATAATATTTATAAAGTACTTAGTATAGTGCCTGGAATATAGTAAGTGCTTAATAAATGCTTATTTCCTTCCTTTCCCATTTTACAAATGGGATAACTGAGGTTCAGCAAAGTTAAGTGATACCCATGGTCACAGAGGCAAGATTCAAACCCACATCTCTTTAAACTTTAAGACTTGGTCTCTTTCCATTATTCTCTACTGCGCTCTATTGTTCTCTATTCTAGGAACATCAACGAAGGTCTATCGTTTGTCAGATAATAGAAAGCTTAAAATAAGGGAACTTGGGCTGATAAGATCAGTGGATTTTATAAAAAAGACCCAAATAATATTTCAAAATTTAATAATCAAGAAAAGAATCAAGCCAAGTAGGAGAAAGGGTATATAAACAAAAAGATAAGTAATAGGTCTTGAAATTCTGAATGCCTCTTGATATATCTAGTCAATCATCAGAGGTGATTTTTAGCAACAGCTAAGACAAAGTAAATGTATATGATGTTCTGAGCCAGATGTATTTATTGCTCCTTTTCAGAAACCTCCTTCTGAGAGCAATGAAATATTTTATATTCTCACTGTAACAAGTCATGCTGTTTAGTCCAGATGATGCTGTCCACATGCTTATAATTTATCTTGTATAGTTCTGAATCAAGCCTCCCTGTAGTTGAAGTGAGTAAGAACAATTCATGCCCTTGAGAGCTTGCAGTCCCCAAATGACTGTGGAATGAATTCAGTCCACATAAATAAATAAAGATTCTACTGGATACAGGTTTCAGGAGACAAATGGATCTGACTTTAGGATTATGAAGTAGATGAGTGAGAAGACCTAGAGAGATGTGAAAAAACATCTGGGGCTGAACAAATGATGATAGATATAGGGAGACAGAAGGACAAGAAGTGTGGCCTCTTGGAAAGACATAGAGAAGCAAACAAAATTAAAAAGGCGATAGCATCTAGAATAAGAATATTCTTTGAGTATGTTTATCAATTGCAACAATAACCTTACTAAGAGGAAACTGTCAGCAAATCATGGATGTAACACAATAGTAAGAAAAGGGACAATCGGGGCAGCTAGGTGGCACAGTGGATAAAGCACAAGCCCTGGATTCAGGAGTACCTGAGTTCAAATCCGGCCTCAGGCACTTGACACACTTACTAGCTGTGTGACCCCAGGCAAGTCACTTAACCCCCATTGCCCTGCAAAAAAAGAAAAGAAAAGAAAAGGGACAATCTAGGAGAAGCTTTAATAAGAAAGTTTAGGAGGAGAGAGAAAGCAACAAAGGTCAAGAATTTGCTTTAGCTATGAAATTCCCACCTGGAGAAATGGAGAATAGCTGACAACATATTCCCCATAGAAGTCTTTCCTATTTTAGAACAGGGAAAAACAACTCTTTTTATTCTGGGGCAGACTTGTAAATCTAAGTTGACCAAAGCAAATCTGGAGTCAGGAGAGTTTGTGTTTCATATTCACTGATGAACACTGGTAGTGGTGAAAAGGCTAGAGACACTGCTGGTAGGCAAAACAAAGAAGGCAGGTGGCCCTCTAAAAAAGAAATGTGTTTTATAAAGAGGAAAGAGAAAATAAAAGAGAACATGGAAATCATACCTACCCATAGCCCTGTGCCATGGCAACTCAGACAAATTTCCTATTCTCAAGGTAAGCCCCAAACTGATTTATAATGTATCAGGAGAGTCTTGGGCCACATGATTTGATGAAAGGAAGAAGGAAATTCCAGAAAACACATAGGCAAGGATGATCCTTATCATGGAGAGAGAGCAGCCCTACTTCAGCCCTTGGGAAAGTGTAATTTACCTGAACATATTAGCATACAATAGATACTTTATAAGCCATGCCTCATCTCTCTACCCATGTCCAGAGCTAAAAATCCTAACTCCATTAACTTTTCTTCACATGATCTATTTCCCCACTTTTAATCATTTTTATAGCTTTTATTTTGATCATTTCAAATTTCTTCATCTCATTCAAAAAATATTTGGGAAGGGGACAGCTAGTTGGCACAGTGGATAAAGCACTGGCCCTGGATTCAGGAGGATATGAGGTAAAATATGGCCTCAGACACTTGACACTTACTAGTTGTGTGACCCTGGGCAAGTCACTTAACACTCATTGCCCCACCCAAAAAAAATGGGGAAAAAACCAACTGGATGAAATACATTAATAAGGACTTTATACTCTCAAGTTCATCATTAGAACTATTAAAGCATCCTCTTATTAAGAGTGAATCATATGATGTTAGTATTGAGGTTACCTTGGAGATCACCTGATTTGACCTCATCCTAGCATGGCAATGATTTGATTTTAAGCAATCATTATATTGGTCTTTTGATGTACACTCAGGTTGTAGGCTATCATAATTTCATACCCATTTCTGCTTTACTTGGCTCACCTTGTTATTATAGTCAATCAGACAGCAAACATTTCTTAAATGTTTACTGTGTTCCAGGGACTGTGCTAAGCCCTAGGGATACAAGAAAGGCAAAAGGTGGTCCCAGCTCCAGAGAAGCTCCGCATTTAATGGAGGGAGACAACATGTTAACAACAATATACAGACCGACAGACATATGTATAATTATTCATTCATGAATGATGACCTCAGATTAGTCCTTGATGAATTTCACCAGAATTTGACAATCTGTTTTTTTGGTTTTTTGGTTTTTTTGTGGGGCAATGGGGATTAAGTGACTTGCCCAGGGTCACACAGCCAATAAGTGTCACGTGTCTGAGGCCGGATTTGAACTCAGGAACTCCTGAATCCAGGGCTGGTGCTTTATCCACTGCGCCACCTAGCCACCCCAACAATCTGTTTTTACAATTTACTGAGATTATAGGAAGTTATGCTATATGAGGATTGGTTGTAAAATATGGCCCAGAAATGTTTGGCCCAGAAAAGAGACTTGGCAAATGGTGTGGGTTTGGTTTGGGGGGGGGGGTGTCCAAACATACATTTTAACTGTCTTCAAATATCTTCTTCTACAACTCTCCAACAATCTTGAGTTCCAATAAATCTGGGCTACATGCTATTCCTCTAATACTCCCATTTTAAGCCAAAATGCCTTTTCATGCCATTCCATATGACAAGAATCCCAGTACTTCCTCTGCCTTCTTTTATTCCACCAGTTCTATTTATAAAACCATATCCATCCAACCTTTTAGCTTAAATGCTATCTGGATGTTGCTGGCCATTGAGTTGTTACACCCTCCCCTGATTATCTCAGCCAGGAATATGTTCCTTCACAATCGATTTTGTGCTGCTCACTTAATACCTCCTATTTTGTGTTGCAATCATTTGAATTTATGCTTTATATTCACTATTATTTAAGGGCAGGGGCCATGTCAGGTATATCTTTGTATCTTTTACAGAGCCTGATATAGTTAACTTCCCATAACAGGCACACAATAAATATAATCTGAATGAGTGAGTGAATGAAGTAATTAATTACGTGACCCTCTTGATTTAACTAGTCAGTCCTTTATTTCCTTCATTGAACATGGAAGCTATTTTAAAGGCCCCATTCTGTTTTAAGCTAAAAACTCTAATTATTCCAGCTTTCTTGTAGAGTCTTCTTTTCCAAAAAGAAGAATCAATAGGTGAGTGTTACAATCTTGAGATAATCAGTTGAAATCATGTGGGGAGAAGAGGGTAAATCACTAAGACCAAGTGAAAGCCAAGATCAATCAAATGTAACTGGGCTTTGTGAAGTCAGAAAGTAGGACAAGGACAAGGACTAAGATAGTCCTTCAAGGGTTACACAGTATTCAAAAATTCTACAACACCAAGAATTATGATCAAAGGGTTAGAACAGCTCTTTGTAGCTATCAGGAGAGGTCTGTGGCTATAGCTGATAGTAGGTTTCTTCTGCCTTTTAAACTAGGCTTACCTATATGATTCAGTCCAAAAGAGTTTGGCACATCTGAAGATGATATTTAAATTTTACCTGTTATTATAATTATTATTTGGTGTAATTTGTTGGTCTCTGATCAGGGTCCTACATTGACAACATCTTCTGTTAGATGCATACCTTTCAGATATATAGCAAAGCCTGGAGGGAGTTTCCAAATGCCCTGGAGGCCCAAATGTCCAATCTCTTTCCTGTCATAACCAACTTCCTAGGACTGGACAGGGATCCTGGTCATGAGATAACTATCAAGGGTCATTACTTTTTTGTTGTTGTTTTTGTGTGATTTTTTTCAGGGCAGTGAGGGTTAAGTGACTTGCCCAAGGTCACACAGCTAGTAAGTGTCAAGTGTCTGAGGCCGGATTTGAACTTAGGTCCTCCTGAATCCAGGGCCAGTGCTTTATCTACTGTGCCACCTAGCTGCCCCCTGTAGTCATGCTTTTCTAATTCTGGTATTCTTTTTTCCATTTTTGTTGCTCTGTTTTTAACCCTAATTTCTTAGAAGTAATTTTCAAGTGTTGGGGACTGTGCCAATTTAATAAAAAAGATTATTATTCTATAAATATAATTATTCCTATCAACACCATGCTAGCTTATTAGTATTACTTATCTAACAGTCCTTCCACTGTAATAGTCCTACTGACAAGGATTGGACTGACTACCTTGTGAGGGGTCTTAAGTTGTTAATACAGTTCCAAGGGTCTTTAGTAACTTACCTTGCCAGCAGGACTATTTTATTAGGTTAAATTGTTCAATGAACTATATAGAAAAGTTAGCATGTGCAGAGCACCTAATTCGAGTCCTGACTTTCTCATTTGCTGCATCTTGTTCAGCTCATGGTTCTTTCTGGGTCCATTCTAATATTAGAAGGCAATTGTCTTTGGCCTATATAGTGCAATGGAAAACAGAGCCTTAATGTTCAAATGATTGGTTTACTAAGCAGAGAGGTAAGATAGATTGATGTTTCCTCCATCTTCTATCAGATAGAACTAGGTAAGTGGTCCATCTACTTACCAACTCCTCCTCCAGAAAGACAGCCAACAGAGAAGTTTCAAAAAGTCTAAAAATTCCCTAGTTCAACAAGAAGGTCCTTATATACTCCTAGAGAGAAGGACCCACTCAGGTTTCCGGTAGAAAGGAGGGAGTTAACACAAACCATGCTGTTTCTGTTTTACAGAGCCCTGCCTCAAAACAGAAATAACTGACCTTAAAAGTTTTCAAAGTACTCCATGTAGATTATCTTGTTTGAGTCTCACAATAGGCCACTGATGGATCATTACCCTTAAATGATTTGCTTATAAAACATGGCTAGTATGTATCAGAGGTAGAATTTGATTATTGGTCTCTTTGATTCTAAATCTATCAGTCCATCTACTATACTATGCTGGATTATCTTGTATTTGTAAAGTGTGTTTTCTTGTGCTTGATTTGGGGCATTTTAGTAGCCAGGATTTTACTCTCCTTACTTATATTGTCTTTCCCAGATAAAGGACACTTAATTTCCTGAAGCAGTAGCCATAGCAGTTTTTACGGTGTCATCATTCAAATCATAGATGAAAATAATGAGTAACAGCCAGTAAGATACCCCTTTGTTCAAAACTGAGCCATCAGTAACTAACCTCTAATCATTCACATTCCCACCTACTGCTAGAAAGTTCTAATTTTCCCTATCTCTTAATTAGGGTATCATCTGAAATAGAACAGGAAATCTTACTCAAGTCAACTTCTATTAGGTCTAAACCTTCTGATGTATCTACTAGGTCTGTCACTCTGGCACAGGGGAAAATTAGATTAGTCCAACAAAAACTATTCTTCACAAAGTCACATTGATTTTTGCCAAGCATTAGAGGCAGTTCCAGGTGCTTGCAAATTGATCCAATCCAGGTAATCAGAACAATCTGTAATTTTCAGGGTTGTCCCATTGCTTTCTTTTCTTTTTTTCTTTTTTAATAGCCATAATGTGTGCCATTCTCTACAGATACACAGAGGTTTAAGATTTTTTAAAAAAGAAACAATGTTTCCCCTAAAACATGACTCCTTTCTTCTATTCACACAGATCTGGGTGGTTTTCTCTTACAGCGTGTGCAGGGTCTTCTGGCATCCTTAATTCTAGAAAAATAGAACTGGCCAGAGAAGGTGGCTTCCATACCATGATCCTTGTGCCCTCTGTACCACTGGTGTCAAACTCAAATAGTAACCAGGCCATTAAATGGTACATACAATTCTTTGTAGGTCATATATTGACTTAGAAAACCATACATTAATGCTATCTATATTTTTATTTATTTTGTTAAATAATTCACTATTACATTTGGGGGGGTTGTTTTTGTTTTTGTTTTTGGTGTTTTTTTTTGGTGGGGCAATGATTCAGGGTGCCTTGGGGAATATTGTAAGATGCTATGGTTGATGCCTCTACTATAGATTACTATGAAAAGGTGACATTATTAAGGCAAAGAGTCAGAATTCTTCATACAATGACATTGCTAGCATTGTGTTTTCATTTTTAGATGATGCTTAAATGATTCAAACTTTATTTTCTGTTCAGGCTGTAGGATTGTTTACTTTTTTATATCAACAAGGTTACAGTATAAATATTCAATGGCTTAGATGCTTCATTTTTTCCCCACCAGTCATTTGTAAGTAGGGTATAAGAAATGCTGACTTTTAAATGCTTTGAACTTTTACACATATTACTTGAAATAGTAGTGATACTCATTTATGCACATTTGCTGATAGGAAGAAACAACAGCTAGGGGAAAAATCAGTAACTCCTTCCAAATTCTTTGTAGAAATACAGTCTAAATGTTCTGGCCACAGCTCTTACAGATTTGTTGGTTATCGATGTGGAAGCAATTACATCAAAATGTTCATGTGAACTATTTCAAAGAATACCAGGGTCTTGGTCATATTTATCCAAAAAGCTGTAAATTATTATGTAATTTAAATTTGCTTTAGATGGTTATTTTCCAATTTCACCAACAATTTTTAGATCTTGCTCTCAGCATTTGAAAACCCTTAATTCCTTTTTTTCTTTTGTGGTTTATAAGAAAATCTCAAAGATCATTACCCACTGTGACCAATCTACTAGAGTATTGGCTTTTAAGTAAAAAAAAATCAGATTTTTGAGTCTTGGATATTCAATTTTTCCTAGCTACATTGGAAATAATATCAGCTTTAAAATACATTGGCAAAGTGTCTTATTGTCCATCTCTGTAGTATTCAACCATAAAGAGATCATGAAAATGTGGTAGCTATTATCAGTATTTGTCTTTGTGCATAACCTGGCTTTGTTAACAAAGGAAAAGATTAAAATATCCCATGTTATTCATATTTAAATGCTTAATACAGATTAGGAAGGAGAGGGAAAAAAAGAAACATCTCCACACCCATTTATTTCACTGCTCAATGATCAGGATATCATTTTATGTCCTGTAATTGTCACAACCAATTAACCAATTTGTAACCTCATCACTTGGCAGAATGAGTGTCACTGAACTTCCAAATGAACCCATTTACAGTCATATCATATCTCACTTAGTCTCCAGACTGGATCTGGCTTGTTGATGACTTCCATATAATACAATCATGTTTAACATCAATATTTTCCCTCCCCAAAATTATCAGAAATATAAACATTCTATAATTAATTACTATTCTTAGAAGTTGTACATTATTGTTATATTTTCTTTGACAATCATAGAATCTTAAGAGTTGTAAGAGAATCTTAGCAGTCAACTGGTAACATTATACCATTGGGTGGAAATCCTTCTACAGTATCTCTATCTGAAGGTCATTTAACCTCCACTTGAATATGTCCAGTAAAAGGGTATTTCAATCTCTATGCTGAACAAAAATCTGCCTCCCTGTAACTTTTACCGATTGGTCTCAGATCTGTCTTAATGACTATTATTTATAACTAAATGTAAAATTAATATTCCAATGATCTGCTATTTAATCGATGTGACTTTCAGCAACACAGACAGAAACTCTTCTGTACTTCAGATTTTTTTCTTCCTTAAAGAAATTAAAACCTTTAAATTTTTAATATATATCTTCCTTCCCTCCTACCCTGCCCAAATCTCATAAAAATAAAGAGTGGGGGGAAGCACTTCAGCTAAGCTCATGAACAGTCAAATTCACAAGTCCAAAAATATGCAATGTTCCATATCCACAGTCCAAATGAGGGAGGTACAGTCTCATATAATATCTCTTCTTCAGGAGCCAAATTTAGTCATTCTAATTTTAATATACAGTTCCAATTGTATTGATAGTGTTGTTCTTTCCATTTATTTTGTAGTAGTCTTTGTATATTTTTACCTGGTTCTATTCATATCAATTTACCTCAGTTCATATAAATCTTCACATGCCTTTCTTTATTCTTCAAGTCCACTCTTTCAAAGAGTTTGGTAATATTCCATCATACTTATATATAATTTATTTATTAATTCCCATGTCATTGTATATTAAGATCATTTTCAATTGTTGCTCTGGCTAAAAATTCATTGCCATTGAACCACCATGATAACAAACCTCTACAGACTTAGCTGGGCAGATCCCCATTCAATGGGCATATATTATATTTCCAGGCTAACACACAAAGCTTCAATACTTTGATACCCTGCCACAACTTGTGTCCCACTAAGCAAACCCTCAAAAGCTCTAGGGTCACCTCCATACTATAAGGAGGTATCAGAATATGCTTCAGATGGGAAATTTCAAAAATAAGATATTTATTACTGAATGTATGCTATATACTGCTTTTAGGTCATATGATGATAGAATAATAATTATAGAATCATAGATTTGGAGCTGGAAGAAGTCTTAGAGGTTATATACCATAGTCCTCTCATTTTACAGATATAGAAATCAAAGTCCACAGATGTTGTGATTTGCCCATGGTCACACAGCGAAGTGGCAGAGGTGGGATTTGAGCCCAGCTTCTCTGATTTCAGAGATAGTGTTCTTTTCTTTACAGGTGCCAAGCTGTTTCCTAACATTTATATACAGCTTTTTTTTGTTTCGTTTTCTTTATTTTTGTTTTTTGTTTTATATACAGATTTAAAGTAGAAAGGAAGGAAGGAAGAAAGGAAGAAAAATAGATAGAATCTGGGCAGCAAGGTGGTACACTGGGCCTGGAGTCAGGAAGACCTAAGTTCAAATCTGGCCTCAGACACTATTTGTGTGTCTCTGAGCAAGTCACTTAACCTGTTTGCTTTAGTTCCCTCATCTGTAAAATGGGGATAACAATAGCACATACTTCCAGGGTTGTTGTGAGGATCCAGTGAGATAATAACTGTAAAGTGCTTGGCCCAGTACCTGCGACATAGTAAACACTATGTAAATGTTAGCTATTATTATTGACATTATTATTATTTGGAGAAATGATAATGACTGAGATACACACACACACACACACACACACACACACACACATATATATGCGCACATTTTGACTATCACAACAGTCATCTTTTACAGTTTAGGAAACTGAATCTCAGAAACACTAAAAGACTTCCCTGAGGTTACACCTCTACTAAGATTCAGAAGTAGAATTTGAATACATTCTGACTCCAGTTCTATCACTCTATCAATACCACCATGTTGCCTCTCAGTATACGTTATGATGTTTTATTTAGAATACTTCTTCCTTTTAATTTTTGCCAAAGTATTAAAATGATTGCCATCATAATTGCCTATTTTTAGGAGATGACACATGTTTTGCCATTCTCTGCAAAGTCTAATTAACCATCTCATTGACTGTTAAAACCCTTTAGAGAATAGAAACCCATATAAAGTTCATTCAATTCAATTAAATAAATGTTTATTAAGTGCTTACTATGTACCATGTACTATGCTAAGCCCTGGGAATACAAAAAAGAATTGAAATACAGTCCCTGTCCTCAACGAGCTTAAAATCTACTATTATAAAAAAAAAAAAAAAACTATAAAGGACCAAAGCTATGGCCATCTTTTTAAAAATGTAGTATATGCAGATGATATTGGCCACATTTAAATCACTATTTTTAAAGTAGATTGAAAAAATACTAGGGGTACTGAACTTTTATGACAAATTAAGCAGGAAATAAGGTTTTTGGGGCATGATATGTAAGCCACTTCAAAGGGCAGATATCAGTGGATTCACAACTGTCATCTAGTATTTTGATTTGATTTACAGAATCTTTTGAGTTGGAACAGACCTTATGGGTCATGTAGTCTTACCCCTCATTTTAGAAATAGGAAGTTAAGTCCCAGAATGGCTTCAGTTTTGATGGTTTAACTAAAAATACTGGCGCTCACTTTCATTCCAAGGTTGCAAAATAGAATCACTGGTAATTTAGAATGTGAGAAAACACTACAGTTTATAAATGATTATTTTTCATGTATAGGCGTGCCTTAGTACATTGTGAATTGAGTTTCTCTCTAACTCAGTCATTGAGAATACCAAACATCAGACAAATAATTGTAATAATAAAAATAATAATAATAGTAATACACTTGGGAGATGACACAATCAGCAAAGGAAATGAAGATATGAGACAGAAATGCATGAAAAAGAAAGGAAAACTCATGATTTATAATGATCTCTTCAAACTAAGTAACTGATGCAAGGAGCCAATTTCAACTCGCACAAATATACACACATATTCATCATGAAATTTATAATGACTTGTCTTTCTGAGATGATAAATTATTATGTTAAAATATTACATTTCCTTAATTTGTCAATTTTGTATGTTTTCATAATAAAAATCTTGAAAACCCCAAATTCCACTCCTCCCACTTCTTTCTATCTATATGAAGCCTATTTTAGGGGCAGCTAGGTGGGACAGTAAATAAAGCACCAGCCCTGGAGTCAGGAGGATGTGAGTTCAAATCTGCCCTCAGACACTTGACATTTACTAGCTGTGTGATCCTGGGCAAATCACTTAACCATGATTGCCTCAACCATCCAGGGTCATCTACAGATGTATTTCTTGCCACTGGACCTAGATGGCTCCGGAAGAAAGAGTGAGGCTGGAGCCTTTACACAGCCCTCCCTCACTTACATCCAATTCACTGCAAGCCATGACATCACCTTCTGATGTCATGTTCCTCTTCTTGAATGAAGGACAAAAAACAACAACTAGAAGTCTATTTTAGTTTTATGGAATTACATTGCCATTATTTCATATTTATGTGGTCACAGAATCAAAAGTCACAAAATGTGAGAATTCGAAGAGACCTCAGCAGCCAATGAGTAGGCCAACATCCAAATAAAAAGCATTCACATTAGGCATTCCTAACAAGTGGTTGCCTACTTTCTGCTTAAAGACTTCCATGGAGATGGAACTTATGATCTCACTAGGAAATCCATTTCACTTTTATACACCTCTACTTGTTAGGAACTTTCGTTTGTTTTTTTCCTTTGGCTGGACCTAAATTTGCCTCTTTTAAATTTCCATTTATTGCTGCTAATTCCACCCTCTGGGGCCACATGGAGCTACTCTACTTTCTTGTTCATATGACAGCCTCTCAAACACTTGAAGACAGTAATTATACCCTACCCTGAGTCTTCTCTTCTGACTAAAAATGCTTAGTTCCTTCAACCAATCTTCACATGAAATGGATTCAAGGTTCTTCACTCAAGTTCCAATCAAGAATTTGCTCCCCTCCTTTATTCCCAAAGGATTCCTAAGTATATATTAAGCTGTCCATGGGGCAATAGAAGCCTAATATGTAATGGTCTTTGCCAGAAATGATGTAAAATTACAAGAGTTAGGGTAAAATATCCAGAAGATGAGAAAATGGATACAGGTGTAAATTGTTTTTGATTAAACCATTGGATTTTTATTTCAAAAATGTAGATGGTTTCTGTGGGAATGATTATTAGTTATCCAATTCTATTCACTAACATACAGTGCAATTTCTATGGCTCTAATTAATTTTAATTATTAGTTGTATAGCTCAACATGCTGAAACTAACTTGCAGGATGAACTTAGAGCATGCCATTAAATCTGTTTCATGTCATAGTCTCTCCATGGTATGGTCAATAAAATATTTATCTCTGAGTTTTTTGTTTTTTTGTTTTTATTTTTGTTTTTTGGTGAGGCAATTGGGGTTAAGTAACTTGTCCAGAGTCACACAGCTAGCAAGTGTCAAATGTCTGAGGCCGGATTTTAATTCAGGTCCTCCTGAATCCAGGCCCAGTGCTCTATCCACTGTACCACCTAGCTGCCCCTCTGAGTTTTAAAGTATAATACCTAATAGTTTTAAGGGACAATGGCCCTTTTATCCAAGGTGGATCAAATATAATCCTTTTGATCAGTTGAGTTCTAATCTTGCTTTTCTGATACCTACTAGGTATATGACTGTGGGCCTTGTCTCATTCAGTATTTTCAGTCATGTCTGACTCTGTGACACCATTTGGGGTTTTTCAGCAAAGATACTGGAGTAGTTTGCCATTTCCTTCTCCAGATCATTTTATGGATGAGGAAACTGAGGCAAACATTTTAATTGATTTGTCCAGTGTCACACAGCTAGTGTCTGAACAATGAATAATCCTGACTTTAGGCCTGGCATTCTATCCATTACTTGACATACTACATTTCTATCCATTCATTACCACGAATAAATAATTGAAAATCTTTAAACCTCAGTTTCTCCATCTATCTATCTATCTATCTATCTATCTATCTATCTATCTATCTGTCTGTCTGTCTGTCTGTCTGTCTGTCTATCTATCTATCTATCTATATTATCCCACTTGATGGTTACAAGAAGACCTACATTACCTGTTCTTGAAGAACTATGCAAACCTTAAAATGCTATCAAATAATCAAAAAATTAAGTTCCCATTATGTGCCAGGCACTGTGCTAAGCCCTGGTGAAAATGAAATCAATCCCTGCCCTGAGGGAGCTCACATTTTAATAGGAAAGGTATTTCTACTCTGGTATTACTAATATTTCTTAACTTTGACTTCACATAGTCAAGAATTAAAAGTTTAAAAGTGACTATAAGTGAAGCAATGAAGCCAAAGTTAGAAGAGAAGCAGAAAGCCAGGAAACAATTTTTATAGCCAGTGTTTCTGATAAAGGCCTCATTTCTAAAACAT
Source organism: Dromiciops gliroides (assembly GCF_019393635.1). NCBI lineage: Eukaryota > Metazoa > Chordata > Mammalia > Microbiotheria > Microbiotheriidae > Dromiciops > Dromiciops gliroides. The sequence goes on along the minus strand of NC_057864.1, from coordinate 329,671,336 downwards.
ATAGGGAACTAAATCAAATTTATAAGAATGCAAGTCCTTCCCCAATTGAGAAATTGTCAAAGGATATGAAGAGGGAGTTTTCAGATGAAGAAATCAAAGCTATCTATTGCTATATGAAAAAATGTTCTAAATTGCTATTGATTAGAGAAATGCAAATTAAAACAACTCTGAGGTACCTACCATGTCACACCTATCAGATTGGCTAAAAGAAAGGAAAAATAATAAATGTTGGAGAATCTGTAGAAAAATTGGAACATTAATGCATTATTGGTGGAGTTGTGAACTGATTCAACCATTCTGGAGAGCAATTTGGAACTATGCCCAAAGGGTTATAGGATTGTGCATACCCTTTAATCCACTAATACCACTACTAGGTCTGTATCCCAAAAAGATCACAGAAAAGGGGAAAGGACGCACGTGTACAAAAATATTTATAGCAGCTCTCTTTGTGGTGGCAAAGAATTGGAAATTGAGGGAATGCCCATCAACTGGAGATGGCTAAACACGTTATAGTATATCAATGTAATGGAATACTATTGTGCTATAAGAAATGATGAGCAGGCAGATTTTAGAAAAACCTGGAAAGATTTAAGTGGACTGACTGATTCTGAGTGAAGTGAGCAGAACCAGGAAAACATTGTACATAGTAACAGCAACATTGTGTGATGATCAACTGTGATAGACTTGGCTCTTCTCAGTAATACAAATATCCAAAATAATTCCAAAGAACTCATGTTCTTCACATCCAGAAAAAAGAACTATGGATTCTGAAGCAGATTGAACCATATTGTTTCTAGTTTGTTGATTTTTTTCTTTTTTAATGTGTTTCCCTTGTGTTCTGATTCTTCTTTCACAATATGACTAATGTAGAAATATGTTTAATGTGATTGTACATATATAACCCATATCAGATTGCTTCTGTCTTGGGGAGGGGGGAGTGAAAGAAGGAAGGGAGAACATTTTGGAACTAAAAATATTGTAAAAACAAATGTTGAAAACTGTCTTTACATGTAACTGGAAAATAATATAATACTTTTTATGATTAAAATAAATGAATGAATGAAGAAAAGAAAAGAAAAAACAAAAAAACAAAAAAGTGACTAAGTGATTAAGAGAAAAGCCACATAACCTATTCACTAAGGCTTCATGTCCTTAATTAATAGAGGTTCTTGTGAACCTATTTATTTCATAGACAGTTCTATAAGTCTTGGTTATCTGGCTTACTAGGCTACCGGACATTAAAAGATACAAATTAGGAAGGTAAGAAGATAAGACTGACAAGTCAGCTGCAGAGACAACACTGAGGATTCCCAGAGAGAGTAAAGAGACAGAGAATCCATAAAAAGTCAATAAGCATACTCTCTGTGATGTTCTGAACAATTGTGTTACAATAACATTAATTAGTACATTAGAATCAAACCTCACACTAATATCATGATGAAATTATAATATAACATTGCTCGGCCAATCAACTGAATTGCAAATTAAATAGTGAGAGACACTCTGAATCAGAACTTAGAGGTCCAGAATTATTAACTCTGCTGAGCATCATCAGTCTGTTGATCTGTTAAGTCTGGGCTTCTCAAACACACCCACTATGAGAGTAATTGAGTCTTGGAAAACTGACTTCCCAGGATATAGCTGGGCTATATCTATTACTGTATCACAGCAAATTCATACAATTCAGTAGCAGGGGAAGGGCGATGTAGGACACAAGGTGTCTGATGAAGGGAGACCCAGACATGGCATTATTCCTCTTACTTTTACAAAACTGCTTTACTGTTGGGTATTAGAGAAGCAGACACAAAAAGCCATCTATAAAGGAAGACAGTAACCAGATGGCACCAGATGACCTCACTTAGAATCTAGACTCTGCCACTTACTATTACTACATTTATAACATATCAGTCCATCTTTCATCTAGGTGGCACAGTAGATAGAGCACTGGGCCTGGATGCAGAAAGACCTGAGTTCAAATGTGATCTCAAACACTAGCAAGTGTGATCTTGGGCAAGTCACTTAACCTTTGCTTCAGTTTTCTCAACTCTAAAATGGGGTAATAAGAGACCCTACCTCCTGAGATTATTGTGATATACAAATGAGATAATAATTATAAAATACTTAGCACAGTGTCTGGCACATAATTATCTAAATGCTTTCTTGCTTTTATTATTATTTGTTTATCTATGCTTTTGCACTGACTGCCCACCCCTGCTTGTGTAACCCCTGTGTCAAAGTCCATTGATATGGGGCTCTTTTCTTACTAGTAGAGATGAGTGTTCTGCCTTGCCTTAGGGGCAGAGTTGGCAAGAGTAGGAGAGAGTAGAGCTCTTCAGTTTTCAAGTTCTTTTCAAGCTTTAATTCACTTCGGGCTTTTCTGGCTTCCAGCTTTAAGACAAGATAGACAAAGCTATCCCTACTTCATGATGGGCAAGGAAAAGATGCTGGGAAGACAAGAGGGGAGCTAGAAGTCTCTTATATTCCAGTCCCCAGCTTTCTACACTAGAGACTTTGGCAACTTCTTGGATTAGATCTCAGACTCTCTTGGTTGAATTGAATTAACTTGCTCCATGGGAGAGCTCCTTAAATCTATATTATCGGGTATATATTCTTCCATGAATAATTTCTCTGATTTCTGTTTTGCAACTGATTTGAATAAATTAATTTCTTGGCTAATTGCCTTATGTGTGTTTGTTGTTGAATTGGTATTTGATGGGAAAGGGATCAAGTCTTGGATATAAAGCTTCTTTCCCCAGTAAGGAAACAGCAATCAGAAGTTAATTTGGGGGGGGCAGCTAAAGCACCAACCCTGGAGTCAGGAGGACCTGAGTTCAAATCCAGCCTCAGACACGTGACACTTACTAGCTTCTTGACCTTGGGCAAGTAACTTAACCCTCATTGCACCGCAAAAAACAAACAAAAACAACAACAAAAAAGAAGTTAATTTGAACCTCATCCTTTAGATAGTATAAAAAGGTTCAGACAAATATCATTCTAGCACAATACCCCCTCCTTCTCTGAGGAGAATGGAGTGGCAGCCTTTGGCCACACTTCTTCCTTCCCCTCCTGGCAGGAATTAACGTCTTTCTTGGAGAAGAGGCTAGAGATATCTATTCTGCCTTCCTTCAAGCCACACAGTGACATCTCTATGTTACATGTTGGTGACAGGTCTCATGCATGTAGGACTTTGCCATACCTGAAATGTTTGGCTTCCTCTCTACCTCCTAAATTCCTGATTTCTGATAAGATGCATCCTCAAATTCCTTCTTTGAAAGGGAGCCTTGGGACAGCTAGGTGATGCAGTGGATAGAGCACCAGCCCTGGATTCAGGAAGACCTGAGTTCAAATCCAGACCCGTACACTTGACACTTATTAGCTGTGTGACCCTGGACAAGTCACTTAACCCCATTTGCCTCACCAAAACCAAAACAAAACAAAAGACAGGGAGCTTTTCCCAATTGCCCCAGGTTTTAGTGCCTTTCTCCCTGAAATTATCTTGCCTCTACTTTATATACAGCTTGTATGTACCTGTTTGTTCACACATTGTCTCTCCCAATTAAAATGTCATCTCCTCAAGATCAGGAAATGCCTTTGCCTTTCTTTGTATATCCAGAACTTTACAAAGTACCTGGCACATAGTAAGAGTTTAATAAATACTTGTTGACTAGTTGACTGACCTTGGGCAAGTCATTGAAACTCAGTTTTCTCATCTGTTAAATGAATGCATTTAGACAAGGGACTCTCATGTCCCTTCTAAATATAAATCTATGAATTTACAAACAACGATAATAACTGACATTTATTTAGTGCTTTAAGGTTGTGAAGCACTTGACACACATTCTCTCATCTGATGCACTTGTTGCCATTAACTGTCCCCAACCCAAGATGTTTACCACAGACAGCTCTTTTAAGTGATAAGCCAGTCTTTCCTAAAAGCAACCAGGTTGTGGTCCACGAATATGGATTACCAGCAACAGAAATTTCCCTTATTCATCCTTAATTAGCCCAGTTCAAATGCCATCTCTACCTATATCCAGCAAGGTGATCCAGATGCCCCTAGCTCGGATCTGCTGCTCTGTACATCTCTACTGAGTTTCTTTAATTATTGTGCTAAAGTTGACATCCGTAAATAATATAGTCACTCCAAAATAAATTTTGCTCCATAACATTGTTTTACTTATCTTGTTTTCACAGAATAAATGCTCAACCTTAGGAAGGATACACTTACACCAGAGTTAAGAATCATAGCAGGCTGGGGCCATTTAGTACAGGGACAAATTGCCTTTATACCCTTTAACAATGCCTCAGGGCATCACTGGGTCATGGTGTGGTATAATACCTTATATTCCATAGAATAAGCCTGAGCAGAGAAGTATGCAATACATTTATATATATATATATCCCTCAAGAGTTTTTCTTAAAGCATCAGTGTTTGAAGGAATAAGCCTTAGTTATATGGAGCAACTCCTTCCTTAATGATGCCAGATAAATGAGGTACCACTGTACTTAGGAAATACAAATCAGGGTAGTTTGTAATACATGCCTATTAGTCTCAATAAAGTTGATTTTGATACCTTATAGAGAAACAGGAAACTCTGGATCTGTAACTTTTCAAATTGTCACTTGTGAGTTGAGATTAATTGATTTCACTATCCTGAAGACCTAATTGGGTATCATAACAACTGGAGATTGTGCTGATTGCTAAGAATAGAAAGCATAGGCTTTTCCCCCTAATAGTAAGGGAAAAGATATAAAGTTGTGACGTAGTGGTTGCAAACATTAAGAGTAGTACTGGTTGCAAATATTGTCACACTTGTTCATTTTTCCTTGTTTCCATAGCAACAAAATAACTGTATATTGTAGAGGAGACCAGTGACTGCTAATCTGATTAAATAGCAGCAAGTAAGACAATATTATTTTAGCATGCAAGCAGTCTAAAGTTGAATATTTATAATCAGTGATATTTCAGATTAACTCATTAAAATAATAAAAAGAAAACATAATTCTGAGAAATCTAGAGTGTTCTAGCTGTCTGAAGAGAATGGGCTAAGTACTGGAAAGCAGTTGATGTAGAGACTCAGGATCTACTTTTTCAGTGAAAGTCATCCAATCAGGTAGGCAAAATGATGCACTTGAAAATATGAATCTTAGTCTCTCTGGCTATGCCATCGATTACTTGGGTCCTTGCACACAAGTCACTTCTGGGCTTTGGTTTCTTCATTCAAATAATGAAAAATAGGGTGGCAGAGATCCTTAGACTCGTCTCTTAGGTGATAATATTTATACAATGCTTTTCAAGTGTCCTTACATGAGGATCTTCATATCTTACTTGGATGTGGCATGAATGAATGGGAATGAAAGGAAAGTACTCCATTTGGAAGGGATTTCATCCAATTTGTGAGAAAATGGAGGCTCAGAGAGGTTAGGTAATTATTCCAAGGTCACTACTAAAATCAAGGTTTCCTGACCAACAGTCCTGTTTTTTATACCATAGAAGTTAGATAGATAGAAGTTAAGTAGATAGAATGCTGGCCTTGGACTCAGGAAGATCTGAGTTCAAATCCAGAATGAGAAATTTACTAGCCTGTGTGACCCTGGGCAAATCACTTAACCTTTTTTTTTTTTTTTCTCTCAGTTTCTTCAACTGGAAAAGGAGGATAATAATAGCATTTACTTCCCAGAATTGTTATAAGGAACAAATAAGATAATATTTGTAAACCTCTTAGCACAATGTTTGGCTCATAATAGGCATTTAATAAATGCTTATTTTCTTCCTTCTACAGTTTAACCTCTAGAATGGACTGGCAATTCTCAGCAACAAACAATGAAATAATCAAGAAATTCTCCAAGGAATATTTTGACCTTTACCTCTATTGATGCTCATTGCTTACAATAAGTACACACACCAACAACATATCATTCATTTATGGACATCAGATAGCACTGATTTGAATAGTGATTAGCTTTCATACTCTGACTCAGACAACCATGGCAATTGGGTACACTTTATTTGTATCCAATACTCCATTAATCAAAACAAATTTGACTTCCTCACAAAATAGAAATAAAATACATTACCCATTGGCCTTGACTGAAAATAAGGTCCTGTGTTTAATATGGACAACAAATTGCAACGAGGCAACTCTAAGGGCACAAATTAGGCCCTGGGAAGACTCGTTCCTTTTGGAAGTTTATTAGTACTCTCATCTACTAGAGCAACATTTATCGTACTGCTGAAGTAGTGTGCTAAATATTCCTCCAGGGGCTTGAAGAAAGTAACATGCCTTACAATGTCTCATTTAATCTACATCTATGATAGGACAATATCTCATTCTTTTATTACTTAAGTTTCTTATTTGCATATGCTGTCTACCCCAAATGACTTATCATTCATAAAGTCCTATTCTTTTAGATTTGAAAGTAACCTCAATCATCATCTAGTCCAACCTGTACCTGAATAAGATTTCCCTATAAAATACCTCCCCAAAGAAGTCACCCAGCCTCCCTCTTACAGACCCTCATGACAGAGAATTCCCTATCTTACTGAACAGTCCTTAACAATGAACTACTCTCATTGTTATTAAGTTTCTTTAACACAACGCTGTATTGTGAACCTAGGATTTTGTCAGTGTGGAAATTCTCTCAACCAATATGATTTATAATATTTGTTGTTCAGTTGTTTTCAGTCATGTCTCACTCTTTGTGACCACACTTGTGATTTTCGTGGCAATGATACTGTAGTGGTTTACTATTTCCTTCTCCAGCTCATTTTACAGATGAAGAAACTGAGGCAAACAGGTGAAATTATTTGTCCAGGGTCACACAGCTAGTAAACGTCTGAGGCTGGATTTAAATTCAGGAAGACATATTTCTGACTCCAGACCCAGTCGTCTATCTGCTGTACCACCTAGCTGCCCCATAATTTATAATCTACCTATAATATATTGCTTTAAAGAAGCTCAGATATGTTGTAACTTACTTACCAGCTTTGAGTCCAGTGCTCTACCTACTACCATAAGCTATTTTTACTATACAGAGCTCCCAGTGAGGAACCTCCTCCAATGATCCAAAAGGCCAGCTGCTCTGCAACTTAGTCTTGGAAAGTAGTCTAGGACAGTGAGAAATTAAGCAACTTCTCCAGGGTCACACAGGCAGTATGTGCAGAGGCAGGATTTGAACTCAGATCTTCTTGAGTCTAAGGACATCTCTGTATCCATTAAACCATGCTACTATTAGTATAATTTCTATCAGCTCCTCAAAAGAAAATCTGTCATTATTAAAAGAAACTCTTAATTAGTCACACCAGAAATTAATTTTAAATGCATATGATTGTTTTCTTGCTAGAACTATATTTGAAAATTATTACAGTTAGCAGCAAATTCTGAACTGTGAGACTAGTTCTCCATCCCCTGCACTGTATTGTTTTTCTCTATGTCTGTGTATATGTACATAAATATATAAATTCATATTTCCATATGATATATGTCTATATATCGATATTCCAAATAAAAATAATACAAATTTATCAAAAAAAGAAATCATGTTGAAAATATTTATGCTCCTGATTTAATAAAAACAATTAAAAGGAAAAAAATTGCTTACATTCCTAGATATAAGTACTTATTGTCATTACTGAAATGTAATGAGAAATCAGGGCAGGACTAATTAAAAAAATCCCTGGCTGGTATAAAATATACTTAGTACTCTTAGAGTCTCTTTTTTATTGCTTTTGTTTCTTTGTACATTTAACTTTTCAATGGAATCTGTTACTGAAGAAAAACTGAACCTTATACTGTGGGAACATGGATGAGGTTGTGATAACTGTGAGAGAAAAGAGATAGCCAATGTGGCTCCAGCCAGCGTAAACTTGGAAAAGTGAAGTTTTTTTTTTCATTCTAGCTTATTGCTACTCTAATGAGGGTAACACAGAAAGCAGGTCACCTCTATTGTATACCCGCAATTGCCTGTGCTAGTGCAACACATCATACATACCCAGCAGGGTGAAGAGAAGGGCAAAGGAGGTTAAGAACAAGTTCACAGGAAACAATCTCCTGTACCCTTTCAAAATGTCAGTGAAACAAATGGGAAATGGAATGAATGGTACATAATTAGTGGAATAATTATCTTAAATAACCATGAAATTATATTTTGCCCCCTTAAGATTTTCTTTCCACTGCTATAAAGTACAACCAGGAATACTTCAAGTCACGAATGTCAGAGGAGGAAGAGAAGCAATAAAGCCAGTTAGGCTGTCCACATATCACATCTTTTAGCTGTGGCACTTGCCTTGCTAATTGGCTTGATGTTTTGCTTAAACACTAAAGTACATGTGACTGAAACAATCACAAGATACTTCATTTAGGTGCTTAGTGTCAGGAAAAACAGCATTTGTGTAGCAGTCTTCATAAAATATGCCAGTATAATGAAAGAAAGAGAGAAAATAACAGCAAGTGAGTGGTGAAACATAATTCACCCTTCTCACCTACACTTCTAATATCACAATTACTACTTAAATAGAAGAAAATTTAGTAATTCCAAAAACCTGGCCCTGCTGGTTTTGGGCACCCCTGATGCTGGCATAGTGAAGGAAAGCTATGAGCTATAAGCAAATGTCATATTTTAAAGCCTACAATCAGGGCATCAGCAATAATCTGATTGCCAGCTTAATTAAATATGGCCAGGACTTTGCTTTCCCAGGCCATTCAAATAAAACCTTCCCATGCTACAGCTGTCTTGCCTGGCCCTCATTTCTGTGAGGAAAATCCATCATAGACAAGAAAAGAATTATGCCTTAGATCAGAAAGTGAATTTTCATTTTCATGTGTTACAACCAGGCAGCTCTATCCCTTTGGTTGACAAGTATGATATTGCAACCATACTGATGTAATCTTGCTTTAAGCCCAATATTTCATGAATCCTTCTCATTCCTAGCCAAGATTTAGAGATATCAACAGTAAACACATCATGCCTTTATGGCGGTTTTCGCTCCCCTCTGACACCATTTTTGTGATACATTTTGTTGCATTAATAGAATTCTGGGTGGTGTGTGATGTGGTATGTGTGTGTTTGTTTACAGGACTGAATAAGTGCCTTGTTATTTTCAGAGAAACCATATACATTTTTTTTACCACTTGTAGACAAATGTTGGGTATTATGCCACAAGAGTAAAACCATTTCAGCTTCAGTCATGAGCCGTATGCTAATGAAACAGCACAGAGCCCCGCGAAATCATGTCAACATAATCTGCAGTCTGCACAGAAAAAATGAAATGTCAGCCAATTCTCACAAATGGCAAATGGTTTTACTGCTCAAGTACATGGCTTATAAATCTGTTGGTTTAGGAGAGGAAAAACACAAAGAGTAGACCTTGGGAGGAAACTATAACTATATACCTTTAAACTTTCTTCCAAGACAATGATAAGCTTCTGTGGTGGAGTTTTAAATTGAGGTCTGTTTCCCCTCTCCACATTATTCAAATGACTGATTTAGTAGTTCCAAAGTAAAATGATCACTTTTTTTATTCATGGGGGAAATTTTGTGTAGCAATTAATTAGAAAGAGGAGAAATCATTTACCCTCCTAAAACACCAGGGGGAAAAATTTCTTGTAAATGAAATCAATATATGCATTTACATTTACAAAGTCATCAGGTTGGGCAAGAGTTGACAGTGATGGCCATAGACAGTGATGGAATAGAATTAGGAGTGTTTCCCATATGGCATAAGGAAGGGGCTTAAATGTGAAAACAAAATGTCTGATGGTTTCATTTTTATATCCAGTGGGTATCAATAGGATTGCAAAATTTGCTGCTTCAAATATAAGTATGTTGATTTATCCTTTTTTGGAAGGGGAAAAATTTTAGCAATAACATTTGATAAAGATAGGAAGACAATGGAGTTATGTTTGTCTATATAAAAAAAATGTTTTTTTAAAAAAGTGTATCAACTGTAATGAATAAGTTGAAGGACCCAGTTTTAGGATAGCAGTGATCAATCAGTGAAGAGGGGGGTAATAAAGGGGAAAACAGAAATACAGAAGACTTTAAGGAGATATTTAACTTTAATGTATTCCCTAAGAACATTAACAGGGGACATCCTTCATCAAATTTTCCACTAAATATTGTCCATTTAAAAAATATTTATTCTTTCTACCAAACTTCTCTAGTTATCAACTTAAATGTAGATTATAGTGACAGTTACTTGTCTCCTAACTTGTCTTCCTACATCTTATCCCCATCCCCCTGTGATATTCCACAATTAATCTCTGCCAGATTAACCAACTTAAAATGCCATTTTCATTACATTATGAAGATAATTGCTGCTTATGAACCAACATCTGCTGCATGGGATGAAGAGGTATAAAAGTTTTATGAAGAACTTGACAAGATCATACAAAAGGCACTCATGCAAGCACACATGTGTGAGTGCATGCATGTGTGTGTGTATATATTGATATTTTGTGGATTTGATGTGAAAATGGGCACAGGAAAGGATGGTGAAAAGTAATTACATAAAATACGGTCTAGGTTTAAAGGAATAAAGAGAAATCTCACACATATCTACTGGTTATTATTTTTTAAGCAAGCTAAACAATACCCAAGCACCCAAACAACATCACACACAAACAAGTGAAATTGACTATCTTCAGGGATAATTACTGATGGGGGACTCATATAAGAATTGTTTATCTGTTTGCTGTCAGATCATCAACAAGTAAGAGTAAAGGTCAAAACCAACATCAAATTAGAAGGATATATAATGATAAGAAGCAACAGATGTCTATTGTTAGAACAGCTTCCCACTGACCCTTTCAGATAAGCCATTGGAACTGAATGGGGAGTAGAAAAAGACAAATATCTTGACATTAATCAACACCATTTCCTGGAATTTTTAACTGACTTTCTTCAAGATACAATTCAAATAGTGTTTACTCTCTAAGATTATTTCCCACATACACTGTATATATCTTATATGTACCTAGTTCTTTATATGTTGTTTTCCCATTAGAATGTTTGCACCTTGAGGAAAAGGATAGCATTTTGTATTTCTTTGTATCCCCAGTGTTTAAGGACAGTCTCAGGTCCATACTAAGGATTTAATAAATGGCTATTGATTAAAGGAGGCACAATTAGGTCATAAAAGTATCCTAGGATCTCCTTGTAAGGGAGAGAGACAGAGATAAACACACACAGAGACAGAGACAGAGAGACACGCAGAGAGAGACAGAGACAGAGAGAAAGGCAGAGAAAGAGAAACACAGAGACACAGAGACAGAGAATGCTACCTAGGGCAACACCAATTTAGATTATGAACACGTGTAACACAATGAGGGAGGATGGAAGACAATAATGAAGCAATTCACCTCATAAACAATGAAAAGGAATGGAGAGAAAATCAAATCTATTGAAAACTTGTATGAGACCCAATGAAAACAAATCATCTTAAGAGCATTCATATGGGGATGAAAAGAGGACCACAAATAGAAAATGAAATGAAATCTTATATTAATCTATTTTCATCACCAATGACAGTGGAACAACTACATTTATACATTTACACTTGGTCTTCAATGTGCTTTATAGGAAAATAGAAATGGCACTTAGAAAGATGAAGTTGAAAACAGTATCAGGACTAGATCAAGTCAAACAGAAGAATCCATGCTGGACGTGACATAAATTTCAAGACATTAAGGGAGGGGGCAGTTAGGTGGTGCAGTGGATAAAGCACCAGCTCTGGATTCAGGAGGACCCAAGTTCAAATCTGGCCTCTGACACTAGACACTTAATAGCTGTGTGACCCTGGGTAAACCACTTAACTCTCACTGCCCCACAAAAAAAATTAAGGGATTACTATATATGTGTCAGGGAGAAAAGATGCCAAGAGAATGGCAGCTAGGTTGGACAGTGGATAGAGTGTTGGTCTTAGAGCCAGGAAGACCTAAGTCCAAATCCCACCTCAAGTACTTGCTAGCTGTGAGAACCCAGGCTACTTAACCATTCTCAGTCTCACTTTTCTCATCTGTAAAATGGTGGCAATATTAGCACCTATGTTGTTGTGAGGATCAAATAAGATAATATGTATAGTGGTTTGTAAACCTTAAAGCACTATATAAATGCCAGTAATTATCATTATTAAAGTGTGTGTGTGTGTGTTGGGGGGGGTCACAAACACTAATACCCATAAAAGGTGATTGAGAAAGTACCTATAAATACCCATAGATCTAATTTTTCAACTTTTAAAACATTTATGAAAATGATCTACAAATGATCAAGGGGTATTCTTGAAGAAAAGATGAGAAAAAACAGGCAAGATTCTGTGTACAGTTTTCTACAGCACACCACAGCTTTATAGAATTGACTGAATGTTAACCACAAGATCCATTTATTTATTGTTTGTACATTACAAAACAGCATTTGACTTAGAACAAAATGTAGCCTTAAAGGCTTTCTTCCAACAAGAATAGTATCTCATGCATATCATTATACAAGATTATACAAAGTTCCTCGATAATTACATCCAACCACTTCTGGATTATTAAAATCAAGAGAGACACAAAACAAGGAGATGCATGTTCTGTCATTGCCATGGAGCATATCTTCAATAGGCTTAAAAATGAAAGAGGGATCTTCTAAAGATTAAGGGTTCTTAACTGAGGTACCTGGACCAGTTTTAAAATGTTTTGATAATGCAGTCCAATATAATTGTTTTCCTTTGTATTTCTGTTCATTTTATTTTATAAAATTAACACATTATTCTGAGGAGTGCAAAGATTTCACCAACATACCAAAGGCATCCATGACACCAAAGAGGTTGCTATAGATGGTGAATTTCTCCAGATATTCCTATTTCTGTGTTATATTAGTCTGAAAACAGCAAGCCCCAGAACATTAAAGACTATGGCATGCAATGAGGCATGCTAGAGGCAGCTAGGTGGCACAATGGATGGAGTTCTGGGCCTGGTACAAGGAAGACCTGAGTGCAAATATGGCCTCAGATACTTACTAGCAGTTTGAACCTGTCCAAGTCACTTAACCCATCTTGGCCTCAGTTTTCTCATCCACCTGTACAATGGGGATCGGATAATAATAGCAACTAGTTACCAGTCTTGATGTGAATATAAAATAATATTTGTAAAATGTACTGAAAAACCTTAAAGAGCTATATAAATGCTAGCTAGCCTGCCACAGCAGCAGCAGCAGCAGCAGCAGCAGTAGAAGTAACACCAGAGCATTGATTTATACATGATTACATATACCTATTATGGCAACTGAAGATGGGCAGAGAGATTGGACCTGAATTGAATAAGCAGAATAAAGTAAGCTGGAATTTATTTGAAAGAAGTATGCAGTGCTTTTAATAATGCCAAGATATTTTCTGGCATTATGGCTGTTTTCAAGGATTTGAAGTTTTAGGTTCTGTGTGGGATTGCTTCTGTTCAACCTCAGATGCAATATATAACTATTAAAAAGAGACAGATTTAGTCTTAATGTAAAGAAAAACAATTTGAGTTAGCCTCAAATTGAATTCCCAAGAAATATCTGGTTCCACCTTCTTAAGAGGTCTTTAAAGAAAAATTGAATGATCACTTGTTGATTATGTTGTAGTAAGGATTCTTGTTGAGTTGACCTATGAGATCCCTTTTAAATCTGAGATCCCAAGATTCTGTGATGGAATATGGACATTGCTTCAAGACTCTTCATGTAGCATATACAGTACAAAGACTGAAAATTATAATTACCAGCTGAAAAATCTTGATAGCTTCTGTGAAACTAGACCATAGAGAATGTTGTCACTAGGGCATTTTTTAATTCGGAGGTGCTAAAATTATTTATAAATGATTAGGCAAGTTCTGTACCTTACACTAAATTATCTAGTAAGAAAATTGGCAACTGTCAAAGACTTTGGGAAAAAACATACAAGAAAAAACTACCCATCAGCAATTTCATATAAAGCAATTAGAAAAGCAATTAATGAGTGGTGAGACTTGGGGACTAAAACTGAATTACTGGATGGCAATGTATTTGTTTAGCCATCACTTCTTCAAATGTCAAGCAGAACTCTTCCACAGTTAATATTGGGTGATATATTGTGAAGGACACTTGAAAACAGATTGTCTAATTGAGTTGTGTGACCTATGCTGAGTTTTCCCATCCAAAATACAGTCCCTGACCACCTAAACCCCTTCCCCCCAAAAAAGGTTTAGTGAAACCCAGAAGGCAACAACTCCAAGATATAAACAAAAATCCAATAAATTAAATTCTATCTGGTCTGGGGCTATTAGATGGGAGTGCCAGCTTTTCTTTTGATGAGGAGAGAAATCCAGCTTAACAGTCCATCTGGTTCATCAGTCAGCTGAGTGAAAGGCAGAGGGGCACTCTTAACAGGAGCTTTTTATAGACTAAGCCATAACATGATTCACCCTCATGATTTAGAAATGAACTTCATCTACAATCATTTGCACTAGCAAAGGGGTAGCTACTTCTCTACTTGTACCACACTGATTCTTATAAACAGATGAATTAGCACAGATTCATAAGAACATAATTGCAGCATGCTAGCACTGCAAAGGACCTCAAACATCATCAGAGCCTCTTCATTTGACCCATGAGTGATATTGATGTTCATTGCTCAGATTCTGAAGGAATCGAAAAGTTCTGGATAATAATCTTCATAATAACCATAGTCAATAGGAGACAAAGAAATGAAGCTGTGGCTTATGAGCAGAATGCAGACAGAGAGATATTTTCTTTTATGCTCCTTCACAAAGCCTATATAATACAAACCTAGTCATTACAGGGGCGTAATCCCTCGCATACAGATTTACTAGCATGGAAGATGCTGACTGGACAATACAGCTTTTGAATAAGCACAATGAGACTATTCTTGTGGTTCCATATGTGGAAATTCTCTGGACATCTTTCCATGATATCGACCCCATTCTCTCATAGGTGAATTCCTCCTGGTGTCTCCATTTTGGAGAGAGGTCCAAGCCAGCTAACCTTCGTTCCTCTCCTGGTTATGCTTCTGATTTTTTGAACTTTGCTATCATGCCCCCTCTGGGGTACTGCCATATCATTTTCATCTTCTTTTTGTGAGTTGTCTTCTCCATTACAATGTAATCTCCTTTGAAGGCAGGTACTGTCTTTCTTTTTTGCTTGTATATGGATCCCCAGCTCTTAGCACAGTGTTGGCACATAGTAAGCACTTGATAAATGCTTATCGCCTGCTTGCCTGACTCAACAGTAAAGCAATTAAGCTATTAAAATATACCTGGAGGGGTGGGCCAAAAAAAAAAAAACACCAAAAAACTATTGCCTAGTTTCTTGTTGAGGAAATTTTACTGGCTTATTCTAAATGAAAGTATACTCAGATGTTGTCAAATGTGGCCTTGGATTCTTATTTAATTAAAAAATTTATTTTAAAATAAGCTTTTTGGATGCCTTTTGTTTTTATATCACATTCATTTCTATATATACATGACCCCCTCTAGTATTGAAGTCTCATTTATAACAAAGAAAAACTAATTGGGTCAATACAAGTAATATAGGATCTGACAGTTTATAGGCAAAATTTTGCCTCTGTATAGACTTCTATCTCTCTAACAAGAGAAAGAGGTATGCTTTACTATCTGGTTTTTTGGGACTAAATTTTGTCACTACAGTCATTCATAGTTCATGTATCTTTTAATTTTCTTTTTATTTATATTGTTTTAGTCATTCATTCATTTATTTTGAATGTTTTTTTTCATTTATTTAGAATGTTATTTTTCCCCCAATTACATGTAAAAACAATTTTAATGTATATTTTTAAAAGTTTGTGTTCTGGGGCAGCTAGGTGGTGAAGTGGATAGAGCACTGGCCCTGGATTCAGGAGGACCTGAGTTCAAATCTGGCCTCAGACACTTGACACTAGCTGTGTGACCCTGGGCAAGTCACTTAACTCCAATTGCCTCACCAAAAAAAAAGTTTGTGTTCCAAAGTCTTTTCCTCCCTCCTTCTTCCTCCCTTAAGAACACAAGAAATTCCAATATAAGTTATACATGTGCAGTTATGCAAAACATTTCCATATTAGTCAGGTTGTAAAAGAAAACAGACAAAAAAGAACTGAAGAAAAAGAAACAAAAAAATGCTTCAGTCTGTATTCAAACACCATCAGTTCTTTCTCTGAAGACAGATCACATTTTTTATAAGTCCTTCAGAGAGTCCTTCACAGTTGTCTTAGGTCATTGCATTTCTGAGAATAGCTAAGTCATTCACAGCTGATCATCTTACAATATTGCTGTTTCTTTGTATACAGTACATCTCACTTGGTATCATCTCATGTCTTTCCATGTTTTTCTGAGAGAATCTTGCTCATTATTTCACAGTTCCTATTGTTAAGTCAATTTCCTTCTATCCTACTCCCTCCCCATGCCATTTACTCTATTCTCTATCTCCTTTCACCCTTTCCCTCCTCAAAGTTGTTTCATTGTACATATTTAGAAGGAAGAAAATAAGCATTTATTAAGTACCCATTATGTTCCAGGCACTGTACTATGCACTTCACGAATATAGAAATATTTGAAACACAACTTTGGGAGGTAAGTTCTGTTATGATCCATATTTTACATTTGGGGAAACTGAGACAAAGAGAAGATAAATAACTTACACAGGGTTCACATGGCTAGCAAGTATCTAAGCCAGATTTGAACTGATGTCTTCTTGACTTCAGGCCTGTGGGGACCAATTTTTAAGTGGGGAGTGCTAGCTAAGTGGCTCGCCACAATATTGGGGCAAGGAAGGAAACCGGCAGACTCCCTCAAAACAGAACAAGATTTATTTTAACAAGAATGAACTTAAAAAAAAAACACACAAACAGGATCAGTAGGATCAAGGGAAAGGAAATAAAAATGGGGAAAGGGAAATTATAATACCTGAAAAATACCACTGCCCAGGAATCAGCTGAAAATATGCAGCAGAATGCCTGTCGCTTTCCAGCTTCCACCTAGATTGCCCAATTCTCCTCCCCCAAACCGAGAAACACCCCACACAGTCCCAGCCAATGGGATGGCTGCTCTGACAGTCACATGACTGCCCTCACTAGGCTTCCAATTATTATAATTTTGCCAGGCCCATGTAGACGTTGCAAGTGGTGATGACGTGAGGTGCCAGAGCCCTGGCAAGGGCTACAACCAGTGGGTGGAGCACCGTGGGGTTTGCGGAGCCCCAGGCCAGTGCTCGCCCAGGCATAAAAACCTCAAATAACAATTAATTCTTTAGATTCCCCAATAAATTTTTTAAAATAACAGAATATCATAATCAATGCTAACAAACAATATACTAATAACAACATGGGAAAGGGAAAATATATATTACAGATGACGTATGTAGTAACAGAAGGAAAAACAAAAATGTCCATTTAAAGTATTTAAAATCTTGTCTTCAAAGGAGGGTTGAGATGTCATCAAGGGAACTGGACTCTGGTCTGGATTCTGGCTGTCTCTGGATTCTGGTTGTCTCTGGAACTGCTGGATTTTCATTAATCTTTAGCATAGCATTGTCCAAAAATGTTCAAATTAAACAATGAAAGTTCTTCACAATATACAAAACAAGTTTAAACTTGATATATATACAGCATATTGGAGTCCCCCCTTTGGAGGATACTCATATCGATACGCAATACAAAATTGAGACAGTTATGACATTACTAGCACTTTTTACCACTATATGTCTGGATCAAGGCCAGATTTAGTTATGTGTCCATGATGACACCTGAAAATGTTATGGAAAGTTTACCATACCACATCTCGTGGTGCATAGACATCTAATAATTGTGCTAGGCCTCAGGTGGATCAATTTTGACCATGCCACCAGAACCTTTGGACTGAATGGACTATATATTTTACGCTGTGCTCCTCTGCAGGCTGTAACATTCTGTAGGGGGAGCAGTTTCTGTTGATCTGATTCTAAACACTGGTCTAAATCTGTTTCTGAACTCAGGTCATCTCCAATAGAAGGACCTGTACTGGTATCCCTCTGAACACGTGGTCTACTATGATCATATCCCTTCCTCTCTTTACAGCTTTTTGGGAAAAAATACCACATTGCAATAATGACAATAACAAGAATAAAATTTATAGCCATTTGAGTTATGATGATAGTGGTAAAGTTCTAATTTAGTTGTAATGCTTCCAGTAAAATTCTATATATGCTCAGTGGGAAAGATAAATTCTCCCATACCATTGTTCCAAAGATTTTTTACTATGTTTGTGAGGAGGAAACCAGCAATGACATGAATAAGTATTGAGCAGGCCAACAGTTTAAATCGGGACAATATGCTGTCCCAAAATATGCCAAGTAGAATATACAAGGGGGGGGGGGCGCAAATATTCAATCATGGTGCAGTTCAAAATGAACCGGCTTTTCTCTGACCAGCAAGATAAACTAAAGTTTTTTTTTTTTTTTTTTAAGAGCAAGGGAGATTGCCTAAGGGGGCAGTGAGGGAGGGGCAAGAAGGTCCCCCAGGTTAGTTGGTTCATGGCCAAATAAGGGGGAAGGGGAGTGGGTTAAAAAAATTCACTAGGTTAATCAACTCCTGGTTGACTCGCCAACAAAATGTGGGAACCAATTTTTAATTGGGGAGTGCTAGCTAAGTGGCTCGCCACAATATTGGGGCAAGGAAGGAAACTGGCAGCCTCCCTCAAAACAGAACAAGATTTATTTTAACAAGAGCAAATAAACAAAAAAACACAAACAAGATCAGTAGGATCAAGCGAAAGGAAATAAAAATGGGGAAAGGGAAATTATAATACCTGAAAAATACCACCGCCCAGGAATCAGCTGAAAATATGCAGCAGAATGCCTGTCGCTTTCCAGCTTCCACCTAGAATGCCCAATTCTCCTCCCCCAAACCTAGAAACACCCCACACAGTCCCAGCCAATGGGATGGCTGCTCTGACAGTCACATGACTGCCCTCACTAGGCTTCCAATCATTATAATTTTGCCAGGCCCATGTAGGCGTTGGCAAGTGGTGATGACGTGAGGTGCCAGAGCCCTGGCAAGGGCTACAACCAGTGGGTGGAGCACCGTGGGGTTTGCGGAGCCCCAGGCCAGTGCTCGCCCAGGCATAAAAACCTCAAATAACAATTAATTCTTTACAGGCCCAACCCTCTAACTGCTTTGCCACTTAACTGTCTACATTTCTCCAAATTTTGCTGATATCACTCTGTATCAAGTCATATAAGCCTTTCCCTTTCAAATTCTTCACTTCTTGCTGTATGATAATATCCCATTATATTACTGTACCACAATTTCTTCAGATATTCCCCAACCCATCATGAGTCCCTCCTTTGGTTAAAGTTCTTTATTTTAAAGGTTCCTTTGCTCTTTTTTTGAGTGTGTATGGGGGGCAGTGAGGATTAAGTGACTTTCCCAAGGTCACACAGCTAGTAAGTGTCAAGTGTCTGAGGCCAGATTTGAACTCAGGTCCTCCTGAATACTGGGCCAGTGCTTTATCCACTGTGCCACCTAGTTGCCCCTAAAGTTAGTTTCTAACTTGAATACTTTTGCAAAATGAATCTTTCCAAACAAATCAAGCAAGACTCTGGCTCTCAGTGTAGCATGTGTTTGTGTGTGTGTATGAGAGAGTGTATGTATGTGAGCATGTGCATGTGTATGTGTGCATGTACAGGAGATTCAAACAGATTAGAACTTAGCAAGGGATGACGTGACTTCATGGGTAAGAGCTTTCCATTTTGGGCTGTACGCTCAGGGAGGTTAGGTCATTTGTCTGAAGTTCTTGGTGTTAAGGAACTAAAGTGAATTTGACTTCATATACTCTCTACTGTCCTTTCTCAAAAGTTTAGAGGACTTCATCCAGAGAGTATTAATTTCATGGAACTGCAGCCCTAGGAGCTGAAACCATCTTTACCTATAATTACACTTTCTCCTCTTTCTTTCCTAACTCCTTCCTTCAAGCAAAACATCTTCTCTGTGGTGTAGTGGATAGGGCAATGTGCTTGGCTCAAGTAAGAAAGACCTCATTTCAAATTTTGCCTCAGATATTTATTTTACTGGACAAATAACAACCTCTATGTGCCTCACTTTCCATATTTGTAAAAGAAGCCTATTGAATTCAATGGCATCTGTGGGACTTTTAGTTCCAAATTCATGATCCTTTCTCTGTCATGGAAAGGAACTAGATTTAGGGTCAAGATTAACTTCATTGTCACTTTGAAAAATGCATGACAGTAAACTCTATACATGTATAAGGTATGACAATAAAGTAATGAAACAGATTCAAATGCATCTGGGAAAACTCCTCTGTTGCATTTTCTAATCACTACCTTTACTCTCTATTTCTCTCATTTTCTTTCTGTCTTTTGCTTTATCATCTCAAGTTTCCCTGTCCATTTACCATATTATATTGTCCTTAATACTTCACTGATACTCAGAGAAGGAAAATGGGACTCTCTGATCCTGATTAATATGCAAACTAGATAAACCTCTTCCAGATTACAGAGCTGACAGTATATAATTATACACACATTATGTTCATAGATTAGAGCTGTTAGCTCACTCAGGTCATGTTTTAAATTCATAGTTATTTTCTTGTTTTTGCAAAGTGGGTGTTAGTAAATAGAAAGATTTGATGCTTCCTAATGTGACAAGAAATTAAAACCAGTGTATAAGTAAAATAATGGAAGAGTTCTCCCCAGCTTTTTTACTTAATGGGGGGAGGGGAAGGGGATGGGAAGGGAGGAGAGGAGAGGGGAGAGGAGAGGAGAGAAATAGGGGTCGAGGTAGAAGGAAAGACAAATCCCTTCATCCCTTTCCTGGGTTATAATCCACTCCACAAAGTGCCCCCATCCTTCTTTGACTTGGAATACTTGTGTCTTTTACAGGTCAGCTGAAGGCATGCCTAATTATTGTTCATCCATTGGAATTGCTACCTAGAAACTCAAAAAGAGTCAAATCAAGCCAATGAGAATTTATTAAATACTTATTATGTAGAGACACCTTGGTAGCACATTGTATAGAGTGCTGGGCCTGGAATCAGAATGGCCTGAATTAAAATCTGGCCTCAGACATTTACTCTCTGTGTGGCAAGCCACTTAACTGCTTTCTGTCACATTTTCCTCAAATGTAAAATGGAGATGAAAATATCATTTACTACCCAGAATTGGTGTGATGTCCAGACAAGATCATATTTGTAAAGCACACAGCACAGTGTGTTTAATAAATGCTTATTCCCTTCTCTTCCTCTACTATGTGCCAGGCAATGTACTAAGAACTGAGAATACAAATATAAGCAAAAAGAAAGGGAAGAGAAGAGAAGGATGATGGCTATGGATTCTAAAACAACGACTTGAAATCAAGAGTTGAGCAGCAGAGAAGAAGGAGTATACACTGGGAGCCTCCCAGCTGAGTGACCCTCCCAGCAATGACATTACACCCAAAGGAGAGTTTCTTAAGGGCTCTATGGTGAAAAGGACATCAAGGCTTTGCACAACCAGAGATGTAAGTTGCCTTGACTATGTGCACCTCAGTACCATACTACTTGAATTCCTGCAAAAGCTGTGTATATTTGTGGAAGAATAATACACAAGTTTATGGAAGAAATATATTAAGGCTACTGTTCTTCCTATGTCATCTTGGTAAAAGCCTTTGCTAAGAGCTAACTTTATCTTCTGGCTGCTTATTAAAAGGAGGAAGTGCACCAGTAAGGGGCTCATGAGAGATACTGAGAGGAGAAGTACAGTATACCCAGGAATCCTTTATTTTCAGGTAATAGTTATCCTCTGTGGGATCTAACATGCTAGTAGGAGGATCCTGAATAAAGGCAATAATGAAGAGGGATAATTACAGTAATGCTTACTGCAACTTTTCCATGCATGCCTGTATTGTGTGAATCTTGTCCAAGTCATCCCATATCTTTGCCATAGAGGGACACCCAATGTGCTAAGAACCTTCCCTGAGTTCTCTCATTATGACATATTTCTTTGATGACATCCTATTCACATCTCTTTTATAATGCTTTATTTGTAATGTTCTGTGGCCTCCTCAGGCTTATCATGTGCCTCTCCATCATGCTTTGGGTTATCCCCAACAGCATTCTATGAAAAGTCAAAAATAAGCTCAGCTGGGCCAACTGAGATAACTAACTCTAGGCCATATTTGACCAATGCCTTCATCACTGTTTGCTCCAATTTTGATTTAGATTGTATATGAACTCAGGAGTATTATGAGCTACTATCCCAGACCAACATGGTCTCCTATGAATACCAACAGTCACCAATATAACAATACAAAAAAGGCATGGTAGACCACCAAACACAGAGAGTGCTATACCTCTCAGTTTCACCTAGTCTCACTCCTCTGCCCCACAGCCTGACACAGTTAACTCGTAAAATACTGTATTATACTTCTGATTCCTCTCAGATCTTTTGTTTTTAGAGAAGGCATCCAGGCCAGCCATATCTCCATTCCTATTTGGGCTTCACTCCTAACGCTCTAGACTTTTTCTACTGTATAACAGCAGCCACTTAACCTTTGAAGTTCATTCTATCCCCAGATTTCTCACACTGGAAATATACTCCACCTTTAAGGAACCCTATTAGCTCATTCCTCTTGAAACTTCCATTTTATGGAAAGTGCCCATGCTAGCCAATCTTTTTTTTCCTCTCCAGGCTATGTTACTATCTCTCAGGTCATTCTCTTCCATGTCACTGTTCAGGAACCCTTTCCCACCTCTCATCAGTATATTCTTTAATATGTCATCTTTTTCAGTTAGAATGTAAGTTCCTGGAGGGCAGAAGCTATCTTTCTACTTCTGTTCAAATTCTCAGGACTTAGTATACAGCCTAGTGCTTAATAAATGCTTGTTGATATGATCTGACCCATCACCATTTATAGGACAGCTCAAAATACACCACTCCCTTTCTTGGCTCCCCTAAATAGTTTGGCTGAAGTATTAGTGCTAGAAGCCACTACTCAACGTAATGACATAGAGTGCACCAATGAGTTGCCCTCTGGACCATTCTTACTGCTATGCCTTAATTCCCTACAGTTGATCAGAAGCACCAAATTCTTTATGTAGTATCATCACTTCAGTTGAATGAATATATTTATCTCATTAAAAGGCAAAAAATGACTTTTACAACTTTCTTTTGGGATTTTATAGAGATAGCTAGGATTTTAGAGCTTTCCATGCATATAAGGGAGAATTATTTTTGTAAATGGTCATGATTCAATTCAACAAGTACTTATTAAGTGCCTGCTATGTGAAAAGCACCACGCTGGAAACTAGAGATATAGAGGCCAAAATGAAAAGCAGCCTGCCTCAGGGATATCATTTGTAAACAGATGTGTATATTCAAGATAATTTGAAGAGAGGGAAAACATTCACAGCTAGGGAAAGAAGGCAAGGTATTCCCCAAAAGTTGACATCTGAGCTGAGACTTGAAAGAAGCTCAAGATTCTAAGAAGTGGAGGACAGGAGGGAGGGCATTTCAGGCAAGGGATAGGGAACCTGTGCAAAGTCACAGAGGTGGGAGGAAGAATGTCAGATTCAGAGAAAATGCTAGCAAAACAATCAGTCCTCCATTTCCAACATGTATTCACTCTCTGCTATTTGGAGATGCTGCTGTGTACTGCCTGAGGCTATTTCTAAGTAGTTCATTTAGCACCCTGTGTTCTTGGCCTCAGAGCTAAGAGAGAGAAAGCTTGTCCTGAAGTCAAAGGGAAAGTTGCCAGACATGTTAAGATTCATTACATAGTCTAATATCTCATGAAGGGAACACAGAATACAAATTATGTTTCATGTTTCTGACAAACTGTTTTCTTGAAAGAAAAAAGCTATGATTTTATTATGTATATGTTTCATATGTAAATATGAAAAATTATGGGAAAGGAAATTATTCTATGAACATTGACTATATTTCTGGTTTGATATGTATACTTTGATTGCTTTGGAGGTCCTAGAATTGAATATCATCCTAATGGCAGAAAACAACTCCTTATAAAAGTTCTTTCCAGGTGACAAGGCTTTTACTCTTGCCAAGGA
The DNA here is from genome assembly GCF_019393635.1 of Dromiciops gliroides. Taxonomy (NCBI): domain Eukaryota; kingdom Metazoa; phylum Chordata; class Mammalia; order Microbiotheria; family Microbiotheriidae; genus Dromiciops; species Dromiciops gliroides. The sequence goes on along the minus strand of NC_057864.1, from coordinate 329,647,295 downwards.
AATATAGCACTGCAATAACAATGGATTTGTAAGAAGACAAAGTTAAGAGCTCAGCTCTGCTGCTTTCTCATTCTGTGACTAGTTATTTAACCTCTTTTGGTTTCCATTTTGTAATCTGAAAAAATGGAATAGATTATCCTTGAGATCCATTCTGTAGAGAAGAATGGCTAAGTGGGTAGTGTAATACCCTTTGTGTCAGTTAGAACTAGGTTCTGATTGGCTGTGTGACCATGGTGAAGTCACTTAATCTTACAGTGCCTCCAGCAAATCACCAAGAGTCTAATTTACAGGTAATTGTATATCTACCTTGCTGGAGAGAGTTTTAAGGTCTCCACACTGAAATCATAAGTCTGGACCCTCAGCATAATATTGGATATTCAGTAGTCACATGTTGTTTGAGAGAGCATGATACAGTCCAGTGAGTGTTAGATTTGGAGTAAAAAAATTTGGAGATTTGATTATTTCAATGCTAGCTATTAGTTTTTCTTATTCAAAACATACCTTACATATACTCAATAAACGTTTGTATTGTATTTGTTGAATGACTCAATAGATGTAAAAGGACATAAAATTACAGAAAACCAGGTAAGAAGGGGAAAAATTTAATTGATACCAATGTATTTGGGCAAAATTATTGACCATTTAGTAATTAAAATATATAAGGGTGCTTTTAATCCATCATTCATATACTAAATATTACTTTGGGGGGAAATGCCTTAGGTCAGTAACACTGAACAAAGAATTAGAATGCTGGTTTTTAATCCCAGCACCAAGTCTTTATGACTTTGGATATACCAGTCTTTTTGAAACTCAGTTTCTTTATCCATAAAAAGAGGATAATAGCTGCTCTAGCTACATTCCAAGGACTTTAGGAGGATCCAATGAGTATTTAATGTAGGTGAAAGTTCTCAGAAATCTATAGAGTATTACATAAATTATTGAAATCAAAATATTAAGAGGAAAAACAAATCTACCACTGAAACACATTCCACATAAGAAAACTTCATTAATTTAATCACTACCATATGATTAGAGATGATGGATTTATGTTTCTAATTAAAACTGATTCTATATTGAAGTGCACCCTATATTGAAGACAGAAATATCAATAAGAGGAAAAAGATAAAACATGAACATCTGCTCATTCTTGTCTGCAGGAAGATGCTTTAAACACCTAATTCCTGGAACTAATATTTCCATAAGAGAATACTTCTGGGAAGGAAAAACAAATCTTATTATCATAAGTTTTTACTTGCTGATGCTATCAAGCTCCCCTTTGATATTTTCTTTCTTGACAAATCAAAATAAAACATCATGATATTTAAACCACTCTGATTTTCTACTGAAACTAGATAAAGTTTTAATATAGTACCAAGAATTTTTAAACCATAGACTTTCTAGAACATCTCTACTCACTAGTAAGTGATATAACCTTTGCATTTTGAAAGACTTGTGTAATTTTTTTTGGAAAAATGTATTTTCTCTTAATTAAATATAGAAAATAGTCTTAGATCTCTCGATTAATATATCACCATTCCCCCCAAAAGCTTAATATAATCCAGGGGGCTGGTGGAGAAAAAAAATGACTGAACCATCATATTCTTTCTGTTTGTAGTAATTTTAGTTATTAAGAATTTGAGAACGTTTCTGATTAATTACATATCTTGCTTTAACAAGAGCATTTATGATTACAATAATTGCTAGCATTTCGTCATTTGAAATGCACTTTACAGTATTAACTCATTTTATTCTCAAAACAATTTTGGGATTTAAATACAATTATTATGTTTATTTTACAAATGTAGAAGCTGAGGCATACAGAAGTTAAGTGATTTGTCCAGGAATGACACAGCTAGTAAGTGGTTGAGGTTGCATTTGAACTCAGGTTTTCCTGATTTTAGGTCTGGTACTACAACCATTTTGCCACCTAGCTGCCTATTCATTTCAACTTAATAATAGCCTATTCATACCCTATTATTCATCATCTCTTTAAACCCAAACTGTGCTGGGTACCATCTTAACAAAGACAAAAATATTAAAGGTCCCTGTTTCACGAAGCTTATATTCTTTAAATATAATGTACAGAGCATCCCAAAAGTTTTAGTACAATTGTAACCTACTAAAGCTTGAAACTGTACTAAGACTTTCAAGGTGAAAGGGGATGGGAGGAAAGAATAGAAGGAGGGAGAGACAGAAAAAATAGAGATCAGAAAAATCTCATGTAGGAGGTGGCACTTGAACTTAGCTTGGAAAGAAGATAAAGATTTTGAAACACGGGTGAAGAGAGGGTGTTTATAATATATGTGTAGTCACAGAGGTAAAAGACAGAATGTCATGGATAGGAAACAAGCTCCAGACCAATTTACGTAGAGCTAAGAGTTTGTGAGTGGAGAATTATGAAAAAAGGCAGGATAGAAAGGTGAGACATATTGTAGAAGATGTTGACTAAAGATTTTGCATTTATTTTACTAGAGCTAAGTGGGAGTTTCAACTAAGTGGCACATGCAGTTATGTGGTACAGTGGATAGAGTGCTGGGCCTGTTATCAGAAAGACTCCTTTTCCTGAATTAAAATATGACCTTAGACACTTAATCTGTGTGACCTTGGGCAAGTGACTTTACCCTGTTTGCCTCAGTTTCTTTATCTGTAAAATGAGTTAGAGAAGGAAATGGCAAACCACTCCAATATCCTTGCGAGAGAATCCCAAGTGGGGTCAAGAAGAGTTGGGCACAAGTGGGAACTACTGAAATTTTGAGTAGTAGAATTACAAATAATACAAATAGCTAGCTATATAGTATTTAATTTTGCAAAGCATTTTATATCACATCTATTGTCTCATTTGACACAACAATCAATATGAAAGCTTTGTGGAGGCTGCTTTGCAGAAAGGAAAGACTGAAATCAGGAAGAACAATTAGGAAGTTGATGTAATAGTCCAGGCAAAATGTGATGAAGTCCTGAACCTAAATACTTATTCTATGTTGTTTGTTGTTGTTATTGTTCATTTGTTTCAGTCATGTCTGACTCTGTGACCTCATTTGGGGTTTTCTGGGCAAACGTATGAGAGTGGCTTGCCATTTCCTTCTCCAGCTCATTTTACAGATGAGGAAACTGAGGCCAACAGGGTTAAGTGACTTGCCTAGAGCCACATAGCTAGTAAGCATCTGTGGCTGGATTTGAACTCATGTCTTTCTGACTCTAGACCTGGGAATCTACTCTTTCCACTGCAACCCCTAGTTGCCCCCTCTATGTGGTATATGGAACTAAACTTCCATGATCAATTTTCTAAGAATTAGAATGTCACCAAATATACCCAATATAAACTACTAGACATACCTGAATTTCCTTTTATGTTTCATTCAGGATCAAAAACTTGAAAGGCTTCTGGATTTTAATTAAGGATATCAATAACCAATTACTGTACTAAAATGCAGAAAAAGTGAGGTATGTATAAAAGCCTCAAGTCAGGAGAATTGGGTTTATGTCTTGCCTCTACCCCTTGCTAGCACTTACTAGCCACTTATTGTGACTATGGGTAAGACCTGGCATTTTTCCATGGTGCTTAAATGAGAGGGTTAGAAAAGATTATTTCTAAAATAAATGCTCTAAGATTCTGTGATGTTCTTAAAGGGTAGGAGAGTTCATTGAATTTGTACTGACCCTGTGACACAACTTGAAAGACTGTTGTGTTTTTTAAGATTTTTGTTTGTGAAGGGAGACTATTTAAAAAGAACCTCTGACATCCATTTGCTTCTGGGTCACTTAACTACCTCATGAAGTAAGAAAATAGACAAAAAGCCCAGTAATTATCAGAATCTTCTGAATTTTTATATTTCAGATCAAAGGGAAGCAACACTATTATTTTTTTTCTTTCTTTGGTGTTATTTAGAAGGATTTGTACAGTTAAAAAGCATAAGTATTATAGCATGCATGATATAGTTGATAGAGAGCTGGCCTCATAGACAGGAAGAGCTAGGTCTATGTTCTGATTGTGATATATATATATATATATATACACACACACACACACACACACATATACATACGTACATATATGTGAGTGTGTATACACACATACAGCTAAGCTAAGTGACTTGTCCAGATTAAGAGAGCTTATATATAAGTTCTCTGAATATATATGCATGTGTGTGTATATATATGTATATATATACATATATGTGTGTGTATACATACACACACACACACACACACACACACACACATATATATATATATATATATATACTCTCTGAATCTGGGCAAGTCACTTAGCCTATTAGTATCTTAAGACCAAGACTATAAGTTATAGATAAGTCTCTGATGTGGGGAATGGGGAGTTTTCCATTAACAATGGCATCACAGGACCACACCAAAAATTATATTATTTTCCATTCTGCCTATTCCCACTCTCACAAAAGCTTGTGAATAGGAATTGTTCAATTAAAAAAATAGTATATTCAGCACTTAGGACAGTGCCTGGCACATAATCAGGACTCAAGTGCTTTTTGATTGATTGATCTTTACTTCAGTAAAGATGAAAATAAGTTTTAAAAAATTTTAATATTCTAAATTACTCATCCACAAAATGGGGAAACTAATGCTATAAGAATTTAAGTGACTTGCCCAGATTCACAGTTTAGTAAATTTCTGACACAGTCCATTTACAGCTTAGCTACAAATGTTTTAATATTCTAAAAAAAAAATCAACAAAAATATACCACCCTATCTTGGATACCCTCACCACTCTGGGTTTTCCTGAAATTGCTTTCTTTTGGCTTTCTGACTTGTTATCTGTCCACTATTACTCAGTCCCTTTTATTAGATCATCAGCCACTTCATATCCACCAAATATAATTATTCCCCAACACATTGTTCTCAGTCTTCTTTTTTTCTCTCTCACGAAGACCTCATTAGCTTGGGTGGATTTAAATTACCATGTCTAACTAAGTGAATATAAAATATATATATCCAGTTATGCCTGGTCTCCCTCCTGAGCTCTAATCCAACATCATGAACCAGTTATTAGATATTGTGAACTGTATAAATGTCTCATAGGCATCTCAAATTTTACAGACCCCAAACAAATATTATTATTTCCCCCTTCTTCCTTCCAATTCCATCCTTTGTTCAGTGTTTTCCCATTCCTGTTGAGGTCACCACTGTCATTCGAGTTATTCATATCTGGAAATTGGTTTCATCTTCAAATCCCCACTCACACTCACTCAATATATCCAATCGGTTGTCAGGTCTTATAATTTCTGATTCTTCAGAATGTTTGCATAGGCTTCTTCCTCTCTACTCAGTCAGCCACAGCCCTAGAGCATGCCCTTATCACCTCTCATTTGGACTATTGTAATACCTTCTTAATGTACAAAACAGTCCATTGATGCCTGCCTGATGTTCTGCATGAATTTCAACTTCAATTATTTAGAGACTACAAGAGTACAGAGTACTAGTTAATAGACCTCTATTGTATATTGGCAGAAATATTCAAATGCAGATGTTCAGGTCTAGAGGAAACTGTGCCCAGGATGAGGCATAACTATTTATGGCAACAGACTCAAGAATTTCAGGTTAAAGACGTACTTCAGAAGGGCCAAACCAAACATGTTTTAATAGTTTCTAGTAGAACAAACAATCATTCTTTAAAGAATTTCTTTTTGCTTAATTGAGCATCATTTATTGTTCATTCAATTTTCAGTCATGTACAAATCTTTGTGACCCCATTTGGAGTTTAATTGTCAAAGATAGTAAAGTGGTTTGCCATTTCCTTTTCCAGATAATTTTACAGATTAGGAAACTGAGCCAAAAAGTGTTAAGTGATTTTCCCCAGGTCTGAGGCCAGATTTGAACCCACAAAGATGTCTTCCTTGCTCTAGGCCACATACTAAATCCACTGTGCTATCTAGCTGTCTCTTAATTAAGGATCATATATCATAGGAATGAGAGGGAATTTGTAGTGAATCTAGACTTGGATTCAGAAAGATTTTGAGTTTGAGTCCTGACTGAAAACACTGACAGGGCTGAATCACTTAATCTCTTCATACTGTAGGCTAGCAATGTCAAATTCAAATAGATACAAGGGCCACCAAATCATAAGGATCCCTACAGAAGCATATTGATTTAGAAAACCATATAGTAATATTATCTATGTTCTATTGCTCTTTAATTTATTTTGTTAAATAGCACATTTAAATCTTGTTCTGGTCAAACTGGGGAGCTGTGCATTTGATTCTCCTCCTATAGGCAATTAATTGCCCAACACTGTAAGTATCAGAGAAGTTGAGAACCTACATTATTAGAGGAAGTTCATCACCAGGGTCTCTCTACACTGACGAAATCACAGGTCTGATAAGAACAAATCAAAGGAAAAGTCCTTTCCTTGTATTTCCTATAGGCACATATGTAACTAACAATGAAAACCAGCCATTGTTTTGATTTATGCTGGCATATCTATAAAATTTAATATGAATAGAACACTAAACTGGAAAAAAGAATGATAAAAGCCCAAATATCTGTTTTTAAATGATTTTCTTATATTCTATTGCTGAAGGTGTTATGAATATTATTATCTCCATTTTAAAGACAGAGAAACTGAGGTTCAGAGAGGAAAAAATGACTTGATTCCAGTCACACAAGTAGAAAGTATCAGTCAAATATTTATTAAGAAGTTATTATGTGGGGGCAGGTAGGTGGCACAGTGGATAAAGCACCAGCCCTGGATTCAGGACAACCTGAGTTCAAATTCGGCCTCAGGCACTTGACACTTACTAGCTGTGTGACCCTGGGCAAGTCACTTAACCCTCATTGCCCCACAAAAAAAGAAGCTATTTGGGGGTGGAGCCAAGATGATAGAGGAAAGACATTAAACACACAGAGCTCCTGATACAATTACCCTAAAAACAGCAATAAAAGAACCCCTGGAGCAGAAAAACCCACACAAATAGAGGCAGAGATTATTTTCCAGCCATAGACAGATTAAAAGGGACCATGCTGGGCTGCAAGTACAGTCCAACCCCATAATCACACCGACAGAGACACCAGGCATTCCACACCAGAGGAACTTAACCCCTGAGCCTCCAAATCAGCTGCAACACCAGCGTCTTCTAGAACTGATCTTGCGGTTGGGTGAGAGGGCTGAATGACTGCCTGGAGTGGGGGTGGAGTACAGAGATGTCAGTGGGAACTAGGGAAGAATTTGGCTGTCCCACCCCATTGGGGAACCAGGAAGAAATCCTGAGCAGTGGGAGGCCCAGGTTGGGGAGGGGCACAGGCTCCTGAAGCTAAGAACCACACCACAAAATGCTTTGCTAGTTGGTTATTTAGTAAGTTGGCTTGATGTTATCTTTGGACCAGAGAACAGGCCAGGAAAGAGAAAAACCTGCCCACCCTCAAACCAAAATACCTGGGACCCTCTGAAGCTGGGGATAGTAGTGTAGCCTAGAAGCAATGCCCCCCAGTGGGGAGTTAAAAGTCAAGTAAAAGATGACAAAATGAGCAAGCAAAGAAAGTTGACAATTATAGAATGTTTCTTCAGTGACAAGGAAGATCAAAGTGACCCTCAGAAGAAGATAACAACCTCAGGGCCCCTACATCCAAAGCTTCCAAGAAAAATATGAACTGTTCTCAGGCCATGGAAGCTCTCAAAAGGGACTTTGAAGAGAAAGTAGGCAAGATAGAAGGAAGATTTAGAGAGAGGGAGGAAAGAATAGAAAGAGAAATGAGAGTGATGCAGGAAAGTCATGAGAAAAAAGTCAACAGCTTGAAAAGTCAAATGGAAAAGGAGATAAAAAAGCTGTCTGAAGAAAATAATTTCCTAAGAATTAGGATTGAACAAATGGAAGCTAGTAACTTTATGAGAAATCAAGACACAGTAAAGCAAATCCAATTGAATGAAAAAATAGAGAGAAATGTCAAATATCTCCTTGGAAAAACAGCTGACCTGGAAAACAAATCCAGGAGAGATAATATGAAGATCATTGGACCACCTGAAAACCAGGAACAAAATAAGAGCCTAGACATCATCTTCCAAGAAATTGTCAGGGAAAATTGCCCTGATATTCTAGAAGCAGAAGGTGAAACACAAATTGAAAGAATCTACCAATCATCTCCTGAAAGAAATCCCAAAAGGAAAACCTCCAGGAATATTATAGCCAAATTCCAGAACTCCCAGGTCAAGGAGAAAATATTGCAAGCAGCTAGAAAAAGGGAATTTAAAGGGGGCAGCTAGGTGGAGCAGTGGATAAAGCACTGGCCCTGGATTCAGGAGGACCTGAGTTCAAATCCAGCCTCAGACACTTGACACTTATTAACTGTGTGACCCTGGGCAAGTCACTTAACCCCCATTGCCCTGAAAAAAAAAAGGAATTCAAATACTGTAAAGCTTAAATAAGGATAAAACAAGATCTCGCCATATCTACATTAAAGCACTGGAGGGCATGGAATATGATATTCCAGAGGGCAAAGGAACTGGGAATACATCTAAGAATCATGTACCCAGCAAAATTGATCATAATCTTTCAGAGGAAAAAAGGGGATAAAAATGAAAAAGAAGACATTCAGGCATTTGTGATGAAAAGACCTGAACTGAATAGAAAATTTGACTTTCGAATATAAGACCCTGGAGAAGCATAAAAAGGTAACCAGGAAAAAGAAACTATAAGAGACATTAAAAGGTTAAACTGTTTACATTCTTACATGAGAATATAATACTTCCAACTCATAAGAACTTTCTCAAAAATATACAGAGGACACAGACCTGAACTGAATATGAAGGGATGATATCTGTAATGCATTCATTTTTTGTTTATCTTTGTTCCTTTTGGGGCAAACAGGGTGGGGTGTCTTATGTCTGGGGCTGGATTTGGACTCAGGGCCTCCTGGGTCCAGGGCTGGTGCTTTGTCCACTGTGCCACTTAGCTGACCCATGATGACATCTTTAAAATAGGGTTGAGGGGTAGGAGGAATAGACTCGGGGAGGGGGAAGGGGAGAGGTGGACTGGGGAGAGGTAGCTCACATGAAGGAAACAAGAAAAAAGCTTATGGAGGGGAGGGGAAAAGGGGAAAGGAATAGGGAAGTGAATGAACCTTACTATCATCAGAATTGGCTCAAAGAGGGAATAACATACATACACAAGTGGGTATCATAATATATTTTTGCCCTGTGGTAAAGTGGGTGGAGAAGGAGATAAGGGGGGTGTGGGAGAAGAAGGGAAGGAGAGAAGGAAAGTTTGGGGGAGGGAGCTGTAAGAAGCAAAACACTTTTGAGGAAGGTGAAGATATTCTGCATAATAGCACATGTATGACATATATTGAATTGCTTAATTTCATAGGGAGAGTTGAGGAGGAAGGGAGGAAGAAAAATTTAAGAAAACAGAATTATCTCCAAGACCTTAACCTCATCAGAGTGGGCTCAAGGAGGGAATAACAAACACACCCAATTGGGAGGAGTAATCTATTTAACCCTCCAGGAAAGTAGGAGGGGAAGAAGATAAGGAGGGAAGTGTGAATGAAGGGAGTATAGAGGGGCAGTCAGTAGCAAAACACTTTTGAGGAGGAATAGGGTAACATAAGATAGAAAATGGAGTAAATATCATTGGAAGGGAATAAGATGGAGGGAATAGTTATGATGATTGACTACAATGGCAAAACGTATGGTACCTACTCTGCTGGGCTGTTGTGAAGAAAATTCTTTATCATGTTTAAGGTACTGTATAAAAGTTATGATGAACAGGATACTATCAGAAAAACCTGGAACGACCCACATGAACTGAGGCAAAGAGAAATATACTGTATACAAAATAACAACAATAGTGTAAGATGATCTGCTGGGAAGCACATGGTTATTTTCAGCAAGGCAATGATCCAATATAACTCTGAAAGACTTATGAAAATTTCAATACACCTATAGAGAAAGAACTGATGGTATCTGAAAACAGATTGAAACACATTTTTTTGACAACTCCTTAATCTGAAGCCTTGTTTTTATCTGTTTTCTCTCACAACCTATCTAATATAGAAATGTTTTCCATGACTACTTATGTATAACTTACATTCAATAGCTTGAGTTCTTGGGGTAGGTGTTGGGAAGGGAAGGAGGAAGACGAGTTGGAACACAAAGTTGATGTCAAAATTTGCTTTTACATATAATTTGGAAAAAGAAATTCTAAACAATCAAAAAAAGAAGCTATTATATGCTAGGCACTGTGCTAAATACTGGAGATGCAAGTATGAAAAAGATATAGTCTCCTCTCAAGACACTTACAATTTCATTGAGGAAGGTAACACAAAAAGGGAAGTTGAACAGGCCTGGGTTTTAATGGGAGAGAGAAAACATGAAGTCCAAAGGAGTACATCTGGGTCAGAAATAAATAGCTGTTCTGGGTGCCCTCCTTGAAGGCAGGTTTTGGGAGGAGTGCTCCACTCCATCTCCCAGTCAGAGGAAACTAATGAGGTGTGAGTTTCAGGACTTACATATGATCTTACAGGATGATGAGTTTCCTGGGGCATAATGGAGATGTCCAAAGAAGTGCATCTGGTTGGGAAATGGAGGAATGTCAGAGCTACTGATTCAAACCCATGTATTCCAGAGTTCCTCGCCCCCCTTCTCCTCATCATGTGCCCCAGGAAAACTGAAGAAGAATCATCAGGGATCTTTACAGGTTCATATGTGTGTATATGTATGTGTGTGTTTATGGCTTTTGAACCATAGTAAAAACAGTCTTCTCATGACCATACTGACAGGCACATGATACAGCCTGGCCTCACATAATATCTGTGATTAGCTCTGAAATATGCCAAATGGTCTTTGTTCTTTTTGTTCGTTTGTTTTTCATTTTGAATCAGGAATACCAAGCATGACTATAATATCCTCCACCTTCCCATTCCAACTTCCCATCACCCTCAGGGTAAAAAAAAACCTTTTGGGGGAGAAATTATATTAGTTTGGTTTTGTTTTAAATACATATTTATATTTGCTATTCCTCCCACTTAGAACAGGTTTCCTTCTCCCCTTCCCTCCTTCCTTCCTTCCTTCCTTCCTTCCTTCCTTCCTTCCTTCCTTCCTTCCTTCCTTCCTTCCTTCCTTCCTTCCTTCCTTCCTTCTTTCTTTCCTCCTTCTTTCCTTTCTTTCTTTTTTTTTTGTTTTTTTGGTCAGGACAATGAGGGTAAGCGACTTGGCCAGGGTCACACAGCTAGTAATTGTCAAGTGTTTGAGGCCGGTGTTAAGGCTAAAATTCTAGCTAGTCTGTCTAAAATCTAATGAGTGGTCACCAATAAATTATAAGCTTTATCAAGAGTTAGACTTTTAAGCATTTATTAAGGAGAATAAGAATTTTTTAAAGAGAGAGAGAAAGGCCTACATTCATCTATCTATTAAAAGGAGAGCACATTTCTAGCTCCCTTCTCCACTGGAGTCCTCAGGAAAGAGCAAGAGTTAGAACGCCAGGCTCCCCCTTCTTCCTCCCACAAGCAAACGTCACTTTCTGACGCCAGAGAAAAGACACATGGTCTTGCCCTTAGAGACCTTCACCTCATGGCAAAGCTTTTCTACAGTAAGTCTCCAGCAGGTGGCGTCATTCTAATCATTACACCGGATTTGAACTCAGGTCCTCCTGAATCCTGAATGGATGCTTTATCCACTGTGCCACCTAGCTTCCCCCTTCTCCCCTCTTTCTATCAAAATCCTACTTATCCTTGAAAGTTCAAGTTCCCAATATTTATCTTCCCTGCTGGTATTTTCTTTCTCTAACCTCCTATAGTGCCTATACCGTTCTTGGTTCTTGGTGGTGGTGTGTGTGTATGGTAGTACTACAAGAATGTGAGTTTCTTGAAGACAAGGCATGTTTATTCTATCTTTGTATTTTCTAAAGCACCTCATATGCATATGACTTGCATGTAGATTGTAGGTGTTCCATGAATGCTCCTTGATTGACAGATGTTAGTTTTGTTTTAAACAAAAGGAATTTTCATCTGAAAGAAATTCAAACACAAAGTTGGGGGTAGGGAGTAGTACTCATAAATAAGGAGGACCCAAAGCTATTTCCATGTTTGTAACTAATAAAAGTGCTTTCTGCTTTTATTATACACAGAAGCATCATTAAATGCTACAACATTCAGTGACAGTTTTCTCTCCAAATACAATTAAACAAACACATGCTATAGCATTTTTAACCTTTATTATTGTCTTAACAATATGACACACTCTAGTGAACATTTCACCTTGCAATTCTAATAATTTAAACCTGCATTGATGATGTGTCATGCACTGTTATTGTTGTTTCTGGTTCTTTTTAATTATTATTTTTCATGTTTAATAAAGGTTAACTTTAATTTGGAGAGGCTACATCATAAAAATCAGGTAACTGAACTGGGGTATAACACCACAGAGCTATTTCTAATTATGGAAACAGGTAAGAGAAAATTAAATTAATATACACCAGGGGCATTTGGGTCAACATGTAGCTCCACCTCACATTTAACAGCTCATGTTTTCCCCTAATAATAGCTACAGTCTATTATTAAAATTCTCATAATCTTTAAGTACAAATGGCTTGAGGAATAGGAAAGCACTGAGCCCCTGCCATGTAACATTTTATAGGAACCCAATGAGTAATTGATTTTTCATCGACTGCTCAGTAGAGAAGACTATGCTGGGGTAATTAGAGCAGAGGTCTCTGACTCCGTATTCTATTTGGTCTCTTGACTTTGGCAGACTATAGCTCAGAAGATGACCTGTTTCGCATAGGAGTTAGGAACAGGGACCAAACCTGTGAGTTCACTGACATAGGAAAGTCCTTGGTGAGAAAATTCCTTCTGCCAAGGCCTATTGGCAACTCATCTGTCAATTATAGCCTTAGAGAAGTATCTAGAAAGGTGGTTCTCAAAGTGGGATCCAGGACCACTGGGGTGGTGGTGTCCCAAGACCCTTCAGGGGATCCAGGAGGTAAAAATTATTTTCATCATAAGACTAAAACATTTTAATTTCTAACATGGTACCTATCAAGAGATATAAACCACAGTTCTCTGGGCTCCTCAATAATTTTCAAGAGTATAAGGGGTCATGAGACCATGATTTGAGAAATGCATTGAAAGATTAAATGATTTGCCATGTGTGTATGGGTATATGTGTATCATATATATATATATATATATATATATATATATACACACACACACACACATATATATATACATACACACATACATATATATACATATATATACACACATATGTGTATATATGTGTGTATTTGTATACATATGTATCTATATGTGTATATGTGTGTGACTCTCTGTGTATATATACATACACATAGATTCACATGGAAAATAATTTAATATTTATATATCTATAGACATACACATATATAGTATATATGTATTTAATTGAACAGAAGACAGTTGAAAGCACTTTAGATTACTATATAAATCAATCAATCATCAAGCATTTATTAAATGCCTAATATGTTCCAGGTACTGTCTAAGCTACTGGGAACCCAAATATAAGCAAAGAGGACATGCCAATAGATTGCCTCATGGATCAACTCACCATCTCTGTGACTTCCTAGCTTATAATTCCTTTACCTCCCCTATATATGTTGATGATAGCACTGCCTAACCCCAGTGCTTAGGATATTTTTTCTTCTTACCTCCATCTCTCAACTTTCCAGGTTTCTTTTAAAATTCCACTGAAATCTCCTCTGCGGTAGGAAGCCTTTCCCAGTTCTTCCAGCCCTAGATGCCTTCCCCTCTGAAATTTATCTCCCTCTCTGTATATATCTTGTAGGTATTGAGTTATTTACATGTTGTACCCTCCATTACAAGATGAGTTCCTTGAGGGCAGGAGCTGTTTTAGCATTTCTTTATAGAACAGGTCATCTTCTGGACTGTAATCTGCCAACAGTCAAGTGGGCAAACTGATTACCTACTTGCAAACCTCTATTTTATTATTAGAGAAAATTCTGTCTTCTGAGGAATTACTGAATAATGGCTCATCATAGTTCTATGAAATGTTGTTGCATGGGAAGGTCTCAATGCCTTTCTGATTCTCAAGCAATTTGTACTTAAAGGCTATGAGAATTTTATTAATAGTCTGCAGCTGCTATTATGGGAAATGTGAGCTGTTGACTATCAAGTGGGGCTAAAGGTTGGCCCTAATATCCCTGGTGCATATTAGCTTAATTTTCTCTTACCTGTTTTCATAGCTAGGAATGGCCTTTGTGGTATCTGTTATATCCCCCAATCTAATTACTGGCTTTTTATGATGTAGCCTCCTCAAATTAAAGTTAACCTTTTTTAAAAAAACATGGAAAATAATAATTAAGGTCTGAACTAGGATTATTATTGGTGGTGTTTGTGTGTAGAGAAGAGGATATAATAGAAATTTAGAAGAAGTAGAATGTTTAAAATGTTAGAACTGATTATATATTCAGAGTAAGGAAAAATGAAGACATAAGAATAACTCCAAGGTTTTGAACCTGGGTGAATGGAATGATAGTGGTATCCACAGAATTATTCCAGAAGTTCAGAAATAAGGGTGCCTTTATGGGGAAATATAATGAGATAGCTTTTTTTCCCTAAGATTTTAACTATGAAAAGGAGGAGAGTTATAGGATTAGAGGGAAAAACCATGAATTCTTTTTCATTGAAAATAATTTGCTAGGTACTGTGCTAAGTACTGGTGATATGAAACTGAGACAGATCCTGCCTTTAAAGAATTTAACATTCTATTTGTGGCAGCTAGATGCTGCAATGGATAGAGTATCAGGACTGGAGTCAAGAAGATTCATCTTCATGAGTTTAAATCTGGTCTCAGACACTTTCTAGTTGTGTAACCCTGCAAAAGTCACTTAACCCTATTTGCCTCATTTTTTTCATCTGTAAAATGTAAATGGAGAATGGAGAAGGAAATGGCAAATCACTCCAGAATCTCTGCACAAGGAAACCCCAAATGGGGTCATGAAGAGTTGGACACAACTGAAAACTGACTGAATAACATTCTAATAGAGTCATCAACACAAAGAGGAAAAGGAGTGAAATTCTAATCTACAGAGCTACAGAGATGGTGAATTAATCCATAGTTGTAATCTATTAACATGCCGTAACCAGAAGCAATAGTGCATTGGCAAGGCCAATGGCAAAGTGGCAAGGTAAATGGCTAGATAAGGTGTAAAACATTCTCTGGTATAGGGCTGCCTAGATATATTGGACTTGGTAAGTTTTCCTTAGGTACAGTCAAGTTCCAGAATGGGAGTTCCAAAACTAAACAGATTAATTTTCCAATGTTTGGAGTTGGGGGGGCATAGTTTCTCAAAGTCTGTTCTAGCATATCCAATCCTAGATAAATAGAAACAGGGCAGAAAGCGTATGGTTACAATAAATGCCTGTAGGGAGTATGAAACAGTCTGATATTAGCTTAAAAAGAGTTCAGAGCTGTTTCTAGTACCTTGGTTGTACATGATACATGTTTGTGAGAAAACATATGAAGAAGAATCTGATGCTGTTGCCAAGTCTTGAAGCTTGAGCTAGGACTCCACCAAGATTGAGGGAATAGATTCTCCAATACAGCACACTAGGAGGGTGCCCTTAAAGAGTATGAATATGAAACCATCCCTCCTTCTACTACCACAGTTACCAAAGCAAGGAAGTAGTACTTATCTGGATTATTGCCATAGCCTTTTTTTGGTGAGGCAATTGGGGTTAAGTGATGTGCCATGGTCACACAGCTAGTAAGTGCCATAGCCTTTTAATTGGTCTCGCTGCTTCAAGTCCCCAGTCTAAATTATTTAGCTTCTACAGTGATTTTTTAGAAGCTTAGGTCTGACCATGTTATCCTCCTTCCCAATAAACTCCAGGATACCCTGTAACCTTCCAGATCAAATATAAAGTCCTCTCTTTGGCACTTAAAGCTCTTTATGACCTGCTTCCTTTATTTCCCTCCACATATTCTGTGATCAACTATTCTGAACTATCTTCTGTTCCCATTATATTGAAAGCTCCATGAGGGGGGGAACTGTCTCACCTCTTTTTGTATCCTCAATGCTTAGCACAATGCCAGGCATATAGCAGGCACTTAATAAATGTTTACTGAATGACTATTGAATGTTCTCTCCAAAAGGACACTCCAGTTCCTATCTTCCCTCCTTTGCACTGGCTCTTCTATATACCTAGAATTTTCTCTCTCCCCATTTCCACCTCTTGACTTTCCTGAATTCCTTAAGGACTCAGTGCAGATCCCCTCTGAGGAGGCTTTTCCATTTCTCCATCCCTCCCCAACCCAGTTGATGACTTTCCTTCAGTATGTATTGTATCAGTACTTAATTATTTATATGCTCTTTCCCATTAGAATGTGAACTCCTTGAAGGTAGGGGCCATAATTTTGTCTTTCTTTTTATTCCTAGTATTTAGCAGAGTGCCTGACATATAATAAGTGCTTAATAAATGCTACTTATTCTGACTGACTTGACCAGCTGCCTCAGGCAACAGCAGCTGAGGGAGCAATTAGGATAGTAGTTCTGAAAGGGTATACCAAGAATTTTGCTAGGTATACCATGAAATTTGGGATGTGATTTTATTGCAAATAAAAGATATATATATATATATATATATATATATATACACACACATATACACACGAATACATACATATATACATACACACATGTGCATACAAATATGTGTATACACACATTTATAATTTAATTTTCTTTAAAAAAATTTACTTACCCAGCATATGAAATATTGTCATTTATATGCTATTATGCATAATAATATAAAATCTGTCAAATTTTGAACTTTCAAAGAATTCAACAAACATTATTGTCCTTATTTGAGGGAAAACACAAATAGTTGAAGTCTCCTGATTCTCCTATTGACTACTCAATTTAAACTCTCAGTATGCTTTGATTTCTTATGGAAAATAACAGTGCTGTAAGCAAAAAAAAAAAAGTTGGGGAACCACTGATCTAAGGGTATAATGTTGTGGGGAGTTGAACATATTTGTTTCATTACTAAAATTCCAGAGCATTTGGAACAAATTCTTTGAAAGGAGATTTGTTCTTTGAAAAGACACTAAAGCAACCAGTAGAGGGCTCAGTAAAGACATTTCTATGAACATTGGTGATGCTGGTTAAATACCCAGGCTTGTGAAGATGACAAAGGCCATAATCTTTCATAACTACATGAGACCTCAGAGATCACCTGGTCCAACCCCCCAGAGTTCCAGCAGCTGTTGAAGACTGTGTGTAGAGATGAAGGATGCTGGGGACCATATGGGAGCAGCCTTTGGGAATCTACAACAAAGAACATTTCCTAGGAGTTGGCCCTGGATATAGCAGCCGGAGCCTAAGCAAAGAAGAAGGAAGTGTAGATTATCACTCATTTAGAAGAAAGCATTTTAGGATTCTAAAACATAAACAGACCTTCATGACTTTATCGTCTTCCTCCATGGAGAGAAAGAATAATAATTTCCTAGTAGAAAGCCTGGTGGGTCTAGAAGCTTCAGCTAATTAGTTATCTTCTGATGATGAAACATAACACTCACTTCCTGGTAGAGATGTAGGGACTGACTAGAGGTGGAGAATAAGACATACATTCACAGTCAATGTGTTGATTTGCTTCACTTGATTATCCATTTTTCTTTTTTTACAAGAGAAAGCTTCTATTAGTAATAGGTGGTGGTAGGTTAGTAGGTAATGACAGATATAAAAAAAATCAATGAAACACTAAAAATACATAGAAAACCCAAAAAACTATAGAAATAAATAGGGCAACATGGTTACTGTTAATATATATGTTTATATATATATATGCACATATATGTAATTTTTAAGACAACCCTCAAGTTCACAGTTTCTTTCTTTTTCTTCTTAGTAAATTGAAATATTTGTTTTTGTTGTTAACCTCATCATAAAAAAATAAAGAAAATAACCGAGTCTCAGATTGCCATCTAGGAAAGTGTATCTAGCCCTGGAAAACAGGGCTATATATACTTTCATGATCATATTCAGGTATAGACCATTCACCAAAATACAATAACAGTATTTTAGGTTGACATTAAAATTAAAATATGCAGGCAAGGTTAGGGAGGGGTAACTCAATGACAGATGAGGAAATTCAGATTTTATATACTTGTCTTTTACTGGGATGACAGCCAGATTTCTAACTGAACCTAAGACAGACTATATTTTATTATAACTATATACATGTAAATGAATAGTGTATAAAATACAGGCAGTTTCTTTGGTGGTTATTTAAGTGATAAAGGATTGCTAGACAATTAAGAACAGATTTTCCTGTCTCCCTGTCTAAAGAACTAGAGATTTCTCTGATGTCTCCAAAGAGATGACATTCTAGAATCTTACAATATATTTGATTATAAAGCCAGTTGTTTTCTCTCATGTCGAGGACCACTGCAAAGGGCCCAGTGATTTTACCATCATTTTGTAGATATACATATTATATTTTTTTGTCAGCAGCATAGTTTCCCTGTGATAATAAATAATCTTTTTCTTCCAGTTCCAAGAACTCTCTTCAAATCCTTCCCTTCCTATCCCTAATAGAATATTTCCTTATAACAATAATATAATCAACATTTATTTAGCCCCTATTATGTGCCAAACATTGTGCTAAGCACTTTTAAAATATTATATCATTGGAAACTCATAATAATCCTGGTAGAGGGATATTATCACCCTCAATTTACAGTTGAAGAAACTAAGGCAAACAGAGGTCAAGTGACTTGTCCAGGATCACATAGCTTGTTAAGGGTCTGAGGCCAGATTTGAACTCGTCTTCCAGACTTCAGACTCAGTGCTTTTGAAGTTCACTGTGCTACATCTAGGTACCTAAGTAACTAACTTCTTGAGCTATTTCACCATACTTTCCTAATCCTTCATTATAACTAAAAACCTTAACTGATAATTGTATTAGTTGAAATCAGAATTCAAACATGTCTTTAGTAACTAGCACTTTTCCTAACCATCTTCAATTCCCTCTTAACCATGTTCTATCATTCTTGATAGAGAAGCCAGAAGCCAGATAGAACTTAAATAGTTCTACACTTAGCTTATCATCATGGGCCCACTAAGCAGTGGGATTGCTGTTCCTTGTTCTTGCTTTGAATATACCTGAAAATGTCCAAGCTATTGTTTTTAAACATTACCCATGAGCCCCAGCACATCTGGGTCTTTAAACTTCCTGGAACTATTCTTATGAATCTTTGCCATTATTTTTTAGATAGCCTTAGTTCCTTGACTTCCAGAACATTCCTTTTTGCATCTAAGCACATCAGGGAGCTCTTTTGTTTTTGTTTTTTTCTTTTGTTCCCTTCTACATTGGAATGATTTATGATTATAGTGATAGCTTATCTTTTTCACAGCCTCCAATAACTCAAGCTATCTTCCCTTTTAGTGTATCTTAGTATAAGATCATACCTCTCCTTTTCCCAAATTTGCTATGGTAGTGTGGTACAATGGGAAAAAATGCTACATTTGGAGCTCATTTTAAAATATTGCCTCCTGCAATCTGAAATGCACTTCCTCCTCTGCTCTGCCTTTCAGAAGAATCCTTTTTTTGTTTGTTTGTTTTGCAGGGCAATGGGGGTTAAGTGACTTGCCCAGGGTTACACAGCTAGTTAAGTGTCAAGTGCCTGAGGCTGGATTTGAACTCAGGTGCTCCTGAATCCAGGGCGGGTGCTTTATCCACTGTGCCCCCTAGCTGCCCCCATTTTTCTTTTAAGATTAGTTTAGGTGCCACCAGTTCTGTGAAGCTTTCCCTGATGTCTCACTCTCCCTAAGCTATTAATACTCTCCCTCAAATATTTTGAAAAATCTTTTTTGTCTACTCTCTCCTTAGCCTCTTTCATTGCCTGGCTCCCGTTACATTTATCTATGTTTGTATTGTTATCTCCTTGATGGTTGGAATTACTCATTGTTTCTCTTTTTGTATCCCCTACATCTACTATTATAACTGTCCATAATAGGTGCCTTTTCACAGGCCATACCTCAGTCCTGGAATGTTGTCCCTCTTCACTAGCTTCCTTCAAAACTCAGCTCAAGTAAGTCCCCCATTCTGAAAAAAAAGATTTTCTCAGTCCCTCCCATCCCAGGCTATTTTTGCCTTCTTAGTGAGATCACCTTCTCTTTATATAGTATATATCTTGCATGTAAATAATTGTTTTAATGTTGTCTCCCCCATTAGAATGCAAGCTCCTTGAGGATAGGAGCATATTTTTATCTTTCTGTACTATCCTAGCACTAAACACATAATAAGAGCTTAATAAATATTTCTTCTTGCTGCTTTTGTTGAAATGAACTGTGAGTGATTGAATTGAATTGAATTACAATAGCTGTTGATAAAATCTACAGCTCATGGAATAGTGTAGCCTATTAGATACAAATTGCTTTTCCTACTAGAATATATCATCAATTGTATTTTCTTTTATTATATAATTACAGTAATTTCAAAAGAAATTACTATTTCCTCCATTGCCACAATAAATAAAGATTTTTGTCCCATCCAATTTGTTTAGTTTCAACTATAGGTTACATGTACTTTATAGGGAAATAATTTGTTATCTTCTTTGGAAACCTTATTAATTATAGTATTTGAATGTAGTTTTATGTGATTAGAAATTGTCTAACCCAAAAATTTAATGTAGGGGTCAGGATGACCTCAGAGAAGCCAGATGGCTGTAGGGAATACTTAGATCCCATCCACGTCTTGTTTTGGGTCTACCCAAAGCTTGTGTTTTGGGTTCCCCGAATTAGATTGAATGTTTATTCTTACTTGATCTACATCTCAAACTATTCTTCTCTGGAAATGGGTTCTGCCAATAAGGAAAATGTCTTTATGCCCTTGTCTGAACTCTAGTCATAAAGACTTGGGAGGGAGTCACACCATTTTCTGGCTTTCTCCTTTGCCAATTGGCCTAATATATTCTTTCTAAACCTATTTCAGGTTTTGGGGTTCATTTTCATGATTAACAACTTCTTTGTCATTTGGGCTAAACATTGCCCTAAGTACTGTACAATCCTTTCTTTTTTGCCATATAAAGTTATAATTGTATAGGTTGTAGGTTTTCATTTGCTCTATATTTTGTATTCTCAAATGTCAGTGATACACAGTAGTGATTACTTTGACTAGACAATTGCTATAATTATAACATAAATTACTAAATATCCCCTTTTGAAGCTTTGAGCAAAACAAATGACCATTAATTATTTTTCACCTTTCCATACAACTTTCTACTCATGTTATCATTACCATTCCAATGCTGCAAGAATTCTAGATTACTATTGAACTATTTGATTTTGATTAAGGAATTAAGAATTGGTACACCTAAACATCAATAATACCTAAATTTTGTTGTGTGCACTGGGGCAAATTTTGAATATTTGCTTTTCAAATGGGAACCAAATGTTTTCTTCAGTTCTACAATTTTTATGTGATTAATCTCTCTAAATAGCAGGAAACCTACCTATTTACAGCTTCATTTTTAAAGACTAGGCCTTATACACATTTGAACAATTAACTTTTATTATTGAACTTATTATTCCCCCATTATGAATATAAAAATCTTTTATATATTAGATCTATTTGCCAACATCTACATGATATTGTATTTTCTAAGACATATTTTTACTTTCATCACATTAAATAATATACAGAATACAGAATTAAGTTCCATAGAACATTGATACCCTTCCCATCCATACACCTATAGAAGTAATGTGATATAGTTGCTATAACAACAGCCTAAGAGCCAGGAAAGCCTGATTGAACCCACCCCAAATATACTCATTAGAAAATCACAACTTCTCTGAGCTTCAGTTGTCTCATCCATAAAATGGGGTTATTATTCCCTATTTATCCCCAATAGTACCCACCTCTCAGAATTTTTATATGGCTCAAATGAATTAATTATGTAAAGCACTTCACAGACAATAATTAATATAAATTAATATCCATTGATATTCTGGAAAAACATTTCTGACTTTTTTTGGCGGGGGGCAGGCAATGACGGTTAAGTGACTTACCCAGGGTCACACAGCTAGTAGGTGTCAAGTGTCCGAGGTCACATTTGAACTCAGGTCCTCCTGAATCCAGGGCCGGTGCTTTATCTACTGTGCCACCTACTAGCCACCACCAGAGTTCTGGCATTTTGTAGCACATTTGAGCTCTCATTTGTTGTACAATAACATTGGCATTAACTTCCTCAGGTAAGTTTGTTCTATCTAAAAATGCTATTAGAGAATCCATTAAAAAGATAGGTAGGGGGCAGCTAGGTGGCGCAGTGGGTAAGGCACCAGCCCTGGATTCAGGAGAACCTGAGTTCAAATCCAGCCTCAGACACTTGACACTTACTAGCTGTGTGCCCCTGGGCAAGTCACTTAACCCCCATTGCCCTGCAAAAAAAAAAAAAAAAAAAAAAGATAGGTAGCTTATGCCTATGGGACTAGGATACTGACTGGATTTATGAGATCCCTAATAAAGGGAATAACAAGTTATAAAACTTCCTCCAGATTAGATCCAAACCCATGAAAGCCAAAGGTGAACATAGAGGGACAGAATAGCCAAGTTCTTCCCTAAGTTGTCATTATTTACCTACCAACTGATGGGATTTAATACAAATTTTGAAAACCAGGCAAGACATGCTGAGGAAAAGTGATCCAATGCCAGTTTTCTAGTGTCCTGTCAGTGACAGGTTCTACTTTTGTTCCTAGGAGATATGCAGGGGCCAGATTGAAAAGAGCAAAGATTTCAGGCTCCTTCCTCAGAGATAGTACACAAAGTGTTCCACATTTGGTAAGGATGTGCTTAGCTACACTCTTTTTAACTGAAATGATGCTTTGCCTACCAAGCCTGTTCCTTGCTAATATCTAGTCACCTAATGAAATGCTTTCCAAATGACCTCGGGGTAAGATTTTCATGGACCTGAATAGTAGCAGATTTCATTTACAGTTTCCTGATACTTGAACATTAATGTCACTATCACACTTCCAGAAGGATAGCACTGTCCCAAACTAAAAAAGCAATACTGACAGGGCTTTTCATCTTAACTAGAAATGACATTGTCTGTACCCTAGTAGTGAACAAGCATATCCACATAAAAATTTCAATAATACAAGTAACCCAGAAGAAAGGAAAGTTTCTAAGATATAAAAAAGAAAGACAATAATTGTTCATAGTTTAATTGCTCTGGTTCTACGAGATTGCTGGTGATCTTTCATGTTTTCACTGCCTTTAGTTCATGAAAAAAAAATGGACTTTGGAGAGCCTAAAAGTGGAGGAAAATTTCAATGCTTATTTTGGTTCAAGGTCTCTGTATCAGCACACCTTGTTGACCTTTCCCCACAGTTCAGGTTGTCACTCATTTTTAAAAAGTTATATTGAGAATTCTACATAAAAATGTTTTTATGAAATAAAAATGCTCTATCAAAATATTTTTGTTGCTTTAGGAAAATAGGGTAGAGTGAGAGAAAGACCAACAAAAGGAAATATTACAAACTCTGTTCTCACTTATAGCTGAACTATGTAACCTAATCATTTTCCTTTTCTGGGCCTTGATAACTTCACTTTTAAAATTAGGAGGAAAGACTTTGTTGAAGAATAAAGACCAACCACTCTTTGCTTGGCAGGTCAAATTGCTTACAGTTTTTATTAGACAGCTAGTTGGCCAGGAGACAGCATGTAAAACTTCTTCAACAGTGTTATGCATACATGCATATATGGGTTATACATTCACAATTCATATATGCATATACATATATTGAACATTCCCTTTGGTGTATATATGTGTGTACATGTATTCCTGCATTTACATATTTATATAAATTTTATATAGAATGAATACATATGTATGTATGATATATACACATAAGTAAATTTTATATATGTGTACATTATATACCTATACATACACATGTGTGTATCTATATATGTGTGTGTGTGTGTGTGTGTGTGTTCCCCTTTTGGTATATATACCAAAAGGGGAAGCAAAGCATCAGATGTGTGAGGTAGTCAGTGTGAGCATGCCTGTTGGGGTGCATTTTCCTAAGTACTTAAAATAGAACATCTTGGGATTACTAAGGGAAAGAGAAAAGACCAGATAGTTGCTGAGGCAAGGACAGGCACTTAAGGGTTATTTAAAGATCACTTCAGTTAAGTTAGCCTCTACAGTTGAGTAACATCTTCCTGCACATAGAAAAGTGGGAAAGTATATAGTTACAGCACAAAAGAGTATCCACTTGCAGTTAGATACTAGTAAAAGAAATTGGGAGGAATCATTCCCTCACATCAAGACCACTGGAAGAGAATTTTCAAAATGGAAGTACTTAGGTCAAGTTGGCTTCTACAACTACTAGATGATCTCTGACTTCCCTTGTAGGTCTAATATTCAGGGAAGCTATTCAAACAAAATAATGGTGTATCAACCAGTATATTTAGCTGATCTATGATAAAATATGATTTTAAAACATGATAATAAAGTATGACAAGTTATCTACTCCAATTTAACATTTCCACAACAGAATACGTTTTGTCTTTTCCTTGAACCAACTCTTCTTACAAACTGTTCCATTTCTGATGAAAGCATCACCTTCCTACCAGTCATCCAGATTTACAACCTTGGAATCCTCCTTAACTTTTTCCACTCCCTCAGTTCCCCTAGATGATCAATTGCTAAATCTTATCCATTCTACCTCTTGAATATCTCTCAAATTATCCCACATGATTACTACCCTAGTTCTGGTCCTTATTACCTCCTTAACTATATTGTTTCAATAGCTTTTTAATTAGTTTTCCTGCCTTTGCTCTCTCCCCTGTTAATCAGTCAATTGACAAGCATTTAATAACACATATTATATGCCAGGTATTGTGTGCAGTGGTAGAGATACAAAAAACCCCAATGAAATAATATGTGTTGAAAGAACTCATATTATATTGGTATCTCTCCAATCTTTCTTTGATAAGGCTACAAAACAGATAGTCCTAACACAGAAATTTGACTATCATCACCTTACTCAAAAGTCTTCCATAGATCTCACTATTCTTTAAACAAAGCAAGTATTTATTTTATAACAATGTGACATTTATGATTGAGAAAAACATATTTTGGGGGGACACCAAAGATACTTATCATAATCACATCTAAAAGATGAATTTCACAAAAAGAACTGGGGGTCATGAGATCACCATAAGAAACAAAGAGTTACAAAATGAGGTACATTACAAAAGTTTTACATGAGTCCACACTTGACATTTATAGCCACATTTAATAGGATAGACACAGCAGTCACCAGAGCTCATAACTGACTTTGAGCATTCTGTCAAATCAAATAGCCCTCTTCCTTTGAGAAGAGGCAGAATGATGCCTTCAAGCATTGTATTCATGATACTGAGAAGGGCATAAGCTTTTCATCAGTGAGTTATTCCAGGCTGAATTGGAGAGACCTCAAATTTAACTACATGTGTTTGGTTAGCTTGAAATGTTGACATAGATGCGACAGTGACATTGATTGCAAGTTCATTTTTTTCTCCCTGAAGGATATTAGTAGTTTCTTGCCAGACATGCAGTCTGTCCTTCACTCATTCAAGCACGGGTGTACACAGACACATACCCTGTATAGAACCTTCAGATTTCCACATGAAATGATTTTCTGCTATAAGACGCAGTCTCATCAGCTATTTTTTAAAGTAGGCAAATACTTATGTTTCAATGAGGAATAGTATCTGGAAATCTGACTGAAAATGTGCGGCATCAATTGGGGAATAGCTAAATAAGCTGTGATAAATGAAAGTAATCAAATATTACTGTGCAGTAAAAAATGATGTGTAGGATGAATATAGAGAAGGTTGGGAAGAGACATATAAACTAGTGCAAATTGAAGTAACCAGATCCAGAGAAACAATATTTATTGTTGTTGTTCAGCTGGTTTTAAGTCATGTCCAATTCTTTGTGAGCCCATTTTCTTGGCAAAGATACTGTAATGGTTTTGCCATTTCCTTTCCCAGTTCATTTTACAAATGAGGAACTGCGGCAAATAAGGTTAAGTGACTTGCTCAGGGTCACACAGCTAGTAAGTGTCCGAGGCTGGATTTGAACTCAATAAGGTGAGTTATTCCTGGTTCCAAGCCCTGTTCCCTATCCATTGCGCCACCTAGCTGCCCCAGGGAAACACTATACACAATGACTATGACACTATAAATGAAAAGAATAATAAAATGAAACAATCTAACCTGAGAAATACTGAGAAATTATAATGATCAAGGTTGGCCTCAAAGAAGAAATATTCAGATGCACTTCCCCCTCAATCATTTACAGATGTGGGGCACTATGGATTAGAACACTTCATATATTGTCAAACTTTTTCAATATGTTCATTTTGTAGAATGCTTTTCCCCTACTTTTTCAATTTTTATTAAAAGAGATTGCTCTCTGGTAGGAATAAGGAGGAAGAGAAGATACACTGATAAATGTAAATGATGTAAAAATGAATGTTTTACATGAATGGTGGTACAATGTACTCAATGCCAAACATCTAAACAAAAGATGACTATTTCAGAGGAAAAACAGATATGTAGATATTTGTTTTTTGACATTTTCTCCTGATTTTAATCAATAACATTTGGAGTAATTCAGACCCAGTATAGCTATGCCTTAGATGTATACAAGAGGCTTTTAAAATAGCAAATATAAATATTAATTTAGTCAGTAAACAACAAACATTTCATGACTCTACAGAAAGTAATGGATTTTTGCTTAGTGGGTCTGCATTTAAATCCTTGTTTGGCTGCTTACTACTTATGTGACTTTGGGCATGTGACTTCATTTCTTTAATCATCAGTTTCCTCATGTGCAAAATGAGAGCATTGGGTAGATGTTCTCTATGGTCTTTTTGAGCTCTAAATCTATGAACCTACTAAATGCAAGGCACTGGAAAATATGAACTTCAATTTTTAAAACCTCTTAACCAATCTCTTATCAGGCAAGGAACAGAAATAGAAAAATAAGACAGAGTTAAGGAAGTGACATTGGATGGTTAGCAGTGACCCATGTGCTCAACCCAGAATACAAGTGAAAATGCACTTAACATACTTATCTTTGTCCATTTCCTTTCAATAAGGAAAAAGAATCACTTCCTCTCTCCCCTACACATGTGTGAATATGCATACCCATACATGTCCTCCCTGTTACCCCCACATCACTCACATATTTAATGCCCAACACTATTTCTGTTTGGCAACCTGCTAACAATCTAAATAAAGATTAGTTTTCTTCCCCTCCCCCCACCAAAAAAAGCCTCTTGTCATTTATAAACATACCTCTTTGATCTTTTGGTTTCTGGTATTTTTTTTTACTGAGGTAAAATTTGTATTTATATAGGAATATATATATCTATATATATACATATAAATTTATACAGGACTAGCACTGCTTTTGTTTCTTTCCATGGTTTAAAAGACTAGATTTATTCCAACATTCACACTGCAGTTATTTCTCCCATGCCAGTCCCTTCCCCATGCCCCATAATCACCATAGGAGAAGTTATGGTAACAACTTCAAGCATCCAGAGTTTAAACGTATTGTACACTGAGAAGTCATGGGGCAAGACCAATAAATTGAAAAGTCATTAAGACCATGTCCTAATGTTAGTGTCTGTGTAACATGAATTTCATTATTCCAGGGCTGCAGTTCCTATTTCCCAGGTACCTTAATTCTTATTTTATTGCAGATATCAGTAGCACATGGCAAAAGCTGCTTGATGCTGCTGGAGAAGAAAGGAGTAGTAATGTACACTAGGGCACAAAAGCATACTTCAAGGCTCGAACGTGCCTCTGGGGGGGGATAGAAGAATTTCACTAGTTACTTAATGTAGGAGAACCTCTGCAAGTAATTGGGAAAGGAGATCAACATTAGTAACAAAAATGAACATTAGGCAGAAAATGTGCCAGGCCCTAAAGGCTCCATAAGTGAAAAAGTGAAAAGTTCATAAAAGAAATGAAACATGGAAAAATATATTACTGAGCAATGCATATGGGCACCAAATGGTTCAGTTCCCTGATCCAAACTTGGTAGACAATCTATTTTTTAAAATCTATCAATCAACAAGCATTTATTAAGTGCCTACAAGGTGCCAGACACTGTGCTATATGTAGAGGATACAAAATAAAATAAAATAAAATAAGACAGTCTATGTTCACACAGCTAATATTCTATTGGGGGAATCAAGAGGCATCCATATACTTACATGGAAGTAAACATAATGTCAAGTAATAGGGATGGGATTTGTGATTTCAATGATAGAGGGATCTTCCAGATGAAAAAAATACCCTCTACCAATGCATATTTGCAGCATCTTTGCAATTAACAGTGATCTTCTAAAAACAACAGGAGATTAAAATGACTCACCCAAGGTCAGAGCCAGGATGCCAGAGGTATGATTTAAACATAGGCTTTTCTCACACTGAAGGAAGCTCTTATCCACTATACCATGTCTCTCAAAGAGCATAAAGACAAAATAAATACAAAGTCATTTCTGGGGGAAGTGGTATTTGTAACTGAAAAACTGCCTCAGTTTCATCAATTGTAAAATGAGGATAATAATAGTACTTGTATCTTAGAGTTGTGAGCATCAAATGAGATAATACTTGTCAAGTGTTTAACACAGAGCCTGGTGAATAGTAGGCTTATTTATTAAATAATAAATAGTAGGCTATTTATTAAATAATAAATTCTTGTCTCATCCATCCATACATACATACATCCATCTATCCACCCATCCATTCATCCATCAATTAAGTGGAAAGATGAATAAACTCATTTTGGAGGTGGTGATTAAACGAATTTTGGAAGAAAATGGAAATTCTAAGAAGTCCAAGTGAGAAGAGAATGTATTTTAGGCATAAGGGATAGCATCTGAAAAGGCATGGAGACAAGCAATTGAATATTGTGTACCAGGAATGACTGAATATGTATTTTTTCAAAGTTAACACTAGGCAAAGATTGGTGCTGTCACTGTGTCAAATAATGTTACTCACTAAAAAGGCTATGCTCAGTGGACCAGTTGAAGGGGAAAAAAATAAAAAAGACAACTACAAGTGTGACATTTTAGTCACCAACACGAATCATTTGTCTGTTCCAGTCTGAGATTTGCTGTGACTATATTCAGGGACACATTCTACCAAGGCAAAGAATTCTGGGTATTTACTGAAATGCACAAGGCACACAAGCCACCTTTAAATTAATAGCCACTAGGCAACTCCCTGTGTGTATTTGATTTTAGAGAACAACAATGCAAAATCCAACCTGACAGGACCATCACATGGGTTTTGAAACTCCATCTCTGACACTCATAAAAACAAACAGAAAAAAGTCTCAGGTATTCAGGAATAAGTTCTGTGTCTTAAGTCTGGTGGAAACAGTGCCAATGATTCTTTTTTCAGTTAAAGACAATTCACACATAATGCATTGAAGATATAAAATATTATTTCTGTGCTGTGGCTAAGCACAATGGGTATAGTAACACTAGATAATTAGGCCAGGGAGTAAAAATTAGTACAATAATGAACCTTGTTTCCAGAAAATAGAAGGGTACATTTATATAGGTAAATGTAAGATAATAATGCTATCATATATATATATATATATATATATATATATATAGTGCTCTAATGTTTACAAGGATTAGCTAGGTGGTTCAGTGAATACAGCACTGGGGCTATAGTTGGGAGAACCTGAGTTCAAATCCAGACTCAGACACTTATAGGCTGTGTGACCCTGGGTAAGTCACTTAACCCTGTTTGTCACACTTTCCTCATGTATAATATGAGCTGGAGAAGAAAATGATAAAACCACTCTAGTATCTCTGACAAGAAAATCCCAAATAGTGTCATGACTGAACAACAATATTTAAAAATGATTTTTTATTTCCCTCACAACAACCAATATAATGCAGGAAACAGGGGTCATCTCCATTTTATAGGTGAAGAAGCTGAGGCAGAGGAAGGCAAAGTTACTGATTCACGGTCAGACTGTTCTTAAATTATGTTTGCCAGAATACAAATGAGGGTGATGATGATGGTGGTGGTAGTGATGTAGATTTGTGTGGCTTGTAGCTTTTAGTGAGGTGAATAGAACATGTCACTTTGGAATTTAATAGTGGATACATATACAACACTGGGCAGCAGGTTATATATAGTGAGCTTTGAACTTGACTCATCTTTTATTTCCAGAGAGAATGACCCAGAAATCACAGATTTATTGGAGCTAAAAGAGACTTAGAGATCTTCTAGTCTAATACCCTCGTTCTATAACTCAGGAAACAGATCCAGAGAGGTCAGTTACATAGGAAATTAGTAAGCATAAGAGGGAGGAAGAAACCTTGGGTCACAAGATAACAGGATAACTAACATAGAGCTAGGAGGAAATTTTGAGGTAAACTAGCATAATCTCCTCATTTTATAGGTGAGAAACCTGAGGTCCAGAGAGGGAAGTGACTTGCCAGAGATTACAAATGCAGTAAGTGGCAGAGCCAGTATTTGAACCCAGGTCCTCTGTTATGAAATTTCTACTATAGCATACTGACAATAGCTATCATATTTTTGATAGTGAGGACTTTGGGGGATTGGACCTGTGATTCCATTAGTATTGAGAATGCCTGATGAGGAAACTCCCTCTCCCAGAGCAAATCAGTACCTGCTCTGAAACTTAACCAAGAGGTTAAGTGACTTAGTTCACAGTAACACAGTCAGTATGTGGCAGGAGCAGGAATTAACCAGGTCTTCCTGACTCTGAGGCTGACTCTATGCTATGTAATACTGCCTCTTGCCAATATTAATAAACGTAAGTAATTGCATTAAACAGTATTTATTTTAGATGTTCCATACATCATCTACTGCCTATATTATAAAAACTGGATTTGAATTTTAGTTTAAAGGGTCAAATGAAACTAATTCCAAACCCTAATTCACCTAAATATCTGTAGACATTGCTTGGAAATGAGTTTTCCTAGGAAGTCCGATGAGAAAATCCAGGTATTTTTAGCTAAAATGGGGTACAGGGGAAGGGCAAAATGTTTAATTCTACTTAGATAGCTTTCCATATAAAATCAGTTAAAGCCTTGAGAATATACTTTAATCAAAAGTATTTCCTAATGAATTCTCTAGCTCCTTTCTCTCTACAGAATTTAGTGTGTTTGTATTTTCTGGAAACAGTCTCCATCAAGACCTTGAGCTCTAACACATGAAGAGGATGTAAACTAGGTTATGGGATAGGAGTTAGGAAAAATGCTTTCTTAGAAAATTTGCTATTTTCAAATGGAACTAAGAATTATTGTTGTCACCAGGATCTAGGATCAGTCTCACTATACTTGACAAAATTAGGGAGGTAACAAAATCCATAGAGGACATGCGTCCCAACTTTAAGGAAATAATACTGTTGTTGAGAAACACCAAGAAAACACTTAGGAAAATATTAATGTGTGAAAACACATATGTTCATGAGAGTTTAAATACTCATCTGAATAATCACAATTTATTTTCCCCCAAATATAAATATGGTTAAGTAGCTAGGCTTAAAAAAATGGATGATGAGTATCTAGCCCCGTTCTGTTATTAGCTACAGTTAATGTGTGACCTTAAACAAGTCATCTAACCCCCTGCAGGCCTAATTTTTCATCTATAAAGTAAAGATTGAACTAAAAAATTATAATGTCCTTTTTAACCCTCTGCTATTTATCTAAAAATTCACTTTTTAAATATCTAGGCAAAATTTTTCAGTTTTTTGGCACAAAAACATTTGTTTTAATGATGCTCTTGAAACTTGCAGATTGAGAAGCTAGTTAATGGAAAAGGGATTGGACTAGAAGACAAGACACCTGGGTTTTAGTCCTGGCTCTGATAAGTATTAACATAAGTACCTTAAACTCTGTAAGCCTCAGTTTCCTCATTGGTTAAAAACAAAAACACAATTTTATATCCCACAATAACAGTGTTCTGCACATAGTAGATAATTTTATGACCAGTTACTTAAAAAACCACTGAGAGAAGAAATAAAAAAACAACAAGTAGGTACAGAATAATGGGTAGCAAATTTGAAAAAAATACTGTCATTTTCATGGTAGCCTCAGGTTCTAGTCAATAATAGAAGTCTTCTCCAGTTTAAGTTGCTAAAGAGTTGCAAAAAGTTTGTTACCAAGGTTTTAAATATATCCAGCAAATATAAGCCATCTAGTTTGCTCAGTACTTACTATCCCCTTGGGAAAATATGTGTTTATTCTTTCAAGTCCTATCCTGATCTTCATCATTGTGTGCAGGTGGTTCTAGGTTCTCAGACTATGCCCATGGATGACAAATTCTAGCAGGTTCTATAATGCTAGAAAGATAGTTCCATTGATAGATTGTCTGTTTTGTGAGGCACAGAATAGCTAAGTGCAGAAAGGCTCAGTACCAACTAGTGGACTGACCACTTAGGGATGCATTTTTAGGTCAAGCCAACCCATGAGACATTAAAATATAAAATTAACCTTAGCTTCCTGCTTCTGTATTGCCTCTGGAAAAGTAGCAGAAAAAGGGATAGAGAGTGCTAAGAATCACAGAGATTTTAGATCATCAACAAGTATTAACCTAAGAATTTATACTTTAAATGTGAGATTTGTTCAATGAGCAATGAATGAACATTCTACTGGAGGAACTGGATTGTGTTAATCTTGGCATTCTTGCTAAAAATTAAAACCAGAAGACAAGAGAAGGATATAGCTAAATTTAAGGATGGTTCACAGGTAGTAGATGGGTAGGACAATTCATAAAATGTTCTGTTTGGAGATAGGAAAACCTGGGTTCAAATCTTACTTCAGATAATTCCTATCTACATAAACATGGACAAATCAAATAAACTCTCTCAAATTCAATTTCCTTATGTATGAAGTACAGAGAAAAATAGGTACAAGAATGAAATGAGGTAACATATATAAAGCACTTTGCAACCATTAAAGCTCTCTATAAATGCTCTATATTATTATTATCATAATTTTTATTATTAATAGCTTTTACTTGGATAGGCAAATAAAGGAGCTGGCAGAATTGGTTTTATTTTGATTCAAAGTCAACAAAAAACATCAATTCGTGGGACATTTGTCCATCCATTTTAGTGCTCTTGATAAATATTTGTAAAGAACATCTAGAAAATAATTGCAGTTTATGTGATATCTGTTATAGCAGATAAAAAAATAGAAAAATAATGTCAAGAACTTAAGAAGACCATATGAATCAAATCAACATATACTCAGTGACTTCAGGAAAGATAGTAGAAAACATGTTATAAAATATGGTTTAAGAGTAATAAGTAATAAAGACCAAAGGGTTATAGAGTATCCAGGTACTAATCTCTTGCCTGTATATCATAAGTACTTTGAGAAGAATGTCAGAAGGCACTTAATTTTTATTTATTTAAAATTTAAAGGCACTTTATTTAAGCACCAAATAACATCACAAAAAATTATTCTTTGATAGACAAGGAATGTCTTATTACTGATGTGTCATTCCCAAATCAGCTATCTGTTGTATACAGACAAATCACTGACTTGTGAAAACAAAATATAAAATTAATATGAATAAAAGAAAAGCTAAAAATTAAGAAAAGATTTGTCATATAATCAAAAAAACTTCAACCTGAGCTATTCTGATGTCATTGGTTCCAAAAAAAACGGAAATAAAGAAAAGGAAGTAGAAAATGATGACTTCACACAAAAATTTATTTCACATAAATGAATGACCATCGCAAGGAAGCAAAGACTAGTATTCATATCAGGCAACACATACTTCTTCATCTCCTTGCCAAATGAAGAAATATGGCAGACGACCACAATACCAGGTTAGAATATAGATTCAATAAATCTTACAAAGGACTGCTAAAGATTATAAGCAGCATTGCCTCATAAAATAGCAAAAAAAGCACTATAAGGAAAACCAATTTTAAAGAAAGCTTAGTAGGATTTGTAACTAAGAACAATTATCCCAAGGGCTCTTGAGGATAAAACTGGAAGGAAAACAACAAAGGAAAGATGGAAAAGATCTGCAAAGATGTTTATAACGAATTATTTTATCCATCAATGATATAGATAACATATTTCTTTTCCAGGATGTAGGACTTTTGACAAAGTTTGTCATTTCTCATTAATTGTTTGTAGGCCTGCCTACTTCTGGTCTTATTTACTTAAATATACTTGAAATGACAGCATGAGAGAGTGTGGGGAAAAAAGCATCTTTTGTGATTCCAATTAAAATTCATCAAGAGGCCTGTTGAAATCCATTTAACAGAGGCCCTTTCCTGAAAAGTCATACTAACTGCAATTAATGAACAATTTGGTTTAACTGTCAGATCAAACCACTGCAGAGGGGAAAATAATGAGCTTTGAGATTTGCAGTAACAATGTGTGTGATATAGGCAACATTGTCTAGACAACTTTCTGCCAGCTCCAAATTTCAAATGCTAGAGATGCACAAATCAACCTGACAAGCAATGTGGCCCTTATACCCATGGAGGTCCCATTTATGTCTATGAGTCATGCAGTGTTTAGCCACTATTATAGTCATAGATTTATATTTCAAGGAGACTTAAAATTGAGTCCTTAAAATTATTTATGATTGTTTTGATCCAGTAAAGAACACTCTCTTTTGCTAAAAACAAATCTCTTTCAATATGTGTTACATATAACATTATAGATAATGGGGTTTGCCAATGAGTGGTATTCATAGAATCAAAGGTTTGATTTTTAGACCTGGTCATTGTCTTTCTGTGTGATGTTAGTCATAGTTATGATAGACATCAATTATTTGCTGATAGGTCTAGCTTCGCATTTGCTTCAATCTACTGATTAAGGATGTGATAAAAAGTTACCATGTGGTATTATGTTAGGTACTCAAGATACAGATAAAAAGCAAGACAGTTCAGTTCCTGACTTCAAGAAGCTTACATTCTATTGAATAAACAAACAAACAAACAAACAAATAAATAAGCATTTGTGTGCATGAACACACAATGTGTTTACAGCTAAGTAAAAAATAAATAGGAAACATTGGGATAGGGAGACTAACACTTGGGGGAAATCAGAGGTTTCATAAAGGCGGTGGCACTTAGGCTGAACCTTATATGGAAATGAGGATTCCAAGAGGCAGAAATAAGGAGGAAAAGCATTCTAGAAAACAGGGAAGGGAAGCCTGTGCACAAAAAATGGAAGATAGATTGTCACATTTGGGGAATGGCAAAGAAGTGACTTTAGCTCCTTCAGGGTTCTTAAATTCAACTAGGGGAAAACATAGAAAAGGGAGTGAGAAAGAAGAGAGGGAATGGCCTAGCATGAAGATGACCAAGAAATTGTGGGAGACAGAATTCATGGTTCTGGTGGGAGGGAGATGAGAACATGATCATAAGTGAAAATAGTTAAAATGATAACATGAGTCTTTATTCCAAATAAAATCAACTGAGGGTTCATATGGAACACTACAAATATCCCTGGACTGAGTGTCAGAAAGTCAGTGTTCAAATCCTGATTCTTCCACTAAATGATCTGTGTAATTTTAAACAAGTTGTATAACCTTTCTGGGCCTCAGTTTCCTTTTCTGAAAATGAGTAGGTTGGAGTAGGTGGCCTCCACAATTCTTTCCAATGATAAAGCTTTAATGCTATGACACATGTCAAAATTCATTTAATACAAATAGTTTTTTGCAAAGTACATAACTGCACGCCTTCTATATTACAGCCAAACTAGCCTCCTAGATGTAATCCAAACTGGAAGCTCCTCATCATTCCCTCTTGAAATCCTTACCTTTTCCCAAGGCTCAACTCAAATGTTACCACCTACCTCCCAAAGCCTTTCTGATCTCTCCAGTTGTTCTTATTTTCTCCCTCAAATTGTCTTGTGCTTACTTATCTGTGTAGATATTGTATAACCTCAGTACAACACAAGCTCTTTGTGGTCAGAAATTCTTGCTTGTTTTGTTTCTTCCTCACTCTCTATTTCTTTCTCCCTTCCTTCCTTTGTTTCTTTCTCTTTTCTCCCTCCTCCCTCCCTCCCTCCCTCCCTCCCTCCCTCCCTCCCTCCCTTCCTTCCTTCCTTCCTTCCTTCCTTCCTTCCTTCCTTCCTTCCTTCCTTCCTTCCTTCCTTCCTTCCTTCCTTCCTTCCTTCCTTCCCTCCCTCCCTCCCTTCTTTTCATCTTGCAGAGTTCCTGGCACAGAGCAGTATTTAAAGAAATGTTTGTGGCATTGAGTTGTGTTAGTCTAAAGAAAAATCACATGACTTTTTGTGATTCAGTTTCCATAAATAAAATCATAGTAGTATTTGGGAAAAGTGAACATCTGAAAACTCTTGTGCCATGCTTGGCAGCTAGATGTCAGAGTGGAAGAAGCTCTGGATCTGGAGTCAAGAAGACCTGAGTCTGAATCCTGCCTCAAACATTTTAAAATTAAACATTTTTATTTAAAGTTTTGAGTTCCAAATCTGCTTCATCCATTTAACTGGATGTTAAACTGGATGTGACCCTGGACAAGTCATTTAACTGCTGTCAGTCTCAATTTCCCCATCTGTAAAGTGGAAATAATAATACCACCTATCTCACAGAGTTGCTGTGAAGATCAAATGAGATAATTTGTCTATATTACTTTGCAAACTCTAAAGCAATCAGTAAATATCAGCTATGATGAAATAAGAAACATGTATAAATATAGAAATTACCACTGCCTGATTCTGCCACCAACGAAGATGGATTAAATTGGTGGAAAATAACCTAGAACCATTGTAAGAACAAAGATAAGGCACAAGAAGTTAGTGGTTTTCAGGGTTAAAGAGATCATATAAGGAAACCAGCCATACAAGAAAGATATTTCTGTTCTTTGAAGATTCAATGCTTTTCTCTAGAAGAAAAGGAAATGTCATGATGATGATGATGCAAGAGATTAAAGGAACCATATAACCAAAATAGATAGGAGATCAACTTCAATGCCATTCTCTTTTATCAACCAATACAGTTTTACAGCTTATTTGCCACAACATTAATGGAAAATTGTAAACAAAAGTAAAGCTTTTATATGATGCCATTTCTGATATACATTTGCATATCAATAGCAGTCATTAAGGTTGCTGGGTAACAAAAAGCAATTCCTCTCAATTTCTATTTTAGATTTGCTGTGTTTGTACAATGTAGGAAAATGGAAAAAGAAAAAAATTTGTCTCCTCTACTAGCTTACCTTACCTCCACCTGGAGGTGGAGGGTGATGGGTCAGGAGCTTGGGGGTCAGACTCTTCTGGGGAACAGGCTGTTACTAATAATCTCATCCCACATGGTAATACTAAACTCTATACCTCCAGTAATAATGAAAGGGAAAGAAGGGAAGGCCAGTTCTGAGTGCTGGCCTAAGTGCAACTCAGGAGGCTTTCCAGAATCACAAGTAGGCTTCTCAGAATCACAGGTAGGTGTCTCTTTGGCCTGGCCTAGCCCTAAACCACTCCCATCTGTAATCAGTAACTAACAGAGCAGTCCTGGAGTCCTTGCTTTTCCAATGGATGAAATTAGGATGAATTAGGGGTCTCTGACCAATTAGGAATTTGTGCAAGGGAGGTCTCTCCTGGTGTTCTAGGACCTACTTCTTATTCTAGGCCTAGATTCCAGAAGTATTAGATAGTAGTTTTTGCAAGCTTAGCCCACCTAACTATACATACATTTGATTTTTCTGTCTATGGGATCTAAGTATGTAATGGCCTTACATGTATTGTAAGCATTTCTAGATCAGTTTATGCTGCTAAACTAATTCATAGGCATCCATAGAATTCAGAAGGTCACACCAAGGAACCATTCCTACTGGCTGTTCCCTTCTACTTAGAGAAGCTTTGAGAGAAAGATCTGAAAGTGTTTTGTACATTTTTAAATTTTGAAATTTCCCTCAAGGGAAGGGCTAGTCAGAACACTACCTGAGAATTGCAGGTCCAAGCCACAAGAAAACCTATGCTAATATAAGTTTTGACCTAGGCTTTCTGAAGTGTCTTTGGTTAAGGCAGTTCCTTTTCTCAGTCAGAACATCTGAAAGTAAGCTAGTTTGAAATTTCTTATGAAGTACCTGAAGGATAAAATAAAATTGGATCATTAATATCTTCGATCTTCATCTCAGCTTCCCATTACTATCTGATAGAATAAAAACCTTACTTTCTCATTTTAAAGATAGAAAAATCAAAGGTGGAAAGTTTTATGATGAAGCCAGGACCGCAATCAAAGGCTGGATTGAGACAAGCATTAAAATATTTCTTTTGCTTTGTATACTATTCAAATAACCTCTTTAATATTTCATAGCATCAAATATCTAGAGCTGAAAGGTCATCTATTTCAACTCTAATTTTATAGATTAGGAATTGAGGTAGAGTGATTTGCCCCAAGTCCTATGGCTAGTGTCTGAGGGAGGATTTGAACCCAGGCTTTCCTGATTCTAAGTCCAGCATGTAAATCTAAAAGTATTTTTCTTTCTACTTGCCCAAATAATAAAGCTGGAGCCTGACAAGCAATATAGCTATTTCTTGATTGTAAATGAGGTCATTTTAGACATTTAATTACCTTTTTTCAGACCCTGAGGGTACCATTAATAATAAACCTCATAGAATGTTTGTGCTAGAAGGGACACAATAATTTACACTTCCCAATTTACAAAACACTTTCTCATGCATTATCTCATTTAATCCTTACAGCCCCTCTCAGATGGAGGTACAAGGAGTCTTATTATTCCCATGATACGGATGAAGAATAAATGATTTGCCTGAGGGAACACCATTAGTAAGTAATAGACCCAGGACTCTAACTCAGGTCTTTCTAAGTCCAAGACTATTTCCACTCTTTCATACTGGCTTCTTGCTAAACTAGTGATATAAGTAGTGCTATACTGACCTAAAAGAGTTCGGGCCTTCAGGCTCCAGTGGGGCACCAATAGTTTGCTTAGGCTTGAAAAGTTCATTGTGACTTATTTCCTTGGGGGCTAACGTTAGCCAGCAAATTATCTTCTTGAAATTGGAAAACCTGAAGTTATTCTTTCAACCTTGAATTTGAAAGTAAGAAATTATGTTTTATGGAGGCAAAGACTTTATTATGTTCAGAACCTGTTCACTTTCAAATGCACATTTTTTTTCCTTGGGCCTTGAAAATTATGCCCCTTTCTGTGTGCCAAGTTAATTCTTGTTGGCAAAATATGTACAGGGCATGGTGTTTATGCAATTGCTAATTACAAATGGACACCCACCGCACTGCAGAACATGCTCTTCTCTGACAAGTAGTCACAAATGTGGCAGGCCATTGTCTAAACCCATAAGACTTGTCATTAACTTTCATTATTACTAATGGGAGTTATGGGCATGTCTCCAAAGCAAATCTCAGGCACCATGTCTTTGCCATCCCTGCTCCTGACAAAAGACTTCATTTTCAGTTTGGATTTGGTGGAATTGTGGGACACACCGGCATGGTTTTCTTGGATTATTCTTTTTATGAACATGACAGATAAAAATTTGCCAGAGATTTTTCCATAATCATAAAGTATCTTAGGAGATCCACACATACTGGCTTCTTGCTTCTTAGAATTCCTATTACCCTTACACTCCATGTCACGGTATTGAGCATTGTAAAGTACTCATTTGGTATCTTTTTTTTTAAAGTACCTTTTTTATTATGTTGAAAAAAACATGAATATTTTAAAAAGCTATGCTCTGATATACTCCAAGTCCCTTTCAAAGAAAGCAATCTGTTTTCAGACAAGCCCACATAAAATAACATAAGAGACCTACAGCTATTTGTAAGGAGTCAAACTATTTTCCCTCTTCAACAACAAAAATACAACAGTAACAAAAAGAGCCTACTACAATTATAGATAGATAGATAGATAGATAGATAGATAGATAGATAGATAGATAGATAGATAGATAGATATAAGAGCTAATGAATGAATATGGGATTTGCAGAAGTTTGTCATAGGAACATACATTTTCATAGTGATCCTCCTTGAACTTTCAGCTCTAGTCTGCTAAATCCGCTAAGCAAATTTGTCTCCATGTCTTTGCCTGTAAGGTCCCCTTTTCTCTCTGGAAATGTCCTTCCCTTTCTGCCCTGCCTGCTTAAAATCTATACATCCTTCAAGGGCCAGCTTAAGTCCTACTCTCTTCATGAAGTCTTCCCTGATCGCTCTGGCCCACAGGATCTTTCCATCCTCTTAATGACTTTCAGCTACAAGTAGGGCTGTCACATAAATCATTGTCTTTTAATACAGCCAGACAAGACTCATTTGCTTAGGAATTGCCTTCCCTGTCTGGAGTGATGGCTGTGTTCTGAAACTCCAAAAAAGGTACACAGTTTACCCTTCTTAAAAGGAATTAGTAGTAGTAGTAGTAGTAGTAGTAGTAGTAGTAGTAGTAGTAGTAGTATACAGAGTGTTTAACATGCACTTCCAGGACTTAGCACAGTATTTAGAACAAATGAATGACTTCATAAAAGCTTGTTAACTTGAGTTACATGTTATCTCATTCAACATGAATGAAACAGGCATTTATTTATTATATAACTATCATGTTCCAGGCACTGTGCTGGCTTTTGAGATTAACAATGTACTACAGTTCCTGCCTTCAAAGAGCTTCTATCTTAATAGGGAAAGACAAATCATTTAGAAGAATGGTGGCCAGGGATGGGACTTTGGATCTGGGGAGTCATTGAGAATGAGTGGAAAGGGGCGATTGAATACCCTTTCTAGCCATAATAGTTTTGATTTAATTGCTGTTCCAAGATCAGGAAGTGGAGGAGGGAGGGTGAGGTGGGGAAGAAGAGTAGGACAGGGGTGGTAGAGTTGTCAAGATGCCTGGGTAGACCTGGGGGCTCCCAATGGATGGCTGAATGGGTTAAAAAAAGTATGGTCTGAGACTACATAAATGTTGTCCTGGTTTTGAAGAACCTGGTCTCCTCTCTGGTCCATTGGATAATGTTGGAGAGCTGTTCGCCTATGAGATTAAGCATTAGAAAAGCTCACACCTGGACCCTTTATGTCATAATAATATACCCTGAAAAGTCCAGTGATAACGTCCACTTTCTCTTGTATCTCAAGTATTGGTATCTCTTTCAGGACTAATATTTTTGGGTTATGATTCAAGGGAGAAGGGTCTTGTCTTTGTTTCCTTGAGAGATTGAAGCTCCTTTGCATGTTTCTACTTATTAGTGTGCATCTAGGTGGGGCTGGTTGGATCTGGAGATTGGTCCAAAGCTGGTCATTTTAAGGTTGCAGATAAGAACTGGCCTCAGTTTTAGTTCTTAAAATTGTAACTAAGAGAGTCTTCTGATGACCCTCCTTTGTCTAGCAATAGGAGAGAGAAACTGGAAAAGATATGTTATCTTTGCATCATTTATATTTATTATTTGTGATTCTTATTGGCATTAAGTTGAATTGTTAATCATCTCCATATATGCCTAATCTTCATATCTAGATTTTAACCTCTTTGAATATAATACTTATATTTCTTTTTT
The DNA here is from genome assembly GCF_019393635.1 of Dromiciops gliroides. Classification (NCBI taxonomy): domain Eukaryota; kingdom Metazoa; phylum Chordata; class Mammalia; order Microbiotheria; family Microbiotheriidae; genus Dromiciops; species Dromiciops gliroides. Next base: position 329,605,763 of record NC_057864.1, on the reverse strand, counting down.
ATTCTTTAGTCTAAAAGTCAGGCAAACAGGAGGCACTCAATTAGTAATCACTTCTATTTATAGATATGGTGCAAGCTGAATTTGCTTAAGCAAAATTCACTCTTTGGCCCTCTCATCTCCAGTCATGCCTCCAGGACACAAAATAATGTGAATATTTTATGATCTAGGCTTTTGTACAGTTTTATTAAACACTTGGCATACAACTTACCACAGGAATGGGTTGCTATATGCCCTAAGCCCAATTCACTCTTGTGGGTACAGAAATGTCATATGCTATTAGATGCCTTTCACAACCCCATGGTCCTTTACTCCCTTATGGCCTTCCATTACCTGGCAGTGACTTTAGTATGTGTAATTAACCACTGATATATGTGCCTATTTTTGAACATAGAAATAACTCATGGCAGAAAGTTGGTTAACAATAATTTATCAAGCACCAGGTTCTAGAGATACAAAGCTTAAAATAATTCTTACCCTTCAGGCATACCAGGGAAGACAATAGTTACATGCTGAACAAATGAATGAATGAAAATCATTTATTAAGTGCTTACTGAATGTAAGCACAGTGCAAAATGCTAAGAAGTCAGTCTCTGCTATCAAAGAGCTCACATTCTAATAGAGAGGGTTAACACATACCGGAGGTTTTAATTGCAAGTCAGAAAGAATGATCCAGTGAACTTTAAGGTGCAGTATCAAAACAGATAGTAATGCATCTTCTTTAATCTAATGTCTATCGTTAAAATGATATCAGTTTCTGATATTGAATCATTGACATTAGGGCAGGTAGGTGGTACCGTGAATAGAGTGGCTGGCATAGAGCCAGGAAGATTCACTTTGTAGCGTTCAGTTCTAGCCTAAGACACTTACTAGCTATGTGACCCTAGACAAATCAGTGGACCCTGTTTTCCTCAGTTTCCTCATCTGTAAAATTATCCGGAGAAGGAAATGGCAAACGATTCCAGTATCTCGGCCAAGAAAACCCTAGTAGGGTCACAAAGAGTCAGACATGACTGAAATGACTGAACAACAAAGGACCTTGGAGATAACTTTCTTTTGCAGTCCTTCAGTAGCTGAAGCTGCCAAGTAGGTTGGGCCTGTAGCATCTGGAGAAACAATTATAAAATCACATCTCCATAAGGGTTGCTTCCCTCTATAGTGGTCATGGGAACTGGGCTGACATCAGGGCCAGAAATCTAGAGTTCGCATATATGGAGAACAAATATAAAAATAATAAATGCACAGTAGTTAGGCAAGGACGACACTAGCAACTTGGAGGGGAGTGTGGTTCTTGGGCTTGAGTTATCTTGAAATAAAAGGGGAATTTTATGAGGTTATGGTGAAGAGGGAATGTAGTTCCTAAAACTTCTTACCCCTCTTACTTCACCTAACACTGCTCTCCTCTTCTCACTCCATTCTCCCCCAAGCCCTTTAGGCCACTAAGTAGTAAGATGCATTACCCCACAGTGTAACCTTAATGTTCAACTTTTTTCATGAAAGTCGTTTCATCCAGTTAAAGTGAATTACTCTGTTATCTACATGATTCTTAAGGGTTTGTTTTTGTTTTTTACTGAACCTATAATTGATGATCATAGAGCACTCCTTATGGGAAACTCTGCTTTTGGCACTAAATTGAATTGTAAACCAGTTCTGCATATTTCTATAGATCTAAGCCTTTGTACAGTTTTAATTGACTTTTGTTTATTTAATTTATTGATTAATACTATATATTTATTTTAAATGTAGGTCAGCACCTTTTCCACAACGTAAAACCTTTGAGAGTTGCATAGAACACTGAGAAATGATCTGATTTGTCCAGAGTCACAAAGCTAGGATGTGCCAGAAGCAGGACTGGAATCCAGGTCTTCCTGCTGTTGAGGCTACATCTCTATACACTGCTACCTCTTACCCTTAACCTAGTTTAATTTCCCTTAGCTTCAATTTTCACATCTTTAAAATGAAGATAAAAATAAAATCTACCTCACAGGTTTATTGTGGGCATCTAATGAAAGAATATATGTATAGCAAGGATAAATTAACCCATACAGGTCATTCCACACAGGTAGCATACAGGTAGGAGTTGTCATTCCTGACTCTCTCATATAGGAATGTTGGGATATGCTTTTTTGGCCATATGTGATTCAGGGCTAAAAGGACCTGTGTACTTTGAGATGATGATGGTTATAGATCTAGAAGAGCTAATGATTCCTCTTTCCTGGCTGTGAAGTGTGGGAGAACTGTATTCAACTGATTCCTGATGGGGGTGGGGATGGGGATGGTGTCTTGCCCTATCTCCTTCCCCTCTCCTGGAATGTAGCTGTGAAGACATAGTATCTAAAGCTCATGTGCTGCCTAGGCAAGCCTGAGCCTGGGTTTAAGCTTCTTCTTTTGCTTTTGTTTTTTCCTGATTCTAAGTAAATAATTACTTATCCCAACATAAATATGTCCAAGATTGGAAGTGACCTTATAAGTTCAATAGGTCTATTGGGTCAGAACTGAATTGTGACAGGGAAAGACTCCTGGGTAACTACTTTTATGCTTTTGGAGAGGACAGACACAAATAAGGGGATTGGCCTATGCCTATCTATCTTAGCAGCAATCATGTAGCAAGAGGCTAAAGAGAAATATAAGATGACTAATTGGAAGCACTGCAAATTGCACTTTGGGTAGCTAAATCGTACCATGGAAATAGTTCTGGGCCTAGAGTAAAGAAGACCTGAATTTAAATCTGGCTACAGACACTTACTAGTTGTATGACCCCCGGCAAGTGACATAACCCTGCTTTCCTCAGTTTCCTCATCTGAAAATGATACAGAAAAGCACATGGCAAGCCAATCTAGTATCTTTGCCAAGAAAAACCTAAATGGGGTCAAGAAGAGTCAGATGCACCTGAAATGACTAAACAACAACACCACAAATTGTCAATATGGTTTAACTATCAGCTGTCCTGCAGATTGTAAATAATAGTTACGGATTAAATTACTGAATCCTATTGAATTTGCTCTGTCAATGAACACCGAATTTTTATCTTTAGCTTTTCTTCTATCTGAAGAAATAAATGACTTATCCTATATTTAATCCACAATGTACGCAAATACTTTTGTGACTCCTATTTTGGGGGATAAATTTCAAACTTGAGCTATAGCCTAAGGCATAAGTAAAGTGGTCCCAGGGTAATAGGTTAGGTTTCTAACAATCTGAAGAGTGTAAGAAAAATTAATCTAATCCCTCTCCTTAGGGGCAGCTAGGTGGTACAATGGATAGAGTGTCAGACCTGGAGTTAGGAAGACTCATTTTCCTGAGCTCAAATCTGGCCTCAAATACTTACCAGCTGTGCAAACCTGGGCAAGTCACTTAACCCTGTGTGCCTTGGTTTCCTCATCTCTAAAATAAGCTGGAGAAGGAAATGGCAAACCCCAAATGGGGTCATGAAAAGTCAGACATAACTTAAAAAATGACTGAACAACAACAAATGCATATATATAAACATGCATATTTTTTGTGTTTTTTTTTTCCTTTGGGGCAGGGAAATAAGGGTTAAGTGACTTGCTCAGGGTCACACAGCTAGTAAGTGTCAAGTGTTTGAGGCTGGATTTGAACTCAGGTCCTCCTGATTCCAGGACCTGTGCTTTATCCACTGTGCCACCTGGCTGCCCCAACATGAATGGCTTTAAAAAACAAAGATTTTCATTCCCCAATTGAGAAATGGTCAAAGGATATGAACAGGCAGTTTTCTGATGAAGAAACCAAAGCTATCTATTCCCATATGAAAAAATGCTCTAAATCTCTAATGATTAGAGAGATGCAAATTAAAACAACTCTGAGGTACCACCTGACACCTATCAGATTGGCTAAAATGACAAAAAAGGAAGATAATAAATGTTGGAGAGGCTGTGGGAAAATTGGAACACTAATGCATTGTTGGTGGAGCTGTGAGCTAATCCAACCATTCTGGAGAGCAATTTGGAATTATGCCCAAAGGGTGATAAAGCTGTGCATACCCTTTGACCCAGCAATCCCACTTTTAGGTCTTTTGCCCAAAGAAATCATGGAAGGGGGAAAGGGACCCACATGTACAAAAATATTTATAGCTGCTCTTTACGTGGTAGCAAGGAATTGGAAGTTGAGGGGGTACCCATCAATTGGGGAATGGCTGGACAAGTTGTGGTATATGAATACAATGGAATACTATTGTGCTGTAAGAAATGATGAGCAGGAAGAGTTCAGAGAAACCTGGAGGGTCTTACGTGAGCTGATGATGAGTGAGATGAGCAGAACCAGAAGAACATTGTACACAGTATCATCAACATTGAGTGTTGACCTACTGTGATGGACTATATTCTTCTCACCAATGCAATGGTACAGAAGAGTTCCAGGGAACTCATGATAGAAGAGGATCTCCAAATCCAAGAAAAAAAAAAGAAAGAACTGTGGAGTATAGATGCTGATTGAACCATATTATTTCTTTTGTTTTGGGTGCTGTTGTTTTTTTTTTTTTTTCTATTTTGAGGTTTTGCATCACTGCTCTGATTCTTTCTCTTGTAACAGGATTAATGCAGAAATAGGATTAATGTTATTATGTGTATATATATGTGTGTGTGTATATATATATATATCTATATGTATAGAGATATATAGATATAACCTATATCAGATTACATGCTGTCTAGGGGAGGGGGGAGGGAGGGGAGGGAGGGAGAAAAATCTGAAATTGTAAAGCATGTATAAACAAAAGTTGAGAACTATCTTTACATGTAACGGAAAAAATAAAATATCTCATTAAAAAAAAAAAACCCAAAGATTTCTTTGACTTAAACAGGCTGATTTTCTATAGGTCTGCTAAAGCACTACATTTACTATGAAGCCATATAATATCACACATATAATATCACAGAGTAGGAAAGAGAAGGTACCTCATAAGGAGTCTAATCTGATTCCTCTCATTTTACAGATAAGCACAATGAGGTACAGAGAATTTAAGTAAGCAACATAGGTCAGAGCTGAGAAATAGTCCGTGCTATTTTCCCCTGTACTACACTACCTCTCCTTTAATGAAGCTGATGAATTGACATGAAGCCAGAGAACACAATGCCATCTTTGCCTTTAATCATTAAGAGTAGATACATTTAAATTCAACAGAATTTCTCCAAAAGATCAACAAGTTCCCACAGAGGTACTGGTGACGATTCATCTTCAAATTAGAACTGTATGGAAAGAGATTTGAGGAAAATTCTACCAATATCAGTTGGACTTTACCTATGTTTCCACTGAAAGGCTATTAATAGACACCCTGTGTCTTCCCCCACTTCCCCTGGGGATTTCCTCTGGACATAAACAAGTAGCCACACACCTCAAAGCTATTTACTTTCCTTGTCTCCCTAACTCCCTAACTCATTTCCCCATTTGGGGAGAGATTATCTACCTGGGGTATAACTTCATGCCATGGATGTTTCCATGAATGTCACAGGATGTTTAATCCTGGAATAAAAGCAAGTGCATTATTGCCTATCTAGTATAGAGCCAGAGAGAGCAGCTTCAAAAGCAGGCAGACTGCTCAGGGCCTGCCTCCAGAGCACCACAGGTGACACCTGCAATAGCAGCTGGAGTGGAGACTTTGCTGTGCTAAGTGATGTTCCATAGGTAGCTTTTCATCTAGCAGAATGAAACCAGGTGACTGTAATGATCCCAGAACTGTGTGCAGCAGAGGAACATTAGTAATGCTCTCATGAAGATTCCTTGAATATGAAGCGATAGCATCCTTTTGGGCCAATCAAAAGAGAGTTAAATTTGTTTTCTCTAAATATACCAACCTGGTGCATTCCCCATACATGAGCTGCTGTCACTAGTCTGTTATTTCTCTCTTCAGTTCACAATGTTATGATAAATGCTTCTCTGGCTTTTTGTAGCCACATGTACAAAAATATTCATAGCTGCTAGTTTGGTGGTGGCAGCAAACTGGAAATAGAGGGGATACCCAACAACTGTCTGGCATAACTTTAAATTATCTTGGGAAGATCTTTTTTTGGGGGAGGAGTTGTGGGGGCAGTGAGTGTTAAGTGACTTGCCCAGGGTCATACAGCTAGTAAGTGTCAAGTGTCTGAGGCCAGATTTGAACTCAGGTCCTCCTGAATCTAGGGCTGGTGCTTTATCCACTGCACCATATAGCTGCCCCCATTGGGCAGAAGATGAAATGCAGAATTGTAAATAAAAGCAATCGTGCAATCAATTAATCAACAAGCATATATTAAGGGCCTACTATGTGCCAGGCACAGTCCTAAGTCTCTGGATATATAAAGCTGAACATGAAACAGTCTTTGCCCTGGAGAAGCTTACATTCTATTGGGGAAGAAAACCTGGACCGTCTAAATAGATACAAAATACGCACAAAATAAACACAAGGACATGGCAGGGGTAGGGAGGCACCAGCAAAGCAGAGCAGGAAAAACCACATATATGAGATGGCCTTTGAGCGAAATTCTGAAGAAAACTAGATGTTTTTAGAGAAGTAAAAAGTCCATGTGAGGTATGGGGGAGAGCCCAACAAAAGGCACAGGGTTCCAGATGGAAGCTCCTACATGAGTAATATTAAATGAAATCAAGTCAATGTGTCTCAATGTTTCTGAAGTACTAGCTAGCCTCAAACATCACCTACTCTGTAGCAGGATGTGCTTCCTGATACCTCAAGTTTTTAGACTGTTAAAGAGTTAAAGGAACCTTATGTGTCCATTTCAATCCTGTCAGGTTTTAAATAAGGAGCTGGAGACCCACTGAGATAAATGAATTGCCCAAGGTCATACTGTTAGTAATTAACCATGCAGAGGTATCAAATCCAGCTATACCATCAGTACTTCCTTCCTACCCAGAAATGGATATATTTATAAGTTATTACAATAATAATATTCAAAGTTAATCGCTGAATCTATTTGAAAAGGCTACTGTAAATACTACTACTAGATCTGTATCCCAAAGAGATCATAAAAAAGGAAAAGGACCAACATGTACAAGAATATTTATAACTGCTCTTTTTGTGGTGTAAAAAAAACCTTGAAATTGAGGGGATGCCCAGCAATTGGAAAATGACTGAACAAGTTGTGGTATATAAATATAATGGAAGATTATTATGCTATAAGAAATGATGAGCAGGCAGATTTCAGAAAAACCTGAAAATACTTACATAAACAGATGCTGAGTGAAGTGAGCAGAACCAGGAGAACATTGTACACACAGCAACAGCAATATGATATACTTCACTCTCCTCAGCAATACAATGGTCCAAAACAATTCCAAAAGATTCATGATGGAAAATGCTATCCACAACCATAGGAAGAACTATGGAATCTGAATGCAGATCAAAGCATACTATTTTGACTTTGTGTGTGTGTTTTTTCCCTTTTGTTCTTTCTTTGTTCACAACATGACTAATCTGGAAATATGTTTAACATGATGGTATGTGTATTACATATATTAGATTGCTTTCCATCTTGGGGAGGGGTGAGGGGAGAGAGGGAGGCAGAAAAATTTGGAACTCAAAATCTTATCAAAATGAATGTTGAAAACTATCTTTACATGTAATTGGAAAAAATAAAATACTATTTACAAAAAAGGCTACTGTATATAGATTGCTTGTTTTTTATTCAAAATGCAAATAGACCACTGTAATGAATTATCTGTTTTCAAATAATAAATTATACCAACCCTCGACAGGAAATCCAGATCCTAGTCTCAGTTCTGCCACTCTCTCCTAATATAACCTCGAATATAACCTAATAGAAGCTCTCTTGAGCTCTAGTTTCCTTACCTATAAAAAGAGGAAGTTTGACTAAATTATCTCTATGGCCTCTTCTAGTTCAAAGCTTCTATGATTTTAATTAGAAGTCTGATTTAGTCATATGGAATAAACTTACAACTCTATATGGTATATATTGTCCTGTCAGACATTTTAGATCCTCATCTCCTATTCTCCACAATCTAAACAGCCTTTTGCCACAAGGCATCAACAAGTTGAAAAAAACCATTGTTTCTGTACCTCCCCTTTGTCTTAGTCTTCTAAAGGAACAGGCTGTCTCATTATATTTTTGTTGTTCAGTCTGTCCAACACCTCTTGACCCCAAGGTCATACCAATATTGTCCAGGAGGTTTTCTTGGCAAAGATACTGGAGTGGTTTAGCTTTTCTTTTATCAGTGGATTAAGGCAAACAGAGGTAAAGTGACTTGTTCAAGCTCACACAGCTAGTAAGTTTCTGAGAACAGATTTGAACTCAGGTATTTCTGATTCCAGGCCCAGTGCTCTAGCTGCTTCTGTCCCATTGTCATATAACTACCCTTAAGGTAGGACCATTTTCTGGGTTACTGTGCTCCCCACATCCATTCTACAGGCCCTTTACTCCCCACATTTATGGTGACTTTGCCTCCAGCCAGAGTTTCAACTAATTGTGGCTCTGCTCCCTTGGAAGTCAAGCTCAGGACCTTAGTCCAGTTACAACATAGCCTCCAGATGTCATGATCAAGAGTTCGTCTTAGGACTTTGGGCCCCAGAGGATCATGCATTGTGAATTAAATTCTTGACCATATAACAGGGCCTTTGAAAACTTTTGTTTCCTCAGGAATGGTTATATTCTGTGGTGGCAGTTGTAACAAGTCAGAATAATGTGGTTAAATACAGAGAAGGATGTTGCTGCTGGCAGAAAATAGATGATAATGCCAAAGAATATAATTGGAAGCACTAATGGGCACTCAGATATTTTAGGACTCTCATGTATATTTAGAGAATCCTCATCGTTGGTTTTCAAGGCCCCTTATAAATTATGGTCAAAAAGAGAAGAGCCATTGGTGAGCCATAACTTTATATTTGCCACAGACCTGAATATGGGTTTTAGTCTAGAAACAAAAAAAAACCCAATAGTTTACATTTTACTATTGTGATTAGGAATGTATGGTTATATACAACTTATTGATTTAAAAAAAACAAAATTACATACCTTTGACTAAAAATGAGTAGTGTCTTCTACTATAGTATTTAAACAGAACCAAATGATGACATTTATACAAAGTTTACCTGCTAATATGTGATATCCTTTTTCTCTTGCTTTCTACTGAATTCAGAGAAACCTTAAAAGGAAGTAGGGAACTAGCTAGGGAATTGGAGTCAGGAAAACTGGAGTTTGAATCCTGTTGTGCACAATTAATTGCCTATTTGATCCTCTGGACAGTTATCCCCTCTGTCTCAATTTTATCATCTTAAAAAAAATGATAATACCTACTTTGTAGGGTTCTTATGAGGAGCAAATCAACTCATCTATCTATCTAACTTTAAAATGCTGTCTTAATGTGAGCCATAGTTTATCATCTCCACATAGTACTTGTGCTTTTAGGAGGGATCCCAGATCTATTAATTGCCCTGAGGGACTCTTGGTATGGAAACTCCTTTCAACAATTCAGATAGGCAATTTCTAGTCATAATGAACTGCATTGAACCCCGAGAGGTTAAGTTACTTGTCCATGGTTTCATGCACTGGGAAATGCCAGAGGCAGAACTTGAACCCATCTTCTTGACCCCAAGGTCAGTCCTCTATCCACTAAACCATACTGCCACTCATCTTGTAAGTAGTAAGTCACATATGAATATGTACATATACATACACACTTACATAATACACATATTCTCATATACACATGAATGTATATATGTATACATACATTTTATGTGTGTACACATATATATGCATGTATCTGTGTGTGTATATATTATATATATAAATAAAATTTGAATCATCATCATGATAACTTATTAGGTACCTATGTGAAGCAGTGTGGTAGAGTAGGAAGAACTCTAGATTTGGAATCAGGGGAGACTGAGTTTCAATACCCCACCTCTGATATTTGCTGGCTATATGATTGTGAGCAACACACTAAACTTCTCTAGGTCTTAGTTTCATTATCTGTATTGTGTTTTTTCCTTTGTTCTCAAAGAGGACCATGACATTGGGGTAATGTCATGACTTGCAGTGAATTGGATTTAAGTGAGGGAGGCCTCTGCAAGGTCATCAATTTCACACTCTCCTCCAGAGCCATCTGGGTCTGGGAACAAGATATATATCAGGACGATTGGAAAAGGCCCCGGATGTTTAAGGGAACTGGGATTAAGTGACTTGCCGAGCATCACACAGCTAGTAAGAATCTGAGATGAGATTTGAACTCAGACCTTCCAAACTTCAGGGCTATTTTATCTACTGTGCCACCTAGGTGCCCCCATTATCTGTAAAATGGGGATAAAAATATCACAGGGCTCTTGTGAGAATCAAATAGGATAATGTATATAGAGCATGTTGCAAAACATCAAGTACTATATAAATATCACCTCTTATTATAGGGCATTTGATTATCTCCTAGTAAATTATGCAATGTTTGCTGATGCTTTTTATGTCCTTCTGGTTGCTGTCACCACTTTTTCTCACTAACACCCTCAAATAAAAAAAAGGAACAATCATACTAGATGAAGTAATGATTTAGGAAAGACATATCTTGCTCAGGAATATAATTTGGCCATGTGTGCACAATAAAAAGTTAACAATCATACTAACTAAATTTATAACAGCCAGTCAAGAAAGGTCTAGCAGCAAAAATCCAATTTACACAAGTATATGTAGCCAAACTAGGTAGAGCCCAAGGCAAGATTGTGGAGTTCATTTGGCCTGGACAGATTCACTATAAAAGTCTTTAGTTAGAGCAACAACAGCACTAATTTTTATCAGTAAGGGCATCTCCATAGTGCAGAGATTTCTGGCCCACCCTATTCTAGAGTAAAACCCAGTGAAATGCTTTACCCTATCCAAGGACATCCTAGGGTCCAGGACTATCCCTACAAATAAACAGAGTAGGTGGTTGCCTAAATGGTGGGATGTGAAGGAAGTTGCCAGATGCTGTCCCAAAACATCTTCCTAAATTGGGGGAAAGAAGAAAGATGATGAAAAATCAGGGGAATCATTAAAAAATAATGTATCTGATTTGTCATTTGCCTAACGTTTTTTGGCAATCAGGGTTATGTGATTTGTCCAGGATTACACAGCTAGTAAATATCTGAGGCCTGATTTGAATTTGGGTCCTCCTGACTCCAATGCCAGTGCTCTATCCACTGTACTATCTGACCCAGTATAGACTCTAACAGCAGCTCCTAGTACACAGAGACCTTCACTTCTGTCCCTATCAGCTAAGGATGAGTATTTTTCACTCTCTAGATAGAGAAAATCTCTCTAGATAGATAGACTTTAAGGGGTTTTAGCCTCTTAATGTGGTATAGTTCAAATTTCAAGTCAGAAGAACACCTGTTTTCAGATACTCACTCAAACAACAGAGGGTGTGATTATGGACAAATCAGTTCTAGGCTTCAGTTCCCTCATTTATAGAACCTGGATGTGAGTGTGAAGTGAGATAATGTAACGTAATTTTGAAACTTAAAGCCACTATATCAAGTTTGATTATTACTATTGGGTTTAAAAAAGCTAAATTCAGATTTTTTTGCATGTGATTTATTGAAATAAGCATAGGACAGAAGTCATAGGTTCAAATCCTGCCTCTACTGCTTGTTAGCTATGTGACCCTGAGCAAATCATCCTGTCTGGGTTTTAGTTTGCTCATTTGTAAAATGAAAGGGTTAGCCTCAATGACATCTAAAGTTTAAATCTAACTCTGTGATCCTCTTACCAGTATGTGAGCCTTAGCTTCAATCACAATCTCAACATTTTTGGGGGGATGGGGCAAAGAGAGTTAAGTAACTTGCCCAGGGTTACACAGCTGGTAAGTGCCAAGTGTCTGAGGCTGGATTTGAACTCAGGTCCTCCTGAACCCAGGCCCAGTGCTTTATCCACTGTGCCACCTAGCTGCCCTGAGCCTTAGCTTCTACAAGTACAATCTTTGTGAATACCCAGGCAAGTAACCTCACCTTTCTGAGCCTCCATTCTGCTATCTAGAAAATATGAATAATAATGATGATAGTTGTAAAACCTACCTCCCAGTGTTTTGAAGAAAACATTTTGTAATTCATACGAAAGATATAAACTATTATTAAAGCCCTTGCTTGACTATGTAGACAAATAACTATAATCCAACGTGTTGACTATCATAATTTATTTGTTTTTGGTTTTTTGGATTTTTTTGGTGGGGCAATGAGGGTTAAGTGACTTGCCCAGGGTCACACAGCTAGTAAGTATCAGGTGTCTGAGGCCAGATTTGAACTCAGGTCCTCCTGAATCCAGGGCCAGTACTTGATCCACTGTGCTACCTAGCTGCCCCCGACTATCATAATTTGAAGTCACCCTAGACCACATAATTACCTAATTTAATGGCCTTTTCTCGGGCCTTAACATCCTTGCTCTTTTTGCAGTTTTTGAAATGCTTAATCACCCCCTCCTTCCAGATACTCTCATTCTCCTTGGCTTTGGTTCTTCTTGCTGGGGCTGGAGACCTAGCCTAGCTGAAGCAGAAAGGTGCCCTGAAGAAGAGACAGAAGAAGAATATGTGAGGCAAGTTAAACTAATGCTAACACCTGGACCACCTTCTCCTTTCTAATCCTGGTGAAGACATCCCAGGATCTTTTTTTTTTTTTTTAGTGAGGCAATTGGGGTTAAGTGACTTGCCCAGGGTCACACAGCTAGTAAGTGTAAAGTGTCTGAGGCTGGATCTGAACTCAGGTCCTCCTGACTCCAGGGCTGGTGCTCTATCTACTGCGCCACCTAGCTGCCCCTTCCCAGGATCTTGAACCCAAGAGCCTTAGGAATATCTGTGTCCCACAGGCTAGTTGCCCTGCTTCCACCATGGTCTAAAGCCATCATCCAAAGAAGCAAAAACAACCCCTGTGGGAAAAGTACTTATCATCCCCATAATCATACCACCAACTGCTAACCAACTCCCACTGATGGGCAGGTAAGTTAAAAATTCCCACCCTCAGACCTGGAGCTGGGAACTGATCCAACCATTCTGGAAAGCAATTTGGAACTATGCCCAAAGGGCTATGGTACTGTTCATACCCTTTTGACCCAGTGGCACCACTGCTAGGTCTGTATCCTAAAGAGACCATAGAAAAGGGAAAAAGACCCACATGTATAAAAATATTTGTAGCAGCTCTCTTTGTTGTGGCAAAGAATTGGAAATTGAGGGAATGCCCATCAATAGGGGAATGGCTAAACAAGTTGTATATTAATGTAATGAAATACTATTGTGCTTTAAGAAACAATGAGCAGGAGGAGTTCAGAGAAACCTGGAAGGACTTACATGAACTGATGCTGAGAGGAGCAGAACCAGGAGAACATTGTACACAGTAACAACAACATTGTGTGATGAACAATGGGGATAGACTTGGCTCTTCTCAGCAGTACAACGATCCAAAACGGTTTTTTTTTTTTTGGGTGGGGCAATGGGGGTTAAGTGACTTGCCCAGGGTCACACAGCTAGTAAGTGTCAAGTGTCTAAGGCCGAATTTGAACTCAGGTACTCCTGAATCCAGGGCCGGTGCTTTATCCACTGTGCTATCTAGCCGCCCCAATCCAAAACAGTTTTAAAGAACTCAGGATAGAAAATGTTCTCAACATCCAGAAAAAAAAGAACTGTGAATTGTGAATGCAGATTGAACCATACTATTTCTACTTTTGGACTGTTTTATTTTCCTCCTTTTTTTGAGCTTTTTCCCTTGTGCTCTGATTCTTCTTTCACAAGATGACTAATGTAGAAATATGTTTAATTTGATTGTATATATACAACTTATATCAGACTGCTTTCCATCATGGGGAGGAGGGAGGGAAGGGAGGTGGGAGAAAAAAATTTGGAACTAAAAATCCTGTGAAAATAAATGTTGAAAACTATCCTTATATGTAACTGGAAAATAATAAAATACTTTTTAACAAATTCCCACCCTCAGACCACCAACCCAACTTCCATCCCACCCCCATAGATACCATTTGGGGAATCAATCAACATGGAAATGTGACCCAACAACATCTTCTACAGGTGAAGAAGGCCCTGCTTCCTCAGAAGTCACAACTACTGAAGACCAAAGTCCTTAGAACCATCAGATGGTTCAATATCAGAAACAAACATTATTTTATTAATGAGAATAAGACCAATAAAGATACATCAAAACCTGCTTTGCCTCTGTTCCCTAAGACCTTTGTGCCTTTATGTCTGGCTTATAGCTGAAATCTCCTATATGTTTTATTTCTGCCATGCCCCCATTAGAATGTGAATTCCTTGAGAGTAAGGACTGTCTTAAGTTTCAATTTCCATCTCTGACACTTGGCACAGTGTTTTGCACAGTCAACATTTACTAAAATGTCTTTTCATCCATGCATCCATTCATTCATTTCTCCTATTCCTCTAATTTTCCTGATCCTTCTATGACTCTTTCAATGATGCTTCATCCTCTTCCTGAATACTGACAGTTGTGAAATTGAGGTGATTCCCTTCTAACTTACCGTGGTCTAAACTTAGAAGTGGAGGCTGCACCACGGGCATGTCTAATTTAGCATACTGATGAAGCCCACTTATGGATTCATAAACCAGAAGCATTACCAATCAGCTACTACAGCCCTCCTTCCTAAAACTATATCCCCAAGATCCTGCAGCTTTGGTAGGGTTGCTTCCTATGTGCATTTGATTTGCAGTCAGAGAACCTGGACTCAAAACCTGGTTCTACTGCTAATGATTTCTGGTGACTGTCAACAAATCACTTCATCCCTTTAGGCATCAATTTCGAAATCTGTAAAATGAGTGGGTTGGTCTCTCTAATGTTCCTTCCAATACTAAAGCCTTATGTCTAAAACTTTACTTCCTAAACTTCAAAAGATCCTTAGTTAAGTCAATCAATCAAACTGAATTATAATGTGCCTTGCACTGTTAGGCACTGGAGATATAAAGACACAAGTATAACAGTCTTTGTTCTTAAGGAGCTTATATTCTATTAGAGAGAGCAACACACACACACACACACACATATGTAATATATTCAAATTTAAGGCCGTGGGAGAGGGAATGGTAAAGGACTCATTAGTTCATTAGTATGGATACTTTCTCCACCATCACAGATCTCAAATGCTCCATGCCTTAGAAGACAGTGTTCATGAACTGTTATAGCCAAAAAATAAAAAAATAAATAAAAATCATCACCTGGTTGGCTAACCTTTTGACAATGAGTCTCTTCTAAGTTTTATAGACTAGTCCTTGGATAACAGTACTTTTCTAGTCCCATGCTTAAACCTTTCTTACTTAAGATGACCTATAATAGTTAAATTCTCTAAGAAACCTGAGTCTCCTCTGTGACACAATGAAGAATCAGAGTTGATTCATATAGAAGATGATTCATATACAAATGTACTTTAAAATATAGTAACTCCCAGTGTCTACTTCATATCCAGTACAGTGCAAAGAAGGACAGAAATATACTCAGAATACATCAAATATGTCATTTTGAAGTTATGTTTATACTGGAATAATGAAATAGAAAGGCAGGTATGCTAATGCACAGTTGGTGAAACTGGAAATAGTATGACTATTCTGGAAAGCAATTTGGAATTTGGCAATAAAATGACTAAAATATCAATATCCTTTGACTGAGATATATATCCCCAAGAAAATCATTGACAAAAGGAAAGTCTTTATACTCTCCAAAATATTTATAACAACACTTTTGTGGTAGCAAAATACTAGAAAAAAAGTAGAAGTCTAATCGATTGGGAAATGGTTAAATAAATTGTGGTACATGAATGAAATGGAATATTACTGTGCTATAAGAAACAATGAACATGATGAATACTGAAAAGTGTGGAAAGACATATGATACAAAGTGAAGGAAGTAGAGTCAGGAGAACAATATACACAGTGACTGCAACAATGTAAATGGAAAGAATAACTACAAAACCAATTTAAAACTAAATGTTAAAGAAAGTATGAAGAATTAAGTTGAAAAGATTGCTCCCCGCTCCCATAACCTTTGCAGTTTTGTGTTTGGGAGGGGTAGAGAGGATTATGAGTATAGAACATTGCATAGAACAACATTTTTTTCAATATGTCAATGAAGTTTGTTTATTTTTTGTCTTCCTCCTTTAAAAATACTTGTTTTAAGGGATGGCTCTCTGGAGCATTGAGGAGAGACATAGAAAAACTGTAGGCAATGTAAAAACCAAGTATAGCAATAAAATTGTACTAAAATAATTGAGTAATGAAATTTTATGTTAATGCTACTTGTCATTAAATATGTATGAGTTTATATATCTAAAATCACTTAAAATTGCAGTGGGAGGTCAAAGATCTGGTTTCTATGCCTTTTCCTACCACTTTTGTGACTAAGCTCTATGACCCTGAGCAAGTCAGTCAGCTTCACTTAGTCTCAAATGTCTCATCTGTAAAATGGGACCAAACATCATCTGCTTAAAAACAAACTGCTGATCTAGGGAAAATCTAGTTGGAAATCTATCTTCTAGTTTATGACTCATTCTTTTTTCTCCCCTGTCTCCTAAAACCCTTACTCTCCTTACTGACTTTCCCATTTGTGTCAAAGGTAGCACCAGTCTACTAACTATGAAAACTCAATGTTGTTTTTGACTCCTCCCTCACTCTCAGCTATCTTATGCTTTGGTATTCAGCAAATGTGGTTAATCCTTCATCTACAACATCTGTTATTCATCTGTCTCATTAAATTCCTACATCCACCTGTACTAGTTTGGATCCTTTTTATCTCATGGCTGAATTATAGCTTTCGAACTATTCTCCATGCTTCCCATCATCCTTTCCTCTCTTAACCTCAACCCATATGTATAAAATTTTGAGGTGAAGTATCCTGGGAGCCACAATCTGTGCACTTATGTAGACACGGTCTTGGTGAGCATAGAGCTAGACTCCATTAGTCTCTGATGACTTATTTCATTACTTAAAGGTTGCTTGACTGAGTTTCTTATAAACGTAAAAGTGATTGGACAGTAAGAAAGTCATAGCTTTTAGGCTGTCCTAGTTAAAAACACATACTGCCTAACATAAAGCTCCTTTAACAAATGGCAGCAGCATGGTATTGTGTGTTAACATATCTTACAATGAAGAGTGAAATAAATTGTAGACATCTTTAATCAGAAAGATAAAGCTCTTTTTCATCATGGTACATAAGAACTGTGGCTTCCCTTTACCTGTTATTCAGGATGGTTGCAATAATTGTGTTTTTTTTAAAAAAATCCTCCAGTCTATCATTTTACTGTCCAAGAAGATTTAAGCTCAAATATCCTTATGCCTGCCAAACCTCCCCACTTGTTCTTTCAAAACCTACTAATATTTACGAGGTAAATGCTCCCTTCAGTTTTATCACCAACATAACAAAGTTGAGAGAAAATAGACTGAATCCTGAAATGACTTTAATTAAATATTTTTTCATTAATTTAAAGCCCACATAACTCTTTTCACAGTGATGGTAAGATGCAGAATTTACTTTGCTTAATATTCAGCCTTATTCCTGGTCTAAAGCATTTGTCTCCATGTAGGTATGGGTGATTGTCAGCCCAATGAGTTGTCAAGATTATGTGATGCTTTTGAGGTTTCCAGATTGTAGGACTCAAGTTGAAATGTGTTTGCATTGAATAATGATGTGTTCCTGTGACCTAACTCCTGCTAGATAGCAGTAACGTCTGCTGCCCGTCGGCCATGCCAGTAAAAATGATTGGTGCTGCCAGTGATGAAGTTATGTGTCATTAACTGAAGCAGCACTTTTTTGAACTCATAAATTGTTGGCTGATAATTTTACTCCTGTCCAAAACTGGGTAACCTCGAACAGTGTGATAGAAAGAGTGGAAGGAAACCAGGTGTCCGAGGTTAAAGTGAGCCTTTGGCCATGTTTACTCAGATGACTGAAAGAATCACCATGTGGGAAAATAAAAAATAATAATAATAAAAGCTGTCCCTTTTAGGCATCTGTCTGAATAGCTGCTCAGCCTTACCTGACTGACTAGCCATTCCCTCTGATAATAGACAGAAATGAGAAAACATTTAGCATCTTCCATACGTTTATAAATATTAACTTTTTAAAATGTCACCTCAGTACATACAATGTCAGAATCAATTAGCAGCATCTCACAATAGGCCAATACTTTGCAATTTAGAACCTAATAGCCTCCCCAAGGAGCTCTTTTCAGAGAAACACAAAGGCTGAGCATGGGCTGAAGGAGTTGCATTCAGACTCCAGAAGGCCTTCAGGGAAATCCTCAGTGCTCTCTTCAGGTTTCATTCAACAAGTAAATAAATAAATAAACTACAAGCAGGCCGAGCATTTTCCCCTTGGAAGGGCATAGTTCTATCTGCATTAAGGAGTTTAACATATGCTATTAAATATGGATGGTGAATAATTTATAGTGGATATCAAAAAGAGCCAAACAAACAGGAATAACAACTATTATGCAAAAATTGTCATTTTCCTCTTTTATTCCTCACTGAAATCAGTGTAGTCACAGATTATCTGGAGCAAGTGGAAATATGATGAGATGCAAACAAAGTTATAAAAATTATACAAATTAGAATCAGGTGATAAACCAATGTGGCTAATTTACCTTATGAAAAAGTCCACCTACCAGAGATCACAAGTCACTATGTGTGTGGAGGAGGATTCTCCAATTCCTGCATCACTATAATACAAGGGACTGGTTTAGTTAAAAAAAGAAAAATAAGGGGCAGCTAGCTGGTGCAGTGGATAGAGCGCCGGCCCTGGAGTCAGAAGTGCCTGAGTTCAAATCCAACCTCAGACACTTAACACTTACCAGCTGTGTGACCCTGGGCAAGTCACTTAACCCCAATTGCCTCACTAAAAAAAAAAAAGAATAAAAAAGAAATGGCAGTAGAAAGGTTTTTCATTCTAGATGGTTCTTTTGTGTTGGGAAAAGGGAACCTAGGAAAGGAAATCAAGAAGAACAAAGAGACAGAGGGAAAGGAAAGTGGCAACTGTCACAACTCTTATATGGATTGTGATTTGTATTTTAATTGACTACTCTCTGGGCACCTGAAACTTATGTTGGTAGAAGTAGGAAGTTGGTTGAATACATAACCTGTTGACAGGAGCAGTCTATCATCTCCTTTAAAGTAGCAGTCTTCTGTTGTCACTGTCTCAACACCTTCCTAATTATATGAAGGATATGGTACTATTAGTAGTGTAGTTCTCTGTCCATGGTGCAGTCTTCATGACATGGGGCTTAGGATGACCAGGTAACAGGACAGACATATGGAGGAATTAAGGGACTATTAAAGTTTAAACTGGCTAACTAGATATCAAGAAAAACAGACTTAAGAAGTAAGGGGAGATAAAATTCTATAGCAGGAGAGTCACTTAGATGTGGCTACTACCTGACAAACCAGGAGACAGAGATAACTCTAGAGGTCAGGACCATCATTCTTTAAAAAAAAACCCTTGACTCAGGAATGAAAAGCATCCAAGCTTTCCCCAATTCACCTCCAAAAGGAACTTTCCATTTTCAGATGGACACCCCATCTATCCTCTATAAGAACTTTTGCCTTCCTTCCATTCTGGGAGGAAGCTGTTTCTAAGCCATTTCCACCCCAGAGGTTAAGTCTTTGACTTACCCCACAGTCACTTTCTCTAGCAAAAAATAAAAGACTATTTTAATCCTAATTGGACTGACTGTGAGAGTGTAATTCTTTTTTTGTTTTTGTTTTCGATTTTGCCAGGGTCACACAGCTAGTAAGTGTCAAGTGTCTGAGGCAGGATTTGAACTCAGGTCCTCCTGAATCCAGGGCTGGGGCTTTATTGACTGCACCACCTAACTGCCCCCAAGAGTATAATTCTTTATAGAGAAATAACTAAGGACCACCACCACCCTTTTCCCCATGACAATCAGAACTGTTATTAAAGATTCATTCCCCTGGTACAAAAACAGCAGAATAGCATTGCTGCCAATCTGGGTTCTGTCTTTGTGGAAGGATAGGACTATTCCCGAAAAGCAACATGCTGGAAAGAACACTGGCTCTGGAATTAGAGAATCTGAGTTCAAATCTCACCTCTGACATTTCCTGCCTCTGTAAGCAAATCACTTAAGCTTGCAGGACCTCAATTTCCTCAACTATAAAATGAGGGAGTTGGACTAAATGATCTTTCATATTACTTCTAACTCTAAATCTATGATATTAGGAACTATCTAAGTCTGCTCTGTGTCCCCACAGTGGGTAGGAGTACTACAGGAAGTGCATCCTTAGAGAGGGACCCCACAAAGACAGGAGACTAAGTGTGTTGGACTGGGGCTGAGGGAAGGAGTAAGTTGGAAGAATATAAGACTTGGGTATGCTGATTCAAACTGCTTTGGGAAGGAAGCATGACCTCAGCCAAAAAGAAGCTAGCTACCACCAGATGTTGGCAAGGCTCTGGTAGGCCAACTCTACTTATGGCCTTGGCCATCATACAGTTAGGAATTTTTAAAGTACAGGATATGGATTGTCAAACCTGTATAAAAATCAAATTAAGAAGGTGATCAATATCCACTGTGACCAACTTTGCTTTTCTCAGCTATACAATGATCCAAGACATTTCCAAAAGACTCATGATGTGAAATGCTCTCCACATCCAGAAAAAGAAATGTGGAATGTGAATGCAGATTGAATTATACTATTTTTACTTTTTCTTTTTTTCTTTCTTGTGGTTTTCCCCTTTTGTTCTGATTTGTCTTTCACAACATGACTAATGTGGAAATAAGTTTAATGTGATTGTACATATATAGCCTGTATCAGATTGCTTGCTGTTTTGGGGGTGGAGGAGGCAGGAGAGTGAGAGAGAAAAATTTGGAACTCAAAATCTTATAGAAATGAATGCTGAAAACTATCTTTACATGTAACTAGAAAAAATACTATTAAGGAAAAAACCAAGGTGATCAATCAATCAATAAATAAATAAAGTAAGGCATTTAATGAACCATCTTACTCATACAGGGAAGTTCAGTGATGGGAATTACAAACAAAGGTTATATATACTCAAGAGGAGAGGCTAGGTAGATAGATGAAACAGCAGGTGAGTCATATTATTTATTGTAGGGCAAGAGTACCTTTCTGGAAAAATCACAAGATAAGTTTAGAGTGCTTCTAGCCAACATAAGCAGGCCTTGAGCCAGGGTCATTTTTAGGGTCAATAGGATAGCTGAATTGCAGGAAAAGAGGAGTTGTAGAAGTGTCCCTGGAGCTAACTCTATAGGGAACAGGGGCAGTTAAAGACTGCTGCCCATGGCAGAGATTCCCAGTAGTTTATCTTGGTAGTTGGGCAATTAGAAATTGCTAGTCAGGACAGGGTAGGGGTCCCAGAGTTTCCCAGAGATTGATGGGATAAAAATTACTTTGAGGAGATCACTTAAATCCTTCCTTTCCATAACCACCAGAATATTGGGAACAACAAGGAAATTAGAATTAACATAAATTCCCTTTCTATGGGGCTTTATATAGAGTATCACTCATTCAAGAATTTATTTAGTGCTCCCTACATATTTTGCTTGGCCTAAATTGAAGTAGTTTTAAAAGTTTTCCTACTTTGCCCCTCCTGCCCACCTCACATTATTCAGGAAGTTTCCCCTACTACCTCCTCCTTCAGCTCTGTCTTCCATGAAGAAACAGTCATTCTGTTGGCCAAGAAAAACTACTCCATGCACCTTTGACCATATCCTGTTTGGTCACCTTCAGAGGACTACTCTTGTCATCATCGTTGTCATCATCAATCCATTCTCTTTGTTGCTATTTGTTTCAGTCTCCGTGCCTGGCCCTCTCTTTGCCTTTGTCTCTGTCTGTCTCTGTCTGTCTCTATGTCTCTGTCTATCTCTATTTCTGTCTGTCTCTGTCTCTGTGTCTCTGTTTCTCTCTGTCTCTCTCGCTCTTTCTCTGTTTCTGTGTCTCTCTGCCTCTGTCTCTGTCTCTTTTTCTGTCTGTCTCTGTCTCTGTCTGTCTCTCTGTCACTGTCTCTGTCTGTCTGTCGGTCTGTCTCTGTCTCTGTCTGTCTCTCTGTCACTGTCTCTGTCTGTCTGTCTGTCTGTCTCTGTCTGTCTGTCTGTCTCTGTCTGTCTGTCTGTCTCTGTCTGTCTGTCTGTCTGTCTCTCTCTCTCACACACACACACACACACACACACACACACACACACACACACACACACACACATCTTTCTCCTGAGCTTCAGTCTTACAATACCAACTGCCTACTGAACATCGAATATTGGATATCACATGAACTTTACACATGATCTTACTTACTGATAGTCTCCTTCCACTTTTCCTATTACTCTCAAGGCCACCACTATTATCTCAATTACCCAGGCTCACAACCTCAGGTGTTGCATTCATTTTATCACTTGCCCTCATTTCATGCACACATCCAATTTGTTGTAAAATCTTGTTTCTACCTTCAAGGCATTTCTCATATTTATCCTCTACTGGACCCTCAAATAGCCCATCACCCCAGAATAGGCCCTTTCACCTAGCCTATAGTAATAGCCTTGTAATTGGTATCCCTGACTCAAATCTCTTCCCAGTTCAATTCATCCTCCTTAAAGCTGTCAAAATGATTTTCCTAAAGTATAGGTTTGACCATTTAACACCCTCCCAATAACTTCCAGTAGCTCTTTATTAAACTCCAGGATGAAATATAAAATTTTCTGGCATTTAAAGCCCTTAACAACTTAGTCTCTTTTACCTTTCCAGTCTCCTTATGCTTTTCTCCCATCCACACATTCTAATATCCAGCTTCACTGGGCTACTTGCTATTTCCAACACACAATACTCCATCTCCTAGACTGAATTTTCACTCACTGGCCATCTCTCATGTCTAGAATGATCTCTCCTTAATTTCTCCCTCCTAACTCCCCTGGCTTTTTTCATGAGCCAGCTCAAATCCTACTTTCTGCAGGAGGCCTTTAAGGACACACTCAGCTCCCTTCCCAATCTTCCAGGCCTTTCCTCTAAGATTATTTTCCATTTACACTGACTGTATCTTGTACATACATAGTTATTTGCACATCTTCTCTTCCATTAGAATGTGAGTCCCTTGAGGGCAGGGACAATATCGTTGCCTTCCTTTGTAAACCCATTGCTGAGCACAATACCTGACATACATTGTTATTCAGTGGTTTCTGTAGTTTCAGTCCCATCTGACTCTCTGTGATCGCACAGGAGTTTTCTTGGAAAAGATACTGGAGTAGTTGGCCATTTCTTTCTCCAGCTCATTTTATAGATGAGGAAACTGAGGCAAAGAGGGCTAAGTGACTTTCCCAACTAGTAAGTGTCTGAGGCCAGATTTGAACTCAGCAAGGTAAACCTTCCTCAATCTTGGCCTCATAATCTATCCACCATGCTACCTAACTGACTGACTAGTGTGCAGATTATGCTGGGTTCTTGAAGAATTTGCCAGTAGTGCACAAACACTCTTATTCATAAATCCAGATCAAGGAGGGACATTAGAGCTCATCTAGTTCAATTTCATCATTTTATAGCTAAAGAAACTGAGACCCATGAGGTTATGTGATTTGCCTCAGATAGCACAGACAGCAAGTGACATGTGGGATATGAACTCAGTTTTTGTGACTCCCAAGGTCAGAGTTCCAAGATCAGTGTTCTTTTACCTTTACCATGCTGTGATAGGTCCTACTAAACTGACATATCTATTTTCTAAAGGTAAGTCTAGTTAAGTTGTTGAGCCCTATGCCACCAGGTTGATTGAAAGGTCATAAATTTTTCATCCATACTTAATCTTAAAGACCATCTACCAAGTAGCCAAGAGATTGTGATTTATTAATTGATGTGCAGAGGATTCATGATGATTGAAATCATATATCCTTGAAGTATTGTAGTCTGTACCTTTCTGTACTTGAGCAGCCAGGTAGCACAGTGGGTAGAATTTAGGGTCTGTAATCAGGAAGACTCATCTTGCTCAGTTCAAAGCTAGCCTCAGACACTAGCTATGTGACCCTGGGAAAATGACTTACCCCTGTTTGCCTCAGTTTCCTCATCTGTAAAATGAACTGGAGAAGAAAATGGTAACCCATTGCAGTATCTTTGCCAAGAAAACCCCAAATGGAGTCACAAAGAGTCAGATATAACTAAAAATGACTGAACAATATACTTCGATATTGTATGTTCTGCACAAAAAGTGGGTAAAACATAATTTTATCCAGAAGGTTACAACATTGGGAGTATCCAATTTAAATGTGTGAAACAATTCAGCAATAATACAAAGCAGTCATGACGGATTTGTGAATAATTTTCTCTTTTCATATCCACATTTATATAGCATGGCCGATGTGTGTCGAATGACTTATCAGAAGCAATTGCCTATTAGAGGCAAATCATTTCTAAGCATGCTTACTTTAAAATAGCATGATTTTTAAAAAAATCTGTTTTACAGTAATGGGGGAAATGTTATGAAAAGCACTCTAGACACAGCATGGAAATGCTTTATAACTCAACCACAACCACAAATCTCATCAAACCTAAAACCACCGTATTTTGTATGTATGTTTTCCTACAGTGTAACAGAAATGTGATCTGCTAGATTGGGTGTTAAGAGGGACCTTGCTTAAATCCAGCCTCTCCAACTTCATAGCTGTGTGAGTATAGGCAAATCACTAAACCTATCCCAGTTTTGGTTGCTTCAGCTATTCAAATGGATTTCATAATACCTGGAAGGTCTACTTCACAGGCTTGTTTTGAGGATCAACTGCAATAAGTAGGTCAAGTGCTTTGTAAAACTTCAAAGTGCTATATAACTTTCAGTCATCATTACACATTTATAATGTTCTACTCCTAGCCATTCTGCCTTTGACACATTCTAGCTGCGTGGCCAAGAGAAAGTCACTTAACCTCTCAGTACTCCAGGCAGCTTATAACTAAGTTGAAGAGTAGTGGCCTATATGCAGCAGTAGGAGGAGTTTTTTCTAAAAAGGCAATTCCAGACCCAGTCAGAGATGTTAGATAGATAGATGGATGTTAGATAGATAAATAGATGGATAGATAGATGATAGATGAACAAAGGAAGAAACTGATATTTTAAAGCCACTAGGTAAGGGTGTTCACAACTCCCTCTAGAAAAGTTTATATAAGGCTTCTAATAATTGGAAAAAGCACTGGACTAGGAATGAATACCTAAATAGAAAAGTCCATTCTACCATGTATAAAGTGCATGGCCTCGGACAAGTCACTTTTAAATGGAACTAATATAACAGACATACCCTGAGATTCTATTGAGATCATGCACCTCAAAGAACTTTGTAAACAAAGGTTCAAATTTACTCCACCAGTTAGACCTTAAATCCCCATTTTTGTGTCCCCTGACATCTAGTAAATTGTCATTTGCTTTCTGAATATATCTCCTTAACTCTTTAGTGGCTTGCTTCACCTTGATATCCTTCTTATAAGTAATGGCTAGGTTGTACAGTGGACAGATTATTGGGGTTGGAGGCAGAAAGATTCATCTTACTGAGTTAAATTTGGCCTTAGACACTTACTAGCTGTGTGACCTGTCAAGCCACTTAACCCCATTTGCCTCATTTTCTTCATCTGTAAAATGAGCTGGAGAAGGTAATGGAAAAGTACTCCAGTATCCTGGCCAAGAAAATCCCGAATGGGATCACAAAGAGTCAGATACAACTAAAAATGACTGAACAACAAAAGTAAAATTCTTTGCCAGTCTAGAAAGAAAGAGGCACAGGTGGTACAGCACAAAGAATACTGTATTTGAAGAGAAAGGATCTAGGTTCCAATCTTGCCTCTGCCACTTACTTTCTATGTGACCTTGGGAAAATCATTTAATTTCTCCAGGCCTTTGTTTCCTTATCTATAAAATAAGGAGACTGGTCTACATTAGGAATTCTTAACATGGGATTTGTGAATTTAGATTTTTTTCATATTTTGATGAGCATTTAAATTTAATTGGTTTCCTTTTTAAGCCTAATGTGTTTTATTTTATACATTTAAAAATATTATTCTGAGAAGAAATCCATTAGTCATCACCAGTCTGATGAGGAGGTTATAGTTGATCTTAGAGATAATAGGAAGCCACTAGAGTTTATTGGGTAATGGGTAAAAGGAGAAGTAGTGGTTCCATGGTCAGACCTGCACTTTGGGAAGATCACTTTGAAAACTGAGTGGAGAATGGATTGCAGTGGGGAGAAACTTGAAACAGGCAGATCCATCAGCTTGTTGTTACTATAGTCGAAGCAAGAGGTGATGAGGGCTTCCATAAAGGTAGTAGTAGTTTCAGAGGAGAGAAGGAGGCATAAGACAGAGATGTTACAAAGGTAAAATTGACAGGCCTTGGCAACAGATTGGATATAGGGGATAAGAAAATGAGGAATCAAGAATAATAACCTAGGTTGCAAGAGTGGATAACTAAAGGAATAGTTGAACGCTCCATAGTTACAGAGAAGTTAGAAAGAAGGGAGGGTTTGAGCAGGAAAGAAATTAAGTTCCATTTTGAATATGCTGAGTTTACGATGTCTACAGGATACCAACTTTGAGATTCTGTATATAGATGATATTTGCATTCATGAGAGCTGATGAGATCACCAAATGACATAGTATAGAGGAAGATGAGGCTCAGGATAGAGCCCTCCAGGATACCCATGGTTAGAGGGCATTTTCTGGATGAAGATCCAGCAAAGGAGACTGAGAGTGGTCAGATAAGTAGGCGAACAACCAGGAAAGAGTAGTGTCCTGAAAACCTATAACCAGTGTCAAAGCCTGTATAGAGGTCAAGAAGGATGAGAATTGAGAAAAAAGGCCTTTAGATTTGGCAATTAATAATTTTTAACTTTGGAGAAAAGTTTTAGTTAAATAATGAGGTCAAAAGTCAAACTAGAGTTAATAAGAGAATAAGAAAGAAGTGGAGGTATCTATTGTTGATGGTCTTCTCAAGGATTTTAGGCACAAAAGGCAAAAGATAAATTGGATCAATTGAGTGTTTTGATGATGGGGGAGACATGGGCATATTTTAAGGCAATAGGAAAGTGGCAATTAGACAGGTCTGGAAACATTCCAGGCAAGAGATGGTGAGAGACTGAACAAGGGTAGTAGACAGTTATCTGCTGGTAAATGTTTAACAATCAGCTCTCAGGGTGGGGGGGGGAGAATATACACCCCCCCATATATATATATATATATATATATATATATATATAAAAGTTTAATTTGCATTGCTGACATTTTTTCTATCACTCTCTTAGCTCTCTTAAGTCTAGTCAATTAGTAAAACAAAGCAGAGCAGTCAGGTCAAGCTCAAATTGAAAAGAAACTCATGGAATCTCAGGTAGATGCTGTATGGGATGGGGAACCAGACTTATTCTGTTACTATGGCAACAGAAAAGAACTATTCTTTTCTTAGCAAACTTTGGAAATCTTCATGAAAATAGAAACAGATCATAGATTTTTATCTTAAGGAGGTTATTTAGTCCAATATGTATGTTTTGTGGTTGCCATTTTTATTATTTTAATGTTTGCTTGTTTTCTTTGGTTTTTTTTTTTAACATATGAGAAAACTGGGGGCCAGAGAGGTTAAGTGATTTGAATGTGGTTGCACAAGTAGTAGAGCTGGGGTCCAAACCCAGGTCCTCTGAATTAAAATCTAGCCTTCTTAGACTATACTATCTTTCAAACATATTATGAAATAATTCTTTGAATAATACATTTTGAAAAGACATTGCAGACCAATTAATGGTCCAAAATCAAAGGTGGATTATCTAACCTGCTAATGGATAAAAAACTTAAGCGCTTTAGAAGCACCATTTCCATATAAATATTTGATACATACTTATATACTCATTTTCTTCCATTTGCTAAGGAAGTCCTTACATTCTACTTTGTTTTGAATCTTTCTAAATCCCTTATTATGCATTGTTGTGTTATCTGTGTATGTATCATAGGCTTTATTGTGATGGGACTGAAACTTCATATCTCCCCCAATACCTACTACAGTATTCTGCATAGAGGTGGTTCTCTATACATCTCAAAATTAATTGAAATCCAAGGAAACTTCCTTGTCCAAGCAAACAAAAAATGCTTTAGTAGTCAAATCCAAGTGCATTACCTATTGAACTGTATTTTAACAATTCGGTAATTAACTCTTTTCATCAAATCAGAAGGGATTTTCTTGCTCATTCCTCATAATCTGTTCAAAGAAATTTTTTGACCCAAGAAATAAAAATCAATAATCCTATGCCATTAACAGGTTTATCATTGGCTGGTGAAACTTTTGGTCTCAGCAACTTAAGGGCAGGAGTACATATATTAAAGAAACCATAGCTCCTTGAAACATCAAAGTGAAGATACTGGGTCCTACATTTGGTGTCTTCTTATCAGGCTATTTCCCTTAAGTTATAAATTTATCAAGGGCTGGAACAATCTTCCTTCCAATTTGCCATAATTAAATCCCCAGAGTATCTACCCTCCTTCCATACACGGAATAGGAGCTCAACAAATGTCAATTCATGATGACGGCAATGATGATAACAAATGGCTGAGATTCCCTTGAGCTTTGCTCAGAATGCAGTGGCTGAAATAAAGAACTCTTCTTCATTGATTTGACACCCCACCTCAACAAGCCACAACTGTCACTTCCAATGAAAGCCCAAGGTTTCTCAGACATTATTGGCTTCTAATTCCGAGCCAAAAGACTCCCAAGGGGAAATACAGCAGTTCCTTAATCGACCACTGAGGAAAATCAGGTGTAGAGCCAACTTTTCTTTAAAAAAAAAAAATTAGATGGAATACCAAGTAAAATGAGCAGATTCAGACCTTTTTTTTGACATTAGCAATGTTCTTATAGAAAGTCTGATCATAAGTGTGGTAATTGACTTTTCTAACTTTATATTTTCATATGGTGTTCCTTTACTTTGTCCAAGTATTCTTATTTTTGTCCAGAGTCTGTTAATTATCTTCTTCATTGGTGCACTGCAAATTCAATATGATTCAATGTGCTATAGCGGCCAAGAAAGCTAATGTAATCTTCAGTTAAATAAAGAGAGGCACAGTGTCTAGGATTAGGGAGGTGATATCCTTACTGTATTGTACCGTGGTCAGACCATTTCTAGAGTATGATCAGGTCTTAATGCTATATAGTAAAAAAGGCCTTGAAAAGCTGGAGAGCATCCAGATAAGGCACCTGCTAAGGTAGGGTTCTAGGACCTCTCTCCTCTCTACTCAGTCCTGGTCAGAGCACATTTAGGACATTATGCTCAGTTCTTGGTGCTACATGAAAGAAAACATATTGATAAGGTGGATGGAGAGTGTCCAGAGAAGAATGACTATAATAAAGTACTTCAATTTCTTTCCATATTAGGATTGGTTGGCGGGACTAGGAACGTTTAACCTGGAGACGAGACTTCTTTAGGGGCTATGACAGCTGTTTTCAAGGACTCAGAGGACCTTCATTAGGAAGGGAACAATACAGAACATTTCCTCTTGTTCTGTTTGGCTCCAGAAGGCAGAACTAACAGTAATGGATATAGAGAGGCAGATTTTTGGCCCAATATAAGAAAAAAAAATCTTAACAATTAGAGTTGTCCAGAAGTGGAACAGACTGCTTCAAGGAGGGTTTTCCTTCCTACAAGTCTTTAAGTAAAGAAGGAACAACTACTTATCATGTAGATTGTAGAGGGCATTTTTATTCAGACATAAATTTGGCTAGGTGGCCTCTGAAGTTCATTCCATCTCTGAGATTCTGTGAAACAAAATATGTTGATTTGGAACCAGAGGACTTGGGTTCAACTATCATTTCTGCTACTTACTGTCTGTGTTACCTTGAACAAATCATGTTACCTCACTAGGCCTCACTTTCTTCATCTTAAAATGAGAAATTTGCATAAAATTATCTCTTCCTTTCGCATCCTAGGCTTCTAAATTTAGACTACATTCTAAGTCTTGTGATTCTGTCATTTGAATATAATATAATTATTTAACCTCAAGTTTTCAAGCTGCTTTTGATTTCTCAAAAAAATGATCCCCTGCCTTCAAGATTTATTGAATGATATTGGCTACCCCTGCATGATTCTGACATGCTGATAACCCTATGATCTGCCCATGGAGACATAATCTTGTCAAAGTTGGTACTGTTTCCACAAGTGTAGAAAACAAGTATATCTTCTCATCCTAAGCAACTCTTATATATGTCCTTCCACAAACAAACTATAAATCATTACCCAGCAGGCTAGAAGCTTTCCTGTAAGTCTTTTAACATTTCAGTATATTCCCATGATTTGCAAAAAAGTAAATGCAAACATTTTAAATCAAATCCAGAAACTGCTGCCTGGTGCCATAGTTAGTGTAAACTGCCTCTCTGGATTATATTTCCTTCCAGTTCTCAGACTCATAGATACAGGACCACAGAAACTGTAGGAGGAAAAACTTAGTAGTTATATGGGAACGGAGGGATTCTTCCATCCATTTTCCTTAGGGCAAAGGAAAGGCAAAAGGCAGCATGTCCTAATGAATAGGGAGCTGACCTTGGAGCCTGGAAAACCTCAAGTCAAATCCTCCCTGTGAAAACACCGAGAACACCGGCTATGTGTGACCCTGGGCACATTGCTTAGCTTTTCAGTGTTCTAGGCAACTCTAAGATTGAAAGTTGCAGTAAAAATGGTCATTTGTATTGATAGAGATGTTCTCACCTTGAAATTCTCCATACCCATGAAATAAGGAGTCTAGTCTCCATCCCAATGTTTCCAGATGCTTTAGCATAATTACAAAGGCAAAACATTCTAACCTTTTGTATCAGTATGCCTAGCATCTTGCACAGGGCCTGGCACTTAGGTATTTGTTTATGGATTAATAGATTAATTGCAGGTAGGTAATTTGAGGAACTGACAAAATTCTCAAACTTTGAGGGATACTCTGGTTTAGAGATACCTAAATTCTATTCACAGAAAGTTTTAATGTCTGTGACATTGCATTAAGTTTAAGAGAAAACTCAGAAGTAAAACTGTTCAAATCACCAATGGTTATATGGTCAAGCATGTGGATTATTGGTTTTAATATTTATATAACAACTTATTAATAGCACCACCCAAAATACCCCACACCCCTTCAAATGAACAGAAAATATCCCACCAAATTTTACTGAATTAATAAACAGTTAGCTTTAAAATGAAATTCTTTTTAAAAGTATTTCTGGTATGGGCTGAAAAGAACACTAGCTCTGAAGTCAGGATCTTCTTTCAAATCCCACAACCTTTCTCAAGTTACTGTCTTTCCCAGGGTCTCATTTTCACATCTGTAAAATTGTTGCTGTTCAGTAGTATCTGACTCTTTGTGACTTCATTTGGAGTTTTTTGGTCAAAGATGTGGGAATGGTTTGCCATTTCCTTCTCCAGTTCATTTTACAGATGAGGAACTGAGACAAAAATTAAGTGATTTGCCCAAGGTCACAGAGCAAGTAAGCGTCTGAGGCTAGATTTGAGTCCAGGAAGACTCATCTTTCTGACCCCCAAGCCTAGCATTTTATCCTCTGTGCCACCTAGCTATACCATCTGTACAATTAGGGGGCTGGCTTATAGATGGCCTCAGAGATCCCTTCCAGCTCTTCATCTATGATCCCACAATTCTCTGGTACAATTGTTTAATACTGTTAATGATCCCAGGCTTCTCCCTAAAACAAAGACCTATTTTTGAAATAGCAATATGTATCAGAAGAAAAATCCCATAACATAGTGTTTACAAGTGTTGGAGTCATGCAGCTCTACTCAAATCTTAACTCTACTTTACATTGGCTGGGTAATCCTGGGCAAGTCACTCAACCCTAGAATGTCCATAGTAAATTTTCTGAGACTACAAGATGCAGAAAATTGTGATCTGCATTGGTGGAAGGAGTTTACAACACTATTGAAAATCATAGGTCTATACCATGTGCCCATCTTACTATGATATTACATGGCAGCAAATCATGGAGTGCTACTGTGGACAAATAATGCAGGTTGGGAATAAAGCAAAAAGAAATAGAGAGAAATAAAGTCGATGTGAATAGCTAGCAATAAAGTTTAAATTAAGAATTATCTAGGAAAAGGAGCATGAAGGATATCATTAGAAAAATGTACAACTGGAGAAAAGTGAAAATAAGGGACAAAAGATAGAGAGGACATATGCCCCACAATTATCTCTGCAAAGTCATAAGAATATGAAGGAAGCCAAATGACACATTGGATGGAATGCCATGCCTGGAGTCAAAGAAGACAAGTTCAAATTCAACCTTAGGCTCTTACTATGGAACTCTGCTGATGCCACTTAAGCTCTTCCTGCCTCAGTTTCCTCATCTATAAAATGGAGATAATTACAGTCCCTACTTCCCAAGGTTATTGGGAGGATCAAGTGAGATATTTTGTAAGGTGTTTTGTAAAGTTTAAAATGTTATATGAATACTAGCTATTATCTAGTTATTAAGGCGCCAGCATATTTGAAGGCTCATCTATGCCAGATTTATAGAAGATAGACAAGAGACACATAGGCATAGACAGGTTGCAATCTGTATTATTATAGAGAGAATCCTTATCAATAATGAGATTACTGATCTTTTAGAGTATTATGGTATTTATTGGGACACTGTCCACTTTTCAAATTGCACATATATGTGCATGTGTGTATGTATGCCTACATACACATACATAAATAAATATTAAAATCTTTCTATAAAGATGTTTTATCCGCTGTTATGACAACTCGTATTTTATAGTTTAATGTAATATAGACATGTGCCCTGTGGCAGGGGGTGGAAGCGAAGTGAGCGATTTGACTTTAACATCAATTTTTATATCATTTTAAGCTTTGAATCAAGTTTTCTGTTTGCTAATTTGCATATGGTCCTCAACTCACATGCCTGCGTGAGCACAAACATGCACACACACACTCACACACAGACACAAACCCACCCCAATAAATGAATGTAATGACAAATGAGTATGCTGGCATTATAATCAAAGGATTAGAGTGCCAAATACAGAGAAGAAAAGAGCCTACTCCCAGTCAATGAAATCCTGATGAGTTATAAACATTCACAGCATAATGACTTACAGCCCATCTTGAAAGAAAGATTTTCCTGATCATTGCTAATGAAGTTACAGTAATTTGTACAGACTGCTAAGAGGTAAATGTAATGAAGGAAAAGAACAAATACCAGATGAGGTCAGGGAAATAAATGAGATTTGTGATATAGCAATAGGAATGCAGTATTGGGCCTGTCTAGACATTTCCTTTCTCCCTTGCCACAAGACGTTTGTTATTGTCAGTGAGACTATCTGAGATTCTTGCCTTTGAAGCTTTATAAAAAATCAGCCCTTCCAAAATACAAAAAGAAAACTGTTTATTGTAGTTTAAGAAGGTTATTGCTCTTTCTACCTGCTCTGTGAATTTGCTTTATCTAATGCCAGTTTAATATTTCTTTTTTAAGGACTAATTTGTATTATTTGGGGAAAGAAAGAATGAATATTGAGACAAGATGCAATTGACTCTCTTGTTTATGTCTACAATGAACTTCTTTTAACCAGTTACACTCCAGTATTTCATGAGCTTTAGAACTGAGTATTTTCTCCATCGATGAAAATTCCAACCCACCCATGCCTTCTAATCTTGTATATCCTTGTCCTCCATAGATCCCTGTTAGAAGATCTACCCTACATGTTAGAGATACTTCTTTAGGGTCTCTCCATTTCATGGGGGCCAGTGTACCAGTAGGGCTATTCATCTATTATCTCTCAAATGGATAAAAAGATGTTAAAAATCTTGTGACCTAGATAGCTGTTTAATACTACTGTTCTTGGCTGAATTTTAAGATTATGTTATTTGGGGCTATGTGATGTCTATGTGCATCCTGAAGAATTCAATGCATTCTTGTTGTTATGGGGAGGAGGTCTAGTGTAATAGATAGAGGGTTGGTCTAATAGAAAGGCACAGGTAGGTTCAGATCCTGCCTCTGATATTGCTGGCTGTATTACCCTGGGTAATACATTGCGGGTAATTCTCAATGACCATAAGTTGCTAAGATCAGAAGTTGTCTATCTAGATTGGTAAAGGGAGTTTACTCACCTGGGACTTCCCTACACCAATGAAATCACAGGTCCGGCTTCATCCTTTAACATGACAAATTAAGAATCAAAAGCACAGAATGTCTAAATATCACGTAAGAGATTGAGCAGAACCTAACCATGTCGAGCATGTGTTGGTGTAATGAAGCGAACATTTACATTACTGAAATGTGAGGTTTAGACTTGGCTTTTTAATGGGTTGAATAACCTTCCGTACTATTTTAAAAAGCAGATGTTACAAAAATGCAAGGGAAAAAGAGCTAGTGGAATTGCTCACATGCAACTTCATTTTTTAATCTCGTTCATTACAGCACAAACATTCTGGTCATGGATAGGTCATATCCAATCATTCATTCAACCATCATTAATTATGCATTGCTTAGAGTACACACTGAATAAATAAGCATAAATAATCTCTATAGCCCACAGGATACATGGATGTCTAGTGACAATATAGCATTAAAATTGAGTTAGCATCCCACAGTAAAAAATATTCTGATAGAATCAGATTTTTGGAGGACACATTAATTTTCAGGAACCAAGAAAATGACCACATTTGGAATATTAAATTTGAAGACATTAGTTTGAATCAAATGCCTTACTATATTTTTGAAAGGGGAGTTGTGGTATTTATAAATACCACTGAGTTGAAGGGAGAAAGGACACTCTCTTGCTTAAAATATCCGTAAATATAAGGAAGAGGGAGAGATGGAGGAATATGCATGTGTAGGACATAGAAAATATGAACTGTAAATTAAATTCAATGATCTGATAGATTTTAGACTCAGTTGGTGTTTAGTCTATTTGAAGTTCTTTCCTGACAGTGTCTAAGAATGAAAGACAACTCTTCCCACTGTTGCTCATTTGATACTGGCATTTCCATGAGGCAGATGGTGACCTTATCTCCATGCTTGAGCTAAAACGATTTTTATTAAGATTAAACAAGTGTGAATATAGTGCTAATTTCCTGCAGCAAGCAGAATGTGAATGAGGGCAGCTAATGAGTGCAAGTGCCCTGCCTAGCCATATGGGCAAGTATACTTTTTGCCAATGTAATAGCACAGAAAATGAGCCAGTATTTGAAAGTCCTTCCCTGAGCTTCACCTTTCACCAACTTAAGTTTTCCATTATCACCAAGGCAGGGAAGATTATAGAATTCCAGCCAGTTATGGAATGAATTGCTTCTCTAGGATATAATAATGCTATCCTAAACATGTGTCAGCTTTCGATATGTTAGCTTTCAGATGCTTTGTTATCAGTCATCAGAAGGAGTCAGGAAAAACTGATAAGAATTTCTTTCAAGGATCCATTTTAAAGACCTAAAGAACACCCTTCTATTACACACCAACACAAGGGTAACTCCTAGTTATCTGAGATGAACAAATGGCCCATGTAATAAGGAACTTAAGTGTTTGCTGCTTACCCTATCATGAAAGGAGGTACTACCTGATAACTATATGAATAGGAAAGAGGAGGAAGGTTTTTTATGAAATATATTAGCATCAGGACCATAGAAATCAGTATCATGGGATATGTTTGTCATTTAATCTTTGCATTAATTATGTATCTCACGAGAAACTTGTGGAATTCCTAAAAGAAGAATTGGTAACAGAACTAACCAGAGATGCAAATTATACCAAACACATTTCATTTTTCCCTCTGGATCTTAACTCATGATGCACCTGACTTATATTCGACATGATTACTTGGCATTAATAAAGGAAAGAAGGGAGGAATTTTGTGATAATACCATAACATATTTCTTAAAGTTCATTTTTTATTTATAAATAAAGAGGTAACTCAGTGGATAGAGCACTGAGCTTGCAGACAGGAATGCCTGAGTTCAAATCTAGCTTCAGACATTAATTGTGTGACCCTAGATAAGTCACTTAACATCTGTCTGCCTCAGTTTCCTCAACTATAAAATGAGGATAATAGTAGCACATGAAACTCTGCCCCCATGATTGTTGTATCACATGAAATAATATTTTAAAGAGCTTTGGCAATCTTTAAAGTGACATACAAATGCTAGCTATTAATATTGTTAATAATCAAAATATATTTTGAATTTTTATTTATATCTTTGGTCTTTATACCACTTTAATTTTGAAATGTCTTGCTCTCTCATCACCTCGCCAAAAAACCCTCCCATATAACAAAAAATAAAAAAAGAGGAATAAGCAGTCCAGCTAAACTAACACACAAATTTTGACAATATGTGAAATGCTCCACAACCACAGCTTCCCACCTCTGCAAAGAATAGTGGTATATTCTCTCCTTTCTTCTTCAGGGTGAAGCTTCCCAAAGTTAGTAACAAAATAATCATAACACAAATTAACTATCAGTTTAGGAGCATGTTTCCCTTGCCTTTTCAGAATACTGTTGATCAAATAAATGAATTCAGGAAAGGTTTATATCCATTAAGTCCATATTCTAGTCAGTGGTTCATTATTACTGGGTCATGACATAAGTCAGAGTTTAACACAAAGTAATTCTCCAACACACAGAGCACCCACCACCTAAGTCTGTAGAATCTAATTAGCCAACTGTTTTAAATGTATTGATAACTCTTGAAAGTCTTAATATATGGATGAAATTGATGTGAGGATACAAATATCAACTAACTAGTAATTGTTCTTATTCATTGACTACATTTTCCCCTCAAGCAAGTACAATGGTATCTTTGAGCTGAGTTTCAGAAAAATCAATGTACAAGTATTTATTAAACATCTAATATGTGTCATACACTGGGGAAAGTATTCCAGAGTCCTTTGCATTTTCAGCTTTTGTGCATATTAACTGCTCAACATTTACAATTGTTTTGGTTTATTATTTTAAAAACATTTTGCTTAAATCTATTCAAGAGCTATGACAAGGTGACAGAAAATCATTGTTTTTAAAACAATAAGAGAATAGTAATCCTTGAAAACTCTGAACAACTAATTCAGTGAGGTGACAGAATATCAGAACTAGGGATAATTTTCCTGATTCCTAACCCAAAGTATTTGAGCAGACACCAATTATTTCTATTGACCAAGAAATAGGGAACAGGACTTGTTGGCATTGCCTATGATGCCGAGCACTAAGGTGACCTCTCCCTAATATTTTATTTTTTTATTTTTTTGCAGGGCAATGGGGGTTAAGTGACTTGTCCACGGTCACACAGCTAGTAAGTGTCAAGTGTCTGAGGCCGGATTTGAACTCAGGTACTCCTGAATCCAGGGCTGGTGCTCTATCCACTGCGTCACCTAGCCCCTCCTCCCTAATATTTTAAATTCACTTTGAGTATAAAAGCTTCCCTAAACAGTTGACAAGTATTGTAGTCTTCCACAATCACTAGATTTTTGAGATCTTTGCTATGAAGGGTAATTTTTTTAAAAAAGGGTTTATAGGTAAAATTGTCCTCTTATTTATTGAATGGTTAAAAAATACAATGAACTATGACCCTTAGTTGTACTGTTTAGCCCTCTGAGTAATCCAGTAGTAGATGGGAATAAAAATCTATTTCCAGAATAGGACATGGAAGGACCTTTGTATGTGATCTACACCCAAGTCTTGGTAATTAAAAAATGTAATTTTGTAATTACTTCTTTCAGAACCACAGAATCTCAGATTTGGGAGGAATTTCAGAGTACCTAAACACAAATCTCCCACACAACACTTCCAACAAGTGGTTATTTACCAACTTTGCTTGAAGACCTCTAGTAAAGAGGAATCCACTTCTGCTCAAGGCAAACTTCATTCCACTCTTGGGTAGTTTTTATTGGTCAGAAGTTATTTTTTTTCTCTTAACATCAAGCCTATTCCAATCTTTGTCTAACCACACAATTGGTTTGAACATTTGGTTTGAAGAAGGATAAGAGTTAGATTTTTTGACTAACTTCCCAATTGAATGGGCTACCAGTTGGCCATGACTATCATGTAGCATAATGACCCTTGCTCAACAACTCTCAAGGTGTCATAACCAAACTATCAGATATTAAATGAATCCTTTAATACCTCACACTTAAATAATAACCTTTTTCAGGTCATAAAACCTTTCCCCCACAACAAACCTATGACAGAGGCAATGGAAGTATTACTATTCCTTTTTTACTGAGACTTGAAAAGATTAAGTGACCTTCCTAGAGATTATGCGGATAATATTAAGTAGAATTGGGAGTTGAATTTAACTCCTTTGACCAACTAATTTGAAGAATCGCTTATTAAACATTAACTATGTAACTATGTGTCAGCCACTGAGAATAGTGGCTCCTGCTCCTCAAATATGCTACTTCTACAAAATGAACTGTACACAGATAAGTAAAAAAGAAAATATAGAAAAAATAGGTACAAAGTAAGTGTAGATTCAGGGAGGGGAGCATGTACATCATGGGAGATGAGAAAAGTCTTGATGTGGAGATGGTCCTTGAGTTGAGTTGTAAATTAATTTAGGGATTCCAAGTGGCAGAAGTGAAAAGAGAAAATATTTCATTATATTTTGAAAAACATTTAGAATCAAGGTGGCAATTAGATAAAAAGTTTTATGTGTCAAGACAAAATTTATGACAGTATCTTAAATTTCCTTTGCTCCTGACTAAATTAAATATAAATTTACACTTGTCCATTTGTGTATTTTCAATTTGATGATATATCATTGTACTCTGTTGCTGAAAGGTATGGACTCAAATGGTTTGCTTCATAATAAAGCTGATAGCCTATCTAAGAAGATCAAGAAACTTTTAGTAATGTCATAAGAATGGGTCTACCTTTAATAATAGAACTTCTGTATCCTGTTAGATTCTGAATAGATACTGAAAATAACCCAGTAACTATAAATTACTTCATAGAATAAGGTAGTTTTTCCTAAGAAAATGATTGATCAATTTTGTGGGTTTATTTCCATTGTTAAAATATATTGGACGAAAGCTACTACTTCCCCAGATACAAAGTGTCAAAGTGAACAAATCCAGGCTACACTTAAAAAATAAACAAAAGCTGTTTTTATGACTTTGTTAAGTTATACAATAACAAAGGGATGTTGTCCTAAATGCAGACAAAATGTATGTCCTCGAAAAGATCCCATATACCCTGAATGTATAAAAGATAGAAAGAATCCATATGTACCAAACTATTCATACTAGTCTTCTTTGTGCCAGCAGAGAACTAGAAACAAAGTGGATACCTATTGATTTGGAACAAACCTTGGTACATCTTGGAATTTCAACCATCTTGCCATGATATCCACTATTCCACCTTATGCTTCTCACTCAGTCTGACCTCCCACTCAGAAGTTGTGCTTTCCTAATTAGTAAGAATTCACCATATCCAGCTGGCCCCAAAGCAACCATAATGTACTCAAACTATCATTCTGCCCTGTGAAATGAATCATTCCCCTCCCCATCAACACACACACACACACACACACACACACACACACACACACACACACACACACACCTCTCTCTTCCTACTCTTACTCGGAGAAAGGTAACCAAATGCTTTAGGTATTTATACCAACAGTGCTCAGAAAATATTTTTCTTTCTTATCTTCCTTCTTTTCTCCCTTTCTCCTCTCCTTTTCATTCCTTCCTTCCATCATTCATTCATTCAAAAATGATGAATATGAGTAATTCAGAAAAAACATTTTTATCAAAACAAGAAAAATAATAGATTCAAAATTAATACATTATTATAAAATAATAAAATGAAACCAAACACTGAGTAGTATTACTGATCAATATTATCTATAGAGAACCATTGAAGCACCAGATATATATATATATATATATATATATAAATATACACACACATATATACAGAATATATATACACATATACATTGTAACAGTAATTATATTTTTTTCATTTAATTGTTTTTTTCTCTGCTACAGGGGAGGTCTCATGGTGTGTTGTGAGGGGAATGGGACTACATCCAACAGTATTTGTATTGTTCTATACAATATAAATTATAATGTAAAAACAAAAGGCACAGTAGAGTGCTCAGTCTGGAGACAGAAAATTCATCTTCCTAAGTTCAAATCTGATCTCAAACACTTACTAGCTCTATAATTCTGGCAAGTCACTTCACTCTATTTGCCTCAGTACCTCATCTGTAAAAATGAACAGGATAAGAAAAATGGCAAAACACTCTAGTATCTTTGCCAAGAAAACCCTAAATGGGATCAGAAAGAGTCAGACATGACTGAAAAATGACTGAACAACAAGTTTTTAAAAGTTGATGTCCTGCATGTAGAAAACTATATTATGAAGTAAAGAAGGATTAGAATGGTTACGTGCCCTATTCAACACCAGATAGTGAATCCCCCCATATCAGTTAATAAAGGAAACCTCAAGACAAAGGAAATAGCCCCAGATCCCTTTCCAAATAGCTGCTCCATAGCCTTTTTTTTTTTTTTTTTTTTTTTTAGTGAGGCAATTGGGTTTAAGTGACTTGCCCAGAGTCACACAGCTAGTAAGTGTTAAGTGTCTGAGTCCGGACCTGAACTCAGGTACTCCTGACTCCAGGGCCGGTGCTCTATCCACTGCGCCACCTAGCTGCCCCTGCTCCATAGCCTTTTATTAGACTAAACATAATTTTTTTATCTTACACATTAATGGGTTTTTGCATTAAAAGCTGTGTAAGTAAAGAGAACTCTCAAATATTATTCATAGTCCAGGAAGCCAATATGTATGCTTTGTGAAAAAAATGAATATTTTAATATAAACAGATGAAAATTTCTTAAAAGGTGTTGCATATATTTTCCCCAAAAAATATAATGTGTAGACACATCATCAATTGATGACATCAATCAGTTGGTATGTCAGGCAGTTAATAAGCATGTATTAAGAATTTTCAGTGTACCAGGCACTGTGTGATAAGCACAGGGATCAAATTTTTCCTCCTCCCACCATACAATTCATTCTGATGTTCCCATTAAATTAAAAAATTGGAAATTAATGTGATTTGTAGCTTTCCAAGTCTTCGATGTATAACATGTCTCATTCTGAATTGCACATCATTCTTTGAAATTAGCAATCAAAGAACTTTGAAAAAGGATAGAGCAACAAACTGCACAATGGTTTAAATCACTGGGAAGATGGGGTGCCAATCAGCTAATTGTAATTAGGTATTGTGCCTGCCTAAAAAGAACCTGAAATCGAAATTGTTTCTTATTCAGACACTTACATACATCATTCTTTGAAACTTCATGAATTTTGGATGGATTTTTGGCACTGAATCATATTAATCAAACTCTGGGAATGTTTCTCATATGAAAATAAATGAAAGTACACCATTTTCTTTCTATAAACTTCTCTTAGAAGTAATTCTTATAGAAACATAGATTCAGTATGAAGAGTCACTCTATTCTGTGTCTCCAGAGGTAATGCATGTAATCTAAAAGTCAATAAAAATAACTGAATAATTTGAAAAATACCAGAATAAAAAATTAACATGGGAATCCAGTATCTAATTATAGCTAAAGCTCAAGAGGGAAAATAAGTTCAATAAAAAAATAAGCACAAAAGAGGGTCCTTTTGAAAAGCTGAATTTTCTGTTGTCTGAAAATTCCCAAAACACATTCTTCCTAGTAGAAGACACTTTCAGGGAAGCTATTTACTTTCATATACCAGCTTAGCATCCACAAAGGAAAGAAAGCAATTCATCAAGACATTTGTTTGAAAAGGTTATTGCTTCTTAGGAGGAAAATGCCATACTCAATAGGCAGGACCAAAAAAAGGTTGAAATCCCACCATCAAGAATTTTGAAAGGAGAAAAAAAATTATGATATTGTAGAGTCACTTTGCCTGTAGGAAAATAGCATCAAAAGATAATAGGATCATAGGATTTTGAGCTGGAAGGGACCTTAGAGATCGTCTAGCTCAACTCTCTTATTTCTGATAGAAACCTTTTGGATTTATTTGTTGATCCTTTCAAAGCAATGTAGATTTCCAAATAGAACAGGAGCCTAGAAAACTGAACATTCACAAAGTTATTAACCCCTTTCCCTAATGAATGTGAATTAATGAAAAAGAAAAAAAAATGAACCGTTGTGACTGATTAATGGAAGTAAAACATGTTTAAAGCAATTGGATTGAGTTCATTAAAGAAATACAGTATTGCATTCTTATGTACTGACAAATTCAAAACCAAATTATATTTTTCTTTTTAAAATTTAATTTTCTATTTTTCAATGAATAAAATTCCATTTTCTCTCCTTCCCCCCTCTTCTCCTAGACATTTCAGTTCAAAATTCTAAGACAGGAAGAAAAGCCAACACATCCACAAATAAGTATGATGCAAGGAAGAATGCAAAATACTATAAGGAAAAATGAAAACAGTTCATTTTCATCTACGTCTCTGAGGGGACTTGGCATCAGAAAGGGAATTGAGATCAGGTTTCAGGAAGGAAGTAGCACAGACATTTGAACTTTTGATAAAACAATCAAAGATTTTCAAACACTTTACCTCATTTGATTGTTACAATAAACCTGACACAAGGCATGAACATTTTTTGCCTCACTACCACCACTGCCATTTTATAGACCAAGCAATTCAAACTCCCTGAAGTTAGATCACTTGCCCATGTTTACATAATTAACTGGCCTGACTGAGAATACAGCCTAGTAGAAAAACTCAAGACAGTTTTGTCTTGGAAGGAAGATAGGAGTATGAGCGAGTCAGATAGAACAAGTTCCAGAAAGCCAATTGTTAAATTTTCAATATAAGTATTTACAACTCAGAAATCAGTAAATACTACAGATCAGTGCTTGGTTTATTGTTTTGTTGATAGACTAGACTTAAGAAAATGTTGGAGAAAACATTAATAATACAGATTCAACTTTAAAATATGACCTGAGTACATTTTTTTTAAAAGAGA
The DNA here is from genome assembly GCF_019393635.1 of Dromiciops gliroides. Lineage (NCBI taxonomy): Eukaryota > Metazoa > Chordata > Mammalia > Microbiotheria > Microbiotheriidae > Dromiciops > Dromiciops gliroides. Next base: position 329,562,856 of record NC_057864.1, on the reverse strand, counting down.
CAGTTGTTAAATATTTACCAGCACACCTCTGCCTGGAATCAAATCTAAGCTCTCACATTTGTGATCTGTGTGACAATTAGCAATTCACTCAAATCTCTCCCAGCCTTACCTTCTTCATGTGTAAAATGGGGCTTACTCTGAGACTCAAATTAATGTATTGTAAAGAACTTCATAAATTTAATGCCCTATATGACTTCTAGATATAATAGAGATCAAGTCCAACTCAGGTCATCTGACTACTGCTCCAATACTTTTCCATTGTACCACACACTACAATATGTCTTGCTGTGGTTATCACCATCCCTCTAAATTATAGTTAAGTGCAACTAAATTAAAATAATCAATCTGAAAAAAATTATTGTACAAAACAGCTCATATTTATAATGTATTTTATGGCTTATAATCACTGTCCTCACAATAGGCCTTTGAGGCAGACAGTATATTACTCTTATGAACAGATAAGAAAACTAAGGCTGAATTCACCTCACTACTAAGTGGAATATCTGGGATTTGAACCAAGGGGCTCAAACTTTTTCCAAGGGCATGTTTATACACAGAATGATCTACTAAGTGCTATATAGATCAAGTAAAATAGCCATGGTGCTTTATTAATTAAGAGAATGCTAATGACAAATTTTTTAAAAATCAAGGAATCAAAGATATGCTATTGTTGTGAGAGCAGTTTGAGCACAGAAATATCTTACTTTTAACAATATAAATTTTACTATGTTATTTAGAAAAAGGGTTCTTTATTTCCTACCAAGTTATTTGGAAGTTGTTGATCTGTATAGAGAGTGATTGGTTTGTTTTGGGGTTTGTTATTTTAGTTAAAAATAATACCACACAGAGAGAACAAAGAATAACTGTTTAACAAATATTTGTTGAATGAATGGGTAAATTAATGAATGAGCTTTCTTAGAATACAAAATGTTTGCACCTGGAAAAGCATAAGTTACATTTAAAAAGAATATTTAATGTCATTTAGCACAACACAGAATAACAAATCTTGAGAAGTGACATCAAAGACCATAACAAAGACATATAAGGAGGGAAAAATGGATATGGATCTTTTACAGAGCAAGAATGAGAGATAACCAATGTTGCCTATTGTTGGAGGAGGACCCCTGACATAGCAAAGTAACCAGAGAAAGGTCCTTGGCACATTTGGTACTTCCTCAATGAAGTTTGTTTTGTTTTGTTTGCAAAAAAGTATATGATCAAGATTACAAGGCTATGTGGGATACGACTGCTAGGTGTCATATTGCACAGAGTGCCAGACCTGGAATCAGAAAGACTAGAGCTCAAATTCAGCCTCAGACACTTACTAGTTGTATGACCCTGGTCAAGTTACTTACTATCTGCCTGCCTCTATTATCTCATCTGGAAAATAGGGATAATAATAGCCCCTACCTCCCAGGACTGTTGTTAGGATAAATTTTTAAAAAATATATATTTGTAAAACACTTTGCAAACCTAAAAGCACTTTATTAATACTAGTTATTATCATTAGTACTCTCCTCTTCCTCCTCCTCTTCATTATTATTATGGTGGATAGAGAGAATGCCCTAGAATTAGGAAAAGCTCAGTTTAAGTCTGGCCTCAGACACATACTGGATCTGTGACTCTGGCCAAGTTATTTAAACTCTCAGTGCACCTGGCAGCTCTCTAAGGCTGCCAGTTAAAGAGCAGGTGCTGATCTGCATTGATAAGGGGCTTTTCTGGCTTGGAATCTTCTATATGAATGAAATCACAGCTAGAGTGAAATAGAGTGAGAGAGTGAAAGTGAATATGAGTGAAAGTAAGACAGTGAAAATAAGAGTGACAGAGACAGAGACAGAGACAGAGAGAGACAGAGACAGAGACAGGAAAATGCACCATATGAGAAGCTGTGGATCTGAACCTGTGGCAGGGAACATTCACATCATAAACATTATATGGATTTCAAAATATGTACTTTCATTATTAAAAGAGTCAACTATGATTTTACCAGCTTTTATTAACATTTGAAGAATAGTATATTGGGCAGGTGGGTGGTGAAGTGGATAGAGTGCCAGACCTGGAGGCAGGAAGAACTGAATTCAAATCTAACCTTAGACACTAGCTGTGTGACCCTGGGCAAGTCACTTACCCCATTTGTCTCAGTTTCCTCATTTATAAAATGAGCTAGAGAAGAAAATGACAAATTACTCCAGTATCTTTACCTAGAAAACCCCAAATGGTGTCACGATGAGTCAGACATAACTGAACAACAAAATGACGGAAAATGTTTTTGACTTTTAGTGAGAAAACCAGTTCAAGTCCTGGCTCTGCAACTTATTATGTGACTTCACTTTAGCCATCTGAGGCTCAGTTTCTTTACTTGTAAATAAGTGAGTTGGACTCAACAATTTCTATGTTTTTCTCTAATTCTAATATTCTATGACTGTGACAGAACTGTTTGCCCTATTACAGTTTACTTCTCAATAATATTAATTACCTTGGGCAAGTCACTACCTACTTGCACCTGAGTTTCCTCATCTATAAAATAAGGAGGTTCAATCAGATGGCGTCTGAAGTCACTTCCAGCTAAATATTTTTGCTTTTTAGCTCTAATACCCTAAAGTTGGAACTCCCATGTAATTAATATATAAACCTGAGCAAGAAGACTAAATTAACAGCTATGACCAAACTAAGAAAGAGTAGTAGTTTCTTTTAAAATATTTTTTAAATACCTATGCATCTAGAAAACTGAACTTTATTAGCTCATTTGGAAGTCAAAAAGAGAAGGAAAGAGAAGAATGAGGAGAGCAGAAGAGAGCATGAGTGATATCTCACATATTTTTCAACTTCTAAAGCGCACTTATTATGTAATGTAAATATCTGTATTTGTAACCCATCTGCTTACCCTGAAAACTCCCTAGAAGCAGGGACAAAATTTTATAAAAACTTTCCTTCTTTCAAGTCCTGTCCACAGTGCTTTCTTTATATTTTGTTGTTCAGACATTTTGGTTGTATTCTACTCTTTGTGATTCCATTTGGAGTTTTCTTGGCAGAAATGCTGGAGTGGTGTACCGTTTCCTTCTCCAGCTCATTTTGTAGATGAGGAAACTGAAGCAAATAGGGTTAAGTGACTTGCCCAGGGTAATATGGCTAGCAAGTGTCTGAGGTCACATTTGAACTCAGATCTTCACTCTAGGTCTGGCACTCTATCCTGGACTACACCACTTATCCACCTACCATGCTTTATAGAGAGTGTACCAAAAGTCTTAGAGCAGTCTCAAGCTTTAATAGCTTCAAACTGTTTTAAGACTTTGGGGACACTATATAGTGAACAGATGAATGGATGAAATGCAGAAGAGGGCAATATAAAGAATGTGGGCAGTCTAATCAACCTTGAAGGATAGGGGAGTATTTTTTTTTCTTTTTAAAAGTGTCATGTAGGGGGCAGCCAGGTGGCGCAGTGGATAAAGCACCGGCCCTGGATTCAGGAGTACCTCAGTTCAAATCCGCCCTCGGACACTTGAAACTCACTAGCTCTGTGACCCTGGGCAAGTCACTTAACCCCCATTGCCCCACAAAAAGTGTCATGTATATTTTTACATAGCATTTTCAGGGGGCCCTGGATAGTTTTCAAGAGGTCTGTAAAATTGGATAGTAAAAGAATTATATCATTATTTTCATTAACATGTCATAAATTTATCATTTCCTTCAATCACAAATTTACAAAAATATTCTGAGAAGAGGTTCATAGTCTTTGCCCGACTGCCAAAGGATGCATGACACAATAAAAAGTAAAGAACCCCTGAACTGTGGGATCTAAATGTCTATCATGGCATTTTGATTATCACACATCATGCTAGAAAGAATACTATATTCTTTTTCTTTGTTTTTTGTTTGTTTTTGTTTGGGTATTTTTATGGGGAAATGAGGGTTAAGTGACTTGCCCAGGGTCACACAGCTAGGAAGTGTTAAGTTTTTGAGGTCAGATTTGAACTTAGGTCCTCCTGAATCTAGGGCTGGTGCTTTATCCACTGCACCACATAGCTGCCCCCAAGAATACTAGATTCATAGTCAAAGGACTTGGATTCAAATGCTAGCTCTGCCATCTAATATTTGGGGACTTAGTTCCTTAATCTTTGGGGAATTTAGTGTCCTTTATCTATGAGAAGTGGGAACCAGACTTGTTGTCATCTAAGATCCTATTCTTGCATCTGATGATGATGATGATGGTAACTTACATTTATATATAGGTAAAGTGTTTTAAGTGTTTATCTCATTTGATGATAATTTATCCTAAGTATACCTTGTTACCTCTAATACGATGTAAGTTCTTGGGGAGAAGGGGCTTTGTTTTTTTTATCCCTAGTGACTAGCATATAGTAGGTGCTCAATAAATGCTTATTGATTGCTCAGTGATTTATATGTTCCTAAGATCCCCTCCAATGTTTCAAATTGGCATTGAAATGGACTTGGGTTTTCAAAAGCTTTGTCATCGTGGGAAAAATTTTGGTAGACCCTAGAAAACTAGCAATACTGCAGATAGGTCCTAGTGATGAACTGTCTGCTGTTCCAGGACCAGCATAGTTAAGTTTTAGAGAAATTCCCAGTTGATTCTTGTTGTTCCTGTCATTGGTGGTGGTGGTGGTAATGTTTTTATAACAACTCCTAAAGATTGTGGAGAGGTGGCGATCTGTCACGGCAAAGGGAGTATAGCCAGATCAAAATATGGCTCTACTGGGGTATAGTGGAGCAAATACTGGCTTTATTTTCAGAGACTTGGGTTCAAATCCCACTTCTGATGCTTATCATACATCTTAGCTTGAACAAATCACCTAACACCCCTGGGGCCCGTGTTCCTCACTTATAAAATGAGATTTCACTAGATGGCCTTAAGGTACTTCTAGCTCTCAAAAGTATGAACTTCAAAGAGAATGACATCCATGTTATCTAAGCAGAAGCAGTGTAGTTTCAGTCTTGTGCTCTAGGAGTTGGTTTGGAGAAAAAAAACTAGTGCCCTTATTAGAAGTGGCTTCACTAAGGGTGAATATTTTCCTATAACAAAATGTTATCAATTTGTTAATTATTTTACCCCATTATTTTAGCAGCTTAGTGTGATGTCAGGTAAACCTTGCAGCTTGGAATGAGTCAAACCAGGAGAGAGCCCTAGTTTGCCCTGTTCTGGGGGGCATTTTAACCAATCTGGGATGTAGGCAACAAAAACCCCTTTGTCTCTGATCCAATCTGTGAAAGCTTTTCATCTTGTACAAAGTCTCTGCTGATGTTAATGAAACACAATTCATAATTGGCCTATCTGGTTTGCTTTAGCATCTGGCAGGTTTGCAGGCTTGACTAAAAATATATGCTTAGAGCCCACTGCTGTATAATTAAATGAGAGTTTGGCTGTATTCAAAAATGCAAATGATTTCCTGGCTTTTCCCTTTGTACACTCTTCAATTATTTATGTATGTTTTCCATTCATATTGCTTTCACTGGTTCAGGAACAATTCAGTTTCAACACATTCCTCATTTGCTTAAAATTTAAATTAGATGATGCCTCTAACATATTGCTAAAAATATGTTTCTGTCACTGGAAAGGGATAGGATGGGTTTCTTAGGATGTGGGCCATTTATTTTCTTACAGAGAAAACTTTTAGCTCAAAAAGAAAAAGTGAAAAAAAATGACTATACATTTTAGAAAGTTATCTGTAAACTGGCTAGATTAAAACAGGCAACAGGCTTGACAGTTATAGTGCTGGCTTTTAAAAGTGCTGAGTTCATCTTCTATCTCAGAAATTTACTCTGTGACTGTGGGCAAGTCATAACTTTTCAGGCTTAGAGGAATAAAAAAAGCATGTAGCCTTACAGAGCTTTTCTGAGGCTCAAATAAGATTATGTATGTAAAATACTTTGTAGATTTTAAAGCACTATACAAATGGCACCTAGATCAGGGCTTCTTAAACTTTTTTCACCTGTGACCCCTTTTCACCAGAGAAATTTTTATTCAGCCCCAGGTCTGTAGGTATATAAAATAGGTATACATAACCTTTTACTGTTGCCAAATTTTTGTCAACCTCCACATTCAGTTATTTGACCCCATTTGTGGTTGAGACCCACAGTTTAAGAAACTTTGACCTAGATCATGAGATCATATATTTAGATGTAGAAGGGACCTTAATCTGCATAGGTCAATCCCTTTACTTTAGAGATGAGGAAACTGAAACCCAGAGTTTAAGCCACTTGCCCAATCACTCAAGATTCAAGGAGCAGAAGGGCAGTTAGGTGGCACAGTAGATAAAGCACCAGCCCTGGATTCAGGAGGACCTGAGTTCAAGTCCAGACTTAGACACTTAACACTTACTAGTTGTGTGATCCTGGGCAAGTCACTTAACCCTCATTGCCCTCCCCTCCCCCCCAAAAAATGATTTAAGGAGCAGAGCAAGGATTTGAACCCAAGTTCTTTAACTGGAGATGTAGCACTTACATATAATTATCAGCTATCACTTCTTATTATTCCTAGGAGCAATATTAACTATTTGAGAATAACATTAGTCTTTTGTCAAAGCACCTTTAATCCCTGAGAATTCCACAATTTCAAATTTAACTATTCTTTATCTAGGGGAAAAAAGTGCAAAATATTCAGGGAAGTTTAAAGTAATGTTCTCCAATTTAAAAAACAAAAATGTTGTAGCATAGCCAAATGAAACAGAAAAAAAAAATGTGCTGTGTACCACTTTATGGCTTAACAAATAGCACTTCTGTTGGCATGTCAACAGAATATGATAGTTCAACATACCTGCTTTGGTTTACATCTAATCAATACTCTTTAAGTCAAACAACACAAAGAGCTTTCTCTCCAATGTTCCTTTTTTAGGCTTGCAAAACTCACAGATGCTTCTCTGGAATGAACAGTGTACTTGGAATAGACAGACCTATGATCTGCTACTGCCCATCATTTGCTACCTGAGTAGTAAATGTCTTCAGTTTCCTTATCTGCAAAATTAGGACAACACTTGCACAGCATTGTAAGAAGCAAGTGAAATAATACCTGCAGAGTACTTCCTAATTGTGACAACTGATTGGAAGACTACTATGGCAATAGCAACCATATTAATAATAGCCAGCATGTATATAAGACTTTAAAGTTTGCAGTGTGTTTTGAATTATGTTATCTCATTTGAGCCCTACAACCCCAGGAAGTAAGTGCTATTATTAGCCCCATTTTCTAGATGAGGAAACTGAGGTAGAGGCTAAGTAATTTTCCCAGAGTCACACAGCTCTTAAATGTCTAAGGAAAGATGTGAAATAGGGACTTCCAAACTCTAATTCTAGTGTTCTGTCCACTATACCACTGAGGCACCTCACTTATTATTGCATTCATTTTATCCTGAGGCCAGCTTAACTGGTGTTGATGTAGCCATTGTGCTCAGTCACAGGATATGTATGACTCATTCAAATATAATTATGAAGAAATGTGTGATGGAGAAAATAGAAGAGTAATGGATAACTAATAGCCTAAATGTTGTTTTTTTTTGGTATCTTGTGATGTCAAGAGATTATAGAAAGGCACCCATACATTGGGTGAATTCTCTGATGAGAGATGACAAGTGTAACACAGCCTAGAAATGACCCGTACCACTAGAGGGAATACCCACACTTATGAGACTGCTGAGCCTTTGGAGTACAAGAGTATGAAAACTAATATACTTAGAAAAATTCAAATATTCATTTATGAAAATGTTTGAACCTTACATACTCCTCAATCAGGCTCCTCAAAAACTAATAAGCTCAATTCAAAATAGAGTAATTCTGACTTCAAAGAACTGCTAAGATTTGAAATAGTAGTGATGTGTGGAAAAAAGAGGCATGAGAAATGTTATCAATAAGGAATGATTTGGCAAAATGGCAGTACTGGCATTTTTAAAAATCATACATTTGAGGGGGGATTAGTGTCTATGTACTAAGGACAATGTTTCATCTAAATCTCTTTCTTGGTTGAGTTTCTTTTTTTGTCACAGATTTTTTTCCATCTAATTGCTTCTCCCTAGGCAACAGAGGACTTACCCACAAAATCCTTAGATGGTTCCAAAAGTCTCTAAGTTAAAGGCAATTCCAATCTTGATCAAAATTGATTACTAGATCAAGAATGGTAGAAAGAGTGCTAGAATTCAAGTACTTGTGTTCAAATTCCAGCTTGAATACTTACCAAGTGGGTGACCATGGTCATTGAAATTCTTTGAGTCTCAGTTTGCCTATCTGTGAAATAGGACGACTACTACTACTACTACTACTACTACTACTACTACTACTACTACTACTACTACTACTACTACTACTGCCTACCTTACAAGGTAGGATTGTTTACCACCCTTTAGACCTTAGAAAGAGCTGGACTTCTTGCAGAAAATTTATGGAGAACATGGACAAGAGCAGGGATCACACAGATGGAAAGAACTCCCAAATGGATGATTAAGATCCATTTGACTCAAGTAAAATAGTTATATAAATGTGAATTATTATTTTTCTCAGTAGAAAGAAAAAATGTTTAGCAGTTATAACTATCTCAAAGCAGAATAGTTTCCTAGGGAGTAGCTGATTCCACCTACCAGAGGTCTTCAAGTCAAGGCCAGATGACCACTTCTTACCAATGTTGTGGGGATGGAGAGAATTCTTATTCAGGTATGGTTTGGATTAGATGGCCTCAGAGGTCCCTCCCAGGGCTGAGATTCTGTGATTCTCAGTCTTCTATCCCCAATCCTGAGTAATTCTTTTGACTATTACCAGCCCACCTGTACCTGGATTCTGGATTTTATCTTCTCAGTCACAAACATGATTCTGATAAAAGGAATTCTATAGAGATAGTTGAATATAAGTGGAAGCAAACTCTCATCTGGATTTGCTTACAAGAGTAGTGTTAATCCTTAACCCTTACATTCTCCATCTCAGCTGGGTTATACCAATTGAGTTTTTCTACTTGCAGGATTTTGAGCAGTTCTTCAGTGATTGGTCTCTATCCCATAGAATTTATAAGTGAACTCATGCAAGAACTAGCTTCAGTATTCATATGGCCTTAAATTTGGTTTGTGTACCTGTTCTACTTAAGGCATCAAGGGAGGTATATGGATAGAACATTGGAGTCAGAAAGATTTGAGTTCAAATCCTGCCTCAGATACTTACTAGCTATGTGAACCTTGAAAAATCACTTTTCTCAGCCTGTTTCCTTGATGTAAAACCGGTGTTTTATCTACTGTGCCACCTAGCTGCCCCCCCCATTACTTCTTAAATAATCATCTAATCTCTGCTCACCTCTTAAGGCTGGTCATTCCATCTTTGGACAACTCTAATTAATTTTTAGGAAGTTGTTATTTTTTCTGTCAAGTCTAAATTTGGCTCTTCCTAATTTTAACCATCAATACTGGCTCAAACAGAATAAGTCCAATCCCTCCTTCTAATGATAACCATTCAAATACTTGAAACAGTTATCCTGCCTTCTCCTTCTTTCCCAAGCCATCTCTTCTCTAGGCTAAATGTCTTTAGTTCCTCTAATCAATCCTCATACTAATCTCTGAATCCAAATATATCTAGCCTTGAATCAAAATAATCTCCTACTTAGAAGTAATGATTATTAACATTTCATACTGTTTTACTTTTTAATCTTTCTATTTCCCATACGATGCCTTCTATATAGTAAGTCCTTAGTAAGTGCTTATTAAATTGAATTTAACATTAGCAAAGTACCTTAAATATATTATTTCATTTAATATTCACAACAAGCCTACAAAGTAGATATTTGGATTCCCATTTTTTATAAGTAAACAGGCTTTGAGAGGTTAAGTGACTTGTTTATGACTAGTGCGTGTCCTAGGTGCAATTTAAATTCCAATCTCTACTGCTTTCAAATACAACACTCCTTGTAAGTTAAAAATTTGGATCATTAGGGTTTGAAAGGGGTGAATGACTCATATAAGGTTCCACAAGGTCTCCTAAAAAAACATTCAACCTCAGTTACTTTTAGAGCAGCCACAGTCGCAAAAACAAAAACAAAAACTCAATTAATCAGCAACATACTAAACATTCATGGGAGAATGATTTAAGTTATCTAATGGACCTTGAGCATTTTAAATCCAGCTAGGGGTCAAATCACCTGCAGAACTGAGGAACTACTAACTATAATTCAAACAAGTCCATGGTGTTCCTCAACATTGTGATGAAGCCTGAAGTACTTTTCAAGCCACATTTCCTTTAGGACATGTTAATAGAATGGTTCAGATATTATTCTACTATTGTATAGAAATTAAAACAAAATAAAAAGCTAACACTTCTGCTTCCTATCAACCTCCAAAACCATCTCTTTCCATTTACATGTGCCTAGAAAAATATAGCTGCAATACCCAGAAGTGATATTTGTTGTAATGGTGATGGTAATGGGATTTTAACCCACAACTTTAATATCTAAAAGTTATGATCTCCTATGGTAAAAAAATGAAAAATAAGCAAGTGAAAAGTGGGCCAGATTTTTTTTCAACAAGGACATCGGCCTCTCATGTGGGATATGCCACTCTACTCCCCCTGTAATTTTTAAGAAGTGAGAATTTTCCTATTGAAAACACATGGTTAATTTACCCAGATTTTTTATTAGAAAAAAATAAGGAATGTCTAGTAAAAATTGAAGATTCACTATGTGCAGATAACCTCCTGCTGTTCAGAAATGAAATGCAAATTCACACAGTATGGGACAGCTTATCTCTCATCTCTTCAAATGAAACAGACACCAAGTGTTAATGTGATCTATTTTTTACTTGCTATATTAGAAAAGAAATCCCCAATGAAAATAAAACAAAACAAAACTGTGCTGGCTCATTTGTGCTTTTTACTATCATGGCTAAAAATATATACATGCAAACATGTTGCTATAAATTAGATTATAAATGTTGGTGCTATTTTGCTAATATCATAAGTCTACATTAGCATTTATGCAGTTATTAAATGGGAATGAGACAGTCATAATTTAGGGAATAGCATTGATTATCTAAATTTTGAATCATCCACTATTACATTAAATTTTTGTAAACCCTTATTTCTAAATAAATATTCCTTACATCATCAAGCTTTTATAAACAATTAGTGTTACACTGGAGTCATGTCTATATCCGTTATCTATCTCAGTGATTCAAACATCAGAACTATAGAAGTGATTACAACAGAGGAAAAAAATAGAATTGTCAGAACCTGCTATGCAGTAATATCCCACCAAAACAGAAAGTTTGAAAATAAATGGGAGGCTAATCTACAAAAAAATAAAAAATTTAAATTAATGGAATATCAAATAGAGATCTTAATACAATTTCAGAAAAGGAATCAAACTGGCTGAAAAAGAGCTACCAAAATGGGGGGGGGTAGGTGGGGGGAGAACTCTATCAAACTTTAAAGACAATTAAAACCTATATTGTGTGAATTATTTCAAAAAATGAGAAAGAAAAATTCCACTACACTCTTTTTATGAAACAGATATGGTCCTAATACAGAAACCAGGGAAGGATAAAGCAAAGCAAGAAAGTTATTGGCAATATTATTGATGAATATGCATTTTTATACTTTTATATAAAAACCTGGCAGAAGACTATGGCAACATATCCAAAAAACTATGCACTATGATTGAGTTGTATTTATGGCTGGGATGAAAGGATGATTCAACACTAGAAAAATAATGAAAACAATCATATTAAAAACAAAAATAACTCAAACATATGCTTATATCGATAGATGTAGAATGTTATTGACAAAGTATAATACTCATTTATCCTCTAAAAAAGCCTGTAAAGTATAAGGATACAAGACCTCTTCAATGATAAAAATTATATATCTCTATATATAATGTATGTATGTTAACATATAACCAAAAGCTAACATTATATGCAAAAATGAAATAGCAGATTATTTTTCAAAAAATAGGGTAATAAAGTAAGTTTACCTCTTTTTCTAACTATTTTATGAAACAGTTTCACACTTCTCACAACTACATTAAAAGAATTCTTAACTAAATAAGGTGATCAGAAAAGATAAGATATATTATTTCGATTACATGTAATATCCTCTAAAAAAGCCTGTAAAGTATAAGGATACAAGACCTCTTCAGTGATAAAAATTATATATAAGTATAATTATATATCTATATATATAATGTATGTATGTTAACATATAACCAAAAGCTAACATTATATGCAAAAATGAAATAGTAGATTATTTTTCCTAGAAAGTTTAGCCATATCAATAACAAAAAGGAAAGAAATTAAAGGCATAATGATAGGCAAAGAGATATCATAACTATTCCTATTTGTTGTCTACATGAAAATATAGTTAGAAAATTCTACAGAATTCGCAAAGAAATTGATTGAGGCAATTAATAAAATCAGTAATGTAGCAAGATAAAAAAGAAACCACAAAATTCAGGAGTATGTTTAGCAATAACAAAATCTAGGGGATGATACAAAGGTAAGTTCCATCCAAAATAATTACAAAATGCATTAAAAATCATGAAGCAAATCTTTCAAAGCACTCTCAAAACTGCCATAGGTACAATTACAAAGTATTTATTTTAAAAATAGGCAACAATTTAAATAACTAGAGGGATATTTAGTATTTATACCTATATTGTACCAGTTCAATAAAAATCATAATACCATAGAAATTAATTTATATATTTCTGTTATGGTATTAAACTACCAAGGAGATTTTTTATACATCTAGACAAAATATTAACAATACTTATTTGAATGAACAAAAGATGTAGAATCTCAAAGGAAATAATTTTTGAAAAGGTAGGAATGAGGGAGGAGTAGGGAAAGGGATGAACATCTATTAAGCACCTATTATATGCCAGGCATTGTGTGAAATATTTTACTAGTATTATCTTGTTTTTCACAAAGAGAAAATAATAGCACATCCAGACATCAAACTATAATATTTAATAGAAATCACTAAGACTTTGTAATACTGTTTTTAAAATAGAAAATTAAATCAGTGGAATAGACTAGGCAAGGAAGATTCAAAAGCAACTAAAGACAATAAACATAACAACATAAATTGCTTTGAGGGGAAGTCCCTATTTAATAAGAATTGCCAGGAAAATTATAAACCAGTTTGTCAGAAATTAGGTTAAACCAAGTTCTCACACCACATTTCACAATAAGTTCAAAATGAATATGTTGTTTTTATTCAGTCATTTGTACTTGTATCTGACTCTTCATGACCCTATTTGGGGTTTTCTTGGCAAAGATACTTAAGTGGATTGCCATTTCCTTCTCTGGCTTATTTTACAGATGAGAAAAACTGAGGCCAGTTGGATAAAGTGACTTGCCCAAGTTTGCACAGTTTTGCTGAGTTCAAATCTGGTCTTAGACACAAGCACGGAAAGCAAGGAAAAATAATGCCCTTGGTGTATCTGTGAATTGGACCAACTGTTAAGAGAAAGTGATTTACAATTATACTAAAATGTGTATTAGGTCCTATTCCTAATAAATAAAAAGCATAATGTCTAATTAATTCTCCTTACCTACCTACTTGGTTCTCAGAACAGCCAGCTCTTTTCCTGGTTGGCCTGCAACAACTCTCTTTAATGGCATTCCTCCTCCCCCAGTTCTTTCTGACCTTTTCTACAATGGCCTCACATTTGTTTCAACTGCTTCCATTTAAACTCCACCCAAAGTGTCACTGAGTCAAAGCCTCAACATTATTTAACACCCTAATGTTTAAAGAAGACATCATTTTTTCATATAATCAAAATACATGTTAGTTACCAACAATTATAAATTAAACAGAAGATTCCTTATCATAGGACAATTTATTCAATAGCAATAATAATTAATATTAGTTTCAAATGACTAAAACTTATAAACTCATTTTGAAAACATCTGTGGTTTCCTAAAACTAGGAATAGAAAATACAGATGACCAATAATTTCATTGATATAAAGAATTCCCAGGTGAGACAATTCCCTCTACCCATCCCTGTAGGCCCTTTTTCTATATCTGATATTTTTAATGATTTGCCTAGAACAGTGAGAGGTGACAATAAGTGCTTTCTTAGGGCACAGTCAGCATGCATTAAAGCCAGCACTTGAACTCAGGTATTTTTGCCTCTGAGGCTGGCTTTCTATCTACTACATCAAGCAATCTCTCTTAACTATAAAGGAAACTACAACTTGGAAAACACCTCTCTTCTCTCATTGGCAGTTGTTCTAGTTCTAGAAACACTGGTATGTTTTCTGCTTTTCTGAGTTATACTGTTTTGCAATCATCCCTCATGCATAAGTAATTTTATAAACAGCAAATGCAATCATATTATGAATAACTTACAAATGTGGGGAGAAATTCTTAAAGAGAAAGGGTGAAATGAATTGTTTTTAAGATCAAAGGCAAAAATAAAATTATGTTTTTATATTCCAAATGGGAGTAAACAGTGCCCTTCACAATCATATACATGTAATGTGTGGTAATTATTTTGGATGCTCTGTGGAACTGGTCACACATGTCTTAAAAGTGGCAACACTGAAAGGTTTGATTCAACTTAGGTAATCATTAAAATGTCAGCTGCCTTTCAAAATACCCTTTGGGTCTGCCAAATTGGGCTAGAAATCACGCATGGATGGCTTTAATCAAAAAAGAGCTGACGGATTCTGCTTCTGGTAAAGAAAAAAATATGGTACTGCACAAAGAATGGGCACTTCTGGTGCTTAATAATCCCTATCCCAAATGCAACTCATAGTTTATAGAAGTAAAAACTATTACAACATATTACATTTACAATTTTCCTGATATTGGAAATCATTTTTGTGTAACCCTTGTCCCAGAGTCCATTGGTATATGGTTCTCTCCTTATTGGTGGAAATGAAGGCCCTGCCCTGCATGAGGGGTGGGGTTGAGTTGGTGAGAGGTAAGAGATCCAGCTTTTCCTGATTCCTCTTCAGGATGCCTCAAGGTGCTTCTGACTTCCACCTTGGAGAGAAAAGATGGACAAGGCCAATCCCACTTTGGATTATTGAAGGAGAAATCTTTGGGAAGACATGGGAAGAGATTGCAGTCCCTCATGGCTGTATATCTAGCTTGCTACTCCAGAGATTTGGGGGATATTCCCCTTGGGTAAGACCCAAGACCCTCTCTCTTGGTTGAGCTGTGTATAGCTCTTTCATTCTGTATTGTCTGGTATATATTCACCTATGTATACCTCCTATCATTTCTGTTTTGCTATGAATTGGATAAATGAATTTCTTTTCTATTTGCTATCTGTCTTCATTGTGGAACTGGTATTAGGTAGGAAAGATGTTAAGCCTTGGATATGGAGTTTGGGCTCCTGTCTTCCGCCCAAAATAACAAAACAATCAGAAGTTAGATCTAACCTGGTCTTATTCCCTAGAAAAATAATATTTAAAATAGCAGATAGATGTACTTCCAGCCCAGTATCTGACCTCTCTCTGAGGAGAGTGGAGTGGTAGCCTCCAGCCCCAACCTTCTGCTTTCTTTTCTATCAGGAATGAAATTTTCCCTTAGAGAAAGGTTGAGGGAGAAAGGGCTAGAGATGTCTATTCTGCTTCCCTTTGAACCACTCACACAATGACAGGCCTCACAATAAAATCTTTCTACAGATGTAGTCTGTGCCACTATCCTTACATTTGAAAACAAGGAGAATTAGGACCCATCCTACTTTCTGAAAATACTAAAAACAACCTCTCGTTTTCATGTAATGAATCAATCTGAATCAGAAACAACCAAAAAGGTCAGATCTAGTCCAACTTATACTTAAGCATGAATCCCTTTTATAACATCTCCACATGAAAACCTAGTATCTCACTTCCACTAATGGTGGTGAAGCAATTAACTCCCCAAGGCATCCTAATAAACTTATAGAGAACTCTGTGAAAATATTGTTCTTACTGAGTTTCTCATAATAATTTGGTACCATCTAATATTATATCTAGGCATGCTACAGATCATGGAGTCATGAAGAGTCAGACATGACTAAGAGAATGAACAAACAATAAGTATTATATTAAAATTAATCAGACTTTTTAGGACTTCTTGACATTATATATCAGCACAGAAACTATCTTAACATTTTTTTATGGTTTTCAGTGGGATAGGACTAGACTTGTACTGTCATTGGTATGGGGAACTCCCATTAAGGAAATTGTTTCTAGCAATGCTCAGGATCACACAATCTATATTCATCCAAGAACATAGATATTTCTGACTCTGAAGCTGGTGTGCTACCCAGTATACCATCTTCCCTCTGATGTGGTTTTTAATGTAGCAATTTTATTTTCTTAGAAGTTATTGTGAAAATTAAAAAATGTAAGAATAAATAATAAGCTACTTAAAAACCTAGAGCAACAGCAATGTCAAAAAAAATGAAATCTATTCAATAAAAACTGCTAAGAAAATTTGATGGTTGTATGTGGGGAAATGTGTTTGGATTTACACCTTACAAATTATACTACAGGGACAGCTAGGTGGCGCAGTAGATAAAGCACCGGCCCTGGATTCAGGAGTACCTGAGTTCAAATCTGGCCTCAGACACTTGACACTTACTAGCTGTGTGACCCTGGCCAAGTCACTTAACCCCCATTGCCCCGCAAAAATAAACAAAAAAACAAAACAAAACAAAAAAATATATACTACAATGAAATCTAACTGAATCAATAAGATAAATACTTTTAAATTATTTTAAAAATTAAAAGTAAAGCAGTTATGTATTTCATCTCTGAAGAGGAATTTTATTGAATATTGAAGAAATCATTGGAGATAAAATCAATGGTTTCAATTATGCAAAGATAAAGGGATTTGCATAACTAAAACCAATATCTCGATTAAAAACAGATTGGTAAAAACATTTAAATTAAAATATCAACTAAAACTTTGATGATGTATAATCACATGATTGATACATATTGACAAGACTAATAATGTTTATTTCTCCAAAGAGCAGTGGTCAAAAGAAAGGAACATCTGCATTTTAAAGGAAATTAAAATTATTAATTCCATGAGAAAGTACTCATATTTCTTAATAATAATAGGAGTTAAAATCAAGATAACCTTATGATACAACTCTATGTAACCATTAGGAATAGATAAAACAAACTATGATAAAAATCATTATGTCAGTAAGATTGTGAAAATAAGCATTGTGATTGATTTAATCTATTTGTGGATAGACTGCAGATTGGTAGAAACATTTTGGAGAGCCATACATGATATGCAGTTAATTACAAAACTAGTCATGCTTCTTTCTCAAAACATCAAAAATAGGAAAAGGTGGTTTATCTTTAGAAATATATTATTGGATACTGTATTGTTAATAGCAAAAAAAAATAAACAATCTGTGTCAGACAATTGGTGATTTGACTTAAACTGTGGACAATTCATCAATACATGTAAGAATATTATGCTATTATTAAATAGAAGTACGAATACAGGAAAATGGGGAAACTTCTGTAAAATACAAAATAAAGTAGGGTACAATCAATAGAAGGAGAACTATGTGAAATAAATTTCTCCCTCAAGGGATTTTATTTACATACACGTATATACACATATGTATATATACATAGATATTCACAAATATAAGTGCTAAAATGTTGTATTGTAGTAGAGGCACAGAAATACAGTTCCTACCCTTAAGAAAAATTTCCATTTTAATGTGTACTTTTTTATCATAACAAATCAAAGCTTATTAGGGCAATTTAATGAATTTCTGCCTTATGTGACATACGTTTTCTCTTATAGTACACGTGCCTTATCTCAGTTCCCACTGGCCCCACAAAATCCAGTGGCCTTAGGAGAGCAGTACTGTTTAACCAATCTGTAAATATATAAATAACAAAATATATCTTGAAGAGGAATTATATTCAGATTCCCCTGACTACTAGAAGGATTTGAACAGACTATTGGTAGGAGGTGCCTGAAAGAAAGCTAAAATGAAAGAGAGAGAAGTGAGGAGGGAGCAGATTCCTGTCCAAGAGACAGCCTGCACAGAGACACAGGGTCAGCAGATCAAATATCAATTTTCAGAAACAACAAATAGGCCAGCTTTCCTGGAATATAAGTACATGAAGGGGAGTAATATAAAATAAATAATGGAAATGCTGGTAGGAGCCATACTGTAAAGGATTTCAGATGATAGACAAGCTCAGGAGTTCATATTTTATCCTAGAGACAAAAGGGAGTCCTTACAAATTCTTGAGCAGGGTAGTTACAGGATCAGATTCATGCTTTAGGAAGATTATTTTGGCAGCTGTGAGGAAGATATACTAGCTAGAGGTCAAAGGGAATAGAAGCAGGAGATTCAATTAGGAACTTGTTATTAATAATGTGGTAAAAAGTGAAAGTTTTTAACAGTCGGTTAGTGAAAACTGAAGGACCACCCTTTCAGGGAGGAGACCGTGACAAACCGCCAAGTCTGGCTGTTAAGCACTCCACTTCTGGGGTGCCAGCTTAAAAGGCAAGGAGAGAACGGAACTGAGGGTCTTTTGTCGGCTCTCCTCGTCCACTGCTTGCACTGCAGACACAGACGCTGACTGAGGTTCTACTCTGCCTGGTTGGCCGTAACAGCACGTGCTTGACTCGGCTCTCAGCTTCAGAGGCGGCCTTGGGTTTTTTGGTGAGTTTTATATGGACTATAGACTAAGCTTAGATTTAAGACCATTTGTTTGTATTTATACTTTCCTGTCTCTCTAATCAACATCACCTTGTCATTTCCAAGCAATAAAAGCTCTAACTAAAGATCAGAGGCTTCTTTAACTTACTGATCTGGGAGATAAATAAGGGAAAGGTTAAAGGGGAGTTTAATGCTCTTGTATCCAATTTTAAATCTCACAATAGTTTAGGCAATATGTGATTAAGGCTTGATCTAAGGTGGTGGCCAATGGAGTAAAATTAAGGGGATTGATGTGAGATGTTTAAAGTGTATAATTAGCAAAAATTGTGGAGATCATAGACTTCTTGGGAGTCGTGAACTTCTATTGTGTACTTCTTAGAATACAATATACTTGAGAGGAGCAGTAAATGGGCACAAATTTGAAGATATGATTTGATAAGGATAAGAAGACGAGACAGAAAGAAATGAAGAGTAATGTGAGAGCATTGCCTCTTCTCTGTTTTGACTTCTAGGAAAGTCCCAAAGTTATCTCATGAAGAATGTCTTCATTTATTCATGTATTCCATTCAGTAAACATTCCTTAAACAGGCTACTTTACATAAAACACTGAATTCAACTTTGACCTCATATACTACCTGTGTGACCATGAGCAAGATGCATAATTAACCTTTGTTTGCCTCAGTTTCCTCAACTGTAAAATTAGGATAATAATAGCACCCACCTCATAGGTTGCTGTGAAGATCAATTGAGATATTTCTAAAGTGCTTAGCACAATGTCTGACACATAGTACATACTATATAAATGTTTATTGTCTTCCCCCTCCCTCTTCCACCTCCAATCCTTTAATTCTGGAATTTTCTTCTAGATTGTCAGGATGGGCATGACCCAGCAACATATAGCTTTGGTTGCTGTGGGCCAGAGTAAACCTTCTCCAACTGCCAGCCCCTCTGGGTTGAACCTGATGCCAGAGAAGGCCTAGGACTCTGTAAAAGATTCAGTGCTATACACTAGAAATAAGCAAAACAAGGCTATCTTTTTGCTATTCACCTTGCCTATAATCTCCCATTGACTCCATAGATCTAGGAGAGCTACAGAATAAAATCACTAGAACACAGGGCCCATACACAGTCATCAATTTACCCTATTCTTACAGTGAAGCTTAATTTCCATTGAGGGGAAAACCACAATGCAATAAACTTAGGGCACTTTAAGCAGGCTTTCTAGGAGAATTAGCAAAATAAAGCTAGCCTTATGTCCTTGTCTCTGATACTGAAACCCATAACATTATGCAAGTAGTCGAGTATAGAACTACTCGAAGAGTCTGGATGGTTGCAGAATTTTCCAGAAGTGTGCTGTGAGCTTTAGTTTTTTCCACTTTCAAAAGAAAATTGTCCCAAATCAACCTGCAACTTTTAATTACTATGAAGTCATATTAAGACAATTTAAGCAATTTGTGCCTGCCAAGAAATGCTTTCTCTCTCTTGTACTACATAAGCTTTCTTTCGGTTCCTTCTAAACCCACAAGGTCCAGTGGCCTTAAGAGAGAAGTGCTGTTTAACCAACCAAGCATACCTATTGTGAATGGCTCATTTCAGGTCATCCTTGTCCACCATAAGAAAATAATCCAAAGAGTAACCTTCTCTGAAGCACTAAAACCCTAAATGTTAATGTGGTTGCAATTCCTAATTCAATAAAAGGAAATGAAAGAGAGTCCACTGGAGCAGTTAATGAGTGACTATAACCTGAATGGGTTGTAAATTATTGTTGGAGATGTCCAACACTGACATTTCTTTTTTTTAAAGTGCTAAAGTCAAAATGTTCATTAAAAGAGGTTTAACTACAACAACGGATATTCAAAAGTCCTACTAAAGTAAAATCATAAGTAGCTTGGATAATAAAAATTAACATCCATATATAAAGATTTTTTTACAGATTACATTTGCTCTAATAGGCATGCTGTGGTTTTAAGCCCAAGACTGTGGCACCATCATTTTCAAAGGCAATTACCCAGTTAAATGCTAAATTAAGGTAAGCAAACTCATTTTCTTATAGCCAAGTAGCCCAGGAAGTGGCAAATATATTAATATATATTCTTACTGCAAAAGCTGTTCAGGGTGATTTAGAATCATCTGGGTTTGTGACTGATGACATGTAAGAGATATATGGTTTTATTTTATTGCTATTGGTGTTCTGAGTATGTGCATGAGATACAAGCACAGGATCATTGAGCCTCTTGCCTAAGAACTTATATGCAATGGTTTGGGTATCAACTGCTACAGATTACTAGTGACAGCATGTTCGCTGCTTAATAAACCATGTGATGTTACACACTGCTGCTCTCAGCTCCCCTTAAACTTATTCAGAATGCCACAGGGTTTCTTTCAAGGGTCATTTAGCAATACATTCAATAACTAAAGGATATCTCTTTTCCAACATCAGCTCTGTGACTAACTCTACTCAAAGGATCATAGATGAAAGCACAGTTCTAGATAACAGGATCATAGTTCTAGAGCTGGAAAGGACGTTAAGGGTGATTTAGTCCACATCTTTCATTTTATGGATAAGAAAATGGAGGCTAAGGGAGGTAAAATGATTGGCCGAAATTTACACAGGTACCAAGGCAGATGACGCATTTGATCCAATTTTATGACTGCAGAGGCAGTTGTTTTTCAGTGCAGTGCTCCATCATATTCCAGCATTGTTGAGTCTCTTCTGACAAAGCCAAACAAAATCATGCCCAATCTTATAGAAGACCTCATAACTAGATACTGTCACAGGTATGAATTCCAACTCAGGTCACTCCTAATTCTAAGACTAGAATACTTTCCACCATAACATGCTGCCTCTCAGAAAATGCCTCAGATGGAAACATTAAAAATACACAGCTATAACAAAAGGTCTTCTTCAATGTGACATTACAAAACAAAGCTCAAGCAAATAGTTTATAATCTCATGTAACCCAAAAGTTATTTTTAAATAAAATTTGCATGTGTGCACATACATACATACATGCATCCATATACATTTTGAGTTTTATTATTTTTGACATTTGAATTTAAACGACCAGCTATTTGGGGACAGACAATTCATCAGCCAATTTGGGGGGCATGGTGGGGGGAGTGCATGACACAACACACAATTGAGACATGATGCTGGATTAAAAATTGAGCAGAAAAGGGATAGAGAAGTGAAGTGGTGTGTAAATTGCTAAAAATGAGAGAATAAAGACAAGTTTCCTTTAATAAACCAAGCTAAGATCCAAATATTCTTTTAAAAGTCATTGTGTATGTAAAGGACAATTCAAGCCACTATGTACAATAATACATATATTTTTTGTTTTCACCCTGTCTATATTCATCACCTTCATGGACCACTAGTCTTCTGCTTAGTTCTTGCTTATGAACTGTGGTTTAAATCAACCAACTGATTAGTTAATAAATATTTAATAAGTGCTTATTAGGTGCCAGGCACTGAACTAGGTACTGGGCATACAAAAATGAAAACACAACAGTTGATGTCTTCAAGTAGCTAACATTTTACCTAGTGAGCTGACATGTACACATATAAGTACGTCTAGAAAATATACAAACTAAATAAAATTTAATATTTGGAGGGAAGGTACTAGTAGCTAGAGGGACTAGGAGATGTATCATGTAGAAGAGAGAGTGTGGTACAGTGGAAAGAATGATGACTTTACAATCAGAGGACATGGGTTCAAATCTCCTATGACACTTATGAGCTATGTGACTTTGGGTAAATCATTTAGCCTTACTAGGCTTCTCACCTCATCTCTGTGTGTATGTGTGTGTGTGTGTGTGTGTGGGTGGGTGGGTATGTATACGCACACAGGTATCATATACATAATGCATGTATATATTAACATAGAGTACATATTACATACATACATGCATGGGTTGTATGCATATATGTGGGATAAGTGTACATGAGTGTATGTGTACAGGTATATACATATATACACAGATATATGTGTGTAAAACAAGGGATCATGGAATGTTATTTGAGAGTTTGAGGTAGCTCAATATAAAGAATATCATGGGCATAAAGTCCCAGAAATTTAAGAGGAATAAATTCTTAAAAAAAACAATTACCACCAGGAGCAGCTAGGTGGCGCAGTGGATAGTGCACCCACCCTGGATTCGGGAGGAACTGAGTTAAAAATCCAGCCTCAGACATTTAACGCTTACCAGCTGTGTGACCCTAGGCAAGTCACTTAACCCCAATTGCCTCACCAAAAAAAATAATAATAATAATAAAATAAATAAAAATAAAAAATAAATCAATTACCACCACTACTTCTCATCTTTATTCTTCTGAATATTGTGTCTTAAAGTTGTAAAAATAAATTATTCATAACCCAAGCTAATAATTTCATGTACAAGGCAAAACTCAATGAACTCCACGGTAAAATTAACAATAAAAATGAAAGCTATTGGGAAATACTGTTGTTTGTTTTTCATTCTTGAAGAGGACCATGACATTGAGGTGATGTCATGAGTTGCACTGAATTGGATTTTTAATTGAGAGAAGGCTATGAAGGTCACCAAGCTCACTCTCTCCTCCAGAGCCACATGGGTCCAGTGGTAAGATATATATTAGGATGACTGGATATTACCCCAGATGTTTATAGCAATTGGTGTTAAGTAACTTGCCGAGGGTGATACAGCTAGTATCTCAGGTGAGATTTGAACTCATGTCCTCCCAACTTCAGGGCCACTCCTCTATCCACTGCACCACCCACCTGCCCATTTGGAAATAGAAGAAGAACCTGTTCATGGGTTGCTGCTCATAGACAATGCGAGGGGAGTAATGTTACTAGATATACTCAGCTTTGAAAAGATTGTGAGTACAGAACTGCACAGAACTAGATATTGAATATATTCTGAAGCAGATCTGAGACTAGCATAAGCTACTATCAAAGCCATTGACAAAATGTTTAAAAAATTATTTTTCATTTTTATAGAAAGGAGAAAAAAAGGTATTCCTTTCCTATATTCACCCTCCTACGAATATACCCACACCCACAAACCTGGAGATTGTCATTATCTTCGTCTGGTCTCAAAAATCACAAGGCCACAGAGTGGATCTCTTCAGTTTTGGCATTTCCGTGAATATACCCTCAGTACCTCTCTAGGTATTGCAGATGAGTGAAGTTGGGACCAGAAGTAGACAATGTAAGCAGTCTCCTAGGGCATGGTATGCAAGATGACACATTTTACCATTACTTTTTTATGAGTGCATCTATTTTTCTAGTCAGAAAATTCCACTCTTTATGGCACACCAGTATTCATTCTGATATGTCAAGTTGCATATACTAGAATGAAACTCAGAGTGTCTCTGTGAGAATAACATACAGGTAAATGCCACTTGCAGCCTTTGCCTGTTCTTACCTTGAATATGGGGGCAGCTAGGTGGTGTATTGCTTAGAGTGCTGGGCCTAGAGTCAGGAAGACTCAACTTCCTGAGTTCAAATCTGGTCTCAGAAACTCACTAGCTATGTGATCCTGGGTGAGTCACTTAACCCTATTTGCCTCAGTTTCCTCATCTGTGAAATGAATTGAAGAAGGAAATGGCAGAACACTCCAGTATCTTTGCAAAGAAAATCCTAAATTGGGTCATGAAGAGTCAGACATGACTGAACACCACCACCACTCTGAATATGGCTAAATATTATTAAGATCTATTTATATCCTTTGGAGCAGCTGTGATGAGGCTGGTGGGGGGATGGGGTCAGCCTGTACACCATTGCCAGCTCTTAGTCAGCAGGAAAAGTCAGAGCATCAGGTAGGAATAAGGATAAGGATGGAGGGGCTCAACTAATGATGTGCCAAGAATCAAACCATTTGAAAAACAAGTTCTCTTTTTCTACACCATAGAAAGCCCATCCCACATATCAAGATACATTATGCCTATTTTTTGACCAGATGATACTTCTTTTTCATGGGATCATAAATTGTTAGCAGTAGAAAGTATTCTTAAAGACTGACCATCTTTCTCATTTTCCTCAGATGAAGGAACTAAGGCTCACAGTATTTCTTAGAAGTAGTGGGGAACTTTGAAACTAGAAATCTTATAGAAACAAATGTTGAAAACTGTCTCTACATGTAACTGGAAAATAATAAAATACTTTCATAATTAAAAAAAGAAGTAGTGGGGAACTGTGTGACCCTGGCCAAGTCACTTAACCCTCATTGCCTCGCCCCCCCCCCAAAAAAATAAATGAAGTAGTGGGGAAAAGAGCACTGAACTTGGAGTTAGAAAACCAGGATTAGATTGTTAAGTCACATGATAATGGGCTTTCTGAACCTCTGTCATCACCTATAAAGTGGAGATGATAATGGTGGTATTAACCTGCCTCAAAGTGTTGTCATGAAGTGTTGTCACTTTGCAAACTATAAACAGTTCTGTAACAGTTCAGTATCTAGTATAATGCTGCCTTACTCTCTTCTGAAAGTACAGAGGATTTTCTGTCCCACATTTGTTGCCAAGAGACCAGAGTCATAATGAAAGTGGGACCAGTGACGTTTTGCACCAGGGTACAAAAATTTAAAGGCTGCTAACAGCTCACCTCGTCTTTCAACAGTGTAAAAAAAAATTAAGAATAATTAACCAAAAGAGAAAGTATGGTGGCTGAGTTCAGGTGAATTGTCTCTGGCCTCCTAACTTCCCTGACAGTTAACTAACTCCCCAAGTTATGATTAAGGATACAAACCTAGGTATGTTTTTGTGCTTTTTGCTTCAAGAACAAATATTATTAGTTATGACTGTCTAAGCCAACTAGCTAGCAGCTTTTAGACTTATATGACAGTAAACCTTAGGACTGTACCTATAGATCCAATGTTCTCCTTACTCTGAAATCAGTCCCTGTTTCCAAAGATGTCATATATACCTAACACATAGCAATTTTTCTAATCCTGATTTATTAATACCTTCAATATTGTTTTTATCAATTTCAAGCTTCCTTTCTTTAATGACATATAGCTCCTGCCTATATAACGCTAACACATGAGTTAATGAACCTCTGATTAACATATTGACCTTAGAAAATATAGGTATCATTAATTAAAATGATAGAAATCTATTGTGATGATCAGGTATTATTCATTTGATTCAGTTTCCTATGTTGTCATTAATATTGAATTTTAAGTCATTTCCCTTATAAGCATCTCAAGAAGTTTGAAATATTTATGTGTTATGTGAGAAAAATTTAAGAACCTACAAAATTAATAGCAATGGATTTAATTTCCTTCTCTCACCAAGGTGTATTTTTGACATGGATAAAGGAGAGGCTTCATTATAAGATTAGGAGTCAGAAAAGATGAGTTTTCATTCCAGTAAGTTACTAACCTAATGTGCCGACTTGACTAAGTCCACAAACTTTCTGGGTCTCAGTTTCCTCATCTGTAAAATAAGGCGGTTAGAATAGATGATGCCTAAAGTACCTTTCTACCCTCAAGTTCTATGGGCCCATGTGATACTAGATTTATAACTTTCAGAAGGAAAATCAGACCAAATCAAGCAAGTATGCTTTCTGTGTTCTAGTTATAATCAATAAAGAGTAGAATTTAAAGTAAGATACAGGAGTTTATATTTTTTTGTTTGTTTTTGTTTTTTTGTTTTTTTCAGGGCAATAAGGGTCAAGTGACTTGCCCAGGATCACACAGCTAGCAAGTGTCAAGTGTCTGAGGCTGGATTTGAACTCAGGTCCTTCTGAATCCAAGGCCAGTGCTTTATCCACTGTGCCACCAAGCTGCCCCCCAGGAGTTTATATTTTACCTTATCCAAGAAATTTAATTACTCATTTGAAGATTGTTCATCTACCAAGAAGTCATATGGTCCTTAAGGCAGTGTCTTAAAGAGGATGCAGGATGGATAAGTATTTACTTAAAGTAGGAATGGAAAAATACCCATGGCTACTTCTGGATAATCACTTTCTTGACACCCCCTTGATTTTTCCCTTCTCAATCTGGGCATGATGGGTCAGGAAGAGTGTCTATGTATGATCAGGATAAAAAAGTCATTTATAGATACCACCTCATTATCTTGACCTTGTGAGATTGTCATTTGATGTATTCTGATTCCTATTTTAAATATGAGGAAAACAATACTCAGAGAAGTTAAGAGATTTGTCTAGTATCATCTAGCTAGTAAGCATGTAGACTGACTTCCTCTTTCTTTGTTTCCCTCCTTTTCCTGCCTCCCCTATGAGAATAAGAGCAAAAGCTGCATAATTATCTTTTTTAAATTTAAAAATGGTTACATTATATGCTGTCACCAGTACTTTTGGGGGGGGCAGGGCAATGTGGCTTAAATGACTTGCCCAGGGTCACACAGCTGTCAAGTGTCTGAGGCCGAATTTAGAACTCAGGTCCTCCTGAATCCAAGGCCAGTGCTTAATCTACTGCACCACCTAGCTGCCCCTTCACCAGTACTTTAAAAAGACAAACCATGATAGATACTAAAAACATTATACACAGCATATATATTAGCAAATAGAATGAAAGAAAAGTATTAACAAAATAGAATTTTAGCACAGACTACTAAAGAGAATGCTGTGTAAAGCAGAGAATAGAATGTATATTGATATAAAAGTTAACATATCTTAATACAAACATCCCATTTCTCCAGTTGACATCTGAAAAGATTATGGCTATTGCCCTCATGACCAAAACTATTTCAAATGAATTAAATGTTTTAGATAGATCTCAGCTAATAAGACTCTGAAAGCGTTTCCTTACTAAACTAAGTTAGCACTAGTCATTTAAAGTTTTTTCCTGGCAGTCCAAACACATTTTGGGGCCATGTAACAGTTTTGCAAGTCTTAAATGGTTTCACATTTCTGCAAAGCATCATAAGAGCAAAACATGAATATTTTAAGCAGCTTAGCTTTGATTTTAATATATTTGCTCAGGCTAGGCTGGCAGCTACCCAAAACGTGGTGTAGGGCCCTCAAAGTGGGTAATCCCAACCTCATTTAAGATAGCAGATAATATGGACTGATGGCCTTAAAGCAAATAAAGGAATTTATTTCTGTTTTTCTTTTTTACAAAATTATTTCCTCCAGATTAAAATGGCCAGGGTTGGGGAAATTTGAAGATGAAGGAAGAACAAAATACTGAGAAGGGAACAAAAAACAAAAATAGAATGAAGAAGCTGCTCTTTCTTATGTTCATCTTAAGAATGGGTAAAGGTTGAATAAGAACTGTAATCTATTTCAGGTGATTGAAATGTAGATGAGAGACAATCATTTTGTAAAGTTTAATTGGAAGTTTAATTTATTGGAAGTCAGCACCTCGGCAACATATAAAAGGGAAAAATTTTAAGTCATGGGAGCTAGACATTCCCTCCAAATGAAAGCAGTATGAGAATAGGTTTTATATATATATACATATATATATGTAGATGTAGGTATTATATATATATATATACAGATGTATGTATTATATATATATATATGCATATATATATGTATTGGGTACGAAATTATATCATTCTAGGGTAAGTCCTTTTGCTGTCATTCATTTTACTATCAGAACAATTATCCAAACTGCAATTAAATTACACATGGAAATATTGTTATTATTCATCATCTCCCACCTACAAGGTGTGGTTTCTTTGTGAGTGTTGAAATGTTGATGTTTAGGTGTTCCAACACAGACATAGTAGTGAAACCACCATGATGGGTACAGAAGTTAACACATTTGCCAATAACAAACATGTTTTTGGGTTTTTTTAAATATTCAACTACTGGATAAAGGAGCTTCCATTTTTTTAGTGCTGAGAAATCACTAAGCTTAAGAGTTGAGATAACAGATTCCTTTTCTATTATCCTTACCATCGGTTTTTGTTTGTTTGTTTGTTGTAAGAGAGAATTCACATCTTCTAGTAAAAAGTAGTTGTATAATAACTTGAAAATTGCTGATGGTTTGATATTAAAAATTAATAAGCTTTAATTTCTTAACAATATTACTGCCATTGCCACATGAAGGACACTAGTCTGTAATTAAACCAGAGCATCATACTATGCTGACTGTCAATTCCATAGCTTGGTTTCCTGCAGAAAATGTTTAACATATGGAGATCCATATGTTTTATTTGTATAACCATATGCTCTTTTTCTTTTCATGTACCTCAAAATAACTTCACTCCTGTGCCAATCTTGTGGGAAATGTGCCACCTATGTGCCATTAATTGGTTAATAAAATCTTAAGCTCTTATTTAGAAATAGCATTGTCGGGGCAGCTAGATGGCGCAGTGGATAGAGCACCGGCCCTGGAGTCAGGAGTACCTGAGTTCAAATCCGGCCTCAGACACTTAACACTTACTAGCTGTGTGACCCTGGGCAAGTCACTTAACCCCAATTGCCTCACTAAAAAAAATAAAAAAATAAAAAATAGAAATAGCATTGTCTCAGATCTCAAATATATGTAGAATTCCGGGTAAGTGTGCTCTATTAAAAACAGTGTTATCATTATTTTCTTCTAATCATATCTCATAAGTAGCTTAATATAACATAATGTAATATAATATTAAAAAATCGTGAATACAACTTTGTTTACATTAGTTTGATGCACAACTCCATGGAGAAACTCCCCCCCCCCAGGCAGTGAGGGTTAAGTGACTTGCCCAGGGTCACACAGCTAGTAAGTGTCAAGTGTCTGAGGCTGGATTTGAACTCAGGTCTTCCTGAATCCAGGGCCGGTGCTTTATCCACTGTGCCACCTAGCTGCCCCCACAGAGAAACTTTTTTATTAATTTTATAGGTACTTTGTGTAAATTTTATCTATTCTCTTCCTACCCTTGCCTGAATGTAAGTTCCTGGAGAGCAAGTACTATCTTGTTTCTCTTTTTATATCCCCAAAACACAGAAAATGTTAAAAAATATTTGTTAATTCAAAGTGACCCAATAGAATGTTGTTAGCTTTGTTCATTAGCTGTATAATATAGCCTTTAAAAATTTGCAGCCTTCTAGAGTGGAAAGAACACACAATTGAGAGACAAAGGACCTGGACTCAAATTCTACCTCTGACAGCTATTACCCAACTTACTTTAGATAGCTTAATCCCTTGACCTCCCTAGGTCTCAATTTCTTCATTGATAAAATAAGAAGGATGCAATAGATGGCCTCTTAGGTCCCTCCCAGCTCTAAAACCTTGATCCTATAAATTAAAATATAATAATATGCAACATATTCTACTTGCTGAATATTTATGGTAGGAATGAACTGTGTATGCATAAAGTATATGAAGATATTTTATTGTGCTACTCCAATAAAAAGATGTATAATTATCAGTGGTACATAGTTTAGATAATTTATGTTATGATCACCCAAATTGGCTATCCGACTTCATGTCTGACTCTTCATGACCCTATTTGCATTTTTGACAGATATTGGAGTGGTTTGCTATTTCCTTTTCTAGCTAGTTTTTACAGATGAGGAAACTGAGGCAAAGAGGGTTAAGTGTCTTGCCCAGGGTTACAGAGCTAGTAAGTGTCTGAGGTTAGATTTGAACTCAGGAAGATGTCTTCCTGACTCTGGGCATAGTACTCTATCCACTGTGCCACCTAGCTTCCCTAAAATTGGCTGCAGAAATCTTGAAAATTTTAATTCTGTATTAGATTATTAGAGCTGGCTATGTGGTATAGTGGGCAGAGTGCTGGACTTAGAGTCAGAAAGAACTGAGTTCAAGTCCTAATTCAAACACTTGCTAGCTATATGATTCTGGGCAAGTCACTTTAGCTCTTAGTACTTCAATTTCTTCATTCCTAAAATGGAGATAATAATAGCACTTATCATGTACTGTTAGAAACCTCTAAATTTGGTCACCTGAGACAAAAGTTCAGTTATCCATCCCTATCAAAAAGCCCTGGCTGCAGGAATTTGGTCACAGGAAGCTGAGGGTGCCTCATTAGAAATCATTGTTTTTGTTTCATGGAGTTATGTATTAAAGTAAGGCCAGTAGAACAGAAAGGAATTATTTCAAAACAAAGATTTGTATGGATATTGTTTAGAAGTCTTTATACTAAGAAATCTAAGGTACTTGGATATTGAAGACAACGCAATTTATCCCCATGATAAGTTTATAATGGAGACCTAATCTTAATCTTTTTTTAATATACTATGGGGGGTAGAGTGTAGGGGGTGAAACTTTTCTTAGGAAAATCTAAAACAGATTCTACTCTGGAGTAAAGACTGAATTTATAATATAATTATTATGTACAGGATGTATGGGCAAGTATTATATATCTATATCTATCATCTATCTATCTACATTCTGAACTTTGTCTTTCTTTTCCCTCTTAGTAATGATTTTGAAGTCTTTCTAAAGAATGAGAGGAAAGGCAGTGAGCTCCTGAACTCATTACACGATTGCTCCAAAAAGTATCCAAATAAGGTGATAGGAAAATGCCCAGAGCAGCAAAACTCACAGAAGAATGTGCTGAAATCATCTTCTAACCAAGAACGGCTTGGAAGGTCAGAAGGAGGGAGCTGCTGTGCTGATACAGGAGTCGGGCCCAACCCCACAGTCACCCTGAAACAGATCCAGTCTCAGGAAGTCCTCACCAGAGAAGGAGACCCCCAGAGCCTCTGAATCAGCTGAAGCACCAGTGTCGTTTGGAACTAAGCTCACAGTCTGGTGAGTGGGCTGAGCCCTGGGCAGGGGAGAGACTACAGGGGTCTATGCTGGTGCTGAGGCAGAACTTGGATTTTTCACCCCTACTGAGAACCAGGTGGTAGGCTCAAGTAGAAGTGGCCCAGGTGGGGGAGGGGCACAGGCTCGTCAGAGCTAACAACCACAACACAAAAAGCTGGTTGATTGGCAAGTTGGTCTGGGGTCATCTAGGACCAGGAAACAGGCCGGGTGAGGGAAGAACCTGATTCTCCTTAAATCATACCACCTGGGACTTCTTAAGCTTGGGATACTGCAGCCTGGAAACAGTGCCCCACTTTAAGGAGCTAAAAGTCTAGTAAAATAAAGGCAAGATGAGCTGACAGAGAAAGGTGAGGACCATAGAAAGTTTCTTCAGTAACAAGGAAGACCAAGGGGCACCCTCAGAGGAAGATGTCAACATCAGGGCTCCTATATCTAAAGCTTCCAAGAAAAATACGAATTGGTCTCAGGCCATAGAGGTGCTCAAAAAGGACTTTGAAGATAAAATTATAGAGGTAGAGGAAAAAATGGAAAGAGAAATGAGGGTGATGCAGGAAAGACATGAGAAAAAAGTCAACAGCTTGAAAAGTCAAATGGAAAAGGAGGTACAAAAGCTCTCTGATGAAAATAATTGCCTAAGAATTAGGATTGAACAAATGGAAGCCAGTGACTTTATGAGAAACCAAGACACAATAAAGCAAATCCAGATGAATAAAAAAATAGAGGGCAATGTGAAATATCTTCTGGGAAAAACTGCCTACCTGGAAAATAGGTCCAGGAGAGATAATTTGAAAATTATTGGTCTACCTGAAAACCATGAACAAGGAAAGAGCTTAGACAGCATCTTCCAAGATATTCTCAGGGAAAATTGCCCTGAAATTCTAGAAGAAGAAGCTAAAATAGAAATTGAAAGAATCCACCAATCACCTCCAGAAAGAGATTCCAAAAAAGAAAACTCCTAGGAATATTATAGCCAAATTCCAGAGCTCTCAGGTCAAGGAGAAAATATTGCAAGTTGCCAAAAAGAAAGAATTCAGGTACTGTGGAGCCCCAGTCAGGATAGCACAAGATCTAGCAGCTTCTACATTAAAGAACCGGAGGGCATGGAATATAATATTCCAAAGGGCAAAGGAAATGGGATTACAACCCAGAATCACCTACCCAGCAAAACTCAGCATTATCTTCCAGCAGAAAAAATGGGGCTTTAATGAATAAGAAGACTTTCAGATATTTGTGATGAAAAGACCTGAACTGAATGTCAAATTTGACTTTCAAATACAAGACCCTAGAGAACCATAAAAAAAAAAATGGAGCTAGGGGACATACTTGGGGTCATACAGTGGGCGACTGTCTTGTGTCTGAGGCCAGGTTTTGGCTGGGATCCCCCTGGGTCCAGGGGTGATGATTTGTCCACTGTGTCACATAGCTAGATGATAACATCTTTAAGGTTAAATTGAGGGGTGAAGGGAATTCATTGGGGGAGGGAGAAGGGCAGAAGTGAAATCCTACATGAAAGTAACAGGAAAAGGCTTATAGAGTGGGGGAAGAGATAGGAGAGGAGCAGGGCAGGAAATGAATTTTACACTCATCAGAAAAGGCTCAAAGATCTTAAACTCATCAGAGCTGCCTCAAGGAGGGACTAATAGATACACCCAACTGGGTGTAGTAATCTGCTTAATCTGGGCAGTAAATGAGCCTAACACTCATCAAAATTGGCTCAAAGACCTCAATCTCATTAGAATTGGCTCAAGGAGGGAATAATGTACACACTCAGTTGGGTGGAGTAATCTCTCTAACCCTTCAGGAAAATAGGAGGGGAAAGGGATAAAGAGAAAGGGGCAAAAGAAGGAAGGGCAGAGTGGGGGAGGAGACAGACAGAAGCAAATCCCTTTTGAAGAGTGATAGGATGAAAGAAGATGAATAATAGAATAAATATCATGGGGAAGGGAATAGGATGGAAGGGAAACAGATAACAATAGTAATCATGAAAAAGAGAAAAGGGGGAAAATTATACAAAAATATTTATAGCAACTCTTGGTGGAGGCTAAGAATTGAGAATCAAGGGAATGTCCATCAATTGAGGAATGATGGAAAAAGCTGTGTTATATGATTGTAGTGGAATGGACTTGTGCTACAGGAAATGACAAACAGGATGATCCCTGAAAAACCTTGAAAGACTAATGAACATCGATGTATAGTGAAGTGAACAGAGCTTAGAGGACATTGTGCATAATGACAGCAGTATTGTTCAATGAGTAATTGTGAATGACTTTACTCTCAGCAGTGCAATGATCCAAGACAATCCCAAGGAACTAATGAGGAAGCTTACTATGCACCCCTATAGAAAGAACTGATAAAAAGAACACTTGTGGATTGTACATATATAACCTGATTGCGATCTTGTGGAGGGGGGAGGAAAGGAAGGGAGGGAGGGAGAAAAATTTAGAACTCTAAATCTTATGAAAATGAATGTTGAAAACTACCCTTACATATAAGTGGAAAATAAAATATATGTTTGTTGAAAGAATGAGGCAACTTGTGGCTGCTAGGTGGCACAGTGGATAAAGCACCAGCCCTGGATTCAGGAGGACCTGAGTTCAAATGTGGCCTCAGTTACTTGACACTTACTAGCTGTGTGATGCTGGGCAAGTCACTTAACCCTCAATGCCTTGCAAAAAAAAAAAAAAAAGAAGAAGGCAACTCATTTCTCTAAATTACTCATATTTAATAGAAAGAAGCCATTGAATCTTGATCTTACAGTTCTATCAATTGTTGGGTATCTTGCAGCCCAACAATGAAGTTGTTTTCTTCTGGGTATCTGTTGGACAAGCTTCCCCCTAATAGCCCCTTCCAACTGTGACTTTCACCAATAAAAAGACTGGAAAATATTTATGATACCAGTGACAATTAAGGGAACTAGGGATATTAATCCTGGAGAAGAGAGGGCATTCCAACTATTTTAAATGTTTGAAGGACTAACATATGAAAGAGGGGTTAGACTGTTTGACCCCAAATAGTAGAGCTCAGAGAAATGGGTGGAAATTACAGAGACCACTTCCATTAATTTTTTTTTTTTTTAGTGAGGCAATTGGGCTTAAGTGACTTGCCCAGGGTCACACAGCTAGTAAGTGTTAAGTGTCTGAGGCCGGATTTGAATTCAGGTACTCCTGACTCCAGGGCCAGTGCTCAATCCACTGTGCCACCTAGCCGCCCCCATGAATTTCTAATAAGGAATGACTTCCTAAAAGTTTGATCCCCCTAAGAGTTCAATGAACAGCTTCAGTAGGTGCTATATTTCTCCTCACATAAGTATAGAGCTAGAAGAGGCCTCAGGGGCTAAACTTTACCTCATTTAACAGTGGAGAAAAATGAGTTCTGGAAAGATTATGTGACTTAGCTAATATCACATAATTATTAAATAGCAAAATTGGCATTTGAACTCAGGTTTTCTGGCTCTAAATCCAATTCCCTTTCTATTGTACCACACTGCCACCCTCCTGCGAGGGCTTTAAGCAGAGAAAGAAGGGTCACTTTTGGGGGTGTTCTTTAAGGGATTCTTTATCATGCGGTATTGCAGAAATAACCCTGGATTTGGGGTCAGATGACCAGGGTTCCAATCTTGCCTCTACCACTTACTATGTGTGTAACTTTGGGCAAGTCATTTAACCTCCCTAGGTCTAAGTTTACTCAGCAGTAAAGTGAGAAGGTTGGACTAGATGACTTGAAGGTCCTTTCTTGTTCCTAGTCAGTGATTCTCTCATCCATTTAAGTATGAAATAGTGTCTTGTTTGTTTTCATAGTGAAGATAACACTTCCTTTTTTTGTTTGTGTGTGTGTTTTTGTTGTTGGTTTCATTTTTCAGGGCAATGAAGGTTAAGTGACTTTCCCAGGGTCACACAGCTAGTTAAATATAAAGCGTCTGAGGCTGGATTTGAACTCAGGTCCTCCTGAATCCAGGGCCATTGCTCTATCCACTGTACCACCTAGCTGCCCACTTTCCTATAATACAACAGAACCAAACATTTAAAAATAAATGTTTTAAAATAATGAATACTTCGTGGTCACCATCTGAATTGTTGCTGTCCATAAGGTGGCTAAAATCCTAGCTATACTGTCTAAAAATCTAATGAGTAGTTGCCAATGAATTAGAAACTTTAGCAAGAGTTTAGACTTTGAAGCATTTATTAAGGAACATAAGAATTTGGTGAGGATAGAGAAAGAGGCCTATCTATCCATCTGAGGGATAGCATTTTTGCTCCACTCCCCACAAGGTCCTGGTGAAAGAAAGAGAGACAGAGAGCCTCACCCCTTCTTCATCCCACATGCCTCCTGTGAAACTCAGAACATCCCATCCACAGGCACACACAGCTCCAAGCTAATTGGCTGGTAGCTTTGATCAACAGTACTCACAAGTAAACATCACTTCCTGATGCCAAGAAACTGACCTTCCAAGCCACATGGCTTGCCCTCAGACACCTTCTCCTCATGGTGGAGCTTTCCTACAGTATCTCTCCAGGGGGCATCACTCCAATTGTCACAATAAATTTTCACATTTATTCTTTTTCCTTAGACCTGTGATTTTTTTTTCAGAGTAAGGAGCAGCAGTGAGCAGTTTGGGATGATTTCCCCACTATAACCTAATATAATCTTTCCTACCACTCTATTATGGGCCCACTTCATTGACCACTAGAGTAACTTTAAAGACATATCATGGGAGATATATGTTTTTCATCCAATTTACTTTTCCACTAATGTGGGTTTTTTTTAAATCAATTTCTTCCTTTTATAAAATCACCGTCATGTTTTTACAGCAAATAGTTTGGGTAATGCTAAAGTTATTCACTGGATAAGGCCAGCTTCTTAGCTTATTGTGAATTTATTAAAATTCAAGTTGATTTCTAGTATTCTTAGTGCACTTATGTGTTCTAGTCTTTTTAACCTTCATTTAAAAAATCTAGAGCATACTAGAACTATAAAATCTTCTGCCATTTGTGTTTGTTTTGTACCTTACTGCTGTTAAAACAAACTCTTTTTGTTGTCTTTTAGAATGATCCTTCCTTTTTTTCAGTTATTCAATGTATCATATAAAGGCAGTAAGCTTTATCCACTTTTACTTAATATGTCCCTGAAATCTTGGTATAGACAACTAAATTTTCTGAGGATTTTGATGAGATTCAATGGTATGTATGATACAAAAACAAACTACTAGAATTAGAACATAAAATAAAAAGTACACTTTGACAATAATCATAGAATTTCCATGATACTGATGTCTAGTTGCTCTGACTAGCATTAATCTTTTAAAAGTGGAAGGCAGCAGAGGTGGATCTAGGGCCACTAATGAAGTCCCTGAGTCTAGGACCAATATTGCTTCTGACTCTGGTTAAATCAAAGGCAAGTCATTTAACCTCTCCAACTCTCAATTTCTCCA
The DNA here is from genome assembly GCF_019393635.1 of Dromiciops gliroides. NCBI lineage: Eukaryota > Metazoa > Chordata > Mammalia > Microbiotheria > Microbiotheriidae > Dromiciops > Dromiciops gliroides. The sequence goes on along the minus strand of NC_057864.1, from coordinate 329,526,129 downwards.
TCTAGAAAATGGGGATAATGATGAAAATACCTCAAGTACCTATCCCTGCCATGGTTGCTTAAGATAGCTCAAAATGAGATAGGATATACAAACTTCTTTGCACACTTTAAAATGCTATATAGGGGCAGCTAGGTGGTGTAGTGGATAAAGCACCAGCCCTAGATTCAGGAGGACCTGAGTTCAAATCCTGCCTCAGACATTGGACACTTAGTAGCTGTGTGACCCCGGGCAAGTCACTTAACCCTCATTGCCCAACAAATAAATAAAATGCTATATAAATGCTTATTATTATGATAATGGAATCCCCAATAGTTCACTATAGACATTATAAGAGAGTGTCTCCATTTGTATTTATATAAAACATATCCTCATCTAGTGATCCTCTGTAATGTATAGATATCATTAAAATAAAATATTGATACATATTTAGACTCTGCTATTGTTACTGAGTATTTTAACCTTTAAAAATAAGTATCTTGGGGGCAGCTAGGTGGCACAGTGGATAGTGCACTGGCCCTGGATTCAAGAGTACCTGAGTTCAAATCTGGCCTCAGACACTTGACACTTACTAGCTGTGTGACCCTGGGGAAGTCACTTAAGCCCCGTAGCCCCGCCAAAAAAAAAAAAAAAATCTTCAAAAGCATTTTTCTTTTTAAATAGGTAAAGGACCATAATTGAAACAACTATAAAGATTTATTCTAAATCTAAGTATAAATGAAGTATTGAACTATTTGTTTTTCTAGGTAATTGTTTAACCCTCCTCATCTATTTATCAGCACAGGTGAGGTGTGTTTTCATATACAGGTTTTCCCCAACATCTTAGAACAATTTTAGTTTTAACAGCTTATAAAATAGCATTAAGCCTTTTGGGAAAACCTATATGTAAAAAGTTGTTTTGTTAAAAATAATTCATATCTAAGGTTCCAAATATATGACCCGTTGACAAAATCTAAGCCCAATTATACAAGTCGTTTATTATCACAAAGACACAATTTAAAATCAAATATCAGGAGATGCCAAAGTGCTTCAGTAAGCAAATTTACTTGTATCCATGATTTCTACCATCCCATTAGATAAATTACTTTATTATATGTCTTGCATAATTGATTTAAAAGTCTCCTACTAGTCAATCATTCTGTACTGCTAATTGTCATTATTTTGAGATTACTTGAGGTAATTATAACAAAAGTACATTCAGTTTATAGAATACACTTCACCCAGGATATAAAGTTTTCAACAAATAAATTGTCATTACTATTGCCATTGTTATGTGTTGGGAGTGGATCGTTTTCCTTTTACTAAGCATCTTATATTTGGTCTTCCTAATTATACCTTTAAGTGTACTGTAATAACTGGTATATCAGAAGTGCTATGTCCAACTTATAGGTTCATTGATAAGGTAATTGTCAACAAGCAAGCTAACAACTAACATGGGCTTAGGACACATCATCACATTTGTCACCTGGATTGGATACCATCCAGAAGTCCTCTCAGAAGAAAAAAAAAGAATAAAATCAATCAGAATTTCATAGGATTGTAGTTATAGAACTGGTAAGGAATAACTTAAGAGCTTGTCTAGTCCAACCCCATCGTTTTACAGGAGAGGAAAACAAGGCCCATAGAGGTTAAGTGGTCTGACCAAAGCCATTCAGGTAATCAATGACAGCATTTTAACCCAGGCCTTTGGGCTCTGTTATGGACTTCTCCACAAAAAAATTACCAATATATAAAATTTCTGCTGGAATAAATACCTTTGGTATTCTAAAAGCTAATTTTACTTAGCAACAGGCATTATACAGGCTATGATAAAAATTATTAGTATAAATAACATTATTTTTGCATTAAGAAGTCTACAAGTATTTGAATGTCAAAAGCATTATTATATTTCTCTCTACTTTCTAGGATGTAACATGACTTTTAAGCTGGAGGCTGTTGGTATACTATACTGTGGCCCAGCTGATATATTCCTTTCAGCTGTCTTCAAGATTTATACTGATCACCAATGTCAACTATACCATGAAATGTAAAGCATTCATCACTAAAATGGACAAGATGAAAAGATTAGCCATACAATGCTGCCCAAAGATATGGTCTGTATTGTGAGGTTTTCTCACAGATTGATGGGGCTCATATTTCAATACTTCAGAGTTGTGTAAATTCAGCAGCGTAGTCACTCCTTCCACCCAAGTTGATCTAAATTCCTCTATGTGTTAATAGAGTCTTTGTGAATTGCTGCATCCCAAGTAATTATTTTCCAGTGGCCAGTCGTTTAGTGAATAGCATCTCTGAGCTTACCCATGATGGTCCTCTGACTGGCAGACATATAATATTTTGCCAGAACTATACTCAGAATTTTCCTCTTTCAAGGACTTGCCAGAGCTTACAATGGCATAATATTCAAGATGCCTCCTGAATGTTGATGCATTAGTAAGTACAAAGTGCTCATGTTTTCATTTTACCACTATATTGAATAATTAGCCTTTCTCAAGCTATTAACTACTTACCCACTCCTCAAATGTAGAAATTTTCACTTTGGCCACCTTTTAGAAGCTTTAAAAAGCAAACATATTGCTTACTTGCCAGAAAAATTAAAACTTACCGAGTGAAGTATTTTTTTTACAGAGATTCCTATTTGCAACTGTAGGGAGTGAGGAAAAATATCCAACTTATACTTATAAATTCTTTTTCTCAGTTAGGAGGAACAGTGGAGAGAGAATAGGCCTGAAGTCAGGAAGACTTATCTTCCTGAGTTCAAATCTGGCCTCAGACACTTGACACTTACTAGCTGTGTGACCCTGGCCAAGTCACTTAACCCCAATTGCATCACCAAAAAAATTTAAAAAATAAAATAAAATGTGCACATGTGTAACAAAATCTTGTCTATCATCTTATAGTATCTATTGCCATAAAAATCTATATATCATTTCCTTTATTGTGGTACTTTAATGTGTATTGAGCTTCCATTCTGGCATACCATCTCAGATGCATTTATACTCCATGGGCTCAAAGGTCTAGAGCTGAGGGAACACTCAGAAGCCATCTAGTCCTGCTTTTAAGGGCATGAAAAATGATTGTAATACAAAACTAAAAATGAACATTTACAACTCATTTTAAAGATTAGACTTTCTTAAAGGTTTTTATGAGATAGATTTCTAGAAACATCCCATTCCCTTTGAAAGAAGTCAAGGTAACAACAGTACTGCCAAGGTAATCTCAGCACTTTGATTTGTATATCTGGTGGGGGGCGGGGAGGAGCATGCCTTTTCTATGGGCAGTGTAAAATGTACCATATTAAAGTGAAGTGGCTTTTCAATTCTTTAAATGTGGTCTTTCTCACAAACCGTCAAAATGTTATTGATAAAAGCATACTATGTAGGGATTTTGTTTTTCTTTTCTGACTTAACCCAATTTTCCTACATGAATTAGTTTAACTGTCATTATGGAGACACACAGTCAGTTTGAATAGTTATTCTCTCAATAAGACAATGAAAAGGGGGCTGAATTAATTTACCATTGTTCAGTGGTTCTTTTGGTGGAGCATACATGGAAATATTTCTTAGCTACCAAGAGCTTGATTATGTGACATTATCAAACTCTCTTTCTCTCCTACTCTTTGCTACTGAAACAATAATACGCTATATCCATCAGTGACCAGCAGTAAAGATATTATTACTACTTAGGGGAGATTTCAATACCATGTTGAAGAGAACTGTTCTGTGTAATAAGTAGATATTTCATTTTTTAATGTAAGGAAAAAAATGTCTAAAATCCATAGATAAGAAGAATCAAAACATCATGAAAATCTTATAAAGAATAAATAAATTTGGGGCAGCTAGGTGGTGCAGTGGATAAAGCAATGGCCCTGGATTCAGGAAGACCTGAGTTCAAATCTGGCCCCATACACTTGACACTAGCTGTGTGACCCTGGGCAAGTCACTTAACCCTCAATGGTGAAGAAGAAGAAAAAATTTATTCAGATACTTGGTTCTTGAGGCATCACTTCCACATTTTGCAATTCAGTAACATGTAATTTTGTTGCATCATCACCAACCATAAAGGCCAAAGATATAACTTTTTATTCTGAAGACATATAGATTTTCTGTGAGAGATAAGCTTTTTCATGTATCAAAATACAATGGTGTCCAAAGTATTTTCTTAAACTAATAATTATTTTACCATTGCCTCTCCTACTTTGGGGTTTTTCTTTTTCTTTTTCTTTTTCTTTTTTTGCGGGGCAATGAGGGTAAAGTGACTTGCCCAGGGTCACACAACTAGTAAGTGTCAAGTGTCTGAGGTCACATTTGAACTCAGGTCCTCCTGAATCCAAAGCTGGTGCTTTATCCACTGCACCACCTAGCTGCCTCCTCCTACTTTTAATATATTATAAAATCTTTTTCAAATTATATTTTAGTAAACATTAAGTTGTCAAAACTAGGTGTTAAAATATGCAGAACACAATTACATTTTGATACTTAATGACATTTAAATACAATATGCCATTTATTCCTCATAATAACCCCATGAACTAAGAAATATTATTCCATTTTAACAGATGAGGAATCGAAACTGGGAGAAGTTAAATGACTTGCTCAGGGTCACACAGATAAAAACTATCTTAGATAAGATTTGAATCTCTGTCTTTCTGAATCCAAGTCCAGGGCTTTTAGGCCATGAATTTCTGGTTTTATTTTTTGAGTAGTCCATACATGGATATAAGTATATTGGAAGTATACAGAAATTTTCCATCATTAAATGTTTTTAAAATAGCTTGTATTAAGTCCTGTGAGTCATTTTTCTTATTCCTCAAAGCATCATCTTTTGCCCCCCCCACAAAGAACTTTGTCAATAAGAGAGAGAAGAAAATGTATTTACTTGACCAAAATCTGTAAAGAGGAAAAATATTGCATATCTATTTGTTTATACTTGATGAACACCCTTCCAATGGGATCAAAATTAGTGATTTATTTGCTTTTTATGCATTCTGTTTTATTCTTTAGATCACCATATTTATGAGTGAATTTCTAAATTATTTTCTTTTCCTCCCTAAATCTATATTAGATCCTTTAACCCAGACATAAGATTACTTTTCAAATTTAGAAGAAATTTCCTGGCTATTTTCTAGAAAAACAAATGTTATGTTACATGCCTATGTATATGTATATGTATATATATATATATATATACCATTTATATCATCTTCCCAAATAGTTGTCCTATTAGTGACATTTGTTTCTTAAGTGCTTTCTGCATCTGTTCATTCTAGGATCCTTTCCTTGGATTACTCTTTTCATTCTGCAGATTTTTTTCTTTTTTAAGGCAAGTCAATAGAAATTTGACCAGTGATTTATTCTTTAACATAATGGAAATAAAGCAGCACACCATAAAGGGAGATATCAGTCACCAACACATATTAAGTAACTACTACACTGTGCCAGGAAAAATTCAGGGTGCAGGGGCTACAAAGCCAAACCTCAAACTGTCCTTGCCCTCACAAAGTTTACATTCTATGTAAAGAAGCAAGATTTACATGTTTAAGCATATGTGAGCAGCTAGGTGGTTCAAATGATAGAGTGCTAGGACCGGAAAGGAGGCCTGAGTTTACATCTAGCCTCAGACAATTTCTAACTGTCTGATTCTGGGTAGGTCACTTAACCTCTGTTTGACTCAGTTTCCTCATATGTAAAAAGATGCAAATAAGAAAGAAAAGAGCATCAATGAAACAGAAAATAAACAGAAGAAATAAGAAACAAATACAGATGGGAAAATAAACAAGAAGGTCAGTTTTGTTGCTATTATGTTAAATTTTATATGCCTTTTAAGAAATATATAATGAAAGTTCACTCTTTTCTATTCTTTATTTATAAAATGTTACTATTTCCTAAGTTCATAATAATATTTTTAAGAAACTCAACCCACATAATATCCTTCCAGTTCATGATAATTATGGTGCCAAAGTACCTTGAGGAAGTAACTTCATAATAACCCCTTTTCCGATCTCCTAATCCAAAACCCATACCCCTTAATCATTGACCAAAAGAGATAAGCATGTTCCAGTGTCTGTTTTTTCTAGTTGTTAAGTTGATTTCTGATCCTTAATCTTTAATAACTGATGTGAATTCTGTTTTGAAATTAGTTATTTAGACCAAATGTCTATAGATATATTCCAAGGGATTTCTGAATTAGATTGGGGAAAAAGTAAATCTTTGATTCACTAGCCTCTAACTTAAATTTAACATTTCCTTTTATTATATATGCAGCCAATGAATATTATTGTGAGAAGGGGTCCAGGACACAAAAAAAGGTTAAGAAGTTCTGTACTTGCAGAAATAAATACAACCAGCTTTCAGGTTATCTATTTAATTAGTTCCAACTGGGCATAATAATCTTTCTCAAATGATTTTCCTTTGAAGTTGACTGATCTTTGAACTGGTTGATTAACCAGATTGACTGGGGCAGGCATTTGTGCCAGGGTTCTTCTGGCTGCAAACCACTGGGTAAAGAAATAGAAACTTAATGTACTGTCCGGATTTATCTTAATTATCGAATGATATAGAGACTGAACTAAAACTTCCATCATTTCTTCATAACACCCAGCACTTTCCTCCAGTCTTTGTTGACACATATCGACTCTTGTCAAATGAGAGTTAGCTCATGCTGTGTTTCTTACATAATCCTGTTGAATTTCTATCCAGCCAATCTCACCTTGACTGTTCCCTAGTGTTTTTTTGTTTTTTTGTTTTTTTTTAGTGAGGCAATTGGGGTTAAGTGACTTGCCCAGGGTCACACAACTAGTAAGTGTTAAGTGTCTGAGGCCGGATTTGAACTCAGGTACTCCTGACTCCAGGGCAGGTGCTCTATCCACTGTGCCACCTAGCTGCCCCTCCCTAGTGTTTTTAATGTATTCTTTTTCAAGTTAGTTTAACATAGTGAGGTTGCTATTTTATGAATATTTTTAACCTCTCTCATTCCCTCTTTGATAACTTGCAAGTAATCTTTCATGTTTCCTTAGTGACAAGTCTCTTCATTCAATGAGTTCTACATACTACAGTATTTATTCCATCAATAATTTTTGAACTTTTGTGTTGGTCACCAACTGGTGACAGAAACATTCTGCCATATTCACACTTTTTTAATCTCAGATACAACAATCATCATCAAACAGATGCACCAACCCCCAGAAAACCTCTCAGGGACTCAGTTCGCCTCAGGTAGAACATTCCTTTTCTACAAAAAGTTTATTAGTAGTTAAAATATGTGTGTGTAATCTATAAAACCGCCCCTCCCATACCAAAACACTCCTAAATGTCTCAAGAGAGATCAGTATTACTAATTCATGAAAATAGCTTCATTTTGTCTTGAAGTTTAACCTGTTCTTGTTATATTTTAACTGTTATGCCTCTTAAAAAGTTTGTAATTTTTTATTTGCCATAAACTACATTAAAATATATTTCCCTACAGCAAATGAAAAGCATCATGGTATGGTGGAAAGCATTCTGGTTTCAAAGTAGATGACTTGGTTTCAACTCCTGACACTGCCTCTTCATACCTGTGCAACACTTATCTTCTCTGTCCTTCAGTTTTCTCATCAATGCAGTAGGAATTTTGAAGGATATAATTTCCAAGGTGCCTTCTTCTTCTTTTTTTTTTCTCGCTGCAGCAGGGCCAAGAGAAGCACCTGGGTCTAGCGACTCTCCGGCCATTTCTTTCTTTTTTTTTTTTTTACGAGATATTTTATTTTTTCCATTACATGTAAAGCTAGTTCTCAACTTTTGTTTATACATGCTTTACAATTTCAGATTTTTCTCCCTCCCTCCCCTCCCTCCCCCCTCCCCTAGACAGCAGGTAATCTGATATAGGTTATATCTATATATCTCTATACATATACATATAGATATAGATATATACACACACATATATATACCCATAATAACATTAATCCTATTTCTGCATTAATCCTGTTACAAGAGAAAGAATCAGAGCAGTGATGCAAAACCTCAAAATAGAAAAAAAAAAACACAACAGCTCCAAGGTGCCTTCTAACCTTATATCCATGAGCCTATGGAAATATTTCATCATGGAATTCAGACATATTAGTACAAACCCAAATAGGTAGATCACATTCTTCCATAAGAAGCATTTTAAGACACTGGTATTAAAATGCAAGAAAGATAATATCATTTCTCTTCCTTATCATAAAGGTCTATGAAGGACCCAGGGACACCTGGGTTAGAGAAGGTTCGCCTCAGCTACCAAGTTTGAAGCCTGAAATTCCAAACATGGGTAAAAGTAAAGTGAAAGAGGATACTTCATGGAGGTCACTTTAATTTTTCACTAGTTATTACTCTAGATTTTCTTTCTTTCTTCACCTCCTGCTCCTCCTGACCTGTGAATACAACCTAAGTATCCTACTATCCTATTTCTTTGCTTCTGTTCCTGGGCTACAGAGTATCACTGTAGATAGTAATGATATTTGACCAATACAATAAATTCACGTTTCTAACCTTGCCTGGATTCTTGCTGCTTACCAAGTACCCTTCTACTGCTTCATTCCCCACTATGTCTATTCCAAATCTTTTCTTCTTTCCTCTAATTATTACCTACTTACCTACCTTCCAAGCTTAAAGCACATGACCCAGCCCACTACTTTATTGAATAGATTGAGGCTAGTTGGCACAAAATCCTTCACATCTACTTAATCCTCAATTCCTCTAACCCTCTCACCATCACTACTGTTTCATCTCTTCTCCACCAGTCTTTCTATCCCATTTAGAAGACAAAAATCAGTGACTCACTAAAGTTAATACTTCTCTCTTGTGCATCTTCAATCTCCCCCATTTGGCTCTTTCTAATTTCCTTTCAAAAATGATAAGTTCTCAATTTCAAAAGCTTTTCCTTGCCCCTCCTAGCTGAGACAGTTAACATCACATCCCTCTCAGAGGTAAACTTCTTAACAAAATTGTCCATCAGTGTTGTTACCTTTGCACAACGGACTCCTTGAGCATTCTCTTTTAATCAGATATTTATGCCAATCATTTTTCTAAAACTTTCTCTTAAAGGTCACCAATGATCTTATAATCACCAAATCCTAGGTTCTTTTTTTCCTTCAGGTTTCATCCACTTTTACCTTCCTGAAGTTTTCTACACGGTAAACCAGCCCTTCTCTGAATGTTTATTCCTTCTTTGGTTTTAGAGACATTACATTAAACTCTCCAGGGTCTTCTTCCTCTCTCTTATAGCTAGATATTTGGTCTCCTTAACCAGGGAAGGAGTGTGATACAGTAGAAAAACTGCTGTATCTGGCATTAGGGGAACTGGGTTCACATCCCCAGTTTTGCTACTCATGTCTATGTGACTGAAGGCAAGTTATTTAACTTCTCAATGCCTCAGTTTTCTCATTTGTAAAATGAAGGGTTGATTTCTGTGGTTCCTACTCTAAATCCATGAATCCTCATGTCCTTCCAATCTCTTAATATGGGTGCTACTCAAAGATCTTTTAATGTTCCTCTCCTTTTCTTGTCCTACTCCCCCTCTCTTGGCAATCTCAGTCATTTATGTGGCAATCTCATTAAACTACTATATCTATGCAGATGTCTTGAGCTAAAGTCTTGAGCTCTCTTCTAAGCTTTACATTTCCATTCTCAAGTCTTCGAAAGACATCCCAGCTGGATGCCCACTGGAAGATAAATCCAATCTCTCCAAAATGTAGTTCTTTATCTTTCCCTCCATACTTGCTCTTCTTCATGACTTCACTATTTCTACCTGTAGTACCGCCATCTTTTTTATATCCTATATTCATATTTTCAGGGTTATGTTTGAATCTACCTCTTCTTTTATTTCTTTTACCTTATCATTTATCAGCAATTTCTTGTCTATTCTCTGTCCTTGACATTTTAAAAATCCACCCTGTCTCTTCATTTGCAGTAGCATATATTTTCATTACCACGATCTGAAATAGTGCAATCACTTCTTCCCACTCCCATTTTTCTCCATATTTTAATCTATCTTTCACACTTTTCCCAGAATAATCCCACTTATGTATAGATCTATTCATGTCACACCTGTGCTCAAAAATATTTCAAGGGCTCCTTGTCACCTATGAGTAAAACACAAACTTCTCTGCTTGTCATTCAAGCCCAATTTGAACTGGACAATTGCCCTCTAACCTTGTTCTCTTTTTCATATTGATCCCTTCCCAGAAATTTATGGGCCAGCCAAACTACATTATTCTTTTTCCTTGAATAAGCACTGAACCTTCCTAACTTGGTGACTTTGCAGGTCAGGCTGTTTCCTATACCAGGCATGTTTTCTGTCTCTCTATTTGTGAAAGCCCAAATTAAATGCCATCTTCTCCATAGAGAGAATGGTTCCTAATGGTAACAATACCTTAACCCCACCCCATCCAGGCCTCTGATCTCATATCTGAAGCTGAATAATGTTAAGGATAGTGGTAAGGGAAAGCTTGTAAAGTATTCCTCTGCCCCCCATTTTAACAGTAGGGGCCTTTTTGCTAGTATCTTTTTTTTTTTAAGTGAGGCAATTGGGGTTAAGTGACTTGCCCAAGGTCAAACAGCTAGTAAGTGTTAAGTGTCTGAGGCTGAATTTGAACTCAGGTACTCCTGATTCCAGGGCCAGTGCTCTATCCACTGTGCCACCTAGCTGCCCCGCTAGTATCTTCTAAAGGCAGTTCTAAAAAAAAAGAACTACTTAAATGTTTTGAACAATGGTAATATCATTGGAAGAAGTGTTTAGCCTTTTAAGGTGGTGACTTAAAAGAACAGTCATCGTGTTTCTATAAGAACTTGCACACATTTTCAAAGTTAAAATTCATCGTTTTATACTCAGGTATTTCATATAGGTTTATTATACCAGTTTATGACCTTGATAGAATGTAAGCTCTTTAGGAGCATTATTTCTTTTTTGTCTTACTATTCCCAGTACCTAGATCAGTGCTGGGCATGTAGTAAGTCTATAATAAATGTTTAGTTAATTGTTTGCCTCACCTGCCTATTGTCAACATATGCAAAAATAGGCAAAAATATTTGTTGACAAAAGGGATCTTAGAGACCATCAAATCTAGACCCCTTATAAGGAGAAACTAAGACCCAGATAGGATAGATATCTTGCTTAGGATCACACAGCTATAAAGTGTCTGAGGCAGGATTCAAGTTCTGGTCTTTCTGACTCTAAATTAAGTGTTCAATATACCATGGAACTCGCTGGTATATCAAAAAACTGGAGAGATAGGTTCTGAAGAGTCACTGAACTCAAAACATGAATTATGTCTAAAGATATTCTGAAATAAAAATTTCAGAATATTATTTCAATGTATCATTGATATTTTATGAAACTAAAAGTGCTAAGGCTATGAGCATAATAAATAACAAAAAAGGGCTTATATTAGGTGATGCCTTCAATAATCAGATCTGATATTTATGAATGGTATCTTGGAAGGTAGGTTGGGACATTAATCTTAATCAGAGAATCAATTAAATAGTCAACAAGGATGCACCTGCCATATGTCAGGCACTATGCTAAGTGCTGGGGATATAAAAAAGGGTGAAATAAAAAATCATTCTAGTACCTGAATGCAATGAGCTTATGGTCTAATGAGGAAGATAAATACAAAAAAAAATGTACAAGTTATTTACAAGATAAATTGGAAATAATCAATAGAGGGAAGACACCTGCATTAAAGGGGGGGGACAGTTAGGAAAGGCTTCTTTTAGAAGGTGAGATTTTAGCTAGAACTCAAAGAAAGCCAAGGAGTCCATGAGAAAGAGAGGAAGAAGAAGAGAATTACAGGCATGGAGGACATCTAGCAAAGATGCCCAGAGTTAGGATGAATATCTTGTCCTAGGAACCAAAAGGAGACCAGTGTCATGGAATACTCTACCTGGAGTGGAGTGAGTACATGGAGAAGGGACAGGGGGAGGAGAAGGTTAGTAATAAGGGTTAGTCATAAGAAGACTGGAAAAGTTGTAAGGGAGCAGGTTATAAAGGGTTTTGAATGTCAAACAGGATTTTATATTTGATGCTGGAGGTGATAGGTAACCACTGGAGTCTATAAAACTGGAGGGGAAAGAGTGAAATGCTCAGATATGTGCTTTAATAAAATCAATTTCATGTTTTGTATGACTTGCACAATGACATGCATAATTGATATATTGCTTGACTTCTCAAGAGATGAGGGAGGGGTGGGAAGGAAGAAGAAAATTTGGAACTGAAAATTTTTAAATATCAATGTCAAAAACATTTAAATGTAATTGGGAAATATTTAATGAAATAAATAAAAATATTTTTAAAAAGAAAATAGGAAAGAAAGAGAATCAGTTTTATGGCTAAGTAGAAGAAGCAAGGAGACCAACTAGTCATTCAATTAATCACTTGGCAAGCATTAAGTGCTTACTATGTACCAGGCACTGTGCTAAGACCTGGGGATACAAAAACGGCAAAAGTCCTGACCCTCAATGAACTCATAATCTAATGTGGGAGACAAGTAAAAAATTACATTAAAAAAACTACATACAAGATAAATAGGAAATAGATAAAAGAAGGAGTGCAATAAAATTCAGAGGAATTTGGAAAGGCTTTCTATAGAAGAAAGGTTCTTGAAGGAAACCAGAGAAGCCAAGAAGCAGAGATGAGGGAGGGAGGTTACAGCCAAAATGCTTTTTCAGTAGTCCAGGAATAAGGTGATAAGAACCTGGATCATGGTACCAACAATGTCTGAGAGAGGAAAAAACCAAACCAACAAACAAACCTAGATAAGAGATGTTATTAGGTAAAAACAATAAGACGTGGCAGCAAGAATGAAAGTAGAAGAAAGAGAAGAAGCATTTATTCAATTCTTAGTAAGTGCTAAGCACTGTATAAACAATATCTCATTTCATCCTCCCAACAATCCTAAGAGGTAGGTGCTTTAATTTTGCACGTTTTGCAAAAGAGTGAACTGATTTAAAGAAAGATTAAGGGACTTGCCCCAGAGTCTTATACCCAGTAAATTTCTGAGTTCTAACTGGATCAATTATTTAGCCTCCCTCTCCCTCCCTCCCTCTCTCCCTCTCTCCCTCTCTCCCTCTCTCTCTCTCTCTCTCTCTCTCTCTCTCTCTTACACATACACACACACACACACACACACACTCCACTTTGTGTTATCTCTAAGAGTTGTGTTGTCAAAACCCCCAAATTAAAGTTGTTTCAGCTTTTTATTTTATTTAGTGGACTATTTCGGTATTCTCAAAAGAAATACTTTAGGGATACTTATATCTATTTTTTTTTGGAGTCTAATCAATAAGAAAAATTGAAAAACACTTGACACACCCACCTATTTTTGTGGCAATTATTGAAACAATTCTAAAATAAAGTTTTCTACAACAGAAGTGTTCCTGAAAAGTTGTGACTAAATGAATTTTTATAATTTGAATTTTGTTTTATATGTATAAGGGAAGTTCACTACCTAAGGGACCCTAATTTAAATTCTCTCATAAAGCAAAGAACCCTTTTGTAAAATGAATATTTATATAGCTCATATTTACATTTAATCCATAAATTTATTTGTTAGTATCTTTATATGCTGTGAATACTAGGTAATAACTGTAGTTGTTTGCCCTTCGTTCTTGAACTGGGCCATGATATCAGGAGGTGATGTCATGCTTTGCAGTGAATTTTATTTAAGTGAGGGAGGACTGTGCAAAGTCACCAGTCTCACTCTCTCCTTCAAGGCAAGTAAGGTAATAATATTGACTTTTCAAAAACATAACAGAACTTATAACAGCTTACAGATAGATTGTACTTTTTGGGGGGGGAGGCAATTGGGGTTAAGTGACTTGCCCAGCTAGTAAGCGGTCAAGTGTCTGAGGTCAAATTTGAACTCAGATCCTCCTGACTCAAGAGCTGGTGCTCTATTCACTGTGCCACCTAGCTACCCCTGATAGATTGTACTTTTAGGGTTGTTGTTGTTGTTGAGTCATTTCAGTTGTGTCCAATTCTTTTTTTTTTTAGTAGGGCAATGAGGGTAAAGTGACTTGCCCAGGGTCACACAGCTAGTAAGTGTCAAGTGTCTGAGGCCTGATTTGAACTCAGGTACTCCTGAATCCAGGGCCCATGCATTATCCACTGTGCCACCTAGCTGCCCCCAGCTGTGTCCAATTCTTTATGCTTCCTTTTGGGATTTTCTTGACAAAGATACTGGAATGTTTCACCATTTCCTTCTCCAGTTCATTTTACAGATGAGGAAACTGAGCCAAACAGGATTAAATGACTTACCCCGGATCACATAGCTAGTAAATGTCTGAGGCCAGATTTGAACTAAAGATGAGTCTAATCACTATGCCACCTAGTTGTCCCTTTAAGTCTTGCAAAGAGCTTTATATACATTAATTTATTTAATCCTCACAATAATCTTGTAAAGTAGACACTATCATTCTTCCCCATCTACAGATAAGGAAACTGATGCTTAGGGAACTCAAGTCATTTGTCCAAGGTAATACATCTAGAAAGTCTCTTAGAAGAGATTGGAACCCAAGTCTTCATGGCTCTATATCTGATACTCTTTTCATGTGCCAAATAAGCACTATATTTATACACTGATTGAGAGCAGATCCCTTCAAAGTCATTACCTCAGGAGGCTATTTGTTTATTTTTATTATCATTTTTCACCTTCCTCCCACCCCATGACCTCTCTTCTGCATCTGTTGATATTCTTTTCTAGATTTTCTTCCTGAAGACCCATTTTAGGAGACTTATCCTCTACGATACCTTCCCTGATCTCTTTTCCTCTATCAGTATCTTAGTCCACTATACTTGACATGTTCTGCATATTTGTTACTTACAAGTGGTGTATGAAGCACTGAACTTAAAACCATGTAGATCTGGGTTCAAATCCTACCTAAGATTAGCTATACTAAACTCCTTGAAGGTAAGGATAGTGTCATTTTTTCTTCAGCTTTGTATCAACAGTGCCTAATAAAATACCTTGCACATAGTAGGTGCTTAAGAAATATTTGTTGAGTTGAAGATTTCATTATAGAGAGAAACTTCTGTGCAAACAATTCATAGGAGTCCAAGGAAACAGGTTCTTTTAAATTTGACTTGATGTCATTTAGATTTAGAATTCAAGGTACATGGAGCTATGAGAATGCCAAGATATTAGTAGAGAAAGTTTTTATTTAATATTTGAAAAAAGCAAGGCAATGAGCCTGTGAGTCTATTCCATTCTGGGGGTTTCTGAGGAGTATTCTTGCACTCTGGATTAATGAGGACCAGAAGACAATGCCTTCCTACCTAAGACCATGCAACTAGTATGGCCCTAAAGGATCACTGTGCAATGTTTTGTTGGCTCATGGAACATGAAGGCATTTGCCTGGGGATTAAAGGGCAGAAACATTTAAGAAATAAAGTAGAAGAGAACAACTTCATCCAGTCAGTCTGTCAATCTTTTTTTTGTTTTTTGGTTTTTTTGCAGGCTAATTGGGGTTGAGTGACTTGCCCAGGGTCACACAGCTAGTAAATGTCAAGTGTCTGAGGCCGGATTTGAACTCAGGTACTCCTGAATCCAGAGCCAGTGCTTTATCCACTGCACCACCTAGCTGCCCCTGTCAATCTTTTTATACTTTGGGGAGGGGGGAAGGTTATCCTCTCTCTTGAGGATAAAGGAATCTTTGAAAAAGGACTCCTCAGGTATTTAAACATTTTGTTACTGTTGCTCAGTTGTGTCTGAATCTTCATGACCCCATTTGAGTTTGGAGATTTCTTGGCAAAGATACTAGAGTGGTTGGACCATTTCCTTTTCCAGCTCATTTTAAAGATGAGGAAACTGAGGCAAATAGGATACCATAAGACTTTCCCAGGGTCACATAGCTAATAAGTGACTGAGACCTGAGGCTATATGTTTAGTCCATTACTGCTACTGTGGCTCACAATATTTTGAAAATCCTTTGGTTCATATTTTTCATATATATCATGAGATATATATGTTCTTATTTTCTTTGATTTTTCAAAGTCATCTTATTTTACATTATACCACTGATTTATTATCTACTAAATGAAAGCAAATCAACAAATATTTACTGAGTGCATACTATATGCAAAGCACTGTGCCAGGGGCAGCTAGGTGGCGCAGGGGATAGAGCACAGGCCCTGGAGTCAGGAGTACCTGAGTTCAAATCCAGCCTCAGACACCTAACACTTACTAGCTATGTGACCCTGGGCAAGTCTCTTAACCCCAATTGCCTCACACACACACACACACAAAAAGCACTGTGCTAGGTACTGTGGGAAACACAAAGAGTTATAAGAAAGAGTATCTGTTCTTATAAAATTTGTAATTTCATTGAAGTGATAAGATATACATGATAAATAAAAATACAACATATAATCAAGGATAAAAATAAATAATATGGTTAAGCATTTGAGGGTTTTAATATGTCAAAACCAATGATCTTCAGTACCAATGATTTTTTTAGGGAACTTATTTTAAGCCTTTTGTCAAACTCAATTCATAGTTATGTCAACACAAAAATGGTAGTGCCCAGGAGTGCATTGGTAAATGTTTAAGAATCAACTCTCAAAAAAAAGTAGTATATACAACACATTCTTAAGGTAAATCTGCAGTATTGACATTTTCTCCATCACTTCCTTAAGTCTGATACAAGTGGTATCAAACTCAAATAGAAATGGGGGCAGAGTGTACTAACCATACATAAAGGGGCAGCTAGGCCTGGAGTCAGGAAGATCTGAGTTAAAATCTGGTCTCTGATACTTACTAGCTCTGTGACCCTGGACAAATAATTTAACCCCTATTTTCCTCAGTTCTTCATCACTAAAATGGGAATACACTAGAAGGAAATGGCAAACCACTCCAGTATCTTTGCAAAGAAAAGCCTATGGACAATGTCCACAGGGTCATGACGAGTCAGATATGACTGCATAAATGAACAACAATAAACCATACAGAAAGATCCCTGCAAATTATTTATTGACTTAAAAATCCACATATTAATATTATGTGTTTTGTTATATTTTTTGTTCTGTTAAATATTTTCCAATTACATTTTAATCCGGTTCAGACCACACTAGAGACTGTTGTGGGCTGCACATATGAATAATCTGGTCTAAATCATCAAGAAGGCAATAAATCAAGCCCTGATTTTTAATGTTTGCCAATTTCCAAGATGTAAATGCTGATGTTGAAAATTTAAGAATTTTAAAATAACCTGAATACTTAAAGCTGGCTCTGGCACACTCCTAGACTAATGCCTGAATTCCTACTATATATTATCCCATACTTTGCGCAGTTGACAAAGGTGCCTTTTAGTTGTAGCTTAAGCCCAACAGAGAAATTTTCTTCATGAATTGGAAACTGAAGCAGAGAAGTAATGTATAGATTTCTACTCTATTCAAAAATATATTTTTTATTAACAAAGAAGCACATAATTAATGTCCTACTTACAAGCAAAATAGCAGCTCAGAACAAGAAGGGATAAAAGAAACAGGAACTTCAAACTAAAATTAAGTATACTTTTCACTAAATAACATAATACATGTAAAGTGCTTTGCACAGTGCCTGGCACATAGTAGGCACTTAATAAATGCCTGTTTGCCTTCTTCCCCTGTAGAGGTAGCTAGGTAGTAAAATGGATAGAGCACTAGACCTGAAAACAAGAAGATCTGAGTTCAAATTCAGCCTCAGCTATGTACTAGCTCCATGACCTTGGGTAAGTCACAATTTTATTTGCATTTCCTTGGTTTCCTCATCTATAAAATGGGGATAATATTGGCAACCTACCTCTCAGCATCGTTTGAAAATTCAATGAGCTAACACCTATAAAATACTTTCCAAATCTTAAAGTGCTACATAAATGTTAGCTAGTATTATTATTAGCTTTATGCCTCCAGGTATTACAATACTATTCTGATACTTCAACATAGTTTAGTGGTGACTCTAAATTATTAAAGACAATAACATATTAGTATGATCTCTGACAGGTTCTAAGAGGTACAATGATTCTGAGAAGAAATCTAGCAAGAGATTATCTGTTTGTAATTCAAGGACCAGCTTGGCTAGCTAAGTGCAGAAAAGATCATTGCCAGGTGGGCCAGAGGGTCATGAATTCCTGAGCCACAGCCACTCTTACATATAATCTTGTAATGTATATAGAAATTGGGACATGTATCAATGGAGGGAGTACCCATACCACAAAATCTATCATACAATAGTATTCCTAATATTTTTTTCTTTGTCACCTTCAGAGATTCTCCCAAGACATTTTAATGACTTCTGAAACTATCTGTTGTATCCTGTTACCAGGGGTTATTCAAAAGAAATGTATTACTGTCAGCAACTCCCAATTACACTGTCCACATATGATTTTCTTTTAATTTCTCTTCAAAAACCATAATTAGCCTGCCCATCAGAGCTCCAAACTGCTAGATTTTATCTCATAACTTTGAGCTGTCTCAAAATTGAGATATACAACATCCCTGAAGCCACAACTTATTTCCTAAAGGAGGTATACTCCCCTTTCTTCTAAACCTTTAAAAAAAGGTACTCAGGGGCAGATTAGTGGTGCAGTGGATAAAGCACTGGCCCTGGATTCAGGAGGACCTGAGTTCAAATCCGGCCTCAGACACTTGACACTTCTAGCTGTGTGACCCTGGGCAAGTCACTTAACTCCAATCGCCTCACCAAAAAAAAAGTACTCAAAACAAAACATGCTGTATAAGCAAGACTATATGTTGTTCTTCATAGAATTCAATATATTTTACTTTTTAAGTGAAAAAAATCAAAACATTCATGTTGCAAATATGCATGATACGCATAGATTTCCTTGCTTCAGACAATAGAATTCTGAAGTTTATATATGAGTTTGATTTGAGCCCAATATATTCAACAAAAAAGGGACTCATGGTGTGACTTCTTGGGCAGCTTATTTTATATATAAACATTTGCAAATGCTGCTTTGAATGCCTGCCCATATAGCAGTTCTAAACTCATGTCATTTTAAGAATTTTTACATCAACATAGAAATGACACAAATTTTTCAGCTGTGAATCATAAGTTTTCAATAAATATTTGATTGATTAATTGATTTGTGATTGAAGAGCTCACTGGTTCTTTACAAGAAGCATTCAGTATAATATGCTTAATCTAACCAAATCATATGATTACTTTTTTTCTGACACATAGAAAATTCAGGCATGTTTTCAGACATGGGCTGCCTCTCTTCATTATACAAGTTCAATTAAATTAATTCATTCAGAATGAAGATTAATTATTACTCAGGTAGTTTTTCTGTAATATAGATCTAACTAGGTTATCCCTTTATTCAACAAATTCCAGTGGTTCCCTACTGCTTTCAAGATCAAATATAAAATCATCTGTTTGGTATTTGAAGTTCTTCATGACCCAGCCTTTCCCTCCATCTTCAGTCTTCTTATATATTAGATGAATTTCGTTCTTTAGTCATATTGAACTAATTGCTGTTTTGCACAAGTGATGTCTTATTTCCCATCTCTGGGCCTTTGTACTGGCTATCCCCTTCACCCCTCTTGAAATTTCTTGTTTCTTCAAGACTCAGTTCTGGCCAAGTTTTAGAAAAACCTGAGAAGACTTGCATGAACTGATGCACAGTGAAGTGAGCAGAGCCAGGAGGATAATTTATACTGCAATCTGTACCCTAAATCCACAGGCTCTTTATTGTGATTCATCATGAGTCCTTTGGAATTATTGTCAGTCTTTGTGTCAATCAAAGTTGCTGAACCTTTCAAAGCTGATTGTCTTTTCAATACTGCTATTACTGCATAAATTTTCCTGGTTCTGCTCAATTTACTATGCATCAGTCTGCACAAGTCTTCTCAAGTTTTTCTGAAACCCTCTCCTTCATCTTTTCTTATAGCACAAAAGTAAAGAAAATCAGTTTTGAAAGACTTAGTAACTCAGTGTTATTTGGAATCAATGGATAAAGAGCAGAAGAATAGAGATATTTGATATTTCCTGGTTAAGTAGTTATTGTAGCTAAAACTGTGCTCTCACTTCTGTTTTCAGTAAGTGTGAAGTGAGAAAAAAAATGTTTAGCTATTATTTGGGAAGAGATTCCTTCTTGTTGTTTTTCAGTCAAGTCTGACTTTTTATGACCCCATTTGGGGCTTTCTTGGCAGAGATACTGTAATGATTTGCCATTTCCTTCTCCAGCTCACTTTATAGATGAGGAATTGAGGCAAACAGCGTTAAGTGACTTGCCCAGGTCACATAGCTAGTTCAGATTTGAACTCAGGAAGATGAGTCTTCCTGTCTCCAACCCTGACACTCTTTCCACTGTATCATCTAGCTGCCATAAGGGTCTCTCTGCCATAATGAACCAGAACTGAAGGAAAAGTAAGGTCTAATGACAACATGGAGTTCCCTGGCTTCTATGTATCCTAAGAAATATATAGTAAAAACAGGACTAAAACATATCTCATTCATAAAGAGAATACTATAAACAGGTCCAGGGGATTTCTATTCTACATAATGTACTTTAAAAATACATTTACATCATTAGTTTTCCGGGGCATGTTTCAGTGTTCAATAATTCAGTTGGAAAAATATTTGACCCTGAAGTCATTTGCTTTGATTTCTAGCAGGAAGGTGGACATTCGCAAGCCTCCCCCTGGCAAGCAGAGGCTGAGTTAATATTCAAGAGTGTCACTTTAAAAATATAGATCTCAAAGGAAAAAAGGAAATTTGAAAATGCAGAAATATTCCCTTCTAAGAGCATGTGATACAATTTAAGCTAGAAGGGTTTCTTTAAAAGCACCATAAAAAGAGAAAGGAGGACTTCTTCAGCTAGGTCACCAACCCCCTAAACATACCAAAATCAGAACAGTAATAATGCCACAAATTAGCTTCCCTGAGGAGGAGAGCTCTGATAGTTGCTTTGGTTAAGTGCTGTAATGTGTAGTGAGTAGGATGAATTATTCATGTAATATTTCAACTTACTCTGGGAATTTGTGAAAGACTGGGGAGAAAAACACGACTGTCTTTCAGGTGATGAGATGAGAAAAACACAAATGCTAACTTCAGGTAAATAATGCAAGGCTGAGGGCAACTTGAATTTTATCTAATAACTTTTAAGATTTTCTTTCCCTTCAGAAAAAGCAAGGGAAATATTGTTTTATTAATTTGGGATGAAAAAGATGTTCAGATTATGAGAAGCATTCTTCTAAATTCTCTGAAGTGGGATTTCTCTTCCCTATGCAGAGCTCACGTTTGCCTCGGCTTTCTAGAATATTCAAAATGTTGCTGTTTGGCTCTGTGAAATATTTCCAATAAAACAAGCTGTGCATTACATTTGGGAGTTTAATTCATATTAAGCAATAGGAGCAACCTTTTTAATGTAATAAAAAGTGCCATCGGTACTTAAAAACCAAATTGCCACAGAGCATTCTCCTGAGCACCTTTCCTAGTACAATAACTTCAAGGTTTATTTCCATCATTAAATTTTTCTGTCAAATTGTTTCATAAATTGTTACCAATTGAAAGAAGCAAACTCTGGTTCCACTCCTATTCAGATTGGCTCAGTTTGCTTAGAGAGCTTGGTGAGAGAGGGGAAAAAAGATAATAAAGTATGTATTTATTTGCCCTTTATTTGCAAACTTTCTGACACAAGTGGCTCAAAATGGTCTTTTTGAAGGAATTTATTTCTATGCCATTATTAACATTTAAATAGTCAAAGGCTGGGTTTCACATAGAGAGATTAGTTAGAAGAGAAAGAATACCCTAATCCCTAACTAATCAACATGAATCTAGGGGCAGGGGAAGGAGAGATATTATGTGGAAAGACAAAACGTGTGTACTAACCAGTAATTTTAGGAAGTAGTAAAAATGACAACTCTCTGAAATGATGATTCCATCTGGGCAAGGAAGTTGGACCAAATAATCCCAATTAGTCCAATTTATCTGGGCCAAAAACAAATCTAGATCTGCTTCTGATTCTTATAGTCCGGAGTGGCTTCTGAATCTTAGCTTATATTGGAGAGTAATAAAGTTACAGTTGGCTCCACATGGAGACTAATTGAGGTCCCACTGATGATTCCCTTGGTTTGAGGAACAACCTCCATCAACACAGTTCAGCAACCTTTCTAGAACTTAGTCTCCTGGGAACACTCTGAAATTATGTGACTGGTCCATGATCATATATCTTTTATGACAGACAGGACTTGAACCTAGTTCTTTCCATTGCTCAAGACAATTCTCTACCCACTGCCACATGGATTTCTGGGAACAAGTGTTGTTTTCATCTTTGTTTTTGAATCCCAAGTACCTAGGATGTTACCTGATACATGGTAAGATTTCATAAATCCTGTTGGATTGAACTGAATTGAACTGAATTCAATTCCATTGAAAGATGGCTGTTGTTAGTCACAAAATTGATGTAAAGGATTACATCAAAGAAATGTAGCATCAGATATGCAGTAATATCTTAGGGATACATCTTACCTATAGAAAGTGCTCAGGTCCTAGAGGGTTTATAGAATGATAGCAGTGATAGTAGCACAGAATGGGAAGGGATTGATGAACTACATACAACCTGTACCATTGATGGGAATACCTACTACTGGAAAGAGAAAGTCAGAAATCGTTGGAAGCATAGAAACATAAAAATAACAGGGTAGCATTCTTCTTAAACAGGTGAGTGAGATTCAAAAATAAGTGCCTCATCCAATGTCACATATCTATTATATGGCAATACCAGTACTCTTTCCACTTTTTCATGCTCCCTCATATATGGGTATTCAAAAAAGATCATCCCTACCCAAAATCTGTAGTGTATTTGAGATCTTTCCATTGTAGAAGACAGTTCATGAATGACCATTTTTGAATGGTAGTCAGGATCTTTTTCACTTTTTAAAAATAAACTGAACCTAAGTGAAGGTGATTTAAGGAGAATGTTTTCATTAAATTGATGTTGAGAGGCACATTATGTCAAAATTTGTCAACCCATAGTTTCTTATTAACATTGTGCCCCCATACAGAAAGAACCCCTACTAAAAAAAGGATGTTCTTAACTTGGGGTCTATGAATGTGTGTATGTGTGTGTGTGTGTGTGTGTGTGTGTGTGTACACATACAGAAGGCATACATATAAGTGTATATGTATAAACATAAACATTTGTATATATATATATATATATATACACATTTATATGTGTATGTAAACACACATAAATACAAATATTGTGCTATTGCATGCATTATAACTGCATGATGCTGTGCTGAGCATTTAGTTTTATGCATTTAAAAATATTTTGCTGAGGAGTCCATAGATTTCACCAGATTGCCAGAAGCTTTGAAAGATTTCTATGGACTGATGCAAACTGAACTAGGCAGAACCAGGAAAACAACATATGCAATGAGTACAAAAATGTCAATGAAATAAACAATAAAATAAAACTAAGCCGGAAATTTTGTAATTACAATGGCCAAGGTTGGCCCCCAAAGTAAAGAAAATTCCCCTTCCTTATTTATGGAAGTTTGGAACCCTGGGTGTGGGACACTACATACAAATGAATGCTAGGGGCAGGGAGATGTGTTTGGAAATGAAGGTGATATAAAAACCAAAAGCCATCAATAAAAAATATAAATATTATTTACAAACATCTGAATTCTGAGACTTCTATTTCTGATATTCAAAGAAGCCTAAGGATAAGGGCCCTCAGATATCATTTGAATGACAATCTTTAACACACTCTCCCTTGTCTAATCTAGTTCTCAATTACAAAAGGGCTATAAAGTTGGGAAACAGATTGCTTTTTTAACAATGGGTATTTTTTCTACTGCCAAAGCCCAACAAAAGGTAGCTTGGATGTCAGTAGAGATTCTGGGCTTATATTATGAGGGATAATAGGAAAACACTACCAGACTTAATTGCTGACTGTTTTTCCCAGAATTGTTTCAACAATGCCTAATTCAAGCTGGCACCAAAAATACTGCATTTTTCAAAAGGTTGTGTGTCCTACTGGACTTCATCAATAGCTATTGCTATTATTACTGGTGTTCAGTTCGCTCATTTTATACTAATGTGACCAATTTGAAAATGAAGATAACTTCCTGAGATCCATTTGATAAGTAGAATGCTATATTAGACAGATGTCCCTCCACTCCTCCACTCAATCATCTTTAAGCCACTATCTGCTAATGTGAAAAGCTAGGCTGTGGAATTCAAGCAAATCAAACTTTTATTGTCCTCTTTAAGATACTTTTAGCACTTATTGATGATTCCTATTTGTATTATAACACAGTAAGTATTGTTCTTTCAGTCAAAAATAGTGAATTTCCTAAAAAGATACTATCTCAGGGAAATTATGCTGCTTATCCTTCTTCATCCCTCCACACACCCCTTTTCAAATTTTTTATGTAAGTGAAATCAAATCAACTGATAACAGCTCCCATTTATATAGCACTCTACACAGTATAGAGAGTGCTTTCTTATATAGGAAGTGTAAGTATCAGACTCATTTTATAGATAATGAAATTAAAAGTTTGAGTGGCTTGCCCAAGGTCACACAGGACTTGAATACAAACTTCAACTCAGATACTCTTTCTTCTACACCAAGTTGTAACTATTAAAATGAGATTATGATTAACTTCAAATGGTAAAGGGAGAGTAAGTTATGTTACAAAAGATTTTTAAATAGACATCAAGGTCAGTTGGAAGAATAAGTTAAATAGGAGGAGTTAGCTCCATGACTATCTTGGTGACAGTGAAGAGTAGCATAGACTTAACATATGCAGTTTGATTATGAAGTAGTGAGATGGGTTTCCATAAGAACACATGTCACATATGAACATCAGTCTTACCATGTTTTAACTATACCATAAGTGTGGCCATACACATCCTTCAGCATCAGTTAAGAGAACCACTTCTTGCTCTTTTGCTTTGCTCACCTGAGTAACTATCCAACTTATAGATAATTGATTCCTACAACACTCTGGGTGATAGAGAGGGTAGAAGGGAAGAAACTGATGTACATATAATTCTTCAAATTTGCTACAACTTGGAAACAGTTCTCTCCATAGCATGTCTACCTTAAAGTGTCCCTAGTACTATTTTGTAGGAATTTTATTTAATCTTAAGGGGCCTATTTTAAAAATTAATTTTAAAATATACTCACAATAATTATGTCATCTAAGAAATGTGTGATGGCTAAGAAATGTCTGGGATAAATTCAAGGAATAAACAATGGTCAGCTTATATATGTCATTGGTACCCTCAAAGGGTCAAGAGAACTAGAGAAAGGGCTCTAGTATATTGGAAAAATTCTTGTGGAAAACTCAGGGGATGACATGATTTTATGAACTATGCAGGATTCACAGATGTGAATGAGTTGAGATATGTATCACCAGAAGAAATACCCACATCAGTGAAATCACAAATCCATTGGAGCTTTTGAGTATTGAGAGCCCTCTGTCTTTTTTAATATATTTAAGTTCATGTATGTTTTTGTATATGAATGCACATTTATCTATATAGAAATGCATGTTCCTAGTGTAGGAAAATATACCTCCTACCACCCTCTTAGGACTAATCCATTAAAACTGTTCATTAAAGGGCAGCTAGGTGGTGTAGTGGATGGGGCACTGGCCCTGGAGTCGGGAGGACCTGAGTTCAAATCCGGCCTCAGACACTTAAGACTTATTAGCTGTGTAACCCTGAGCAAGTAACTTAACCCCAATTGCCTCACACACACACACAAAACAAAAACAAAAAAACCCTGTTCACTAATATGTGGAAATGATTTTTGAAGTTCAATGTAATTTCCTAAAAGTCCCCAACAACTCAATTTCCCTGTAGAAAATAATTAAGCATCAGGTATGATAATAAGAATGACAAGAAATGCACCTGGGGTTTACCAGGGGAGTCAAAATGCAGAGGGTACTGCTGCTTACTATGGATCCTTTGTGACTGAAAGACACTGAATTTGGCATTTCAGTCGTCATTCCCCTGTCTGCCCACACCTCACTACCTTTCATAAGCACTAATGTTTTCAATCCATCATAGGAACAAGGAAATCAGGGACTGTCTATGTTCAAAAGCTGTATTCTAGAAAGGCTATAAGAGGAGCCATAATCTATTATTTCTATTATAAAAGATTGAGTAAGCCCCTCAGAAGTTACTGCCTACGAGGTGAGGATTTGGAGCAATTTCATCTCCTTCTTCATAACACGAGAGTCCTGTTTCATGTCCTGGTATAATAGTATAGCAAAGGGCAAGCTAGTGGTGTGAAAGACTTCATACTGTGTCACAAAGTGCCTCACGAGACTACTTCTAGGGAGATGGGAAGAATCAAATTCCACACAACTCTATGGCCAATCTTCAAACAGAACAGGAGAGTAGAGCTGATATTTAAATAACAGAAAATGTTAAAGCACATTACATAAGTTATTTAATTCTGGTGATAACCTTCTGAGTTTGCATCATTATGCTCATTTTATAGATTAGCATGGGTCTGAAGTTGACTTCCTAAAAAGTAGCAGAATAGTCTTTTGACTATCCCAGGTTGGATACTTTTCCTACTATATACATACCGATTTCTTTACATTTTCTCAGGGATTTCTTTCTTTTTTCTAAAAACCAGGTTCAACCCCCCTTTACAAATTGAGGGGGGGTGGTGGAAATTACTAAGAACAACTTGATCAAAGTCATTCAGACTCTAGGGCTGAAGCAGGAAATGGGAAAGTGGAACTGTTTGCATTATTTCGTGGCAAAAAGGACCATGACACAGAGGATGAGGTATGACTTTGTACAGAGAGCTGTAGGAAAGGATAAGGAATGATTAGCTCTTTACACCATTTCGACAATTAACACTTGAGGTGTCTGTGGGCATTTTTACAGCAGTTCATTCCCAATTAAGAAGGAGAAAGCGAAACTCAAAAACTACTGTCTGCTGGCCAGGAAGAAAGAGCCCTGCTGTGTTTTAATAGGAGCCTCCTCAGTGCAAACACTACCTGAGCAACCCTTGTAGATAAGGGACTTGAAAAAGATATATGCGAGTGGGTTTTCCATCAAGTTCTATTTATTAGACAATTTTCTAAGGCTAAGGGTTACCTTCCAGAAACTTTCACATGGAGATAATGAATACAACCCTCTCCCAATCTGGCCAAACTGGCTTTAAAATAATTGCAAATAATCATGATCAAGAAGGCAAAGAGATGGTATAAAGAGATTGATTTTGGAGTCAGCACAACTGTTTTTGAATCTTGGCCCTGCAACTCACTTGATGTGTGACCCTGAGCAAATTACTTCCCTTATCAAGGTCTCAGTCTCCTCATCTGCAAAGTGAGGCATCTGGACTAAATAATTTCTAAGGTTTCTTCTAGATCTAATATTATAGGATTCTATGATTTTTATCTGGGGCATTGTGGAGGAATAGGAAGAGGAGAAGGAAAAGAGAAACAGCACAGGACCAGATCCTCTAGCTTTGTAAGCGGCAATCAAGAATAGGATTTTGAGCAGACTTTGAGCAGATCATGAGTCTAAGTAACAGATTGCAAAGAATCTTTGCCAATATTATCTACAGACATATATCAAGGACTTTGCATCTTTTAAAAATTATTGTTGACTATTGATGAAAACTTTTTTAAAGTCAAATTCAAATACACAGCTGGTTATCTTACTGGTCTCATCATCATCAATGGCATTTTTAAAAATACCGGTGTGCATTTTGCAAATTATATATGAAAAAAATGAGTTTCCAGGAATGGTGTTTGCTTATCAGAGTGTCTGACTTGAAGACTTCAAAATTACCAAATGCTGCCTGAATCAGATTAAAATGTAATTGGGGGCAGCTAGGTTGTGCAGTGGATAAAGCACCACCCCTCGATTCAGGAGGACCTGAGTTCAAATCCGGCCTCAGACACTTGACACTTACTAGCTGTGCAACTGTGGACAAGTCACTTAACCCTCATTGCCCTACCAAAAAGACCAAAAAAAAATGTAATTGGAAAATGTTTTTTAAAAAAACAAATAAAAATACAACATATATAGATAATGTTAACTTGTGGTTTTCTAATTCAATATGCACCATTTCTATTTGAGTTGGTCTTAGATGGTCCCTATCATTTGCAAATGGAACTCAAATGAGAGATTGACATTTTTAAAAATCAGAATGGCATATAATAATTTTGTCATTTACCTCAGCTCAAATCAATATGAATATCTTTATAGGTTTTAAATGTTTTCCATCTTTCATTCATAATGTTTTTTAAAATGGTTTCCTGACTCTCCCAATTCAACTTGTTCCAGGTTCATAACTTACCATTTGAGAAAGTGGGCAAATATCAGTACAAGGAAAGAAAAATGCACAGAAAGTTGCTTCTGCCTAACTATTGAAAACAAAGTACCTTAGGATAGCAAATAATTATTATAATAACTTGCATTTATATAGCTCTTTACAGTTACAAGGAGTTTATACTTTTCCTTTCAGTCTTGCCCTTGGGACTTGGGGCTAGATAGTAGGGAACTAAGTTTTCCATTCAGGTGTTAGCTGAAAATCAGATTACAATCTCTGATGCAACTCCCAGGGATACTAAATAGAAGACCTTTTGGGAGCCAGATCAGAAGCATCATTCAGGAGCAAGATTAAACTGGAGTTTGAGAATGAGTAAAAAGCCATGAATTCCATAGGTGCTGCTGATGTAATATCTCATAGAAAATATGTAGACCTTATAATTTAAAAGATGTTTGTAGATAGAAAAACTCAATACTTATAGATTCAAAACAATTAAATATAAGATTATTTTAATTTTTTAAAAGTCCTGTTCTTTCCTCCTCAACAATTTTACTAAATTTTAATCAAGAATACTCTGTCACCTTGATATATGTTGAACACAATATGAATTTAATATGCAGAATGGAAAACTAAGAGAAAATAAAATGAAAAAAAAATCAATGAACAGAAAATACAAAACAATTTCACATCTGAAAATTAATGCTAGTGAGAACAGAAAAGTGGGAGAAGTAGAACTTAATTTAAGGCTTGAAGGAAAGGCAAATTTTAAAAATTAGGAATTTACTGGGGGCAAATCCTTTGTAGATATGAGAGATATCTTGAGCAAAAGCAAAAAAATATCCAGGAAAGGACAGAGAAAGAAAGCATGGTGAGTAGTCTAGTTTGCCTAAAACAAAGATAGCAAGAAAAGGAATTGTGTGATTAGGCTGGAAATGGATATTAAGTTTCTGGATGAAGACAGCACTGATTACCAGGATAAGGAGTGTGTACTTCATTGTACAGGAAACTAGGTATTATGGAGGATATTTTGATGGACAAAAGTTTATTTGACATTACTGTGAATAAGAGTTTGGAGAGGCAGTGTGGTAGAGTGGACAGCATAAAATACTCAGACTCCAAAGTCCTAGAATTGAATCTTGATTTTTTTTACTACCTTGTAAATTAAGTGAGTCACTTAACATGTCTAGGCTTCAGTTTCTCTATCTTTAAAAGTTAAGAGATTGATAGAAATGATTTCTAAGGGTCTGTCTTTCAGCTCTTTAATTATTTGATTCTATGAGCTACATCTCCAAGTTCTTGTGAGTATAAAAGAATGTTTTGATTTAATATTAAACTTCTAATAAGTACAATGGGCAACAAATAATGGATTGAATCCCTGATATAAAGGGAGAATAAACTGCTCACCTTTGAAGAATTGATTTTCAGAATGCTGGGCTGCTGCTTACAGTCAGTTATTTAAAGAACCACCCAAAGTCCCAGCATACAACCACAACTTCCCTGCAAGCTTATCAAGGGAGCACTAGCCTATTCAGCCTGATATGACATTTCTACCAGAATAGTTACTCTTTTAGGTTAGACAAAAATGCTTTACAAATAATAAGTGACTAATAAATGTTTAATAAAACAAAATTAATTTAATTGAAACAACTTGCTCTTATTTCTAAAAGACCACTGTTAAAATGATCATTCATTAATTGAAAGGGTGAGGAGGGTTTTTTGCATCCTTCTATCTTTCTCCTATTTCTCCTATGAACACATGCATAACTGATTAGTTTTTTTTTAGAATAGCTAACCATTATCTAATTATTAACTAAGAAGGAAAAGAGATCTGTGCTCTGGGGAACAACTAAATTTTAAGGTTGGGCATTGTAGATAAGTCTTAGGTTGAGGGGGAGACACTGATTTTAGAGGGCAAGACTGGAAGATATATCCCAATGGGATCCCAGATGCTAGGCTGCTAGGAGGGTCCACATGAACACTCCTAGCCAGGAAGAATGAAAAATTAGATTTCTTAAACATTTTATTGGAGATACGCTATAGGTAGGACATATCTTTATGTAGGAAATATGTCACTTAAAATTAAGTTTCTTTAAAATTTTGACTCAAGGTAAGTACCCTTTTCTTATCACATATTAGTGGCCTTTAATTTGCATACAATTCTTGCAGCATTTTTACATGATTTTCAACCCCACCCCAAGTGAACAATCATTCTCTATTTGGCTTCTAGGACCAATAATAATCAATTTTATTATTAGTTAAGTCATAATTAAAAGGTTTTATTTTAAGTCTGACAGGTTATATTTGATTACACAAATATATAAAATAATTATATTACTAAATTTACTAAATTATATGTTGGTAAATTGAATACCATTTTGGAGGAGGAAAAAGTGGGGAATGTG
The DNA here is from genome assembly GCF_019393635.1 of Dromiciops gliroides. Classification (NCBI taxonomy): domain Eukaryota; kingdom Metazoa; phylum Chordata; class Mammalia; order Microbiotheria; family Microbiotheriidae; genus Dromiciops; species Dromiciops gliroides. Next base: position 329,495,459 of record NC_057864.1, on the reverse strand, counting down.
TGTGTGTGGGGGGGGAGGATGAAGTAAAGATAAGAGATCACACAAAATAAATCAAATACCTAAGAATAAAGTAAAACGGCAAATGCAGAACACTTCTTAAGGTCTGACACCATCTACTGTGCACTGTTTTTCTTTTCTCTCTTAAAAGAAAACCTAATAAATGTCTAAATGTTAAGAAGAAAAGCAAAGCAGTTATATTCAAGACCAGAAAAGAAGGTGTTCGTTAGCAATATTTACCCTTAAGACCCTCTGTAAATTGTCCACAAGTTTTAAAGGAAATCAAATGTCCTCCCTCTGGAGGGGGAGGTTGGGCTTTTAAAAGAAGACCTACCTATCATTCTATTCATTAAGACAGTTGGCCACATAATTCCTCAGAGCAACTTGGTCCTAAACCTAGGTCTACAGTACATTATGAAAGAATGAAGAAAGCTTACTTAACCTACATTAAATCTTGATAATGCAATAATGAGTCTTTTAAAGGGATAATTTTAATTCCCCAATCTTCAGTCATAAAGACTATAGAGTGCTAATCTGGTTTGCCCTTTCAATTAAACTTGTTAAGGACGTTCTATTTAGTCAGCACCCTGAATGGGCCATTAAAATTCTTGTTCGGTAAGAGTTGTGTGCAGTGCACTGTTGTTTTAAAATTCCATTAAATCCAAATGGTCTTTATCGCCCCATGACCACTGTGACTTCAATCAGCCAATTTAATTACCTTACAAAATTGTCAGCAGAAGCAGCAAAGAAAAACAGGAAGGGCTATGACGTTATCAAATTGAAATCTTCTTCTTCGGTGTTTAATCTAGACCAGTCAATATCAATGATTCTCACCTCCTTTCCCTTCCTGGGGCTTTTGACCTTCCCCTTTATCCAAAGATTTAGGGTTTAAAATTAATTCAGAGCTCTCCCACCACCCAGAGATATGGGATACAAATTAAAGGAAGGTAAGGTATGCCGTTTGGTGACTCAAAAAGAATCTATACTTCCATTTTTAATACCTGAAATTGCTTCAAAAACTCAGAAAAGAATACTCCTGTAATCCTCATATAACACATGAGTATATATAAATGACTTAAGTAAGTTGTATGTAGGAAGACAGAAAATTGATGTTTCTCTCTATATAAAAATAGTCACTGAACTTTCAGAAAAAAGAGTATTTAATAAGGGTTGTATTAGCAAAGTAGATTCTTTTTTAAAAAAGAGAGATTAATTTAAATCTAGAACGTAGACATGCAACACCTACAGCAAAATGCTGCTGCTTCTCCAAGAATACAGTATTTCCTTATAAAACCTTTTATGAGCATTTGGCATTAAAAAATTATATCATAGCCCTAATGTCTTCACTAGTGGTGAGTAACTTTATAAAGGATCACATAGCCAAGGCTTTGACCAGAATCATGGATGGCATTTGACTTTCTTTGTCTATGGAAGCAGTTCAAATTAACTTTCTTGTGCTGGGTAAATGTTGAAAGAGATTCGCTTGAGATTTTAGCCAATGAGCACATTATGGTGATTATTGGAATTAAACTCAAAGGCTAAACCACACTGAGGAAATATTTTCTCACATAAAAATCCCTGCCCATTTCTGAAATAGAACTTCAGAAGTCCAGAAAAAGTTTCTGATTGTGTTTGTGTTGGGGTCAGTGTGCTATTTCAAGAGCAAAAGATCTATTTCAAAGCTGTTTTCTTAAAAGGCTGTACCTCAGTTAAAAGAGATCACAAAGGGGCAATTATACTTTGATGTGTGTGGTGTGTTTTTTTAATTCAGCAAGGATTGACACTGAGAATTTTTGTTTGCTTTTCTTGAAAGTGTTTGATTCACTTGCTTTCCAGAGTTCAATTTAAAATTTCTGTTCAGATTTTATATGTCTTTCGATAGCCACCATTACCCTTTGTGGGAGTCCCTTTACCCTATTGCACAATTCACAACTCCTCATCACATGGTCCTCCTACCTCACTTCTTAATGAAAGTCAAATTCCTGTCAGAGAGGGAAGGGAAGGGAAAGGGAAAGGGAAAGGGAAAGGGAAAAGGAAAGGGAAAGGGAAAGGGAAGAGGTCTTTGTAATTTTATTCATGGCTCAGAGATGCTACTCCTAATTATTATATCTGCATATGTTTCCTATACCCCAGCCAAGGTATCTTGACACAGGAGGCCTTGCTTTCATGTTATCTTCTGACCTGAATAAGACATGATTCTATTACCATACCAGAAGTTGTCTGTGAACTAAGCCAAAGTAGGGCTTGCTCCTAGATTTGGAAGAAGAGCCCTTCAAAAGAATATTGTTTCTGCACTGGTACATTTGAAATAAGCAAAATTCAGATGAACTGAAGCTCAAGAGAAAATAGTCTAAAAATGATTTTATCTACTGGGAAGAAGACCTTAAGGAAGCCATGTTAGCATTTTAGTGAAAATATTGGTTGAATTCAACTAAAAATAAACTTAACTAAAGAAATCTTTATTGAGAGTCTATTATATGCAGAGAATAGTGTTAGGAGATGGAGAGTTAAAGATGGATAAGATGAGATTCCTGTCTGCAGACTGTCCCTACATGCTATTGGAGATATGTTTGTATTGATACTCTGATGTCCTTAAAGATATAGTTATATCTAAAATAAATCACAGATTGTTATGTCAGTCCTTCAAAAATAAGCTAAGCCTCCATTAGGCACAGCTAGGTGGCACAGTGGATACAACGCTGGCCCTGAATTTCAGAGGACCTGAGTTCAAATCTCACCTCAGATACTTAATAGTCGTGTGCCCCTGAGCAAGTCACTTAACCCCAATTGCCTTAAACATCTGGGGCCATGTCCAGTCATCCAGAGTTGGATTGCTCTGGAGGAGAGTAAAGTTGATGACATTGCACAGCCCTCCTTCACTACAAGCCATGACATCACTCTGATGTCATGGTCCTCTTCGAGAATGAAGGACAAACAACAAGCCTCCATGAACAACACCAGGCTGCTAGGGGAAAATGAGGCCTTCCTTTATTTTCACCAGTGGCTCCTTCCAAACTTCTTGGTAAATTTTTGTGAGAGCAATGTCCTCACAGGGTGAGCTCATTGAGAAAATAGGGAGAGAGGAAAAGAATATGATAGCCAAGAACTTTTAAAAGAGTCTACATCCCACTACATTCCAAGTGCTATGGTGCAGAACAACTGTTCTTATTGAATCATAGATCTCAAGCTGAAAGGGATCTTAGAAGTCATTTTATAGATAAGGAAACTGAGGCACAAAAAAAGTAAATGATTTCCCCAAGGTGACACAGTATGTAGCAAAGTTCAAATTGAAAAGTAGGTCCCCTACATCCAATTTAGTGCTTTTAACAATGTGCAATAGTCAACTCCCAAAATAAAAAATATAAAGTATCCACTGACAACTATGGAAGGATAAAAGCAAGTAATTAACAATAGACTAAAGTAATTCAGGACATTAGAGGGGCACATGTTCTGTTACAGCCTGTTTTTCTTTTCACTTAGTCTTCCAACCTTCTGTCTAAAAGCAGCCCTTTGCTTTGAAGAACTTGTATGAGTCAGACATACAAACCTAAGGCAGTTGAATTGTCAGTCAAGCTTTTCTTGCTGGTTATGGCCACCTCCACTAGCCCTTTGGGTATACTCTGTGTGTTACCCCCCAGGAGGAACTACATCCATCCATTCACTCACATACACACACACACACACACACACACACACACACACCATCTACAACAACAAAAATGAAAGACTAATTTAAGCCAAGGCAAAGGGGAAGTACAGAGAGATGAGATGAGATGAGGGAGAGAACACACTAAGCATTGGCCTATTAGCTTTATATTTCTTGCAAATGCCTTTGAGAAGATATCTTCTATGAGGTGGAGATCTCAGCCTCTTCTGAATTCTGGGAGAATCCTTTGGCATGCTGACTGAGTCTTCATTGGGGATCTGTGTTTCTGTGTAACCTGCATTTGCTGAAATGTCAGTGAGGAGGTCTCCATATGTCTAGAAATACATGCCACCATTTGAAAAGCATGTCCCTATCCTTCTGGGCCAATATTTCAGCTCCTACTACACACAATGAATTAGATAGGTATCTGTAAGGAATTATTTATTCTGGCATTCCAAAGCTTGTTGCTAGAAGTTTTACTTTGCCCCCACCCCCAGACTTCATGGTGATGAACTCCATCTACTTCCTACCTCCACATTCACCCTGTCTAAAGGAGTATGTGTGTATTTGTTTGTATATGTATATGTATGTATGTATATGTGAGCTGAAAGAGGGTGTGGGAGGAAAAGCAAGGAGAAAGGAAGGAGGAGACAGAATTAATCGAGTGGCAGACACACTCACTCGGAGCAGGTGGCTGCTCTTTGTTATTGTTGGTTTCAACACATCATAGGCAAGACTGTGTGGAAGCAGCAGACGATGAAACGAGGATTCAGTGTCGAGTCACCACAATAGTGGGAGCAGTAGGAAGGACAATACCAAATCCATGATGGTTAATTTCCACCGGAGGAATGAGGGGGTTGGAGGACTTTGCCAGCTCTGAGCTCTCTCCCTTGTTGCCATAGTATTGCTGGCTGAGAAGCAAAAGCGGAGGCTGGCATGTTGCCTACCTCTTCCTAAAGGGAGAATCTCTCAATTCAGCATTCTCCTAAGCTTAGATTAGGCAGGAGGATCACTACCATCCAGGCAAGGAGCCTCATGGAGGCAGCTGGACTTTCAGTGGCTCCCAGGCATCAGTTGAAGCTTCGGTGTGAAAGAAGCAACCTTCCCTAACCCCTAACTACAGTTCATTCCCTTAGCTACTATCAGGGAGAAAACAGAAGGAAGTTGAGCTATTATTACTTTTCAAAAAAAGAAAACAAAACAAAACCTGGAAAGTTCAAAATAACCTTTCTAGCATCGTTGTACACATGTAGATATATTCCTAAACACACATTTTCCCCCAGAAGGGAACAAAACTCTTTGTATATAAGTAGTTGTTTATCTGGCAAGTTAAAGATAAGCAGTTGAGAAAAGTCAGATTTATGCACACAACAGGAAAAAGTTAAAAACAGAGACAATCCAATTCATCACTGGGGGTGTGGAGGGAAAAGCTTTATCCCCCTTTGGAGATAAGTCAATCTAGACCCTGTGTGATTGGTTCTCAGTATCAAAGTATAAAGGTATTAAGGTGAAGTCTCACCAGTGCATTCAATAAGTGTAGTCTACAAAGTATGTATTTTATTTTAAAGTGTCAGCTCTTTTGGACTGCTAGTACATGATTCTGTTACAATAGCCAAGATTTTTTAATATGAAGATATGAAATGATCAGCAAATGTAGCAATCTAATGATTCAGCAAATACGTGCTGCAAGAGGAGAGCAGCAGTAATTAAACCTTCTCAGTTTGCACACCACAAGTCTTCTTCACCAATCATACTTGAAACACATACACATACACAATTTATTTTCCAAATAATTGCAACAACTCAAACAACTAACTGGAAGACACGATACTTTTAATGCTTCCCCTGTCTGCTTTAATGAGTAAGGCTACAGGACACCACCACTACACACATATGCACACACACACACACACACACACACACACATCCCTGCAGTGGTATAGGACCTGTTTAGTCGTGCCCAAAGAAACAAACATTAGTAAGGATGGGTGTTGCTAAGATGTATCATAAACATTGCCTTTATATGAAAAAGGAGGCAAAAAGTGTCCTACAGTCAGAAATCCAGCACACAAGATTAATAATAACTCTTTTAAAATAATCTCCAGTCTTTTCAACTTCATAAAAAAAGATGCTTTTGGATATTATAAAAAGCTTTTCTCCCCACTCCATTTCTAATAGGAAAGTTACAGACTTTTACCAATCCATTATCTATGTGTTGTGGTTTTTTTTTTAAGATTCTAAGAGACATAGGTAGCCACTTTCTAGCATAAATTTATCTGAGTAACTTTCTGTGCTTTTCCCCCTTCATAACAGTTAGGCTATATTTGTTTTAATACTCAGATATAAATCATCTTGGATTATCAAAAGGAGATTAACTGTGGGAACACAATGCCTTGGTTTCTCTCATATTAAACTCAGATCTTCCTTGGGGAACTTTCCGGTGCCAGTTCTACTCCCTCCTACAACAGTCACTGAAGTGTTGTTGCACGTTGATCACACTTGATTTCATCTAAGCAAACATCTCTCCCCAAGCATTTCACCTAAAAAGTTTCACAGTCAGATTTTAATATGAATTTGTGAGATACCCTAATTTCATGGGGAAACTTAAAGATTCCCTGTAATCTTTACTCACTCCTCTATTGTTTTTTATGTCCCTTTGTGAAGTTAGGGTACAGACATTATAACATTATTTCTCCTTAGTTAAATACTATTGAAGTGGGGTGGGCTGGAGGTACAGAGGAATAAAAAAAGAAAAAGAAACATACACACACACCTCAGTTCACTTAACAGGGGCGGGTTTACACTGATTCATCGCAAAAGCTCAACTTTCAGCGTTTAAGTATTTCTATTTAAATCCTGCTCCTCCCCGTTAGCGAGCCTGAGACTAAAAACCTCAATAAACGAACACAAAGCTTTTATTTCCAAGAAGGGAAGAAAAAAACAACAACATACAGTCTAATGTCCTTTCCGATGTGTTATGTGATTCTGCCAGGGGCACTCCAAGTCCTCAACAAGGAAAGTGGGGAAACAGATAGTGGAAACTTACCAACTAGTTGCCAAATTATAACTAATCAACCACTAACAGAATTCGGCTTTCCACCGCGATGGAAATAAGCGCCCAGTACAAGGAATCAACATAAGCGCTGATCGCTCTGCAGACAGAGACCTAGGGGGCTCAGGCAGACAGAGCTGCCAGTCACTTTCCCCACAATTAACATCGGGTTTTTTTTTTGGTATTACAGCCCCAACACACACATATACAGTCCCTCAATCCTGCTGCCTGGGGTTAAGGCGTTAGGATCGGGGTTGGGGAGGAAGATCGAAACTAGCGGGGTTCAGTGTAAGTCTCCAGAGGCTGGGGGACGTCTACCAGACTGAGGAGAGCCCCCTTTCCGAGATAAACATGCGTATTTACATTGGGCTGCTACGGCAGAGCTTGCTAACGTACAACAAACAGGGTTGGGAAATCTTACCAAATCTTAATACATGTGTGGTTCCTTGAGAATATCCAATCCACAGTAAGCAGAGAAGGAGTCTAATGGTGCACCTGAAGACTGGGTTACTTAGAATCGGGGAAATAATCTTCATGGTGTTTCTATGCACACACGCGCTGCACCTACTTCCCCCTTTTAGCGTCAGGCTCCCCGGTAGGGTAAGAATGAGAATACGTAGACTGATGGCCCTCAGACACGATCACGGCATGGTCACAGAGAGAGGAGCGAGTCTACGCTGCCCAAACCCATTAGCAGTCCCTGCATGTTCTTCACTCACTGCGCCAAGGAGCAACCTTCAACTGCAAGGAATGGTGGGACATCCATGTTAGTCGGGGAGAATCCTTGAGAAATCCAAAATACACACATACACAATGTCCAGCCGGGTAAGCCTGAGGAAGCAAAGGAGGAGGAAAATCAATAGGTAATCCAGCTTGGGAAATCGCGGAGATATCGAGACATAGCAACAGTCACTGTACAAAGGGCTTTTTGCTAGGCTTCTATTCTACTGCACTGCTGCACAGCTTCTGACGTGAAGCCAAGATTAAGTGAGAAAAATTGAGATAGCTGCTCTCCTCTTAAGGCTGCCAGCCAGACAGCTTTCTCAATATCTCTTATGCAACTGATCTGAGCACCCCTTGTGTTGTTAGAAATAAGTCCTGTTTGTTTATGTGTGGAAAAATCCTTTTGTTTTTCAACAAAAGCCCTTCCCTAAAGATTGACTAGGATCTGTACAGTTCTATTAAGATCAATTCGTGAATTTTAATAGGTGACTAGCTAGGTCGAGGCCACTATTACTTAGAAGCAGTTAAAAAAGGGGAGGGGGTATGTATTCTAAGACTGTCGGAGGATATACTGAAAGTCTAACTCCCGATTAGGCTTAACAAATGTCTTGAAATGCACATTCACTTTCTATCACTTATTTTTATGGAATAGAATGAAATTGGGTAATTATATGTAGTCTATAAAAACTTGTGATGGATATTTCTTGGTTACTACTCCTGACTAGAGGATTTCCCTTTACACATTTGGTTATTTTTTTAATACTAAACATAAGGTAAATGGAATCTATTTAATCAGTAGTTCTCAAGTTGCCTGGGAGTACAATACATAAACAAGAAGAGAGCAAATGATGCTTGGATTTAGGTGACAAACTCTAAGTGCTTCTATAATTTACATTCATGTTTCTTCTTACTGTGGCATTATGATGGTTATTTTTAGGGGGTGAAAGATCTCAGCTTAGCTTGAAATCAACATTAAACATCCTTGTCATTCCTGTAAGTGTTCTTTAAGTTTCTAGTAGTTTTCTGATGGGATATTTTGCATCCCACAACATATGTATTTTCTAGTGGGATAGTTTGCATCTCCAGCCAATGTGATCCAACTTTCTCAAGTAGTAACGCATTCTTTCAAAAAAAAAAGTAAAACCTTATTGGACTTTATTTTTTAAATGCTCTTAAAATACAAAAATGCATTTATTAGCTGAAAATAAGCTGTATACTATCCTAAAAGCACATAAATTTTTAAATAGCCAGTGCTATTGTTTCAGATCATAAACAGTTATCTTTGAAGTTAATAAAGATTTCACTGCTAATATTTTTAAAAATAATTGAGCACCCCAGAAGGCAAATCTTCAAAAGTTTAAACCAACACTTATTGGGAAATCATTCAATTCCTAACCCACTCCTGTCCTCCAAATAGAGGGATTCCTTTTAAAGGTGAAAGTTCAATGCAGAAATAAATTATGAGAATATACAGTATACTGCTAATATCTAGTAGAAATAACTGTCTTAGAAAAACATTTTAAAGACTGACATGACTGCAATTTAATACTTAATAGGTTCATGTATAATAATGAATATATAATAAGAACAAATATTATCTATGTTTTCTTTGTTATGGATCTCTAAATTGTAAAAAAATAACGAGCAAGTTTTTCTTATTCTTTTGTAATGATTTGCTCTACACATCTTAATTTAAGTAATTGTAAAATGCTGAATTAAAAAAACCCTACATTCTTCAATGGTATTAAATGTCATTGGTGGGTGTGTTTTTTTTTAAAGATGGTGGAATAACTGCAGTGTCAAAAATAAGTATCATGAATGGCTAGTTCTGCAGTGAAGAAGGCAATTCAATCAAATAATTTGACTATTTGAGCACTTTAAAAGGAACACCTATTGCTAAAACTAAGGGTATCTAGCGACTCCTTCAGCCCATATTTAGAATAGCTTTTGAAAAACATGAAAAGTCCAAGATGCTCTTTCTTGTATTTGCTCCCTCATTTATGCCATTCTGTTTGATAAATTTTCATTTGGTTTTATAATGACTTAGCTCTTAAGTAATTTTGAATATCCTTTAATTTCCTCTAATGCCGAAATATTGTAGAATTGTTGTCTAATAGTGATTTTTTTTACTTGTGAACAACCAAAACACAAGATGGTTTTTTAGTGTACCTTGTATTTTATATATCCTGAGAAAATAAAAGGTACTATCACTCACTTTTTTCTTATTCCCAGTTAACATGTTTTAAATTTATAATGAAATATGTCCTTCTGAATACAAATCACCTAAATTGTTTTTGGTGTGTGTAAACATAACGTGAACACAGCTATTAGTCTTAAAAGGGAGGAAGGGGAGGGATTAAGTTTCCAGGTTCACAAAGTTCTCATGCAGTAAATTAATCTCCAAATGTTGTAGGGTAAATTACTTTTATCATAATTCCTTCAAAGAATGTATTTTAAAATTTGCTATTTCACTTTTCTAATGCATTAAGCTGAATAGTTCAACACCACGGACAGCGACTGCACCTGTCTGTTTGAAGGTCTATGATGAGACATGTACGACCTTTTCAGAACCATGGACAGTACCACATGCTTCAAGTTCAACACCCTTATATTGTAATTCACAATAAAGCATCATAATGTGTTATTTGAAATCTCAAAATGAATCTTCATATGAAGAGGATCAAAGATTTACTAAAATAAAAATAAATGTTTGTCTTCACATTTTAATAAGTCTGGTCTTTTCAATATTTTTGTTCACTAGTTTGCATTCATTTTTCCAGGGTACTGTGAAAACCACTCATATTAACTGTGAATTCATTCATTAGCACTAAGAATATCTATTTCTCAGTAAAGAAATGCTTGAAAGACCACCAACAGTTCAGAAGGCTGAATAAGAGGCTATCAGTATTCAATGGCTAAAGACATTTATAAAGTGTACAATTAGTTATAACCTTAAAATTCACCACCTCCAGAATCCCATCTCGTATAAGAATAAGTTCTATTCTAATCAAACTTCACAGAAAGAAAATTACTAAAAATAATACATTTCCTCCCAACCACAACCACCCCCCTCTCCGGGTTTAGGAAACATCTTCAGTAAACAAATTTGGAGGTTTTAAAAAGACAATTTTTTAAAAGAATGCTTCCGATATTTTATGAGTATTGGTGGCTATGTGGTAAAACAATTCATTATATATGATTTGACTGAAAAAATTAACCCTTCCCTAAATTGTGTCAGTCTTTTGATTCAGTCCAAATTTGAAAGAAAAACTGACATTGGCATTGAAGGCCATCTATAATTAACAGTAATAAAATTTATACACATTATTCTGTAGCATTATTTGGCTATTTCTGAATTTCTACCATATGGCACATTTTATCTCTAGTAGCTAAATCTCTGTGGACTCCAAGGTCAAAGCAGAAATCACACAACATACATACATTTGTTTTTGTATACACACAGAGTGATTGGGGTGGTTGAGTGTTAAGGCAGGCCATTGGGTAGAATGGATCACAAAAGACTAGAATAATAATTTTTGAGCTTTTGAAAGTATGAGAAAGGAAAAACACACATCATGTTTGTAGAATATTTTATTTCAACAACCAAAACACATTTGCTTTATTTTTTACTTTTTTACATTTTCTTACACAAATGACCTTTCAATGCTAAGCATTATTAGTTAAGACCTCATTTTCATTTTCTATTTTCATAGTGAGGATGAATCTGATTCTAGTCAGCTGCCACCTGCTGGGACATGTCCATGTGCATATTAATCCTCATATCATAACATTCCTTAGGCTATACATTTACATTTTCAGCATAGCCTGTAACTGACTACCAGTGTCACACCCTAAAATAACCTAAACTCATTTCCCAGTTCCTACAATGAAGCTTAATATGGCTTTAAATTCCTATATATTTCTCTTATAGAATTTTCCTGTAAATTCTTCCTTATGCCTCCACTTTGCTTTGCCATTAGAACCTTACTTTTGCAATGTGGCAACAGGGGAGCACCATCTTACAGTAATGCCTGACACATACCTATGAGCTTATATCTCATCTTGACTGAAATAAGCAGCCTGTTCTACTGTTCTATGAGATTGTCAGGGAATAAAATGAATGTTGATATTATTATAAGGTAAGGGAATATTGCTGCCCACATGCATTCAGCTCCTACAAGCTATAAGACTATGGTTCCCTATCAATTCATTAATTCATATCATTGTTTTGTACCACATTTCTGTTCCATCAGTGGTTAATGGCATTTAAGCTAGTGATTAATTTTAGATGCTGAAGAGAAGTGTGTCCTAAGAAACTAAATTGTTAATAAATTTACCTGTTCAAAAACTTTTAGAAGTTTTTGAAGCAGTGTATTTTTCAACAGGCTTTAAATAAGGAAAAATACTTTCCCTAGGCAGTACATATCTCTATTATAGCTCCACTGAAAGTTGTCTTTTTTCAGTTAATTCTTCCACAAATTTCTTAGGCTTCTAGCAGGAAATGGGTTTGTGCCTTGCAGGAGCTGGGCATCCTAAATTCATAAAGTAATGAAGTTTGATCAATAGAGGCAAAACCAATATTTTTTTAACTTCTAGAAAATGAGTGAAAGACAGCTTAAGTTACAAAGAGTGTATAGGTGCTTACAAGTGGAAGATCTAAAATGAAGAGATCAGATAATTTCTAAGGACCAGAATGCTTAAAGCAAAAGGGTAGAGGGGGAAATAACTTCTGAGTGTCAATAAAACAGCAGTAGTAAGTTGTCTATCACCACCTATACCTAAAGTAATTTTCTAAGGCTCCTAGGAAAGTCTCCTTGTCTTTAAAAGAAACATTATTGCATTGGAGATGAATCCTCCACGGCATGAGTCATTACTCTTGTACTCCAGGCATATATAATCCAACCCTCTAAGTCATTTTTTCTCTAACTCTGAAGTCCTGTCCTTGTTCCTAAGGTTCCTTCCCCTGAACTCTGGATAATGCCAAAAAAGAAATGACTACATCTCTTTATCACTGTATAAGCAAAGGTAAATGACAGCCAGATGAACTGATGGATGTATAGATAAACAGCCTAGCCCTTCCTGTTTGGTCCCTTACACTCTGACCAGAGTTTGTTTTTGTTTTTCCTCAAAGCAGAGCCCAATCACTGACACCTTCATTTATTCAATCATTCCATTTGGGAAAAGTGAGTACTCCTGACGAACAGGACCAGATATATATACTTGACTGTAACTCACTGAGGTGAGCGGGACAAAGCCACTCAGTAAAATGCCCCAGTGTGAACCTACTGTGAGCATGGGTCCTCACAGTTCTCCTATGTTTTCTCTTTCCCATAAGCTAGAAAATAATACCCTCCTCCTACTTACCTCCTGACCTTTTGGGGTTGGGGGAAACAAAACAAAACAGTTTTGCTTTTTGTTTTTTGGGGGTTTTTTTGTTTGTTTGTTTGCTTTTTAGAAAAGAACCCAAGCCGAGAGCGGAGCCCACACCACACCCGGGAATTCTTACCTTTCTTTTCTGGAGAGGTGGGCGGGAGGGCAGAGGGGTGGGGAGAGGTTGGTCCCAGGAGCGAGGGGAGGAGCAGCCGGGAAGAGCCCTAAGGAGGTGGTCCAGGAAGTAGAGAAGCTGCGGAGGTCCGGGATCCGGGACAGTGATGCTCCCGGGAGCTCTGAGTGCCAGTGAAGGCGGCCCCAGTGCCGGCAGCCACTTCTTCAGCAGTGGTGTCAGCCACAGCAGCAGTAGCAGCAGCAGCAGCAGCAGCAGCAGTAGCAGCGGCGGTAGCTGAGACTGACACGCCTCCTGGCGGGAGCTCTTCGCCGCTCCCTTTAAAGGAGCCGAGCTCCTTTCCCGGGGCTATGGGCAGCCCGCACTCCACAATCCCGCTACTCCCACAGTGCACTTACATTCCCTCTTTCTCGTCCCATAAGAGAGCTCTCCACCCTTTCGTTCAGTTTTAATTCCAAGCATGCAGGCCAAAGATATTTCGAGTCCTAGGGCTGCACCCAAAGGCTTCCGAGTTGAGGGGGCTTAGGCGGTGGGCTTGGGGTGGGGGAGGGTGCGGTGTGGTTAACCAAGGACTGAAAACGTGGACTGGGTGATTATTGATGCAAACCTCCAGGGAATTTACCCTATGTTTAAAGACACAACATGGATAAAGAGCTTGAGTACATTTGGTACTATGACTGTGGGCTTTATTCCTCTCAAAAACCATGGCAACTAAAGTTACTCTCGAGGCCAATGACTATGCGCTGCCTCTCCTTTCTTTCTTTTCTACTCCCCCCCCTGCCCCCCCCCAGCTTCTCTTAAGCCAAACACACAGCATTTTGCCCTTGATATTTGCATCTCTACTCGAGAGATCTTTTCCTGGTTTCTCCTCTACCCCTGCACTTAATCACAATGAACCAAAAGGATTGCAAGTCTCTATTCCCTGCTTTTCCACCCTCCTACAACACCTCCAATGAACTGGGAAGTGGAGGAAAACGTTTTTTCCTTGTGAGAAGAGAATCGTGGGAACTACCATGTACAGTAGTATCCATGTTGACATTTCTTAATACCTTGCATATGTGAGCATTTCCATACAAGGGGTCGAAGTAGGAATTTCTATATATTCAGAATACGTAGGGATTTTTCTACCTGGAGTATACATAGGGACTTTTCTATGCTAAATATGTCTGTCTTTCTAGGCGTCATCTTCACACCTTTCAATGACCAAGGGGAAAGGTTGTAATCGCCGTCCTCTAAACCTTTCAACCTAAAAAAGCATCAACAAAAGACTAGACTTGAGATTCGCTGGACTCCAGGTCTGTCTAGATGTTAGTGGTTAAGGGCTTTGGAAATCCCCTGGCGAAAGAGTTAAGAAAATGTCCACCATCCTCAGAACATTAAGGAACTTTGAGGGAGTCTGATGTGCCAGGAAGTTAGTAGTAGCTGTATAGAGTCTATACAGTCGTATAATATCACAAGATAACATCAAGTTAAGTCGCCGACAGGAAGCTCGCTCGGGGTCCTAAAATACAAGCTCAAAATTTACCTTGCCTTACAGTTTTTTGGAGTTGTTTTTTTTTTAAACCTTCGGAAAATAATTCCAGATTTCTGGTCCTATGGATAGGAAAAGTCGTTCTATCCTGGATGCTTTAATATTAACTAGAGGTGAAACTTAGCCCTTTCCTCCCAGAGAAAGTGGTTCTCAACAATTCTCTAGGATTTTAAAGGGAGGAGGTAGAGACAGAGGAGAGGGAGAAGATGGAAATAGGAGAAATCCGAGGGTCTCTTGGGAGAAAAATGGGAGGAAAGAAAAGATGGAGAGAAAAGAAGGAGGAGAGAGGGAGAGTGGAAGGAGAATATAAGGAAAGTGGTGAAAGAAAAAGAAAGGGGAGAAAGAGGAAAGAAAGGAATCTGGAGAAATGTAGTTCACTGGATTCGGAGTTTGATGCCAGTATTTGATTTAAAAGAAGTACAGGGGGCATTATAATTGACAAGTCAGAGAAACCCGGTCACCCAGTCCCACTTTGGATTTTGCTAGCTACTTCCAGATGGACCTGGGGGTTGTTAAAAAGCCTGGGGGAGGCATTCTTTTGTGCTCGCCCAGCCGTGGGCTTTCCTCTGCCCAGAGGAAAGCCAGCTCATTTTGAATCTGCTTCCTTATCTCCTCAACCACAAAGCCTTGGAGTTTCCCATTGCAAAATCCCTAGTGTCAGGCTCCGCTCCCCCCGCCCCCTTTCCTGGGTGCAGCTGAAGGGACTCCTTGACCCTCTAGCTCCACTCCCGGGAGAGGAGAAAGTTTCCCCCCCCTCCCGGCTTTCTGGGGCCTGCCCTGATCCATTCCACTTTGGGGGCAAATGCAGAACTTTATTATAAAGAAATTATCCGAACGTTGACTGACAGGGAAATCCTCAGCCTCATGCAAGAATGGGGTGGCGGGGGACTGCCAAAGGCTCATGGGGTGGGGGAGGAAGCTGAAAAGCTCCAGTTAGGAGTAAACAACCGTCTCGTTGTATGGAGGGCATAAATAGTGAATGCCTTCCTTGTGCAGCAGATAGCGTGCTACAGAGACCGTGACTCACTCAGGGCCACGCAGAAGGGGCTCCCCTATCTGGGTTTTGCAGTTTATTAAGTCCGGAGGCACCTCAGTAGATTTGCTTTGCCACAGTCCTCGGCATGCTTTCTTCTCTTTCATTGGCCTGAGGAGCTACAGAAGAAAGAGCTTCTCTAAAGAGACCCACTAAGGATTGTAGCTAAGGTAGGGCCAGAGTGATTCTCTCAGCTAGTTGAGCGAACTGATTCGCTCTCGTTGCTAGGTCGGCTTTATCTGCCACCCCCAGTCAACCCCACCTTCCATTCCCTGAAAGGAGACTAGCCTGTTGATCAAATAACTTCGGACTGAGCCCCCAGTCCCTTCAGGCCCTAGGGCAAAGAGAAAAGAACCTAAACAA
Organism: Dromiciops gliroides; assembly: GCF_019393635.1. Lineage (NCBI taxonomy): Eukaryota > Metazoa > Chordata > Mammalia > Microbiotheria > Microbiotheriidae > Dromiciops > Dromiciops gliroides. The sequence continues at coordinate 329,479,611 of NC_057864.1, read as the reverse complement.
TCCCCTAGAACACTCTAAGGAAGTCCCCTGGCCAGTCCTTGCATCACTTTCTCGCTTGAGGTGAGGGGCCATTACTGAATTCCAGCTCTTATTCACCTTCAGAACATTCTATGTGTTTTAGGGAGGAAAGGAACTTTGTGTCACAATATTCTCTGTTACTAGAATTGTATTCTCAGGTCAGGTTACTGCACCTTCTTACAGCCCAGCGGTTAGTTTCGTTCCTGAAATCAATAGACAAATTATTTATAAAGCAAGAAGCATTAGGTTCCAGAAGGTCAGAGTGTGGAAGAATAAACACTAAGCTTGTTTTTGACAAATGCATTACTTCTGTACAGGGGGAAAAAGATGTCTAATTCCCCAAAAGATAGCTGAATTGTTTGTAATACTAGTCATTTTGTCTGTAACTCCTCCCACTTACCAGTTTAGAGCCCCCCCCCCAAACTTTGCCTTCAAGGAATCCCCCAAAGCTTTAAGAATAATTTTCCATTTATGAAAAGAATTTTGAATGAACCTGTCTTCTCCTCCCCTTCCTGTCCCCTAGCTTTCTTCCCTTTCCTTAGTTTCAGCTATTGTCTTAAACAGTGGATTACCAAACTTACCCCTCCCTACCTCTAATATTGAGGTATGCTCAGTGCTTGGTTGGAACAGGCTCTTGAATGAGAGCCAATTGCCAAATTTTCAGTGTGAGCATTTACACCTCAGAAATGGGCAAACCCTACAAATTACGACTTGATTTATTGTTTTATTGACTGTCTAGGCTTAAGAAAGTGATGGAGAAACATGTTAATAAATAGGATTAAACTTAAAAGTGTCTCCTGCCCACAATTATTTTTCTGGAGACCTATTTGTTAAATATTTACCAACACAATCTTCTGCATACCACAAATTCAACATGATCCAATTTAAATTCCCCACCCTAGACCAAAAAATAACCAGAACTTTCATAGTTATATCATGTAGGAGCATCTCAACTTACTGAGAATCCTCCACAAACTTCAATGTGATTATAGCTGATGCAATATTCTTTGCTTCTCTTATCTGTCTACTGCCAGAACTTTATACTGGTTCCTGATCAAGACCTTTCAGATTCAACCCCTTCTTATCTACCCTTACTGTCAAAGTCTTGTCTATCCTATTTGCTGAAATACTAGATTCGAAGTAGTCTATTTCTAGCCTCCCAGTTTTGCAGGTATCATGGCCAAAGTAATTTCCCAAGGAATTTATGTCAAGCATTTCATACTTCCAAATGCATCCCATTGACTCCTCCTCATCTTCCCAATCAATTATAGCTCTTTTTCTACAGACTTTTAGATTCTTCAGAAAACTGTTGATGCATTAATACAGAACTATCAGCCAATGACCCCATTTCATCACCAAAGCCATGGTCCCATATAATTCAAATTCATCCTCAGATACTACCTACTCAATCACAATATAATCCTGATACTTCTGTCAAAGGAAAATTTAATCTCTTTACTTATGTTGTACTAAAAGCATTCTCTAAATTGTTAGATGGATGAATGTTATTGGCTAAGGGCATCAGGTCAACTAATTTTCCCTCAGTCTTAAACACCCTGGAACCTGTAGTGTGGAACAATGTAAAGAGTAATGGATTTGTTTTCAGAAGTCCCAGATTTGAATCCTTACTCCAGGAGCAATTCTAAACAAATCAATTTGCTTCTCTGAGCCGAAGTTTCTTCACCCATAAAAATGAGGAGGCTAAATTAGGTGACCTCTAAGGTACCTCCTAGCTAGAAATCTAAGAGACTATGATTAGTCTAATTTCATTTATCACCTAGTGCTTCTTTCAGCACTAGCCCTTCCTATAATAGCTTTCATAAATGAGAAAATTACAGATTAACTAGTAAAATAGATATTTTTGAACTTTAGGATGGTGCTAATGGATTTACTCCCTCCCCAAAGAGTATCTATAGCAACCAAGCATTAATATATACTTTCCAAATACTTCAGAATACTCAAAAGCCTCCTGCCAATAGAGATTAAAAATGATTTCATCATAAATTTTCAGGACCTAAGAGAATGTAGTTTATGAACCACCCCCAATCAAGACATCACTATACTTAGCATATTAACAAACCTTGATAGTAATAAATTATGATATTGATCTCAAAGTCTATTTAAGGCTCAGGTCCAGTGCCACCTTCTCATACCCTCCATACCCCCAAGCTGTTGGCAATCCTCAGTCAACTACTAAATTAAATTGTATTTATGTTGTTTTCAGTTATTTATATGCCTGTTGATTTTTCTTGTAGATTCCTTGAGGGAAGGAACTGTTTTTGTTTTGACATTGTGAATCTATTCCCACTGCCTAACTCAGTAACTCATACATAGTAAGTGCTTAAATTGATGAAGGGAATTGAATTGATATTGGGCTTCATATATATATATATATATATATATATATATATATATATATATATATATATATATATATATATATATATATATATATATATATATATATATATATATATATATATATATATATTTCAACACAACAGTAAACCTCTACACTCCTATGTTATTAGCTGCCAAAAAGAAGTTACTTGAATATAGAGTTGCCATCCTTTCCTCCTAAGAGGTCTTGTTAAACAGTGAACCATAGATTCATAAAATATTAGGCTTAGAAGGGACAGTCCCCTAATTTTACTAAGGAAACTGAAATCCAGAAAGATTAGAAGCAGAAGAACAAAGACTTGAACTCATGACTTTTGATTCTAAAAGCATGCCTTTTTCACTATAAAACATTGCTTCTGCTCCTTACAATTCTGGCTAAGGCTCCTGAGGAATGATTCCAGGACTTGATTAGTGAAGATTTGGCCCTGAAGATTAGATGTTGTTATAATTTTTCCTCTAACTGATATTAACAAGGCAAGTTTTCATTTTCATAGATGAGTGGACACTTTTACTAATTCACTAATTTATTGTCTTTGGGAAATTGGGACCCTGTCATTTTCATACCTTTGGTATTTCAGTCTAGAAAAAGATGCAGTAGCATTTGAGTCTGGGTGGCCATCTCCTTATTTAATTGTGCATTATTGGCTACTGTACAAGAGAGGTAATAGAATTCAGTTATGGTTTTTAATTCTGTAAATTAATCGATGAGGCAGTAAAATTGGAATGAAGCTGAAATGTACAGAGACAAGGCTCAAATCAAAATATGGTACATTCTGTATAATGATCAACAGGATGAAAATCAGGAACTACATGGAAATTTTGCAATCTGTTGTACCAACAAAACTTTAACATGAAAATGATTCAATCTCTTCCCTAGTAGCATCCCTTTGAAAATGTATATAAAATCCCAATACAAAATAATTAATGGAAGTAATTCATCACTTAATTGAATCAATATATTATGTAGTTGATCATGTAAAAAATTAGAATCAGGTTTATCCATATATAGTGACATTAGGGATCCTATGTTTATTGATCATATTTCTAATGCATAAAGAGAGATATATGGCAAAATCTTGCCTAGAAACTGAAAATGTGGTCAATACATCTTCAGTTCCCAGGTTTTATTTGCAGTACTCTACTTTTAGATAAATTGCTTAAAAGCTGTCATTGTTTTTGCTGTGGAACATTTCTGTATATGACCTCAACTCCAGTACACTTTAAAAAGTTCAGTTAAACAAGAAAAACAAAACTTCATATCATTAATATGATGAATAAACAAATAGTTACATTAATGGAGATAACTAAAATTCTAGCATCTCTGCAAAAAGGATAACTGAAAGGGCCAGATAAGACCTATAATTTTTGGCTCAGGTACATAAATTCTTAACACTTTACCAGCCTTGTCGCAGATGTAAGGCTAATCCCAACTTTTAAAAAATTTGCAATCAATGAAAATCAACCTTGGGTATGCTCTTTGACCCAGCAATACTTTCTGTAATTTTCCCTTCCTTCACCAGGAAAGCAAGAAAATAAAAACTCCTATTAACAAAATTTATAGTTAAGCAAAATATATTCTTGCATTGGCTGAGTTGGGGGAAAATGTCTCAAGCTGATGAGAGTTCCTGAGTCTTTCAAAATTGTTAAAATATTTTTGTTATAGTATTGTTCTGCTCACTTCACTAAACATCAGTTCTGCAAGTCTTCACAGGTTTCTCTGAAACCATCCATTTTATCATTTTTGTAGCAAAATAGTATTCTGTCATATTCATATACTAATGTGTTCAATCATTTCTCAATTGATGGGTACCCCCCTCAATTTCCAATTCTTTGCCAATACAAAAAAAAGCTGCAATAAATATTTTTGTACATGGCAGTTATTTTCTTCTTCCTTTGATATCTTTTGGTTATAAACCTAGTAGTGGTGTTGCTAGGTCAAACAGCATGCCCAGTTTAAAAGATTTTGGGGATTAGATCCAAATAGCTTTGCAAAATGGCTAAATGAGCCTAACAACTCTGTCACAAGTGCATTATTATACCCATTTTGCTCCTCCAGCATTTTTCATTTTCCCTTGTCAACTTTGCATATCTGAGGTGTGTGAGGTAAAACTTTAGAGTTATTTTAATTTGTATTTCTCTAATAGTGATTTGAAACATTTAAAAAATATGGCTATTAAAAGCTTAGATTTCTTTCTCTGAAAATTACCTGTTCATATCATTTGTCCATTTATCAATTGAAGAAATGACTCTTATTCTATAAATATGATTCACTTCCTTGTATGAATTAGAAACAAGATCTTTCTCAGTGAAACTTATTACAAAGACTGTTTCCCCCTATTTGTTGCTTCCCATCTAACTTTAGATAATTTGGATTTGTTTGTGCCAATTGAACAATTACTATTTCTCCAATTACTTAGATATCATTTTTATTTCTATAAAATATTTCACAGTTGTTTTTTCCTAATACTTCCAATGTATATCTTGACAGGTAGACTCCCAAGTATTTTATAATTTTGGTAGTTATTTTAAGTAGAATTTCTCTTTGTATCTCTTCCTGCTGTATTTTGTTGGTAACCTAAAAATGCAGCATTTTTATTTTCCATCCTACAACTTTGCTGAAATTGTTAATTGTTTCCATTATTTTTATTTGCCTCTCAAGGATTCTCCAAATAAACCATCATATCATCAGCAAAAGAAAATTTGTTTGTTTATGCTAATTTCTTCAATTTCTTTCTTTTTGTCTTATTGCTCTAGCTAGCATTTCTAGCAGTTTGGTGAGTAGTAATAGTGATAATGGACACCTTTGCTTCTCCTTGATTTATTAGAATTTAGTTGATATACATTACAAAAAATTCTGAGTCTAGATTTAAGTTAGAGCCTACTTACCATATTTAGGAAAGGACCATTTTTCCCCCTATTCTTTCTCCTGCTTTTTAACAGAAATGGGTGTTATGTCTTATTTTTAAAAAAGACCTTTTCTGAATCTATTGATAAAATACATATGATTTTTGTTGTTTTTATTACTAATGTGGGCAGTTATGTTTATAGTTTTTCTGATAAAAAAAATTAAACCAGCTCAATTTATGGTACAAATCTGACCTGGAGATGGTGTATAATCTTTGTGACATATTGCTGTAGTTTCCGTGTAAATAATGTTTGTGGGGACAGATAGGTGGTGCAGTGGATAAACCACCTGCACTGGATGCAGGAGGAACTGAGTTCAAATCCGGCCTCAGATAGTTGACACTTACTAGCTGTGTGACCCGGGGCAAGTCACTTAACCCTCATTGTCCCACCCAAACCCCTCCCCCCCAAAAGAAAAAAATGTATGCATTCCTTAGGAAAATTTGTCTATAGTTTTCTTTTACTTTTTACCACCCCTACCCCCACCCTAGTTTAGGTATCAAGAGCATATCTGTTTCACAGAAGGAATATAGTAGGACCTATTCTTTACCTATTTTTAAAAAAATATCTATGTAATACTCAAATTAATTTTCCTTTAAATATTTGGTAAAACTTGTAATTCCATCTGGTTCTGGATTTTTTTTCTTTAGGAGTTCATTTATAGCTTGATTAATTTTTTCAAAATGAGATTAGGCTGCTTAAGTCATCTATTGATTTTTCTGTAAATTTGGGCATTTCATATTTTTGTTCATCCATTGCATTTGTCAGTTTTATTTATGTATAAATGAGCAATGTTATTTCTGATAATTTTTTCATCATTGGTTGTGAGTCCATATTATTAATTTTTGATACTGCTAATTTGGTTTTCTTCTTTCTTTTTATAAAATCAATAATTAATGGTTTAGCTATTTGGTTTTCATAAAATAAAATCCTAGGTTTAGTTATTAAATTAATGAAGTGTTTTTATCTTTAAGTTTATCAATCTCTTATTTGGTGTTTAGAAATTTTCTTTTGGTGTTCACAATTGTGGATTTTGATTTGTTGGTTTTCTATTTTTTAGTTTCGTGGCTAATTCATTGATCTGTTATTTCTTTCTAATTGGGGAACACATTTAGGGATCACAGTTATATGCTATCAAAACTGAGAACACAGAAGAAATAGGGGGCTGCTAGGTGGCGCAGTGGATAAAGCACCAGCCCTGGATTCAGGAGTACCTGAGTTCAAATCCGGCCTCAGACACTTAACACTTACTAGCTGTGTGACCCTGGGCAAGTCACTTAACTCCAATTGCCTCACAAAAAAAAAACAACAAAACAACCCCCCCCAAAAAAAACCCCCCAAAAACCCATTAAATAACCAAACTAATTAAAAACCAAATAAAGACCTTAAATAACCCATTCTCAGAAAAGGAAATAATACCAGCAGTAAAAGATTGAAGAAATAAATAAAATCCTTGTTGCTGATAAATTCAAAGAATTCTAAGTATACTTAGTAGTAAAACTAGCCAAATTCCTTCAGGATTGAGAAAGTACTCTACTATATTTTGTTTATGAGATAAACGTGCTGTTGTTCATTCGTTTTCTTACTTTCCTTCCTTCCTTCCTTCCTTCCTTCCTTCCTTCCTTCCTTCCTTCCTTCCTTCCTTCCTTCCTTCCTTCCTTCCTTCCTTCCTTCCTTCCTTCCTTCCTTCCTCCCTCCCTCCCTCCCTTCCTTCCTTCTTTCTTTCTCTCTCTCTCTCTCTCTCTCTTTCTTTCTTTTGCTGGGCAATGAGGGTTAAATGACTTGTCCAGGGTAGTAAATGTCAAGTGTCTGTGTTCGGATTTGAACTCAGGTCCTCCTGAATCCAGGGCCCATGCTTTGTCCACTGTGCCACCTAGCTGCCTCCTCATTTTCTAAAAGGATCCATGACATCATGGGGGGATATCTTGACTTGGGTATGATTTGGATTTAAGCAAGGCAGAGTTGTCAAAAGTTGTCATCCTCACCCTCTCTTCCAGAGTCATCAAAGTCCAGTGGCAAGACAAAAGTCAAGATAACTGGTGATGGCCCAGGATGAAGACATCCTGGCATCTTTGATGTCTGACCAAGCTCTAAGAGCCCCATAGGGCCTGCTTTAGCCACCATCAAATCATTCTCATCCACTCATTCTGCTGGGGCAAGTCTTCACATCCTCTTAATTCATTCTGTTACCCTCAACCTGGTTTAGCCTATAAGCTGAGATGGTTTGATCTGAGTGTGGCTGCTATGCATGCTACAGCTTCTTAAAACCATAGGTATAGTCCTAATACCTTTACTAGGGAAGAATAAAGGGAAGAAGGAAAACTACAGACCAATATCATTAATGACTATCATTTCGGAAATCTTAATTAAAATCCTGTGGAAGATACTACAGCAATTCACTCAATAAATTATTTATTTTGACCAAGTTGGATATTTAACGGGGATTCAGTGACTGTTCAACATTAGTAATGTAACGAAAATAATTAAATATATTTTAAATGTCCCCAAACATATGATTACCCTCAATAGATGCAGAAAAAGCTTTTTCAAAGTACACTAATTTATGTTTTTTTTATTTAAAAAGCTATAACTTATAGGCATAGAAGGACCTATATATAAAAATAATCTAAAAACAAAATCAAGCATAAAGTAAATTAGGGTTATTGTAAAACCTTCACCAACAAATATCAGAGTAAAACAAGGATGCCCACTTTTCCTACTATTATTTGATATAGTTCTGGAAATGTAGTAAAAAGCAATAAGACAAGAAAAATAAATTATAGAGATAAAGATGAGTGCAGAAGAGATAAAATTACCCTTACTTGATGAAAATGTGATGGTCATTTACTTAGAAATTCTGTGAAATCAGCAAAGATTCTAATGTAGACAATAACTTCAGAATATTTTCAAGCTTCAAAATAACATTTCAAAAGCCAATAACATTTCTATGTAATAATAATGAAATCGAAGAAGCAACAACAGAAAGGGACGTTCCATTCAAAAACATTTTAAAATGTGTTAATTACTTGAGGATCAATCTACCAAGGTACACAGAAGACTTGCATAGGTTCAGTTACAAAATGTTCTTTAAAGAAATAAAGAGGGGTGGCTAGGTGGCGCAGTGGATAAAGCACTGGCCCTGATTCGGGAGTACCTGAGTTCAAATCCGGCCTCAGACACTTGACACTTACTAACTGTGTGACCCGGGGCAAGTCACATAACCCCCATTGCCCCACAAAAAAACAAAAAAACAAAAAAAAAGAAAGAAAAAGAAATAAAGAAAAACTTAAATAGCTGGATGAATATTAAATACTCCTTAGCTGGGACATGTCAATATAATAAAATGATAATACTATGAAACTTTATACTTTTAATACTATATAATCAAATTATCACAGCCATATCATGCAAAATTTGATGAAATAGTAATAAAATTCATTTGAAAAAAAGATCTAGAATGTCAAGAAAAATAATTAATGAAAAGCTATATTTTAAAGAAGCAGTCATTAAAACTGTCTGGATAAAAAATATAGAGAAAGATCCATGAATCAGACCAAATAAGTGATGGTCAGAAAAAATGAAACTCAATAACCAATGTTTAATAAACTGTAAGGCATAAATTACGTAATAAAGAAATCTTTATTTCATTTAAAAAAAACTTCCGAGAAAACTGGAAAGCAGTCTGGCAGAAATTAGGCTTAGAAAATACCTTATACCATATTCCACAGAACAGTTATCCCTGCACATCATGGCGGTTAGGGGTGCTGCACCCCAATTATCTGGGAAAAGTGTATAAATGTTTTTGGCTCTTCCTTTACACCAAAGAAGAAGTCTGAATTATTATGGTATTAAAAGATAAAATATGTTTATATTATACATATACTTCATGCATTTCTGAGTTTCTAAACTTTTACTGTGTTGTCTTCTGGCCTTGTTTTGTTGTCTGTGACTTCTGCAAAAACCCCCAAATTCCCATTTACTTTCTTATGCTGACCTGTGATATATAGAAACCTTGAAAGTGGAAGTTGTGATATGGAAGGGATAATTGTACATTCTAAATAGATGCATAACTTAATATTAAATATCATAATATTAAAAATTAAAAGAGAAGAGGTTCATATTCCTTTCTCTTTTTGTTTTGTTTTGTTTTGTTTTGCAGGGCAATGAGGGTTAAGTGACTTGCTCACGGTCACACAGCTAGTAAGTATCAAATGTCTGAGGCCACATTTGAACTCAGGTACTCCTGAATCCAGGGTCAGTGCTTTATCCACTGAGCCACCTAGCTGCCCCTCATATACCTTTCATAGCTATAGGTAGGAGATACATTTTTACCAAACAAAATATAGAAGCAATTAGCAAAGATAAAACAGAAAATTTCAATTGCATTTAACTGAAAACAAAACACAAACAAAATTAACACACCTGGTATTAGAAAGGAAGTAGTTGAATGGGGATGGGGAACATTTGTATTATTTCTCTGAGAAGGGTATGCTATCCAAAATATATAATATTTGCATATTATATATGTGTTAGAATGTAAGTATATGGCTGTATGTGTGTATACATTATGCATTTATATATACATATATGTATTGTATACATACATGCACATGCACGGGTGTATGTACCTATACATATATTTAAAAGATTCACCTAATAGATAAATGTCCAAAGGATATCAACAAACTTCTAATAAAGAAAATTTCAAATTATTGAAATGATATAAAAATTTTCTAAATCACTAATGAGAAATAGAATTATGCATATTTGCGGAGCTGACAAAAAATAGGTGATACTCTATGTTGGAGGGGTTGTGGGAAGCCAAGCACATTAGTGCATATTGGTGGAGCTGTGAATCAGTATAATGATTTTGGAAAGCAATTAGGAATTAGGCAAATATAATGACTAAAATGGTTATAATCTTTGACTCAGAGACTGCATTGCTAGGTTTATACCCTAAGGATGTCATTACTAACTGGAAAGTTCAAAATATTTATAACATTTTTTTTGTGATAGAAAAGAATTGAAAACAAAGTAAATATCCATAAGCTATGGAGTGTCTAAACAAATTATGGAACATGTATGTAATAAAATATTACTGTGTTATAAAAAGATGACACATATGATTAAAACAGAGAAGCATGGAAACATTGGCATGAAGTGATAGAGTAAATAGGCCCTGAAAATGATAAACAGAATAATTAATGATATAAAGACAAAGAACCTCTCCCTCCAAAAAATAAAAAGGAGGTATTATAAAATTATAAATAATAAACATTGCTCAAAAGAAAAGATATGAGAAGATATTCACCTCACCCCTTTGCAGATGTAGGAGATACACAAGTGTATTATATTGCACATATTTTCAAACTTTTTCAACATATTCATCAGTTATGCTGATTTTTCCTTTCTTTTTTCTTTTTAATTTGGTGAAAATAGTATTTGTTACAAGAGTTGGCTTTCTGGGTGAAAGAAGAGGAAGGACACTGGGGAAAACAATGATGATATTAAAAACTTTAAATACATCAATAATACTTCTTTTTAAAAAAGAAATATTTCAAAATATAAATTTTCTATAAGGATTGCTTTGGGTGCATGCATGTGATTTCATGATTTTTTTCTCTCTCATCTGATCTCAAAGAACTTTATACTCTCCATATATATTTACTATATTCTAATTTGTATTACCATTTGTCTGTGTACTTGTCTCATTTCCCTCATAGTTTAGTGAGAACAACATTGAACACTAAACACTGTGAAAAATATTTTGAAGAATATTAATTATATAATATTCATTGGATAAATTACTAATGTTAATATTTTGGTGGTTTGTATAGAAGAAAAGTCATATCCAGTCTATATGATAACATTCTCCTTTTCAAGTAAGGATCCATTTAAAAACGTCTATGAATATCATTTTATCCTACCCAGCAAAAGATTTAAAAATCAAGATCTAACTATCTGAAGTGAGAAATATGAAATAAATGCTTATATATATATATATATATATATATATATATATATGAAACATGGAATGCATTTTAATGTCAGGTATTAAGTAGAGTTAATGTATACATGAAAATTTTAAAAGACTTTTCACCATTAAAGACATCAAATACTTATAAAGCTTATAACCTACCAGAAAGAAATGATTCCTATATTATTTGAGGTAATCTTGATTTAAATTAGTTTTGCAGATAAGCAAAGAAAGGGAAAAAAATTAAAAAATAAAAATCCTAGTAATTGATGTTATGCTGGGTCATATCTCAAGTGAACATATTCAGAAAGGAATACTACATTAAATTAAATTGATAACATTTATCATTCCAAAAATGACTATGTATAGTGTAACCACAACATGAGAAAGGCAAATGAAAACCTCGGTCCACAAAAATCTGAAGTTACACAATATTTAACATATATTTTAAATTTTATGCAAACTTGATTGCTTCCCTCTTAAAAATGATGATATTTCTAAGATTCTAAGAGGTTTTTCCCCCAGAGATGGGTGTTGAAATGTGCAGAGTTGTAGATATGACAGATTAATTTGTCTAATTGTCCTCCATTTCAGAATCGAGGGTGGAGTATTGAAGGGAATTCTTAATGGCTATAAGTTGGCCAATGAAATTGAAAGATAATTACTCTACCAATCAATATTAAATGAATACTAAAAGGTCCTTCTTCTTGTAGTATACAAACTTTTCTTTTCTAATCTATAAATAAACATCAAACCAAAACACTATCCGCCACCCCCATCAGGGTTCCTATTTATATTCCTTCTCTTCAAGGATATCTTCCTTGATTTTCATCTTAATTCAGTTTTATTTTTTAATAATAAACATTTTATTTATAGTTTTGAATTCCAAATTTTATCCCTCCTTCCCTACCTCCCTTCCCCCCTCCCTGAGGTAGTAAGCAATCAGATATGGTTTATACATATGCAAATATGTAAAACATTACCATATCAGTCATTTTGTCAAAAAATCTTGAATAAATTTAAAAAATGAAAGAAAGTGAAAAATAGCATGCTTCAGTTTTTGTTCAATCATATCAGTTCTTTCTTTGGAGGTGGATAGTATGCTTCATCATTAGTACACATGACATACTTTTAAATTTAATCTGTATCATTACATTTTCTCCATCATTTTCTTAAGTCTAAACAATCAACAGAATAATAAAGCCCAATTTTGCAGTGTTTGACAATTTTTTAAGTATAAATGTACACATTGAAATTTAATAATTGACTCTCATGAGTCTGTTTGAACTGGCCCTAACACACTCCTTTCTTTCTTCCTTCCTTTCTTTCTTTCTTTCTTTCTTTCTTTCTTTCTTTCTTTCTTTCTTTCTTTCTTTCTTTCTTCCTTCCTTCCTTCCTTCCTTCCTTCCTTCCTTCCTTCCTTCCTTCCTTCCTTCCTTCCTTCCTTCCTTCCTTCCTTCCTTTCTTCCTTCCTTCCTTCCTTCCTTTCTCTTTCTTTCTTTCTTCTTTCTTTCTTCCTTCCCTTCTTTCTTTGTTCCTTTTTCTTTCTCTCTTTCTCTCTTTTTTCTTTTTCTTTCTTTTTTTCTTCCTTCCCTTCTTTCTTCATTTCTTTCTTTCTCTCTTCTTTCTTTTCTCTCTTTTTCTTTCTTTTTTCTCTTCTCTCTGTTTCTTTTTCTCTTCCTTCATTTCCTTCTTTTTCTCTTTCTTTTTCTTTTTCCTCCTCCTCTCCCTCCTCTTCCTTCTTCTTCTTTTCTTGACCATGTTATTCCTCTATCTTCTTCTGTTCTTATTTAATTTATAAAGATATTTGAGAATTAAAGAATGTTGATTAGAGAATTTTGAATTCCCTTGTGAAAACACCATATGAATGAAAGAACTATATGAACTGTGAGATGCTTTCTCCAATAAAACTGAACATATGTTGGTGATAAAAGTTTATAATCTTGAGAGATATTCTTTCTATGTATATATACATACACATATAATCTTTGTATTGTTATACACATATGTATGTATCACACTCTTTTTTTTTTTTTTTAGTGAGGCAATTGGGGTTAAGTGACTTGCCCAGGGTCACACAGCTAGTAAGTATCTGAGGTAAGATTTGAACTCAGGTCCTTTTGACTCCAGGGCCAGTGCTCTAACTGTCTCACTTGGAATAAGTATGATGATGTTAAATACATAAAATATAAATTAAAATTTTAAATTAAAAAAATAAATGTATGTATTTGTATGTTTCTATAAACATATAGATATGCTCCCATAGAGCTACAGTTTGCCTTTTATTTCTGGTTTTCTTCCCATGATTCCTTTCCTTGACCACGTGCAAACATTTTAGTTACTTCACAGCTTTGTCAAAAAGAGAATTACAAGTTCTTCTAATGCAGCTGATTGTGTCTCTCTATGAGTCATCACCAAGAGCAATTTTAAAACGAGGTTAGAGTTCTGCATCCGGGGGGGGAAAGGGGAGACAGAAGGAGGGAAGAAATACTTCTTCAATCCAGCTACCTAAGCTATTTCTTATACAACTCTCATCTCTTCCCAGACTTTCTAAAAAAGCTGTAATTGACATATCTTCTACTACTGAGATGCCTGTGGCAGCCAAAGTAGAAGCAAGTCAAGTCCGTTTTGTATTTAGTAAGGAAAGAACTCAAGTCACTCACATGAAGAAAAGAGAATTCCAACATGCTCACAATAGCTTAGAATTGATATAAATCTAGATTTTTCCACAGGTGTTAGTCAATAACAATCTGTTATTAGTGCAGAGCAAAGTAATCATAATTTATGTTCATAATTTCTAGTACCCTGTCAAAATGATATTTGAAGAAAGTTTCAAATAAGACCCTATCAAGCCAAAATAGCAAACTCGCTTGCCTTTCAATCATCAATCAATCAACAAACATGCATTAAGCACTTATGTATAAAGCACTGTACTCTATGTACTCTATGTACTCTATCTACTCTCTATGCACACTGTACATAGAGAGATACAAAGAAAAAGCAAAAACAGAGACAGTGCTTGTCCTTAAGGACTTTACATTCTAATAGGGCAGACAACCTCTATACATCTGAACATACAACACAAATGCAGAGCAGATGGGAGATGACTTTAGAGGAAAAGGCATTAGCAGCAAGGGGTGGGGAAGAGGAGCTAAGGCCTCCTGGAGGAAGTGGTACTTAAACTGAGTTTTAAAGGAAGCCAGGAATTCCAATAATTGAAAGGTAAAAGGGAGAACATTACAGGCACAGAGATAGAGTATCAGTTTTCCAGGAATAGGAAGTAGGGCACTATAATTGGAACATACAGTGGATAGAGAATAGTACAATTTAAGACTGGAAAGGTAGGAAAAGGCAAGGTTGTAAGGAATTTTATATCTCATCCTGGAAGCAATAGGGAGTCACTTGAATTTATTGAGCTAAGTAGTGACAAGGTCTCACCTGCACTTTAAGTAAAATCACATTGGCAGCTGATTGGTACATGGACTGGAATGGAGAGCTACTTAAAGCAGGAAGTCTAATTAGAAGGCCTTTTCAATAATGTAGGCAAGACATCCAGAGGGCCTGAATTAGGGTGGTAGTTGTGTTAGCTGAGATAAGGGAACTTCTGTGAGTCAAGTTGTGGAGAAGAAAATTACAAGATTTAGCAACTAATTAGATATGCCAAATAAATGAGAGAGGAAGGAAGGAAAATAAATGAAACAAGCATTTATTATGTATCTACTATGTGCCAGGCATTATAACATACCTCATTTGATCCTCACAGTTCTGGGAGGAAGGTGCTATTATTACAATTGAGGAAACTGAGGTAAACAAAGCTCTTGCCCAGGGACATACAACCAATAAGTGTCTGAAACCAGATTTGAATTTTAGTCTTCCTGACTCCAGGCCAAGAACTCTATCCACTGTACAATGTTGCTGCCTCTAGAGGAGTTGAGGATGACATCAAGTTTTCAAATCTAGATGATTGGAATTATACTGGTGCCCTTGGGAAGATAGAACAAATTCCATTTTGGACATAGTGAGTATAGATATCTTTGGGACATCTACTTGAAGATGTTCAAGAGGTAGATGGATATTTATGATTGGAGCCCAGAAGAAAGAATAAGGTTAAATATATAGATCTGGGAAATATCTGCCTACAAATGATAGCAGAACCTGTGAGAGCTGATAAGATCATGAAGTGAGAGAGTACAGAGAGAAAAGATGTCTATGGTTACTTTCATTCCTCCTCTGTGAAATAGTCATCCCCATCCATCCTTTCATTTGTCTCTACTATAGTAAACTAATACCACAATGTTTAATTGTTACAGTTAATACAGGCCCTTTAATATTTTCATAAGGCTTAAAAAATGGCAGAAAAGATCTCCCAATATCCCTTCTGGCTTACCCCATGGATTCAAATATGATATGCAACTTTGTTATCTGTGCAGAGAAACCAGGAGAGGTTAATGTTCTAATGCTTTTAAAGAAGTATTATCTACACCATGACATTTTATTTCTCTGGGGCAGGAAAAAAACGAATAGAAGGAGCTGAACCTGATGGACTTGGACAATATTATAAAAAAGATTGGACTGGAGGTTTTCCCTAATCCTTTGCTATGGAGCTATGATGCATAGAATTTTCAACATTCTTACCTATTTGTACTTGCAGGATTCAAATCCACTTCAGATAATAGGCTACATTTACCCTTCATTTTGTAAGGAAAAAATCATATCAACACATGTATTTCTACCAAGAAAATCTCTATTACCCTATATTCTAGGCTAGAAGTTTGCTAAGGAGATTCCAGGAATATAACACATAAAAATGTAGGGGGAGATGACTTTATCTCCATTTTTCCACTAAATGTTATTAGTTAGCCAAGGTATTTGACAATATTAAGATAATAAGGTCATCTATCTCTTGATGGGTTGGTACTGAGGATAGCTCAGCTAGCCAGTGACTGATGACTCAGAAATGCTGAATGGCAGTGGGTGTGTCCTCATCCTACCCACCCCTTCATTGAGTCAATATAAAAAATGTCTCTGGTAACAATGTAAACATAAGAGGAATAAGGACACTGGGGAATCATCAGACTGTTAGTTATTGTCTCCCTCACTACTTCTTAAATGTCTATGAAAAGAGGAAAGCTTAGAGGAGGAGCACAGACTTCTATCAGAGACTCTGTTGACCAGTAAGTAGTACTCTCTCAAATTCCATAAGGTTGTTATAGCCTTGCTACTACAACCATTATTTTAAGAATATTCTTCCTTTCCTCAGTTCATTATATTTTATTGTTTTCTCTTATTGTATCTATTCTCTTTATACTTATTATTTTTATATATGTACTTACTGTCTCCCCTCCTGGAAGTTCATTGATATTAGTGACTTTCATTCCTTGTATTTACATTTCCAGTGTGGAGCACATAGTAGGCACTTATTTTTGATTGATTAAGTTTCTGTGCATAATTCATCCCACTCACTTGCACATCATGACTTACAGTTATTTTTTTAATTAAATAGCAACCATCCTACCAGCATAAGCAACTAGATGGCATAGTGGATAGCACACTACACCTGGAGCCAGGAAGACTCATCTTTCTTAGTTCAAATCTGGCCTCAGACATTTACTAGCTGTGTAGCCCTGAAAAAGTCACTTAACTCTGTTTGTCTGAGTTTCCTCATTTGTAAAATGAACTGAAGAAGGAAATGACAAACCACTCTAGCATCTTTGCCAAGATAACTCCAAATGTTGTCACTAATTAGACATGCCTGAAAAATAACTGACCAACAACAACAAAATGCTACTAGCATTTTTTCTTCCTAAGATAAACAAAATGTTAAATTAATCAAACAAATGGCTATTTAATAATAACTAAAATTTGAGGAAGAGAATTCAAAATCACTACTTTGGTATTGCCTTACTACAAAAAATTCAAGGCTTCTTTTCTTTTGAAGCTGATGTAATTAAGCCTCCAAGATTAAATTAGAAAGGAACTTGCAAATATAAACAGAACTTTTACAGCACTTAAAACTCTAGGGCAGCATGGTGTTGTTGACAGAGTGCTAGATAGCTAAGTTTGATGCCTGTCTCTCTCTACAACTTTATTATGTGACTATTGGCAAATTGTTTAAATTCCATCAACCTCCGTTTCCTCATATGTAACATGGTTCTGATACTTATCTGCCCTAAATGCCCAGAAAATGCTTTGTAAATGTTAAAGTTCTAGGTATATATACTCTATTATTATTTCTCTGGAGCAACTAGGAGGCTCTAGATAGATTTGTGATTGCGGAATCAGGAAGACCTGAGTTTAAATCTTTTCTCAGATACTTCCTACCTGTCTGATGCATGGCAAGTGTTTTGGCTTCTCTTTCCTTATCTGTAAAAGGGTGAGGAGGAAATTATAGAATCGACTTCGCAGGGTTATTGTGAGGATCAATGAGATAATGGGTCCTCTGAAAAACCATAAAGTGCCATATAAATGCTAATTATTAGCTATTTATCCAATGCTTAGTTTATTCTTCATCCTATTAAGGAATTAGGGTAGTAAATCTATAATCCAATCCATTCTGTCATTCCATTGGACACCTAGCTCTGAGTTATGCAGTTTACTTAAGCAAATGAGGGTTAAAATGACAAAGAACAATTATTGTTATTAAGAGTGCTTATGCACTAGGGTCCAGGTTTTCATATCACCCTCCCTAGCTCCCTTAGTTTTTGCTGAAAATATCAGGAAAATTTGAATATATAATGTCTTAGGTTCTAGAAATTCCCACAGCTAAGGGAAGCTAGCTATATTCCCAATAAATGATTCTATTAGGGAAGCAGTGGAGAGTTATGAAGAAAAGGGTCATCCTAGAAAGGGAGCCTAAAGTTCCATTTCCCTTTCCCCTCTTTCTCCACTCCATCCCTAATCCACTAATCCATTAATCAATATGCATTATTAAATGCCTACTATGTTCCCAGCACTGTGCTAAGCACTGGAAATTTCCATTTACTGATACTACCAGTTAAGTGGCCATCTGCTTAATACAAATGACACCATAATTTTCTTAAGCACTGACTGAGGTCTAAAGCCTCGCTTATTTTTGTTTTGTTTTGTTTTTTCTTTGTGACTTACCCTGCAATATCCAATCAGTTGCCAGGTGTTACTAGTTATGTCTCAAAAAATCTCTCATCTTCTTTCTCTGTGTCTCTGTCTCTGTGTCTCTGTGTCTCTGTCTCTGTCTCTGTCTCTCTCAGCAGTTGCCCAGGGTCACACAGCTAATAAGTGTCTGAGTCTGGATTTGAACTGAGGTCCTCCTGATTCCAGGGCCAATGCTCTATCCACTGTGACACCTGGTTGCCCCAATCTTATTCTTTCTTCATCGCCACTGCTACCATCCTAGTTCAGACCCTCATGATTGTATAGATACAATTTATATATATATATACACACATATATATATGATTGTATAGATACAATTATTTATATATATGATTGTATAGATACAATTATATATATATATATATATATATATATATATATATAGAGAGAGAGAGAGAGAGAGAGAGAGAGAGAGAGAGAGAGAGAGAGATGATAGATGATAGATAGAGGAAGGAGGCAGAAAGAAAGAGAACTTGCCAATATAATAGGCAATGGATAACCTAAAACTATATTAATAGTGAATGGAACTAACTGAACTTTCTCTAGCCTTTTCCACCTTCCAATATATCCTTCATACAATTCTCAGAATAATTTTAAGTCATATGTCTGGTCAAGTTGTGTCTCTGCTCAAAAAACTTCTGTAGCTCCCCATGACCTAGCAAAAGAAGAAGAAAAAGAAGAAGAGGAGGAAGAAGAAGAAGAAGAAGAAGAAGAAGAAGAAGAAGAAGAAGAAGAACAACAACAACAACAACAACAACAACAACAACAACAACAACAACAACAAAAGTCAAAATTGCTTAGGCTGGCAATTTAACTCCAACTTCCCTCTTTTTTAGCCAAATCATACTATATCTCTTCACATATGCTATATATGAGGCCAATTAAATTATTCTTTATTTCCAGCTCTTTCCTTCCCTACCTCACTTCCTTGCAGACACCAGCCATCATGCTTACGATGTACTTTTAGCCACCTGAAATTTTTACCTGTTTAAACTTTCTATCTTTCAAGGCCCAGTTCAATTGCCACCTCTTCTATAAGTCTGTAATTCCTTCTCTCAGTTTGAAGTCATCTTTCCTCAAACTTCTCATATTATTTATTTAGACTTTTCCTATTCACATATTGTATTCTATTATGTACAGTAGTTATTTGGGTGCATTTTTCTCTCCTGCTAGAACATAAGGGAAGGAATCACATTCTTCACTTCTTATGAAGTGCCCAGCTCAATGTCCAGCACACCAAGGCCCCAATAAGTGTGTCTTGAATTGTATTACATGCTAACATGTGACAATGTTTAAACCTTCCAGGTGATGTTTATATCCAAAAAGATGAATTTGCCAACCCACCTAAACCATCCAGAGTGTTCCAGGGAGATCCATCCATGCAAGCTGGGAAGGTCTGTGGCAATGTGGCTCCTTTAGAAGCAGAAAGACTCTGTGTGTATGTGAATAAAAGAAATCATACCAACCCTCTAAACCTCAGGTTCCTCATCCATAAAAGAAAGATGATAATATTTGTTTTCCTGCTTTGGAAGATTATCAACTGGATGGTATTTTGCAAATCATTATACTCCCAATCAATGTGAAGTATTTCTAGGTCACCATGCCTGGTCTGGGCAGCTGTCCTATCTTACCTACTCCTGTGATACAACTTCTTGTCCACTAGGAAGGAAGCTACAGAAAGCCAATACATATTAGTAGCATGTAGTTTCATACCACTCAAATGATCCTTTCCTACATTTGTAAACATGTATGATATAGGGCTTATTGAAACCCAGAAGTCATCAGTGAAATAGGGGCTGAGGGTACTCAAATGGATATTTGATAGGAGGTATATAATCTAGAAGTTCTCCATAAATGTATTTCCACAAGATTATTTTTTTTAAATCTGTGGGGGACTACTTTTAATTATCCTCAGCCTTATCTAGATGAATATACACGTGTGTATGTATTTCATTATCTATCTTCTATATTTCTCCCCATCAGTCAATCCCATGTCAGATTATGCAGGAAACCATCCAACTTTAGGCCTGTCTGCCTCTAATCATAATACCCCTTTATTCTTCAATAGTACATTATTATAGTGTACTTCTTTATTTTGATACAAATCTCATTTTGTAAGAAAGCATGAATAGTCAATATTTTCTCATGTATCACACTGTTCATCTACAATAACCAATTTATTCAGAGGAGATTTATTACCTTCCCCCAACCCGCTCCTTAACACTGAGAAAGTAGATACGTAATACACTGAATTTACACAACCATAACACTTTCTAAAAGGCTCCAGGTTGAAAGCTCACAGTTGTGTAAAAAGGAGCCACATATGATGATGTGCAAGGACTGTGACAATAATTAGAGATGTCAAACCTCAGGGAACCAAATACAGTCAGAAATATTCAAAGGTTCCTGAATTACCATTTATGTGCTCATCTCTTCAGTTAAAAACTGTGAGTGCAAAAATATCAACTGCTTCACATTTTTGACAAGTATATGTCAGTGTTGTTTCCATTATATGCAAATTAGAATTTCTTTTTTTAAAAGAATCATGCTTAAAGTTGACACTAGCATCAGCTAGACTTCTGTACCCTTTTTGCAGCATGAAAAAAAAGCCTTCATTCACCTGCTCTTGTGGAATAGAAGGCAGAAATTTAATAATTTTGATAACTGCAACAGAAGTAAAACATAATCATGAATCCATGAATAAAGTTATCCCAGTGTTTGTTAATATGTTTTTGTTTGTTTTTTAGTTTCACTTTTGAAGGTGATTGTGTCCATTAAAGAATTCTGATCTTTACAACCAGTGTAATTAATTGTATGTTGAGTATACACCAATGCCTTTATGGCCAAGCATGGTCAAGAAATTCAATTTTCAACATGATGATTATAGATGTTTGAGGTTTTAAGTACTTACATTTTAATTTTGTTTTTTACAAAAATTAACACATCTTATTCAAATGTGTTTTATACTTGCCTGACAAGTAAGATTATGACTATGATAATGATTTAAACTTTGATGAAGATGCATGGTCATCCTTATAAATGCTAATCATTGTACTTTATTGCTGTAGTCCACACAAGGCACTTAGTGCCTTTTCATGGGTTAGAATTTCAGAAAGACCTTTTTAAATTCAATGACATGAATCTAATTAGCAGAGAGGTTCTTAACCTGAGGTCTGTGAAGATTTGAAAATATTTCAATAACTCTATTTTAACTACAATTGATTTCCCTTGTAAGCCTATGTGTTTTACTTTATGCATTTAAAAACATTCTTCTGGAAAGGAGTTTCTGGGATTCAACAGATTGTCAAAGAGATCCATGACACAAAAAAGGTGAAAAATCCCTGATTAACAGAAAAACTATAACAAAGCAGAGCAATGTTTGTAAAGATGGGATTTCCTAAAACCATCATGAATGAACACATTCTTCTAGAATTGTGTTCAAGGCTTTATAAATTGTAAAAATATATAACAGACCCAAATATAATACAAGTGCTAATGAAGACATTTGATGTCCACGTGGAAAACTGTTCTTTTTTCAAAACATGTCACCAACACAAAAATGTCAAGGTCAATTTATATAAAACATGACATTTTTCAGAGATAGTTTATGACCATTGTAGTTCTACTTAGCTTTAAATCTATTATGATCTCTTTTAAATAGAACTGTGTTCCTAACTAAAGAATATAGTCAAAACATCTTGTTAACCACTTAATATGTAAAAAGCTACTGATTCCATTGACAAACAAATTAACCACCTTCTTGTGAAATCTTTCGGATATAAAAATGTTATTTTTACTCAAGAAGTATAAAAATCTTAACTGTACAACAAGGAAAGAGAGAGAGTGAAATTTTCAAGCTTCAATATAGAACCTTATAGAACCAATGAATGAAGGCAAAACCTACTAACATCTTGATCTCCTGTGGGTAAGCTACATTGAGCACAAGTATATCATGGCAAAAACTGTGGCAAGATATATTAAGAGACCCATTAACATCCCAAAATAAAAGTTGAATGAAAAGAACATGTTCAAAAGAGATAAACAACTATGCAATATAAGTTTTATATGCATTTTTGGAGTTGCAAAGAGGACTATCACAAACTTGGAAACTATTTTAATAAAAACTGAAAACCACATGCTCCATCACTCTTAGTTGGCTACAGAAAGTTAACTCTTGCTCTCCAAAAGAGAAGAAATCTGTAGGCATTTTTAGAGGACATGGTGAATAGGTCCACAAACTAATAATAAAGGCTAATAAAAGGTATGCCCCCATTGAATTTGTTGAATGTAACTAAAGTCAATTAACGCTGGAAGGAGCCTGTAAAATATCTATGACCAAAGAGTGGAACCAAAAGTTCATTCATGGGGAATATCTTCATGTACCCAGCCAACTAGAGGTTGAGAGAGAAGCATCAAACTAATAGAAGGGTTTATGATGACAATTCAGTACCCATTGATACCAGAAATTAGTAAAGGGTTATCTTTAAGGAGATTTAACTTAGTAATCAACGTAGATTATGTAAGGAAAAGATAAAACCTTTGCAGCAAATGACGTGAGGTTGCAAAATTCAGCATACATTAAACACCTAAAGAAATAATAGAATTCTACATCAGAAACATATTTCATGGTTGTTCTTGCTGCTGTCCAGTCATTTCAGTCATGTCCAACTCTTTGTGACTCCATTTGTTATTTTTTTTTTTGGCAAAGACACTGGAGTGATTTGCCATTTGCTTCTCCATCTTATTTTACAGATGAGGAAACTGATGTAAACAGGGTTAAGTGACTTGCCCAGGATCACACAGCTAGTAAATATCTGAGGCCAGATTTGAACTGATGAAGATGATTCTTCCTGACTTAGGCCTGGCACTCTATCCACTGGGCAACCTAATTACTAACAGATAAAAGATGCCCATATAGCAAATAGGGACCTCAAAATATTGTGAACTCAGACCTCAAGCCATAATCTATACTGGAATAGAAGTACAGATAAGCATCAATTAGTGAGAATAATTAATTCAGTGAAGTGGTCACATTATATATACATATATATATATATATATAATAATTATATATATAATTATATAAAGTAATAATAGCAGGAAAGCCACTAAAGGCATCTAGGTGGCACAGTGGATAGAGTGCTGGAACTAGACTCAAGAAGATTTGGGTTCAAATTTCTCCTCAGATACTTGTTATTTGTATGAGCTCAGGCAAGGCAAGTCGTTTACACCTCTGTCTGCCTTAGTTTTCTCAAATGTAAATGTAATAATAGCACCTACCGACCACAGTTGCAAGGAGGATCAAATGAGATAGTACTTATGAAGTACTTAACACAGTGAGTTTTTCTGACTGGTTTTGCTATAATAGCCTTGAACAAAAAAGTTTCACCACTATATTCCATTTTTCATAATCTTCAGTTGTACAGGCTTTGTATTATCTTGCTTATAATAAGTGTTTTGTCTTACAAGAATTAATTAAGCTGTTTTGAAGAAAGAGTTTGTCAGGTCTTGGTGTTATCTTCCATTTTTTACCATACTTTCTTTTGCTCTTCAGTGTGATTGACCCTGTTGCATGGGGAGCTTGAATGACCCTTCAAAACAAAAAAAAAAGCATTTGCTTGATTTTTCCACACCAACAGCCACTGCATACAATCATTGAAGTGTATGTTTTTAAAGCACATTTGCACATTTCCTTGGGGTAATATAGGTTCTTGAAAACAAGAATTAAAAGCACAACATGGGAGAACAATGAAACATGTATATGGCGTGAAATCTAGTACTCAACTGACAGAACTAACCGGCTCCATCTGGAGCTAACCAGCTCAATCTAGCTTTGTCTCCTCAAGGTCAGACATTCTGATTCATTCTAGAGTTAGTAAAAGCACACACATGATCATTGCTGTCACAAAATGAAACTTTATTAAAATTATTGTTTGTCATACATAATTCATATGTGAACTTAGAAATTCACCTTCTGGGCTAACTACATTGATCAAATTAATTGAACAATTAATTACTCACAATGATTATTTACAAATTTGCCCTACCCCACTTCTCTAGGACATACACAGGGATTTTTTAAAAGTGAAATATTAATTCATTAATTTGTAATCACTGTGCAAGCAGCAGTTGGTCAAATTGTTAAGTATAGTTTTTAAAATGTTTTTTCTTCTTTTAATAAGTGAGAAAGCTACTGCTTTTCAAAAAACAAACTCATGCTATGGAAAAACATTATTAAAATGGATGTTTTAATTTGCTTCCATTCTTATATAACTTACTTGCCAGAAAATATGTGTCGCTTGTAAAAAGTCTCACATCTGCGCATTTAAAGAACTTGGAAATATAATTTCCTCATCTATTTAAAAAGGTAGAATCTCAATAGATTTTGAATCCATTTGTTAAATATATAAAATACATTACCTTCTGATTAAGTTGTAAGAATTTATTGGCCCCAGGGGCAGCTTCGATGGCACAGTAGATAAAGTACCAACCCTGGATTCAGGTGGACCTGAGTTCAAATCTGACCTCAGACACGTGACACTTACTAGCTGTGTGACCCTGGGCAAGTCACTTAACTCTCATTGCCCTGCAAAAAAAAATATTGGCCCAATAGAAAAAGGGTATTTCCTAGTTAAATTTTTAACAATTATAACAGCAAGGAATCCTTTACATAATTGGTGGATAGGATTGAAAAATGAGTATGATGATTTAGTAAGCATAGTTGATGACGTTCTCCATTTGGATCCATGTATTGATCTATGTCACTTATCTATGACAATCTTTAAATCTTGCTATGGAAATAATATTGCCTTAAAACCAAACCAACATTAAACTATGATATTTTAAAAATGAAATATATTCAATCATGTTTCTTTCACTAAAATACTATTATTTATAGTGAGAACAAGTTGGCTTTCAGTAGGTAGATTTCATGGATCAGAACTGAAAGGGATCTGAGAGAAGTAGATCAATTGCCTCACCTAATAAATGAGGAAACTATACTTTCAAAAAGGCAAGTGACTTGCCAAAGGTCACACAAGTAGTAAGTTAAAGAAGCAGAATTCAAATGCAGGTTCTCTTAATCACGATCAAGTGTTCCTAATACTATACCACATCATTTGACTAGACATATTTCCTAAGGAAAAGAGGAAGAAGAAAAGGTAAGGGTAGGATAAAGAGATGAAAATGTAGGGGAGACATGTCATAGTTCTTAAATTATGGTGTGTGTTTTTTTTTAATGACTGTCTCCTAGCCCATTCAGGCTGGAAGTACAGTGGTTAATCACAGTTCCAAATTCCACTTCTGAACAGTACAGGGCTTTGACTTGCTCCTTTCTTTCTGATCAGGGCTGATATGTCTCTCCTTGGACAGTCTGGTCGTACTCTACTCCTGACACCTATTGATGTTGAATTAGTGCAGGTACCAAAGAACTTTAGCCCTATTATATCTCAGAAATTCTGAGCTCAAGTGATCTGTCAGTCTCAGCCTCCTCCAGTAGCAGGAACTAGAGGGATATACCACCAAGCCTGATTACTTTCTCCATTTTGTTAAGTAGGGAAGAATATGTTCCAAAGAACGAGTAGTGACTTAATATCAGTCAATCAAAAGAAAGCAATTAAATAATTTGTATGGCATGAAATGTAGCATTCAACTGACAGAGAATCAAGTAAAGGTGAGAAAATCAACTCTATGTAGTTTTATCTGGTTGAGGTCACACACTGTGAGTCAATCTAGTGTCAGCAAAAGTACACACTTTTAAGTATTACTGACACAAAATGAAACTTAGCAAAATTATTGCTTGTCCCAAGTAATTCACACGTGAATTTAGAAATGCTTGGCTAACTACACTGATCAAATTAACTGAATAACTAATTATTCATAATAATTACTCTGATTTAAATATTGTGAAATAATCCAGCTTAGTATATTCAAATTTGTTAGCAAGTAGAAAAAATACTGATTAAATATATTATGGGAAATATATATTATGATAAATATATATATATATATAATATATCCTGTCCATTTTACAAATGAGAAAATTTGAGTCCCAAGTAGTTAGCTGATTCGTTTGAATTCATATGCAGTGGCAGAGCTAGGATTCCAACCCAGGCCATTCTGATTCCAGAACCATTGTTTGTTCCATTATACTATGCTGTCTCCCTAGGATACTAGTAGAAAACTTTACTAACTTCAGTGATTTCTGGAGGGTCCACCCAGTCTTGAAGATGGTGATTTGTCATTGCCAACAACAACCCAATGAGGTCACAGAGTCACAGAATTTTATTGCTGAAGGGGATCACAGCAGCCATCTATTTCTAAGTGGGGGGAAAATGCTATTACAATTCATCTGGCAAATGGTCACTCAGGCTCTGCTTGAAACCCTCCAATGAACAGAGTTTACTACCTATCTAGACATCCCATTCCACTTTCCAAGAGTGGAATTTCCAGGCATATTGTTAGGATTTTTTTTTTCAACAAGCCTAAATTTGCCTCTTTTTGACCTTCATGCTTTACTCCTAGTTTTCCTCTCTCCCTTTTAAGTCGCATCGAAACCCTATGAGGAGGGGCAGCTAAGTGACGCAGTGGATAGAGCACCGGCCCTGGAGTCAGGAGTACCTGAGTTCAAATCTGGCCTCAGACACTTAACACTTACTAGCTGTGTGACCCTGGGCAAGTCACTTAACCCCAATTGCCTCACTAAAATAAACAACAACAACAACAACAAAAAACCCTATAAGGAAACCAATCTAATTCCCATCTAGTATGGCAAGCCTTCAAGTATTTGGAGATAGCTATCATATTGTGCAAGAGTCTTTTAATCCCCAGGTTAAACATTTCTAATTCCTCCATCTCCTCCCCATAGAATATATGTACTCAAGGGCCTTTACCTCCTGTTCATCTTCCTCGGAACATTCTATATCCTATCAAAAGTCTTACTAAATTTAGCACCCAGGATAAACTCCAGATGTGTCTGACAAGTCCACAGAGCACACCAGGATTACGAAAATAATAAACAGTTCATATTTATGAAGGACTTTAAAGTTTACCAGTGATTTATACTCATTATTTCATTTGATCTTCACTGTGACCCTGTGAGGGCCTCATTATTATCTATACTTTGCAGATGAGGGAACTGAGGCTCAAAGAGTTTAAATGAATTCCCCAGGCTCACACAGCAGTAAGTTCTCAAATCCAGGTCTACCCGACCCCAAATCTGGATGTCAAACTCAATGGGGGAAAGGTATCACATATTGACTTTAGGAAGTTACAAATGAAAATAATCTATTTGGTACTGTATTTGTTTTATTTTGTTAAAATAAATTTCCCAATTCCATTTCAATCTGGTTTTAGGCTGCAATGGGTAATTTCACAGGCCCCTTGGCAGCCTGCTGGCCGGGAGTTTGACATCTTGGTACCACAACATACTGTCAAGCCAAATGCCTCAGAGACAGATGCATTCCCCCGGGAGCAAAAGAACCCTACCATCTGTTTTTGTAGGGGCAAGACTGCAACATGAATTGGCATTATGTAAGCATTATTTTCCTGTGTCATACTGATTAAGAAGCACTTCAAGAGCAGAGTACACTGTGGTCATCAAGGACCATTGATGTAGCCTTACTAAGGGTCCATATTTGCCTGACTCGTACTGGTTACCATAAGAAATATATTACAGTAAAGATGAATTTTTGTACCTAAAGCAACTCGTAGGGATGGGGGAAAGTAAGAAATCCAGTGAATCAATTATTTTGATTGACTTTTAAACCAATTTAACTAGTGTGTTCCTTTCAGGAATTTGGGTTCAAAGCCTGAAGAAGTTTGGGTATGTTAGACTAAGTTTGAAAACCGCACTCATAACCTGTCCATATCCTGTTTGAAAAATATGCCTGCTTTGTAGGATGTAACTTATACTGAAATAAGTATGCATGTAACACAGAGAGGAAGATAGCCTAGCATAAAAAATATATATTTTCAAAAACATAATTTTAATACTTGATGGCAGAATGGCTAGAAGGACAGCCTTGGAGAAAGGGAGATAAAGGCTCAAGTCCTGCTTCTGACACATACTAGTTGTGTAACTATGAACAAGAAATTTCATCTTTCAATGCCCTAGGCAGCTCTCTCACACTATAAGTTACAGAGGGGTTGCAGGCCTATGTTAGTGAACAATTTCCACCTTCAGAGTTCCTCACAACAATTAAATCACACATTTGGAGGGGAAAAAAGAATGAAAAAAAAATGCCTCATTGAGTATTGTGGCTTAGGAAACTGCCACCATATCTATCTATAAATCTAATTCCTCTAACAATTAAAAGAAACCCATAGTACCAGTGTGGCTGTCCCTGAGTGAGAGTAGGTATCTTAATGCTCTGCAATGTGTCAGACTAGTCTGAATATGCATGCAAGAGAATAAACCTGGAAAATGCAGTCAAACATGCCTCTGTACTTACTGATGGCCTAGGTATAGAGACAAAGAGGAACCATATACAAAGAAGTTAAAGAAATCAAAGGTGGCTGGTCCTTTAATTTGTTATTGAAATAAATTTTATTATGAATTTAGTCATTGGGGTCTTTGTAGGATTTTTCCTATGCTTTGAAGAAAAACAATACGAGACTTTGAATAGATGACAGCCTTGCTTGCTTGACAGGTGATTTTAACCTACACTAACCTAAGTGCAGACAAACTTCACTTGTCAGGGATATGAAATATCCCATCTAGTTCATACACAGTTCATTTACCTGAAGTGATCAAACTAGAGCCCACATATTCTTCTGGGAGAAAAATACTTCAGCTCTTCTGTTTCACGCAATTCTTGGACCCCCTTCCAATCCCCACCACTACGCCCCTGCTCTGTCAATGCATTCTTTGGGAGTGATAATGTCAAGTGCTAAGATCCATAGCTGGCATATTTATTATAAAAATTGTGAGCTTTATTTTAAAAATTCCCAGCACCGAAGCAGGGTTTTTTGTAACACAACTCCCCAGGGTTGAAAATGGATTTCATCAACTACTATATACCATCAACAGTTAGGTGGCTATTAGAAATACTTTAGAGTTGGGTGTGGTAGAGGATGCCCATAGCCCGTGCTACTTTGAGGAGGCCAAAAGTAGTAGATCACTTGAATTCATTTATGAGTAAGTCGAGAGTCAATAATATGTCTGCAGTAACTCCTGCTCTAAAGCAGTAAGTACCTTTGAGTGGAGGGTTACTAAAGAGGGGCCACTCATCCCAGGCAAGAAACATGTAGCAGTTCAAAGTTTGTGCTGGTCAGGAAGGACATCTAGAAGTGAGTGGCTACATTTTAAGCCTGAGTGACATAGGGAAACCCAGGAAAGAGAGAGGAAGGAAAAAAAGGAGAGAGGTAAGAATGACAATCAGAAAGGAAGGAAGGAAAGAAGGAAGGAAGGAAGGAAAGAAAGAAAGAAGGAAGGAAGGAGGGAGGGAAGGAGGGAAGGAGGGGAAAAGGAAGGAGGGAAAGAAGGAAGGCAAAAGAGAAAGAAGGAAGCAAGGAAGGAGGGGGAGGGGATAGAGGTAGAGAGGGAAGGAGGGAGAAAGGGAGGTTGAAGGGAAGAAATGAAAAATGGGAGAAGAATAGAGGGAGAGAGGGAGGGAGAAAAAGAGGAGAGACGTACAGACAGACTTTAGAGATGCCTCCAAATCACTAGATCATACTCCTAAAAATATAAGCTCCTTAAGAATAGTGACTTTTTCACTTTTATCTTTGCATCCCAGTGACTAGCACAATGCCCAGCACATGGTAGGTGCTTAATAAATTGTTTTATTGTTGATCACTGGCATTTATCTAACATTTTACATAAATAATGTCATATGATCTTCACAATGGCCCTGTGCAGTAGGTACTTCAGGTATTATCACACCCATTTTAACCCCCCCCCCCCAAAAAAAAGAACAAGAAAAACCCCCACAAGTCTTAAACATGTTAAGTAACTTTTCTATGGTCACACAGCTAGTGACTGTCAGACATGCGATTTAAATCCAAATCTCTCCTCATTCTCAGTGGAATGCTCTTCCAAGGAATTACTAATATGGAATTAAATGACAAGACATGAAATAAATCTGAGGCAAGTCCAACCAAACTATAAAGAAAAAATCAGGAATTTGTGTTTTATCTTGAGTAAGGAAGCAGGATCACAAAGATACTTCTCATAGATTAGATTCTCCTAGATTGCAAAGAGCAAATCTATGACCATTGGGGACATACCTAGGGGCATAAAACAGTCACTTGTACATAGTAGGTGTTTATAAAGTGATTAGTTGATTGAATTAATGGAATGAATATCTTTGAAGGTAGAGGATTCCTCATAATTAGAGGCTAGTTGACCACTTGTTAGGAATATTGGAAAAGAAAATTAGAAAATAATACTGTAAAAAAATTATCAACCAGGGAGATGGGCTAGAAAGCCCAGAGCTTATCTCTTTCATCATTTCTTTGTCCTAATGGTGTTCCATTACATTTACATAGCACAATTTATTTCATCATTCCACAGTTGTTGAATACCCCTTTAGTTTCCAGTTCTTTTTCAGTATAGAAGAGTTGCTATAAATATTTTTGTAAATATGGGTCCCTTTCTTCCTTCTTTTATCTCCTTGGGCTATAGGCCTAGTAGAGGAATCAGTGGTGAAAAAGAAAGCAGTGTATTAACTGATAGTGTGTGGTGATCAGAAAGAGAACAATTTACACAATAAGGGCAGCATTGTAAAGAAAAACTTAAGAATTCTGATCAAAACAATGACCAACCATGTTTCCACAGGATTAATAGTGATCTATGCTGCTTACCTCCTGACAGAGAGGTAATAAAATCAAGATACAGAGTGAGACATACATTTTAAGTCATGACCAATGTAGGAATTTGTTTTGCTTGACTATATATTTTTTTGCATTTTTTCTTTTTTCTTTTCTTTTCTTTCTTTCTTTCTTTCTTTCCTTCTTTCTTTCTTTCTTTCCTTCTTTCCTTCTTTCCTTCTTTCCTTCTTTCCTTCTTTCTTTCTTTCTTTCTTTCTTTCTTTCTTTCTTTCTTTCTTTCTTTCTTTCTTTCTTTCTTTCTTTCTTTCTTTCTTTCTTTCTTTCTTTCTTTCTTTCTGTCTAAACCATGGATGGGTGGGAGAGGAAATATGTGTGTGGTAACAGAAAAATAAAATGGCAACAAGAAAGCAACTTCCCTCTCTGGGAATTTTTGAAAGACCTAAGGCAAACTTCCAAATAAAGAGGGAAAGTCCCAAACAGCACCAGATTCTGATACTTGCAGCCACCGGGACAAGCCAAGGACAGTTTTTACTTGTGCAACTAAAAATCTATTTTCTCAGGAAAGAAAGCCAAATTTTGACAGAAGAAACATATCAAGATTTAAATCATTTTGTAATTTAAAATATGTCTAGAGAACAGATCCTTGTTAGCAAGATGTGCTTTCCTCTCCTAAATGTACATTTTGGAATTCAAATGATCCTTCAGAGAATAGATTTAAATGTTGAATGATCCAAGTTTCAAATGTCCCAATAAGATATTTAGTGTTTTGTCGCTGACATACATCAAGGTCTTTGAACTTTGTGGCATTCATCAATAAACAGTCATTGACCATTGATCCGGTAAGAACATCAGTAAATAAAGATGTCTCAGACTATTAGGTCTGAGAAATAAAGACAGTATTAATGTTGATGTTTTCTTTTCCCTTGCCCCTCACATGAAGTCAATTGTCAAGTCCTATTCATTGTATCACTGAAATTCTCTTTCTCTCATTTCAATACCACTGCTCTTGCATAATCATCATTACCTTTTCACATAGGATCACAGGATCATAGATTTAGAACCATAAGGGACTTAAGAAGTCATCATATCCATTTCCTCCAACTCTTCACATTTTAGAGATGAGGAGACTGAGGTTCAGAGTGAATAAGTGACTTACTCAGGTTTACATAGCTAGTAATTGTCTGAGACCTAGACTACTACAACTAGTCGTCCTCCCTGTAATGCAGTCATCTTTCTATTACCAGATTAATCTTCATGAATAAATCTCATTATGCCTATTTTTAATTCAAAAAACTTTAACAGCTCCTCCCACTAAATAAAGTTCTACGTCTACATTTTGGTACCATACTACCTTGTCAGCCTAATTTTCACCTCCACCTACCATGTGCACTTTGATCTAGTCAAACTGGGCAACTATTTCTATGTACAGGTTTTCTGTTTCTCTCCCTGACACACACTTTTTTGCCTTCATAACTTGCTCATTCTGTTGCCTATGCCTGAAACTCTCTTTATCTTTGATAATATCCCATCCATCTTTTAAAGTCAATGCTCAAATACCATCTCTTTCATGAAGTCTTCCCTGATTTTTCCCTCTTTAGATCTTACATAATACTGTGTTAACATCTCTCTTGCATATTTATCATATATTCTTTTGTGATATTATACTGGCAGTTATATTGTATGTGCTCCAACTTCCTGATAGAGTATAATCTCCATGAGGGCATCAACTATGTTTTCCATAATTTTATTTTCTCAGAAATGAAAGCCAAAATCTTGACAGAAGAAATATATATCAATATTTAAATCATTTTTGAAATTTAAAATATATCTAGAGAACATACCCTTGTTGCAAGATATGCTTTCCCCCTCCTTAATGTACATTTTGCAATTTAAAGGTTTCTTCAGAGAATAGATTTAAATGTTGAATGATCCAAGTTACAAATGTCCCAATGTGATATTTGGTGTTTTGTGGCTGACATACATCAAGGTTTTTGAACTTTGTGGCATTCATCAGTGAACAGTCATTGGTCATGGATCCGGTAAGAACTTTAGTGTGTAACACAACACTCTATATATAGGAAGTACTTAATAAATGTTTGTTATAGCTGAACTTAAGGTAAGACTGAGTGTGCCACTAGCCCAAATGTAGTTGCTGCTTCCCTTTCTAAAGAATGAGAGGTCAAGGGGACAGCTAGGTGGTGCTGTGAATAAAGCACCAGCCCTGGATTCAGGAGGACCTGAGTTCAAATCCAGCCTCAGACACTTGACACTTACTAGCTGTGTGACCCTGGGCAAGTCACTTAACCCCATTGCCCCATTAAAAAAAAAAAAAAAGAATGAGTGGTCATATAGGTAAATTGGAGCAGTAAGCCTATCTCTTCCTGTTCTGTACTTCAGACCAATACAGCAAAACAGATTGTCTCAAGCTTTGTTGCTACTCTGAGTCTTTGTTTTTGGATCATTTTTTTTTATTTTGATAATTTACAGTTTGGCTTTGGACTTTGATTCCATCTGGGCAACAATATTCTGCCCCCCCCCTATCCAGTTCTATTGCTCATCTGCCCGACCTTTCCCTCTCTTAGTATGGTATACAGACACATTATTTGCCTCTGGTCCATTTTAGCTAACCTCATCCTAATTTCTTTACTACATTTTGACCAAGCCCATGAATAGACAATATTACACAGGGCATAGGCATTAAGAAGCCTCAACTTGTACTTCTCTCCTGCTTAGTTCACAGCCTTCTGACATTGCAGAGAAATCTGGTGAACCTGAGCTTTGGGCAAGGAAAACAGGACTTTTTAGTACTGAGTGGAGAAGTTAAATAAGTAATAATAATCACTGTTTTATACAACATTTTTCACTTTAACAACTATTTCTGATTTGATAAATTATTGCCTTCTATGAAGAAGGCAATAAAAGTATCATCATTCCTATTTTATAAATGGGAAAACTGAGATGGGGAGAGGTTAAGAAACTTACCCAGGGTCACACAACTATTAGGTGGCAAGTCAAGGACTTTAACATAAGAGAACTGCAAGTAAAATGTTAGATGAAATCCTAGAGATGAGGAAGTAGAGAACGGGAATGGGACAGGGAGTAAAGCATTATCACTGACTGGATGCCAATCAAGAAAGATAGCATGGAGGAGACAGCATTCAGAAAACATTGGTTATTTTTTTATGCAACCCACTAACATCCAAAACAATGCCTAAAAACCAACAGTTAGTATATGGTAAACCAAAAGATCCAAGTTGTTAGAACAAAAATTAATTATTTGACAAAAACTGCTGGGAAAAATGGAAAACAGTATGGCAGAAACTAGGTATAGACCAATATCTCATACCTTATACTAAAATAAGGTCAAAATGGGTACATGATTTACACCTAAAGGATGATACCACAAACAAATTAAGAGAGTATGGAATTGTTTATGTCAGATTTATGAGCAGAGGAAGAATTTAGGACCAAAGAAGATATAGAGAGTAAAACAAAATGTAAAATAGATCATTTTGATTATATAGAATTTAAAAGTTTTTGCACAAACAAAACTAATGTAACCAAGACTACAAGGGAAGCCCCAAACTAGGAGTTTTTAAAACAAATATCTCTGGAAAATACAAGTCATTCCCCAACTGATAAATGGTCAAAGGATATGAACAGGCAGTTTCCAGACAAAGAAATAAAAGCTATCTATAATCATATGAAAAAATGCTCTAGATGGCTATTGATCAATGCAAATTAAAACAAGTCTGAGGTACCACCTCATACCTATCAGAGTGGCAAATATGACAAAACAGGAAAATGTTGGATGTTGGAGGGGATGGGGAGAAAACTGAGATACTAATCCACTGTTGGTGAAATTGTGAAATGAATCAATCATTCTGGAGAGCAATTTGGAACTATGCCCAAAGGGCTATAAAACTGTGTATAACTTTGATCAAGCAATGTCACTGCTAGGTTAATATGCCAAAGACACCCCCACAAGAGAAAAAGACCTATTTATACAAAAATATTTGTAGCAGCTCTTTTTTGGTAGCTAAGAATTGGAAATCAAAGGAATGCCCATCACTTGGGGAATGGCTAAACAAGCTTTGGTATATGATGGTGATAGAATATTATTGTGCTATAAGAAATGACAAGCAGGATGATTTCATAAAGGCCTGGAAAGACTCGTATGAACTGATGTATAGTGAAGTGAGCAGAACCATGATAGCACTGTGCACAGAGACAGCAATATTGTTTGATGAAGAACTGTGAAAACTTAACTATTCTCAACAATACAATGATTCATGATAATCCCAAAGGACTATTGAAACATACTATCCACCTCCAACAAAAGAACTGATACTGATGGAACATCAACTGAAGTATGATATTTTTCACTTTCATTTTTTTCCTTTTATTCAAGTTTTCTTATATAAAATGACTAATATGGTAATGTTTTACATAATTGTGCATGTATAACCTAGATATAATTGCTTACCACCTCAGGAAGAGGTGAGGGGAGGGAGGGGAGGAGGGATAAAAATTGGAATGCAAAACTATAAATAAAAATGTTTATTACTTAAAAAAATAACTCAACCAGATATGCAGAATAGCTAATAAGAATGTATTTTCTTGGGGCAGCTAGGTGGCACAGTGGATAAAGCACCAGCCCTGGATTCAGGAAGACCTGAGTTCAAATCTAGCCTCAGACTTTTGACAACTTACTAGCTGTGTGACCCTGGGCATCTAGGCAAGTCACTTACCCTCATTGCCCCGCAAAAAAAAAAAAAAAAAGGATGTATTTTCTTGGAATCAATTTCTTTTAAAAAAAAAGAATGCCTAAGAGAGATCATATGGGGCATTTCCTTTAACATATAGGCAAAAGTTAGATGCATAAATTAGCTGCATAAATTATGTTAAATGATGCTTTTAAAGTGCTTGAAAACAAACTGTTGTCTTATGTCATTTGGTCATTCCTCTTGAGTCTTATTTATAGAATAAGTTTGATTGACCTAAGAAGAAAGGGCTTACTAAGCAAAGGTAAATATGCGCAGTCCTCATGTAAATTATCACAAATTACACAGCCTGAATTAATGAGGTTTTGCTGTCATTCTTTTCCTGGGGCTCTTCAAATTGACTAATGCATTAGATTGATCTCTACCAAGTCAATACTGGTCAAATTATTATCTAGTTTGCTGCAGTCTCAAATTTAGAATTTCCTGAAACAAATATGCTAATAGTTATGGAAGTAAATCTTTATTCTGTGGTTGTTTGTAATTGCATTTATTTGATATATAGAGCAATGCTCTCAGCATCTTGGTTACTTAGGATGGATGGGCATGTATCACTACACCATGGGAAGGAATTTTCATATCAATGAGATTACAAATCCATTGGAATATTGAAATAGAAGATGAATGAAAGCATGTTTAATAAATCCAAAGATCTTAGAGGTGAATACTTTTTAGTGGAAAACATCATTAGATATTACATAACTATATTATATATAATTATATAATAAATAGATATGACATAATAAAAATATTGTTGTTGTTCAGTAGTTCAGTTGTATCAAACCCTTTGTGACCCTGAGGACATGCCAATACTGTCTATGGGATTTTCTTGGCAAAGATACTAGATTGGTTTTGCCATTTCCTTCACCAGTGAATTAAGGCAAATAGAGGGTAAGTGATTTGCCCAGGGTCATAGAGCTAGTAAGTAACTGAATCCAGATTTGAACTCAGGTCTTCACAATTCCAGGCCCACCACTCTATCCACTGAGCCATCAAGCTGCTTCATAATATAATACACATACACACACACACACACACACACACACACGCACAAACCTCTATGTGTACACACACACACGTACAGAGTAGTCTGCCTAGGAAGATCTGGGTTCAAGTACCATATCTGACATATACTATGTGACCTGAGGGTAATCTTCTCAATACAAGCAACTCTTTAACACTATTGGTTTCTGAGTAGGTTCCAGCCTGCATTCAGAGAAGTTTCGTCACCAGTGAGCTCTCTATATCAGTGCAATATCATGATCTATTTACAGTTAGGTAGCACAGGGTATAGAGTTCTGGGCCTACTGTCAGGAAGACCCAAGTTCTAATATAACCTCAGATATTTACTATCTGTGTGACTCTAGGCAAGTCACTTAATCTCTGTCAGTGTCACTTTCCTCAACTATAAAATGAGGATCATAATAGCACCCATCTCACAAGATTGTTTTGAGAATCAAATAAAGATAACATTTGTAGTGTGTGACAAGTGGAGTGACACCACCTGCTGGAGAGTTACTGTAGGAAAGCTCTGCCATGAGGAGAAGGCATCCGAGGGCAAGCCATGTGGCTTGCAAGGTTAGTTCCTTGGCTTCAAGAAGTGATGTTTGCTTGTAGGTACTGTCGATCAAAGCTACCAGCCAATTAACTTGGAGCTGTGTGTACATGTGGATGCGATGTTCCCGGTTTCACAGGAGGCTTGTTGGAGGAAGAAAGGGCGAAGCTCACTCTCTCTGGCTCTTTCATTAGGACCTCAGGGGGCAGTGGAGCAGGAAACACTGGCTCCCTGAGATAGACAGCTGAATCTAGGCCTCTTTCTCTCTCTCTTCACCAAATTCTTATGCTCCTTCATAAATGCTTAAAAATCTAAACTCTTGCTAAACTTCTAATTTATTGGTGACCACTCATTAGATTTTTTAAACAGACTAGCTAGAATGTTAGTGTCATGGGCCCAGAGCACCCCAGAAGTTCTCTGGGGCACATCAAGGAATCTTCTCCTTGAGAAACTAAACCAAAAGACAGATATACCTAGAGAGATAAGTGGAACCAGTTCTGACTGAGATAGCTCTGAGACCCCCACCCTTCATTCTAGTCTCCCACAACCCTGGGGTGATAAGATTAGGTGTGGCTGCTTCTTTTGTGTTCTGAGGAGATGGCTTGAGAGATCAGCAGCCTTCCTTCACCCAACTCCTCCAGTCACCACCAGGGGGGGATGGTCCTCCCTCACTAAAGGAACTTTCCACCATGAGATGGTCACCCCCATCTGCCAGTCTCCTGCTCGAGGAGACTAGTATCTCAGAGCCATGCTCCATGCCTTTCTCCCCATGAGAAGTCCAAGGATTTCTCTTCCTTTCCCTTCCCTTCCCTTCCCTTGCCCCTAAATAAACTACTATCTTATTCTAACTACTTTTGTGTGCAAGAGGTTATAATTCTTTAAAGAGGAATTCCTAAGGACCCCAAACCCCTACCCCTTACCCCCTACTCCATTTTCCCCCAAGACATTAGCCACATTACAAATAGTAACTTTACAAGTGCTTAGCATAGTTCCTAGTATAGGATAGGTATTTAATAAATGCTTGTTCCATTCCTTTCTTCTTATCTATATATCTATTATTCATCTGTCCATCTATCCATATATGTATGCATAATATATAATTACATATGTGCTATAATAGCATATCTATGCTACTGTAACACATATATTATATGTACTAATTAGATATATGCATATTGTTTGACAGTTACATATCTAGATTTTCTTATATCTATAAAGTCACAGATGTGATATATAATATGTAGACTCTAGGATAACTTTGTTCAGTGTACCTCTGATTAAGGGATAGGAAATGTAATTTCACTGGTATAGGGAACTTTGTGATGAGGAAATTCTCTCTCCCAATGCAAGTCAGCACATTTTCTGCCTTAAAGAGTTATCCCAGAGCACTGAGAGATTCAGTGACTTTCCCAAGGTCACTCAGCCAGACTGGGTCAGTGGTAGGATTTGAATTTGGGTCTTTGTGGCTCTCTATCCATTGACCACAAGGCCTCTCTAAACATAGGGCATCTAAAATATGAAAACATATGGTTCCCAAAAGTGATGGAGAATGTTCTACTCAAATTCCAAATAAAAGCAGATTTCACAATAAATGGTAAAATATGGCAGTCCAAATGGTTTTACTTATGGACTATCATGTGCTTATTCTATTGTGCCCTAAAACTTTTTCCACTCATGACCCCTTTTCATCCGAGAAATTTTTATGTGTCCTCCAGTATATAGGTATATAAAATAGGTATACAAGCCAAACATTTACTGCCAGATTTTTTTGCAATCCCCACATTCAGTTATGTGTCCCCATATGGGGTCACAACCCACAGTTTAAGAAGCTTTACTCTAAAATGCCACAAGGCCTTCTTGGTGAGGTTTTTGCCATTCTAAAAAATGTCTATTAAGTCTCATGGGGGAAAAACCCATGTTGTTGAAGTATACATAGAATTTACATTATGACCTAAAGTTGGATGGGTATCTCACTGAGATAGTTTATCTGTCCACTTCTCTAAAATAAGCATGCAGTTGGGCAATGGACTGGTCCCAGAGTGAAATATGAGGAAGAGAGAAAGCTAGATTGAACTTTGAATGATGCCAAGATACCCCCTGCCATCAATGTACAAAAATCTTTTTAATGTAAAATCTTCTTGATGTTTCAAAACATTATTATTATAATACTATTATTATTATCCTCATTGCCTAGCACTGGTCCTGAAACATAGTAGACACATAACAAACTGTTGTTGAATTTTAATTGGGGAGGGGGATTAAGGAGAGAGGGGGCAGGGGAGGAAAAAGAGAGGAGAGAAGAAGAGAGGAGAGGTAAAGAGGAAGGAGGAGAGGAGAGGAAGGAAGGGGAGGGGAGAGATGAAGTTATATGATCTTTGCTAAATTCTCAAGCTAAGACCACAGGACTAGAAGCAAATGTTCCAATGTATTCAGTGTAACCAGGGGACTGACGTGAGGTGGACAAATATCAAATATTAAAATTTAAAAAATATATTGAATCTCTTTTTTAAAAAATCTATGAAATCAATTTAAGAAAATTTAAACATCAACAGAAATAAAGTATTTTGAGAGATGAAATGAAGGAAATCATAGAGATAAAGTCATATTTGTAAGATCTGTTACTATAAGCTTTTTTCCCCCTAGAACATTCATAGACAGAAGGTAATATTTCACACTATATAAGCATTTCATCTCCTAGGGGACAGATATGCTACATGTCCATAATGGGTGTGTGAGATAGAGAATTGCATATTTGTCATTTCTTCCCTCCAAAAAAAACCCCACCTTTTTGTATTCTCAGAAGATATGTTTTGATATGTTGCAGCTTTATTTCTGTTCCAAGTGAACCAAGTAGGCTAAAAATTGGGTAACCGAATCATTATACTTTCTACTAAATCCTGAACTTAGCATTTATGTGGATTTCTGCTTTTAAATAAAGTTAAGTTCATTTCATTTTCAGGAGTTGGTATTCAATTAACCACAAGTAGCTGTAGACTACTATTAAAATTACCACATGTCATTAATCTTCCATGTTACTATCAAAAGTGAAGTGTATAAATATGTCATAAAATACTCTTGTTGCTACCTCTCCTCACAGCCATGCATGCTATATATCTTGCTCAAGATGCCAGCTTGACACTTAGATCAGGAGGGAAACAAGGGTCTTTACAAACCTTGTCTTAATGGGTCGAACAGTAAACAGAGCTCAGGTCCCCAGATACAATGAGCAGTTTGAGCTCCAGATGTTCCTGATTACATTCTAAGCTCACAAGACAGACAGACTTCATCTCATATTCTCCAGAGCAGGCTCTCAAATGGCACAACAAACCATTCCTTAGTCAGATGATGGCATTTCAGTCCCCCCACCCCGTGTGTGTGTGTGTGTGTGTGTGTGTGTGTGTGTGTGTGTGTGTAAATGTTTCTCAAGATAATTACTTTTCAAAAGAGTGAACTTCTGAGAAAAACAAATAAATTCTATTGAGTGATAAACTCTGCATTAGGGTGGGAAAATGGGGTTCAAGTTATCTTTTGGCAATATCAGGATATTTCACTTGGTAGTTCAATGTTTTGCAGAACTCCTGGGATTCCAGTGCTCAGGTGCGGGATAATATGGCTTGACTTGGCAATGGAAGGAGAGTCTGTGAATGGTACAGTGATATGTTACACTTCATTACAAGAAGAATTTTCACATTTATATAGTGATCTTCACACCTAGCATTGCTAAAATGCGTTAGGGGGAAAATAGGTCTTATGAAGGAAAAGCCTTGGCAGTTAAAAGAGGTGGCAAAATCATGTGATACCTCAAAACATTTCGAATGAGTGAATGAATGAAAAGTACTTATTAAACACTTACAATGTGAGAAGCACTATGTTAGTGCTGGGAAAACAAAGACAAGGAATTAAGATTATTTTTTACCTCCCTATCTTGTATTCTAATGGGGGAAGACAATATATAAAGGGGAGTTAGAAAGCTCAAATAACAAGGTAAAGGTGTGTTTTGCTCTTTCTCTTTTATGTCTTTCTCAGGAGGTCTGCACAAGTTCCTAAAAAAATCACCTTGGGGCAGCTAGGTGGTGCAGTGAATAAAGCACCAGCCCTGGATTCAGGAGGACCTGAGTTCAAATCTAGCCTCAGACATTTGACACTTACTAGCTGTGGGACCCCGGGCAAGTTATCTTGACATCACTTACCCCTCATAGCCCTGCCAAAACAACAACAACAACAACAAAAGTTGTTTTAAAAATCACCTTAGTATATTTTCCCTTTCAGAGGATGCTCTTATATTTTTCAAAGATTCCTTGAATAAACAAATGGAGTGGAGGGAGCAATAAATCTTACCCTTGTCCAGAGAAGAAGCCATTGCACCATGGGTATTCAAGTTAAGGTTTCTTCTCCCAGCTCAAGGATGTAAAATCATAAAGTCAGACTGGGAGCTTCCTGAGTGCCTACAAAATTCCAAAGATCATTAGGAATCGATTCCAGAATCCTTTCATAAGCCTCAACAATTCAACAAATATTTATCAAATTTATACTTTGCATGGCATGAAAGGAAGTATGAGAGTTACACAAGAAGCATAGAAGTAGAAACACAGGAGACAGAGGGTAGGTCCTGGGGTCAAGAACTGTGTGCAAGTACTGTCTCTGATTCATGTGTGACCATGTGAAAGTCACAACTTCTCAGTAGCCAGATCACCTTCTAAGTTAAACAAGAGCTACTGGAAGGAACTTTCATGGAAGGAGTTTCTAATATGTACATAGGTCTCTGATCCCCAACAATGGAGATCTCAACCCATTCGTGCTTACCTATCCTATGCAACTCTTATCCATGTTCCCACATGTTCACCACAGTAGATCCAACTGACAAGCTGGGAGCTTTCATCAATGTCTCCTGACATTGCAAGGATACTCAGGCAGTTCACCTGTCATCATTTACCCTCAGTACATGACCAAGCTGTCTTTTTTTTCTGTAATACATTTCCTTGATGACATTTCTTACTCCTTTTCTTCTTATTATTTATTATTTGCTATAAGTTTCAGCCTTTTCAGCTATACATGTTGCAGTCTGATCATTCACCATAAACCTTTCTATTGTCCTCTGTATGATTTTTATTTTCAATTCTTCAGAGACCATTATGGTCCTTGTCTTACAGTCATACAACACCTGTGTTAGAGTTCCCTATGCCAATGAAATCATAGCTCCAGGCCAAAAAAAAAAATCATGGAATTGTAGTAGGCCCTGGAGAAACAAAAGCTTTCTTTTGAGGTCTTCAGGCTTAGAATAAATGGATGACTACCTGACCACTTTTCAGATATAATATCATGGAAATTTATTTCATATGTGGGTTGGCCTATGTGGCCACTGAACAGTGTAGGTGCCAAATTTATTATGGGGAGAGTTAATTGGGTAGCTTGCCATAATATTGAGGTTCAGAGAATAATGAGAGACATCTAGGTCCAAAGTTTCCTCCCTTCCAAACTGCCTTTTTTAGTTATTTCTCCCAGGCTAATAAGAAAGGAGATTAACAGCCTCTTTTCCACAAATAAACCAGGTTTTATTAATGGGAATTAAATTTACAACAAAGGTGAAGTTAATAAAGCCAGGGACAAAGGAATGGGGGAAGAGAAAAAAAGGATAAGCTCCCTGGCTCTAGCCAAGACTGAGTCAAACCACAAACTTGCTTCCAACTCAGTTAACTCAAAGAACTGGCCTCGCTTCTAATAACTCACCACCTGGGGTCCATAGTTTCAATGGGAGTCAGCTGTGCAATCCCTCTCAGGTACGCTCTCGAAGCTCACCAAAGGGAAAGAGACCTTTCTAGAGCCATCATTTCCCCTCTTACTTTTTCTCTCCCTCCCCCAAAGGGGAGGTCCTTTAAGTTGGTTGGATGAGAATGGTCTCCTGTTGACATCAGTAGTACACCAACACATCACTCAGGGCCGGCCAGGTGTGGCTACAATCTAATCATCCCCAAGTAGGTACTTAGTCAGTTTCTTATTCTCACCCAATTCAAACAATACTAAATCAATCAGGTGGGGCCCTGGGTATCTGCCAAATTCCATTATCTTATCACAACAGCCTTCTAACTCAAATTCTGTGATTCTATAAAACATACAAATGCATGGCATGAAAGGAAGTATGAGAGTTACACTCTCAGGGAACTTACACTTTAGGACTTTTCTCCTAAATGGTGCAAATGGGGTCAACTTATTGAGCTGGTTACTTGGGGGCTAGTTGGGCATTACAACATAGTTAACATGGAGTCAAAAGCTCTGAGTTGGACCTCAATTCTGCCATGAATAGGCTATGTGAGTTTGGGGAAACCATTTCACTACCCTGGGCTTTGTTTCCCTCATTTGTAAAATGGGGAAGTTGGATTAGATGAGGTCTAGTGTCCCTTCACTTCTAAAACCTGATGATTCTATGATTCTAAAAGGTTTAAATCACCAATGAAGTAACAAGACCTGCCAAAA
Organism: Dromiciops gliroides; assembly: GCF_019393635.1. Taxonomy (NCBI): domain Eukaryota; kingdom Metazoa; phylum Chordata; class Mammalia; order Microbiotheria; family Microbiotheriidae; genus Dromiciops; species Dromiciops gliroides. Next base: position 329,435,606 of record NC_057864.1, on the reverse strand, counting down.
CCTCCGGCCTTCACAACTGACTTTCTCAGAGCCAAGAATACTGGCTCCTGCCTGGAATCTTCAGTACAATAACGAATGTATGTATTACTCATCAACTTCACAGCCTGGCCAGAGTTCCCCTGTAATATTTAAGTGCCTGAGATAAAATCACAGAGGATGGGGATTTCGTCTCTCTCTCTCTTAACACTGTCTGTTTTCATTTCTGCTATTACATGTGCATAAAAAGAGACAAGGGGTTAGGGCAGATGGCTTTTTATTCCACCAACCTGTGAGTGACACTGGCATATACCTCCTTGAAGTCTAATCTATGCAGAAGCACAGTTATAGCTCTCCTGAGCCTTGCATGAATTCCAGATGCCTTAATCTCAACCCTAAGAAGTCTTTGCTAACAAGAAAAGGAAAACACTTGGAGTATATAGCTAATAGCATAATAGAACCAGAAATATAAAGTGCTTTCCTATGGTATTAAGGTACTGTATAATCCAGATGTTGTATTGGATTCACTATTGATAATGGTCATTACATTATCTAAAATAGTCCCAAACTATCTTTGTGTGCCTCACCCCCACCCCATCCCCAATGAGGAAGTTTCAGTTTCAAAACCCAGCTTCACAGTTAACCAGGTTCTAACTAGTTATATGTTAGAATGTTTGCAATGTACTTTCCAAGACTACTATGATAAAGAAGACACCTGATAAAGAATGTAGCATGAGATAGGGAAATGAGTAGAAGTCAGAACACCTGGGTTCAAGTCCTGATTCTGTCAATAATTAGCCATTGTACATTGGCCAAATAAATTCATCCCTTTAGGATTTAATTAGGTGATCTGTAAGTTCCCATCCATTTCCAGGAGCTGTGCCAACTTTCAATTATCCATGACAACAGAGCATAAGAATAAGACGAACAGTTGAAAACAAAAGTAACAAAAAAACAAAGATACTTTACTCATAAATTTCTCCCTTTCTTCAAGCTGTTGAAAACTAACCAAAATGACTCAACTGATAGTCACCATCCATCTTTTGGGTAAGGTAATTATAGGTAATGGAACTTATACACATTGGGGATGAGAAATGAAAGGAGTAGGTAGGTAATCAATTAAATTCAACAAACTTTTATTAAGGAACTTCTTGGGTATGGAGCACAAAGGCAGGTGCTGGGGGAATTACAAAGTTTAGATAATATATTTTCCTCAAAGAGTTTTTTCCCTTAGTAGAGATAAGATGACTATGTCTTGGAAAATCAGCCTTTAAATAATGAGGTAGTAGAGTCTGACATGTTTTTTTCTAAATCACTAAAAATCATGAGATGTGAGAGAAGAAAGAAAAGTGTCCAAATGAGACTCATCCCTCTGTTGGCTTGAACTGCAGAGGATTTAAGCTTTTAAAAGCATCTTAATTGATGCCTTGTTGTGATATTTTTTGGCTCAGGACAATTATTACCTCAGGGGCAGGAAACTCTTTTGGTTTTTTAAATTTCAGCTATCACCCAACCTCAACCAACCATTTTGCTACTGTGTGACCTTGGTTACTAAGAAGATGGTGTAAGATATGACAGATGGATTAGGGCAATTTCCATATAATTTAGATTTTCCCCCTAAAAATAGATGTTTGACCTTTATATCCCCTTTTTATGATACTATATAGGTGCCACCTACATGAGGCCTTTCTCAATTCTCCCAGTTATCAACACTCTCTCCCTCCAAAAATTGCTCTTTCTTCTTCTATATTCCTTGTTGTGTACATATTGTCATCCTCAAGTAAAATGTAAGCTTCTTGCACAGAAGACTTTAATTTTTGTCTTTGTCTTCCCAGGGTCTAGCACAATAATTTCCACATAGTAAGAGATTAGTAAAATGTACCTCCTTTACAATCTTGATGTTGTTATTTTTTTCAGAATCATAGTTTATAATTTGCTGAACATAAGATCATCCTCAAAAGGCACCAGAATGTGCCCTTAAAAATCCTTTACTGTGGGGCAGCTAGGTGGCACAGTGGATAGAGCACCATCCCTGGATTCAGGAGGACCTTAGTTCAAATCTGGCCTCAGGCATTTGACACTTACTAGCTGTGTGACCCTGGGCAAGTCACTTAACCCCATTTCACACACACACACACACACACACACACACACAATCCTTTACTGAAAACTGTCAACTGATTTGATATACCCTAAATTTGCATTGGCCAAATCTAGCCTCTGAGTCAAAGGACCTACACTCGATTTTGGCCTCTGTTGCTTCCCATCTTTGTGTGCTTGGGACCTCAGTTTATTCATCTCTAAAATGAGAATGTGAGACTAGAGAGTTTCCAAGAACCATTCCAACTATAAATGTATAATCTCATGGTCCCTAAGATATAGACTTATGTGGCCATGGAAGATCCGCTGCCACCTAGGCAGCTAGGTGGCACAGTTAATAGAGTACTGGATCTGGAGTCAGGAAGATCTGAATTCAAATTTGGCTTCAGACATTTGCTAGCTGAGTGACCCTGGGCATGTCTCAACTGCTTTCTGGCTCAGTTTATTTAGCTGTTAAATGAGGATAATAATAGTACCTATCCCCAGGGTTGTTGTGAAGACAAAATGAGAAAAAATTTGTAAAATACTTAGCAAAGCCTGGCACACAATAGATGCATAATAAATGCATTTTCCTTCCTTCCACTTTAAGGCAGGCCCTTGTTCAGAAAACCCTAGAAAACCTTAGTTGATTCTAGGACATTCCCAACCAAGTTCTGATCCACTAATTTGGTCTATTGGTTTAAACTACTTTCTTTAGTGTCCTTTCTAAAAATAATATCAGAGCCCCAAAGGGGTTTTCAGATGGGTCAATTTCAGAACTGACCCATCCTCTATGGGACCTTCGGGGATATCCAGAACTCAATGAGAGGATATTGGGGAAATGAAGAAGGATTTTCGGGCAAGGACTAGGGAGTTGAAAAGGGCTCAAGTACATCTGAATGACATGCCCATCTGACCATATGGGTTTTCTCCTTCCTCTTTCCCAAACACTGCATGTGTTTGTATCATGTATGCAGCAGGAGGCATGCCCTGAGATTTCAGTGCCTATTTAGGCACAGAAATATTGCAGAATCGACATGATTAGGCCTTAGAAATTGATTTGAGTTTTCAATTGATAACATCAGATTTATCAAGTTAATTTTGACCAGTGCTTTTCCTTATTCATTGCCATAAATCAATCAACTACTGATGGCATACCTACTTTATTCCAAAGAAGGGAGCCTTAAAGTAGAGCTCTCTGATCATCAGATCCTAGTTTTACCTTTTCAGAAAAGATTTGTTTCTGTAGTGTGATGCATCATTATTGCTTCATTCTCTTTTTAATAAAAGGAGGGGACAGTATTTTATTGGATCCTTTATGCATTTGTATACTTACAAATCAATAGCAGGGCCCATCATTCCCAACTTTAAGGGCTACCACTATGTTATATATCTGTATTATTTTCCTTGATCTTATATTTGTTTTCCATGTGTTTAAAGTGCTAATGACATTCATTGCTTTGGAGATTTATCGGATTAACACCACTATAACAGTTTATGGTGTTACATTTTACAAGATTCACTTAATATAATTTTAATTATCACTGAAAAATGGTTTGTAGTTATAAAAGTGCTTAAAAAAATTACAAGCTAAAGCCATCCTAAATTAAAAGCTGGGGCTTGTGCCTATTAATAATAATTTTGTGAAATGAGAACATCACATGGTACAGCAGCTCAAAGATGAAATATTCATATTCCAAACAACAAAAATACATTGAGAAAAATAAAACTGCCAAAAGAAATGGATTTTTGTGGTAATACTACAATTCAGAACTGGGTGGCAAATTATTAAAGTAAAAGTTATTTCAGGAAGCAATACTTCTATAAATCAGGGATGAAACCTGACATGCCACCACCCATGTAGTCAGTCCCCCAAATAATGAGATGGTGATTCATGACTGGTCAGTGATTAGTCTCACTTGATGTTATAACTAAGGAAGTACCAGTTGCAAAAAGGCACTAAATACCTTGAAGAAAAACTTCTAAGATCAGAAAAAGTATGACTAGCATCACCAAGGACCACACAAATATAATATTCCAATGGTACAGCAGCATAGTTTTAAAGGATAATTTATAAATAAGAATACAAATCTTAGTTTATGAATAAATAAGAGGGAATGTGATTTTGTGGGAAGAGCATTCGATTTGGGATGAGAGGGCAAGGGCTTGAATCCCAACTCTGCTGCTTATTCCTTTTGTGATCTTAGATAAGTTGCATAACCTGGCTAGGCCTTATTTTCCTCATCAGGAAAATAATATTTCTGTATGAGCAGGGATTAAGGGATATTTAATAGAAGCTCTATGTCCTATGAGCCTATCAAACTAGTTTATTCATTCTTCCCTCTATGTGTCCTATGTGGCCCGATCTTCCTCTCCCCAGTATAAAGGTATAGAGATACCTTTACTCACACTGTTGCCACCTATTCTGACCTCCCTTCAAGATCCTTCAGCCACACTTGTAAATGGGCCCTAGGTTATAATGGCACGGACTAGACTAGTAACGTTCAGAAGCAGGAATCTAGGTGCACAGCTAAGTGAAGACCAGGCAATTGGAACAATGATGGCCAAGGGTTTATCTGAGGGGCAGTCAAGCATGAACATGATTCCCTTTGAAGAACATGATTCATTTTCAAACCAGAAGCAGAATTTACAAGGAAAACATAAGTAGGATATCAGGCCCACTGGCCAAAGGCAAAAATAAACCCAAGTAATAAGATATTTCTTCAAGTAGGGACAGGGAAAGAAATAAGTAGATCTAGTTATAGGAAGAACAGCATTGAAAGGGGAAGAAACCCAGTTTCTGGTGGTGATAGGGGTTGGAGGGGGAAGGAAAAGTTGGATTCCTTGTTGGGGTGAGAATCCTATAACTTGGGAACTAGGGTCCAAAGGTCAGAATGGGACTAGAAATCTGACTGACTTGACATTGAACTATTGAACCAGCATTCCTAATATTTTCCTACTTAGGGATAATATCATTCCCAGGATTACACTGTCTACAGGTACCTATTGTAAAGAATTAATTGTTATTTATGCCATGAATTCATAGGGGATTGGTTCCAACAGCTCGGGTTCCTTGCCATTGGTCCTCACAAAGTGTGCTTCTCTGGGTGGAGGCTTTTCCTGCCCCACAAGCAACTGCTGGCTTTGTGGACAAAGCTCTCATTAAAGAGATTGTTCCCCTCTTTGGGCCACCAGCATGCATTGACTCTGATAGAAGTACATGTTTTAGAGATTTCAATTCTCTCCCAGATTTATTATTTTTTGGGAGTAACTCCTAGATTTCATACTCCTTACCATCCTCAAAGCTCAGGCCAAGTTGAACCTATGAATAAAGAGCTTAAGAGCATGATTGGCAAATTATGTACTGAAAACCATTTAAAATGGTTGGATGTTCTACCCTTGGCATCGTTCTATCTGCGCAGTAGACCAAGAGGAGAACTCCACATATCTCCTTATGAGATATTTTTTGGTCACCCTCCTATCCAAGCTAGAACTTTTTCCCCAGTCCATACATCACTGGTGGGAAGTGATACTTCTGTTGTTTCCTATATACAGGAACTACAAATTAGGTTATGTGAACTCCATGAAGCAGGAGTTGCTGTACAAGCTGGTCTTTTAGACTTTTCCTTGCATGATTGAAGTCCTGGAGACAATGTATGGGACCCAGCCCATTTCGGAGAGACCTTTTCAAGTATTATTGGCAACTCCTACTGCTATTAAAATAGGAGAAAAAAGAATCTTGGATTCCTTGTTCACACGTTACGCCCACACCACTTGTGGGTAAATTAATTTTAGATAAAACTCAACCAGCTGCTGAAGAGCAAAGAAACCCATTGGAGCCCAGGGGTAATAGACAGTTCCAACTTGCAAGTATTATCACTCCATTGCAAACCCTGGGACTCAAATTCCATAAAGTATCAGAAGATGGAAATTGTCTTTTCAGAGCCCTCGGAGACCAGTTAGAAGGTCATTCAAGAAACCATCTCAAACACAGACAAGAAACTTCTAATTATATGCTCAGTCATAAAGAAGACTTTGGGTCTTTTATAGAAACAGATATTCCCTTTGAAGAATATGTTGCTGATTTGAAAAAAGCTGGTACTTGTGTTGGAACAACGCCATTGTAGCCTTTGCCAAACATAACCAACTGAATGTAATCATTCACCAGTTGAATGAACCTCTATGGCAAATTTGTGCCACAGAAAAAGCCAATACTAAAGAATTCTATATTTTCTACCATAATGGTCATTATGACAGTATTAGAAGAACCAATGGTGATTCAGAAGCCCCTACCACTTTGGCATGCAGAGAATTGGGGAACTAGTTTAAAAAATATGGTATACCCCAAATTCTAGCATTATAAGCTGTTACCTTAAACAAGCTTTTCCTCCTACAGGTGAAGAACTTCTCCACCAAGAGCACGTGGCTCTGTCTTCTAGAAAGGGTTATTGAACCTTATTGCTTGATTTATAAGAAAATTAATGAACATATCTAGTCTCGCTGATGTTTTATTTCCATTTGATTAATTGTTTATCATTTCAAGTATCTGTTATTGTCAGTGTACTAGATAGAGAATTCTTGGACAAGATGATGTGGTTTACTTGCTTAATGAAGATTCTGTAATAATGTTTAATAATATCAGCCATTTACATTCATTTATCATTTGTATGTCATTGTGACTATGTAGACTCCGGGTATGGTTTGAGATTTTATATATATATATATATATATTTCAAGTATATCCTAAGTTATGCAGTGTAGCACACATTTTTACCATCATATTGTCTTTGGTGAAATTGATATGATATTTATGATTTATGGAAACTTACCATTTTAGAGACTAATTGCTCTTACAATGAGCTTGATGGAGATGGTTCAACTCCATGTTGCAGGCCCTGGAGAGAATATATGTACAACAGGAGAGACCAGTACATGTAAGATATCCTGATGGAGGCTAAGAGAACAGCCAAATACATTCAGGAAGTCCATAGTTTGCTTATGAGGGCAGCTATGTAGAGCACAATTGTTGGACAAAGTCCAGTTTCTTCCTCTCTCACTCCAAAAATGGTCTGGTGTCATGTTAGCCTTAACACATTCACCTGGTTTAACTTAACTTGGCTTTTTCACTCAATCTGGTGGCATGGTCAGAATCCATCCACCTGAGGCCTAGCACAATTATTAGATGTCTATGTACCATGAGATGTGGTATGGTAACCTTTCCATAACATTTTCAGGTGTGATTGTGGACACATAGCTAAATTTGGCCTTGATCCAGACATATAGTGGAAAAAGTGTTAGTAATGTCATAAATGTCTCAATTTTGTATTGTGTATGGATATGAGTATCCTCCAAAGGGGGGACTCCAATATGCTGTATATATCATGTTTAAATTTGTTTTGTATATTTTGAAGAACTTTCATTATTTAATTTGAACATTTTTGGACAATGCTATGCTAAAGATTAATGAAAATCCAGCAGTTCCAGAGACAACCAGAACCCAGAGACAGCCAGAATCCAGACCAGAGTCCAGTTCCCCTGATGATATCTCAACCCTCCTTTGAAGACAAGATTTTAAGGACTTTAAATGGACATTTTTGTTTTTCTTTCTGTTACTATATACATCATCTGTAATATCTATTTTCCCTTTCCTATATTGTTATTAGTATATTGTTTGTCACTATTGGTTATGATATTCTGTTATTTTTTATTTATTGTTTATTGTTTATTATTTATTGTTCCATCAAGGAAACACCCTGTGTTTCTTGATGAAACAAAGTGGGGGATGTAAAGAATTCATTGAGGTTTTTATGACCCCATCTTTTGGCTAGAATTAAAAAAAACCTTGGTGCTGGCACTGGCCTGGGGCTCCGCAAACTGCATGGTGCTGGAACCTCATGTCATCACCACTCACTGACACCTAAATGGGCCTGGCAAAATTATAATGATGGGAAGCCCAATGAGGGCAGTCATGTGACTGTCAGAGCAGCCAGCCAATGGTCAGCCTGGGGTCTACTGGGAAGAAGGGAGGTTTTCCGCCATTCTAGTGTGAAGCTGGAAGGCAACAGGACTCTGCTGTGTGTTCTCAGCTGATTCCTGGGCAGTGGTATTGTTCACGTTGTATAATTTCCCTTTCCCCATTTTATTTCCTTTCCCTTATTCCTACTGATCCTGTTTGTGTTTTTTTAAGTTCTCTCTTGTTAAATAAATCCTGCTTTGTTTTGAGGGAGGCTGTCTGTCTCCTTCCTTGCCCCAATATTGCGGTGAGCTGCTTAGCTAACACTCCCCAATTAAAAATTGGTCCCACAGTTTTAAAGCTTCCATACCTTCAAAAGTCAGATGGCTATAAGGATCAAACAAGTCATTATACTTAGGTTCTCATAATGAATTCCCTATTCTAGATTATTATGGCACATTTCCCTCTATTTTTTATAGTTCTATAGCAGCTGTGACTCCTCAAGGTGGCCTCTTTCATAGCCACAATCAGAGTCAGGGTACAGTTGGAGTACTATTCTCTTCAAATCCATGTCTTTGAAAGCCCCACTAATGCTTCTCTTACCAGACTACAGCAAATGACTATGAATCCAAAGTAAAGTCATTTAACAAAAAGAATTACAAGGTAGTAACTGGAATTGAATTAGACATTAAATGTTCTTCCCATTCCCAAATGGCTGCCATCTTAACTGTCATCTCTTAGAGAGCTTTAGCCTTGACTCTTCATTAAGCACCTTGTTCCACCAGTGCAGTTGGAGGGGAACATATCAATCATTCATTAAAAGGTGCCAAGGAAACCTGCCACAGACAAAGGGAAGGATCGACTTCCCCATGTTGTATTTTACGCTAGGGAAGAATGAGTTTCTTGGTATGAAACCTAAACATGGAAACCCAGGCCAGCAGCTCTTGTTATCAACATCAAAGTCTGAATGGAATATGGGAGCTCAGGATATAGCTGCTCTTTTCTTTATAGCTTATCCTAGATAACCACTGTTCACTTCTCTAACCCTGAATTATTTCATTACTGAGAGTTCCTCCATAGCTTTTTAAAATCTCCTGTGATTGTATGCTCCTTACACTATGACCTGAGGGAATATAGTTTTTAAAAAGAATGTAGAGTCCTAGACTCAACACGAATACCTAGTATATAAATCTATTGGAGCCAAGGAATGTTTTGTATATGTCTCTGTATCCCCACATGTCTAGCAGTGTCCTACACATAGAAAATGCTCAATAAACACTATTTTTGTTAATAAAATATATGACAAGTAGAGGAAGGAGGAAGATGGGGAATGAAGAAGTAGGCAAGGTTCACTTGGAAAATCTGACCATATTTCTGTAACTCTCAAAATTGTTGTCGTAGTGTTGTTTCAATTGCACCTGACTTCATGACCTCATTTGGGGTTTACTTGACAAAGACAATGGAGTGCTTTGCCATTTCCTTCTCCAGCTCATTTTACATTTGAGGAAACTGAGGCAAAAGGGTTAATAATTGCTCAGTGTCACACAGCTAGTAATTGTCTGATGCCAGATTTGAATTCAGGAAGAGGAATTTTCCTGACTTTAGGCCCAGTACTATATCCATTGTGCCACCTAACTGCCCCTCAAAATAAGAACAATCAACTTAAAGACAAGGTATTTCTCTTTCTATTAATCATAAAAATATTTTATTATTTTTCCAGTGACATGTAGAAATAGTTTTCAACATTTGTTTTCATAAGATTTTTAGTTACAGATTTTTCTCCCTCCCCAATTGATAGGCATTCCCTCAAGAAGTATTTCTAATTTAGGCAGCTAGGTGGTGCATCAGATAGAGTTCCCGGCCTGGAGTCAGGAAGACTCATATTCCCGAGTTCAAATCTGGCCTCAAACACTTACAAGCTGTGTGACCCTGAACAAGTCACTTAACCCTGTTTGTCTCAGTTTTCTCATCAGTAAAGTAAGCTAGAGAAGAAAATGGCAAACCACTTCAGTATCTTTGCCAAGAAAACCCCCAAAGGAGTCAAAAAGAATTGGACACAATTGAATAAAATTGTTTAATTTAGTTTGAGAATTTACTAGCTCCCCAGATTAAGATCAGGAACTCTTAAATTCACTACTTTATTCTTTTAAGAATACAAAAAATAGAAGCAGCTAGGTGGCACAGTGGATAAAGCACCAGCCCTGGATTCAGGAGGACTTGAGTCAAATCCGGCCTCAGACACTTGACACTAGCTGTGTGATCCTGGGCAAGTCACTTAACCCTCATTGTCCCACACCAAAAAAAAAAAAAGAAAAAGAAAAAGAAATAAAGAGAGAAAAGAACACAAAAAAATTCTTATTTCTCACTTTATTCCTTTAGGAATTACAGTGACTTCAGCATTATTAAAGGGAGGAGAGGGAGGGAGAGAGGGGGAGAGAGAAGGGAAGGAAGGTGGAAGTGAGGGCGGGAGAGAAACAGGAGGGAGGGGGAAGAGAGTGTTATGACTAACCTAAACTTATTCAAATGAGGGAAAGATTCTTAAATTTACCCTTCAAACACTTATAAAAAAAAGTGATTAAACACATTGAAAAGAGAAAAAATTTTAAGAGGCTATAAGAGTGCATGATTAAGACTAAATGAATGAAAGGAAGAAAAGGGAAATGAGGCTAAAAATTGGGAAAGATTTTGGGTAGCATAGCTATTATCCTAAAGTATTTAAAAGTGGGTAGAGTGCTTTAAAATGCTGTGTGAATAGAGCAAACCTTCCTTGGCCTCAAAAGTGCAGTCTAGATGATTTAATTGATCTTCTCATCTCAAAATAGAGATTCTTTATGAACTCCCTCCACGAGTAAGGTCTTTATGAACTCACACTGCTACACTTTTCTGGTTTTAAAAATTCTCCCCTTATTCTCTTTGTGAAAATGTCTGTGATTCAGGACAGGTTGGCTTCTTCCTGTTTCAGGCTCATTTCTTCTCTACAAGTAACAGTGCCTCAGTTCTTCAACTTTATTCAATTACTTAAGAAAGCAAGTGTGATAAAGTGGAAAATACATTGGGTTTAGAGGCAGGGGTCCTGTGTTCAAGTTGTACCTCTGCTATTTACCATTGCACAGTAGTACAATCTGTCACATAACTCTAAGATCTGAAGGCAGTGCTGCATGGTGGAAAGTACTGAATTTGCAATCAGAGACTTTGCTTTCAAATCTTAATACTTGTGTTACATCTCTGAATCTCAGTTCCTGTTCTGTGATCAGACTAGATAACCTCTGAGGCCCCTTCCAACTTTAAATGTATGATCTTAAGGGCCTATCACTGAAGTCATATCCAGTTATATGTGTCATTTCATAAACACACATGGGCTGTCCTGAATGCCAATTAAATTGACAAAATCACCAATGGCTTGACCTAATGATCTTCACCACATAGTCTCATTGGACAGGACATATGGACAGATTATATGATACTGATGATGTACCTAAGAAACTTCCATCTGAGGTATTAAAGTAAAGCAATCATGAAGCCAAGGAGACAGAAAATATGCTTAGTAAACACTCTTTATAAGCTAGTTCTCATCTATCTTTTGAGCCTAGTTGCATTATATCCTATCAGTCAGTTGTCATTCAACCCAAACTCATCTACTTACAGATCCTCATACATGACATTATAGCTTTTTCTTCTTTGTTTTTGCATTGGCCATCCTCGATGCCTAGAATGCTCTCTCTCCAAACCCCTGCCTCTTATAATTCTTAGCTCTCTTCAAGCTCAGCTCAAGTGGTACCTTTTACAAAACTGCTTTACAGATTCTCCAAGTTACTAGCCCTCCTAAAATTGCTTATCATTTGTATATGTTTTGCATTTACTTATCTATATATAGTTTCATTCCATAGAGTGAGTAAATGAATGAATAGAAAAAACCTTTATTAAGCACTAACTATGTGTATAGTACCATGGCATGGGCTTGGGATACACACAGAAAAGCAAGAGTCCCTACTCACAAGGGGCTCACATTCTAACATGGGAGGCAACATATATAGGAAATTTCAGATGTAAATCAAATGGAAAGGCTTGGTGATTCTTAGATAACTTTGAAAAAGCAGTTGGTAATGTATTTTCTTTAATGTCATCTTCATTTATGAAAATCACAAACATTTCTGATGCTGAATCATTCGACCATGCCAAGGCGTTGGGTGTCAGGTCTTTAGTACCTGTGACTACTTAGGGGGAAAGTTTGATTGTAGCATTCGTAGAAGTAGCTGTCAGATCCCATCTTGGCAGTAGCTCCTTCCTTGGATAATGGCTTCAAGGCCCAGGCTGGATGCAGGACTGATAGTGGAGGAGGAGAGGGCTATTGCTATTCCAAAGGGTTTGGGGCTTACCTGCCAGTTGATGGTTGGTAGTGGTAGTGGTAGCAGGGATGGTGATCTCTTTCTTCAGAAAGATATAAAAGTATTTTATTTTAAATATATAATATTTATATTATAATATAATATTATATGATATTATAATATAATATATTAATATTTAAATTATATATAAATGTACAAAATATTTCCATGAAAGTTGAGAATGTAGAAGCAGGGCCTGGGCTATTCCCAGAGCTCTTTGTTGAAGATGATATCATGCAAGGTACTGACAGCTTCTGTGGATCTACTTTATTATTCTGTGGAAGACAAGCAGCTCCTTCTTCCTCAGGTCATTCTTTCTTGAAGTCAAGGCCTTTTTTTTGTTTGGTCCTTTTACCTTGTACTCCCAATACCTAACACACTACTAGGCACATTGTAGGGACTCCGTCCATACTTATTGAATGCTATTTTTGAGATATAAAGCACTGTGTTAAACATTTTTTTAATTAGTCATAGGATGTACCCTTGGGTATATGGAAACCACACCAACCTAGCAGGAAGGAGTAAAAAATGGAGATGATCTTGGAATAAAAAAATTTAGAATTTTAGAGCCAGAAAAGAAAACCCAACCCTAAAGATAATCTAATCTAGTCTAATCCACTCATTTAACAGATGAGAAAAGTGAGGCCTCACAAAAGTGAGACAACTAGTTTAAAGTTACACAGAATTTAAGGACACAATCAGGTCAAAAATACATGTCTCTTTTAAACACAAAGCTGTATTTGTAAAAGGCAAAATTACAAACCAGGTACTACAAATCAAGAAGTGCAGATATTATTTGAAGGGCTTCTTCATTTTAGCTCCTCTTATCCATAGGAATAATCTCCCTATTAGTGATGCTTTCAAAACACAGAACATATAGTAGTACTGGTAATAGTGGTGGTGGTGGTGGCCATAGTAGTAGTAGTAGTAGTAGTAGTAGTAGTAGTAGTAGTAGTAGTAGCAGCAGCAGTAGTAACAGTAGCAGCAGCAGTAACAGTAGTAGCAGCAGCAGCAGCAGCATTAACAGTAGCAGCAGCAGCAGTAGTAACAGTAGTAGCAGCTGCAGCAGCAGCATTAACAGTAGCAGCAGCAGCAGCAGCAGTAGTAGTAGTAGCAGCAGCAGCAGCAGAGGTGGTGGTGCTGGTGCTGGTGCTGGTAAAAGTAGTAGTATTGCAAGGCAGCTTTGTAAAGTGCATAGCAAACTGGCCTTGGAGTCAGAAACACCTGTGTTCCTGCTTTTGACACATACTGATTGTGTGAGCCTAGGGGAAAACCTCTCATTGCTCTGGGCAACTCTCATAATTTGAGAGAAGATACCTGGAGGAAGGAAAGTTTCCTCAATTGAGACTGAAATAACAGATTCAGTCTATCCTTAACAAGAGTTTAAGTTCCTGTAGGGCTTTGCTATTTGTGAAATGTGTTAATTACATTATCACCTTTCATCTTGTGAGATAAGTAATGCTAACATTTCTACAAGTGAGAAAACAGTCTCAGTCATGTAAACTGCCTTGGCCTTTGTCACACAATTAATGAATAGAATCATCACTTCCAGCACAAGTCTTCCTAATTCCTAATCTAGGATTCTTGTGACTAAAATTATTTATGGAAATGTTTTCTCCTCTAATGAAATGTAAGCTCCTTAAAAACTGGGACTATTTAATTTGTTTGTTTTTAGATTCCCAGTGATAATCATAATGCCTGGCAAATTTAGGCCCTTAATAGATACTTGTTACCAGTAATAGTTCATATTTTATTACATTTTATATACTTCATTTGATTCTCACAATGGCCCCAAGAAATATATAAAATATCATTATACCCACTGATATTAAGCTTGAGTTGATCAAGGTCATATAGCTAATAGGTAGCAGAACTGGAACTCCAGAACAAGTGTTTCTGATCCCAAATAAAGTGTTCTCTCAATGATAACAATGACAACATGTTCCCTTTTTCTATACAAACACACACACATACACACATTCATATATATATATATATATATGTATGTATGTATAATATCACACACATATGTGCATATAAATACAACAATCATCACTATGTTCCATATCCTATGCTTAGACGAATCCCACAGTACTGTCTGGGACCATTTCTTCTCTCTATTTATACTGCCTTTCTTGACGATCTCATAAGAACCTGATAATACAATTATTATCTTTATGTAAGTGATTCCAAAATCAGTGTGTTCAGTGTTTAATCCTGAACTACAACCCCCCTGTTCCAATTGCCTGATGCCATCTGAAAGGCCTAGAGGGATCTCAAACTCAACATGTTCAAAACAGTACTCATCTTTCCTCCTAGACCCACTCCTAAACCTTCTCCTAAATGCTAGCTTCCTTACTTATGTCAGGGGAACCACAATTGTTCTAGTCACCCAGTTCCACATTCTAGGATGCATCTTTGACTTCACATTTCCTCACCAGCCCCACTGCTGCTCTATATGCCATCAGTTGCCAAAATTTGTTCATTCCTCCAATTAACATTTCTTTGCTCTATTACAACACAACCATTCTCTTCAAGACTCACATATACCACTTGTCTTGCAGACTGCTTTAGTAGCTTCCTTATTACCCTCCCTACATTCAGTCTTTCCCTTTTTCTTTCTTTTTTTATCTTTGGTCAATAAATATCAGTTCTTTCTTTAGAGGTGGATAGGATGCTTCATCATTAGTCCTTTGAGATTGTCTTGAATCATTGAATTGCTGAGAATAATTAAGTCATTCAAAGTAATTCATCAAACAATATTACTGGCACAGTGCACATTCTTCTGGTTCTGCTCACTTCACTATATATCAGTTCATGTAAGTCTTTCCAGGTCTTTTTGAAATCGTGCTGCTTGTCATTTCTCATAGTACAATAATATTCCATCAGCTTGTTTAGACATTCCCCAAATGATGGACATTCCTTTGATTTCCAATTCTTAACTACCAAAAAAGAGTTGCTATAAGTATTTTTGTACAAACAAGTCTTTTTCTCTTTTTGGGGGGTGCCTTTGGGATATAAACCTAGCAGTGGCATTGCTGGATCAAAGGTATGCACAGTTTTAAAGCCCTTTGGGCATAGTTCCAAATTGCTCTCCAGAATGGTTGATTCAGATCACAACTTCACCAACAGTGGATTAGCATTCCAGTTTTCCCCCATCTCCTCCAATGTCCAACATTTTCCTGTTTTGTCATATTTGCAACTCTGATAGGTATGAAGTGGTACCTCAGAGTTGTTTTAATTTGCATTTCTCTGATAAATATGAATTTAGAGCATTTTTTCCTATGACTATAGATAGCTTTGATTTCTTTGTCTGAAAACTGTCTGTTCATATCCTTTGACTGTTTATCATTTGGAGAATGACTTCTATTTTTATAAATTTGACTCAGTTCTCTATATATTTGAGAAATGAGGATTTTATCAGTGATAACTCATGGCAAAAAGTATTTTGCAGGTTTCTGTTTTCCTTACAATTTTGCTTATATTCATTTTGTTTGTGAAAAAGCTTTTTATTTTTATATAATCAAAAAAATCTATTTTATATTTTGTAATGCTCTCTCTATCTTCTTTGATCCTAAATTCTTTCCCTGTCCATAAATCTAACAAATAAACTATTCTATTCTCTCTTAATTTGTTTATGGTATCACTCTTTGTGTGTAAATCACGTGCCCAATTTGACCTTATTTTAGTATATGGTGTGAATGTTGTTCTATACCTAGTTTCTGCCAATACTATTTTCTAATTTTCCCAGTAGTTTTTTTCAAATTATGAGGTTTTGTTCCAAAAGCTTGGATCTTTTGGTTTACCACATACTAGATTACTGTAGTCATTTACTATAGTGTAATTCATATTTATTCTATTCCACTGACCCACCACTTTATTTCTTAGTCAGTACCAGATTGTTTTGATAATTACTACTTTATAATACTGTTTGAGATCTGGTACTGCTAGACCACCTTCTTTCACATTTTTTTCATTGATTCTCTTGATATACTGGAGCTTTTGTTCTTCCAAATGAATTGTATTATTTTTCTACCTCTATAAAATATTCGTGAGAGCTTGATTGGTGTGTCACTAAATAAAAAGATTAATTTAGGTACAATTGTCATTTTTATTATATTGGCTTGGTATACCCATGAGCAGTTAATATTTTTCCAATTGTTTAGATCTGACTTTATTTGTGTGAAAAGTGTTTCACAGTTCTGATCATATAATTCTTGGGTTTGTCTTGGCAGGTAGACTCCCAGGTATTTTATACTGTCTACAGATATTTTAAAGGGGGTTTCTTTTTCTATCTGTTGCTGCTGGACTTTGTTGCTAATATATGGAAATGTTTATTGTATCCTACAACTTTGCTAAAGTTGTTAATAATTTCAATTAGTTTTTAGTTGATTCTCTAGAATTTTCTAAGCATAAATTCATATCATCTGTAAAAAGATAGTTTTGTTTTCTCACTGCCTATTCTAATTCCTTTGATTTATTTTTCTTCTTTTATTGCTATCGCTAACATTTCCAGTACAATATTAAATAATAGATATGATAATGGGCATCCTTGCTTCACCCCTGATTGTATTTAGAAGCTTCTAATTTATTGCCATTATAGATAATTTTCACTGATAGTTTTAGACAAATATTACTTATCACTTTAAGGTAAGCTCCATTTATTCTTATGATCTCTAGTGGGTTTTTTGCTTGTTTGTTTTTGCAGAGCAATGAAGGCTAACTGACTTGCCCAGGGTCACACAGCTAATAAGTGTCAAGTGTCTGAGGCCAGATTTGAACTTAGGTCCCTGTGAATCCAGGGCTGGTGCTTTATCCACAGTGCTACCTAGCTGCCCCTATCTCTAGTCTTTTAATAGGAATGGGTGCTGTATTTTGTCAAAGGCCTTTTCAGTATCTATTGAGATAATCATGTGTTCTGTTGGATTTATTGTTTTTAATATGGTCAATTATGCTAACAGTTTTCCTAATCTTGAACCAACCAACCCTGGTATAAATCCCACCTGGTCATAGTGTATGATCCTTGCTAGTATAGTCTCTCCCTTTTTCAAACTATTCTCAAATCTATTGCTAAGTTGATTGTCCTTAAGTACAGTTCTGACCATGTTACTCTCCTGTTTAAGATTTCAGTGGCTTCTGATTATCTTTAGGATACAATATAAGCACCTTCATTTGGCACTTAAAGGTCTTCACAATCTCTTCTGGCCTATCACACATTATCACCACCCACTTTGGGCACACTACACTCTAGTGATACGGGACTAATTACTATTCCCCCATACATGATATTTCAACTCCTTTATCCATGTATTTACAAAGGATGAACCCATGCCTGGAACATACTCCTTTCTAATCTTTGCCTCTTGCATCCTACCTCATTCAAGGTTCAGTAGCTACCTTCAATAAACTTTTCCTTATTGCCCATTATTAGTATTCCCATAAAATTTGTGTGTCTTTCTATATCCCCTATATTTACTTATATGTGAACATGTTATATTCCCCTAGTGCAAAGTAGACTCCACAAAGGCAAGCACTGTCCCATTTATCTTTGTATTCCCTATACCAGTACTATGCCTGGCACTCAATAGGCACTTAATAATTGTTGATTAACAACTCAAGTTGTTAGCATTAGCAACTTAAGGTTCTGGCTTGGGTTTTCTGAAGGAAAGCATATCCCTGCATAGTATGTTTTTGCCCTATAACATCTCTTTTACTGTTCTGTGGGATTAGTCTACAAGGCACCTCATGCAACAAAATGCAATAGCAAATGCATGCCTTTTGTGCATGCACATTGATTTTTGAAGCTACCTTTTGTATCAGCAATAATTTACTGTGCTACTTTGCTGCCTGATAGTTCTATACCTCCTATATTCTGCATCTGATTCTGGGCCAGATGTTGAGTACCTAGTCAATAGTGAAGAATCCAAAGAACCTCTCTATTATAAATCTCAGGATCAATTAGGATCATAAAACTTAGTACTGGAAAGGCCCTTATAGATCCCATATACAGAAATAATACATATAGTTCAATTTTTCCTAGCTTTTATTACTATTAAGCATAGTTTGAACCCTTTGGTTTTGAATACTACTAAGCAGGAAAAAAATAAATTCTACCAGTTACTTAAAAACCTACCCAATTCCAATTGATTTACCCCCCAAAGTTCAAGGTGACTTCAGTTTCCTTGCTTCCTCATCACATACCCCAACCTATTTGGCATGATCCCCAAGGCTCCATCAATGGTAGCAGTTAGTTTTATGGGGAACTGTAAGTTATTTCCCTCTCAATTCTCACCCTATGGGCCAACAGACAAAAACAAATTTTCTGGCTCTCTATTTTCCAACTCTAATCAATACAAATCCATCTCTAGCTTGGCACCAGTCAAGTGAAGGAAAAATAGAGATGGCCCTAAAATACCATAAACCAAGTGACACTATTCCTTTAAATTTTTGTCTGTTGTCTGACCCAAGTAAAATTTAATGTAAAAGCAACTGGTCAGAACCTTCTTTAAAAAGTACTTGATTGCCTAAAGAATGTTAGATCATTTTCAAAATATGACCCTCACATAATAACACACAATGAGACTTTTAAGTTAAAAAAATTTTAGTCATTGCTGGAGAGGCATGCTTTTGTGTCTCTGAAACTCAAGAAAAGTTTTTTTTCAGGTTTGGGCTTCACATAATCAACAAATATTCTTATGGTGAAGAGAATGCCTTTGGCCTAAAGCTTGCATGTCATATTGCAGCCCGATGAGAATTAAAATAGCTGATTAAACTCTTCAAATGCAGAGTTTATAATGGATGCCACTATCATTTTGCAAAGCAATTTAATGCATATTTAGTGCAATTATTATGTGCTCTCTTTTCATAAGAGGGACCAGCTGTGTTCTGCAAGAACAAGAAAGAGACCATTTGGTGCAAGAGTAACATTGTATGTGAACTCTATGAGAAAGCTATTCCAATCCTGCTTCAGTACAGATGCCACTGTCCCATATAAAACCTGCCTGGTTAATGTTTGGCATTAATAATAAAAAGACAGAACAAAATTATCTCTCTTGTTGAATCTTTCCAGGAATCTTTTATAATCTTAACTTATTAAATGCATTTTATTGACCACAAACAATTAACACAGTGGTGTCATATCAATCAATAAGCAATGATAGAGTCAGCTACGTGGATCAATGGATAAAGCACTGGGCCTATAGTCAGGAAGAACTGAAATTCAAATTTTACCTAAGATGCTTACTAGCTGTATGACCTTAGGGAAAGCATATAACCTTTGTTTGCCTTAGTGTCATCCACTGTAAAATTGGGGTCATAATAGCATCTATCTTGCAGGATTGTTGTAACAATCAGATAAGATAATATTTGTAAATTACTTAGCGTGGTGCCTGGCATATAGTAGGAACTTAATAAATATTTGTTCCATTCCTTTAACCATTATTAAAGTGTCTTCTGTGTTCTGGGCACCATTCTAGACACTGAGGTTACAAAGATAAACCCTGACCTCAAAGAACATACATTGTATTGGGACAACAACACATAAAATATAAGTATAGGCAAAGTAAATATAAAGTAATTGGGGGCAGGGCATCAAAGCTTGGGGAACAGTGAAGTCTTCATGAAGGAAGTGGCTCCTGAGTTGAGCTTGGAAGGTAATTAGCAAAGGTGTGGATATGGGAAGTGGAATGTCATGTGAGAAACATTATTAGTAAGTTTGAATAAGAGATAGAGTATATAAAGGAAAGCAACATGAAATGAGACCAGAAAGGTAGGCTGGAACCAGACAGCATGATACTAATAGAAGGCTTGTTTGTGAAATCCTGCCTGTTCATTTCCTTCTCATACCTTCAAGAAGGATGTCCTCCATAGAGGTGATCAGTCTCCTAAAACTATAAAGATGATAAATGAGACATATTGGTTGGAAGTTGTTTTACTGGTCATAGTTTTTCAATATTAATTACACCCTTGATTTTTTCCAAACATTTAACACAGTCTTCTTTTAAATATCTTGAAAACTAATTCCTCCATCTTCCAATCACACACACACACACACACACACAAATGATTTCACCTCTAGCATGGGAATACTCCATTTATATAAACTCTTGTCCAACTACTATTTTAATCATGGTTTTTATTTATTGCTTTTTCTGTTTATTTCTGTATCACATCAGGGATTGTAATGTTAGAGTTCCAATGTTTAATTGTGGTTGATGAGAATTTGTTATAAAAATCTTGACAGATTTTGTAATGCATTTTGCTTATTTGCTTTCCTATTTCCACTTTCATCATTAAATGCTCTTGGGGTAATCTGGATTAAATTGATGTTTTACCAAACATTAGTTAAATTTGTTTTCCTCCCTCCAGTGCTTGTCATTGGTGATCCTGGTCATCATTTGCTCCATCTGTTGGCAACTGTTCTGCAACATAGTTTAAAGTGTTAATGGGGCACTATGGATTAAGTGACTTTCCCAGGGTCACAAGGCCAATATATGTCAATTCAAGACTTGAGCTTAAGTTCATCCTGACTCTGAAGTCAGCTTTCTATGAACGATGCCACATTGCTTCTCAGCAGATTGTGTCTCAGAAGATTAATTTAGATCAGTTAAACTGCTTTAGGTAATAGGGATAATTTTCCACTGATTCTGTTCTTTTATCCATTTCTCAGTTGTGTGGTTTTTTTTGACAATCACTTTTAAAAATAGGTCATGGTAGCTTCTTCATATCCCATGAGTTTTATGCCAAGGAACTCTATATTTTCCAGCCCCAATCTCCCTCAAGGTTCAGTCTCACATCATCAGTCACCTATTGGACATTCCAAACTGGATTTCCAGGAACATTTTCAACTCAGTGTTTCTGAAACTGAACTAACTTTTCTCCCAAACTCTCCTCTCTTCTTCTCTATCCTTTCCTGTCAAAGGCACTACCATACTTCTAGTCTATTAGATTTTTAATTTTATTGGTTTTTTTTGTTTTTTTGGGGGGATTTTTTGGTTGGGCAATGAGGGTTAAGTGACTTGCCCAAGGTCACACAGCTAGTGTCAAGTGCCTGAGGCTGGATTTGAACTCAGGTCCTCCTGACTCCAGGGCCTGTGCTCTATCCACTACACCACCTAGCTGCCCCCTCTATTAGATTTTTAAACTTAGAATTGACTTAGTTTGTTCACTTACCTTCCCCTCTTATATTAAATCAGTTGCCATCTCCTATATCTCCCACCTAAATTCAGGTCCTCATCACATATCACCTAGATTATTCCAATAGCCTCTGAACTGGTCTCCTTTTGTCAATCCCATTGCCCCTATAGTCCCTTCTACACATTGCTACCAAAGTAAATTTCTTTAATCACTGATGATCTGACCTTATTCAACCAACCTCAGTGGCTTCCTATTACCTCTAGGATAAAACAGACTCATCTGATCAGCTTTTAAAACCCTATGGATGGGGCAGCCAGGTAGTACAGTGGCTAGAGCACCAGCCCTGGAGTCAGGAGTACCTGAGTTCAAATCCAGCCTCAGACACTTAACACTTACTACTTGTGTGACCCTGGGCAAGTCACTTAACCCCAATTGCCTCACTAAAAAAACAAAAAAAACCTATGGACCCTACAACCCAGCCCCAACCAGAAATATCATTAGACTTTACTTTTCCTACATTAACTCTGATCTAGCCAAACTAGCCCTCTCTTTTCCTTACTCATGACACTTCATCTCTCTTTGCATTGCCTGTTCCCCACCCCTATATTGCACTCTCTCTTTGCTCTCATTTGACAGTCTCTCTTTTCCTTCAAGATGCAGCTCAAGTACTGTCTTCTACAAGAAGCCTTTTGTAACGATTGGAATGACGCCACCTGCTGGAGACTTACTGTAGAAGAGTTCTGCCCATGAAGCGAAGGTCTTTGAGGGCAAGACCAGGAGTCTTTTCTTTGGCGTCAGGAAGTGATGCGGGCTAGTGGGAGGAGGAAGGAAGAGACTGGCGCTCACTCTGGGGCTCTTTCCTGAGGACGCTGGCGGAGAAGGGAGCTAAAAATGTGCTCTCCCTTTAATAGATAGAAATCTAGGCCTTTCTGTCTCTCTTTACCAAATTCTTATTCTCCTTAATAAATGCTTAAAAGTCTAACTCTTGCTAAAGCTTATAATTTATTGGCGACCACTCATTAGATATTTTAGACAGTTTAGCTAGAATTTTAGCCCTTCACAGATGGCTGACCACGAAGAGGAAAGCTGAACCTCACTTCTGATCTTTCGGTTGGGTAAGAAATTTCCCCTACCCTAACCCTTTAAATCCGAAGTACTGCTGAATTGCCCAGTGTTTTCCCTTTAAATTTTTTCAAATGAACCTTTTAAACTCCCTAATTACCCTATTTTTTATTTTAGTCTGTTTAACCAGACAAATGGGAGATAAGATCGTGTTAATGCTTTGTTTTTGTGGATTTTCTATTTTTCTTTTTATTTTTGTTAGAAGAGCCAGCAACATAACACAAGGAAATATCTCCCCCTCTCCCAACCATGCTTTTTCAGAGAAACCTGAAGAGATTCCTGCAGCTTTTCCCAGTTCTAACTCTAATTGTTGCTCTAATTTTGCATGCCTGGAGGCAATGACCCACCCTCTAGAAGCTTTTAATCCCCTAGCACCTGGAGGCAAAGTGGGGGAAGAGGAATCCAGGCCTGAGTTCAAAATCAAGTCTGATTCAAATTGTGCTGGTCCCTCCCCTCCTCTCCAGACCCCACCCTCTACTCCTCCCATGGCCAAGTCCATTGCTTCCCCTGCCTGGGAAGTCCAGAGATCTGATGCACATGCTCAACTTTGTCTAACTACATTTGCAGCTTCAGGCTCAGCCCTTCCCCAGCCTGGCTGTGCTTCTCAGACAACCTTAGAAAACCCTTTAAATTCCAGATATACTCGTTTTCTTCATAATTTTGCTAACCTGCTTTTGTCTTTAATTAGTAATCTTATAAAGCATTTGTATGGTGAAAAGACTGACAGACAATATAGAGGGGTTAAAGAAGAAAAACTTAAGCTGAATAAGAATGACAATCATCAACATAGTTCAAGACTCCTCTTCTTTTGCCATGGAAGGGTATATATTTTACAGAAATGTAGAAGTAAGCAGCAAGGTATTGATATGAGTATTGGGGATTTTAGATATCGGAATCAAAAGTGTTCTGAATTCACTCAGAGTAATAGTATCAGTTCAGAGGTTACATAGGATTTCTATGCTATTAAATATACATTTTGAAATTAATGGTATGAGTTTATTTTCATAGAGATTTTCAGGCTTTTGAGATTGTGTTTTATACTTAGTTTTTAAAACAAGGAGAATATTTGTAAAAGCTTTTTATAGTCATGTGATCAAGTTTATATTTTATAATACTCTTATTAATATTAAGTTCGTATTCATTTAGATTTCCTTAGTTTGAATTTCATTGTCTTTTATTGTTCCATGTGTATTTTCTTCTATTCATTTGTCTATCTAATTTTGAAACATTGCAAGATGGTTTTGATTTTATTATACAATGTTAATTCTAGGAGTATTGTGCTCCCATATTCTGAGTTGTTTGTTTTTGTTATTTTTTTTTTCTCTCAACTGATTATTTGATCAAACTCTTTAAAGCATTTCCCTGGCAAATTGGTTGCCATGGCAAGTGTAAAGAAGTATTATTTTTAATAAGCATATTCCAAAAAAAAAAAGAGGGGAACATTTGTAAAAGTTTTCTTTTTTCAAAAAAAAAAGTTTTCTTTGAGATTCTGTTGTGCTTTAACTTGTATTTAAATATGTTCTGATTTTTAACAAAAGTAATTGTACACTAAGTAAAAAAAAGGGGTATTATTTGAAATTGTTACATAATTATATATTATATTCTGAGTCAAGATGTATTCACATTTTTTGCAATCATTTATTATCCTCAATTTTTAAATCCATATGAGACTTGGATTATGGGAACTTATCACTTAAGACATTAATTGCCTTTATTCTGAGTTATCAGATGCCAGTTGGCCAAGATGCCATCCAATCACAAGAGGAATACATGCAAGAGCAGACACTGAACTGTCACATGAGGGGAGACATGCATGAAGTCAAGGTATGGCTGAGGGAACAGCTTTTGACAAATGTTGAGGTTGGATTCTCTTGGTTTAATATTTTATTCTATTTTTCCCCACAATATTGTACAGATGGCTGGAAGTATTGATCCCACCCATCTCACTTCTACACCTGGCTTCTATGCTCCCTCCTATATGCCTGATGCCATGGACATCTCAATCCCATGCATCTGATTAAGTCTGACTCAGTTTCTTCCAATATGTTCGGTGGCATGGACATATATTCCATCCACCTATTTTAAGCCTGGCATACTGTATGGGCAATACATTTTGCTCAAGTGTGGGAGTGCTCATATCCCATCATTTCTCTGTTCTTTTATGGTAACACCCATAATTATCTCAGGTGTCATGATAAATACACTGTTGAATTTGGCCTTGACACCTGTTACCAATTATATTAGATTTTTAAAATTTCTCATAATGGCATGAGGATGATTAGGCAGATGATTCAAAAGTGATGAAACAAAGATAAAAATTATTTTTAAAAATTAATATCACAGCAATTGTCTTCTCAATTACCCTCCATAAGGGGGGGGACTATAGTAATATTATAATTTTAAAGAATGTTTCAATTTTTGTTTTATTATAGGTTTCATGTAACAACCAAGATTCTGAATTCCCTTAGACATGTTTTTGAGAACTTTCATTGTTTGATTTGATTATTGACAAAGCTATTTTAAAGTTGTGTTAAGCTCAATTTTGTAGGAAATTTTCCTGGCTGATTACCAGCATCCACACATCAACCCCTGAAAAGACTTCCATTCCATGACTACACCTAGAGGACATCTGAGAAAAGACTTTCAGAGACTTTAAATGAACAGTTTTGATTTGTTGTTTTTGTTGTTTTTTTCCTCTTTCTGTTATAATATACACCATCTGTGACATGTATTCTCTGCAGAGGCCCTCCCTTTGCAAGACTAATGTCAAAGCGTCAGTTCATGAGGACAAAAAAAAAATCGCCCCTCTGGACAAAACTTTCCTCTCTTCCTTTTCTATATTGTTGTTCACATATTATTAGTTAGCAATAGTTATTATATTGTTTTTACTGTTCCGTCAAGGAAACATTTTGTTTCTTGAGGAACAACAAGGGGGACTGTAATGATTGGAATGACGCCACCTGCTGGAGACTTACTGTAGAAGAGTTCTGCCCATGAAGCGAAGGTCTTTGAGGGCAAGACCAGGAGTCTTTTCTTTGGTGTCAGGAAGTGACGCGGGCTAGTGGGAGGAGGAAGGAAGAGACTGGCGCTCACTCTGGGGCTCTTTCCTGAGGACGCTGGCGGAGAAGGGAGCTAAAAATGTGCTCTCCCTTTAATAGATAGAAATCTAGGCCTTTCTGTCTCTCTTTACCAAATTCTTATTCTCCTTAATAAATGCTTAAAAGTCTAACTCTTGCTAAAGCTTATAATTTATTGGCGACCACTCATTAGATATTTTAGACAGTTTAGCTAGAATTTTAGCCTTAACACTTTCCCGACCCCCTCCGATCACCACCACCACTGGTAGTGCCCTCCTATCTGACACTATATTGTATTTAATTACTTTGTACGTGTTTGCATTTAACAAATTTATATTCTGCATTTATTATTATATGTACTTTTTTATCCCTCATTAGAATTTAAGTTCATTGTAAGTGGAGATTATTTAATTATTTATACTTATATCACTAAAGCAAAGCACAGCACCTGATACACAGTAGTTGCTTAACAAATACTTGTTGATTGGTAGATTGGATTTGAGCTGGATACCTTATGTTCTCATATTTATTCTTCTAAGTTGGTATTGATTTTGAGCTTTGCTCTAATAAGTCAACTGTGGGACATGACACAGACAGCTGATTCAAAGAGAATTTCAACATTGGTAACCAGTCATTTCTTAGTAGGATATAATAAATTAATTTTTAAATGTTTTTCAGTGCTTATGCAGGTCCAGCACTTCTTTTTAAAGAAATTAATGTGTGGGTGTGGGTGTGGGTGCATGTGCATGTGCATGTGCATGCAAAGAGGCAGAGGCATAATGGTATGGTTGATAAGGAAAAGTCATCAAAACCAGAAAGATTTGTGGTCATCTTCTACCTTTGATACTTACTGACTGGGCAAGTCACTTAATCTTGAAGGGCTCTGGGTACCTCTCTAAGCCCTAAGTTGCAGAGAAAGTGATGACTTATATTGATAAAAGGAGTTTCTTCATCTTTTTGGTCAGTTGTTTTTCAGTCATGTCCTGCTCTTCATGATCTCATTTGGAGTTTTTTTGGCAAAGATACTGGAATGGTTTGCCATTTCCTTCTCCAACTCATTTTACAGATGAAAAAATTGAGGCAAACAGAGTTAAATTACTTGCCCATGGTCACACAGCTATTACGTCTGGAGCTGGATTTGAACTCACAGACATGTCTTTCTCACTCTAGGCTGGGTACTCCCCCTGCTATGCCACCCATGCCCTTCTTCATCTAGGTGGCTCCTTATATTAATGAATTCACAGGTCTAGTCTCTTTACCTGTCCCTAATAAATACGCACATATGTTTAAATACAATTATATATATATATATATATATGTGTGTGTGTGTATGTGTGTGTATATATATATATATATATATATATATATATATATATATAAACATATATAAGTATGTATAAAGAGTGTTTTTTTGTCAAGCTATTATTGGCCTCTTTTTTATCCTGAACCACATTTTCCAATGCAATTTTAAACTTTCTTTCTTTCTCCTCACCTTTGCACTGAAGCCACAAAGTATGAGCTGATTTAATTTAGAGAGTCTTATAACTCTACGTCAGAAGCATAGAATCACCGGATTTCAGAAACCTAAGTGACCTTCATGGCCAACTACTTCAATTCATACTTGAAAATGAATTCCCTTACATTATACCTGCAAATGTTCATCCAGGTTCTGTTTGAAGACCTAAAAAGACAAGGAGCCTACTATCTCTCCAGCCAGCCCATTCCACTTCTGGAAACTCTAATTCATTTGTAATTTTTTCTTACTCATCCTTTATGACATAAATGAATAAATTAGCTATAATTCTCCTCAATATAATCATTTTATAAATGCTTGTGATAAACACTGAAATACAAGATGAACAAATACCCCCATGAAATGATATTGCCTTTAGAATCCACTGTTTCTTTTAATCACCCACCTCCAAAAATAGTCTGTGAGCTATTCTTACATTTAGCTATAACCACCTTTTTTCTCTTCTAATTTTATTAATAGAATATCAAGACTAATATGATTATTATGATTAATATTATTATTATTAATATGACTAAAAGTTACTTATCCAGTAACCAATGACTAAACTTGTTACTGAACAAGGTTCTTAACATTTAGCGTACCAATAGTTTAATTTAATGTTTATAGACAATCTAAAAACTGTGTAGTCATGAGGAATCTCTGCCTCCTTTTCTGACACTTTCCCACCACTATCATGAAAGTATCACAGGACCAAGGACAATTCAAAATTTTCCCTCATTTCACAAGTTGTCATAGTCAAATATGTCATTAAACTAGTTGTCACACTACTCATTATGAGCCTCTCTGTATCCATCTAATATGGTCCTTGGAAAGTAGACACAAGCTAGGGTGAAGTGGCACACAATTGTAATCCTTGCTGCTGGGAAGGCTGAGATTAGCTGCTCATTTGATCCTCAGAATTTAGGAGTTCTGACCTGTGGTCTAAAACTAATCTGGTGTCTCAATAAGTCCAGTCCTGGGGGGGGGGGCATGGAAGAGAGAGAGTCACAGAGAAACAGAGAAAGAGAGAGATAAAGGGAAACACCCAGAGAGAGACAGAGTAGTGAGGAAAGGGAGAGAAGAGGAGAGATTTTGGAGAGAGGAGGGGAGATGAGGCAGAAAAAGAAAGAAAGAAAGAAAGAAAGAAAGAAAGAAAGAAAGAAAGAAAGAAAGAAAGAAAGAAAGAAAGAAAGAAAGAAAGAAAGAAAGAAAGAAAGAAAGAAAGAAAGAAAGAAAGAAAGAAAGAAAGAAAGAAAGAAAGAAAGAAGAAAAAAAGAAAAGAAAAGAAAAGAGAAGGAAGGAAGGAAGGAAAGGGAAGGGAAGGGAAGGGAAGGGAAGGGGTTACATTGTTTTTGAGATCTCACAGTCACCTCCATGTCATGATGACATATTGGGGTAATATTTTTGTTTTTTGGCAAATTTAATTAACATATTCCTATTTTCTTTTTTTCCCAAATCATAGGAAACAAAATAAGTAACAGCCATGGGGAAAGATAGTGTGGCTGTATTTAAAAGAATAGCAGGAGAAATGAAATCTAATAATAAATTCTCTCATTACCATCTGTATAAGTTATGTCTTTAGCTATATCTAGATTAAGCCAAATTTTAAGACTCTTTACTTCTCAAACATTTTCCTCCTCAAAACATATTCTACAACAAGGGATCCTAACTTTTATTTGGGTCAGAGACTCCTTTGGCATTCCAGTGCAGTTTATGAACCCCTTCTCAGAATAATATTTTAAAATATATAGAATATATGGAATTACAAAGGAAAAAGCTATACTGAGATACATATCAAAATATGTTTTTAAAACCAAACTCATAAATTCCAAGTAAAGAACTCATGGACACTGTTCTACATCCCACTCACGGTCCTTCTACTATCATATTACCCTTGAGTACTTTCTCTTTTTTATGATAAGCTTCCTTTTTAATATTTCCTGTGAAATAAGTTCACCTTTAAGGAATATCATCATTGCTTTACAGACCAATCCAATTTTATAACAAGACAGAATTAACTCTGCCAATTTAGCTATCATAATTTGTCTCCAAGATAAGTGTACATTGTTTCTATCAGTGGAATGGTCTCATTTTTATATCACCTTCTGAGAAAATCATCTTATTCAACTTATAATATTTTACATACTTTTCTGTTCTTTTTAATAAATTATTTCATCAAGTCTTTCTAGTCCATATTGATAACCCATGAAGTTTATGTATGCCTTAAGCAATATCTGTTTTTCCTAAAACTCCTGAAACCTGTTGTGGTGTCATTTCTCCTCCAAGCAAGTATGATAAATATCTTAATACCTTGAAAGTCACTCAAATCAATGTTTAGACTATCCACCCCCAAATATTACCCTTTTCTTCAAAGTAAGTCCAAGATTAAGCGGGTTAGAAGAATAGAGTTTCTACTGTAAACTGAAGGTAATAAAGGTTTGACCTATCATACAATGCCCCTTCACCACATGCCTGCTAGAGGAAAGAGAGAGAGAGAGAGAGAGAGAGAGAGAGAGAGAGAGAGAGAGAGAGAGAGAGAGAGAGAGAGAGAGAGAGAGAGAGGGAGAGGGAGAGGGAGAGGGAGAGGGAGAGGGAGAGGGAGAGGGAGAGGGAGAGGGAGAGGGAGAGGGAGAGGGAGAGGGAGAGGGAGAGGGAGAGGGAGAGGGAGAGGGAGAGGGAGAGGGAGGGAGGGAGGGAGGGAGGGAGGAAGGAAGGAAGGAAGGAAGGAAGGAAGGAAGGAAGGAAGGAAGGAAGGAAGGAAGGAAGGAAGGAAGGAAGGAAGGAAGGAAGGAAGGAAGGAAGGAAGGGGAAATACAATAGGAAGATAGAAAGATTTTTTTTTCTTTTTTCACCTTTAAGTGAAAAAGCAAGGGGGCAGCTAGGTGGCACAGTGGATAAAGCACCTGCCCTGGATTCAAGAGGACCTGAGTTCAAATCTGGCTTCAGACATTTGACACTTACTAGCTGTGTGACTTAACCCTCATTGCTCTGCCTCCCCCCCCCCCCGCAAAAATCAAACTGAGAAAGCAAGCAGCAAAGAGTAGCAACTGAAAAACAAAAAAAGAAAAAAAAAGCATTAACACCACAACAAAGTGATACTTGCATACATGAAATCAGCAACATTCCTTGGTATGCAATTATATTAGCAATAGTATTTGTGGTGAATAGCCCAATTGGATCTTTCAAGTCACAAGTCATTTTGACTTTCAGGTCACTGGAAATTGAACTGTATTTTTTTAACTGTTTATAATGAAGTTATCATTTCACAACTTCAGGTGTCCTGGTATGGGTTTAACAGAAGTGATGAAAGAAGCTAGACTTAGAAGTCTGGAATCCAGGCAAGAAAAGGATACACTCACATCATTCCTTTGATCAAATGATGTTCTTGTTTTTTCTTCACCATTATCTCTCTGATGTGTCCACTGCTTGAAATCTGTAAGCTATCCACAGTGACACATGGAGATTTTCATAACTTTTCTTGACTTTTATTATTTCGCAGTGTCCAGTTAAGTGTAAGGTGAAAGAGGTGACTTTTACTATTTAATAGTGTCCAGTTAAATGATGAGAAATAGATCTCAAGTAGGGGGTTTGGGTAGAGGAGTAGAAGAATATCAGGGAATCATTACTTTCTCTCAAATCTCCAAACTCTTTCTTCCCAGGGAGTCTAACAATAGGATGAAAAAGAGTAGGGGAGGGAAGGAGAATTCAGTTAAGGTCAGTTCACCTGTCTGACTGGTCCTTCCTGGTCTCTTTCACTGTTTAAATGCCCCAAGGCTCTGTCCCTAATCTCTTCTTTCTCTATATCTCCCCTACTCAAATTTCAGTGGCCCTTTATTGTTCCTAAAATAAAACAAAAACTCCGTTTAGTTTTTAACCCTTCAGAATCTAGGCTTTAAAACCTCATTAAGTGAAATGAGCAGAACCAGAAGAACATTGTATACAGTAACAGCAATATTGTAAAATGATCAACTGTAAATGACTTAGTTATTCCCAACAAAACCAAGATTCAAGATTATTCTGAAGAACCTTTGATGAAAAAATGCTATGCACCTTCAGAGAAAGAACCAATGGAATCTGAACATAGATCAAAGAATACTGTTATTTACTTTATTTTTCTTGGGATGTTTTTGTGTGTTTTCTTTTACACTCTGACTAATATGGAAATGTGTTTCACATGACTGCATGTGTACAACTTTTATCAAATTGCTTATCTTCTCAATGATGGGGGAGGTGAGAGAGGGTGGAAAAGAATTTGGAACTCCAAATTGTAAAAAAAAAAAAAGTTAAAAACTGTTTTTACAGATAATTGAAAAAAAATTTTTACAAAAGAAAAAAATTTCATTGTATATTACTCCTCTTACTGTACTTAAGTGATTTTCAAGTATGCATTACTCTTCTACTCTTTGACTGAACCAGATTTTCTGTGTTCCTTATTACTGATACTCCATCTCCCATAGCTGTCACTTTGCTCTTCTCATTTCCTATGACTAGAATGATCTCCCTTCTTATTCAAATAGCATCTTCTTCTTCTTCTTCTTTTTTTTTTTTTTTTGGTTTTGTTGTTGTTGTTCTTTGGTGAGGCAATTGGGGTTAAGTGACTTGCCCAGAGTCACACAGCTAGTGTCAAGTGTCTAAGGCCACATTTGAACTCAGGTCCTCCTGACTCCAGGGCCAGTGCTCTATCCACTGCACCACCTGGCTGCCCCCAAATAGCATCTTCTAATATGAAGCCTAGTAGGTGACTCAATGGATAGAGTGCTGGGCCTAGAGACAGGAAGACCCAAATTCAAATCTGGCCTCAGATACTTACTAGCCATGTGACCCTGGGCAAGTCATTTGACCTCTGTTTGCCTTAATGTACTGAAGAAGGAAATGACAAACCACTCTAGTATCTGCAAAGAAAATCTCATGACAGTATGGTCCACCGGATCACAAAGAATTGGACATCTGATCAACAGCAACAACAAAACATAAAGCCTTTCCTGATCTCAACAGTTAGTACCCTTCCTCCCCAAATACCTTGCATTTAATGACTTTTTATTTATTTGTATTATTTTCTTTATATTTATTCTATATACACATGTATTTTTGTCTCTACTATCAGAGTGCAAGGTCATTGAAGTTAGAGATTGTTTAATTATTTATATTTGTATTTATTATTGCTTAGGACAGCCTGGAAAATAATAGGCACTTAATAAATGATTATGGATTAATGTGCTCATTTGTTGTCAAAGCTTCAATTACACATGGCTATGTGTATATGTATATGTATGTGTGTGTGTATACATATATAACACACATATACATATATTTGTGTGTGTGTGTGTATGTGTGTGTGTGTATGGTGCCCAGGAGCCCCCTTACTTTCAGCTCACAGTTAGCTACTCGAATGTAGATAAGAATTCTATCCAAATCCACAGCTCATAACCCCCCCCCACACACACTGATGTGTTTTACTTTTAGCAGTCATGGATACATAGTTCAAAACTGTGAGGAAATGGGGAATAGTCTCCTCTCAATAAGGATATAACAGTCACCATTCAAATTACACTCCTCTGGACCTGTTTGAGGACAAAGGTCTCGGTCCTCCTCCTTCCCCTCCAGCAAACAAGATCACATGGTGTATTGTAAAGGTTTAAAAATTTGTGAGGTATAATAAGCACACACACTTCTAGAGTTACAAGAACTTTATTAATTATAGGATAGCAAGTTAGATAAGGACAATAAGTTTCAGAGGCATAGAAATAGAGAAACAAAGACACAATGACAATTCCAATCACAACTACAGTAATAAAAGACCTACATTACCAAATCAGGGAAGCACCAACATCTGGATTTCTAGCTGGGGAATCCCAGTTCACAGCTTCCAGAGTCCTGATGGGGAAAGGTCCCGGGCAAAGTGTCCTCTCCATGGGTGAGATTCCAAATACCACTTTCCCAGTGAAGACTTATATACAGTTTTAAACAAAGAAGACATTAAGTCAACTGCTCGCTTGACCAGCAGAGATGTTATCCTGCTTTGACCAGAACACTTTATCTGTTTCCAAACTTCTGCAAAGGTTCTGTTTTGTTCCAAGGAAGCAGGCCAGGCTTTTGAGGAAGAAAACAAACCTATAAATCATCCTGATTGATTAAAAAAACAATAAAGGGTCTCAGCAAGTCTATATTCTCATGAACAGGGAAGATCTTCCTGATTTCATAATTAACCCTTCACATGGATCAAGGAGCCCTGAGATGGTCTCAATAACGTCCTCTTCTGGGCTAAGTCCATATAAGGGAAAATTGAAGAAATGTCCCTGTGTCACCTCCCCCACTGGCTAATAACCCAAAGAATAATTATGGAAATTAGGGTTAGGAATACTTCATTCTGGTTAGCTAGTTTTTGCATGTAGACTGTAACCCTTGAGTAATCGAGCAGTGATGAAAAAGGGGAGGGTCCATTAGTGTTAGGTTCTAGGGGTTAAAATGGGACCTTTGAGCCTCCATTCTTTGCACCCACCAGCTGCACACTGGGTGACCATTCTTTCGAGAATGACAATAAATGAGCCTTTGACACATCACCACTGCTGAGTTCCACAGTTGAGCAGGAGTTGTTTACCTCTCAAAAACACATTTAAATAGAAATGTAAATAAAGTGACAATAGAATATTCCACATATAAATCTTGGCTTTACTTTCTCATAGATTCATATACACTCATTGGGAAATTATTTCCTTCACTGCCTCTATACCAACATATCTCTCAGAAAAAGCCTTATAAAAAATAGAGCAGGAATAGGGGGGAGTTCCAGTTTGTAACCTCCTTCTTCCCCAAAATATATTGTAAAACAGAGTTAAGATTAGCTTACCTACCTGATTGCTCTTTAAAGGTTTCCTTTACTTTTTAAATGCCTCTAGATTTTCCTCTTATTCACCTTTTTTCTCCCCTACTAAGTAAAATTATGATTTAAAATTATAACCTTCATAACAAACATTAAAGAGAAGTTTGTTTTTTAGCTAGTAGTTTAGATTTTTATAGGGATACTCACATGTGGTAAATGTTTGTGTCCAGAAGAACTATCTGAAGAGATGAACACAATGGAAACCCATATTTCATATACATAAAGAACTGATTATGAAAAGCTATTGTCTTCTATGGATGTCATTGTGAGTCTTTCTCTAGATATGCTCTATTTTCCACCAGGGAGTGTGGAAATTAAGCAGCTTTTCCCTTGCAGAAGAAAGTCTACAGAACTTTAAATTTAATAAAAGAAAAACTAGAGCTCTTTTGTATCTCCTCTACAATCCCCAACTGAGGTGTGATCTTTAGAGTATCTGATAACTCTGTCTTCCATATGGTGCTGTGATTAGTAAATTCCTCCTCTTAAAGAAAGCCTAAAGGTATCCTCTATCAGTAACAATCATTTTCAGGGATGGGCTAGCGGGCTTTTTTCAGCTCTTCTAGTCAAGCTTCCTAGTCAATGAATATATTTTCTAAGTCAGGCTTCTCAGCAATTGGCTAAGAAGTCCTTTTTTCTTAGCTAGTCTATACCAAAAGGTACATTAGAATCTAGGGTAATATTAGGTTTTTTCTTTGAACTATTCTTGGAACCTGAATTTTAACTTTTCCTCCTCTGATCTCCACTATTTCTCCCAAGATTCTCTGTTCAGTTTCCATTAAACCTATATTGAACTCTTTCTTCTTCTATAATCTCTACTGTTTCTCTCTTAGCTCAACTGTAATCTAAATAATGGTCAGTAAGTCAGTCAAATGGTCATTTATTATTATTTATTATTATGTGTGGTCAGAAGCCCATTTTAATTCTTAGGTCTTTCAATTCCCTCTAGCTAAGGTAACTCAACCCAGGACTTTTCTTTCTCAATGGGAAAAGAAGCAATGACAGTGGGGTAAAAGTTTTATCCTCACTGGATCAGCTCCTCCTTTCTACACATATTCCTATGCTGACCAAAGAAATCTCAATGGATCATGTGCAATGAATCAAGTGCATTGAACTGAGTCAAACTCAGCTGAAAGAATCTGACCTTGGCCCCATTTACAAACCTATGAATTGCCTGAGACTGACCAAAGGTTATCACTCCCAACCTCTGACTGATTTTGTAAATGTTCCAAACTCTCCCCTTCAGATATTCCCACACTTTCTCTATGGTCTTTTGCTTGTTATATAAAACAAATTTGTGAAACTGAAATACTCCTAACCCCTCCTATCTTCATTCTGGTCATTCCTTCTTCCTGAGTCCTCCTACCTGCAGCCCAGCCACACCCTTTACCTAACCCCTCCTACTTGTAGCTTGACCATTCCCCCTGCCTTACTACCCTATATAAATCCTGTTCCTAGGCCCCTCCTTGAGTATCCCAGTGCTTGGTGTGTGATACCTCAGCTGTAACTTACTTACCCTGATTAAAGGCCTCAATTTTGCTCTATTAGAAGTTTTCTCTTGAATTCAGGTGGACAATTTGGATGGGTCGTTTAGCCTAATTTCCTTACTTTACTGATGAGGAAAGAGGCCCAAAGAGGTGAAAGGACTTGTACAAAGTCATAAAATTAGTATCTGGCAGAATTTGGACCCAGGTACTCTGACTCCAAATATAGCATTCTTTCTCAGATACAGCAAATAGTGCTGGCCCAATAATCTTTGTTCCATTTCTCCCTAGAAGAATGCCATAGCCTACCCTCTGTTGTTACTTATCTCAGTCTCTCAACTAGGTTCCAATCTCACATTTCCACTGATAACTAAAAATTTACTGAGAACTGACTGATCCCCTCCCAGGCCGGTGAAATGCCTGGCACTGACTGGTCTTTGTCATTTCCAGACTTATGGACCTTCCCCCAAGCAAAATGATTCCCCACCTCCTTACTCCCAGTACTTTATGTTATTATGTAAAAGGTGCACATACATTAAGTAGTTTCTATTTAGAGTTAAGTAGCATCTATACTTAACTCAGTAGCAGCTCTATGGTTTCTTTTGTTAAAGTTTCATTTACATAGTGCCTCTGGAGCAGTCTTTTGGTTCCCTTTTGTTCTGTTACCCCATAAAACCCCTGAACTGGGTTCCCATCTTTAGGTAGTCCTAGCTTCTTGCTTTGTAATACCATGAGCTATAGTTCCTCTGCCCAGTTTAAAGACCTTATTTTCTCCTATATAGATTGTTTCCTTAATTTACAGGTTAACACCACTAAAAAGAAAAATGGACAGATCTACCAGAACATCCTACTAGTCCCTCGAACACTCTTAAATTTGAACTTGTTGTATTCCTCTTAAGCCCATTTATTTTCTGATTATCAATATGAAGCAAAGTATAAAGCAAGGAGACATGCTTGCCATAAGTATTTGTCATAGTCATGGAAGATATCCTATACAGAAGTCAAATGAAACATAAATTCCTTTAATATAGAAAGATTCCTCTGGTTTAGAGAATATGGTTTAGCCATATTTCATAATTACTTTATATTTTGAACTATTTCAAATCCTCACATAGCATCATGTCTCTTCATTGCTTTTTTGCCTTTTTGTGACATAACATTTATATTCTTCAGTCAATCAACTAGCATTTATTAACCACCTACTATGTGAAAGCCAGTGCTAAGTGCTAGGGACACAAAGAAAGAAAAAATAGTCCTTTCTCTCAAGGGGGAAGACAACATGAACACAAGATATATAGAAGATAAATTGGGCATGGAGGGTGGGGGTGGGAGGGATAGTCTCAGAAGGAAAGAACTAAGATTAAGGAGAACTGTGAAAGCCTTTCTTGCAGGAAGGGAGATTTTAACTGAAACTTGAAGGAAACCAGGAAAGTCAAGAAGTGAAAATGAGGAGAGAGAATATTCTAGTCATAAAGAACAGACTGGGAAAATTCTCAGAATAACTAGATGGGGCATTCTGTGAGAGGAATAGTATCCAGTGTCACTGGATTGCAGAGTATTTGGAAGGGGCGATAAGGTGTAAGAAAACTGGAAAGGAAGAAGGGGTCAGGTTATGTAGAGTTTTGAAAGCCAAACAAAGAATGTTACGTTTAATCCTGGAGGAAATAAGGAGCTACTATAATCTATGGGAAGCAGCTAGGTAGAATAATAGAGAGAGTGCCGGCCCCAAAGTCAGGAAGACTGATCTTCATGAGTTCAAATCTGGCCTCAAACACTCACTAGCTGTGCAACCTTGGGCAAGTCACTTAACCCTGTTTGCCTTAGTTTTTCATTTCTAAAATGACCTAGAGAAGGAAATGGAAAACCTTTCCAATATTTTTGTCAAGAAAATCCCAAATAGGGTCATGAAGAGCTAGAAATAACTGAAATGACTGAACAACAATAGCAAGTTTATGGAATAGGAGTTGTAGGTGAATTGTCATGAACAGACCTGCACTTTAGGAAGTTCAATTTGAGAAATGATTGGAAGATGGATTGGAGTAGAGAAATTTGAGGCAGGGAGACTAACCAGCAGGTTACTGCAAGAGTTCAGGAATGAAGTGATGTGGGCCTGCAATAATGCAGTGGCACAATCAGAGGAGAAAAGGGGTACAGGAGAAAAGGTAGAAAGGAAAGTAGAAACAAGATTTAAAAATTTGCTATGGAGGGTGAGAGAGTGAGTTGCTGACAATGGTTTTAATGTTATAAGCCTGAGTGAAAAAGATGCTGGTACTCTTGATATTAACAGTAAATTTAGGAAGGCGGGGGGGGGGGAGGGTTTTTGCTGTTGTTGAGAAAGATAATGAGTTCAGTTTTGGACATTTTGAGCATAAAAGAGAGTTTAAAATGTAAGACTGAATGTTAGGAGAGAAGTTAGAATTAATCACATAGAGAATATCTTCATGAGCTCAAAAGTGAGATAGTCTATATGGAGAAAAAAAGCACAACATAGAGCTTTGGAAGTCAGCCATGGTTAACAGGTATGAGATGGATGATGGAGGAGACAGAAAAGTAGTAATCAGAGAGGTAGGAAGTGAAACAAAGAGAGTAGTATTATGAAAATCGAGACATAAGAGGGTATCAGGGGGGGAAAGTGTGATTGACAGTGTCTATGACTGTAGAGAGGTCAGGAAAAATGAGGATTGATAAAAAGCCATTAGATTTGGAAGCTAAGTGGCAAAGAATTAAGAGAGAGGAAAGGAAATAGAAGGCACTTATACAGGAAAGGAAATAGAGGAAATAGATGGCCTGAAGAAATTCAGGCTCAAAAGTGAGGTGAAATATAGGATGATAGCTAGCATGGAGAACAATTAAAGATTATCAAGAATAGGAATGATGTAAAAGGAATCTGCTGACAAAGATGCTGTGGAATGGTATCACTTATGCATGTAGAGAGATTTTTTTTTTAGTGTGGAGAAGGGCCACTTCACACAAGACAGGAGTAAAAGAGGAGATAGTGGCAGAAAGCATCCAGGTGATAGGAGATGAGGAGGGTATAAGAGCAAGTTCATGGCAATTGTCCTCACTTTCTCTAGTGAAAAATGCTTCTAGCTGAGAGGGTGGTGGAAAGAGGTGCCATGGGAGATTTGAGTAGGAATCATATAGTAAATCAATTAAGGAAGTATAAAAGGATTGCCTTGACACAGTGAGGGCCCAGTCTAGATTGTATAATATAGATTTGTAGTAGATTCAGTCAGCCATTTCCTGACAGCCTCCAACTTTGTTCAACAGCATGTGAGTAGGAGTAAAGGCAGTGTTTGAAGGGAGTAATCTAAGCCTGAGGTTCGGCAGAATTGTCAACTTCTATACTATTAATATATGCAAATAGATCTGTAAACCCATTGATATGGATGTTCCCTCCAAAAATGCAGAATACAACATTTTTATGCCTGCCTGTCTTGTATGACTCATGTCCATGTATTCCCGTAAATTTGTCATAAGGTTCAGCTCAATGTTCTAGAAGCTTTCCTTGCTTTCTCCTGATATTGCAACAATACCAGTGTAATGCTCGCACTGTGCTTATTATTCCTTATTCTCACCATGTGATCAGTTCATCTTCTTTTTTAATAAAACATTTCTCTCCTTGTAGCCTTATTCCAGTTCTACTTCAAAGTTCCCTATTTGCTATATGTTGTGGTCTACTCACAGCTGTTGGCACAGTAGATGGACCTGGAGTCAGGAAGGTGTGAATTCAAATCCAGTCCTAAATAATTAGGTATATGACCCTCGGCAAATCCAGTTTGAAATAATTACTAGTTATATGATCTTGGGCAAATCACTTTACCTCTGTTTGCTTCAGTTTCCTCAACTGTAAAATTGGGATGATAATAACACTTACCTTCAGGGTTAATGTGAGGATAAAATGAGATATTTCTAAAGTACTTAGCAAACCTTAGAGTGCTATATAAATAATAGCTATTATTATTACTATTGTTATCTACTCATGCATATTATGCACCATCCCATTACCATCTTTGTAAAACTTGGAATGGAGAATAGAAATGGCATGAAATAAAATTAAAACAGAAGAAGCAATCTGTAAATTTCAAAATCTAAATCTGTCATGGTCTAAAGAAAAGAATTTGTGTCCTAAAGGATGAATTGTCCTATGAAATTCCTAGAGAAGTAATGACTTCTAAAAACCAAAGCTGCAAGAAGTTTGGCTTTACTGGAACCAGGTGCCTAACAGCAGACAGGATTCCTCCACAGAACATCACCATATCCACTCATAGGCCCAGAACATAGCAGACACTAGCATACACATAGCAAATATCAGCAAATGCCTTTTGTCTGACATGGAAAGAAAAATAATATCTCGCTTTTCAATAATAAGAATTCACACAATACTTTCCCCACAGAAACCCTTGGAAGCAGGGACTACGAGGCTTATTAATCCAATTTTAAAGATGAGAAAAGTGAGGTTCAAGGAATTCAAGTGACTTAGCCACTGTCTCACAATTAGCAAGCATAAGAGCTAGAATGTGAGCCCAGGTCTTCTGTCTCTGAGGTCAGGGTTCTTTTTACTACTACTTGATGCTTCAGTTAGACACTATTATCAGTTGGACCTCATTGTCTTCTCAAATTTAGATCTTTGTAGAAATGTGCTATCCAAAAATCATTTATACCTATATAAAGTGATAGAATTATCTAGTTAAAGAGGGAAATTACTGATTGGCAAGACACAATTTGCCTTAATGGTATTCCTTCTTTCACCTCCTGACCCTATTCTTGACTCCTAGCCTTCTGTACCATGCTGACTCTTCCTGGAACTTCCCTTAGGGTCTTCATTATACTGGAACATCCAACTACCCTGCAGCCTTATTAACCTGCAACACCCCTCCGTAAAGCTCATTCCCTTCTCTCTTTGGTGAGTTCCTCCAGAAGTCTCAATTTTAAAGAGGTCCTCAGGCTAGCCTTTTTTCTCCTCATGGCTTTGATCCTTCAACCTGGACTTCAAACCTGAGCCAAGTATGACATACTTTCACATTCTTCCTTCTCTGCTCCCTTTTTTGTGTTGTCTCACTATATTAGAAGGTAAGTTCCTTGAGGACAGGACTGTTTTTTTTTCAAACTGTTTTTGTATCCCCAATGCCTAGAATATAGTATTTAGTAAATGCCTTCTTTCCTTTCTTTCTTCCCTTCTGTTACAACTTAGATAGAAGGGAACAGAAACATCCTGGGAGTGTAGGCTGCAATGGTTTATATGGGAGTTCCTAAACAGCAGCTCCAAAAAGAGTCACACTTGCAATCTACAGTGACCTTGATGGTCTTCCACAGAACTTGTGAAAAGACTATGCTTTCAAGACAAAAGCAATGCTGGGTCTTCCAGGAATCCCATGATGATATAAATTATTTGAGGTAACATTATAAGGATAGAAGATTCTGTGCCATACAGGTAAGGACTTTTAGCCATTATTTCCTTAGTTTGACCAAGATGGAGCTGCCATTTTTAGCAATATTAGAATTTCAAAGAGAGAAGCCATGAGCCTTCACCATTCTAGCTGGCATTTTTTTTTTTAGCATTTTAAGGTTTGCAAAGTGCCTTACCAATATTATCTCATTTTATCCTCAAAAAAAAGCAAACAAATAACCAATAAAACCCTAAAACATAGGGTTGCAGATGAAAAAAAGACTAAGTGACTTGCCCAAGGTAACACAGTTAGCAAATGAGGCTAAATTTGAACTCAGGTCTTCCTAACTCCAGGCCCAGTATTCTGTTCACTGTGCCACTTAGCTGACATTATTTCCTTGAATTAACCAAAATGAACCTACTGAATTTGGCAATGTTACAATCTGAAAGAAAGAGGCTATGAATCTCTAGGTTTGGGGAATGGAGAGAAGATGAGAGGATGAAAGTAGGACGATACACTCAAAAGAAGGAAATTTCAGAGACATTAGCTTTGAAGTCAAAAGCATGTAGGGTGGGGACAGCCATTACACCCACAGCCAGCTGTGTTCTCAGACGGGCATCTAATCCCTGCAACATTACTGCACCTGGGCCTGCCTCACAAGTTTGAAGACTGGCACTATTTCCAACCATCTCTGAGATCCAACAAACCTCCTCCACAACCTGCAATTTACTCAGAGTTTGCCCAGGCTCTCTGTCTTCCTTTTGTTCCTGTTATGGTTAACAAAGCTTCTGTATGACTTGAAGAAGTCTCATTAACACTCCCTTTTTTTCCTCTCTTCTCAAAAGAGTTAACAAAAAAGTGTTTGGTTTTCCTCCTGCTGTGGAAACCTCATTCAGCAAGTGGTGAGGAGGGGAGGGGAGGGGGACAGATCCCTTTGTCTGAATCTTTTGAGGTTTGTTGGTGTTCTTTACAATCCTCAACTCCACTGTAATAGAATTTCTTGTGAAACTTTCTTTCAGTCTAGTTTTGGGTGTGAATGATGAATGCAAATTAGCAGTCACTCATACTGATATCATTTTATGCTCTACTATGTAAGCTAGAAAATTAGAATTTT
Source organism: Dromiciops gliroides (assembly GCF_019393635.1). Lineage (NCBI taxonomy): Eukaryota > Metazoa > Chordata > Mammalia > Microbiotheria > Microbiotheriidae > Dromiciops > Dromiciops gliroides. The sequence goes on along the minus strand of NC_057864.1, from coordinate 329,393,501 downwards.
CTCATATTGGCAGCCCCCATCCCTATCACCAAATACCAGCCTTCTTAAAGCTTGATGATTTGTATTTTTGCACATATATTTGCAAATGGCTCTGGAAAAGTTAGCAAATCCTCAACTGAGAGAATATGGGTCGTTTCAAGTGAAAAACTATATTGGCTGGGTCCACAACAAATGTATACTATATAACCTCAATTGGGCCCTCACTGCTCCACAGTATTCCTCTTCATCTCTTCTGAGTCACTGTTACATTCTCCAAAACAATGTCAAAACTTGATCTTTTTCCAAAATCCCTCAACTACACTACTGCTCTACTCAATGTTGGAAAGATGACCTTCATTCATTGATTCATTCATTCAAGAAGTATTTAAGTATCTATGATGTGCCAGGTATTGTGCTAGGTAGTAGGGTTTATTGTTGTTTAGTCAATTAGTCATGTCCGACTCTTCATGATACAGTTATGGGCCCCTGGGTACCTCAGAAGTTTTCTGGGGTACATCAAAAAACCTTCTTCTCCTTGAGAAACTAAACCAAAGGAGAGACACACCTAAAGAGATAAGTGGCACCAGATGGGGGTTGAGCTAGCTCCAGGACCACCACCCTTCATTCCAATCTCCCCCACACCTTGGAGATAAGATTAGGTGTGGCTGCTGTCTTTGTGGCATGAGGAGGACAGAGATGACTTGAGAGATCTGGAGCAGCCCCTCACCCAACTCCCCCAGCTACCACCAGTGGGAGATGGTCCTCTGTCAATAAGGGAACTTTTCACAGTCGGATGATCACCTCATAGAACCACCATTGGTCCTCTATAAAAGTTTCTGCCTGTCTACTGCTCAAGGAGAAAGGTATCTCAGAGAGCCATGCCTCTGTGCCATGCCTTCTCCCCTGAGAAGAAGTCCAAGGATTTCTCTCTTGGTTTATTTTCCCTAGCACCTAAATAAACTATTATTTTATTCTAATTGGATTTGTGTGCAAGAGGGTGTAATTCTTTAAAGAGGAATTCCTAAGAAAGTCTACCATAAGTAGCTATGCCAAGAGTACCCCAAATGGTATTGTTTTGGGGAAATAGGTGGTGGTTTGGGGTAGACTTTCTTAGGAATTCCTCTATTTTCTATTTTCTTTTACCTTATTCCTCCTCAAAAGTGCTTTGCTTCTGACTGCCCCCTCTCCTGCTCTGCCCTCCCTTCTTTCACCCTTCCCTTCTTATCCTCTTCCCCTCCTACTTTCCTGTAGGGTTAGATAGATTACTCCACCCATTTGGGTGTGTATGTCGTGTCCCCCCCCCCCTCCCCAGCCAACTCTGATGAGATTAAGGTCTTTGAACTAATTCTGATGTAAGGCTCCTTCACTTCTCCACACCTCCCCCATCTCTCCCCCATTCCATAAGCCCTTTCCTGCTTCTTTCATGTGAGATTTCACCCCATTCTGCTATTCCCCTATCCCCTCCCCCAGTGTATTCCTCTCCTCCCTCAATTTTACCCCAAAGATGTCATCATAGGGCAGCTAGGTGACACAGTGGACAAAGCACCTGCCCTGGACCCAGGAGGACCCAAGCCCAAATCCAGTCTCGGATGCAAGACACTCATCAACCCTGACTGCCCCACACACACACACACAAAAAGAGAAACAAAAAAAAAATTAATGCTTTACAGGTATTATCCTTTCCTAATCAATTCCCAACTGTGCCCTCTGTCTAAATTTATTTCTATCATCTGCCCTAATACTCAGAAGACTCTTATGATTTATACATATTATCTTCCCATGTAGGAATGTAATCAGTTTAACCATTTAACATCTTTCGTGATTTTTTTCCCCTGTTTACCTTTTTATGCTTCTCTAGGGTCTTGCATTTGAAAGTCGAATTTTCTATTCAGCTCATGTCTTTTCATCACAAATACCTGAAAGTCCTCTTTTTCATTGATGTGCCATTTTTTTTCCTCTGAAAGAGTAGAGCCAGTTTTGCTGGGTAGGTGGTTTTTGGCTATAATCTCAGTTTCTTTGTCCTCCAGAATATCATATTCCATGCCCTCCAATTCCTTTAATGTAGAATCTGCTAGATCTTGTGGTATCCTCACCATGGTTCCACAGTATTTGAATTTCTTCTTTCTGGATCTGAAAATATTCCTCTATCAAGCAATTACCTGCACACATGATCCAATCAAAATTTGTGCAAAAGTTTTTATTATTTGGCATACAGAGGTATATACAGCCAGGAGAAGTCTAAACTTCAACTCCCACAACAACAAAGCTGATAGTTTTATAGAGGAGAGAAGGGGGTATGGGGGAGAGACTTAGGACTAAAAAGTTATAGCTATTGGGGGAATGGGGATGCTAGCTATTTGGGGAGTGGGATACATGAATAATAAAAATTCCATATTTCTAACTTGAGATTATTGTCACTACCTGGTCCTAATCTCATAGCAACCATGACTGGCTCCCACTTAAGCTCATGGTATAAATTTCAAGGTGCCCAGCTTTCTGGGTATCTGTGACATGTCTGCTTTGTTATCTGTTTGACTAACCACTATCTGGTTAATTAACTACTTTGCTTTTCCAAAGAAAGAATAATCTCTAACCAACCCCAGCAAGTTGAACAACCATATTTCTCCATGGTCAGTGTACCACTCAGGGCCAGATTATCCCCAACTGGGCCCAGGCCTACTAGACTGCTACTACACAAGGATTCTAAGAGGCAGAGGTATGTGTGAAATGCATTCCAGTCATAGAGGATAAAAGTCTGTAAAAACGAGATGGAATGCTGCATACTATAAGCAAGCCATTTTGATAAGACCTTGGAGTATGGAGGAGAGTAATGTGCAATAACCCAGGAAAGGTAATCTAGAACTAAGATGTAAAGGGTTTCAAATGCTCAAAGAAGAGTTTGTATTTTATCTTAGAGCCAACAGGGATATATTGGAGTTTCTTGAGCAAGAGAGTGACATGCTCATAACTGGTTGAATGATATAAATTCAGAAGTGTGGAGAGTGAACTGGAGAAGAAAGAAATTGGGCCCTCATGTCTATATTCTAATACTTTAACTCCTCCCTGACTGACTCTTCTCTCCTTAAACAACCTACATCTCTCTCTCTCTCTTTCTCTCTCTCTCTCCTTGCCCTCTCAACAAAGAATCCCTATTTCATTTTTTGTTTTTTTGTTTTTGTCTTTTGGGTTTTTGTTTTTTTGGGGGTTTTTGGTGCGGAGCAATGATAGTTAAGTGACTTGCCCAGGGTCACACAGCTAGTAAGTGTCAAGTGTCTAAGGCTGTTTTTTTTTTACATAAAAGTATTTTACTATTTTCCAGTTACATGTAAAGATAGCTTTCAGCATTTGTTTACATAAGATTTCCAATTTCAAATTTTTCTCCCTCCCCCCCTCCCCCAGACAGTAGGCAATCCAATATAGGTTATATATATACACATACACACACATATATACACACATATACACCTATACATATATATAACAACATTAAGCCTATTTCTGCATCAGTCATGCTATAAGAGAAGAATCAGAGCAATAAGGAAAAACCTCAAAATAGAAAAACAACAGCACCAAAACCAAAAGAAATAGTATGGTTCAATCAGTATCCATATTCCACAGTTCTTTTTTTTTCTGGATTTGGAGAGCCTTTTCCATCATGACTCCCCTGGAACTTTCTTGTGCCATTGTATCGGTGAGAAGAATCCAGTCTATCACAGCTGATCAACACATAATGTTGATGATACTGTGTATAATGTTCTTCTGGTTCTTCTCATCTCACTCTTCATCAGTTCATGCAAGTCCTTTCAGATTTCTCTGAACTTCTCCTGCTCATCATTTTTCATAGCACAATAGAATTCCATTACATTCATATACCACTACTTGTTCAGCCATTCCCCAACTGATGGGCAACCCCTGAGGCCGGTTTTGAACTCAGGTCCTCCTGAATCCAGGGCCAGTGCTTTATCCACTGTGCCACCTAGCTGCCCAAGAATCCCTATTTTCATGAAAATATTGGGGGCATTGGAGATAAGAATGAAGGATGAGCAACAACATCAACAAGAGTTCTGCATGATATCTCTTCACAGAGAGAACGACTTTCAGAGCAGTGATGAGTTAACCTTGTCACATATATTTTTTACACATGCACCTCACTACTATTAAGGTCTAAGTGTAAGCTTGCTCCTCCCATGGATGCTATGTGTGGGAAGGAGTGAACCAGGTCTTTCTGAGAAGGTTTTGTATTAACTGTCTTTACTGTGTTATCCAAGAGTATTAGTAGGACCCAACCTGTCAATTTGAACAGAAGCTGGTAAATTTTGCTATTATTGTTCTTTCTTTGTTGTTCTCCTCCTCCTCCTCCTCCTCCTCCTCCTCCTCCTCCTCCTCCTCTTCCTCCTCCTCCTCCCCTTTCTTCTTTTCAAAAAACTGGGACAATTTACTTTTGTCCTGCACAATTTTCATTTTTTATTTCCTGAAATATAAACAACAGGCTTTTAAAAAACCCATTGTATTGTAAATGGAGCTACTTAACTAGTCTTTAAACCCAAATCATTCTGGCTTTCATTGAATGGCCAATAATAGGTCCAGCTCAAGCCTCTGTGGTTCACTGTTTAGGTTCTGATGGCTTAGAATGAGTGTAAATAGCAATTATTTTCTATTCTGGCCAGAAACTCTGAGGGGCTTCCCTTCCCAAATTGGTATCTTTGGAATGGTAAATTGGGCCATCTTTTGTTTCACTTCTTACCTAGTCATTAGTCATTGAATGGGCATGACCTCAGACAAGCTGAGACCTGGAAAAGACTTTAATTTTAAAAGGCCAAGGTCACCCACTGTTTCCTGGGCCATTGCCCGTCACCTCAACCTTTGTCTTGACACTGAACTCTGATGACTCTGGTGGACAGAGTGAGATGGACGACTCAGCCTCACTCAAGTTCATATTATGTGCAAGTCAAGACATCACCCTTATGATGTCATTGGTACTCTTTGAGAACAAAGGAGGAATAACAATACTGATTTTGAGGTCTGTTATCTATCTACTTACAACACACAACCTCTTAGTAGATTTTTCCCATTCTGTAAAATATTCAATATCCAAGTTAGTAAAAGATCTTTTTAAGAGAAAGTATAGGTTACCAAAATAACATTGTACATAGTAATAGCAATGTTGTAAAGATGATTGTTATGGGCCTGCGGTACCTAAGAAATTTTCTGGGGGAACTCAGGGAAACTTCTTGAGAATCTAAACAAAAGGACAGACACAGGCACACCTAAAGAAGCCAGTCTCACCCATCCCTTAGGGAGATGATACCATTAAGTGTGGCTGCTACCTGGGTAGTGCCAAGAGGACAGAGATAACTCCAGAAGTCCTCTCATTCAAGCCTTCACTCAAGCTTTCCCCACCCACAAAGGGAACTTTCCATTGTCAGGTGGTGATCACCCCCCTCACCCTAATATGGGAAAATATGGGGGATGAAACTGAGGTCTGAGTTGAGACCCCCAAAATGAAAGTAGAACTTACTGTTTGTTCCTCTGAAGTCTGTGGTTTAGTACCAACTTCCTGACTTATGCCTCTGTTTACTGAAATATGCCTTCCTGTCTGCCAAGTAAGCTTACCACAATGTATCTGTGAAAACCTGCATGCATTTTCGCATTTAAGAGATATAAAAACTGCAGCTTGGACACTTGGGGGCTGCCCAGAGTATCAGAGGCTACTTTGCTTTGGGCCGGCGCATCAATAAACTGCTCTTCCTTATTCCTAAGTGCCATTTGGGTTTCTCCATCAGAATTTCCCACAACAGCCCAACTTCTCCCAGCCCACCCCCAATAAGGGCTCATGTGATCACCCCATCTACCATCTATAAAAGCTACGGTCTTTCTCCTGTATGAGGAGAGGGGTATTTCAGAAATTCAGGTCTCTGTGCTATCTCCCCTTAGGGGGAAGTTTGACTTTTCTCTTGGTCTCCTTTTTCTAACACCTAAATAAAAGATTATTTTATTCTAATTGGATTTGTGTGCAAGAGGGTGTAATTCTTTAAAGAGGAATACCTAAGGCCCCCCCACACCAACCATTTACTGTGACAATGATCAACTGTGAAAGACTTAACTACTCTGATCAAAACAATGATCCAAGATGATTTCAAAGGAGTTACAATGAAACTATCTATGAGAGAGAGAGAGAGAGCACTGATGACACCTAAGTGTAGATTGAAACATAATTTTTCACTTACTTTATTTTTGGGATTTGTATGTATGTGTGAGTGTTTTGCAATGTGTTTTGCTTGACTTCACATATATAATTGATATCATATTTCTTTGCCTTCTCAACTTTTTGCCAACTCGGGGGAAGGGCAAGAGGGAAGGAGAGAATTTGAAACTCAAAATATTTTTAAATGAATACTAAAAATACTAAAAAAAATACTAAAAATACTAAAAATAATAACAACTATAAGTTACAAACTGGATTCCTCTTATTCTTTCTACTACAAACTCCCACCTCCTTGGATCACAATTACTACCCCTCATTCTAAGAGCTGCAGTGTTGTAGTCATTGGAGAGCAGAGCAATCCACAGTAGAGAACATAGATATTTTATTACTCTCCAGCAATATTTCAATAGAAAAAGGTATTATAGCGTATAGACTCTGTAGAATACACTCCAGATGATTGAAGTAAGCAAAGTAGTTCAGTAAAAAGAATAGTGCAACTGAGTTCATGGATCCTGGGTTCATAGCCTGCCTTTAATGCTTCCCTTTTGTGTGACCTTGAACAAATCCATTAGTGTCCCTATGCCTCAATTTTCCTATCTGTAAAATGATACAGTTGCATTAGATGGCTGATGAGGTCCATTTAAGCTCCAGAGCTATAGTCCTATGTTCTTATGTAAAGAATGAGTAATGAGAAATTGAATGCAGATGGTATAGAAAAGTTTGCCAATAAAAGGAAATAGGAATTGTACCTAAAGAAGTTTATATGATAAGGTGAAGGTTTTTTTGGTGTTGTTTTAAGTAGGGATCAGGACACATATAAAAGGAGAGGAAATGGAGGCAATGGAAAAGAGAAATTGAAGATGTTAGAGGAAAAATATGGGCAGCTAGGTTGCATGAATCAGGACTCATCTTCATAAGTTCGAATCCGGCCTCAGATACTTATTCGCTATGTGACCCTAGGCAAGTCACCTAACCCTGTTTGCCCCAGTTTCCTCATCTATAAAATGACCTGGAGAAGGTAATGGCAAACCACTATAAGTATTGTGAGACTATTACTCTCCAGGGCCCCCTGCCAAGAAAGCATGAGGTGACCTTTCTGAGGTTGAATTGGCTTCCAGGAAGTAGCCTCACAATTCACGGACAGCTTTTAAGTCATGTCAATCAATGGACTTGAATGTTACCATCCAATTAGTTTGGAGCTATGTATGAGACCACCACTCTTCCAGTCCCACAGGGAGCTTCCAGTCGAACTGAGTCAGGCTCTTTCTCTTTGATAGCGTGACCTGCTAGGTGGAGGCAGCTTTCTTTCTCTCTTTCCCACATAGATCTAAGCTAGGTTTTTCTATTCTTTCAAAGACATGTGTTCTCTTTGCTAACCCTTAATATAATCTAATAAATGCTTAATGCCTAAACTGGTGCTGAAGCTTCTAATTTATAAGTAAACTCTAGCTAGTTTCACACACACACACACACACACACACACACACACACACACACACTGGGGGCAGAAAAAGGTGACCACATATTAGATTTTTAAATATCATAGTATCTTTGCCAAGAAATCCCCAAATGGGATCACAAAGTGTTGTACATGACTGAAAAACAATTGGAGCAACAACAAAGCATAAAAATACAATGGGGAGTAAAGTGGAAAAGGAAAAGGGAGTTAAAGGAATTAGTCTTTATAAAAAGAGGATATACTTTAATAAGTACATTTGGTGAAGGCCAGTTCTACTATGTTATAATATACCCTATTTCCTATAAGGAGTTCTATGTACATAGCAGGTCTGAAATAAATGTTTTCTGTATAGATTATTCAAAAGCTATTTTATATATATATATATATATATATATATATATATATATATATATACATATACATATATATATATATTTAAGTGAATAATTTTTAAAAAGAGGAGATAGTTTGGGATTTTGTGTAGGGGGAGGTGTTCATGGTGTGTGTATATATGTGTGTATGCATATACATATGCACAGATGTAATAGAAAGTTGAGGCTATTAAACCAGAAAAATGGAAAATAGAAAAGTAAGGAGTTGGGAGGATAAGCTTTTTTTGGGTATGGAGATGGCAGTACCTATATGGCAATAGGTTTGCATTCATGTGGATGACAACAAGTCCAAATGTAGAGCTATTCTAGAAGATGATCTCTTTCCTAGAAGCATAGTTTAAACAATAACGACACATGTTTGTTTCTGGTTTTATTTATTAATGAAAGGATTGGACTAGAAACCCTCTGAGGTTCCTCTCAGCTCAAAATCAATGATCATCTGATCCTATGATTTTGAATGTTACTCAAGACATATGGTGTCCTTGGCTTGGGCTTAGAATTCTTATCCTCATAAGAATTTTTATTTTCATAAGATTATTATCAATTTACATAAATGCATACTCTCTTCCTACTCTGATTATTAATCATAGCCTGGAGGTGCTCCAAGGTTCTTGAAAGTTATGCAAGTCAAAACTTGGCTCTGCCAAATCCTACCAAGCTGGGCAAGCTTTCAGTGTGGGCCTGGTGACTGAGTGTGGGTCTATTGTTTGAGAAGCAGCTGAGCTAAGTGTGACAAGGTTCATCACCTCAAGTTTGGCTGCAAAGTGATGAAATTTGGCCCCTACACTCATAACCTCCACCAAGGTTCTGTTCTGATAACAACATCAAGGTAAGAAGGTGACCCTGGGCTCGTGAAGGCTATGCCAACAGAACACAAGCTCTGGCAGATTATACCATATTCTGGAGAGCTTTGAAGCATGCTCTCGTCAACAGACCATGCCTGCTTTCTGGAACAGTCTGACTAACTCTCATCAACAGGAGGCTGGCCATTTGCTGATGAATTCTTTGACCACAGCAACCCATAAAACCAAGGAAAATTCAAACTGGTCCTCAGCTCTGTGCAGCCCCTTTCTCCTTCTGCAGTGATAAGCAGAATGGCAGCCAGAAGAGCAGAGGTTGCTAAGAATGATGCAGTTTTCTAGACTGTCCATAAACATTAACAATGCTTAGTGCTTGAAAAGTAATATTCTTTTTCAATGAATCAATATGACTAGACTAATGCCTTTGGAATATCAATTTGGCAACTGTGTGGAGGATGGCTTGGACTCAGGGAGATCAATAAGGAAGCTATTACAACAGTGCATACTCCCTAATTGTAACCAAGGGACCAATAAGGAGTCTACTCCAATAGTCCAAGTGAGAAATGATGAGGGCCTGAACCAGAGTGGTACTCATGTGAGTGAAAAGAAAGAAACAGGTATGAGGAATGATATGGGGACAGGATTCATAGGACTTTATAGCTGCTTAGATACAGGAGGTGAGGGAGAGAGAAGACTAGAGTTAATAAATAGGCCTGGGTTTCTAGAAGGATGGTGGGGTCCTGAAAAGAAATAGAGAAGTATTGAGGAGAAATAGTTTTAGGGGAAAATATGGAAAACTTAACTGGATAAGTAGCATAACAGAATGGAAAGAGCACCGAATGTGGAGTAAGAGGATCTGTATTCAGATCCCATTTTTGTCACTGACTGCCTATGAAATTATGTCCAGCACCTAATCCTTAGTTTTCTCATCTGTAAAGTGAAAGTTTTGTACTAGATGATCTTTGAGGCCCAACAAAAACAGTTATGGTGAATATACAGATGGAAATATATGTGGGTGTTTATCAAAATGATTTAACACATAATATAGATGGAGCTATAAGGATAGCTATCTCTGTAAATCAATCAATCCGTAATCATTTATTAGGCACCTACTAAAGTATATGTCGGCCATAGTGACAGCTGCTGAGGATTCAGAGACAAAAAAAAAAGCAACATTCTCTGCCCTCAAGAAACTTAGTCTATTCCAGGAGAGAAAAAGAGTATGTAAAATATATATGGAATAAATACAAAATACACTATCGTTTTGGGAGGGAGGGCACTAGATTCCAAGTTGAAAGGATCAGAAAAGGCTTCATAAGGAAAGTAGAGCTGCAAATGAGTTTTGAAGGAACAGAGAGGGAAAGTGGAAGAAAGAGGAAGTGAAAGGGAGGAAAGGGACATTCCATACAACTGGTGTAAGGACATGTCATGTGAGAGGATCCACAAGAGGGCCAGTTTGGCTAGAATGTAGTGTTTTAAAGGTAATGATGTATGGAGCTGGAAAGGTAGATTGGGGCCAGGTTGTAAAGGGCTTTAAAAGTCAAACAGAGGAATTTACATTTTATCCTAGAGGCAATATTCAGGAGCCCCTGGAATTTACTGAGTAAAGAATGGACCTGTTCAGAACAGTGCTTAAGGAAAATCACTTTGGTAACTGTGTGGAGGATGAATTGGAAGGGGGAGAGACATGAGGCAGGGAGAATAATTTATTAAGAGAATATGTCAGTAACCACTGGATGAAATATTTAGAGCTAGAAGAGACCTTGGAAACAACCTAGTCCCTTGGAGAAGGAATAAGAGGCCAAATTAGGGTGGTGACTAGTGTAGTAGTGTTATGGGCATAGAAAAGATATAAAGGAGGTATAAATCATAGGATTTAACAATTAATTAGATATATAGGGTGAAAGGAAGTAAAGCATTGAGGAAAATGTCAAAGCAGAAACCTGGGAAACTAGAAGGATGCTGGTTTTCTAGAGGTGAAAAAGGGAGTTGAGAAGAGGAGTGGATTTTGAGGGAAGGAGAATTATTTCTGTTTTGAACACATGGAGTTTGAAATGTCTATAAGGAATATAGTTATAATAAATGTGCTGTTAGAAATTGGTGATGTTTAAATACAGTTCAAGAGAGATACTGGAGTTGGACAGAGTACTCTGTAAGTCTATGTTCACATTTAGGCTACCAAACTTAAGCTTTAAGCTATTAATGCTTAAACCTGCACTAAGACTTTTGTGATAACTCTGTATATAACTGGGAGTGTTTGGTAAAGATATGATACTCATACATGCTAATGAGGTCATGAAATGAGAGAGTATAGAGGAAAGAAAAAAGGACACCGGATGATCTTGGGGCACACCTACATTTAGGGGATATGATATGGATGATGACTCAGAAAAGAAGACTGAGGAGTGGCTAGAAAGTTAGGAGGAAATCTAAAACACATCAGTGTCACAAAAATCCAGAGAAGAAAGAGTGGTCAATAGTGGCCAAATGACACAGAGAGGTCAAAGAGAATGAGCACCTAAAAAAGACCATTAGAGTTCACTGGTAACTTTGGAAAGAGCAATTGAGTTTTGATGTGAAAAGTGAGAATGCAAATGGTTTGGAAGTCAGTGAGATGAGAGAAAATGAAGTCAATGATTATAGAAAGATTTTTTTTCTCAGAATCTGGTTATGGAAGAGAAGAGAGACATAGAACAATAGTTTAAAGGGATAGTAGGGTCTAATGAAGGTTTTTTGTTTTTGTTTTTCATTATAGACTGGGAGATATTTGGGCATATTTGAAAGCAGAATGAAAGGATCTGGTGGGGGGGAGAAAGAGAGAGAGAGAGAGAGAGAGAGAGAGAGAGAGAGAGAGAGAGAGAGAGAGAGAGAGAGAGAGAGAGAGAGAGAGAGAGAGTTGTGAGTCACTGGGAATTTTGATGTAAAAATTAGAAGGTGACAGGATTAAGGGTGCATGTAAAGGCTTGGCCTTGGAGAAGAGAAAAGACCTTGTTATTAGAGTCATGAATAAAGGATGAGAGAATGAGGGATAATATTAAGATGGTTTTAGGTGAAGAGAAGGGGATAAGAGGGAACCTAAAATGGCATTGATTTTATCAGCAAATTATGAGGTAAGACCTTGAGTAGAGAAGATGAGGAGAAGGAAATTATGGGAGGTTTGAAGACAGTTTGTAACAATTTTTTGGGGAAGTGGGATAAAATAAAATCATTATTTTGCTTCTGTGGGGTCCAGCTGATGTTAGATAACATAAATTTCTAATGTAACTCAAATCTGAGTCTGGAGCCAAATATTGACATCAACATCTGAGCTGATCCCAAGGACAGAGCCATCCTTACTGATAAGGGAGAATATGTAAACCAATCACTCCATAAAGAGCAAGGGATTAAAGGGTTCCTTATAACTACTTCCCAGAGACTTTTTTTTCTGTTTAGAATTTTATTTTCCAAATTACATGTAAAAACAAATTTTTACATCAACTTTTTAAAACTTTGTGTTCCAGCTTTCTTCCTCCCTCCCTTCCCACCCCCACCAACCCCAAGATCTCAAGCAATTCAATATAAGTTATACATGAGTAGTCATGGGAAACACCTCCACATTAGCTAGGTTGTAAGAGAAAACAGATAAAAACAAAACTTCAGATTAAGGAACTGTCCAAAAAATATGCTTCAATCTATTTTCAGATAACATCAGTTCTTTCTCTGTAGACAGATTGCAATTTTGATAAGTCCTTCAGAGTTATATTAGACCACTGCATTGCTGAAAATAACCAAGTGCTTCCCAGCAGATTATTTTACACTATTGCTATTATTTTGTATATAGTACATTTTACTCTGCCTCAGTTCACGTAGGTCTTTCTAGGTTTTTCTGATAGCATCCTGTTCATCATAACTTTTATACAGTACCTTAAATTTGACAAAGAATTTTCTGCACAATAGCCCAGCAAAGTAGGTACTATATGTTTTGCCCTTATAGTCAATCATCATAACTATTTCCCTCCATCCTATTCCTTTCCCATGATATTTACTCTATTTTCTATCTTCTTTTGCCCTATTCCTCCTCAAAAATGTTTTGCTTCTGATTGCCCCCTCTCTTGCTCTGCCCTCCCTTCTTTCACCCTTCCCTCCTTATCCCTTTCCCCTCCTACTTTCCTGTAGGGTTAGATAGATTACTCCTCCCAATTGGGTGTGTATGTTATTCCCTCCTTGAGTCCACTATGATGACATTAAAGTCTTTGAGCTAATTCTGTGTTCTAAATTTTCTTCCTCCCTCCCTCCTCAACCATCTCTATGAAATCAAGGAATTCAATATAAGTCATACATGTGCAGTTATGCAGAACATCATCACCTTCCTCGAAAGTGTTTTGCTTTTTACTGCTCCATCCCCCAATGTGCCTTTGCCTCCTTACCCTCTTCCCCCCACTAATCTCCTTCCCCTCCCTCTTTCCCTTAGAGCAAAATATGTTTCCACATCCACTTGAGTATGTATGTTATTCCCTCTTTGAGCCAATTCTGATGATAGTAAGGTTCACTCACTCCCCCCACTTCTTTCCCCTCTTCCCCTCCCCTTCATAAGCTTTTTCTTGTTTCCTTCATGTGAACTACCTCTCCCCTGTCCACCTCTCTCCTTCCCCCTCCCCCAGTGCATGCCTCCTACCACTCAACCCTATTTTAAAGATGTCATCATGGGTTAGTTAGGTGGCACCAGCCCTGGACCCAGGAGGCCCTGGACTCAAATCCAGCCCCAAGACATAAGCCACATCACCCTGCCTGCCCCACAAAAACAAGCATAAACAAAACATAAATGTGTTACAGATATCATCCCTTCATATTCAGTTCAGACCTGTGTCCTCTGTCTAAGTATATTCCTTTCAGGTGCCCTAATACTGAGAAAGTTCTTATGAGTTAGAAATATTATCTTCTCGTGTAGGAATGTAAACAGTTTAATTTTTTAATATCCCTCATGATTTCTTTTTCCTATTTACCTTATTATGCTTCTCTAGGGTCTTGTACTTGAAAGTCAAATTTGCTATTCAGTTCAGGTCTTTTCATCACAAATGCCTGCAGGGGAAGCTAGGTGGCACAGTGGATAGAGCACTGACCCTGGAGTCAGGAGGACCTGAGTTCAAATCCAGCCTCAGAAATTTAACACTTGCTAGCTGTGTGACCCTGGGCAAGTCACTTAACCCCAACTGCCTCGCCAAAAAAAAAAATAAATAAAAAGAAATGCCTGTGAGTCCTCTTTTCCATTAAAGTCCCATTTTTTTCCTCTGAAATATTATACTCAGTTTTGCTGGGTAGGTGATTTTTGGCTGTAGTCCCAGTTCCTTTGCCCTCTGGAATATCATATTCGATTCCCCCTGGTCCTTTAATGTAGATGCTGTTAGATCTTGTCTTATTCTTATTGGAGCTCCACAGTATTTGAATTCCTTTTTTTTTTCTAGCTGCTTTCAATATTTTCTCCTTGACCTGGGAGCTCTGGGCTTTTGCCATAATATTCCTGGAGGTTTTCCTTTTGGGATCTCTTTCATGAGATGATTGGTAGATTCTTTCAATTTCTATTTTACCTTCTGCTTCTAGAATATCAGGGCAATTTTCCCTGACAATCTCTTGGAAGATGTCATCTAAACTCATTTTGGTCATGGTTTCCAGGTAGTCCAGTGATTTTCAAATGATCTCTCCTGGATATATTTTCTAGGTCACCTGTTTTTCTGAGGAGATATTTCATATTGCCCTCTATTTTTTTTATTCATTTGGATTTGATTTACTGTGTTTTGGTTTCTCATAAAGTCACTAGCTTCCATTTGTTCAATCCTAATCCTTAGGCAATTATTTTCATCAGAGAGCTTTTGTATCTCCTTTTTCATTTGGCTTTTCAAGCTGTTGACTTTTTTCTCATGACTCTCCTGCATTGTTCCCTTTTCTCTTTCCATTCTTTCCTCCACCTCTATAAATCTTCCTTCTATCTCTCATACTTTCTCTTCAAAGTCCTTTTTGAGCAATTCAATGGCATGGGACCGATTCATATTTTTCTTGGAGGCTTTAGATGTGGGGGTCCTGAGATTGTTGTCCTATTCTGAGGGTGCACCTTGATCTTCCTTGTCACTAAAGAAACTTTCTGTGGTTCTCAACTTTCTTTGCTTGCTCATCTTTTACTTGACTTTTAACTCCCTCTTACAGTAGGGCCCTACTTCCAAACTACACTTTCTCAAGCTTCAGAGGGTCCCAGAGACTTTTCCCCCACCCTTCCAACCTAGGTGGTGACAACCCAATCAACATCCTTTCTAGGGTCTAGGAAAATCTAACATTCTCTAAAAAAATATTCTGTTCTTCTCTAGGTCCTTGAGATAAATAATCAATGACTGTCCATGTGAAATCTTCTTTCCCCTGCTATCAATCCCCATTCATCAACCCCACCCACCTCAGTCCAACTTCTTCCATTCCCCTTTCCCTTTCTTCCAACCCCTTCCATTTTAACCTCTGAAATACCCATTGCATTGTTACCAATTTCCCCTCATATTAGAACTCTTCTTTTTACAACCTACTTTTTTGCAGTCATGGAAACCTAGTTCCCCCTAGAAGATATTGTATCTCTTGTCATTTCCATTATTAGATGTACATTTTTTTCATGCTTATAGCTACACAGTTTTAGGAGAAAGAATAAGCTTACTTTATTAATCCATACTGTTCCCTAAGCAATCTCTCCTTCTTTGAGGTTTACTTCAACCAGATATATCATCTTATTCAATTTCTGGTGGCAGGTATCTATGAATCCTGTTTTGCTGATTTTCTTAAAGCATTAAATCCCTAATTGACAATCATTCTCTCCAAACCCACTCCACACCCTGTCATTATAATTGGGGACTTCAGTGTAAATGTTGATGTCCTCAAACTTCTTTGTCTCCCAGTTCATCAACCTTCTTAACTCCCATGACCTATACCTTGTAACGATTGGAATGATGCCACCTGCTGTAGAGCTACTGTGGGAAAAATACGCCATGAGATGACATCTGAGAACAAGCCATGTGGTCAGTTCCTTGGCATCAGGAAGTGACATTTGCTCATGGGTACTGTCTATCAAAGCTACCAGCCAATCAACCAGAGGAGCCTCCCATTTCTGGGAGGAGAACATGAAGTAGGAAGCAGATCCTGGTGGGGGGATTCTTCCTCTTTTGGTTCCTTATCTCGCCATGACAGGTCGGATGATGGGGTCTCTTAGAAATAGTTAGATTTTTATCGTTCTCTCTAATCCTAATGCTCTTTTATAAATACTTAAACACTTAAATACTCTTGTCAAAGCTTATAATTTATTGGTGACCACTCATTAGATTTTAGATAGTATAATTAAAATTTTAGCCCCTTACAACCTACATTCCACCTCAGCTACATGCAGGGATGGTCGTATCCTTGTTCTCATCAGGTACAGATGATCTACCTCCATAAAGCTTTCATTCATTCACTCCAGACCTCTGAACTTCTCTCTGAATAAAACCATAATTCTGGCCTGGTCCTGGCTTAGGCCAATGACCACTTAGTTTGATATTAGTAAAAAAACAAAAACAAAAACAAACAAAAAAGACACTAGGAGATCATACTGTAATTAACAAAAGATGTACATAGCCATAGTAGGAAAAGGATATTCTGGGATGGGCATTAAGGTCACCTTGAGTTGATTCAGATAAGTACAGCTACCTTGCCCAAGTTGACCATTGTTTTCTACCAGCTAAACATCAGAGAAAAACAGGAGCTCCTCATGGCTATTTGTATTCAAAGAGGAACTGATTTTCACAACTTGAGCTTTTAATCCCATGAGCCAAACAAGTCTCAAAAATGGTCTCTCCTTTTAAGGAAAAAAAAATAGCCTAATTTTCAACCTCATGTCTATCCTTCCATCTCTCCCTATGCCTTCACCTCTCCCTTCCAACTCCTTATGCCTTCCCTATTTAAATTACCATCCCTATT
Source organism: Dromiciops gliroides (assembly GCF_019393635.1). Classification (NCBI taxonomy): domain Eukaryota; kingdom Metazoa; phylum Chordata; class Mammalia; order Microbiotheria; family Microbiotheriidae; genus Dromiciops; species Dromiciops gliroides. The sequence goes on along the minus strand of NC_057864.1, from coordinate 329,376,707 downwards.
TCTGCCTGGGAAACTACTATACTTCCATTTACCAGGGTGTGAAACTATCAAATTTTCCTAGTCTCTTCACTTAACTTTACATCCATATATTCCATCAGTTGCTAAATTCTTCCTATTCTACCTCTAAAGATGTCCCCTTCTCTCTATCACCCTAGTTAAAACTCTCATCACCTCTTGTTTAAGCTTTCATAATAGATTCTTAATTGGTCTATTTGACTACAATATCTTCTATCTCCCATCCATCCTCCACACAGTTGCCTGCCAAAGTTATATTCCTAAAATACAAATCCAACCATCTTGCTATTCTGCTCCAAAAACTTCAGTGAGTCCCTATCACTTCTAGGATATAATGTAAATTTCTATGCCTTGCATCTACAGTCATTCACAGTTTTGAGTCAATCTTTCTTTCTAGATTGATTTCATATTTCCCTTTTACATACTTTCCATTCTAGTGAAACTAGGTGACTTGCTGTTCTCTGCAGCATATATATGAGATTTCATCTTGAACCCCTGTGTCTTTACACAAGCTGTCTCCTAATAATTCTCTACTCTTCCTTGTAACTGCTATCTCTTCTACATTCAACTCTGGTTCTACATATTACCTGAAGCCTTTCCTAATTCCTTCAGTTTTCAGTCCTCCAAACCCCAAATTATGTTACATTTACTTCACATGTATTTTGTTTTTATTTTATATATTTACATGTTATTCTTATGTTCACTTCTCAGTAGACTATAAACTCATTGAAAGCAGGGATTGCTTCATTCCCCCCCGCCCAGCACCCAGTTAGATATGTATGTAATAAGTCAGTCAGTCAATAAGCATTTATTAATCACCTAATATGTGTCAAACAGACACACAAGTGATGTAGTGGATAGATTACTGGGCCTGGAGTCAGGAAGATCTCATTTCAAATCCAGTCTCAGATACTTACTGTGTGACCCTGAGCAAGTCATTTAACTGTTTGTCTCAGTTTCTTCATCTGTTGAATGGAGAAGGACATGGCCAACCACTCCAGTATCTTTGCCAAAAAAAACCCAAATGGGTATCACAAAGAATTGGACATGACTAAAATGAGTGAATAACAACATATGTCAGTAATTGTCCTATGCCATAAAACATATGTGTGTTTTTCTTTGAAGTCTAATTCAGTCAAGTCATTCTGGAGAGATGCTGATGATAATAGTTGATTCCCCCCAAAAGCATTTTGCGTGTGTGTAACTTCTTTTACATATCATATATTTCTGCTAATGAGTATGGCAAGCAGACAGAAAGTCATTTAAGAATGACAATGACCCATGCCTGTGAAGTTTAGGCTGGCAAAACTTTCAAATTTCCACTGACAAGACAGCCTAAAAATAACTTAGGAACTATTTGCCACTGGATATTAAGATCCTAGAGCCTAAACTCTGATCGTGACCTACTTGAGAAGTTTTTCATCTTTAAAATAGTTTAGCCATTCGGAAAAATCCAGTACCTAGTCAAGATATCAGATTTAGCAAGGGGGTCAGTCAGCTAATAGGGGCTAAAGAATGAGAAGTGGTGTGGTTCATACTTTAGGGCCATACTTCTCTCAAATAACATCCTGATCAAGTTAAGTGCTTCGAAAATGATAAAAATAATAAAAGGGGAAAGACTGGTTAAAAACCAGATATCAAAGGAATTAAGACAATTTGTTTTATTCGACCTGTGACTTCACCCATGTAAGGAGCTCTGTAAGGAAACTTACTCTCCCAAAACAGATTGGTACCTGATCCTCAATTTAGAATCTTGAAGAATTGCCCACGCCCCTAAGAGGATAAATGACTTGCCTGGGTTACCTACCCAATATCTTTCTTAGGTGTGGCTTGAACTCAGGCCTTTATGACTCTGAGATCAGCTCTTCAGTCATTATACCAAGCTATCTCTCAGAGAAGAGAATAATTAGGTGAAGAAAATCATAATAAAAATATTCTAAGTAAAAGAATGGGAGAAAATTCATAATCTTAACAATCAAAGAATAAGAAACAAAGACTAGGGGAAATGGCAGTGGAAAAAGAAAAAACTGATAAAACAAACTATCTTAGAAAGAAACCTTCAGGTGGACTATGGGGGAGTGGGAGTGGGGAGCTTCTAGGCTGGACTCTTCCTTTCATTTTCTCAGGGAACTTATTTGACCTTTCTTAATGTACAAAATGAGCAAGATCATCACTAAGGTCCCTTCTGGCTCTTAAAATTCTACAATTCCATGGAGAACAATGAGAAAACAGTATATGCTTTTTGTTCTAGCTCTTAAAATTCTACAATTCCATGGAGAACAATGAGAAAACATTATATTTTTGGGGGGGTCCTCTCATTCTATCCTCTTCTAGCCATTTCTTACTAGACTCAGCAAAGCTTGAGTTCCAGCTCCCTCTCCTCGTCCCTCAGCTTCTAGCTCTATGCTGGTGCATTTCAGAAAAAAAGGGGTAAGGGGTGAAACCTTTTGAAAATATAATTACAAGAGAAGTTAGAGAAAGCAGGCAGAAAATAGGCAGGAGATTTCCATCATGAATAGCAGTAACAGAGATTGACATCTCAAAGATATCTTAAAGAGCAAAGGTGACATGGAGGTGGGGCTGATAACTGATTAATTCTAAGGATATTTAAAAAGGAGAGGACTTCTATCACCCAAATGATCACACACACACACAAACACACACACACACACACACACACATCAAATGCATCAAGACTTGGAAGTCCTTGGCAAAATTCCACTCAAATGGAATGTTCCATGAGTTTGTTTTCCTGTAGTGACATCTCATTCGATTACAATTTTAATTTAAGTGTTATTTAGATGGCTCTATGCTAGCAATTTGACAATTTAGTGGGGCAATAAAGGGAATTCATTTTAACCATTAACTACTCCTAAGGGGTTTCTATCCAAGAATGGCAGTTTATTGAATTTCAAGCTTAGGTTGTGTTAAAATTCTTCAAACAGAGCAAATTACAGGTTGCCCTAGGTTTCTTCTTCCAAGAAAAAAAAAAAGAAAGAAAAAACTGGCTCAGATAAAGCTGGCAAGAGCTGAGAGATGCAATCAGCTTATTTTTTAAAAAAAATTGCTTTCAAAGCAAGTTTTAAATGAGTAATATAAAGTGATTAAAACAAGGGATTGGCATAATACAGAGAGTCAAGAAGACCTGAGATGGACTCATCTCAGGCACTTAGGAGCTTTATGATCCTGGGCAAATTAATTAACTTATCTAGGCCTCAGTTTCCTCATTTACAAAATGAGGGGGTTGGACTTAATGAACTCTAAACTTCCTTTCAGTTCTAAATCTATGACTCTATGATCCTAATATTCAACGTCAGATCACTGGTTTAATAGTGATATGGACTGGATGTGGCATTTTATTCACATGGGAAACTCCCAGATAAGGAACATGTCTCTACCAAAACAGGTAAACATCCTCTGGACAGTTTATAATCTTAGAGAGTTGACTAGCAAATTGAGAGTTTAAGTAACTCATGTAGTCAGTGTGTATCAGAGGAGACAGGTCTTCCTGGTTCTAAGATCAGCAAGGTCAGCAAAGTCAGCAGGAGGCACTTGGAAGGTAAAGCTCTTCCAGATTAAAATGTAAATGGAAAATGTTTAACAAAATAGGTTAAAGACACAGTAAAACATAGATAATGTTAATTTGTGCTTTTTATTTTTTTTTTAATTTTTTTTTTAAAGTTAGGCAATTGGGGTTAAGTGACTTGCCCAGGGTCACACAGTTAGTGTCAAGTGTCTGAGGCTGGATTTCAACTCAGGTACTCCTGACTCCAGGGCTGGTGCTCTATCCACTGTGCCACCTAGCTGACCCAATTTGTGCTTTTTAAAAGAGATCCATTTCTGTTTGAGGTTGATACCGCTAAATACCACAATACCACTAGGATGACTGACTGGCTACTTTTCAAACAACAGAGACCAAACTTTTCCTTGTCACATTCAGATTCATTTCTTAATAAGCATTAGAGAAAGACTAATACCTGGTAGGAGCTCTAGAGAAAGGAAGGCATGGCCATCATTTCTAACATTGTTTTCTTTTTGTTAGAAGAGTACAGACTCTAGCAAATCCCACCAGATAGAAAGGATTCAATCCTGGGCACAAGCACACACAAACACATGTACACGGACACAGACACTGATACAGACACACATAAAAACACATACATACATACATACACACACACACACAAATATGAAATGCATACTTGTCCCCAAGGAACAGATTAGCTCAATTCAGAGAGACTTATTGACAGAGAATTAGTTACCAGAGAGTAACTTCTTTAGGCTTAATTATTAGTTAATACTAGAGAAGACTATGTGGTACAGGGGAAAATACAGTGTCTCCGCAGTGAGAAAGCCTGGACTCAAAACCTTTCTCTTACACTTCCTACCTATATGACCATAGGAAAGTTCCTTGACCTCCCTATGCTCATTATTCATTTGCAAAGTTAAGGAGTTGAATTGGCTGACCTCCAAAGACTCAGTCCTTGCTCTGTGACATGAAATTAGGCATGAAATGGATTGGGATATGTAGCATTGGAGAGAGTTACCATTTGAATGTATTCAAACTTCACAGAAATTAGAAAGTCCAAGTTTGATTTAATTCTGACAAAATTTAATCATGTCTCTTGAAGAAGAAAAACCACAAAGTGGAATGTTTTGAGACTTGAACTTAGAGTGAGAAGGGAAAGTCACCTCACCTTCCTAGGCCTTAGTTTTCTCACCAGGAGGAATCAAAATTTGTCCTCTGATTTCCTTTCTAGTTCATGTTCTATGACTTGAGTTTGAATTTTAGCTCCGGCATTTACTAGATGAGCAGCGCCAGGCATGCAATTTAAACTTTCTGAGCCTTAGATTCCTTATCTGAAAAACTGGAGCTATGCATTACCTACCTCACAGGACAACTGTGAGGAAGGGGAAGCAGGAAAGAGAAAGAAAGGGAATAAGCATTCATATAGCACCTACAATGTGCCAGGCCCTGTGCTAAGCATTTTACAAATATCTCATGTGATCCTCAAAACAACCCAGGAGAGTAGGTAGTTATTTATCTCCATTTTACAGTTGAGGAAACTGAGTCAGATCAAGGTTGTGACTTGCCCAGAGCCACACAGCTAGCTAATATCTGAGGCTGGGTGGATATGAACTGAGGTCTCAATAGCTATAGGCCCCAAAACTGCATCACCTACCTATCAAACAATCAATCTAATGTTAATAAAGCACCTAGGCTTTATGTGCCAGTTACTGTGCTAATTGCTGTGGATACAAAAAGAGGCAAAAGACAGGCCCTTCACTCAAGGGACTAACAATTTAATGGCGGAGACAACAAATGAATACATGTAAACGGACTATATACCAGGTAAGTAGGAAGTAAATAAGAGAGGGAAAACTCTATAATTAAGAGGAGTTGGGAAAGGCTTCCCGTAGAAGGTGGGATTTTAGTTGGTACTCAAAGGAAGGTAGGCTAGCCAGCAGGCCAAGATAAGGAGGGAGATCATTCTTACTATGTGGAACAACTAGAGAAAATACATGAAGATGAGAGATGGAGTGTCTGGTTCATGAAACAACCAGGAGGCCTTGTCACAGTGTCTAAGAGTACATGGTAGGGAGTCATTTGTGAGAAGCCTGAAATGGTAGGAGTGGGCTAGGTTATGAAGAACATAGAGATCAAACAGAGTATTTTGTATTTGACCCTGGTGACAATAGGGAGTCATTGGATTTTATCAAGTAGGAGGATGACAGGGTCAGACTTGAGCTTTAGGAAAATCACTTTGATAGCTGAATGGAGGATGAATTAGAGTGGGGAGACTTGAGGCAGGGCGACCCACCAGCAGGACACTGCAATAGTCCAGGAATGAGATGATGAGGGCTTGTGCCAGTGTCAGAATCAGAGGACAGAAAGGGGTAGATCACTGAGATGCTGCAAAGGTGAAGCTGACAGACCAGACCTTGGTAGCTGATTGGATGAAGGCTGGGAGGCATGAAAGATAGTGAAGAGTCAAGGATAACTCCTAGGTTATGAACCTGAGAGACTGGGAGGATGGTTTTGCCTTCTACAGTAATAGGGAAGGTAGCAGGGGCAGAAAGATATGAGTTCCATTTTGGACATGTTGAGTTTAAGGTTTCTACTGGACAGCCAACTCAAGACGTCTGAAAGGTAGTTAGAGGTGCAAGATTGGAGGTCAGCAGAGAGATTGGGGCAAGACAGGTAGATTTGAGAATCACCAACATAGAAATGATCGTTAAGGGGCAGCTAGGTGGCGCAGTGGATAGAGCACCGGCCCTGGAGTCAGGAGTACCTGAGTTCAAATCCGGCCTCAGACACTTAACACTTACTAGCTGTGTGACCCTGGGCAAGTCACTTAACCCCAATTGCCTCGCTAAAAAAAAAAAAAAAAAAAGAAATGATCGTTAAATTCATGGGAGTTGATGAGATTGCCAAGCGGCATAGTATAAAGGGAAAAGAAAAGAGGACCCATGAAAAAACCTTATGTGATACCTACATATGATCTGAATGAGGGTCCAGCGAAGGAGACAGAGAAGGAATGGTCCTTTAGGTAGGGGGAGAATCAGAAGGCACTCTATAAACCATAAAGTACTATAGAAATGGGAGTCATAATTTTTTTTTTCGGGGCAATGGGGGTTAATGGGGGTTAAGTGACTTGCCCAGGGTCACACAGCTAGTAAGTGTCAAGTGTCCGAGGCCAGATTTGAACTCAGGTACTCCTGAATCCAGGGCTGGTGCTTTTATCCACTGTGCTATCTAGCCACCCCAAAAACATTTTTTTTTTAGTGAGGTAATTGGGGTTAAGTGACCTGCCTAAGGTCACACAGCTAGTAAGTATTAAGTGTCTGAGGCTGGATTTGAACTCAGGTACTCCTGACTCCAGGGCCTTTGCTCTATCCACTGTGCCACCTAGCTGCCCCCAGGGAGTCATAATTTTTATGGTTACTCCATGCTCTCCCCTTTATAATAGTCAAATAGTCAAATGTACAGGAAAGAAATGACCTTGACAGGATTAAGCAAAGGGGAAGAAATGGCTTCCCTCACTTCTGCTTCTAGTAAACATGAAAAGAACATTAGATATGGAGTAAAAAGACTTGGGTTCATATCCTGCCACTTTGCTTCCATGGGCCTTAGTTTCTCCAATTTTTAAATGAGAAGATTGGAATAGATGGCTTCTGAGTTTCCTTTCAGTTCTAAATCTATAATCATTTGGAAATAAAATGGTCCTTTGCTCAAGCAAAAGTCCAATTACATAGTTATAGAAGAGACATGAGCATGATTCTCCCTCAGGACTGTATATTAATTTTGGAGTGCCTATTTTGTCTAGGAGTTGTACTACTTGCAGTGGAAGATATAAAAAAAATGCCAAGACTTTACAATCTATGGTGGTTTCCACTGCTATTCAGTTCAACAATATTGCAACTCATGTCCATAATAATAAAAAATATTAGCTAACAAAATTAGCGACAATATAAAGCACAGTGCTTTAATATCTCATTTGATCTTCACAACAACCCTATGAGATAGATGCTATTATCTCCATTATACAGATGGAAAAATAGGCACAGAGAGGTTAACTGAGTTGCTTAGGGTTACACTGACAGTAAGTAGCTGAGACAAGATTCAAACTCACATCTTTCTAAGTTCTGTACTCTATTCATTTTTACCATATAGCTGGCATGGTATATTTAGGTAAGGGGTATAAAGATAAATAAGGAGCTGCTGACCCTTACCTTGGAAAGGGTTGTAATCCAGTACCAAATTACAGAAATACATACACAGGAATAACTATAATATAATACAGGGGTAATCAGAAGATCCTATCTGATTTGCTGACACAAACCAAAGCTAAAGTTAGGTCCAGCTGCATGAGAAGTTTCCCAGTCCTGCAAATCAGGATGTCTCTCCTGATTACCTCTGATACCTAAAGTAGAATACAATAAGTGCTGGAGAGAAACCAGTGCTAGACAGTTAGGCAGGAGGGAGGCAGAGGGAATCTGTCCTGCCAGTGTCTGAGATGACTGCCAACTTGAGAGGAAAGAGGCTCTCTTCAAACAGGAAGAATCTGTTGCCTAAAACCACCCCAGCTTGAAGGAGAGAATAGGGCTCATACCTATTTTTGATCATGTATAAATGTGACTGAATATTTAGTTGAAAAATTTATTCACATTTTTTAAAAATTAAAATGTCTTTTTTTTAATCAAGTTTGGGGGAGAAGTGCAATGAAGAGACATAGACAGGAAGGAAGAGATAGGAAGGTTCAAGGAAACCTTAGGACTCCAGCAAAGAGGGAGTAGGTGGAGGAGAAAAAGTCTGAGTTATTTTCTTGAATTTCCCATAATGCCAACTTGCCTCTCCTTAATGCAAATGTAAGGCTGTTCCATTTAGCTTCCTTTGGGTTTTACAGCTCTTCTTTCAAAGCATTTACAACGTAAGAAAATGGATAAGGACTGCATCTCTGATTCATTTGTATAGAGGACTCCTGGATAAGGAAATTACTTCTACTAATGTAAGTTGACGCCTTTGCAACAAAATCTTAAGAGATTCAGTTGAGTCATTGAGAAGTGAAGTTATTTGCCTTAGGTCACAAGCTAAGATATGTTTGAGGCTGGGAGTTGAAGCCAGCTTCCAAGGCCAGTTTCTTCTCTTCTAAGATTTATCTTTAAAAAGTTATATATAATATGTAACAAAATATATTTGATATAATATATGAATATATATTTATATATTTTGATTTATACTTGAATTGTCACTGAGGGTCAAGAAGACCAGTTCATTTTCATTAAAAAAGCTTCATCTAATTATCTTACTCATAGTCCTAGGTAAAAGAAAAGAACTACTAAAAATGCAAATGTTCTCTAAACCTCAACTTTTGGGGGGGTATTTCTAAGATCAGGTCCACCTTGTTATGATATCACAAAAATATTGGAAATGAGCTCCTCCATTCTAGCCATGAAGACCATTATCGACTGGCACAGTCAAAAAGCATTAATGACACTAATTAGAACTCAAGTGCCAAGCTAAACTTACAGTTCAATAATTCCCCTTTCCAATGCAAGCTCTTGGAGGCTATGCCAATGGGGCACAAGCTCTAGTACACAATACCAAACTGGAAGAATTTCTACTATTCTGGTTTAGGCCAGCCTAACTTCCCCTCCTGGCCCTGTTCCTGGCTCTCAGCATTCAAAACCATTTACCAATGCCAAGTATATTCATCCTTCCCATTTTCAGCTCCCCTTTTTGTGTTGTCTTTCCTCACTGGAATATAATCTCCTTATGGATAGAGACTTTATTTTTGCTTGTACCTATATTTCAGCACAGTACCATACACTATACTCACAGTTTAATGGTATACAATTCACGCTTAATAAATGTCTATGTTTTTATTTCCTTAACATGAACACAAAAACATAGTATATGTCTTTCTTCAAATGACAAGGCCAGGGAGGCAGGCAGAGAGTGGTCTCTAGAAGACTGGCTATCAGGTGTTGAGGGCTTTTTGGACACAACTCAATACTAAGGCATTGAGGGATTGTAATCTTTGTTGGCTGAGGAATTTCTCCCATGTTGATAACATCATGGAACTTTTCAAGTGTGAAGAAAGTCCCTTGACACTTATCACTCCATAGACTGCACTCAGCCCTTTGCATGTACTGAACAAAAAAAACCACTTGACTAATAATAACTAATATTTATATAGCCCTTACTATGTACCAGGCACCATGCTAAGTGCTTTAGGATTATTATCTCATTGGATCCTCATGACCCTGGGAGGTAGGTGCTGTTATTATCCCCATTTTGCAGATAAGGAAACTGAGGCAAGCAGAGATCAAGTGACTTGCCCAGAGTCACACAACTAGGTCAGATTTGAACTCAGGTCTTCCTAACTCCAGACCCAGCTTTCTTTCCACTGTACCACCTAGCTATCTTCAATAGCAAAGATAAGGCACCAATATGTTACACGGATTTTGTATTTCTTTTGTTGTTACTTCAAATGCTATTTTTTAGGGTTTTTTAAACCTTTTAGCTTCCTTTAAGTCTCAGTCTTACCTTTTACAAAGAGACTTTCCCAGTCTTCCTTAATCTTAGTACCTTCCTTCTGAGATTATTTCCAATTTATCTTGTCTGTATCTTATTTGTACATAGTTGTTTGCATGTTGTGTCCTTCATTATACTGTGAGCACTTTGAGAAAAGAGACTGGGTTTTTTTTTTTTACAAAAGGTTTCTTTGAATCACTTGCAATGAGCACAACTTCTGAGACATATTAGCTTAATAAATGCTTGCTGTCTTGATTTGATTTGACTTTTAAAATTTAGCATATTTGTGGCACAGTAGATAGAGTGTTTGAGCGGCCTAGAGTCAGGAAAACCTGAGTTCAAAGCCAGCCTCAGATGCTTACTAGTTGTATGACTTTGAGTAGGTCACATAAATGCTAGCTATTATTAATATTATTATTGTAATAATATCTCACTTATCTGGAAGCAACAATCCTAAATATCTATAACACGACTGAGGAACAAGAGGGAAACAAATAAAGGCCTCTATGTTTCTGAAAACCTATTAACTTACTCAAGGCAGAGACCCTCTGGACTTGAGGATCCTTATGTTACACACAAATCTAAGCTAAGAGTGTGGGTTATTGGCTATTCACTAATCTGCTTCTGAAACCACAAGAGAATAAAAGCAGCATAATAAAAAGGTTGGAGAAATACTGCTTGAGGTGAACACTCTGACTATAACAAGAAGTGACAGCTGACAGTCTGAAAGTCATAAAGAAAACTGAAATAAAAAGGCTACTTAAGAACTCAAAGTATGGCAGTCTAGGGCTGTGTTGTATAGGGGAAAAGATCAATCTGTCATATTATTATGTAATGTTTAATGCTCACAGTAACAAACCTGAGACATCCAGAGGAGGCTAAAGCATGTTCAGTAAACTAATCCAGTTTTAAGAAGGCCAGAGAGTACATAATATGTTTTAGGAAAATCTCCATCAAATGTAATTCAATTTTTTTCTTGACAGTTTGACCCTTGGAAGAATAACCTTCAATTACTCTACAAAGTTCACCACTTAATAATACTTCATTCCAATATAACATTAGAGTATAGATTCAGAGCAAGAGGGGGCCTTAGAAGCCAACTAATTCAACCTCCTCATTTAACACACAAGGAACTGAGGCACAAAGAGGTCATGTGATTTGCCTAAGGTCATGTGATTTGCCTAAGGTCACACTGAAAGTGGAAGAAACTCGGATTTGAACCCAGGTCCTTTAACTCCAAATCCAATACTCTTTCCACTGTAATATCATAAAGAATGAATTTTAATGTAATTATTTAATAAGTATTAATAATTATTAATAAGCAGATTAATCCATGGCCTTAGAATTCCATATACAGAAACATTAAATATGGCTAAGAAGGAAGATGAGCCAGGGACTCTAACACTAGGAGGCAAATGGGACCTCATATCACTGAAAGTCAATGGAATGAAATCCAAGACTAGAATATGGCTCTTTAATCAACTCCCCCTTTTCTGTTCAATTATGGATCTTTCTCTGTTACCTCCTAATTTCATTTTTAAGAGTTTCTTCTAGCACTTAGGTTGTCTCTCCTGTATAGCAAGTAATTTCATTGTATGGGGGTAGCTAGTTGGCACAGAGCACCATAGCATAGAATGCCAGATGGCACAGAGTACCAGCATAGAATGCTGGTCTTAGAGTCAAGAACATCAGAATTCAAATATAGCCTCAAATACTTCCTAGCTGTGTGATCCTGGGCAAGTCACTAAACCTCTGTCTGCATCAATTTTCTCATCTGTAAAATGGTACAATAGTAGCACTTACCTCCCACAGTTGTTTTAATGACCAAAAGAAACCATATTTGTAGTGTTCAGCACAGTGCCTGGCTCATGTCAGTGCTTCATAGATGTTTGTTTCCTTCCTTCATGAGATCTAACAATTATTCCTCTAAAATGTTCAAAATCTATTTTTCTGCTATGTAGAGCATGTCCTATTATGTTGATCTCTCCTCTCTTTCTTTAGCACAAATTCTAGTGCCCACTGGTTATTTCTTCCAAGGTTCCCATAATTTCTACCATAGCAACCAGGTCATCTTTGTTGTGCTAACTAGGTGGTACAGTGAATATCGTACTGGGCCTGGAGTCAGGAAGACCTGATTTCAAACCTGGCCTCAGACACTTACTATGTGACCTTGGGCAAGTCACTTAACCTCTTATTTGCCTCTGTTTCATCAATTGTAAAATATGGATAATAAAAGCATCTATTTCCCAAGACTATTGTAAGGATGAAATAAGACAATCTTTGTAAGGCATTTAGCACATAGTGGGTACTATATAAATGTTAAATAACATATTATGATTATGATTACCAGAATAGCAGTTCCTCTTCTTGGTTATGTGTTGTAATAATCCAGATGAAATGTGATGGGGTCTGAACTAATGTGGTAGTTATGGAGAGTCAGAGAATGACCTGAACTAACAAATATTTTTTAAAATATACTCATGTAAGGAAATCCAGGAATCTGAGCAAAAAAGCATGGTAAATAGCATTTAGGAGATAAAACAGAAGCAATATTGTCATTGGAATATATGACAGAGCACTTGGATAAAAAGGGGAAATAGATGAAGAGTTCAGGGAATGGAACTGCAAAATGGGAAGGTTGAATTAGATGGCATCTAACAAGCCCCTGTAGCTCTGAATCTATGCTCTATCTCCATCTTTTAGAGGATTAAATTATCATTAAGGCAGATCAAGAAGTAGTAAGCTGCCCTGCTTTTCACAGAGAACTCCTGCAGGTGTCCAGATCATTGATGTCCCCCATCATGTATCTGTGCTGGACTTGTGATCCATTTCCTGAACTCATAACCAATTTCCTCTTTTTGTCTAAGTGCTCTGTCATTTTTCCAATGAAAATATTGCCTCTATTTTATTCATCTTCATCTAAATGCTATTTATCATGCCTTTTTTGGCTCAGATTTCCTCACATGCATATATTTTAAAAATATTCCTTAGTGCAGGTCTTTCTCTGATTCTCCATAACTACCCCCTTAGTTCAGGCCTCATCAGTTTTCACCCAGATTATTGCAACAGTATCCTAGTTGGTCTCCTTGCCTTAAGTTTCTCCCAATTCAAACACATCCTACATATTGATGCCAAAGGAATTTTCCTTAAATATAGATCTGACTTTGTGGCTCCCTTCCCCAACCAAGTCCAGTGGTGTCCTATTGCCTCTGGGATAAAATATGAACTGCTGTGTTTAGCTTTCAAATCCCTGAATAAGCTTCCCCAACCTTTCTTTCCATTACTCCCCTACCTACTTTACAACCCAGTCAAACTAGCCTCTTCTCCGTTCTTCACACATAGCACTCCAACTCCTAATACAGAGACCAAACTTCATTCTCAGAATGTACTCCCTCCTCACTACCTTGTAGACATCCTTCTCTTTCTTCAAGACACTGATCAAGTATCATCTTACACATGAAGTTTTTCCAGATCTCTACAAGGTAAACTCTCCCATCAGTTTCTGTCTTTGTTCTCTCTACATTTATTTCATATATACTTGTATAGAGAATACAAGATCCTCAAAAGTAGTGACTGTTTAATGCTTTTCATTTGTACCTACAACCATTATCAACCATTAGCACACAGTCAGTGCTTAATAAACATTGGCTAATTGGTTAAATATACAAATGTGTCTCTGTCCTCCCTGCCCATGCTTTCTCTCTTACTTTTCCTTTTGAATTAGGCAGATGCTTTTCTTTTTTTCTTTTTCTTTCTTTCTTTTTTTGCAGGGCAATGAGGGTTAAGTGACTTGCCCGGGGTCACACAGCTAGTAAGTATCAAGTGTCTGAGGCCAAATTTGAACTCAGGTCCTCCTGAATCCAGGGCTGGTACTTTAGCCACTGCACCACCTAACTGCCTCCAGGCATATACTTTCAGAAACATATCGAAGGTATTAGTCATGTCTCATCAGGTCTCAATACCTATCAGGTCAAATTTGCCTCCTTCCACTAGGATAACTAATTCATCTTCTTTGTTATTTATACTTTGTGCATTTGTATACAGACATCTGAAGCCATGGGTTTTATTGATACTTCCTTTATTTGATTGTCTCCTGTGAATTTTTTGTATCTCTAGGGCTATTCTTCATACATTTTAGCTACTCTCTATGGTATCTGGCTTGGTAGATATGCATAGGCAGTTTCTTTTGTTTGCCTTTTCAATTTAGAATCCTTTTGATTAGATTGTTAAAACCCCAAGCAAATGAATTCTTATGAGGCATTGTTAGGTGCATAGGAGCTCATCATTTCAATTTCCCCAGCTTAACTGTGCTCCAGAAATCCAAACCCCATTTGCAGAAAACAATTCTGTATTTCTCAGTCACTCTAAAAGAACTTAATTATTCTCTGGCCATATGCCAAACATTGTTCTAAGTGCTGAAGATACAAAGAAGGGCAAAAATATGGTCTCTGCCCTCAAGAAGCATTCATTCAAATGGGGGAAGCAATATGCAAATGACCATAAATATCCAAGATATATACAATATGACAGAAGAGGGAAGATGCTAATAGCTAGGGTGACCAGAAAAGCCCTTTAGCGCGAAATAGTATTTAGACACAGTCTTCAAAGAGGCCAGGAAAGCCAGAAGGCTCTTGTGAGGATGGAGAACATTCATTCTAGGCATAAGGATCTGACAATAAAAAGGCATAGGATATAGAGTGTTGATGTGTGAGGAATAGTAAGAAGACTAGTGTATCTGGATTGTTGAGTTTGTGGAAAGAGTAAAGTGTAAAAAGGATGGAGAGTTATAAAGGGACAAGGTTGTAAAGGGTCTTAAATGCTAAACAGAGAATTTTATATTTGACCTTAGAGGTAGTAGAAATCTACTGAAGTTTAAAGAGTAGAGGGTTGATATGATCAGACATGCACTTTGGTATCTGAGTAGATAGAACTGGGAGAGACTTGAGGTTGGAAGAATGAGAAGATTATTACAATGGTCCAGGGCCTATACAATGAGGGTCTATGCCAGGGTAGTTGCTGTATGAGTGGAGAAAAATGGATATATAACAGAGATGTGAAGGTAGAAAGGAGACTTGATAACACATTGGAGAGATAAATAGATAGATGATAAGATAGATAGATGATAGATAGATAGATAGATAGATAGATAGATAGATAGATAGATAGATAGATAGATAGATAAATGGATGATAGATATTCTTTCCATAGATGGGGAAATGTGGGTGAGGAGTTCACCAACTTTCCTAGCCTGAATGACTGGAAGAATGATAGTACTCTAGAGAGTAATAGGGAACCTGGGAAGAGGGAAGGTATTGTAAGGAAAGATAATCAGCTCTATTTTGGATATGTTGAGTTTGAGGTGTCTACAGGACATGAAAGTTGTGATGTTCAAAAGGCAGGTGGTGATGGAGTTCTTTCTATTTTGAAACACTTGCCCTCAATGGACAACAAGGATGAAAATACTACCTTTACTCCTAAGGGCTTTTGTTTTTTGCACAAGGCTTCAAATTCCCATCTGAGTTGTTCACACCTCATCAAGTAAGCAGTTTTCCTTTAAGGAGATTAATTGGGAAACAGAATTAAGGATATCTTATGGATGGTGTTTACCCACACATATTAGCCCTTTTCCAATGTCTCATTGTGGTGCCTGGCACAGTGCCTCACACATAGTGGATATTTAATAAATATTTATTGGTTGATTGATAGAGGTGATGGGGTTACTTTGCTATACCATGGTAACAAATTCTCCAAAGTTAACAGTGCTTTTAAGGACATGCTAGGAAACAGACAATGTTTGTTTTCCAAGGACCAAGCTAGCTCAGTTCAGAGAAGTTTATCACTCTAAGGTTAGCCACTGAACGATCTATGTTTCGACCACAGTAATTCCAAGAGACTGTCTAATAAGGCAACATCAGTGAAAAGAATGAAAACCTAGGCCAATGGGATTTTTTTCTCTGCAGTATTGCAGAAATAAGCCTGCAAATCAGGTGTTCCTTATTTGGGAGTATGCCCATCAGTTAAAACTGAGGTGCTTAACTTGGGATTCAGAAACTTGATTTTTAAAATTTGATAATTGCATTTCAATATAATTGCTTATCTTTGTGTTTTATTTTGTGCATTTAAACATATTATTCTGAAAAGAGGTCTATAGGCTTCATCTCAATGCCAAAAGGGGTCATAATACACACTCAAAAAGGTTAAGACAGAAAGAAGCCCGGAAAACCATTTAAAGAATTAAGCAGCCATTACTTAGAAAGATTTGGGAACTTTAAGCCAGGAAATTAATCAACTCCTGGAGCAATTAATAGATAGCTGTACACTATATTTTAAGAAGTCTTGGCTATTTTTCCTGTTCTCTGTGTCTTTTAAAGAAAGCATTTTTTTTTTTTTGACTGGGAGTGGGAGAAGGAATTTTACCACAAAGGAATGGTATTCAATTTTTTAAAACCGCACCCACTATTTAACAAGGACATTGGGCCACAAATAATAAAAAACATACATGCAACATTTTATTTACAAATATAAGATGGTTATTTTAAAGCACATCCCAGTCACAAAAGCAACTTTTTTCCTTTTGATTTCCTATTTAAAAATCTGATCAAATGAACTTTTGGAACACAATACCTTCCTGGCAGAAGTGCCAAGAACATGTAGGATTGCATATTTGAAAGCAAGGCGATAATTGAATCCCTGTGGACTGAACAATATCACTTAGCAGCTCACACAATGTGAAAGACTAAAAGCTTTTAATTAGGCTTTTACTCAATAGGGGTGGAAAATATAATTTTAAAGACTCAGGGCTAAAGTAGAATTGTTAGTTTTCACTCTGAACACAATGAAGTAACAATTTGACTAAATGGGTTGAGCTGCTTATTCATTAGCCCCTAATAGAAATGTGAATGCAAACTGACTCCAGGTTATTGTCTTTAGAGCCAGCTTTTTAATTAGTGATTGGTAAAATGTTTATCTAGTTTGCTGCTGCATTGTGGAACAGTTTACACAACAGGACTGTCGTAAACCTTGATGCAATCGTAATTGGATTTTTTAAGGGAACATGGTTCCATGTATATAAAAATACCAATTATAGTTATAAAGTTAGCTAATTTATATCAACCTTAAAAGTTAGTAAGGCAAACTGTGCTTCATGGCTCAGTGAAAAGGGGAAATAATCTGATCAGTAAACTGTAATACTCATTTGAATGGTGCATTGGTGGGATTAGTAGGCTATATCCCTGAAGGCCCAGGTTCTAGTCTTGGTTCTTCAACTGACTTTCTATATAATTTTAGGCCAATTATTCCCTCTCTTTGGGGGTGGGGGGTACCACCTCCTTCTCTGTAAAAAGATATGTAGGATTATACTAGATAATATTGAAAGTCTGTGCAATTCAAATCATCTAGCGGTCAATCTATAAAGACTTAAATATAACCAGTTCTTTGTATTTGATGATGCCATCTGTCTTTCAGAAAGTACAAGCTGGGTCAAAAGTCATGAATTTTAATAACTTTTTGAAAATTATTTTTCTTTATTTTTCACCATTAAGTGATTTGATTTTTTCACACATAATGTAAATTCATTTCCTACATATGCAGTATATACTATGGTATTGTAAATTAAAAACAAAAAAAAAAAGTATTATTCAGTATTGAAACCTCTTTTTGACTTTTGGCCCACCCTGTACATTCACAATAAAGATTTATTGGGGCAATGAATGAGTAAATTAATGATGGGTTGATGGGCTGATACTAGTCCTTTGGGTTTATGGCTTTGATGTTGTTATTCAGTTGTTTTGCTTGTGTCCAACTCTTCATGACTCTATTTAGGATTTTCTTAGCAAACCATGCTACATGGTTTGCCATTTCTTTCTCCAGATGAGGAAGTTGAGGAAACAGGGTTAAATAACTTTCCCAGGAATCTCACAGGTACTAAGTGTCTAAGGCTGGATTTGAACTCAAAAAGATGAGTCTTCTTGAATCCAGTCCTAACCCTATCCACTGTGGCACCTGACTGCCCTATAATTTTTCCCAAAGCCAGTCATAATATGGAGATGCAGAGCTAGAAGGGACCTTAGAGGTAATCTAACTGACCTCATCATTTTAAAGATAAGGAAACTAAGGCATAGAGTTTAAGTAACTGGAGTTAGTGGATCTAGTTTTATTATCAATCCAAAAACAATAGGAAACATCATTTCATAGAACACTTGTTTGTTTCATTGTGCAGTGCTCACAAACACTATGTAGATCTGTGATGACAAAGTCAAATTAAAATGGTGCATATTGATTTAGAAAATCACAAATTAACATTATTTATATTATATTGTATCTTTATTTTGTTGCACATTTCCCAATATATTTTAATCTGGTTTTAAACCATGGAAAACCATAGTCTCTGAATAAAGTTATAGATCTTCCAAAGGGCAATGGAGACATGAATTGTGGGCATGAATAAGATCAACCATATTGCCAAAGGTGGGTTGTATGGGAAACAGTGAAAAATATTATTAGGGGATGAAGGTCTAGAAAAGGAAGTGGGTTAAACTCATAATAAGAGGGAGAGAGATGGAGAAGACATGAACTATTGCTCCACACTCCTTTCACTCGAAAGGTCGGAAACTGTGAATGTGCAATGTTGTATATGATATTATATTTGGTCACTTTGTCAGTTGGTTTTGCTTAACCATTTCTCTTTATAATATAAAAAGAGAAGGCTTATAAAAATAGAAGGAATATAAACGGAAGTTGGAGGGGTTTGTTCACAAGTAATTGTGACAAAAACAAATACAAGAAGAAAAATTTTAAAAGAAATAGATTTTTTGTTTGTTTTTACCTGATTAAGATGAATGGCAGGGAGGGAGGAGTGGAAAGAAAAAAGAGCTAAATGATAAGTAATCCATGTAATATCAAAGGATCTAGAGACAGAACCATAGACATTAAGTGAATTCTCTGTGGATGATTTACAGCAGGAGTCAGAAAACTTTTTCTATAAAAGGTTAGATAGCAAATATTTTAGGCTTTGTGGGCCAAGAGGAAAAATCAAATATGTGATTTAAGTACTCATATAACAAAAGAGAAAACAAATCTCCACAAATTTTTATTGATGAAATTAAAAATAAAATAATTATAACTGAGTATACTTTTTCTTAATACATTCTATTAATAAGAAAAAATTGAATTCCTTTTAGAGGAAGGGATAACATTTCACTTAATGTGAGTTCAAAGTTAGTATTCCCTATCATCAAAATTGGTTACAGATTTTTATGCTGATCTATAGTGAGATTTTATGTATTTCATCTTTGAAAATGTCTTTTCACACAGATAGGGACTGACAAATGCTGATATCAATCTATGAACATATGATTTTCATTTAGCCAAAAGGCTAGTAGCCAAACAAGTTTATTTCCTCTGGACATATTTCTTTGGCTGCTGCAAACATGATTTAATTAACTTACTATTGGTAAGTGACTTGCCCTGCTTGGTTAACAAATGAGCTAATTCGAAATTTACTTTGATTTCAGCCTCATTTTCACTTTTTATTTTTCTCAAGAAATTCTGCTGCTATAAGACTTTCAGTTTTAAATTTTCTAATTTTCTAATTGCTTTCCTGTTACTTTGGAATATTGTGTTGAGTGTTTACTGTTAATGTTGATGTTTTGGTACACCCATGGTCTAATGGCATAATAAATACAATATTTTGTAAGCTAATCCAATAACAAAATAATGCACAGTACATTGTGCCTTAAAGGTGCAACATTCGAAGTCCACTTTTCTCTTTTCTTGTTATGCACTGGTAAAATGTTACAGTGATACCCATGACACTTGAAATCCTGCTAAGTCCTGTGTTGCTGCAATTTGTAGTGTGCCAAAGAGCAATGTAAAATTATAAGAGTACCACAGACACTCTCGGTCACAATTAGTCAACTCAGAGATTATAGCATGAAAGCAGCCATAAGCAACATGTAAATGAGTATGGCTGTGTTCCAATAAAACTTTATTTATGGAAAGTGAAATTTGAATTTCATATAATTTTCATATGTCACCAAATATTATTCTTCTTTTGAGTTTTTCACCCATTATAAAGATAAAAACATTCTTAGCTCATGGATAGATTATAGAAAAACAGGCAGTGGGATAGATTTGGTAGAGGACCAGGTTTGCCAATCTGTGATTTATAGGTAAACAAGGGCAAGGTTTGAATAGGACAAGATGGGGTAAATGAGTTGTAATCTTCATCCTTGGGGAGGGTTCATATTGATAAAGTAATCCAACAAATTTGGAGAGAAGTTTATACAATAGTGCTGGACAGCATGACCAACTACAGATTACTACCCACTCTAGCTGTGGGTCATCTGGCAGAACTTCCTTTATGGTTTGAGCTTTATGTTCCTTCTCTGAGGTTAGGAGCTTTGATCTCTGGTTTGGAGCAAAATTTTCTTCTCCTTTGTATCCTTAAAAGAACAGGATAGGTTTGATTGTGTAACCACACTTATCTGTCTACTTGTGCTGTTGAATATCTGAGGTTCTTTGTATTTGCAAAGTTAATCATCTATGATGAGCTGTGGGTCTCAGACTCTTGTTTGAGGCACAATGATTGGAAACCCACCTTGATTCAAGAACAGAAAGAAAGAGAAAGCACATAGTATAGAAGAGTGGGCAACATGCAGAAGAATCCTTACATTTAAAAGGTAGGAGAAAATAGAAAAACTAGTTATTGAAAAACAAACAATAGAATGATACAGTGGAAGGATGTGGGTTCAACTCTCTCCTCTCTAGGGGAATTTTAATATAATTTAAAAGAGCCAAATTTCTTTATTTAAGTCAACTTATAGATATCTAGGATCATCTGCAAAATTTCTTTAAAAGTTAATTTATGCAATTTACTAGTTTTCTCAAAAAAAATGTGAAATGTAGCTGTCATAATAACTTCCCTAGTTCTTGGTTCTACAGATGGTCATTAGAATTTTCAAAAGGAAAAAATAGATGTACTATTCAGATACATAAAACAACAAAGAGAAAATATCTCAAAATGAACATTAATATGAATCTCATAACAAGAATTTTCTGAACTTTGAGATGGTGTTATGATGGGCTTTTTGAGCTGTATACTCCAGGTAGAGGCAGAATATTGAATACAATTACACCAATATTGTGGATAGGTAAGTGCAGAATTCTTGCCCCAAGCTCTCCATACCTTCTTCCTTTAAATCCACCATTTCTTGATATTATGAAAGCACAAATTCACTCAATATTAAAATTGTCATTCTTTACTTTGCCATTTCTATTTGTTATTGTTGGTACAAGTTATATGTATAGAGTGTTCTAAGTCTCATGAGGAATTTATAAGACTTCTATGAAATAGGAAGCATATATATTATTAGCCTTATTTTACAGACTAAAAATTGACACTCTGATAGGTTAAGGTACTTGCCCATAGTTAAAATACACTAGTAAGTGTATGAGCCAGGATTTGAACTTAGATTTCCTGACACTATCATACATTTTTGTATGTAGGAGCAGTTCCCTCACACCATATAGCTTTCAACCAGCACATGTTTATTGATTATTCCTCCCTTATGCCAATTTTCTGCCATAGTAATGCTTTTCTATGAAAAGAATGGCCAAATAACAGGATGGTATCTGTAATCAGACTTAAGGATCCCTGAAGAAATGGAGAAACTATGGTTAACTTTAAGACTATCCTTAGGTAAGGTATGGAGCCAGAGACAAATCATACCATATTCTCCTCACTCCCAATTTAACCATGTGCAACTCCCTACCAAACTTGATCCAAAGCACATATACTGGTAGAACCAGGTTAAAATCTATATCAAGGGCAGCCTTGAAGAGAAAAAGTCACAAATCTGTAGCATAAGAGGTTGCAGACAAAGACCTTGGTTTGTTTTATTGACTTGATCATGATGGTAGGGGATAGAGTATGGGGGTATAGATGGGGGGAAGAGTAGGTTATAGACCAATTGTATATATAAGAACCACAGGTCTATTTTACTACCATCTGATAGAAAAACTTCCTTCTCTCTCCAAATATGTCTCCCCTCCTCCCTTATTAGACTGTTTGTTGGTCTCTAACAACTGAAGTATTCAAGGAAGACTAGCACCTCTGGTGTGATAGCTTGACATGCCCATTCTAGGACTGCTCATCCACCTTTGGTGTCTACCTGGCACTCAATTCTCACCTGTGGCTCCAAGAAGCTGCGGCATGTATAGTAGCCATACTGGATCCAGTAAAACTGTCTGGACACATGGGCTAAAGCAGGTTGAGGGTAACCAATAGGACTCAAATCTACCAGTGAGTTAGGGGATGTCTACCTCAAGCAGGTGAAGATTTCCCCCAGTAAAATGGTGAAAAAAATTATTTGTTCCAATGGCCATGAAGGTGGCTGAAGAAGTAGCTGTGGAGCACTTAGAGTTTGCTCAGGCATCAAAGACACCAAGGTCATCTACTGTATCCCAGGTCATCATCAGTAATCTTGACTTCTGTCTTGCCATTTGACTTCAGTGACTTTGGAAGACAGTGAGGATAATGACTTTGTGCAACTTGCCTCACTTGAATTCAATTCACACATGAGTCAAGACATCACCCTATGATATCATTGGTCCTCTTCCAAACCAAAGGACCAACAATGACAGAAATGGCAGCCTTCATAAAACAATGTCAAAGTTTCAGTTTATGCCTAGCTATCCATCATAATCATAAATAAGTTTTGGTTTTATCAGTCAAATGTAAGTTTCCTGAAGCCAAGGACTATTTTATTTGGGCTTTGTTTCCCCAATACCTTGTTTAATGATGTCAAATAAATATTGATGGAAGTGAAATGAAATGAATAGAAATTATTGAAACCACATGAAATAATTAGTAACCAGGGTTAGAAATAGTCAAAATTTGGTTCATGAGGATGGACACATATTAAACCATCCCTATACTTTCAATAACTTGATCTGTGACAGTTACCTTTACATGCAGCTGCAAGGCCCATAGAGTCCTTAAGAACATTACAATCTCCATTCATGACACTGTTATTGCCATTCAAAAGAAGAATGGGGCTGCAAAGGATGTGTGCAGTGCTTGCACGTGGTTTTATTCCCGCCTCAGACACTAACTGTGTTTCCCTGGCAAATCACTTAATTCCTCTCAACCTCAGTTTCCTAGTAAAATTGACAGAAAAACAAAATCTGCCTCACAGTGTTATTATGAGAATCAAATAAAATATCTGTGTAATCTTAGGTCACTATGTTAGGATTTTGTCTTATAAGACAGATTTTATAAGGTCCCAAGTTCTTAGTAATTTTGCCCTTGAAAATGTAGTCATGAAACCTATGAATGGTTCATGAGGACAACCCCAGTCAGAAAGCAAAAATTCTTAAACAATGGGTTGGGATCTCAGTCCTACACTAAAGAAGGGCATTTTCTCCTGTATGGTTCCCACAGCTGTCCCACACACTCATGCCACAAACAATGAAAAACAAGGAAATGCAAGGACAGGGTCAAATATAGATGTTCACGAGAAATAACATTAGATCAATCAGATGTAGTTTAAATCCCACTTCCTTTCCTCTCATTGTCTTCTTAACTCTGCAATATGACTTTTTACCTCATCATTTAACTGAAATTGCTCTCTCATTAAGTTGCTAGTGATCTCTCAATTAGCAAGTCTAAGGGCTTTTTCTCAAGCCCCACCTTTCTTTGGCCTTTCTTTAGCCTCTGACATTGTCAATCACCCCCTTTGATACTCTTCTCTCTAGGTTTTCATGAGACTTCTCTCTTTCGGTTCTACTTCTACCTGTCTGACTGATCTTCAGTCTCCTTTCCTTAATCTTTTTGCAGGTCAGGCCTACTAACCATCAGTGTTCCAAAAGCTCCGTCTTGGACCTTTTCCCTTCTCCCTCTGTAACTGTTTATTTGGTGATCTCATCAGCTTCCATTAATATAACTGTCATTTCTGTGTAGATGATTTTCAAATCCCTTTGTCTAGCCTTAACTTCTCTCCTGATCTCAAGTTTCACATTTACTACTACCTATTAGGCATCTCAAACCAGATGTCTCATAAACATTTTAAGCTCAACATGTTTAAAATTGAACACATTATCTTCTATCTCAAGTCCTAACCCCTTTCTAAATTTCCTGCTACCATTTAGGAAACCACCAGTTTCCCAGTCAATCAGGTTCACAACCTTGGTGTCATTCTCAAATTCTCACTCTCTTTCAACCTCCATATCCAATCTGTTGCTAAGTCCTTTTCATAACACTTACCTTCATATCATCTCTTATATATGCCCCCTGCTTTTCCTCTAACACTTTGCCACCATAATAATGCAGGCCCTCATCACCTCATGCTGGACTATTGCAATAACTCACTGGTTAGTCTTCTTGCCTCAAGTATCTGTCCACTTCAGTCCAAATTCCACTCACCTATCAAATTAGACTTCCTAAAGTACATATCTAACCATGTCACCCCACGCTGTATTCAATCAATGCCGGTAATTCCTATATGTCTCCCATGGTGGAAATCTATGGAAGATTTTTACCTTTCATATGTGGGGATGGAAAATAGTTATGTTCTTATCCCCAAATCGTAAATTTTTATACTCGTCAAATACAAAGTTATTATGTTTATTTGCTGCTGTAAATTGTATGTCTTCTCTATTCCATTGATCTACCTTTCTATTTCTTAGCCAGTACTAGGTAGTTTGATAATTACTGTCTTATAATGTAGTTTAAGACCTTGTACTGCTAAACTTCTTTCCTTTACATTTTTGGCTGAACAAATCATGTTATATGATTGTGATGGAATACTACTGTGTTATAAGAAATGATGAGCTCAGTGACTTTGGAAAATCCTGGAGAGACTTGCATGAAATAATGAAGAACAAAATGAGAAGAACCAAGAGAATATTTTTTTACATTAATAGCAATATTATTTGAAGAATGACTATGAATTTTTATTATAATGAACACCCAAATTAACTATAAAGGACATATAAAGAAAGATGCTATTTGCAGTCAGAGAAATATTTAATAAATAGAAATATATTGAATAATTTTATTTGTGTGTATATATATATGTATATGACTATTTGTGTCTAATGGTAGCCGTCTCAAAGGGAAGAGAAAAAAGTAAATTTACATGATAATCTTGGTGTATATTTGAAAGAAATAGTAAGTTGTACACATTACATTTAGAGTTTCATATGCAATCATCTTTTTTATTATACTGTTATGGAAATGCTCGTTTTATTCCATAAATTAAAAAAAGAATTATGTCACTCGATGATCCTTGGCTATTCACTATTCTGTCCCAATTAAATATTTCGTTGTTTGGTTTATGGTTTCTATCTGCTCTGTTGGTGGGTAAAGGACTGGATTAAAGATTAGAGTCATATTTACATAATTGTGATTACTCACGATTGAACCTATGCTAACAAGGAATTATGAAGTTGAGTGGGATCTTTGTCATAGGTAAATAAATAATTTCTTATGTAAAAA
This sequence comes from Dromiciops gliroides, assembly GCF_019393635.1. NCBI lineage: Eukaryota > Metazoa > Chordata > Mammalia > Microbiotheria > Microbiotheriidae > Dromiciops > Dromiciops gliroides. Next base: position 329,351,157 of record NC_057864.1, on the reverse strand, counting down.
AATAAACTTTAAAAAATAAACACAAGAAATAGGATATTCTAGTTAAAATGGGGATGATAGTATCTATTATTTACAAAAAGCAAACCAACAGAAAGTGAAACACAGGAACAAATCAGGAACATAAAAGTAAAGGAATTTTTTCTATACCTTATTATTCTATATTCTAATAACTTTGGTGAGGTTGGAAACCCCATTTCTAAATTGCCATGAATTTTTGCAATGATGAATGTGTGCTAGATGATATTGATTCATAGTTAGAGTGGTATTTTTACTACCTGGCTTAGTAACATCCTTTACAATCTGGCCTCAACATACATTTACAGATTTATTATAGCTTCCTTCAAGATTCAACTCAATAATTAAAACTACCATTATACAAGTCATTCTCAAATACCACAAAATACTCTATCAAATTCCTTTTATGACATATAGTTCTAAACTAGGAAAGGATAAAGCACAGAAAGATAAATATATAAATACTTATTATTAATGAATATCAATTGAAAAATCTGAAATACAATCCTGTTAGACTACAACAATTAATCCAAGAAATTATTCATCATTACCAAATTGGATTTATACTAAAATTCAAGGTTGGTTGAAAATTAGAAAATCGGTGAATATAATCATATTAGCAACAAAAAAAATCCCAAACTACATCATCTCAATAGATTGTAGGAAGTCTTTGAAAAAGTACAACACTCAATAATGCTAAAAATCCTCTAAAATATAGGTATAAAGGGACCTTTTTGATATTATAAAAAGTATCAGTACAAACCAATAGCTAGCATTATATGAAATGGTGATGTTCTAAAAACTTTCCAATAAATATGAGAGTAAATCCACCAAAGGAACAATTCATATAAAAACAGTTTCATAAAGACAGACAATTTTAAAAGAGTGAAGGACTCATAGCACTATAATGATCAACCATAATTTCAGGGGGCAAATGAAGAAGCATATTGCCTATCTCCTGACAGAGTGCTGGCATACTCAAGTTGCAGATACAGACATGTTTCTTGGACATGGCCAATGAGAAAATTTACTATGAGAGTTTGCTTTTTCTTTTTTATTCAATGAGGGCAGAGAAGGAAGAGAAAGAGAAAATAGATTTTATTCATTAAAAAAATAAAAATAAATAAAAACAAATTTTCCATAAAAATGTATTTTTTTAAATAAAGAAGCATGACAATTCAGAAAACTCCTTTGGTTTTGGCAATTAAGGAATTATTGGTAAGTTTGGAGATATTAGTTTCAGTTGAGTGATGTCAGAAATCCAACCATATGGGAGCAGCTAGGTGGCACAGTGGATAAAGTACCAGCCCTGGATTCAGGAGGACCTGAGTTCAAATCTAGCCTTAGGCACTTGACACTTACTAGCTGTGTGTCCCTGGGCAAGTCACTTAACCCTCATTGCCCCCACAAAACCAAAACAAAACAAATCCAACCATACTGGGTTGAGAAGTAGGTGAGAGGAGAGAAAATGGAGGCAACTAGCATAGACATCGTTGGGTGTGTTTTTTCTACAACTTTGTGAAAGGAAGAATGGATAAATGACAATATTACTAATGAGTGCCCATCCAAGTCAATAAACATTTATTGAGTGCCTGTTATGAACCAGGAACTGTGCTAAGCACTGGAGATAGAAAAACAAATAAAAAGATTGATAGTCTCTGCCCTCAAGGAGCTTTCAATCAGATGTGGGAGGAAAATACACAAAAGAGAGCTGAAAATTGGGGTGGCAAGGGAAAGGACATGATGGTGAAGCTCAAAGAAATCCCAAAACAATGTTGCTGGTGGAAAATTAGAAGACTATGCTCAGCCCCCTCTTTAAACAGAGGTCCCGGAGCTTATTGCCCTGATCTTTGGTCAGAGGTTCTAATCAGAGGAGCAGAGGATACTGAGGATATGGGAATACCAAATAGATTAAATCTTGTAAAATAATGAGATTTCCTGTAAAAGGAAGACATGATGCAGAGGTCTCAAAAAGCAGTACAGCTGGTGGGAAATGGGGAGAAGACTGTTCTGAGCTGTGGTTTAGAGCTAAAAGGGACCTTACAGATCATTTAATCCAATCTATACTTGTTGGACTAAATGGCCTCTGAGGTTTCTTCCAGCTTTGTATCTATAATCCCATGGCTAAACCTAATATTTTCACTGCATGAGATTGTCCCTCTCTCTGTTTTTATCATCATCCCATCCACTGCTGAGCCACAGGCCTGTCCTGGAGCAAGTTTTTTCTTGTCCCAAACCATTATGTTGTTCTTCAAACTCATTGCCAGTCTTTTTTAGCAGAATGCTCATTAATGAGTAAAATATGAAACTCATCTTATATTTCATTGAAAGATATAGTGTCTAGATAGGAGATGATAGTTCAGTTGTAGTCTGATCAGACAATATCTAGAATGCTATGTTCAGTTCTAGGTTTCACATCTCTGGAAGTAAAATCTCATGTATATGCAGAGGTGATGAGTTAGGATGGTGAGTGGAGGATATGTTATACAAGTCAAGTCAAATCAAGAAACATTTATTATGTTCTTACTATATGCGAAGCACTGTGTCAAGTATTAGGTAGCTAAATGGCATCAGGGGATAGAGCCCTGTACCTGGAGTTAAGAAGATCTGAGTTCAAATTTGGCCTTAGCTAACTATTAGATGTTTCACCTGGGTCAAATCACTATACCCTCGTCTCCCCCAATGTCCTTCTCATATGTAAAATGGGGATGATAATAAATGCAGCTTCCTCACTGATAAGAATAAAACGAAATAATATTTGTCAGGTACTTTGTAAACTTTAAAGTGCTAAACTTATTATTATTATTATTAACAAGCAAAAGAAAAACAGTCCCTGCCTTCAAAGAGTTTACATTCAAATAAGGGAAGACAACACATAAAAGAAGCTAAAAAGCATAGGGTAGTGAAAGATACCCACATGAGGGCAGAGTCTAGAGAATGAAAGATGTCTGCCCTTGGGCCCTTCCTCAAAATGAAGGTTCTAGGGAGTACTTAGCAATGGAAGAAGGAGGCTACACAGGAAGAGGAAGAAGGAAGTGTAATGATTGGAATGACGCCACCTGCTGGAGACTTACTGTAGAAGAGTTCCGCCCATGAAGCGAAGGTCTTTGAGGACAAGACCAGGAGTCTTTTCTTTGGCGTCAGGAAGTGACAAGGGCTAGTGGGAGGAGGAAGGAAGAGACTGGCGCTCGGTCTCACTCGCTTTTTCCTCTGGACTCTGGTGGAGAGCAGAGCTACAAATGCGCTCTCCCTTTAATAGATAGGAATCTAGGCCTTTCCCTCTCTCTTTACCAAATTCTTATTCTCCTTAATAAACGCCTAAAAGTCTAACTCTTGCTAAAGCTTATAATTTATTGGCGACCACTCACTAGATATTTTAGACAGTTTAGCTAGATTTTTAGCCCTTAACAGAAGCTGAGTCATGGAGATGGAGTCCAAAGAATGAAAATGATTTGTTGAAGGAACTGGAGTCATTCAGCCTACAGAAGAGAAGACTTAGTTGGGGCCATGATTGAGAGTTGTCTTCAAGTATTTCAAGGACTGTCTGGTGGAAGAAAGATTAGGTTTATTATTTTTTTTACCCCAGAGAGTAGATCTGGGGATACCAGATAAAAGCTGTAGAGAGGTAGATTTAGGCTCGATAATGGGCAGGGACAGGAATCTTTCTAAAAATTAAACAATAAGTGTCATGGACAGCAGTGGGAGAGAGAGATTTTCCAAAACCCAGGGGTTACAGCAGGCTACTCTTTGGTACATGCTGGCTAAAATAGATGGTCTCTAGAGTCCCTTCAAACACTGAGATTCTATGAGTGTGTGTGTGTGTGTGTGTGTATGTCTTTTTCATCAGAACTGCTGTTGATTCACACCTCTGTGCTTTTCTTTCTCTGCTTACAACTTAAAATAAACAAGCTAATAGGCTGTTTACTTAACAGAGCAATTTCTGACAAATACACATAATCCCAGCACAGTAATCCATAATACCACTATCAGATATTAACTGTGTAATTTATATATTCCCATAAAATTGGACAATATGAATTCCAGAGCTAACTCCTTAACAACCCCAGAATTTAATGGGGACTTTTTGTTGATCACTTAAAGATTTCTTTTCAAGATCTCAAACTAGTGAAAATCAGGACTGCTTTTCTAAACATACTGTTAAGGAATAGTAATTGTATGGGAATGCGTATTAAAACATTTACAAAACATGTCTTCAGAGTATATCAGCACCCAAGTGGTGAGTGAGAAAGTCAGGACAGAATACTCCTAATATTTTCTTAACGTACTTTGTCCAAGCAAATTCTTGCATAAGAATAAGATCATTTCAGATATTTTTTTTTGGTGAAGCAATTGGGGTTAAGTGACTTGCCCAGGGTCACACAGCTAGTAAGTGTTAAGTGTCTGAGGCCGGATTTGAACTCAGGTACTCCTGAATCCAGGGCTGGTGCTTTATCCACTGCGCCACTTAGCTGCTCCTCAGATATTTTTAAGAGGAAAAAAAAATCAAATAGCCCCATCTCTCTGGATTTTAGTTAGAGATTTAGCAAGTTCAAATATATATGTAATGGGGGAAATGGGGTATGGATTTCGGTTAGTGGTTGGGGTTCTTAGGAATTCCTCTTTAAAGAATTACACCCTCTTGCACACAAAAAGTAGTTAGAATAAGCTGGTAGTTTATTTAGGAGCAAGGGAAGGGAAGGGTTGGGGGAGGGAAACCATGAAAGAAATCCTTGGACTTCTCATGGGGAGATAGGCACAAAGCACATGGCTCAGAGGTACCAAATCTCCTCGAGCAGGAGACAGGTAGGTACTTTTATAGAAGACTGATGGGAGGCGGGGTCACCATTTGACTGTGGAAAGTTCCTTTAGTGAGGGAGGACCATCCCCCACTGGTGGTAGCTGGGGGAATTGGGTGAGGGATGGCTACAGACCTCTCTTCTGGACACAAAGGCCGCAGCCACACCCAAACTCATCTCCCTAGGGTAAGGGAGACCAGAATGAAGGGTAGGAATCCAAAGCTAGCTCAGTCCAATTTGGTTCAGCTTATCTCTCTAGGCGTTATCTGTCTTCTGGTTTAGTTTCTCAAGGAGAAGATTCCTTGATGTGCCCCAGAGAACTTCTGGAGTGCTCTGCACCCCATGACATTTATATATATATATATATAATGGTTAAAGAATACTAGCAGCTGAGAAAGGCAATTGGTAAACAAATGAATTAGGATTTCATTTACATTTCTATTGGGGCATAAAAGGACATGAAGATTTGGAGCAACTTTCTAAGAATGGAAGTCTCAGAACAGTTGCCAATCTACTTTACTAGAGAGAGGTTTCTGAACAATGAAATCATGATTCCAGAAGGAAAAGAAAAAGTATTTCTTAGTTTAAGCTGGACTTTAAGTCTTGAAGTAGGTACAGAAAAATGTTGACTGTGCTTGACTGCCATCTACAAAATTTAAACTTGGTTCCTTTATTAATGGTGATTAATTGCCTGCAATCTAGGAACAATCTGTTACACAAACAAACAATTAGCTCATTTGCTTGATGTGTAAACAGAGGATAATTCAAAATTTTCTAATTCTTCTTCCCTTATGATATTCTCTTAATGGCATGTACATTTATTAAATTGACTGTGGAACTCTTAATGTTGCTTTATTCACTCATGTTTTCAAAGGCTGAATGAATAGACCAACATTTCTGAAATAAAGAACTAATTGACCTTCATTTATTGAGCAGGAAACAATTGGTCTTCCCTTCATTTACTATATGATTTTTTTTTTTACTACCGTAACCTAGAGGGTTAAAATGGAGACAGATTATTTTTTTGGTGGGGGGACGGGGCAGGGAGTAGTAAGCAGCAGGGAAGAATGCAAAGATGACTGATGTTGAGACTACAACTGAATAGTTCTGAATAGTTCAGATAAGTATCCCATCATTCCTAATTCCAGGCCTAAGCTTCCTCTCATGTTTGTTTCTAGCTGTTGAATTAAGATCATGAGCAGTCTTGGCAGCAATCATCCCAAACTGCATTCTGCTTGGTTTCTAGTATAGCTAGAGATCATTGCATTTTTTTTCTGATCAAATCTACAAGAATAATAGCAGAAACAACTGCACTGTGAATTTTGCCTCAGATACCCTAGTCAACCAAATATAAAACTGGCATATGGCACTGGAGCATGCTACAGATGGCTCAACAGCAGCAATGCACATCTGGCACATGGTTGTTTGATTCTGTATTTGCCAACTAACCAGATGACTCTTTTTGGAGGGAAGCCCAATAAGAGAAATGAACTAATCTTCCCTCACAGGCTCCATACTTTAGCCACTCCTCTCACCCGTATCCATCTGCCCTGTTTCATTCTTGGAATCCCCTACCATTCTTTGCAGCAAAATCAGAGAGTATTTTGGTTCTGTTAGATGGTAAATAGTACCTAGTGCCTCTGATTTAACAGCCACTGTGACTGTTCTGAATATTTGATAGTGGCTCATTTGATACACTGTAAAGAAGGAAGACTGTTTGTTGCAGCTATGCTACCATCGTTAGAATATGCTAGTGCGAATGATAGGAGTAACTTTTTTTTTCAAAAGATTTTCAATTGCATATTTCCCTCTTAACCCCAAGATCAGCTCTAGGAAAAATTATCCCCTGGAGTAAAATGGAAGGAAATAATTGTCTGAAATCTGTTTTCAAACTAATTTATCTTCTATTTAAATGTTTCAAAAATATTCTTGAAAGAAGAGGGCATACTTTCTGTAAGTGTGATCAGCCACCAGTCTACAAAACTTTTAGGGACCTGAAACTCTTTAATAGAGAAATAAATTTTATATGAGTTTCAAGCTACCAGATGGGAGGAAGAACTAGGGAAATTTCGAAATTGGTTTTCATTAATTAAAAAAAAAAATACGATCACTCAGTTTTTACACATGCCAGTGGTTTCATTCTATAACTTGATTTCTTTTTCTTCATGTTAGTTCATAAAGAAAAGTAGAATCAAGGGAGTTGAAAGAACTAGTGAACTTTTCCCAGCAAAGTTAATATAAAAAGACCCTAAAGGTCCATCCTATTAGAGAAATTAAATAATGAATTGCAAGACTTTTGATGCCAAATAGCCTTGAAGCCCCTAGCATTAGACATTTGTGACAAAAAGACTTTAAATGATTAAAAAAGCTTCAATGTAGACTAAGAAATTGTTCACTACTAATGACTGGAAAAATGGAGAGCTAGACAACATTTTGTTAAAGGAAAATTAAGTTCATATGATAGGTAACTACTGCCAAATAATGCTATCAACAATGCAGAAATTCTAAAGGTTAAAGCCTAAGCCTTATTACACTGATGCACAGATTTGGGATTCAGGAAAAGAAACTTAGACCCTGATTTGGGCTTCAAAAAATACCTTTGTAGTAGAAATTGTTAAGGGCTAAAATTCTAGCTAAACTATCTAAAATATCTAATGAGTGGTTGCCAATAAATTATAAGCTTTAGCAAGAGTTTGACTTTTAAGCATTTATTAAGGAGAATAAGAATTTGGTAAAGAGAGAGAGAAAGGCCTAGATTCCTATCTATTAAAGGGAGAGCGCATTTCTAGCTCCCTTCTCCACCAGCATCCTCAGGAAAAGAGAGAGAGACAGAGCGCCCGGCTCCCCCTTCGTCCTCCCACCAGCAAACGTCACTTCCTGATGCCAAAGAAGACGCATGGTCTTGCCCTCAAAGACCTTCCTTTCATGGTGGAGCTTTTCTACAGTAAGTCTCTAGCAGGTGGCGTCATTCCAACCGTTACAAAATTATATCAAAGAGACTGAGAATTTTTTTTACTAGTATATAGCAATCATTATGGCAGTCAAGACCAAACTTAAACAGAATCATAATCTCATGCATTCCCTAAAAATCAGATCTCGTTCAATAGCCTCTGTAGGTAAACTAAGTCAGATTTCAGATGAAACTACATTTAGAGGGTTTGTAATGGGCTGATTTAGAGAGTACATTTACATGCCTTAAAGATAACTACAGTGATGAAGCCAGTTGGGATCTTTCTACAAATAGGGTTGGTAAATCCTTTGGGATGGTTTAAAAACTGTGTAGATGCTATATTCCCTTCTTCCTCTCTTTTAGTTTCCTATATCAGTAATGCCAAAAGTCTTCCCCTATCAGGGTTGTGGCAGGTGAGATTAATATTAACAGGAGACAGGTTTCAAGAAACAGTCAAATGTTCAGGAGAAATGGCCCTGAGCTCCAAATTATAAAATCCAATAAAAGGAAATAAAAAATTCCCTCCGGGCAGCTAGGGGGCACAATGGATAAAGCACCAGCCCTGGATTCAGGAGGACCTGAGTTCAAATCCAGCCTAAGACACTTGACACTTACTAGCTGTATGACCCTGGGCAGGTCACTTAACCCTCATTGCCCTGCCTCCCCCAAAAGAAAGAAAGAAAGAAGAGAAAAGAAAAGAAAAATTCCCTCAATAAGTTCAAGGTTAGTGTCAGAACCCAGAATAGAGCTGCAGTAGGAAAGGCCAAAGTTGGAAAAGGCTGGAATCAGCAGTTAATGGAAACTCATAGAATTTTGAAAAGATTGTCAAATCTAAACAAAAAGCCAAAGACCGGTTAGTTTAAAACTAGACCAATAGTGATATAGTAGTATGAGTCCAAAGGATAAGTATCAAACTAGGTGATTAATCCAAAAAGGGAAAGATCAGATGGTATAAGAGTATTGTTAGCCAAAAAATTATAAAAATAAAATCTTTGGTAGCTGTTTTTGGAAAATAGTTGTTCTTTCTCACTGTATATCATCACTTGGAAGTTGGATTTCAAGGATGATTCTATTTAGGTATCATTTGGAAGAGATGACTCCTAAGGTCTCTTGTTCTGAGATTCTGTGAAAAGACCCTGACTGTGGAAAAATCTAGTGTGTCCATGAGCAGAGCAAAGGAGGTTATCCCAGGAGAAGCACAAACAATGTATGTAGGCAATCAGCATTGTTCCAGTCCAACAAAAGATACTGAGCAATATAAATCAGAATCTAGTCACTGGAAGACCTGAGGTACCAAGCAGGAAATCTACATGCTTGGAGGCATTAGGGTATAAGATCAGAACTCAGTTGCTGAGGAACTAGGATAAGTAGTAAAAATAATAGTTAATTTTTATCTACCATCTTAAAGTTTATAAAGCACTTTTCATATGTTAACATATTTAATCCTCATTACAACTCTGTGAAGTTGGTATATATATATATATATATATATATATATATATATATATATATATATATATATATATATATATATATATACACACACACACATATATATATGGGTGAAAAAACTGAGGTTCAGAGAAGTTAAGTGAATTGGTCATCCAAAAGTTAGTATCGGAGACAGGCTTTAAACTCAAATTTCTCCTATATCCTTCTATGCCATGCTGGCAGCAAATCAACTTACAGGGGAGATGCAACAAAGTACATGAAACTATGAACTTTTCTTACGGATGATTTTTAAAGAAGTATAAACACACACATACACACACACACACACACACATATATATATATAGAGAGAGAGAGAGATACATACACACACATATATACACACATACATGAACATAGATATATTCAAACACATAAAAACTGATACAGACATAAACAGAGTTATAGATATCAAGAGAAAGCTATAGACCATGGACATTGTCATAGCCAAAGACATAGATACGGGGTGCCCTAAAAGTCTTAGTGCAGTTTTAAATTTTATTAGCTTAAAACTGCACTAAGACTTTTGGAACACTCTATTAAATTTAAGCCAGTAACAAAACTCTTCCATTTGTGTCCCCTTCTTCATTTTTTTCTTCTGTACATTTAAAAAATGCTTTCTTATTGTTCTTTCTTTGGTTATATAATAGAAGTAATCACTACCACCACCCCCACCACCCCCACCACCTCCACCACCCCAATTTGTTCTAGCTAATTTGAATCATGCATGAAACTGAACTGTGCTGCCCTGAGTTATTTCCAGTAGACCATAATGGGCTTTGGCTCAGTACTAAAATTTAGCAGTTTGGGATGATGCAGAAATTCCGTGGTCCCAGTGATGATATAAGGTATAGAAGGTTATTCCTGAAAAGTATTAGCCACTGAGCATTAAGAATAACACATTCAGTAGACTTTAATTTATTATTTATTATTATTTAATTAATTTTTTATTAATTAATTTTTTTTTTTGGTGAGGCAATTGGGGTTAAGTGACTTGCTCAGGATCACATAGCTAATAAGTGTCAAGTGTCTGAGGCTGGACTTGAAGTCAGGTCCTTCTGACTCCAGGGCCAGTGTGCTATACAATGCACCACCTAGCTGCCCCTAGATTCAGTAAACTTTAAAAGGAGATACAACCTACACTCTTGCCTTCTTCTTCCCCTCTCTGGAATGTGTAGTAGTGATACCTTTCAAATGAAACTTCCTGTGGTTTCTCCCCTCTCTCATCATCCCAGCACCTATCTTATCACTCATGGCACTAGACTGTATTACTTAGGTGAGCCTGAGAGTAGACCTTGGGTCCTTGGATGCTTCTTACACTTTGTGTTTCTTTCCCTGGGCATAAGTGACCTAATAGCAATCTTGAGATACATGCCTTAAATATGACTTTATGATTTTAAGAAGTTAAGACTTCCTGAGTCCCTCAGTTGGAGCTGACTGGCAGCAGAAACAGTTTCAGCAAATATAACTTTCTTGGAAAAGACTATCTACAGGAGCACAAGTCCAAGATCTTACCTGACTTGTTACAAGATTGAACTTTTAAGGAGTTGTTCAGACAGTACAAAGCCACAATAAAGATAAAATGCCAACTTAATAGCTCTACTGTCTCATGTTTTAAGAATCAATCTCCCAAAAGAATTATAATAAGAGATGTGGGCTAGTATAAGTTAACTATATAGGTTACTTTACATTTTCATACATTTTGACATTTGTTTTCTGTGGACTAAATAAATAATTGTCTTATATATACATCTACATTGTATATACCTGCATCTTTATTGTACATTAATTACCATTCTAGTTTCTTTTGGAGGAGAACCTAGACATAAACCAAACCTAAGTTTCAAATGACTGAGGGTTCCAGGATAAAATCATTAAAAAAATGGGAATAAGTTAGGGACTAGATCTGTAATTTCATTTATTTATTTGTTTTTTTGTTTGTTTATCTATGTATCTATGTATCTATGTATCTATCTATCTATCTATCTATATTTATTTATTTAGGTGAGGCAATTGAGGTTACACAGCTAGTAAGTGTCAAGTGTCTGAGGCTGGATTTGAACTCAGGTCGTCCTGACTCCAGGGCCGGTGCTCTATCCACTGTGCCACCTGGCTGCCCTGTAATTTCATTCATATATGGAACCTGCAATGAGAAAAGTCCCTCTACCACTTTAGGGTGGCACCTTCTCTGAAACTTTCAGTCTTAGAGCATGGGAAGGATAAGTGACTTGCCAAAAAAAAAAAAAAAAAAGAGGTGGCGGTGGAACACAGGGCTTCCTGGTTCTGAGACTTGCTCTTATTCTGCTTATTCTAACTGTCCCTTAGAACCCACAAACAATGAGAAAAGGATCCTAACCCTTCATTTTAGAGGCTCTGCACAAGACTTCACCAAGTCTTAGCATGAGTCAAGAGCTGAGGTCCCTCCATAGGAAAAAGTGAGCCATCCAGATGCCTGAGATAAGATGGTCTATCTCTACATGTATCAGTCACCACTGAATGATCTAGACCCACCCCCCCAAGTAAAAGTCCTCCTTTGTAACAAATATGTATAGCTCAGCAAAACAAACAAATCGTTGTTTATGTCAGAATGCATAGCTCATGCTGCATTTCTAATCTATTAGAACTCTGATCAAAGCAGCCAACAAAAGTGACTTCAGAAGATTGATGATGAAGAATAGTAGCAATTATTTGGTGCTTTATACTAAACCATGGCATAGTGGAAAGAAAGCTAGTCTCAGAGTCAGAAAAAAAATTGGTTTAAAGTCCCACCTTTGACCGATACTGGTCCAGCAACCCTGGTCAAATCACTTAACCTCTTAGTGCACTAAATTAATGGTGTCAAACTCAACTGTGTAGAAATTCACTGTGGGCTGCATATTGACTTTGTTTTAAAATGTAATGTTATCAAGATGGAAGAACCTGACCTTTCCCAACATTCCCCTCCAAACAACTTTAAAATAATCTCATATTGAATTTAGAAGGTCAGAAGGAGATATCTATGACAATGAGATGGGGGCTGGCCCAGAGCCCACATGGCAGCAAAATCAGCTGAAGATCTCAGAAGTGGCAAAAGCAACAGCCACAGCTTTGGGAACTCTCAAACCAGAGACTGTAAAGCAATTGTGCAACTAGTTTGTGGGGCAACTAGTTAGAAAGAGACTGGAGGCAATTCTTCACTTTTTGCAGATGATATACTTAGAGAACTGTAGAGAGTCAACTAAAAAAACTAGTTATAACAATTAACAACTTTAGGAAAGTTGCAGGATGTAAAATAAACTCACATAAATCACCAGTATTTTTATATATTACCAACAAAATCTAGCAGGAAAAGATAAAAAGAGAAATTGGAGGAGGGGAAAGAAGAGAAAAATGAAAGAAATAAGAGAAATAATTGATTCTAGAACAAGGAGTTTGAAGATTTGAATTCTAGTATCAATTATTTCTCTGGATAAAAAGAATGTACATTCTTACATGCATGACAAAAGGTACATTTTAGAATATTCTGGACCCAAATAATTTATTCTTTTTATGTGCCTTTTTCTATATAGTGTACAAAGGAACAGATCCAGTGAACAAATCAAGCCTTGTAGATTTGGCTTGCTTTCTACCTAAATGCTTCCCTTGAGGCTAGGCAGCTGTGCAACCTACTAGTAATGGGAATCCTCCCAATCTCAGGTGATTAACATCAAAATCAGTGCTCTTTACCAGACCTAGTTACATAGACTCAAATATAAATATTCATTTGCATCTCCCTCTAGAATGATTTTGGAAGTCTGCTAATAGTTACTATTTATTTGTTAATAACAACTAATTTATATATGACACTAAGGCATACAACAACTTCGTTCACACATTATTATTCCCATTTTAAAGGTGAGAAAAATGAGGTTTTGAAAAGTTTAGTGACTTGACCAAAGAACTAGTAAATGAATGAGGCATGATTGTAACCTAACTCTTGGTTCCAAGTTTAACACTTTAGCTACTATACCAGAATGCCTTGGGATGATGGATGGAGATGCTAACCCAAATTGAGTCCCATTCAGAAGTACACACACATACTATTAAGGCATATGCCCAGACACATGAATCTCTCCTTTCTTTTTCTAACTTGCTCTCCATCTCAACACAATTTCAAGTGCACTTTTCTATTTAGTCTTCTGTTTGCCTTATTCATTCCTATTCTTAAAAACATTATCTATAGGTTCTCCTACCACATCTCAGCTCAGCTGACTGAATCTGACCTTGTCCCCATTTCCACACCCATGGATTGTATGAGACTGACCAGACATTATCACTCCCAGCCTTAGACTAATTTTGTAAATGGCCCAAACTCTCCCCTTCAGAGATTCCCAAACAAAACAAAATACCTTGTGAAATTATGAGAAGTCCCTAACCCCTCCCACCTGCAGGCCATTCCCTCTACTCAAACCTCTCTCACCTGCAACTTGATTATTCCCCCTGCCTTAGTACCCTATGTAAATCTTGGTCCAAGCCCCCTCCTTGGGTACTCCAGCACTTGCTATGTGGTACCTCAAGCTGCATCTCACTTGCCCTAATTAAAGATTTCCATTTTGCTATATTAGCTGTTTTCTCTTGAATTCAGGATGACACTGGGAATACTTTCCACTTTTCAGCAGAAATACAGGAAGGATGACATAGCATCTATTCTCTTTCTGATGGTCTGAATGAATGCCAAAGAGTAAAATAAAACCTAATCCTTTCCCTTTTACTCAATTTAGAGATTGCACCACATAGGATCACAGACTCATAGGATCATAGGAGATATCTGGATAGGACCATAAAATCCATTTAATTCAACCCTCCTCTTCCCCATTATACAGATGAGAAAACTGAGGCTCAGAGATCTCACATGGGATTTCCTATGATCTCACATAGATATGTGAAGTGGTATTTGAACCTTGTTCTTCCTGACTTCAAATCCAACACTCTATCTTTGGCTCTCAAAGATTCTAGCTTTCTTTCTTGGAAATGCATTTACTAATATGGACATTTACAAGTATGTTTACTAATGAAATAATGCTCTTTCCTTTGACCTTTGAAGAATGGTCAGTCTCTTTTCCTTTATTGATTGATGTGAATATCAATGCTTAGATCACTGCTAACAAAATAATGGAGTTGAAAAGTCCTTTTCTTTTTCTTACATCCACCAAGGCTCAGATTTTTTTAACCTGGATCACACTGCTTTCCTTTCTTCCTCATTCACTATATGCATGCATACATTTAAATTGCCTCCTTAACATGGAAGAACTAGAGAAGAAAAACATCACTACTTCCTTGAGTCAGATGAAAGAGGAAATGACCTTGCATATGAAACCAGAGTATCAGTGGCATTTTTTCAATTCTTTTTTGGTAGACAGCTTAGTGGACAACCTCTTCAGGCATTATGATTGTCTCATCATGTTGCCTACACTCTAGTCATCAACCTGTCTCTCTTTCTCCACAACTTTGGACTTTTCCTGGGTCTCTTAGCTCCAAACTTTCATCTTACCTTTTTGGTAAACAGGCCTTCAAGGATTTCCTGGCCATCCTCATACCCATAATCCACTTTCTTCCAGTCCCCCTTCATGTGTTGTCTTCTACCAATAATAGAATGTAAGTTCCATGACAGAAGGGATGGTCTTGATTTCTTCTATTTGTATTCCCAGCATTTAGAATAGTACCTGGCATATAGTATATAAGTAATATCTATCTATCTATCTATCTATCTATCTATCTATCTATCTATCTATCTATCTAGCTAGCTAGTCTGTCTAAAATATCTAATGAGTGGTCGCCAATAAATTATAAGCTTTAGCAAGAGTTAGGCTTTTAAGCATTTATTAAGGAGAATAAGAATTTGGTAAAGAGAGAGAGAAAGGCCTAGATTCCTATCTATTAAAGGGAGAGCACATTTCTAGCTCCCTTCTCCGCCAGCGTCCTCAGGAAAGAGCGCGAGACTGAGCGCCAGTCTCTTCCTTCCTCCTCCCACTAGTCTGCGTCACTTCCTCCCACCAAGAACTCTTCTACAGTAAGTATCCAGCAGGTGGCGTCATTCCAATCGTTACAGTCCCCCCTGTTGTTCCTCAAGAAACAAAATGTTTCCTTGACGGAACAGTAAAAAGAATATAATAACTATTGCTAACTAATAATATGTGAACAACAATATAGAAAAGGAAGAGAGGAAAGTTTTGTCCAGAGGGGCGATTTTTTTTTTGTCCTCATGAACCGACGCTTTGACATTAGTCTTGCAAAGGGAGGGCCTCTGCAGAGAATACATGTCACAGATGGTGTATATTATAACAGAAAGAGGAAAAAAACAACAAAAACAACAAATCAAAACTGTTCATTTAAAGTCTCTGAAAGTCTTTTCTCAGATGTCCTCTAGGTGTAGTCGTGGAATGGAAGTCTTTTCAGGGGTTGATGTGTGGATGCTGGTAATCAGCCAGGAAAATTTCCTACAAAATTGAGCTTAACACAACTTTAAAATAGCTTTGTCAATAATCAAATCAAACAATGAAAGTTCTCAAAAACATGTCTAAGGGGATTCAGAATTTTAGTTGTTATACATGAAACATATAATAAAACAAAAATTGAAACATTCTTTAAAATTATAATATTACTATAGTCCCCCTTATGGAGGGTAATTGAGAAGACAATTGCTGCAATATTAATTATTAAAAATAATTTTTATCTTTGTTTCATCACTTTTTGCATCATCTGCCTAATTATCCTCATGCCATTATGAGAAATTTTAAAATCTAATATAATTAGTAACAGATGTCAAGGCCAAATTCAACACTGTTATTTATCATGACACCTGAGATAATTATGGGGGTTACCAAAAAAGAACAGAGAAATGATGGGATATGAGCATTCCCACATTTGAGCAATATGTACTGCCCATGCAGTATGCCAGGCTTAAAATAGGTGGATGGAATATATGTCCATGCCACCGAACATATTAGAGGAAACTGAGTCAGACTTAATCAGATGCATGGGATTGAGATGTCCATGGCATCAGGCATATAGGAGGGAGCATAGAAGCCAGGTGTAGAAGTGAGATGGGTGGGATGAATACTTCCAGCCATCTGTACAATATTGTGGGGAAAAGAGAATAAAATATTAAACCAAGAGAATCCAACCTCAACATTTGTCAAAAGCCGTTCCCTCGGCCATACCTTGACTTCATGCATGTCTCCCCTCATGTGACAGTTCAGTGTCTGCTCTTGCATGTATTCCTCTTGTGATTGGATGGCATCTTGGCCAACTGGCATCTGATAACTCAGAATAAAGGCAATTAATGTCTTAAATGATAAGTTCCCATAATCCAAGTCTCATATGGATTTAAAAATTGAGGATAATAAATGATTGCAAAAAATGTTAATACATCTTGACTCAGAATATAATATATAATTATGCAACAATTTCAAATAATACCTTTTTTTTACTTAGTATACAATTACTTTTGTGAAAAATCAGAACATACTTAAATACAAGTTAAAGCACAACAGAATCTCAAAGAACTTTTTTTTTTTGAAAAAAGAAAACTTTTACAAATGTTCCCCTCTTTTTTTTTTTTTTTTTTGGAATATGCTTATCAAAAATAATACTTCTAGAATCAATTTACACTTGCCATGGCAACCAATTTGCCAGGGAAATGCTTTGAAGAGTTTGATCAAATAATCAGTTGAGAAAAAATAACAAAAACAAACAACTCAGAATATGGGAGCACAATACTCCTAGAATTAACATTGTATTATGAAATCAAAACCATCTTGCAATGTTTCAAAATTAGAGAGATGAATAAATAGAAAAAAATACACATGGAACAATAAAAGACAATGAAATTCAAACTAAGGAAATCTAAATGAATATGAACTTAATATCAATAAGAGTATTATAAAATATAAACTTGATCACATGACTATAAAAAGCTTTTACAAATATTCTCCTTGTTTTAAAAACTAAGTATAAAACACAATCTCAAAAGCAGGAAAATCTCTACAAAAATAAACCCATACCATTAATTTCAAAATGTATATGTAATAGCATAGAAATCCTATGTAACCTCTGAACTGACATTAATACTCTGAGTGAATTCAGAACACTTTTGATTCCGATATCTAAAATCCCCAACACTCATATCAATACCTTGCTGCTTACTTCTACATTTCTCTAAAATATATACCCTTCCATGGCAAAAGAAGCAGAGTCTTGAACTATGTTGATGGTTGTCATTCTTATTCAGCTTAAGTTTTTCTTCTTTAACCCCTTTATATTGTCTGTCAGTCTTTTCACCATACAAATGCTTTATAAGATTACTAATGAAAGACAAAAGCAGGTTAGCAAAATTATCAACAAAACGAGCATATCTGGAATTTAAAGGGTTTTCTAAGGTTGTCTCAGAAGCACAGCCAGGCTGGGGAAGGGCTGAGCCTGAATCTGCAAATGTAGTTAGAGAAAGTTGAGCATGCGCATCAGATCTCTGGACTTCCCAGGCTGGGGAAGCAATGGGCTTGGCCATGGGAGGAGTAGAGGGTGGGGTCTGTAGAGGAGGGGAGGGACCAGCACAATTTGAATCAGATTTTATTTTGAACTCAGGCCTGGATTCCTCTTCCCCCACTTTGCCTCCAGGTGCAAGGGGATTAAAAGCTTCTAGAGGGTGGGTCATTGCCTCCAGGCATGCAAAATTAAAGCAACAATTACTGTTAGAACTGGGAAAAGCTGCGGGAATCTCTTCAGGTTTCTCTGAAAAAGCATGGTTGGGAGAGGGAGAGATATTTCCTTGTGTGAGTAAGTTGCTGGCTCTTTTAACAAAAATAAAAAGAAAAATAGAAAATCCACAAAAACAAAGCATTAACATGATCTTATCTCCCATTTGTCTGGTTAAACAGACTAAAATCAAAAATAGGATAATTAGGGAGTTTAAAAGGTCCATTTGAAAAAAAATTTAAAGGAAAACACAGCCAGTACGCCAGTACGTAGCAGTTAAAGGGAGAGGGAGGGGAAATTTCTTACCCAACCAGAAGATCAGAAGAAGACTGAGGTTTAGCTTTCCTCTTCGTGGTCAGCCATCTGTTAAGGGCTAAAATTCTAGCTAGTCTGTCTAAAATATCTAATGAGTGGTCGCCAATAAATTATAAGCTTTAGCAAGAGTTAGGCTTTTAAGCATTTATTAAGGAGAATAAGAATTTGGTAAAGAGAGAGAGAAAGGCCTAGATTCCTATCTATTAAAGGGAGAGCACATTTCTAGCTCCCTTCTCCGCCAGCGTCCTCAGGAAAGAGCGCGAGACTGAGCGCCAGTCTCTTCCTTCCTCCTCCCACTAGTCTGCGTCACTTCCTCCCACCAAGAACTCTTCTACAGTAAGTATCCAGCAGGTGGCGTCATTCCAATCGTTACACTATCTACCTATCTAGCTGTCATCTGTCATCCATCATTTATCATCTATCATCACCCATCATCTATCATCTATCATCCATCTCTCTATCTGCCTATTGATATGTGGCATCAGAGGGTATGACAATGAATGCTTCTCAATATTTTTTTCTTTGATACTAAAGAAGAAATTTTAAAAGATTTCTTCTTATTATCTAATATCACCATCACTTTCACCACCTTTCTGAATTCCTCTGAAGCCCAGGAAAGAAGAAAGCCACCCCCATGGAACTAGTGAGCAGGTGAGCATATTTAGCTTTTCTTATTTGCAAACATTGATAATGGGTCTTCACTGTCATCACACCCACCTATGCTACTGCAATAGGTACAGGAATAAGTACAAGGGCACCTGAAATACCCCAAGTTTCCCCTTCTCCATTCCCAGCCAGTTCTGGTTTTCTTGCTGGGAAACATTTTTCTGAAGATCTTTCATGACTCATTGATAAGCCCTTTTATTTGGGCTCTAGGAAACCAATGCCACAGAAGAGCTAAAGTTAGCAGACAGGATGGCAAAAACAGTAAATATAAAAAATAATAGCAGATCTTTTAAAGTATTTTACCAAGCCCTTATCGTCATAGACCTAGAGCTAAAAGCAATGTCAGAAACCATCTGGTTCAACCCCCTCATGTTACAGATGAGGACAAGGAGACACAAAGAATTTATGTGATTTGCCAAAGATCACATAAAAAAGAGGTGGTAGACCTGGAATTTGAAGTCAGGTCCCCTGGCCCCAGACTCTAAAAAGCTCCTTTCCCTATGACAACCTTTCCTTTGCTTTCTATATGTTTCATGTAATCCTCACAACAACCCTTTAGGTAGATAATATAATAACTGTTAATTCCCATTTTATAGAATAGGAAGCTGAAGCTCTGAGAAATTAAGTAACTTAGCCATGGTCACATTTAATGAGTGTGAGAAGTGATGTTTTTCCCATGAAAAAGTCAGTGAGAACGGGGATGGACATATGCACCTCTTTTCTCTAGCTACTGAAAAAATGTGTGAACCATGGTCTTCTTGGAAAAGCACTGGTAGGCCCTTCTTCCTGGATGAAGCAGCAGATAGCATGGCAAAGGCAGTCTATTAGAGTATATAGTGGGTTGGCTTCAGTCCTTCACCCTCCATTGATTATTGCCTTCCTTGGAAAAATTGGTTTTTTTCTCTTGGTTTGCTAGTAGACTAGTTTGACCCAGTCTTACAGCTAGCCAAAGAAACCATGTACCCTTGAAGGTCCTACTGGTTTTATCCCTCTAATTCAAAACTAAGATTTCACTGTTGACTTTAAAAATTGGCAAAGATGACAAAAGAGAGGAACAGTAAATATGTGAAAGACAGAAACACTAATTTACTGTTGGTGGAATTGTGAACTAGTCTACACTAGGAAAGTAGTAAAATATCCATGTTCTTTGATGGAGATATCTTACTGCTAGAAACATGTTAGATGCCTGTTCATTAGGGAATGATTAATATCTTCTTGTATATGAATGTAATGAAATATTACTCTTGTAAGATTCAATTAATATAAACATTTTAGAGAAGCATAGGAAGACTTATGAACTGATACAAAGTCAAGTAAGCAGGATTAGGAAAACAAATACACAATGATTACAACAACATACATGAAAACAGCAACATAATTGAAACTGAATGCCATGAATTCATAACCACCAAGCTTAATCCAAAAAGGATAGGCATAAAGTAGCACACACTACTTCTGCCCCCTCCTTACATAGGTGGGGAACTATGGCTGAAAAACACTGCAGATAATGTCAGACTTTATTGATGTGTGGTTAGTTTTGTAGGCTTTTTTTTCTCTTATTTTTCTGCTTTATTACATCAGATGGCTCTCAGGGAAGGATGGAATAAACATTGAGAAATATAAAGTAAAGTAATATAAATATAAAATGTATAAAATTTTATTTTTTAAAAAGATAATAACTTAGGTTGGTCCCAGAGTAAAGACATGTGAATGTACCTCCTCCTTACTTTTTTGCAAAGGTAAGGAATTGTTGTTTTTTTAATTATTCATTGTGAAAGAGGTGGCTTTGGGGGAAGCTAAAGGAGGATAGATGTGTGATATTAAAAACAAAAGGTATCAAAAACTAATTTATAAAAAATCCCATTCCTCCAAAAATAGTTCAGATCTGCTCATTTCACCTAATATGTGGCTGGGTCATCAGCTCATTTTGTAGTAATGACATATTTTTTTTTCTGCCTAGACATTTTTTTAATAAATGACTGAGAGGGTATAAGGTGCTACAGAGATAAATGCTAGCTAAGGAGAAGTCAGAATGACTAAAAAAATTATAGTGCTTCAAGATTTCTGAGGAGGGGTCTTCAAAGTAATTTCCAAACATCCTTGAGAACTGCTGCCTCCACATCCTCAAAGGTTGAAGTCAATGTGAATGTTCTAGGGACAGCAGATCTTAATGAGTTACAACAAACCTGCAAACCTCAAGTGTAAGAAGGTCTAGGGTCATGGCTCAGGAGCTAATTCCATGCTCAGTCCACACATCAAATCCGACCAACTTTAATTGGAGTTAGGAAAGACAAACAGCTCCAAAACCTGGCTGTGAGTTAGTAATTTATGATGCACCCATGAAATAAAGGGATCCTTACCCCTGGGCTATGCAAAGGGCCAAATTTATGGCCATCAATTACTTTTGCCCGACAGCCAGGTCAGTCACTGGCCCTCAATGATTCATGTGCAGTGGGAGACAGGAACAATAGCAAGGAAATAAACAGAGCTTCCTTGGCTGCAGAAAGGATCTGGGAATGGAATAGTTCCTTCCCTATCCCCAACTCTGGCTGTCAAGAAAAACCAAGGCCTCAATACTCTGGAAGAGAGGTTTTCTTTCTGAAATACTGTCTCTAAGGAGACAGATTGAATTTTATTCTCTTCTTTGAATGGGAGCAGGAAGTGGAAGAGAAGTTTTGTTACATTGACCCTTTGGGTATTATGGGATTATGGGAAGGCTATACTGCCAATCTTACCAAGTTGTCCTTTTCCTACATAGATTATACATGATAGGAGGGGAGCATAGTCCACTTGTCAGAGGAAGTATGGTCTAGTTAAAATTTCACTAGACTGGGCAGCTAGGTGGCGCAGTAGATAAAGTGCTGGCTCGGGATTCAGGAGTACCTAAGTTCAAATCCGGCCTCAGACACTTGACATTTACTAGCTGTGTGACCCTGGGCAAGTCACTTAACTCCCATTGCCCCACAAAAAAAAAATAGATTTTGGGGCAGGTAGGTGGCACAGTGGATAGGGCACCGGCCCTGGAGTCAGGAGTACCTGAGTTCAAATCTGACCTCAGACACTTAACACTTACTAGCTGTGTGACCCTGGGCAAGTCACTTAACCCCAATTGCCTCACCAAAAAAACCCCAAAAACAAAAAAACAAAAACCCAAAACAAACAAACAAACAAACAAACAAAAAAATTCACTAGACTGAGAGTCAAGTCTAAGGTTAAAAGAGGACTGTTGACTCTTTATTCCTGGAAGCCATGACTCTCTTAAGTGAGTCCAAGATTACATCAGCTTTTCTGGCTACTGTATCACATTTCTGAGTCACACAGAGCTTGCAGTCCTCTAAACTGCCAGATTTTTTTTCTAATAAACTGTTGTCTAACCGTATCCCTCCCCCCACACTCTTTACTTGTTCAATTGTTTTTTTTGAACCCAAGTATCAGATATTTATCCTATGGAATTTCATCTTATTAGATTAAGCCCAATATTCTAGCCCTTTAAGCTCTACATTACATCTAGGATTCTATGTAATCCATGCTATCGCTTAGCACAGAATTTAGCACATAGGAGGTGCTTAAAACATGTGTGTTGATTGAATTGATTGTCAGGATCTTTGGGTGTTTTGACTATTATTCAATGTGTTAACTATTTCTCCCATATTTTTATCATCTACAAAGTTGGCAAGCATGCAATCTATATTTCATCCAAGCTATTAATTAAAAATGGCAAACAGCCATCCTGTCAAATTCAAATCAAGCCAGACATTCAAAGAGAATTCTTTAAGGCAATCAGGTTCAAGTGACTTGCCCAGTGTCATATGATCAGGAAGTGTCTGAGACTGGATTTTAACTTAGGTCCCCCTGACTCCTGGACTGATGCTTTATCTACTATGCCACCTAGCTGCTCCTCCATTCAAAGACTCTTGAATTCGTCAAACTGCATTGACATGTGGTACACATCTCTCCAGTTTTTCAAGCAGTGTTATGGTGGAAAAAGAGAGGGAATGGATTTTCTTAGCCAATGGAATGTGATCTCTTGAATACAAGGATTGTTCCATTTTTATATTTGCATCCCTAGGGTCTGCCACAATATCTTACACCTGTAAAGAACTTAATAAATGTTTGTTGAATTAATAAGATCAATGGAAGAAGTCAGAGACACAAGATTCTTGGTAGCACCCATAATGGGAGAGTAGAAAAGTGGATAACTGAAAAGATCACTATGTTTTAAAACATGGGGTCAGACCAGTGGATTCCAGAGTTATTGAGGCAATTGTAAGATTTTTCTAATCAGATATATTGGAAAGAGGAAAAGAACTGAGATAGCATCAAACAACCTGACTCTGGAATCAAGCTCAAAAGTAGGGGGTAAGTCATATAGGAAAGGGGGAATTAAGGAAAAACTAGATACAAGCAATTCCCTATTAAAGTGCATGGAACACGGGGTCCTCCTTTGATTGTCACAGTAAAACACACTGCATTTTTCTCTGTAATGCTAAGGAGTACTCTAAAATACCTTAAATAAGAGTTGGTAGACTGTTTCTAAGGACCAAGGAAATGGAAAATATTGCATCCTCCTCTTCCACAAGATAATTTAGTACTTGATATTCCTCACACAAGACACTTTATCTCCTAATTCCTAACATTTAAACTGGCTGCCTCCAATGATTAGAATGGTCTCCTACCTCATTTTTTCCTCTTAGAATCCCTGACTTCCTTCAAGAGTTACCCAAAATGCTACATTGTATAGGAGGGAAGTCTTTACCAGCCCCTCATCTCTCCAGACACTAGTGCCTTCTCTTAGAAAGTCACCAGTTTCTACTCTGAATATATATTGAATGTCCCTATTTATGTATATGTTGAATATCCCATCAGAATGTAAGCTTCTTGCAGATATAAAGTGGTTTTGGTTTATTTTTCTATCCCTAGCACATGGCACATCACAGTTACTGGAGATTTGGAAAAGAATATTCTCCCCACTTGGTACTGTAAAATGGTTCAAAATTAGAAATGCATAGGATTATATAATTGAAAATATAATTTATGGGGCAGCTAGATGGCAAAATGGATAAAGCACCGGCCCTGGATTAAGGAGGACCTGAGTTCAAATCAGGCCTCAGACACTTAACACTTACTAGCTGTGTGACCCTGGGGAAGTCACTTAACCCCAATTGCCTCATTAAAAAAAAAGAAAATATAATTTTAAAAAATGAGTTATAACAGTTCATTGATTAATTGGGTTGAATATAAAGGGGACTTTCTCCATAGAAGAGTTCTGATAACTGCTAGCAACCTGTAAGCTGATTCCTAGGACTTCTGATAGAAAAGAATACCATTGTGGGACAGGCAACAGAGTATGGTAATGTACCTTGGCTCATGGCACCATTAGAAAATCAAACTATCTTCTAATTTCCTACAAGATAAATATCTTTCCCTCCTTTCAAATGTCACCATCCATTTCTTCCTTTTTTTCACCCCTTCCCTTTCCATAGGTTCTTCCTCCTACACTTTTTTCTAACTCCTCCTCTCCTTCTTTTCCCTTACTATAATGGTTCTGTCAGTTTCTTTTATTTCTCCATCCCATCCTTTTTCTACTCTGTTAGTTCTATTCCTGCACATTAAATTCCCCACACCCATTGATGAAAAAAGAAAAAAATAATTTAATTCCATCCTCCACCCATATGTACTAAAATAAATAATTTACATATATGTGTACATATATATCTTAATTAACATTCTTAAACTTGGAAATGCATTATATATGTATCTATGTTCTTTTCATCACTGTTTGTATGCATACTAACATCAAGATTCACTGCCATAGAATAAAATCTTGGGGAGAGAGAGTCGGATTTCGATTTCATAAGCCTTTGCATACCCCTGGCAGAATGCTAAACACCAACTCAACACATAAATGGATGCTCACCAGATGCAAATGATGATGATGACCTGAGATGAACTCACTAGGCAAAATGTTATCCTTATGCTCTATGATGTTCCTACATGCCAGGACATAATAACATAGTCACAGAAGATCAGGAGAATAAAACAAGAATCAAGACTATCAGAGAAGCCATGGAAGTTGATGGTGTGAAAGGAACAGGAGAAGAACATGAGTGCTGTCAGGGATAATCGCCTTGATTGTTTCAACATCGGCCTTGACTTGAAGAGGATAAGAAAGAAAGCAGTGTAGATAGTTTAGCCGAATTCAACCCATAAATCAGAGTCAGCATTTGTCTTATAATAAGGGAAGCCTGAAGCACAGAGAATAAGAAAGTGATCGTTGCTTTATGAAACAATGACGTTGGGAATTGCCCCAAGTGGAGCATATTCTCCTTTTTGGATTTTTAGTTCCATTTGAGATTTGATCGGCAATAAGGCACAGCCAGTAAGGAAACTTTATCAGTGCAGGTCAGCATCTTCTCTGCCACTAATTGAGTTGCCTAGGGGACTTGAGAGATTAAGTGATTTGTTGAGTCCCACTGACCCTAGGTGTCAGATATAGAATTTTAACCAGGGTCTTCCTGACTCCAAGGCCATCTCATTATCCACTGTACCGTGTTGCCTCTCTCTTCCTGAACTTAAATTAGTCAATTATGTGCAAATGTGAGTAGAGACAAGAACATTGGGCAGGAATTCAGGAAACTGGAGTTCTAGTATCCCCTTCACAACTCTGAGCCTCAATTTCCTCATTGGTAAAGTGAATGATTACATCTAGATGATACCTAATTGCCCTTCCACTACTTTTTGCCTTAGTTCATGACACAAAATAGGAACAACAAATAATAATAGGCACATATTTGTTGAATGGAATTAAGGTTTACTGAAAAGAAACAAAAAATAGAAATTTGTTTTCCCCTCATAAATCTACTTTGCCTTCTCACAGGGGTTATGCAGTTCAGAACTTTCATGTTATCAGAATTGAGAAAATTCCAGTATGAAAATGTTCTCCACAGGGGCAAATCAACAACTCATCTTTAACTCAGAGCCATAGGGAACTACCCAGGGGGAATGAAAATTTGTGAAGTGACCTACCCAGAGTCACACAGTCTCTCCACATCACAGGCAGTACTGAAACCCAGATGTCCCTAACCCTAAGACTGGCCCTCTATCCATTATGCCTTGCTATCTCCTCATAGGTTTAGAATAATACCTGACTAATTTTCCAGGAAGGGAGTAAATTTCACTAAGCCTATAAACCTGCCCATAGGGCATAAATGATTATCTGATTACTGCATTTGACCCTGAAACAAATGCAATACCATTCCTTCATAAGTATATTTACACTAAGTATAACACTGATGAAACAAAACAGTTTATCAGGCACCTAGTTAAATATACTGGAACATCAATACCAGATAAACAGGTCATGAGAGAGACTTCTATGCAAGGGACTGGCAGGGATTCAGAAATGAGCAGTGAGGTTGAGGGGGGAAAACTACTAATACGTGTCATTATTAGGTCAGCAAAGAGAGATTTGCTCCAAAATCTAGCACAGGTGAGGGCACCATTTAAACCATGGCCAACACAAACTTCCCCTCATCAAGCCAAAAGAAATACCACAGCTGTGTCCAAAGTCACAAATACTGATATCCTGAAGTTTACATAGTCATTTGTTTTTATTTTAGGAAACAGCATCCAGTTTGTCAGGAAGAAAAAAAGAAAACAGGAAGAAAATAACTCTTTCTTTAAACACCACCCTCCCCGCCTCCCTTGGAACTAAATGGGGAGGAGGCAGGAAGTTAGAATCATAGAATGGTAGAGCCGAAAAGGGCCTAAGCAATCGTCTGTTCTGATCTCCTCTTTTGACAAATGAAAAACTGAGGCCTAGATAGGTGGTCACTTGTCTAAATTCTCACAGTTGAGATTCATGATATAGCCAGATAAATTAGGTTTCCTGAGTGCTACCCAAGTGGTCCTTCCAACAGATCACATTAACACTTTCTCCCTGTTAATCCTCATACCTTAAACTTTGTCTCCTCCATCCCCCTACATGCACAGAGTTGAAGGATGCATCATAGGCAGGGAGATGCAAATAAAGAGCACATCGAGTCAAAGCTGTTTCTGGCTTTTAAAGGAGGAGACTGCCTTAAATTCCATTCACATATATCATGTCTTTTTTTTCTGTGGCTGGCTCAGATCAGTGAGGATAATTAGACTAACTCTCTGGTGGCAGGGCAGGTGGTAGCTGAATGGCTAGAAAATTACACACTTTGCTTCTATGCTGCCAGAAATCCCTATTTTCCTATTTCTGATGTTGTTCTGGTGGGGGAGGGGGTATAAGGAGAGGCCTGCTTTTCAAAAGACCAAGTTGAAGTAGAGCCATACATAAAATCTTTACAGAAGTAATAGTACCATGTGAGAAGAGCCAATAAATTCCAGGGTCTCATTGAATAAGAACATTGAGTTAAAATATGGAATATCAATATAATCAGTCAGGAACTAAGCATGAGAGATAGGAAATTAATTATATATGGATTGTCATATATATATATATATATATATATACACATATTATGTAGGTATAGGAACATACTTGTTCCTAGCAAAGATGGTATACATACTTTTCTTGGCCTGTCCTCCAAGGTCTTCCACCTCTGTCTCCAATCTATCTTTCCAGTCATATCTTATGGTACTCCCTTTCATATAAGATTGTGTTCTGATTATATGGAATGATTCATTATTTTCTGGACTGACCTCACCTTTTCTTACCTCTACACCTCTGTTATGCAATTCCCTGTCCCTGAAATGTACTTTTTCTTCTCATCCTATCACCCCAATTCTTCTGTGTGTTTTTTACTATTAGAATTCTATCATGAATTCAAAGACTCAGCACATGTTTTGAGTTGTAACTGAAAATTTTAGTATCTGGAGCAAATTCAGAGGATGGAGTAGGGAGAGACAGATAATCTAGGATACCTTGGAGACAGCACGCATCACCATGACCACTGATCCCATGCATCCTATATGGGACAGGTCCCTGGCTAGGTAGGATATGAGCCATCCATCCTAACCAGGTTTATGAATGCTATTGTAATAGTAGATACAGGGAGGAGAAGGAGATCCCAAGACATCAAGTTTTTTACACATCATTAACTCCACTGATACCAAAATACTCCATGTATGTAAATCTCTGGGTTGAGGAGTATGCCATCATTAAGGTAGAGTGATACCAGTTGACAAAGGCAAGCCAGTGGAATGGTATTTGATGGTGACAAATCTCTTGCTGGAATATGATAATGCCTAGTGAGAGATGTGCGTTTCCTCTATTTATTGCACCATCTTGCTGCCTTACCACTTGGAGTATGAACTCCTTAAAAGAAGGGACTGCCTAGCATTTTCTTTTTATATCCCCAGTGCTTAGCACAGTGCTTGGGACCTAATATGTAGGCAAATGCAAATTCATTCAGTCATTCACCAATATCATGTTGTTATCCGTTGATTCCATGTCATCCAGTGCAAATGAAATGGGGGAAGAAGATCTCAGATGTCATTGCCTTTCAGCAAAACCCTAATTGCCCCATGCCAATTATAGCTCTCTAAGGAGGTGGGTTGGGAAGTAACAGAGTACACCAAAGACAAATTCATTTTTAAACATTAGCCAATAAAATATTCATTTAAAATGAAGAATTAATAATTAACCAATCAATCAACAAGCATTTTTGTATTCCCACAAAATATAGGCACTGAAGATACAGAGACAAAAGTTAAACAATATCTGTCATCAGGTAGATTCTATTCCACCATTGAATGCAATATGTGTATACACATTCAAATACATATAAACAACAGTTTTATATCTATTTTGTATTTGCCTATATATATTTTCACATTTATATATGTATATTTGCATATATACACACACATATGTAGGAAAATACAAAATGTATACAAAGCTCTTGTATGTGTACAGAAGTATACATATACAAGATATATGTGTATGTGCATATTTACACATATAGATATAGGCAAATACAAAAGGATTATATGCATATATACACAGAAGATTTAATACAAGATTATATATATTATACATACTTAATAAGTTTGTATGTATGTGTGTATATATATGCAAATGTGAAATAGATACAAAGGGATTAAGGAGAGAGCACTAGAGACTAGAGAAGACTGCTATAATATTTCACATTTCTCCTTCCTGTGGAGAAAGCTGTTAGCTAAGCACAAATGAGGGACAGGTCAAGCTACAACTCCTCTCTTCTCTCTACTCTTGTAAGTCTCATTCTGCCTATATTTCCTTGCCTATTCTCTGTGTAACACACACACACACATTCATACATATTGTGACATTTATAAAGGTGAGCCCCATATAATGAATTTATAGTGGGACAGGGAGGAGAATGATGCAGAATGGTAGACAAGAGGGAAATGGCTACATGGATTGAAGACCAGATCCACATGCTATTTTCTGGCAGGTCAGAGGGACAGTAGGTACTAACTCTATAATTTCATTAGAATAAGGAAATTACAGTGAGGAAATGTCCATCCTCTGCAGAGGACCTGTTCTGTAACTTATAGTCTTAATGTCAATTGCACAGGAAACTGAGAGGTTAAGTGATTTTACCCATCATCATGTATCTAGTATATGTCAAAGAGAATACTTGACTCCAGGTTCTGGTTCCTGCATCTGAAACCAGCTCTCTATCTATTTCATCTTGCTGCCTCTTTATTATAGCGTAATAAAACAGGTGGCTAGGGAACCCAATGTTCACCTTGCTTCACTTTGTATATAATTCAATACTTCCTTCTACTCTATTTTAGCCACC
Organism: Dromiciops gliroides; assembly: GCF_019393635.1. Taxonomy (NCBI): domain Eukaryota; kingdom Metazoa; phylum Chordata; class Mammalia; order Microbiotheria; family Microbiotheriidae; genus Dromiciops; species Dromiciops gliroides. Next base: position 329,321,438 of record NC_057864.1, on the reverse strand, counting down.
TGCAACAACAATGTAGTTACATTCCCTTAATTTTCTGCCTTTCAAAAGCTCATCAACACAAGACTCTCCATGCTGAGTTGTACCTTTATATCTCCCTTTATTATTGTAAGCAAGTGATTGCTACCTGTCCCTTAAGGGTTTGAAGACAAAAATGAAATGGTGTTTACCCATATGGATCCTCTAACTGCTACTCAATATTGCAGATGCATGCAAAATCGAGTTTTTCCTCTATAAAACTATGATGAAGTATTCACTTTAGTCCCTAAAGTAATGAGTCAGACAAAAAAATAGAAAGTGCTAGAAACATTGGTAGCTGCATCACTGACTCAGAACTCTAGAAGTAGAAGGGGCTAAAGTAACCATTTATTCCAATGACTTCATGATAAAGTTGAGGAATATTCCCAACTCCGGAATCTGGGCATTTTCACTCAGTGTCCCCTATGCCTGAATACCTTCCTCATCTTTAACTCCTGACTTCACTGGTTTCCTTCAAGTTCCAGGTAAAATCTCAGGAAGCCTTTCCTCACTCCCCCTTAATTCTACCGTCTTTCTTCTGTTGATTATCTCCAATTTACCTTGTATATAACTTGTTTGTATGTAGTGATTTTCATGTTACCTCCCCATTAGATTAGATTAGAAAGCAGGGACTTTCTTTTGTCTTTCTTTATACTGACCAGTGTTTAGCAAAATCTCAGGCACATAGTAGATGATTAATAAATGTTTATTAACTGATTGATGTACTGACTAGGCTATGTTTATTCCTTGTTCAATGTCACAGAGCTAGTTAGTGGTTAAGCCAAGGGACAGGGGATGTGTGCTTATGTAATTTTAACACATCTCTAGTTGTCCCTCACTTTGGAAAATTTCATCAGTTTGGAAATTCCTATTGTGGAAAATTGTCCTATCAATGCTCACATCAGCCACATATAACACAGTTTAACACCAGAAGAGAAAGTCACATCAGCCATGTATAACTCAGTTTAGTACCCTTTGGAAATTTATTTTTATTTGGGGACCCTACCTTTAGGCTGAGATTAGAAAGCCTTAGGCCCTCAGGGCCTCTTTTCAGTTGAGTCAAAAAGCCCCGTTGGCTGTACAAGACGCCAGGTCAGACAGCTGGGGGGACCCCCCCCCCACCCGACCCCCGCCCCCCCCCACAAGCCGCAGCTCTGGCTGTGGATTAGCTTGGTGTGTGGGCACAGGAAGCCCCGAGATTTGAGTGGAGAGAAGAAAAGGTATATATAGACCGGGGAGTTAGACAGCAAGGAGTTCGGCTCGGCCAAGGTACGGGGGCTGACAGGAGGACTGGAGGCCTGGGGACAAGGACAGAAGAGGTTCGGATGAGGAGGACTGACGAGAGAGGCTGCGAAGAGGTTAAGCAGCGGCTGACGAGATTAGAAAGGAGCGACTGGGGGATGAGACGAATAGCAACGCAGGACTAGGAGCAAAGGCAGCAGAAGACAGATTGAAGAGGAGGCAGTGGAGAGCACAGAAGCGTCAGCACAGGGTATAGGTTGGAGAAAGTGAAGATTAAGAGGAGTTAGAATAAAGGATCTGAGTGCCCTGAGGCGGGGTGGCTAAGGCCCTTATTGTATTAAAAAGGTTACCGGCCTTATTACAAACCAGGGAAAGTGTAATGTGCCCTGAGGCAGGAGGCGGCTAATGCCCTTATTGTATTCAAAAAGTTCCAGGCACAGCAGGTGGGAAAGAGACACAGTGGAAAGAGACACACCACAATGCAGTCAGGTTGTACATTTTATTTCCCTGTATTCTTAATTTTGAATAGTATCTCATAAATAAACTCTGCTTTGATTATTTAGTTAAGAGGCTTCTTAATATTTTGCTTATCAATTTGGGAGTGGAGCAGTGTGGTAGAACTTTATAAATGGCCCACATTAAATTAACGAAGTCAGATAGCCAAACAGTCAACAGTCCCCAGATTAGTCATCCAAAGTTTAGCCCCCCAAAATTAGCCCTAGTTAACAAAATATTATAATTGGGCTGTAAGTCCTGCTGCGACCGCAGCAGGACTTACAGCCCAATTATAATTTCTCTAAATTTATCATTTTTCATACAATCATAATTTTTCATAAATCCAGTTATATAATTTTCCCAGGTTAGATATAGTTATTAATAATTCATTTTTGCACACCTCTCAATGTAATGTAATGAATATGATTCATTCTCATTCTGATATACAAAGAAGAAATATTGGCCAGTGCAATGCTCAGATACTACTTTCTCCCTTCTCTTTGCATTGTCATGTAAAAGAATTTCCAATATGGGCACACTTGCCTTATTCATGGCCAATTCAGTGTATTTTTCTAGAGCCAAAAATAAGCATCTTTACTAAATATCTAATACGATCTTGAAATGAACTAGTCAATATCTTTTATATTTCAGCTCCTTCATCTTGCACTGATGGTGATATATTAAGCCAATGTAAAGGTTTCAGGGTAGAATATTTGGAACCAAATGACTAGAGTAGAGAAATAGCTTTCTGTAAAGATTTCTATAGTCTCCACAGAACTTCCTTTGAGTGAAAGAGTATACTCTGAAACCTTTGTGGGATGGTAGAAGAAAGCATGAAATGTTGACAATAAATGTCATGGGCTCTTTAACTTTAAAGAGGAACTAGAAACCAAGAACATCTCAGAGAACAGGGAGGTGAAGCAATGAGGGGCAATAGCAGGACTATTTTGCAGTATTTCTTTTATCTCAAATCCTCTTTCTGTAAGGTAACATTACAAATTTGCCATCTTCGGTAAACGGGAAGCTTTGGACCACAAGCTAATATGATAAAGGAAACATATGGTTAGAAAATAGTACTTTGTACACAACACATATTAAAATGAACCATGATATAATGGAAGGACATAGATGTAAACAACACATAATGGAAGAAATTGCTAACAAAATTACTGACGGAATCAGCATCCAAAAAGACATTAACAAGGTAGAATTATGGACCAAATCTCCCCTAATACTCAATGGATTTGTGATCTCATCAATATGCACGTTTTTCCAACTTCCAGTGATATTGATTGCAAATCATCCCTGCCTACAGACCCTCTCATCTATTTCCTCCTATAAATTTGCCACAAAGAATCCATCATAATATACTGCCACAAAGGATCTACCACAACATTCTTCCCCATGTTCTCTTGACTTTTCATAAATACCGATGGATCATTCATAGTGTTCACTTAATCTGCCTCTGTCTCACTTTGTGCCCATGCCATCTTCTCTTTCAGACATGTATTTGTTTATTTCTTCCTACTTAATTCCTTGTTCGTAATGTGTTGCAGACCTCTCAAGCCCATCATACATATATACACACACGTATGTGCTCATATACATATATATATATATATACATATATGCTCATGTATCAAGATATGTGTTTAAATACACACTGAAGGATCAGCTCTATGGGTTGCCGATTCATCATAGTCTGGCCAATAGGCATTTTTTATCCACTTACTTTTTCCCTGTATGTTTAGTTAAACCAAAATTTTTGAGTAATTATAGATCTTACTTAAGAAGCTTGGCAGTGTTCCAGGGTTTAATGCATTAAGTACAACTAATGTGTATACATATTTATAAGCATGTATATTCACTTGCATGCTTTGCATAAGCATATCTATACATGCAAATAAATGCTTGTGCACATATCTACTTGTATGAGTATTTCAATAAATATACATGAATATATACATATGGATATACTTATGGATGACCACTATTGGTTGATCATCCATCATGGTCTGGCCAATTGTCATCCTTTATCCATTTTGTTTTTTCCCATGTGGGTAGTTAAGTAAAACTTTTGAGTGATTATGGATCTCAGTGTGAAACTGTAGGTCTTAATACAATCAGCAGAACTGATATAGTTAAGTCAAAACGTGTTTATTAATTGCTTACTATAGCCAGGCACTGTGCTAATCTCTAAGGATATAAAGAAAGGCAAAAACAGTCCCTGCCATCATGGAACTCACATTTTAAGGGGAAAGATGACAATTAAACAATTATGTACATATGAATATATAAAGGCTACTTGGACATAATCTCAGAAGGAAGGTACTAGCATTAAGGGGGATCAGGAAAGGTTTCATGCATAAGATAGAATAAGCACTGGATGTGTAGAGAGAACCTGAGTTCTAATCCCTACCCTACCACTTACTACCTATGTGACCTTGGATACATCACTTGATCTCCATAGACCTCAGTTGTAAAATGAGGAGGTAGGAATAGACAGCCTCTAAAATCCCATTCAGCTCTAAATTTGTGATCCACAAAAAGGAAATTATGAAGGATAGTATAGGGAACGCCTCTCTTACTTAGATTTTAACCTGTATCTCTTTCATGATGGTAGTGAGCATCTTCAGGTAGCATCAATTTGCCTCTTATTAATAATCAACATGTCCTTAAAAAGATTTTCTATGTATGATTTTATGTATTCCAAATAATCAAGTATAACTTTTGTAGATGCAATGGGAGACACCTTATTAGAGTAAAACCTTTAAAGTTTCTTACCAACAAGTACAGTGGGATCTTGCATTCTCTAATCTTTCCATCAATTGAGTGATGATAAAGATGTGATCTGCTATGGAATATTGTTTATGAAACCCTTCCTTTTCTCCCTATTCACACTCAGTATGTGGGTCAATGATCATCATTAGTGTTTTATATGAACAGGAAATTAGGCATACACATCACTAGTTATTAATAATCTGTCACTTTTTAAAGCAATAATGAAGTAATATTTCCATGATGATATCTTTCAATCCTTTCCTACATTAAGAAATGTAATTGGGAAAAATAAAATACTATTTAAGAAAAGAGATTTAATTGGGAAATTTTTAACAAAACAAATGTACAATTTCTATAATATATGTCTTTCTAAGTCAAAATGTGCCCTCAGAGATCTTTATGTATGGTTCAATAGTCCTGTTTCTATTTGAGTTTAACACCATAACTCTAACAGCATAAAAATAAATTAATCTCAGAGTTAGCTATCCCTCTCAGCTTCATTTCATCAGTAATTTGGTTTTGAATTCTAATCCAAAACTTACTAGATATATGAACATTGGGAAGTCTCTTCATCCCTCCAAGCCTTGGATTGTTCAATTGTAAAATGGAGATAACAATCCTTCTACTACCTAATTTATAAGGTTGTACTGAGGAAGGAACTTTGTTAACCTAGAAGTGTCATTTTGCTTTTTTGCATCCCAGAATTTAGCATAGTATCTGGCTCATGGTAAGCACTTAATAAATGTTTCTTGATTGATTATTATTATCACTCTTATAAGGGATATATTGTTTGACCTGTGAGTTTTGGGGACAATTCCTTGAGATTTCTTTTCCTGGGCTAGTGTAACTTTGTTGATGACAGAGGCCTTGGAGATGAACTAACTTGATCAGCCCCACTATTGGAATAGAATGTGTTATCAAAGGATCATAGATTATCCAGAGGTAAAAGTGTTCTCGGAGGTTATCTAGTGTACCCCTACATTTTACAGATGAGTACACTGAGGTTCAAGGAAATTGTGTAACTGGCCCAAGGTTACCCAGGTAATAAGCATATCAGAGATAGATCAGACTGTAGTGACTGTAGTATAAACCAGTAGTAGTAGAAACAAATCTCTGTCAGCCTCATATTGACGTAGAATATCACAAATTAACATTATCTATGCAAATTGTATTTTTACTTATATTATTAAAGATTTTCCAATTACATCTTAATTTCATTCAGGCTGTACTCAGGAGTTTTGCTGTCAACTAGGGCCCATGGGTTGTGACTTTAACATTTCCAATAGATTTTAAAGTAGTTCAAGATCTTTGTCTACCTAGGAGAAAAAGCCATCTCTTGGGGATTTGTTTTTATTAAGGGATATCAGAAGTGTCAAACAGGGATTTGTTTCTTTTTGACCCTATAATCAACTGACCCCCAAACTAGTATCTTCTCCAGTGACTGAATCACAGATTGCCCAATTGGAAATTAGTTTGTATTTTTGTGTCTCTGGTGACTATAATCTGGATTTTTTTCTTGCTGCTTCTACTTCATGGGTTCCTAAAAGTTAAGTATCTTCCCTTGTGTTAATTAAAATGTGCCAAATAAAGGCTTATTGATTTTGGCATATATTGGCCAATTAACTTTTAATGCAGAAATCTCTTAGTCCCCCAAAAGCAATTACAACAGACTGGGAAAAGAATGTATAGAGACAAAGACCAAATAACAAGGATTGGCCTTTGTAAGGAATACACCTAATTAGGGAATGGGAAGAGAAAGAGGAGCCAGGCATGTCAAAATTGTGTCAAAGAAGTCAAACAGGGAATTTGGTGAAGTAGGAGGTCAATCAATCATGTCAAAATTAGAAAATATTGTATGCAAGTTCAAAAATGTATAAACATGGGGCAGCTAGGTGGTGCAGTGGATAGAGCACCGGCCCTGGATTCTGGAGGACCTGACTTCAAATCTGGCCTCAGACACTTAACACTTACTAGCTGTGTGACCCTGAGAAAGTCACTTAACCCCAAAAAAAATGTATAAACACAAAATCATGATATTAATTTGTTTTATCTTTTTTTTGGTATCACAAAACATGTAATAATACAATATCATGGACAGGATTGAGGAATAAACATCTATTATGCACTTAACTATGTGCCAGGATTTTTCTAAGTTCTAGACATAAAATGAAAAGGCAGATACAGTCCCTTCTCTCAAGAAGCTCACATCAGAATAAAAAGATAGATAGGTTAATTAATTAATTTTAGAAAAGAAGATTACACTGGGAGTTTAACAGAATAGACGACATGTCCAAAAATAGGTATATTCCAATAAGTATAGACCAGATGAAAGGTAACCTTCTAGATCTCTGTACCATACATCTCCTTGCCTGCTATTTGTGAACAGAGGGCCATTGAATATGATTCTTTTCTTTATATTTCAAAGAATAATGAATGCTTTGGATATTTAGATGGGCGACCCTTTGCTGGAAAGGATCCTTTAAGATGGCATTTTGTTTTGCTGCCTCAAATACTTTTTCATAATCGACAAATGAGATGCATAATGAGATTTCATATATATATATATATGTATACACATATACACACATATATACATATAAATATACATGCAAGTTATGAAATGGGAAAGATATGGTCCATTGCTGAACATTGCTTGTTAAGGCCCACCTATTTCCTACTAATACCCTCAATAATAATACCTGTGAATCAAGGGTTAAGCATGATGCCATTAAAGATACATTTTTATAGGGAAGAATATGGATGACTTCAGGGAACCAACATGGTAGAAGCAAGGAGAAAAGAGCATCCATAATTGTGCTTACCTACTGCTCTTCTCTGCAGCCTAACAAGAAAGTGAGAAACACACACATACACACACACACACAATGACAATTACAGTTGAATGAAAAACAGACCACTTAAAAGCAATCTGCTGACTTTTTAGGGACCATTTGGAAAAATTAATCTAAGATATTTTGAAATAGAACATGTCAAAAGCTGAACTCATTCTTTTGTTGGTTTTTTTTTTTGTGAGGCAATTGGGGTTAAGTGACTTGTCCAGGGTCACACAGCTAGTAAATGTCAAGTGTCTGCGGCTGGACCTGAACTCAGGTCCTTCTGAATCCAGGGCTGGTACTCTATCCACTGTGCCACCTAGCTGCCCTGAATTCCTTCTTTCTTCACTTTCTTCAGTCTATGCCCACAACTATCAGGTTATTCTCCATGGTCTCATTACTCCTTACTCTCTCCCCAATACCCATGTTACCTTTGCCATATCCCATCAATCTACTCTTGCCAAAGCTGAGTCTCTAGACCAGAGGTTCTTACTTAACCTGTAATTTGTGGACCCCCATGAAATCCTTGATAGATTTCTGAGGATCCATAATCTTGGATGAGAAAAAAAATGCATCTTTATTTTTACTAATCTCTAACTGAAATTTAAGCAACAAACTGAATTAGTTTTAGTAGTACCTGTGACTTTATTACCAATAGAAATCACAAGTGATTTTATATCACAGTACAGTTTTTTGCAGATAACTCAAAAACATTTATTCTCCACGTTACTTCAAAAATTATTGTAGTTATTAGACCCATCACTTGATATTACTATGTAACATTTTAAAAATATTTTGATAACTATATTTTCACATAAGTGCTTTCTTTGTAATCCTATGTATTTTATTTTTATGCATTTAAAAGGATTGTTCTGAGTAAATATCCACGGACTTCACCAAACTGATGCAGAGAACCACAATACAAAATGAATCAAGAACACCTACTCTAGATCCTTTTTTATTTCTTTCTCTATTACTCTTTTCCAGAACCTTATTGACACAAGTTACTTAGTAACAATTTTGAAATCCTGAAAGTAAACATATAGTTCTAAGAAGCCTTTTAATATAATATAAAGAAGCAACATTTTTAAACAATAAAAGAATTTGCCCCCGAAAGTGAGTAAATGTTCCCTCAACTCCATCAAAATATGTAAACAGCCTATGCAAAAAAATGTTGATATGCTTATTTAATATTTCATTGGAAAAACATTTCTTTTTCCACTGCAGTTTTTCATACAGCTATTTCTAGTTATAGTAATATAATTTGACAATGAGAGTTATTGTAGAGCAATGCAATAACATGCTAAGGTTATAAACTGATAATTTCTGTGATTTCTCAAAGCAAAAAATAATTATGATTATTTTTCTTAGTAATTACAAATGGTAATTATATTTGAAGCTAACATAAAAACTATAAACCAATAGATCAGAAATTATACTGTTGGTAGCCGACCAATAAAAGTTTCCACTTCCAGTAGTAACAGCCAATTTCAAAGGCTTTAGCAAATTCAATATGGATAACAGCCTCCTTGCCAAATATACGAGAAAGATTACAAGGCATTTTTTTTAGGCACTGAAAATACGCTCCATTTAAATGCGTAAGTCAATTGTATATACAATTACTTCCCTTTATGCACATTATAGATGCAGATCATCTAAGTTTTACTAAACTAACTGAATAGATGCAAACTACTAAAATTAATATATATGGCCTCAGGCTACAAAACCTTCAAAAACTTTCAGTGGTACAAGAAACAGGCCATACTGAGAAATCTCTCTCTACAAATAACCTCTTTCAATAGAAAGAAGCCTCAAACAGACATTTTTCTTTTTTTTTTCTTTTCTTTTCTTTTCTTTCTTTTTTTTTTTTTTTTGGTGAGTCAATTGGGGTTAAGTGACTTGCCCAGAGTCACATAGCTAGTAAGTGTTAAGTGTCTGAGGTCAAATTTGAACTCAGGTCCTCCTGAATCCAGGGCCAGTGCTCTATCCACTGCGCCACCTAGTTGCCCCCAAAATGCATTTGACAGGTTTATCTGGATGATACTTAAATACCTGAAAGATCTGTGATTTTTTTTTTTTTCAGTATGGGGAACTCCTACTGTTGCAATTGTTTCCATCAATGTTGACTGCAACCCAGGAATGACTTAGAATATAATTCCTTGAAGGTTGCCCCAGTTGATAAGGGTTAAATGACTTATTAAAGTAACAAATGTAAGAGACAAGATTTGAACCCCAGTCACAAATTTAGCTTTCTACACAACTGTACTGTGTTGTTTCTATGTCTCCATTGTTTGGATATCAACTAAACAAAAATCTGTTCTTTTTCTACAGAAAATAAATTATGTAAACACATGGCTAGCTCTACAGACATATCTTAGATATGAAAATATATCTTAAACATTAAGGTTTTCAATGTGGGGATGAGATTTTTTAGGACTTCAAGACACTATGAAATCTTACACATAAAATGTGCACCAAATTAGTTATGTGTAGGAGTCAGTAGCAGAGAAGATACTTGTTCAAGTGTTTTTCAGTTGTTTCCTACTCTTTGTGACCCTATTTGGTGTTTTCTTGGCAAAAATACTGGAGTGCTTTACTATTTCCTTCTCCAGTTCATTTTACAGATGAGGAAACAAACAGGGTTCAGTGACTTATTTGGGTTCACACAGTTGGGAAGTCTCTGAAGTCAAATTTGAACTCATGATGATGAGTCTTCCTGGCTTCAGGCCTGTCACTCTATCTGCTATGCCATCTAACTGCCACAGAGAAGAGACTTACCCAGGAAATAAAACAAAAAAGCAATTGCAAAGTAGCAGATTAACACCAAGATTAGTTTAATCTATACTAATTCAGAAATTCATATTGGAAGATCCTTGAGCTCAGGAGCTTGGAATATTGATTTTTGTATCCCCCCCCCACTTAGCACCACAATCCTAAAAGAAATGTCTTGTACAAAAGTGGTAATTAACATAAATTCACTGAATAAATTAATGAAAAATGAACACAGTTTTCTCTCACAAAAAACCCAAACAAACATTTTTATTATTATTGATAAGAGTTAAACCTCATTCTAGAGATATACTGTGAATCAAAGGCTGGTGCTGAAGAGAGGATGACCTAGGTTCAAATCCTACCACTGACAAATTCTAGCTGTATGATCATGGGCAAGTCACATAACTTCTCAGTTCCCCAGGCAATTATAATTCACAGGATCCTCCACTGATGAAATCTCAGCTTGCTCCCAAACCCTCTAAACCATGCATTATGAAATTAAATCTTGTCTCCCATCCACATTGTGATATACACACAGTCTTTTACTCCCACAGTAACAGCCTTTGCACATTTCCTGGCACATAGTAAGCAATTAAATGTTTGTTTAATGACTGACAAGTGTCATATTCACTACATAACCCCAGCACCATCAGAGGCACAATAAAACTCCATTATAACATTTTACAGCTCTAAAATAATTGTGAAATAATTAGAAAGACTAGAGGCTCCCTAAGGGTAGCCAATACATTTATTAACACAATACCCACAATACTGTGATCATGTTCATGGACAGCAATTATTTCAAACCTGAACTGTCTTAAATCTGCACTTTCAAAGTTTTCACTCACAAGGTGCTAAATTTTCAGATAGGGCAGCTAGGTGGTACAGTGGATAGAGCACTGGCCCTGAAATTGGGAAGACCTGAATTAAAATCTCACCTCAGACACCAGCTGTGTGACCCTGGGCAAGCTACTTACCACAACTGCCTTAAACATATGAAGCCATCTCCAGTCATGGTCCTCTCGGAGAATGAAGGACAAACAACAACAAATTATCAGATACTTCAGAATGCCGATATACTGAAGTTAATATGAGATTTACAATAAATTCCCAGGTGCCTAGCATAGTAATCAGCATGGAAGGGAAGGAAAAAGCGAATAAACATTTCTTAAAAACTACCATGTGCCAGACAGCACACTAAGCATTTTCTATGTCTCTTTTTGATCCTCACAACCACCCTGGGAGGTAGGTGCTAATATCAGTTGAGAGAACTCAGGCTGACAGAGGTCATGTGCCTTGTACAAAGTCGCACAGGTAGTAAACTGTTTGAGGTCAAATTTGAACCAAGGTTTCCATGGCTCTAGGCCCTCTATCCCTGTGCCACCTATGTGCACACTATAGGCAGGTAATAAAGTGCTTCTTGCTTGAATAACAGTCAAAGCCTCCACATCATTCAGCAGAAAAAAAGTTGGCTAAAAGTGATTAGTCATCATCAGTCCTTTCAATTCTACCTCCACAAAATGTCTCATATTTTTCTCTTCTCTCTACTCACAAGACCACCACCCTGATTCAGTCCCACATGACCCATCAGCTAGACTATTACGATGGCCCCCTAAGTGTTCTTTCTGCTTCAAGTTTTTCCCCTCTCCAATCCATCCTTCAGACAACTGTCAAAATTATTTCCCCAAGGAACAGTCTTTACAATGTCACTTCCCTGCTCTGCAGAGTCCTGTCAGGCTCCCGGTTACCCTAAGAATAGGGGTTCATATTCTGGTTCTATAATTTTAGATTGCACCAAAAAACAACAACCACCACATCCTTATTTTCACTAACCTATAACTAAAATTTGGGCAGCTGGTGGTACCCCGTGCTGCACTTGGGATCAGGAAGACTTCTTCCTGAGTTTAAATCTGGCCTCAGACACTCACTAGCTTTGTGATCTTGGGCAAGTCATTTAATCCTGTTTGCCTCAGTTCCTCATCTACAAAATGATCTAGGGAAGGAAATGGTAAATCACTCTAACATCTCTGCCAAAACCAAACCAAAACAAAAAAAATTAAAAACTGATTGAGGTCACAAAGAGTTGGAAATAACTAAAGAAATGAAATTTAATATTTCCTTAATTTTACAACACTATCCTGAGAAGAGGTCTATAGGGTTCACCAGACTGCCGAAGGAGTCTATGAAAAACTCTACTCTAAAATTAAGTACAGACTACTCTGAACTCATCTAAAGCTCTTCACAAACTGGTTCCAACAAACCTTTACTGGTTGATTATACCTTACTTTATGCACTCTACTGCTAATCAACTCAGCCTTCTTGCTGTTCCTCACACAGGACTCTACAATTCTTGTCTCCATGTCTTTGTACAAACTATTTCCCATGCCTGAAATGCTCTCCTTCCTCACCTCTTCCTTTTAAAATCTTGTTTCCTTAAAAACTAAAGTCAAGTGACATCTTCCTGATCCTCCCAAATACTAATAATGCCTCCCCCAGTAATAGCAAGTTATTTGGTATTTATTTTGCATACGCTTATATGTAAGTATATGGTCTCTCCAAGGGTATACTAGTAACTATTTAATAAGCAGCTCTCCACAAAAAAGTAACTGCTTTTCAATTTAATTTATATGTCTTTCATCAGTTTATTACACATAGAACCAGACTTGTTATATTTTTCCCACTCATGACCCCTTTTTGCCCAAGAAATTTTTATGCAACCCGATGATGCGTGAGTGCAAAGTACACATGTCTGTTCAGAACCAAAGCTGCAGTGACCCGCACATATAGTGACCCTATATGGAGTTGTGATCCACAGTTTAAGAGGCCCAATATAGACAATCAACCAAAAAAATGCATCAAGCCCTGATTTGTAGTGTTTGCTGATTTCTAAAGTAAAAATACTCATACTGAAAACTTAACCATGCTTCTTTCACTAATTCTAGCACATCCCCAGGTCTCCTGAATACAAGTCAAGGCCCTCCAAAGCAAAAAACTTTCATTTTGGTCTTTTTATCTCCCCATGTGCCTAGCACAGTGTCAGAGACACAGTAAATCTTTGAGAAAAGTTTGGTGATTGATTTGAAGACATTTTATTGTGAAATGTTTTCAAGCATGTATAAAAAATGTAAGTAAACTTCGTATATTATATTCTGATGGTATTTTTCGGCATGTCAAAGTATCATCAATCTGGACCTCAAAAGAAATTTAGATTCCATTTAGTTTGACCTGCTCAATTTACAAATAAAGAAATTGAGATCCAGAAAGGTTAAAGTCACTTATCCAAGGGCATATATGCAATGGCATTTCATCTCATGTCCCTCCCATGAGTCCAAATTCAATGCTATTTCTATTACATTGAAATCTCCTTCCTCCAATCAAGAGTGTCAGTTCCTTGAGGAAAGGGACTATATCTTGTTTCATCTTTGTAATCCTATCGATCTAGTCCATCGTACATAGTTGGTTCTTTAAATGTTTTTGCTCAATTAGATTGAATTGAAGTTCCTTTTGAAGAACAAGTATTACTACAGAACATATCTTCAAAATAAGTCACACTATAATTCAACATAAACTGTAGTTAGATTTCACATGATTGATGCTAAGTACATTTTCACATTTATTTTTCTTTGTAACTATAAAAACAAGCTCAATTAAATATAGAGTTGATATAGTAAACAATATTATAAGAAAAAATTAAAGAGAAAAATTAAATTCTAAACACTTTTAGTGTGTTCTCTACTTTCTTATATCTTTTATTTTTTTTTAGTGAGGCAATTGGGGTTAAGTGACTTGCCCAGGGTCACACAGCTAGTAAGTGTTAAGTGTCTGAGGCCGGATTTGAACTCAGGTACTCCTGACTCCAGGGCCGGTGCTTTATCCACTGTACCACCTAGCTGCCCCCTCTTATATCCTTTTAAAATTAATTCTGGTTTTGAGACTCTATCATATGCGTGGCACTGTTAAGTACTGATGTATTCCATGTTCAAAATTACAACTCACTTAGAAGTCACAGTGAAAACTATAGCCCTTCCATATGTGAGTGAGATTTTCCCCAATCCTTAGAGGTAAGTGATTCAACTTCAAACAAATCAGTTCTTTGACTAAAAGAATGTGATTTAATGTGCTTTACCTATTTCTTTAGTAGCTGAAAATAATAGTAATGCAACAAATAGAAGTAGATTTTATGTAATATGTTCTTATGTATTATGAACTTGCCCCTTGACCATCATAACAAGTCCATCTGTAATATGATTAAATGGTCGATGAGGCACTAAGAATAGTATCTTTAAGCTAAATGAACCAATCAGCATTGGGGGTTGTTAGATTTTAGGAATTTGCCACAAATATTGTCCATTTGGCTGACTGACAGCTAAGATGGGGCACCCCTCAGCTCGTGTTCATGATTTTTTAGAGGATGACCATTTGTCAATGCTTATTTTCTGTACTGTTTGAAATAGTCTCAAAAGATACTATGGGAGGAGTTTTGTCTAAAATTAGTAGGGTATATAAACATTTAAGCCTTGCTGGGGTATAAAAACCACTGGATCCCTAGACTTGGGGTCTTTCAGGTCCTACCCCTGCCTGAGACCAGCTTTACTGTGAGATAAGCCCTCTCTCAATAAACCTATTTTGTATGGCTTGGAGACTTCACTGTTTCTTTTTCTTTGTCGTACTTAGAAATTTTTGCGATACATCTCTACAATATTTCATCCTACTGTAGACTTAGACCTAAATCTGAGTTGCCTCTGGGGCTGTAACTAAGAAATTCAAACTTTACATTCTTTATTGGTTTCATGATGGCACTTTGCCCTCACCTGCAGTGTAGAAGGGCTATCTTTGCACATACAAGAGAGATATGCTTCCCTTGCTTTATTTGCTTTGAATGTTACTCTCAAATTGAAAATTAGCAGACAAAAATGTGACAACAGTTCAACTCTCCTCAGTTTCCTTGATTATTTTATATTATAAAAATAATTTAGAACAAGATAGAAATGTGAAGTTTTAAAATTAATCCTATATTGCCTTGTGCAATTAGCCTCATATTGGTAAAATTTGAGTCTTTCTATACTCTGTTTGGATTTTTAAACTCACTTTCTAACTCAGCCTATCCTTTAAGGGGAATCTATAAAAAGTCACCTTTAACTTTAAACCATCACAACATATTTTTAAACCTACAGAATATATCAATACTTTAAAAACAGATACATGGTAACATCTTAATAAGAGGCCACAATTACAAAAATAATCTTTAAATATGCATCACAAAGAACGGATTGCTTTTAAATGCTAGCTATTATTAAGTTATAACCACACAGCAACAGATGACAGTGTTAGTACCATAAACTAATTTAATCAGGAATATCTCAGATAACCTATTAAATTATAAAAATCATCATATAGAAGTTCAGATAAATCAGTAGAAACCAAAACAATCTGCAAAAGCAGAATTCTCCCAGAGTGTTATTATGATTTAATGTTTATATGGGTATGGGCAATGAGCATCCTATAATAAATACTATCATATTTCTTTGAACATCAGTTTATTTAGTTAAAAATGTAAATAAAAAGAATCAATAATATCCAATCTAGATTTTAAGAAGACAGATCTTTTAGATTACACAAATGTACTCTTCAGCATGCTGAGGATACAAAGGATTAGTGAAACTTAATGCAATTAATTACAATATAATTTTCCAAAAAGAAATAATATCTCATAAAAATAATAGATACAACATGGCAAGCACAAACTTACCTAAATTAAGTACACCGATGCATGAAAGAATTATCACAGTTGAGATTATTATATTCCGCAGCAAATTGGAATATACTTTGTTGGGAGAAGCAATATCCCCTAAGCTCTCTAAAATAGAACTTTTTTCTTGGCCATAGTTAAAATGAATGGAAAAATGCTTCCTTTACTAAATCGAGGTTCAAATAGATATACGTTCCTTTTTATGACACCAAAGTCCTGCCTGATTTATTTTATAAAGTTCCTACTGTAGTACAATTTGTCTGAGAGCCTTTAATGGACATTATGGCATTTGTAACAGGTGAGTCTAAGAATGTACAGCCAATTCTATCTTTGACTTCTAAATTATTTACTCTATCTTTGAGCATGAGTGAATAAAATTGGTTGAATAAAACCTTTGGGTTATACCTTATTGATAATTTATTATCCTTTCAGACAACTGAAAAAATGTGGAAAAATATAATTCAAAGTATGTAATAAAAGCTTTGATGAGGAAGTCTCAACAATATTAATATTTATTTTCTGATAGCCTTATAGATACCCCGTTATAAAGGAAGGCCAATATATACCTTTTCTCCCTGTTCTTTTTATTTCCCAATGAAATCATTACATCACTGGCCATGGGGATTATAAAACTTTATTTAGAAGCATCTAACACCAGATGTCTGGTTAAAGTCTTTCTTAGTCTTTTGAATCTATATCAATGTAGTCTTCAATATCACAGAGAAATGGAATTTTAGATTGGAAGGAAGCTTAGAGATAATCTAGTCTAACCTCTCTGGTTTATAGGTGAGAGAATAGACTTAGACAGATAAAGGACTTTTAAAGCATCAGAGCAAAGGGAAGGGGAAATAATCTCCAAATGTTTTTTTTTTCCAGGTTCTGTGTTCTTTCCACAAAACCACACTTTTTATTTATTAATCACAATACCTTTATTTGGAAGCAGGTAGGAGGAGCAAAGGATAGAATTCTGAACCTGGAGTTAGGAATACCTGAATTTAAGACTTGAGTTCAGATTCTGTCTAGGCGTATAACTCTAGGCAATTCACTGAGTTCTATCTGCCTCATTTTCCTGATCTGCAAAATGGGGATAATAATAACATCTACTGCCCAGGGTTACTGGTGAGGACATAATGAGATTATTTTTATAAAGCACTTTGCACATCTTAAAGCACAATAGTAGTGTTTCCTGTTGTTTCTTTTGTAGGTAGCATAGAAATTTAAACAACTAAATTTTAACAAAACATAACTTTTCAAATATGTTACATGAGAATGTAGCTCAAAATGTATATTTCTAAAAGCATCATTGAGGAAGTTGAACAGATAAATAAGATATGCCCCTGCCAGTATAGAACTTGCAATCACTTTTATTTTAAGGAAATAAATTATCACCTAAACAGTGGAGTCAAGGTGGTGCAGTGTGAGGTCAGCTAATGCTAAAGCTCTCCCTAAACCTCTTCTACAAGAACCACAGAAAATGTCCCAAATTGACTTCTGAGTGGGAAAGACAAGACAAGACAAGATAAGATTGAGTCATTTTTTCAGCCCAGGGAAACTTAAGACAGAAAAAGAGGTCTGAGAACACTGGAGTGGGGGCTGGCCATGGGCACAGTGCAGCAGCAGAAGCACTGGATGGTAGAGGTAGTACTGCGCTTTGGTGATGACAGTAGCAGTGGTAGGGAGCAAGAAGAGCTCAGGAACAGTAAGGGGACTGAAACCTGAGCACAAAGAGACATCAAGTTACTCATACTAGCACTGGGTGCAGGATCTTGTGCCATTTGACAACTCTCTTGTCCTTTACCCAATTTTGGATCATAGTTCCAGAGTGGAGAGGAATAGACATGGTTGTGAGGGAGCAGAGGTCCCACCTGTGTAAGGACCAGAATACAGATTAGGAGGACAGTGAAAGGACCTCTTCCCATATCACACTGTGTTAGAAATACTGAAAGCTTACAGGCTGCCAGACCAAGCTGTGAAATTAGAATATAAAGGATAATGGCTCAAACCAGTCATCCCTGCCCTGACAGAGATGAGCAAAGTCCAATTCTAATATAAGGTTCAAAGTCAAGAAGTAGGCTGAATAAATGAGCAAACGACAATAATAACAGCAATAAGAAAACTAACCATAAAAACCTACTGTAGTGACAGGGAAGCTCAAGGTAGGGACACTCAAAAGATAATGACTTGAAAACATCTACAAGCAAAGCCTCAAAGAAAAATACACGTTGTATATAAACACAACAAAAATTACTTAGAATGACTAAAGAAACAGATTTTAAAAGAGTAAAATAATGATTTTGAATATCAAATATCTTTCCCTGACTCCTTTTTTGCCCTGGGGCACTAAGCAACCAGATATAACCCATACATGTGCAATTCTGTAAAACATTACCATATTAATAATTTTGTATGATATGTTTTCTAAAATTAGTGCTACTACTGTGCTTTACAAATTAATTGGGGAAGAATGCACATACACACACACAGAGCTAGGTACAGACATTCATCTTACTCAATAGAAAAGTAGGAGGAGAAGGGCCTAAGAGACAGCATTGAGGTGAATAAGAAGAGGGTTTGATTGAGGAAAGTATGGTTAGAAGTAAAATAGACTTGAGGAGAGAACAAAATAAAAAAGAGAGTATAAATATAAGAATAGAATGGAGGAAAATACATTGTAATAATCACTGTGAATGGGAATGATATGAACTCACTCATAAGATGTAAAAGAATACTGTAATGGATTAGAAAGACACACAAGACAGAAAAATACACATAGAATTAAAATGAGGAACGAGAGTAGAATCCATAATCCTTCAGCTGAATTTAAAAAGGAGAATAAATTCCATTTATTTATTAAAAGATAAAGATTATATTTAGTCATAGTTTAAATTCCAAACAGGACAAAGCTATTCCTTGGTTTCTATTACCTACAGTTTCTTCTGGAGGCAAATGTGAACAAATTTTGATAGCAACAGTGCTGAGAATAAACCCAGGAAGTTATTCTCTTCTTCTTAAATTCTTTAATTTGTATATATTATATACTTATTTTTATCCAGATTATATTTATATAATTAGCATCATAAGGTCACAAATTTAGAGCTGGAGGAGGGCGTTGGAAGTAATTTATTCCAATCTCATTTTTTTCAACAAATGAGGAAAATTAGGTCCAGAGAGGTTAGTTGACTGAAATTTGTATAAATGTTGTATACTAACCCCAGTAAAATATAAGCCCATTGATGAGAAGGACAATTGAAGGGTATTTTTTGTCTTTGCATCCCTAGTGCCTAGCATAATAATTAGCATATAGTAGATATTTAATAACTATTTTAATAGAATTGACTCTACTTTCTCACAGGAATTAATATAGCTTTATTATAGGAATGTTATCCCATTATTTCCTTTAGAAAGCTTCTTTATCTAATCACTATGAAAATTGGGGAAAGTTTCTTATTTCAGCCTTCTAATTAATTCAATTATATCCAGTTCTCTTGGTTAACTATGTGCAAGGTATAGAATATAAAAAGACAAAAAACAACAAACAAAAAAACCTATCTCTACCTTCAAAGAACATATAATAATGGTCTTGCTTGTTCTTTGTTCTCAGAGGATCATGACATGGGGAGGTGATGTCATGACGTGCAGTGAATTGGATTTTAGTGTGTGAGGACTGTTACAAGGTCACCTACTTCACTCTCCCTACCAGAGCCATTTGGGTGCACAGATAAGATAGATAGATAGAGAGAGAGAGAGAGAGAGATATAGATATATGGTCACACTGCTAGTAAGTGTTTTAGTTGAGATTTGAATTCAGGTCCTCCCAACTTCTGTGTCAGTGCTCTATCCACTGTGCCACTTAACTACCCTACATATAATAATAGCCAGCAGCTTGGTGGTACAGTAGATAGAGAGTGAGTCTTAAGTCAGGAAGACAAGTTCAAATATGATCTTAGACACTTACTAGCTTTGTGACTATGGGGAAGCCACTTAATCCTGTTTGCCTCAGTTTCCTCATATGTAAAATGAACTGGGGAAGGAAGTGACAGACCACTACAGTATCTTTGCAAGGAGAACTCCACAACTGAAATGGCTGAACAACAAAGCACTCATATGGTACTTTAAGTTTTGCAAAGGGCTTCACAAATATTATTTTTTTTATCTGATCCTCAACACAGCCTTTTGAAGGAGGTGCTATTACTATCCCTTTTTCACAAGTCAGAACACTGAAGCAAACAGAGGTTAAGTCACTTGCCCAGATTCACACAGTTAGCTTCTGAGGCCAGATTTGAACTACGGTCTTCCTGACTCCAAGTCTAGCATTCTATCCACTGTGCTACCTAACTATCTATTGGATGGATACAACATATACACAAATAAATAAATGTGAAGCTTGTGCCAAATAAAACAAAAAAATTTCAAGTGGGGAAGAAAACTAGTAGGAGGGATAAAGAAAAGCTATGGAAAGTAGGTGGTGCCTGAGTGGAAAGAAAGACTTAAAAGAAGCCAGAGATTCAAAGAGGTAGATATGAGGAAAGAAAGCATTCCAGACATAGGGGACCATTTTACAAAAACATGGAGATTAGAGATGACATGTCATCTGTGAGGAACACGGAAAAGAGCCTGGAAAGCTTGGTGGAAATGAGGTTTAAAATGATCACTGCAATCAGTTGACAATCTTGTGCTTCCTCTTAGCTTCCTCCTCTCCAAGGTAAACAACCTTATTTGGTATTTCTTGTCATCTTCACTAGTATCGCTCTGTATTAACTGAGTCTCTATTATGTACAGAGAACTAATATGAGAGGTATCATACAAATTTTTATTAAAATGTCAAGAGATATATCTACCAGGAGTTTACAATCTCATTACAGGAAAAGGGAACTAGCCTAACATAATCAGCACATATATAATCAAGGATTGATTCTATCTTAATTTCCATAGTTCATTTTTCCCCTTTTTTCCTGGAGTTCTTGATGATTTTATATCTATTATCTTATTTGGTCTCAGTATATCTTTACTAAGTATTATGGGGTAGGTATAATTTTCATTTTTCAGATGCATAAACAAAGGCATGAAAAATTATTTATTCAAAGGTACCCCAGCAGTTGAAATACCTACTTGAATATGCTGTCCAAACCTTGTTATTTAAGCATGAAAAAGAAGTGCTTGTGTAAAATGACAATTATAAGCACTTATTAGCTAACTAAATTTAGGCCCCAACATAGAGGAGAGAACAGTTATTTGGCATTATGGTAAAGCAAGGCTTTTTCCTCAGAGTTTTTGGCAGAGCTGTTAGTACGATAGAGTGACTAAAGTCTTGTCCCATGGTGCTGGAATTCAGAGGAGATCTGACAGCGTTTTCAATCTTTCAGCAGTATAGAAATTCCCAAAACACCTAGTTTGGAAGAAAATTACCTAAAATAGAAAGGTGATAATGTTTCCTCCTCCCACTGACAGCTGTACTCTTGGTGAGCTTCTAACAGTCTTGCCCCTGCTCAGTATTCTCCCACCCGTTTTGGCCTCTTATATCTTGAAGAATTTACCTCCCTTCCCTACCAACTGAATTGAGGGCACATTTCACACCATTTGCCAAGGAAACAAAAACCTCTGGTGATGGTTCTGATTTTTGGTGGCAAAAAGCTACTCAATGATCCAGGGGTGAATTTGTAAATGTTCATTGTGAATTTTTAAAACCAATATCTAAGCAAGCTTGCTACATCAGTGCTATAATAATAGCACTGATTGATGTATTTGACAAAGAAAGTTTCTGGTTTGTCATAAACAACAGCTTACTTAGGAATAAGACCAATGCCAGACTTTATTTCAGCAATTTAGAAGCAATTATGAGCATCTGGGTGGCATAGTGCATAGAATGCTGGAACTGGAGTCAGAAAGATTCATCTTCCTGAATTCAAATCACACACACTAGGTGTGTGACTCTTAGCAAGTCACTTAACCCTATTTGTCTCAATTTCCTCATCTATAAAAATGAGCTGGAGTAGGAAATAGCAAAAGTCTACTGTCTTTGCCAAGAAAACCCCAAATAAGTTCACAAAGAATAAGATATGAGCAAACAACAACAAAAGAATTATAGATGTAACCTCTGAGTAGTCAGTCAGTTAAGTCAAATCAAGTCAGTTAGCTTTTATTGAGTACCTGCTTTATGTTGGGCATTTTGGTAAGTATTGGAGTGAGTCATTGGATGACTAAAAGGGTTGTTTTGTTGCTTGGACTTTGCCTTTCTCCAAATAGAACTCAAGAAGAGAAAGGAATAGGAAGTAATTTGTTACAATGTAAAAGATAATGGTCTGAAATCCTTACTCAATCACTTCATCCCCTAATGGGCTCAGGTAAATAATTAGACATCTTTGTATCCCTGTTTTCTCACCTGTAATATGAGAGGGTCAGGATAGATGGCCTCTGAGGCTCCTCCCAACTAAAACTAAGATTCTATGAAAGACATCTCAAATGACATTGAAGGATCACACTTTTAAATAATCCTATTAACTATTTAACTATCCTATTATTCATAACTGAAGTGCATGATGTAAATGTTATATTTATAAGGTTATTTTATTGAGACAATATATGAGAACAACATGAAAAAATAATTCATTGAGTACTAGAATATTAATATAATGCATACCTAACTAAATGATAGTTTAAATTTTGAGAGAGGATTATAAAACATTAATTCAGTTCAATAAATTCAATTCAATAAACATTTATTAAGCACCAACTATGTTCCAGGCACATCAGAATAAAGTTCTGGTTCTGATTTCTCTCTGTATTGTTTCATGTGTCTTCCAATTTTCTTTGGATTCCCCATATTTGTCATTTCTTAAGATAGTATTATTCTATTAAATGCATACACTATATTTGTTCCTCCTTTTATTAATATATGGCCAGGGACATGATATTTTCGATTCTTTGTGTAACAAAAGTACTGCTTTAATACATGTTCTATGCAATTTTTTTCTCAAAAATTAAAAAACATAACATGTTACTAAACTCTGATGAGACAAATTAAAATCTAAATCATGGAATATCAGAGTAAAGAAAAAACTAGCACCGACATTATTGATAAATATTGATATAAAAATAAAAGTCCTGGTGAAAAGACTACATCACTATAGTCAGAAAATTTTTCACTATGATCTAGTCTAATTTTCATAGAGATACAAGAAAAATTCAATAGTAAGTAAATAATTGGCCTAAGTAATCATAGTAAAAATTTCAAAACTACATGATTATATAAATATAAATAAGTAAAACATTTTCCAAAATTTTTAACTCACAATTTTAAAAACCGACAAAGTATAGGACCTTTTAAAAATAAACAATGGAATAAATTATGTACATAATATAGGGAAGAAAGCAAACATTTTAAATGATTTTCCATATGTCCAAAGACCACAATTAATAGAGAAAAGACTCACCAATAAAAACTATGATTTTAGAAATAAGTCTAGCAGAAATTTGATTTTTACTAACACCTCACACTACATAACATTTTAAATTCCAAATATATATGATCTAGATATAAAAGGTCACATCATGAACAAATTAATAGAGTAAAGAAAAATTACCTTCCAGATTTATGTATTTGGGAAGAGTTCATGATAAAAAACAATTTAGAACTATATTTTTAAATGCTCGAAATCATTAATATTTAGAGAAATGCTAATCAAAGTAACTCTGAGATTTTTCTTTCAAACCCTAAGACTAACAAAGATTAACAGAGAGGAAAATGATGGTTGTTGGAAGAACTGTAGGAAAACAAATACACTGATGCTTTGTTATCAAACAATTTGGAGCTATGCTCAAAAAGTTATAAAATTATGTATACTTTTTGACTCAGCTGTGTCACTGCTAACTAGGCTTATACCCCCAAAAAGGTCGAACCAAGAGGAAAAGGATCTATTTGTACACACATATTTGTAAGAGCTCTCTTTTAATAATAGCAAAAAAATGGGAAAATAAGGGAATGTCATCTACTTAGAAATGGCTAAACAAGTTTGAATATTTGAAATATGAATGCAATGGAATATTATTGTGCCATAAGAAATGACAAAATGGACAGAAGCAACTGGGAAGACCTGTTTGAACTATTGTAGAGCAAAGTAAGCAGAACAAAAGAAAACAATTTATACATTGAAAATATTAAAGAAAAAATTACTTTGAAAGACTTCAGGACTCTGATGAATGATATGGTCAACCAAAAGCACAGAAAATTGAATTTCATATACACTCATACACATGAGTGTTCTCATATACACTCAAACATTTAGAGTATAACCTTTTGAAATACCAAAGAAATTGGAAACAAAGTAGGTACCATCAGCTAGGGAATATTGAAATAAGATGTTATACAGTAATGTAATGGGATGTTATTTTACTGTTAAAATGGATTTATTTAATTAATATTGAGACACACTGGAAGATTTATGTGAACTGATACAAAGTGAATTAATCAGAACAAGAAAAAATGTACAACACATAAATGATGTAAATGTAAAGAACAGCACAACAAGCAGAATTAATTGCTGTAAAATTATAATGACCCTATTTTGCTGCAAAGATAAGTCAAGTAAATTCATCTCCCTCCCATCTCTGCTCAGATAGGATACAAGGGATGTGAAATACTACATGTAACATCAAATTTTGATGTGTTAGTAGTAGTTTAAAAATATGTTTTATTCTTCATTAAAGGATGTCTCTCTGGAGAGGAGTAAGGAGATTAATATTGGAAAATGTCATTATGAAAATACAAAAGGCGTGTATTTTAAAAAAGCAATGTTATCTATATTTGGGGATAGAGATCCTTTTTATCTTTGACTTTCTCAAGGATATGTGCAGCAGAAGGATATTTTGAGCCAAAAATATGAATATTTGAGCAGGTAGGTGGCACAGTGGATAAAGCACTGGCACTGCATTGAAGAGAACCTAATTTCAAATCTGGCCACAGACAATTTACACTTACTAGCTGTGTGTCCCTGAGCAAGTCACTTAATCCTCAATGTCCTGAAAAACACACATGCATGCACACACACACATACACAATATGAATATTTACTTTTCCTGAAAAATTCCTTAAGACTTTTTAGAATCATTGAATAAATTCATAGCTCTTTCACGGAGTTTAATTTCCTATTGTAACTTTTTTAAAAATTACTGTAATAAACTTAAGGGACTTTTATAATGTGATTTTTTGAATAGTATATTCATTGCACATAGGTATATGCATGGAAAGTAATGTGAAATATTGGAAGAAGACCATCCTCAGAGTCAGAAAACCTGGCTTCAAGCCTACCTCTGACACATAAGAGTTGTGGAACCATAGCAAGACACTTCACCTCTCAGTGGACCTGTAACTCTTTAAGATCATTGCTATAGGTGAGTTTCAGATCTTTATTAGTGAAGAAAGTTGTTACAACAGTAGTTTGTGTCACTGACAAAATCAGATTCAGATCATCTCCTTTGATGTATGTGTGTATATCTAATAGGTAAATAGCTCAATATAATGTTATTTAACATAAAATACACAGCATGTCCTAAAAGTTGCAGTCCATTTTTAGGCTTTAACAAGTGAAAACATCATTAAGACTTTTGGGATACCCTCGATATTATACAAAAATGTTATCAGGACACGGGATAGTTCTCAATAATGAAAATTCTTGGCAAGGAAATGCCTTTTATGACAGATCTGTAATTTATAATCTTAGGGATTTTTCTGGTACAGTGAGATGTTAAGTCACTTTCCCAGAGTCACACAGTCTATAAGTGTCAGAGATGAGATTTGAATCCATATCATCCTGACTTGGAGGCCAGGCCTCTATTCATTATTCTATGGCCATTATTCTATTGATGAATTTGATAAATATGCGAGATACATTCAAAGTTAACCAAAAGTAAAGGATGTGTGACTTGTAAATGAAATAGAATAGACAAAAAATATAAATGTAATACTGGCTAGTAATGGAAAAGCTTATAATATCAACTTATAATGATCAATTTATAATTAGGTATGCTATGAATTAGAAATTAAGAGGTCATGTATTTAATAATCTTGCCAGGGTCTGATTTTGTTTTTGGTCTACCTTAAAGTCAAATAATTCTTTCTATTTGCCTTGGAAAGTTGCCAACAAAGTTTCTTTCTTTTTTTTTTTTTTAAGCGAGGCAATTGGGGTTAAGTGAGTTGCCCAGAGTCACACAGCTAGTAAGTGTTAAGTGTCTGAGGCAGGATTTGAACTCAGGTCCTCCTGAATCCAGGGCCGGTGCTCTATCCACTGCACCCCCTAGCTGCCCCAACAAAGTTTCTTTTAACTCTGAACAAAGAAATATTTCTTCACTGAAAAACTTCTATTATCCCTTCCTTTTGGAACTTCATATTCTCCCAAAGTCACAATGTTCATTTGTGAGATGGGTATTGAAATAATGAAAATGAAAAAATCCATGCTTTTTATTGAATTGTATTACATTTTTGAAATGTAATATATTTTTAAATAATAGTAATAACTATTATCCTCTATCATGCCCCCCAAGAACCTCTTCATTCTGGAATATCACTTCAGTTCTAGAACCCATACCTCATACCTGAGAAATACCTTTTGGGGCCCTTCCTGCTGATTAGAAGGTGGAGGGCTACTCCCATGACTTCCATTTAAGGAAGGCAACCAGGTCAGCCATCTCTTCATCCCAAGCTTACTGTACTTCTCTGGATTTCTCCATCACAACCTAGCCATTTACTTTTATCCCCTTCCCCCAGCCACTTTCAGCTTTCTTCTACTGTATTGAAAGCTTCTTGGGGGGAAGAGACTATCTTCCTTTTTGCTGTGTTTGTGTTCCCACCTCTTAGTACACTGCCAGCACATAGTAAGTGCTTAATAAATGCTTGTTGAGTAGTAGTAATATCTCTCACTTATATAGTACTTTAAGTCTTACAAAGTGCTTTCCATACATATCACAATATGCCAATGAGGGTAGGTGCTATTATCCTCATTTAAGATCAAGAAAATGAGGTTGAAACAAGTTCTATACTTACCTATTCATGTAGCTAGTAAGTATTTGAAATGAGATTGGAACTCTGGTATCCTGACATCAGAAACAGCATTTAACCTGCTACTCCTTCATATCACCTCTGCCAGGGTTACCCTAGTGGAATACAAGTTCTGTCAATTCTACCAAGCTAGAAAGACTTCCATGTATAGATTTGGCCATGGACTGGGTGCTGGTCACTGGAAGACAAGACTAGCTTAATTTGGAGATTCTCATTCCAAACAGTTGGTCATCAAGTGATACATTCTTGGGGACATAGCAATTCATGAAGATTGTCTCCTCAGGCATTGGACAGGTTATAATCTGTGCTGGTAGGAAAATTATTCACGAACACTGAATTCACAGAACTTAAAAATATTGAAGTTTGCCCTCCAGACAGTAAATTTCATAGTTTAGTTTCTGCTAAATGCTAAAGAGCCTTAGCAAAATAAAGCCTGAATTAGCAATGAACATTTTTTTAAATTAACATCAAATAGTTAGAGATAACTGTTCACTTTTTTTCTTTATTGTTGATAATGGCCTACTGAAACTATACATAAGGGATGCGTCTCTACTTAGATTTTTGTGCACCTTTTGTCAGCCAAAATTATGATTAACACTTTCCTGCCAGAAAGACAAAGAAAAGGTTCAACCCCCACAAGTTACTGCATCTGTTTGCTATAAAATGTATTGCATTATGCATAAAACTTATAGGGAAAAAACATGTATCTAACCAATAATGAAGTAATAGAATGCTGAGGAGGAGGAGAGTTTTCAAATAAGAAAGGGATAGAAAGGATAAAGAGCTATCAAAAGGACAACTTCGATTACGTAAAATTGAAAAGATTTTGCACAAATAAATTCAGTTAGAATTATAAGGGAAACAGCTAACTAGAAAAATCTTTGGCAGTACATTTTTCTGATAATGATCTGATAGATAAGGTATATAAATAATGGATTTTCCTTTATAATTTTATTTCTTCTGTCAATTCTGATAATTTATATTTTTGTAGATATTCATTTCAATTAGGATGTCAAAATTATTGGCATATAATTGGGTAAAATGGTTCCTAATAATTGTCTTAATTTCCTCTTCATTGGTGGTGAGTTCACCCCTTTCATTTTTGATACTAGTAATTTGGTATTCTTCTTTTCCTTTTTTGTGATCAAATTAACCATTAATTATCTATTTATTGGTTTATTCATAAAACCAGCTTCTAGTTTTGTTTAGTAATTCAATGGTTTTCTTACTTTCAATTTTATTAATTCTCCTTTGATTTTCCAGATTTCCAATTGATGTTTAGTTGGAGATTATTAAATTGTTTATTTTCTAGGTTTTTTTTTAGTTGCACGTCCAAATCATTAATCTGCTTTTCATTATTTTATTGATGTAAACAGTTAAGGATATACATTTTCTCCTAAGTACAGCTTTGGCTGCATCCAATAAATTTTGAAATGCTGTCTCATCATTGTCATTTTCTTTAATGAAATTGTCGATTGTTTCTATGATTTATTCCTTGGCCCACTTGTTTTTTTAGGATCAGATTATTTAATTTGCAATTGATTTAAATCTCATTCAATTGTCCATTATTGAATGTAATTTTTATTGCACTATGGTCTGAAAAGAATGTATTTACTATTTCTGCTTTCCCGTATCTGATTGTAAGGTTTTTATGTCCTAATACACAGTCAATTTTTGGGTAGGTCTCATGTACTGCTGAGAGGAAGTATATTCCTTTATATTCCCATTCAATTTTCTCCAGAGATCTATCATATCTAACTTTTCAAGAATTTTATTCATTTCCTTAACTTCTTTCTTGTTTCTTTTTTGGTTAGATTTATCTAGGCTCTGAAAGAGGGAGGTTAAGGTCCCCAACTAGGATAGTTTTATTATCTATTTCCTCCTGTAACTCATTCAACTTCTTCAAAAATTTAGAGGTTAGACCATTTGTTGCATATATGTTAAGTATTGATATTACTTCATTTTCTATGGTAACTTTCAGCAAGATATAATTTCCTTCTTTATTCCCTTTTAACTAGATCTATTTTTTCTTTTGCTTTGTCTGAAATCATGATTGTCACCCCTGCTTTCTTTGCTTCAGCTGAAGCAATAATAAATTGTACTCCAGCCCCTTATGTGTACCCTGTATGTATCTCTCTGCTTCAAATGTGTTTCTTGTAAACAACATATTGTAGGATTTTGGTTTTTAATCCATTCTTCTATCCAGTTCCATTTAATGGGTGAATTCATGCCATTCACATTGATAATTATGATGACTAACTGCTAATTTTTATCCATGCTATTTTTTAACCTTTTTATCCCCCCCATCTCTTATGCCTCAACCCTTTCCCCTCCTCACAAGTGTTTTCCTTATTATCACTTCCTTCCCCAATATCCCCTCCTTGTATCAGTCCCCTCTTCTCCTTCTATTGTCCCCTTCCCTTTTAAAACCTCCTTGTAGGGTAAGATAGATTTCTATATTCAACTGAGTGTGTTGTTATTCCCTCTTTGAGCCAATTTGAATGAAAGGTTTAATCTTTGCCTATCCCCCTCCCCATCTTCCCCTCTATTATTATTATAGTTTGTTCATGCCTTGTGTGGGGGGGGGCACAATTCATCCCATTCAATTTCCCCCTCCTTCTTCTTCATGCAATTTCTTTCTTCCCTCTTCATTTGTTTTTTGGGGTGTCATCCCATCAATGTCACCTTATAACTACACCATCTGTCTACATATACTCCTATTTGTTGTTATAATAAAGTTATTAAAACTTCCAATATTATTATCCCTTCAATATCACCTTATGACCACATCCTCTCTCTACATATACTTCTTCCAATTGCTCTTATAATAAAAGTTGTTAAGACATACAAATATTATCTCATCATATAGAAATATCAACAGTTTAATGTTATTGAATTTCTTACAGGTTTTTTTTGTTTCTTTTTTTACCTTTTTATGTTTCTCTTGAGTCTTGTATTTGGAGGTCAAATTTTTTATTCAACTCTGGGATTTTAATCTGAAATGTTTTGAAAGTCCTCTATTTCATTAATGTTTGATTTTTTGCCCTGAAAGAATATATTCAATTTTGCTGGCTAGGTGATTTCTTTGTTGTAAGCCTAATTCCTTTTTGCCTTTCAGTATATTAGATTCCAAGCCCTGTTATTCTTTAATGTGGAAGCTTCAAATCCTGTGTAATTCTGAGTGTATCTCACTGTATTTGAACTGTTTCTTTTGGCTTGCTTGAAATACTTTTTCCTGATCTGTGAGCTTTGAAAATTTGGCTATGATGTTCCAGGGAGTTTTCATTTGGGGATCTCTTTCAGGTGGTGATCAGTGGATTCTTTCCATTTTATTTTTGCCCTCTGGTTCTAATATATCAAGGCAGTTTTCTTTGATAATTTCTGAAAGATATTGTCCAGGATTTTTTTTTGTCATGGCTTTCAGGGAGTCCAATAATTCTTATATTGTTTCTCATGGATCTATCTTCTAGGTTAGTTGTTTTTCCAATGAGAAATTTCACATTTTCTTCTATGTTTTTTACTTTTAAAGTTTTGTTGTATTGTACCTTGGTGTTGCATAGAATCATTAGTTTTCCATTTGTCTAATTCCTTTTCTATTTGGCGAAATCTGGTTTTTAGGGAATTATTTTCCTTAGTAAATTTTTGTATTTTGTTTTTATGGTTCTCTTGTATCACTTTTATTTTTCCTCAAGTTTTCTTCTACTTCTCTAATTTGCTTTTTAAGCCCTTCCAGGAATTCTTTTTGGGCCTGAGACCAAGTTACATTTCTTTGAAGCTTCACCTCTAGCCATTTTGTTACTATTGTCCTCCTCTATGTTTATTCCTTGATTTCCTATCACTATAGTAAGTGTCAATAGTCGAGCTTTTTTTTTCATTTTGTACCTTGATGTTTTTATGAGAAAGTTGGGCTCTAGTCCAACTGTCTGAAGTATTTGTGATGAAACTCTGGGTCTTCCTGGTGGCTTTACTGGGCTTCAGGGCTTAGCTGCTTGCTTCTTTCTAGCGTAAGCTTCCTTCTAATTAGTATAGAGAGGCAGTTAGTCCTCCCTATTGGCCTGCCTTGTGTGTGGGATGGCCTTCTCCAGGAGTGGTGTCCTGGTGCTGGATTGCTAAAGTTTCTGGTAGCTGGCCCTGGATGAATGATATTATTTGTTGGTCTGCCCAGGGATGATGCCCTGCTACTATGTTGCTCTGTTAGCAGGGCCTCTATGTTAGCAGGCCCTGGAGGAGTAATTTTGTTTCCAATCTGCCCAAGGTCAGGGGTCCTGCTCCTGGGTTGCTATGGTAACCAGGTCCCTCTTGCTAGCAGGCCCTGGAAGGGTAAATTTGTTGTATCTGTTGAGGGTTTGGAGCCCCTGATGCTGGTTTGGCCTGAAAAGAGTCTCTCTGCTGGGAGACTCAGTCATAGGGGCAGGAACTTGATGTTGACCAGTCTTGGGTGGGGCTACACTATTGGTCAGCAGTGGGGTCAAAGCCTCCCTGGTGATCCCTGCTAGTCTGCTAGCTGTGGGGTGCCTGGTGAGGGTCCCTGCTATCCTTGCCCAGACTGCTAACCTACCCAGAGAGCTGTTGGTTCACATGTGGGCTGAGCCTTGCTGTTGATTTGCCCCAGGCTCAGAGCCCTGCTTCAGGCCCCCTGTTATGAGCTCAGGAAGCTGCTGCTGCTATTGCTCCTGGACATCACCTCCCCCCCCACCAAAGTAAGACATACCTTTCCTGCCAGGCTGGAAGACTGCTTCCCTGGTCCTGGAATGATTCAAAGGCAGTTTTATATTGGTTTGGAGGGGAAATTTTATATAGCCCCAGAGGGCTGCTTCTTCACTGGGCCACCTTGGCACAGCTTTTAATTTATTTCAATAATTTTATTCTATCTTTTAATTTTACCATTGCATAGATTTCCCCTTGTATCCTTTCCTCTCTCCAACCAGAAAGCTATCTTTTTAACAAATAATGAAAAAGAAAAGGAGAAAAAAAACTGATAAACAGAAAAAAAATGACATACTATGTCATATTCTACACATGGAGTCCAACTGTTGCAGAGGAGCTCATCTTTCTTCTTATGGAAAAGTTCATTCTTTATAATTTTACATTAATTTCAATTATTTTGAGATTGTATTTTTCATTTACATTTTTGTAGACATTATACAAACACAAACAAATACACACACACTAGATATGTGTGTGCAGCTAGGTAGATAGATAGCTGGCTTTACATAATTTCATATGTTTTTTCCACATTTCCTTGTATTTATGATGCTTGTGGTTTCTTATAGTACAATAATATTCCATATTCATGCAGCAGATTTGTTAAATTATTGCCCCAACTAGTGGGTATCTACTTTGCTTCCAGTTAGTTCTTTGCTACTACAAAAAATACTGCTGTCAATATTATAGTGTATATGTAAACTTTCTTTTGTCAATGGTCTCCTTGGAGTATATGAAAAACAGTGGAATCTCTGAGTCAAAATATATTGATATTTTAGTCACTTTATTTGTATAATTCCAAATTGCTTTCTAAAATGGTGGTACCAAAATAATACAAATATATAAGAATAATATGTTAGGCAGAAAAAGGGCAGAAATAGGCAGTTCTCAAAAGAAGAAAGGCAAATTATCAATAATGACCTAAAATGCTAAAAATCACTAATAATAAGAAAAATGCAAATGAAAAGAACCCTCAGTTTCTACCTCAAACTCCCTATATTGGAAGAGATGACAGACAAAATGCTAATGGAAGGGAGAGGATTTTGGCAGAACTAGCACAATAATACACCATTGGTTGTTCAACCATTCTGGAAAGGAATTTGGAGATATATTCAGCAAGTTATTAAATTGTATATACCTGTTGACCCAGCAATACCACTGGATAAAACCCAGTGTTCAAAGGAAAAAGGAAAGGACCTATATGTACAAAAATATTTATGGAATTCTTTTTATTGCAGCAAATAAAGAAACAAAATGCATGCCCATTCACTGGGAAACTTCTAAACAAATTATGGTATATGAATGTAATGCAACATTATTTTGCTATAAGAAATGACAAGGGGCAGCTAGAAAGCACAGTGGATAGAGCACTGGCCCTGGAGTCAGGAGTACCTGAGTTCAAATCCAGTCTCAGACACTTAATACTTAACTAACTGTGTGACCCTAGGCAAGTCACTTAAACCCAATTGCCTCACTAAAAAAGAAAAGAAAAGAAAAGAAATGACAAAAGGCAAAAATTGAGAAAAACGTGAGAGGCTTTGTATGAATTAATGCAGAGTGAATAGAGCAGAATTAGGTGAACAACTTAAATATATTATATATTAACAGCAATGAAATAAAGGAAAATAAAACTGAAAGACTTGCAGCATAGGTATATTCTGGTCCACTCTCTCTGAGCCAAGTTTGTTATATAAAGACCTGAGAATTCTCGAACACTTTACGAGGTTTGGGGTGTTTCTTTTCTTTACTGCAATCAGCTTGAGCCTCAACTAGCTATGTTCTATCCACTGTTAAGGACCAGTGACTAGTACCTCAGTTTCATTTAACTATTTATCATCAATGACTTTTAAGGGGAGATAGTTATTTCCAGTAGCTAGAAGGAATATATAAGCATTCCTCCCCAATACCTTGAGGGAATATGTTCTCCTATACCATCTTGAATTGGGAAGGTATGTTCAATTTAGGCTACGTTCTTCCAGAGCCTTGGCCTCCATCAAGTTCATGTCCAGATGTTATATGATTACCAATGAACCTAGGTAGAATTGGTCATTTTACTATATTAGCTCTGCCTATCCATGAGCAATTGATATCTTTCCAATTATTTAGATCTGATTTGATTTGTGTGAAAAGTGTTTGGTAATTGTGTTAATAGAATTCCTGGGTTTGTCCTAGCAAGTAGACTCCCGAGTATTTTATATTGCCTACCTTTACTTTAAATGGAATTTCTCTTTCTATCTCTTGCTACAGGACTTTATTGGTCATGTATAGATACATTGATGATTTATGTGGATTTATTTAATATCTGCTATTTTGCTAAAGTTGTTAATTGTTTCAAGTAATTTTTGAGTTGATTTCTAGGATTCTTTAAGTATACCATCATATCATCTGCAAAGAGTGATAGTTTTGTTTCCTCCTTGCTCTTCTAATTCCTTTAATTCCTTTTTCTTCTCTGATTGCTAAAGCTAACATTTCTAGTACAATATTAAATATAGGGGTGATAATGGACATCCCTGTTTCACCCCGATCTTATTGGGAAGGCCTCTAATTTATCTCCATGTGCATATAATGCTTGCTAATGTTGTTAGGTAGATACTGTTTATTATTTTAAGGAAAGCTCCACCTATTCCTAAACTCTCTAGTGTTTTTATTAGGGAATGGGTGCCTGTATTTTGTCAAAAGCTTTCTCTGCATCTATTGAGATAATCATATGATTTTGGTTAGTTTTCTTATTGATGTGGTTGATTATGTTAATAGTTTCCCTAATGTTGAACCAGCCCTGCATTCCTGGTATAAATCCCACCTGGTCATAGTGTATTATCTTGGTGATAACTTGCTGTATTCTCCTTGCTAATATCTTATTTAAGATTTTACCATCAATATTCATTGGGGAAATTGGTCTATAAATTTCTTTCTCTGTTTTTGCTTTGCCTGGTTTTGGTATTACCACCAAAAGGCGGAGAAATAACTAAAGAAGGCAGTTTGGAAGAGAGGAAACTTTGGACCTAGAGGTCCCTCATTATTTTCTAAACCCTAATATTATGGTGAGCCACCCAATTAACTCTCCCATAATAAATTTGGCCCTTACACATGTTAAGATCAAATTTTCTATTGAGTTCTGGTCTTTTCATCAGGAAACCTTGAAAGTCCCCTATTTCATTGAATGTCTATTTTTTCTCCTGAAAAAGAATGATCAGTTTTGTTGGGTCATAGATTCTTGGCTGCAATCCATGCTCCTTTGCCCTTCCGGAATTCATATCCAAGCCTTGCGATCCTTTAATGTTGAAGATGCCAGGTCCTGAAGCAATACTGACTGTGGTTCCATGATATTTAAATTGCTTCTTTCTGGCCACTTGAGTATTTTCTCCTTCACCTGATAATTCTGGAATTTGGCTACAATATCCTTGGAGTTTTCCTTTTGGGGTCTCTTTCAGGAGGTGATTGGTGGATTCTTTTTATGAGACGTTATCCTCTGATTCTATAATAACAGGGCAGTGCTCCCTGATAATTTCTTGGAAATGATGTCCTAGACTCTTTTCTGATCATGGCTTTCAAGCAGTCTAATAATTCTCAATTGTCTCTCCTGGATCTGTTTTCTAGATCAGTTGTCTTTCCAATGAAGTATTTCACATTTCTTCTATTTTTTCAGTCTTTTGATTCTGCTTGACTGATTCCTGGTGGTCTCATGGAGCCATTAGTTTCCAACTGCGCAATTCAAATTTATTAGGCATTGTTTTCTTCAGTCAGATTATGCACTTCCTTTGCCATTTGGCCAAATGCATTTTTTAAGGAACTGTTTTCTTCAGTCAATATTTGTGCTTCCTTTTCCAAGCTGCTGATTCTTTTTTTCATAATTTTCTTGTGTTGCTTTCATTTCTCTCCCCATTTTTTCTTCTACCTCTCTCAATTGATTTTCAAAATCCTTTTTGAGCTCTTCCAAGAAGGCTTTTTGGTCTTGAGACAATCATCTTCCCCTCTTGAGGCTTCACAATGTAGGGATTCTCAGCATATGGCCTCATCTGAGTTTGTGTTTTAGATCTTCCCTGTCAACATAGAAGCTCTTAATGGTAAGAGCTCTTTTTTGTTTCTTACTCATATTGCATCTTATTTTCTTTTCAGTTGAGGTCTGCTCCTAGGGCACCAGGGTCACTGTTTCAAACTTCTTGTGCTGGGAGATAGGGGCTATGTCACTGGCTTTCTACTCTGAGGCCTCTTTGGCTTGTCCTGTGGGTGGCCTTCAAGCTGGCAGCCTGCCCTCTCAGCTGGTACTGGTGGATCTAACCACTGGTTTGCTGTGCCACCAGCTTGCTGAGCCAGGATCAAGGGGCCTCAGTTGCTAGGCTGTGGCCTAGAGCTTCCTGCTGACTTGGCCAGACCCCCTTCACACTGCACTGTGCTGAGGTGTGCTGTGCTCCCCTTTTGCCTAAGTGAGACTGACCTTTCCTGAAGTCTTCTAAATTATCTCAGCTTGGAATATTGTGTCTCTCTGTCTTTTTGTAGGTTATGGAGTTTCAGAATCCATTTAGAGGCTTGATTTAATGTTGTTTTTGAGGGAAACTTGGGAGAGCTCAGGCAATTTGCTGGCTTCTCTCCCCCCATCTTGGCTCCACTCCATATTCAATATTATTTTCTGTTATGGTATTGTTACAATTTAAATTGTCTTCCTAATTTGGCATTAGTTCATACAAATCCTCTCTGGTTTCTCTTACTTTTTCCCCTTTATTATTTTTATAGCACAATAATATTGTCACATTATATACCATAATTTGTTTAGAAGTTCCCCAGTGGATAAGCACACCTTTTGTTTCCACTTATTTGCTACAATAAAAATAATGCTAAGAATGTTTGTACATATGAATCCTTTCCTTTTTTCTTTGAACTCTTTGGCGTTTACCCAGTGGTATGGTATACCTGGGTCAAAGTATGGGAGAAGCATATATATATATATATATATATGTGTGTGTGTGTGTGTGTGTATGTGTATACATGTATGCATGTATATATATGTGTGTGTGTATGTGTATACATGTATGCATGTATATATATGTGTGTGTGTGTATGTGTGTGTGTATATATATATATATATATATATATATATATATATATATATATATATTTACCAAGTCATTCATAGGAGAGATTCATGGTTTCTAAAAAATACTCTTTCCTTGCTATTTGTATTAGGGAAATATTCATTTATGCTGATGTTTTTCAAAGTCATGAGAAAAAAAGGAAAACTTTCTTTAAAAGAAAGGATGACAGTTACAGGCAGAGAAAGAACACCTTGGTAATAAATAGATTAATTTTCATCATTCTATATATAAAAAGTAAAATGCTCATGAGCACAGGTAACATTATAGTTGCATCAGAATTCTACTTGAAGAATGGCAGTTAGAATTTGTGCTAGGAAGAGAAAAGTTTTTTTAAAATTTCCCATTCCAAGATTACAGAAAGATAACAACTTTGACTCAATAAATGCTCATAACGATACTAGGTTAAAAGAACTTTGTTATTGTATAGCTTTAAAAAGCTATGATTCTTAAAAAACCAAAAAAATAAAAAGTATAAAAAACATTAAAAAGCTGATTCTGATTTTCAAAAGCTATTATTCTGATTTGAACATTAATATGTGAATATATTTAATGTATATATTAAAATTTCTTTTAGTTAATTGTTTCTACCTGTCAGTTTTATTAATTTCATATTATAAATAATATTTCTGGATTATTTCTAACACAAAGTTTGATATTTTGTTATAAATAAGAAGTATGTAGAGTCTGATTTTTAATGTCTTATTAACCAATTTACAAATTCCAGAAGTTGTTAGATTTTTCAGTCTCAGCTAACAAATACCTGGAATTTCCTTTTACCTGTTGGCAGTAACATGAAAAGCAAGTAAAATATATTTGGAACCTCAAAACCCTGGTTATTAAATACTGTAGGTTCAAAATATTTTTAAAGTGATGAGGAAAATCACATGTGAAAAAAAATGAGATCTTTCCATGCCATTTTACAATGTAAAGGAAAAAGAGGGAGAATATAATTGTCCTTAGCAGTTATATTGAGAGAGACAGAGAGAGACAAAGAGACAGAGAAAGAGAACTAAGGACTTAGTCTACCAGGATTTATGCTCATCTCTAAATTAAAATGAATGTCTTCCCACCCCCCTACCCCCTGCCCCCTTTGTTGATATTCCTTAGACAGGATTATAGATCAGCTTCTACCCAACTATCCTGGATATATCCTATTATTCCCAAGTCAGAAAAAATTTTCACTTATAATCAGTCTTAGAAATGGCCACATCATGTCTTCCACACAGCTAGGAAAAATGTAGGGAAGACCAGGGATTGACTTTAGGTACTTAACCATACACAGAATAGTGACTATATGGTAAAGTGGGTTTGAAAAAAAATTAAGAAGATCTGACAATGTTTTTCTATTTCCCAAGAATATTTGATTTGAAAAGATTTTAACTTTTTTCTACAAAACATATTTTTCATCTACTTTCTATCAATATATGAGAAAGGGGGAGAGAGACAGAGAATGAGAGAGAGAGAGAGAAAGAGAGAGAGATTCTTACAGATAGAGTAGTAAAGTAAATTGGTTAAAGTTCTGGACTTGGTGTCAAAAAGACCGAGATTGAAATATTGCCTCTAAAACTTAGTAGCTATGTGACCATAAGCAAATTTCAACTTTTCAGAGAAAAGGGTTTTAGTTTTTGTTTTTGTTTTTGTTTTTATTTGTTTGTTTGTTTTCGGTGAGGCAATTGGGGTTAAGTGACTTGCCCAGGGTCACACAGCTAGTGTTAAGTGTCTGAGGCTGGATTTGAACTCAGGACCTCCTAAATCTAAGGCCAGTGCTCTTTCCACTGTGCCACCTAGCTGCCCCCAGAGTATAGTTTTCTAATCTACAAAAGGAAGAGATTAAACTAGAGTGCCTTTTTAAGATCCCTCTAGCTTAAAATTTATGAATGAAGGGGCGGCTAGGTGGCGCAGTGGATAAAGCACCGGCCCTGGAGTCAGGAGTACCTGAGTTCAAATCCGGCCTCAGACACTTAACACTTACTAGCTGTGTGACCCTGGGCAAGTCACTTAACCCCAATTGCCTCACTAAAAAAAAAAATATGAATGAAAATGAAAATTATTAATTAAAACTAAAACTTGAAGTTCCCCAAACTAAGAGAAATTCACCTAGCAGTCTGGGGAAAAAATAAAAAAAAGAGTTGCTTGATAATACTTTTAAAATTATTCATCTTTTCAATACAACAAACCTTTATAGAGATTTATTTTGTTTGTTTTTTTAAACCTAGTTAGTATTTAAAATGTTGTTTGTGCCATTTCGAAAGAGATCATCTTCTGTTCTGTTCTGTTCTGGAGTCAGGAAGACTTGAGTTCAAATTCTGTCTCTGGTATTTATTAGCTGTGTAACCCTGGGCAAGTTATTTAATACGTATGCCTGAGTTTCCTCAACTATAAAATGATGATAATAAAGACATCTACCTTCCATGTTTGTTCTGAGGATCAAATGAGATATTTGTAAGATGTTTTATAAACCTTAATTACTAATTACTTTCTTCACAACTCTGTGAGGCAGGTAGTGTCAGTGATGGCACCCCCATTTGATATATTAAGAACTAGTGTTCAGACAGGCTAAGATATTTGCCCAGGGTCATATATGTAATATGTATTGAAGTTACCTCTCAAACCTAGGTGTTCTGGCTCTAAGGTCTTTATTCATTTTTTTTAAAAATTCTGAATTTAAACACTAA
This sequence comes from Dromiciops gliroides, assembly GCF_019393635.1. Classification (NCBI taxonomy): domain Eukaryota; kingdom Metazoa; phylum Chordata; class Mammalia; order Microbiotheria; family Microbiotheriidae; genus Dromiciops; species Dromiciops gliroides. The sequence continues at coordinate 329,282,031 of NC_057864.1, read as the reverse complement.
ATAAAACAAGTAATTCCATATAAAAAGTAGAATTGAAATATAGTACAGACTTGGTACTGATGGTATAGAAGATAACTTTAGCAAGCCGAGACAACTGAAGATAGATGAAGATGAGAACTAATCAGTCAGAGGTCCTGGGTTTGAGTCCTAGCTCTAGTAGTCACTAATTATATTTCAGCAACTTGGCTAATCTGAACCTCAGTTTCCTCAGCTATCAAATAAATGGATTGGACTATATGCCTCAGAATCTAACTCTGTAGTGTCTTGTAGGTGTCATGTAGTCATAGCTCTGCTAGGTGGTACAATGGATATAGTATCAAATCTTGTGTCAGGAAGACTCACTTCCTGAGTTCAAATCTGGCCACACACACTTACTAACTATGTGACCCTGGGCAAGTCCCTTAGCCCCATTTGCCTCAGTTTCCTCATCTGAAAATTGAGCTGGAGAAGACAGTGGTAAACCACTCCCAATATCTTTGCCAAGAAAACCCCAACTAGGATCATGAAGACTTGGACACAACTGAATAACAACAATCAAGAGCTTAGCAGTTTAGATGGCATGTTAGGTACTGTAGAGCATCACCCTCATCAATTACTGAAAATATCTATGGCTTATCTATTAACATTGCTTTGTAGTTCTCAAGGGCATTTGTACATTAATCCATGTTGTATTTCAGTCTATCTTTCTCTCCACATCATCTACCCCAACTCAGTAATTCAATACTGTCTTAAAAACCACTTAGTCCCACTTATACAAAGAAAACCCATATTTTTAATTAGATGGTGAAGTGAGTAGAGGGTTGGACCTGGAGTCAGGAAGACTTGAGTTCAAATTCTGTCTCTGGTATTTATTAGCTGTGTAACCCTGGGCAAGTTATTTAATATGTATGCCTGAGTTTCCTCAACTATAAAATGATGATAATAAAGACATCTACCTTCCATGTTTGTTCTGAGGATCAAATGAGATATTTGTAAGATGTTTTATAAACCTTAAAGCATTATATAAATGCTTATTATTATTATTAATTATTACCTTCACCTAGCAACAGTTCCAACCTTGAAGTCACTTACAGTGTAAAGAGACATTCAGAAAACAACTCAGGAAGACAGACAAGTCACCTTTTAAAAAATCTTCCTTGCCAAGAAATTCATTACCATTTACTAAAATGTTCTTGATGCGTGACTATTTGTAGAACAAAAATATGTTCAGTAGATTTTTCTTACAGGAGCAAGAGAGTTGGATCCTGCTGAATTTTACATTTATGCACAAAAACACTTTCAGTTTGCTTCGATTTTACCCTAGCCTTTTCTCTGGACTTTATAGCTTTCGGCTTGATGGACATATTTAATGCCTTTTCTAATTAATGGCAGTTAGGTACAGGCATTGAAAAGGAAACGGTGTCCCTTTTCAGGAAGATTGAAAATTTTACTGATTTTTGAAAAATGCATTTGCCTCTAATTAGGAAGACAAAACCACTCACATGTTAATGGACATTTTATCTTTTGTGATTCATTCTCTTTCTCCCCCTTTGAAACAGCATCTCTGTACAGCATTCATAATCAAGGCCTATAAGCCACTTTAACCAGACCTTTCTATATAAAAATCTGAAGGTCTATGTCACATTTAATTGATAATGGCCATTGAGGAGACATTCAGATAAATATTTTAATGGAATAAGTACTTTAATAGTTAATTAAGAATGGTTAGGAGATTAACAGGCTGCTTGACTGCTCATAGGGCTTAAATGAAATGGGAATCAACAACTCTATTTCTTGTAATGAGATGGAAGACTACAAGGCCTTACCATCTCCCTTTCCACTATTTCCTAATGTCCTCCAGGCCTGCCCATCTGCCCTTCCTTTATGCACTGTAGTCCCCTAGCATTATCATCTGACCTACTTATGTAACTTAAGGGCCTGTGGAACTTGTCATCGGCCCTACCACTGCACTCATAGGACTTATGGACATTTCCATCTGCCCAGCAGTTAGCTACTCTTTTATGTGTTGTGTTCCCCAATTAGGGGGTGAGCTTATTAATGTAGAGATTGTTTCCATTTTACTATTTGTTCCTCTGGTGCTTAATACATTATTGGGCACATATTAATCACTTAAATTTGTTGTTTGTTTGTTTGTTTGTTTTTATCATTCATTGACATAGCAATTGTTAAAGCATCTCATTTTTTCCAGACAAGAATTTTTGGATACTGTATACTGTATTTGATATTTTTCTTTATAAATGAAATTAATAAAGGAATGAGTGTTATATAATAGAGCACTTATCATATATCTATATGTCCCCAGCATCTCAGATTCAAGATACCCTCAAACAATATATAGACTGCTACAGAGCCCAGGGTTCCAAGAAAGACACAATTCAATTTGTTCAGTGGCTCCTGGCCAGTCCTTCTTTGAGCAGTCAGAATATAAGAAATACAACACATTTCCCAACAAATGTTCAACTCTTGGAATCTAGTAAAATGAAATGAAAGATGAAAGCTCTAGGATTCAATACTTCTGAGAAGCATGGGGGCGGGGCATGAATTTAGTTACAAACAAAAGAACCTTCCACTTTGCCTTTCAGTATCCTGGTGTTGGCAGAGGCCTACATCTGTCTAATTCTCATCATGACTAGCTTATTATCCAAAGAAGAGAGGAATGTAATTAAAGGCAGGCTCTAGAAAGGAGAATCTGCCCCCACCATCCTGCCTTCTATCCCTCTTATTTCCAGTTCTCTCGTTTTCATTTTCAGTGGCCTAAAAGAACGCCACATTCCTCTCTATCTCTTTGACTCTGCTCTGCTTTCCAGTTTTATAAGAGGAACCAAAGAGCTGCAGATGGAACATAGACATTTAATTCTCTGTTATATCAGAATTATAGGCCCCAATCTTGGCTAATTTCTGACATGGTTAGACCCCATAGCTATCATACTCAGAGGTATATTGCAATAGGGCAGAATTCCAAACCCCAGTCATGGTTAGTCTAGGAAAGAAACCAGGACCTGGTTGTAGCTCTAAAGTCCATGGCTAGAGACAGTTGAAGTATCTACTAGTTCAGAACACATAGTCATAATGAAGAAGGAACGTTTGGAAGGGAGGAGAAAGAGATGGGAAGAGTCCCAAGTAACAAATTCCAGAAATAATGAAAAGAAAAAGTCAATCAAGCAAAAGGCATATCACTGTCAGCATCAGATAAAGGGGAACCCAAGGAACTACTGAGTAACTAACTAAATGGCCCTTTGAATGGTTGAGATGAAAATTCACTTCAAAGATTTGCTAATCTCTACTGCTTTCCCATGGTCCTATTTGCCAACTAGCATCAGTCAGTACTGACAACTATGGTATTCATAATTGTATGATCATGGCAAGTCACCTAACTTCAATGGGCCTCCATTTCCTTATATCTTTAACATGAATAGTATTCCATTGATTCTATACATCTATAACTAATGTAATACCATGACCTACACATAATCAAAGATCACAGATGACCCAAAGAACAATGGCTATCAGATGTATGGTGAATGGGAATAGTTTCTATAGGTTATTATAATGATAGTATGCATGTAAATAGTATAATAATTAGTCTAAAAACTATTATAATTATGCCATGATGGAAGTAATATAATAAAAATATATTATCAATGAAATATATGGAATGCATGGCAAGGGATAACAGAGGATTACACTGATACCAACAAAATGTTAAAAGGTGGTATAGGAAGACCAGAATGTTAGATACAAAGTTTTGATATAGAGAACATGGACAAGAATTGCCTTTGTTATGAATCGTTTGCTCGTTCTACCCCTGGAAGGTAGTGTATACATCAATAGCATCATAGACCACAAAGTGATGAAGCATTTTAACAACTATTTCACTTGGCTCATGGGTTCTTGGGTTGAAAGTGCTTTGTACAATGTAAAAAAACTACATTAATGTGAACTAACATCATTACTTATGATGAAATGTAAGCAAGCAGATAATAACAAAGATAAAACAACACAGTGGCTAAACTACCCTATAAACTGAAGCTGGGTCAAAGAGGAAAGGTCTTGCTATAGGAGGAGAAAGCCAAAGTCCCATTGTGTTGGAAAATATGGTTAAATAGTACTGTGGTTACTATTTAACCACAAATACTAAAGAAATATGGCTAAATTTTTTTGTTGTTGAATTGTTTCAGTCATATCTGATGCTTCATAACCCCATTTGGGATTTTCTTGGCAAAGATACTGGAATGGTTTGCCATTTCTTTCTCCAGCTCATTTTACAGATAAGGAACTGAGGAAAACAGGGTTAAGTGACTCATTTGGTGTACTCACACAGCTAGTAAGTTTGTGAAGCCAGATTTGAACTCAGGAAGATGAGTCTTCCTGACTTCAGGCATGATGCTGTATCCATTGTACCACCAAGCTGCCCCTATGCTTAAATACTAAAAACTAAAGTAACAGTTTACCAAACTAAACTTCCAGATTGTCTTTTCTGGGATGCCATGAAAGCTACCACAACACATGAATCATGGAAGTCATGTACTAATCACATCCTGAAATTAATCAGCATTGAGGAATATGCTATTTTTTATATTGATTAAGCGTTTATCTTAAAAGACAGGAATTCTGGGTGACAATCTATGTAGCACATAGTATCTGTTGAAATGTTTCATCAAACAAAAATAATGTCTAAAAAGGCCATTAAGAAGGCTATTGTAATCTTTTTTGAGGACTGTCTTCAGAGACAGGTCTGGCTTTAAATCAGTATCCCTAGTGGCTAACAATTGATCAATAGACATTTATTAATTTCCTACTATTGGGGCAGCTAGGTGGTACAGTGGATAGAGCCCCGGCCCTGGATTCAGGAGGATCTGAGTTCAAATGTGACCTCAGAAACTCAACACTTACTAGCTATTGACCCTGGGCAAGTCAGTTAACCCCAATGCCTCACACAAAAACTTCCTACTATGTGCCAGGTACTTTGCTAGCACGGGAGATGCAAAAAGAGGAAAAAGATAGTCTCTCAAGGAGCTTACAATCTAACACAGTGGCTGGTGCTCAATAGTAGTGACTGTGTGGCATATGGAATGTGCTCAATTAATGCTTGAATGAAATATTTAGATGACTAGAAAAGTTGAGCCAGGAAACCAGGAGAGAAAGCTGTCTGTGAAAATATAAATACATGTAAACACAAACATATATATTTATACACATATGCATATATATGTACATGTATACACAAATACATATAAATATGTATGTATACATATATGTATATGTATGCATAAATGTGGGTCTGAATATACATGCATAAACTACATGTGAATGTTGTGTGTATCCAGATATGCACATGCATGTATACATGTGCATGTATATATCTACAAAAATATATAATAAAATGAATAACATATATTAATATATAGATATAGACATATACACATTTGTTCTTTCAAAAGTAAAAAATATCTGGCTATACGTTAGCTTTGAAGTGAAAGATAATTTTTCCACTGGTATTTTTGCAAAAGGTTCAGAGTTCTTAGTAAGCATTTTTTCTTTTGTTACTTTCTTTCCAGTTAACTTTGATTCATTATATGGCTTTCTCTATTTCCTTCAACCTAACAAGTTCCTATTGTCATTTCTTCATTCTTTAATATCGTCCTTCTTTCTCCCATGAGCTCACTCTTCTCTGCCTTTTATCAAATCCAGTTCTCCCAAATCCCTTGACATGCCTTTTTTAATTTATTTTTTTCTGTGCTTAAATGCTAAATAAAGTGAATGTTTCTATATATACAGAGTCGAAGAGATTTGTGCATGAAACTGAATGTCTCTTTTATACAGCTTGCTTTTCTTTTACAGTACATAATAAAATCTACCTATAGCTTTCAAAGCTGCCCTATTTGTCTATGTTGCTTTCTGGTCTTCCTTCTGTTCTTGATATTTTTTAAAAAGTTGTTTCAATGACCTTTTTTATTTTTTTATTGAAAGGGAGGACAGACAGTTACTTATATCCCTGGCCACTGCATTATGGAGAGGACCCTTGCCAGTTGTGTGACATATGAGATTAAGCAGTTATCTTGTGTCTGCCAGGGAACAAGTTGTCATTCTCCTGTTGACCATCTGGTTAAATCATGCACTGTGCTACCTATCCAGCTATCTATTCCAGTTACAAAGGACCTATGGCTTAAAATCTAGATATTGGCGACTGAAATTGTCAACCATCCCCAAAGAAGACCTCAAAATTCAAGTCTTTATACTCCTAAGTTCCTATATACCCCCAGACTTGCAATTTAGGTTCATCCTAAATGCTTTCCATTCCAGTAACACTGATCCCCTTCTTGTTCCTTGAACAACAAGACATTATCTCTGGACTCTAGACATTTTCACTGGTTGTTCCCCATGTCTAGATTCTCTCTCTCTCTCTCTCTCTCTCTCTCCTCTCTCTCTCTCTCTCTCTCTCACTCTCTCTCTCTCTCTCTCTCTCTCTCCCATCCCTCCCCTCCCTCCCTCTCCCTCTCCCTCTCTCTCCTTATCTCTATGTCTTGGTTTCCTTGGCTTTCTTCAAGTCCCAACTAAAATATTCCTCTATGGAAGGCCTGTAGGGATTTCTTTTGCCCTTAATGTATCCATGGTGCCTAGTACAGTGCCTGGCACATAGTGGGTATTTACCAAATGGTTATTGACTGACTAACAAATGCCTATGGACAATGTACTAATTCACTGATGTTATAAAATGGAGTATCAATACATCTTTTACAATTGCATCTAATTTCTATTTCATACCCTATCCTTTCCACCACCCTCACCCCCAAATCTAGTTCTTTAAAAAAAAAAACTTTTGGAGATATGTATGGTGAAAGTAGGATAGGGAGATGAAGGAGGGGAATGGAAAGAGCACCAGCAGGAAAAGATTCAGAGAACAGGGAGTTGAGATAGTATGAAGAGTCCATGAAGGGAAGTTCTATGAAGGAAGGTTAAAAAGGCAATTATAACTCATTTGCACAAGGAATTTCTGCTCTTAACTGAGAAAATACGGGAGGATGCATGGCTCTCATTACCTCAATTTTTCCCCATGTTGTTCTCCTTTCTTCCATATTCCTCCTCTGGCTTCATAACACTATCCCTCCCAAAGTGATTTTACTCTGAAACTTTATGGGACTAATACATCTTTGGCTTCTTCACCTCTCTATGGACTCAGTAATTCATCTGTAGAACCCACTGGGAAGGTATTTAAGAGTGAAGTTGAAATGTTCCTAAAACCACTGAAACTGTGCCATCAACACACCATCTTCTGTTTGGATTTTCAGGTAATATTTCTGCCATATCCAGATAACATTTTGACATGCTACAGGCATATGGAGTTCACGTATTACAATAAAATCACAGAATTTTAAAACTGGAAGAGACTACCTATTCCAGTCTCTTAATTTAACACCCATTATCATCAAATCTAGAGCTAGAAGGAGCCTTAAAAATGTTCATGTCCAACCCTTTCATTTTTTTTTGTAAGTAAGCTCAGAAAGGTCAAGTGACTAACCTAAAGTCAACAGTACATGGAAAAGATAGGATTTGAACCCATATCACCTGACTCTAAACCTATGGCTCATAGGTTTAGAAAAGCAAGGAAAGGCCAGAAAGGTAGACTAATTTACCCAAGATCAGAGCTAATAAATGTTAGAACTGGGAAGGAGACCCAGATCTTAGGGTTACAGCCCACTAATCCTTCTACTACATCAAAACCTCTGAGGATAAATGTTCTTAACATTCCCACCACTAAGTAGTTATACCATTTAATGAATTAACTACTACCATTTTTTTTTTGCATTTGGGAGCTGGCCAAAGAAAATTTCCTTTTAGATTCTGGGTTCTTCCATTCATAAACTATGACCAGCACAGAGCAAATGATGGATACATGATAAGATACTACTTACTGACATTTATGTGTCTGGATTACTGTCATTTTGGTTGTCATTTGTCCTCTCAATTTATATGTGTTATTTTGCACAGATCAATATAGGCCAAAACCTACTCAATTTTCTTAATATGATAATGATATATGAATATGAGCTTGGGCTAAAGGAAGGCTATTGTCTTCTAGCTAAGGTCCATAACAGGAAAAATAATTACCTCTTTATGTTTAAATTGCCCTCTCAAAAGCAAATCATTCCTTTAAGTAAGAGGTTCAACATTAACTGCACACATTACTAAATTAAAATATATTTAAATTTTCACAAGTATGTTTAAACTTCAATATCTTCTGCATTTCACACTATGGAGCCAAACTCAGTTGAACCTTTCATGTACTAACACTACTAATCAAAGCATAAGCTATTATCTGGAAAACAACAAATAATATATCTTTTCTTGAAATTAGAAGAGTATTTTATTAAAGCAAATTCTTTTAAAATAGCAAAAATTAAGCAAAATGATTTTAAGGGTTTTCACTAACTCAGGTAAGGCCTCACAATAATTTTTTCTGCACTTCTTTGCAGGACATTTTTTAGGACATATCAAGTTTCCTAGTATGTTTAATACATCACAATAGCTAGCATTTATATAATGCATTAAGGATAATGTCTCATTTGATCAACCTATACATGTGAGATAGGTGTTATAATTATCCTCTTCTTATGGAGAAGGAAACTGAGGCCCAGAGAGGGAGATGTAGAGTGTGTCCAGGGTCACATAGCTAAGAATGTCTGAGGTAGGATTTGTATTCAGGTCTTCCTGACTTCTAGTTCAGCACTTTATGCATCTAGATGGCTATATTGCCTTCCTTAAAATAACAGCTGCTTATTATCAAAACTAGATTATATAAAATTATGTATACAACATTAATGAATCTTAAGTAATATAGACAGTGGCTTATACAAAGCAGGGGCTTACTATCTGGAATAAGTGAATGCAGAGAAAGACATTTTACGTACAAAGGTAAATAACATAAGTTTATTTCCTAGACAGAAGATAAACTGGGAAGAACATTTAATATAAAGTAAATATTTATTCCATAGCAGATTTCCTATGCTTTTGTTAGTCCTGTGTCCTTTCCTAATTGTGAAAGGTTTTATTTCTCCCCTAGATTGTTCTCTTTATCAGTAAATATGTGTAAAATTTCCTAAAGTCCTTTGAGCTTAGTATCATGGGACAGGCCTCAGTTTCCATATCTGTTAAATGAGGGTTTGGACAAGATAATTTCTTGATTATAGCTCTGGATCTATGAAATTTCCTTTTTAAATTTTATTTTTTAATTAAAAAGAACTAATTTCTCTTCCTTCCCCAATTTAAGTGAAAAGAAAAGTGTCATTATAACAACATATGCTTAAACTTAAGGCAAAACAAATTTCTCACAGTGTCCAGTCCAAAAAATATATCCCCGACATAAGCCTAGATGAAGATTATCCACCTCTGGTATCTTAAAAAGCTCTAGACCAGACTTCTAACCCACCAACTACACACAGACCAGCTAAGCTCGGCCAAGCACCTGTCTTTATAAAGTCACAAAATCTCAGAGTCTCCTAGTTCAACTGTGAGGCTCTGGGATTCTATGGACTTAGTTAATCCAATATCACTAGGCCAAACAGAGATCCTTCCAAGGGATCTCCTTCCAACTTGACATGAAATTAGTCCTTAGGTCTGATCATTCAACCCAGTTCTTAACCTACCCTCTAGCTACTATCGTCATTTTCCCCATCTTGATCCACAGAATAGCAAGGATACCTTTGTCAATTACTCGCTCTTATCTGCAGCATCTTTCTCATTTGCCCAGCTAGTGAACCTGTCAAAAGTAAAAACAGTAGTCTGATGGGAGAGCTGTTCTTGAAGAAGCTATGTGGGTGCTGCTGGCTTCTTCTAAATGTATTAACTGTGCTATAGGAAAACAACATGAATAGTGGATAGAAAGCTAGCCTCAAGAGAGGAAGATCTGAGTTCAAATTCTTCCTTTGAAGCATTCTCTCTTATGCTCTTGGTAACTTTCTAATATTATAGGTACAGAGAAACTGCCGACCTGTTTCAGCAAAGGGAATTTATTCACTGGGGAGGTCCCCATATCAATAAAATCATAGACATTTAATAAAATCAGGAGACACTTAGCTGTATGACCCTAAGCAAAGTCATTTAATCCAGTTTCCCTCAGTTTCCTCATCTGTAAAATGAGCTGGAAAAGTAAATGGCAAACCACTTTAGTATTTCTGCCAAGAAAACCCCATAAGAGGTCACAGAACTCCAACACAATCTGAAAAGACTGAACAACAAACAAAAATACATAAAAAGACAAATAAGCCATTTTCTAGTTTAAATTCAAAAACCTTTACCATGGGACAAAATCAAAGATGTTTGAACAAGAACAACCTTTGAGTGGGCAAATATTTGCATAAAATATTACTGATAAAAACTGTTATCTAAGATATAAAGGAATTTATACATATTTGTTGTTGTTCAGTCATTTCAGTCATGTTGGACTCTTCATGACTCACTTGGGCTTTTCTTGGCAAAGATACTAGAATGGTTTGCCATTTCCTTCTCCATGCTCATTTTATAGATAAGAAACCTGAGGCAAACAGGTTATCAAACCCACTTGCCCAGGGTTATGCTGCTAGTAAGTGTCTGTGGCTGGATTTCCAACTCAGATCTTCTAATTCCAGTGCAGCACTCTAACCACTGTGCCGCCTTGCTGCCATAATTACACACATATATAACACCAAGAGCCATTACCAAATAGATAAATAGTTAAAGGTTATAACCATTTTCAAAAGAAAAATTGCAACCTATAAATGGACAAACAAAACATGTTTATTGACTGCCTCCAAATAACTAATAATAAGATAAAGGAAAATTAAAGGAACTCAGGAATTTTAAGGATATCAAAAAAATTACAGTAGTAGATATAGGGAGAAGCAACAGTAAGGACAGGTATTGGTAGAGCTTAAATTAGGCTAAGTACTTGTATTTTAATTTACAATTATGCAAGAAAAGTACTATACTATTACTATTATGCTAATAGTATCTATTCAATACAATGCTATGCTATGCTATCCTATACTCTGTTCCACTATTCTGTACCACACTATTCATACCCTTTCACCCAGTGATGCCACTGGAAGATACATAACCCACAGGGGTCAAAGATAGAAATAAAGATGTGTTATCTACCAAATACACATAGTACTTTTCATGGTTAGCAAAGATTTATAGATAAAATAGGTACCGAACCACTAGGGAATGATTGAACAAATTGTGGCATATGAATATAATGAAATATTATCATGCAGTAAAAATGTCAAACGTGAAGAATTCAGAGGAAAAATTAGATCTATATGAATTGATGCCATATGAAATAAGGCATAACCCAAAGAACAATAAACCCAATGATTTTAGCAATGTAAATTGAAAAACCATTAGTAGGAAGCCAAATTCTAAATCTAAGAGAACATGAATAATCCCAGAGAATTAGTAGTGAAGCATAATTTCCTCCACATGTGAAGAGTTAAGGGACTACTAGGCAGGAATGTCATATATATTGTCAGATATAGTCTTGGACATCTTTGTTTGATTGTCTATCTTCATAACAATAGTGGTTCAATTTGGAGAAAAAGAAAGGTAAATGACTAATATAAAAATGAAAGTCATAAAGAAACAAAAGGTTTTTTAACTTTTAAATATAAAATAAAATTAAATATTTTAAAAATAAATAAAAACACTGAATACTTGCTTTCACTGAACTAGTATCTCTGTAAGACCCTCCCTTGGTCAGGAATCAAGAGGAAGATACTCAGTCACAAAAATAGAAAGACAAAGAAATAAATGACCACCAGGTACTAAGGAGAAAGTGGTCCTCCAGGAAGCAGGTCTCTCGAGGGTTTACTTTGATTCCACCCTGAATCAAAATGCACTGAATATATTAGGCTTCATAAGTAGAAAGTCAAATAGCAAAAAGCAATAGTAGCTAAGCTAAATTGCTTCTGAAATGAAGAAAACCAATAAAGAGTTTGGGATTCTTGCAATGTTTTGAAGGCAGAGTTGTTTGGGGGCAGTTCCCAGATGTGTTTAGCTGAAAATCCATTGAAATGACTGTAGCTCCGGGGCATGGTTAATTTATCTAAAAGTTCTACACTAGCACCCCAAGGTACATTGAGCTACCTACCACATTGAACCCTGGACTATGTCTGCCTGCTGTTACTAATCTCCTAAAATTACTACATCCATTGATTGACATGTATGTAATTAACAAGAAGTATATTTGTAGCCAGGGTTCTTTTCTCTATCTGTAAAAACCACTGCTGACCCAACTATAGGCTGACAGCTGCCAGGGCACTTGAGTGGTTCCAGTCAATGATATACAACCTAAAAAATTCCTAAAGAGGTTATAGTACAGAAGAGACCCTGCTGCCTAAAACGGTTCATTAGGATATTTCAAGTTTTGACTTCTTTGAAGCATCACAGCTAATGATAAGAAACTAACTTCAAGAAAAGGAAAAGTAAAAAAAAAAAAAATTATCTTTAAAACTATACCACTAGACATGACATTTAGACACTGGTGGGTTGTAATTCCCTCAAAACTCAAATGGACTTCACGAATCATCTGAGAAGTTAGAAGGCAATTAAGGACCTTCTCAAGAGTTCATAATGCTTTCTTAAAATACTGTGGCAAGAAACAAATGACAGCTCACCACTGAGTCATTTCAATGGCCTGACTGAATCTAATGTATCATTAAAAAAAAGACCTTGGTGATCACATGTTTGATAGTGCAACTAGCCAAGTTATTTCTGCTGTATTTAGTAGCTTGAGATAAAATTTCTTCTGTAAGGAGTCAAAGGAAGCACCTGGCGATTCAGCTCCTGCCTGGCTGACATGAATTTGTAGGTGAGCAGCAGGTAATAACCATGTCCTGCCTCAATGTCTTTGCCTGGGAATGTTCTTACCTCTTACCTCTGCCTCTTGGAATACTGAGTTCTATTGGAATATCAGCTCATGTGTCAGCTCCAGAATAAAGTACACTGAAAACATCAAATTCTTGTTACTTCCGCAATTATTTGCTACATTTTCATATGAATTTATCTGTGTATATGTACCTTCCCCCACACCCCTGCCATGTAAGCTGCTTAAAGAAAGGGATTGATCTATTTTTTTCTCTATATTCCCAAAACCCAGTATAGTGTTTAGACACAGTAGGTGCTTTATAAATTCTTGTTGCATTAAATTGAATTGGCTGAATCCTTTATATGTAATTTCAGGTGATTTTTGCTGTTCAACTTAGCAAGGCTGTCACTTATGCTTGAGAAGGCATATACTGACAGCTCTGATTAAATGAGGGGCCTTTTAAAGTTATTCAATATCTATTCAGATTTCTAGAATGAAGGAAAAATTAATCTAACAAACAAACTAAATGCTGTTCTGAATGTCAGGTGCAGATAACGTTTAAGCACAAAGGGCAGTGAGGACCTAAGATATCAGACCTGCGTTAGGCTGCTTCAGGCTCTGATGCAAATAGGTAGATGGGGATGACAGGTTTCCATTTTCACTTACTGCTTGGCAAAGATGGATGACAAGTGGTAGATGAAGAAAGTAAGCCCTTATCCTAGTTATATACAATATTTTCCCAGTACCTCCAATATTAAATGTACTGTTATTACAATGACTCCATGTATATTTGAGAAAAATAATCAAGAATCCTTATCAAAATTACATAAAGCCCATTACATAATGATGAAAGATGAAATACATTTAAGAAGTTTTTCTGAAATCTGAATTATTCTCATATGATAATGTACTATGCATTTAAGTAATATTTTAAAATATACATTTAAGCTCATGGGATAGAAATTAACTTTCAGTGATATTAACTTTTATTGGGGCAGTCAGGTGGCACAGTGGATAGAATACCAGACCTGGAATCAGGACGGACTTAAGTTCAAATCTGGATTCAGAGAGAGGTCTGTAAGCCTGGACAAGTCACAACCATTGTCTTAATTCCTCATCTGTAAAACAGGATAATAATGGCATTACCTCCAAGGGTTGCTGTGAGGATCAAAAGAGATATTAATTGGAAAGCATGTAGCACAGTTCTTGGCACATAGTAAGTACTATATGAAATAGTAGCTTGTTCTTATTACTTTGTCTACTATGCCTATGAGAGGCAGTTTGATATAGTGCAGAGGTGTTGAACTCAGGGCTTGTGGGTGTGCAGCTGGAACCAGATTAAAATGTAATTGGGAAATGTTCAACAAAATAAATAATGCAACATAGATGTTGTTAAAAAGTCATTTAACCTCACAGTGCTCTAGGCAGATTTCTGAAACAGAAAGGTCAGGAAGGTGCCAGCCTGCTTTGGTAATGGAGTACTCCTAGCAAGGAATCGCCTCTATCCAGCAAAATCAAAGGTCTGGTCAAGTTAAAATAATGCATATGTTTTGTTTAGATTTTTTTCTTACTTTATATTACTGTGTATGGAAATTATTATATTTTATGAAGTAGCCAGACTATTCATTTATTAAGTACCTTCTATATGCCAGGCACTGTGCTAATTGCTGCAGTTACAAAGAAAGACAAAAGAGGGACCCTGCTCTCCAGGAGCTCACAGTCTAATGAAGTTAAATAATTATTAAACACACATTTATGGTGTGGTCCATGATTTCCCAGATTCACATGGAATCATGGAATCCTAGGCCTGGAAAGGATCTCAGAGATTATTTCATCTAACTAAATTATTCTATAGATCATAGATTTAAAGCTAGAAGGGACCTCAGAAATGTGTTCAAATCCCTTGTTTTATGGATGAGGCCCAATAACACACAGCTATTAAATGGAAGAGCTAGGACCAGAACATCAGTCTCCTGAATCCTAATTCAGCACTCTTCCAATTATAGTGAGAGGGGCAGCTAGGTGGTGCAGTGGGTAGAGCACCGGCCCTGGAGTCAGGAGGACCTGAGTTCAAATCCGGCCTCAGACACTTAACACTTACTAGCTGTGTGATCCTGAGCAAGTCACTTAACCCCAATTGCCTCACAAAAAAAAAAAAACAACAACAAAAACCACAATTATAGTGAGAGCTTCCCCAAGACATTTAATATGAGGGGTTGGGGGTATTGTGTAGCTCAAGGGAAGGCAGAAGGGACATCTCTAGTCTTTTTCCCTCTATCCTTATCTAAGGCAAACTAATTCCTGCCAGGAAGGGAAACAGGAGGTTGGAGACAGAAACTTGTCCACTCTCCTCACCTCAGAGAGATGGGGTATCACAGTAGAATTCTATTTATCTGCTCCCTTAAATGTTATTAGTCTAGGGTTTGTGGTTTTCAGGTTCATGCTAAACTTCTGATTGACCCCTTTCCAACCAAATACCTGTTCCGCAATGAATACACAGAGACAGTAACAAAGAAATCCACTTATCCAAGTCAATAGAAAAAGAGGTATCAGAGAGAAAGTATGCATGGGAGAATACTGCATATGCCACAGAATATGTGGTGAAAGACTAATCCAATTGAAAAGTGCGATTAACTCAGTTCAAACTAAAAGATACAGACAGACACAGAGAGAGACACAACCCACATACAGTGACAGAAAGATAGACAGAAATAGAGAGAGGGGGGGAGGGAGGGACGGGAGGGAGGGGGAGAGAGAGAGAGAGAGGGAGAGGGAAGGAGGGAGGGAGGGAGGGGGAGACAGAGACAGACAGAGAGAGAGAGGAGAGGGAAGGAGGGAGGGAGGGAGGGGGAGACAGACAGACAGACAGACAGAGAGGAAGAGAGAGGGAGAGGGAAGGAGGGAGGGAGGGAGAGACAGAGACACAGAGAGAGAGAGAGAGAGAGAGAGAGAGAGAGAGAGAGAGAGAGAGAGACACTAGATCACACATAAAGGGAAATCTCTAGTGTAGGAGAGGGACGTAATGGAAACTACCAGCTCCTCTCATGTCAGCTTCTTCCTAGAGTCTTTTCCTTTAGCAATCTTAAAAGTACAGTAGGCTTTATCTTCTCACTTGAAGCTAGAAGCCAGAAGCACCTGAAGTAACTACAGCATCTGAAACTGAAGAGCCAGCAGAGACTGAAGTTTTCTTCTCTCCACTCTCAACTCCACCCCACCCCTCACACATTGATCTCCACCAATGAAGAGAAAGTCCCATACAAATGGACTTTGGGACTTGGATTACACAATTATTCTCCATGCTTCTGTCATTTTCCTTGGAGTTAGCACAGCATGGGAGAAGAAACTATAACCATCCTATACATGAAGCTTTTGAATTAAATTCAGATTTCATTGACTTGCATATTCCTCAGTGCTTCATTAGCAGAATCATAAAACTTTACAGATGAAGAGATTGAAGTCCAGAAAAGTTAAGAGATTCACTCAAAGTTACATTTAGCTATGGTGTGAATAATTGAAAGCTGATGTATATTTGTAGCATGTGTGTGAGAGTTTCTACAACCATTTATTTCAAAATTCTCAAGAAGAAAGACAGGAATCTTAATCATAGCAATTATTGTGGCATCTATCTTGCTACTCTCAATAGTCAGCAAGACCCTGTCCAGAGAGCTTTAGAACTGGCTACTGCACAAAATTGACAATGGCATGCTTCCAAAATTATAAAGCAGTTGTCAGCAACCCCATTTGTTCACTGTTTGCTCATCATCCCACTTCAACCAAATGTGCATATCTGCAGGTCCAACCCCACCCTCAATACTCTGAGAACAATTTTATTCTTTTGTAGGAAGTACATATGGATCCTCATTCTTGGGACACCTTCGGTTTGGTATTAACCTCTATTCTAGAAGATAACACTCTAAACCCACGAACCATGGGACCAACATGACTAAGGAACTCCTTTTTTGCCTCCAAAGTTCAGCATAGAGTATTTTAGGTTACCTCATTTTTGGAAATATGACCAGAGCCTACATCAAAAGAATTATTTACTGATAATAAAGCAAGAACCACAAATCAAATAGTAAAATAAACAACAAGTAAATAAAGTAAATAACAAATAAAGTAAATAATTATCCCCATGTACACAGTCATACAACCTCTCATAGATTTCCATAACAGGGTAGAAGGACATTCTCCAGATAATTTTGGCTCCATTTATTGTTGTTCAGTCATTTTTCAAAGGTGTCTGACTCTTTGTGACCCCATTTGGTGTTTTCTTGACAAAGATACTGGAGTGGTTTTCCATTTCTTTCTCCAGCTCCTTTTACAAATGAGGAAACTGAGGGAAATAGGGTTAAATGACTTGCCTAGGGTCAGACAGCTAATAGTGTCTGAGGCCAAATTTGAACTCAGGAAGATGAGTCTTCCTAACTCCAAGCCCAGAACTCTTTGCATTGTGCCACCTAGCTGCCCAAGGCCCTCATTTATCTTCAAGCAAATAGCAGCACCTCACCAATGCTCAGAGGTGTCTAACATGCTAATCCATTCCTGAGTGCACCCAATCCAGAATAAAATGTAATTGGGAAATACTTAACAAAATAAATTAAAATACAATACAATGTAGATAACATGTAGCCCCTTGGTATCCTAATTTACAGTTTAGTGGCCCTCATTTCTATTTGAGTTTGACCATACTACTCCATACCACCTCTACAGCTGCCATTCCTTTCTGCTTTCAAAACTATTGCTAATTTCTTCTCTGTACAGTGCTACTGTCTTCTGTTGAGTCTCTTCTCAACTGACCTGCTGCTGTTGTAGCTATATATAGTTGCTGGGGGTTCTTTTTCCCTTGAAAATGGTGTTATCACCCTTTGTGACAGATCCTACCTCCCCAAATGCCTAATCAACACACATGCAATTCATTTGCTTGGCCCAAAGTTGCATTTCATCAGAACTGGGAAAAAGAAGTCCTTAAGGAAGGAAATAAGCATTTACCATTTGTTATTGTTGTTGGTCCTTTGTTCTCAAAGAGGACCATGACATCAGGAGGTAATGTCATGACTTGCACTGAATTGGATTTAAGTGAAGCATGGTTATGCAGAATCACCAACCTCACTCTCTCCTCCAGAGCCATCTGATTCCAGTGGTAAGAGGTATATAAGGACAACTAGAGATGGGACCACATGTTTTAAGGCAATTGGGGTTAAGTGACTTGCCCAGGGTCACACAACTAATAAGTGTCTGAGGTGAGATTTAAACTCAGGTCCTCCCAACCTTCAGGGCAAGTTGCTCTATCCCACTATGCCACCTAGCTGCCCCCCACCTACTAAACACTTGACAACTATTATCTTATTTGATCCTCACAACAACCCTTGGAAGTAGGTACTTTTATTATTCCCATTGTACAATTGAGAAAGGGAGGCAAACCATAGGTTAAATGTCTTGCCTAAGATTGAATAACTACTAACAAAAACCTTAGGTCAAATTTGAACTTAGGTTCTCCTGTTTCTAGGCCTAGCGCTCTACCCACTCTACCCACCTAGCTGCTTCAAGTCAAAGTCTTTTTCCAACTATACTCATAGACTTCAGGGGAAAATTGGAGTGAATCTATTCTTTTTTTATCCCACTGGCTACCTTTGCTCTGCATTCTTGAATCTAGGCCTAGGATTTTTTCTTTAATACTCTACCCCACCCCCAAAAATGAAAACACTGCAAATCATGATTAATGCACTTAGCATAATTTGTAGGTAGATCTCAAACATCCCTTAATTCACATATGTAGGATTGCAGGGATTCTACCTCAGAAAAAGAGATTATATACTGGTACATAGTAATAACAAAGTCGCATGTAATAGAGTAAGCACAGAAATCACAAGCAAAATACAATGCCACATGTTGGGCTTATATTCAAAGTACATATCATGTACACTGATGTATCTATTCATTATACAAGGAACACTGTAATATCAGTCTCATAATTAGAAGGATAGTCCAAGAATTTCTTTGATGACTGGATCAGCCTTTTATCCTCACTGCTCTGGATTCCTGATCAAAAATCCAGGGATGGCTCAGTCTGGATACTAGAATATCTAGCCCCTAATGAACTTTGGGTGGCTCGGGTTGCTTGTGACCTGCATTGCTTGAGCATTAATTAGGCTAGAAGGGTTTGGGGATTGAAGTTTTCCCTATGTGAGCAGATATGCCCCTTAATTTGGGCCAGCTTTGGCAGGCTCCTCTATCCTCAATAAGGCACCAAGAAATTTCTACTTCCTCTGGCTCTTCATCCAAGTTCTCCCCATATATACACCCTTGTCTGGCAATAATTGTCACAGCTTGAGGAGTTACAGCAGCATGCGGTTATCCCTCACTCTGTTTATATGGCCAATCCCTCTGCTTCTCCAATTATAGATCTCTTTGATAATGTGTTTTATGCTCTTTGTTTTATGATCTCAGTAAAAATTCAATCCAATTTGACAAGCATTTTAAGTGATTACTATGCAGAAGTCACTGTGCTAGGCAAAGAGGGATGCAAAACCAAAACAGAAAACAATTCTTGCCCCAAGGAACTTCAGTGTCATTCAATCCATCTAGTAGTGTATCTGCTCATCTCAAATTTAGAGTACCAATAGCTAAGTTAACATTATACTCCCTAAAACATCATGATTCTAAGAACCGTCTTCCCACTTTTCTACCATTTCTCCACGTGTACTACAAAGGTGGAACAGGGCTAGCATTGAGGATATTTTTTTTCTTGGTTTCATGGGTTATCATGGTCAGAAGGCCAGTCACCCAACAGGCAGTTTACTAGAAATGAGTCTTTTCATACTCAGGTAAACTTGGCTTCAAGAAGCAGATGCAGTCTTGTCCTGAGATCATACTTAAACCCTTTCCAGCATGATAGCACATGCCATTGTTACCATGGACACCTCCATACCACAACAGGTTACCAAAGACTTTATAACCTCTAACGCAACTCACTCACAACATTGGTCAGTATCCCTCCCGTCTTAGTCCCGGAGTATCTGGGCCTACCCTGTTCTATTATAACCCAAGGAACCTATCCAGAATAAGACCCTGACTTTCTACATCACATTTTAGGCCAGTACCTCATGGATCCTGCCCTCCAATACCTCCCTGGGACTAAGCTAACTAACTTTGGACAGTTTTTGCCCTAATAGTTGGAGGGGACAGTCTGCTTCTTCTAGCCCCACTATCATTACAAGGGTTCTCTGAGCCCCTCTACTGCATCACAGCCCATCAATTGATAAACATTTATTAAGCACGTGCTATGTGTCAGGCACTGTGCTAGGGAAACGATCCCTTTCAAGTTACCTGGATTCTATATGCCTATTGAGTTGACTTTCTCTTTATCATACAGAAGTTTAGAACCATGACCATGTACATACATCCTGGGGCCTGAGAGCCTGACAAACAAAGCAGCCTTGAGGATGTTTCCTTGAGTGGTGAGCCTGTGACAACTTCTTTTCTCCCCAAATCCTATATAACAGTTCCTTCTGAGCTCCAAAAAGCAGTGCCTCTCCCCATATAACTGATGCTTGGCCCCAGCATGCTCCATTTAGCATCAAAGTCTTCTCTGCTTCCTTCTAATAACAACAGCTGACATTCCCATTTAAGGTGTGTAAAGTGATTTATATACATTACCTCGTTTAAGCCTCACAACAACCCTGTGAAGTAGGTGTTATTATTATACACATTTTACAGATGAATGCATTGATGCTCAAAGATATAAAATGCTGGACCCAGTGATCATTAAGCTAGAAAGTGCCTGTGGTGAAACTTGAATGTAGGTCTTTTGGCTGACACCTTCAACAGTCTATCCACTACATCCAGCTGCTTCTCCTAAGACAGAAATTTGCCTCTATTCTCTTAACCCACAGAATGCTTGGTTTGTTTCTCCCTTAACCACAGATTCCATGGCTTTGTCAGAACACATAATAAATACATCAAATCATATTTAATATAATTTGCTTGCCAGAGATAACCAGATTCAGTACCACATATTCTGTAGGACCTCTGTAAATAAACATTGCCTCGGTTTTCTTAAAATGTGACTTTGTAACTAGGATGAGAGAAACATAGAACTGTAAGAAGATTATTAGCACTACCTATATCTCACCTGTGCCTACTATCCCCAGGGAAATCAGAGGCTAGAGGAGTAAGAGAGTGCCTGCTATTCTGATACACTTATTTAAGAACACAGTTCCAATTGCCTGATGCCTCTGACCTTTGCCTTCCTGATCCTGTGCATCCTTGGTCTGCTTTATTAGTGTAAGGCAGCCTTAGAACCAAGTCAACCTTAGTGCACTTCCTGACTTAAACACATATTACCTGTGTGATCATCAACAAGTCAATTCACCTCTTAGTGACCGAGGCAACTTTCTAAGACTGTAAATTATAGGTAACTTGCTCATATAAATTGGGGGAAAGATTTTCCCTCAACAGTAGCAACTTAGACAGATGAAGTCACAGGTATGTAATGAAAAGGGGGAGGGAATCACAGAAGAGGCTTAGGCTGAAACATTTTAAGATGCTGCATTCTTGGATTCTGTTTCTGAAAGACAATGGGATGCAGTGAAAAGAGTACTGGATTGAGATTCAAAGGACCAGGTTCAAATCCAAGGTCTGCCAGTTATTATCTATGTAACTTTAATCCAGTTACTTAGTGTCTTAGGACCTCGGTTTCCTGATTTGCAAAATATAACGGTTGGACTTTGTAATTCTGCCTCTGTCGACCCACCACACACACACACACACACACACACACACACACACACACACACACACACACACACACACCCCTACCCATCCACCACCACCATCACTACCAATAGCACTAAGAACACTTTGCCCACCACAGTCCTGAAGCAAGAATTGTGGGCTGACAAAGCCAGAAAGAAACCATGAAAGTGTTAAACTGTTATTTTAGCTCATGATTTTTTTAAGCATTTGGAGAGATCTACTGAAATCTAATCAGCTTTGAAAGCTTCTGAGTGTGATGGGATGCAATAACTAGATCCAAAATATTTCTTATGCATAAAAAAGCCAAATAAGATAAAAATGCACTTCAACAGTATAAAGAAATGGCTACATTTACTCATATGGCAGTAGAGAAAGAGAAAGAAAATCTACTACAAACTATGCTTATCACATTTCTCCTTTCCTTTGAGTCTGACTTTCTAAATTTGAAGCTATGAATAAGAGGTAAAAGAATGAGTTAAATTCCCTGTCCTCTGAATTCTGCCATCTGCTATTTAGAATTATGTAAAAGGAAAGGCATAGAGAGAGCACAGCAACCAGAAGTTCTCCTACTGTAAATATTCTTTAAATATTTTAAAAAATATTTGCCTTAAATAGAAAGTATGTGGGATGAAAATAAATGGTGAAAGTTTAGTCATCTATTTGACCATGATAATAAAGCTCTGATGCATTTTTAATAAAAAATGTCCCCTCAGATGGGATTTGAGCTCAATGCTTTTGAAGTTTAAAGCATACAATAGAGTTCTTTTTCTTCACTGTTATATGTGGATTTTTTTTAAAGTAGACTCAATATGTACAATTTTTTAAAAGCCACTAAATATAAGACCTGAAAACTTTTCAATGATCAGTTTTTCAAAATATCAGTAAAATGGCACCTTTGATAGTTATCGACAAAAATAATGGCACATGATAAATATTGACATAAATAAAATTTCTGATGCAAATATTTTTACCCCATCAGCCTGCCTTTTTCACATTTTGCAGCATCCTAGAGTATACAGGCATTGGCTTGGCTCTGCTTTTCTGTGATTGTAAGCAGACAAGTGAAGGTCAATAATAAGTTAAGATCAGCAAGGACAATCATCCACACAGAGGGGAAATCATTTCATATTGTTGATTGCACCCTGCCAAGCCTCAGTTTCAGATCATTCCCAGCATCCTCCACCCTCATTCCTATACACATGTACTGAACAAGGATGGAGAAATCACACAACAGTTCTGATTGTTCTGAAATCATGTAACAGTCTACTACAAATTTATATTACACAAGCTCAACAGGATCATTACTGATGCCAGGCAATCCTTCCTGCTCTACATTACCTCATTCAAACTCTCCAAAGGTGGCTTGTCCAAACCTTTTTAGCCCTTCTTAAACCTCCCATTGCTTCCCCTCACCCCACACTCTCAACTGTGAATTTTGTCTCATATTTTACAGAAAAAAAAAATGAGGCCATTTGCTTTGAGTTACTTGTTCCTCATTTCATATCACTGATAAGCCCCCTGCTCCTCCCTCACCCCTGTCTCACATGATGAGGCAGCCTTACTCCATACCAAGACTAACCCCTCTAGCTGCACAAGTGATATTCTATCATTTTCTCCCCCAGACTGCCCAGTCTGTCATCTCCACTCTTTCACTTCTTTTCTTTTTTTTTGTTTTTTTTTTTTGTTTTGGGTGACTCAATTGGTGTTAAGTGACTTGTCCACAGCTAGTAAGTGTCAAATGTCTGAGGCCAGATTTGAACTCAGGTCCTCCTGAATCCAGGGCTGGTGCTCTATCCACTGCACCACCTAGCTGCCCCTTTTCACTTATTTTCAATCTTTCCATCTACTTGCTCCTTTCTCCTGCCTACAAGCATGCCTATGTCTCCCCGATCCTCAAAAACCACTCAGTTGATCCTTCTTTTCCCATTACTATCCTGTATCCCTTTTGCTTTTTGTATCTAAACTCCTTGAGATGGCCCTCTGCAACAGGTGCCTCCACTCCTCTCTTACTCTCTTCTTAGCCTTTTATAGTCAGGATTTTGGCCCCTCTCCAAAGTTACCAGTGATCTCTTGATTACCAAATCCAGTGACCCTTCCTAATTTCTCATTCTTCTAGACCTCTCTGTAGCCTTTCACACCGGTGATCACCTTCTCCTCTTTGATACTCTCTTCTCTTTAGGTTTTCAGGATCTCATATCCTCCTGCTTCTCCTACCTATCTGACCATTCCTTATCCTTTGCTAAATCCTCACCTGTATCACAATGTCTAACCAAAGGAGTCCCATTGGATTTTGTCCTGGGCCCTCTTCACTGCTCCCTATATACTAGTTCACTTGTTGATCTCATCTCCCATGGATTTAATTACCATCTCTATTCTGAGAATTTCCAAATCTACCTATCCTTCCCCAGCCTCTTTGCTGACCTCCAGTCTTGCATTTCTAACCAACTTCTAGACATCTCAAAACATTTTAAACTCAACATGGCCAAAACCACACCCATTATCTTTCTCCAAAAATTGTCTCCTATCTTGCCTCCCCTGTTACTTTTGAGGGCAAAACCACCCCCCTAGTAACTCAGGCTCACAACAAGGCTGAACTAGAAGTCATCCTTGGCTCCTCACTATCTCACACCCTCCATATCCAATTTGTTGCCAAGGCCTACTAGTTTTACTTTTGCAACATTTCTCTAAAAGTCAAGCGGTGAAAAGGCAATTTGACATCTTACCTAGGGATTTAATGAGAGGTCAGCTACTGATCACTTTGTGATAGATGACTCTCCATTAAAGCAAAAAAAAGCTTAGAGTGATGGTCAGGATTTTTGTTGTTGTTGTTGTTGTTGCTGTTTGTTTTTTTTAGAATTTTATTTTCCAAATTACATGTAAAAGCAAATTTTGACATCAATTTTTTGAAAACTTTGTGTTCCAACTTCTCTTCCTCCCTCCCTTCCCACCCCCACCCCCAAGAACTCAAGCAATTCAATATAAATTATACATGAGTAGTCATGGAAAACCACTCTACATTAGCTAGGTTGTGAGAGAATACAGATTAAAAACAAAATTTCGGATTAAGGAATTGTCAAAAAATTTGTTTCAGTCTGTTTTCAGACACCATCAGTTCTTTCTCTGTAGGTATATTGCAATTTTCATAAGTTCTTCAGAGTTATATTGGATCGGAACAGGGGAGGGAGAAGAGAGAGGAGAGACACAGAGAAAGAGCAAAGGGAGAAGAGAGATATAGACATAGAGACTGAGAGAAACAGAGAGAGAAAAGGGAAAAAGAAGAGAGAGAGACAGAGGAAAAGAGAGAGAAGGAGGAAGAAGAGACTAAGACTAAGAAAGAGAAAAAGAGACAAAGAGAAAGAGGCAGAGGGAGAAAGAAGATGAGAGAGAGAGAGAGAGAGAGAGAGAGAGAGAGAGAGAAGCAGAGAACCAGCCCACAAATGATGTCAGCTTCTGACATTTAAAGAGATTCCAGAGTAAAAATTTAACTGAGTTCTAGAAGAATTCCAGAGGTTTTTCTCCTACTTCAGAGAAAAAGAGGACAATATTAAAGGAAAGAGGCAACAAGTTGAGCCTTGCTATTTCTTTCTTTCAAATATTAATATTTTTGTTTTCCAATTTTAGTTTAAAGCATAGTGTTGACCAATTTAGTGATTATTTTAATAAGTAATTTCTATTTTTAAGAATTTTACACAATGACTACAACAATATAAATGGAAAGGACAAACACAAAATAATTGAAAATGAATATTACAAAATTAGAAAGAACAAGCATAACTCAAAAGAAAATACATGAGAAAAGGCTTCAAGCTTTTGCAGAACTGTAGGGGATGGGATTGGGAGGATATACATAGGTGTCAAACATTGCATATTGCATATAGTGCCAGAATTTTTTTAAGGATTTGATCTGTTTTCTCTTCTTCCTTTAGAAATTGTTATAAGGATAGCTCACTGGGAGCAGGGTGAAATGGGATACTGGGTAATTTAGGTGATGTAAAAACAAAATATAATAATTGTGACTTTAAAAAATTTCATTCTTATTATATGTCATTGGCCCTGCCTAAAGACATTTTTAATCACTTGATCTCTATTCCATTGTACAGGACACCATCTGGTGGCAGCTACTTGAACTCCAGGCACAATGATCCTGGATAATTTCAGTGCCAGCTAATCTCATGATAAATAAAATTTGTGTCATACACTTGCATCAGGTTGGTACTCAATGATTGCATTCCACCTGGAGAGAGAAAGTACTCAGATTTCACCAATTAGGCAGGATGGTCAATACATTGGAATTCTTTACACAGTATAGGGAAAAAATGTTATACTCCCTTTAGCATGGGAATAAAGATACATCTTTGGTTTAATGTAATCCAAGGATGCATCAAGGATACACATTGTATATAGGAAATCAATTCTGGATTAGGATAAAATGGCATGGCTTCCTCAGAGTCCCTCATTTATACTTTCTAATTCTCAGGGAACATGTTTTCTAGGATCATCAATATCTTCACATACAAATAAAATAAACTAAGTAAGGAGCATCTAGATGGTGCAGCGGACAGATTACTGGGCCTGGAGTCAGGAAGACCTGAGTTCAAATCCAGTCTCGGATACTTCCTGGCTGTGTGATCCTGGGCAAGTCACTTAACCCTGTTGTCTCAATTTGTTCATCTGTAAAATAACCTAGAGAAAGTAATCGCAAACTACTTCACTATCTTTTCTTTTCTTTTTTTTTTTTAGTGAGGCAAATTGGGGTTAAGTGACTTTCCCAATGTCACACAGCTAGTAAGTGTTAAGTGTCTGAGGCCAGATTTGAACTCAGGTACTCCTGACTCCAGGGCCAGCGCTCTATCCACTGCGCCACCTAGCTGCCCCCTCCACTTTCTTTTCTAAGAAAACCACCAAAATGGCTTATGAAGAGTCAGATAGGACTGAAAATAACTAAACAACAAAAGCTGTTACATAATCTTTGTGTCTTTATATTTTAGAGATCCTGCTTCTGGAGTATTTTCTCTTGTCCTCTGCTTCTCAGTCTCCAGTTTATACTCTCCTATCTTTAATTGGTAAGGAAATAGGGTGCTACCTCCTGCTTACATGTCTAAATCTATACCTTAGAGGATTTAGAGCACTGTAACTAGTCAAGGTATCATACACAGAACTGATAAGATTGAATGGAGGGGAGAGGCCATAATAAATTACTATTACTGAAATTGGGAGATGATCATGTAACTTCTTTATCTATAAGATGGAAGAGGGAGGCCTTAGATAGTGAGGCCACTGGAAGAACTCAATAAGCAAGCAGATATAGCCCAATGTTTATAAGAAAAACTTGTTCAATACTATAGCTATCCAAATGTGGCATTGGCTACCTCAACAGGGCTTGGATTCAGCCTCCTTGGAGGTCTTCAAGAAGAACCACAGCTGACTTTCAGATAGGTCAAAATGAGGATTCCTTTCACATGTAAGTTATATTTGGTGGCTGCTGAGATGACCTTCAAACTCTGATTGTGTGTGTGTGTGTTTGCCTGTGCAAGCCATACTTATGGTTTCCTTTGTGTAAGGAATTTTTCATGCGGAAACCCCTTCCATTAATGCACATTGGAAACCTATATATAAAATGTAATTTTAATAATTGCCTTGAGCACTTAGTTGCTGCCTTGCCCATAATTGTATATCTAGTATGTTAGAGAAAAGACTTGTGTTCAGGCCTTTTTTTGTGTGTGCGTGTGTGAGGCAATTGGGGTTAAGTGACTTGCCCAGGGTCACACAGCTAGTAAGTGTTAAGTGTCTGAGGCTGGATTTGAACTCAGGTCCTCCTGAATCCAGGGCCGGTGCTCTCTCCACTGCACCACCCAGCTGCCCGTGTTCAGGCCTTTTTGATTCCCCGTGTACTATACTACAGTGTCATGTTTGTGTATGTAAGCTATTAATACAAGCATTTATTTACCTGAAATCTTTTCTATGGGACTTACTATTATAGTTACATAATACTCATAAACAGAATTTGGAGCTGACTTAAAAGTCACTCCTTTGGGCTATAGTTAAGCCTCTAAATATGAAATTTGGCTCTGGCACTATCTTGCTAAATGACCTCTTTTCAAGCTAGGTACCTGAATTCTAGTCTGCATCTGTGGATTTCTATCTGCCTCGTTTCTCCTAATTCCATAGAATCACATGGTTGTCATAATTAGTGAAAAGGTTAATTAAGTATGTTGCTCAACTCCAAGAGGCTCTCAGTGAATAGAAAACAGCATCTTCTAAGAACAGATTTTCCCCTGAATTTATGCTTAAAAGGTACTTGAAATTTTCTAATATTATACTTCTTAGGTTGAGAAATTCTCTTAATTTATATTAGATAATTTTAAAAGGCCTAAGTTTGAATGCTATACTGATGTTCTTTGTTCATCTTTTATATGGCATAAATTATTTCATGAGGGAGTTTAAAAAAATTTTTGGCTATCTCTTCTAAGTATTTTAGGAGCTCTGAATCTGGAAATGTATTTCTTAAGCCTGAAAGATTTCCATGCTTTGGGTGGGGGGAAAAAGGTATGATGGCATGTTATTAAAGTAATAGGATATTTATTTAATTGCCTGGTCAGAAACTTCAATAAGAAAGGAAAAATGTGTTTCTTTTTTGGAATCTCAGAATATGATTAGATATAAGTAGTATAACATTTGGTTTTCAGCATTTCCTTCTCTTTTTAATGAGACCATATAAGATACACTTTTATTAGGAAAGTAAAATATGAAAGGAAGTGATACTTAATCAGAGACTTGCTACATCACCTCTAGATTGCTGAATAGAGAAATGGCCATAGTATCAAAAGAAGAAAATTAATCCATTAGCAAGGGTGTAGCAAAAAAACAACTTAAAGGCTATTAGATTACAAACATCTAAGTTGCAAGAAAAATTTCAGAAAGTTTACTTCAAATTGATCCTATTGAAAGTTTCAGATATAGTTATTAGTAACACAATATGCTGATGTTGAATTAATGGAAGGGTGTTTCTAGAGTGGCTAATGTTCAGGGGCACTGACTAGGTAGGTAAGATGTGATTCCTTGGATACTAAGATATGCATTTGAAGAGTGGATATATATAATCAATAGAAGCTTGTCATAGGCCATTACAATTAAGGAATGGAATAATGAATGCACTAGTTGTTGAAGAGCATAAGCTAAAAACAACAGGAAGCTTCCCTCACCCCACTCTACCCCCCAGTCCCCTAAGTAATTGCTAAAGGGAAAGAAAAGGAGGCTCCCAGAAGCTCAGGAACTTTTTCATTAAGCAAGTCTTAACAAAGAAAGATGAAAAACATACCATTGGAAACTCTGGACATTGGAAAGTCAGGAAGTCAGATGACTAATTACATTATTGTGGCAAATTGAACAAATTCCCCTGAGTCACATAATCTTCCCTGGGCCTTAGTTTATTCATCTGTTTGATGGTGAGGCGATGGTGAGAGAAAGAACTCTGATTGGACTCTGAACTAGTTCCTTCCAATTCTACATCTGAAATACGCTGACCCTATTGAAAACGTTTAAAAGTTTAACAGAAGGGGAAATGGGCCCAGACACTTTGAAGAAACCAAGTTTGAGATAAGAAAGAATCTCCATTAAAAGGAAACCTTGATAATAGAATCATAAAATTTTAGAGTTGGAAAGGATCTCAAAGGTCATATAGAGGTCTGGCTTGCTCCTTTAGTAAAGAAACTTACTGTTTCTTAAAGGTATACAAAATAGAAATAGGTTTGGATTAGAAGATGAGTAGGAGAAAGAACCCAGTTGAGGAGTTTTCTTGGCAAGAAGAGAGACTAGGAAATGGTTTAACATTAAGGATTAGCTAGCAATATAAATTCCTAATTTGAAATTAGGTGATTAAGTAGGCAGAAGTCCACAAATCTTTTCTCTTTTAACAATTCTTTTTCTGTTTAAAAAGAAAATATAAACTAATAGAAGTGTGAGGGGAAAAGGCAGACTGAAGGCTTATCTGAAACTATGCATTTGGAGAGAACAAACCGAATAGTTGAAAGAGGAAGGACACTGTATTATCTGCGACTCTTAATTAGAGCAAAGATGTAGGTGTAAAAAATTGACCCCAAAGACCAGAGCTCTTAGTGAACAACAGCCCAGGAAAACCTCTTACACTAGTGCATTTTAAACTAAAGTTTAGTCAAAAGGGTATGTTAAAGGATTTATGAAAGAAATGGGACAAGACTTGAATAGCATAAAAAGGGTGAATTTTTGTTGTATTGGAAAGAGTGCCCAGAAGGATGAGCCATGTCTTATTGAAGTAACAGTTTAAATAAGATAGAAACTACATAATACCTCAATGTTCTTTTTAAATGTCGCTCCTAATTGCATTTCACTTTTTTATTCTTCTCTTGAAAAAAATAGTTATATAATTCATTTAATTCTTTTTTAAAAAAAAGATGCCTTTCTGAATAGCAAAGTTAAAATAAGCAACTAGATATATGCATTAATATTCAAGATTCATCTGATCATACCTGAGGAAAAGCCTAATCATGGTCTTATTTTATGGCCTTTGGCAGTTCACTTAGTCTCTCCATGGATCAGTTTCCTCATTTGTAAAATAAGGAGTCTTAATTATCTTATTGCTTAGATGCCTTTTTAGTCTAGTATAAGACAGTTGGTAGGATGACTTCTCAAATGTAACAAGGTTACACAAGTCACCAACCTCACTCTGCCTGCTACTTAATTTAGCCACACATTTAGTTTTATCATCTCAAATTCTAGGGCAACCCAGAGGTACATTTGTGTATTTTGTTATTAATATGATTGCAACTTAACTCTCCCAGTGCCCCCATCCCAACTCATCAAATATTATTCATTGAATAAACTAAAGAAATCTCCTTTCCCAATAGTAGTTACTCATTTTTCTTACATAAAAATCATATTAAATCCCTACTCTTCTAAAACTAAGTAAATATTGAAGTTACATATGTAATACATTAATAATAAAATTAATAACAAAATTAATATATAGAAAATTATTTGTAATATGTTATCTCTGAAAAGCATTGTAGAGTTACGTCAGACCCTCATTGTAATGGTAAATGACTTCCCTTCACATTTGAAAGAAAGGGAAAAGTGATAAATGTGGGAGGGGATGTGGGGAAATTGGGGCACTAATTCACTGTTGGTGGAACTGTGAACTGATCTAACCATTTTGAACAGCAATATGGAATTATGTCCAAGGATTTATTAAACTGCCTATACCCTTTGACCCAGCAATGCCACTATTAGGTCTGTTTCCCATGATGATTAGGGGAAAAGGTAAAGAACCTATATGTTCTAAGACATTTATAGTAGTTCTCTTTATGGTGTCAAAGAACTGGAAATTGTGGGGATACCTGTCAATTGGGGAAAGGCTGAACAAGTTGTGGTATATAATTTTGATAGAAATGATGAGCTCAATGATCTTAGGAAAATATGCATAGACTTGCACAAAATAATGAAGCCTGAAATGAGAAGAACCAAGGGAACTCTGTATACAGTAACAATATTGTTCTAAGAACAACTTGGAGTGAATAATTGAATTTTGATTGAATTTTAATTGAATTTTGAATAAAGCTTTAACTATTATTATATGTACCCAAATGAACTACAAAGGACATATGGAGGAAAATGCTATTGGAATTGAGAGAAAGAACTGATTACTAGAATTATGTATAGCATCGTTTTACATATTTGTGTCCAATAATAGCCATCTCTAAGGGTTGGAGGGAAGCAAAAAGGAGAGGGGGGAAGATAACTTTATTATATATGTAAAAGAAATAGCAAGTTATAAATAATAAGTTTGTAGTTTCATGTACAATCATCATTTTCCCAATTTTGCTACATTGTGATAATTCTTGTTTTGTTTCTTAAGTTCAGAATAAAATACATTATTTCTTTAAAAAAAATGAAGTCCCATACTATTTAGTTCACTCAGGATAACAATTTTTTTGCAAGTATACTCTTCTCCTCAATAACCTTTTGGCTGGTTTCTCTGCCTCAAGTCTCTCCCTATTCCAGTTCATCCTCTATTCAGCTGTAAAATTGATCTTCCTAAATTATACTTTTGGTTATGTTACCTCCCTTTTTCACTAAAGTTCGGTGGCTCTCTTATCACCTCTAGGGAGAAGCTAGGTGGCACAGTGGATAGAACACTGGCCCTGAAGTTGAGAGGACCTGAGTTCAAATCTCACCTCAGATACTTACTAGTTGTGTGACCTTCGGCATGTCATTTAACTCCAATTTGCTTAAACATCTGGGGCCATCTCCTGTCATCCTAATATTTGTCTTTCCACTGCACCCAGATGGCTCTGGAGGAGAGTGAGGTTGGTGACCTTGTACAGCCCTCCCTCACTTAAATCCAATTCACTGCAAGTCATGACATCACCTCAACATCATGGTCCTCTTTGAGAATGAAGGACAAACAACAACAAAACAACAATCACCTCTAGGATCAAATATAAAATTTTTTGTTTGGCCTTCAAAGCCCTTCAAAGTATGGTCCCCAGGGGGCAGCTAGATGGTGCAGTGGTTAGAGCGCTGGCCCTGGATTCAGGAATACCTGAGTTCAAATCCGGCCTCAGACACTTAACACTTACTAGCTGTGTGAGCCTGGGCAAGTCACTTAACCCCCACTGCCCCACCAAAAAAAAAATGGTCCCCTACTATCTTTATAGACTTTTTATTCCTTACTCACTGCCATGTACTCTGAGATCCAGTATCATTGACTTTTCTACTCTTTCTCAAACGAGACACACTACCTCCCCACTCTGGGTATGTTTGTGGGCTGACTTCCATGCCTAGAATTCTCTCTCTTTATCTCTGCCTCCTAGCTTCCTGGTTTTCTGCAAATACCAGCTAAAATCTAACCTAATTCAAGAAGCCTCTCCCAGTCCTTCTGAGATTATTCCCAATTTATTCTATGTTTTGTTTGTATATAGTTGTTTGTATGCCATTTCACCCATCAGACTTGAGCTTCTTGAGAACATGGACTGTCTTTTGCCTTTCTTTGTATTCTCAGCAATTTGCACAGTGCCTGGCTCTTAGTAAGCACTTAATAAATGTTTATTGACAAACTAGCATTTACTCTATCTGACTCCACAAGGACAGGGAGCAACATATCCTAGAACAAAAATTACAACTATAACTCCCAGGGTCTCTTTTTTTTTTTTTTTTTGGTGAGGCAATTGGGGTTAAGTGACTTGCCCAGGGTCACACAGCTAGTAAATGTTAAGTGTCTGAGGCCGGATTTGAACTCAGGTCCTCCTGAATCCAGGGCCGGTGCTCTACCTACTGCGCCACCTAGCTGCCCCCAAGGTCTCTTTTTAAAGCAATAGTAACAGTGTCTATCCCCTCTGTAAGAGATTTTTGAAACAGGTTTTATAGTATAATTCTCTGACTCTACTATTCACTACCCTGAGTTCTATTATTACCTTATGACTACCACTAGAATTAGTTCAATAAACTGCCATTTCAGTGACAGAAAACACTAGGTAATGAATTGTATTTATGTTATGTTCCCTCCATTCAAATTCTCCTCGGATGTCTCTTTGTAACATAGAGATAATATGGAGTTCTTGAAGACTAAACCAGAAGAACACAGGCTCTGTAGCTCCTACTATATCAAAGAGCATTTGTTAGACACACATCAAGCATGGTGCTAGTGAAGATAGAAGTATAAAAGTCAAACAGGCCCATCCTAAAGGAGCTTACACCCTCTGCAGAAACAACTTGTAAAGGGCAGCTAGGTGACACAGTGGATGGAGTGCTTCCAGGCCTGGAGTCAGGAAGTCCTGAATTCAAATATGACCTCAAACATTATTTGTGTGATCCTGAGCAAGTTACTTAACTTTTGTCTCAATTTCCCTATCTGTAAAATGAGGATAATAATAACACCTACCTCCCAGGTTTGTTAAGGACAAAATGAAATATTTGTAAAGCACTTAGTACAGATCCCAGCACATAGTAGGTGCTACATAAATATTATAATTATTAATTTGTAAATACAAAGCAAATACAAAGACATCTCTGGGCAGGGTACTAGCAGCTAGGTGAATCAATATAGTCCTCATATAGAAGATGACTCTGGAACTGAGCTTCAAAGAAAGTAAATGATTTTAAGTGTTTGGATGAAAAGAGTTGCAACCCAGTCATGTGGGACAGTCTGGGCAAAGACGCAGAGATTAAGGCTAGAATTTATATATGAGCAATTGCAAGGTGAAAAGGCTTTGAAGATGGACTATGTGTTTATTTTCCAAGGACCAGCATTGCTAAGTTATGATAAGACTTTCTAAGGCTTATAATCAGAGGGTTGATCACTACAGTTTATTTTTTTGAGGCTACAATAGACAAGGTTATACTTAGGGCATGGAAGGGTTGCAATCTGTGTCAGTGGTAGGATTAAATTATGCACACTAATCTTTACAGTGTTGAAAAATACTAGTGTCATATTTAGGTTATTAGAAGGAAACCTGGGGGAAATCCTTGCATATTTTTAGGGAAGTTTTTTGGTTTTCCTCACAAACATGGGTTTTTTTAAAGATTGGTTTTAATAAATAGGCATGAAAACATCATACTTATTCAAATTAAAAAGTGTTCTTTGATAAGTAGAACAATTAGTTAAAATTCCAGGATTATTTCTGGAGGAAAAAAAACCATCTCTTGGGGAGGCCACTGTAATTGCACAAAGAGGCACACCATAAGAGGGGGTAAATGTCACCCACCCAGGTTTCTTCCTAATGGCATTGACAGAGGTGAAGGCAACTGACAGAGGTAAGGGAAACAAAAGGGCTTATGCTTGGGGTCTTAATTATAGATTACGTGATGATAAATTGGGGGGGGGTAACATAGATTGAAGGCACACATAGTTACAAGGGGTAAAAAAGGTACGATGGTATGATCATGTGCCCATTGAAAACACTTGCTCCAGCTACTATGTGGTCATATCTGGACACTTACACTCTGTTCCCCAGGCAAACCAGAAAGCTGTGCTAACTATGAAACCAAGTAAATGTCAACATTTTGTCTGGAGTAATATATTTGGGTGATAAATAGGAAAATATCTCTCATGTGGGCTGGTCTATAAAATTGTAATCTTAGGGGATTTACAGGTCTTCTAATATAATCTCAATTTACTGATGAGAAAAACCAAAGCCCAGAAAGATCAAGTGCCTTTCTAAGGTGACATAAGTAATCAGTGACAGAGCCAGGTTCTGAACTCATGCCCTTTGACTCCAAGTAACAATGTTTTGGATGCATGCACATTGCTAATCAAACATGACAAATATAAAGAAATAGTTGAGCGATTTCTTGGGAGCATTCCTAAGAATCCAAGGTTATTTGAGGACAATTGGAGTGCCTTGCCAACCAATGGATCAGCAACAAGAAGGGATGTTCAGTTCTAGTGTGCAGATAGATATAGGTAGGATACCAGGGTGGAGGTCAGTTTTCAGTCACCCCATCTTCAAATAGTGTTGCTAGTTCTCTTGTGGCCCAGGGCAAAAGCTGTTCTTCAGGAGTATATTTCACTGTGACAAGGAGCAAAGGCCAAGAATGAGTGAGTTTTGATATATGTACAGAAATCTCAGCTGTAAAGAGAATCAAGGAGCTTCAAGAGAGGAAAAAAAAAATCTCCATTCTGCTATCTTACTATTAGAGCAATCGAATCACTAAAAGAGCTATAACTACTTGTCACATTAGGAGAGGAACCTAGGGAGAACTGTGGAAGTCTTCAGTGACTGAAGGACACATACTAAGAGGTAAAACCACACATTCTGAAACATCCTTAACAGGTGGCCACCCAAATTTCATTCAAAGGCTTGCAGCAATGGTGAAATTGCATTCTTCTGAAACAGTCCATTCCACTTTCAGATGGGTTTATTTTAGGAAGTTTTTGATTATATGAAGCTAAACTCTTCCTCTTTGCATCTCCAGTCCATCTCTCCTAATTCTTCCCTTTGGAAACAAAAACAATTCATATTCCATGTAACAGTTCTTCAAATACTTTAAGACAGCTATCATGTCCAAAAGGGCCACTGATAGGTACATGATGGATGTGAAAAGGCCGCAATACATTACTAATGAAAATCACAAATGAGAAGCAGCAAAAAAGGTGTCATCAGAGATGTATGACCAAATAAAAAAATAACGTAGTCATCTGGAGAAAGCAAGGCAACAGACTGCCCATTTTTCAACTGTTATCTGTGCAATGTCAAGAAAGCCTATGACAAAGACTCCCATAGAGGATTTACAGGTGAATATGGATATTAACCAGGGATGAGTTGTGCCCTGCACAAATAGAAGACAATGTTGACAGGCTAGAAGGTAGTGTAGTATGGTATGGTGACAAAAAAATCTGGATTTGGAGTTAGGGAGGAAGAGGGAAGGGTAAAATAAAGAGTAAGGCCTAGGTTCAAATTACAGCAAAGCACTTATGTTTTCATGTGACCTTAGGCATCACTTAACCATTTGGGGGCTCAGTTTTCTCATAAATAAAATGAGGGAATAAGACCCATTGACATCTTTCCCCTTCTAAATCTCTAATTTGAAAGACTACTCACACTGATGGGAATGCATAAAAGCTTACCATTATGTATTATATCTGCCTCCTCTCCCAAGTCTTTTTTTATGTAAACAAAAGCAAGTTCTTTTCCTGTAATCATTTGTTTAATTGAGTGGTTTTGAGTCCCTTTCTCATCCTAGTCACAGTCCTCTGGACACTCTAGAATTTATCAACAACCTTCCTAAAGTATCCAATCAGTGCAAAAGAGAACATTCTGAACATTATCCTTTAATGTAGTGAAAAGTCACATTAATTTTTTTTATTTGCCATGTTATACTGCTAACTCATATCTTACGGGCCATTGAAATTCCCAAGTCTTTTACACATGAAGTGCTTTCTAAATACACACCATTGGACCTTATCCTGTCACTCACCAGTTCACTTTTTAACCCAAATGCAGAATTTTACATTTGTGCATATAAATTATTTCGTCTTAGATTCAACATAATGTGCTAACTGAAATCAAGACAAAATTTAGCATAGATGATACTAAAACAACTAAAGTTATATAGAGCTTTGAGGTTTATAAAAACTTTGTACACAATCTCAATGGGTCATTCACAAGATTTCTTTCATCCAGGTGTGACCCATTCTGTACTTGTCCCATTGATTTTTTTTTTTAATCTGTATACATAACTTAATAGCATAGTGTAGTGGAGTCAAATCACATGAGTGAATGAAGCAGCTTGGTACAGGGGAAAGAACTCTGGGTCTAGATTCAGAAAAGTTAGATTCAATCCCCAGCTCTCTTACTTACTGCCTACGTGACCATAAGCAAGTCTCTTAACTTCTGGGCTGCAGTTTCCTTATCTATAAAATGAGGAAATTAGGGTAGATTAGCTCTAAGATTCCTTCCAAACCCATGACCTTAAAGCAATCTATGAAAAACATTTCTTAAGTGCTACTAGGTGCTGGAGGTACAAATGCAAAAGTAAAACAGTCCCTGCCCTCGAGAAGCTTGTAGTCTAACAGAAGCGGACAGTACTAGTATTAATCATTCTACATTTGAAGAGATGAAGATTCAGAGAGATTGAGCAACTGGCATGTGGACAGACAGGTCTTTGACTCCACTGTACCATGTTGCTAAGTCCTGAATTTAGATTCATAAAAGTCAACTGAACAAATACAGAATAAGTGAAACTTGACTTTACAGAAGTTCATGGGGAAAGGGCCCAAAGCCTTTATTTGGCCACAAATTGATTCTAAGAATATGGTGCAACATCTACAAAAACTAACAGAGTCTTGGGCTGCATTAACGAAGGGGCATCAGCAGAAAACAGAGAACAATGAGCAGTGATAAAAGTGCCTTTGTGGAAGCAGCTCATTGGTAGACTACAATGTTGAAAGTCTCATCATCCAGGGACATGACACCAGGAAATACTCTTACTAGAGGCTTTACCTTGATGCAATTTATTTCTTACAGAATATATACATACATACATACACAAAGTCATAGGCATAGACATAGGCTACAGAGAGAGAGAGAGAGTTTTCCTACTCTGTGCCAGGCATTATATGCTGGGAAGGAAGGAAGGAAGGAATTTATTAAACACCTGCTATGTGGGAAGCACTGTACTAAGTGCTTTACAATTATTTTCCCCATTTGATCCTCGCTACAACCCTAGGAGGTAGGTGGTAGTATTACTCCATTTTACAACTTGGGAAACTGAGACAAACAGCATAAGTGATTTGCCCAGGGTTACACAGCTAATAAATATCTGAAGTTAGATTTGAACTCAAATCTTCCTTACTCCAGTCCCAGCACTCTATCTACTGCACCATCTAGCAACCTCTATGTGCTAGGGATACAGATACAAAAGAGACAGTTCCTTACCTCAAGTAGTTTATATTCTATCGAGGGAAACAACTTATATATGAGAGTGATAGCCAGAGAAGATAATTTTGCTCTAGGTAATCACGAGTATTATGAGAAAGTCCTAAGAGAGTTGATTGCCATGCTTTTCCCAGTTGCAATTGTAGTACTAATTTTATTATTGTCCCCAGACTGAAAGCAAGAGGTGGAATTGAAATGAGGGAGGGGTCTGCAGGCAAGACAGAAGACAATATGCCTACTCTGGGCAGGCTCTGGTGTCTAGGTGCATATGTGTATGTAAAGCATTGTCTGAGGAAGGCAATAACATACAAGATATTCCAAAAGTCTTCCTACATGCTTGCAACTTTGGGATGGGAGAAGGATAGGGAGGGAGGGAATGAGAGAGGGATAGAATTTGGAACTCAAAACTTTAAAGAAATAAAGAAAGAACAAAAGTCTTCCTAAACCTTTAAGTTTTAATAGCATTAAGGCTTTAATAGCTTAAAAGTGCACTAAGGATTTTGGAACACTCTATAAGGTGGATTGAGGTGAATTTTCACTTGCTTACTTATCAAAGAACACTCCTCAGACCCAGGGTAGAGTCCCAAATTGAGTTTTCAAGTCCTTTGGACTGGAGATGGGAGAGTAATGGTCTCTAGAGGTCTGGGGAGTCCTAGCATACCTTGAAGGCCTTAAAGTAGGCTAGAACTCAAGTGGGCATTGTTCCATTATATTCATAGCTGAAGAGTGGGCCACACAAATAACATCTCAGTTGTACAAAAATGAATGTAAGATAATACCCACCTCTAGGGGCAGCTAGGTGGTACAGTGGATAGAGCACCGGCCCTGGAGTCAGGAGTACCTGAGTTCAAATCCAGCCTCAGTTTACTAGCTGTGTGACCCTGGGCAAGTCACTTAACCCCAATTGCCTCACTAAAAAAATAAAAAAGGATAATACCCACCTCTTGATGTCTCTTCTACCCTCACCTTCCCTCTAAATATAGTTAGTGTTGTATTTTTGTATTATATATATATATATATGTTTACATTTATTATAGTATGGTATATTTATATATATACTATTTATATTATACTACACCATACTATATATTACATTATAATATATTATTGTATGATATATTATATTATAATATATCATGTATATAATATTTATATTGTATATATGTGTGTACACACACACACACACACACACACACACAGTATTTATATAGGATAGCTAGGTGGCACAGTGGATAGAGCACTAGCCCTGAAGCTGGGAGGACCTGAGTTCAAAATCTCACCTCAGACACTTACTGGCCATATGACCCAGGGCAAGTCACTTAACCCCATTGCCTTAAACATCCGGGGTCATCTCCAGTCATCCTAATATATATCTTGCCACTGGATGCAGATCGCTCTGGAGGAGAAAGTGAGGTTGGTGACTTTGCACAGCCCTTCTTTACTTAAATCCAATTCAAATGCAAGTCATGACATCACCTTGATACCATGGTCTTCTTTGAGAACAAAGGATAAACAACAACAACAATTAGCTTTGAGAATATCATTGATCTATAATTGAATATTTTAGAACTCAAAATGGATAAAGCCAGAAGTATGTCACATTACCTAGACTTCTTCCACATGAATTTGGTGAAAAGTTCAGACAAACTTTCCCTTTGACAACAGAAATTCAGGATGAGAACTCTCATGTTAAAGATAGTGAAATGGGAAAGAAGTTTCAGGACAAGATACATTATACTAGTGTGTTTTTCAATCATATTAACAATCTTTTTGACCATCAAAAATTACAATAGGTATTGCCACCTCTAGTTCTTCTTCTGTAACTCTCTTCCTTCTACAATACACCTAAGGATGAAATATTTCAAACATGAGTGTTTGCTATGCTATGAGGCCTGTAACTGTCCTCATTGTGCTTATTCCCCTGCCACAGACTTAACATATCCAAAATCTCATTTACTTTATTTACTTGCATCACTTTCAAATTCATTGCCCTCATTTGTCTGCAAGATAGCTCAGGGATTTATTCCAGTCATGTTTTATGTTTATAATTAAGAAAAATATTGGCTTGTATCCCAATGTGAAGAGATAAATCATTTTAGCTTTCTACACAAAGTAGAAGGCTAGTTGTATGGGATTTCTTTAATGTCCCAAAACACTAATTTTGAACCAACAAAACTGTAAGTCATCTCTTAAAGCACAGTTACACTTGAAATTGACTGTTAAAATGGCCTTGTAAATTTCTATTTCTCTCAATGACTCTCACATTAAATTTACTTGCTTAACATACCAAAAAGAAATTTTGCTAACATCCATGATACAAATTTCTTTGGACCAATGTTTGGCTTTATCTATGGGAGAACCCGATGATTCATCAGTTTTCACCCATGAGATTGGCTGTTCCTAGAAACAGAGGAAAACTTGGTGTTGCAAAATTATACTAAGTCCCAAAAGTTTGGGTGCAGATTTAAGTTGTTTTTTTAAGAACTTCAGAAATATAAATGCTACAAACTTACAAAAATATTATTTGAAAATGTAATTATTTCTATTGCTTTTAGATTTATTTAATCTTGTACATTTTGAATAATAGATTTTTAATTTCAATTTTAACAAAACACTCTATCATTATGCATTGCATGTGCAACAGTTTCTAGATGACACTTTCTTAGACCCATGAATCAGCAGAGAAGGTTGTCTTCCTTGACTCCCTCAGTCACCTGATCAATCTTCATTATACATTTTTTCTTCTGGGATCACTCCAAAACTATTGCATATGCATCAAAATTTCATTCTTCGTATGACCATAAGGCTACAATTACCAAAGCGATCCTTTCAGACATTGAGCAACACTTGATGAAAGTTTTTAAAGTTCAAAAATCAACTAGAGTCATATATAGCACAGGATGGTGGTTAGGTTGAATTCCAAAAAAGGAATGTATCAATAATTTTAAAAATTAAATAGCTCAAAATGATATTTTATATATTTGTAGCATTTGTGCATCTGAAATTATTAAAGTTTAAATTTCACTAAGAGTTTTGGAATATTCCTTTATTATAGACTACCCTAGCCATTATTGCTAAATGCTAGAGGAGCTCAGAGAAGTCTCAAGTTTACTCAAGGACTTACTATCCAGTAAGTCTTGGAGAAACTCATAGTTGCTCTACAAAGAAATACTGGAAGTTTGGTAGGGAACATAAGATTTCAGGAAGAAGACATTCACTCTTCACTACACCACTAAGTTGCTCCAGGAAATTTTTGAGCAAACACTAGATCTAAATATCCTAAGACTCCCCTGGAATGATCAAAACATGATGACTTGAATTCCTATAATACTCTATAGGCAGTTAAGCAATATAATGTACACATCACCAAGCCTGGATTCAGGAAGACCTCAGTTCAAATTTTACCTGAGAAACTTACTATCTATGTGACCTTGGGCAAATCACTTAACCTCTACTTCAGTCCCCTTTTCTGTAAAATGGGAATAACAATAATACCTACTTCCCAGGGTTGTTGTGAAAATTAAATGAGATAATAATCATAATGCATTTAGCACAGTGCCTGGTACATATTAAGTAAGCACTATAAACATGTTTACAAATTGCCCTCACTATAACCCTGTGAGATAAATGGGGGTAACTATCATCTCTGTTTTATAGATGAGGAAACTGTGGCTCATAGAAATTGTATGACTCACTCAAGTACACACAACAAGTAAATGACAGATCCTATACTCAAACTCAAGTCCTTTACTTCTAAGTTAGTTCTTTTTCAGAGAGGCAGTTGGTACAATGGAAAGAACTTCCAACTTGGAGTTGGAAGTATGAGTTTTGAAGTGAGCTTTCTGAAATTTACTCCCCATATGACTTTAGGCAAGCTATGCTCTCTGGATTCAATTTCAATTTCATGTCAAAATGAGGAGTTTTGACTATATGGCATCCAAGGTCTGTACCATACTGGCTTTCAGGGACCAAAATGATGTATATCCCCTCTTTGTATAATTAGAATCCTTAGCTTAGTAGCAGCTACAGACCCATATGTACATTTCCTTAACAACCTAGAAAATAATCCTTGTTACATTCTGGTGCCAATATAGACACACTGCTGTGAGGGCTTTGACTGCAAGACAAAACTCTTATCAGGACTGGCCTTATCTAATATTTCTCCCTTTATATGACCTCCACTCAAACCAGCCTCTTCTTTCTCTTGTCAGCACTGCCCCCATTCCATCACCATTACTCTATTTCCTATATCTATAACTTTTGCTTTGTGTTTATTTCCATCTGACGTGTCCATTATCTTTGTCAATAGCAATCCTGCCCATACTTTATAGTTCACTCAAATCCTCAATGCCTTCCTGACCCTCAGTAAAGTCATGAAGTGGGACCAAGTTTTTATGTCCATTTTATCTTTCAGCATCCTTCTCCCTCCTGACATTGCTCACACTATTTTCATACTAACCCCTCCCATTTTCCAGAAGCCCTTACTGTAGCACTCCATACTTTCTTCCTTAAACTGTCCTACCTGTCTCTCCCTACCCTCAGCATCTCTAATCAAACCTCTCTTATTATATGTTTTATTGTAAAGAGAGTCAGGACTTGTTCTCAACTAGGTCATTTAAATTTGATCTGATAAATCATTCTCACAAAGCATAGTAGATAATACTTTAATAATTGATGCATCAATAATGATGAGTAAACAAAAATCAGCACCATCTTAATGTATCAGTAGTGAATATTTACAGATGTATTATGTAACTACAGGAGCAAGATTAAACCTTATTAATAGTGTTGAAGGATATGACTGTGTTCTTCATAGAATCCTAGAGTCTTAGAGTTGGCACAGAATTCAGAAGTCAAACCTTTATTGAAATAATGAATGCTCCCTAAAACATACCTATATATTATCAACTACTCTTTGTTTAGAGACCTCAAGTAATAAGGAATTTTCTGCTTCCCAAGGCAATCCATTATATTTGGAAGCAGGTTTTGTTATTAGAAAAAATTCCTCTTCAAT
Source organism: Dromiciops gliroides (assembly GCF_019393635.1). Lineage (NCBI taxonomy): Eukaryota > Metazoa > Chordata > Mammalia > Microbiotheria > Microbiotheriidae > Dromiciops > Dromiciops gliroides. Next base: position 329,239,013 of record NC_057864.1, on the reverse strand, counting down.
TGAGTTGAACTGTGTCTAGCTCAGACTTTCACCCATTGGACCTAATGCTATCATCTGAAATCAAGAAAAACAAATAATTGAACTTTTACCTGATATACCTTTCAATATTTGAAGACAGTTATCATATCACATCCTCCTGAAGTCTTTCTTTTCTAGGCCATAGGCAAACTATGGCATGAGGACCAAATATGGAATCCTATTTTGCTGTGGTCTAAGAGCTAAAAATGGTTTTCACATTTTAAAATATGCTTTATTTTTAAAATGTAAAAACCATTCTTAGCTCATAGGCTATACAAAAATAGGCCATGGGACAGATTTGGTATGCAGGCCATAGTTTGTCAACCCCCACTTCAGGTGAAACATAATAATTTCTTTCAACACATGCTCATTTGGTATGGCTTAGGTCTTCTCGCCATTTTTATTGATCTTCTCTGGAAATACTTTAGCTTATTTTCATCCTTCTTAATAAATACCATATATCCAGCCCTTTAAAGTATGTAAAAATCTTCACATATGTTAGCTCATTTAATCCTCACAACAACCATATAGGTAGATACTATTTTTATACCCATTTTAGAGATGAGGAAACTAAAGCTTAGAAATAAAATTATTTGCCCAGAGTTATAAAGCTAGAAAGTGTCTAAGGCAGACTTTAAACTGAGATCTTGCTGATTTTATGTCCAGAATTCTATTTAGTACACCTCTTAATTGTGTAGCTATATATTTTAGACATTTGCCTCAAGAACTTCAAAGACAGAAAGATTTACCTATACACCAAAATACTCACTATAGAACTTATTAGTTAGCAAAACAAAACTAAACTAAAACAAAAGCAAAAACCTTGAGGGAGAAAGGGAGAATAGATGCCTATTAACTGGAGAACATTTGAAAAATGGTGGTATTTGAATTTAATAATGAAAAAGCAGCATGGCATATTGGATCGAGAGCCAAGCTCAAAGCCAAGATCACCTGAATTCCAGTCCTGCTTCTGACATATAATGACTGTGACCCTGAAAAAGTCATTTAACTTCTCAATGCTGTATGCCTGTGGTGTCAAGCTCAAATAGCAATGGAGCTACAAATTCTTAGGTAAGGATCCCTACAAGCACATTTTTGGCTCAGAAAACATATTAATATTATTTATGTTCTATTTTATTTATATTTATTTTGTTAAATGTCTTACAATTGCATTTTAATCCAATTTGGGCTGTACTTGGAAGTGTTGTGATCTTAAATGAGACTGGTGGACTAAGTGTTTGATACTATAAGGGACTATAAAGTTGCAGCGAAGATGCCAACTTACATTGGTAAAAGGAGTTTCCTCATCCAGACAGTCCTTATACCAATGAAATCACAGGTACAGTCCTTATTTCTGTCCCTATATGTTGATAATATAATTCTAGTTTACCATAAGAAATTATGAGTAGAAGGCAGAGAAACAGAGGAAAATTTATATGGACTAATACAGAGCAAATATGAAAAACTGGAAGAATAATATATAGAATAGCTCTAATGATATAAAAGAAACAATACTGAAAAGAAGCCGTACTTAGATTAATTGCAATATCCTTCTTAATCCTAAGGAACATAGATGATAAAATTCAGAAAAGACAAAGGACCACAGTAGTGAAAGGTTTCCCCTGATATAAAATGCAGTCATTTTGTCAATGGATTTTACTTAACTGTTTTCATTTTTTATAAAGGAATTTTAAATCGGGGGGGGGGGGGTGTTATATCAAAAAACAACTTGTAGGGGCAGCTAGGTGGCGCAGTGGATAGAGCACCGGCCCTGGAGTCAGGAGTACCTGAGTTCAAATCCGGCCTCGGACACTTAACACTTACTGGCTGTGTGACCCTGGGCAAGTCACTTAACCCCAATTGCCTCACTTAAAAAAAAAAAAGTAAAAAAAAAAAAAAAACAACTTGTGATATAAAAACTAAAACATTGATATAACTTTTAAAAAAAATAATGAACTGGGGCAGCTAGGTGGCGCAGTGGATAGAGCACCGGCCCTGGATTCAGGAGGACCTGAGTTCAAATCCGGCCTTAGACACTTGACACTTACTAGCTGTGTGACCCTGGGCAAGTCACTTAACCCCAATTGCCTCACCAAAAAAAGAAAAAAAAATAATGAACTAATCTCCTCCCCAAAGTCCTCCTCTAGTATGTCAATATGGTATACAGGTGAAGCAACTAATAGAGTCAGTTTTTCAAGGGTAAATTGAGTTGACTACAAAGGGGCACATGATCATTAAGGAGCCTGGCCATCTGGCAATGAACTTTTTTACTTTGAAAATCCATAAAACAATCCTATGTGACCCTCTTCTATTTCTTCAATGATGAGCCTAGAGTGATGGGAAAGGGGATAGAGGATTCTCAGAATAACCCAGTTTTTAGAACACTAATAAACTTTAATTTTATTATTGGTACTCTAAATGTGAGGCCCATTCTATTGACTAATAAGTAAGATGGTGCTGCAAAGAATAAATCATATCAAACTTATATTTTCTAGCAAGACCTGAAAATTTCTCCAAATTGAACAAAGATCAAGAAATCTAATTAAAAACTACAGTAACTTCTTCTAGAAGAGAACTTAACAAAAAGTCAGCCAGAAGCCCAATGGAAATAGGAAAAGGGGCCACCAGTAAAAACCAATATAGGCACAGAAAAATAAGTCAGCAGCCTCCTGGTTCCACCAGAGAAGGGCCAGAGACATGTGTACTCTGGATGTTCTGTGTCAGAAAGCAGCAAGAGCAGAAGCCTTCCCTTCTCCACCTTCCAAATCCCAGAAAAATCAAAAAGTGTAGTCAGGAAACCACAGTTTGTGTACCTTGGGAACTTGTGTAAGTTTGTGTGATAAGAGCAACATGGTAATGCTCAAACTAGGACAGTCAATGTGACCATGGGCTCTGAGGTCCTTAGTACTCTGTCCTGAGATTCCACAGAAGGCTCTGATGACCAAGAGTTCTGAATCTCAAAAATCCAGGAGGATTTAACCCTAGAAGATGTAAGTCAACCCAGGAACACAGGTAACCAGAACAAGACTGAAAAGAGCAGACTAAACAATCCAAACAAAGCAAGGAGCAGAGCTTGGCTCTTACACAAAGCCCCAACTGAAGAACCAAAGCTAGAGACATCAGTAAATAAAAGAAAATAGCAACTAGGATTTTTTAAAAATTGTAGTAGATTTAGAGATACCCCAAAAGAAGAAAGTAAATCTTTAACTGAAATCAGTGACTCAAAAACAAAAAATAATGGATTTTGCATAGGACTATATAAATACCTATGGTAAAACAAGAAATAAAAATAAAATAAAATGAGCCTCAAGGAAAGAATTGGAAAAAAGAGAAGAGTTTAGAAAAGAAAATGGTAGATTTCATCAAAATAAAAGACTCTCTGAAAACTGGCCTAGACCAAATAGAAATCAATGATTCCATAAGACAGCAAGAAATAGCAAAACAAAATCAAAGTGTTATGTGTGTGTGTGTGTGTGTGTGTGTGTGTGTGTGTGTGTGTGTGTGTGTAAGATACCTGATATTAAAAAGAAGTGACCTGGAAAGCATGTTAATGAGAGATAATTTAAGAATCATTGAGGTTAAGTGGCACAAAGGATGGAGCACTGGGTTTGGAATCAGGAAGATCTGAGTTAAAATCTGGCCTCAAAAAATAACTGTTTGAGGCAAGTAACAACCTCTGTTCACCTTAGTTTCCTCAATTGTAAAAATAGGCATTCATAATAGTATCTACCCCCCAGGATTATTGTGAGGATCAAATGAAATATTTGTAAAATGCTTAGAACACTGCCTTGCACAGAGTAGGTACTTAAATGATTGTTTCCTTCTTTCCAATCCCCCATAATGTTGGTACCTCCTCCTTTTGATTCTCGCCAATTTATCATAACTATATCTTGCTTATACATAGATGTTTGTACGTTTTCTTCCACATTAGACTATAGTCTCTTTGAGAGAAGGGATTCCTTTTCTTTTCTTTTTTTTTTCTTTTTGGCTTTTCTTTGTATCCTCAGAATTTAGCACAGTCCCTGGGACATAGTACCTGGTGCTTGCTAAATACTTCTTGACTTTACCTGATTTCTCCCTTTGGAAGGCTGAGTCCCAAAACTCTTGAACTTGGTTTGCTAACAAGACAACTTCTATCCCAAAAGACCCATCTAAATGACAGGGGTGTTTTTAATTGAACACTCTGTAAACCTGAAAGCAATATATAAACAGTTATGCAAATGTGAGTTATTACCATATATGTTATCCCTTCTAGAAGTATTTGCATTTTAATAAAATACAGATCCTTAAAGAATTAACCTCTAATAATGGAATACTAGGAATCAGTAAAGAGCTAGTAGAAGGTGGTATTTCAAGGCCAGTGTTAGCATAAGTGCAGGGCAGGTTTTCCTATATGCAACTTATGTGAAAGTCAAAACATAGCTATCCAGAGTACAAGAACTCTATACAAGAAATATTCCTGGAAAGAACACAATGATTACAGTATCAAAAAATTCATCTAATTTTAGGACTCTCACATCATTGCTGATAATAAATTTCTTTATTGGTCACTGAACAAAAAAATTCAAATGGGAAAAACAAAATAAATTATACTAAATAAAATAAATGAAAATAAATCTGATACTAACCTACAATGCATTTCACTCAACAATGTTCTACAACCAAAGGAAATTTCTTCCTTATCCTTTTGTGAATTACTTCAATGGACACAATTTGATTAATCTGAATCTCTTTCCTTTCATTACTAAGAACATTATTATTGTTCCATCAAGTTATCTAGGAGATAACTCTATAACATTGGTCATAGAATCATAGTTAAGAAGAGTCAGACAATAAATATTTATTCAACTTCTACTATGTGCCAAGAATTGTTCTAAGAACCGGGGATATAATAAAAGAGAATAAAAGTCAATCCCTACTCTCAAAGTGCTCACAATCTAATTGGGGAGATAATAAGCAAACAAATATGTACAAACTATATGCAGCGTAAATAGGAAATAAATAGAGGGAGAGCGCTAGAATTAAGAGGGATTGGGGGGGGTAGCTAGATTGCACAGGGGATAAAGCACTGCCCCTGAATCCAGGAGGACCTGAGTTCAAATCCAGCCTCAGACACTTGACACTTACTAGCTGTGTGACCCTGGGCAAGTCACTTAACCTTCTTTGTCCCACACAAAAAAAAAAGATTTTAAAAAAGAGTGATTGGGAAAGGTTGCCTTTAAAAGATGGCATTTTAGTTGGAATATAAAGAAAGCCAGGGAAACTATTAGGTAGAGATGAGGAGAAAGAACATTCCAGGAATGGAGCATAGCCAGAGAAAATGATCAGAGTCTAGTGATGGGGTATCTTGTTCTGAGAATGACATGGGGATCAGTATCACTAGATCAAAAAGGACATGTTAGAAGTATAGTATCACAAGAGTAGGAAGGGAGGAGGGGACTAGGTTACAAAGGGCATTGGACACCAAACAGAGGATTTTGTATTTGGTCCTGGAGGCAATAGGGAGCCACTGGAATGACAAGGTTGGACTTGTGCTTTAGGAAAATCACTTGGACTTTGGTGACTGAATGGAGGACAGATTGAAGTGCGAAGAGACTTGAGGAAGGTAGGCCCATCAGTAGGCTATTGCAATAGATGAAATAAGGATACCCTTACATAGGCTTAGTGAAATGGGTTTTAAACAGCACAGCATCATGTTATATAAATGTGTAGAATTGCCTAATCTCCAAAACAAATTTCCTGGTCTTTAAACCAGGTCAGGTGTATCCCTCATATCAATCCTTTTTTTAATCTACCAATTATTATTGCCTACCCTGCTCTGAAATTATATTTATTTAGTGTGTATTCAGCTCAAGTAGAATGTAAGCTTCTTGAGGGCAGGGGCTATCTCACGTTTATATACCCAGCATTGTTCCTGGAACATAAGTAAGTGCTTAACAAATGTTTGCTCAATGGAGCTGAATTGAAAAAATTGCCATCAAAATTATGTGAGTCCAATAGAACCAACCACAATCCCAGAGGATTCATGATGAAATATATTATCCATCTCCAGACAGAGAGGTGATGGATCCAAAGTGCACATTGAAGCATATTTATATTGGATATGGCTACTGAAGGAATTTGGGAGTTTTTTACTATATTTATTTGTTTTTCTTATTTTCACAATGAGTGGGGGAGAAGGCAGAGGGGAGAGTATTAAAAATTGAAAATTAAATTGAATTTTAAAAAATGATTTTGAGTGAATTTGAGTCGAAAATTAAATCTTATTATGAGAGAGAGTTGTGGCATCATGGATAGACAGCTGGCCTTAGAGTTAGAAAGACCTTGGTCCAAGAACCTCCTTTGTCTCATGCTGGCTATGGCATCTAGATCAAGTCATTCAGTCTCCAGACAATTCTTTAAGATTTTAAATTGTAAAGTAGGTGTAAGGCTGAACTGGTAAAGAGGATCTCCTCACTAGTAATTCCTTATGTGGATAAAATTCCAAGTGTGCCTTAAAAATAAATCTTATTTAGTTACTTAATATTTATATGCATTGTGCTACCATGACATCAGCGTGCAAGCCCTATACTTGAAGCCTTTCCTACTAAGCAAGAAAGGCTTCAGGTCCAAGTCCTACCTATACAATCTGGGGATCAGTCTCAGTTGAGATACCCTAACCCTGAGACATTTGGTCACAAGGGGATGAATTTCTTTGGCTACAGCAATTGAAAGAGACTATCTCCTAAGACATAGAAAGCATCGTAACCTGTATTGGTGGAGACAATCCCCTGCATCTACAAATTAATGGATTTTCCAAAGTTTCAAAGTAAGAGTCATACTTACCTTTGTCCCAAGAAGATCAGAGGTGGCTTACAAAACTACACAGAAAATAAAAACAGAATGAAAACATGTCAAACAGAATAGAGAAATCATCACTTAGGATGAATTAGCAACTGTAGTTGAATGCTGCATTTAGCTCTGAGCTTCCTGGCAACTAGGATATAAATGGAAACATGTTCAGCTACGTAATTCTTATTGTCTAGTATGAGTTCTAGAGGGACAAACTTTTCTGGCACTGAATTCTAAGAGAAATTTATTGTGCAAATCCTTGTAAGAGGGACTTTGGGTAACATAACAGACAATGTCTCTAGCTCAGCCTCTGCCAAAAGTAGAGAAATGTTCTTCAAATGAATGTTTATTAGATTGACTCCCTATAAATGCTTCTTGCATGATATTAAATAACTTAGAGAAGGTATATCTGCAGGGAGCTAAGACAACATGGTCCAGATACATAGTTTCCAATTATCTAAATTAACATGGAGATAGACTTTACAGAATATAGAGGAAGGATAGTAATCACACCCATTAGGCGGCCTCTTTCAAACATCAGATGTCTCAAGCAAGCTTTCAGCAAGTCCTGGAGCATGGCCAATTCTTGGCTCAAGTCTCTGACGAGTGCCTGAAGAGCTGATATTCTGTGTTGTTGATTAAAGTAGGATCCATATGCTTTAGATACCAGACGTGTGGGAGGCAGAGTTGACATTCTGTTGTGAAAATTTAGGAGGCTGACTTGTATTCTCGCCCAGATGGAGGGCCATCTCACTTCTGTGGGGAGGCGGGCCCCCACCATAGGGCCAAAATTGTTCTCCAAAAGGAGCTTTCGAATCTGCTTAAGCACTTCAACTAGTACTCCATTGAAACGCCAGAGTTCTGTGCCATAAAGCATGGAAGAAACAATTTTGGCTTGAAAAATGATAAGGGCAGGTGTTACCAATTGGCTGCTTTGACCATAAAAGAACCTTAGCATGGCCTTCCTGGAACATCTAATTTAAAAGAGAACTGCATCCTGATGGACCTGCCAAGATGAGTTAGCTACAAAATAGTTTCCCAAATAGCTGAATGGGAAGTGAATCTCAAAAACCAAAGAAAAGTTATTTTAAAAATCCATATATGAAGAAAAAGCTAAATCTGATATAAGAAATTTTATCTACATAATAAGAAGTATATATAAATACAATTATTCGACTCCTCTTACAGATGGGAGACATCATCTTTAATGGTTTATATATTTGAATTTTTGTTGTTGGTTGCCAAAAATTACCTGCTCCAAGCTAAATACTATACTAAACATAGTATCTAATATATTACCTGGTGATAGTAGATGTTTGACACATAAGTTCAATAAATATTTGATGAATGAATAAACTTTTACAATCTTCTTTATGGTTCACTTCTCCCTCAAGGTCATTAATCGGAGGTCTTGCTACAGATCCAGTTTCATGCTACCATGAAACTTTTCTATTTCCCACTTTCTATGAAATCTTGGGATCCTAATGCCTGATTGAGAAACATCAATTTGCCAAAATCTATGGAATATCTAACATAGAGAGGCACTATTTCTGGGTATGCAGGGGCTGGAGTAACCATTCCTCTCTGTTTTATACCTAGATACATGGTCCTGTATAAAATCCAGCTCAGGGAAACAGTATTAGGCTGCCCACTCTCAGACTCATTGGCTCATTAACTTTCCCAGCATGTTTCACTCAAATCTAAGGCCTCCTCTGAAAGAAGGAGTGGGAACCCAGGTTCTCAATGCACAAACATGACTAGGGTATGGTACAAGTAGTTTATTCAAACAAAGGGAAATCCTAAGTATAAAGATCACGGTGCTCATTAACATAATAATTAGAATAGCATTCAATAGTCTATTTTATAACTTGCATTATGATCGGTTGAAAGCAAACCAAACAGTAGTTGGACAATACTGCTAATTAGATATTTAACATCTAATCTCAGCATTAGACACTAGCCAATCAATGGCCCAGCTTGATCTTTTTGATAATGATGGGTTTTTTTTGCTTTTGCTCTCTCCAATAAAGGTGTTTTCTCTGCCATCAGTTCCTGAACTTCTGGTATACACATTGCTAATTTGTTCAGCCACAACCACCAATCTGGAAGGATCTCTATATTTTCCAAATTCACAAGGTCTTTGGGACATGTCTCTCTTGGACTATTCATCTATCATTGAAGAACAAGTACAAAAGGACACAGGCTGCCATGAACCTCTAGTCTAAGCGAGGTTAATAGTGGCTAATAGTAAAGTCACCATGATATTGGAATAAAGAACCAGACTACTTCACCCCTCACAGAAACCATATCTTGTCACCTAAATAACTATAGGCAATCTAACCTGAATCTATCTACTCATTTTAATCCTCTGAGTCATCAGCTGTTCCATCTCAGCAGCCAAATAGAAGATTCTTCCTCAACACACAGGTACAAGACCCTTTGAATGGTATAGCATCTCTACTGGTCAAGTTGATCAGCTGAGCCCCCTGGGCCTGCTCCTCTTTGTGGCTCAACAACAGACTTCCAGGATTAATTTCATCTTGATTTCATAGAGGGCTCTCTTCTCTGCTGCTAAAGGTCAAATTTCTCAAAAATACCTCCATTGACTGTCTGCTCCTTGCTGGGGGCAGTGTCTGGGTACATAATTCTGATACAAAGCTCCATGACCAACAGTGGAGGGGAGGAGGAACTAAAACCCCCCAACTACTTGCTTCCCCCCAGTAGAGGAGCAAGAGGAAAGGCAAAGAGGAATCTCTTCTTAAGAGCTGCATTATTTGTCTATAGTTGTTTTTCCTCTATACTGCAAGAGACCAGTCCTTGAACTACTTCCTGCCATAATTGTCTCTTTAGAGCAATGTGTCTCAGGCTTTTTGGTCTAAGAACCCCTCTATATTTTTTGTGGTGCAATGATGGTTGAGTGACTTGCCCAGGATTACACAGCTAGTAAATGTCAAATATCTGAGGCCAGATTTGAACTCAGGCCCTCCTGAATCCACAGCAGGTGCTTTATCCACTGTGCCACCTAGCTGCCTCAAACCTCTCTACATTCTTAAAAATTATTGTGGACCTTTCCCTCAAAGAGTTTTTGTTTAGAGAGTTATATCTGTTAGTATTTGCCACATTAGAAATTAAATGTTAGTGTTATTATAAAAATAGTTTTGGTGTTACAGACCTAACCCCACTAGGGAGGGGATTCTTGAACCACAGTTTAAGAACCTATGCTTTAGAGCAGGGCTTCTTAAACTTTTTCCACTTGTGACTCCTTTTTGCCTGAGAAATTTTTACAATACCCCAGGTATACAGGTATATAAAATAGGTATACATGACCTTTTACTGTTGCCAAATTTTTCACAACCCCCACATTCAGTTAAAGGACCCCATATGGGATCATGCCCCACAGTTTAAGATGCTAGGTGCTAGAGAGGGTATTCTGCTTTAGAAAAGCTACCAGAGAATGTGGCCTATACTTAGTCAACTAATAGAAAGCTTTCTCTAATTACACAAGAGTTTCTTTACACTTCATAAAGGGATGATGGAGTGGAGACATATCTTTGAGATTCATTTACTAAATTATCATCTTGTTACCTCTTTTACTTTTCCTTTCTCTGATTTCTTTAACTAGCCTAGGGAAGAGTGGAGGAGAAGAGGTCAGGTAGTCAGAAGTTTCTTGACTAACTTCCCTCCTACCCTTAATCCTACTACACAGAAACACATACATACAGGTATAAACAAAAGCCAAGGTACCAAGAAGATTCCTTTTTTCATTCCTTCCCTTTCTTCCTTCTCTCTTCCCTCCCTTCTTCCTCCCTCCTGTCCCTCTTTACCTTCCTTCCTCTTTTCCCTCTATCCTTTCCTTTCTTCCTTCTTTCCTTTCTTCCTTTCTTCTTCCTTCTCTCTACCTATCTTTCTCTCATCTAATTTTGCCCTTTGAAAAATGATTTTAATTTTTTAAATTGTTATTATTCTTTATACTTCATCCTTGGCTCTTTTTTCCCAAGTAAAGTTTTCTCACTTTTACAATAAATTAATAAGGGAAATTCTTATGTAAATTAACATTTTTGCAGGGCAACATGGGTTAAGTGACTTGCCTAGGTTCACACAGCTAGTAAGTGCAAGTGTCTGAGGTCAAATTTGAACTCAGGTCTTCCCGAATTCAGGACCGGTGCTTTATCCACTGTGCCATCTAGCTGCCCCTGTAAAAATAATCTTAAATGCAACATTTAAAGGAATTATACAGCATGATGTAGTGGAAAGGGCACTGTACTCAAATTTTGACTCTTTTACTTACCTGTTGCATAATGATCTTAAACAATGTATCCGCAGGTGTCTCTAAAATTCCTAAAAATGAGAGTGAACCAAATAACATCTATCATCTTCCACCTTTACCTGTGATTCTTCTATATAAGCAAATAACCTTTCTTCTAGCAGATTCAATTTATAAATCTGGGTTCTCATATAAGCAATTTACCTAAATGAATGTCAAAATCTAATGAAAAAACTGACACTAGTTCTACAAACAATATACATGTAGTCAAATGTAGGTAAATTAATGCCATTAGAGTATACTACAGACCACCTAGACAGAAAGTAGAAATTGATGAAAAATTGGAAAACATATCACAAGCCTCCCACAAAAGCATAGTATAGTAGTGATTGGGGGTCTTCAATTTTTCAGATATCTACTGGAATTACTAACAACTTCATGATTTGCTTTATGGATAATTCAATCTTTTAACAAATGAAGGAAACAATAATGAGAAATGGATCTGATGGTAAATAATTTGTTACTGGGGTAAAAACTGATGGTAACCCTGGATAGAGGTAACCTGTCCCTCCTAGAATTTGTGATAGAGAAGGAGTCTAGGTATAATCTGACACATCCTAGATTTTGAGAAAGCAGTCTTCAAAGGGTCCAGAGATCTTATGTACTAAAACTCTATGGGAACAGCCCCTGAGAGAAGATGAAATTCTAAAGACGGAAGAGAAATAATTCCAATTAGTGGTAAAATGAGAATTCTTTTAAAGGGCTGATGTGAATGGACAGGTAACACACGAAACAACTTAGATTTTTTTAAATGTACAGAAGATTAAAACAAGACCAGAAACCAAAGAGGAATGTATTACATTGTTGTCTTTGTTGTTCAGTTATTTCAGTCATATCCAACACTTTGCGACACAGTTTAAGGTTTTCTTGGTACAGATACTGGAGTAATTTTCCATTCCCTTCTCCAACTCCTTTTACAGATGAGGAAATGAGGCAAACGAGGTTAAGTGACTTGCTCAGGGTCATATGGTTAGTAAGTATCTGAGGCCAGATTTGAACTCTGGAAGATGTCTTCCTTTCTTCAGGTCCAACATTCTATCCATTGTGCCACATAGCTGCCTAAAAGTATTGCATGGTCCTATAAATATATTGTCTGGAATGCTTAAGTGAGACTGGCCAAGAAAGGTAAGGTGGTGTATTTTTTTTTAAAAAAAGGTTATAAATGGATCAGGGAAAAAATAATTCTCAAAGAAGGGATAAGATCTTTGTCTGAGTTGGACATGGTGCTAATAATCTATAAAGGAGAAATTAAATTTTCTCACTTTGTATTTTACTTATGTCTTCTTTTATAAGAACAATGTCCATTGCAATAGAAATGACAGAACAACAATAACAGGCATTGGATAACCAAGATAAGAATGAAAATTATAAGAAAACATCTACCAGTCCTTAAGGAATTCAAGTCACCTGACAAAAATCAGCTACTGTACATATTCAGGTTCTGAAAGAACCGGAAGATCTGATTGCTAAATCGTGTCAATGATATTTGAAGTATTGTGGGAAATGAAAGAGGTGCCACAAGATTAGAGAAGGGCAAATATCCTGGTTTTCAAGAATGGGAAGAGAATATAGTCTGTAGTCTTTATATGTAAAGCCTTATACTTAGGTTAAAAACAGTGGAATCTAGGGGTCAGCAATATGATCTGGCAGCCAAGAAAGCTCATCAGACCTCATCTGGAGTATTGTGTTTACTTCTGAATGCTACAATCTAGTCCAGGATCCAAGTCCAGCTCACCCACCAGTAACTTCTGTCTTTGCCCCAGAGACTTCCTTGGAAACCTTGAGTGAGCCCCAGTTCCAGACCTCCTTATGGTTATGCCTCTGTTCCCAAGACTTACCATAGAATGCTGCACCAGCCTCTATCCAGATTGATGGCTTGTGGTCTATGTCTTGTACTTTGGGACTTTACCAATACTCTGAATGCTTCTTTCACATCATATCCACCTCAAAATTGCCCTTTGCCACCTCCTATACATACTATCCCAGGTCATCCTTCCCTTATTCTTACATAGTATAATTTAGGTCTCTTAGACTTCACAGGGTACAACATCATCACCTTCCACAAAGTTGGACATCAAAGGAAGGCCTTAAATAATCTGATAACATGACCCTCTCAACAGACTTCACTATAGTCACTATTAATCTACTTGGATTTGTTCCTCAATTGTTCGCATACTCCTACCTCATCATACCTAGTGATTTTGAACCCCTGATTGCTGTACAAACACCATTCCCTACTTCCCAAGTGCTTACTCCTATTCCTTGCAATCCTGCCCCCAAATGTCTCATTCCAGTTCTACTTAACTCTTCCACTGTGCTTTCTGGGATGCATGTTCCATAGTTGTTTTCATCTTAAAACTTTTCATTTCTAACTTCCTCCATCTTCAGGATCACTTTGAGACCTGACTCTCCTTATGACAAGACTTCTCTGACTACCCTTTCTAGTTTGGGTTTTACTCTATATCTGACTCTATGGTTATGGAAAAGTTTGAATATTCTTTGTTCCTTATTACCAATTTCAGGATCTCCCTCTACCACTATTACCCATAACCTCTCCTCACAAACTTTGAGGTTCACTCAATCCATATTTACTAAACAATTAAGATTCTTACGGTTGTTATCTACTGACAGTCCCCAACCACAAACAACACTTTCTTTCATGAATAAGTTCAGTGCTGGGCTCATGCTCTTTCTACCCCGACTCCTGCCCTCAGATAAGGAGACTTCAGTATATTCCCTCAAATAACTTCCCAATCCTTCAATCTACTCATTTCTCATGACCTACTCTTCTACTCTACTTCATTTATACACAGAGATGGTGATAATCATGGCTATGCCATGATCCACAAATGTCATACTTCCATGTTTAAAAACTCCTAAATTCCTTCATATGACCATAACCATTTTCCTTCTATCTCTGTGTCTTAGAACTCTTAACTCATTCTTCATCCTCAATAATCCCTCCACCTCTCAATTCTTTTCCATTCCTTCACTCCTGTTCTGGCTACTCTCTCCTCTCTCCCCATGCTAAAGCTTTGGTGAACCAGTGTATTTCCACAGTATCTTCTGCACCCAAGCTCTTGGCCTTGCCAAACTCTAATCTTTGAATCCTGCTACATCTGCTGCCTTTACTCATATTCACATGCTGCTAAATGGAACTGAAGAAAATCACAAAACCATGCTGACTGGGTCCATTACATATTTATATTATCTAATCTTAACTGGGCCCTTGGTACAACCAAGGCAATCCTTTTACACATTCATAATCAATTCACTATCTTAGTCACCATAGTTTCTATTTTAAGATTTTTCATCCATTCTCAACCCCTCTCATGCTATCCTCTGAGGACCTTGCCACACTTTTCAATGAAAAAAATTGAGACTTTTAACTAAGACCTCCCTCTTCTCTCCCCTTCCTCCTTATCTCATATCACTCAAATATCTTCCCTAACTCCTCCTTCATAGCTGTCTCACATGAAGAGGTGGCCCTTCTCCATGTCCAGGCAAATCCCTCTGAATGGATAAGTGATGCCATTCTATCATATCTTCTCCATCAGGTTGCTCCCTCTATCATTCTCACTCTCTCACTAATTTTCAATCTATTTGTGCTCCCCTCCTCCCTACATAAATTCCTATGTTTCTTCCACATTAAAAAAACTCCTGGGGCAACTAGGTGGCACGATGGATAGAGCACCGGCCCTGGACTCAGGAGGACCCAAGTTCAAATCTGGCCTCAGACACTTGACACTTGCTAGCTGTGTGACCCTGGGCAAGTCACTTAACCCCAATTGCCTCACAAAAAAAGAAAAGAAAAGAAAAAAAATGAAAAATAAAAAAACTCCTACTTTGTATGACCATCCAGCTAGCTACAATCCTACATCTCTTATCCTGTTTGTGCATAAACTCTTTGAGAAATCCTTCTACAATGGGTACCTCTACTTCTCCTCTTTCACTCTTATAAACCCTCTGCAGTCTGACATTTGACCTCATCATTCAACTGAAATTACGACCTCCAAGGTTAACAATTATCTCTTAATTGTCAAACCTAATATCCTTATCAATCTTCATCCTTCTTGATATCTCTGCCATTTTTGACACTATTACTAACTCGGTTCCACATGCATATATTAAACATTGACTATGAGATAGACCATGTGGTAAGGGCTAGGAATACAAATATAAGCCGGGGAAAAAAATACAATTCCTACCCTCAAGAACATTAGAAAATTCTAATGGGAGAAGACAAAACATAAATGTGAACTGAAAGGATGGAGAAGAAAAGGGGTAAAGGTAGCCATCTGCACTAGGGCATGGTAGGCAAGGTCCTATGAAGAGCAGTGGAGCCTGGAGAGGATTGAATATATGGTAGGGCTGGGCATCCTCCAAAAGTTGGAGGTTCTGGGAGGAAACATTCAATCCAAGAGGGAGGTCATGGCGGGGGGGGGGGGGGGTACAAGGTATTTCCAATATGAGTAGTCCAGGGGAAGAGGAAGTCTCTAGGGTAGTGGTTTCTTTGGCATAGTAAACAACGTCGTAAGGTAATGGGTGATCTGTAATTGATAACTCTCTTCATATGAGTACTCTCTCCTCTCTTAAGTTTTGTGACACTGCCTAAAAGATGCATCTCAATATCCTTTGTTGGATTGTTGGATAACCCTCCAGGTTATATCCACTAATTATGAATGTCCCCCAACACCTACCCAAAGCTTCAACCTATACTCTCTTCTCTTCATCCATACTATCTCATTTAGCGATCCTATCAATTCCTATGGATCTATTTATCTAGCTATAACCTCTCTCCTGATCTCCAGTGTCACATCACCAACTGCTTATTGGATACCAAAAACCGTATGCCCCATAGACATCCCAAATTCAATATACCTAAGACAGATGTCATTATCTTTCTATACAAACCCTCCACTCTTCCAGATTTGCCTATTCTGTTTAGGGTATCACTACCTTCCCAGACACTCAGGCTCACAACCTAGGTGTCATTGGCTTGTTTATTTCTATTCTTTATGGTGTCTCTCATTTATGTCCTCTTTCCCTCTCCTGACATAGAGTCATAAGGTCCACATACCCTAGTGAAGACTCTCATCTCCTTACAGCTGTGCTATTAAAATAGGTTTCCATTTGATCTCCCTGCCTTGAGTGTCTCCCTCCTCTAGTAAATCTTCCACTCAGCTGTCAAATTGATCTCCAGCTAGGTAGTATAGTGGATAAAGCACCGGCTCTGGATTCAGGAGGACCTGAGTTCAAACCCAGCCTCAGACACTTGACACTTACTAGCTGTGTGACTTTGGGCAAGTCACTTAACCCTTATTGCCCTGTGCAAAATAAATAAATAAATAAACAAATTGATCTCCCCAGAGCTCTAGTCTGTACATGTCATCCCCAATTATTTAATAAATTCCACTAGCTCACTATAATGTCCAGGATCAAATATGAAATTTTCTATTTGGTTTTCAAACCCTTTCATTATCTGGACTCCCTCTGACCTCTTTATAGTCTTCTTATGCTTTTCTCTCATCCACTTATTCTTGATCCAGCAACATGTAGTCTTCTTCCAGGCTTCCTTGGCTTCCTTCAAAGCTTACCTCAAATTCTATCTTGTATAACAGGTCTCTCTCAGTCCCTCAACTGCCCAATGAGGCAATTCCATCTAGGTAAAGGAGATTAAGTTGGATCACATTTAAAAAGTTGTACAGGATTTTAAAAGATGGTACATGGTTCTATGCCATACATGTCGATCTTTTTCACATCAATGTTGTGACAATTATTAAGTGAGGATTCTTGGAAGACTGATCTCAGAAGAACTGGTATTTTGAGTGTCAAAAGAGGCAATGGGAGAATGAATAATGGGCACAAGTAATGATCAACTGAATGCCAAGAAGCTTTTGCATGCAACAAATAGCATGTCAAATATCCATTCTAATGGCCAAGTAAATGGTCATTATATATTTCAGATCTAGAGCTGGAATAGACCTCAAAGGACATTTAATTTTATAGATGGAGAAACTGAGACTCAGGAAGTTTAACTTATCGCAGGTCACACAAAAGAAGAAAATTTGAACCCAGGTTCTCTCCAGAAGCATTATTTTTTTTCTGCTGTACAATTTTTGTTGCATCTTAAGAAAATCACCACTACCTCAAAACAACAAGAAATGAACCAAAAAATGTAATTAAAACTACAAGAAGAGGAAGAGAAGAAACAATTCTACCATTGTAAAACCCTCTAAAATATCAGCAACAGAATTTTTAAGGACTCATTCTTCTTAACCATAACCCACAAAACCAATTCCAATAGGCCTTTCTGTGCTTCAACCCTTGGCTATGATAGCATCTATCTCATCCTTTCTTGACTGTGATCCTCCCCGACCCTTCTCCCCACTGCTTCCTAATGAAAGAGGGGGTGGTAACAAAAATTGAATTTCTACAACCATACAATGAAGAATCTTGCAGCTTCGACAATGAAAAGAGATACAACAGAAAAAAAGTAGGCTAAAGTGAAATGTATTTTTTCTAAGGAAGGAGACTATATTTTGTGTTCATCTAAACATTTTTCAAAAATACATTTTTATTGAAACTTTGTTTTATTACTGTCACTTATAGATGACTCCCTCTCCCTTGTATAGGATCTTCCTTTGTAACAAAGTAGTCAGGCAATGCAAATCATCACATTGACTATATGTGACAATGTTTGCCTCATTATGAATCAATCTTCCACTGTCTCTCTGCCAGGAGGAGGCAGGCATGCTTTACCATCAGTTTTCTCAACTGACAGCTGGTCACTGAATTTATCAGAATTCTGATATCTTTTAATGATATTTCCTTTTGGTCATTGTGCAAATTATTCTCTTGGTTCTGTTTACTTTGCTCGGCACCAGTCCATACAAGTATTCCTAGGTGTTGTTGTTTTTTTCTGAATTCTCCTCCTATTTATAATTTCTCATAGAATTTTAACAGCACTTTAAGGGTTGCAAAGTACTAGACATATTTTCTCATTTAATTCTCACAACCTAGTGAAGTGTTATTATTATCCCCATTTTACAAATGAGGAAACTGAGACAGAGGTTAAGTGATCTGATACACAGTTACACATCTAATAAATGTCTGAGACTGTATTCAAACTAAGACCCTCTTGATTCCAAATCCAGCACCCTAGCTTCCTGTGTCTCCTAGCTATCACAATTCCTAACATGGAGAAAAATCTATTTAGAGACAGAAGTAAAATGTTATACACAAGGAACAGCAAAATAAATAGTCTAGTTTTTCTGTACTGTAAGGAGCATGAAAAGGAATAATGTGAAATAAACTGGAGTCAGATTATAAAGGACTTTAAATTGTAAAGAAAGCAGTTTCTTTTTCATTTATAATGGTGATGATCTGGGAAGTACCTATATGAAATTATAGGGAATACACTTTTGTCAAAAGGTCACTTCACATTGAGGTAAACATATATCCTAGCCTCTTGATGATAGGACAGAGGGAAGTCTCTGAGTAGAACCCAGAGACTTAGGATGCCTCTAAGATGACTGACTGGTGACTAGGATTAACCTTGGACCTTCACATTTTGCCTAACTCACAGAAACATCATTGAGGGTTGGAAATGTGATAGTGGGATTGAAATCCCATCCCCCCAGATTTTAGTTATGATATCTTAGCTAATAAATCAGTCAAAAGACTGAGAATGAAGTCTTTGAAAGCCATTGGGTGAAGTAAAATGATGCTATAGAGGAAATCTTCCAATAGACTGAGAAATTTGGTTTCACCTCCAGCTTTCATTTATAAAGTATTAAGTGAGTTGAGAAGGGATAAAGAACTATAGAAATTGGAGTGTATGGCTTGACAACACACACCTGAGAGGGATTCATCAGGGGTAGGAGAGTGGGAGTAGGAGAAGGGTATTCTGGAAAGTCATACACTATCACCTATGGAATTCTTCATCTCTTCTAAATTTCTCTGATAATTCTAGAGATCTCTGAAGGTATGGTCATATTTCCCAGCCTTCCTGTCAGGGGTCATTTAATTCCATTCAATAGCTTTCAAGGACTTCTCAAACTTAATCTAAGGTCCTTGGATTGATTTGTTCGACTATGTATCCTAGTTAAGATATCAGAACTAAAATAAGGTCCCTTTGTTTTGTTTTGACCATTAAAGAATATTCCAAATATTCTGAACCCTTTTGGTATAGCTATGGCCTTCAGGCTCAAGGTAATATGTTATGGAGGGTCCTCCCCTTCACCAATCACACCATTAAGGGAACTTTCTTCCTCAGAAATTCTGGTTGCTCTCAAACTCAAGGATTCTTGAACCCATTATTGCCCATGACGCAATCCCCTGAGTCTGAAAATGTTCAGTTTCAGGAATTGCAGCTTCTGACCTGTGCACAAACTAAAAAGCAGAAGAAGGAAGTCAGGGTATGGGGATCCATGGACTCCTCTCTCAGACTTGCCTAGGAAATTAGTGGGCTTAGTAAGTGATTTTCCTGCAAGTTTCTATTTTTCATTCCTGACATCATATCGCCCACTTTGGGGAAAACATAGACGGACAGGATCCATATATAAATTTTGTATAGATTTTCTTGGAGATTATGGAACTGGAACAGAAGCCAAAGAAAGAAACTGACCCTTTGGGATCAGGCCCCCAGGATCTAATCCTTTGTGAATTCAGAGTACATGGAGATAGGGGTCCTAGGCTATGAGCAACATATGCTAGAGGTAATAAGGAACCACTGAAGCTTCCTATGCAGGGGAGGGACATGGTTTTAGGAATGTTAATGTGGTGGCTGTAGGGTGAATTGGAGAGGAAAGAAAGGGAAGTCAAAGAATATGGTTAGGAAAATATTGCAGTATTTTGGGTGTGAAGAGATGAGATCCTGAACTAGGGAAGTGGTCCTATGAATGGATCAAAGAGCACAGAAAGCTGAGATGCTGTGTAGATAGAATTGGAATATACAATTTTATATCCTCTGCCCCTGTAGAACTTCTTGTGAGCTTCTTGATAACTGGGAAAATTTTGTTTTTATCTTTCTATAGCCAGTGCCTTGCAGATAGTAGATAGTTTTAAAATTAATTTGAATTACTTTAACCAACAACATGAGTTTATAAGATAGAAAATAAAGGTTAAAGGCTATGGAATAAAAGAAAATGAATATACCCAATATGAAGCAAAATTTGTGAATGACCATGGACTCTTCATCCTCTTCTTTTGATCAACTGTGATAAACTTTTGCTACTTAACCATGACATGAGCTATACCAGACAAGAATTAGAAAACTAGCTGTGCTATGTATTCAAGTAGCTCTCACAAAGTCCAGTTTCATCTGCCTACAGTGCTCTGCATATAATAGTATCCAATAAATATTTGTTAACTGATTGAGATAAAGCAAAAAATGTCCTTATATAAAAAAGAATGAAGTCAGACTGGCAAGGAAAACTGAGAACAACAGTGAGGGAGGGAGAGTAGCTAAAATATCAAAACGATGAGGCTCAAAGAAGAGATAGGACTATTACACTTGGTGGATTGGAAGATAATAACTGATGACAGAGGGAAACGGAAAACAGATCTACTCTTATTTTTCTTCTCTTCTGGCTGCCAAAGATAATGTAATTTAGACTGAAAAGGACAGAACAAAAATCACTAATATGTGGTTAATGCTCCAAGTAAATAGGGAGATACTAAGAACCTAGCTGTCTTGGATTCATTCAAATCACCTGATCCCAATGAACTATATCCTAGAGTAATAAAAGAATTGGTATATGTGATTGGTTAAGCTACTGTCAGTAATTTTTGAAAGATTAATGAAAATAGGAGAGGCACAGAAGTATTGGTGAATGGCAAATGTCTCCATTTTCAGAAAGGAGAAGAAAATAGACTGTGAAATGCAGACAAGTAAGTTTGACCTTGAATTCTAGCAAATTCCAAGAATATATTATAAAAGGGATGGGGAGTGGCATTCTAAAAAATAAAGCAGTGCTTACAAAAAGTTGGCACAGGCCATTCCACAGAAGCTTCATATCCATTTTTAACAGGGTTACTGCACTTACAAATTAGGGAAATGTATGGAAAATTACCTAGATTTTAACATAGAGGTGGCGCAGTGGATAGAGCACTGGCGGTGGATTTAGGAGGACTTGAGTTCAAATCCAGCCTCAGACACTTGACACTTACTAGCTGTGTGACCCTGGGCAAGTCACTTAACCACAATTGCCTCACACAAAAAAAAAATAAACCCAAAGCATTTGACATAGTCTTCTATACTGTCCTTGAGGAAAAGATAGAGATATGGACTTAAAGAGAATGGAATTATATTAATTGTAAATGGTTGAAAAGCTGGACCCAAGGTATAGTCATTAAAGGTTGGATTTAACTTGATTTTGGCCTTTTTTGGTGAGGCAGTTGGGGTTAAGTGATTTTCCCAGGGTCACACAGCTAGTAAGTGTCAAGTGTCTGAGGCTGGATTTGAACTCAGTTCCTCCTGAATCCAGGGCCAGTGCTCTATCCACTGTGCCACCTAGCTGCCCCTGTATTTAACTTGAAAGGAAGTATCCAGGGCATGCCTGAGGGATCAGTGACCCTGTTCAACATAAGATCTTAGACTGAGAACTAGAAGGGAATTGAAAGATCATTCAGTGCAGAGGTGGAAGAGATCATGAAAAGTAAAAGTGATCTATCCAAAGTCACATAGTTAAGCAGGGCCTGGATTTGAATCTATAAGTGCTAATTACAGATACATTGCACAAATAACTAATAAATAATGATAATAGCTATCATTTATGTAGCAGCTATTATGGGTCATACACTGTGCTAAACACTTCACAAATACAATTTCATTTCATCCTCACAATAATCTTGGGTGAAAAAATGATAAAAGTTGGAAATGATCATTGTTGGAAGGGCAGTGGGAAGACAGATATACAAATAAACTGTTGGTGGAAGTGCAAATCAATGCAACCATTTTAGAAATTAGTTCAGAATTATGACAGAAAAATCATTTAGCTGTTCTAACACTTTGACCCAAATGATCTCACTGCTAGGCATATATACCAGGAAGCCAAATACAAAAGAGTCCTCCACATATAAATATGTGTGTATAATATATGTTTGTATGGATATATGTATATATATTATATTAAATTTATTTGTTGCAATACGTGTTTTATAACAAAAAAATCTGAAAAAAGTTGGTGTCCATCAACCAGGGAATATTTGAACAATATTTGTGGCACATTAATATAGTCAAATACTTTCATTGTTGGAGCATTAACTTAGCTATAGTTGCTCTAAATATGTGGTTTTTTTTCAATGATCAGTGAAATGACATACAATTGAAATAACTTCTACATTAATATTTATGAACTAAAACCAAAGTTCAAAGCAAGTTGCAAGTAAAAGGAATTCCCAGTGGCAAGCATAGAACTTTGCTTATAACAGGCACTTAACAAATATTTGTTCAGTTGGATTGAAAACATAAGATGGAACATTTGAGGCATGCCTTTAAAATGGGCCAGGATTCTTCACAAATGAAAAGATTAGAGGATAGGCAGGGATTCCTTTAAGCAAAGACTGTAAATAGAAAGATGTGAGACAGCTGGGTGAGGTGGGAAGAGTACTGAATTTGTTGTCAAAGAACTTGATTTAAAATCCTGACTCTTCTAGCTCCCTCTACCAGTGTAACCTTGTGCAATTCACTTCACCTCCAAGCTCTCTCCACGTCCACTTTCTCCCTCTTTCAAGTTTTCCAATGCATAGCAATGATTACATTACTGCCCTGCTCAAAAATCTCAGATGGTTCACTAATTTCTTCTGCCTGGGAGAGGTAAGGCTATCAGTTAACACCTTTGTTGGAATTAGTTGTTTTTCCTCCTAGGAAGGGAACAAGACATGGTGGGTGATTGGTAGTGATTAGCACATAGGTACCGGCCAGGGGCATGAAGACTCTGGGAAGATATGTGGAAGGATGCCAGAGGTAAATTCCATGCACTCCAATAATGTACTTTGAAGATTGATTTCTTTCTCAAAAGATCTTTCCAAAAGAATGAAATTAACCTATACCCTTATTAATTGCTCTAGAAAATGAAAAGATTGATTGATCACTTTTGAATCAACTTAAGCTTTGTTTAATGGCCCTTGTCCATGGAAATTTCATTCATTTTCAACATTGTCTGTAAAATAATGAAATCATTCATCGTACAGGTGGCACTGGACTAGGTGCTTCAATGTCCTATTGATTCCACCATCCTTATGGATGGGGACAGAGGAAAGAAACAAAAGCAAGATTTTGGATGTCCCAGAGTTTTCCATGGTGACATATCAGGTCTCTTGGGATTCCCTAATGTGGGTTGAGACACTGATGAAGGAGTCAGCTATGGGAAAGATAAAACAAGACCAAAGTCAAAATTGTACAATGCCCAGGAGAAAGAGGTCACATTTTCAACATAGAAGAAAAGAAGTGCCAGATGCTAAAGGAGGTGTCTATATGTATATATGGGCATGCATACAATTAACTAGTTCAACTATGCATTATTCTCTACTATATAAGTCCTTGCTATATACTACTATTCATATTATAGTCACTATGGTCCCTATACAACACTGTAGTCACCACTATACACACCCTCAAATGCTGGATTATCACCACCTTTTCCCTTCTCTGTTCCTACACCAAAGATGATAAACACCACTAGTGGAAGTCAAGCAAATCTACTAAAAAGGAAATAAGGAAGATCAATGAACATCTATAAAAAACAAAGAGTGAATACAAACATATATATATATATATATATATATACATATAGTAGAAAAGAGATACCATGATGAAAACAACAGTATATTTAAGTGAATATTTCAAAGGATTGGTGCTCAAATTTACATGAGTATTTCTTCTATTGATGAAGATCATGACCCATTCATGTCCAGCAACATCATCCTTTTTGCTATTCATCCATAGTCCTCAATAGAACCTCCATCAAAGTGTCACCAAGTTATAGTGTTTTCCTCCAGGGATTTTTTTTTCTAATTCAGGGATATACCACTGAAAAGCTCAGATAATACATTTTATCCCTAATCCATACTATGTGACCAGCACACCTACTTTTCAAATCACTCATTTATATCATGATATTTCTTGCACCATATTTGAGCATAGATTATCTTGGTGATATGCTGTCTTGGTGATATGCTTACCTGAGCACACTGAGGGCCATCTCTAGTTGTCCTGATCTATATCTTGCCACTGGATCCAGATGACTCTGGAGTAGAGAGTGAGGCTGGTGACTTTGCACAGCCCTGCCTCCCTTAAATCCAATTCACTTGAAAGTCATGACATCACCTTCCCGATGTCATGGTCCTCTTCAAGAACAAAGAACAAATAACAACAACCTGAGGACACATTCATCTTTCTATTACCTTTTGGGTAATATCTACGAGATGCTCATTTCTCAGAGGCAGTGATATTACAAGAATTACAATCCTGGAGTATCACCACAAGAACACTAGTATTAAAAAGATATATCTGGGGTATCTAGGTGGCGCAGCAGATAAAGCGCTGGCCTTGGATTCAGGAGGACCTGAGTTCAAATCCGACCTCAGACACTTGACACTTACTAGCTGTGTGACCCTGGGCAAGTCAATTAACCCTCATTGCCCCGCCCAAAAAAAAAAAAAAGATATGTCTTCGCATTGGAGAGCAGATAGGGTTTGCTAAATGTGTTGTTCACTTTTCTAAATGCAGTATTCCTATCTTTCTTATATTCAATTCTAGCCTCAATTCATTATCTACTTGTAGTGATTGTCTCAAATTGATGTAGTAATGTATGACTCAATGTATTGGCCAAACAACAGCATCCAATTATTTGGACAATAAGTATTTATCTTCCATTTAGAATTTTTCTATATGGAGTATTAGTCTGATCTCTTCTCAGTAATCATCAATCACATTAAGATTGCCCTGTAGGATTCTGGGTTTTGATGCATTTAGCATAATATCATCCACAAACAGGGATGCAAATTCCTCACTCTTTAAAGGGAGTCCCTCCTCCATCTGGATCTTAAATTATTTAAGAGATGTAAGGGCCACCTTGAAATATCCTACTTTATGTCTTTATTAAGAATCATATCTTTGAAGAGAATTATCTCTGTGACTGCATTTGTCAATGAATCAGAATTGATCAATGATCAGTAGTTATTTATCTCAATCATCTCTTTCTGCTTATTAATATCATTCAAGTGTTCCATTGTTTTTTCTGCCCTGAGATATTTACTAAAGCAATTCTTCAGTGCTTTCAGGAGTATATTACTTCCTAAGCAGAATATCTCTGCAGAGATATTCATTGTGTAAGCACATGGTCTAGTTTAAGCTGGCCATTTAACTCTGTCTTTCTAAGTATCAATTCTCCTTTGTAAAGTTCTATTGTACCAGTGCATTGGAGTTTCAACATGTGACTTCTCTGTCATTGACATAATATAAAAATGTCAACAAAACCATTGCAATTTATTGTTTCCCTTCCAGTTTCATCTATCAATACTCTTGGACTGTTACAGCAACTTTGTTTCTCAAACTTGATCCTATTTTCCAATGGATTTTTTCCTATCCTTCCCTTTGCCAAATTTTGTACTGGTATCATAAAGTACATAAGTATATGATGACTTGGTCATGGATAATCTTACCATGATCTTTGTTGAATTTCTCTCCTTCTTAATCCTTCAACAGATAGTGGTCTTTTTGCTTATGTTCACTACATAAGGACTAAAAAGGAAGATAACTAATTATATCATGAAATTGAATTTCTTATCGCCTTTAGCCATACAATGGAACAAATTCTACTGGTTTCTTTGTTTTCTTCTCTAAGGAGAACCTACAAGCACTCTAATTATTGTTACCTATTGAACCTACCTCTCAAAGTTGTTGTGAGACCCAAATGAGATTTGTAAAGTATTTTGCAAACTTTAAAGTGCTGTCAGCTATTATTGTTATTGTTATTTGAAGTTCTTCCTAACATAGAATCTAAATTTCTTTCTATTTAACATCTACCCATGCATCTTAGTTCTTCCCACTATCGCCAAATAGAATAATTCTATGCCCTCTTATTTATTTCCACCCTTCAAATATTTGAAAACAGCTATCACATACTCCTTACTTCTATTCCTCAGATTAAGCACCCCCAATGCTTTCAATTGATCTTTATAAAAATTTCCTTCTTAATATGTGACAACCAGAACTGAATGCAATATTTCCTATGTGGTCTGACTAGAGCAGCAGAATATCTCACTTCCTTATTCCTAGAGGTTTTGTCTCTCTTAATGGAGTCTAACATCTCATCAAATTTCTTGGCTGTCATAACCCACTATTGACTCATCATCAGCTTGAAGTCTAATAAAATCTCTACATTTTTTTTCAGATGAAATGATGTCCAGCCATAGGACCCCATCTTATTCTTGTGAAGATGGTTTTTAAACCCAAGTGTAAGATTTTATATTTAATCCTATTAAATTTTATCTTATTTGATTTGGCCAAGTGTTCTAGCTTTTCAGATACTTTTGAATTATCTCTGTCATTCTGTTGATTATCTGATCCTTCTCAAATTTGTGATTATCTGAATATTTGATAATTGTGAAGCCCATACCTTTCATCCAAGTTATTAATTTAAATGTTAAAACATCACAGGACCAATCACAGATCCCTAGGTCAATCCATAACGAACTACCACTCAGTTCGAATTATTTAACCAGTTTCAAATTCACCTTACTTTAATATCATCTAACACCCATGTTCCTATATTTTCCACAAGAATCATATAGGATATGGGATCAAATACTTTGCTAAAAATCTATGTACATATCATCTACAATATTTCCCTGATTTCTCAGTCTAGTAAGCCTGTGAAAAAAGAAAGAAAGAAAAAGGAAGGAAGGAAGGAAGGAAGGAAGGAAGGAAGGAAGGAAGGAAGGAAGGAAGGAAGGAAGGAAGGAAGGAAGGAAGGAAGGAAGGAAGGAAGGAAGGAAGGAAGGAAGGAAGGAAGGAAGGAAGGAAAATGGGACTACAAAAAGTTTCAGTTCAAGGGAAAATGTAAAAAGACCAGGCATATAGACACAAGACTCTCTTCATTGGTCCAAAAGATTGGCACTTTGCCTGTGGGAGGGGCAGAGTTTGTGAGACCTTGGGAGAGGGAGAATTCTTTAGCTTCTAGAAAGGACACTGGCAGTCTGTGTTATCTTCAGACTGTGGAAGAGAAAGACTCTGGGAAGAATCTGACATGTAGATAACCTGATGCATCAAGCATGTCCTATTTCCAGCTTACTACACTAGAGACTATGGGGAATATCCCGCTTGGGTGAGATCTGGTTCTTGTTTCTCTCTCTCCCTCTCCCTCTCCCTTTCCCTCTCCCTCTCCCTCTCCCTCTCCCTCACCTCCTCTCCTTTCCTCTCCTCTCCTCTCCATTGTTTCCAATGAGATCTCTCACTTCTAATTGGAGAACTCATTTATTTTTGTCTTTTATGTACTCTAATCTGCATAACTTTTTTGATTTCTGTTTGCTAACAGCTTAGATAAATGGGTTTATTAATTTTTAAATATCTGTAATAATCTTTGTGTAACTGTCATTTATTGATAAGAGAGTCAAGTCTTCAGTTATAATTTGTGGAACTTCTTCCCTATTAAGTGATAGCAAGCATGAAAAGTGACTTGACCACAAATATTATTTCTGCTACACTAGCAGTATTGGGGAATATATAGAGAAGAGAAGAGCATATTACCCTCGTGGCCCCAATCTCCTGTTTCACTCCAGGAAGGAAAAAATTCTCTCTTAGAGATGGATGGTTGAGATTCCAGAAATATAATATAATATAATATAATATAATATAATATAATATAATATAATATAATATAATATAATATAATATAATATAATATAATATAATATAATATAATATAATTTTTATATGTCCCTGGGAGCTGCATTTTGACAGACCCATGTAGACATACATATGACCACATAGTCAATTCATACCTTATGCTTAGTATATCTCATTAGAGGATATGACAAGATTTAAGTTATCTTTAACTAATGTATGATATATTAAATTTGGTGGAGGGGGATATTGCACAAGGACATAAAGTACTTCTTAACATTAAATTGTTGTGACCTTAGTATTCCAATGTCAAATTAGATTCAGTTAGCAATATTATTCAGCAGATATTCAGAGTTAAATTTGCTAATCGAGTCCCAGATAGTGCACCAATCATTCATTTTTCTAAATTGACTGGTTTTGAATTAAAAGTATAGGTTGATTTCAACTACAAGGGAACTAGTAAGTAAAGCACTGGTTTTTGGTATCAGAGGACCTGGGTCTAAATTTCAGACCTTCTACTTACAGTTTATATCAGAGTTGTCATACATGTGCATATAGGCCACCTATGGAGTCTACAACATTCCTGAATATGGCTTAAACCATATAAAAATGTAATAGGAAAATATTTAGCAAAATGAAAACAATAAAACATAGATAATGTTAACACATTGTATTCTAAGTCAACATGTGGCTGGCAGGGATCTTTATGTACAGTTTCCTGGGCCCTATTTCTATTTGAACTTAATGCCACTGGTCTATATGACCTTAAGCAAATCACTTTAATCCTTCGAGCCATCATTCCTCATCAGGAAAATGAGGACATTGAGTCAAATGACTTCTAAGGTCCTTTATAGATCTGGATCCTATTTACTAAGGTGGAACCACTGAGTGGAATCAGAATATGTGAATGGGATGCTTTCCTCTTATTCCCTGCCCCCCCCATTATTGTATTTTCTGATATTTGTGAGAGTTAGCAAAGCATAATGGAAAAAACACTGGACTGGGATGCTAATTCCTCTTTTGCACTAATGAGCAGTATGCTGTTAGACAATTCACTGAGTCTTTCTGAGTGTCCATTTTCTTATCTTAAAAATAATCAGAGTAGAAGAGTGCTATGGTCTGCTCTATATCTCAGTATTCCAGGACTGTCATTTGTGACCTTCTATTAATCTTTCATCCTCTCTTCTCGCTCTCAGGTGGATATAGGAATGTAAGTTATAAACTTTTTTAAAAGAAAAAAGGGGAGGAACCTCAAGAGAGAAATGGATAGATAAACAGAGAGAGAAACAGTAATATGTGACAGAGAAATTGAAGGAAATATAGGGACTATGAGTTTGGGGGAAAACGGGAAAATAATCTAAATTGTTATTCCAATGTTTTTTCTTTTATCTACCAGATCTATACTTGTGTTTGACTCACATTGCATACTTTAGGCTGTCTACCCTCTGTAAAACAGGGTCAGTGGTACAATTATACATGTGTTTATAACAGTTCTGTGTTCATGGAGGGCCTAAATATGCATTACCCTGATTTGGAACATGAAGTTGTGGAAAGAAGAGACACTGAAACCCTGAATTAGAGTCTTAGTTCTGCTTCTTATTACTGAACCAGGTTATGTGGAATTAAGGCACATGCCATAACAGGGAGTCAAATGACCTAAGTTTGAATCCTGACTATGCTACCTACTACCTAGTGATCATGAACAAATCAGTTAACGTCTCTTGGCCTCAGTTAAATTGGAGGGTGGGACTAGATGACGTTTTAGACCCTAACTCTTAATCTACAATCCTATGAAATCTTTGAGATTCAGTTTTGTTATCACTAAAATGGGGATCATAATGCTTGCATTATCTATCTCAATCCTCACTGAGAAATTAAGTGCTAGATTCTAATGATATAGAGACAAAAATTAAATAATACTTTCCCTCAAGGTGCTTACATTCTACAATAATTTAAATTATATCTCACAAGGTTACGATGAAGCTCACACAAGGTGATGCATATAAAGCACTTTGTGAACAGTAAAATACTATTTAAATGTAAACTGTTAATAAGGTGAATTAATCTTACACAGCACTTGTCTTTCTTCTTCATAAAGTTTCACCTCATTTCCTTCTAGGAACTAATGCTATTTGCAGCTTTCTCTATGAAATAGTGCCAAGAGACAAAAGTCCTCCCCCAATAATTGTGTCTCCTTTTTCATTTAGCTTCCTTTTTCATTCCCCAATGCCTCTATGTCCATCAAGCCTATGAATTCTGTACTTTCTCACTCTCTTCTCAGCCTTGTAACCTCCTGCAGCTAAACCACCTGCTTCCTAAACAAGTAAAGCAGCAGGCACCTCCCACACCAGATGGTTCCCTTTTCTTGCCTTTCCTTGGCAATGATTCACAAACACATTTCCACATGTCCAGACCCAGAGCATGGGTGGAAGCATCCAAAGTCCGAGTATCTGCGTAGGCATAGGTGCTAACAGCCAAAATATCTTAGAAAACTTTCTGTTTCCAAACCCTTATGCCCCTTTTACTTTGTCCTGTGGTTTATTTGAAAGCAATACCTCTGTCCTAGAAGCTATTTCCTTCAAACTTTTTCAAAACCTAAGAAACTTTTCCCTTACAAGTTCATCCAACAATTCAACCTTGAAGGGGAGGGGACATGGAAATCCAGGCTTGCTAAATCCAAGAGCAATGTTTGTCCAGATTTTGGCAATCTCATACTATATGGTTTTATAGCCTACTCTAATAATGCATAATAATTTATGATACTGTCAAAGAAAATATTTCAAAAGTAGGAGTTTAAGCTGGTGATGGTGGTAGATACCCATAATTCCTGCTACTAGGGAAGCTGTAGCTGAAAGATCTTTTGAGTTTGGGAAACAGAAGGGGGAAGGGAATAAATATGTATATGGCACCTATTTTGTGCCAAGTACTGTGCTAAACTCTTTATAAATTGCACTTGATGCTCTCAACTACTCTGGCATATAGGTGTTATTATGACCTCCATTTTACATTGGGGGAAACTGAGACAAGCAGAGGTCAAGTGCCTTGCCAAGGGTCACACAGCTAGTAAGTGTCTGGGGCCAGATTTCAACTCAGAAGAGAGTCTTCCTGACACCAGGCCTGGTACTCCATTGACTGTAGCACCTAGCTGCCCAGAGACAATAAGAATACATTGATTCTTCCTTTAGTCTCAAGGAATTCTCAAGAAAATTCATATTTTTACTATCAAGAAAATCAGTAATTATAATTTGAAATTGGAGACTGGCTAATGAGAACCCAGTCATTATGCTACAGAATCTGGAGGCATGATTAATTTCCTCTTTATTCAGCTGTCAAGATGGAGAGGGAAAGGGTTACATTCTGCTTCTATCTTAGGGTCACTGGCTGTCCCTTTGCCATACAAAATCAAAAGCAAGGAATATATCATGAGCTCTTTGAGAACAGAGACTATTTTTGCTTTTCTTTGTATCTCCAGCATAGTGCCTGGAACATAGAAGGCACTTGATAAATACTTGTTGGTTGACTATGGAGAAATAGAGTACATTAACCTAAGGAAAAGTCAAGAAATATAAGAATCTACCATGTCTAGTGCCACATTTGTCCATCAGTTCTATTTTCTTTAATTGAGAAATAAGGTAGGGTATCTCTTTTTTTTTCAATTTCTAGTCCTTTTAGCTAAGTTGGTTAGGGATCACTGGTTGTCACTTGAGGTCCTTTAGCCCATCCCTGCATGGGTCTCTTGAAATTCATGTTTTTGTGATATACGTTTATTGCATGAGATAATTTATTTACTTCACCTGATCTGTGATTGATTCTTCTGGGTGCTCTTATTGGATCTCAAGTGGATCACAAGACATCGTGACAATTCTCATCTACCTTCTTCTGTAGATCCTCCACAGATAATCTTCCCACTGTACTAGAGGTCTTCCTCCACATTTCTTATATTTCAGGGGGGTAGTGGAGCACATAAACTTTCCATCTGTTTTCTGCTACTTGAGCCACATGCCTGACCCACCTCTTTTTCCA
This sequence comes from Dromiciops gliroides, assembly GCF_019393635.1. Taxonomy (NCBI): domain Eukaryota; kingdom Metazoa; phylum Chordata; class Mammalia; order Microbiotheria; family Microbiotheriidae; genus Dromiciops; species Dromiciops gliroides. The sequence goes on along the minus strand of NC_057864.1, from coordinate 329,206,965 downwards.
GTCATGCATTTTAGTGTTATGTCTTATACCAGCTCTTGAGTATAGGTCATTATTGGAAATGTGCTGAAGCTTGTATGCTTCCACCAGCCATTGCCTTTTTAGTCACCTGAAATTTTATTTTAAAGATTAACAATTGTGTGTTTCATGATTCACAAATGAAGAGTATCATCAAAAAAATTGTTTTGCACTAGGGAAAAGATCAGGGTCATACTGTTTCTGAAAGGAAAGCTAGGATCAGAGGATTATAGATTTAGATTGGAAAATACCTTATATATTATTTAATCCAACTCTATTTTCCAGGTGAAGAAACAAAGACAGAAAGAGGTTAAAGTAGCTTGCCTAAAGTCATATGCGTAGTAAGTGGCAGAGACAGAATTTTAATGCAGGGCTTAAAATGATAGGTCTAGACCTAAAAGGGACCTCAGAGGCTATCTAATCTAACCCTTCCCCCTCATTTTACAGATGAGGAAACTTAAAGGTTGAGCTACTTGCTCATGGTCACATAGCTAATGTGTGTCAAAGGATTTGAACCCAAGTACTCTGACTCCAAATCCAGTCCCCTTTCTATTGGGGCACATCTATCCCCCAATTACTTCTTTCTCTTCATTTCTGGGCCCAAATCACTGCCAATGTTTAGGACCTGTTCTTAATATATGTACTATTGAAATAACCCAAGGAACTAGTCATCCCAACTGCATGTCATAGAGATTATATGGACTATAGGAGTATTTCTACCATTTACTTTCACCCCCATGTATCACTTGTTTGATTAATCTAATAAATAATTATGGCTCTTAATTTAAGAAGACTTAATATTTAGCACTTAATTCATTCAATTAATCAGCAAGGATTTTTACATGGTGCATTCAGAATTATATCATCTACAAATATAATCCCGCTTCTGTTTTGGATCCTATACAAGCCATCTTTCATGACAGTGGCAAAACATCTTGGTCAATATAAAAAAACACTGTTTTATGCCTCACTTGACATTGATAATCAAAAAAGTCACTAAACAAGGTTATGTCTTTGCTTGCAAGTTTCAAGTAATTTTATGTGATTTTTAAAATGCATTCAAGATTCTTTCTTAGAATGTTTAAGGCTGCATTTTGCTCTACTGAATCAAGTGCTTTTTTGTACGCAATAAAAAAACCATACAATATGATTTTGGTATCCCCTGTATCTTTCAGACAACTTTGTGACTTTAAAGATGTGATCTGCTTTAGAGTTGACAAAGGTCTACCTATTCCATTCTCCTATTTTCATTATGGATACTCTCAGTACCTATGTAGATAATTATCATTATTTTATGAAGATGAAAAAGTATATGGATGAGCCTTGATTCTCTCAATCACCCTTTTGGATATTAATATTGTCTATAAATATTTCTCTATTCTATCAGTATCTTCATACCCAGAGAGATCTTGTAATGTAACTCCTTGGTGCTTCAGAAATTCCATTGCCTCTTCCAGAAAAGGCTCTCATGCTGCCATTGCAGCCATGTCTCTTGTAATCCCCAAGAAGTTCCAGCACATTTTGAGAGTGCTCAACACCAACATTGATGGACAGCAGAAAATAGCTTTTGCCATCACAGCTATCAAGGGTGTGGGTCAAAGATATGCTTATGTAGTACTGAGAAAAGCAGACATTGACCTCACCAAGAGGGCGGGTGAGCTCACTGAAGATGAGGTGGAGCGGATCACCATCATGCAGAATCCTCGCCAATACAAGATTCCAGACTGGATCCTTAACAGGCAGAAGGATGAAAAGGATGGAAATATAGCCAGGTTATGGCTAACAGTCTGGACAATAAGCTTTGTGAAGATCTGGAGTGACTGAAGAAGATTCGGGCATATAGTGGGCTTCAGCACTTCCAAGGCCAGCACACCAAGAGTACAGGCCTCAGGGGGCACACTGTGAGTGTATCCAAGAAGTAAACATTTTCACTGTCTGCCTTGTCTATTAATAAATAGTTTCTATCAAAAAAAATTGTGTCATCACCAGCATAGACTTTCTTGGCTTGTATTTGGTCTGGTTCCAGGAGCTCTTCTTGACTTCATCTTCTCAAGGATCATTTCTACTTCTTGAACAGTATTTCAGGGACTTGGGTGTTAGAGTCCAAATATGGTAGTTCCTTTATCACTGGTGAAGAAAGCAGATTATAGAGTTACTGCTGATAGGTTCCGTGTTGAATCTATTTGCTATTCCCATGACAGTTACCTTATCATCTTGGAACTTCCCTTAGCATTAAGGATCTTCTCACCCTGGGGCATCATTCCACTATGCTGATCCCTTTCTCCCAGTTCCTCCCAACACATCTATTTTGGGGAGGGGGCCAGGCCAACCTTACTTCATTTCCCTCCTTGTTCTGCTTCCAACTCTCTGGAATTCATCACCATACTATTAAATGGGTATTTTATCCTCACCCCCACTTTTCAGCTCCTGTTTACTTCTCGTTTAGAATGTATCCTTGAAGAAAAGGGCTTTCTTTATTTTTGTTTATACTTCTATCTTTGGTGCTTAGCGCAGTTCCTGGAACATAGCAAATGCTAAAGAAATGCTTCTTGCCTTTGCCTTCATCTATGAAGTATCTTGGGATGATTAAGCATCTTTGGATATCTTTAAGTTTTTTCTTTCACTTCCATTTTTTCTGGCTCATTTCTAAGTATATAAATAGGCAATTTTCAAATGAAGAAATCCAATTCATCAGCAACAAATGAGAAACGCTCTAAATTGCAAATAATCAATCAATACTTATTAAGGGCCTACTATATTCTAGATACTATGTTAAGCAATGGAAATATAGAAAGAGGTCAAAGATAGCCCTTGCTCTCAAGAAGTTTACAATTTAATCAGACAAATAACAATTAAAGCAATTTTAAAATACAACCTCATACTCATCAGACTGACAAAGATGACAAGAAATAAAAATAAAAAATATTGGAAAGGCTGTGTGAAAACAGGTACACTAATGTACTGTTGGTTGTTGGTAGAACTGCCAATTTGGTCCAGCCATTATAAAAAGTAATTTGAAACTATGCCTGAAACTTAAAGGGAAAAGACACAAGAGAGAGGAAGATAGCACAGAAAAAATAATGCTTGGGATTGATTACAAAACAAACTTTGTTGTTCAGTCATTTTAGTCAGGTCTGATTCTTCATGATTCCTTTTGGGGTTTTCTTCACAAAGATACTGGAGTGGTTTGCCATTTCATTCTCCAGCTCATTTTTACAGATGAGGAAATTGAGGCAGACAAGGTCAAGTGACTTGCCCCGTGTCACACAGCTAGTAAGTGTCAGAGGCCAGATTTGAACTCAAGTCTTCCTCATTCCAGGCCTGGCACTCTATCCATTGCACCACCTAGCTTCCCCAGACAAAAAGAAGCTCTAGTTAGAAGAACCACAGACTAATTAATTTTGTCATTGGATGACTTTGAGTGAGTCACTGTTCTCTAGTAAATGGGGATAAGAATTTCAGATCAGTGTCACATTTTTGCATAATTATCCTCCTCTTTTTTTCCTCCTCCTCCCCAACCTAGAGTGGAAAACCATGTGAGGAGAAAGAGAAGTTATGTAATTCATGTGTGTGTTTTTTTAATGAGCTCCCTAAAACTGAGCTCAATGATATATCCTCACTTGCCTGCATCTAACAGATAAGAAATTCCTGTTGCAATTTATCTCATCTTCTATGTTTAAATTCAAGAGGCTTTCCCTCAGAGTATGAGTAATCATGGACAAATATACTCTCAAGATTGTTTTGAACCTGGAATGGGGGTGGGGGCAACCCTTCAAAAGAAGCTAGACATTGAATAAGTACTCAAAAACCACCTCTGGTGGTTGGTTTATTTTTAGTTGTCAACCACGAAAATAATTTTCTTTAGGGAACAGGAGGTTAGGTGTTTGGTTTCTAAGACCAAAGATTTTGCAGAAGAATTAGACTGGAGAGTTAATAATATTTAAGAGAAGATGATATGACCTAATAAGACACCCAAGAGAATATAGAGGGGTGAGACAAATAAAAAATGTTGAGAGACACTTTCTGGATTATTAATAACCAATTTATTGATTATACTAGCAAGTAATCAATAAATTGGTGGCCAGTAGTTACAATAATCAAATACCTCCAGTAGAGACCCCGAAAGCCTTAAATAACCCTTCTGAAAGGGAATTCCTTTGACAAATGAAAATCAATCCTGATTGGTAGACATTTAATGAGGAGGTGGGGTAAAAGTTTTCAACCCTTCCTGCTAAAACAGTGGCCGAATCATGAGGCTCAGTGGCTAGCAGCAATCTGAGCAGGTAAATCCATATCCATCTGAACCCCTTTGGTTAGTTTTCTCGTTCATGATTTGGGTCACCCTAAACTCTAATGGAGGGAAACAAGGACAGGGGTTCACTCGCTCAGAGTAAGGGTCACTCAGACTGGATTCTTTTTATACTCTAAACAGAAATAATGTCTCCTACTTGGGTGGGGTCCAGCCTGAGATGCATGAGCATGTTCCTTGAGAGCTAGGAGTAATCTCATTAATCAGTCATGTCCTTCAGAGAGTGACAAAAGCTAGACAATGATAAAATAGGAGCAAAGCCTGGATCACAAATTAATATTTGCTTATTAATATAATAGTATAATAATAATTTCTCTCAGGGGAAAATGGGCAAGAAGGAAAGGGTGCTAGGGCAACCTGCCAACTTCACACTTATACCCTCCTAACCACTTTACCCCTACATTGGGTACAGAATTGACCCCTCCAAATCAAGTTTGGAAAGATGAGGGAGGGGATACAACCAGGGATGCAACAAGGAAGACTCATTCAAAAGGTTTTCAGTCAATGGCAGGATGAGAGAGTCCAAAATAGTCTTGTGAGAAACTGCTTCCAGAATCTGGCACATTGTTACACTAAGATCATACTAGAAGTCCTGGATCTACCTTGAGTCTCTGTCTAAAGGTGGCTTATGATAGCTCTAGAATTAGAGCAGCCATGGGATTAGAGTAGCTCAGAAAACCAATAACAACAACAAAACAATAGGAAACAAAGCTCTTTGTTAAATTCACCTAGTCAATTTTCTAACCTAGGGGTCACAGACAATGAAGTGACAATAAACCTATCCTGAGAGTATTTAAGAAAAGAATAATAATAACAGCTATCAGTTATATAGCATTAATTTTATCCACACAAGAACATTGTGAGGTAGGGATTTTTATTATCTACACTTTACAGATGAGGAAATTGAGGTGGGGTGGGGGAAGGGGAGGTGCTAAGTGATATGCCCAGGATCACACAGATAGTAAATAGATATCTCAAAGAAGAGTCTAATCCAGAATTCTCTGACTCCAAGATCAGCACTCTATCCACTATATCACCTCACTGCCTACATAATTGTAGGAAGGAGAATCCGGAGAAGGGTCAGGATAGAAGGGGAAGGGTATGAAACCAGAAGAGTATAGACAGTTTAATGGATGGAGAAAATCTAGGCCAGAAAATTGAGACATTTTTCAAAATTCAAACAGGCATACACATCTTTCCTTTCTTCTTTTAAGCAAAATGGCCAAAGATAATATGCTGGAAAGAAAATTATACTTTTACCCATGCACTTGAATAGCAGGCAACTTCTCTTTTGATGGCAACCTTAGGAGAAAGTCGGCTAGAAATCTCTTTGAAAAAATATAATTAAAGTCTATAGTTTTTATCTGTTTCTTATTAATCCCATTTTTAGTCTTTTGGTAGCAGTTGAAATTCTTACTTTCCTTTTTGCCCAAGCAGCTGCTGCCAGAGAGATCGCACAACTCACGCTGTGCAGCTAGGCCACCTTACTCAATGCTCCTCTTTGCAACTTCTTTTGAAGTGAGGAAAAACACCAGGGAAGAAGATATGGTCATTTCTTGGGGAGTGGGAGGGGTTAAGGCAGTTAAGGACTGGGTTTGGGAATAAATCTGTAATCTTGGAAATATGTACTGTCAGTTCCCCCCCCCGCCCCCACCAGAATCAAACATGTAGGAGCTCTCAACAATTAGATTCAAACTAAATGACTACCCAAAATATGGCCTTCCAAGGCATTTCATAAATATAAGGACTGAATTTTGGTAAGACTTTTATATTGCTGATAAATAAATATTATTTCATTGTTTATAAAAGATACATTTTTAAAACTATTCTTAAAAAATAAAATAACAGCTCAGATTTGGAGCTGTAAGCGATCTTAGAGGCTATTAAGTCCAAGCCTGTCACTTTAAAGATAAAGAAACTGAGGCACAGAAAAGTTAAATGACTTGCCTAAGATGATATTGCTAAGGGAAGCTAGGTGACACAGCGGATAAAGCACTGGCCCTGGATTTGGGAGGACCTGAGTTAAAATCCAACCTCAGACACTTGACACTTACTAGCTATGTGACCCTGGGCAAGTTACTTAACCCTCATTGCCCCCCCCCCAAAAAAAGGAAGAAAAAGAGATGATATCTCCAGCCTAAGGTAGGACTTTAGCCCAGAATTTCTTGATTCCAACTTCAGTTCCCTATATACAACACCAATAGTTACTGGATTGGAAGTTACCTTAAAAGGTAAACTAATTTATCAATCTGTTTCCAGGGAATGTAAAAAAGTGAAAGAACCTGGGTTTGAGTCTTGGATCTACCACTTCCCCAACTGTGTGACTTCATACAATTATACATACTCTCTAAGCCTCAGCTGCCTGATCTCTAAAATGAAAATACTTGCTCTGCCTCATGGGTTCTTTGTGGGTATCAATGAGATCAAAAGAAAGCACTTTGTAAACTGTAGAACACTGTAAAAATATCTTGAGTCAAGGCCCAACAGAGATTCATAACTTTAACCCATAGGAAACCATTAGAACTCAAACTATAACTCATAAATCTCAAGGAAATGGAGATTCTATGCCTAACTTTGTTTCAGTGTCACCCAAACATAGAGTTTTTCCCCCTAATATGTGACCTGACCCTATGAAAGCTCTTTCTATCTTATGAAAGGAGAAAAGGGCTAACTAATATTATGTAATCAAATTTGTTACTTTTTACTCTCCAATTGCCACTATCGGTACCTTCTCTTTCCATGCTAAATAACTAAGTAAGGCCTGTACCATTTCTCAAAGAAACTTTTCCAACCTTCTTCCAACAATATTAATCTTCCCCTACCCAATTCCCTAAACCAATTTCAAGTTCTACCTGCTTACTTAAATCCTTGATTGTAAACAGATATCGTATTAAATGCCTCTTTATCATTGAATATTATGAAATATAGCCTCCCAATTCCTCCTACATGATACTTAAGTTCCATCACATACTTATTCATTCTTTCTTCTTTTATTCAATAAACATTTATTGAGGGCCTGGCATATGTGAAGCAGTGTGTTAGGCACTTAAAGGGGGATGACATTGCCCTTGCCTTAAAAGAAGCTTTAAGCTTACAAGCTAATAGGGAAGATAATTAAGACATTTGAAAATAATTGCAATACATGACAGCATGTGCTAAATACCCTAAGCATGTGTACCACAGGGATTCAAAAGAGTTAGAGATGGCATCTCTATGTAAGTTCTATCCCGTATTAGCCATCCTGATAGAAGAGTGGTGAACCCCAACTTCCATCAGTTGCTATTGAGTTCAATATACCATATATTTCTTGTAAGGTAGAGTTCGGTATTCTTCAACATAAATCACCTTGGTAGCTGAACTCTAAAACATAAATAAGTACTTTTACTCAAGAAAGTGAGCTATTCAAAGTGAGTTACCAATGTGACCTGTTAGGGAAACATTTTAGATAAGTACAAATGTAAAAATTCAGTATTAACTGAATTTTAATTAATTGTATAACTTATTAATCTACAAAAAAGGGTTCGTAGCAATCCATAGCAATAATTCTAAAAACATAATGTACACAATACCTGGGAAGATTTCTAAGTTGGCCTCAGTTGGCATACCTGAATTCAAGGCCATGTAGACTTCCCAACTCATAGGGAAGAGACAAAGAGCAAGACTATTTAGCCAGGCCTCCATTCTTCAGCTTGACACAACTCCAGGTGACTGTAACATGGGGACAGAAATTATGGACAGGCAATGATAGTCTCTTGGCCACCCAGAAGGGAAGAGTCCTAGAATACAGTCAATGCATTGTTATTCTCCAGGCCACCAGAAAGGAAGAGAAGAAGGAAGTCAGAAGAGCCCCTTGAAGTTATTTTCTTGCTGCCACTTACAAGGAAAGAGTCAATATAGGATAAGAATAATTATCCTAGAAGACCTGGATGTAGAATGCATGGAAAGCACTTTACAAACCTTAACACACTATATAAATGACATATTATGATTATTATGCTTTTGAACTTGGAGTTAGAAAGACCCAAATTGCTTTAGATACTTACTAACAGTATTAGTCTGGACCAGTCACAGAATCAGAGAATTCTAAATTTTGAATGGTTGTTGTTGGCCAGCTAGTCCAACTATATGCAAAGGAAATCCCCACTGTAACATACCAACTCGCCATCTGCTTTTTTTCTGAAGATCTACAAAGAGGGGGAATGCACCACCTCTCTAAGCAGCCCATTCTAGTTCTGAACAGCTCTATGTGTTGCAAAGTTTTTCTTGATAACCAGTTTGAATTTGCCTCTTTGCATTTTCCACCCAATGTTTCTTGTTCTACCCTGTTTCAGAAAACTATGGTGTCCCTCCAGAGGTTTCTTTTCTCAAGGCTAAAAATGTCTTGTTCCTTCATCCAATTTTCATATGCCATGGGTGCAAGACCCTTCATTATCCTAGTTCTTTTACTCTGGACACTAGTTTACCAATGTCTTTCTTAAACTATGTTCTCCAGAACTGAACACAGGATTCCATTTGAGGTCTGACAGGGAGACTATTATTCCTAAAAGCTGGTGTAAACCAGTTTGGCTGGTATGGCCTCAAGCTCTTAGGCTACATGTATGGCAAAAATAATAAACCCAAAGAGAAAGCATCCCCACACCCAGCCTTTTGCTTCCTAGCATGGTTAGGATAAAGTTTTATGGATTTCTCCCCTCGTTGCTTATTGAGAAATTTGGAAAGTACCCTCATTTCACTGGTACAGACTTTCCTTTCATGGGTGATGGGCAATCTACTTTTAGGCCACTTTGTCTACACAAATCCATTTTTAAATCCATTTTTCTGTAAGAGACAGGTATGAAAATAATTTTTTCACACTATATGTGTGAACCCACTGAACCCACTGAACCCTAAGACTCATTAGTAGTCATAGAGGGAATCTAGTTAAACAGATGGCCTGGAACAGGTTCTTTTATGTCTTGATTTTAAGATTAGAATGTAAAGAGGAGGGAAGAGGAAAAAACTTAGAGGCAGTAAGGGAGGGAAAGGAAGGTTAGAGTAAATAATTCTTGTAATCAGGGAGCTCAAGTAGACATATAACAAGAAGGAGGGAGTAGTAGGGTTTGCTGCTGCTACTTGAACTTCTCTCTTATCTGGAATACACACACACAGAGCTTGGGAGTAGTGTGAGTGAGATTTTTCCCAACCCTTTAGATTTAAGTGATTTAACTATGGTAATAATCAGTATTTAGACTACAAAATGTGATTCAACATACTTAGGTATTCTTTAGTAGCTTACACAGATAATAATAAAGTAAATAAGTAACATAGATATTGGTATAATTAACATGTCATACTGTAATCTAGTTTTGGATAACTCAGAGTTGTGATAAAATAATGGGATTTAGCAGATACTCAAAGGCCCACCTGGAAAGAACTCTAAACTGATTGAATTAAGTGAGAGTGATTAACTGCTGATTAGCCCACTTCAAGTTAACTAGACTGTAAGCACACCTGGCTGGCCCTTAAGAAGGTATTGTTCTCAGGAGCTAAGGACTTTGAACTCAACTCAAGACCACCTTTAAGTCCAGTGGACCAATGGATTTGAATGATGCCTACCAATCAGCTTGAAGCAGTGTGTAAGGACCGCCTCTGCTCCAGACCTATAAAAAGCTTCCACACTAAGTTTGGGAGCAGTTCATGATTGAAGCAGGCTCATGGTGGAGGACTTGAGGAAGAACCAAACCAGGCTGGAACTCTAGGCTAGATAGGCCTTTTCTTAACTCCATGTGTTCCCTTTTTTCTAAGACCTGGTATGCTTTAATAAATGCTTAATGCCCAAAGACTGGTGCTAAAGCTTCTAATTTAAGGCAACCACACATTTAGATTTTAAATGACACAGAGTCCATCCATCTCAATCTCAACTCACCATCATCCAACTGTGGTTAGGCATCCCCCTCCCCACAGTTATTTAATAAACATTTACCAGCATAGCCCTGGATATTAAATTCTGGGGGGAGTGGTTCTTAACTTTTAAGAGTGTAAATTTAAGTGTAGATTTAAGTGATTTAACTATGGTAATAATCAGTATTTAGACTACAAAATGTGATTCAACATATTTAGGTATTCTTTAGTAGCTTACAGAGATAATAATATTTTATTAGTTATTTCAATATACTAGCTTTTTAAAAATCAGTTCAGTAGATTGGACCCAACAGGAATTTTTAGAAGACTTAAAGGAATTTTTTAAAGAGCAAAAAAACAACAACCCCAAAATGAATGAGTTATAAAGAAAGATATGAAAAGAAAATTAACATGTTCTTAAAAGAGGTTCAAAACCTTACTGAAGAAAATAACTCCTCAAAAATTAGAATAGGTCAGATGGAAGCTAAAAACTACATGAGATATTAAGAAATAATAAAACAGTTATAAGGTTGAAAAAAATATGGACTATCTCATAGGAAAAACAACTGACCTACAAAACTGATCAAGGAAAGATAACTTAGGAATCACTGAACTATCTGAAAGCTATGAACAACAACTGCAACAAAAGAGCCTAGACATCTCATATTTCAAGAAATCATAAAAGGGAACTTTCCAGATATCTCAGAACTGGAGTAGAAATTTTTAAAAATCCACCAGTCACTTCCTGAAAGTAACCATAAATGAAAACTTGCAGGAATATTATAGTCAAAACCCAGAGTTTCCAGGTCAAGGAAAAAAAAAACTACTCCAAATAGCTAGAAAGAATTCAAATACTGCAGAACTACAGTCAGGATCATACAAGATTTAATAGCCAGCACTAAAAAAAGAAAGAAGAGGTTTCAATATGATATTCCAGAAGACAAGGATTTCTAATCCGGAATAACCTATCCAGCAAGAGTGAGTATAATCCTACAAGGAAGAAAAATGGATCTTTAAATGAAACAGAGAATTTTTAAGCATTTCTGGTGGAAAGACCAGACCTGAACTTTTTCTTATCACTAAGAATTAGAAACAAAGCAGATGCCCATCAATTGTGGAATGGCTGAACAAAGAAAATTACTATGTTGCAAGCTTAAAGGTCAAATACCAAAAATAGTAACACCTGAGCTAGAAAAAAAACCAATCAAAGTTTAGAAGATAAATCAGCTGATAGAAATGGATGAGTCCTCATGGTGCAATCAAAACGTTGTGTATCTACCACTTGGGAGAGGGCAATTGTGGGAGGAGTTGGTCTAAAAATAGTAATGTGATTGAAATACTTTAATTATCATATATATTTCATTGATATTATTGGCTTAGTGAAAAGAGAGCTGGCCTCAGAGCCAAGAAGGCCAAGGTTCAACCTATCCTGGTTTGTGTGACCATGGAAGAAGAGTGAAGAAAGGAAACACATTTATTAAGTGCTTACCATGTACCAGGTACTGTGCTAAGGGTTTTACAAATATCTCATTTGATTCTCACAACAACCCTGTGAGGCAGCTGATATCATTATTCCCATTTTATAATTGAGTTAACTGAAGCAGATGGTAGTTAAGTGTAAGGGGCTAAAATTCTAGCTAGTCTATTCTAGTCTAAAATATCTAATGAGTGGTCCTCAATAAATTATAAGTTTTAGCAAGAGTTAGACTTTTAAGGATTTATTAAAGAGAATAAGAATTTGGCAAAGAGAGAGAGAAAGGCCTAGATTCATCTATCTATTAAAGGGAGAGAGCATTCCTCGCTCCACTCTCAACCAGAGTCCTGACGAAAGAGAGCGAAAGTGCCAGCATCACCCCCTCTTCCTCCCACAAGCAAACTTCACTTCCTGACACCAAAGAGCCACATGTCTTGCCCTCAGACGCCTTCTCCTCATGGTGGAGCCCTCCTACAGTAAGTCTCCAGCAGGTGGCGTCATTCCAATCATTACGTAAGTGACTTTCCCAGGGTCACATAGCTAGTAAGTGTGTGAGCCTAGATTTGAATGAATGACTCCAGGCTCAGTGCTAGCCACTGTGCCACCTAGTTTCTTTCGGCAAATAACTTCACTTCCCAGTGCTCTAGGCAATTTTCTGACTATAAGTTGCAGAGAAACTGCTGACCTACTTCATTAGAAGAGAGTTCCTCATTAGTATTTTCTTATATCATTAGGTCCATTCCCAATACCTCTCCTTATCTTTACCCCTTTCCTAATCCTAACCCTATCCTATGCCTTTAACATATACAAACAATACACTCACACATTTAAATATACATACATACTGATATGTAAATAATGTGTATATAATGTATACAATCCAATATTATATCATTATGCTAAGTAATGACAAGTGAGTAGGATAAGCAAACTACTGTAGGAGTTCAGAGGAAGAAATGATCATATTTTATGATATTTTTTAGTGGGAAGAAAAGCAGCAGCCTAGCACAGTGGAAAGAACCCTCATAATTGTGGAGTTAAAGAAGCTGGATACAAATCCCCTCTCCTTGGGCCTCAGTTTCTTTGTTTGTTTGTTTTTGCGGGTCAATCAGGGTTAAGTGACTTGCCCAGGGTCACACAGCTAGTGTCAAGTGTCTGAGGCCGAATTTGAACTCAGGTCCTCCTGAATCCTGGTGCTCTATCCACTGCACCCCCTAGCTTCCTCCATGAGCCTCAGTTTCTTCTAGATGTACAGTTCTCTGGCAAAATGTTCCTCAGGGTAGAATGAAGAAGATGATTATTTCAGGTTTTTGAAAGGGGTCCTCAACAATGGTAACAACATAGTTGGCAGTTGACAATTTCTAGATATTTGACTTGGGGTATGTGGTGTTTAAAATCTAAATTGTGTTTGCCTTAAATTAGAAGCTTTAGCACCAGTCCTTGGGCATTAAACATTTATTAAAGCATAAAGATATTCCCATGGAGTTCAGAAAGTTAAGAAAAAAGCCTATTTATCCTAGAGTTCCAGCCTGGTCTGGTTCTTCCTCAACTCCTCTGCCACAAGCCTGCTTCAATCACAAACTCTTTCCAGCAAACTGATTGTGGAAGCTTTTTATAGGTCTGGAACAGAGGCAGTCCTTACACACTGCTTCAAGCTGATTGGTTGGCGTCATCCAAATCCATTGGTTCTGAAGGTGTTCTCAAGGTGTGGTTACAATCCAGTTAACTTGAAGAAGGCTAATCAGCAGTTAATCACTCTCACTTGAGTCAATCAGTCTAGATTAATCTTCAGATGAGTCTTTGAGTATCTGCTAAATCTCATTATTTCATCACAGGTAGGGGGACTGAACTTCCTAACCATGGTCCATCAAATACAAGAATGTTTCCTAAGGGGTTCCATTTTGAGGAGATAGTTTTCAATTGTTCATAGGGTGGGTCGCCTCTGGTTTGCTAGACTAGAAAATCATGTGAATTGCATTCAGGGAGATAGTTTTTTTGTTTATTCATGGTAGTTAGACTCTTTGTTCTAAACTGAGTTCATTACTACCTAGGTCAGAGATGCACCCTCGATATTTGATTTTGGGCTATGATAAGGCCTGCCATGATACCAGGCAGGAACATAATAATAGCTAACAGCTATATATAGAAAACTTTAATTTTGACATATGCTACCCCATTTGATCTTACTTCATCCATAGAAAAAAACTTTGTTATAAGTTCTGTTAATTCACAAATGAGGAAACTGGAGCTGAAAGAATAAAGAAAGAATTAAGTGACAAGGAATATGCAAAAGATTGCATAAAAAAGGCAAATATAAATTTATATTTTATTATTTGTATATTTTATTATTAAATAAATTTATGTTATAATTTATTATATTATATAATTATATGATATATTATTTTATATTATTTAAGTATTTATATTGTTAATTAAATAATATATTTTAATATAATTTTATATTAATTTATTTTTATATTATTTAAATTTTATTATACTTTTAATAATTAATGTAATATTACTTAATTAATAAAGTCCTAAAAATAGTTTCAGGAATGCTAGGTTTCTGTGTAATCATGTGACCATGTACTGTGTGACCATGTACCATGTACTATGTACCCATGTAATTTAATAATTAATATCATGACGTATATAATACATATAAATAATATAGTAATAATTAATTAAATAAACCATTAATAAAGTACTGTGTAACCATATAACTGTATACTGATTACCGTGTAACCATCTACCATGTAACCATCTACTGTGTAACTGTGTACCATATAAACGTGTAATGGTGTATCGTGTATCATGTAACAGTGTACTGTGTAACTGTGTACCATGTACTGTATAACCATATACTGTGTACCATGTAACTGTGTAACCATGTACCATGTAATTTAATATAACATATAATATATATAACAATATATTATTATAATTAATTAATAAAATAAACCATTAATAAAGTCCTAAAAATAGTCTCAGGAATGCTAAAACTGAGAATGGGTTGAATCTATGAAGCTAGAAATAACAAAAAGGGGTTCAGGTTTCCGTGTAACCATGTGACTGTGTACAATGTTACTGTGTAACCATGTACCATGTACCGTGTACCATGTATCATGTAACCATGTACTGTGTAACCCTGTAACCATGTAACATGTAACTATGTAACTGTAACCATGTACTGTGTAACTGTGTGACCATGTACCATGTATCATATAACTGTGTACTGTGTACCATGTACTGTGTATCTGTGTTATTTAATAATTAATATAATATATAATAATAATTAATTAAACCATTAATAAATTCCTAAAAATAGTCTCATGAATGCTAAAACTCAGAATGGGTTGAATCCGTGAAGCTAGAAATAACAAAATGGGGTTTAGGTGTCCATGTAACCATGCACCATGTAACGTGTAACCATGCACCTTGTAACTGTGTACCATGCAACCATGTATTATATAACCTATTAGGAAATACCATGTGTTTGGTTTCAGTTTTTTTAAACAGTTTTTCACGCAAACAGAATTACGCTGGAGAGGGGCCGAGTAGGGACACCCACCAGTCAGGATGCTGCCACTCAACACAATATTCTCTTTGTTATGCCCCTGTCTTCCCAGAGGGACTGTCTTTTGCCCCAAATGGATAGGAGTCTTGGTTGGCTTGCCTCCAGCAGGTGGAAGGTGCCATCCTGGGGAATGGTAGACAGTCCCACTGAAGACAGAGCGGATGGTGCTATTGGGAGTGGCAGTGGAGACTGTGGTGGAATTAAGCTTTCGGACTTTGCCTGGTGTGTTGGGGCCCAACTTTATCCTACTTTAAATTGTTTGGTTTAACAGTAATGGCACCCCCCCCCAAAAAAAGAATAAGCTCAGTTGTTAGAACAGTGTTTTTCAATTATATTAAATTCAGCAAATGTTTGGTGAGGCATGTAAATGGAAGAAACTGAGGCATTTTACTGTATGAAATTAGTGATTATAGGGATTATAGGGAACTGAAGTACTAGACTAAATGATCTCTGATGTTCCTTGCAACTCTAGGATTTCAAAGTAATTGTAACTGATCAGAAAGGACTAATAGATGGAGTAACCCTCCAGAGTTTAAGCAGAGTTTGTTGATGAGCTTACAGGAAGGGCTGTATGCCAGGCACTGTGCTGAGGATACAAGAGCTGTGTGTGTGTGTGTGTGTGTGTGTGTGTGTGTGTGTGTGTGTGTGTACCATGAACCATGTACCCATGGTACCATGTGGTACCATGTACCATGTAACCATGTAACCTGCTTCCAGGTCTCAGAGTAAATTACTTTCATTATGTTTTGCATAATATTTGTTGGTGTCTTATATCTAGAATATACATGTATATATGTATGCATGTGAGAACCACAAGTGTATCACATAGAGAGAAGCATAATGACCAGAGGCACCTGGTCACTACCTACAAAAGCATACAGAACAGATGACCTTCAGTTGAGAATATATGTTATCTTCTTCCTCCAAATATACAACAAATTCAGTATGTTGGGTTTTCTTCCAAAACTATCCTGCTTTTGCAAATAATAATACTATAGTAATTGATCAGAAAGGACTAGTGGATGGAGTAACCCTCCAGAGTTTTAGCAGAGTTTGGTGATGAGCTTACAGTAAGGGCTGTATGCCAGGTTGTGCTGAAGATACAAAGACAAAAACAGACCTGGAAGCATTTTACATATTATGATGTAGTTTATAACCTTATAACTGAGAGGTACCTTCTACTGGGTTGACCATTGGGATCAGATGTGGGTTTCTACTTACTAGCCATATAATCATTTGATCTCAGCATCAATGCAGAGAATTTTCATACTGAAAATTCCTTACACTGACAAAATTAGAAGTCTAGATTTAAATAAAACAAAAATGTTTAGAATTTTCTTTATCATAGCTCTTTGATATAAGATAAGTTCTTAAATTTTTTCTCACAGGAGAATTAAACTTCAGACTTTCAAATCAGAAATTAAATTTTATTTTCAGTAGATGATTCCATATATAAACTCAGTCTTGAATATTTAAAATGAACAATTTTAAATTTATTATTATTTTACATTTATTATGCTGTATTTTAATTTTGCTCAGTACTTGGTAACAGAGAAGGAATATGATAAAGATTTGCTGACTGCACCTTCAGGGGACTGGGATTTTTGGTGAGTTTTTTTAATACTCTTAATTTAATACTCTTTATATTCTTTATGGACATTGTTCTTCTTTTCTTGTGTAATTTTGTACGAAGGCAGAAAGTGTGTCATGTAAAGTTGTTCCAAATGATTTTTAAACTGGTCTATATTTTCATATACATATCCAGCAGAAATTTGTTGTTGTTGTTGTTAGAAATAGACATGCTTGGAATGCTTATGTAATTAAGCATTTTTAGCTTAGGAGGACCTGAGTTCAAATCTGACCTCAGACACTTAACACTTACTAGCTGTGTGACCCTGGGCAAGTCACTTAACCCCAATTGCCTCACCAAAAAAAAAAAAAAGATCTATATATCAATTATATTAAATTCAGCAAATGTTTGGTGAGGCTAATCTAACTTGTAAATTGAAGAAACTGAGGCATTTTGCTGTATGAAATTAGTGATTATAGGGATTAAGTTCTGAAGTAAAGTAAATAACATGCTTCCAAAGCACTGTCATTTTGGTAAAATCTCTTGACAATTTGTATTCCTACCTTCCTTTTATGCTAGAGAATAAAGGTTCCCCTGTGACTCATAGTTCTTCTAAAATGTCAAATAAACATCCTCTTTGGCCTATTCTTAAAAGATAGTAATAATGATGAAGATAGAGGCCTGATGTAAAATAAAACCAAATAAATTTCAAAGAACATAGAAAGGAGCTCCAAAATTGGAAAATAATTTAAATTCAAAGGAGAATTTTTAAATCAATTACTTCTTTAAAATCATTACTTCTTAAATCTCAGGTTTTTAAATGTAATCAATTTAATAACTTGATTATGGTAGCATTGGTTATCCATCCACAAAACATTTGACAAATCATATTATCTCTGGACCATAGGTCCATGATGGGTTTGTACTTGATGTTTTTGGAATAAAGTTCTAATTCATACATTTAGTGGTTCCACCTTTTAGCAACTTAGTTGACCTTTTGAGGTCCTGGGGCTTGTTTATTGTCACTTTTTTCTACATTGTAGTTATATTTAACTTTTTATGAAAATGTCTTCCTTTAAAGTTGTAACTTTTTAATGGTCTATCATTTTATTCATCATTCAAATACATAAACAAAGTAAAATCCCTCTTTCAGTAACCGGTGCTTCCATATTTTAGTTGCAAGGGCTTGGCATTAGATCTGGAAGAAGGAAACTTTATTTAACTTGTAGGTGATGGAACTGTTCTGCGGTAAGTTTAAAAAAAATTAGTTCTTTGGTCAAAATAACTTACTCTCTCAACTGTCTTGACTTTAACAATACTTGTAATTCAACATATTCCAAAAATTGCCCCACTTGTTTTTGTTACCTTCTAAACCCTGTTCAGCTTTCTTTCATACATTTTTAATGCTTTATTCTTTCTTTTTCCTTCCTTTTGTCCCTTCCTTTTGCCCTCCTTTGTTTCTCCTTTCCTCCTTCCTTTGCTCGTTCCCTTGTCTGCTCCCACCCAAAAAAGAACATGCAAAAAAACCCCTCCATTTTAAGTAATTAACAGAGTTATACAAAACAAGTCCATATAGACCATTGCCAAAAACATATACCTCATTTTGTACATCTTGTCCATCATACCTATGTCAGGAGGTTGTTGTCTTGTTCGGCTCACTTCACTGCATCCATTCATACAAGATTTCCCAAGTTTTTCTACATCTGCTTGCATTACATTCACAAATTGTGCTGTTCTCTGTGGCAACTAAAATGCAACACAGGCAAAATGAGATACGTTTTCTCCAGGCCAAGACAACTATTTGTTAAGAGTAACATGTAGGGGCAGCTAGATGGCACAGTGGATAAAGCACCAGCCCTGGATTCAGGAGGACCTGAGTTCAAATCTGGCCTCAGACACTTGACACTTAGTAGTTCTGTGACCCTGGGCAAGTCATCTAACCCTCACTGCCCCACCAAAAAACAAACAAAAAGAGTAAAATGTTTAGCTGTTAATAAAGTGGGGCTGACTGGCTTCAGTTAGGTCAGCCACTTATTTAGCTGGAGCTGGAGGTGGGGGTAGTTGGGAAGATTTACAATTAGCTGAGACTGGGGAGAGTGGGTATGGTTGATCAAGCCCTTCTCTGATCCCTCCCTTAAACTACCTTCCCAGTAATTACTCCTTCTCTCTACTGTCGCAAAAATTTCTAAGTCCGAAGGAGAAAAGAAAAGAAAAGAAACAGGGAAGTCTCCAAGCCATGGGGATCCCAGGGTTTTTATACTCACACAGTGTGTGACTATATACATTATATAGCATATTAACAATATCACATGAATACCATGAGCAAACTATATAGTATGTGATATAGTGAGTGTAAAAATATCATTGTTAAATCATGTCATATTATTATAAATTATATTGTGGTTATTTGAGTGCATCACCAATTCCCTCTGAGATTCAAAGTTCCTTATTGGCAGAGGCTTTATATTACTGTGCTTACACACAATAGGTGAACACTGTGTATATGTGTGTGTGTGTGTGTGTGTATGTATATATATATGTATATGTCAGAAGAAAGAAAACATACTTATAGTACTAAAGGTATTTCTTATTGTTCTCACAATATCTGATCACAAACTGACTTTTATTGAGTCAAATCACAAAAGTGATTGTTTAGAAGTAGTGAAACTGAACTGAATTTAAATGAACATATCTTCAATACATCTTGGTATGCACACTTTGTAGCCAAGGTCAGAACACAATTAGAGTTCTAGAGAAGTCCCCCAAGGGCTGTTAAAAATTACAACATCTCAGAGTGGGAAAGGACCCATGAGGCCATCTAGCTTAATGTGTACCTCAACAGGAATCTCCTCTACAATATTGGCAAACAAAAGTGCTCATCAAGCCTCTACTTTAAGGGAACTCTCTTGGTTATGAAGCA
The DNA here is from genome assembly GCF_019393635.1 of Dromiciops gliroides. Lineage (NCBI taxonomy): Eukaryota > Metazoa > Chordata > Mammalia > Microbiotheria > Microbiotheriidae > Dromiciops > Dromiciops gliroides. Next base: position 329,187,220 of record NC_057864.1, on the reverse strand, counting down.
GCCCATTCCATTCCCATTTCATATGGCTTAATCACCTAACACATGACATATAAGAAAGCTTTGTTTTTTCACCCCTGGTGTTTTTACCTTTTGTGTATTTGATGTCTGTCCTTCATTCCAAAAAAAGTGGGGAGGGGAGAGGGAGAGGAGGATTTTTCTCTTTTGTAATAACATTGTAATAACAATGAAATGGTGGGGTTTTTTCTGTGAACATCAAGGTAACCAGTGTGTCTGAATATAGCTTGAATCATGAGCCTGCCAATGACAATAAGTCATGCACACAAAAACATACCCTGTACTAATCTGTTAAGGATTAATTCTGCTTAATAAATGTTTCAGTTCATTATGAAAATTATCCTAATGATTAAGGAGCCCTAAATATATTTTTATTATCATCTTTAGGGAAAAACCCTCTTTTTTGATTAAGAAAAAGTCACCCCTGTTTGTGTTTTTAACAATTAAATAACTTTGTTATATCCATATGCATTTTTAAAAATTTCCTAGTCTATTTCTTTCAACTATTCATACTAAGGTTCCTTTGCCCCATCCTGACCACTTCACTTTCACTTTTTTCAACTAATCAAAAACAAACCAATACAAAATCTAAAAGAAGTATAGAATTCTTTGGATTTTTTCTTTTTGTTTTGTTTCGTTTTGTTTTTTGGGGTGGGGTTTTTGGTGGGGCAATTGGGGTTAAGTGACTTGCCCAGGGTCACACAGCTAGTAAGTGTTAAGTGTCTGAGGCTGGATTTGAACTCAGGTCCTCCTGAATCCAGGGCCGGTGCTCTATCCACTGCACCCCCTAGCTACCCCGAATTCTTTGGATTTAAAGAATATGAGAGAGGGGCAGCTAGGGGGTGCAGTGGATAGAGCACCGGCCCTGGATTCAAGAGGACCTGAGTTCAAATTCGGTCTCAGACGCTTGATACTAGCTGTGTCACTTAAGCCTCATTGCCCTGAAAAAAAAAGAATATGAGAAAATTTTTCTCTCTCAGATTTATGAAGACTTTTTTTTAATCTAGTGAAAAATCTGGGAGTAATAATACAGAAGTAATACAAGAGCATAAGAATCTGACTCATAGTGTGTCTATAAAAAGGGTAGGTATATAAATCCAAATGTAGATCTAAAAACCACAGATTTTTCCACTTTGCAATCAAATTAAATTTAACTCATTTACTTGTATATTAAAAGACAGGCAGTATGGTAACTTTTATTTCCATAAAGGGGAAGCACTGTGCTCTGAGCACAGTAGGCAATCAAAATGCATATCAACTTACCAACTGATAGATTCTAGGACTCTTATTTGAATGCTTGTTTCCCTCTTGGGTTCTGTAACTCCATGTGCATTTCAAGGTTAAGCAAATCAATTAACATTTCTGTACCTCATTTTCGTCATCTGTATAATGGGGATCATAAAACTTGTCTGTTATCTACTCTACAGATGTGCAGTGGATGTTAATTATCTGTAATGTGCCCCAAGTTACTGAAGGAAGGCATTATGTGGAACTGAAGGAATTTGATTAAAAGAACAATATACTGAGTGGAAAAAAAAAGATCTAAAGGATCTATGTATTCATCAATTTCTAAAGCTGGATTGTGGGCCAAGACATCTATCAAAAATTTTCTGGATTTTTAAACTATTTAATACAAGGGGATGGCATACATTTTACTACCAATAAATACATGGTAGATAGCTAATGGTCTCTAAATAATAGCATACCAAATGCTTTTGAATGGAAAGACAAAGTGTTATTTGCATCGTTTGGGGCTAAAAAAATGGACCTTCCTATATAAAGCAGGAGTTATAAAAAATAGGCTAGATTACTAAATTCCAATCTTTCAACTTCAAAAATAATGAACAAGTGTGTCTTTGGAGATGGTGGGGGCAGCACTTTCATATTTCCACTTATGTGGGTGTGTGGTAGGGTTCCCATCATTCTTTACTTGAGTTCCTTCTTTATCTCCTGCTTTACACTCTTAGATGTCACTGATTTCATAATAATTTACTATGATAGAGCTGTCAGTAATTCCCAATATCTTGGTTTATATACTGGAACCTGAACAATGGTAGTGACATGTCATAAAACATTTAGAATTATGTAATCTATTTTCTTGGCACAAAATAAGTTATGATGATATAACTGCAGTTATAATGTAGGGATGTTTAATTTGACCCTGGCATTTACATTATGTAAAATAATCATGATCTATCTTGTATTTATCCAGTAACTCTATCTAAGAATGTTTTAATGGCATTATTTAATTATTCAGTTCAAATTTACCCTAAATGCTTCCTCCAACCAACCTCAGAGGTGAGCTAGAACCTGGGTCAATTGTTTCTTATGCAATGTTATCTTGCCACACCTCATTTATTCATTTACCAAGCACATAGCAGGTGCTTCATAAAGGCTTGTTTATTCATTTATTTATTCAGCAAATAGTAAGTACCTAATATCTCTGTAATGCCTTGCTAAACAAGGTAAAGTTGCAAAAATTATTAGAGTCTGGTAGTGGGAAGATAAGTTATGTGTTAGGGATGTTGAAGCAAACAGAAGAAAGTAAGGTAAAGGGGGAAGGAAGAGTTGGTTAGTATTGTTTTGCTTTGCCCTTCTATCCCTGGTTCCTAACATGATATCTTGGAAATAGCAGGTATTTTAACAAATGTTTGCTATAGAAGATTGGATTGCAATCCATAGTTCTCTGTTATTGATGTCACCATTACCATAGGTACTTTGCCAGATCACTATATAGCATGTGACACTGTGCTTGAGCACCCCCACCTCCTGGATTGTCATAACATTGTTCTCACATGAATCTCCAACTATCTGTCAAATGGAATAACCAATTGTCAATGCATCTTAGAGCTATGTCCGGGGCCTTGTCTAGCTATAATCTCAGTTAGTGATCTCACAGCTCCCATTATTTCAGTTATAATTCCCAAAACAATATATCCAATCATCATCTCTCTCCTGAATTTCATCCCCTCACTAACAACCCCCTTTTGGGCATCTCTCTACATGGTAGTTTCATAGGCAACTCAGATTCAACATGTCCAAAATAGAATTTAATATCTCTACCCTGCCCTGAACCCATCCCTTATTCTCATTTCCCCATTCCTTCTAGTCACTTAGGTTTAAAAACTGGAATTATTCTCAATTCTTCATTTTTCCTCACCTCACATATCCAATCAATTTTCCAGTTTTGTTGATTCTTATTCCACAACATCTTTCCCACAAAGGAGAATTAGGAAAGGTTTCTTATAGGAGGAAGCATATAAGCTGAGCTTTGAAAGGAATCAAGAATTCAAAAACTAGAGTTGAAGAGGGAAACCATTCCAGGAGCTGGGGACAGCCTATGCAAAGGCATAAGAGATGAAATGACCTATGTGGCAAACACAAGTAGGTCAGTTTGGTTGGAATGTATAGTACATGATTTCTCCTCTATCTCCCCTCCTCAATTCTCCCTCTTACTCACTTGGCAATGGCTATTCCATCAATAGCCTATTGACTTCTTGTTAGTAAGGTATAATCAATTTAACTTTTGTGATGTTATTTAGTAATCCATGACAGAAACTTAATTCAGCATAGTTATTCCCCTTCAGCAGAATGTAAGTTCCTTGAGAGCAAAAATATTTCACTTCTGTCTTCATACCCCAGAACCCAGCATAGTAAGTACACAAATAAATTATTGTTTCATTGAGTTGAATTGAAATGAAATTGCAGGTTAAAAAGAGGCAGGAAATATGCTAGAAATGTGAGTGGGGTGAATTACCTTGCAGAAAGAAGGCAACATTTCATGAAATTTCACTCAATCTCTTTGGCTCTCATATTCATTCGATAAACATTTATTCAGAGGTTTATTTGTGTTGAAAACTGGGGTACATACAAAAATAAATAAAGTGTATTATTTTCTCTTAACATATTTACAGTAATATAAATATCATGAAGACTCCTAAAACTTTATTGAGCAGAATATACTATCTGTCCCAGGTAAATAGAATAATTATTTTCCTCTCCTATCTAATATACTAGTCATTTGTCCCTTGATACTTTAAATAATAAATACAAACATACTAAACCATGTATATAATGTAATTATTTATTTTATTTAATTTATGAGCCTAGCTCATAATGGAACATTTTCTTGTGGTCTGTTATATAGCCCTCTGCTTTCCATATATCCTCCCACATATGTGTATTAATATTGCAAAAGGACAAGCACTTAGTCAATTTGTTTTTAATGGGGCATCCAGTATAACTGCATAAATAGAGGAAGCATCATAGTAAAATGGAAAACGCAATGGATGAGTACTCATGAGAATCTACTTTGAATCTTGGCTCTATCACTTGGCCTAGTCAATTCATATCTCCGGGTTTTAATTTCCTGATAGGTAAAATGAAATGGTTGGGATGATCTTTGAGGTTTTCTTTCCAGATCTAACAATTTATAGATCTCTAAGGGTTTTTGCTTAACTTGATCCTGCCCTGTCTATTTGGAATAGGCTTTGAGTGGGCTATAAACACTAGATATGGACACTTCTTGTAATGAAAGCAGATTTGTTCCTTGCCTACTTTGTACCCCATGATCATGGGATCAGTGCAACTCTGGGACCAGAGTGTATCAGGTATAATCATAATTTATATTGACATATAACTTTATATGGCTAGGTGACATAGCAAAACACATAAAAGACCTGTGTTCAAATTCCTGCTCTGCTACTTATTACCTTTAAAACCCCCAGTAAGACATTATTCTATCTGCAGTTCTATAAAATAAGAGATCTGGACTAGGTGATCTCCAAGAGTTCAGATTACAAAGCACATTCCTCACAAAAGGTAATAGCTAGCATTTATATATCCCTTGTCCAAGTGTTATTATTACCATTTATTTTACTGGAGCTGTGATTTTCTTAATGTATGAAATTCTTAATTAGAAAGCTCCCTCTATCAATACACAGGAGCAATTGCTATTCAACTTAGTTGTAAAGAGTTACCTGGAGGACTGAAAGGATAAATAACTTGTCCAGGGCCATATAACAAGTATGTGTCAGATATGGAGCTTGAACCTGGTCTTCTCAATTTCATATATCTAACTTTCCCAGAGTTATACAACTAGTAAACAACATAGAGAGGCAGCATATATCAGTGAAAAGAGTACTAGTTTTCAGGTTGAATGACATAGGTTGAAATCATAGCTTAACTTCAAATTGCATGTGACAATTTAGGCAAGTAACTTAACCTCTCTGTTCTCTCTTCTATAAAAATGAAGAGATTAAAATGACAATTCCAGCTAAATTAATTTACTTATTCGGTGCCATATCAAACTATCAAAGATTTATTTTATATAAATGAAAAAAATAATAACAAAATTCATCTGGAAAAACAAAAGGTCAAGAATATCAAGGGAATCAATGGAAAAAATATATGAAAGAAGGCAGCCTGGCAGTACCAAATTTCAAACTATATTACAAAGCAGTAATAATCAAAACAATCTGGCTAAAGAAAATGGTGTGATGGATCAGAGGAACAAGCTAGGTACATAAGATACAATAGTAAGTGAACATAGTAATCTTGGGTTCGATAAGCCCACAGATACAAGCTTTGAGAAGAAGAACTCAATATTTGACTAAAATTGCTGGGAAAACTGTAAAAATGTTTGGCAGAAGCTAGGCACAGGCCAATATCTCACACAATATGCCAAATAAGGCCAAAATGATTTAGACATAATGGTTGATATCATAAGTAAATTAGGGGATCGTGGAAAATTTTACCTATCAGACCTATGAATAAGGGAAGGACTTATAACCAAATAATAGATAGAGAAGATCATGGAAATACAATAGATAATTTTGATTACATGAAATTAAATAGGGTTTGCATAAACAAAACGAATGCAGTCAAAATTAGTAGAAAAGCAAGAAACCGGATATGGGAATTTATAACAAGTTTTTCTGATAAAGACATCATTTTAAAAATATATAAGGAAATCAGTCAAATTTATAAAAATAAGAACCATTTCCAAATTGATAAATAGCCAAAGAATATGAATAGGCAGGCTTCAGGAAAATAAATCAAAGCTATCAATAACCACAAGGGAAAATGTTCTAAATCATTATTGATTAGATAAATGTAAATTAAAACAAATCTGAGGTACTAACTCACACCTATCAAATGGACTAACATGACAGCAAAGTAAAATGATAAATTCTAGAGAGGATGTGGAAAAATTAGGACCCTAATGCATTCTTTGTGGAGTTGTCAGTCCATTCTGGAGAAAAATTTGGAACTATGCCCAAAACACTATAAAACTGTGCATATCATTTGAACCAGCAATACCAAAGAAATCAAAGAAAGGGGAAAGGATCTATTTGCACAAAAATATTAATAGCAGTTCTTTCTGTGGTAGCAAAGAATTGGAAATTTAGGCATGTCCATCAGTTGGGGAATTGTTAAACTAGTGGTGGTATATGGCTGTGATGGAATATTATACTACATGAAATGATGAGCAGGATGTTTTTAGAAAAAACTGGGAAGGCATATTAAGTAATGCAAAATAAAGTTAATATAGTTTTAATGAATGATCAACTGTGAAAGACCTAGCTACTCTACTCAAGACAATGATCCAAGATAATTCTCATAATGAAAAATGCTCTCTACCTCCAGAGAAAGAACTGCTAGACTCTGAATGCTGATTGAAACACATTTTTTTACTTTGTTTATGTCTCTTGGTTTTTATTTGTTTCATTTGTAACATGGCTAATGTGGAAATATGTTTTACATGACTTTACATGTAAAATTGATATCATATTGCTTGCCTTCTCAATGGGAGGAGGGTGAGAGGAAAGGAGAGAATTTGGAACTCAAAAGTTTTTTTAAATGAGTGTTAAAATGAATGAATAAAAACTAAAAATTTTTTAAATGAAGACATCAGATTAGATGACCAGAAGAGTCCCCTGACTGCTCTAAATCTTATGATGCTATAATTAGAACCCAGCTCTTCCAAATTCAGTACTCTTTCCATTTGACCAACACTGCCACTGGACCAGCATACCTGAAGCTGTTCAGCAGTTGGACAGTTCTAATTCCTCTTCTTACATAGTGTGCTATTTCCCTTTCTTGACCCCTAAGAAAGAGGAAGATTTAACCATGTTACTCTCACCTATAGCAGATAAACTAAAACCCAGCATGAATTGTTTGATGATGAGAAGAAATATGTCTGGAACTGATATTCTGCTGGTATAAAAAAGTGTCTTTTTTAAAAGGAGCAAATATGAATGAAGCAAACAGAGGCAAATTTTATTCATTGGCTACATGATGCCATACTGAATGCACAAAAGTCCATTAAGCTCTTGCACTCTAGATTACAAGGGTGATTCCTGACTTTGCTGAGAAATGCCTAAGACAAACTATTTTTCATTTGCTTTTCTCTGTACTACACAGAAGAGCTACAAAGCTTTCCCTTTGCACAGTGGCTTCCTGGAATAACCCAACTGAATATCAGGAGCAGTGACTCCCCAGAGTGGATTTCTATTATGACCTTTAGTGCCACCCCAGCTGCCTGAGGCCCAGGTCTACAAAAAAGAAATGTTTTGTTTGCATTTCGTTTCTGAGAATAACTCACCTGAGCCCTAAGTTCTGATCTGAAACAAAGTAATTGCACCCCTCTATGAAGTTGCATTGACACCAAACCTAGGATTTTACTTTACTAGCATGATCAAAAAGGGTTCCAAAAATGGATGGAAATGCAGGGGAGAGCCACATACTTATTAACAGACCAGGATTGATTTGTAGGGAAAAAAAGATGAAAAGAACTAATTATTTGGAGCTTGGGCAAATGACAACAAAAAGAAACAGGGCTGCTTTTAAGTAGTCTTCATGATGAGGGTATGTAACAAAGATGGGGTAAAAATGCCTTATGTCTAAAGGAATATAACTAAGAGATGGAAGATGAAATTAACCAAAGGCAAAATAAGCCAGAAAAGATCAATCTGTATATTCCCCCAAAATACTGAGGCACAGAAGTCCAGTTGGCATTTTTATTACTAGCACACAGAACTTTATTCTCTCCTTCCCATGTGTCTTCTGTACATCCGTGAAGTTGTGGATATATTCTACTAATAGACCGTGTGGGGGTCAGCTAGGTGGTACAATGGATAAAGCACTGGCCCTGGATTCAGGAGGACCTGAGTTCAAATCCAGCCTCAGACACTTGACACTTAGTAGCTTGTGACCCTGGGCAAGTCACTTAACCCTCATTGCCCTGCCCCCCAAAAAAATGTTTTGTTGGGGCAACTAGGTGGTACAGTAGATAGAGCACTGGCCCTAGAGTCAGAAAGATGTGAGTTCAAATCTGACCTCAGACACTTGACACTTACTAGCTATGTGATTTAACCCTGATTGCCTCATGAAAAAATGTTTCGTTGATCCTTTTGGGGTCTGGTGCCACTGTCATTCCCCTTTGTTTGGAATGTACTGCTTCCTTATCTCCATCTTTCAGAATTCCTAGTTTTCTTCAAGGCTCAGTTCAAGTACCTCCTTCAACGTATGCTCTTTGCTAATATAAAACCTTTACTACCAGGCTGGTGCCTTTCCCCAAACATCCCTTTGTATGTATGCTATATATGCATGAGGATAGGAACTGTTGGGTTTTTTTTCTTTTGTCTTCAGACAGATTGAGTACAACACAACCTTCGTTTATACAGATGATAAAACTGAGGCTCAGAGTTTTTGACTTGGGTTATACAGATGGTATGTGAGACAGGATTTGAACTTAAGTCTTGCTGACTCCAATATCAGTGCTTTCTTATAAGACCTTGAATGAGGTCCCCATAGAAATCTCTGATAACAAAGCAAATCAAAGTAATATAGCAACTGTCAGTGACAAAATTTGCAATAGTTCACAATTATAGTCTACCATCTATCTACCCAGAGGAGTACAATGTGTTTCATCATCATATCTTTGGAGCCAAGAATAAACATTGTACATCATATAAATTCTGATGTCTTTTAGTGTTTTTATTTAAATGATTGTATTCTGTGTTGATTAAAGATATTCCTTCTTTTGTTCTTTTTCTCTCACATGCTATCACTGCCTCTAACCTGCTAGTGAATGGAATTTGTATCAATGACAATGTGTATATATGAGTTTAAGATTAAGCAAAACACTGGGGAAAATAAGACAAAATGCAAGCATGAAAATAATTTGTAAATCAAATAGAGATTAGTTTTAAAGAAAATACTCTTGTGAGAAATAAATGAAAACCCAAATGAAAACAAATTGAACAAATATGATGCATAAAGTCTCCAAATGACACATTAGGACACAAAGAAATATTAGAAAGTACTGCTGTAAAGAACTTTAAGAAAAGGCAGGAAATATTGGCATTTTAAAGGTAGGAAAGTGATAAGCTCAAAGATGCAAAAGAAGGAATAATAGAAAGGAAGATGAATTAAAAATACAAGTAATGACCTATTTTTAAAATGTGATCATATGGAAGTAATAATAAACATAATAAAATATTTAACCATCCACTAACACTGATAGCCACTTATCTGATCCCATGATCATTCTGGTGGTGTTGGAGATATATATATATATGTACATATGTATATGTATATATGTATGTATGTGTATGTATATGTATATATATATCTCCAATATCAGTTCCATATATATATATATATATATATATACACGCTGAGTAAAAGCTGAATTCTCGATAGTTTTCATACCTTCTAAACTATAGTTTGACCCGGTTGTCAGTCCCACAAAGAAAAAACTATTACTGGAACTGATATTCTGGCATCCTTCCCACTTTCATCACTTTTCTCCTGTGCCCTTCATTCAATTCACATCACTTCTTTTTGCACTTCTTCTATGGGTCCCTGACCAGAGGGGAGTTTTAATACCACATGGTACAGAGAGGGGCAGATAGAAGAACAGGAATATTGCCAGGAGAAAGCAGCAAGACATAATGTTAGATAAGTTAAAAATAATGAAAAGATATGCATGTGTGTGCACAATTATTATAGAAAAAAGGATATAAAGCAAGGAAGATCAGTTATGGTTATAAAGTAATAAGACTAAGATCCACTATTCAATTAATAAATGGCTAAGGATATGAATAGGCATTATTCAGAAGAAGAAATCTCAATTAGCAATATTCATATTTTTAAATGCTCTGAATTAAAGAATTAAATTAAAGAAATGCAAATTAAAACAATTCGAGGTACTGCCTCACAAGCATAAGATTGGCAAAACTGACAAAAAAATGAAAAGACAAATGCTGGAGTGACTGTGGGGGAAAAGGCACACTAATATATTGTTTTTGTTTTGTTTATGTTTGTTTGGTTGGTTTTTGGTGAGACAGTTGGGGTTTAGTGACTTGCCCAGGGTCATACAGCTAGTAAGTGTCAAGTGTCTGAGGCCAGATTTGAACTCAGGTCCTCCTGACTCCAGGGCCGGTGCTCTATCCATTGCATCAGTTAGCTGCCCCAATTTTTTTTGGTGGGACAATGAGGGTTAAGTGACTTGCCCAGGGTCACACAGCTAGTAAGTGTCAAGTGTCTGAGGCCGATTTGAACTCAGGTCCTCCAGAATCCAGGGCCTGTTCTCTATCCATTGTACCACCTAGCTGCCCCCACACTAATACATTGTTGATGGATCTATGAACTGATCTAGCCATTCTGGAAAACAATTTGGAAACAATACCCCCATAGCTATTAGCTATGGATATCTTTTGGTTCAAAAATACTGCTACTATGGCTATATCATGTCTATAAAGGAAAGAGAAAAAGAACTCACATACATAAAAGTATTTATAGCAACTCTGTGGTGGCAAAAAAATGGAAACTAGAGGGGTTGTGTCCATAAATTGGAAAATAACTAATCAAGTTATAGTACATAAATGTGATGAATATTATTGTGCTGTAAGAAATTAGGTAGGAAATGGTTTCAGAGGAATGTGGGTCGACTTGTATGAACTGATAGAGAGTAAAGTGAATAGAGCCAAGAGAACAATTTACAGAATAACAATAATATCATAAATGTAATCAACTTTGAAAGCCTTAGACAATGTGATCGATTCAATGACCAACAACAATTCCAGAGAATTCATAATGAAATATATTACCTGCTTCCTGGGATTGAAACATGAATTCTCTGGAAAAGTCAAGAAAAACATCCCTCCAACATTATTACAAACTTTTTTACATGGGCAACACTGGATTTTTTTTTCTTGACTTTTCTATGGAGTTTGGGAGATAAGAAGAATAAAAGGCAGATCTTTCTTTAAAAAAATAATTTAATAAAATTTAAAAGTAATGATACATGTCCACAGAATTGATCTTGACATTTTACAAACCTACCTTCTCTACCTAAATAATAGAAAAGGAACATAAAAATACCATTGCTGTATGGAATAAAAGATATGGCATGATATCTCATCATGAGGAATGAGGAAGCTAAAAATGAGCTTTTAGCTAACTAAACATTAAATTTAAGCACCAAAACTTTTTTAAAACATTTTAGCCATTTTTGATGGAACTTTAGCATGTATTGTATACTTCTCTGTCCATGTAAACAAAGTATACTTAGGATAATTCAAAACTTTCTTCATAACTCAATCATCATTATGAACAACAATCATGAACACATTCTCAGCATACATATATCTATTATATAGATCTCAAGCATGTAAAGCTATTTGTCTCTATACTGAATGATCCCATACTACTTTGATGCTGTGGTATGTATGCTCTTTAGAGTGGCACCTTAATCCTCTTAAAGATAATTGAGGTTTTAGTGCTTTGTTGGTACTTTCAGTGATTATAGCATCATAGAAATTTAATGTTGGAAAGAAATCTTAGAGATTATTGAGCTCAAATCTTTCTCTCTAACCTCACCCCTTTATTTTACAAGTTGAAACAAAACTCAGGGATATAGGATTAAATAAAAGAATTTTATGCAAGGAACACCACAGAAATTCTATGGAGCACATATAAATGTAAAGGGAGACTACTCCCTATCCATCTTTCAAGTAATGTTACTGACCAATTAAGCATTAGGCCAGCAAGAAACAGCTTTGTTTTGGCAGATAAACTACATCTGGATGGTCTAGAGCTGATTGACAGTTTAGCCAATCGGTAATAGCGGTTTCAGAAATCATGGAAGATGCTGAATGTGCTGTCCTCCCCTTCACTAATTCAACACAATATACTCATCAGCAAAAGAATGTTGCTGCTCCAGAAACACTCCACAAATAAAAGTGTGAGAAGTGTTTTAGACTAAGACCCAATGAGAAACTCTTCCTGGATCAGGTTATTTACAGATCAATTTCTCTGTACTTAGTAATAGATGTTTCCTAATATCTGGCTCAAAGTTGAAAGTCATTGCTCTCTCAGGTATAAAAAAAGAAAAAATAGGCAGAACCTCAGACCCTAATTACCTATAACCAATCTGTCAGTGGATAGCTAGATGGCATCTTGGATAAAGTGTAGGGCCTGGAGTCAGGAAGACTCATCTTCATGAGTTCAAATCTGGTTGATACTGGGGCAAGTGTGACCTTAGGCAAGCCACTTAATCCTGTTTACCTCAATTTCCTCACCTGTAAAATGAGCTGAAGAAGGAAAAGGCAAATCACTCCAGTATCTTTGCCAAGAAACCCAAATGAGGTCATGAAGAGTTGGACAGGACTGAATATTACTGAACAACAATTACTGAAAAACAATCTTCTCTCACTGACGTCATAAACAGGTGCTCTAACTCTAATTCAGCACCCAGTGTGTTTTTTTTTTTTTCCTTTCTGGAGTCCCTGTCATAAAACCCATATCACAAGTGTGGCTTTTCTAGAATTTATTCTCAAGTGAAAAGAGAAAAATACAGAAATCTCAGTAATTGGGCTAAGCCTGAAACATAAATCCTCATATATTCCAATAAGACTATATCCTTGCCCTGAGAGTTTCAAAAGATTTTGAGCCAAGGAGGTATTATCCAGTGTAAGTGACTTATTTTATTTTTTTATTGTAAACTAGAAAATAATTAGCAAACATAAGCATTTCAATACAAAAAAGGCAAGAAAATTGGGACTGTTCATGAAACCCCAAATCTATTAAATACGTGTCTTATGTGTACATAAAATTTAATGTGGTAATTCCAGCATTGCCCTGTTTATGTCCTCTTAACCTAATCTTAACCTAGATCTATTTTCCTCTGTATACTTTTTCAATGTGTCACTGGCACTTTTTTCATCCCCTTTTCATCATTTTCTTTGCATCATTAAGAGGAAAAAAGTGAAAAGGAAACAACTGGAACAAATAATATACATTTTTAAAGATCATTTAACTCCTTCCCAAATAAAATTCCTTCCTTGTAACAAAAGTATCATCAATTAAAATGATTTGTGGGATAGCAGTCATGTCTAGAAATGTATATGTGACTCTGTACCTATAGTCTATCAACCTTCTACCAAAAAATAGGAGACATGCTTCATCTTCATCCTTGAGTCATGATTGGTCATTTAATTCATCAGCATTAAGTCATAGGATCATAGATTTAAAATTGGAAGAAGCTTTAGATATCATCAAGTCCAACTTCCCTGTTTTTCAAAAAGGAAACTGAGGTGCAGAGAAGTTAAGCAAGTTGCCCAGAATCACACAGTTGATACTGATATATATATATATATTTAATGCTTGTCCCTCCTCCAGAAGATTTATTATAATACCATGCTGAAATCTATATGCTTTCCTCAAAGCAGTTGGAGAACAAAAAATCTTAGCAGAAATGGTAAAACAGACCTTTTAAAGGCATAGTCTCTGATTTATCAAAACAGTTTTTTCATAAAAGTATTTCATTATTTTCCAGTTGCATATAGAGATAGTTTTCAACATTTGTTTTTATAAGATTTCTAGTTTCAAATTTTTCTCCCTTCTTCCCCCCTCCCCAGGACAGCAAGCAATCTGATATAGATTATATATGTACAATCACATTAAACATATTTCTGCATTAATCATGCTGTGAAAGAAGAATCAGAACAAAAAGGAAAAACCCCCAAAAGTTTAAAAAACAGAAATAGTACAGTTCAATCTGCATCTAGATTCCACAGTTCTTTTTTAACCCATATATTTTTTACTTCAAGTGCTCCAGCGTGCCTCTTGAAGTTGTTAACAGTTCTTCATCTACTCACTTTGCCCTGCATCAGTTCGTATATGTAGCTCATGTTTTTTCTGAATCCATCCCTTTTGCTATTTCTTATGGCACAAAAAATAGTTTATATATTCATAAAACAAAATTCATTCATCCATTCCCCCAAAGATTAGTATCCATTTTGCTTACAGTTCTCTGATGCAACAAAAATATTACTATAAATAGTTTTGTACATATGGATCCTTCACCTCTCTTTGATCTCTTTGCAGTATATCCCTAGTAATCTCACTAGATAAAAGGATTTTAGGGATTTTTTGAGTAGTTTCAAATTGTTGTCCAGCATGGTTGGGCCAGTTCACAGTTTAGTCATGTGGAGCATATTATGTTATATGATATTAGATGATGTTCTAAACCTAATTTTTCCTAGACTGCTTTTCAATTCCCCACAATTATTGACAGTGAGTTCTTACCCTAGTAGTTTTTGTTCTAGGGTTAATGGAACATTATGTTGCTGTATTCATTTGCTTGTGGAACTTTTGTACTTTTCTCTTTCACTGATCAAGTGTTCTATTTTTTTAAACCAGTTTTGATGAATACTACTTTGGAGTAGAGTTTGAGATATGGTACTATAAGATAGCTCCCTCTCTATCTTCCTTCTACTTTTTTCCCCATTATTTGCCATGAGATTCTTTTTTTTTTTTTTTTTGGCAGGGCAATGAGGGTTAAGTGACTTGCCCAGGGCCACATAGCTAGTAAGTGTCAAGTGTCTGAGGCCGGATTTGAACTCAGGTCCTCCTGAATCCAGGGCCAGTGCTCTATCCACTGTGCCACCTAGCTGCCCCTGCCATGAGATTCTTAATCTTTTATCCCCAGGGTAATTTTGTTCTCATTTTCCTATCTGATAACATAATCCTTTATTCGACTGATTGGTGGGTCACTGAGTCTATAAATTAATTTGTATTTTATTCTATTGTTATTATAATGTGCCAAAACATGAAAAATTAATATTTTTTAATTATTTATCTTCATTTCTATACAGAATGTTTTATTGTTGTATTTTCATAATTCCTGTGTAGATGTGTTGGTAATTATATATGTAGTTATAATAGTATACATAAAAATTATATACATATATAATTCTTTTGAATGGAATGTATTTTTCCATCTCTTCTTCCTAAGTTTAACTGGTAACATAGTAAGGCTGATACTTTTGTGGATTTATTTTACATCCTACTGCTTTATTGAAGATATTGTTTCTACTAATATTTTAGTTAACTCTATAGGGCTTTCTAGGAAAAGCATCACATTATCATCAATAGATATAACTCTTCCCTACATTGTTGTTTTCTGTCTTATTGTAAGAGCTAATGTTTCTAGAACTTATTGAAATAGTAATGATGACAATGACATCCTTGCTTTATCCCTGACCTTATTTTAAAAGTTTTTTACTATTTCCCCATTAAAGAAGATGTGTACTTTTTGTGTTAGACATCAAGTAAAGTTCCGGTTAATCCTATATATATATATTTTTTGCTTTCTTGTGTATTATACAGAAAAGCATTTAATTTTATTCAACTGTGATTTTTTGTTCTTGTTAGCCAACTCTACGTTGCTAGTAAAAATCCTACCTGTATGTAACTTTAAAAATATGTAGCCTTACTGGTAATATTATATTCAACAATTTTGCATTAATATTGATCACCAGTATTGGTCTGATTTTTTTCTGATTTCTCTTTTTTTCATTTTATGTGTCAAATATTGATAAACATTGATTTGTCTCATAGATTTGGCAAAATTCTATCTTTCCCTATTTTTGCAGATAATTTATGTAAAACTATAGTTAATTATTCATTGAATGCTTGATAGATATCAGTTGTGTTTTTGTTGTGCTATTGAAGTTCATTTATACCTTTTTGAATTTCTGGATTTAAATTCTCTATTTCTTATTCTTGCTTATAATTATCCCCTTCTATTTTTTCTCTTATAGCCCACCACTTAATTGTCTCCTATAACTACTTATATCACTGCTAAGTTTAAGATATTCCTGCACTAAAGTGTGTGTGCACTCAATCTTCTTTTATCTGTTTCAGATAGGAGTGAAATCATGAGATGCTTACTCCCTCGATCCCTTTCACCATGTTTATATGCTATTTTTCTCTTTCACTCTATTGATATTTTGAATTGTTTCCCTAACCTATTCCCTAGTTTATACCCTTTCCCTCTCTTTTCTTTCCTCTATTAAAACCAAAAAAGCAAAAATCAGTCCCTGAATTTACCTTATTTACTCCCCCTGTGGTATTTGAAGGCATTGAGATTATGAAGGGACATTGCCTCTTCTCCCACTATTTAAATAGTAGCTGCTGCTCCTCCTCTTCTTCTCCTTCTCCTTCTCATTCTTCTTGAATCCAAGTCAGTAAGTAAGTGGCTTCACCAAAGCCATATAAGTAGTAAGATGAGAGCCTAGCTCTTCTGGCTCTAAGTCCAAAAGTCTTTCCATTATAATAAAACTCATTAAACTATCCTAAGCTAGAAAGAGTTAACAGAGCTTCTGAATGAATCTAATATAAAGAGATGCCTTCAGATACAGTGAGAATCTGGCTCAATCAGTGCTGAGCTAATTCTTTATTAGCCAAAGTCTGATCCTGTGCATTTTAAAAGGCACATAGACTCCACAGTGTTACATAAAGTGTCTGATGCTAATTTATCTTCCCTTGATTGTTTTCCACAAATATTCCCTGATGTTTCCTTCTGTCTTTTATGTTCTTTGAAATGGTTTTGAAGTGCATCAGAAACAGTCATGGTGAGCTAGTTACAATGCTGGCTCTCCAAGCTCTGTTCTATCCCTCCATCCTACAGTAGGGAATCTGTTATTGTTTATTTTCCTGAGGCAATTTCTACATAGAAATGCAAAGTAATCACAGAAATCTGGAATCTTTGATTACAATTTTCACTGATCATCTAAAATATGCTGAGGTTTCCTGAGAGTGGTATTCCAACCCAAAGCTTGGCAAATGGAATCTTGTGAACATACAAAAATTCACCTCCAGTGGGGATAATATAAGGTGGAATGAGTAGGTAAAGGAATATTCAAACAAATAGGGACTTCATATTGTCACTCCACTTACATACTCCCCCTTCTTTGAAAGGCTTATTTCTGGTGGGAAGAAGAATGTTCAGGCCAGGTTAGGCTAGAAATAAGGCAGTTCATATGTATTTCAGGTGGAACAGTGGATAGAACACTTTGTTGTTTCCTGGAGTCAGGAAGAGTTTAAATCTAGCCTCAGACCCTTATTAGCTATGTGACTGTGGGTAAGTCACTTAACCCTGTTGACCTCAGTTTCCTCATCTGTAAAATGATCTGGAGAAGAAAATGGCGAACCATTCCAGTATCTTTGCCAAGAAAATCCCAAATGGAATCACAAAGAGTCAGATATGACTAAAACAACTAAACAACAACAAAATTAGAAAGAGCTAATGCTCTTTCATATCAAATTTAATCAGGAAATATCTCTAATGTACTGAGTGTCTGACATACCCAGGGCTTAATGTATTCTTTATTAACCAAGGTATGATCCCATGAATCCTAAATGGCATAAAGATTGATAATATTTCTTAAAGTGTTTGAACCCAATTTATCTTATTTTTTCTGACAAATATTCCCTAATGTATTTTTCGGTATTTTTTTGTTTTTGAAAATGTCTTGGCTAATTCTCCAGTTGCTAAATGGTCAAAGGATACAAATAGGAAGTTTTAAGAAAGAAATCAAAGCCATCAATAGTCAAATGAAAAAATGTTCTAAAATACCACTGATTAGAGAAATACACATTAAAAAAACTCTGAGATAACATCTCATACCTACAAGATTGGCCAACAGAACAGAACAGAAAAGGAAAATGTCAAATGCTGGAAAGGGTGTGCACCGCTTTTGGAGTTGTGAATAATTCCAACCATTCTGAAGAATGATTTGAAATTATGTTCAAAGGGCTATAAAATTGTGCATACCCTCTGAACTAGCAATACCACTATTAGGTCTGTATCCCAAAGAGATCAAAGAAAAGAGGAAAGGACCTTTTTGTACAAAAATATTTATAGCAGCTCTTTCTGTGGTAGCAAAATATTATAAATTGAAAGGATGCCCATTAATTAGGGAATGGCTAAATAATTTGTAGTATGTTGTCTTGATAGAATACTATTGTGCTATAAGAAATGGACAAGCAGGACAATTTCAGAAAAAACCTAGGAAGAATTACATGAACTCACACAAAGTGAAGTGAACAGAACCAGGAGAACATTGTACATAGTAACAGCAACAACATAAAATGTGAAAGTCTTAGCTACTCTGATCAAGACAATGATCCAAGACAATTCCAAAGGACTTACAGTAAAAAATGCCATCAAACTCCAGAGAAAGAATAGATGAACTAAATGCAGATTGAAGCATACTTTTTTTTTTTAATTTTTTCAGGGCAATGGGGGTTAAGTGACTTGCCCAGGGTCACACAGCTAGTAAGTGTCTGAGGCCGGATTTGAACTCAGGTACTCCTGAATCCAGGGCCGGTGCTTTATCCACTGCGCCACCTAGCTGCCCCCTGAAGCATACTTTTTTAAACTTTATTTTTGTTTTATTTTATTTGTGTTTTCTTTTACATTATGGTCAATATGTTGTACTTGACTTCACATGTATAAGCACAATCAAATTCCTTGCCTTCCCAAATGAGAAAAGGACTGGAAGAGAGGGAGAGAATTTGGAAGTCAGTGTTTTTAAATGACTTTAATTTTTTACCTATAATTGGTAAATATTTAATGAAATAAATAAAAATGTCTTTTAAAAGAAAGAAAAATGTCTTGGTTATACAATAGTGATTTCCTGCAAATATCCTTCAATGATTTTTGTGCCCCTGTTGTTAATGCACCAGAAAAAAAATGCAGCTGATGTTAGCACAATGGGAAAGGCAACACAGCTGAACTGCAAAGATTGTACCGAGTATGCACCAATCACCAATATGTTTAAGTAGTGAGTAGAAGTGGAACAATTAAAATGGCATTCTCAATCTATAGACCTACTACTATGAAGGAAGAGAGGAGAGTAATCAGATAGGACTTGATATGTATCAAGAAAACATAGGTGCAGTGGTTTGGTGTTCCAAGCAATTTTTTTTCCTATGAATCTCTGTAACCTGCTGATACCCTATGTATCCCACAAAGGCATCCAGGAGAGTATTTTTATATGTGTTTCTGTACTGTCTTCTCCTTTGTCCATAAAAGCACTGAGGTCAGAAATACTTAAGTGACAAAGATTGTGAGACAGTGTAAGGAGAACTGACTTCTGGGTTCAAATCCCACTTCTATTTCTTACTACTTGTTTTACCTTTGGAAAGTCACTTACCTTCTCTGTACCTCATTTTTCAAATCCATGAAATCTTGGGGTTGGACTAAATTGCCTCTAAGGTCCATTATGATCCTACGCCTTGCCCAAGGTCTAACAGCTATTAAGTATTGAAACCAGGATTTACAGTGTCCTTTCTACTAAATTATAGTTGAAAGGGACCATAAATACCATTTAGTAAATCTCTTCCATTTACCAGTGAAAAAAACTGACATCCAAAGTAGGAAAGTGAATCACAGGAAGCCACACAGTATCAGACACAGACACCAGTTCCTCACTTTGCTTTCCATGTAGCTATAGCTAGACAATGGGCTTGAGAATCAGTTGAAGATAGTCCTAGGATCTTTGAGTCAGAGATGGCTCAGGGGATTCAGGGTTTAAGAAGAATGTGAACAAAGAAGCTTCTGCTCCTGGAATCTAAGTTGGACAAAATTTACCTTTCATTTCTGAGAACTTTGCAGCTCTCACCTGTTAATGAACCTCCAGTTTCTATTTCCTTTCATAGCTCTCTTCTCTTGCTCATAAGGTTGAAAAACAGAACACCATTCCTGTCTTTCAAGTAGACCTGATAGGTACTCAGAAGTGAGACTGAGCAACTATAGTTGCTTTTGGAAAATCCAGAAGGGCTATAGAAGGAGCTCTCCCTCTTAAATAGAGGCAGATCATGTGCTCCTGACACTAGAGAAAAGAACAGGGCAAAATATTTGGGGCTCACCTGAAAATCAGCATATCTGTTTTATTCAGTTCATTGAATTTTTCATTGTCTATTTTTTTCATTTTTCCTGATATTATGAAGAATTTTATATAATGAAACTAATAATCACTAAGAAGCTTACTAGTTCTGAAGCCAAAGGACCTGATTTCAAATCCCCTATCAGACCTTACTGTGTGATCTCAGGTAGGTTACTTAACTTCCATAACCCTCAGTTTCCTCAATAGCAAAATAAAAGGTTAGATGATATGATCTCTGAGATCACTTCCAGCTCTAAATCTCTTATACTCTGATGATGACACATTTCCTACTTTTGTATAGCTATCATCTGATCTCTAAAATGTCAAAAATAATTGTCAGTTACTAGACTTACAAAGGGGCACATGATACAAAAAAATTAGGAATTCAAAGCTGTTTTTCACTTTGTATTTGTTTACCTAACCCCTTGAACAAAATGGGTAATTATTAAAATTAAATGAAAGTTCAAATTAGCATCCTGCATTTCATTTAACCTTGCTGCTATCACCGTTAGTAGTATCCCCTGTAACACTCCCGGGAAACTAGTCTGGAAATCAAGCAGGACCTACACAGGAAGCCAACAAAGCCGTTCCTATCAAAGTGAAATAGTAATTATAATATTACTTTCCTATTGCATAGCCTTTTCCAGTTTATACAGGACTTTCAAAACATATAATCTCATTTGTTTCTTATAATCCTCTGTAAGGTAAGCAAGGCAGATTTTATTATGTATATTCTTTTTAAAGATAAAGAAACAAGCTCTGGGACTTATACCATCTTACAAATAGTAGAAGGGGAGCTGGAATCCAGACTCAGGGCTTTCAACTTTAATCGCAGTACTTTTTCCACTTGACTACACTGCTTCCAAAAAGGGGACAATGGGGGGGGGGAGTATTTGTTTACAAGAGCACTTGTCTGACTCCCACTGTGATTTGACCAACTCCAGTGGGTCACTGGTTTCTCTTTTTTCCCACAGAAGGGACTAAGGTGCTACTTGAGGAATACAGTATTCATAGGTACACAAATAAACTAAGTAGACTGCTCTGGTCTAAATTTAAAAACACAAGAATCCAGAGACACAGGCAAGATTAGCACAGAGAATCAAGGGAATTCCCAGACTACTGAAGGAGCTTCCTGTTCTTGGATATATGGCTCTGGAAGAATTTCATATCTGCTAAACACACAGCAACCACACAAGAATAATTTACCCTGTAATAGAAAGACTAACAGATGACTAGCAGAGATGTGCTTTCCTCTTGCTTTATCATCTTGTTAGCTATTGGTTACCTGGGAGAGAAGCAATAACTGAAAATAACAGCAGCTGCTCTGCTCATAAGGCTTATTTTGCTTTCATAGTCTCTCTCTCTCTTTCTCTGTGTGTGTCTCTCCTTCCCTCTACTTCCTTAATACTTATAGTTCTGACCCTGTCTCTATTTGGCTGGTGGTGAGTTTATGGCTTCCTCTAGGTTTATTTCTGTTACTCTTGCTTCTCATGACAGCTGCAAGTGAGTACAACAGTTGATACTACCAAATGAATAAAAATTTGAAGAAAAAGGAAGCTAAGTAAATTAGATACCAGCTTCCCCCTACTGCTTTGTACTACCCTTCCTCTGGTTGTAGCTACATGTTTTCCTCAGCCTACACATAGACTAGCCAAATCTATGTTACCACTCTTCCCCAACCTCACACTCACTTTACATGAAGATGACCCATGATAGCAGTCACTTATGGAAACTATGACAAAGGAAAAAATGAAAACTAAATCTAGAATAAACATATATAAAATGGGTGGGTAAACCCTAAAGTATTTTTTTTAAATCTTCCTGCTTCCAAAAATACTTCACTTTTAATTGCAGTATAACTCAAGCATATAATAGTTGAAGGTGCTAAGATAATCATACTGAGGGTTCCAGTACTAATAATGGCAGTGAGGTACCATAACAGAATGTTGTAGTCAGGAAAACCTAAGTTCAAATTATTTCTCAGGCAATTACTAGCTGTGTGATATTGGGCAATTCACAGAGTTGCATGCACCACCATAAAAACATCTATAGATGTACAGCTGCATTTAATATTCTTTGTGTTTTTATAGAACACAAGTAGTTCATTAGAGTTTGTCATGATTAATCACAGTATTCAATACTCTGTTGATTCCAACACATCAGTTCATTTGAAAGTTAAAATTCTCTGCTATTTTTGAAAAGCACTTATTTTACTTGGAATTTAATGTATCATATGTGATAAATATCTAGATTTAAAATATGTTTAACCTCAGTTTTCTCATGTGTAAAATATAGGCAATAATAGCATCAATCTCACAGGGTAGCCAAAAAGATCAAATGAGAATGTATATAAAGAGATTTATAAAATTTAAAGAACTCTATAAATGCTATCTATTGTTATTTATATAGAACTTTAAAGTTTACAATGAAATTAATATAGTCTCATTTTTCCTTCACAATAAACCTATGAAATGGATACTAAAGATATTATTATACTTAATTTATTAATGAGAAAAGTTACCCAAGGTAACAGCTGATATATAAGAGGTAGGATTAAAAGACATCTGTTTCTTGACCCGTAGCCCACTACCCTACAATGCCTCTTCTTAAAGTGTCATATAGATATTGTAAAGACATATAACTTTTACATGGGGAGTGTCCCAAAAATATTCCAACTGCCAATTTATTGACATATCTGTTTTAGAATAACACATTTGGGAGTTACTAATGGTGGCTTGGGATCTTAGTATATAAAAATAACATGGATAAGGAAGGGAAGTAGTAGTTTTGAAACATATGTCTAAGGGGACGACCACCTGATTTTCCCCAGCACCATTTGCTCTCCTATTTGTGATTCTTGCTTTTAATAGACAACTAAATGAAAATTGCACCTTAGAGAGGTAGGTAGAAGGGAGAAGAGGGAAGAATATTTTTCTGAGAATTATTTCCTGGAGTCAACTACTGAGAAATAGTTCTAGCCATTGAGTTCAACTCAACCAATGTTTATTTAGCTGTACTGATTATACAGAGCATTGTTCTGATCACTGGAAGATATACAAAGTTTAGATAAGACACAACCCCTGCTCTCATAGAGTTTATAGTCTAGTGCTTACACAACACAAAGTCAACAATTTGGCATTTATCTTACTCATTTGATCACTGTTGACAACCCAACTAAATAATTCTTGCCAAAATTGTTTTTAGTGAATAATTATCACATCAAGAGGAAAAAAAGTTGCAGTGTTTCTATCCATTACTAAAAATTACATTGACAGTATGAAATGCTATATAAACAGATTTCCAAAGGGAAAACAGAAAAGTCTGGGCAAATTAGCTCACTGTGGACAATCTATCTGAATAAAATACCTTTCAAAGCCAACAAAACAGATTGACTCTCAAGATTGCACTAATTATAGGATCACAGCCTGATCCTTCTTCTTTTGATTTGCTTATGAAGATCTGGCCTTAAACAAGAAATGGTCAGGATCTGAGCTGATGGAAAGGTAGAAAAGAGAGCATTTTGAAGAGAATCAAAGGAATCCTGGGAGCAGATGGGCAGATTAGAGAAAGAACAGCAGAGCGATGGCAGTAACTGCACCTGTCAAAATTTGGCTGCAAAGTAATGTTCCCAGTTGATCTGATTTGTGAGGAGCAGGATGGGTCCATGAAATACTTATCCTGACACTTTCAAATTGTGGATGTTACGGTTTGCTATTGCTGATGCTGCGCTGCCTGCTCTCGTCAGCTATGCTGAGACCACAGATCTGAAAGTGGCATCTCCTGGCAGATGTAGCCTTGTTTCCAGAAAGTCCAATTTAGCCCAAAATGCCCCAAGACTGGCAATTGATTAAAGAAATGTTTTTAAAATGCAATTATGAGACTGAAGAAGGAACATAGAATAAATAAAGAAAAACAGGGGAAGGGAAGGTTGGACCTTCCTTTTGGAAATTATGTGCCAGAATTTCAGCAGACATATGAGAATTAGTCAAGTAAATATTGAGTTCTGGATCTTAAAATCAATGAAAGTCAACATGTAGTTGGAGTAAAAATTACAGTCTGAGGGAGAAGCTTTATATACATGAATTAGAAGGACGGTAAAAATGTAGCAACACATGGACTAAAAGGCCATTTACATGGCCCATGAAGGTTATAAAACACTTTAAATAAATTCCTTCACTTGGTTCTCACAACCATCTTTTGAAACAAGTAGAACACATGTTTTATGGATGAGGAAACAGGATCAGAGAAGCTAAGTAATTTGAAGTCACACAAGTAGTAAATGACAAAGCTTGTATTCAAACCCAAATTATAGGACCACTGGATTTTGAATCAGAGGAAAACAGAGATCACTGGCTCTAATTGCCTCATTTTACAGATAAGGCAACTGAGACCCAGAGAGGTAAAATAATCTCCCTGAAGTCATTCTGATGGTAAGTAGTAGACTTGGGATTAAAATTCAGGTTTCTTCCTTTATATATGTGTGTATATGCATAATATATACATTGTATATATGTATAAATATATCACCCATATATGCATAAAATGTATATATATAAATATATATATATATTACTTGTTTTGAAACTTAATAAGTAATTTAACCAAACTGAATGTTCTTATTTGAGATAGAATTTAACCAAGAAATTTCTGCTTAAAAGGAAGGAAACAAGTATTTATTAGGCATCTACCATGTTCCAGAAACAATGCTAGATGCTTACACATATCATCTCATTTAATCTTCACAAACCTAGGAAGTAGATGCTATTATTATCCCAAGTTTATAATTGAGGAAACTGAAACAAACAGAGGTCAAGTGATTTGCCCAGGATCACACAGCTAGTGAGAGTCTGAGGCCACATTCTAACTCAGGACTTTCATGACTCCAAGTCCAGTGCTTTATCGATAGTGACCCCTGGCTGCCCCTTTGGAGCATAGATGTAAATTTTCAAATCTTCATTATATACCATACTGCATCAAAAACACATGGTTTACATAGGATTAGGTTAGGAGAATACTTGAAAAAAAACTCATAAATAAGCTACTGAATAGGAACAAAGAAGCTACAAGCTTCAAGCAAATTACCCTGATTTCCTTAGGATTGGAGAGTGAATAACAAAGGTTTGAAGTGGAATAATAAAGAGAATGTTTTCCAGGAGAGGACAGAGATACCTAAGAAATACAGTGAGAAAGTATTTAAACCATAAAATGAAAACGTAATAGTGGAGGAATTGAGCTTCAAAATCTAAGAGACAATAGGCAAATAAGGAAGATTATCATACATGTTACCACAAAAATTCTAGAAATATGCTTGTTTCAAAAAGAACAAAATAATTCAGCCCAGGTGAAGAATCAAAAGAAGAATGACTAAATAGAACTATCTTAGTACCCACCCCCATCACTTCCCAGACTTTTCTTTTGGTGATTGTTTTCAAGATTAGTTTTCAAATCCATTCAAAGGGCACTTAGGATCACTCCAAAAACCCTCCAAATAATGCCATAGGACAATTCATGGAGCAGCAAAACCCACAAAAGAACTGGCTGAGATAATTTTGCAGCCAAAGACAGCTTAACAGGTTGGCAGGAGGGGGCTGCTGTGCCAGGGCAGGAGTGAAGCACAACCACACAGTCACACTGACACAGGCAGGCCAAGCCAGGAAAAGAGACCCCTAGAGCCTCTGAATCAGCTACAGCACAAGTGTCATCTGGAACTAAGCTCACAGAGGGCTGAGATTACAGGGGTCTCTGCTGGTGCTAGGGAAGGACTTGGGTTTTTTCACCCCTGCTGGGAATAATATATAGGCTTTAGTGACAATGTCCCAGGTGGGGGAGGGGTACAGGCTCATGAAAGCTAACAACCACAACACACAAAGATTTGTGTCTGGTTAATTACCAAGTTGGCCTGGGGTTATCTATGGACCAGGAAACAGGCCAGACAAGTAAAGAACTTACCCCTCCTTATAAATCATACCATCTGGGACCCCCTGAAGCTTGGGACAGTATAGCCTAGAAACAGTGCCCTACTGTATGGAGTTAAAAGTCAAGTAAGACAGGCTAGATGAGCATACAGAGAAAAGTGAGGACCATAGAAAGTTTCTTTAGCGACAATGAAGATCGAGGTGTACCTTCACAAGAAGATAGCAACATCAGGGCTCCTACATCCAAAGCTTCCAAGAAAAATATGAATTAGTCTCAGGCCACAGAGGCACTCAAAAAGGACTTTGAAGATAAAGTAAGAGAGGTAGAGGAAAAATGGAAAGAGAAGTGAGAGTGATGCAGGAGGGTCATGAAAAAAAGTTAACAGCCTGTAAAGTCAAATTGGCCAAATGGAAAATGAAGTAGAAAAGCTATCTGAAGAAAATAATTGCTTAAAAATTAGGATTGAGGAGATGAAAGCAAATGACTTAATTTTTTTTTGGTGAGGCAATTGGGGTTAAGTGACTTACCCAGGGTCATACAGCTAGTAAGTGTTAAGTGTCTGAGGCTGGATTTGAACTCAGGTCCTCCTGACTCCAGGGCCAGTGCTCTATCCACTACGCAACCTAGTTGCCCTGAGCTAATGACTTTATGAGAAATCAAGATACAATAAAACAAATCCAAATAAATTTTTTTAAATAGAGGGCAATGTAAAATATCTCCTTGGAAAAACAGCTGACCTGGAAAATAGATCCAGGAGCAATAATTTGAAAATCATTGGACTACCTGAAATCCATGATCAAGGAAAGAGCTTAGACATCATCTTCCAGGAAATTATCAGGGAAAATTGTCCTGATATTCTAGAAGCAGAAGCTAAAATAGAAATTGAAAGAATTCACTAATCACCTCCTGAAAGAAATCCCAAAATGAAAACTCCCAGGAATATTATAGCCAAATTCCAGAGCTCCCAGGTAAAGGAGAAAATATTGCAAGCTGCCAAAAAGAAAGAATTCAAGTACTGTGGAGCCACAGTCAGGATAACACCAGATCTAGCAGGTTCTACATTAAAGGATCAGAGGGCATGGAATATGATATTCCAGAGGGCAAAGGAATTGTGATTACAACCAAGGGGTAAAAATGGGATTTCAATGAAAAAGAAGACTTTCAAGTATTCATGATGAAAAGACCTGAACTGAAGAGAAAATTTGACTTTCAAATACAAGATCCTAGAGAACCATAAAAAGGTAAACAGGAAAAAGAAATTAAGAGAGATGTTAAAAGGTTAAACTGTTTACATTCCTACATGGGAAGATGATATGTCTAACTCATAAGAACTTTCTCAGTATTAGGGCAGATGATAGAAATAAATTTAGACAGAGGGTACAGGTGAGAATTGATTATGAAGGGATGATATCTGTAAAGTCTTTATTTTTTGTTTATCTTTTTTGGTGTGGTGGTTGGAGTTGGGTGACATGCCTAGGGTCATGCAGTGGGTGAATGTCTTGTTTCTAAGGCCAATTTGGGCTTGGGTCCTCCTGGGTCTAGGATGGGTGCTTTGTCCATTTTGTCACCTAGCTGACCCACGATGGCATCTTTAGTTTAAAATTGAGGGGTGAGAGGAATGCACTGGGGGAGGAGGAAGTAGAGAGGTAGAATGGTGTAAAATCCTACACGAAAGAAACAGGAAAGGGTTTGTGGAGTGGGGGGAGAGATGGGGGAGGAGCAGGGCAGTAAATGAACCTTAAGCTCAACAGAGTTGGCTCAAGGAGGGATTAACATACACACCCAATTGGGTGGAGTAATCTATCTAACCCTGGAGGAAAATAGGAGGGGAAGGGTATAAGGCTGGAGGGGTAAAAGACAGGAGGGCAGATTGGGGGAAGGGGCAGTCAGAAGCAAATCCCTTTTGAGGAGGGATAGGGTGAAAGAAGATAGAAAAATAGAATAAGTATCATGGGGAAGGGAATAGGATGTAGGGAAACAATTAACAATTGTGAAAAAAAATTGTGAAAAAGAGAAAAGGGAAAAAACGTACAAAAAATATTTATACCAACTCTTTGTGGTAACTAAGAATTGGAAATTGAAGGAATGCCCATCAATTTGGGGAATGACTAAACAAGCTGTGGTATATGAGTGTAATGGAATATTATTGTGCTATAAGAAATGACAAGCAGGATTATTTCACAAAAACCTGGAAAAAATCATATGAACTGATGTAAAGTGAGCAGAACTAGGAGAACATTGTACACTGTGACAGTATTATAGCTCTATGAGCAATTGTGAATGACTTAACGACTCTCAGCAATGCAATGATCCAAGACAATCCCAAAGGACTAATGATGAAGCATACTATCCACCTCCAGAGAAAGAACTGATATTGATTGGACACAGACTGAAGCATGCTATTTTGCACATTCTTTTTTTTACTTGTCTTTTTATGTAAAATGACTAATATGGTAATATTTTACATAATTGCACATGTATAATCTATACTGATTACTTGCAACCTTGGGGAGGGGAGGGAATGAGAGAGGGATAGAATTTGGAACTCAAAACTTTAAATAAATAAATGTTCAAAAGGCATTTAGGATCACAGCATCATAGATTTAGAGCTGGAAGGGACTTTAAAGATTATCTATGCTAGCATATATCCTCTTGCCTTATAGATGAGAGAACTGAAACCCAGTAAAGTTACTTGCTGTTTGTTGTTGTTTAGTCATGTTCTAACTATTCATGACTCCTTTTTTTTGGGGGGGGGGGGGGGTGTTTCTTGGCAGAGATACTAGAGTGGTTTGCCATTTCCTTCTCCAGATCATTTTACAGTTGAGGAAACGGAGGTAAACAGGGTTAAATGACTTGCCCAGGGTCATAGAGCTAGCAAGTGTCTGAGGTCTAATTTGAACTCATGAAAATTAGTGTTCCTCATTCCAAGCCCAGGGCTCTATCTACTTTGCAACCTACCTACCCACAATTAATTTCCCAGGTTGAAGTAACTTGACAGTTCTGGGATTTGAACCCAAATTCTTTAACACAAAATCTAGTACTCTTTTCACCATACCATACTGCCTTACCTAATTTACAAAGGACATAGTATCTGCAAGACACTGTGATAGGTATTGATGGTACAAAGACAAAAACAAGTCTCTACCCTCAAGAATTTCTCTTCTACTAAGGATGGGGATTAAATTTGTACATAGCTAATATATACTGACAGTTGGAGGAGGAGAGAGAGGATAGAACCAGCTAGGGGGATGAGGAAAGAATACTTGTGATTCTTGAAGAATTTGATGGCGTCTAAAAAGCTAAGGTGAGGAGCGAGTGTATTCTGGGCATAAGGAACATCTAGTAGAAGGACACAGACATGAGAAGAAGAATCTAGAGTGTGAGGACCAGGTAAAGTGGAATACAGAATGCATGAAAGAGAGCAGTAATGAAATAAAAATAAAAAGGGGAGACAGATTTTCCCATTTATATAGGACAGTTTATTTTATCCTAGAGGTAATAGGGAACTACTGAAGTTTCCCCAAAATGCAAATGACATGGTCAGAACTGTAACTTAGAAAACATAATTTGGCAGCAATGTGGAAGATGAATTATAAAGGGGATAGACTGGGTGCAGAGAGGCCAATTAGGAAGCTACATAATAGTCCAGGTGGGAGTGGACAAAGACCTGAACTAAGATAAAGGATACATAAGTGGAAAGAAGTGTAGTGATTAAAAATGCATTTGGGGTAGTAGTATCAATAAAACTATGCAACTAGTTGGATATTAGGTAGATAAGTGAGTGAAAAGTAAGAGTCAAAGTTGTGAACCTGGATGGCTAGAAGGATTGTGGCACCTGCAACAAAAAATAAGGCAGGTTGGAGGAGGAATATTTTTAGAGAAGAAGGGAATGAGTTTGATTTAGAGCATGATAATTTTGAGGTGCCAATGGGACTTCCAGATAGGGATGTCTAGCAGGCAGTTAGTTATGTGGGGCTAGGGTTCAACAGAGATATTATGACTTGATATATTAGGAAGTCATTTGCAAAGAAATAATTGAACCCCTAGGAACTGATGAACTCACCAAAGGAAGAAGAGAAAAGAGAACCAGGACAGAACCTTGGAGGTTACTCACCCTCTGGGAATGTAAGATGGATAATGATTCAACACATGAGACTACAATGAAATAATCATATAGGTAAAAGGATAATCAATAAAAAGTGTTGCCATAAGTCAGAGGAGTAAAGTGAATCCAGGAGAATGGGGTGGTCATTAATATCAAAAACTTCAGAAAGGTGGAGTAGAAAAAGAAAAAGAAAAGGGCATTTGGACTTAACAGCTAGGAGAAAAAAAAAACATTAGTAACTTTAGAAAAAGCAGTTTCAAGAGAGCAGTGTGGGACAGCTAGGTGGTGCAGTGGATAGAGCACTGGCCCTGGAGTCAGGAGGACCTGAGTTCAAATACAGTCTCAGACACTTGACACTTACTAGCTGCATGACCCTGGGCAAGTCACTTAACCCCAATTGCCGAAAAAAAGAAAAGAAAAAAAAGAGAGCAATGAAATCAGAAGTCAGATCACAAGAATTCGAGATGTGTTGGACATAAGCAAATGAAAGCAATGAGTGTAGATGGTTTGTCTAGAAGTTTGTGGCAAGTAAGAACAGTTATGGTTGACAATTTAATAAGGATGTGGGAAGGTGATTTTTTTAAGGATTGAGGGAGACCTGGGTATGTCTGCAGGCAACAGGGAAAGAGCCAGTGGATCAAAAACAGGAAGATGTAACTGAAAGAAAGGGAATACTTGATGGCCAAAGCTCTCAGAGGAAATAAAAGAGAATAGGATTAAAAGTATGAATATAGATGTTGATCATCACAAGGAGAAGGGTCATCTCTTCTACACAGAGTGACCAAAAGGAAACAGAATGGAAGATGATGTGATGGATTTTGAGTTGTGGAATAGAAGAAAAAATGAAGTTCAAGGCAAATAGCATGTTTTCACAGTAAAATATGGGAGAGTGGGTGTTCCTCCACTAAGACAAAGAGGATTGAAGAGCATATTGGCATATGAGAGAAGAAAATATTTAACTTCTATGAAGAGTAAGAAAGAGTAAGCCTTGGGAGAATAAAATGATTGAGAGACAACAGTGATGGCCCCACTGAGATTTGAGTGTATAAGTTTGTAGTGGACCCAGTTGTGAGTTATTCACTTTCTCTATCAGTATTCAACAGCACATAAGCAGGAGCAGAAAAGGCTGAGGGCAGAACTAATCTAGAGTTGGGTTTGATAAACCATGAATGGCAACAGAAAACAGAAGGAAGTTATTCAAGGATAAAGAACAGTGCTCAACCAAAGGTACAAACAGAATGGAAGAAACTGAGGCTGGAAATGGAGTGATAGATTGGCAAAATAGGGAGGGTGGAGGAGCTGAAGGTCACATTAAGAACAAAGAATGAGGAGAGATAAAACAGAGATATAATGAGCTTATGATCAGATGAAGTGTTTTCAGAGTCCAAGATCATGAAAATAATACAATTGTAGGTGATGGTAACATCTAAAATGTGGCCATTCCTATGTGGAAGGCAAGGAGGCTAATGGATTGATAGTTTGGTTCAATATCAACATAAATAATGAAGTCCCAAATTACAAAAACAGACATTGGAGTGGAGAGGGAGACTGTGACCTCCCTACTATTGCCTGAAAAGGGAAGGTGAAAGACTTGAAAGTTTTGGGATGATTGAAACCAGATGATATAGAAAGATGGAAGAGAACCTCAAAGAAGGAAGTATTTCCCAATGTTGCGTATACATGGATCAAATACTTAGATTCCAACCTCTGAATCCTTAGAGGTATAGGTACCCTGGAATCTTTGGCATGCTCAGACTTGGGATCTTTGAGGCATCTCCTCAAGGCTTTGAATGTATTTAGTACCTCTTCAGTGAATATTTTTGATGATTTTGACTTAATGTATTTGAGTCCTCTCAACTACCACTGGTTCATTGAGGCTTGGCATCTCGTAGTTCTGAGTGATCTTTTTTTTTTTTTACAGGGCAATGGGGTTAAGTTACTTGCCCAGGGTCACACAGCTAGTAAGTATCAAGTGTCTGAGGCCGGATTTGAACTCAGGAACTCCTGAATCCAGGGCCGGTGCTTTATCCACTGCACCACCTAGCCACCCCTCTGAATGATCTTGTTCTTGCTCTTCTTGGCACATGACATTCCATCTCCATGCAGTTTCACTGGCTTTTCCTCATGCCTTGATTTCTCTCCCTTCTCATTTCCATTGCCTGGCTTCCTTCAAGTTCTACTTAAAATTCTACCTTCTACAAGAAGCTTTTCCAAATCCTCCTTAATTTGAGTTCCTTATTCCTGTGGTTAATTCCAGTTGATAAATAACTTGGTTTTGGTTTTTGGCTTTTGGTTTTTTTGGTGAGGCAATTGGGGTTAAGTGACTTGCCCAGGGTCACACAGCTAGTAAGTATCAAGCATCTGAGGCCAGATTTGAACTCAGGTCCTCCTGACTTCAAGGACGGTGCTCTATCCACTGTGCCACCTAGCTGCCCCAATAATTTGGTTTTACATAACTGTTTACATATTAGATGGTTTGCTCCATTAGACTGTGAACTCCCTGAGAACAAAGACTGTTTGTTTAGTTGTTTGGTTGATTTTTGTGTTTTCTTTGTATCCTTAAAGATTATCACAGTACTAGGAACATAGTAAGCACTTAATAAATGTTTGTTGACTTAACTTGACTTTTGAGTCCTTAGCACTTGCAGATAACAACAGTGATCATTGGGTACTAGGGGGCTGGACTGTACTCATGCTTAGAATCAGGTTCATAGCTTCATCCTACAGGGTAGGAGGGGAATGATGCCTTACATGTAGAATAAACACTCAGCTCCTACTAAACCATAGTCTATGTATCTTTAGCACCCTGGGTCTCAGGAGCTCTTCTTAATCTTCTCAGGATCTCAGATGAATTTCAGTCTCCTTGGGTGAAAGCCTAAATCTTCTGGCTCCCTGAGACCATGGACATCTGCACACCTGCCTCTTTGGTCTTCATCTGCCAGCTGAGGTTCATCCTCTTGCTTCAACTGGCAGGTCACTCCTGGTCTGGAAATGAGAAGTTCAGCAAAACCAGAATGCTATCATTCCTTCTCCTCTTGTTCTCTCTTCTTTCACTCTCTGATACCTGGAAGCACTGGGACTAAGCTGATCAGGCCTAGTAGCTATATACAGTCTTTGTGTTTGAGAATAAGAAGCTAACATGGTAATTCCAGATTGCAGTGCCTTTTCCATTATATAAACTCTACCCAACAGCTCAGAAAATAGAGAAATAGGCAATATCCCCTCAATACTTGCTAAAAAACTGTTTCCTTAATAGTCTAACTGTGCTGAAATTAGAGTTCTTTATTAACTTAAATTTTATTTTTCCAGTTTTCCAAATGACAAGATTAACTTTTTTCTCCTTCCTATCAAATGAATCTTATATTGTCCATATCCAAATAACAAATGTTCCTTTATGTACCCTGAGTCTATCACCTCTATATCAGGAGACAAGTAGCATGCTTCATCAGTCCTCTGAAATCACTGCTGGTCATTGTACTGATAAGAGTTATTTTGGCTTCCAAAGTTGTATGTTTTTTTTTTCAAAGTTGTTGTTCTAACATTGTTCTCATGGATCTTCTCACTTCATTTTCCAACAATTCATACAAGTCTTCCCAAGTTTCTCTGAAACCTTACCCTTTAGCATTTCTTATGCTATAAGAATATTCTATTGCATTCATGTGCAATAATTTGTTCAGCCATTCTCCAAAGAATGGGTACTTCCTTTAGTTTCCAGCTACTACAAAAAAAGTGTACACACTTACTTTATGATACTCTATCACAGTGGAAAAGAAGCATTACTTCAAGCCAGTAAGATACAACCAAGATCATACTCACTGAATTCATGTTCACTTCCAGCAGAAGTAAACCAGAATGTGTTCTTCTTGACCAAATGTGCAAACCAAGCATTCTTCCAAAACAGGACCTGCCATAACTAAAAATGTTAGGTCCAGGTTTATGCATTCATCCTTCTTCATAGATCTAGCACTGGAAGAAACATTTGGAAGATAAGAGATAAGTATAACTTCTACTTTGATCATTAAGGGTTTTTTTTTTCATTTTGTTTTGTTTTGCCACATCCAATATTATCTGGGCTTTTCTATAGACTTCTCCATCTTGGTAAGAGTATCTCTGTTACACAGCTCACACTGACAAACTTCATTTTACAAAAGAAAATACCTTGAAGCTTTTATAATTCCACTCTCCCTGAAAAACAATACCCAGCATAGTCCTAGATAATCTAGCATCCATAACTTCCTTATCTTTATCAAATGTATTATAATTTTGTTTCTTAAACAACCGAAAAAAAACCCCTTCCTCACTCCAAGAAATAGAAGACAAAATGTTCTTGCCTTATTTCAAAGAGCCATACTAGAATTGTTGTAGTCAGAAGAAATTCCCTTCAACCAAATTACCAAGCCATTGCAAAGACACTGTCAGTAATCTTTGAAAGATTTCAAAGAATCAGATTGATTGGTTGGTTTTATCTTATGATTTCTAGAACCTAGCAAAGTGTTTGGTATATAATAGGTGATTAATAAATGCTTATTGTTTGAATGACTGATTAGAAATTCGGATCCAGACATTCAACCAGATCTGAAGCTATGTAATTATCTGGAATATATTTCCCCAGGAAAGAATTTGTCCAATTCTTCCCAAAATCTCAGTAAACTATATCTTCTATATTCCCCACCTAGTAGTTTAGTAATGTTCCCCAAAAGGATATTATTCTATAATGACCTGTTCTTGATGAATTCACATGATTAGTCACTATAATTACTGTTACCTTTTTTTATGTTAACTACCGCCATCCCTTTAATAAGTCCTAGAATTTTGCCAGGAACCAAAGTTCAACTCACTGGTTTAAGATTTTCAGATTCCACTGTATCAAGGGAAACAGTATGTACATTTATGAAGATATACAAAATGAATACAAACTAGTCACTAATGATTCATTGTCAACTTAGAAGAATGTCTCCATTGGACTGTCACAGGTATCCTTGCTTGCCATTGTGTCATCCAACATCATTACCAATGACTTGAATAAAAGGCACAAATATCAAGTTTATTTTATTTGTGATGACACAGAGTTAGGAGAGATATTTAATATAAGAGAAGATAGAAATGGAACGCAGCAAGATCTCAACAGATTAGAATTTAATTTGAATCTAGTAAAAATGAATTTTAATAGAGAAAATGTAAAGGTTTATACTTAAGTTCAAAAAATCAATTTCCCAAATACAAGATGATAAAAAAACAGCCTGACAATAATGCTTGTTTAAAAAGATATACAGGTTTAGAGGACAAGTTCGATATGAGTGTACAGTGGAATACAGGAGGCAAAAATAATTAATATGAATTTAGGCTTCATGAAGAGGCATAGACCCCAGGATTAAGAGTTTAGGGTGGTTTGTATTTTTGTAAATATTCATCCATTTCATTTAGATTGTCAAATTTATTGGCATACAGTTGGGCAAAATAATTCCTAATTATTGATTTAATTTCCACTTCGTTGGTGGTAACATCCCCTTTTTCATTTTTGATACTGGTAATTTGGTTTTCTTCTTTCTTTTTTTTAAATCAAATTAACCAATATTTTATCTATTTTATTGGTTTTTTTCATAAAACCAGCTCTTAGTTTTATTGATTAATTCTATAGTTTTTTGCTTTCAATCTTATTAATTTCTCCTTTGATTTTCAGGATCTCTAATTGAGTATCTAATTGGGGATTTCTAATTTGTTCTTTTTCTAGCTTTTTAAGTTGCATGCCCAATTCATTAATCTCCTCTTTCTCTTTTTTATTCATGTAAGCATTTAGAGCTATAAATTTTCCCCTAAGCACTGCTTTGGCTGCATCCCATAGATTTTGGTATGTTGTCTCATTATTGTCATTCTCTTGGATATAGTTATTGATTGTTTCTATGATTT
Source organism: Dromiciops gliroides (assembly GCF_019393635.1). NCBI lineage: Eukaryota > Metazoa > Chordata > Mammalia > Microbiotheria > Microbiotheriidae > Dromiciops > Dromiciops gliroides. The sequence goes on along the minus strand of NC_057864.1, from coordinate 329,151,031 downwards.
GTTGTTTGGCCCATTCATTCTTTAGAATGAAATTATTTAGTTTCCAATTGATTTTCATTCTACTTTTCCCTGGCTCTTTCTTACATGTAATTTTTATTGCATCATGATCTGAAAAGGATGCATTTACTATTTCTGCCTTTCTACATTTAACTATGATGTTTTTGTGCCCTAATACATGGTCAATTTTTGAAAATGTGCCATGTACTGCTGAGAAAAAGGTATATTCCTTTCTATCCCCATTCAATTTTCTCCAGACATCTATCATGTCTAACTTTTCTAGTAATCTATTCACCTCTTTCACTTCTTTCTTATTTATTTTTTGACTAGATTTATCTAATTCTGAGAGGGGGAGATTCAGATCCCCCACTAGTATAGTATTACTGTCTAATTCCTCTTGTAACCCATTTAACTTCTCCTTTAAGAACTTGGATGCTATACCACTTGGCGCATACATATTCAATATTGATATTACTTCATTATCTATAGTACCTTTAAGCAAGATGTAATTTCCTTCCTTATCTCTTTTAATGAGATCTATTTTTGCCTGCACTTTGTCTGAGATAAGGATTGCTACCCCTGCTTTTTTTACTTTAGCTGAAGCATAATATATTCTACTCCAGCCTTTTACCTTTACTCTGTGTGTATCTCTCTACTTCAAATGTGTTTCTTGTAAACAGCATATTGTAGGATTCTGTTTTTTAATCCACTCTGCAATTTGCTTCCGTTTTATAGCAGAGTTCATCCCATTCACATTCACAGTTATTATTACTGACTGTCTATTCCCCTTCATTCTATTTACCCCCTTTATACTTTTCCCCCCTTCTTTCACCCTATTCCTCCTCACCAACATTTTACTTCTTACCCCTGTCTCCCCCAATCTGCCCTCCCTTTTTATCAACACCCTCTCTTTTCTTTACCCTTTTCTCCCTTGCTTTTGTCCTCCCTTCTATCAGCCCCCCCCCTTTCCCTTCCCCTTTTGATTCCCTAAAGAATGAATTAAGTTTCTTTATCCCAATGAACGTATATAATACAAACTGCCCAGGTTAACTGAAGAAGAAATAAAATCCTTAAATAAACCCATATTAGAAAAAGAAATTGAACAAGCCATTAATGAACTCCCTAAGAAAAAATCCCCAGGGCCAGATGGGTTTACGGGTGAATTTTACCAAACATTTAAAGAACAATTAATTCCAATATTATACAAATTATTTGGAAAAATAGGTGAAGAAGGAGTTCTACCAAATTCATTTTATGACACAAATATGGTGGTGATACCAAAACCAGGCAAAGCAAAAAACAGAGAAAGAAAATTATAGACCAATTTCCCTAATGAATATTTATGCTAAAATTTTAAATAAGATATTAGCAAGGAGATTACAGCAAGTGATCACCAGGATAATACACTATGACCAGGTGGGATTTATACCAGGAATGCAGGGCTGGTTCAACATTAGGAAAACTATTAACATAATCAACCACATCAATAAGAAAACCAACCAAAATCATACGATTATCTCAATAGATGCAGAGAAAGCTTTTGACAAAATATAACACCCATTCCGAATAAAAACACTGGAGAGTTTAGGAATAGGGGGAGCTTTCCTTGAAATAATAAACAGTATCTACCTAAAGCCATCAGCAAGTATTATATGCAATAGAGATAAATTAGAGGCCTTCCCAATAAGATCAGGGGTGAAACAGGGATGCCCATTATCACCCCTATTATTTAATATTGTACTAGAAATGTTAGCTTTAACAATCAGAGAAGAGAAAGGAATTAGAATAGGCAAGGAGGAAACAAAACTATCACTCTTTGCAGATGATATGATGGTATACTTAAGGAATCCTAGAGAATCAACTCAAAAATTACTTGAAACAATTAACAACTTTAGCAAAGTAGCAGGATATAAAATAAATCCACATAAATCATCAGCATTTCTATACGTGACCAACAAAGTCCAGCAGCAAGAGACAGAAAGAGAAATTCCATTTAAAGTAACAGTAGATAATATAAAATACTTGGGAGTCTACTTGCCAAGACAAACCCTGGAACTCTATTAACACAATTACCAAACACTTTTCACACAAATCAAATCAGATCTAAATAATTGGAAAGATATCAATTGCTCATGGATAGGCAGAGCTAATATAGTAAAAATGACAATACTGCCTAAATTAATTTACTTATTCAGTGCCATACCAATCAGACTACCTAAAAATTATTTTATAGAGCTAGAAAGAATAATAACAAAATTCATCTGGAAAAACAAAAAATCAAGAATATCCAGGGAAATAATGAAAAAAAAATTCACAGGAAGGTGGGTTAACAGTACCAAACCTGGAGCTCTACTATAAAGCGGCAGTCATCAAAACTATCTGGTACTGGCTAAAAAATAGAGTGGTAGATCAATGGAATAGGCTAGGCTCAGGAAATGCAGTAGTAAATGACAATAGTAATGTAGTGTTTGATAAACCCAAAGACTCCAGCTTCTGGGATAGGAACTCAGTATTTGACAAAAACTGCTGGGAAAACTGGAAGATAGTATGGCAGAAATTAGGCATAGACCAACATCTTACACCTTATACTAAAATAAGGTCAAAATGGATCCACTATTTAGACATAAGAGGTGATACCATAGGTAACTTAGGAGATAAAGGAATAGTCAACCTATCAGATCTTTGGAAAGGAAAACAGTTTTTGACCAAAGAGATAGAGTATATTATAAAATGCAAAGTGGATGATTTTGATTACATTAAATTAAAAAATTTTTGTACAAACAGAAGCAATGCATCCAAAATTAGAAGGGAGGCAGAAAGCTGGGAAACAATTTTTGAGGCCAGTACTTCTGATAAAGGCCTCATCTCTAAAATATATAGGGAACTAAATCAAATTTAGAAGAACCCAAGTCATTCCTCAATTGAGAAATGGTCAAAGGATATGAACAGGCAGTTTTCTGATGAAGAAACCAAAACTATCTATTCCCATATGAAAAAATCCTCTAAATCTCTAATGATTAGAGAGATGCAAATAAAAACAACTCTGAGGTACCACCTGACACCTATCAGATTGGCTAAAATGACAAAAAAGGAAAATAATAAATGTTGGAGAAGCTGTGGGAAAATTGGAACACTAATCCATTGTTGGTGGAGCTGTGAACTGATCCAACCATTCTGGAGAGCAATTTGGAATTATGCCCAAAGGGCGATAAAGCTGTGCATACCCTTTGACCCAGCAATTCCACTTTTGGGTCTTTTTCCCAAAGAGATCATGGAAGGGGGAAAGGGACCCACATGTACAAAAATATTTATAGCTGCTCTTTACATGGTGGCAAAGAATTGGAAGTTGAGGGGGTGCCCATCAATTGGGGAATGGCTGGACAAGTTGTGGTATATGAATACAATGGAATACTATTGTGCTATAAGAAACGATGAGCAGGAGGACTTCAGAGAAACCTGGAGGGTCTTGCGTGGGCTGATGATGAGTGAGATGAGCAGAACTAGAAGAACACTGTACACAGTAACATCAACATTGAGTGTTGATCTACTGTGATGGACTATATTCTTCTCACCAATGCAATGGCACAAAAGAGTTCCAGGGAAGTCGTGATGGAAGAGGATCTCCAAATCCAGGAAAAAAAAAAAGAACTGCAGACTATAGATGCTAAATGAACCATACTATTTCTTTTGTTTTTGATGCTGTTGTTTTTTTTCTATTTTGAGGTTTTCCATCATTGCTGATTTTTTTCTCTTATAACATGACTAATGCAGAAATAGGATTAATGTTATTATTATATATGTGTGTGTGTGTGTGTGTGTGTGTATATATATATATATATATATATATGTATATATATATATATATAACCTATATCGGATTACCTGCTGTCTAGGGGAGGGGGGAGGGAGGGGAGGGAGGGAGAAAAATCTGAAATTGTAAAGCTTGTATAAACAAAGGTTGAGAACTATCTTTACATGTAATGGAAAAAAAATAAAATACTTTATTAATTAAAAAAAAAAGAGTTTATGGTGGGGCAGCTAGATGGCGCAGTGGATGAAACACCAGCCCTGGATTCAGGAGTACCTGAGTTCAAATCCGATCTCAGACATTTGACACTTACTAGCTGTGTGACCCTGGGCAAGTCACTTAACCCTCATTGTCCCACACACAAAAAAAGAATTTATGGTTCTGTACTGACCCTTTCTCTCAAATTTAGCTCTCTAGGATTATAACATACTATTCCTCTTCAAGCACTCTACTGTTCAGTCAAATTGGCATTCTTCTTGTTACTCATATACATGATTCTATCTCCCACCTCTGCCTTTGTACAAGTCATTCCCCATACCCAGAATGTACTCCCTCTTCTCCTTTACCTCTTGGAATCTTTTATTGAAAGCTCAACTTAAGCACTACCTACATGAGGCCTTTCCTAATTCCCCAGATACTGATATTCTCCTCCCAAAAATGCATTGTATTTATTTCCTTTCCTACCTTTTCAATGTTCTTACACCTTACTTCTTTCCACCTTACTCCAATAACCTTGACCTCCTTCCTGATCCTCAAACAAGATACTCCATCTCCTGACTCTGGGCAATTTCATTGATTATTCCCCATGCCTGGAATTATCTGCCCCCTCATCTCTATTTCCTAACTTATGTAAGGTCCCAGCTAAAATTCTATCTAAAATCCCAGCCATCTAAGTGGTTCAGTGGATAGAGCACTGTACTTGGAGTCAGCAATATTTGAGTTCAAATCTGGCCTCAGACACTAGGTGTGTGACACTTATCACTTGACCTCATCTACAAAATAAGGATAACAAAAGCACTTATCTTACAGGGTAGTTTTGAGAACAAAATAGGATAATACTTGTAAAACACATTGCAACACTTAAAGTGTTATGTAAATGTTATCATTTTGTTTATTGTTTATTTTTTTTATAATAAAGGACTTAACCCCACAAAACAAAATTCCACCTTCAGGCTTTTTTACAAGGTACCCATCTCAGGATTCTTTGGGAGATGTAAGGACATAAATAAAACCATCCAGTGATCCTCTGATAATAAACATCATGTGAGGCATAAAATAGGAAGATATATTCTCCCCAAAACTAATCACCACTGGAATGCAGATTCAGCACAGAGTTCAAGTTGAAGAGAAATTTCTTGTAAATGGTGATATCCTCTAGATCTTTCTGTTTGCAGAAAACATTGTGTTACTTGCATCAAGCCCCAAGACATTGCAGAACCTGCTATAAGAAAAAAACTAATCACTTGAAGGATTTTGGCCCATACATCTATATGCGAAAGATCCAATGAAAGGGAAGAAGGGAGGGAAGGAAGAAGGAAGGAAAAGCACTTTTGAAACAAGTGGTATGTATAAAGCACTATTATTAGTACTGAAAATACAAAGAGAAAAGCAAAACAGTCCCTGCACACAAGGAGTTCACATTTTAAAATGGTAAAAACAACACATATGGGAGATTGTAGCTGATTGTAATAGTCCACATCAGCAGTACTGCCTTCAGTTCTGAATACTACATTTTATGAAGGTATTGATAAATTACAGAACATTCAGAGGAGGAAATCTCAAGATGAAGGGTCTTGAGATTATTCTATATGAGGAGCATTTGAAGGGATAGGCAATGTTTACACTGGAGAAAATAAGATTTGGCTGAAGACAGGGTGAGGACAGGTATAAAAGCTGTGTATAAAAGTATTTGGACAACTGTCTTTCCACTACACTACAGTGCCCCATTAGAGTAGTGTTATCAGTCTGGTGTAATTTTGGTAGAAAAGATCCAGTATATTTGTAGTCAGCTGAAATTCTCCTAAGTCAGTCAGCCATCAAGCATTTATTAATTATTAACACTTGTTAAGTGTTAGAAACACAAAGAATTCATATTTTAATTGGAGAGACTACCTGGAAAAAATTATATGATATATACAGTGTAAAGGGAAATTAAATGGAAGGTCTAGAAATGTCAAAAGTCATTTCATTATGAAGGAGTTAGGGATATTCCCTAGAAGTTGATAAAATAGCCAATGTAAGAAATATTAAGTAATGAATAAATTCAGGTAGAGTATAATTTTTCAGCTAAATTCATTTTGTTCTTTCAAGAGAACAGCATTTTTCACTGAAATGTCTATGTATGAGTATACTTTTTCTGAGCTTTACTCCTTATATGCTTCACTAGTATATATTTTTCATCTAATTTAAACTGTAATTTAATCCTTTCACACAACAGTCTCTCCCCAACAAAAATTTTTTTACAGTCTTTGCAACTGACTCTTCTCATTCTGTTTATAGTACAGTTCCCAATGACAAAAATGAGTTTTTTGGTAATTGTATGTAAGGGGGTGGCAGCTAGTATAAATGCATTTTTAATCACAAAAATTGCATGAATTTTGAAAGTAAGTGGGGCATAAATGATTTGTGAATCAAATCTCACTGTACCAAACCTGTACTGAGTGTCCCTGTTAAGACAAGATTAATGGTTGGTTGCCTTAAGTAGCGATTTTTTTTCTAATCTATTACAATTCCTCTAATGCCTCGTGCTGACAGTTGCAGTTTCTATGTTAGCCATTGTTAAGTTTATTTTGGCCATCTTTTTAATAATTTCACTTGGCTCATTTTAATAAGTCTAATTCAACTTACCTTCTCTCACATGAGAATAAAAATATACCATGGGGAAAGTAAACATACTTGACCGTAAAATACTCTGTGACACTTTGCATGCTTTCTATTCCTTTTACTTTGAAACAGGATAAAACCTGTAAATACAGGCTGAATTAAAACTTCATCATCAACATTTTATTGTTCTCCTAATATTTGGGCAGAATACGTTGCAGATTATGAAGGCACAAACACCTCATCTCTGAGCAGGACTATAAGATTTTTTTTTTTTTGGTGAGGCAATTGGGGTTAAGTGACTTGCCCAGGGTCACACAGCTAGTAAGTGTCAAGTGTCTGAGGCCGGATTTGAACTCAGGTACTCCTGAATCCAGGGCTGGTGCTTTATCCACTTCGCCATCTAGCTGCCCCAGGACTATAAGATTTTAAAAAACATTTTGTTCTTGAGGCAGGTGAGAAGGTGGAGGGTGGGTAAGAGTAGTTGAATGAGCCCAATAAAGAAAATCAACTCAAACTGATTACTCTGAGCCCACAGAAAATTAGACATTGCCAGAAGAAATGTGTAAAAGGTTTTCTGATGACTTGGATGAGGAAAATGTCTAACAACTGTTCTCCCCAAGCCTATCAAAGATGAACAAAATAAATAGCAGGGAAAAGGCAAACTTTGTCATCTTGGTTTCCAAAGCTGCTGTATGTCACTATCATAATTCTAGAAACAAAATAGGGTAACTGCCATGTTCATCTGTATGCAAATGGAGTGTAAGCTCTTCCTCTCGCACAGTTATTTGGAGGTGATATGTGTTCGCTTGTTCAAAGAGAGAGTGGCTTTTTAACTTTTTAAGAACTGTGTAACCTTTTCAAAATCTTTTATGAGCTCTATGTGAACATTCCATACCAAGCCTTTGGATCTAAAAATACTTCTCTTTCAGAAGGTGTAATTAGTTTTCAGCATTAGCATGGCTACCTGAAATTTTAAACTTTGTTCAAATACTGCCGCTGCCTACTTTTGTTTCATCTGATATTTCCAAAGATCCTTCTGTCATTTTGTAGGTGTGGGTACCCACTCTACTGATGCATATTTCAATACCTCTACTTCTTAGTAGATGGCCTCATGATTGCTATGGCCAAAAATATTCATCATCAGGGACCAATCTTCTGGCTAGCAGCCTCTCTACTGGTACTTGGTTTGCTGATCAGTCAATGGGCCATCACTTACCTCATTCACAAAGGCTTCCTGTTTGGTAAGACCTTCTAGAGGTTGTGCTTCACTGGATAATTCAGTTCATCAATAAACATTTATTAAGTTCTTACTATATGCTATGAAATATGCTAAGTGCTGGGGTGATCTCTGCGTCACTACCATGCCAGAATGAGGCATTGGGAGAGGAATGTAATAAATAAATTCTAATCTATGCCTATGATGAAGAAAGTTGTGGTGGATGAAAAAAGAAATACTATATGTATGTATGTGTATATATATACTCACATACCCATATATATACATATATACACATACATATATAGATGTGTATATATATGTGTGTGTATACATGTATGTATATTCTACATCTACTCATATTGGAAACTCTGCCACTACTCCATGGGACCAGGGAATCCTGAGCAACATTTGTGGAGAATTGTTTTAAAAAATAGATTGGGGGGGGGGGGGGGAAGCTAGGTGGCACAGTGGATAGAGCACCGGCCCTGGAGTCAGGGGGACCTGAGTTCAATTCTGGCCTCAGACACTTAACACTTACTAGCTGTGTGACCCTGGGCAAGTCACTTAACCCCAATTGCCTCACTAAAAAAAAAAATTTAATTAAAAAAATTTAATTTAATTAAAAAAAAATAGATTAGAGGGGCAGCTAGGTGGCACAGTGGATAGAGCACCAGCCTTGGATTCAGGAGGACCTGAGTTCAAATCTGGCCTCAGACATTTAACACCTACTAGCTGTGTGACCCTTGGCAAGTCACTTAACCCCCAATTGCCTCATTAAAAAAAAAATAGATTAGCGCACACACTGGATTCAAGAGGACCTGAGTTCAAATCCGGCCTCAGACACTTGACACTTACTAGCTGTGTGACCCTGGGCAAGTCACTTAACCTCATTGCCCTGGAAAAAAACTAACTAATAAGAATTCAAAGACTTTCTGAAGTAAAAATATGAGTAAGTGGCATAGAGACTTGTGAAATATTACATTCAAACCATGAGGGCACCAGAATAATAAAACACTATAACATGATAACAAAAAGAATTTTTTTATTGATGATGATGATGATAAATATGCAGTGCAGAAATTTGTTTCCAGCAGTTGTGGGACTCCTGGCTCCATGCAAAACTTCAGTTGGACATCACATGTGTGGAAGATTCCTGGAATCATTGACTTGATCTGGATGTAGATTACAATAAGCCAAATTACTTAGTTCCTTTTTCAATTGCCCTTAGTTATGCAGTGCAAAGGACCACATAGGCCTCAAAAACAGTTGATTTCAAATAAAGGAGTTCATCAGTCATAGTTTAAACCTAAGTCACTACCTGGCTGAGCAGGTGTTGCATATAATCCCATATCAGGTTCAGACAGTGGTCACTACTATAGCTGAAAGCAAGAAAGATCTTTATTCTGTCTTTTCCTACAAAGTCTTGAATAAATTTACTGTCTCTCTGCTATATTTTCATATATGCTTGTTTCCCTAAGATCACTGCAAGTAGGGATTGTTTCATTCTTTGTACTTGTATACTCAGTGTTTAGTAAAGTACATGACCCCCACTAGGTGCTTAATACTTATTGATTGATTGGTTGATTTATGGTTAATAATTTTCTGCCTACCTGGTTTATGATTTGTTCATAGTTGGCAAACTCTTGGGATTTTATTGTGGATTTTATTTAGGAGGTTGGTCTTCAGAGTCAAGTTGTGATTTCACTAAAATTAAAGAGTGGATGAGGGGCAGCTAGGTGGCGCAGTGGATAGAGCGCTGGCCCTGGAGTCAGGAGTACCTGAGTTCAAATCCGGCCTCAGACACTTAACACTTACTAGCTGTGTGACCCTGGGCAAGTCACTTAACCCCAATTGCCTCACTAAAAAAAAAAAAAAAAAGAGTGGATGAGAAAAGAAAATACTGTTTATAGATCTTTTCCATGTTTGTTTTTTATCATCCTTTTAGTTTTATAAAGTGCCCTAGGGACAGCTAGGTGGCACAGTGGATAAAGCACCAGCCCTGGAGTCAGAAGGACCTGAGTTCAAATCTGACCTCAGACACTTAACACTTACTAGCTGTGTGACCCTGGGCAAGTCACTTAACCCTCATTGCCTCACCAAAAAAATAAAAAACACACAAAAAAATAAATAAATAAATAAAGTGCCCTTGAGAAGAGTTTGCTTAGTTGAGTCTGTTTCTAAGCTTTTTGCAGCTTGTTTTTCCCTAAATGGTTTCTTTATGTTTTATGTGGTGATACTTTTCATAATATCTCATTATCCTTCTCTATAATATCTTAAAAATGAATCTAAACTCCAAACTACTATTACCCTTGGCTGCCATAGTAAGAAAATGGTAAGGAAATCAAGGAAGCTTCTAGCTTCTTTTGTTCCTTTTAAGGTGATCATTTTACACCAACTAAACTTCCTTAGGAAATAGTAATAGAGTATGTAGGTTTGTCACTGTCATAAATTTCTTTAAATAGGTTAAGTTGGCGTTGTATCTACTGTAGACAGTATCTTCTTGTTTTATTATTCTAGTTTGATACTAATTAATCTCATTGACCTAACAAGTTAATGACCTAACTATATACAGGGCTCAAGGAGAAAGGTCAGAAAGTTTCATGCAGCATGTACCATTTACATTTGTCCATGACGGACAGGGAAAATTATAAAAGAAGAGAGTGGGGAGAAGTAGCTTTCAACAGTCAATACTGTGAGCAGAGACATAGAGATGGAAAAGTACAGGGTATGTTCTGGTAATAGGAAGTAGACCTGTGAGTACCTAATAGAGCACAGAAATAATATAATCATAACTGTGCTCTGGTAGTGTCTTTGTTCCTTAATTGTTACATATCTTATCTGCCCCCAGTAGATTGTAATTCCTTTACAAGAAGAGGCTGTCATTTAGTTAATAGTAATGCCTTATGTTATTATTAAGAATAATAATTCTTTTCCATTTGCAATGCACTTGGATAAATAACATTTCATTTGATCCTGAATAAATAAGTTCACTCAATTCTGTTATAATGGAATGCTTTTTTTTTAATGGGACTTTGTTTCAATACAGTTAATATACTAGGTAACAGTTTGGGTATACCTTGAATTTCACATTTACTTATATATGATTTTGTCAAGGAGAAAGAGACTACATCCCACTGAACAAAGCACAAAACACACCCAGGCACATACTTTAAACACACACCAGCTACCTCAGTTCACCTCGTACAGAACTGCAAGGTAGGAAAACAACATTTTACAATAACTCACAGGCTGCATCCCTATCCTTGCCCATTTCCACATTACCTTAAGACCTTTTTCAAGGTAAAGTGGCATATTTATTGTATATCTTGTGTTGTATATCTCCTGGATATAGGAGTTATGGGCAGAGGAGGGATGATCTGTACCCTCACAGCTCACATCCCCACCAACAGCCCTGGCCCCAAGGCTGCCCTCTCACCCAAAGCCATCAACTTTAACAGCTTGGGGCTGGAATACCAGTACAAGCTGAGCTGCAGCCTGAATCCATTGACATTGCCACTATTTATTGTAGTATTATATATTGATTAACCATTTAACTTGTATAAAATTATGCTGTTATTAGGGTTGCTATCTTTTTTTGATGTGTCACTGATGATGTTTTTGAGTTTTGTGTCCCAAACTCCATTTTTCCCATAAGCTTTGTGATTTTTATTACTAGTTTTTGTGTAATGTGGTAATTTGTAAGAACGCATATGCCGGGTGATAGCAGAACTGACTGTACTGATATCCACACTTTAGACACTCATTGTACCTTCACCCATCTGCTGCTCCTTCCCTACTATATCAGAGAAAAATGTGTTTCCCCTTTCCAAAGCTAAACCTTTGTTATTTATTCTATCACCGATGTTATTTATTATATCCCCTCCTTCTCATTCTCTAAGTTCTGACAATCCCATATCTCTCACAATCCTTTCTTTCTATTCTGTCCATTACCATCATACATCAGGCCATTACACAGATTGTTGTCAGATCAATCTTCCAAAATCAAATCTCTGATCAACCAATCCTTTATTCCAAAAACACCAATGGCTTCCCATTGCATGTATAAGAAGCTATGCACTGCTTAGCCTAGAATTCAAAACTCTTCATTGTGTAACTCCCACCTAGGTTACCAGCTCTATTTCATGCTAATATCCTTCACAAAGATTTGATAAAAGAAACAGGAAGTTAAAGTGGTAAGATAAGCTGGGATACTTGGTTTGAGTGAATGAAAAGGTCAATGGAATTGTGTCTTTTGAAATATTGGAGGGAAGCCTGTCTCTGTTCTAAATGACTGGTGAGCCAAGCTGGGGTTTCTGAGATATTGCTACTTATAAATTAGAGGCTATCACACCAGTTTGGGGAGCAAGCATTTATTATTAATTTGACTGCATGTCTGAAGAACTTCACCACTAGTAATAGACCCAGCATGGAGTCCCATAAAGGGGGGCTGAGGAAAGCCAGGCCCCGGTAAGAGAGGCAAGAGAGGCAAGAGAGGCAAGAGAGGCAACCATGGCGAGAGAGAGAGAGAGAGAGAGAGAGAGAGAGAGAGAGAGAGAGAGAGAGAGAGAGAGAGAGCGCATTGCTCTAAGCAGAGTTCAAAAACCCTACATTACCTAGGAAGAGAGAGAGGAGAACACATGACTGGTTAACTCAGGGTTCCCATCACAAGAGCAAGAGTAAGAGTGAGAGAGTGAGAGTGAGAGAGCTAGAGTACATATAAGCATCCTGCAGTCTACCCAGAATCTTGTTCACTTTGTGACCTCTGTCTCTTTTCCTCTTCCAATAGAGGTGGTTCTTACAAATTGATCAAAGCTAGTTAGCTAGCATCATTCAATTCTATTGGTTTACATGGTCTGAGAGTGGTCCATATTAAAATGAGCTATATCATGCTGATATCAGGGCCTAATGCAAAGACAGACCCCCTGAGGAAAAAGGCACTTTCAAAAAGGGTGTGGTTTTAATCTCTACTGAGTCTGATTTCCATTTCTATTGACTCTGGGCTGGCTTTGAAAGGGATCAGGTAAGGCTCCTGAGCTAAGCCCTTGAGTTGGCAGGGGTCCCAGTGTCCCCAAAAACTCCATTATTAATAATTTTCTCACAATCCCCATGTGCTTCGTTAAGAAACATAGTTTCCAAGTAAAACCCACAGAAGAATGTGCTGAAATAATCTTCTAACCAAGAACGGCTTGGAAGGTCAGAAGGAGGGCGCTGCTGTGCTGATACAGGAGTGGAGCACAAGCCCACAGTCACCCTGACACAGATCCAGTCCCAGGAAGGCCTCACCAGAGAAGGAGACCCCCAGAGCCTCTGAATCAGCTGAAATGTCAGTGTCAACTGGAACTAAGCTCACAGTCTGGTGAGAGGGCTGAGCCCTTGGCAGGGAGGAGACTACAGGGGTCTATGCTAGTGCTGAGGCAGAACTTTGGTTTGTCACCCCTGCTGGGAACCAGGAGGTAGGCTTGAGTAGCAGTGGCCCAGAGGAGCACAGGCTCATCAGAGCTGACAAACACAACACAAAAAGCTGGTTGATTAGCAAGTTGGTCTGGGGGTCATCTACGGACCAGGCAAGTGAAGAACTTGAGCCTCCTTAAATCATACCACCTGGGACCCCCTGAAGCTTGGGATATTGCAGCCTGGAAACAGTGCCCCACTTTAAGTATCTAAAAGTCAAGTAAAAGAAAGGCAAGACAGAGAAAGGTGAGAACCATAGAAAGTTTCTTCAGTGACAAGGAAGATCAAGGTGTACCCTCAGAGGAAGATGTCAACATCAGGGCCCCTATAGCTAAAGCTTCCAAGAAAAATATTAATTGGTCTCAGGGCATAGAGGCCCTCAAAAATGACTTTGAAGATAAAGTTAGAGAAGTAGAGGAAAAAATGGAAAGAGAAATGAGGGTGATGCAGGAAAGACATGAGAAAAAAGTCAACAGCTTGAAAAGCCAAATGGAAAAGCTCTCTGATGAAAATCATTGCCTAAGAATTAGGATTGAACAAATGGAAAGCTAGTGACTTTATGAGAAATGAAGACACAATAAAGCAAATCCAAATGAATAAAAAAATAGAGGACAATGTGAAATATCTTCTGGGAAAAACTGCTGACCTGGAAAATTGGTTCAGGAGAGATCATTTGAAAATTATTGATCTACCTGAAAAACACTGATCAAGGAAAGAGCTTAGACATCATCTTCCAAGATATACTCAGGGAAAATTTCCCTGAAATTAGGGGCAGCTAGATGGCACAGTGGTTAAGCACTGGCCCTGGATTCAGGAGTACCTGAGTTCAAATCTGACCTCAGACACTTGACACTTACTAGCTGTGTGACCCTGGGCAAGTCACTTAACCCCCATTGCCTGCAAAAAAAAAATTTCCTGAGATTCTAGAAGCAGAAGCTAAAATAGAAATAGAAATAATCCACCAATCACCTCCAGAAAGATCCAAAAAGGAAAACTCCTAGGAATATTATAGCCAAATTCCAGAGCTCTCAGGTCAAGGAGAAAATATTGCAAGCTGACAAAAAGAAAGAATTCAAGTACTGTGGAGACCCAGTCAGGATAGCACAAGATCTAGCAGCTTCTACATTAAAGGAGCGGAGGGCATGGAATATGATATTCCAGAGGGCAAAGGAATTGGGATTACAACCAAGAATCACCTACCCAGCAAAAATGATCATAATCTTTCAGAGAAAAAAATGGGATTTCAATGAAAAAGAGGACTTTCAGGTATTCATGATGAAAAGACCTGAACTGAATGGCAAATTTGACTTTCCAATACAAGACCCTAGAGAACCATAAAAAATTGGTATTGGGGGACATACCTGGGGTTGTGCAGTGGGTGACTGTCTTGTGTCTGAGGCCAGGTTTGGACTGGGATCCCCCTGGGTCCAGGATGGATGCTTTGTCCACTGTGTCACCTAGCTGCCCCATGATGACATCTTTAGGGTTAAATTGAGGGGTGAGGGGAATGCACTGGGGGAGGGGGAAGGGCAGAGGTGAAACCCTACATGAAAGAAACATGAAAAGGCTTATGGAGTGGGGAAAGAGATGGGGGGAGGAGCAGGGCAGCAAATGAATTTTATACTCATCAGAAAAGGCTCAAAGACCTTAAACTCATCAGAGTTGCCTCAAGGAGGGACTAATACACAGACACCCAACTGGGTGGAGTAATCTATTTAATCTGGGCAGTAAATGAGCCTAACACTCATCAGAATTGGCTCAAAGACCTCAATCTCATTTGAACTGGCTCAAGGAGGGAATAACATACACATTCAATTGGGTGGAGTAATCTCTCTAGCCCTGCAGGAAAATAGGAGGGAAAGGGGATAAAGAGAGAGGGGCAAAAGAAGGAAAGGCAGAGTGGGGGAGGGGACAGGCAGAAGCAAATCCCTTTTGAAGAGGGATATGATTAAAGAAGATAGATAATAGAATAAATATCATGGGGAAGGAAACAGGATGGAAGGGAAACAGTTAACAATAGTAATCATGAAAAAGAGAAAAGGTGAGGGGGGAATTGCACAAAAAATATTTTAGCAACTCTTTGTGGTGGCTAAGAATTGAAAATCAAGGGAATGTCCATCAATTGAAGAAGCTGTGGTATATGGTTGTGGTGGAATGACCTTGTGCTATAGGAAATGACCAACAGGATGATCCCAGAAAAACCTGGAAAGACTCATGAACTGATGTATAGTGAACTGAGCAGGACTGAGAGGACATTGTGCATAGTTATAGCACTATTGTTCAATGAGCAATTGTGAATGACTTAACTACTCTCACCAATGCAATGATCCAAGACAATCCCAAGGGACTAATGATGAAGCTTACTATCCACACCCATAGAAAGAACTGATAAAAAAAAGAGCACTTGTAGATTGTACATATATAATCTACTTGTGGTCTTGTGGAGGGGGGAGGAAAGGGAGGGAGGGAGAAAAATTTGAAACTCTAAATCTTATGAAAATGAATGTTTGAAAACTACCCTTATATGTAACTGGAAAAATAAATGTTTGTTGAGAGACCAAAAAAAGAAACATAGTTTCCTTAAATGAAGCAATAACTAATATTCCCAACACTTTACAAAGGATTCTTAATTATAGGGCTTATGATGATTGACAATGTGAGGAGAAATAAAAGGAGAGAAAACAAAATTTGAGCGACACATTGACAAAAACTAAAGGGGGCAGTACCCTTTAGGAGGTAGATATTACAAATAGTGTATGCAACAGGAAAAAGGGAAATGCAAAAGAAAATGTCCATGTGAGTCTCTGGAAGTCCCAGATGATTCTTAGAATGTCATCTTGGTGCATCTCTGGATTCTAGGTGTGGTCTCAGGTATGGATGCAGAGAAGTCTTTCCCAGGTTCTTTAGATGCTCCTCAGCTAGAAAGTCTCCTCAGCTAGAAAGCCTCCTACAAAATTGATCTTAACACAGCTTGAAATAACTTTGCCAATAACCAAGTCAAACAATGAGCATTCTAATAGAATCTATGACCTAGCTCCATTTGATATCTTGTTTTGAATTGACCACGGATGAAGAAGAATCAGTTTGTTTTTTCAGCCAATGTTCCAGAATCACCACCCCTTAACCATACTGGCTCATTTCCCATTTCCTAGAATATATTAGCTGCATATTTTCTAGATCTCCAACTACTGAAATACTAGTTACCCCTTCAAAAGCCAACTTAAATGTTATCTTCTTTATGACATTTTTCTCTGAATACCTCAGCCTGAAGTGATTTCTTCCTCTGAACTCTCATAGCTCTTTATTCTTATTTTCCTTATGTACTTATTGAATGTTCCCTTTTTACTGTAGTTATTTATGTATATGTCATCCCTCCTGACGACAGGAAGCATCTAGGTGGCACAGAGGATAGAGTGCCAGGCCTGGAGCCAGGAAAACTCATCTTCCTGTGCTCAAATCTGGCTTCAGACACTTACTAGCTGTGTGACCTTGGGCAAGTCATTTAACCATGTTTGCCTCCGCCCCTCATGTATAAATTGATCTGGAGAAGGAAATGACAAACAACTCTAGTATCTTTGCCAAGAAAACCCCAAATGGGGTCATGAGAGTCAGACACAACTGAAAAAAATTGAATAATATTTTCCCTACTGAATGGTAAACTCTATGAAAACACTGTGATAGGATTTTCCTGACAATACTTCCCTGATTTCACAGACTCCTCTCCCTTTCCTCTACCCCCCTCCTACAATCTAATTGGCCTTAGCTCTCAACATAACTTCCTGGCCTGGAGGTATAAAAGTTCCCAGATTTGGTAGGTACTTGAGACTGCCTAACTAGTCAAACTCTGATGACAAAATGACTAAGATCATGTCCAGATGATAAAGGAGGCTGACTCTAGGGAAGTTGTGTCACTGTTTTCTTGTTGTATATTTTTGTTGTATTAGAGCAAAGTAATCTTTTGTTCAATGACTCATGAGTGACTCATTTCATGACAAAATAGAGCTTGAACCAAGAGCCTGATTTTAAAGCCATGCCTACAAAGATAGAGACCATGTCTTACTCATTGTTACATTTCCAGCCATATCTAGTGTAGGATCTTATGCAATAGATACTTAAATATTTATGGAATTAATACATTCATTTTTTATCTTACTCCTCACCCACCCTAGCCACAATCATATAAACACACAGAAACTTACAAGCAATAACTCCACAGGAAACAACCAAAAAATGTTGAAAGGCATGTGAAGTTGAGGGAAAAAAGATTAATTGGGAGAGTAGAATTGAAAGTGACTGAAATGGGAAATAAAATGGATAGTTCAATAGCTTTTATATGTTCCTGTTTTATATCAATGACCACAGACAAATGATGAAGTTTTTAGAGCCAACTTCTCTTGACCACTACAAAGAAAAATATCCTCAGAATTAAAAAGTACTGATGCTCATTTAAATGGAAAGTTATATATTTCATGGAGAATACTTGAGACATTTTCTGTGGAGATCTCTAATCTGAGAGGTTTTTTCTCCTCCTAAATATAGAAATACATAAATAATGAGTCTTGTCAACGTGCTGGGTTCCCAAGAGTTGCTTTACAAAGACACTGGCATATATGCATGATAAGCTTTATGTTTAACCCTAAGTCATTACACCTTAACAGTTTTGGAATGTTCCCATTCCCTTTTAATCTGGGATAGGGTCTGAAGTGAGAAGAGGAAAGAGTAGGATTTTAATGTCAAGACAGCTATTATACAACAGCACAAGTTGTGAGAACTGGAATTAGTAAGCATGCAACAGTGACATCTAGTGTGGGTGAGGAATCCTAGTGTGGTCATGCCCTCTTTGGTTCCAGACGCTGAGGAAGTGTTTACAAAGGTGTTTTATAAGTTAGTCATATAATGAAGGGAAGGGTAAAAAGTGATAGAAGAAATGTGGTAAAATCAAGAAAGATGTATTCTTTTGTTTGTTTCCAAAATCTAGGCTCTCTCTACCCTTCTTTTGCATCCTACCTATGTTGTAGAAACCAATTCAATTTTCACTCCTTTAATTTTTTTTAATGTTACCTAAAGAAATCACCCCTTTGCCTGCCTCATTCAAGAGTTCTCTACAGAAGTGAAACTTTGGGTCCGGACCAAAAAAAAAATAAGGACCATGAAGGAAAGGGAAGGGGGAGAAGAAAATAGATATTTTTTGTGATTACCTCTTTCCCTTCTTTGGTTAAGAATTCTCCCTCTAGCCATAGCTATGAATGATATCTGACCTGATTATTTTCTAATTTTATTAATAGTATACTCTTCAATTTTCTAGTTGCATATCCATTTTGAGCTTCTTATCATATATTATATAATATGTTCACCTAAACTTAATTTCTGCCTGATTCATTTATAGTTTTAGAAAACTACTGAAAGCATATCACCCATGTATATTCCCTATAAGCACCTCAAAATCAACATGTCTAAAACTGATTTCATTGTCTTTCTCCCTATACTAGATCCTCTTTTTTACTTGACTACACATTAACCAATCAACATGAATTAAGTACCCATTATGTGCTGAGCACTGTGCTGGGCTTTACAGATAACTATTACAATGAATGACACAATTCCTATTTGAAAGAAGCTTAAATTCTAATAGTGGAGACAAAAAGTATATGCAGAATAGGTATGAAGGAAATAATACAAAGTTAAATACAAGGGAGTTTGCCAGAGAGTGAGTGTTCTAGCAGCTGGGAGGATCAGCAAATGATTGATATAGTAGGTGATGCTTGAGCTGTATCTTGAAAGATGAAAGGAATTCTATGAGATGTAGGTGAGGAGAAAGCATATTCCAGGCATGAGGGGCAGCTAATGCAAATACACAGAGACTGGGGATAGAATGTTACATATAAGAAATAAAGAGAAGGTCAGTTTGGCTGGATCACAGAGAAGGGGAGGAATGCCAATGCGGTTGGAAGGATAGGTTGGGGGCATGTAGTTAGTGTTTTAAAAGCTAAACAGAGGAGTTTATATTTTATTTCAGAGGCAAAGAAAACCACTGGAATTGACTAAATGGCAAGGGCAGGGACAGTAGAGAGATAAAGAACAATGTTTTAAGAAAACCACTTTAGCAGAAAGTGAAGGAAAAAACTGGAAGGGAAGAACCTTGAGGGAGGGAGGCAGGCCAATTAGGAGGCCATTGTAATAATCTAGGTAAGAGGTGATAAAGGGCTGAACTAAGGTTTTTGCTGTGTGCATAGAGAGAAGAGATGCGAGAGATGGTGAAGACAGTAACAACAAGATTATTCAGTTTATTGCATATGTGTGGTAAAGGAGAGTGAGACGTCAAGAATAACATCAAGTTGTGAACCTGGGAGATTAGAAAATGGTGGTGTCTTTCATAGAAATAGGAAAGTTTGGGAGAGGTGAGGGGTTAGGGAAGGGAAAGATAATGAGTTGTTTTAGAAGTCATTGATAATGCCATTCACTCAAGTTCCTATGTATGAAACTTAGTCTTTGACTCTTCCCTCTCCCACATCTTTCACATCTGAATGATTGTCAAATCCTATTGATTCAATCTGAAAAAAAAGTCACAAAATGTTAGAATAATAAAGGGGAAAGAGGCACACCTGAACATGAATCTCTGATACAACTGCAAAAAAAAAAAAGTAATCTTCCAGCCTTTGCTTGGACAGTGTGTTATTTAAAATTATAAATGTGGGTTCTAATCTGTCCCCCCAGTTTTGGGGGGAAATTAACTAAAATCATTGATCAATGAGTTTAGGTTTTTTTAAGGGTTTATTGAAAGACAGTAAAAGAAAGAGAAAGATTGAGAACAGATTTCCTATAACCTGGTAATCCTAACCTTCCTAAGCTCCCATTTCTGAAGTTCTCTGCCACCATGTAGATCTCTCACACCAAAAGAGGAAAAAGACTCTTCCCCAGCGTCTGCTTCTTGCTTCATGTTCCCCTCCCAGAAATGGGAGGTTCTTCAAGCTTATTGGCTAGTGTCATTCAAATTCATTAGTTCACTGAACCTGAAGGTGGTCTCGATATAAAGTTCAAAGCTTTTGAGAACAATTACTTTCTTAAATACCCTTAAGTACCAGCCAGATGTGCTTACAATCTAGTAAGCAGTCAACAGTCAGTCACTTTATCCAATTCAATCAGTTTAAATCAGTCTCCAGGTTGGCCCCTGAGTATCTGCTAAATCTCATCTATCACATTCCATTATCTTGACACAACAGTCATGGTGATGGGGAAACCAATTCTACTTTGAGAACTCCAATTGTTAGGACACCTTACTGTACATTGAGCTGAAGTTTTCCTCTACAACTTCCATCCACTACCGGCAGTAATTTCTTCCAGGATGAAGCAAAAAAAAATCTAATTTCTCCTGTATATGATAGTCCTCCAGATACTTGAACTTGTATCCCTTCTGAATCCTTACTTCTATAAAGTGCATATCCCCTGTTCTTTAACTATTCATCTAGAGTAGATTCAAGACCTTAATCATTATAGTTGTCCTCTAAATGCTCTCTACCTTACCAATATCCTTCCTAAGAAATGGAACACAGAACTGAGCACAATACTCCAGATGTGTTCTATCTAGATCAGAGTATAGTGGGTTGGCAAAATCAAAGGATCATAGATTTAGAGTTAGAAGGGACATCACAGGTCATCTAGCCCTACACTCCCATTTCATTAATGAGGAAATAGACAGAGAGAGGCTAAGTGACTTACCAAATGTCACAAAGGTAGTGTCAGATCCAAGTTTTGAACCCAGGTCTTCTGATTGCAGATACTACACTCTATCCATTGCAAAACATTGCCTCTTTACCACTTTTTATTTCCAAATTATATGCATCTCTTAGTGTAGCCTAAAGTTACATTATTTTTCTTTGTTTAATTTTTATTTTATTTGGGATATATAAGTATATTTTATACATATATCAAACATAGATATAATATACACAGATATGTATATGGCATATATAGTGTAAATTTTCTACATTATTACATTTAGATATACCTAGATATATTACAATACATATAACTTAGTATTTTAATTACTTAAATAACTGTTTTATAAATAACAAATACATATCAATTTATATAAATAATTTACATGAAAAATTTGTTTAAATATAATTACTAGATAAATAATACCTAAATAACTCATAAATTCAAAACACAAATATGTGTGTATATAAATATGTATATACCTCCTGTACCCTTCCCAGCATACCCCTCCCCCGCCTTTCCCGATTAAACATTTTTATTTATATTTTTCTATTTCAATCTCTATCCCTCCCTTGCCCCCTCCCCTCACCCCTCCCTGAGGTGGTAAATAATCCAATATGGGTTATATATACATATGATCATGGAAAACATCACTATATTTGTCACTTAATGAAAGAATGTGAAAAATAGCATAACCCAATCTGTTCCATCAATATCAGTTCTTGACTGTGGCAATATTTTTGACTCATAGTGAGCTTGTAATAGAGTAAAAAACAGTTCTTTTACCGATTTAATTTTATCAAGCCACATCTCCCCCATATTGAATTTATGGAATTGATTTTTAACCTATGTATAAGATGTTGCATTTATTCTTATTAAAATACATTACTAGGCTCTGGTCAACATTCTGGCATATTGAGATCCTTTTGGATTTTTATTTTATCATCCACTGTGTTAGCTATTATTTTCATCTTTGTGTCATCTGAAAATTTGGTAAGTATGCCATCTCTCCAATTACTTTATCTCAGGCATTAATAAAAATGCTATCCAACATAGAGCCAAAGACAATTTCTTAGTATACTCTATTAAAGATGTCCTTCCAAGTTGACACAGAAAGATTAATGACCCTTCATGGGAACCCCACATTCAATACCACAAGATCCACTTGCCTCCACTTTTATCTGGTTCATATTTTTACATAGTTTCTGCAAGAATACTAGAGACTCTGTCAAATGCTTTGTTAAAATCTAAACATTTTCTACTTTCCTCTCCAAGCCCCATTCCAAAACTCCTTGACTTTCTCTATCGTGTCACAACAGCTCTCACCCTGAAAGTTCACTCTCTTAGGTCTTCTCACCCTGAAAATAATCTTCTATCCTAAAACTCCTTCTTGTTTTTGTTCATTCTTCCCAGAAACTCCTTGTTAAGCAAAGTGCTCAAGCCAGCCATGTCTTTATTCCTCTCCAAGAACCATAGGACTCTCCAGACTTTGTCCATGCCCTAATGATTACCATCTCCCTTTCCACTCACTTTTCAGTTTCTTTTATATATGTTATCTTCCCCCCATTAGAATGTGAGCTCTTTGAGGGCAGAGAAAGTCTTTCTTTTTGTTCTTATTTGTATTACTAGCACTTAGCACAGTGCCTAGCAAATAGGAGACACTTAATAAGTTTTGATTAATTGATCAATTGTTTATTGATTTGTTGACTTGACAATATTTCCCTAATCTACATATATATATATATATAATCTTGTCAAAAAAGCTCTTAGTGTATATACCAAACTCATTGCTAGATTTTAAACTCCATGAGGGTAAGGATCACATTTTATATGAACTTTGATTTTCCCCCCACCATATTTGTAGCACAGTGTTCAGAATGTAGAAAATGAGGTTAATTTGGTATGACCTGTTCTTGATGAAGCTGTCTTTGGAATCACTATTTCTTTTTTTCAGATGTTCACCCACCATCTCTTTACTAACATGTTCTATAGATACTCAGGTTTCTCTTGATTTTAAATAACTCTTTCAACTTCTACTAAATAATGGTAAATCATTGTCAAGATTTAGAAATCTAGGGGCAGCTAGATGGCACAGTGGATAGAGCACTTTTGATGTATAGATATAGAGTTCTTCTGGTCCCAGTAACTTGGACTCCTCAAGGACAGGTAGGTGTTTTGGAGGGGGGGGGAGGGTTCAGTTTATTTTGCCCTTTCTAGTCTAAAGATTAATCATCTATTAAGAGAAAGAAGCAAAGTAAGATTTGAGCAATTTAGTTTCTCTCTGTTGTCCATTATTGCTTCATACAACTGAATAGAGGTTCTATTTCTTTTTGATTCTCCTTTCTTATCCAATGTAGTAAAACATATGAAAAGCATTATGGAAGAGTGGATCCAGGAGATCTGAGTTCAGGTTCTGCCTCTGACACACACTAGCTGTGGAACCCTGTGAAAGTCATTTAACCTCTCAGTGCTCTAGGCAACTCTCTAAGACTGCAAGTTGAAGAGAAAGTGCTAGTCTACATTGCCAGTTTCCCCAGTTGAGAATTCTTGATACCAACCTAATCATATGTCTAGTCCCTATCTTCATAACAAATGATAATCTTAAAAAACAAATAACAAACTTTATTATATTTAAGATTCTCATCATTTTAAGCTTTCCCCTTTTTGAAACTATTCTTTTTAATTGCTGCTCTTATAATATTGGATTTCCACATAGCCCTTCACATCATTCACTTATTTTTTATCACTTCTGCATAGGCCCTCAAAATTGCCTTATGGACTATTATGATAGATCCTAAGTGCTTTTCCTGCTTCTATTCTTTCTTTTTTTGCAGAGCAAAGAGGGTTAGGTGACTTGCCCAGGGTCACACAGCTAGTAAGTATCAAGTGTCTGAGGCCAGATTTGAACTCAGGTTCTCCTGAATCCAGGACTGGTGCTTTATCCACTGCACCATCTAGCTGCCCCCTTCTATTCTTTCTTACTCCAATCCATTATTTACACTTACATTAGACTAATATTTATTATGCTTAGATCATACCTCTGCTCAAAAATATTCATTGGAACCCCAAAGCCTACCAAGCTAAGTTCATACTCCTTTTCCTGACATTTAAAGCCATTCAGAATATGTAACCACTTTCCCTTTCCAATATTATTTCATAATACTTGTCTCCAAATGAATGCTCTATGATCCTGCCAAGCTAGAAAACTTCCTTCCCTCTGAATACTTGTTGGGTATCCCTCTACTCCTTTGCTCATGATGATCCCTATGCCTACAATTCAATTCAACTCAACAAATATATGTTAAATATCTACTGTATTCAAAGTATTGTTCTGGGACTGTCCTCATTTCTTTACCTATCAAATTCAGACTCATCCTTTAAAGCTCAAAAAATGTGAACTCAAAAAAATGTCACCCACTCCAACAAGCCTCCCATAATCCATGAGTGATTAACAACAGTCACCCTCTTAGACTTCATGCAATGCTTTATTTACACTTTTGTGATTTACTTTTCTTCTATGGCTATGAATTAACTCTTAGTGTATGTATCAAACTCACTTTTAGATTTTAACCTCCACAAGAGTAAGGATCACATCTTATATGAACTTTGATTTTCCCCTCCCATATTTATAGCACAGTGGCTCAGAACATAGTATGTCCTTACCAAATGTTTAGTGAACTAGGAATGGAAATACCAGATCCTTACTCTAGTGTCCTTTCTGCCATGCCAGTCATCTCTTTACCATGCTATATATGCCTTGGCCATCATCCTCACCCTGATTCTCTTGGGTCTAAGTGAGATTCTGGCTTATCTTGCCAAGGTCTATGCTTCCATGTTATTTGTATCCCCAGTGCTTAGAACAGTGCCTAGTAATTGCTTAATAATGTTTTGTCTCTCTTCATCTAGCTACCTATCTAGATATCCTAGGCTAAAGTTGTTCTGAAAATATCTCAGGACCTTTAGCCTGCCCTGTTTCCTCTTAGTAGAATGACTTGGATTCTAAAGAGCCCTCATTCAAGTATACCAGGCTTAATTACTATCATAACATTTACAAGTAGCAGATACTATGAATTAACTCAATAATCTGTGTGGAAAAAATTGGTAATTTTAGTTGACCTCAAAATAGACTCATAATATAATGTAACTACTTAAAAAAACACTAATGCAATCTTCGGTGACAGTAAAAGAAACAGTTCTAGGAAGGAAATAGTCCCTTTCCACTTTCTGGTAAGCCTCCTTTGTAATGGTCATACAATAGCTAGAATTTGTGCCTTCTCTTTAAGAGAGACTTTAGCATCCTAAAGTATTATAGAGGAGGATGATTAAGCTACAGAGATTTAAATGCCAAACAAAATTTATAGTTGATCTCAGAGATAATAAAGTGCTACTATTGTTTACTGAGTAGGAAGTTACATGGTCAAACCTGTGCTTTTGGGCAATCTCTTCAGTGGCTCTATGGAATGGAGTAGAAAGAGTCTTGAGGTAGGGAGAACAAATAAAAGTAATCCAGGTGAGAGGTGATGAGGGCCTGACCTAGGGAAGGGGCTGGAGAATATATGGGGGAAATGTGGGGATAGAAACAACAAGATTTGGCAAATGATTGGATCTGTAGAGTGAGAAAGAGTAGAAAACCAAGAATAACAGTAAGGTTGTGAACCAAAGTAACAAGGAAAATAGTGTTTTCCTTAGCAGCAATATGGAAGCTCTGAAGAGAAGAAAATTGGGGAGGAGGGAAAAGAGAATGAGTTGTTTTAAAACACCTTATATTGAGTTTGAGATACCTGAAAGACATTTTATTAGAAATGTGCAATGGCACTTGGTGATACAGTACAGCAACTCCCAAAAAAGACTAGATATGGACACATAAACCTGTGAGTCATCTAGAGATGGTAATTGAATCCATAAGTGCTCATTGAGTCATGAGTAGGAGAATAACAAGAAAAAAAGAAAAGAGGGCCAAGGACAGAGCCCTGGAGTATTCCAAGGTCATATACCAGTGGGAATGATATAAATGATCATTCAAGGAAGACATCTTAAAAATAATCAGAAAGATAAGAGGAGAGAAAACCAGGAGAGAAGTGTCATGAAAACCCAGAAAATAGTAAGTATCCAGGAGTAGAGTATGGGTAGTAGTGTCAAATGCTGTAAAGAAATCAAGAAGGATGTGGATTAAAAAGTCATTAGATTAGGCAATTAAGAGATCATTGGTAACTTTCAATATAAGGAAGACTTCTTTGGAGCAATTATAACAGTCTACAGATTCATCAAAGTAGCAAAGGACTGCATAACAATTAAATGAGCTGTCTTTAAAAGTATTGATCTCTCCATCACTGAAAATATGCAACCAGAGGCTAGATGACTCTGTTAGTGATTTTGTAAAAAGAAGTTCTACAAAGGACATTGGACTAGGTGACCTCTAAAGTTCCCTTCAGCTCTAAGATTTTCTTGTCATTCCCACCCTATTTAAACTCCCTAAAAGATATCTCATACACCTTTGAATCCTCTGTCATACAAAGCATAATGTCTTGCACATAGTAGGATCCCCAAAATGTGTTGAAACAAATTAAATAATTCAGTGATTCAGCACTCTCAACCCGAGATGACACTGGGGATGGGGGGGGAGGTCCCTTCAAGCTCTAAATCTATTATAAAAGTTATATTACCAGTCCACAAACAGTCTAGCACTCTGATCAAGGAAGCTCTTAGTGTCCTCTTTATAAGATGATTCATCTCCCTAGGGCTCTGGACAAGGGACAGATGAAAACGTTGAGTTGTACTTTACCTAATGTCCAAGTCATTCCCTTGGCACAAGAAATATAATAGCAACTTTGATGGGAAAAAAGCAGCTAAGTCAGATGTTCTTGTGTGCCCAAGTCACTTCCTAGTATGAATTCTAGAAATATTTTCTAGGATCACAAAGCTAATAAATATCAAAGGAAAAATTTGAATTCAGATCTTCAACTACAATTCTTAACATTCCAGTTACTGTGCCACCTACTTGGTTCATGTTGAGTTGGAGATGCTGGAGGAAGTAGAAATCTTTCACAGGAGATGGAGATACATATATGAAGCTCAGTGGAGAGGTCAAGACTAGAGATATAAATTTGGGAGTTATTTATATAGACATGGAAATTAATGGTCATAGGCATGAACAAAAACACCAAGAGAGAGATTGTAGAGAGAGAAGATGGGTAAAGCAATGACCATCCTCACAAAATCCTTCAATGGCTTTCTATTTCCTCTTGGATAAAATATAAACTTCTTAGCCTGGCATTTAAGACCCTCTAAGGTCAGTCACCAATTTCCCTTTTCTAAAATGATTTAACATTACTCCCCTCCAAACTCAAGACTCCCCTCCAAGCTATCCTTCAAACAATATACCAGTTCTGGTCTCCATCAATTCACAGGAGAATTACCCTTCCCATCCTTGCTACCATTACTAAAAAGAAATTTTGCCTTTCAGATTCCTTATCATTCTTTAAGGTTAAGCTCAAGAATCAGTTCCACTGAAAAGCCTTCTTTTAATCTCTCAAGTTGTTTGTATTCTCTTCTCTGTCAAATTTTCCCAAAGCACCATTTAGCTCCTTCTACTCCTTTTTACTTCCTACATTATATCATAGTGCTTTGTATCCATGACTTATCTCCTCTGGAGAGCAAAAGTTCTTTGAAGCCAGGGGCAATTTCATTAATGTTTTTGTATCCTTGGCACCTAGTACAGTGCCTTGCATGTAATGAACATTTAATAAATATTTTTAATTGAAATGAATGAAAGAGGAAGACCCAGAGCAGGCCTTTAAGTAATATATGTTAACAGGTCTTAGAGAGGCTGAGGTCCTGAAGAAATAGAAGGAAATGAAACCAAAGGAACAAATAGAATTACCTTTTAGTAAAGAGTAGATATACTACTTCTTTTGTGACCAAAAGAAAGAAGGACTTAATAGGTAATGATGATGAGAAATTATAAGAATGGAGGGAGGAGAGAATAAAGGTGGTTCACAATTGCTGGTCTTAGTCTTCTCAGTGAAGTGGAATTCTATATCCCTGTGTATGTGGACAGATGGGGAAATGTTGAGGATATTGATGGCGATGGTGTTACGGTGGTTATAAGTAAGAAAACATTTGGAGGGGCAGCTAGGTGGCACAGTGGATAGAGCACTGGCCCTGGAGTCAGGAGGACCTGAGTTCAAATCCGGCCTCAGACACAACACTCACTAGCTGTGTGACCCTGGGCAAGTCACTTAACCCCAATTGCCTCACTAAAAAAAAAAAAAAAAAATTGGAGAAATCTTTGTGGAAAGTGCGATAAGGAGTTGATAAAGGAAGAGAGGAAGGTTTGGCAAGCATCAACAAGGATTTAATTTAGGTTATATACCATGGCTTTGTAGTAAGAAAGATCAGCTTGATTCCATGGCTTTATTCATTGATGCTCAGTGGCCCTAAGACAAGATCAGAGAAATCAGATGAAGAAAGACACCTGGAGATCAGAATTACCAAGTAAATTTCTTAACATTCTGATGATGATATTTTGGTGAGTAGCCCAACAATTTCAGTATTTACATGTATCTAGTGATTTTATCTGGCTTTTTTTGTCAGAAAAATACTTGACCATCAAATCATTAGCAATAGCAGGACATTGGGCAAATAGGGATTCTATTATAGTACCTAGTGAAATACTAAAAGTGACAGACTACAGAACCAAAACTTGATATAGAAACAAATGAAGGAAGAACAAGGGAGATGCACTAGCAAAATAGGAATGGGTTATATGAAGAAAGATGATAATAATATATGACATTTATATAGTGGTTTAGGGTTTGTAAAATGCTTTACAAATAGGCAAGGTTGCAGAGCTGGTTCACTACCAGTGAGAAAATGAGAAAATGAAAGTATAAGAGATTGTGTTAATAAAATAAAATTTCAAAATTCAGGACCTTAGAGGTGGCATTCTAAGACATAGGATGAACTAAGTTTTGACCACATCGATACATGGTTATGATGAGATGGCTATTAGAGTTGAGAAGATTGAGGTCAGGTACATATGTATTGAGGTCAAATCATTGTGGCACCAAACTCAGTGGTTGCTTTGGTTCAAACTAACAACTTCTCTCATTGAGTTCAACAGATATTTAAGTGCCTACTATGTATAAAGTTCTGAAAGATTATGGAAAGAGTGGTTCTGTACTCTTCTAATGGAATTTCTCTAATTACTGTGTAATAAACATCAATATACTAAGTTCTATAAGAACATTATTATTCTGAAATATTGTATTATTTCAAATATACATATATATCTTGAACCTTATTCTCCCAACAAGTTTATAGGAAGTGAACCCTTTAGGAATGAATAAAGACACTTAACTCTTGGAGGTGGAGAGATCCAAGCACACACATATTGCTGTACACTTTCTTATACAATCAATCAAATGGCAAGCATTCATTAAGCACTTGCTGTGGGCCAGGCACTGTGCTAAATATTAGAAATAAACAATAAAAGCAAAGTCAGTTCCTGCTCTCAAGGAACATATATTCTAATGACCTATGTCTGTAATATTTCCTAGGTAGTACAGCTAAGAAAGCATAGTTTTTAAAGCCCTATAATCTTCTTAACATTAGGCATTTATCTGATTTGAAGGAAAAAATCCTCAGAGCACTTAATTGAGTTTTTCCATCCCCATCCAACACTGATACTCCCACCCCTGCCAGGACTTATCAGGTGGGAAAAATAGATAAGAACTCAAAGTGTAAATACATCTTGCTTCATGGAATTGAGAATTTCATGAGGAAAAGCAATGGTAATGTAATAAATAATAAAGTACAATTAGGCTATCTTGAGCCATTTAGACTATGAAACGTCCCTAGGTTCAATACCTTAAAATCAGTGAGAGATACTCAGTGATTAAAACCAGTAACTGGTATATTTATTCATACTAACATTGTAGAAATCCACATATTATAATAGTATCATCCTGGCCAAATGAACAATCAGACTCCTATTCTGCCATTGTCTCTTTCAATTCCAAGTCCCTTTGTTATTCTGTCATTTTGGTTCAAGTTCTTAACTTTTGCAAATCTCCTATTCCCAAGGCATATTCCTAACAGTTTGCTCTCAGACACTTTCAGGATGAAGGAACCCATAGAGGTAGGATTCATTTTACCCAATGTAACTCATCCAATGGATAAAGGACAATGTCCTCTAAGGAGAGGCCCTCTAAACATCCCATGGTTCTAATGTTCTAAGTTTCTAAATTCTAATCTTCTAGGTTCATTAACCAGAGGCTCCAGATCAAATGAGATTATCTATTTAAAGCATTTTATGAATCATAAAGACACATATGAACAAATGTTATTATTACCCAAGCACACACACAAAAGTCCTTCTAAGCCTACTTCTTCAGTTAAGTCCTAAAGTAACCCCAAGTGTTCTAAATAAACTTGTGACCAACATCAAAATCTATGATAGATTTGGTCATATTCCCTAATAATGATCTCATACCACCAAAAAAGTTTAACATATATCCATCTTAGAAATACATGTCATACTCCATGAAACAAAATTACATTTTAAGGAAACATTAATGGAAATGCATTGTAAGAGGCTCTATCCTAATTAGGTGACTAAAAGTTTTTATGAACTTCATCGATTCTAATGTATACATATTATCAAAAGCTAACAATTATCAGGGAGAAAATTTGGCTTTAACATACCCCTCACATATATATTTTCTAAGAGGAGAAAGTATCTAAGTTGAATGACAATGCAACAAATTTTATAACTACTCCTTAAATATTAACTAGGAAGGGGTTAATCATTTTCCAACTGCAAACCCTGCTGGTGAATATGCCACAGATTAATATTTTTCCAAATGAATATGAACAGTTTTAGATGAGTGCTCCTTAAATGTCATTGCATATTAGTTATGCCAGGATCATTAAGGGGTATGAGAGGTAGGCTTGCACCATATCATCTGAGACATAGATTCTTGCTGTAGACTGTAACTGTCAAAGTTACCAGGTTAGAACTGTGCCAGTAATGATTATTAATGTAACTGAAGCATAAAATTGTGGCATTCTTCTTTTTCAACAGTAATCTTTTGAAAAGGCTCTAAAAATGCAAAGTGTTTCTCTGAACAATGGGCTCTTGTAGGGAAGGAGTAGGGGAAGAATGAGGATAAATATGTTGTTAAATTATTCAAAATAAATCAGGAAAATCAAAATGGTTTTCTTCTAGAGTTTAATAATGAATTATCATTTATTTGCAGGTGCCCAGTCTTGCTAATTAATGAATAATTTTAATGCTTTTCGGAAGCTTGAATCACCCAGTGTCAAGAACATTCAAATGTCAGGGGGTAAGAGCTTTGCTCTTTGTCTGATACCTCTGTTGCAACATCATTCAATGATCTACAAGAATTTCTAACCTTGAAATGACATTTAGTGTAGTGTCAACCTCCTAGATGACTAACAGGGAAAAACTTTAGCAATTTGTCTCCTAAAGATGCTGACACCAATCATTTGGAGCTTTGTTGGGATATTGGATTACCTTGAAAGAGTCTCGAGATTGATCACCAAAGAACATTTTTTTTAAATCATGCCTGATTGTCCCAGGCAGCCCATCTATGCCATAGGCAATGTTCTCTTCTCAGGAAAGAGGGGGAGGATCTGGACTAGTGGTCTGAGAAAAGGCCTCTCGGCTTTTCCCTCTCCGAATAACACCTTATTTCAATACAAGGCCTAACATACATATTTTCTGTGCCTTTGAGCAAATCATTTAATTTCAGTTCCTTCATCCATAAAGTGAGGATCATCTACCTCACAGGGATAACAAGATTGCTTAATCTTTTTAGTAAAGGCCTTTGAAGAAAACTACTGCAATTTGCTGGTAATGGTAATCAGGGCACTTTGAACTTATAGGCTGCCTTTCT
This sequence comes from Dromiciops gliroides, assembly GCF_019393635.1. Classification (NCBI taxonomy): domain Eukaryota; kingdom Metazoa; phylum Chordata; class Mammalia; order Microbiotheria; family Microbiotheriidae; genus Dromiciops; species Dromiciops gliroides. The sequence continues at coordinate 329,119,098 of NC_057864.1, read as the reverse complement.
TCTGAGGGACTCAAAGTGCTGAGTACCATTAGTCAGTGCATTATGAGGCCGTTACAGAAAGGTATCTGGCAAATTGGGAAAAGTTGCTATTGGCATCTCTATTCTGCATAAGGAATAAAGTCTCTCTAAAAAAAAAAAAGGAAAAGCTTCTATTAGGATCCAAAGTTGAAATGGCTGAATGCTGTGGTAAATGAAAGGGAATTTAAACCACAGACTCAGAGGATGTTTTCAAATTGAGTAGAAACTCCCATGCAAGAGGAGAAATTACAGCCTCTCTGACTCCAAAGCTCTGTACCAATAGCCATAATTAACTTTCAAAAACTAAATCATAATGCTAAAGGAGGCTTCAGAGCATCACGATGGGGAAAAACATCTTTTCATTTATCTCTTCACTGACATAAAAATGATTTCTTCCAGGAAAAAAAAAATCTTTCCTGTCTTTCCTAACACTATTCATCTCCCTCCTGTGTACAACCAAAGAAAAAGTTTCCCCAGGCAGCTGAAATAATTAAATAAACAGCTACAACTTATCAGGACTTTATCCAAAGAACTTGAGGTAAAAGATAGAAGGGAGCCACATGAACAAATTTGTGCCGTATAAGGGATTAGGGGAAGGGAGTGAATTCAATGTCCTGACAACTGGAAGAACATTTTTATGAAAATATTGTAGAAGGGGATTGAATTGAACATTTCCTTTTTAGCAAGAAGCCAGAGCACAGGGATAATCCAACCTTTCCATTAGCCCTCCCCAACTTCCATTTCACTATTATACATCGTTTTCATCCTCCTCATCAAAAAGTATGTATAATAGGGAACTGGCCAATGAGCCTAGTCCTTATTTATGAGCTATGTAGAGTGCCTCTGAGACAGTCCCCATGTGGATTTTGGATCATGTGCAGACACTCTCATAAATTGTTCTGGTCTGCTAGCCATGGGGTGAAGAGAAACTTCTTTTGCTGAGTAGCCAAACTGGGGGTATTTTCAACAGGCACTAGTTGTCCAGAACTATATTCTTCTCTTTGGCTGACTTCTTTTAAGGTGTCGTTCTGGTGAGAGAAGAGATGACACTCAAAGGGAAGAGGTCTTGGGCCTTTTCTATCTGAGGCCAACATGTTCCCCAACATGAGCCTTGTTTCCTTGCCTCTGTGTTTGTTTGTTTTTTCATTTTAGTTGAAAGAGATTATAGTCTCTTACCTTTTCAAAAGAGGTCAGGAGAGCAAGCCACCCAGAAATCTAGGAGTGAAGCCCAGGCTGGTTATTACAGTTTTCCAGTTTAGCTTGAACTCCTTGAGAAGGAGTCCTGCAAGAATCAGTCCAATAGTAGCTGAGACAAAGGTTCAGCCAACAACAATGCCACATTTGGACATAGACTTGTTGTACTATATAGAAGCTGCATTAAGTCTAAACCTCCCCTCCCTAGAAACTGAAGTGGTATAAAGGATAGTGAGCCCCAAAGTATTAGGATTGGGAAAATGTTCATATTTTTGTTCTTCCTATATCTTCTAAGTAAATATCCCTTTGCAAAAGCTAATTGATGTCAAATTGTTAAATTCAACTGGGATGCTGGTCCCTGGTGGAAAACAGGGGAAACACTATAATGAAATTAATGGTTGAGCGGATAGCGATAAGGAATTAGCCCCCCCAATCCATCAGAGCTACTGCTAGATTCTGATCAGAAGATATAGTCAACCTCACTCTAGATTACTTGCTATATTTAGGGCCTCATCTGGTATAAAATTGAGCCCTCCAGATTTTCAGAGACTTCCAAGATTCTCCTTCTGGGGCCTTCACTATTATATGTCATAGTGCAGGGGGCTCTGCTAGAGAAAACTGGCTATTCCCTGCCCCATGTGGTTTAGGAGAGACTAAATAGCAACAGTTGTGAGTGTGTATGTACCAAAGGCCACATGGGAATAGTATCAGAGGCATGCTTGCACATGAATAAAAGAACCTGGCTCATTGGCCAGTTTCCTGTTACACATTTGGAGTCTCACCACAAATGTAAACATTTAGAAATACTCCTAATATAGCACTCCTATGTTAGAGAGAATCTAAATTCCAATAGCAACTTCTCCCAGTCTTTCAGATAAGTTAAAGCTGTTCTTTATACCAAGCCCTATTTTACCAAGTCAGACAGGACTGAAAAATGACTGAACTACTTTACACAAAAAAGGTCTCTACAAATAACTACCATTTCCCACTTCTAAATAAGTTATGATGAATTTTCACAAATATCCCCACCTCTTCCATGTTCTGTGCAGGGTATTTCCCACTTTTTCATCATCTCCTACTGTCATAAACTGTAGAACTACTTCTCCACTCCTTCCTATTTTCTCCCTATTTTCTGCCTTGTTCTGGGGCAACTAGGCTGGGCTATGTACATTAGCAATGTTAGAAAGAAAGGGGAAGACCCAGCAGCTGCTGTTAGTGAAGTTACCCAGGACACACGAAGGAGAAGCAATTCGGTTTGTGCAATTGGTTGATTCTTCTCTCTACTTTTCCAACTCCTCATTATTTCCTGGTTACACTTACTCTGAAGAGCTGTTTTTTCCCCCATCCACAAATAAAAGAATGCATAGATTGTGCCTTCCCTTCTACTCCCAAAGGCAGACACCTAATTCCATTTTGCTTCACACATTTCTGTCTATTTACCTTTGAATACTGATGAGGACAGATTCCACAAACCGTAAGTCATAATCACCTGTTCTATTACAAGGATCCCATTACAATTGCTCTGTTTCAGGGGCAACTGAGAAATGCTTTGACTTCCAAGCACAAACACATTTCCAGAAATATAGCACTGACACAGAAACGGACATTTGTCCTCCCAAGGAAATGGAAAAAAAAATTGATGAGACCAAAATAAAGTGGTGCAACAATGTTACTAGTATACAGAACTTTTATTTAATTATTAAATTATAAAATAATTATAAGAAGCATTATTATAATGAAAAATTTAAACAGAAGAAAGTGTAAGGAAGTGCAAAAGTTAGGGTTATTATAGCTCTTTAATATACTACTATTTAATTATTAAATACTTAATATGTAACATTGAAAAAATTTTAATAGGTAAAGAATGAAAAATACTTCATCATTCTGGAGAGGACTTCGGTATTTCCCTTTCCTTAGGGCTTCAATATGAAGACACTACTCAAAAAAAAATACCTTTGAAGTTAATTCAATTTTTTGTCTCGTTAATTTGCAGCTGATTCATATGTCCTAGTTTGTAGTTTTAGTTACTTGTCCTCTCATTTTTTTAAAAGTTGAAAGTGGATGAATATGTTATAAGAAAATCAAACTATGAAGGCCTAGTCTATTAGTGTTGCAATCAAATAAAATAAACAACAAATGCCTACTTATATTCTTCAGTACTTCAAAGGCCCATACCTTTGTTGGAATGGACACAGCCTTCACTGACAAAGATCACAACCTCTCCACAGCCTAGTAGGCAGTTTTCATGAGTTACTATGGTAAATAGCAGAGGATCCCCTTAAAGCCAAAGTTCTAGATATGAGCTTCTCCAAATTTAGCTGTTCTTCAACTGAGAGATATAGTCTATCACAGACACATTTCAAAGCTTCCCAGCTTAGTAGGAGTTGCCAGGGCTTGTATTCCACTGGCAAAACCTTCAGGAAACAAGAGTTATATCCATGCCACAATGAAGGTACCAAAGTTGGATTTTTAAAAATCTTATTTATTTTGTTCTGAATTTCAGAAATAAAATAAGCATTTTCATACAACTTAAGAAACAAAGCAAAGATGAGTTGGGACAGCTAGGTGGTGCAGTGGATAGAGCACTGGCCCTGGATTCGGGAGGACCTGAGTTCAAATTCGGCCTCAGACACTTAACACCTACTAGCTGTGTGGCCCTGGGCAAGTCACTTAACCCCAACTGCCTCACCCAAAAAAAAAAAAAAAAAGAATGAAAGAAAGAATATTTCAACATAGTAGTAGAGTGGGGGAGGGGGAAGATGTGTGTATAGACTCAACTATATACATGTAACCCCAGTGCCTCAAGCTCTAAGATTACACAGATGATGTCCAATTTCTCCTGTTCCCTGTGGAAAAACTTGGAATATAACTTGAATATAACCTGAATTCCATGAAAGAGAAACAAATGTAGAATTGTTATCAGGGAATACTTCATCTCTGCAAATAGTCTGGTGAGTCTCTTTTTTTTTAACCTCAGAGACCCATTAACCTTACAATACTACCCTGAGGACTTGGACTCTCCTCAAAAGGAAAAGGAACTTGGAGCTGCTGCAAAGACAGACCCCTTTCCCATTGCACCTGCAATTGTCTGACTATTTCAGTAACAGAACAGGGAAAAGTCCAGGTCTTTTGCTTCTCCCGTGCCATGGCTTAGACTTTCCTGCTGCTCCTTCACTTTTGGAAGCACAATCCTCTTCTCTCTCCAAGAGGCTAGCACTACCTAGAAATTCCTTTCCTTGTGGAAAGCAGGGTCTCATAACAACTCAGATATGCTTTGGAGGTAATCCAAATTCCTAGGCTGAAACTGCCCTAGAATTCCCCTTCTCTCTCCAGAAGGTAGGGCACAAGATTGTATCTCCTAGCACCTTCCCCCTGCTCTTATATCCAGAAGGCTGAGGTTCAGAAACTCTTACTACTCAGACCACATAGTTCCCCTCTCAAAAGCTGCCATATGGTTGAAAGCACTGTCTACCATTGTCACTTAAAGATTGTGTCCAGGCACTCAGATTCTGGGTATTCCAGGTCCATGAACACTTAATATTCTATCACCTTCCTCATTGCTGTCATCTCTGGAGTATGGAAGGATGGTAAGGATAGAATGATGCCAATGGGCAAACATACTACAGAGATGAAAATCCCTTCTTGGTTCTCTAGTCTCAAACCTCTATTCAGGAAAGGGGAGGGGGAGGGGAATGTCCCACATCAGTGATAAAAGCTACAACTCATGTTAGAGTAGATGTTCCCAGTCTTTTCAAGGTTGTCAGTGGGCATACAAATGCCCCCCCCCATAGAAAGACTCAAACAAAGGCCCAAACAAAAAATAAAGTGCATTCGTCAGACTGATCCAGGAACTTCTCTGATTATTCCTATCCTCCTAAATATATTTTCAAATCCCAGAAAAGTCTTTAAGAATCTCACTAAGTAGTCCCATGAGGTTGGATGGCTATATTTATATAGGTCTCTGGGACAAAAGAGGGATTCATCACAATTAGATGGAGGTAGGGCTGCTGATCTATTTGTGGTTAAGTGAAATTCTCATTCAGTAATGGGTTATATTAAATATTCTCTGAATTCTCTCATCACAACTGAAATTAACCTAACTATGGTAAATTAAGAAAATTCTCCCCCTCTACTTAACCATCAAAAATAGCCTTACAAACTGTCATACCACCCAAAGTTATACCAGTTTCAGATTCATTTGGGTTAACAGTCAAATATCTGCAGAAGGACTTGGGAGAACATCAGCTATTTACTCCTTACTCTGAACTGGCTAGTTTTCTAAGATATCACTGGGATATGATAAGAGAATAGGAGTTTTGATGACTGAAGAACAGAAAAAACTAATCTGGGAGCAAGAACAGGGCAAGCCTGAGTTGGTCATGTCCATAAAAGCCTCAATTAGTATTGCTACCAAATGCCTACCTAGAGTCATCCTGGCTTTAAAATGCATAGTGTTGAGTCTGTTTGTTTCCTAAAATATCAGTAATTTTAACAATTATTCACACAAAGAAAAAGGCTCTTATATTATCAATAAGTAATTGATCTGGAGAAGTGATGTATAAGGTGTTATCAGAAAAATATACCAGGAAAAAAGATGGGGCATTTATACAGTGATATCAAGGAATAACCAGTAGACAGCCTGCATGCTCCATTTGCATCCATACAATGTCAAGACCCCCATAATATTGGGTGGATCCTTTGTTGTGGGTTTATGAAGGAGATCGAAGAGAGTTGCCAGACATAGTGCTTGCCATCTGCATCACTGGAGGAAATGCCCACATCAGTGAGATCCCTAATTCATTGGAGTACTGTAGTACAGTTATTTTTTAATTTTTATTAAATGAATGAATTATTAATATGTTGCTAAAGAGAAGAAATAAAAATGTTTTCACTTTTAGACACCTGTCAATCTGGAGTATGTTCAATGTAATCCTTCCTGGGACTCCTGTCCATAGAGCTAAGGTCCAATTTAGCACAATAATTCAGAGATATAGGCAATCTTGTCTTTGAAGCAAATGAAGAATAGAGTTAAGTGTAAAAATCATTACTCTTTGCCCATTATTTCCTCCTTGCAGAAATACATGTTTCACACTCTATGAAGAATGTAGTGTATCAAGCAAGTTAAGTAACCCCAGGTAAAGAATAGGATAATAGTGTTTTTCAGGAATGAATAACTTTTTTGTTGCCAGGAACTGAGAGGATAGAATTAGACCAGCCACATAGCAAACAGAATCTTCCTTTTTTAAAAAATGAATTGCCCTTTGTGGCTATGAGGATATAAAATTACAAAGTGTGTATTTTTCAACTAGTATTAGCCATATATGCTTAAATAGCCCTTGAGTGGCTCCATAATGACAATATTACTAAGGTTTTATGTGAAAGCAGTTTTGTCAATTAATTAATTCAACCTTAGGTGGGGTTTGAGGCTCATCCATTTTGAAGTTTACATATCGATTTCTATCCTATAATCAGATTTTTTATGATTATGTTTCAGGTTACTTGGTCAATGACTGATTTACTCCTTAACTACCTCGTACATCTTGGAATCTTCTATATAGTAGCCCTTTCCTTTTTCAAACCATCTTTAAAGAATCTCTCTGGGTCAGTGCCATCTCTCATTCAAGTTGCCTTCTTGCCAACTGAATTTTTCTTTGCTATTCCTTATACTTCTAAAATTCCCTTTAACTACTTTTTGCTAAAAGCAGAGACCTTCTGTGTATTGATTCCCCTTATACTCATAATCTATGTCCACACACTAATGGGTGGGACATGGATGGAGAACCTTCAGACAAGACTAAGAAGGATCAGTCCAAAAGGAAACTGAGGGAGGAGATGGTGTAGAGAAGGAGAAACTAATAATGGTGTCAAACTACTGCAGAGAGGTCAAGAAGGATAAAGACTGAGAAAAGGCCAGTTAATTAAGCAATAAAGAGATAATTAAGTTGAGTTAGTAATGAGTATAAATATCCCTTTGTTAACGGATATTAAGTAGTTAAGTGAAACCAAGTGTTCCTTTTCTAATTCCACCACCCATATTCCCCCAATTATTAGGTGACTAAAGCTCCATTACACAGGAATGAATTGAACTAAGTGACCTATCAAGCTCCTTTCAACTCTAAGTCTTCATTCTTACAGGGTTTTCACATTCAGAAATTTGTTTCCTTCTATATATTTGCCTGGTTTTAGTCCAGTGGCATTCCTTAACTACTGTGAAACTTACTTTTTCACACCTTAGTCAATAGAGAGTTTAGATGACAGTTACATGATCCTTCTTCTCAAAAACCTTTAGTCATCTCCTATTCGTTGCTAAATTAAGTATAAAGTCCTTATCCTGCCATTTAATACCCTCCATAATTTGTCTCTAGCATAACTGTAAATCCTAAACTACTGCCTTTTGTGCATTCTATACTCCAAACATACGAAATTACTCTCCATCACCCTTTCTTGCACTCTTCCTTCCTGGGTCTGTTCCTTTGTCCATGTGGAAAATGTGTCCTATCCAACACCCTCTTTTGAAGTGCTTTCTTTCCTTCAAGGTTCAACTCAAGAACCACAAATTCCATGAAATCATCCTTGACTTCCTAAGGAGAAAGCAAATTTCCTATAGAACTTTGCTCTAGACTTTCCTTTGCACTTATCTCATGCTACCTTGTATTATGATTATTTGTGGGCATAACTTTCAGAACTTTTAGATGGTAAGATCCTTGAGGGCAAGATTAGTATTAAATACAGGCAGCTAGGTGGTACACTGGATAGACCTCAGAGCATAGAGTTAGAAAGATCCATATATACATACATACATATATATATATGTGTGTGTGTGTGTGTATGTGTATATACATATATGTGTGTGTATATATACATACATATATTTATGTGTATATATATATATATATATGCTTCCCAGTTGTTCCTTATTCAAAAATTTTCTATATTGTTTAGCCTAACATTTCCCTCCTGCAACTTAAGTCTATTATTATCCATCTGAATGATCATCTAATTTATTAACGAAACTAGCTGACTTTCCTTTGCACCATGTAATTCTTCAGATAAAAAAATCACATTGAAAAAGTTATAACTTTATGAATAGCATCTCATGCAGATAAGTAGTACTGTATAATTTACTAAATACCTGCCATACAACAGGCCTATGAAGGAGCTAGTGGAGGATAATAGTAGCAGATTTAAAAGGAAAGAAGAATGGATCTTACCATCAATAAGATCAGACACTACTGTCGTGCCTTAGGGTAATTTTAGTAACTTTTAGAGAATGACTCAGAGCAGCTAAGCCTCCAAAGTTCAGGAAAGATATCACCATTGTTGGAGCCCTTAGAAGACTTCCTTAACATGAGTATGACCCTAAGTGTCTCCCTCAATGTCTCCATCCCCACCATGAAGGTATTCAAAGGTCATGTATCTGTGTTTCCTATTCCTTTGGGTATCTTATGTGTTATGGCTATACTTAGTATCTACTTCCCCAATGTGTAGTGATTACTATTTCCATATTATATTAAAGTACCATAGGATAAAAAAGGCATTCCTGGGGTAGTCTAGAGCTGCATCTGTGACATAGCATCAGATTGAGATTTGCCCATATCTTTGAAGGTGGTTTGAATATCCTAGATATTCCAACTACATCATCGATCTTTATTCTTCTACTATGTCACTGGAAGGGTTAGCTTCAGAGGCTAGGCAAGCATTTCAAATAGGAGCCTGGGTTTATTGTTAAGGCAATGTCACAACAGAATCACGATGGTTGCTTACTTGGAATTAGTTAATTGGTGTCTGTTGTCAAAGAGGGCCAAAATCATATCACCACACTGGGGTCAAGGTACAGTGTATTTGACTGTGACTGATCAGATCAATTTAAGTTTGGAAGGTTCTACCACAGGTAAGAAACAGATAGTCCATAGGAACATTTGGAGTGGAGATATACATCTAAATTTGTAGATCTCATGTTTCTTTTGAGCTACTGCAATTCTGCTTTGCTCATAGGACACAGACTCTTCTTTGATGTGGGCATGCCAAACTGGGCAATCATGTGTCACTGTCCCCTATACTTCACAATTAATTTCAAAGTTCTTCTGAGAGACCTTGAGAATGTCCTTTTATCACTTCTTCGGACATCTATGTTAGTTCTTTCCTTATGTGATGTCTCCATAAACTAGTCTTTTAGGCAAACATACATTTGGCACTCAAACAATATGGCCAACCTGCCACAGTTGAGCTCTCTATGGCAGAGTTCTAATGCTTGGCAGTTCAACTCAAAAAAAGGACTTCAGTGTCCAGTACCTTATCTTGCTGGGTTATAGTTGTAACCTCACTGCTGCCCAAACCTTCTATCAGATCATCTATGTATCTGTGAGCAGCAGGTACAGCAGACATTGAGTTTTCTCAGACAATGGGAAATAATTTTCAAAAGATAGACTTGAACCTTAGTGATATATCAGGTACAGGTAACCTTTTATAATAAGGAAATTAGAAGAAACCACTCTCAATTAATTCCTATGATGGGAGAGGAAGACCCTTGCAAAAGGAGATTATAGGCAGTTTAAGTACAAGTTCTCAATAGCATTTTTGATATCCCCCATAAGAAATATAATGCAGTTCCAGATGACCAGTGGTAGAGCATGTTACCCACCTCCAGATGGATTCGATGAAAATTTGTCTTTGCTGGACCATGAATATTGTTATAAGGATTTTATTTTTCTTTTCTATTTTAAATGCAGAGAGCAGCAAGACTTGAATAAGGGAAGCTGTGGATAGAGAGGGTAGCCAAAAAAGAAAAAAAAAGGAAATATAAAAGGACCATGTAAGTAGTTTTAAATGGACAGAAAAAAACAGAAGGGAGGCCAGAAAGAATCACAAACAAAACAGTTTTGAAAGTTATACAAGGTGTCCCAAAAGTCCTAGTGCACTTTAAGTTTTAATAATTTCAGAAATCTAAACTTCAAAATATGTAAAAATCTAAATATTTAAAATTTTAAAATATTAATGTTTCTCATTAAAATTCAACATAATCTCTGTCTTGTGCTATACGTTGCTCTAGCTAATTTTTAGACTTTATCAGAACTCTCATCAGCTATTGCTCAGGATAGGATTGCATTTTTAATCCCAGACCTAAAATTATCCAAAGAAAGAGTTACAATTCAGTTTTGATGTGACTCCCACAAGAAAAGCTAACATAAAAATAGATTAAGCATCCAATGTAGCCAAGCAAGAGGACCTCATCTACTGGTCCACCAGTCTGGGAAAATGCCATCCAGAAACTTTCACAAAGAATGCATAATGATAGGGTACCTGATCGTATTAAAATTAAAGTTTAAAAATGTATTTTTGAAAATCACTAATATTTTAAATAGATATAAAATTTCTAACAAACTTCTAAATGATTTTGGGGTAATTATGTAGGATTTTTACTTCTGAAATTAAGCTTTAAAATTCACTAAAACTTTTGGGACACCATATATGTTGAATTTAAATATATGTATATGTATGTATGTATATATTTTGTGTGTGTGAGGCAACTGGGGTTAAGTGACTTGCCTAGGGTCACACAGCTAGTAAGTGTCAAGTGTCTGAGGCCAGATTTGAACTCTGGTCTTCCTGAATTCAGGACCAATACTCTATCCACTATGCCACCTAGCTGCCCCTATGTGTGTGTGTATGTATGCATGTATGTATATATGTATATATATTTAAAAGAAAGCAAACTGTACATAATAGAAGTTCTGTTTTATGTACAATCCTCTTTTTCTGTTCTATAGTATTGTGTATATATGCATATGTGTATAAATATGAAAATGCTCATTTTATTTGGTATTTGCTTAATCCAAAATTTTAAAAATTCTGAGTAAAAGAAATATAATGGAATGATTGGCATAGTACAATGGAAAGAATGTTGGCTCTGGAGTCAGAGCAACTAGGTTAAAATTCTACCTCTGATGCTTATTACTTCTTACCTTGGGCAAGTTATTTAACCTTCTTTGGCCTCAGTTTCCTCAATTTTAAAATGATGAGGTTGAAATTTATGTCCTCCAATGTTCCTTCTGTCACTCGATCTATGACCTATGGCCACAATGTTAATATGATATAGAGGGTCAATCACCTCTATCAAAAAGTTGAAATTGTTGGCTTGGGAATGGGCAGTATAAATGAAGATATTTAGGATGGGCTTGTACAAAGAAGTAAAATATTAGTAAATTTATTAACCTAAGGGAACATTCTATTCCTACAGACACAGAACAATAGGTCTTATCACACTAAGTGATCTGCTGTAGAAGGAAGCAGATTTTGACTCAGAAGCTACAGGCATAAAGAGAGGCAATGTGGAACAGTAAACAGAAAGCTAGCCTTAGAATCAGGAAGTTCTCTACTAAAGTTCTACCACTGACACATGACTGTGTGATCCTGGGCAAGTCATTTAACTTCTTACTACCCCACTCTCACCCCCAAGCAACTAAGACTGTTTCAATGCAGATGCTGTCAGTCTATATTGGCAGAGGGAGGTTCCTCATGGGGAGTTCCCTATAGCAATAAAAGTACATGTCATCCAAAGGACATATACTTATGGAATATTCATTGCTTTTGCGAGACAGTATGATATAGCAAGAACATCTAGGTGGCACAATGGATAAAGGCCCAGGCCTGAAGTCAGGAAAACTCATCTTCCTGTATGCAAATGTGGCATCAGACACTTACTAGCTGTGTGACCCTGAGCAAGTCACTTAGCCCTGCTTGCCTCAGTTCCTCATCTGTAAAAATGAGCTGGAAAAGGAAACAGCAAACCACTCCCAGTATCTTTGCGAAGAAAACCCCAGATGGGGTCACGAGTAGGACATGACTGAAATGACTAAACAACAATGGTATACAGAAAAGTATAGGTTTTAGAGACAAGACCTGGGTTTGAATACCAGTTTTGCCATTTCCTACCTGTGTAATCTTGGGTAATTCACTTAATCTCAGGTTCAGTTCACTCATCTGTTAAATGGACATAATGACCACTTGCACTTAGTGGTGGGTGTGAAACAAACACTTTTAAACATTAATGAGCTCTAAAAATGTTACTAATTATTATCCAGTGCAAAGGGGGTCGTCTCATGGAGAGGGAGCTAAGTTGCCCTTTCTATTTCCTGGGAAGTAAATGTTCATCTCTGAAGGACTTTGTTTTGAAACAATTCAGAAAACCTTCTGTGGCCCTTTGCTTCCACTCACATCCAATAAGGCCAAAGCGGGAGAGAAGTGGTTGACATTATGTCACATCATCATCAGGTAAGATTTACCAATAAGCCAGGATTAGTGGCGAATTCTGCTCTCTTGCTCTCTCTTCCTTTGACTCTCCAGCTGGCATTATGTAACTCTGAGATTGTCTGTGAACACCTGAAAAGAAGTGGCCTCAATGTAGTTACCTAAGTTTTAAATAATTTTCTCCAGTGTTCTGGCTTGAGGATGCAGAGGAGACAAAATTCAGGTTCTCCAAAAATGATGCTTGGGGAGTACAGACCTTAGAGGGGTGCCTTCATGGAGAAGGCAATGTACCCCAGCCTCCTGGCCTAGCAGTAGCTCTAATTAATAGACATAAATGAAAAAATACAAACAAAAGATCAATGTTATGAAGCTATCCACAAGTGATTCCCATAAATGTTTATTTCAAATCTCAACCAGTTCCTGTCTATCATTTGAATCTTTTATGGCAGCAAACATTCAGATCAAGTATCCTAACAATCAGATAGAAAATACTGAGGGGTAGTTTAAAATTCTTATGCTCCAGTAATTTCTAGGACCACTCACAGCCATTGAAATGGAATAAGCCCTCTAGAGAGAAAAGAGATTAGGTTTCTGAACACCAGTAAATGTGTAAATATACCAAGTCCACAAATATTTATTAAGCACTTACTATGTGTCAGGCACTGTGCTAAGTGTTGAGAATACAAATATAAGCAGAAAGAGAGTCTCTGCCCTCAAGAAAGTTTCACTTTAATGAGGGAAGAGACATAACTGAGGGCCGCCGGTCAAGGCAATAGGGCACTTTCATTATGACCTCATTGTGACAGACTGATACCCAGAACCCAGTTTTGCAGGTTTCATCTCTCATGAGGATCAGACAAGTGATTTATTTGAACTCAGGGAAGATGATGAGGCAACTTTTTTTTTTTAATTTTTTTTTTTTTTTGCGGGTCAATGGGGGTTAAGTGACTTGCCCAGGGTCACACAGCTGGTAAGTGTCAAGTGTCTGAGGCCGGATTTGAACTCAGGTACTCCTGAATCCAGGGCCGGTGCTTTATCCACTGCACCACCTAGCCGCCCCCTGATGAGGCAACTTTTTGATCCAGATTCCTCTGGAAATATCTCACTAAATAAGTTTAGCAAAAAGGGAGAAGAGGGAATACGCACAGAGGTGAAACAGGAGAGAAAGTCCTGAGAGTCAGAAGTAAAGCCAAGAGAGGAATTAAGGCATGGATGGCCTGGACATCATCCTTAAAATGAATGTTCTGGGAGGAACCAGTCAATAAAGGGAAAAGGTCACAAGGGTGGAATGAACGTCCAGGGTGACAGACAAGGTTTCTGATAGCATGGTAGAGAGCGTCTGGAGAGCTGGGAGGGCAGCCTGGAGAAGAATCAAAGAGCAGAATGTGTTTTGTGTGTTGAAATAATCAATTAACATCCTATTTGTTTTTATGTATTCTATATTACAGATTTAGAGTGGGAAGGAGCCTTAGATAGCAAGTCCAACCCACCTAGAAGAGAAGTAAAATTACTTGCTTAAAGTAACATGGCTAGTACAAAAATGACAGGATTTGAACGGAGGTCCTATTGCTCTAAATTCAGCACTCTTTCCAGTAAACCAGGCTACTTGTTCACATTGCTTCAATTCACACATTTATTAAGTGGACTCTGGTCCCAGCACACTATATTGAAGCCTAGAAACAAAAATGGTGGAGAGGGGAATAAATGATGGCCCCTGCCCACAAGGAACTTACAACATAGTAGGAAGATGAGATAACTACACAAATATCTATATTACTAACTAGAACATGATTAAATTCATGAGAATATGATTGAGTGATTCAGATTGAGAGGCTCCAGGAGGAAGGCATTACTTGTTGCTATTTGGAGGAATGGAAAAGTCCAGTGGCAGGAAGGCTTCATGGAAGAGGCAGCACATGGCCTGATCCTAGTAAGAAGTATCAGTTCTCAACAGATAAAAATGGGGGGTGGGGTGGGGGTGGAGAAGAGCAGGAAAAGGGGAGAGAAGGGAATAGTCATTACTACAGTAAACATCTACTGTATGCCAGGCACTGTACTAAGTGCCTTAAAAATATCACTATTATTGGATCCTCATAACAATCCAGCAAAGTAGGTGCTATTATTATGCTCACTTTGCAGCTGAGGAAACTGAGGCAGAGGTTAAATGACTTGCATAGCATCACACAGTTATTCAATGTCTGAGTCAATTTGAAGTCATGTCTTCTTGACTCCAGACCCGGTACTCTAACCATTTTGCCACTTAGCTGCCTGAGTAGATTCCAGACATGAGCAAATGCATGGAGTTGAGAGGTCAGGACAAAAACTGAGAGTGAACCAATTTAGTTACTAAGTAGGGTGATTACATAAAAGAAAGAAGTATCAAATAAGGATAGACAAGGAAAATGGCACTGGATCATAGAGAGCTCTGAAAGCCAAACTAATGGGTTTCACTCGCTGTTTTTTAGGCTACTTTGGCAATGGTATGAAAGTTGAATTGAGGAAAGGAAACACTGGAGGCAAGGTAGGAGGCTATTCTATTAGTCATGGAAAGATGAAATGAGGACCTCAGATACTATAGTGTCAGCAAAAATGAAAGTGAACTTAGCAAATGATGGATATGCAGAAGGAAGGAGCAGGCCAGAGGATTGAGAGCTGAAAGGGACCTCAGAGGGCCTCTAGGCTAAACCCATCATTTTACAGATTAAATAACTAGGGTCAAAAGAGATTGTTGCTTGTCCAAAGTGACATAGATAATTAATAGGAAAGCCAGGATTCAGAACAAGGTTCTCTTCCTCCAAATATAACACTATTTCTACTATACATTTCTTAGCTGGCATGTCACTGAATGTTAAAGATCAGCCCCTTTGAAAAGAAAATATAGGGCTCATCCATGGGAAACATAAATACTTGCATTCAGCCACCATGATCAGCCTAAAGACACGGCCACAGAGATGCAGAAAGGTGCGTACAGGGGACTCAGGGTCCAACTAGATAAAAGTAAATTGTTCAAAGTCACAGAGCTGGTAAATGACAAGACCAAGACTATAAATCTGGGTCTTGAGGCTTAAATCCAGTGCTCTTTTTACCACCTGTAATTGACAGTCAGATTTGTCGATTGTGCCTTAAATCCCTGGGATTATGATTGAAACACGACTAGAGTTTACTTTGCAATGTTGTTCCCAAGGCAGTAATTCTATTTGCCATTTTACTGGAAAGGGGAAGTTAAATACAGGATGACAGTTTCACCCATAAGTTGCTTCTGCCACCAATATTTGGGTCACTGAATACACACACACACACACACACACACACACACTCACACACAGAGTTATCTGAGGACCTGGATAACTTTGAATATCAGCAAAATGTCAGAGATAAAATGTGTCTGCCTCGGTCCCTACTTGATAGGAACAGCTCTTTTAAAGGGGCTTAATAAGTAAAAAACAATTAGTGAATCTTATGACTAACAACTTATTTTTTCACTTTCTCTAAAATGTAGGTGAGGGAGGGGATCCCAAAAACCTGTATACCCATGGGAAATGGGAGAGGAAGAAGAGGAAAATATCACAATACCTCTGCCTTTATCCCTGAGCAATGGGAATAATGATCTTGCCCTTCAGTCCCAACTTTTGAGAAGAGATTAAATTTCTCAAAGGTGTGGACAGGTGTGAAATTTAATCTTGCAGAATTTATTTAACTTTACATTATGCAAATGGAGAAACACAACATATACATGTAGACTAGGAAATGAAGATGAAGTGCACCATTTTGTGGATCAGTTCATTCCCCTCCCCCCACAAATCATGAATTTACTAATAGTAAGGGGAAACCCATTCAATATCAAGGGACCATGACCTTTAAAGTCAAAACCAGAGTAATCAGCATCAAAGTCACTGAACCTCTCTGGGGAAACAGATTGAATTTAGAAGGCATCACCAAAGAGGAGATCTGGCAGGAAATTTCTATTGCTTTTAAAACTAAAAAGACTATAAAGGAAATAAACTGCTTGGGGATGATAATCTAAAACCAAGGATCTGTCCTAGGTATTATTTGTGTTTCACTGGGCATTAGTCCCAACTAAAAATATATAACTTGTCAAACTTTCCAGCTAGGTATAGACTATGAGAAGAAGAGGGAAAAAGAAGAGGGTAAAGAAAAAGAGGGAGGAAGTGGAGGGAGAAATTAATTGGGCAATACTGAGAATTACACAATATATTTGAAAACTATTTCTTGAGTATGTATTGGTTAGTATATGCCAGACTGAAATGAATAATTTTAGTGAGATTGAAAACAGAAAAATAAATCTCCTATTTTTATTGTAAATTTTTAGAAAGCAAATTCTTGTCAGCACATTTCCTTTCAGTGCTGAATCATCTTCATCCCATTCCAGGACACCTACATATTCATAGATACCAGAAACTTCAACTTTACTTATATGTATGATACTGCATTCTCTTTCCAATGCTAAAAATGCTCTCTAAAGTGACCAAAAAGAAATGTAGTATTGGCTCAGTCAATACTATAGTGAGTAGACATCCATCACTTTCCTTCCCTTTGGAGACAAAACAAACCTCTAATCTACACACTAGATTCCTAAATTGACTTTCAACTAGAGGGACCTCAAGGGATTTCATTTTTAATAAAACTACTTAACTTGGTGATGCTCAAAAGCTAGGGTAAAGCGTCTGTTTCCAACAGCTGGTAAGTCTCCATACCTTAGAGAATATTTATTATGTCTTTAATTCTTCAACAATTCAGTCTTACTCAATTAGCACCAAAAGTGTTACATATAGGAATAAACCTCTTGGGTGGAAACAGCATTGGAATTGAAATTTTATATTTAGAACCAAGTTTTCAAATAATTATAAACTTTTAAAATAATTAAAGGAGGAAAGTAAAAATTTAAAGTACTCCTGAAATAAAACACAAGCATAAAATAAAGCACCTTAAAATCAGCTAATTATTAGCATACTTAATTGCATGAGAAATTCAATGTTGTGTGATTTTTCTGGAGATTAAAAATTGTGTGATAAGGGTCTAGCTGGCAGAAGTCCTTCAAATATTATATTAATTAACCCAAACGTCTTTCAGCTGTTCCTACAATGACTGTCTTTGAGGAAACCAAAAATCAAATAGACATAACACAGCTAGATATTCCCTTTGACCAGTTTCATTCATTCAGCTCTCTCTGCACAACTAACCTTATCAATGATATAAATGATTGGCCAATAATTAATCCTCAAATCATTTAATCAAATGCACTGCAGCAGGATTAAAAATTTTGTCTATGTGTGTTCTACTAATCCCATATGCTTATTAGAAATTTAGGGGGCAGCTAGGTGGTACAGTGGATAAAGCACTGGCCCTGGATTCAGGAGGACCTGAGTTCAAATCCAGACTCAGACACTTGCCACTTACTAGCTGTGTGACCCTGGGCAATTCACTTAACCTCCATTGCTCCAGAAAAAAAAAATTAGTATAAAAACTCTCTCCCTTGTTCCAAAAAGAATCTCTGTACTCTGGATGTTTAATGAGTTACAAAGACAGATTCTAATATATTATCTAGATCTATCTTTTGTATTATAATTTTGTTTTATTAACAAATAAATGAGCATTGGCTCGGTACTTGAAGATTTTCATTGTCATGGTATTGGTAGCAATGTGATAATTCACAAGGATCACATGTTTTCCAAAGGGCCATCTCCAAACCAGTGGAGACAGGTGGCAAAATACAAATATGGAAACAGTAGATTCAATCTACGCACTAATCATCATCATCATAAGGCTATAAGCTTGGTTCTGAAACCAGTGGCTCAAGGACCAATCTCTTTTGAAGCTGAGAAAAGCAGCTCTTTAATTTAGTAAAGAACAAACTTTTTCCATTTTACGTGGAAAGAATGCACAGTCAGCCTCAAAAAAACATCCTTCTTTTCTTTACTTCCACTTTGGGTATTTAAGGACTTGGATGAGTCATTCCAGGTCCTTACACACTAAAATATTATGATTAATTTCTTCTCCTCAGACACAATAGTCTCACCTCAAAGGGTTAGCGATATTCTTTTGTTCTCTAAGATAATAATAAAGACAAAAGAGTAGTCCTTTTAATTAACCTATTAAAGGAAGTTGGTAATATAAATGAGCCCCTTTCTATTTTTTATAATCTTATTCTCTGATACATGCCTAACAGCAAAGTTTTAAATGTGACTACAGTGTCATTAATAAGGTGGTTTAATTAAGTTTCCCCTATCATTAAGAATATATATGAGGGGTAGCTAGGTGGTGCAGTGGATAAAGCACCGGCCCTGGATTCAGGAGGTCCTGAGTTCAAATCCGGCCTCAGACATTTAACACTTACTAGCTGTGTGACCCTGGGCAAGTCACATGACCCCAATTGCCTCCCCCCTCCCCCCCCCAAAAAAGTGCAAGAATATATATGTATATGTGTGCATACATACACACATTTTACTGAATACATCTCAATGTTACAATAAAGCTGTTTACCAATAATAGCAATTGTCTAAATTATTCTAAAGTTTCTCTTCATGATACATGGTGCTTGTTTGGTGGGGGTTTTTTTGTTCTTGTTGTTAAATAATATGTAAGTAGATTTAGGAGGAGATAAGGGCATGGAGGAAGTAGATCCAGAAATGCAATTGTAAGAAAGTTACTCTTCCCAAAAAAGAAATCTGGTCTCTGATGATTTTAATCACAAAGGCTGCTCCTTTTTCATCATGAATATAAGAACAGCACTCAATCAATCAACAAGTTTTTATTTAGCCCTTACCTTGTGCTGGGCATTGTATTAGGTTCTGGGGATAAAAAAAAAAAAAAAGAAAGAAGCCCTGCTTTTCATAAACTTGAATAATGCACATTAAAATGTTGTGGGGAAAACCTGTTTCTGAGTCTAAGGTGATTCAATATATATTATACTAAAGCAGAGTAAACTCTCTATCCCACCTGTCTCCTTGGCTTTTAAACTTCAAACTTGAGATATACTGCTTTTCTTATGACAGTAATACAAAGCCCAGTAATATTCTCTATCATATGAAATTTACTCACTAGATGTCTACTCCTTACTTTGAGTATACATAATTTAGGAAGGACATATGATTCTGGCAACATAGTAAATTCCCAATAAGTAAAACTCCCTCCAACATTTCAGACCGCAATTCATCTACAACTTAGTAGCTAAATCCAAGGGCATTGCCTGAGGTTCATAGAGATGTAGTCTTCAGTCGATGGCAAATATCTTGGATGGCTTTGAAACCAGACCTTCCTGATTCTAAACACAGCAATCTGTGTAGGCATTACATGCCTCTTTGCTTTGAATTTAAGTTGAATGATTTCACACATCTATCCCCATAATTGTGACAGGCAATCAAGTAACATATGCTTTATTGCTATGTGCTAATTCAAGATGATTGGTTATTGTCAACACATCTCTTACAAACAACAGATCTAGCTGCTTCTTTCTCCAGTGAGTCATCTTTAAAGTGTCGTGACATTTGAGGCTATGCCAGATAATTAATGTGTATTTTCTCTTATTATGCTATATAGTTCTATGATTCACATTTTATCTGAATAAAGATGCCCTGCAACAAACAAACACAACAACAATAAATACCCTCTTCAGACTTCTGAAGGTACAAAGTTTGCACATACACCATTAATTTGAACTTTGGGCAATACTCCCTTGTTTTCCTATATTCCAGTTCCCTGAAGTGTTGCCTGTTTACCAAGTTGCTACATTGTGAAATGGCATCATAGGGCATCAGCACATCGGTGTTTATTTGGATTGATGAGTCTTTCTCAAGGAATTTATCTTCTGTCAGAGAACTGAATTTTATTAGTAAAGTCATTAAGATGAAGCACTTAGGCAGAACTGCAACAAAATAAGTGTCAGTGCACTTTAAAAAAATGTGAGAGGGATTTTTTCTCCCTCTGGGTTTAACAAATCCAGTTGAAGACTACAGAGTTAAATCCTATAAGAAAAAGATACTTAATTCTAAAGTTTTGGCTTGTCTAAGAGAACCTGGTTGTTCAAAGCTATATGTGATCAATACAGTGCAGTTATTTAGTCAGTCATATATCTTCTCAAGTTCCCGTACACACACAAAATAAAAAAAAAACACACATACAAATGTATACCATCTCAGGATACCATCTCACCAAAAGACCTAAAGCAAGCCACCCAGATGTTTTTCCTCCCGAGGTCTTATGACTCTGTGTTGCCTAGGTTTTTGGAAAAGAAGGATGCAGACATTTCATTTTTGCCCCATACCCTGCCAGACTCAAAGGGTAACTTAGGTTTGTTTATGCTATATAAAAATAAAACATAACTTTCTCATGGATTTAAGTTAGAAACCTAAATTTAAGTATTATTTTATACTCAGATTTTGCCAAATAGATACTGTTATGTTGGGGGGGGGTATCAGATGACTTTGCTAGGTCTTCATGATTTCTATTTTTATGTTTTATATAGAATTTATATAATTACATAGAACTGTATGTATATTATGTTCTGTGTAACATTGTACTACATAAAGCAATCTCTACAGCAAAGCATGGATTCTCTCAGGACCAAAATTCCTATCTAGTTCCCTTTACTGCAACTTATAACTACTAAAAAAATGTCTAAATGGTTAAACATCCAATATTATTGCTATTAGCATTTATGTTTTAGTTTATTAGCACTAAAATTTTACCCAGGTCCTGCCCTTATGGAGCCCACAATCTAGTGGAGTAAATAAAACACATATACAAATAACCATAATAAAAAATGTAACCATCAGTTCTTGAGAGGTATTTGTAAAGTGTTATGAGAATTCAGAGAGAACAGGAATTCAGAGTGTTATGAGAATTCAGAGTGGAAGTAGGAAGAATTAGGGAAGCTTTCTTGGATTGACTTGGGCCTTTTGAAGGATGGAAGGGAGGCTAAAATAGGGAAAGGAAAAAAAAAAGAAATTGCAGGAAAAGCAACAGCAAGATAATGGTGGGATAATGGAGATATCATTGAGGTACCTTGAGTAGCTAAAGTATCAAGATTTGAGGGACAGCGTAAAGTAAGCCTGGAAACATAAATGGGAATCAGATTTCAGAGATTCTTGAATACTGGGCAAAGGAATTTATACAACAGATTAATAGACAACAGGAAGCCATCGAAGTTGAGCAATATGATGAAACCTTAGTAAAGTCATTAAGACAAAGCATTTAGGTAGAACTGCAATCAAATAAGTGTCAGTGCACTTCAAAAAAAATGTGATAGGGATTAACAGAATCAGATGTAAAGAAATCAAGAATACTGATTTGAAGACTACTGAAAAAGTTTAGGCAAGAGGAGAGGACATTCTAAAGCAGGAGGGTAGTAGGTGCCCAGAAAATTAGGATAAGGGGGCAGCTAGGTGGCTAAGTGGATGGGGCACTTGCCCTGGATTAAGGAAGACCTGAGTTCATATCCGGGCCTCAGACACTTGACACTTACTAGCTGTGTGACCCTGGGCAAGTCACTTCACCCCCATTGCCCTGCAAAAAAAAAGAAAGAAAAAAGAAAAGAAGGATAAGATCCAAAGGACACTGCAGGAAGTAGAAGCAATGGGATATGTTGATGACATATAAAAGATTGGGGAGAGAAGAGCAATGCAGAGGAAGAAAAAAATCAAAGAAGACATCCATTTCGGATCTGTGTGATTGGAAGAGCCATACTCTTATTAACAAAAACAGAGAAGTCAAGAGAAATACATTGAGTTCAAAAGAGAAGGGTAGCAAAAGACATATTGAGTTTGATATTGCAGCTGATCACATTGATGAATATGTCCAACGGACAGCTGGAAATGAGAGTCTGAGGCTATGCAAAAAAATGTTAAAGAAGACAAAGTACAGGAAAAAAGAAACACTGGCTCTAGTGTCAAAAAAATTGGGGTTAAAATACATCTTCTGACACCTATTGCCTGGTGAAGTCACTTAACCTGAGGGTTAAATAATGGATTTAGACAAGATGGTCTCTGACACAATTTCTAGTTTGGAATTTATGACACTGAAGTACATAGGTGGCACTTGAAGCTATGGCTATGGATGGAATCCCCAAAGAATATAGAGAGAAGAGGAATAAGGAGTACAGATAGAAGACCAAACAGAAGAGAGAGGTCGGGTACCTAATGTTGGCAAGAGAACAAAAGCCTAGGAGAGAAACAGAGGAGTTAGTGCCAAACAGACAATAAAGGTCTCTACAGACTACTTATCAACTGTTTATCCTAATGAGGCTCATTGATATAGTACTATCAGCCTCTTTCCAACAACCATCTCCAACTGAGCATCTATCCACTTTTTTGCCAGAAGTTCTGCTCCCACCTCCCAATCTTGGCAAAAGCACACAGAAAACAATGAGCTTAATTCAATTCTCTTTTTCCAGTCATCTTCTGACTGTTCCTATTAGGCCTCACACAAACCAAGAGACCCCAATGCTCTGATTAAAGATTTCACCTGACCCGCAGGCTCTAAGATCGCTATTTGTTATTGAACTAGACCTCCCAGTGTCCCTACTATGCATTAAGAGAGAATGTGATATTTGCTAAGAACAGCAATTAAATTGAAGAACATGTTTTTATAACATAAGTCAAATCCTATCTCAATAATTTGTCTTTACAAAGAAAATCACTGCATCACAACAAGATTTTCAAAACCTAATCAAGGATCCAATTATTTCAAACATTAGTTATAGTATCAATGATTTCAAAGTGTGAATACTACTGATCACAGCTCCCAAAAGGCCTAATAGACAAATGTTCAGGAACTGAAAAAGCTCACCACCCTGTGGCCAACCTTCTTTTAATGAAACCTAAGGCAATTTTTATATAGCCTACTTCTAGTGCTATGTTTAAAGACCTTTCAACCTGCTAGGATCTAAAAAAGCTAGTACAACCTTAAAGAACTAAAGGGTATTGTTATGCTACAACAAGGCATCTTTGAAAGACTTCATGGGAAAGGAGCATCTGGGCCTGTTATTTTATCATTGAAGGTAATTAAAGGCCTAGAAATTCCCTCCACCAATACAGACAACCATGCACCCATAACTTATAGTCTGGGATATTTGCCTCTCTGAGAGGTAAAGAGACTTATCCATCATAGTCTGGGAGATTTGCCTCTCTGAGAGGTAAAGAGACTTATCCATCGTAGTCTGGGAGATTTGCCTCTCTGAGAGGTAAAGAGACTTATCCATCGTCCCACAGCCAGTATATATCAGTTAGTCCTTTAACCCAGGTCTTCCTTACTCTGACTGGCCCACTATCCACTATATATACAATATTGTTTCTCTTCAAATACTAGTAATGAACACAGAATTTAAAACAAATGAATACAGACCTTCTTATAGAATGTGTGTCCCTTAGACCTATAATACAATAAAAATGAAAGTCTCTGGGTAGTTTTCATCAGAAATCAAATCAAAGGGGTTACTACTTTTCAGTTGCATCTAACTCCATATCACATCTTTTCTTGGCAAAGATACTGGAGTGGTTTACCATTCCCTTTTCTAGCTTACCTTACAGATGAAGAAACTGAGGCAAACAGGGTTAAAGTGACTTGGCAAGAGTCACACAGCGTATCAGTGTCAGAAGCCAGATTTGAACGCATGAAGATGAGTCTTACTGATTCCAAGCCCAGTGCTCTATCTACTGCACCACCTAGCTGCTCACCCATTTTGATATGTCAGTGTTTCTGGGAACACAGTGACAAGGACTGTCAAAATATACATATAGCTAGATTTAGAGGAGTAAAC
The DNA here is from genome assembly GCF_019393635.1 of Dromiciops gliroides. Lineage (NCBI taxonomy): Eukaryota > Metazoa > Chordata > Mammalia > Microbiotheria > Microbiotheriidae > Dromiciops > Dromiciops gliroides. Next base: position 329,094,866 of record NC_057864.1, on the reverse strand, counting down.
ATATGAAAGTAGAAACATAAGCAACCTCAGAAGATGCTAAGTGCCAAATGTCACTGACCAGAATAGTTCAAACATTTCATCATATTGGCAAATATTTAGAGCTGACTTTGTAAAACTGGCATTTTTTAAAACATATATTGGCTTTTAAAAGCATTCACTAGAAACAATCAATTTTGACTTAGATTTGTATAGTTCTTACAAATGTTTCGACCCATAAATTTAGCATACTTTGCATAAAAAATATTTCAGAACTACAATTTGGCATGACATGCTTACAAAGCTTAATTGCCATCTTGTAAGCTCTGAGGTACTTTTCTCTACTGGGAGCTATAGAATTCATGCTGTTTTATTGATTGGTACTATTCCAGTGTTAATTCAATCAAACACACATCTTTTTATTAAGGGCCTACTATATGAAGAACACACAGCTCTTCTTTCATTTAAATAGCATTGAAATGGTCATCTTCTTCTAAAAGCCAATATGTTTATACTACAAGCCTCACCAAAACCACACAAGCAGTAAAGAACATTTATCCACTCCATTGTGAATTATAAAATTTTTATAGGTAAAAATAAAGTAAAATTAATAATAAAATAGAAAAACTTTTCCTTTTCAACAACAACAAAGGATTCAATATGGGAGGGAAAGGAAAGGAGAAATCACAGAAAACGCTAATTTCAAGCTTCAGTATCATAAGTAAAATACTCAAGTATTAAAAGAAAACGTAATTTTTCATTAAAGAAGTAGCTCAGAGAAGTGGCTAGACATCTGGACTCAGAGTCAAGAAGGCTTGAAGGGGCAGCTAGGTGGCGCAGTGGATAGAGCATTGGCCCTGGATTCAGGAGGACCTGAGTTCAAATTCAGCCTCAGACACTTGTCACTTACTAGCTGTGTGACCTTAGGCAAGTCACTTAACCCTCATTGCCCTGCAAAAAAAAGAAGACGACGACTTGGGTTCAAGTTCTTCCTCTGGGCATGGGAACTTGGACAAGTACAAACTGCTAAGAAAGTGCCATTCTGCAAATGGTAAACAATAAACCAATAAATTCAAAGATCCAGTTTAAAAAGTCATTAATTCATTCAACATTTATTTATTGACCACCTGCTAGATGTAAGCCATTATGCCAGGTGCTATGATGATATAAATATGAAGATTTTTGTCCCTACCCCCAAAGAGCTGAAGAACTGACAGAGAAGATGATACAGACAACTACAATACAAAAGAGTACATGAAAGTTCAATAAGAGAAGTGAAAGCAAGGATCAGCCTGGAGAAGTGGAGAAATGGCTGCTTCTCAAGAAGACATGCTTCCAATTTTTATTCTGCTACTTGCTAGCTGTGTGATTTTAGGCAAGTAACTTAACTTGTAAGTGCCTCAAGCACTTCCCTGTAAAGTGTAGACAGTTTACATTTTGAATTAGTAGACGACCTTCCTGTATAAGGTAGTTCCTCACAATGACAAAATCCCAGATGCTTTAAGTATTTCAGTACATAGTTCAGAGGAGGGGAAGATTAATTCTCTCTGGGGGAATCAGAGACAACTTTATGGAGTCAGTGACATTTGAGCAAGGATTTGAAGGATGGGTAGGAATTAGGAAAAGTTGGTGGGGAGGACATTTTAGATAGAAGAAACAGCCAAGCACAGAGATCCAGCCTCTTCAGCAGATTCCATCAAGAAATGTTTCAAAAGGGCATTAACTCTGGAACCATTTAATCCTAATCCAAATCTAAAAACAATGAGAACAAGAACAAAATCAAAATCTTAGACTAAGCATAACTAGAAGTATAGTGTTCTAAATTAAGCAACTAAAGAAATAAGTAAAGTACATCATACTGAAATCTAGACTTGTAAACTGACTTTTTGACGAATGCCATAAAATGGAATTCCATTCCAAAGGTGCTCCAGGAAAGTTGTACAGTACAGGATATGGCATTCTTTCACTGTTGTCACAAAATAACCATATAGTGGGATATAATAGAGTCACCTGAAGCTTTAAGATGAAGAAAATGCAAAGGCAGTATAGTACAGTGAAAAGGACACTGGCACTATACTTAAAGGGTCTATGGTTCAAACACTGCCATTGATGTTGACTAGCTGTGGAAGCTTGATCAAATAATTTCACTTGACCTTAGGATCATAGCTCCAAAGCTGGAAGAGACCTCAAAGGACATTTAGTTCACCTCCTTTATTTTTCATTTCATTTCATTTTAACCTATGGAGCTTAAGTATCTTGGTCAAATCCAAATGTTACTAAAGAAATTATTTGAACCCAGGCCACCTGACTACAGAGATAGTTATATTCCCACTGTAGGACACCGTCTTCCTTACTTCCTTGGGCCCCAGTTTTCTTATCTATTAAATGAGTTTGACTAGATGTCCTCTGAGGACCCTTCCAGATTAGAATTATAATCACAGAAAAGTATGCTTGGGTGAAGAGGGTGGGGAGTAGGGCATGGCCCCTAGAAAAATGTAGTCAAATATTCCTTAGTCCCATATATTAATGATGTTAGAGTTTTAGAAGCATGTTCACTGAAGGTTTGGAGGTTATTCTAAGTAATTTATGCATGAATGCTCCTCATCTTTCTATTTCATCGATTAGGAGCACACCAACTAATAAAAGAGCTTTTTTTTTAGAAAAGCAAGAATATTATTAGGAACTTATTGAAGATTGCAGTTTTGCAGCATGGTCCCTTCTGATGAGTCAGATGGTTAGTTTGAGCTGGGAGAAAGGGGGTGAATGATGGACAGATGATAGACTAATATGGCCAGTGAGTCTGGAAAGGGGAGGTAAAGAATGTGCTGACATCCAAACTCTGTGGACAAAAATCGCTGTGGAGTCAGCTATATCCAGGCAAAAAGGAGCTGATGCTTTCTGTTTTTCCTAGCTGCCCCTCACATACAACCACAATCACCTCCCATTAGGTAGCCTACTTCTCTGTCCTCAAAACGTGTCTCCTCAACAAAGCTTTCTGATGTGTATTCAGTCTGACCTGAATTCTTGCTTATTTCTGAAGGCTTAAAACATCATTCACCAGAAGTAATTCAAATCACTTGGAGATGATGGCACTCCAACAACAGGGATCCTTATTCAGACTTTGGCAGTTTTTGCTGAGGATTTTTCACAAATAGGAGTTAGCAATTCAGTTGAGCTGAGAGACAAACACAATGGTGGAGATACATTGGCACTTTCCTACTCTCATTAATTAATTCTTCATTTGAGCCAATACACATGAATATGAAAAGGATCTCCTACTGTGTCAGCATAGGAAACTCCTAGTGTAGGAACTCCTTACACCAAGGGAGATCACGGCTCATATTTCTTCATAAATAAGTGCTAGCAAGTTTCCAGAACCACATAGAAGTTATGACTGGGCATACAGCTAGTTAGGGTCAGGTTTTAAGCTATGTAGGTCTTCCTCTTTTTGAGCTAAGCACCCTATCCATTTTGCCATACTTCCTTTATGTGTCCAATGGGAACAATTAAATGGAGGTTCAGAGGAAAGTTATTGGCCTAAAGATAAAAATCTCCTTTCTGATATATCTGTCAAGGAAAAAACACACACATACATATATAGGTATGTGTGTGTGTGTGTGTGTGTGTGTGTGTGTGTGTGTGTGTGTATATATATATATATATATACACACACACACACACACACAGAGAGACCTAGTTAGTTATGAATAACAAGTATTTCCTTATATTAATAATAATGTTATAGGGTGGGGGAGAAAGAGAAAGACTTCTTTCTACACTCTTACACTGATATCTCAGGGGAGAAATCTGTTAACTATACATATAAATTTTGCTTCAAAGCAGAGCTAGCTTTCAAGAACACTGAATATTGTTTAGAAAAAGCTAAGATATATTCCTATCATGTATATTCTATTACTGCTTCTATTTGTCAGGATCAGATAGATTGTTTCATTACTAAAGCAATTCAGGAAGCATGTTTTGAGTTTGGGAATGAGGAGTATAATCTATTATATATTTTAACTGGAGATGGGAAGAGTGTTACTCCAGAAATCAGAAACAATTCTCAAGGCAAGCTGGCACAATATAGATGGAGCCAATCTCAGTTAATTTGGCTATATTCCTTTTCTATGTCCATTTCTGAGCAGACCATGTCTTATATTCTCTCTCTCTCTCTCTCTCTCACACACACACACACACACACACACACAATTCAACAAAGAAGGTGTGAACACTAATTGGTAAAAATGTGTGAATGCAGGATCCTCAAAATTTTAGTTTGTTAAAAACAATTTTTTTAAAATTCAATTTCACCCTCAAGCTTCTTGTTATGTAAGGAATGATCCGATATGAAGAAAGCAAAATTACCTGGAGAAAGAAAAACATATATTCTAAACAGTTATTCAATAGACATATTGTGAAATAACAATGATAAAGGAGGTATGTTTTCATATGAGCCCTTACATTTACTGGGCCTGCTACCACCATGGCTACCATTAACTGTAGGGACCTGCACAAGCAAAAATATTAGTATGATGACAAACTCTGGTTGGTCCTATGTCTCTTCATACACACAATTGATTGAATATACATGCAGAGTCAGGACTATACACCTTATTTCCTGATGAATGGTAATATAAAACAGATGCGTCACTAATTACAAAGTAAAACTAGATATGGCTACACACCAGCTGAAACCAATTCTTCCCAGAGTGATATTTTTAAATGTATCAACCAAACTTTTGTCTTAAGGACTTATTCTGTAACAATGTATTGCCTAGTGCATATGAAGCATTGCCCCAACCCTTTTCATTCTGCATTATACTGTTGGGGGCGGGGGGGGGGGTTGGAGGGGGGGAGTCCCATTTAAAAATACCAAGACATTCCTCAAAACGTGGTTGGCTCAGTGGACTAAAAGTTTAAATTGTTGACACCACTTCCTCTTTACCTGAAAAGCAGCCACAGAAACAACTGGGGTATTCTAATGGTTCATTGGTAAATCATGATGAGAACTCATACAAGGGAATTTTACATAGCTTTATCACATCAAAGTATCTTCAGTGCTTATCCTTTTTTAATATTCTTCTAAAATGTGTAAGCAAATCTCTTTTTGCTTAATGCTGAATGACCTACAAGTACCTCATTTTGTTTCAGTATTGAACCAAAACTACCAAGAGACTAGCCTGAGTTAGGCTTAGCCAAGAACAGCTAGAGAAGACAACAATCCCTCTGGGCTTCAGTTTCCACATCCATAAAAACAATGAGATTGGGAGGCAGCTAGGTGGTGCAGTGGATAGAGCACCTGCCCTGGATTCAAGAGGACCTGAGTTCAAATCCAGCCTCAGACACTTGACACTTACTAGCTGTGTGACTGGGCAAATCACTTAACCCCAATTGCCTCACCAAAAAACAAACAAGCAAGCAAACAAAACAAAACAAAAACAATGAGATTGAATTAAATTACCTTGGGTTCCCTCCTACCTCTAAATATTTGATCCTATAAGCCCATGGAGTAAATTCTCAATTTTTTCTCCATCTGGCAAATATCAGTAAGATGAGCACCAAACAGTATGTCATCATGGATGAATGCATAGATGTTTATCCCTGACCTGACTTTATAGCCCACCTTTTTTTCAACCACTACCCCCAACAATAATTTTGTAGCTCTTGAAGTGAAAACAATCAAATCAACTATCATTGCTCCTAGAAACGGTTTGTCAATTGACTTCTTCATGGTTCTACTCACCATTTCTGTAACTTTTCAAAACAAAATATCCCTCCCCGGGATGCAGTTTATTTCTCCTACCAGTATATAAGTTCCTTTAAGCAAGGAACTGTCTTTGTTTTCATGTTTATATACCTAGCACTGAACTTGGCAAGTAGTGTTTCATAAATGCTTTTTCATCCATCCATTCATTTATTCATTATCTACAGTTGTATGGAAAGCAAAGAAGAAAGAAGAGGAATAAAGAAAGGAAAGAAAAAGGCAGGAAAAGCAGGAGAGAAAGGGAGTGGGGGAGAAAAGAAGGAAAAGGAATAAGACAAAAGAGTGGAATCATAGGACAAAGAGAGAATGGAAACATAAAACAGCATCCTACATGCCCATTGCAGGCACCACAGACATGCTTAGGTACCTTCCCATTGTTCACTTTAATGTAAAATGACCTTTAAAAGGACTTCCTATAAATCTCCAGAAGCTGAGAGATGCCTCCCAGGCATAGTGTCTGTACAAATACAAAGTACCCATAGAAACATAATGACATTTACAGATGCCTAAGAATGTTCTGTCTCTAGACCGCAGACATCCCAGCAAGACCATGCTCTACTGAGACTGTGAGAGGATCTCTGGAATAGTTGAGATTTTTTAAATCATAAAGGAGGTAGTGACTATCTTCATATAATCATTCTGCACAATACCTAGTGCAGTACTATTCTCAAGCTGGCATTTAGCAAATGCTTTGTTATATCTATCATGGGGAAGGAAACATCCTAGGATGTCATTGGTCCCAATAGGAGATATCCCTATATCTGAAATTATCCTCATTGCCACCCAGCAAGGAACTTCATATACCTCTGTAACTAAAAGAAAAATGAGAAATTTGAGTATAATCTACAGTGACAATAGTTATCCATGGAAGACACTTTTTGCAATGTGAGCTATCCTGAGTTTCCCTCACTAGAACCCACTACTCCTTCTACATGTATCATCAGGTACAGGAATTTTTTAATGCTGTGGCATCATGAGGAGCAAAACCAAATATATGTGTGTGTATGTATATGGATATACACACATATATACACATATGTGTATTATACATAGAATGGCCATTTTAATATAAAGACTATGGGACATACCATTCATATTTTTCTATGCCTATGGGATATTTGCCATGGCAAAAAACAAAATAGATGAAGGGGTACAGATATTTCTAATAAGGTGGAACAAGATACGATTTTAACCTTACTGTACTATCAAAGTCATAATTCAAGGGATAGAAAGCTGTTATTTCCCCCAGATTTCAGGCCAGCTACCCAACGCAGATAAAAGCAAAGGCTATATTGAGAAACTCTTTTGTGGAAGAAGGTGCTAAGTCCCCTATTACATCTCAGATCAAATTCAATAGTTGCTCATCATAGAAAATGACATATATTTGGGGAGCAAGAGTCAGCTACCTGCCTGGCACATAGAGGGAGAGATAAAAATCTGTCTGACATTCTGTGACAATTTAAGTTTTGATAATAAAAATGATAGAAAAGATTAATATATAGCAGGGCTACATGTTCATAGTTAAAATTAAGGGCTTTAAATCTCCCTTTTTTCAACCATCTCTCAACTGTGTCCAAAAAGAAATTCCTTTTTACCTGCAAAGGCATGTTTAGTTTTAGAAACATAAGGGAAGAAAAATCGACTTTGAAACAGTTTTCTAAAATGATTTTGTATCTTCAGAAAAGGGAAGGTTGTGCATATTTCCAAATTTTATGTAACATGATTATGTTTTTAACTTCATTATGAGTATCCAGAGACTAGGATTTCAAAGGTTATATTGATGGATATTTGAGTCCTAGTTATGAAGTGTTTCCTTATCAAATTTCTCAAAACCTAAACAACAGAGGCAGAGAGACTTGATGGTAAAGGAAACCAATGGCTGGTCAACCACAAAGGGATAGAAGAGTAAATATTTAAGGGGGAATCATTACAGGCAGAGTTGCGACTAGCATGGAACTAGTGGGACTTTGCCCCAGAGTTCTTTCAATGGTCCCCTCCCCCTTCACTGTTACCTAAAAAAATGAATAGCCTTCCTCCACAATTAAAAAATCTTCACCTGCCTCCATATCTCTTCAAGCTATCATCCTTCAAGCTTTTCCTACTCCTAGAAAGACCTCTCTGCACCAGTTGCCCCAAATTTCTCACTCTCTCCCATTGCTCATTTCTCAACAGCTTACAATCTGATCCTGCACTCTGACCTGAACTCCGGCGAAGTTGTTCTGTCCTAGATTTATTAATGCTATATATTAATGTAACAGTGGCATCTTAATTACTACATCTGATAGATTCTTCCTAATCTTCATCCTTCTTAAGTTTTCTCCAGCTTTTGACACTATTAACCACTCCATCCTCCTAGATATTCTCTCCCCACTTAACTTACTATAACAGTTCACTCCTGGTTCCCCTCCTACCTGTTTGAAAACTTATTCTCAATCTTCTTTGCTGAATCTTTCATCTCCTGATCCCTAAGTACGGCTGTCACCCTTTTATTTGTCCTTCTTTTCTCTCATACTCTCTGCTATGGTAATCTCCATCTTTCCCCATAGGTTTAAATTTAATCTCTATGCAGATGTTGTCAAATTTATATATCAAGCATAATCTTTCTCCTAAACTCCAGGCCTTAGTCACCAATTACCGCATCTTCTTGCACATCTCCTCAAGATGTTCATCAACAACTTGAAGTCAACAGATCCAAACCCATCCATCTTCTAATCTTTCCTATTTCTTTTCAGAGTAACACTATCCTTCTAATCACCCAGGTTCTTGATATCAAAGACATCCTGACTCTTCCCTCTCATCCCACATATCTACTTGATTCCCAAATTTTGTTGATTCTACCTCCACACTTCTTGAATCTGTCTCCTTTCACACGGCAACTACTTTAGTTCAGGCCCTCAACAATAATAGCAAACATTTATATAGTGTTGTAAGGTTTGCAAAGAACTCTACAAATATTAACTCATTTTATCCTTACAAATTAGGGGCTGTGATTATTCCCATTTTGACAGATGAAGAAACTGAAGAATATAGAGGTTAAATGACTTATCCAGGTTCACATAGGTACTAAGTGTCTAACTTAACATTTGAATTCAGCTCTTCCTTTCTCCAGCTACACTAATCAGTTGCCTCCCCTTCTCAAGTGGATTGCATCCTAAATAGCCTCCCTGTTTCTAGTCATTGCTTTCCTCAGATCATCCACCATATAGCTGCTAAAATATTCTCCCTAAAGCATGTCACTTTTTTGTTTGAAAATCTTCAGTGACACCTTACTGAATCTAGTATAAAATAAAAAATACTTCAACCTGGAATTTACAGCCCTCCACAACTTGGTTCCAACCAACCTTTCCATACTGATTTCATTTTACTCCCTCTCACATTTAATCTGTTCTAGCCAAAATGGAATACTTGATGTTCTTCAAACTTCCATTCCATCTTGTTTTTGTTTTTTTTTTGTTCATACAAGCTACTGTCACACCTAGAATGTACACACTCTTCACCTTTACTTTTTGGTATCTTCTCAGATTACCTTGTATTAACTTATATGTGAACTATCTCCTTCCCTATACAAGTTCTGAAGGCCCCCTTTTGCCACAAATATCAAACATATCTGTTTATATTCTAAAACCCTATACAACATGACTCCAACCTATCATTACTCTCCCCTATGCCCAAATTCTGCAATCCAGACAAATTAACCTTTGTTCTTCACAGATAGTACCCCAGACTGCATCTTTACTTGGGTTATTGCCAGTGCTTATAATATACTCCCTCCTCACTTCTACTTCATAGAATCCTTCTCTTCCTTTAAGACTTTGCACAAGTACCACCGTCTACATTAAGCCTATTTTTATCCCCTCCCCGCTAGTGCCCTCCCTCCCAGACTACCTTGTGTTTTTCTATTCATTCTCTCTATATTTATTCTGTATACATTTATACATATATTTGCACTACCCACAAGAAAGCAAGCCCCTTCGAAGTAGAGATGATTTCATTTATTTGTATCCCTAGTGCCTAGCAAAATGCAAGGCACATAGTAGACTTATGATTATGCTTGTTGATTGCTTGATATCCTCATTGAGGTTAGGGACTGTCTTTTTTGTATTTAGGTCCCCAGTACCTAACATAGAGCCTGACACATAGTAGATATCAGATAAATATCTATTAGATTGAATTTTACCTCCCTTAACTCCTTCCCAGATCTCCTTAGTCCTAAATCCCTTCCTATATCTGACTCATTTCTTTTCTACATTTCCTTCATCACTACCATCATCAGTAACATTTATATAGCACCTACTATGTGCCAGATACTGTGCTAAGTACTTTAAAAATACTGTCTCATTTGATCCTCACAACAACCCTGAGAGGTAGGCACTATTATTATCCCCATTTTACAGGTGATAAAACTAAGACAGAGATTAAGCTATAATTAAATCAATAACAACAACAAATTAAGAATAAACATATACATACATATGTATAGATGTATGTATATTATCTATGATTACCTATCAACTGATAAAGGGTATGACAGGACAATCTTTCTCCCAATTCAATCAATAAATAATAAGTTTTCAATCTCGGCTTTTGTCCAACCTCTTTGTGTCTCACTTGTCATTACAAAGATTTCATTATCTATTTTGTGAGGTTCCATTGCCTCCTGAAGCTTAGCAACCCTTTCTCTCCTAGGTCAGATTCTCCTTTATATGTTAAACACCTTTTTCAAATTGTATCACATTACCCAAAGTGGACAGGTACTCAATTAGAATAGAAAAATCAAAGGAATGAAGAATGCCCTTATGATGTAACTAAAGCAGAGGAAACATAATCAGATGACTGAATAAAAACAAGGACTATGATGATGCTATAAATGAGTTTACAGGTTGTATAACACAATATTTTGGGTTTTAGTCAACCTATTCATGGCAATAAGGTTTTATCTTGAAATACACTAATTTTAGTTTGGTGAGGGGTGTTAGTTTTACAAAAGGCCTCTCTCTTAACCTCAAAGGAAAAGTGATGAAAAATCACATGACAATTGTGTACAAAATTCTATTTTTTTATGCAAATATATTTTTGCATCCCTCATTTTGCCTAATGGGTTATATTTGTTCATATTCATTGAATACCTAGTATAGAAAGAACTCTAAGGTCTGTGTAAGACAAAGTGCCTCAAGATGTCAGGTATTTTAGGGACAGCTAGGTGGTACAGTGGTAAAGCACCAGTCTTGGATTCAGGAGTACCTGAGTTCAAATCCAGCCTCAGACACTGGACACTTACTAGCTGTGTGACCCTGGGCAAGTCACTTAACCCTCATTGCCCTGCAAAAAAAAAAAAAAGATGTCAGGCATTTTGTTACTGGAAGATATGTAAAATATAGGAGGAAATCTAGAAAAGGATGAAGGCTGAGACTTTAACCCTTTTAGTTCTTGTCCCTAGCTTCATTATTTGCAGGACCAAAAGGAATCAATCATGGGAACATGGGGAGACTTTACTTTCTTTGTTTTTATTTGTTTGGAGTTGTTTTTAGTTAGAATCTTCAAAATTGGTTTGAAGATGCACCATAAGACATCTGAGAGGAGGCAAGAGGAATTTTATGAACCCCCAGTCAAGAACCAGGAGTCAGCATGAAAAGCAAAATAGTCCAAAATTAGATAATCTTTTTTTTTTTTTTTTTGGTGAGGCAATTGGGGTTAAGTGACTTGCCCAGGGTCACACAGCTAGTTAAGCATCAAGTGTCCGAGGCCAGATTTGAACTCAGGTCCTCCTGAATCCAAGGCCCATGCTCTATCCACTGCGCCACCTAGCTGCCCCTAAAATTAGACAATCTTAACCTGAGGACTTCTGCTAGCTTTTGCTGGTTGCCCAGGTAGATGGGATTGCTTATGACTCTAGATCAGAATTGTTCAACATTTATATGAGCCATTTAATTCTTGAAACACTTGTATATTGTACCTAGTGCAGCCTAAACCAGATTAAAATGTAATTGGGAGGGGGCAGCTAGGTGGCACAGTGGATAGAGCACTGGCCATGGATTCAGGAGGACCTGAGTTCAAATCTGGCCTCAGACCCTTGACACTTACTAGCTGTGTGACCCTGGGCAAGTCACTTAACCCCAATTGCCTCACTAAAAAAACTAAAAAAAAAAATGTAATTGGGAAATATTTAACAAAATAATATGTGGTTTTCTGAGTCAACATGCAGCCTGCAGAGATCCTTACGTGTGGTTTAGTGGCCCTTGTTTCTATTTAAGTTTGACACTATTGCTCTAAATTGTTAATTAAAAGAAAGATAGTCCTCTTTTGTCAAGGAGAGGCTTTCTAACCATTATATCTTAATTGATAGTAGTAAAAAGAAGCAATTATCTATGAAGAAGTTAGATATATGAAGCACAATAGAAGCTGGTAGAAAGTTATTCAGTAACCACAAAACCAGTAAAAACAAGGAAATGGAGGATGGAAACATAACACCCAATAGAAACAATACAAAGTCCAGTAAAAATCAGAGATATCATTTCCAATTTAATCCCAAGAGTAACAAAGAATAGCACAATATCACCAGAGAACATAAGACATTCTACAGCAGAGGTATATTTTACCCTAGTCATATATGTCTCATATGATATTCCTCCATCTTTGTGCCCTAATTTTGCTAATTCTAAGCCTATGCCTCTTGCAAATATGTTCTCTGGTCACCCATTTTCCCTATATAGGTACCCTTTATGAATAGGTCTGAATATTCTGGGCCTATACACTTTGCATGTGTTCCCTACCCCACTGATAGAATTATCAAGTATGGAAGAGTGTGCTCCATATATACATAAAGTATTTTCTTGTCATTTCTCTGCTAAGTCATTTTATCCAATATCTTTTGCTTTGAACTGATCTGGTTGGCTGGGAAACACAAACTCATAAATTGGCACCTGAGCTTTATGATTGGGGAGGGTGTTAACTCACAGAGTTCTCAGAAGCCGGAGACAGTTTTCTGGGCGATTTGTGGAGTGATCCCCGGGTGCCACAAGTTAGCCAGGAGCCATGAGGATAACACAGGGAGTAAGGGAACTAGTCCCTCCATATATTGCTTTTTAGCGTTTGATGTGGTTGATGATGATGATCGTGCTAATAATGCTAATAATAGCTAGCATTAATATCATACGTTTTATATACCAAGGACCACACTAATAAGCCCTTAATATTGTCTCATTTGATTCTCATAGCAACTCTGGAAGGAAGATGCTATGATGATCCCCATTTTACAGCTGAGGACACTGAAGCAAACAGAGGGCAAATGACTTGCCCAAAGTAATACAGGTAATAAGGGTTTGAGGCCTGATTTGCACTTAAGTCTCCCTAACTACAAGCCCAGCACCCTATGCCCTGTGCCACCTAGATGCCCTAATAACTCCAGTTGTCTGGCAAATAGATTTTTGAAGAGCAGCTCATTACCCAAAAATCTTTAATGTTAATATGAATGATTTCAGTAAAAAGACTATATTGCCTATTGTGCCTGCTCACATATGTCATTATATAAATAATAAATTTTTATAATAAAATTACAGCTATTTTAGTGACTACATATATGTTTTAAGTACATCTTCATAACATACACATTAATAAATAAACCTAATGAACCACAATAATTAAATAACTGGAAATAGCCAAAATGTCCAATGATTAGGGAATGACTGAATTAATTGTGTTCTTTCAATATAATAGAATATGGCGATGCTACTTAATATGACAAATGGAATGGAAAAAATATGGCAAAAAAAGGAATGAAGAATTACAAGAATGTCAAAATGTTAACGATGTGATTTTTTAAATCCTTGTATACAGAGATAAATATATAAAATGGCTAGGTAGAACAGTGTACAGAGCATTATACTTGGAGTTAAGAAGTCCTGAATTTTAATTGAGTCTCAGATAGATACTTTCTGAGCATTCCTTGGCAAGTCACTTAACCTATCTGTGCCTCAGTTTCTTCATCTGTAAAATAGGGGAAATAATAACACCCTCTTCACAGGGTCGTTTAGAGGATCAAGTCAATTAACATATGTAAAGTGCTTTGCAAACCTCACTAAATAAATGCTAGCAATCATTATTATCATCATTACCCAGAGACCAGTTGAAGAGAGGTAGCAGGAATATTATTATTAATTTGTTAAAGTAGGTTTTGATTATAAATAATTTTAATATATGATCATATTGGATTTTTGTTAGTTTTCATCATAACCATTGTTTTTAAAGCAATTAACTAAAGCCACAAAATTTTAGCTGAATAAGAGCCTCTTCTTTGTACATTAAGTATAATGGACATACAGAGAAAAACATTAACATGCAAAGGCTTTCCTTCTAGACCTATTCCTGACCCCAGCTAGGTAGCACAGTGGATAAAGTTCTGGGCCTGTAGTCAGGAAGATCTGAGTTCAAATATGGTCTCAGGCACTTCCTAGCTGTGGGATCCTGGGCAAGTCACTTAACCTCTGTTTTCCTGAGTGTCCTCAACTGTGAAATGAAGATAACAGTAGCACTTACTTTTCAGGTTGCTGTGAGGATCAAAGGAGATAATACTTGTAAAGCATTTAGCACAAAGCCTTACACTGTAACAAGTGCTATGTAATTGTTTATTTTCCCCTTTCCACTATTCCACTATACACAACACATAGTATATGCTGCATCTTCACTATATACAGGTAGGCATTTACCTCACTAAATTCACAATAGTCTCATCTAACCCAAGGCTTTTCATTCATGATAAGGGAAAATAGTATCCTAGGAAAGATTATTTATCCCACCTTGTCTCTGGTTCTATAACTAGCTAGTTTGCCATCGGGCAATCTAACCATTCAATTAAAGCAGGGCTTTTGAACCTTGGGGGTGTCATGGATACCTTCAGCAGTTTGGTGGAGCCTATGGTATTTTTAAATGAATAAAATACATAGAATTACAAAGTAAAACAATTATATTGAAGTAAAGATGTAATTTTTATTCCCATCCAAGTTCATAGATAGTTTAAATAAGAAGTTCTTAGCCTGAAGTCTATGTTGTGGTACTTCGATGGATCCATGATTTCATCAACGTGGTTAATCTTTTCATTGTTACAGATTTAAGCCTCTCATACTTTCTCTTCTTATGAAATTTTTATTGCTATTTTTTCTATGTGTTCCTTAAAGAATCCATTTCTTTTAACATTTTGGAAGCATGAATATTCTACGTGGCTTTTTCATTTCTTACCTCTCATTCTTGCAGCTTAACTAGATCACCTTCTTTTTCAACTTCATTAATGTGCTTTACACCTTGAATCAAGTCATCATTGACAATATGCCACTACCTATTTACACTCACAATGTCTTTCCCTTTTGTCTTATTTGTAGTTTTGGTTCTTCCTAGAGCATTCTGTTCATGATACGTAATTGTATAGTATCATTTGAAGTATGTTGGTATTCAAAAGCTGGACTTTACTAACATTGAGCGATTTGAGGGTCTTTGAAAGCAATGTGCAATTTCCCAAATGCAATTCATACCAATAACCTACTCAATTATGGGTTCTGTTCATTATTCATTTTCTACCAGTATGATAGATGATAGATGAGAAAGAGATTGATAGATTGATAAAGAGATAAACTGCCTCAGTTAACTGCTATATGTCAACAGCTTTGTAATATGCTTTTCCCTTCATTTATTTTATTTTTCAAGTGCTGACAGACCAGTTGCTTTTTCTTTAAAGTGCACTTTAACATGCAGATCTTCTAGTGTTATCACAGTCCTGTTTGAAGCAATTTGTGAATTATCATCTGAAAAATTTGAGCATATGGAGAACCTCACCAGGAACTGGGAGTTTCCTCGTGCATAAAATGAGGAGGTTGGGGGGCAGCTAGGTGGCACAGTGGATAAAGCACCGGCCCTGGATTCAAGAGGACCTGAGTTCAAATCTGGCCTCAGACACTTGACACTTATTAGTTGTGTGACCCTGGGCAAGTCACTTAACCCCAATTGCTTCACCAAAAAAATAAAAAAACATAATAAAATAAAATAAAATAGAGGAGGTTGGACCAGATACCCTTTAAGGTCCCTTCCAGTTATAAATCCATGGTCATATGAACTTGTGAGGGTCAAATGACTAAGATATCAAAACCATTCCATCCTACTCAAAACCACCCATTGTCATATAAATGTCAGCTAAAGCACAAAAGGGAAAGAAAAAATAATATGAATTTAGGATTACCAAAATTTGAGGGACTATTGTAGAAACCAGAAAAATATTTTTTTAAGGATTTAATCATTTCTGACTCATCATTTTCATTTCTAACAATCCATATAAGGCCATGTAGGTTGAACTAAAGAGTAGGAAAAGAAGTGAAGTCAAAAATGGCCACAGTCCAGAAATACATATATATATATATATATATATATATATATATATATATACTCCAGAAAGCATCCCAGTTGCCACAAGTTTGTCCTGATGCTAATTTATGCAGCAAATCATAGTTTGTCAGGTGAAGTACTAGGTAGCTTTTTGTCATTAGTTTTGGTTCAGTGCTTGAAGCCTCTAGGAACAAAAGTGCTACGTTCTCTGTACTTTTAAAAAACAATTTCATAAGCTTAAAATGCCACCAGTTTCCCATAAATGTTGCCATAATTATTTTAAATCATCTAATAATATTCCAGGGAAAACCGACTTAACTGTGTTATGCCCAACTTCATTTCACAGGAAACTGCATGACCCTGGAGCTGTTTCTTTTTCATTAAGATGTCTGTTGTCGACCAATTATTATTATATTTTTCAAGCAGCTGTCTTTAGGCGGGCATGCAAAATAGCTTCCACTGATATAAAGAAAACTGACTAACGTGGAAGATTAATAGAGTAGGGAGACATACAAAAGTCATTTTAAATGTGCCTTAGTCACCAACCTAAATGGTATCTATCTACCTCCACCAGAAAATCACAAGAGATTATCTTACAATAAAATCAGTTACCATTTCCTTCTTTGTTGGTATGCTGTCTCTGTCAGGAACCCCATTTTCACAAACAAAAATAATGAGAAAATATGATCTATACGAGATATGAGAAAAAGCCTAAAATAATTATTTGCTAAAGGCTTTCTCATAAAAATGTCAGAACTTCTGAATCAGGGCAATAACATTTGCACCAGAAAAGCTAGGGACTTTTTCCATGACATATTCTCATTATCTAGGACTTCTGTTACTCTGAAAGATAATTTATTTGGGTACAGGTTTCATTTTATAAAGACCAGAACCACACGCACAGCAGCTACTGAACTTGAGTTTTTTTGAAGTCATTTTAACCACTTTTCCCATAACTACAACCCCACATCTGAGACTACTTCCTACCTGGGGAGTAAGTAAAAAAGAGGACAGAGAAAAACCCAGCAACAGAATCTAGCTCATTTATGTGCAATTTGTTCACTAGAGCTATACATTTACATAGCTGGCTTTCTTAATTTGCAACAGCTGCCTTCTTTGACCCATTTGACTTGGTTTCCCCCTTCCTACTCCACTGATCTCCTGTCTGCAAGACCTTTTCCCTCTTCTGGGCCATAGAAAAGAGCTGACTTCCTCATCCAAATTTTGATCTATTCACCAATTTGCCTGGTTTTTGTCAATAGAAAGAAGCAAGGAGATAGTGTTTACTTGCTTTGTAACAGGCAGAGAAGAAAACATAAGGGAATCATTAAGAAGTGTCTGGAAGTTATATCATTTCCAAAGACCTGCTCATACATAATAGGAGAAAGCACTGACTCTTTGCATTAGGTGATTGGCAGAATTCAAATTTCAAGGGGCAGCTAGGTGGCGCAGTGGATAGAGAGCACTGGCCCTGGATTCAGGAGTATCTGAGTTCAAATCTGGCCTCAGATGCTTGACACTTACTAGCTGTGTGACCCTGGGCAAGTCACTTAACCCCAATTGCCTCACCAAAAAAAAATTCTAATTTCAAGAGCATTGCTGGAGTAGAAAATACTTTAAATAAATGAGAACACAAGCATTAAGTTTTAATCAATCAAATAAAATAGAACTATAATGATAAATGGTGTTAGAATATGTTGAGGAAATTTGACCAAACCAAGAGATTGTATATAAATTTTCAACCAAGTTGCATGGTTGGGGGAATGGAATTCCAGAAATTGGAATGTGTGAAGTTTCCGCTTCAATTAGATCTCTTCCCCAACACCACCTCATCAAATGAGGACTGTTCAGCATCAAAGATTCCAGAGGATATTGAACTCACTATCTTTACATTCATGGCCTAAATGACATCCTTCTCTCTCTCCTCAAATAAATAGAAGGCCTTCCAGCTTCAAAGTTTCCAGAGGATGTTGGACTTACCATCTTTCTATCAATAGTCTAAACAGCATCCCAGCAAGTGGCAGTATCTGCATCTTTTGGAGCCAAAGATAGACTGCACTCATGGCTCTACAAGAACCCCAGCAGAGACTAGACCATGCTTAAAGGGAGCTTCTTAAGCAAACCATAGATAGAAGAAAATTACTTCCAGCAGCCAGTTGCTGTGAGTTAAACCATTGGCATATATTCTTTCTTTTTCCCCCTTTTTTTGTGGGGTAATGAGGGTTAAGTGACTTGCCCAGGGTCACACAGCTAGTAAATATAAAGTGTCTGAAGCTGGATTTGAACTCAGGTCCTCCTGAATCCAGGGCCGGTGCTTTATCCACTGTGCCACCTAACTGCCCTGGCATATATTCTTTCTAATCTGGAGCCTACTTTTTCCTAAATTTTCATGGTACTTGAGAAAATATCATGGACTTTTGGGGTGATGTTTTATACCAACTGTTCTTAATGTACCACTATAGTAAATATCTCTTTTGAAAAGCTACATAAAGCTGGCTGACTGATTCTCAACTGATAATTTAAGCCACTGGTATAAGAGAATCACTCATTTAGGGATTGCCTTAAAACTCTAAAAGGGTGATATAGTCAAGATTTAGGGATCAAGGAGTAGGAATTAATATAATGATACCCTAGAGTTATACCTTCCCAAACAAGGTATCAACAGAGCTCAGCCTTGAAAAAGCTATGGCTTCATTTTTTTCAAGTAACAGGATACCTATTTACTTACCAGAAAATAAATATTTAAACACAAAAGACACATAAGCATGCATTAGACAGTATGTAAAGTATCAGCAAGCATTTCACTGTCACCTTAGATCGGCTGACATCAACTTTATTGAAGATCTTTATTTTCTAGCAAACCTAGCATTCATGACTTACTCTCAGGCTAATGGTCATCTCCTTCAAGGAGTTGTGACTAAAGAATCCAGGAATTCCCAATGCAGCTAACCCACTAATAAACATTAGCCTTGCCCTCAAGGAGGTTATGTGCTATATGGAAATGTGGCATAGACATAGATAGGCAAAGACAAAATAACTGAAGACTCCAAATTATGGAAATCTTCCTACCTTATGAGGAAGAATATTTCACTTTTGTTTGACTTTCATTGTGAAGAATTTATGCGAACCCTAGGTTTATGCAGGAGAAAAGGCCTTTATTGCTGGCCACAGGAAGAAGAGGCAAGTCCAAGTAGTTGGCTACTACTCCCTGCTGAAGGGCTATAATGACAATTTGACTTGAAGAACCAAGAGGTTCCCTGTCTTTCAGGGGCCTGTATCAAGCCTACCAACACTTGTCATTTCAGGAGAGTCACACAAAAGCAAATGTACTAAAAGAAGGAACCAAGGAAATATTACAATGAGGTCCCAGGAAAGAAAGTGAAGGTCTCCAGGACATGAATAACATTATCATTATTACTGTCAATCAGAGGTGGGATCTTCACAAGAAAAAAGCAGATATGCTAAGTAAAGGGCCATTTTAGATGATAGTGTCAAAAGAATATGGTTTAGATTCTTAAGATGCATGTGACAAATTCTTAGTGAGAAATACATCTAATAAGGGGGAGAAAAGGTAGGCTATAAGTACTTATATAGTGCTAAGTGCTAACTGAGCTAACACTGTGCTAACAAATATTATTTCATTTGATCCTCAGAAAAATACTGGGAAGTAGGTGCTATTATTATCCTTTTTTTACAGATGAGAAAACTGAGGCACATGTAGGTTGTGACTTGCCCAAAGTCACACAGATAATACAGATGTGAGGCTGGATTTTGAACTCTGGTCTTCCTGACTCCAAGTCCAGTACTCTTATCAACTTCATCATTTATCTGCCTAAGGTGTCTCTTGTGCATAAAACACCAGGAGAGCAAATAAGTTCCTCAAAAATAGTACATAGTTACTCTTTTTCTATCACCAAAACAAGTGCACAATTGTTTAACTATTCTTATCAACCTGCTAACTCCTACAGCTGTGCTCCAAGAGCTATTATCCATAAAGAATATAAAGGAAAATGTCCACCTAACTTTTCTCTGAATTGTCACTTGTGCTGAATTAGTGAAGTGTAAGTTAATGAGGTCTCACAATTGATATGGTTTAGTCGTTTACAGTTTTCTCTGAATTGAAAAAAAAAATAGGTTGATTAAACTGGACTTTTCTCCTTCATAGTAAGAACTGGTTAAAGAAAATTAGACCATCATAAATCAAATTGATTCAGGCTCCTTTGATCTAAGGTAGAAATTTCCATTACTACACAAATAGAATATACATCAAAAATGACTAAATTCTTTTAAAAATTATAGAAGCATTTCAATGGACTAAAATAAGCCTGATTCACTTTTTAAGTGTTCTTTCTCCCTGCCCAGAATTGTCTCCCTCATTGAGAATTGGTAAAAATAATAATAATAATAATAAATCTCATTGATCTACTCAGAAAAAGCAGGTTTGATTACCAGGAATTTTTAGATGTCTGATGTCGACAGCATGGTACACTTCCCCATTTTGGCTCATAGAGAATTTATTTGAGACTAGATTATTGAAGGTATATATGATAATGAAAGAAAAGTTAGCTGAACATAATCTTGTACTTGAATACAACCTTCCTATTTTATAAGCCTGGGAAACCTGAACATTTTTCACAGAATCAGCTCAATATAGAGAAAGGAAAGGTAGGTCTGGGCATAATTCATTATGTCATAAAGGAGGTCAATAAAGTCACCTGTAGACTCCATTGTAAGACATGAAAAATAGTTTAGATTAAAAAAATATGTATAGTGGATTGGTCCAAATTACATTGTGCAGAATGGAGTGTCCTATACAATCTGTGCCAGATAGATAGATAGATAGATAGATAGATAGATAGATAGATAGATAGATAGATAGATAGATGGATAGATGGATAGATGGATAGATGAATGAATGATAGCACATTTTTAAGTTCTTACTATGCACCAAACTTAGTGTTAGCTGGATGCTGTTAGAAGCAATAGAAGAAAGCAAGACCATCTCTGACCTCAAGGAGAATATATTCTAATAACGTAAAACAGCACATAGTGAAGTTAAAAAGAGGAAGGAGGGGGGGGGCAGCTAGGTGGCGCAGTGGATAAAGCACCAGCCCTGGAGTCAGGAGTACCTGAGTTCAAATCCGACCTCAGACACTTAACACTTACTAGCTGTGTGATTCTGGGCAAGTCACTTAACCCCAATTGCCTCACTAAAAAAAAAAAGAAAAGAAAGAAAGAAGAAGGAGGAGTCAGGGCCAAAGAACAAGTTTCAGGTGTGGTAGAGATAGTCAGAAAGAAAGGCCATGTCAAGAAGATTGTGGATTATTGATCCCTTTTCTTAATAGTTCACAATATTATAACTGAAGGCAGAAGAAAGGAAAAGAGAGGAAAAAATCATTCAACATGAGAAAAATGCTTGATTTAATTAATAGCTTTTCAACTGCTAAACAAAATTCCTCCACTAAAATTCTACTCATTCATTATTAAAATTCATTTCTCATTGTGATTTAATGAGGCCCCTGCCTTCTCAAGGCTGTACCAATATAACATAAACTCTGAAAGGTTCTAGCAAGGCAGAAAAGATTTAAGAACAGGACCAGAAAATGACTTCATGTCTATTATGCAAAGATCAGCTAGTTAATTTTCTCCAGGATCAAATATAAACTCTTTGTCTTGGCATTTACCACTCTTGACAACCTGGCCCCATTTTATCTTTCCAGCCTTATTGTATTTTACTCCTTCCATAAACTTTGTGATCCACTTTTCACAGGCCTATTGGATGTTCCCTTCAGCTTGTACCTTCATGTCTTTGCAACAACCATACTCCATTTTTAGAATTCCTTCCCTCTTCTGTTTTGCAGAATCCCTGGCTTCCTTCAAGATCTAGCTCAAATGGAACCTTTTGTAAGAGGACTTTCCTTGTCCTTTTACCTACTAGAGTCTTCCTCTCTACTCTTGCTTCTACCTTTGCATATACACACACATATATATAGATATATACATATACACATATGCATGTGTATATGTTGTCTCCCTTATTAGAAAATAAGCCCATTGGAGGCAGAAACTACTTTTATCTTTCTTTGTATCCCCATAATTTAGCAAAGTGCCTTGAATATTATAAGTGCTTAATAAATGCTTGTTGATTGACTGCCTGCCTGACTAATTTCAGAGAGGGCCATCACAAGTTGATAAGTGAGTTGTTAGAACAACCCTCAAATATCATCATTTTCTGATTAATAGAGTGTGTGCATGTGTGTATATAAAGCTTCCAGACTAACTAGATCACAAATCCTTGAATTATAAAAAAATACTTCAAAGTGTTCTTGGTGGCTTCAGATTTAAATAGAAGTAATGGTGAAAGAAATGTTTATTCAAAAAATTAAAAACTAGAAACATAAAAAATGTTAAGTACAGTTGTTAAACTTTCAAATCAATACAAACATTAACACTTTCATTTCTAACCAATTGAAATAAAAACCTAGTTAGTCAATAATCCAAGCAAAGTTTCCCCAAAAGGACTAGACTGGGACTGAATCCTGTTACCAGTGAAAATTAACATCAGCAGTTATTGACAAAGATTTTGACGGACAAATTAACAATTTACAACTCAAAGACACAAAATAGTTTCCCATCATCTATGAAAAATGTGTCAAGAAATTTTCCCAGGAACTTTAGCATTATGACAAAGTATCATATCATAGGAAAAGATACCAATTAACATATTAAATCACAAATTATACAATTGAATATAGGCTTACTTAAGAATAAGAGTAATAAATGATAAAACAATAATAAATTTTGAAAAGCCATTTAATTTAATTATTGACCTAGGAGAAAAACAAAATGAAGACCAGGATCTTAAGTGGGCCAAACTAAGTTATAGTTGGCATATTAATAAACTGCCTATTTAAATTAAAAAGATGCATTTCAATTAGGAATGGGAGATGATCTCCACTCTAATGGAAGTTCTCTAATATTATGGCATGATTTACAATCTAATGAAATTTTCTCTAAGGCCGAATATCCTGTATGAACTGCATGGAACACCCTGTTGTTTTCATATTGAATAATTATGACAAATATGAGTAATTAATGCAAAGGGGGTAATTGGTTTCCCATTTCTATAGTTAAGCTGGCAGGAAATTAATCAGTATTTCTCTGCTTTACCAAGATATCAGTATTTTGGCAATGCTACCTGGACCTGAAATTATCTATTGCTAGACAAGAAAACTTACTCACTGAAACAAGTCTATAAGACTTAAAATTTTTGAGCTTTTGACATTTGAGCATTTGCTTGTTCAAATTATATGTAATTGAACAGAAAATACGTCCCCAATATCAAGGTTAATGTAATCTTTGAGAACTAGCAACATATAGTGGGTAGAGTTCTGGATTTGGTGTCAAGAAGACTTAGGCTCAAATCCTACATCAGACATTTACTAGGTGTGTGACCCTTAACTCTCTGAACCTCATTTATAAATTCCTCATCTATAAAGTGAGATGGTTGTCACAGATGGCTTGGAAAGTTTCCTTCATCTCTAAATCTTTGCTACTAAGAATTAATTCCTTAAGTACAGATTTACAGAAAACCAATAAATAGTTGACCATCAGTAAAATGAACTTCTACAATAAAATAAATGTAAGGCAAAGTCTCTTTGTTACCTTTGGGACTGTGAGGATGAACGCAAAAGCAAAATGACTAAGCATAAAAAACCAAGAGGTAAAAACAGGTCTCTAAAAATTAATGAGAAGAAATTCTCAATGGTTTCCACATAAAATGACCAGTCCTAAAGTCTCCCAGTCTTGTCTCCAGAGTCCCATCATTGCTACCTGTCTTGGCTCTTCACAGTTTGTCCACCAATAAGCATGTGAGTGTTACATTTTCCAAATGTCTCTTCTTTTTGGAAAGTTGAAATGAAAAAAGGTAATCAGTATTACTTTAAAATCTGTCTATTCTGTCAGCTCATGTGGTTTGACAACTTGTTCCAAGTCAAATGATACTTTATCACTTAAGATTGTTTATGTCATAAAAGCTGTTTAAAAACATTGCTCTGGGATTCAGGGATAATACTGGTCCCTGTCTAGCAAAAATTCTTGGAGTCATTAAGTAATGGTCCATAGGATATGAGGCTAATTGAACCCTTTGGAAAAAAACAGACAATTTTGCTTAAAAGAAGAGAGATACTTCATAAGTACTGATTAGCATTTGGAAAGGAATAATCATTTATATAGCACCTGTTAAGTGCCAGACACTATGCAAAGTTCTTTATAAATATTAGCTCATTGGATTTTCACAACAACCCTCTAAGGTAGGTGATGTAATTATCTCCATTTTACAATGGAGGAAACTGAGGCAAGCAGGATAAATGACTTGCCCAGAGTCACACAGCTAGTGTCTGAGGCCAGATTTTAATGTGAAATTTCAGGGAGATTCTTAGCTCATACAAACATGTAAATCCATCAGAACTAACTTCTATTAAATGAAGATTTAATTCTTTAAAATATATATTTATTTAATAACCACCGACAAAAGCAAACATAAGAAATTAAATTATACTTAGCATTTCACAAATAACTAAGCAAATTGACAAACAAGAAACAACCCCTCCCCCAATTTTTTTTCTGTCTTCCCTTCCAGTTCTGTTACTCTGGCTTTCCTTCTTTCCTTCCTTCCTTCCTTAACATGGACACATTCCATGTATACACAGTTTTGGTTCTGTTGATCTCTCTTAATTCACTTTAAGTGTTTCTACATTTCCTTCTATGGTCTATATTTACTTTATACGTCATCATATAAAGGTGTAGGAGGCAGCATAACACAATGTATAAAGAGCCAACCTCAGAGCCTTGGAGAGCTAGGTTCAAGTCTTACCTCTGACACACATTGAATGTGTGACTCTGGGAAAGTTACTTAACTCCTCAATAACCCAAGGTAACTCTCTAAGGCTATAAATTAGAAGGAAAGTGCTGATTTCCATCAATAGAGTCATTTGTCCAGTATCCCACAATTAGAAAGTATTTGAAAGAGGATTTGAACTAAGCATTGAGGCAAAGAGAGAGGAGTCCAATATTTTCCTTCTATTAACATGAGCAAGTCCATCTTCAAAATAGCCTCCATTTATAGTATCCACATGTACAAAAAATATTTATAATAGCTCTTTTTTGTGGTGACAAAGAATTGGAAACTGGGGGGATGTCCATCAATTGTAGAAAGACTATACCAGTTATGGTATATAAATGTGATGGAACACTATTGTGCTACAAAAAAATAATGAAGGGGGTGGTTTCAGAAAAAAAAAAACAGGAAGACATATGAATGATACAAAGTGAAATGAGTAGGACCAGGAGAACAATTTACATATTATCAACAATATTGGAAAGAAAAGCAACTGTAAATGATCCACCACAATTTCAAAAGACTCTTGATGAAAAATGCTGTAGGTTGGAGTGTATTCTTCATCTTTCTTTATCTTCTTTTTTGCTTCCTCTGGAACATGGTTGATGTAGGAATATGTTTTGCATGATTTCATTTGTTTAATGGGTACTATAGTTCTTCCTTTCTTAAAGGGTGGGGGAGGGGGAGAATTTGAAACTGAAAATAAAATTGAAGGTTTTTTTTTTTTAATGGCACCTATTTTAGGGTAAATGAGCAACCAATTAACTTGTCAATAAGTCAATAGGCTAGCATTTATTAGGTGCTTACTCTGTGCCAGGTACTGTCCTAAATGCTAGGAATACAAAAAATGGAAAAATTCAGTCCCTGCTCTCAAGGAGCTCAAAGTCTAATGAGGGAGACAACTTATAAATAACTATGTACAGGGGCAGCTAGGTGGCACAGTGAATAAAGCCCTGGATTCAGAAGGACCTGAGTTCAAATCCAGTCTCAGACACTTGAACCTTACTAGATGTGTGACCTTGGGCAAGTCACTTAACCCTCATTGCCCTGCAAAAATTTTTTTAAAACTATGTACAAACAAGATATAAACAAAATAAACTTTAAATAGTCTTATAAAGAGATGCTAAGATTAAGGAGAACTAAGAAAGGCCTCTTATAGAAGGTGGGTCTTTAGCTGAGACTTGAAGGAAGTCATGAAAGCTAGGAGATGAGGAAGGAGAACATATTCCAGACATGAAAGAGAGCTGCCAAAAACATTCAGAATTAGGAAATGAAGCATACTATGAAAGGATTAGGAAGGCCCTGAGGCCCAGATCATATTAGCAGATTAGTGACTCTTCTTGCTTCCAGAATTAAACAGACTGCCTTTCTCAAGGCCAACTACAGACAGTTTGTAATTAAGACTAACTTCCCTTCACTATTGATTTGTTTTATATATTTTGGTGAGAAATGACCTGTGAGTACCCTTTCTTTTGTGGGGCCCCCTTCTTTCTCCCTAACCATAGCTTTTAATAATAATCTGAATAAAGCTTTTTACTGATTTGTACCATTCTGACACCAAATCATCCTGACTCCAAGCCCAGTTCTTTTTTTTTTTTGCAAGGCAATGAGGGTTAAGTGACTTGCCCAGGGTCACACAGCTTGTAAGTGTCAAGTGTCTGAGGCCGGGTCTGAACTCAGGTTCTCCTGAATCCAGTGCCAGTGCTTTATTCCCTGTGCCACCTAACTGCCCCCCAAGCCCAATTCTTTATCCACTATAACACCTCTGTTCATCATTTTTTTAAGTACAGACTTATGATTTTATCAGCTGTAGAATTCCTAGCATGGAAAATATCCCTACTAATGTAGCTATACAACTCGTGTGTAACTTACAGTATTGAAGAATTGTTTAGTGCCTGTATAGGTCCCATGATCTCACAGACAGTATGTGCCATAAACAGAACCTGAACTCAAGTCTTCTGGATTCCAAGGCCAGACCTAGTCACCATAATTTGCTACTTCTAGATTCATCAAAATCCCAATCTAAATACACTAGGGCAAAATCATTTCCCCAACTTGAGAAAGAACTTTTTCAAGGCACTCTTCCATAGGGCTCTTCATACAGTAGTCTTAATAAACACCAGTGATATTCTTTTTCTTTATGAATATCTTCAAGGAAAACCACTTTTTTACCAATGTTTAGCTGAAATGTTCCTGAACAGATATAGCATTAACAGAACAAAATAATAGTTGTTCATAAGAATTCATCATAGCCCATTCATCTTCCATTTCTAATCATCTTAAGTCATGTAAAATACAAATGTATTTTTCTCTCAAATGTTAGAGAAAAAAAAAAGTGGGTCAAGATTTCAGCTCACCTGTTATCTGAAACCAAATAAAGTTGCTTCTTTCATCCACAGAGGGTTCCACTTGCAGTTTCTCATACCTTCTGCTAACAGTTGTTAATATGCAAATGAAGCATTAACTGTTACTCATCATTTTTACAAGCATTGTATACTTTGGTGAATTCTCATAACTAGAATTCTACACCTGATACCAGAAGGCAAATGGGATATTTTTCTGAATTAAAACACATGATCAACCATAACCTTTCCAAAGGAAAATCAAAAGACTCTTGGTTCATATACCAAAGAATTGTATTATACTGTATGGGGCACAGACCACTTATGCATGGCCAGAAGCCTAAATAAGAACAATAAAATGGTAGAGAGAGGAAATTTCCACCTAACAGATGGTGAGGTGGATAGAACTGAGAAGTGGATCAAAGTGGAACTGGCTATCCCAAAGCTCAGCAAAATAAGATCGTTTATTTACAAGGAACTTCAGATAGAAAGACTGTGCCTTGTGCCAAATTCATTTCCAAATGTGCATTTTAATCTCCACTCCGATAAAGACCAAGCATCCTCCCTAGGTAACATAGCATTTTCTTTACTGATAACATCAGTGCTCATCAGAAATTATTCATTTTCTTTTTTTTTATATTGGCAGCATGGTTACCTATATGTATTCCAAGTAGGTTTAAATGAATATAATGTGCATATGTAAATATATGCACATATAGCATGGTGCCTAGTATATAATAAGTGCTCATTGAATTCTTGTTGACTTACTGATACATATGCACTTTTCATACAAGTAACCTTATTTCATAGCCAGAAAATCCTTGCTGCAGATAGCCAATTGCTAGAATGAGTTGGCAATGGCAACCTTTATCAACTGTATATTTTCCAAAATAGAAGTAGTAAGATGATACAGAATCACACAACACTATGTGTGATCAAGGAGTTTCTTGATCAACTTGATGAAGTTGGGATGGGAGAAGGAAATGGATGAGGAAGGAAGCATCTGTGGTGAGCCTTGTCTTTGTTTAGGACTTTGATTGGATCGTTTTACAAAGGGTATAGACTTTCTTGTTGAGGCTTCCACAGGATAGGTTTCACAGATATGGCTGCTGCCAAGATAAACAGGATGATTCACATTGTTGTAGGGTGAACGGTTTGATGAGGAAGCTGGTCTCAGATGTCTCTACTTGGGACTCTAAAAACTGTAGAACTGGAGATAGTATGTCTGACCTCCAGTTCTGTGTACTTGGCATATTTGCATATGCATTCATATCTCTGAACCTGCTTTGTTAAGCCTTTGTGTGGTCCCAAATAGCACAAAGTTCTGGTGTTGGCTCAGACAATGAAAGGATGTCATACTTAATAAACTTAAACAGATCTGTGATCTTACTGATAGAGGTATTCTGTTCACATGTGGAAATCCAAATCCATCTACTACTTATCCTATGCAACTCTTGTCCATGTCTTTCCATAAACATTCCATATAGAACCTACCTAATGCATAAGAGGTCACTCTCTAGTTCTTCTTCTTTTTTTTTTTTTAGGCAATGGGGGTTAAGTGACTTGCCCAGGGTCACACAGCTAGTAAGTGTCAAGTGTCTGAGGCCGGATTTGAACTCAGGTACTCCTGAATCCATGGCCGGTGCTTTAACCACTGTGCCATCTAGCTGCCCCCTTCTCTAGTTCTTTTAATGTTTTATTAGCATCAGTACACCCTATGGGCTTTTCTCACTCTCATTAAATAACTGAATCACTTTCTTATTCTGATTGCACTTTTCTTTTATTCCACTTCTTGTGCACATATCATTAATGGTATTATACTACAGCCTACTTATACCCACCATACAGCTTTCTTTTTTTTTTTTTTTTAGTGAGGCAATTGGGGTTAAGTGACTTGCCCAGGGTCACTCAGCTAGTAAGTGTTAAGTGTCTGAGGCCGGATTTGAACCCAGGTAGTCCTGACTCCAGGGCTGGTCCTCTATCCACTGTGCCACCTAGTTGTCCCACCATTCGGCTTTCAATTGCACTTTGAGTCACCAATAATTACAGTTCATCTGAAATCATGATGTTCATTGATTTTATGGCCAATATAATATAAGCTTCTTGTAGACGAGAACCCCTTTTTTTCTTTGTGACACCTATCACAGAGCTTCACATATTGGAAGTACTTAATAAATGATTATGATTATTGAATGATTGATTGGTAGTAACACTGGCATAAGTGAATTATTTCATAAGAGGCAGCATAGTAGTAAGGATTTCAGTGATATGCTTATCAAGAAACAGATCTTCACATGGCCTGAGATTAAATCCTTGAATTCTAGTTTCATATACAAGTGACTACAGTGTTCAATCAAATTTATAAAAACTCAGGCCAGGAACTTACTGCATATGGGAACAGGTTTGTGTTGCCTAGAGTTACCCTATACAGTGTATACCTGCACCCATACCTTGGCATTTTTCCCTATTAAATGGTCATTATCTCTTGAGAGTAGAAGTCTCCTCACCTGCCATATTAGATACTATTTGAAGGTTCTCTACTACCTGTTGTTAGAGCAGTGAATGCAGATAAAGAGGCCTCCATGGTTAGAGCCTCTATCCTACACAATTTAATTGGAACAAGATGGTTCACCTGAGTCAGCAAGGGTTGTGTAGTCTCAATATTGCTAGTCTGAAGCACTTTGGACAACGGAATAGAATGGTTAGGCAAACTAAGGAAGTCACCATGAAATCATATAGCAGGGCAAGGGTAAAAAGGTTTGTTCCTATTTTGAGAGTCCAAAATTGTATTTGAGAACTATACAGGGCAGTATTGGGGCCTGGAGTCAAAGGAAGAACAAAGCATAAGCTCTTGAGAAAAGAACCTGGTTACAGGCACCATAATCATAGGTCTAAGTAACATATGTCAGCCTGAATGTTACTTGAACTCAAACCTAGACATTGTAATTCGGCTTTCCCCTAATCAGTAAATAAAATGGAAATCAAATAGGCAAACATAAAGGGTGGGCAGACAGCCAATGGCCCCATAGCAAAGTGGAAAGAGCATTAGCTTTAGAAGATGAGGAACTAGGTTTGAATCCCAGTTCTAATACTTATCACCTGGATGAACCAGAGTGTGTAATTTAAAATTCTAAATATGGGTTCTAATCTGTTCCCCCAGTTTTGGGGGAAACTGACTAAAATCACCGATAAAAATGAGTTTAGGTTTTTTTAAGGGTTTATTGAGAGATAGTAAAAGAAAGAGAAAGATTGAGAACAGAATTCCTACAACCTGGCAATCCTATCTTTCCTCAACTTCTCTGTGTAGTCCTCTGCCATCACCATGAAGTCAGGAACTAAAAGAGATAGAGCTCTCTGCACAGGCTCTCCTTCCTCCTTCCTGTCCCCTCCCAGAAATGGGAGGTTCTTCAAGCTGGTTGGTTGACTGGGCCAGAAGTTCAAAGTATTTTTAGCTTCTGAGAACCATGCTTTCTTAAGTACTCTCAAGTACCAGCCAGATGTGCTTAGAATTTGGTCAACTAGTAATCCAGTCAAATCAGTCAGTAATCCACTCAGGTGGGCTCCTGAGTATCTGCCAAATTTCATCTATCACATTCCATTATCTTGACAAGAACAAGTCCCTTCACTTGTCTGATCTTCTATTTCCTCGTTTATTATTGTTGTTTGTCCTTCATGTTCTCATTCTCAAAGAGGATCATCACATTGGAGTGATGTCACGACTTGCACTGAATTGGATGTAAGTGAGGGAGAGCTGTGCAAGGTCACCAACCTCACTCTCTCCTCTAGAGCCATCTGGGTCCAGTGGCAAAATATACATCAAGACGACTGGAGATGGCCCTGGATGTTTAAGGCAATTGGGGTTAAGTGATTTGCCCAGGTTGAAACAGCTAGGAAGTGTCTGAGGTAAAATTTGAACTCAGGTCCTCTTGACTTCAGGGTCAGTGCTCTATCCACTAAGTGCCCTTCTCATTTATAAAGTGAGGAGATCTGTAAGGTTCCTTTCAGCTCTAAATCTACAATGACATGATTCATATTTGGTGGCAGAAACTCAGACCTACAAGGCAGTTGGATGTTATTACCCATGCCAAACAATGCATGAATACTTTTGAGCAGATACATTATTTTAATATGAAAAGAAGATAGAAGCAGTTATATTTATTCCTAGGAATAAGGATTAAGGAATCACAGCAGCTAATAAGTGAGAGGAAGATAGAAAAATGACCACTGCAGTCAGTCTCATCTTCCAATAAGAAATGCAACAAGGTATGAATAGACATAGATCAAGCCTACTTTGTTGCTGATTTACTGCTATTCACGATGCTGACAGAACATTGCACCCGAGGCATCAATATTAATCACTTCACAGCTGTTCTCAAATTGCCTCCTGAGTTTCACAAATGTTAATGGCACATACTAGTCCCTAATGGCAGGAGTTAAAAGTTTGGAGTGAATATTAACTAATATATATATATAATTTATAAACACTACATAACTGGATTTTAAAGTTAAATAAAAGAGGTATCCAAGGACCAAATTCTGAAGCCTCTTGTTTTCATTTGGGAGAAAAATTGACCAGTAAGGCAGTTGTTTTCAAATTGCTCACAAGTCATATTATAAAATAGCATATATGGTATGTGCATATGTAGTGCAAATGCCTCCCAAGTAAAAATACTCAGAAATTTCCATGAAGTCTTGGAAATTCTTCAGTGACTATATGCCATGAGAAAAGTTATTCCAAAATCAGTCCAAAAAGGGCATTGCTCACATAGAACATTGATTCTTGCAGTGACCTAAAATAGCTTTATTTTGTGCTTGGATTCTATCAACATGCTATTAGCCAAAATAGGTAACAGGAGGAAAATGATCACCTTTTACCAAGGACATGAGGGTAAAAGAGTTTGTTGTCATTTAGAATTTGGCTGCTTATCAGGAACTAGTAGTTAAGAGGAAGTTAATTGATTATCCACCAATGTGTTAGAGTTGTGGAGAGCAAGCAGGAGGCATCATGAATCCCACTATTATCTGGCTTGAGCAGAAAAAAAAATTAAATAATAGCAAATATACAAAAAAGGAACCCAAGTTTGGGCTAGGAAGGTGAAGTGTCTGTGGGTAGAGATAGGTATCAGATTATTCCAAGCAAAACAATTCACAAACATACATGAATTTTTAAAAAACCATAACATAATTTAATGGAAGAAAATCCTAAAAATTATAACCTAAAAATTAAATAAGCCTAAAAATTATAAGGTTGCACAAACAAAATGGATGTCCAATAAGCCAGACCAAGGATTTAACAAGAAAGGACATTAGCCTGTATTGTATTTGATAACTTATATAGCATTTATAATGCTTTCAAGCTCCTCCTTAAAACAATGGCCCATGTTTTTAAGATCAGTATTCTTCTGGCGATTCTTCATGGTTGCAACTCATAGAATAAAAGTTTCTGAAAGTCTGATTGGGAAATTCACTGAAAGGGCAGTGAAGACACGCATGGTGGATACATAGAGGCTATGACATATTACCAATGAATAATTATGTATGAGAAATTACACTAAGGATGCAATTGAGATATATCAAATCCCTTCTTAGATACTGACTATGTGATGCTGGGTAAGTTATTTCACTTCTCTGTGCTTCATGTTCATCTCAGTCAACATTTATTAAGTACCTATCATGTGCTAGACAATATAATAAACATTTGTAAAATGCATTCCAAGGGAATAATAATTTCCATTTTCTCTAAAAATTTGGTTATATAGCATTAGTCTCATAAATAAATTCCATATAATTATTTGATGCTGGACCTTTATTTGATATATTTTCTGGAACTCTATCACACCTTGATTTTTTTCTTTTAATTTTATATACTGATTTTTGTTACATAAAATTGTTTCATCAATGAGTAAAAAAACATTTTTCAATTATTTGTAATATGCCAAGTTCTGAATGCTAGGAATACAACTATAAAAGCAATGACAGTTCTTGACTTCAGTGAGTTTATATTCATAACAGAGAACAGACATAAAAGTAGACTAGTGGTCAGGAAGGGACACTTTGGTATGAAAAGTTATAGGAATGGTGATTGGATACATATGAAAACAGATTGGCATACCCCTTCCAAGAACAATGGCCCAGCTGACTTAATCATAATTCCAGAACTAAAAGGTAAGGAGAATATAACGAAAGTAGCAAGGTAGTAGGGGAGATGACCAGAAAAGGGGGAGTAAAGCGAAGCATGCCTTGTGCTTGCCTGAAGTATTGAGATACATGAGGCAATTGCCAGTCAAGTCAGCAGGACTCCAAGTCCGAAGTTCCAGAAATGAAAAGGTGAAGATCTCCAATATCTCGACCTCATCCCAAAACAAGGTAGCTAGAGAGGCTTGAGAGAAAATGGTCAAATTCATCAATTTAGTCTGTAATTTCTTCTGTTTGATTAAAACATTCTTCCTCTCTGCTGTTGAAACATTATTCCTTTTTTTCTTCTGGTTTTATTGTTTTGTTTGTTTGTTTGTTTGTTTGGTTTTTTCAGAGTGCTGATCCAATTAGAGTTCATTACAATAGTCTGGCATGCAGTATATGTCCAAAACCAATTTTTGCTATCCAGATATCCATTTTCCTACTCTTTTTAAATATTATTATTGAAAATTTATTTCATTCCCTAGTTAATCAAATTGGTGTTGTTCAGTTGTTTTTCTTGGCAAAGATATTGGAGTGGTTTACCATTTCCATCTGCAGTGTGTCTCCATTTTACAGATGAGAATCTGAGGCAAATAGAGATTAAGTGACTTGCCCAGAGTCACACAGCTAGTAAGTGTCTGAGGCCAGATTTAAACTCAGATCTTGACTCCAGGCCCAGTGCTTTATCCACTGTATGACTTAGCTACCCTGTAGTTTTTCGAATACTATATATACATTGGGTTCTGATCCTTTGGTTCTGTATTCTGTTCCATTTATTTATTTCTCTATTCCTATTCTAGCACCCCAATTTTTTTTTAAAATAAATTTTACTTCATGGGGGCAGCTAGGTGGTACAGTGGATAAAACACCAGCCCTGGATTCAGGAGGATCTGAGTTTAAATCCAGCTTCAGACACTTGACACTTAGTATCTGTGTGACCCTGGGCAAGTCACTTAACCCTCATTGCCCTGCAAAAAAAAAAAAGTTACTTCATATTACCTTTTAAATTCTCATCCATTTCTTGAGTTTTCTTTTTCAAAGTTATCCATGCTATATATGCCCATCTATTTTTCCATGTGAATTTGGTTATAATTTTATTGACCTCTCTGAAATAAGATGCTGGGTATTTTTACTGATAATTCATTAGATATATTAAACTAGTTTGGCATTTTTACCATGGCCTTCCTTCATTTGCATAAAATTCATTTTGAAGTTGTTGTTGGCATAGTGAATGCCCAGATACCTCAGAATATTTCATCATCATTAAGAGTATCCTCATTTCATCAGTTTTTTTTTAAATTCTTGGTAGTAGCATATAAAAATGCAAATGGTTTTGTGAGTCTATCCTGCTACTTTACTAAAGTCATTTATAACCTCCATAATTTTTGTTGTTTCTGTCTTGAATCTTCTCTTTAATTTTCAAATTTTAATTGAAAATTCTATTTTTTTCTTAGTTATACATAAAAACAATTATTAACATTCAGTTTTTTAAATTTTGGGTTCCAAATTATCCTCCTCCTCCTCCTCCCCCCCACTTCAGAAGGCATGCAATTTGACTTGGGTTATACATGTGCAGTCAGACAAAATATTTTCATATTAGTCATGCATCAAAGAAAATACAAACAAGAAAAATAAGGATAGTGGGGAAAAGTCTTCAATCTGCATTCGGACTCCATCAGATCTTTCTCTGGAGGTGAATAGCATTTTTCATCATAAATCCTTTGTAATTGTCTTGGATCATTGTATTGTTGAGAATAGCTAAGTCATTCACTGCTGATTATTTTATCATAAAATATTGTTCTTAGTGTGCACAATGTTCTCCTGGTTCTGCTCATTTCACTTTTCATCACTTAATATGTTTCCCCAGGTTTTTCTGAGACGATCTTGCTTGTCATTGCTTAAAGCACAACAGTACTCCATTACAATTGCATACAATTTGTTCAGCCATTCTTCAATTGACAGGCATCTCCTCAATGTTCAATTCTCTTTACCACCACACAAAGAGTTGTTATAAATATTTTGTACATATAGGTCCCTTTACTGTTTGTTTTTATCACTTTGGGATATAGACCTAGTAGTAGTATTGCTGGGTCAAAGGAAATGCAGTTTTATGGCCCTTTGATATAGATCCAAATTGCTCTCCAGAATGGTTGAATCAGTTGACAACTCTACCAACAGTGCATTACTCCAACAACAGTGCAAAAGTGTTTCAGTTTTGCTACATCCACTCCAACATTCATCATTTTCTTTTTCTGTGGCTTTAGCCAATCTGATAAGTTTGGTGGGGTGGTACCTCAAAGCCATTTTAATTTGCATTTCTCTAATCAATACCAATTTAGAGAATTTTTTTCATATGAGTATAGACAGCTTTGATTACTTCATCTGAAAACTGCCTATTCTTACCCTTTGACCACTTATCAATTAGGGAATGACTTGTAGTCTTAAACTTTTGACTCAGTCATATATAGTGTGTGTGTATACATATATATGTATGTGTATGTATGTGTTTATATATATATATATATAATGTGATGAAATAATATATATTATAATAATAATTTTATATATATATATAAAATATGTGATGAAATAATGGGATTTAGCAGATACTCAAAGACACAAAGACCCACGTGGAGATTAATCTAGACTGATTGAATCAAGTGAGAGTGATTGACTGCTCATTAGCCTACTTCAAGTTAATTGGATTATAATCACACCTGGCTATCCCTTAAGAAGGTATTGTTCTCAGAAGCTAGACTGTGAACTCAACTTGAGCACACCTTCAAAGTCAATGGATTTGGATGATGCCAACCAATCAACTTGAAGCAGTGTGTAAGGACTGCCTCTGCTCCAGACTTATAAAAAGCTTCCACAATCAGCTTGCTGGAGAGTTCCTGATTAAAGCAGGCTCCTGGAGAAGGACTTGAGGAAGAACCCAACAAGGCTGGAACTCTATGCTAGATAAGCCTTTTCTTAATTTTCTGAACTCTATGTGAATACCTGTATGCTTTAATAAATGTTTAATGCCCAAAGACTGGTGGTGAAGCTTCTAATTTAAGGCGACCACAATTTAGATTTTAAACATCACAATATATATATAGGACTGAGTCAAAATTTATATATACATGTATATGAGAAAGAAGACCTTTGTCAGCAAAACTTGCTGTAAAAACTTTTTCACATTTGTCATTACTGTGTATTTCCTTTCATCCTATTTTCTCCATTTATCCTATTCTCCCCTCTCCTTTGACCCTGTCTATCCTCAAAAGTGTTTATGTCTACTGCCTCTCCCAATCTGCTCTCCCTTCTATCAGCTCCCCCTTCCCTTATCTATTTCCCTTTCCAATTCCTGTAGGATAGGATAGATTTATATATCCAACTGTGTTATTCTGTCTTTGAGCCAATTCTGATCAGAATAAGATTCAAGTACTCCTTCTGAAACATGCTTCATTTCCCCTTCCACTATAAAAGCTCTTTCAAGCCTCTTTTATGTAAGATAATTTACCTTATTCTACCTCTCCCTTTCACCTTCTCTCAATACATTCCTTTCTTACTCTACTTTTATTTCTAGATATTTGCCCATCATATTCAACTAATACCCATGCCCTCTGTCTATATATGCTCCTTCTAACTTCCCCAATAATTATAAAATTTTTAGCAGTTACAAGTATTATCTTCTCATGTAAGCATGTAAACAGTTTGACCTTATTGAATCCCTTATTATTTCTCTTTCCTCTTCAGTTTATTATGCTTCTTTTGAGTCTTATATTTGAAAGTCAAATTTTCTATTCAGCTCTGTTCTTTTCATCAGGAATTCTTGAAAGTCCTCAATTTTATTGAATGTCCATTTTTTTCCCTCAGTTTTGCTGAGTAGGTGCTTCTTGGTGTTCATCTTAGTTCCTTTGCCCTCTGGAATAGCATATTCTAATATCTGTAGTCCTTTAATGTAGAAGCTGCTAAATTTTGCATTATCCTGACTCTGGGTTCATGATATATGAATTCTTTCTTTCTGGTTGCTTACAATATTTTCACCTTTACCTGAGAGCTCTGGAATTTGGCTATAATATTCCTATGAAATTTCATTTTGGGATATCCTTCAGAAGGTGATTGATAGAGCCTTTCAATTTCTATTTTATCTCCTGGTTCTAGATATCGGGGCAGCTTTCCTTGATAATGTCTTGTTTTCCAGATTAGTTTTGCTAATGATATATAATATAATCTCTTCTATTTTTCCATTCTTTTGATTTCTGTTTTGTTATTGCTTGATGTCTTATGAAGTCATTACATTCCATTTACCCAATCTAATTTTTAAGGAGTAATTTTTTTCCTTAAGTTTTTGGATCTCCTTTTCCAGTTGGCTGACTTTCTATTAATAATTTTCTTGATTTTCTTGCACAGTTCCTGGCACATTTAATAAATACTTGTTGATTGGCTGGATATTTTAAATTATGAAATATTCTTCACCTGGGGCCAAGATGAGAATTTTGGTCTGGCTCTCCAACCCAGAGACTTCTGGAAGTGGCCCTATTTAGCATGCCAAAGTAGTGAAATATGTAAGGAAATAATACCTAAATAACCAGAAAGACCTGAAGAAATGAAAACAATGAAAAGCCTGTGAAAACACTCTAGCAATAATAATTTGAATAAACTTTTGGGAACAGAAAAACAAATGTTACCCCAAGATATTAAGTTAGAAGTTTTAGTAGGGTATACCAGATTCAGTCCAAGCTGATAACTGAGGTTCAGACCTAGAATAAAATGAAATACTTATATACCTTATAATAGTCAAGAAAAGCTTTATTTAGCCATAGCAAGGAAAGGACATTTAGCAAGAATACAACATTCATTCATTCATTCATTTGAGTTCACCTTCCTTGCCTCTCTATTGTCCATGCTTGTCAGAAGCCTAAGACTCTGGACTCTTCATATGCCAGATTTTTGTACTTAGGCCTTCTGAAATTAATTGCTTTGTTCTTAGTCCTTTGATCTGACTAAGTTTCGAGGATTATTTCAATGTCTTTTAAAGAAAAAAATGGCCTTCCATTCATGGGGATAGACTTTAGGATATTGGTCCTACCATAGCTGCTTAGGAAAGAATACTCTTTCATAGCCAATAGGGTGCCATTGAGTAATTTTTTAAGGCAATGCCTTTTTGTATGATTACTATATTGGAGACATTTTATCTTCTACAAAGGCTAACTGAGAAAAAGTAGATTTTAGCAAGCAAATGGCCTTTTACTTAGAAACAAAAGTCTGTTGATATGTCTCAGAACATTTTTTTCCAAATCTCTTTCCTTAAGTCAGTTACAATATAATTAATGTTGAGGATAAAAACATTAAACCCTATAGAGAAGAAAAACAACTGCTGCAGCATCTGGGGTAATTGAGAAATTTAATCATGAATTGGAACAATAGATAAATAGGACTATGGAATAGATCCATCCTCCTAAATGCGGTTATTAGCAAAACACTTATTAATCTCCTCATGCCAGATAAAACCTAGGAGTAAAACTTTCACAGAGTTGATTACTTTGCTGTCAAAACCATAATTACGGCAGCAAATTTTAAAGGAACTGTTGGGACACTGAGGAAACTATAACCAGGATGATAAGGATACTTTCCAATTCAGCAGGGAAATAGATTCCATATCTATCTAAATTAAGCCATTTTAGTAAATAATATTCCTTACATATTGCCAGGACACTACTTCCTATAGAAAAAGGGCCAGCTAATCTAGCCATTGGGAACAATTAACAAATCAGGATAAAAGGAATAGTGGGGTAGAGGAGGGAGATAGACTTTCAGACTTTAAAAGGGAAATATTGAAGTCAAGCCAGAGAATTCATTAGGGCAAAGAAATCTGAAGGACTAAGCAGAAATCATGAAAGAGATATCAGAATAGTGATCCTGAGCCCAGAGAAGGTCAACATGGAGTGAATCAGGAAATACTACTGAAGGAGCAACCTAGGAACTGGCAAAACCTTATTTTGAGATCGCATCCTTTCATGGAAACATGATTATAATAGTCATGGTCCTGCTTTACTCAATGTATCTCTACTTCTAGGTGCCTATACACATAGCTACAAAGAAGGACAACCATAATAGGTAGTATAGTAGCCCCAGTACCAAGTGGAAAATGAAAATTATTTCCTCTCCAGCTTCAATATGGAAGGGGTGATGGGGGAAGGGAACAAGCAGTTAATAAGCACCTACTAGCAGCTAGGTAGTACAGTGGATAGAGCAGTGAGCCTGGAGTCAAGAATACCTGAATTCAAATCAGGCCTCAGACACTTAATAACTGCATGACTCTGAGCAAGTCACTTAACCCTGTTTGCCTCAGTTTCCTCATCTGTAAAATGAACCAGAGAAGGAAATAACAAACCACTCCAGTATCTTTTCCAAAAAAAGAGGTCACAGAGTCAGATATGACTCAAATGACTGAACACTATTTAACAGACACTCTATTTATAAATATTATAACACTATAGATATATCATTTGATTTTTACAAGCCTATGAGGTAGGCACCATTATTATTCCCATTTTACAATTGAAGAAACTTAAGCAGACAGAGCTTAAGTGTCTTCCCCAGAGTCACATAGTTTGTAAGTGTCTGAGGTCAGATTTGAATTCATTTTCCCAACTTCAGGCCAATACTCTATCTACTTCACCACCTAGCTGATTAGGAATAAGGGCTGCAAATAGTCTTGCATGGAAATAGGTGCTAAATCAGTGTATTTGTGTGGGTAAGTCAATCAATCAATTAGCAAGTATTTATTAATCAATTACTACAAGTTAGGAATTGCAGCCTGTTGGGAAT
Source organism: Dromiciops gliroides (assembly GCF_019393635.1). NCBI lineage: Eukaryota > Metazoa > Chordata > Mammalia > Microbiotheria > Microbiotheriidae > Dromiciops > Dromiciops gliroides. Next base: position 329,054,524 of record NC_057864.1, on the reverse strand, counting down.
ATGCAGAAACAGACGGGAAAAAGTCTGCCCTCAAGTGACTTCCATACTAACAATTACATAATATTTATATTCTAATGCCAATAAAGTACTCATTGACATGAAATGTTCAAGTTTAGGTCATTTCTAGATTTAGTCTTAATTAAACCTTCTGTTTCTCTCTTCAACCCATTCTCTATACAGCTGCCAAGTTTATATCTGTAAAGCACATATTGACCATGTTACTCCTGATTCAAGAATCTCCAAAGGCTCCTAATTACCTCTAAGATTAAAAAAAATCCCTCAAAAAAAAAAAAAGGAAACCCTTCCCTATCTGATTCCATCACATATTTTCAGACATTTCACATTGCTTCCTTTCACTCACTTTGCATTCCAGCCAATCTGACCTGCCAACTGCACTACATTTCCTGCCTTGGGACTCTTCACAGGTTTTCCTCATAGATGCCTGGAATTATCTTTCTCCCCACTGCTGCCTCATATGAATCCCTAGTAGCTTTCTTCAAGATTCAACTCAGGCACTGCATCTTCCAAATACTCATTAGTGTTCTCTTTTCCTCCTCAAACTATATTGTACCTATCTTTCCAGTGGAATATAAATTCCTTGAGGACAGAGACTATTTTATCTTTTCACTGTGATATTAATAATTGATGTCCAACTTTATTTTTAAATTTTTTGTTTTTGTTTTCAATATTAATAGTATTTTTCCCAGTTACACGTAAAGATAGTTTTCAACATTTGTTTTTATATGATGTTGAGTTCCAAATTTTTCTTCCTCCCTTCCTTCCCTCTCCCCTCCCCAAGATAGCAATCTGATATAGGTGAGATAGATGTATACACACACACACACACACACACACACACACACACACACACATCTATACACACAATCCTATTAAAAATTTCTGCATTAGTCATATTGTAAAAGAAGAATGAGAACAAAAGGGAAAAGCCTCAAAAGACAAAAAAAAAAAAAAGAAATAGTATGGTTCAATCTGCATTCAGACTATAGTTCTTTTTTCTGGATGTGGAGAACATTTTCCATCCTGAGTCCTTTGGAATTGTCTTGGATCATTGTATCTCTGAGAAGAGCTAAGTCTATCACAGTTGATCATCATACAATGTTGCTGTTACTGTATACAATGTTCTCCTGGTTCTGCTCACTTCACTCAATATCAGTCCACTTAAGTCATTCCAGGTTTTTCTGAAATCTGTGTGCTCATCATTTCTTATAGCACAACAGTATTCCACTATATTTATATACCACAACTTGTTAAGCCTTTCCCCAATTGATGGGCATTCCCTAGATTTCTAATTCTTTGCCACCACAGAAAACTGATATAAATATTTTTGTACATGTGGGTCCTTTTCCTTTTTTATGATCTCTTTGGATACCCCACTTTATTTTGTATCATTTGTTAATTATTGATTGAGAAGTATATCTAAGCACTAGAATTAGTACTTATGAATTGGATTGATTTAAAGGATAGTTTATTTAACATTAGAAGGTCTCACTTCTTAAGAAATGTGTAACTTCCCTATTTTTCTGGACTACAGCTTGGACTCTCACCCCTATGGGAGAAGGAAGGGGATGAATCCCTGGAATCATATGATGGTCTGCCTGGCCATAAATCACAGGTTGATATATATTTATCAGTGCATAAATTTGGGTGTGGATAGACAGAGATATAGATATTGCTTTAAGGTTTGCAAATAATTTTATCGCCCTTGAACTTCACAACTCCTGTGAGGTAGATAATAATAGACATTACTGTTCTCATTATACAGATGAGACAGATGAGCATCGGAGAAGTTAAGGAAATTGCTCATGGTAATGAAGGTTGTGTCTCAGGTAGAATTTGAACTAAGGTCTTCCTTACATCAGGCCCAGCATTCTACCCACAGTTATAGATGCTTAATAATTACTGGTTGAGTTATTGAATTGAATTCATGTAAATTCCTTGACACTAACAAATAAATTTGTTCTCTGGTCCCTCTTCATTTTAGGACATCTGTCTCATTGTCCATGATATATCTGCTTCGGTGGTCATTTTGTGTGGAAGAAGTGGGAGGTCATTTGTTAATCTGCAGAGGATTTTGTAGAAACTTTAGATAGTTTTCTTTCTAAGAACAGACTTGAGTCCACATATGTTCTAAAAGGTGTGCAATGCTACAGCATTCAAGTAAGCTAATGGTGAATACAAAGAGTCAAATCCTTTAGATGACTATTAAAATTTTAAAGTGTCCTAGGTAAATTATGTGTTACCACTACGAGTAAAATGATCGAGGCAGAAAATTAATCATATCATTTCAGAGAAAAGAAATCAGCTGTTAACAAGCAATAGACCTAAAGAGGCAAGAGATACATTTGTTAATATACTTCAGGAAGAATGCAATCAAACATCCTTTTCCCCTGAGCTTTGGTTCTATCTACAATCCAGACCTGGATTTGGACCTGGGTAAGCCCAAGATACCCACTCCAAATAATAAGTAACAGAGCTAGGATTTAAACCTAGCTCCTCTGACACCAAATTCAGCACTTTCCTCACAGTTGTACCCTGTATATATGTACAAACTTATAAAGAAAAACAGTTACTATGATCTCTTAAAATAATTCTTTTAAGTAAATACCAGTTGAGGTATTTCTCAGAAATTCTTTGAAAAATAAGTTGGAGGGGAAAAAAACTAAAGTTGAATCTTGAAAAAATAAGAAAAACCCATAATGCATTTTTTACAAATTTATTTGAAGAACATTCATGGCTCATGGGGAAAACTAGAAATCTAATTGAAAACTAGGGAATAATTCTACATTTCCTCATCATTTTTGCCTGGTAACAGGTTTTGGTTTGAGTTTTGTTTCTTTTGCTATTCTCACCTGCCTGAAGTCATAATCTTCCAATTGCAACATCAAAAAACCTTTTGCACAACAACTAACAGTGTTGCCTCAACCCGAGTGCTAGAGTTTAAGATTTGAAAAAGCAGCAGGAAATGACTGTCAGGAAAAAAGAAAGATTTTAAATCATTTCTGAGCAAAGAACTAAGTAGTAGAAATTCTGAGAACATAACATCAGCAGCTGAACTGATCCTCCACAGAGCTCTGACCAAGCTTCCCAAAGAGATTTCATGGGTCTATTTAGGCCATTGTCACAGAATATAATCAGGCAGGATTCATTAACTAGAACAGCAAAGCAACCGAATCTACAGAATTTAGGAGACAGGAAATGTTCAAAACTCAGAGCTCTAATGGGCCACACTAGTCCAACTTGCAATACCCAGCAACATATAATTTCTCAAAAATGGATGGGAAATTATCAGTAACTCCAACATAGTGCTTTGAGAGAGTAGTATATCAAAAGTGGAAATAGCCTATTGCTCCCTATTAGTTTTTATGATTCTTGCCTATATTGAAAGGGAGGGGGGAACCTATTATAGAAGAGGCAAGATAAATAGCACCTGTATTAAAATGTGATTGTATAATATGGTGTGGTGGAAGGAGTGCTGGATTTGAAGCCAATGGACTTGGATTCAAATCTTTCCTCTGCCTCTTAACTGTCTTTGGGACTTGGGGCAAATTGCTTCATTTCCCTAAGGCCTAGTCCCACCCCACCCCCACGTAAAATGAGATGGCCTTTGCAATCTCTCATAGCCCTGATTCCTGTCCACATTCTTTCTGAGCTCCACTCCTGACCTTGACCATGCTGCATACCCTAGAAATTCTCTTTACTCCTAGCCTTTACACCCAGAAAATTTACCCTGCCCCTTCTGACCTCTTCTCTGATTGGCTGGTTCCTTTCAGATCTTCAATTTTTAAGAAAAGTGTCCAGACCAGCCAGGTGTTCATTCTTCCCCAGGCTCCACCCTGGAGTCTCCAGACTTTCCTCTTAGATACCTTCTCTATCCTCCACCCCCCAATCCTTAACATTCAGCTTCTTTTTATCTTTTGCCTTCCTTAATTAATATGTAAACTCCTTAAGGGCAGGAACTGTCTTTTCTGCTCATTTCTGTATTCCCAGAGGCAGTTGATGGCACAATGGATAGATCTCAGGGATTAGAATCAGTAAGACCAAAGTTCATAATCAGACCTGATAAATTCATTAGCTGTGTGACCCTGAGCAAGTCATTTAGCCTCTGTTTTCCTCAGTTTCCTCAACTCTAAAATGGGGATAATAATAGCACCTGCCTTTCAGGGTTGTTGTGAAGATCAAATAAAACAATATTTGTAAAAAGCTCTTAGGTAATACAGAGTTTCTGAACTCTGCTGGGGGCCATGTGCTCTCTCTTAAACAATATGGTGCTGGGGGGGGGGGGTCCACTTGTGTTAAAGACAATCAATGCTCTCTCTCTTGAACCAGAGACACTCTTGAACTAGCCACTTACCCTCTCCTATCTTTCCCGGGACTCCATGCTGGGTATGTAACTAGGGGGAAGACAGTCAGACACGTGGTCAATACTTTAGTAATATGTGATCTTAATTAATAATAAATGCTTACTGCCAAAACTAGTTCAATAGCCATTAATTTATAAGCAGCAAAATCTTAGAAAACCCCTGCCTAGTTCCCCAATAATTTAGACAGAAACAAACTAGATGCCAATATTTTAAATGACACAATACACACATATGTATATATATATACATATATATATATACACACATATGAATGTGTGTACGTGTATAGATGTATGAGTTTTATTTGTTTAACTGTCATCATCATTAATATCATCACCAATTAAAGGAAAGGAACACACTAACATGAAATCGAGAGAAAATCAAGGACTCAAGACATTTGGGAAATATTTGTCAATAAATCACCTAAAGATTGATTTCAGTCCTGCCTGTGGTGCTTATTACCTGTGTGACATGGGCAAGTCACTTAACTTCCTTGGGCCTCCATTTCACACCCGTAAATGGAGTTGTTGAACTAGATGGTATCTGAGGTCTCTTCTAGCTCTAAACCTATTAGTATCTGATGATCCTTTTTCAGGCTCTATCTCCCCAAAGAACAGTCTCCTCTGGTCATTCTTCACATTTACCACCACCATTTCCCTTTGGAGAAGTATTTTAAGTAAGTGACCATAGAAAGAAAAAATAACCCACCTACCTCTTTTGCATCTCACCTAACTCTCTTAAGGAAATGGAATCCATTTTTCTACCCATTTAATATAAGATAGTTGGCCATGTGGTCAAGTGAATAGAGGAACAGCCTTGCTATCAGGAAGACCTGGGTCCAAGTCCCACTTTATGACACATACTCGCTGTGCAACCAGAAACAAATTATTTAACCACTCATTGCCCCAAGCAATTCTCTAGGATTGTATGTTATAAATGAGAAGCTGATTTACTTCACGGGAGAAGATGTTTCTGTACCAGGAAATACCCCTACAATGAAAGAGTCTGACCATTATTTCATTGATATAGGGAACTCACCCATGAAAAAATTCCTTTTACCAAAACAAGCTACCATTTTTCTCCATAACATATTCATAGAGAATTTCCTAGAGCCCTAAGACATTAAGTGACTTGGCCAGGGTCACAGAGCCAGTGTGTGTCAAAGATAAAACTTGAAACAAGGTTTTCTTGGCTTCAAGGCCAGATCTCTATCCAGTATGTCATGCTGCCTCTCATTCTCCATAGGGACAAAAGAAAAAAGTAACCCGTGTCTTTACAGAATTTTATTTTTTGGATGTAGGAGTTTTGACTTTGTTATCTTCTTCTGAGGGTGTATTTTGATCTTCCTTGTCACCATAGAAACTTTTTAGGGTCAGTATTTTTTTCTGTTTGCTCATTTTCCCAGACTATTTCTTGACTTTTAATTCTTTGTTAGAGTGGGGCACTGCTTCCAGGGTGGAGTTCACACTGTCTCAAGCTTCAGGGGTGTTGAGCAGCTGTTCTCCAAGATACTTCTAGGAATTTATAAGTCCTTAGTTCTTCCAAGGTGGTATGATTTAAGGAGAGGTATGTTCACCACACTCCTGGCCTGTGCTCTAGTCTGCAAGCAGCCACAGGCCTGCTACTCTGTCTTGGACCAGAATTTTATTTTTTAAGAAAATGGGTAACCATAGATCTGGCACTCTAATGACATGACAACAGTTTTTTTAAGCCAATCTAAATTATTTTCCAGGCTCACACAGGAACTCTGGAGCACCCACCAAATTGTAGTTGTAGTTGTTGTTATTGTTGTTTGTCTTTCATTCTTGAAGAAGATCATGACATCAAGGACATAATGTCATGACTTGCAAGTGAATTGGATCTAAGTAAGGCAGGGATATGTAAAAGTCACCAGTCTCACTCTCTCCTCCAGAGACATCTAGGTCCCATGGGAAGATATAGATCAAGATGCCTGAAGATAGCTGTGATGGAGTAGGAGACCTTGGCCTTTTTTTGCCTGAATTGCCTCTGTCCTTTCATTTTTTATATATAAAAAACATTTTTATTTATAATTTTGAGTTCCAATTTTTATCCCTCCTTCCCTCCCTCCGCTGCCCCTTCCCTTCAGTGGTAAGCAATCAGATATGGGTTATATATATGTTCAATTATGTAAAACATTACTCTATTAATCATTTTTGACAAGAAAATGTGAATAAAAGAAAAAAATGAAAGAAAGTGAAAATAGGACAATTCAGTCTGTGTTCAATCAATATCAGTTCTTTCTTTGAATATGAATAGTGTGTTTCATCAGTAGTCCTTTGGGATTGTCTTAGAGCATTGTATTGCTAAGAATAGTTGTCATTCACAGTTCTTCATCAAACAATATTGTTGTCTCTGTACACAATGCTTTCTTGGTTCTGCTCACTTCACTATACATCAGTTCATATAAGTCTTCCCAGGTCTTTCTGAAAATCATCTTGCTTGTCATTTCTTATAGCACAATAATATTCCATCACAATCATATACCACAGCTTGTTCAGCCATTCTCCAACTGATGGGCCTTCCTTTAATTTGACTTTGGACTTTTTAAGCTAAGCTCTTTCCCAGGTCTCAGTTTGTCTAAGGCAATGCCCATACAACAATGATTAAGGCTGGGTAAGAAGTGAGGCAAAGAATGGCCTCTTTTACCTAGTCAAAAAAAAAAAAAGTTGTTGTTTGACCTCCATTCACGAAGAGGATCATGGCATGGGGTGATGTCATGACTTGCACTGAGTTGGATTTAAGTGAGGGAGAGCTGTGCAAGGTCACCAACCTTACTCACTCCTCCAGAGCCATCTGGGTCCAGTGGCAAGATAAACATCAGGACAACTGGAGATGGCCCTGGATGTTTAAGGCATTTGGGGTTAAGCGACTTGCCCAGGTTGAAACAGCTAGGAAGTGTCTGAGGTGAGATCTGAACTCACGTCCTCTTGACTTCAGGACCAGTGTTCTACCTAGTGTACCACTTAGCTGCCTCAGCCAAAAAAAAAACAAAAAAACGAATGAATGAATGAATTTGTGAGTAGATAGATAGATAGGGAGTGAGCAAAAAACCAATTTGACTCACCCTGAGGGACCACCCTTCCTCCCTTCTGTGTACTCAAGGAATCATAAAAATAATAGCTGACATTTAAATAGCTTAATGTTTGCAAAGCACTTCATGAATATTATCTTATTTGAGCTTTACTACACCTCCCACAGAGAGTGACAAAAAAAACTGTGGAAACGTATGAGAGAATTTAAAATTTTTAAAGGTCTTAGTTGTTCCAGAAAGCAAATGAGTAAACATCTGCAATGTATTTTAGGGATAATCCTAGTTGCTACTGTTCCTCTTGCACTGAAAAAATTAGAGTAGATAAAATGATATTTAATAATCTCTGACTTCCCTCCACACATACTATAATCCAGTTACACTGACCTACTTGCAGTTCCTCAAACATAATACTCAATCTCCCAACTCCAAGCATAAACACTGGATACACTTCGTATTGGAAATATTCTACTCCCTCCCCCCTCCCACCCCCATCTCTTGCTTTCCATGACTTCCTTTAAGATTCAGCTCAAGTCTCACTTTATACAAGAGGCCTTTCCAGAATCCCCCAACTAATTATTCTTTCACCCCCTGAGATTACTTTATGTGTGTTTTGTATATAACAAGTTTTTATATGAACAGCAAGGTGGCAAATTATATAGAGCACTGGACTTGGAATCAGGAAGACTCATCAGTTCAAATCTGGCTTCAGACATTTAGCTGTATGACCCTGAGTGAGTCACTTAACTCTATATACCTTAGTTTCTTCATCTGTAAAATGAGCTGGAGAAGGAAATGGCAGACCACTCCAGTATCTTTGCCAAGAAAACCCCAAATAGGTTTACAAAGAGTTGGACACAACTGAGCAACAAATTTTTCTAACTCTCTCCCCCTGTAAAATATGTTTCTGGATTTCTTGTCTTTCTTTGTATCCTTATTGCATAGCACAGTACCTAGCATATAGTAAGCGCTTAATAAATGCTAGTTGTGGGGCAGCTAGATGACTCAGTAGATAGAACACCAGCCCTGGAGCCAGGAGGACCTGAGTTCAAATCCCACCTCAGACACTTGACACTTACTAGTTGTGTGACCCTGGGCAAGTCACTTAACCCCAATTGCCTCACCAAAAAAAAATGCTATTTGATTGATTCTTTATGAAATTTCCTGTGAATGGTACTTAAATTGGTACCTCATCTAAATAAGGAGAGAACTATCAAACAAAGTGCAGTCAACAACAAAGCAACCACTGAAGAAGATGAATTAGGAGATTTAAAAATAGCTAAGGCCCACTTTTCCATATTGTGACCCTTTCTTGAATGAATCATATCAGACCAATTAATTTCTTCATATTTAATTTGCATATTTTATCAACACCATTAAATCTAGCATTTGAATGAAAAAATCCAGTTACTCTAAATTAAATATGTGCCAATTTTATGGATTTAAGACCACGCTAATCTTCATGCTGGAAGATGAACCATACAGATTTGTGAGAATGTAGGGTATATTTAGAAGCACATTACTAGAACTGAGTACTAAAAACCAGAGCTCTGTTAGTGCCTATGTGTAGATTTATTCTCATTTGGAGAAAGCATTTATAATAGTTCTTTTTTCTAATTGTATGAAGTAACTAAAAAAAGAGCTCAAGTGACTATAGGATTTTTTTATAAACAACAAACACCTATATGGGGCTTTTACCATTGGACAATTTATGCAATCTATATACTTTTCCAGGCCCACATAGAACTTCCAGAATGCTATTCTCCAGCCTTTCTACCTTCCTAGAGGGTAATGAAGGAAGAATCAAATAGATAATGCACACTGATTCCCAAGGGACTACTTTTCTTCCTTTCTGTGTATTCAGGGCATGGTGAAAGTAATAGCTTCTATTTACATAGCTTCATATTTGCAAAGTGCTTCAAGAAAGTCATGAGCCTTACATCAACCCTACAATATGGGTATTATTGCATTAGAAGTATGATATTTACTACCTGTGTGTCCTTGGGGAAATCACTTAACTTTCTTGAGTCTCTTTTTCCCTATCTGTAAAATGAAGGTGTTGTATTGGATGACCTCTTAGGAAATAAGGGATTCTTATCTATGGTCCTAAGATCATTACCCCCATTTTACAGATGAGGAAGCTAAGTATTAGAAAGTTTAAGCAGCTTCCCCATGGCCTCAGAGCTAATCAATCAATCAACAAATATTCATAATCAAAGGTAGGATTTCAACAAGGTCTTACTGACTCCAAGTGCAAAGTATTCCATACTGTGTTGGCTTTCCACTATCCCTAACACCCCCTGTTATGAATGAGGAATAAATCCCACATTCTGAACAAGGAACATAGCTGCCTCACAACCTGACCCACATAAGCTAGAAAAGAGCCCAACAAAGAGAAAGAGAAAGGAGAGCCCTATTACAGTAGAGGTATTATGACACATCTATTGCTAAATATTTTAAGATGAAAGCAACTGTTCTGCTCTCAGAGGAGCTTTTACAAAGATCAAGCTTCTAGAGCTGCCCTAGAATTCTCCGTTTCAGCCAAATATATTGATGAGGTTTCCACTCCTTCCTCCAAGCCAAGAAGAGCATTTAGCCAGAAACCTCTTGAGCTGAGTAGTGTGGTGATGAAAGGGAAAGAGAAACTATAGTGAAGAAATTGATTATCTAAATTTGTATTTAAATTTCATTTAAGAAGCTAGGTGGTACAATGAATAGAGCACCAACTTGGAGTCAGGAAGACCTCAGTTCAAACTTGGCCTCAGGCATTTACTTGCTGACCCTGGGAAAGTCACTTAACCTTCTCTTTGCCTCAGTTTCTTCATCTGCAAAATGGGGAAATAATAGCACTACCTCCCAAATTTGTTGCGAGGATCAATAGAAATAAACTGTGAGGATAAAATGAATATTTGCAAAGAACTTCAAAAACCTTAAAAGTGATCTATAAATGCAAGCTAAAAATACTTTATTGAAATTAGTGAGTGATCTTTTCCTTCAGGTCATGAAAATGAATAGGATAGGAAAAATCAGCCTTAAAAATGCTGTAAATAAGTATGCAGGAACCTGCCTTCATAAAACGAATGAGTGAAGACCCCAAGGCTTCTCTCCCTCTTAAACAATTTGCCATTTATTGGACTATGAACAGAACTTTTATAGTCAAACCTCAATTTTCTAAATGGAACATGACTATAGTATGACTTTCCACTTTAAGAAAAAAGGAAAGACGCAGGGAAACTGCCTCTAGACTGTCATACATTTCCTATTGTTTTTTCCTTTAAATGTCAGTCACTTTTGAAAAAAATCAGATGAAAATTGCTTAACATGCCATAAGACCATGCCCGACTACTGCTCTCTGGTAATGTTAAGCTGGTGCTCCTTAGACCTCTGGGCTTCATTCTCCAAAACTTCTCAGTTAGTACACAATGCTCTCCCAGAGATGGAAATTCATGATGGATTTTTAAGGGCAACCATTTACAGGAAAAAAAATTGATATAAAACTATTACCATGTGCACTTACTATTACTTGTCAGAGAGAAATTGGCCTTTTGAAGGCCTGTTCCCTTTCAGAAAAAAGCCGTCTAAAAAAATTAAAAGTCCACCAAATGCTCATTCACAGCTCAAATGCTCACACAACACATGTTGTCATGTGTGCTACAAAAACATAACTTGAAACAGCATCTTGAAATCTCTTCTCCAGATTTTATAGGACACAAAATGCAGAACGCAGTGTGTTTCCACTTCTCACCTCGTATAACTTTGGAAAAGCTAACCCTTATTTTCATATATAGCTTCTTTTTAAAGGGCATAGCCTTATAGGTATTTTAACTGACTCTACAGCTTTAGAAAAGAGCCACATTCTATTGAATCATTTGCTTGAATGTCTCCTGACCCCTCAGATTTTTCTCTCATAATGTTGGAATATCATTTGGTTCATCTGCTCCTTTTCAAGAGACAAGTCATTGAAATAAACATACTAGCCATGATGAATGTTATTCAATAATCATTGTATCCTACTAAAGAATCAGAATGGAATTGTTACCCTTCCCAATATACTGGGTATCAATCAAGAAGCATTTATTAAGCACCTGCTATATGCCAGGAATGTGGTATAAGTACTGGGGGCGAAAAAGACAAACGTGAATCAGTCCCTGCCCTCAAGGAGCTTAGTACAATCTAACCTAGAGAGAACATGGGTACATATACAAGTATATACAAATAGATACAAAATTAGATATAAAATAATCTGGCTGGGTATGGGAAGACATTAGAAGGATGAAGGGAGACCTCATGTAAAGATGGAAGTTGAATTGACACTTGAAGGAAACTAGAGATTCTTTCAGTTGAGCATGAAGAAGTGCATTCTAGGCATGGAAAACAGCTAATGAAAAGGTACAGAGATGGAAGATGAAGGGTAATGTGTGATGAACAATAAGAAGGTCAATTTGGCTGGGTCATAATGTTCATAAAGTGGGGTAATTTATAATTAGGCTCAAAAGATAAGGTAGGCTGGGGCAGTCTGTGAGTGACCTGAAATGCCAATCCACAATTATACATATACATATGCATATGTATATATGTGTGTGTGTGTTTGTAAATATACTTAGATATATAACACACACAAATGACAAGGGCAGGGAGAAAATAAATAATTTTTGCAAGTACATCTGTAAATGATGTATCCTTAAAAAGGTGAATCATGTGGGATGAATACACATATATGTGTATGTGTATGTGTGTGTGTGTGTGTTTGACCTTTTCCTGTGCTCCCAACATGCTATAAGTACTATTTTGAGTCCTAGTAAAGGGAAGATGAGATGTCTGCCCACAAGGACATGATCAACTTCAGAGAAATTGCTAATACACCTTTCTTTGCAGCCCCAGATGAAGGAATCAGCTTTTTAAATGAAGCACAAAATTTGTCGTGTTTGATTCTCTCTGATGTTTTCTCTTTAGAATTGCAATTAATTCACAGTACAAGCTAGAAAATATAACACGTGGAGATGGCACGGAGATGACAAATGCACATATGTTCAGTTTTCAGGCACAGCCAAACACTTATCTACCATAATTTCATTGAATTAGAGAGGAAAAGAATATTTTCTGTGGGTACAATTCAGTTGAGAGGTTTCTTTTTTAAAAACTGGGGGTTGGGGAGGAGGTTCAGTTGGTAGGTATAATTTGCAGAATTCATATATCTGCTATAATGTTGATCTGTAATATGAAAAAATACTATCATAAAGAAGGCAATTGAGAGCATGGTAGAAGGGAAAGGAAGGGAAGGGAAGGGAAGGGAAGGGAAGGGAAGGGAAGGGAAGGGAAGGGAAGGGAAGGGAAGGGAAGGGAAGGGAAGGGAAGGGAAGGGAAGGGAAGGGAAGGGAAGGGAAGGGAAGGGAAGGGAAGGGAAGGGAAGGGAAGGGAAGGGAAGGGAAGGGAAGGGAAGGGAAGGGAAGGGAAGGGAAGGGAAGGGAAGGGAAGGGAAGGGAAGGGAAGGGAAGGGAAGGGAAGGGAAGGGAAGGGAAGGGAAGGGAAGGGAAGGGAAGGGAAGGGAAGGGAAGGGAAGGGAAGGGAAGGGAAGGAAAGAAACAAGAATTTATTATGTATCTTCTATATATCAGGCACTATGCCAAGAACTTCACAAATATGATCTCACTTTATCCTCACAATACTGGAAGGTAGGTGCTATTATTATCTTCATTTTATAGATATGGAAACTGAGGCAAATAGAAGGCTAGATTTTAACTCTGCCACCCATCTGCCTCCAGTATATTGGACAGTTTCCCTAGAGTGAATTTATAAAGGGCATGGACAAGAATTATCCAGAATGGACCATCATGCAAGGGTTGAAAGGAATAATCAGACTGACGAAATCATAGATCCATTTTGGTATTTGGGCAATAATCCTTATATTGTACTTCTTATATGTCGTCATATAATCAGTGTAATTGAGTCTAAAATGCTATCCTTACTTACTAGCTGTGTGATCCTGGGCAGGTCACTTAACCCTCATTGCCCTGCAAAAAAAAAAAAAAAAAAAAAAAAAAAAGCTATCCTTTTAGGTTACAGGAAACTTTACTTTGCAAGAAATACAATAATCTGCTATCATATAATTCATAACTCAGAGAAAGGATAAAATAAAAATCACCTGGAGACCATTTATACAATTGGCAGGGCCCCTACACTGTATGTTCTAGTAAGTAACTTTCCAATTTGTTTAATTTTTTTTATTTTGAACTTAATCATCAACATAGTCAGCAGAGCACTGGGTCTGGAATCAGGAAAACCTGCTTCCAAATATGGCCTCAGACACTAGCTGGGTAATCCTGTACAAGTCACTTAACCTCTGTCTGCCTCAATTTCTTCATCAGTAAAATAAGGATAATAATAACATATACCTCCCATATAGCAGTAGACACTTCATAAATTACTATTTACTGCTTAAGATCATGCAACTAGAAAGGGATAGTACAGGACTAGAAAACAGGTTTTCTTACTCTAAGTCAAGGATTTCTTCCACTACTACACTACCATAGGGCAAGCCTTAGCTCTATAAACTACAAATAATGATATAAAAAACACAGAAATAGAAAACCTTACAGTAACATACTATATTTTAAATGTGATTTTTTAAAAATTATTTCAAATGAATTCATGATAGTTTGAGGTCAGGGCTGGAATAAAGTAGAGCATTTATTTTCACAGTATGTGCCCATAATATTAGTAGTTTGGAATTAATTTTTTATCCTAACACCACTGGAAGATAGGTTTTATATATGCAATTCACCTTATGCCAATTCGATTAAATTAATTTGAAGAATATCTTGGTGGTACAGCGGATAGAGTGCCAGGCCTTGAGTCAGAAAGATCTGAATTCAAATTCAGCCTCAGATACTTACTTAGCTGTGTAACCCTGGGAAAATAATTTAACCCTGTTTGCCTCAGTTTTCTCAACTGTTAAATGAGCTAGAGAAGGAAATGGCAAACCATTTTAGTATCTTTCCCAAGAAAACCCCAAATGGGGTCACAAAGAGTCAGATACAACTGAAAACAACTGAACAACAACAACAACATGCTTCAGTATTGTATATTCTGAACAAAAGTGGGGGGAGGAGATAAAACAGTCTCCTCCAGAAAGACAACTTAGATAATATCTTACTTTTATCCTTTGTTTCTTCCTGAATTCATTCTGTCCCTGACTTCTACAGTGCTAATACCTGAAACATACCTTGATTTATGAATGACAGGACTGGTAGCTGTGTCAAATGATTTTAATAGAACTTGTAGTTGGAAGAGACCTGACCACAGAGGTCATCAAATTCAATCTTCCACTCAGGAATCCATTTTATAACATTTCTGTCAAATGATCACCCAGGCTCTGTCTAAATATGTCCATTGAATGGGGTACATGGTACCTTCTAAACCATCCTATTACAATTTGGAAGAACTATCAAAATTTACCTCTTTAAATTCCACCCATTGGTTCTATGATGACATTTTGGAGTACTCTGGAAAAATCTCATTCCCTCTCATACATGATGCCTCTTAATCAGTTGAATAAAGTTATTATATTCCTATTCAGACCTCTTCTTTAAACTAAACAATGCTTTCAAGGATTCCCCTTAGAATATGATTTGCTCTCATTATCATAGTCACCTTCCTGGATGCATTTAGGTTTATAAATTTCCATTTTAAAATATAAGGCTAGGACCAAACACAATGTTCCAGATGTATGACCAGTATGCAATATCCATTGTATAAATATTATACTTTTGTCAAGGCAATAAAATACTACATTCTTGTTTTAAATTTAAATCTCTAGATTTTTTCCTAAGTACTCATAACTTGATATGTTTTTCCATGTTTTCCCCATCTTATTCAATTGCACTTTTGAATCTAAATGAGGTACTTTGAATTTGGTCCTAAAGAAGTTCATCTTAATTCTATCCCCGTGTTCTAGACTGCTTTTTGGAACCCAACACAGTGAGATACAGCGAAAAGAATATGGGATTTGGAGTCTGAAAACCTGAGGTCTAATTCTAGTACCAATATTCATTGGCTATGGGACTGTGGGCAAGTCACTCGGCCCTAGGAACTCTAGTTCCTTGTTGTTGGTTTGATTCTCTTTAAAGGGTGGGTAATAATACATGTGCTACCTAATTCATAGCACTATTGCAAAAAAACCCTCTCAAATATAAAAACAGATTATGAGCAATTATCATAATCAATATATTTTGGTTCTGTCTTTATGAAATTAACTATTCTTTACAGCTTTGTGGCATCTGAAAATTTGAGACCCATGATTAGACACAATGACAATATTAAGATTCCTTAAGGTTTTCTTCTTGCTTTTACTGTGCAAATGCTCCAACTTTTGATTACTGTATAAGTCCTATCATTATAAATGAGCATCCTATTTGCTGAGGAAAATTTGTCAAAATACAGTGCAATCACCATGAATGTCCCTATTACTATAGTAAACTGTCCAGAATTTATCCTGGAGCAAGGCATTTTCTACTGGCACAGTAAATCATAGAATTAAAAGTTGTAAGGTACATTAGAAATCATTTAACCCAAACCCATAATTTATAGATGAGGAAACTGAGACTCAGGGACATTGTGCCTTATCCATAATAAGTAGCAAAGCTAGGATTTGAACACAAGTTTGCACATTTTTGTATTTAAGTTTCTCTCTATGGCTTTAGTGGCCATTGATATGCTAATAATCTGTCTTTCCAAGCAACTTCATATTTTGTGAAAAATTCATGCCTCAGAAACTAGCATCATCTCACCCCCAGGATATGGCATTGATATCTGTGACTATACAAACTATAGGTGAATCAAAAGAAGCATCAGTCCATACAAGAATAATAGGATAAAAAAATTACTGATGATGATGGAGGAGGAAGAGGAGAGGGGAAAGAAAGAAGAGAGGCAGCTGGAGAATATCATGGAGACCAAAGAACATTAGGGTAGGGCCCTGAATCTGTTACAGCTTCATACACTCCTGATACACATCAGCATACAAAGTGTGGATTAATAAGATTGACTGCAATGATTCAGCGGGTTTGAACTCTGAGCTCTATTAATTATGGTCGTTGATTCCTTCACCTTAACAAAATGTGAAGTAACTTCACGATGTATTCTGTTGATTATTCCCAAATTCATTAAACACAAAGAGAAAGAAAGAAGGGGGTAATGCCAGTGGGAAAGTACATAATTTAGTTATTATTTGCTTAATGATGAAGCCAACACACATTTTCAATTTGAAATTAGCCACTGGGAATTTTTCTAAAAAGAAAATGGTTTTATTTTCCAGTTGAAATGCTGCTTCCATCTGCTTTTATTTCTCATTTCATCCTTCTTTGATGCAAGAACTAGCAAACTGTCAGCACAAATTTGGAAAACGCGACACATAGTCTGGGTCTACGTGAGTGCAATAGATCATGTAGGGCTAAAAGGTTCAGTGTAAGAATACTGACTTTTGAGCATCAGGGACTGGAACTTAGAGCTTCCCTGACACTATGAAGATATGTAAACCATCCCAGTTAGAAAAACAAGCAGGGAAAACTTAGAGATACCCTCTAGATAGCTTTGACTTAGACAAGTCTTGACTGAGCAAGGAACCAGAGACCATAAAAGATCCCCAAAAATTCCACTTAGATAAAATGAAGACTTTTGCAATAACAAAATCAATCAAGATAGAGTAAGGAGAGAAAACTTTTGAGTGGAAAAAAAAACCCTTGCATCAAATATCATTGATATACAAAATGCACTTTGAAACAAATGTTTAATACTAAATCTATTCCCCACTGATAAAGTGGCTAAAAGATATGAGCAAAGATTTCTTTAAAAATTGCAAAATATAGGGGCAGCTAGGTGGCACAGTGGATAAAGCACCAGCCCTGGATTGAGGAGGACCTGAATTCAAATGCGGCCTCAGATATTTGACACTTACTAGCTGTGTGACCCTGGGCAAGTCACTTAACCCTCATTGCCCTGCAAAAAAAAAATTGCAAAATATAAATGATCATTTCAAAACATTCTTTAAATCCTTATCAAGTAAGAAAAATGTACATTAATACAACTGTTGCATATCCCCTTACATCTTGCACATTGGCAAAGATGACAATAAAAAAGGGAAAAGTCAGTATTGGAAGGGCTGTAGGAAGGTAGACACACTAAAACACCATTGGTGGAGCTGTGAATTGGTTCAACAATTCTGAAAAGTAATTTGTAATTGTACTTTTCAAAAAGAAGTGATTAAAATACTCAAACACTTTGAACAGAAATCCCAGTAAGAGGCATGTACTCTGAGGATATAAAAGACCAAAAAAAGGTCTTACATACACCAAAATATTCATAGTATAGCTTTTGTGGCAGCAAAAACCCCAGAAACAAAGTAGATTCCCTTGATTGGGGGAATAGCTAAACAAACTGTTGCATATGAAGTAAATAGAATTGCACTGTAATAAATAAACAATTTGAAGAATTCAGAGAAATATAGAAGAATTGATACGGACTGTTACAGAGTGAAATAAGCAGATAAACATGACTATAGCAATATAATTAGAATGGACAACAAAATGAAACTAAACATTATAGAATTATAGTGACCAAGCTTGGCCCTCTAGAAGAGATGAGAAAATATACCTCCCTCCTTTAATTGGAGTAGTGGAAAACTGTAGGATGCTGTCAGATATTAATGATGTCAGATACCATTGCTTCAGTTGGGAGGCCTAACTGGTTAAAGCATGATAAAAATTTAACGTGATGTAAAAATTTTAAAGTGTTATTTTAAATTTTAAAAATTTGAATCTCTACTAAAATTGACCAAACTATCTATAACCTTTGATCCAATAACTCCACAAGTGGATATAAACCCTGAAGCAGTCACAAAGACAAAAACAAAATTACAGTAAGTAGAAAAATATTCACAGATGCATCTTTTGTTATAGCAAAAAGAAAAGAAAAGGGGTGACCATTCATTGGAGAATAATTGAAAATATTCTGGTATAAAAAAACATACCCCAAAAAAGAATAATACATATTTGTACAAAAGTATTTATAGCAGCTCTTTTTGTGGTAGTTAAGAATTGGAAATCAAAAGAATGCTCATCAATTGGGGAATGACTAAACAAGCTATGATATATGATTGTGATGGAATCTTATTGTTCTATAAGAAATAACAAGCAGGATGATTTCAGAAAGGCCTAGAAAGATTTATATGAACTGGTGTATAATGAAGTAAGCAGAACAAGGAGAATGTTGTACACGATGACAGCAATGTTGTTTGATGAAGAACAATGAATAACTTAACTATTCTCAGAAATACCATCATCCAAGATAATCCCAAATGACTAACTAAGCATACTATCCACTTCCAAAGAAAGAACTGATATTGATTGAACACAGACGGAAGCATGCTATTTTCACTTTCTTTCATTTTTTTCCTTTATTCAATTCAATTTCCTTTATTCAATTCAAAACCTCAAATTAAAATGTCTATTATTAAAAGAAAAAGAAAATATTGTGGTATAAGAATATAATGAACTATTACTGAGCAGTAAGAAATAATCAGTACAAGGAATTCACAGAAACATGGAAAGATGTATAGGAAGCAATTGTAGAGTAAAATAAACAGAATCACAAAACAATATAACAATCAATAAATCAACAAGCATTTTTTAGCACCTACAATGTTCCAGGCAATGGGAATCCAAAAGTTCTAGGGATGCTATTGCTTGGGGACCAAAGAAAAAAATCCTTAAATATATTTATTCCAATGAAGCAAAAGACAGATGTTTACATACATGCATGCATGCATGCATACATACATACAAGATTAATACAGAATAAATGGAAAGTAACATTTGTGTCAGAGGTACTGACAGCTTGGGGAAATAGAAAAGGCTTCATGCAGAAGGTAGCATTTAAGGTGAATTTTGAAGTAATCCAGAAATTCCAAAAGGTAGAAATGTAAGAGAGCATTCCAGTTATGGCCCTTCTGGTGGTACTGCATTTAGCACATGCTCAACATTCCAGTCAAGCATATGGACTTGGAGTATGTGCAGATATCTTCTGCCTATGCCAGATAAGTATGACTCATTCAAAGGGTTCAGTTTCCATCACTGGTCACTAAGCTAAAAAGTTGATGATGCAAAGTGTCTTACCTGGTAGGAGAAGAGATAGGTTCTAGTTGGCATGACTCTTGGAGGAGGCTTTTGAGAAGACAAGGTATAATATCATTTGTCCATCTTGGCTCTCCTTTTGTGTTTACTTTCTTCTGATGTTGACCTGGTAAACACAGAAAAATCCTAGAAGGTCTGCAAGTACAAGCAATAAGAAGAGCACTAGAAGGCAGACAACCCCAAAGCAATGAATCTTGTGCACAGACACAGCTGAGCAGAGAGGTGGGAGGAGTGGGTACTCAGATCCTATGAGTCACAGCCGTGGTTGCCTCTAGCCTTTATACTAGACAGGTGTGGGGGGTGGTGTTAAGAACAGGCCTAACAATGGCACCCTTTTAGTTAGGGTTCAATGTTGGGAGGAAATGAAGCACATACAAGGCATTGAACAATTATAATGCAAAGGGATATTTACTTGTCCTAACAGCCAGAAATGTGCAACCAGGATACGGTGGCCCATAGCTGGGGGCTCCTGTAGTCTCCAGAAATCCATCAAAATGGAGAGCTAACAAATTCATATGGTGGGAGTTTTATGCTTTTAGGTGACCTGGAAGCTACATCATGGAAGTCAGAGGCCAATTAGGTTCCAGGAACAGCTTTGTTACCTTTTAGAGAAAACGTATTGCTGTTGCAGGGATTCTATAACAAGACCATATTGTGAAAACTTTTAAACATCAATAACTTTGATCCTTGGGATAATGGATCCAAACTTTAGGAAAATAACTTTGCAATGTTTTGCAGAATAGATTGGAGTGAGAAGAAACTTAAAATAGGGATACCAAGTAGAAAAGTATTTCAATAACACAGTTGAAATGTGATGTAGGCATGAAATAAGGTGGCGGGTATGTGAGAAGAGAAGGGTAAGTATACAATAAACACTGCAGTTCTCCTTTGCTATCCTGGGCTTTGGTTGTTCTACAAATTATATCCCACCAATGCTATGGTGGCATTGCATTTGTTTTGTGTGGGAGATGGTTCATCTGGAATAGCCATCCATAATCTGTAGGTACTTCATACCACTTATTCTATGGATCCCTCCTACCTACTCTCATACTAATAGGTTTAGGTTCCTATAGAACTTTTACTTGCAGACCTTCTACGACTTTTTTATGTTTACCAGGTCAATATTAGAAGAAACTAAAAACAAAAGGGGAGCCAAGATAAACAAATGAAGTTATACCTTGTCTTCTCAAAAGCCTCTGAGCAGGTCAACCCATACTCAAACTCCTGTGGTTATCCATTATCCCAAGGATCAAAGTTATTGATATTTAAAGGTTTCTACCACCTGTCCACAGTCAAATCCCTTCAGGGTCCTAGGGATAACCCTGGTGAAAGGAAATAAATTCTCTCTATTCTCTGCTTTAGCCCTTGATCCCCCACTGGTGCATTTGAAATTTATACAACTAGATTTTCCTCTAAATGAAAATTTTAAACATTAAAAATAATTTCCACCAAATTATAAAGAAAAATAATATCAAAGATACTAATATATTAGATCAAATGAATAAATAATAAGATATTATCATCACAATCTACATATAAACCTGGGTCACCCTCTTCCATCAGTGCACTTGCTGTCTGTAGGAGAGAGTGGAAACCTAGCAGGGAACCACATAAGGAATGAAAACTCATGTGCATGGAGTAACTCACATTTCTGAATCCAAGCCTGATGGTTGATGTGGTTGGTTTATACAGGAACATCTGTACCATATGAAATTGCTTTTCTTCTTACATCTGGTCTATTGATCCTCATCACTCTTTAGTTGGGCAAATCTCTTCTCCATTCTAACATTTCTAACACTCTAACTTTTCCATTCTAACATTCAGAGCATTTACAAACAAGCTCTTTCAATTTACAGTCATCCTTAAAGGGGCATTTAAAAAGTATTACCTCTTAATGTTATTAAAACTTCCTTTTAAGACAGAGAATTATAAAGTTCATCAGACTGACTATCTCTAAGATATAAAGATAAGCCTATTCATTCACCTGGATGCTACATTATGCAATTAGTACAGAGCTCACAACATCAAAGCCAGGTTTACTATGTAACCTAGGCAAACAAATCCAGCCAGTTCACCAGAACATAAAGCAGCTTCAGAGCCTCTCTTCTCTGCTTTTCCAGTGCAAACAAGTGGCAGGAAAGAGCAACAGGAACTTACAGGAAGTTTCACCTTTCTCTAATTTTAGGTAGCACCAAAGAGTGATGGCTATCACTGACAATATTAGCCAATTAAATCAATTCTCTCTCCCACCAATCAGGAATCACTAAACGGAAGCCTTATGTCAGCTGATTGTTTTGAGCAATTCAACCAGAGCAGATTTTCAGCCTCTACTGCGTCTCCAATTCTTATCCTGTAGAGAGACTCAATGTGTAGCCAGGGTTGTCCCTTCACATGTAACATGGGGATATAATTGTGTGGCTCAAAGGGATCAAGAATGGACAGAGTCTAGCCTCTTTTCCACTCCCCCCCCCAACATTTCTCCAAGAGAGACATTAACCAGAAGGAGGAGCAAGAAGTTGAGGCTGGAGGCCACTCTCCTTTCTTCAGAGAGAGGGAATACAAGACTAGAAGTATATCATTTTTTTCCTCCCTTAAATAGTATTAGTCTGGAGGATATGGTCAGGTTTAATATGATTTCTTATCATCGTGGAAGGGAAGAGGACCCCAAATATTTATCCAAAGTTTGACCCCTTTCCCACCAAATACCAGTTCTGCAATACATGGTAAATAGAAAAAAAACCCATTTATCTAAATCATAGCAAAACAGGACAAGACATACCAGAAAATACAGAGAGAAAGAGCTCTCTTATTGGGAACAAGATAACTCAGTTCAAGCTAGGAAGAAAGTAGCAGATCCCACCCAAGGAAAAACTCCCAAAGTCTCTACTGTATCAGTTGGGCACAGAGACATGATAGAGAGGGATATCCCCTCTCATTTCTTCCCTGAGTTTTTTTTCCTTTAGCAACTTGAAATGAGGTTGGCCTCTTTCATCTTCCTTCTTGAAGCTAGAATTAAAAGTACCTGAAGTGACTAAAGCTTGAAGAAGATCTGAAGAAGCCTCAAAGAAGACTGATGAAGAGTAGAGTTCTCTCACTCTCCAACTCCAATAAGCTCTTCATATAGGGCAAGGCATTTATCTCCACAAATGAGGAGAGAATCTTATACCAATAGGCTTTAGAACTAGGGTTATAGTAGTAGGCCTCCACCAGTTGTGGACGACGATGGATCAGTGCCTTGAAGAGCCACAAGCCACAGTGTAGTCCAGTGCAGTCCAATTCGGGAGCCGCAACTCCTGAGTGACTTGTAACTGGTAACTGCCGCATCCCGTGTTGTATCTACGCCATGAGGAGTAGCTGGAGTGTCCTCTCCACAGTGCTGGCCTGGGCGGATCAATATGGAAAACAAGCTGTTGCCCATGCAGCAGGTTTTCCCTCTCTGAGATATTGGTGGATCCAAAGCATCAGTTGATATTCTCATCAGCTCCCATGAATCCAACTAACATGTTTTTGCAGATGATTTCATAACCTCTCTCCTGAGCTTCAGTTCCACATCACCAATTAAATTTTGTACATGTCAGATTTGATGTTCTATAGGCATCTCACACTCAACTTATCCAAAGCAGAACTAATTATCTGGTTCTAAAAACCCTCCCTTCTTTTCAACTTGCCCATTACCATCAGGGATATCACTATCCTCCCAGGCACCCCAGTTCAGAATCTCAGTGTCATCTTTGACTCTTCACTTGCAGTCACTTGTTCAATCTATTGTCAAATTTTGTCATTTTTTAGCTTTACAGATCTCTTGCATATAACTCCAGCCTTTCACCATAACCTTCTAACTACCCCTGGCCTACTTCCAGTCAAGTCTTTCCCTAATCCAATCTATCCTTGACTCAGCTGCTAAAGTGATGTTCCCAAAGCACAGATCTGACCATATCACATTTTTTTTTTGGTGAGGCAATTGGGGTTAAGTGACTTGCAGGGTCACACAGCTAGTAAGTGACCATATCACATTTATACACCCTCCTCCACCCACACTCAGTAAACCCCATTGGCTCCCTATTACCTTCAAGATCAAATATAAAATCCTTTCTTCGGCATTTTAAACTCGTCATAATCTGGCCTTTTTCTAATTTTCCAATCTTGTTGATGATTTCCAGATCCTTACTTGCTGTTTCGCACACAAACAACATATCTCCCTATTCTATCTATGCATTTTCCCTGGCTATTCTCTATACCTGGAATTCTGTCTGGCCTCACTTCTGCTTCTTGCTTTCCTTGACTTCCTTTAAGATTTAGCTCTAATCTCACCTTTTTCAGGCCTTTCCTACTCTCCCTCCCCCCATATACACACTGCTAATCCCTTCCCTCTGAGGTTACTTTAGTATATATCTTACTGTACATAATTATCTACATGTTGTCACCTGCATTAGAGTGTGAGCTAAGAGAAGGGATCTTGTTTTTGCCTTTTCTTATATCCCCAGTGTCAGCACAGTGACTGGTACATGGTGAGCACTTAATAAACACTTGTCAACTGACATCCTTTAACAGTTTATTTAAATCTTTTCCTTTATACAAAATTACTTTTTTGGCCCCTTTCAGCACTAACTGCTCCACATGAAAAAGGCCTTAAAGAGAGGGTATGTTACAGTAAGTATACAAGAGAAATCCCAGAAGTTGAAATGACAAGTTTGGCAACTGATTATACATACATGCATACATACACACATACACACATACACACACATACATATACAAATACACACATACACATATACACACACAGCAAGAGAGAGAAAGTAAGGATTTGAGGATGATATCAAGGTTGTAAACCTGGATGTCTGGGAAGATGGTGGTGCCCTCTACAGTAATAGGGAAATTATGAGTATTGGTGCTTTTGTGGGTAAAGATAATGAGTTCTGGACATCTAGGTGGCACAGTGGATAGAGCACCAGCCCTGGAGTCAGGAGTACCTGAGTTCAAATCCGGCCTCAGACACTTAACACTTACTAGCTGTGTGACCTTCGGCAAGTCACTTAACCCCAATTGCCTCACTTAAAAAAAAAAGATAATGAGTTCTATTTTAGGTATGTTGACTTTGAGTTTCCTATGGAGCACAGTTCAAAAATTCCAACAGATAGTTGGTGATGCAGCGTTGGGCCCTTAGGAGAGAGACTAAGTCTAGATATACAAATCTGGAAATCATCAACATAAAGATTATAATTGAACCCATAAAAGCTTATGAGATTTTCAAGTAAAATAGTATATACAGAAAAGAAAGGAGAGCCCAAGATGGAGCCTCAAAATACATCCATTATTAATAAGGCAGATGAAGATCCAGCAAAGGATACTGAGAAAGAGCAGACAAGAAGAAGAACCAAGAGAAAGCAATGTCATAAAAACTCCAAAATGACAGAGTAACCAGAAAGAGAATGTGACCTACAGCATTTAGTAATGCAGACAGCTAGTAATGTTAGAAAAATGAAGAATGATAAAGGCCATTATTTGGCAATTAAGAGATCATTGGTAACTTTGAAGAGAACAATTTCAGTAGAATGGTCCATCCAAGAGGCCAGATAGTAAATGGGTTAGAAACATGTGAGAGGTGAGAAAGCCTCTAATGTAAAAGGCTTTTTCAAGGAATTTAGCTAAGATGGAGAGGAGAGATATAAGACAAAAGCTACCAAAGAAGGTAGGATAGAATGAGGGTTTTAAAAGTACAGGGAGAGGGGCAGCTAGGTGGCGCAGTGGATAGAGCACCGGCCCTGGAGTCAGGAGGACCTGAGTTCAAATCCGGTATCAGACACTTAACACTTACTAGCTGTGTGACCCTGGGCAAGTCACTTAACCCCAATTGCCTCACTAAAAAAAAAAACCTAAAAAAAAAAAAGTACAGGGAGACATAAGCATGCTTGTAGGTAGGAGAAAAAGATTCAGTAGATAGCAAGTAATTGAAAATGGGACAGTGGAAATAATCTGCTGGAGAAGAAGGCTGATTGGATGGGATCAAGGGTGCATGTAGACAGGTGGTCTTGGACAACAGAAGAGCTATCTCTTCATCTGATAAAGGGAGGAGAAGGAAATAGAGAGGGACAATATTAAAGATGAAGGAGAGAAGAAAAGAAGAAACTGGGTACATAATAATGTAAGTAGAAAGATCACAATAAGGAAATGTGGAAAACAGACAATGAAACATACCTTCCTCCTCAATGCAAAGAGGCAGAGGATTACTAAGACAAAATATCAGGTATACTTTCAAGAGGAAGTCTTTGTGTTGGGTATTTTTGTTTAATTGGTTTTTGTTGTTATAAGGGAGAGTTCAATCTGGAGGGAGCTGAGTACTTTTTTCTTTCCCAGAAATGATTGTGCTGTAAAAGGTATCAATAAAATGTATTTAAAGTAATTTAAAATGTGAAAGGGGAAAAAAACAGAGCAACTCTGTCCCTGAGGTAAATCTGAAACCACAAAAAAATAAAATAAAATAAAACTTAAAAGCTTCAGATTTGCCTCTGTATGGATCCAACAGCTATAAGGTTGGCCCCCAGTGAAGGTTATGAATACCATCTGGTGGACAGTGGTAGAACTGCAGAGGCCAGAAAAACTAAACTATAGGAAGTTGAGGTATATATGACATTGAGTGGGATCTAAAAGAGCCACCGCAAAAGCAACACAGAACAAACCAAAGGGAGAGAATAAACAGGACGAAATCATAGATTCTCCTTATTCTGCACTGTAACTCGCAGGAACTTGGGGGAGGGTTATTCATTGTGAAAGGGGAATGGTCCTTTGACTCTCTAAGGGTTTAGATTAAGTCCTTTCTCTATCCACTAATTTGTAAATAAAACAGTTCTAATAGAATATGGACTCAAATACAGACTAGATAAAGTAGTAGGCCTGTAGCTAAAAGACCTGAGTTCAAACATGACCTCAGATACTTTCTATTATTGTGTCCTTGGGCAAGTCACTTAACCTGTCTACTTCAGTTTCCTCATCTGTAAAATAATAATATCTACCACCCAGAGTTGTTAGGATAAAATGAGAATATTTGTAAAGCACTTATGAGCACAGTGTCTGGCACCTAGTAGATATTATTTAAATGATATCAGTTGTTGTTTTTGTTGTTGTTGTTACTGTATCTCCAGCGCCTGGCACAATGTCTTCCTCTACTAGATACTTGGTTGTTGTCCTTCATTTTCAAAGAGAATCAAGATGACATCATGTTAGATTCAGTATACAATGTGTCCAATTGTGACCAATACTGAGATCAGAAAGCTCTACCAAAGGTCGGGCACAGATAGTCCTTATGAACATTTGGAGTGGAGATGTCTCTAAATTTGTTCATCTCACATTTCTTTTGATCTACTGCAATTCTACTTTGCTCAGAGTACAGTGCCTTCTTTGATGTGGGCATACCATGCTGGAAGGTCCTGTGCGAATATCTCCTATGTATCACAATTAATTCCAAAGTTCTTCCGAGAGTCTTTGAGAGTGTCCTTGAATCACTCCTGGCCTCTATGTGAGTGCTTACCTTCAGTGAGTTTTCCATAAAATAGTCTTTCAGGCAAACGTACTTTGGGCATTCGAACAACATGGCCAAATCAATTAGGGTTACACTGTGCAGTAGAATTTAAATGTTTGGCAGTTCAACTCAAGAAAGGACCTCACTGGCTGCTATACTATTCTGCCAAGTGATCTTCAGAATTTTCCTAAGACAATTCAAATGGAAGTGATTCCATTTCCTGGCATGGTACTGGTATACTGTTTAGGTTTCACAGGTATACAACAATGAGGTCAGCATAAGACTTTTATGGACCTTCAGTCTGTTAGGCAGTTTAATGCCTCTTCTCTCCCACATTTCCTTTAGAGCCCCCCAAACACTAAGCCAGCAATGACTAAAAGAGAGATTCCCCCTGTGACTGTCACAGGACAACCTATTTCCCTTTCCTTAATAGAAATGGACAATAGAGGCATCATCATCTATTTGTACCACCCTGGAAAATATAGTGCCAAAGTAAATTAACTTATCCACAGCATCCAAAATGTTTCCATTTGCTGTATCCGATGATTTCATGTATAGATGGTGTGGTGCTGGCTGGTAGAGAACCTCTTTTTTCTTGGTGTTAATTGTGATGTCAAAATTAACACAAGCAGCAGAGAATTCATCCATACTTTGTTGCATCTCAGCCTCAGAAGCTACATTGAGTGCACAATCATCTGTGAACAAAACATCATGAACCAGCTCTCCCTTCACTTTAGTCTTAGCTTGCAGCCTTTTCAAATTAAATAATTTACCATCATTGTGGTAGCTGACATTGATGCAATTTTTATCCTCATTGAAAGCATCCAACAACATTGCAGAAAACATCATGCTAAAAGGCATGTAGGAAAGCACACCGTCCTGCTTTACTCCATTCATGATTGGGGAAGTGCAAGAGCACTGTCCATTATTCAGAACCCAAGCAAACATACTGTCATGACACTAACATACAATGCTGATGAACTTCTCCAGGCAACCAAATCTTGCCATAATTTTCTACAAGCCCTCATGACAGCCCTATGAAAGGCATTGGTCAGATCAATGAATAATGTGTACAGACCTCTTTTGTTCCTGGCATTTCTCCTGAGTTGTTGGGTAGCAGGCACCATATCAACTGTTCTTCTACCCTTTTGGAAGTCACATTGTCTCTTCGGTAGATGGCCATCTTCCAGGTGAAGGATAAGGCTATTAAGAGGACTCTGGCAAGAATCTTCCCAGCAGTGTCTAAAAGAGAGATCCCCTCAACCCCATGATTGTCACAGGACAACCTATTTACATTTCCTTTATAGAGATGAACAATGGAGTCATCCTTGAACTCCTGGGGAATAACTTACTCTTGCCACATAAGCTAGAAAATTTCTTTCAGCTTTTATATGAGCAGTGGATTCCCTGCCTTGTAAATCTCAACTGGAATAGAATTAATAAATGTTTGTTGAATTGAATTGTGAACTGAAGTGTTCATAAGAAAAACTGGTATCCATTTATGAGCGTGTCTGATATTGATGTTCTTCATTGAGCTGGGTAGGGGCAACAATTCAGAGAACTAACGTTCCCAAAAATGTAACTGGTCCTTTCATGTAAGAAGAGAACCTCTTATAAAAGTTATAGATAGCTAGTGCCAAAACTTGGATCTGAACCCAAGTCTCCTGACTCTTGCTACCCAATACAACTTCCACTATTCCATATAGCCATTCATTTGCATTCAATGTGTCTTCTTTACGATGCTTTCTCTTTCTTTAAAGAAGATTCATCAAAATCTCTTTAGTAGCCAGTAAATTATTTTTTGTATTAGAAAAGAGGTTGGCATCCTTTTAAGGGTCATCACTTAACCTCACTGGGCCTCAATTTCCTCATCTGTTAAATGAGAGGATTAGACTAGATGATCCTTACAGATCTAAGTCCTATGATCCTACAGAAAAAGACAGTTTCACTTCCTGCTTTATATTACTAGTATTTAGCACCATGGCTTTCAAATAGTGCTTAATAAACATTGAACTAGGGGCAGCTAGGTGGCACAGTAGATAGAGCATCAGCCCTATATTCAGGAGGATCTGAGTTCAAATCCGGCCTCAGAAACTTATTACTTACTAGCTATGTGACCCTGGGCAAGTCACTTAACCCCAACTGCCCTGCAAAAAAACCAACAACACCACATTGAACTAAATTGAATCCTATGATCAAAAAAGCAATTTTTGTAATAGTCTTACAACTTTTTCAATAGTTACATATTTTACACATATGTTTTCTGTGCTTAAAGATGAAATAATTGAAGATATGGGAGCTGATGAAACTGGTATGCTGACATTATAGTCTTGAGATAGCAACTGAAGGTTCTAGTTCCCTCACTGTTATCCAGTGATGTAGAAGACAAAAATTGATTTGGCAAGAAACAGCTGATTACAAAGTCAGTGACTGAGAATGGGATTTGGATTTCTGTACCATAATTTGAAATATAAGGATAACAAATTCCTGGCCAGAAATGAAAATACCTGTTAAGGTGTCTTGAAAATATAATCAAAAGGATTTTAAACTAAAAAGGATTAGGGTTGGGGTTAGAATAAAAGACCAATTATGTATAACCTCCAAAGTAGATACCACAGAGAGTTGCATGAGATGATAGAATAGCATTTGAGAAACCCTGAGAGCAAGAATCAAGAAAGAATTTAATGGTAAAACCCTTGGTATAAAACAACTATACACAAATATACATAGTTCAGGTAACAAAGTAGAACTAGAAGACTTGAACAAAAAGCTGAATTTTACTTCATAGCTAAGGACAAAAAAATGAAATCTTTTTTGTTGTGTTCTGTTTTAGCAATGTTGGGAGAAAAGGAGAGTTGAAGAATTAATAAGACCTTTACTTTATGTAGATTGAACAATGAATGATAACTTACAACAGAGAAAAAGCATAGCTGTTCAATTTTTATTTTGCTTCTGTTATCTTTACCAAGGAAATTGACCTTTGTAATGATTATGATTGGACCCTCAAAAAATCATCAGCCAAGAGCCTAGCTCCTGCTAATGAATTCAAGTTACCTGACCCAATTAATATATTGTTAAGTACTAAAAGAACTGGAAGATATCATTGCTCTGTCATGAATAGTTGGAAGACCATGAAGGAATGAGAACAAAGTTTGCAAACAGTAGTCAAGTAAACTTGGCTCTGATTCTTGGGAAAATCCTAGAATAGAACTGCTAAAGAGACAGTTGATGAGCATCTACAAAAAGAAGTGATGAATACAAACCAGTCAAGTCAGAATGCATTAGATGTCAGGACTCAAAAAAGAAGTTGTTGATGGTTCAATGTCAATGGACCACAAGGTTTCCTGTGGAGTATCCCAAGGATATGTGCTTGACCCTTTGCTATTTTACATTTTTATCAATAAATTAGTTAAAGACATAATGGTCTGCTTATATAATTTGCAAATAGCACAAAGATGGGAGTGATAGATAACACATTGGATGAAAGAATCATGATTCAAAATATATCTTGCTTGACAGGTCAGAGCAGAAGTGTCAAATATGGCACTGGCAACACTTCCAAGCTGACCAGATTAAAATGTAATTGGAAATTATTTAACAAAATAAAAAATACATAAAAGAACATAGAAAATATTAACATGTGACTTTCTAAGTCAATTTAGATCATTATGTATGATTTAGTGGGCCCTATTTCTATTTGAGCTTGATATCATTGGGCTAATGCATCAGGCTGAATCTAATAAAATTCAATAAGGATAAATATAAAGTCTTACACGTGGGTTCAAAAAACTCAACTTCACAGTTACAGGATGTGAGAGGCATAATTGAACAACAATTCATCTGAAAAAAATCTGGGGGGTTTAGTGAACTATCAGCTCAATATCATCATAACATTATGATGTAGTAGCCAAAAAAAAGAGCTACTGTGATCTGGGGCTGCATTAAAAAGATCATAGTTTTCAGTAATAGGGATGTGAACTTCCCACTGTTCCATGCCCTCAGTACTGTGTTTAGTTCTTAGAACCATGATTTAAAGACATTAATAAGCTAGAGTGTCCAAAGGAAGGCAAACAAGATGATGAAGAGTCTTGAGTTCATGTCATATGAGGATGAGTTGCAGTCTGGAAAAGAAAAGACTCAAAGAGGCCATGATAGTTGTCTTAAAGTATTTGAAAGGCTGTCATATAGAGGAGAGATTAGTCTTGATCTGTCTGACCCCAGATGGCAGAACCAGGAGTAATGGATAGAAGTTACAAAGAGATAAATTTAGGATCAATGTCAGAAAAAAAATTTCCTAACAATTAACTGTCAAAAAGTGAATGGTCTAGCTCAGAAGGTGATGGGTCACCTCCCCCTTGGATCTCTGTAAATAAATGATCACATGTTAGGTATGTTAAAATAGGGGAACTTTGGGCATAGGGTGGACTAGATGACAGCTAAGGTCTCTTTCAATTCTATGTTCTGTGTTCCTCCCATGCCCAGAGGAAAAGGATCTCATTAAGGATGAGCTCAAACTAAATACTGACTGAGACACATTGCCTTGATGAATCAACAGATAATGGTTAAGAATTCAGATTAAAAACCAAATACGCAGATTCCTACAGAACATTTCCAAAGACTAAAAGGAATTGTTATTAAAATTTTAAATAGGGGCAGCTAGGTGGCGCAGTGGATAGAGCACCAGCCCTGGAGTCAGGAGGACCTGAGTTCAAATCCGGCCTCAGACACTTAACACACTTACTAGCTATGTGACCCTGGGCAAGTCACTTAACCCTGATTGCCTCACTTTAAAAAAATTGTTTTTAACAGAAATATTTTTTAACTAAAGTTAAAATGTTAATGAAATGTGATCACCCAAGGGGGGAAAGAGAATGGAAGAGATTAAGAAATTGTGTTGTGCAACTTTGACTTTGGAAAAGATGTACACATGAACCAATTATTTCTTTTACCAGCCAGATATTTCCTGAATTCTCTCTTAAAGGAACCCAAATTGCAAAATGTAATTCATTATTTTAAAATTAGGAATCAGTATTATGAAAGGATGTTGATTGCTTGAAAAATGTTTAGCTTTTTCTTCTTTGTTAAACGTTGTTGAAGAAAACAAAAAAAAAAGGAAATACAAAATGTAGAATATTTAACATGTCCTGAAAAAATAGATGAGTTCTTTCTTATTTTGTAGTAAGTTTACAGTGTGAGTTTTTATGAAGCATGGCATGTAGCTGGGATAGAATTCTGAACTTTGAGTCACGAAGACCTAGTTTCAAATCCTGCCTCAAAAATTCCCTAACTATATGACTGGTCAAGTCACTTAACTTCTCTGAACTTGTTTCCCTATCTATAAAATGGGGATAGTAATCACACCTATCCAAAATGACAGCTGATCAAATGAAATAATATGTCAAGTGTTTTGTAAACCTTAAGATATGTAAATGTGGCTGTTATCATTGTGTATAAAAAAGAACTCTCCCACTGTGATCTCTGAAATGTAAATGGGCAGGATCTAGGCACTTTTGAGAGAGGTCAGATTTTTTTTTAATTTTCAAAAAATCAGATAACCTCTCTAGACCTCAACATCTTCATCTTCATTGGAAAAGGTTAGACGCAATCACCACCAAGGTCCCATCCAACTCTAAACTTATGATCCTTGATTTTATGGTCCTGTGACTATTGCAGTATTTACTTAGTTCAAGCTTCACATATAGTCACTGAAATTTTAAAGAACCAGCAGGGAAAAAAAAAAGAAAAGCATATATTTTGTGGTTTCATCAATTACAGAAGCAAATATCTGTTACAGAAACACTATTTATGTGGAAACAGTTAGGAGAACTAAACTTGGTGTAAGCAGAACTGAGTTCGAGCTCTGGCTCTATGACTTAAGAGAGCTATGTGACCAAGATTAAAAACACTTCACTGTACTGACCCTCTTCCCTAATCTGTAAAATGAGGGTGACAATTCCTGCCTTCCCTATTATTGATAGCTTATATTTACATATAGTTTTATAATTACTAAATAAACATTTTTCACTATTCCATCCTTACGACTGAGAAGTAGGTTGAGGAAGTCATTTTCTCCCCTTCTTAAAGACAAACTGAGACTTAGAGAAAAAAGATGAGAAATAAAACAGATAAATTGAATCAAAAAGATTAATATTTGATAAACATGTAACATAAAACTAAAGAAAGGAATTATTATTTAACAAATATACTTGGGGAAATTGTTGCATCCTATCGGGAGAAAGATTAAGTCCCATATTTTATACTATATAACTCAGCGAGTTCTTGGTAAATTGCAAACCTAGATTTTTTTTTAAACTATTAAAAAATAGGGAAATTAAATGAGGTATTTATCTCAATTGCAGTGGGGATATATATATACATATATATACACACACACACATATATATATATACACACACATATATATACACACACATATATATACACACACATATATATATATACACACACACATATATATACACACATATATATATATACACACACACATATATATACACACACACATATATATACACACACACATATATATAGTAGCTCAACAAATAATTATTAAGTAAATGTACTTGATTATATTAAAATGAAAATTTCTATACAACAAAAACCACACAAAAGAAAAAGAAAGATAACTAATAGGGAAAATATTTACAACAAAAAACTTGATATTTAAAATGTACAAGAAGCTATGAAAAGGCTATAATGGAAATTCCCAGGCCACAATGAATAAATGTTGAAAGAAAACAGTAAATAGTCCAGTGTGGTTGGATGGATCAAAGAGTTTGTAGAAGGGAGGAAAATGTAAGAAGTCTGGAAGGCAGGAAGGGTCCAGCTTGTGAAAAGCTTGAAATGCCAAACCAAGAAGTTTACATTTGATCATACAGTAAATGGACTGTTTGCAAAAGAGGAAACACAAATTGTTAATAATTAATTGAAGAAAATTCTCAACTTCACTAGCGATCAAAAATTGTGAATTGAAACAACTTTGAGGGGCAGCTAGGTGGCGCAGTGGATAGAGCACCATCCCTGGAGTCAGGAGTACCTGAGTTCAAATTTGGCCTCAGACACTTAACACTTACTAGCTGTGTGACCCTGGGCAAGTCACTTAACCCCAATTGCCTCATTTAAAAAAAGAAAGAAAGAAAGAAACAACTTTGAGCCATTTACTTGCAAAAATAAATAAAACACAAGAAAACTAATGCTGGCAGGATTATGGAGAGATAGGTACACTTTTTCATTGCTTGTGTCTCTTCAATAAATTAGAATCTTTTTTGGCAATCATTTTGGCAGTTCAATAAAAAAGATACCTTTTGATCCCATAATTTCACTGATGAAAATATATTCTTAAAGTGTTATCAACAAAGTACTAATTGTTCAAAGATTTTCTTAACAGCAATATAAGTAATGACAGAAAATTGGAATCAATCTAAATGTCAAACAATAAGGAAATTGTTAAATAAATTATAATACATTAATTTAATGAAATGTCATGATGTAATTAAAACTTGCAAGTATAAAGAATGTGAAGCAATCTGGAAAGATATTTATGAAATAATATAAATCAAAAAAGAAAAAACAAATCTGAAATGGAAGAATGGAGGCTATATTAATTACAACCATACAGGAGGAAAATTGACTGTAAATGGACAAAGAATACTGATTAAATAAAGGCAAAAAAAAAAACCAGTTCCTACTCTCTCAGAGCATATATTCAAATGAGTGAAACATGTAAGCAGCCCTGTACCTATATGATATATACAAAGTACAGGAGAGGTAATATGAAATGGAAATATGCTAGCAGCTGGGGGATGGGAAAGGTTACCCTCACTGAGGCCTCCAAAATGGTCTACCTTCCCCCATTTTCTTTTCACTCCAAGATATCCTACATATCAGATTAATCTCCCTAATGCACAGATATGATCACTTCATTCTTGTGCTCAAAATCATACAATGGCTCCCTATTACTTTCAAAATAAAAAATTTTTATCTTAGGATTTTAAATCTTCCAGAATTCAATCCAATTTACCTTTTCAGACTTATTGTCTTATCTATAAAATGAAGGAGTCAAACTAGATGGTTTTTGAGCTTCTTTTCAGGTCTAGGCTTAAAAATGTAGACAAATCTTTGCTTCTTGCCCTCCAGTGTTGTTAAGTACCTCCTTGAGGCCTCAGGAAGCTCCATGCCTCACTAGCTGCCAAGAGCATGACAGAACTGAAAAAGAATTCAACATCCCTAATCTACCTTGGAGTGAAAACTGAAAAATTCTCCAGGGAGAAGGGGTGTGAAATGTAAATCAAGAAAAAAAAATCGTGTTGATAGTTTCCTGAATAGGTTTTTTTCTGTCAGGTGTCATGACATCTTTTTAACAAATAACTGAACATGTATTTTTATTATCTCCCTGATGCCTGTTGGCCCAGGCTAGACTTGGAAAAAAATTTATAATACCCCACCCTCTGGAGAAAAGAAGTGACAGCAACAGAAACAACACTATAAGACAACAATAGCAGTTCAGCAAAGAAGCAAACAATTGCTTTTACAGCAGCAAACAAAACAGTGATAGAGATCTCACCCACTCAAATGGAAGCATCAAAGAATCTACAAGAGGCAGAGCAGAGAAATAGATCAGATCGCCAAGAGATGGAAACATGAGGGATGGTCCTGACTCAATTAAATCAGCTCAAAGCAATAGTATGCCTGAATAGAAATGTTCCTTTCCCTCTCTTGTATGAAAAACTATGGAATATTGTACTCTTTCATGAATGGAAGAGTGGGTGTGGAATGAGGAAAAAAATTAAGAATTAGTCTCTTGCTTAATATCACCCTACTTTATTTTGTCTCACTTAAGTGTTTTGCTATTTGTTTTATAATTTTGTCTGGTCTAGCCATGATAAATTCACTGGATGAGGGTTAAATATTAATTTGCATAATTATGATTTTTCCAAATACTTCCTTCAGAGCCATGAGTAGAAAGGAGCTACAGAATCATCTGGGACTTATGCTACTCATAAAATGAGGGGGTGGGGGGTAGCTAGGTGGTGCAGTGGATAAAGCACCAGCCCTGGATTCAGGAGTACCTGAGTTCAAATCTGGCCTCAGACACTTGACACTTACTAGCTGTGTGACCCTGGGCAAGTCACTTAACCCCCATTGCCCCGCAAAAAAAAAAAAAAAAGAAAACCATAAAATGAGGGGGTGGAATCATGTTATGCTAAGGTACTTTCCAGCTCTAAAACCTATAATCCATGGTCTCTGATCTACCTAGTGAGTTACAGTAATCTTATATGTATGAAATGTAAGATGAGACTTTTGAGGGACTGAAAGTTTTATAAGAATAAGGCATTTATACAATATCTGTATCTAGTACTTGCTGTCAATAAATGTCCAAACATTGTTCATGGAAGTTTTTTATTTGATAAGCAATGAGTCATATAAGCTTCTTGATGGAGGTATGACATAATGGGACTATTTTTGGAAGATTAGTCTACAGGAGTGTGCAAGGATAGCTTGGAAGATAGAGAGATTACAGTCAAGTAGGACTTTACAAGAAGTTGTTGCAATAGACGAAGCAAAAGGTGATAAAGGTTAAGACTACTATTAGAAGCATGAATGAAAACAAGAGAGTAAAAATGAGATTATTTTCTTTTTTAATTTTAATATGGAGCTGCAAAGAAATGAAATGACTTGCCTGAGGGAGCTCCGCTTAAGTAGTTTTAAATTTTTTTATTTATTTTATTCTGAACTTAAGAAATAAAACAAGCACTTACATAACAAAGTGGGATAGAAAAACAGAGAATTGCCCTGAGATTGCCAATCTACTATGTACAACTTGATATTTTTTTCAAATATACCACCCACTTATCATGCGACTTTCTTTTTCCCCCTTACCCTCCCCACCCAATGTCAAGATGGCTACCATTAGACATAAATCTGTGTGTATATACAAACACACAGTATACATATATAGTATGCATATGTATTTATATATATATTTGCATATGTGTGTGAATTCCTTTTTCTATATTAGAGCTGCTTCTTTCTTCATGGACTCTTTGCAATAAATTTGGGTATTTGTAATAGTCTTGTAATAGAATAACTTGGTTGCTCAAAGTTCTTCTTAAAACAACACTGATATTACTATATAGAATGTTCTCTTGGTTCTGTTCACTTTGCCCTTCTTTATTCCATGGAGGTCTCTCCATGCTTTTCTAAAATCATTGAGCTCATCATTTCTTATAGCAGCGTAATATTCCATCATGAGCATGATCACAATTTGTTCAGCCCTCCTCGAATACCCTACATACCCCTGTGGAAGATACATGCATTTTAAGAAAACATTAATAAAAATACATGGTAGTCATCTCTCTGTAAATTAGATGATGAGAAG
Source organism: Dromiciops gliroides (assembly GCF_019393635.1). Classification (NCBI taxonomy): domain Eukaryota; kingdom Metazoa; phylum Chordata; class Mammalia; order Microbiotheria; family Microbiotheriidae; genus Dromiciops; species Dromiciops gliroides. The sequence continues at coordinate 329,016,990 of NC_057864.1, read as the reverse complement.
TATCTCTGATAAAAGCCTCATTTCTCCAACATATAGACAACTGACTCAAATTTATAAAAATACAAGTCATTGCCCAATGGATACATGGTCAAAGGATATGAACAGGCAGTTTTCAGACAAAGATATCAGAGCTATCTATAGTAATGAGAAAAAATGCTCTTGATCACTATCGATTAGAGAAATGAAAATTAAAACAACTCTGAGGTACCACCTCACACCTATCAGATTGGCTAAGATGACAAAAAAAAGGGAAATGATAAATATTGGAGGGGGTGTGGGAAAACAGGGACACTAATGCACCATTGGTGGAGTTGTGGATTGAACTATTCTGGAGAGCAATTTGGAACTATGCCCAAAGAGCTATAAAACCATACGTACCCTTTGTCCCAGCAATATCACTACTATATCTGTATCCCAAATACATCCCCAAAAGGGAAAGGAACCTATCTGTACAAAAATATTAAAGTACCTCCTTTTGTGGTGGTTAAGAATTGGAAATTGAGGGGATGTCCAGCAATTGGGGAATGGCTGAACAAGTTATGGTATATGATTGTAATGGAATATCATTGTGTTATAAGAAATGATGAGCAGGATGATTTCAAAGAAACATGGAAAGACTTACATAAACTGATACAGAGTGAAGTGAGCAGAACCAGGAACACATTATACACAATTTGATAAACAACTATGAATGACTTCTCAGCAATACAATGATCCAAGATGATCCCAAAGCATTCATGATGAAAAATGCTGGGGGCAGCTAGGTGGCTCAGTGGATGAAGCACGGGTCCTGGATTCAGGAGTACCTGAGTTCAAATTTGGCCTCAGACATTGACACTCACTAGCTGTGTGACCCTGGGCAAGTCACTTAACCCTCATTGTCTCACTAAAAAAAAAATGCTATCCAGCTCCAGAGAAAGAACTGATGGTATCTGAATACAGACTGAAGCATAGTATCTTTCCTTCTTTCTTTATTTTTCTTTCTTTCTTTCTTTCTTTCTCCTTCTTTCTTTCCTTCTTTATTCTTTGAATTTTCTTCCACAAAATTACTAACAAGGAAATGTTTTACATAATTGCACACATATAACCTATATAACATTACTTATCTCAGGGAGGGAGAGGAGAGGAAGGGAAGAATAGAATTTGGAACTTAAAACTTTTTTTAAAAGAATGTTAAAATTTGTTTTTACATTCAATTGGGGGAAATATAATTTTCAAAATGAATCAAACAACTCCTAAAAAATCAATTAGGGGGCGGCTAGGTGGCATAGTGGATAAAGCACTGGCCCTGGATTCAGGAGTACCTGAGTTCAAATCCGGCCTCAGACACTTGACACTTACTAGCTGTGTGACCCTGGGCAAGTCACTTAACCCCCATTGCCCTGCAAAAAAAAAAAAAAATCAACTAGATGGTTAGGACTGAGCCCCTACTATTAAGGAATATGATATTGATGATGAAACAGGAAAGGAAACTTAAGGAACAATGAAACTGCTACTAGAAGAATTAGGAAAAAGTAGCATCTCAAAAACCCATTGAAGAGAAGATATCAAAGAGGACAATGTGTTCAGCAGTGTGAGATGCAATAGAAAAGTGGAAAAGAATGAGGACTTTTTAAACAGGATATCAGATATGGTAATTAAAAGATCATTGGTAACTATGCAGAGAGCAGTTTCAGCTGAGTGATGAGGTCAGATAAGGAGAAGAACCAGGAGAGATAGGGCTCCTTAAGGGGGATCATCCCCTAGGTGTTAATTACAGTAATAGAGAGGTAAATAATGCAGCTTTGTAAGTAGGCAGAAGCAGAGAGAGCAAGTACAGCATGTCCTTGCCTGTGCACAAACAGAGAATCCATCTTTGACTGGGAATGGCTGCAAGCAAAGGGGATTTTATATCTAGCTCTCTTGACACAACATCCCATTACTGACATTCCTTGTGGTCATTTCTGACCAAGTCAATAGTGCCAATCTCTGGAGCCCCACCACCCTTTACTTCAATTAGTGATCCTGGCCACTGAGATCAGTGTTCAGGGTTCAGGGAAGCATCATTTGTGATAGGGCAGGGGAAAAGTTAAAGTATGTAATAAATGTGGCACAACTCAATTTATTAAGGCATTTGCCACATGTGTGACCTCAGTTGCAGATGTAGGTCTCTGTGGGCCTATTCATTCAATAGAAAGAGGCTTCCCTAAGAGTATATAAAGACTACTTTATTTACCAATTAACAACCTCTTCGTGAAGGCTGCTTTCACCTGGTATTACGGGTGGGCTTGACTTGGACTGGAATCTTGTTAAATCAGTTTCAATATTAGAACAAAAGAAGGCATTTATAGATCATTCAACAGTTAACAAAAGGAGGCTTGATTAGCCATAGCTACAAAGTATATTCAACAAGGACATTACAACATTTAGTTCTTCCCCATACCTTTACTCTATAAGTAACCACCTCTGGTCCACAGATTCACTCCATCTTAGGACAGCTGCTAAATTTAAAGGGCCAGGACTCCACATGAGTGGACCTTTTATGCTCTTAGGTAACCAGGAAACTATGACAATATGGACAAAGTCTACCAAGAGTCTGTTAAGGGAGTTGCAGTTAAGGGAGTTGTCTGTTAAGGGAGTAAGCCTTCACCTTACACCAGACCAATCAAATCTCATAGATAGCTTTGTCACATTTTAGAGGAAAACTACCCTAAACCACTTTGTGAAACCATGGTAAATATTGGTCCTCTCACACAAGGGTTTCACTGAGCCTATTTTCACTGGGAAATTAAGACTGAAGGAAGCCATGCTCACTATGAATCCTTGCACCCAAGTTTAAAAACACTGCCCTTCCTATAAAAAGTTTTCAGATGAAGTTATCAAAGCTATCTATAGTTATATAAAAATGCTCTAAATCACTATTGATTAGAGAAATGAAAATTTAAACAACTCTGAGGTATCACCCCCACCTATCAGAGTGGCTAATATGACAAAAATGGAAAATGATCAATGTTGGAGAAGATGTGGGAAAACAAAGACACTAATGTACTGTTGGTAGAGTTGTGAACTGATACAACCATTCTGGATAACAATTTAGAACTATGCCCAAAGGCTATAAAACTGTGCATACCCTTTGATCCAGCAATACCACTGCTAAGTCTATATCCCAAAGACATTTTTTTTAAAAGGGAAAAGAACCTATTTGTATAACAATATTTATAGCAGCTCTTCTTGTGGTGGCTACAAATTGTAACTCAAAGAGATGTCCATCAATTGGGGAATGGCTAAACAAGCTGTGTTATATGATTGTTTCTTTTGTTTTATTTTAAGGGGTAATGAGGGTTAAGTGACATGCCCAGGATCACAAAGCTAGTAAGTGTAAAGTGTCTGAGGCCAGATTTGAACTCAGGTCCTCCTGCATCCAGGGCCAGTGTTTTACCCACTGCACCACCTCAGTGTCCTATGTGGTATATGATTGTAATGGAATATTGTTGTGCTATTAGAAATGACAAGTAGGATGATTTCAGAAAAACCTGGACTTACATGAACTGAGGCATAATGAAGTGAATAGAAACAGAAGAATGTTGTACACAATAACAACAGTATTGTTAAATGAATTGTGAATGACTTAGCTATTCTCAGCAATACACTGATCCAAGACAATCCCAAAGGACTAATGATGAAGCATATTATCCACCTCCAGAGAAAGAACTGATATTGATTGAATACTATTTTTCACTCTTTTGGGTTTTTTTCTTTTGAGTTTTCTTGTACAAAATGGCTAATATGTAAATATTTTATATAATTACACATGTATAACCTATATCTATCTGCTTACTGCCTCAGGGAGGAGGGATGAAAGGGAGAGAGGAAGGGATAGAATTTGGAACTCAAAACTTTAAATAAAAATTTAAAAATTGGTGGGGGGGAGAATTTTTTTTTTAAAGATATATATCCTTTCTCAATAAAGCAACTGCTGCCTTGAATGCTCTGACTCCAAATGCACCAAATTAAAACACTTCCTAGAGCAGTGGTACTGACTGAGAAAGGAAATGTTGGAGTTAAGATGATCTTTAAACCTGTGATCTTAATAGTGTGGGATTCTGTTATTCTGATTCTGAGTATTCTTTCCAACAATGCAACACATGGGTCATTTATACCCTCTTTCCCTAAGCAATTTTTGTGTATGTCCATAAATCCTCCACAAAGGCTCCATAAAAAGGATGGAGAGCCTTGCTCTAGTTCTCCTGATATTGCATGGATGCCAATGAGTCATATAGATTGTGCATTGGGATACCTCAATGAGGAAAAGAGAAACATTAAAATGGAATTGTTGGGTGCTAAATATAAGGATTGGAGCATAGGCCCATAGGTCAGAGTTAAGGAAATAAAGTCTTTACAATCAATTCACAACCACTTATTAAGTGACTACATTATGTCCTGTTCTTGGGATACATTGGCAACCAACCACAAGCATTTATTAAGTCCCTACTACATGTCAGATGCTTGAGATGGAAAGATAAAAATTAAATAGTGGGGAGCGGGGAGGGGGCAACCAGTACACCCTACATACAAGTATAAAATTTATATACTTAGAGGCAGCTAGATGCTGCAATGGACAGAGTACTGTAGTTGTAGTCATTAAGACTGACCTCAGACACTTACTAGCTGCGTGGCCCTGGACAAGTCACAACCTCAGTCCACTTCAGTTTTCTTTAGTGTAATAATAGCATCTACCTCCCAGGGCTGTTGTGAAGATCAAATGAGATATTTATAAAGCCCTTAGCACAGTGCCTAGAATATAATAGGAATTTAATAAATGTTTATTTCCTTCTATTCTATAAAAGTATATTAAGAATATATATAAAACAAATAGTAGGTAATTTGGGGAGAGAGGACACTTAGAACTCAGGGAGAAGAATCAAGAAAAGTTTCAAAGACAGTAGAAATGGAAAGATGGACTTTGAGTTGTATCTTGAAGGTAAAAAGGGATTCTAAGAGACAGAGGTAAGAAAGGTGTACATGCCAGTAATGAGGAACAGTCAGTGCAAAAGTACAGATGAGAGATGAGTGCTGTGTGTGAAGAACAGATAGAAATCCAATTTGACTAGACCTTGGAGTACAAGAAAGACAACACTGGAAAGGTAAAGATTGGTGTGAGCTTGTGCAAGGCTTTATAAGCTAAACACAGGAGTTTATATTTTATTCAGAGAAACACTAAGGTTTATTGAGTAGGGAAATTATATTGTTAGACCTAAACTTTAGGGAAATCACTTTGGCAGTTATATGGAAAATGGATTAGAGTGAGAAGATATTTGGAGCAACCAATTAAGAAAGAGGCTATTGTAACCATCCAGGTGAGAAGTGATAAGGTCCCGAGCCAGGATGTCTGTTATGTAACTGAAGAAAAGAAGACTATGTGAGTTTTCCTGGAGGTAAAAAAAAAAAAAAAAAAAAGAATTGACAACTGAATGAATATATGGAGTGAGGAAGTAAGTAGTTAAGGACAACACTGAATTTGAAAACCTGGTAATCCTGAAGGATAGTGATAGCCTTGATAGAAATGGGAAAATTTGGCAGATAGGTGTATTGGGAGGTGGGGGGGGGGGATGAGTTCTCTTTTGAATGTGTTGAGTACAAGATTGGGGGTTAACCACATAAAGCCTTTAAAGCCACACAGACTGAATTTCATAAAGCATGAGAATGACTGAATTCACTACAGTAGAGGAGAAAACCAGAGTCAAAATGACTTGCAAGAAAGAAATGTCAGCAAAGAAGATTAAGGAACACTAATTGTAAAGGTAAGAAGAAAAGTGTTATAATGCTTTGTCGCCAAAACAAACAAAAAAACAAAAACAAAAACAAACCAGTCAACTTTAAAGAGTTCCAGATAACTTGGGTTATGTATTGAAAGTTTTAGGAAAAGATTTCATATAAAGATTATAATTTATTCTGATTAAAAGTAACCCAGTTTTACTTGGAGTCAGTGTACCCGGGTCCAAATCCCAGCTCTCACAGGAGAACACATTAACCTTCCTGGAATTCAATGAGATAATAGTTGGAATAGGTCTACCAGTCAGTCAGTTAACATTTATTAAGAACCTACTATGTGCCAAGTATTGTGCTAAGCCCTGGCAATACAAAAAACATTAAAGGAAAGTTCCTGCCTTCAAGGAGCTCACAGTCTAATGGGGGAGACAACATGCAAACAACTATGTGCAAACATGCTATATACAGGATAAATATAAAATAATCAACTGAGGGAATTAAATGGGAACAAGAAAGACTTCCTATATATAGAAAGTGAAATGTTAGCTGGGACTTGAAGGAAAGCAGGAGGTGGAGATAAGGAAGGAGAGTTTAATAGGTATGGGTGACAGATTTCTTTTGCAGAGAAAATGATCAGACAGGAGACGGAATATCTAATTCAAGGAACAGTAAGACCAGTGTCACTAGATGGAAGAGTATATTGGGAGGGTAACATGTAAGAAGACTAGAAGGGTGTGAGGGGTGGGGTGGGGAGTGTGGGGGGTGTAGGGGTATTGTGGTGGTAGTTAGGGAGGAGAGATGGTTTCTGTTGTGGACCCCTTTGGCAGCCTGGAAAAGCTCTTCTTAGAATAATGTTTTGTGGCCTACATTTATAAAAAAAGAAAATGCTACATTTCAGGTAGAGGTCAGTGAAAATAAAGATGCAAGTTCACTGACCTTTTGGAATCCTTTGGATCCTATAAGAGTTCATGTTAAGAATATCTACTCTGGGGGGCATCTAGGTGGCAAAGTGGATAAAGCACTGGCCCTGGATTCAGGAGTATCTGAGTTCAAATCCGGTCTCAAACACTTGACACGTACTAGCTGTGTGACCCTGGGTAAGTCACTTAACCCTCATTGCCCTGCAAAAAAAAAAAAAGAAGAAGAAGAATATCTACTCTGGATTATCTCTAAAGTTCCTTCCAACTCTAAATCTATGATCCTATGACACAATAATCATAAGAATTCTTAAATGCTGTTCTATATAGTTGAGGATTATTTCATACTCATAGAGAATGGAAGCACTTTCTTATAAGACAGTCCCATCAATTCATAATATTACTCATTTGAGATTCATCTCATGGTTTCTCTAACAGTGACAGTATCTTCAAAAAGGATTTTTCTTTTCTTGGTTCCTTGATAGTCTCATCACAACAAATATCAATAATGAATCAAATATGTCTGTTGCCTTTGCTTAGAATGTAGGTAATAATGTACCAGACTCCAGTGATTTTTATAATCATTTCCTGCTGTCCAAGTAAAGACAGAATCTTTCTTGTCTATCACTTCCAATGAAGCTCAGTAACAAAAAGTTTTACCTAGCTAGCTCCCAAGGTTATTTTGAGCCTAAGGGCTTATAAGAGTAGCATGTTGTGAAGCACAATGAGCTCTTTTAGAAAGAATGTAAGTGTAATTGCAATATAAATGAAAATTATGGCCATCATATATGCCAACTAACTGCAAGATCCATACCCACCTCCACATGGTAGGTTTTATTAAGCAATGAGTTCTGGTTAACAGAACACTGGAATAGGAAACAGGAGAATTAAGTGACCTGAGGTAAATCAGAGCACCTCTGAACAACTCTTTTTCTCGATTTTCAAAATGGAGTTCACTCTGCTTAATACCTATTCCCAATTTGGGAGGATTGGTAAATTGTTAAACCCTGAAAGAAAGGAACACCGTAAAGATTCTTGTCTCTTAATTGATGGAAACCAAGGACATTTGGATAAACAAAAATCCAGATAATACAAAGAAATTAGAAAAAGAAAGAAAGACATTAAGAAAAGTTTTGTTGAAGAACCGATTTAAGAATAGCTTTCTATAGTGAATGGATCATCTCTTTTATCAAGTAAGATATTTACTGGATTCCTGTGTAAGCTAGTCGAAATGGCATGATGCGATTATCTTTCTAATAATTGAAAACCATTACTGTCAATTGATTTTAGATTGCTTAAAAACTGTCTTTTTTTGTTAAATGGTTGAAGAAAATGAAGAGTTAGAAAACCAAGACACTGAACCCTTTTAATCTTGTTAGGAAACATTCAGCTCTTTTATGGGATGACTTGCTGGCATTTCTGCAGCATACAAACAATTCTGAGGTACTTAGCTCTGACCTGATTGAGGGAGTAGAGATCCCCTGGTGAACTTTAGATCCAGAAAGGCAGATACAGGAGAAATTAGGCTGCATTGTAAATATAATGCAAAGACAAAATGTAAAGACTTTTAAGCCCTGCCTTTCATTCATTTGACTGTGTGACTCTGAGCAAGTCATTTCACTTCTCAATGGTCCAAGGAACTCTCAGAGACAATAAATTGCAGGGAAAGTACTAATCTGCAGTTTAAAAGGAGGTTTCTCGGGGCAGCTAGATGGCACAGTGGATAAAGCACTGGCCCTGGATTCAGGAGTACCTGAGTTCAAATCTGGCCTCAGACACTTAATACTTACTAACTGTGTGACCCTTGGCAAGTCGCTTAACCCCAATTGCCTCACTTTAAAAAAAAAAATGGGAGGTTTCTCACAGTAAACTCTGTGCACCTATGAAATCAGAGTTCTAGTGGGGGAAAAAAAGGTGTTCATTAGCAGGTTGGAGGAAAAATATGGAATAAAATAACCTACATAAGAATATTCTTGCAGATACATTTATTTAAAATAGCATTTCTCAAATATTTTTACCCTACAATCAATATCCCTGCCCTGCTCCAAATCACATCAACCCTCCCCCACCAAAAAATAACTTTATATTTCTATTCTATGGAGAACAGAATGATAGCAACATGTTTCATTTGTTTATCCAGCAAGGTAGGCAGCTAAGGGAAGGAAGAAAAATAATAAGAGATGAAAACAGGTTAACACATTATGTATTGTGCACACAAAGCAAGCTCATTCAAAATTATTGATTGGGGGGGGCAGCTAGGTGGTGCAGTAGATAAAGCACTGGCCTTGGATTCAAGAGGACCTGAGTTCAAATCTGGCCTCAGACACTTGACACTAGTTGTGTGACCCTAGACAAGTCACTTAACTCCAAGTGCCTCACCAAAAAAAAAAAAATTATTGATTGACAGTTAACCAATGATAGACAACCTCTCTTAAGAGGCTGGGTGGAACAAGTAGCTGAGTCAAGGAGACCAACAGTTATAGTATGAAGAGAATTTTACAAATATACCAACACAGTTAAAACACAACCAATTCAATTCAACAAATACTTTTCAAGTGGCCATTTTATGGAAGGCACTGTGCTCAACCCAAAGGACATAGACATTGTCCTCATTCAAAGAGTTTACAATTTGGTAGGGAAGATAAAACAGATGGACCAATAACTATAATAGAAATAAAAATAAAATAAGTATTAAGGAAAGGGGTAAAGAGAATGACATGATGAACTTCTTTCCCTCCAGAAGAATACTTACTTCAGGGAGGTGGGTTTGGGTCAGAGGCAGAATTGGTACATAAAGAAGAATTAGGGAAGTTTTATGTAAAAGATGGCATTTGTGATAGGCTTGTTATAAAGGAAAGGATTTCAACAGACACTGAGAACTGAAAAGAAGACTTGAAAAAGGCAAAGGGAATTCCGTGAGCAAAGAAAAGAAATCAAGGGAAAGATGAATGTATGGTAGGAATGGTGGAAGGTTCAGTCACTCTTCCAGATACATCAAGGCCTTTTTTTCCATGCTAAGGCACGGCTTCCAGATAATAAAGGCCATACCTTTGATCTTGCTATCATTCCAAAAGGCCACCTTGCCATATTCAAGCACTGCAGATTCCTTTATCTAATCATAATAGCCCATCATTAAATCTCCTCCCTTGTCTTACTCCTCATAAACTTCTTTTTCATTCTTACCATAACCTCCATTCCCTAAACCCTCCAGTACTTTCTCAGGCTATTATTCCTGCTCTGGCTACATTCTCTTCTCTTCCTAATTTTAACTCTTTCTTTAGTAAACCTGTTTGATTCCACATTATACTCTCAAATCTCTCTCTTGTCCTGTCACTCATGTCTTGCCAAACCCCAACCTAACTGTATTGCGATTGTTTGACTCCTTTGTTGTTTCTTACCTGCTGCTAAAATCATAAAAATATGCTGACTAGATCCTCTATAAATTTAAGTTATCTAATCCTGACTGGGCCCTCCAGTAGCAAGGCAATTCCTTTATTCTTTCCCAATTGATTCATTTTCCCACTTACATCAGCAGCCCTTCCAGACATTGTCTTCTCTTCTCAAGGCTCTCTCACTTCTCTTCCCCAGCCTCTGAGATGAGAATCTCACTTCATGTTTTCTTTTTTTTCCTTTTATTTTTATTTGTGATATATAATTATATTTTATACATATATCAAACATAGATATAATATATACACATATATGACATATATAATGTAAATTTTCTACATTATTACATTTAGATATACCTAGATATATTCTAATACATATAACTTAGTATTGTAAATCTTAAAATAACTGTTTTATAAATAATGTATACATATAAATTTATATAAATAATATATATGACAAATTTATTTAAATATAATTTATATATAAATAAAACCTACATAACTCATCTATGCACAACATATATATTTATGTGTGTTTATGTAAATACATATATATCTCCTGAACCCTTCCCAGCATACCCCTCCCACACCTTTTAAAAAAAAATTTTTCCAGAAAAAACATTTTTATTTAGAATTTTCTGTTCCAATCTCTATCCCTTCTTCCCTCCCTCCCCTCCCCCTCTACAAGGCGGCAAACAATTCGATATGGGTTATACATATATAATCATGGAAAACATTATCATATTCTGGATAAAATAGAACCTATTCTCAATAGCTACCTTTCCTTCCCCTGCCTTCATCTCACATCATCTCACATTCTCTCCTTCATTAACCCAGGCTCTGAGGAAGATCTGGTCCTTCTGGCAAAGGCCAAGTCCATGTATCTTAGAACCTTTTCCTTCATGTTTTCTCCAACAGATTGTCCAAATTATCAGAGAAGCACTTTGGTAGAATAGAAAGAACACTGACTTTGGAGTCAGAAGACTTGAATTCAAATATCACCTTCGTCATTTATTATTGGTGTGACCATAGACAAGTTACTGGATCTCCCTGAGACATTTCATCAACTATAAAATGAAGTAGTTGAACAAGATATCCTCTAAGGTCTTTGGAAGTTCTAAATCTAAGACCTTTTGGTTTCCATCTCCCATCTATTGGTTCCTTCTCTAATGCATACAAACACACCCAAGTCTCATTTAGCCTTTAAAAAAACCCAAACTATCCATAGATTCTACTGTCCCTGCTAGCTAACCTCCTATATCTCTCATTCTTTTCACTGCTAAACTTGAGAACATAATCTACATTCAGTACATCCACTTTCTATCTTCTAAACCCTCTACATTCTGGCTTCCAGACATTCAAGAGAAACTGCCAAATGGCTTCTGAAGCATTTAGCACTATTGATCAACATCTCCTCCTATATAATATCTCCTTTCTGTTTGTTTGTTTTTTGTTGTGTGTGGGGCTTTTTTTGTTTGTTTTTGTGGCACTGATCTCTCTTTATGACCACTCAGTCTCATTTGCTAGATGTTCATTCATATCTTTTTCATTAACTGAAGATATTTCCAAGGCTCAGTTGTAAGACTTCTTGTCTTTCCCTCTATACTCTTACTTGGTGATATCAAATAGATTCTATTATCTTCTCTATGAAGATTATTCACAGATTTATATATCTAGCCATCAACCATGGTCCAGGCAGTCAGGGATAAGGGTGACCCTTGTCTAAAAAAGAGGCTCTAGCTCTGGGATTAAACTAACCAGAGGCACCTTTATGGCATTCTTACAACTAAAAAAGGGTTAGATAGACATTTTTTAACAGCCTTTGTCTTATGCTTACACACACATACCTTGCCACTGTGGAAATTTATTTTGATTTGGAGACCCTACCTTTAGGCTGAGATTAGAAAGCCTTAGGCCCTCAGGGTCTCTTCCCCTCCTCCTCAGCTTCAGTTGAGCCAAAAAGCCCCGTGGGCTGTACAAGATGCCAGGTCAGACAGCTGGGGGGAAAAAGCCCCAGCTCCCTCTGACCTGAGCGGAGGGATCCGAGAGATACCGGGCTTGTCCAAACTGGGCTCTGGTGAGGCACGTGATGCTGGAGCATCCCCCCCAGCCCCAGTCGCAGTCCTGACTGGCAGATTAGCTTGGTCTGTGGGGGCGCAGGAAGCCCCAAGATTTGAGTGGAGAGAAGAAAAGGTATATATAGACCTGGGAGTTAGACAGCAAGGGGTTCGGTTGGAGAAGGACGGATGAGAGAGGCTGGGGTTTTTGGTTTGGACAAGGAGACAAGGGGCTGAGAAGAGGTCAAGAGGGCAGCTGACGAGATTAGAAAGGAGAGACGGGGGACTAGACGAACAGCAACGCAGGACTAGGAGCAAAGGCAGCAGAAGACAGACAGAACAGGAGGCAGAGGAGAGCACAGAAGCAGTCAGCACAGGGTATAGGTTGGAGAAAGTGAAGATTAAGAGGAGTTAGAAGAAAGTAGCTAAGTGCCCTGAGGCGAGAGGCGGCTAAGACCCTTATTGTATTCAAGAAGTTCAAAGCGCAGCAGGTGGGAAAGAGACCCAGTGGAAAGAGACGGAAGGAAAGCAGTCAGGTTGTATTTTATTTCCCTGTATTCTTAATTTTCAATAGTATCTCATAAATAAACTCTGCTTTGATTATTTGGTTAAGAGGCTTCTTAATATTTTGCTTATCAATTTGGGAGTGGAGCAGTGTGGTGGAACTTTATAAATTAGCCCACATTAAATTAAACACAGTCAGATAGCCAAATAGTCAACAGGCCCCAGATTAGTCACCCACAGATTAGTCCCCCCCAAATTAGCCCTAGTCATCAAAAATATTTTACATTTGAATGGCGACCACGAAGGGACTTATGGCCCAATTATAATTTTTCTAAACTTATCATTTTTCATATAATCATAATTTTTCATAAATCCAGTTATTATAATTTTTCCAGGTTAGTTATAGTTATAGTTAATAATTAATTTTTACACCACTCTAGGGGGGAAATTTCTTAAACAAAACTTAAGTATGGCTCATGTCTAGCTTCTCCTAAAAGGAATTAAGAGGGCACCTTCAAGAAAAAGACTAAACATACAAAGTAGATCAGGTATAGGACACCTATTTATTTACTGTAAGAAAATAATGGGCTTTGCCAATGCCCAAAGGCCCCAGCTCAAGGGGATTGATTTGGACTGATTGGATTGACTGAGATTGATTGACTTCACTGATTAACTCACTTAAAGTTAATTCAATTGAAGCCAAACCTGCCTGGCCCTCAGGAGGGTGTGTTCTCAGAGACTGTGATCTCTGACCTCAACATGGGACCACCCTCAAGTCCAGTGAACCAATGGATTTTGGTGATCCTAGCCAATTAGCTTGAAGCAGTATGGAAGGACCGCCTCTCATTGGGACGCAGAGGAAGCTTCCACACTCAGTTCAGCTCTTGAACAGGCTAGTGGTGGAGGACTTGGGAGAAGAAGCAGGCCAGGCTGAACTCTTATCTCTCCTCTAGGATAGATAGATCTTTTCTTAACTTTCTGACCCAGGTGTTCTCTTTTTACTAATACTTGGTATGCTTTAATAAATGCTTAATGCCCAAAATTTGGTGCCAAAGCTTCTAATTTATAAGTATTTTAGAAACCCTAGCTAATTTTCTCTACACTTGGGACAGAAATAAGGTGACCACACATTAGATTTTAAACATCACATTATCCTACAATAAAAATTATTAAAAACACCAAAAAAAAACCCCTCAGAAGCATTCATTAGCAAATCAAATATAAAATAATAGTCTATAATCTAGTGTACTTTCTAAAGAGGTGAAGAAAATTTGTAGGACTGGTGAACAAATATCTCATATTCACCTAAGGTCTTTACTATCCAAGCAACTCCCAAAGTCTACATCTTCTATCCATTTAGGGCATGGTTTGATTTTTCTTAGTCCCTTCAGCTGTAGAATCCTCCTGGTGGTGGTTATCTTCTGCTCTGAGAAATGTATAGTCTCAGGAAGTATTTCCCACTCAGCAGGTCGAACTAGTTCAGAGAAACTCCCAACCTCTCATACTCATGAGATTACTGCTATGAATTAGAAATATCCATTTCTCAAGATCACTATTTGGTAGCCTGGGCTTAGGGGGAAAAAAAAGAGAAATACTAAAAGAGAGAGAGGCCACCAGCAATTTGAGGATCAGTCTTGAGATTCCCCTAGGTAAGCATAGAGTCTTACTAAAATGTGCATAGGCTCTCATTACTTCTGTGGGAGGAAGAGAGAGAAAAACCTTTTCCCAGACTAGAAATTCAAGGATAAGATGTGTCCCAATCAGTCAAGCATCACAAATGACTGGAAACTCTTTCTCCTCATTCTTTATATAGCCTGCTGAGGGGGATGTTCTTCATGATTCAGTCAAAAATAATTTTCAATTCAGTCCCCTAGTAACTAGAACCAATTAAGGACTACAGCATCATTCCAGAGTGTGAATTATTTGGTGCTGAACAAAAGCTCATTCCCACAGAGCTAGAATATGTGCCCAGCTCCATTGCCTCTGTTGTACTAAGAGAATGTTGGTTTTAAACTGAAACATAGTGCACCCAACTATCCTCATTTTCCTTTCTAGCCTATCTTCCAAATCTTCAAGAATCATACTTTTTCTTCACAGCGTAGAAAAACAGGTATACAAAATCCGTACTGGTTTGGATAAATAAAACATTGATTTTTAGCACATTCTAAATTAACCAGACCTTACTTAAATTTTATCTGGGTGTTAAAAGACTATAAATACAGAGATTTAAAACTTTGGTCTTTCCTTACCACACTTAGTTCTAAAGTCTGTAATAGACTGGCACTTGCTTGAAATATTTTTGTTCTCAATATTTTTTGCTATTGAATCAGCAGTAGTTTTTTCTCCCATTTTCTCTTTATCTAAATTACTGGGGGGTAGGGGTGGGGGTTTCAATTGTATAGAAACAGTCCCTTGTCCACTGCAAAAGATGTTAATTAACTCCCAAAGACCATTAGCTTTCCATAATGCACTTAGTGTCTGAGGTCGGATTTGAACTCAGGTCCTCCTGAATCCAAGGTCAGTGCTTTATCCACTGCGCCACCTAGCCACCCTGATTCCAGGGGCTCTTACTCAATGAGAATCTTTGAAACAGAGAAGCTCCCAAAGATGCAGAAACCTTTCCCCAACCAGAGATTAGGCAGGGTGTGAGAGGGGAGGAAGCAAAAGAATGAAGGGGAAAAGAAATGAGGAAAAGAGAAAACCAGACATAAAAATTGAAAAGAAAAGGAAATCTTGTTTTTCTAACTTTATTGTTTAAATTTCACCTATTGAATCTTTAACTAAGAAGCCTGTATAAAGGAAGTCATTCCACAGAACACACATGAAGATGGCCCTATGCTCTCCCCCTTTTCCAAAGGAAATGTGTGACCCATTGACTCCTAATTGGTCCTTGTGTGCTTGTTCCTATGACTGAAGCTGTGTTGAAGATGAGTAGCCTCTAAATCACCATTTGATTGGTCCATGTCTCTTTTGGGACACACCTAGACCACCTCTCCCTTGAACATCCCTACCATCAGCAGCCACAGACACCTGCATCAAACACATAGCCAGTGGTAATCAAGATAATTATGACAGACAAACCTGAGACTGGGCCTCAAGTCCTTAGCTTCCTCTTCTGTTTTGTGATTCTTTCCCTGAGCGCAGGTCACACACAGATCATCACTAAACAGCAAACTCAAGCCATGAAAGTTTCCAGTCTCAGTGACTACCTTGTAAAATCAAGAGGTGCAGAATTCCTGAGTCTAGTCTGATTACCCAGCAGGAAGTGCTTCCAGCAGCTATACCCTTCTCACAAGAAAAGCGACCAACACTGAAAATATACTATACCTAAAAGGACCAAGAAATGAACCCACAAATTCTGTTGAAGTCAGCATATATCAATCAGAACATATAAGATAAATACAGAGCATACAGAGGGTATCTGTATAGGAGATGACATTGAAATCTGAGAGGACTAGAAAAGGCATCCTGAAGGAGGTGGTACTTGAGTTGAGGCTTAAAGAAAGCCAAAATTACTCACAGTAGGAAGTTGGGAGGGAAGGCATTCCAGGCATGAGCAAGAGCATGGAGTATTGTGCTTTGAGGAACAGCAAGAAGTTTGGTATGGCTCGATCATAGAGTATGTGGAGGGGAATGGAAGGTAAGAAGATTACAAAGGTAGGAAGGTTACAGTTACAAATGTTTAACTTAATTTATATTTGATACCAGAAGTAATAGGGTGCTATTGGAGATGTTCTCAGAGGGATGTGAGATGAGATGGTGATAAGAGGGAGCTATCTGTAAATAGACTCAATTTTTTATGTGAAGTATTAGGTGAGATCCTCAGGAAGCTGGTTGGAGGAGGGAGTGTCATGGTAGGCTTTTGGAGAGAAGAAAAATTGCTGTGGTGGGTGGCATAGAGAATCAACTAGGGGATTTGTGGGATTGCATTGTTATAGTGAAGATCTAGTTGAGATTAGCTGACATAAATTTGTAGTGGATATAGTCAGAACGGCTTAGTGATTTCCTCCAGTTCCTTTGAGCAGCAAATGAGTAGGAACAAAGGAAGCAGCTGGTGGGAATAATCCAAGGTTTAGCAAGGCATGATTGGCAAGAGGACAAGGAAAAGGGGATTTGAAAGCAGAGGATAGTGTAAAATTAAACTAATTCATCAAAGGATCAACACTGGGAATGTAGGAGACTGAAGCCATATCATGGGTGACAGCCTGGAACTATACTGAGAGATAGAGAGACTGGAGGTCAAAGTAAGGACAAAGTAGGTTTAAAAGGAATGAAGCCTCTAGAGATACAGAAAGGTGAGATATTATTATTAAATAAAGGAAGTTCATAGTTCTTGGACATGATAGTGGAATATTTGTGAGCAATGTCAAGATCAAGATTGTATCTACCCCCTCTGAATAGCTAACATTTAGTTGTCATGGGAGTTTAGATTAAGGACCTGGGAGGTTAAGGTATTTCTGAAAACAACATGTATATTGAAATCCCCCAGAATAAGGAAAGGAGTTAAGCATAGAAGACTCAGTCAATCCCTGACTTCATTGAAAAAGGAGGGAGAAAATCCAAGTCATTTCTGACAGGTCAGAAGAACCTAATTTTATGAATTGCTCAGATAGTACAGATTGGAGGTGAATGTGAAATATCTGTTCAGCAGTCCCACAAGTCACCCAGGAGTCTTTACATCCTGGGAGATATGACAGAGGTGATGGCTTATTGTTTCATGTTCAAGGTGTTTGTTAATGTGTGCTTATGAGTCTTTTGTGTTCATTAAGCATGTCTTTTGTTTCAGAGGAAATAAAAAGCTGTCCTGATAGCTACTGCTTTACTGCTTTGGGGGAGATACTAAGCCATACCTGAGCTTTGTTTAAAAAATTTCCCCTGAGATTTTAGGGAGAAGATCATGAGGCAGAGAATGTAGAAGTCTGAATTCCTTCTTTTGGGTATCAGGATTCCTCCTAAGACTGAACCAGTACTTCCTTCAGCCTATTAGAGCACCATTAAGCTGCAGATAACATACAAATAATAGATTCTACCTCTTAATCAATGTTTTTAAAATATATAAAAAATCATTCTTCTTACATTGTATCTACTGGCATTTGAAAATCACAAAAATGTTAACACTGGTATTTAAAATTTAGGAGTGAACAATAGGTTGCCTATAACAGATAATAGCCTTGTCTCTATCTCAATTTTCTTCCCCATTACCTAACTTCAGTTCATCCTCCTCACAGAGGTCAAACTACTAATCCTAAAGCAGTATGTCCATTTCACAAGCCCCTGCTCAAATATCTTCAATGGTTCCCTATTACCTCTCAGTCAAAAATACAAATTCCTCAGTTTAACTCTCATACCTTCACAATCCAGCTCTTGCTCACCTTTATGATTTCTTAGTCCATTACTCTCCTTCCTGCACGTTCTGGGGGAAACTAGGTGGCACAGTGGATAGAGCACTAGCCCTAGAGTCAGAAGGACCTGAGTTCAAATCTCACCTCAGACACTTACTAGCTGTATGACATTGGGCAATTTACTTAACCCCAATTGCCTTAAAACATCTGGGACCATCTCTAGTCATCCTGATATATATATATATATATATATATATCTTGTCACTGGACCCAGATGGCTCTGGAGGAGAGAGTGAGGTTGGTGACCTTGCATAGACCTCCCTCACTTAAATCCAATTTAGTGCAAGTCACAACTTCACCTCGATCTTGCTACTTTATACACTTGTTACAGCTATACCACAAGTGATCGAAGTAGTCTTTAACATACAAAAAATTATTATAGCAACTCCAAAAAAGCTGGAAACTAAAGAATAAGTCATGGTATATGATCGCATTGTCATACTCTTTTGTCGTGAGAAATAAGAAAACAGATGATGTAAAAAAAAAAAAGACTTGGAAAGACTTATATGAACTGATGCAGAGTAAAAAAATCAGGATCAGAGAACAATTTCTACTATTAAGCTCAATATTATAAAAAGTAAACAATTCTGAAGATTTATAAAGACTGGAACTTTCTTACTATTTATATGTGTATTCCCAACACTTAGCACATTGGCTGGCACATAGTAAACATCTGATAAACACATATTAACTGACTGACCGATGAAGAATTAAGTGACCAGAGCCAGAAGAACAATACCAACACCTTTGAGACAAACAAAGCTTGTAAGAACAACCATCAATACAGTGACCATCCAAGATTACCAAGGACCAATTATGAAACCTGCTATCTGCTTCCTGACAGAGAGGTGCCAGAGGGGAAGGCAAATGAGATGTATATATTACTGAATATAGCCAATGAAGGAATTTGTTTTGCTTAACTTTGTATAATTATTACAAAGAATTTGTTTTTTTTTTCTTTTCTCTTATTTTAATGAGGTGAAGGAGGTGGGAGGATTTATGTTCATTAAAAATAATTTTTAAATATAGAGGTGGAGTTGCTATATATGTGGAATATTGCAGGTACTTTCAGATAAGGTAATATTATTAGTTGTATTTAATTGTTTCACAAGTTACAAGAAACCTCTCATGAGTGGGAGTAATCTATAAATGTTTGTAATGCAAAAACAAAACTCATCAATAAAACCTTTAAAAAAAAAAAGATCTTGGGGCAGCTAGGTGGCACAGTAGATAAAACACTGGCCCTGGATTCAGGAGGACCTGAGTTCAAATCTGGCCTCAGACACTTGACTCTTACTAGCTGTATAACCCTGGGCAAGACACAAACTTCATTGCCCTGCAAAAAATAAAAATAATTTAAAAAAAAAGATCTTGCTACACTAAAAAATAAGTATGCAAAATAAACATAAAATGCCTGTCTATTTGGTCAAGAGAATGGCAACTAAATGATAACAACCCAAATCTGTTTCTATCACCCTCTAGTTAACCTCAAGAAAATCATTTTAGCAATAAAAAGCTCGGCTTTCAAGAAGAACGTGTGAAGTGTATCTTGCACACTCACAACTGGGCACTTAATAGATGCAGTATTTCTTGGTGTTTTAATAATACTATCTCCAACTCTACCTTTGTGGGCAAAAAAAAAACTAGTTTCTCTTTTTTTTTATGATTCACCTGTCACCGGTTGTTCTTTCTATTTTCCTACCAAATGCACCTACATCTCTTTAGGACAAGAACAATAGGCAATATGATCCAGAGAACTGGAATGCACAGCTGAAAGCAAGGCTCCAGTTCTGTTAACCTTCATTGGAAGCTGAAGTTAAAGTAGGGAAAGAATGAGGGCTCAAACAGAGAAGAAAACCCATTAATGATGCTGGTCACAAATAGGCACATATATGACAGTCACCTCAGGCCCCAAACCAGGCAGGACCTCAAAAGGAAAAAAAGGGTATATTCAAAAAAAGTTTCCCATTATTATTTCAGCCTATGAAATAGAATCATATTGTATCTATGATTTAGAAAACACTCAGAAAAAAATTAGTGTAGCGAAAATAAACTCCTTAAGACCCCAATAACTTCTCTTAGTACCTTCGTATAAGATGTTCTGCCTGTGTGACGTTGAGCAAGGCACTTAACCTTTATGATCCTTAGTTTCCTCATCTCTAACATGAGGGCATTGGAATAGATGGATGAACAAATCAATGACTGATGAAGGATTTATTAATTGTTTTATGATCAAGACACTATGCTAAGTGATGCAAATGTGAGTACAAGTGATCAAGACAGTTCCTGCCATCAAGTAACTTGCTTGCTAATGGGGGAAAAAAATAAAGAGGAGCTAGAAAGAGGGTGAGGTAGGGAATGTTTTTTAAATGTCCAAAAAGGGATGGCCTCTGAAGTCCCCTCTAGATCTAAAGAAATTATTTTATGATCTGTGATCCTCTGATTTGCATGTTTGTGAGCAATCTCATTTGGAGCCACCATAAAGAACATGGGTTGGCTGTCCCTAGAAATACAATGATGTGTTTTATTTTGGCTTAATGCTTTGGTTTAATGCTGTCTTGTTCACATTCAAATCCTGGACTCCACTCAGGAGCCCTCGGGACAACTATAGTCCAAGAACCTTACACAGGGATCTTATGGTGGAAAGCTAAGTCTTGTCTCAAACTACAGGTGATAAAGAAAAGAAAACATAATGTAGTGGATAGAATGCTTTACCTGAAATCAGGAAGATCTAGATTCAAATCCTATGTCACAAATTTCTTATCTGTATGACCTTGAACAAGTCTCTGAACCTCAGTTTCTTCATATGTAAAACAGAAAAATAATAAAACCTATAATGTTATCATATAGAACAAATGAAGGAATGTATGTACTTTGCAAATCCTAAAAGTATATTAATTTGAAATATTACTATTATTGTATTCCTAGGCTATCCCCTAGTTATTAAGGTCCTCTCCCTACTCAATTTACTTTATGTAACATGTATTTTTGTATACATTGCTCCTTACCTCCCACCCCATCCTCAAAAAAAACCCTCTAACTTGATCTGTCCTTTCCTGTTAGTTATCAGCTTTTCCATTTTTCTTGTCCCTGTCTCACATGAATAGGTGCTAGCTCTTCTCCTTGCCAATACAAGCCTCTCTGCATGCGCAAATGATTTCATTCTAGCCCATCTTCTCCAGAAGATTGTCCCCACCATCATCCCAACTTGATAACTTATCTTCAACATCTCTTTGTCTACTGGTTGTTTTCCTACTACCTACAAACATGTCCGTGATTCCCTCATCCTCAAAAAAACTTGACGTGATCCATCCAGCCTCATTAGCTATTGACCCATGTCTTTAATCCCCTTTGCAGTTAAACTCCTTAAGAAAGCTGTTTACAATTGGTGTTTCTACTTCTTTTCCTCTCATTCTTCTTAACTCTCTACGAGCAGGCTTCTGCAACCTTTGACACTTTGATATTCTCCTCTAGGTTTTTGTGACATTGCTCTCTCCAGGTTCTTCTCTTGCCTGCCTGATTGTTCTCTCTGTCTCTTTTGCTACCTTTTCATCCAGATCACACCCACTAATAGAGGGGATCCCCCCAGACTCTATCTTGGATCCTCTTTTCTTCCTCATCTATTACTATTTCATCAACTGTCATGGTTTTAATTATCATCTCCGTGCAAATGATTTTCAGATCTACTTGTCCAGCCCTAATATCTCTCTGATCTCCAATCTCACATCTCCAAGTGCCTTTTAGATCTCTTAAGTTGGATATCTCATAGACATTGAAAACTCAATATGTCCAACTGAATTCATTATATTTCCTTAAAAAACTTTCTTCTTTGAACTTCTTTATTACTGCCAAGGGTACAACCATCTTCCCAGTGACCTAGTTGTCGGCCTCAATTCCTCACTCTCTCTCACCTTCCCCCTGCCTCCATATTTAATCAGTGGTCAGGTTCTATTTTTACCTTCATCACATCTTTCATTTATGTTCCCTCCCTGCCCACACACACACTAAAACCACCATGATGCAAATCCTCAACACCTCAAATCTGATTATAATAGCCCACTAATTGATCTCCTTGTCTTTCCTCCCTCCAGTCCATCCTTCAGCTGTTAAACTGAAATCCTGAAAATGCAGGTCTGACCATATCACTCCCCCCACCATTCAATAAATTTCAGTGGCTCCCCATTACCTTCAAGATCAAATATAAAATTCTCTGTTTGGTTTTCAAAGCCTTTCACAAAGTGACCTCTTCCTACATTTCCAGTCTTCTTACATCTTATTCCCTTCCACTTAAAGTGGCCAATGATAGTGGCCAGCTTGCTATTCCTCACACATCTCTGAACATTTCCCTGTTATGCCTGTAACTCTCTCCCTCCTTTTCTCCATCACCTAAATTCCCTCACTTTCTTCAAATGTCAGCTAAAGTACCACCTTCTACTAGAAGCCTTTCCTAGTCCTCATTAAACTTAGTGCCTTCCCTCTGACACTCCCCCCAATTTACCCTGTGTATCACTTGTTTGTATGTAGTTGTGTGTACACTGTCTCCCCTATAAGTCTATGTGGTCTTCAAGAGCAGGACTGACCCCAGGAGAAAGTGAGCTTCCTTTTTAAGGAAAGATTTTTTTTCAACTTGGTATCCCTTGTGTCTAGCATAGTGCCCATGTACCTTGGAGTTACTTAGGAAATATTTTAATTGATTTGAATGCAATCCTTAAATGGTGAATAGGATTGATATTTTTACTGAGGAAGTAAATGTTTGGTTTTAATGAGAGATCACTTAGATGATACTCAAATCAACAAATATTTACTGCACACAAATGTATTTTGTCCAATGCACTACACTAGATACTAAGGGAGATACAAAGATAAGAAATTGTTCCTTCTCATAAGCAATGCAATTCAGGAATGTCATTGAATCTGAAGATTCAGGATCTATGCTTTCAAATATTAACTTAGCACTCTAACAACATATCATAGATTCACTTGTCTCTTGCTTTTTATAGTGATTCCATCTTATTCCTACCCCCCAACTCTTCTCTTTTCCTATTACTCCTAGAAAATTATATTCAATTTGATTCAACAAATATTTATCAAATACCTACTAAGTGTCAGATTTGGAATACAAAGATGAAAAATGACACAGTCCTTGCCTTCAAGGAGCTTATTACCTAGTAAAGAATTAGCATCTACTTAAGTAAGGGTTTATCCCAGATTTAGGATCATAGATTTACAACTGGAAGACACCTCAGAAGTTCAAAATTCTCATTTTGTGGATGAGGAAAGCATGGCCCAAGGTCGCACAGGAAGTAAGCATCAGAAGCAGGATTTGCAGTATGACCTCTGACTCCAGAGCTGGTGCCTATACCACTGTGCCACATTAAAACAGGAATAAGAATTAGTTATTTATAGCCTTAGTGGCCTATCTCACTAAAGGATTAATTTGTCCACAACCAGTGTGTGTCAGGACTTGAAACCAGGTGTTCTTGGCTCCCAGGCATGGAAAACATTTTGCATTGGTGACTATAAATTACTGCTTTATTACCACTATTACCTAAGTGTATGAGAGTGAAAACTTTCATTGAGATTAGTCAGATATGGGTATGGACTATTTATCTAAATCTAAATTGATCTATCAATTATATATTGATTGAACTGATTGTAACTGAATCATTTCTCTCAGTTAGTCTACTCCCACAATCCACATTAGCAAGACTAATTTTTAGGCAAAAGGGGATAAAGTCAGAATATAAAATGCACATGAAGCATAAACAAGGGGATGGAAACCAATACCACTATGATGTAGATGAAATCGTAAGCCCCAGATTCAGTCCAAATTTACTGTTCCTGAAAAGCAATGGAATGATGCTCTCACAACTCTGCCTCGATAGAACTACAGCATCCTGTCTCATAATCCCCAGTGTTTGTAGTTTCTCAGAGCTTCCTTATACAATACGTTTTCAGTGATTATATATCCATGAGGTGAAGTCATTAGCAACTAATCCTAGGTTAGTCTTATGTATTTCTCACCTGTACACCATGGTCAATTTTCTTATTGTTACAGCCTCATCTTTAATATAGAAAATATGGTTTCCAGGCCCCTATGTCACTGGATTTATTTGTAAGGCCTTTTGACTATCCTACATAAATGAAGGATAGCCTTTATGGATTTCATTGGGGACAGGGATTATTTTGTATGTACGGGTTCAGTCTATTTAGAAGCAGTCTCAGGGTCTCTGAGTGGCATTTTTTCAGCAACAACCATTCCTGGGACATTTTTTATATAGCTTTAGCACCAATAAAACATGATTTAGTTGACTGGTAGAGGACCATGGGAGTATGATCAAAGATAAAGTGAAGGAATTGAAAAGAAAGAGAAAATAAAAGGTTGGTTAAGGGCATAGAACTAGACGACTCTTCTGGTCAAATCTACTCCATTTCAGCATGTGAATATTAAGGCTTTTCTTCTTATCCCTCTTCACCTCCTAGAAGACAAATAAAGCTTCACTCTTCTACTCTGGAAAGGTTTGTACTGGAGGCATCCTGGAGAATGATGGAGTGAGTGTCCAGGACCATGGTGGAAGAAGTAGAGAAAGCTGGTCCTGATGATGTATTTTATTTTCATTTGTTTGTTTTCACTCTCTAACTGGTCACTGGAAAATTATCTTAATTTCTGTAATGGAGACTAATTCCAATGTTACCAGACTACTTTGAGTAACTGATAATGTTTTCTTCTCACTCCTTCTGATGAAAGACATGATATTTTTGAAGGCAGAAAACTTCCTAATTTCCTCTCCTGTAACTCAAAAGTGTTGGGAGGCTAAGCCAAGAGATGAATCTCTATCCTGAGATATGGGAGAAGGGGGTAGAGAAGGAAGCAAGGTAGGAAATTGTAATAGCTACCTATTAATGTGAAAGTAAGAACTGAATAATATTCTTCCCCTCCCCTTATCATAGCAGCTTTGACAATGGTAAAAGGATTGTATCTGCTGCAGTACAATATTATGCTTTTCTTAAACTATTTTGCTTACTATGATATTAGGGATACATGGTTGCTTAACAACTGGATATTTAAAAAGACAGGTTTTCAGGGGACAAGGGCTACACCAAGAGTTCATTAGAACCTGGGGTAACAGGAATACAATACTAAAAAGATTTCTTCCTCCAAGATCATGGATCATCCCTGTAACGTATGTAATACTTCTTGAACTTGCCATTAATAGCAAAAAGAAATCTTTTTAAAAGTAGTAAAGAAAGTGATAAAAGGGGGTTCGTCTACAGGAAGTCCAGGGACAGCAGAGGCTGCCAAGCAGATGGAACAAATCCAAAAGAAAAGCCTTTGTATTTATTCTATCAGACCACATCATGTAATCAAGGAGATGCTAGGAGTTGACTTAGTGCTTTGGAGTAGCCACAGCCTCTAATCCAGCTGTTCAACAGCTGGCTTCACACATAGCCTTAGAAAGGTCAGGTCACAGAGTATCCTACCATCACAGAAGTCAGCAGGAGGACATATTCAAGTACTGGCAAAGGTCAATGCAAGTGACCCATCAAGATAAGAGGAAACAGTCAAGTACTCTGTCAGACTTCTTTGTACATGAAGTAAATGTTACTCAAGTTGTGTTACTAAGTCATTAGTAATACCCAGTGGAGATTAAAGAAAAATGTAGGTTATGAAAGTCCAGTTAGGAATTTTCAGGACATATTTTTACTCATTGACAAAAATAAGGTAAGTATATACTCCCACAATGTCACCTTAAGAAAGGCAACTGTATTCTCCCACAAAATGTCCCAACATGTCATTGTAAGACAAAATAGAGTGTGCCCCAAAAGTCTTAGTGCAGCTATCCTATACTAAACTGAATGGATCATTAGAGTGGTAGTATCAAACCAGAGATGGTACAATAATGGTAGCTGGAATTTTTTATGTTACCTTCTTTTTTTTTTAAAGACTGGGTCTCCCCAAACTAGAGTGGGACATACCCAGTGTCCCACTACTGATCTGCACAGCAACCATGACCTGCTCTGTTTCTGACCTAGACCAGTTCACTGTTCTTATGCAACCTAGTGAATCTCCCTTTCTTCTCCCACCATCTTTCCAAGGATTCATTATATTGATACCAAACTTAGTGAGGATTCATTATCAGCATAATTCACTGAAGCTCAGAACCCCAAGCTCAAGCTATTCAACAGCCTTAGCCACCCAAGCAGTTGGATTATAGGAGAGAAACTTGCTCCCCTCTATGATATTATACAGTATAATAAATAGAAGGGTTAGGTATTATCCCTTTATAACTTTGTCTATAATTTCAGTATGTAAAGTGACTTTTTCTTTTCTCTTAAGTAATTTTCCTATAATTAGGGTACATTTCTACCAAGAGCATAGCTATTTGTTGCAACATGTATTCCATAGAGCTTTGCAACCAAGGTAAATTCAGAAGAATTCACTGAAGAGACTGGGATACAGCCAAAAAAGGCCTAGGCTTTAAAACTATATGAAAGTGGGGCAGCTAGGTGGCACAGTGGATAAAGCACAGGCTTTAGATTCAGGAGGACCTGAGTTCAAATCCAGCCTCAGACACTTAACACTTACTAGTTGTGTGACCCTGGGCAAGTCACTTAACCCTTATTGCCCTACAAAACAAAACAAACAAACCTATATGGGAGGGCTGAGTTTACAAAGTCCTTTATATATCTTATGCCATTTGAGCCCTACAACAGACTGGAGAGTGCAATAACGTGGAATTTTGACACGTTTTTTGCCTCAGACACTTACTAGCTGTGTGACACTGGGCAAATCATTTAACATCTCAGTTTCCTCATATGTAAAGGAGGAATAATAATAATACCTACCCCCCAGAGTCGTTGTGAATTATTAAATGAAATAAAATATGTAAAGGGCTTTTCAGGGCAGCTAAGTGAAACAGTGGATAGAGCACTGGGCTTGGAGTCAAGAAGACTAATTTTTAAGAGCTCAAATCTGGTCCCAGACACTTACTAGCTGTGTGACCCAGGGCAAGCCACTTAACCCTGTTTCACTCAGTTTTCTCATCTGTAAAATGAGCTGGAGAAGGAAATGGTAAACCACTTTAGTATTTTTGCCAAGAAAACCCTAAAATGAGGTCATGAAGAGTTTGACACAACTGAAACAATTAAAAAAAAGTGCTTTGCAAACCTTAAAGTCCTACATAAATCTATTAATAATAATAATAATAATAATAATAATTTCCTAGACTTGTTCAACATATTTTGTTTAACAGGTATCTAAACTTTAATTACTGACTGTGTTGTTTGAAATTTTATGGGGGTGCCTATCTCTATCCCAAGTTTTAGGGAATTTAGCTAGGGTTTCTAATGTATTGTTACTTAGAAATTAGAGGCTACTGCACCAGTTTGGGCCATTAAGCATTTATTAAAGCATACTAAATGTTAGAGAAAGTGAGAGCACATGGTTAGAAGCCCTACATACCTAGGATAGAAAGCAAGAGCCAGAAGGCAGCATGGGAGAGGGAAGAATGTGCAAAAAGAGAGCAAGAGACTCCTCTCAGAGATTCCTCTCAAGGGTTTTTAACCTGTCTCAGGTAAAGGTGGGTCACTGCACCTTGAGCCAAGCTAATTGGACAGTAACATTCAAGTCCATTGAATAACATGACTTGAGGGTGGTCTTAGGTGAGTTAACTTCCTTTAGTTAGTCAGGAAGGTCAATCTACGTTTCTTTTGAAATTCTTCGGACTCTGGGGGGGGGGAGTGTCTCTGAGTCCCCAAAACACATCATTATTAATAATTTTATCACGTGACCCTTTGGCTCTACGTTTCATGTGAACCCCTGCCTATCATGGTGCTTTTGGCTTTGACTCAGCTCTGTGGTTGGTAATCCTGGCCACCCACCTTAGCTTCCACTTCAGACTACTACCAGTTGGCCATTTCAATTCCAAATCCTCCGTCCCTGTTCACCAACCTTCATTTGTTCATATTTTATGACACACACCCTCACCCTGACCTTCACTGCAACATTGACTGAAATTTTCCTGCCTCTCCACAATGGGAATGCTTCAGTTAGCACCAGGAAAATCAGAGCAGCTGAAGTAAAGTAACATCAGGCCTTGTGTATAAAATCCCAAGTAGAAATGTAAATACTGAGTAGATATCGAATAAGTACTGAGTAGAAATGAATCTCGATCACCAGTGTTCTCTTCATCCCAATATGTTAGAGTTTATGAAGAAATGCGTCTGCCTTTACTTACTTCAATTCTCCAGGGGATACATACAATGCCAAAGCCTACTTTGTGCCACACACTGTGCTAAGCCACTGGGGATACAAATTTTTTAAAAAAGAAAAATAGTCCTGACCCTCAAGGAACTCACAACTTAATTGGAAAAGACAATACACAAAAAGAAGCTGAAAAGATGGGGCAAAGGGGAATTTCAGAGGGTATCTAGCTTGGGAGCATGATCATGATGGAGTCAAAATCAAGCAGAGCAGCTAGTGACAAATGAAAGCATAGTTGGGATTTTGAGCCCCCTACAATGGTAAACAATGGGAAGATTTTTCACTCTGTCTTCCAGCCTTCCCATCAGAGCAACTAAGCAACTAAGGGTACTGATGAGCTATGAGTATCAAAGCTTGGTATTCACAGTTGGTAATCAACTTATTCTAAAGAAGGTGGGGAAAGAGGCAAGAAGACATAAAGATGATGATGGTGGAGTCAAAGCCAAACAGAGCAATCAGTGGCCTTTTTAGGGCAGTTCAGTGGCATAGTGGAAAGAGAGTCAGGCCTGGAATAAGGAAGATTTATCTCCCTGAATTAAAATCTGGCCTGAGACACTTACTAGCTGTGTGACCCTGGGCAAGTCACCTAACCCTGTTTGTCTTAGTTTCCTCATCTGGAAAATGAGCTGGAGCAGGAAGTGGCAAATCACTCCAGTATCTTTGCTAAGAAAATCTCAATGGGCTCACAAAGAGTAAGGCATGACCAAAATGACTAGACAACAATTTTGTGCCCATTCCCTCTAAAAATGCAAATCCCATCTTTTCCTGCCTTTTGCAAACCTTGTCCCTGTTGTCTCATAAATCCTTCCTAGTGTAAGAATATTTTTACTGACTAGGGCTAATTTGGGGGGACTAATTTGACTGGAGGACCAATATGGGGACTTCTGACTATTTGGCTATCTGACTGCTATTAATTTAATGTGGGCCATTTATAAAGTTCCACCACATTGCTCCACTCCCAAAATTGATAAGCAAAGGATTAAGAAGCCTCTTAACTAAATAATCAAAGCAGAGTTTATTTTTGAGATACTATTTAAAATTATGAATACAGGGAAATAAAACATACAACCTGTCGGCCTCTCTTTTCTCTGTTCCCGTTCCTTCTCATCTGCCGGCCTCCAGTCCTCTTATCCATGCTGTCTCCTTGTCCCAACCCCTGAGTCTAACCCCCAGGTCTATATATATATATTTTTTTTTCCTTTTCTCCACTCAAATCTCGGGGCTTTTCGCACCCCCACACACCAAGCTAATCTACCAACCAGGGCTACGGCTGGGGCTGGGGGGATGCTCAAGCATCCCGTGCCTCAGCACAGGATATCCGGGATCTTTCGGATAGCTCCACTCAGGTTGGAGGGAGCTGGAGGCTTTTTCCCCCCATATGTCTGACCTGGCATGTTGTATAGCCCACGGGGCTTTTTGGCTCAGCTGAAGCAGAGGGGGAGGGGCACCAGCACCTCCCACACAGAAGAGGCCCTGAGGGCCTAAGGCTTTCTAATCTCAGCCTAAAGGTAGGGTCCCCAAATCAAAATAAATTTCCACACTAGGAACAGCTAGGCAGTACCTTGGCTACCTAGAGTTAGGAAGATATAAGTTCAACTCACACATGTATTAGCTGTATGACCCTGGGCAAATCACTTAACTTCTGTCTGCTTGTTTCCTTAACTGTAAAAGGGGAATCATAACAGTATCTACCTCACAGGGTTGTTGTGAGGATCAAATGAGATAGTATTTGTAAAACACTTAGCACAGTGCTTCACACATAGTAAGTACTTAAGAAAGGATTGTTCACTTCTCTTCTCAATACAGAAGTTACCCACTATTCTAGAGGCTTTCCTCTTTTCTTTTAAATTCTTATGAGTGCTAAAACAGCAGTTTATCTACCTTCTGTCCTTCAGTATTGTTAAATGACCAGCCCATTCTCTTTTCAGATAATACATTCCCTGTATGATATCCCTCATACATCATGCACATAAGTCATTGTTGGAAATATGCTACAAAATGTTATTGTCACCATGCAATTCTCCATTGCCCTTTGGATCACCTACAATTTTCTTTCTTTGGATATTGTGGTAAGACACAATTCATAGTCATCTAGCATGACCACAAGAATATTGGTGTTTTTTTTTTTTAAAAGACATTTATGTCAGGAAGTAGATTGGATAATAAATAGAACTGGAACTTGGGAATAGGTTTATTTAGGGAAAGAGCATACTGGGATTTTCTTTAAAGACAATATGACAGAACCACACAACAAATAGCCCAAGTTATAGATAACTAGAAGAGGATGCCCAGAAGCTCATGCTAGCCTTTAGTGGCCAGATTAGAGGTATCCTAGGAAAAGAATCATGTTTTATATTTCAACAATTTTGTTTGTTGTGATTTATATTGATGTACACAAATGTTTACATATATTTATGTATATAAATGTTTATATATTTATGTATATAATTGTTTACATATATTTCTGTATATAAATGTATATAATTTGTATATGTGTGTATATATGTGTGTGTGTGTGTATGTATATATAACTTATTACTTGTAAGACCTTGGACAAGTCATAACCTCTGTAGGGTTAATTTTTCTCATTAGTGAAACGAAGGACCTCTGAAGTCTCTATGATCTTTGGGACTACATTGCTGAGACTATAGGGGCCAGTCTTTACTGAAAACAATGCATATTATTTAAAAAGAAATACCAGTGAAGGGGAAGTAGTACTTCTAGACCTCAAACTATATTATTAAGCAGCAATTATAAAAACCATCTGTTATTGGTTAAAAAAATACAGATATATCAATGGAACAAACTAGACAAGGGAGAATCAGAAACAATGGAACTCAATAATCCAGTGTTTGATAAAGTAGAAAACATAAATTAATAGAAAAAACTCCTTATTGATAACAGCTTCTGGGAAAATTCTAAAGCAACCTGTCAAAATTAGGCTTTGATCAACATCTTAAACCATATTCCACAATATGTTCTAAATGAATTTGGGACCTTAGTATTAAAAATCAACCTATTATAAAAATAGAAGAGAAGATGGCAGAGGAAAGTCAGTAAGCTCTCAGAACCCACAACACAATGGCTCCAAAAAACCTCCAAATAATGCCATAAAACAATTCCCTGAGCAGCAGAACCCACAAAAGAGCTGAGATTAATTTCCAGCAAAAGACAGATTAGAAGGTCACCAGGAGGGGGCTACTGTGCCAGGGTGGGAGTGGAGCCCAACCCCAAGGTCACAGTGACACAGATCCAGTCCCAGGCAGTCCTCACAAGAGAAAGAGACCCCCAGAGCCTCTGAATCAGCTGCAGTGCCAGTGTCATCTGGAACTAAGCTCACAGTCTGGGGAGAGGGCTGAGCAGTTGGCCAGGGTGAGATTACAAGAGTCTCTGCTGGCACTGAGGCAGAATTTGAGTGTTTCACCCATGCTAGGAACAAGAAAGTAGGCCTGAGTGGCATTGGCTCAGGTGGGGGAAGGGAGCAGGCTTGTTGCAGCTAACAGCCATAGCACACAAAGTTTTGCTGCCTGGTTAGTTAGCAAGTTGGTCTGGAGTTAAAGGTTTGGTTCCAAAGGTTGTCATGCCAGGGTGGGAGTGGGGATAAGCTCCCACTCTCTATAAAATGCTCCAATGGTGTGCATCTCAAATAGTCTCTGACAACCAAAGCCCAATTCCTGGCCTTCTCATGGCAGAACTGTTTCCACTAACAGGAGAAGGGGTGAAGGCAAGCCACTGACGCCTTAAAACCAGTCGCTTTGGGCAGGTGGGGCTTGTCATCCTTGGCAGGCAACTCGCCTAGGGGAAGGAAACCTGATTTTAAACCTCTGCTGCCTTGTGGCTATACCCATATATAGGAAAGGCTTCAGGAGTTAACCCCAAGAAAAAATCAGGAGTTGGAATCCCTTAGGCAGTTGGATGTTGGACATCACATCCCTTTGGCAACTCCTGCAGCAGCACTGGTGCCAAACTGTACTGGCTCTGCCTCTCCTTTGGATCCACCAATGTTGTGGAGAGGGAAAACATGCTGCATATGGGCAACAGCTTGTTTTCCATATTGATCCGCCCAGGCCAGCGCCCTGGAGAGGACACTCCAGAGTGCAGTTTTCTGATGTCCTCATTGCAGCAGGAGCTGTGGCTCCCATATTGGACTGTACAGCCACACTGTGGCCTGTGGCTCTTCAAGGCGCTGATCCATGGTCATCCGTGACTGGTGGAAGCCTACTACTATTGGTCTGGAGTTATCTATGGACCAGAGAACAGGCCAGGTATGTGAAGAACCTGCCCCTCCTTAAACACCACCTTAGCCCCCTGAAGCCTGGGACAGTACATCCCAAAAGTATGTACTTTAAGGAGTTAAAAGTCAAGCAAAAGACTGTCAAAATTAGCAGACAGAGAAAGATGAGAACCACAGAAAGTTTCTTTAGTGACAAGGAAGATCAAGGTACATCCTCAGAAGAGGATAGCAATGTCAAGGCTCCTACATCCAAAACTTCCAAGAAAAATATAAATTGGTCTCAGGCTATAGAAGTGCTCAAAAAGGACTTTGAAGATAAAAGTAAGAGAGGTAGGGGAAAAAATGGAAAGAGAAATGAGAGTGATGAAGGAGGGTCATGAAAAAAAAAAAGTCAACAGCTTGAAAAGCCAAAATGGCCAAATGGAAAAGGAGGTACAAAAGCTCTCTGAAGAAAACCATTGCTTAAAAATTAGGATTGAGGAGATGGAAGCAAATGACTTTATGAGAAATCAAGACACAATAAAGCAAATGAATAAAAAAAAAGAGAGGGAAATGTGAAATATCTCCTTGGAAAAACATGATCAAGGAAAGAACTTAGACATCATCTTCCAGGAAATTGTCAGGGAGAATTGCCCTGATACTCTAGAAGCAGAGGGTAAAATAGAAATTGAAATAATTCACTGATCACCTCCTGAAAGAGATCCCAAAGTTAAAACTCCCAGGAATATCATAGCCAAATTCCAGAGCTCCTAGGTCAAGGAGAAAATATTGTAAGCAGCCAGAAAGAAACAATTCAAGTACTGTGTAGCCACAGTCAGGATAACACAAAATCTAGCAGCTTCTACATTAGAGGATCAGAGGGCATGGAATATTAGATTCCAGAGGGCAAAGGAATTAGGATTACAACCAAAATTCACCTACCCAGCAAAACTGATTATAATCTTTCAGGGGGAAAAATGGGACTTCAATGAAAAAGAGGACTTTCAAGTATTCATGATGAAAAGACCTGAACTGAATAGAAAATTTGACTTTAAAATACAAGACTTTGGGAGTAGCTAAGTGGCTCAGTGGATAAAGCACCAGGCCTGGATTCAGGAGGACCTGGGTTCAAATCCAACCTCAGACACGTGACACTTACTAGCTGTATGACCCTGGGCAAGTCACTTAACCCTCATTGCCCCACAAAAAAAAATTTTTTAATTACAAGGCCCTAGAGAAGCATAAAAAAGTAAACAGAAAAAAGAAATTAAGAGGGATGTTAAAAGGTTAAACTGCTTACATTCCTATATGGGAAGATGATACATCTAACTCATAAGAAATTTCTCAGTATTAGGGCAGATGATAAAAATAAATTTAGACAGAGGCACAGGTAGGAATAGATTAGGAAGGGATGATATCTGTAAAGCATTTATTTTTTGTTTATCTTTTTTTTGTATGGGGTGGTTGGAGTTAGGTGACATGCCTGGGGACAAGCAGTGGTGAGTGTCTTATGACTGGGGCCGGATTTGGGCTCGGGTCCTGCTGGGTCCAGAGTGGGTGTTTTGTCCACTGTGTCACCTAGCTGCCCCATGATGACATTTTTAGGATAAAATTGAGGGGTGAGAGGACTGAACTGGAGGAGAGGAAAGGTGAGAGGAAAAATGGGGTTAAATCCCACATGAAAGAAACAGGAAAGGGCTTATGAAGTGGGGAGAGAGATGGGGAATGAGTGGGGCAGTGAATGAACCTCACACTCATCAGAATTAATCTCATCAGAGTTGGCTCAAGGAGGGATTAACATACACAGTCAGTTGGGTGGAGTAATCTATATCTAACCCTGCAGGAAAGTAGGAGGGGAAGGGGATGAGGAGGGAGGGGTGAAAGAAGGGAGGGCAGAGTGGGGGAGGGAGTGGTCAGAAGCAAATCCCTTTTGAGGAGGGATAGGGTAAAAGAAGATAGATAATAGAGTAAATATCATGGGGAAGGGAATAGGATGGATGGAAACAGCTAAAAATAGTAACTGAAAAAAGAGAAAAGGAAAAAAATTGTACAACTCTTTGTGGTGACTAAGAATTGGAGGTCGAGGGAATACCCATCAGTTGGGGAATGACTGAAAAAGCTGTGGTGTGTGATTGTGGTGGAATATTATTGTGCTCTGGAAAATGATGAGCAGGATAATTTCAGAAAAACCAGGAAAGACTTATATGAACTAATGTTTAATGAAGTGAGCAGAACCAGGAAAACATTGTACACAGTGACAGCATTAGTGTTCTATGAGCAATCGTGAATGATTTAACTACTCTCAGCAATGCAATGATCCAAGACAATCCCGAAGGACTAATGATAAAGCATACTATCCACCTCCAGAAAAGAACTAATATTGAATGAACACAGACTGAATTGTGCTACTTTGCATTTTCTTCTTTTGTTTAACTTGAGTCTTTTTATATAAAATGACTAATATGGTAATGTTTTACATAATTGCACATGTATAACCTATATCTGGATTGCTCACCACCTCAGGGACGGGGGAGGGTAGGGAGGGAGAGAATGAGAGAGGGATAGAATTTGGAACTCAAAATTTTAAATAAACACTTTATGAAGACCCCCAAAAAAATCAGAAAAGAAACATCCTATACCTCTCACAGTTATAAATAGGAGATATATATTTTTTCATAAAAGTATTTTATTATTTTCCAGTTACAAGTAGAGATAGTTTCAACATTTTTTAATAAATTTCTAGTTTCAAATTTTTCTCCCTCCTTCCCTCCTCCCCAAGACAGCAAGCAATCTGATATAGGTTATGCATGTACAATCACATTAAACATATTTCTGCATTAGTCATGTTGTGAAAGAAGAATCAGAGCAAAAAAGGAAAAACCTCAAAAAAAGAAAAAAAAATTAGAAAGAGTATGGTTCAATCTGCATGCAGATTCCATAGTTCTTTTTTTCTGGATTTGGAGAGCATTTTCCATCATGAGTCCTTTGGAACTCTCCTGGACCATTGTATTGCTGAGAAGAGTCAAGTCTATCACAGTTGATCATCACACAATGTTATCGATACTGTGTACAATGTTCCAGAGATATATTTTTAATGAAATAAAAAATAGAGGCAATTACAAAAAATGAAATAGAAATGTTGAATTACATGTAATTGAAAAAATTCTGCACAGACAGGATTGATGCACCTAGAGGAGGAAGAGAATAAATATTTATATGGTACTTACTATGTGCCAAGAACTTTAAAATATCTCATTTGATTCTCACAACCCTGGGAGGTAGGTACTCATTATCCTCATTTTACAACTGAGGAAACTGAGGCAAATATGCCCAAAGGTCACACAGCGAATAAGTGTCTGAAGTTGGATTGGAACTCAGGTCTTCATGACACCAAACCCAACATTCTAACCCCTGTGTCACTTAGCTGCCTTCTAGACAAAGAAGGAAAATGGATGAATGGGGGAAAAAATTTATATTAAATTTCTCTGAGAAAGGATTGGTATCTAAGATATATGTTATATACATGTATGTATGTGTACACATTTACATACATGCATGTGTGTATACATATATATGTATAAAACTAACAGCCATTCCTCAATAAATAAGTGGTCAAATGATATGAACAAACAGTTCTCAAAAAAAGGGGTGGGGGAGGCAATTATAAAGTATTCACAACCGCATGAAAGAATCACTAATGATAAGAGAAATGCAGGTCAAAACAAACCCAAGGTTTCACTTAACATCCTAAAAACTGGCAAAGATGACCCCCCAAAAATGGAAATCACCAATGAAAATAACACCAATACATTATTGATGGAGCTGTGAAATGGTATAACCATTCTGGAAAGTAATTCAGAATTATTCAAATAAGGTGACCAAAATATCCATATTCTTTGGATCAGAGAATCCATTACTGGGCTTATATACCAAGAAAGCCATTGATAAGAAGAAAATCCCCATATATACCAAAATAGTTATAGCACCACTTTTTGTTAGAGCAAAGAATTGTAAACAAAGTAAATGCTCATTGATTGGGGACTAAACAAATTGTGGTACACTAACATAATGGAATAGTACTCTGCTGTAAGAAATTATGTATATGATGAATACAGAGAAGCATGGAAAGATCTATATGAATTGACCCAAAGTGAAGTAAGTAGAACCAAGAAAGCATTATACATAACTGCAACAATGTAAATGGGAAGAACAACCACACACCAAAAAGTCAAGAGTGAATTTAACAGAATTATAAAGATCAAGCATAATTCAAATGAAGATTCCTTGGTGGTGGTGGGCAGTCCACAAGAATGATACACTGCACATATTTTCAGACTTTTTCAATATCTCAATCAATTATGTTGAGGGGGGGGTTCCTCTTTTTAAAATACTATTTATTATATAGGATGGCTATCTGGGAAGGGGAGGAGGAGGAATCCTGGGAATAACTATGAAGACATAAATAAAAACATTTAAAAGGTTGTTGTTTTTTTTTTAATAAACAATAGGTACTTTAATGTGTTTAAGAGGAGACCCAAAAGGAAAGATCATGGATCTTAACTGGAGATTCCCAAGGAAAATGGAAGGAAAAACAAGAAAAGACATTTCTCAGGGTTGAAGTAGACAAAGGACATAAACAGACAGTTTTCAAATGAAGAAATGTAAGATATAAACAACCATATGCTTCAAAAAATACTTTAAATCACTAATAATAAGAGAAATGCAAATTGGGCCAACTCTGAGAGACTCCACCCATACCTATCAAATTGGGAAAGATGGCAAAGGATGAAAATGACAATTGTTATGGTGGCTACAGGAGGACAAGAACACAAGTGCTCTGTTGGTGGAACTATGTTTTCTTCAGTAATTTTTGTACCTCTTTAACCAAGATGTTAATTCACTTTCAAAGTTTTCTTACATAGCTCTTATTTCTTTTCCCAATTTTTCTTCTGCTTTTACTTGATTTTTTAACTCACTTTTTGCTCTTTTTATTCATCTTTAACTCTTTCAGGAATTCTTTTGTTGGGCTTATTTGAGGTATTGCTTATAGACATTTTCAAATCATTATCTTCTTTTGTCTTTGTATCTTTAGTGTCCCTGTCACTGTAGTAGCTTTTTATGGTCATTTTTTCAGCCTCTTTGGACTTTGGGCTCTGCTCACCTCTGTAGGTTGAGAGGAATGACTGACCTAAACTTTTGTCTTTTCATCCTTCTACTTTCACAAATCAGTCTTGGAGGTTTGGGGGTTTCCCAAGCAGTGTTATCCAGGAAAGTTCTGTTCACTACCCTCTGGTTTGTGCTCTGCAAATTCCTGATCCAGTTTGTGTCTGTTGGATTATGTGTGACTGAGTTTTCACAGACTACTGCTGGATTCAGTCACAGTTAGACCAATGTAAGGTTCTGCATGTTCAGAGCAACTAATCCCTTTGGTTTTGGTCTCCTACCCTGGTTTATTCCATTTCAGGCTTTTGTGTGATGCTAAAGATTATAATTGAGTCCCCACTCTTCAGCTCAGAGCCACACAGCTATGTTTCCTGAACTTGTTCCTTGCTCCTTATATATGTAGAGTTCTTGTTCTGTTGAGACCCCAAATAACACCTTTCTCTGCCCTGGAGTTGTGACTCAGAATTGAATAATGATCAACCAACCTGCCAGATGGCACCCATTCCTCCTCCTCCTCCTGCTAGTGTGGGGGCTTTGGGGATCTCTTTTCTACCTATTCTTTTCAGTCACTGGGCTGCCTCTGGTGCTGCCACCACCACCACTACTACCACCACCACAGCCCACTGCCACTTCTGTCTGTTGTTGTGGTGCTGCTGCTGCTGTTCCTGCTGTAGTATACTCCTAACCATCCCCAATCTCAATGTTCTCACACCTCTCTATAATCCTAAAATGCACTAGGCTGGGAAAATTACTCTTTATGACTCTTTTTTTTGCTTAGCATTTGTTGTGGTGCTTTTTATTGGTCATTGTAGGGGAAGATATGAAGAGGTTAAGGCAAAACTGCTAGTTCTTATCCTGACATCTTGACTCTGCCACTCTTGGTGGAACTAGGAATTAATCTAACCATTTTGTAAAACAACCCAGAATTGTTTCCAAAACTTCCAAGCAATTGTGAGAGCCAGAAAGACAAGTATTTAATTTGCTTTGTTAGGAAATGATGCTCTAGGCAGGAAAGAGGACCAATCAGATTTCACATTCCAACTTTCCTCCCTGTATCATTACTTCATGATGAAGATCTGGGTTCAAATCCTGCCTCTGACTTGTAGTAATTGTGTGAACATGAACAAGTCATTTAATCTCTCTGAGCTCCAGGAAACTTCTTAAAACTTATTTATCAACTTATAGAAGAGTTACAATCTGTGTTTATGGAGGTAGTTCCCACTCAGATGATATCACATATCTCTGGTGTATCTACACTCTAGCACTGGCATGGTCCCATCCTGTCTCTGATGCAAAACCAAGCTTATACCAGAGTAGAAATTTTTAATATCATTTAAGCAATATTTCTCACCAGGGATTTAAATTTGTTTCCTCACAACTAATAGAACAACCAAAACATTGGGTAATGAAACAACATTAAGTATCATATTTTTGTGAGGGAAACTTTCCTGGATTGCCTATCCTTTCCATCTCTGATGGATAACAACTAAAGGATTCTTGCCTCCTGGCTTATTGTAGGTGGCCATGAAGCTGGAATTAAACTATGTGTGTCTCCATGCCTTTTTTGTACCGTGAAGAAAGATAAATGAACTTTTAAAAGTATCTTCTTGCAAAAAAGCAGTACTTAGCTGGTGTCAAACTATGAGTGGATGAAGTCAAGCCCCTGACTTACATGACAATATGTATGATGACAAATTGAGACACTTCCTTTTATGATGGCAAAGCTGACTTTTTTGATAGTCAATGACAGGTAGACTCAGAATATTTCAGAATTGGGAGAAAGGGGAAATAGAAGGAAAGAGAGAAGAACATCACCATTGGTTACTTTTTCCACCTTACTTCCCCATGGAACCTGGGAGGATGGTAAGTGTGAGCTCCAACCTCTTTTAAGCCCGAAATATGGTTAAGCAAGTAGGAAATACAATGGCTTTGCCCCCTTGAACTTAGGTTTGTCCCCATAACTTCCCAAATGTAACTATCCCCTACTTCTCTACATAGAAGAGGGGTTTAGAGTTGAAAACTGGGTAACCTTGAACTATAGGACTGCTTGGTAGCTATTCAGTATGTAACAACTCCATAGATGATGACTTGGTGAAATCTAGACTTCAGAGAATAAAATCAGGATATATACACCATGAGGTAGAGGTAATTTGCCCAGGAAGACCAAAGCCCAGAAACCAGGAAGTTCAGTCCAAAGAAAAGATAAAGCCAGAGGGCATTTGCTATCAGGGAGGATCCTGCTCTGTGTCCTAACAAGCTTGACATCTGGATGAAAGAATCTCTTGATGAGGACAGAAAGATTCTCAACCAAAGATTCTGTCTGTCTGTCTATCTATCTATCTATCTATCTATCTATCTATCTATCTATCTATCTATCTTTCTTTCTTTCTTTCTTTCTTTCTTTCTTTCTTTTTTGGTAGGGCAATGAGGGTTAAGTGACTTGCCCAGGCTCACACAGCTAGTGTCAACTGTCTGAGGCTGGATTTGAATTCAGGTCCTCCTGAATCCAAGGCCAGTGCTTTATCCACTGTGCCACCTAGCTGCCCCTTCAACCAAAGATTCTAGAAAATAGGCAGGCCACTCCATAAAGGGGGGAAAGAAAGAAGCTTAAACAACATAGGTTCTATATCTGCAAGCATTTATTAAGCACCTGCTATGTGCTAAGCACTTTAAAAATATTATCTCATTTCATCTTCACAACAATCCTAGGACGTAAGTACTATTATTACCCCAAAGGCAATTACTTATCTAAAAGTACGATTTTTAAAAGCCTCAAGGATTTACTAAAAAATTATGGCAGAGCCCACTCTTCTAATGAAGAACTAACATTATCACTGGATGTCACTTAATGACAGAAGCAAAGAAGCTCCACAACTGAATGCCCACTAGGGCTATACAAGGCAGCAGCTGTTGGATACTATATGTCAGACAGGGACTACATGTTCAACAAAGCTGCATCCAGCAGCAGGGCAGCATTGGTAAGCTCTACATATCCAACAGAGTTATTTCTGATGCAACAGCATCCTGCGGGGACAATGGATCCACACATCTGAAGACCATACATCTGGCTAAGATTACTAGAGAGCAGTGCAATAACATCACTAGGAGACATTAGTGACCCTGCAGCATTGGAAGTTATGATTTGCCCCTCAATGCTATGCACCCTGGCTATACACTTTCCTCACATGTGTACCTGTGTTCCTTCCACATGCATGTGTTGAACATATATATTTCCTACCTGTGTTCACTCTTCCCATAATGCTTATAAAATGCTTAGTATAATGCCTGGCACATGATGGGTGCTATATAACTATTAGTTATTGTTATTAAGGTTTATATAGTTATGGGCAAGTGTGCCCTAGATTCATGGGGACAATGTTTTATTGCTACTTTTCTTACTATACAAAAATAGAACTCTGATCTGGAATTTCTGTAATCAGAATTGTCTTTATAGAGGGTAGGTGGAAGCAATTAAGGGATTAATTTTTACACTATATGTAGGGAGACGGTGAGGTCTTCCAGTGGCTGAAATACAGTATTAAGACAAGTGGGGTCTTAATAATTAATAGATACTGTAATGATTGGAATGATGCCACCTGCTGGATACTGTAGGAAAACTCTGCCATGAGGAAAAGCCATGTCTTGCCCCCAGGAGCCTTTTCCTTAGCCTGTTTTTCTTCTACAGTTTGAGGTTATTTCTATTATCCAAAAGTAGAACCATCCACTTGCTGTTGATTCAAATCCATTCCAGTGTATCAGTGATATATTAGAGCATTGACCTTTGGTTAGGCTGATGAACAAGTATGATCTGATACATAATCTGAGGGGCAGCTGGGTGGTGCCAGAGGAAGGGGAGGAGGTGGGGTCCTGAGAGGAGGGAAGGAACCAGGGCAATTTGAATCAGACTTGGTTTTGAACTGAGGCCTGGTTTCCCCTTCCCCCACTGCTAGGGGATTAAAGGCTTCTACAGGCTGGGTTGTTGCTTCCAGGCATGCAAAATTAGAGAACCTCTCAGCATTAGAATTTGAAAAAAATGCAGGAGTCAGAGGTTTCTCTGAAAAAGCATGGCTGGGAGGGGGGGCGGATATTTATATTCCCTTGTGTGAGCACCTTGTTCACTCTTCTAACAAAAAGAAAAATAAAAATAGAAAATCCACAAAAACAAAGCATTAACATGATCTTATCCCCCATTTGTCTGGTTAAACAGACTAAAATCAGAAACAGTGTACTTAGGGAGTTGAAAATCCCATTTGAAAATTTAAATAGAAAACAGCCAGTACTTAGCAGTTTAAAGGGACAGGGTATGGGAAATTTCTTACCCAACCAGAAGATCAGAAGATTCTAGGTTCAATACCAATAGTAAATGCAAGAATGCCAGTTAGGTTGGTAGACAACAATGACTTTGCCTCTTTAGCTAACTTTTGTTCTGATCCAGATGCCAGAGGAGTTCTCAGAAATATCTAACACTGACTTACTTAATGGTAACAGACAGGACTGAGATTTTACCCAGACATTGGGGCCTGGAAGAAAAGACAGTCTTAGCCTATAAACATTCTGCTTGGCTTTTGTTAATTGGGTACAGGGACTAAGACTAAAAGGTAACTGGTTACTCTTATGAAGGAGAGGTTATAGCCATTAAACCCTAGCAAACTGTCATTGAAGAGGCTTGTAGAGGAATAACACAACTAGCAGAGACATTAGTCCCAATGGGAAGCTGGGCCAGTAATAGCAGTGTAATGACAACACCAGAAGATGTCAGTAGGCTTGAAAAATAGGAAGCCTGTTTTTACCCTACATATGTACCCTGATCATTTATGTTCTCTGATGTGTGTGTTCCATATGTGTGATACTCACATGTGATCACTCTCCCTCTGATGGTTTGTATATTTATCAGAAGTGTATCCTAGGTTTATTGAGTCAAATGTTCTATTGTGACTTTTTTACTATGCTATTCCATTAATTGTCTTTCCTTTTATGGCTACCACCTATCCAGCCCCTCTGGCTCAACCCTACCTGGTGTGTCCCCTAGCTGAATCTCTAGAGAAAAAGTAAACAGATCAGTGGGAACCCACAAGCTGTAGTTTTCAGTGGCTGTGATCCCACATAGTACCTTAAGCTTGGCACAATTATTTTGGAGGACCATAATAGGATGGCATGATTATTTTGGGGGGGACCAAAGAAGGATGACCCAGGTGCTACATATTTTTTGGTATACATACTGATGTGACTGTCTGAAGTGGTTTTATAGCAAAATTATACTCACTCCTTGAGGTTTCACCAATAATAGATTAAGGGCTTTTTCCTATACTGACTGTTTTAAATATCTTTTAAAATAGTTGTAACGATTGGAATAACGTCACCTGCTGGAGACTTACTGTAGAAGAGTTCCGCCCATGAAGTGAAGGTCTTTGAGGGCAAAACCAGGAGTCTTTTCTTTGGCATCAGGAAGTGACATTTGCTAGTGGGAGGAGGAAGTAAGAGACTGGTGCTCAGTCTTGCTCTCTTTCCTGAGGACGCTGGTGGAGAGGGGAGCTAGAAATGCGCTCTCCCTTTAATAGATAGGAATCTAGGCCTTTCTCTCTCTCTTTACCAAATTCTTATTCTCCTTAATAAATGCTTAAAAGTCTAACTCTTGCTAAAGCTTATAATTTATTGGTGACCACTCATTAGATATTTTAGACAGACTAGCTAGAATTTTAGCCCTTAACATAGTTTATTTTGAAAAAGTGATTTTTGGCCTTCCCTTTGAAAGGAAAATAAACAGTCTGTCAAGAGAATTTCTGTTTTCAGCTTTCAACAGAGGGTACTAAATCAGTCCTTTACGCCCCTTTAGAGAAAAGTGATTCTAAATGAGATTACCCAGAGTTCAAGATGGAAAATAAAGAATTTTGTCATCAGCTTTCCCTGGCTGCTCCATCACCACCACCATGCAGGGTCATTGTGGGCCTTTGGTGTACATAGAACAGTACCAGTCCTAAGTGGTTCATTCTAAATCTCAGTGGTTTCTCCCAGCAAAGATGCTTTATTCCTTTTATATCACCTCCCACTCTATCACACCTATTATAGTGTTTTGGTTTGGGTTTTATAGAGAAGTGGCTTAATAAATGCTTGCTGCCTGACAGGTAAAAAAGATGGAAGAAAATAAAATTAACAGTAGATGTGCTAGAGCCCCTTTGTAACACAACAAGTTATTGCATTGATTTAGTTATGCAATGAGGATAAATCATGTTCCCCAAATCAGATCTGAAGTTTGGGAGGGGAGAATCTCTAGCCCTAATTTCTCTTACAAGCTCTAGTCCCCAGTTATCAGCTATATAAAGGACATTTCAAACTGGATATTATATAAGTTTCTCAGATTCAAAATGTCTAATTCAGAAATCATGTCAAGGGCAACACCATTCTTTCAGTCACTGAGGTTAGTTACTGAGGTGGCCTCAATGTCTTCCTTGACTATTGATTTTCAGTCACCCCATATATCAATTCAGTTACCAAATCTTATAATTTCTGCCACCATAATAGTTCTCAGTTTTGTTCTAAGTTCTCCACACATACTTTCACCACTCAACTTCTAGTGATCACTGTCTCTAGCCCAGACTATTACAATAGCCTCCTAATAGGTTTCCTTATCTCAGGTCTCTCTCCCCTCAATCCAGGCCAAAGTGATTTTCCTGCGTGGTATGTCTGATTATTTCACCCTCTACTCAGTAAACTCCAGTGACTCCCAATCACCTTTAGGAATTTCCTACTGCAGAGGAAGCTTGCATAGACTCCTAGGGCTATTGCAGCAGTTAGAGCCACCCCTTGTCCTTTAGCCAGTCCCTCAGGCTCTGCCCTACCTTGTGCTTTGCACTTGGTGTTTTGCATTATAAAAGATTGGCCTGGGAATGGGGAAATTTTTCAGAAATATTTCCCAGAGCTTGAACTACCTGCAAGGCATTTCTTTAAGTTCTGAAAGAAAGTTGTAGTTTTTATTCTTTTTTTTTAATTGTCTCATATGTTTTAAAACTTCAGTTATTAGGGAATTTTCACTGGC
This sequence comes from Dromiciops gliroides, assembly GCF_019393635.1. Taxonomy (NCBI): domain Eukaryota; kingdom Metazoa; phylum Chordata; class Mammalia; order Microbiotheria; family Microbiotheriidae; genus Dromiciops; species Dromiciops gliroides. The sequence continues at coordinate 328,972,297 of NC_057864.1, read as the reverse complement.
TAGTCATCATTTGTGGAACTTTCTACCCTCTCATATACATCACCTGGCTTGCCCATTGACACCCATTCAAGCTAAAATTTCACATTATACAGGTTGGGTCAAAAGTTCCAAAGGGCTCTGATGTTTTAATACCTTTTTGGAAATTATTTTTCTTTATTTTTTGCCATTTATGATATCTGATTTTTCACACATGATGTAAATTCATTTCCATATGATGCTATGGTGTTTTAAATTAAAAACAAAAAATAAAGGATTTATCAAATATTTATGACTTTTGACCTATCCTGTATGAGGAACCTTTATTGATTCCCCCTTAATGTTAGTGCCTTCCTTCTAAAATTACCTCCTGTGTATATCTTGTCAGTATATAGTTGTTTGCACATTGTCTCCTCCTCTACAGTAGATTGTGAACTCCTGTTTGTTTGTTTAGACCTTTCTTTGTAGCACCCTGTGATAGGGACCAGTCTGAACCAGTTCATTTTTACCAGGGAAGGTGTTTATCATACTTTCACTATCCTTCCCTTAGGCTATCTGGGCTATCCTTCCTATTACCTTAACTTGGTCTCACTCCCTGAGGATATTGATATCCACCATTATATCAATAATGTAATGCTGACTCAGTGAAATGAGGGCACAGTGGCAAAAGCCTTGGATTAGATGGTGGCTTATATGAGAGACAAAAGATGGGAGATTACCTGAAAAAAAAATTAAATCACAGCCTATTTCTACTAGGAATACACTGAATGGGGAATAATCCGTATGATTCTAGATGTACTATACAAGTTACTGATACTTGCTTCCCCACAGACCAAGACAAGAATGTTCTGCTCAATGGGTAGGCAGACTTTCCACTTTTGGAAAAGTCATATTCCACATGTCAGTATTTTAATGGTGTCTATTTATTGAATTATGTATGTCTGCCTCTTCTGAGTGAGAACCAGAACAGGATAGCCTTGGAAGGTTTAAGATGAATTATCCAGCACTCTCTCCCCTCCCATGTTGCTACTGAAAGGATAAACTAGGCTACATGATCACCTTTTATCCAGAATTGCCCATCATGAATTGAGAAAATGCAAGACAGGTTCTCTAAAATGAGGAGTAGGGAACATGAGGCCTCCGTTGTCAAATGGAACCCAATGGGCTCCCTGCCTATAGTTCTTAAAGAATGTTGTTTTGGTTGACTTACTGATGGTTCTACCAATATGAAAAAGGTATGTGCAACAGTATTTTGGCAGCTATTAACCTAGTAGAGTGGATGGGACTCCTCAAAATTCTTTCCAGTGGGCTGAGCTACTAACTGTATAGCTTTTTATAAGTTTCATAGAATTTTGTGTAGGGCTTTATATGAACACAGCATGAACTGTCTTAATTAGCTACCAGAATGCCATCCAAGGCCAATTAACAATTACCATCAAAGTTGCAAACAGGTATGGACCACAAACAAGAATACCTTTAATATGAACTGAAAATTTAGGGCCATCTGGATCCAGAGGGAAAATATAGGTATTATAAGGGGCTAGGCAAAAAAGGTATTTGAGCTTGTCCAACAAGTCTGATTCACTTGCTTCAGTATTTATCTGACTCGTGATTTGTTTCAGCCCCGGTTAGTATTTTGGCTTAGTCCCACCCCTTTATCTTCTGTTTGAATATCAGCTGTGATCATTCCTGTTTTCCATTGTTAGTGGTGCTTGTTGTATAGGAAAATGTTCAGTTCATGGCCAGCAGATATCATCATCCTATCAAATATAGACATTTGTCAAGGTTTCCTCCTCCTCCTTCTTCATTCCCTCCTCTTCCACACTACTGATACTTCAGCCAAAAATAATAATAATTCATACTTAGATAGTTATATAAGGCTTGCAAACTGCTTTATATACATTTTACATCCACAAAAAGCCTAAGGTAGCTGCTATGGTCATTTCCATTTTACAGGTAAGAAAACAGATTCAGAGACATTGTTACTTGCAAAAGATCTTATAAATGTCTGAGGGATTTGAACCCAAATCTTTGGGACTCCAATTCTTTCACTCTATTGACAATGTCACACTGAGCATACAACATTGAAACAGATAATTATATAAATTTTTCAAAGGAGGGAGAATACACTAACTATTAAGGAAACAAAGAAAGGCTTTCCATAGGAGATGGCACATGATGTATGAGATGGCATCAACACAAATCAGTGAGGCCAGATGATATACAATCCCCCACACAAACAATGCTCATTAGTCTCTATTATCATGTCCTTATTCATGCTATTGCCTTCTGCTATAATTCTCACATATCTCCCTGTCACTAATCCAAAATTCTATACTTCCTTGAAGGTCAAATCAAGTCTTACATTTCAATGAAACTATCCCCCAACTGCCCCAGCCCACATTCATGTTTCCATTTTCAGAATTTTTAGAGCACTTACCTATGTACCACATAACCTAGCCCTTGATTTTTTTTTATCTTGTCTAATGGAAATCCTTGAAGACATGGGCTTTTTTTTTCATCTCTTTCTTAATATTCTAAGAATTTAGCATGATGTCTTAAATAGTAACTTCTTAGTAAATTATTATTGAATGAGGATCACTCAAGTGGCAATGGAAAGGGACATGGTGGACATGAGATGGCTAAAATACACATTAAAAAGAATTATGGGGGCAGCTAGGTGATGCACTGGATAAAGCACTGGCCCTGGATTCAGGAGGACCTGAGTTCAAATCCGGCCTCAGATACTTGACACTAGCTGTGTGACTCTGGGCAAGTCACTTAACCCTCATTTCCCTGAAAAAAAAAATAATTATGAAGCAGTATAAAGTCACATCAGATTCAAATAGAAACTGAGCCCTGCTGAAGGCATATTGACTCAGAAAACCACAAATTAACATTATTTATGTTATATTGTAATGTTATTTAGTTTGTTAAATACGATCCAGTTATACTTTAAGCTGATTTGATGCATTATGGAATTCTGCAAGCTGAATGTGCCTATAGCTGTGATTTGGACACCTCTGGTGTAAAGAATGTCATAAAAAAATTTATGAACAAAACAATGGGTTGACCACACGGTGAGAGTGAAGGATAAACAATGGAGAACCTATTTGTTCCATTTGTATTCTTGTGATATCATAAAGAAATAAGAAAGACCCCCTCATTTGGGGTAAAATAGTGTAGTCATAGGAGGGCATAGAGGACAGAAAAAAGATTAGACAAGAGTCAAACAGAATGTGTTGACATATCTAGGTTGTAATCTATATCAATGTGGTAAATATCTACATTGTATAGATCCTAGATCCATTAGAGTACTAGAGTTCTCCCAAAATATATATAATCACCCAATTCAGATTGTAAGACTTTTAAGGACAGTGAGTTCTAAAGTTTTTGTATTCCCTGAAGTGCCTTGCATTGGGGAGAACATATTTTTGACTGTTTGACCCCAAATGTTACAGAATAAATAAAGGAGTCTTTTTTTTTTTTTTTTTGGTGAGTCAACTGGGGTTAAGTGACTTGCCCGGGGTCACAAGCAATAAAGGAGTCTTTTAACAGTAAATTCTGATTGGACAAATGCTGGTTAACAAAGAATGTTATCTACCTTTGCTAAAATGTTGAGTTGGATTCATGTTTCTTGGCACAATTTAGCACAAAATGTAAAAGTTATTTTCAGCTTTTAAAAATATTTATCCTATTCCTTAGGGGATCTAATTTAAATCATTGAGTTCCAAGTACCATATTGAGTATAAAATATGGCACACACTCACAGAAGACTTAATAAAGAATGGATTCCAGGATGAGTTGAAGACTAAATATGGAGATTTAATCACTTGAACTTTTTAAAATCCTAGGCTTCTTTCTGTTTTTCAGTAACTTGCTTAGGCTTTTTTAAAACACACACATGCAAAACTTGTCTTGGAAAATTCATTCCACTTTAAGTTCTAGAAAAAGTACAGATCTGGGAGATCTTATGCATGTTAACTTACTAACTGCTGACTGTCATAAAAAACAACAACAGCCTAATATTCATTCACTGGAACAAGGACAAATAGAATTGAGAAACTGCTCACCTCCAGACTCAGGCAATTAGTTTTAAGTATGTCTAGCTGAGTGCTACTATAAGAAATAAATGTACTGAAGAGTAACCACAAAAGCCTGCAAAAAAAGATAAATTACTAAAATAGTAAAGATAAAAGTAAATATAGAGACAGAAGGCACTTGAAAACAGATCCCTCTAGTTCATATTATATGAAGTAGAGCATACAATATAAAACTCCAATAACTTTTATTTTTGAATTTCCAAATTGGTCCTCATAGTAATAGTTCATAACAATTCATATGGAAAAGATTTTAATTAGAAATCCTGAGTTGGATAAATCTAGCAAACTTTTATAAAACCTCTAACCTAAGTTAACAGATGGATCTAACACTAACTCTTTTACTTACTTGTTTATTTTAAAGACTGCATCTCCATATCTCAACTAGGCTAGAAGTGCAGGAACTACTCAAAGGCCCCATCCCACAATGATCCTGTACTGATCAACATAGGAGTTTTAAACTGTTTTCTTTCAAACCTTAGCCAGTTTGACCCTTGGGCAATCTTGTTTATGCCCCTATCCCCTCTCTAACTCCCATGGCCTCACTGTTTTAATGTCAAAAATACACATAAGATCAGCATAGCACATTGCAGCTCAGAACTACCAGGATCAAATGATACATTCACCAACCCATGTAGCTTGAATGATAGGCATCATCCAGCATAACTTCACTTTTTTACAACAAATAGTGATGCTAGTTTTCCACATTAAATAATTGTCTACATTAGCAGGAATTGAGGTTTTCTGTCTAATAAATTGAGTGTGATGTGTGGGGGGAGGTACACCCCCCACTCACGCTTTCTTTCTTGGACTGGACTTGCAATTTCACTCATATAGGAAACATTCATTGGGGAAACTCCTACTAACAAATATCAGCACCTTGTAATGATTGGAATGATGCCACCTGCTGGAGATTTACTGTAGGAAAGCTCCACCATGAGGAGAAGGCCTCTGAGGGCAAGGCCATGTGGCTTTTCTTTGGCGTCAGGAAGTGACATTTGCTTGTAGGAGGAAGAGGGGGCGAAGCTGGCTCTCTTGCACTCTCTTTTGTCAGGATTGTGGTGGACAGTGGAGCTAGAAATGTGCTCTCCCTTTAATAGATAGATGAATCTAGGCCTTTCTCTTTCTCTTCACCAAATTCTTATTCTCCTTAATAAATGCTTAAAAGTCTAACTGTTGCTAAAGCTTATAATTTATTGGTGACCACTCATTAGATATTTTAGACAGACTAGCTAGAATTTTAGCCCCTTACAACCTGCTTTGTAACTTGGTCTTAGAGAGTTGCCTAGAGCACAGAGGGGCTAACTGACTTGCCCAGGGTCATACCTCCATGATATGTCAATGAAAGAACTTGAACCCAAGTCTTTCTAAACCCAAGGCCTTCTCTTTGTCCACCAGACCTTACTCCACACTTCCTCTTATATATTTATGTATGTACACTACACATAAAATAACAATGTTTAAATAATTGCTCAATAATATGAACTTAACATTACAATTATTCAATCAATAAAACTTTATTAAGCACTTATTATGTGGCAGGCACTGCACTATCCTATGGGGACACAAAGAAAGACCAAAAAAGTCCCTGCTCTCAAGGTGCACAACATTCTAATGGAAGAGACAACATGCAAACAACTATTTACAAACATGATATAGACAGGATAAATTGGAGGTAATCTCAGTGAGAAGGTAATTTTAATGATAGTAATTTAAATTTACTGTTTATTCAGAAGCCCTTGAGAAGAAATTTGCTTTAGAATGTGACAACCTTGAGAAGATATTTAACAACTTTTGTTCATGACATGAAGCATCAGGATGGCACACACTAGACTAAGGGTCAAGAAAATTGGGGTCTAGTCCCAACTCTACCACTAATTATCTTTTTGAAAACTACTTCACCTTTCTGTGCCTCAGTTCCATTGCCTTTAAAATTAAGTTTTTGGACTAGAGGCTCTCAGGTTTTTTCCAATTTTGACCCTTTATAATTACTAAAGTTGCAAGATTTAAAAAAAAAATGAACATTCTCAGAATTTATTATTTCGTGAGAAGTAAAATTCCTACTTGGGAAATAGTCTTACAGCCCTTCAAAACCTAGCTCCCTCTTACCTTTCCAGTTTCCTTATACTATTCTCATGCCCATTTACATTGTGATTCAGTGATACTGGAGTCCTTGCTGCTCCTTAAACAAGACACTCCATCTCCATGATCTGGCCATTGTCATTGGCTGTCAAAGGCTTCTATGAGAAGCCTTTCCCAATGCCCCTTAATATTAATGCCTCCCCTCTGTTGATCATCTACAATTTATCATATATATTTTATTGCTGTTGTTGTTCAGTCATTTCAGTCATGTCTGACTCTTTGTGACCTGATTTAGGGTATTCTTGGCAAAGATACTAGAGCAGTTTTCCATTTCCTTCTCCAGTTCATTTTACAAATGAGAAAAGTGAGGCAAACAGCATTATGTGACTTGCTCAGGGTCACACAGCTATTAAGTTTCTGAGGCTGGATTTGAACTCAGGTCTTCTTGACTCCACCTAGCTGTCCCAATATATGTATATATGTACATACATATGTATATTTTTTTGTACATAGTTACATAGCTGTTTGTATGCTATCTCTCACATTAGCCTACAAGCTCCTTGAAAGCAGGAACTAGTTTTTGCCTTACTCTGTAGCCCTAGTGTTTAGCACAATCTCTAACATATAACAAAGCTTGTTGACTGACTTGCATGGACTTTTTGCAATTATGTAGAACTACCTATTGGATAATTCCCTTTAAATGTCTTGCCATAACTTCAAATTCAATGTGCAAAAAATCAAATTTATCATCTTTGCACCAAATACAGTTGCTCCTCCTGGCTTTTCTATTTCTATCAATGATACCATTCCCCCAACTGCCAGATGTCAAATACTTGGAGTAATATTTTACTTTTTCTCCCTCAGACATGAATCTAAATAAAGACCAAATCCTTTAAATGTATCCTTTCTAAAATCTCTTTAAATTCCTCTCTTCCTTTCTATTTTCACTGTCATGGGGGCAGGCCATATCACCTTACACTTTGATTACTTAAATAGTTTAATTTGTCACTGTGAGGGCCAAAATTTGATATACAGAACATTATTTGGGTGACTCACCTTAATATTGGGGTCCCGAGGTGGCAGCTAGGTGGTGCAGTAGATAGAGCAGTAGCACTGGAGTCAGGAGTACCTGAGTTCAAATCCGGCCTCAGATACTTATCACTTACTAGCTGTGTGACCCTGGGCAAGTCACTTAACCCCAATTGCCTCACTAAAAAAAATATTGGGGTCCTGGAAATATGAGGGACCTTTTAGGTTCTCCCTCCACTCTGAACTACCCCTTTTAGATATTTCTCCTAGGCCAATAAGAAAGGAGCCTCTAAGCTTTAGTTCACAAAAGGATCAGATTTTGTTACTTGGGAATTAATTAAACAACAAAGGTGAAACTAATAAAAATCAAAGATAAGGAAATAGGAAAATAGAAATACAGATAAATGCTCTTAACTCTAAACTTAACCTATGCAACCCCAGACCGTTTCCAATTAAGCTAGTTCAAAGGAATTTAGGGTTTTCCATAATTAACTCACCAACCCTGGATAGTCTACAGTTGCTCACACCACGCCGAGACAGAACAAACACCCACCACCATAAGGGAAGTCACCAGACAGAGAGAGCCAAGAGTGAGCTCGAGTTCTGGAAGAAACCTAGCATTCCAGAAGCAGCCCTCCCCCTCCCTTCAGGGAGCATTCAATCTTTCCTTCCCCAAAAGGGGAGGTCCTTCAAAAACTGCATATGGAGAGTTCTCCTTCACAGTTCAGTAGCATATGTAACCTCAGGGTGGGCGAGGTGTGGCCCCTCCTAAATGAGTTAGCTAAAAACAGGAATATTAATCTTTACCACAAATAATTTTTACCACATCACCATAACCATCATTGACATATTCCTAAAAAAGCATTTCATCACATCATTTCACAGCTTATATACAGCCTTGTGGAACTTCTTAGATCTTCTTTTATTATTATTTGAACTTTAATAATAGTATATCTTATATTTATAACTAGAATTGTATTTGCTTATTATTAAAGAATGAGTCTATTGTATCTAATCTCTCAAAACAATATTCCCATAGCAGAAATGTAACTTGAACTATTTTTAAAAGGCCTTCCTATCATATATTCAGTCTTTGACTATAGCACTGACACCCTAGCTTCATTGGAGTAGTACTAAATGCTAACTTAAAACACCTGACACCTAGGGGAAAAACACATAGACTAATAGGTCTCCAGATGGCTCATCAGTACCCCAGAGAGCAGATAAAGAGGCAAACCATATTAGGGAAATTTCTACTCAAAAGAAACAATGCAAGAGTTCAAGGCACAAATGCAAGCCTAATTGCTAACAAGCTATTGCTACCAGTAACTAATAACTATCCCTCTTTATTCTTAAATATAATATGCAACAGTTTCCCTACTATTCTCTGACTTCTGTGCCTTAAACCAGCCAGCTAGTTTCTAACATCCTAACTGCTAGCCATGGTGCTGAACACTTTTCATTCAAAGCTAACACTTAAAATTTTACTATACCACTGTGATGTATAGATAATAGGCATTCAATAAATATTGATTGACTGGTTTTGATGGCAATGTGGTATATATTTTTTAAAGTACCATATTTGAAGTCAAAAGACCTGGCTTCAAATTCTGCCACTTACTATCTATGTGACCATGAGCAAGTAATTAAACTCCTCTACCCCAGCTTCCTTGAAATATGTAAATGAAGGGATTAAAATAGATGATATCCATTGGAGGCACCCCTAGACTCTAACTCTAGAACCCTACTAGTTCAGTTTTGATGTTGGGAAATGAGGCACTGGTAAGTAACTGAACATTTAACAAAGGAATTTTACTTTGCCCTAATATATCAAGAATATGCAACAAAAATACAGTGGCACTTAGCTTCTCTGGATGTAATATCCTCTCCACCCCCAGCCAGCTCCTCATATCCATCTGGAAATGAATTTGGTCAATATGCCATTAGGGTTTTGTGACTCACATGGTGTTAAGCATCCACTAAGTCTAAGAAGTCCAGAATTTGCGTGGCTTGGACTTTTTATGATTCTAGATAATCAGGAAGTTGCATTGGGAAAGTTCAGACAAATCAGGGACCAGAGGCATATTTGTCTTCTTTTAGATAAAGCTCCCCCATGTTGTAGGTGGAAGGAAAGAAGTTGAATAAAAGAAACTGGTTTTATCCCAACCTCTAAGAGGAACTGATCTTATCCCAACTGATCTATCCCAACACCTAAAGATCTAAATCTATTATCCTATGATTTTATAATTCCAAATGTTGATGAAGTAATATGTCAATTAATAGAGAAATCTGAGTGTAAAAATGCTGGATAATAGTTTATTATAGTAGTGAGGCATATAACACTAGTAATCAAAGGACCTGTGATCTAATCCCACTTATGACACTAACTACCTAAGTAACATTAGGTGAGTCGCTTAACTTTTTTGTTCCTCCATTTTCTACTTTTGTAAAATGAGTTGGTTGGACTAAATGAACTAAAAATGCTAAAAATTTATGATTCTACTGTGGGGAGGAAAATACTAAAGAGTGATTAGGGAAATGGAAACCAAGGCAATAGATGGAAATAGTACAAGAAAGAGAATAATGGTGGGGGATGCTAGTTTAAAAAAATTAGAAAGGAGGAAAAGTTGAAAAAGAAAGAAATAGAGTAAAGGTCTTTACATTCAAGGCGTAAAATGACTTTAGAAATTAAATATAGTTATAGGATTGTAGGATAGAGAACTCAAAATATATAATCATGGAAAAACAAAAATGATAGTCCTTAATGGAGGAAAATAAAAATTAAGAAGGGACTAGGTGGTCAGAAGAAGGTAAACTTTTTTTGTGTTGTTTTTTGTTGTTGCTGTTTGTGGGGCAATGAGGGTTAAGTGACATGCCCAGGGTCACCCAACTAGTAAGTGTGTCAAGTATCTGAGGTCAGATTTGAACTCAGGCCCTCCTGAATCCAGGGCCGGTACTGTATCTATTGCATCACCTAGCTGCCCCTGAAGGTAAACTTTAAGAAAATATTTGCCATTATTCTTTTTCAGGGAGGCAATAGGATAAAGACAAACCTCAGAGACAAAAAGATCTGGTTTCAAGTCCTGCTTCTGACTCACAGAGACTATGTGATCCTGGACAAGTCACAACTTCTTCATATTCCAGGCAAACTTCTAAGACTATAAATTGTAGAGAAGTTGACGTCTTGCATTGGTAGTGAGAATTTTCTTATCTGAGAGTTTCCAATGCCAAAGAAATTAAAGGTCTAGTCTCTTATCATTATCCTTACAATTCTTTTAATTTTGCACTTTAGGAATTTCAAATTTAAAAGAAAAAAGAATAAATGATTAATTGAATTACAAATATATTATGACTAGTAATGACTTAGAATTTATAATATTTTAGATAATTTTATATTTCTGTGCACCTCTGGAAAACACAAAATATATAAAGATAAATGTGAAATAATTCTGAGCTATTTTTGGCAGAGAAATACAAGGGACATATTTGTCACTTTAAGACAACATGAAATATAAAAACATATGAAATGTAGGGTGTGACTTTTTTATAAATGGGTGCTTTATATTTAGAAAGACTCTTATCATAAGTTGCTCACAAAAGCTCTTCTGGGGTGGTTGAAATATAATTCCATTTATTAAAAATCCTATTTATGTGTAACTGTCCAGAAATACATCTGTTAACTCAAGTAAGTATCAACTATATGTATACTGTATATTATTTTATTGTTACAAAATATTTTCTTTCTCATTAGCTATTCATTTTACTATTAAGTGCCAATGTTATAACTGAGTAAGATATGAAATATGGATATGACTACAAGGAGCTTGAAGGGATAAACACAGATAATTCTAATACATTATACTACATAAGTGTTTTAAAATGTTGCATGTCAAAAAAAAAAGAGTTGTATGAAGCTCAAGGAGGAAAGGTTCTTATTAACCAGAACAGAAATCAAAGAAAGTTTTTTGAAAGAAGTGGCATGAGAACTGGGATTTAAAGTAATGAATATAATATAATGTTTTTGTATATAAAAATCATGCCACAGACACATAATCAGAAAGGCACATGCACATGCTGGAGTTACTTGTTTTCAGGTTTCAGTAGGGGAAATTAATTTTTATTACTTTATCCACATTTCCCCATTTGATCCATCTTTGGACCAAGGCACACATTTGATGGGGCTAAGGGTATAATCTGAAGCCATGGAACATAGCAAACCTAAGTCACCTACTTAGAGCTCAAGCTCATGACCTTGGCCTCATTACAATAGGTTCACTAATGAGCAATATCTAAAATTACTAAGGAAATGAATTTCTATAGCAATTGCTGTCTGTACAATTTATTTTGTAATTAATTATATACTGCCTTGTGATATCTTCTCTATTGTCTTGTACTATAATTTAATCTTTTTTAAGGTCATAGTATTTAGAGCTAGAAAGAGGCTTAGAGATTATCTAGTTTAACTGCTTCATTTTATATTTGTTAAAACTGGAACTCAAAGAGACAAAGTGAATTGTCCAAGATAATGTAGGTCATAAAAGCCAAAATTCAAACTAAAGTTTTCTATCTCCAAATGCAATGCCTTTAGTTTTTATTTCACAAGTTTTAAGCTCCTTGGGGACAGAATGCTTTGCCTTACACTTCTTTGTATATTATAGCAAGGATCCACAACAGTTAATTTCATTCAATTCACACACACACACACACACAACACACACAAAATACAAAATCTCAGTATTGGAAGAGACTTCATAACCCATCTAATCCAATCCATATCTGATGAATTGATAAATAACCCCTACATTATACCTAGGAAATGGCCATCCAATCCTTGCTTGTAGACCTCTAATGAAAAGTACTACATTATCTTTAAGAAGCAGCTTTTTCATTTTTTGAAACCCCTTAATGTTAGGGAAATTGTCCTTATGTTAAGCTGAAACAGCTTTTCTTCAATTTCCATCTACTGTTTTAGTTCTTTCTAGGAGCAAGAAGAAGAAGACTGGGTCTTTTCTTCTCCAGGCAAACCATAATCTTTTGTTGTTGTTGTTGTTGGTTTTTGGTTTGGGGTTTTTTTGGGGGGGGGGTGGTGAGGCAATGAGGGTTAAGTGACTTGCCCAGGGTCACACAGCTAGTGTGTCAAGTATCTGAGGTCGGATTTGAACTCAGGTCCTCCTGAATCCAGGAGTGGTGCTTTATCCACTGCACCACCTAGCTGCCCCCCATAATCTTTTTATAAATCTTTTTAGTATGATATTGGGGCTCTTCACCATCTTGGTAGTCATCTTATGTAGGCTTTCTGGCTTTTTCATCTCTTTCCTATCATCTTTGCCTAGAATGAGCATGAAACTGGTCAAACAACATCTGAAGTTTAAACCAATACACTTCAGCAACAGTAAGGTCCTACTGTGACAGAACACTGTCTTAGGCACTGGGAGAGAAATAAACTCTAACTAATACAATGAAGTTTTTAGTCTAATAGCCACTTTCTAAGTCAGATGTATTGCAGGCCAAAGCTATTAAACAAATCTAACAATTCAGATTCAAGGCTTAAAAAATGAAATAAGGCACTGCTGATCATCAAATGCAACTAAAACCAACCTTTACTGATAGTATATTTTAAAAATAGAGTGTGTAAAGTTAAAAAGATATTACAAACTTACTATTTTCTTCTTGAAATTATCCTAAATCTCCTTTTAAATCAAACCAATGGTTTATCTATTTTATTGGATTTTTCCCCATGAAACCAACTCCTAATTTATTAATTTAATGGGTTTTACACCTAATTTTACTAATCTTACTTTAATTTTTAAGATTTTGAATTTAGTGATTAATTGGGGATTTTTAATTTGTTCTTTCTTTTTCTAATTTTAAAAAATTTGCATACCCAGCTCATTGGTCTACTCTTTATTTTTGTTGATATAAACATTTGGAGATATAAATTTTCTTCTGAGTACTGCTTTTACTGTATCTCATAGGTTTGGATATGTTGTCTCATTATTATTATTCTCTTTAATTAAATTATTGATTGTTTCTATTATTTGTTCTTTAAAAATCCAGAAGACATTCCTAAAAGCAATTAGTACCATAGGACTCCTTACAACCATTCTTCTTATGTGAGAACTTTTTATACGTCAAACAGTCAAATAGGCATCCCTTTAAAGAATTAGCCTAGGGGCAGCTAGGTAGTACAGTGGATAAAGCACTGGCCCTGGATTCAGGAGGACCTGAGTTCAAATTCGGTCTCAGACACTTGATACTTACTAACTGTGTGGCCCTGGGCAAGTCACTTAATCCTAATTGCCCTGCCAAAAAAAAAGAATTAGCCTAGCCTAACCTCTGCCTGAACAACCACCTTATACACAACATACTGGGCCCTCAGAAGCAGAAAAAAGAAAAGAGAAAGAGAGAAGGAGAAGAGAATAGTACAGAAAGAGAAGGCTCTGGTCACCAGTTGTGTTTGCAGGAGAAACAACCCTAATGCCAGCAATGCATAAGCATGGGTGCCAGTAGCTCTGCCCCCACAATAACCTCCTGGTACTCCATTTACCATCCACATAAAACTACTATATGTCCTACCACAATGGATTGAAATGTGGAGACCTTTATAAAAAGGATAATTTTGTTCTGACCCAAAGACTACAGAAATTGGACAATAGGCAGACATTTATAACACCCAATTCCAACAGTATAGCAGGTGATTATTTTCAGTGGCAGTGGAATAGTTACTAAACTCCTAAACTTCCAAGTAAGTGAGGTGTCCCAGGAAGCTTCCCACCTCACTTTTTTGCATCCCTTTCACATCTCCTAAAAGACTATTTCTATCAGCAAAAATCCTTGTCTGCCAAAAATTATCCCCTTTAGCATTACACACATATCTGATCTCTCTCCAGATACTCTTTTCTATCAGATTAAAAAAAAATCTCATATTCTCTCAATGGTCTGGTGCTAGATGAAAAGAAAGCAATCTGATTATCATTTTATAATAACTCGCACTAAGAGATGAATGAATCACTAATAAGTTAAATCCTACATTGGGATATTTGCATTTCAAAATATTATCTTGTTAACTCAAATGAATTTAAATGGTTGGAATAGTGGAGATTTTCCAGCAGAGACTTTCCTTATGGACCCTGACTACTTCAGACTTCTCCTTTTCTCCCTGACCCATTAACAAAAATGACATCTGCCTCCTTCTGCCAATAATCAATCCAGACCTCACCTGTAGGTTGTACAGAGGATAGAGCACTGGACTCGGAGTCAGGAAGACCTGAATTCAAATCCTGCCTCAGACACTAGCTGTGTGTCCCTACACAACTCAACCTCTCTCAGCCTCAATTTTTTCATCTATAAAATGGGGTAACAATAACACCTACCTCCCAGGTTTGTTCTGAGAATCAAATGAGATAATATGTGTATAGTGCTTTGCAAACCTTAACCTCTATATATGTGAAGCTAGCATTACATAGGAACTTAACTGGTACAATGGATGGAGTCAGATACTTGGAATCAGAAAGAACTGAATTCAAATCCTGCTCAGGCACTTACTAGTAGAATGATGCAGAGGAAGTCTCTAAACTTCTCTCTTCACCTGCAATATGGTGATAATAATAGTTGTCATGAGGATCAAATGAGATAATGTCTAAAAAGAATTTTACAAAAAAAAAAAGAATTTTACAAATCCGTAAGTGCTATTCTTATCATTGCTATTGTTCTGCTTTGTCTCCTCCAATTAAAGTAATGAATTCCTTGAAAGCAGGGACTATCTTCATACTCTATTTGTATCCCTATGGCTTAGCACATAGTAAATGCTTAATCAATGCCTTTTCATTAATTTATCAGTAACTTGGTACACCAATTCTAAAAGGATCACAATAACAATAATGCAAAAATCTCTATGAAAATCAAAAGGATATAGTGTAAAGCATTATAGAAATAATGCCACAACTTTTAAAGCCTTTCCCCACAGAAGAAAGTTTTTGTCACCTAAGTTCTTGGCACTGTCAAATGTTTTAACATCAGAAACTTTCATCAGCAGAAATGAAATTAAAGAAGATGCATTACTATCTGCTTTGCTACCATACCATACAGAACACTTGCAGCTGAAACCTCCTATATATATAGTCTTCCCCATTACAATGTGAGTTCTTTGAGAGCAGATATTCTCTTACTTTTCTATTTGTGTCTCTGGCACTTAACACATTCCTTTGCATATAAATGGCTTAATAAATTCTTCATTCATTGATGTGGACTTGGGAAGAGCTGAAGTTGAATGCTGTCTCTGATACCTGGGCAAGTTACTTTATATCACCCAAGTCTCAGTTCTCTCATCTATAACATGTAATACCTACTCTACATAGTTATTATGAGGATTGAGTGTAATATTTGCAAAGATCTTTACAACTTTAAAATGTTTTCCTTTCCACTATAAACTACTAGGTAACATTTTTTGTTTTGAAATTTCAATATCTTTTGTTTCCTCTGTAGTTCTGTTTAGTGAGTCTTATTTTCTTTTTCTCAAATTAAATACTAATCCAAATATTTACACTACTTACAAGAGAGGTATAATTCTGAATTATTGCACTTTAAAATATGACTGGGAACAAGTTAGAAAGGCATTTTGTTCTTAGTATGGAAAATACTCCTTTAGCTTCACTTAATTAAACAGTAGTTTCAAAAGCCTGAAAAGAGTCCAATATAGTTTGAAACCAGAAGTACTATTTCCACAGCACAGGTTCTTAACAAATTATTGTAAGGAAGGGGAAGTGTGAGAGCAGTAGACATTAAGAGAATTCAAGAAGAGAGAAGATTCATGAAATAAAAATGATTTTTACTTCTGGATTTATATGGAATCCTTTCTCTAGGAAAATTTCAATTTGTATTTGGAATATCTCTAATGCATTTACAATGGAGGAATTGACTTTTTCTTCTACTCCAATAACAATATTCTGGCAATTATGGGAAATTACAATTCATGTAAGACAACCTTACACATCTCAATGGTGTTTTATGTCAACATGTAATTTGCTTTAAGATATTTTTAGAACTTGGGATTTAATTCTATGTTTTCCTAGTGTAGAAATATTTTGGTGAATAGGACTAATTTGGGGGGCTAATCTATGGAGGACTAATCTAGGGACTTTTGTTTGGCTATCTGACTGCGTTTAATTTAATATGGGCCATTTATAAAGTTCCACCACAATGCTCCACTCCCAAAATTGATAAACTAAATATTAAGAAGGCTCTTAACTAAATAATCAAAGCAGAGTTTATTTATGAGATACTATTAAAAATTAAGAATACAGGGAAATAAAATGTACAACCTGACTGCTTTCCTTCGGTCTCTTTCCACTGCTCTCTTTCCCACCTGCTGTGCTTCAAACTTCTTGAATATATTAAGGGCCTTAGCCACCTCTCACCTCAGGGCACTCAGCTACTTTCTTCTAACTCCTCTTAATCTTCACTTTCTCCAACCTATACCCTGTGCTGACCGCTTCTGTGCTCTCCTCTGCCTCCTGTTCTGTCTGTCTTCTGCCGCCTTTGCTCCTAGTCCTGCGTTGCTGTTCGTCTCGTCCCCCATCTCTCCTTTCTGATCTTGTCAACCGCCGCTTGACCTCTTTTCAGCCTCTCTCCCCTGTCCTTGTCCGAACCCCCCTCTCTAATCTCGTCAGCCCCCGTACCTTGTCAGCACCCCCCCCCCAGTATAACCCCCAGGTCTATATATACCTTTTCTTCTCTCCACTCAAATCTCAGGGCTTCTTGCACCTACACACCAAGCTAATCCGCTAGCCAGGGCTGCAGCTGGTGGGGGATGGGGGTGTGTGCTTCCGCCTTCACGTGCCTCAGCACAGGCTCGCCAGAGCCCAGCCTGGACAAGCCCAGTATCTCTCGGATCCCTCTGCTCAGGTTGGAAGGAGCTGGGGCGTTTTCCCCCCAGCTGTCTGACCTGGCATCTTGTACAGGCCACAGGGCTTTTTGGCTCAGCTGAAGCTGAAGAGGAGGGGAAGAGACCCTGAGGGCCTAAGGCTTTCTAATCTCAGCCTAAAGGTAAGGTCCCCAAATCAAAATAAATTTCCACACTAACCCTTGCTCAATTAGATTAAGATATTGTATTTTAATTGTTACAGCTATGAAACAATGTAATGTTGACTCCCTTTCATTACAACTAGCCAAAGACATAACATACATGTGTAAGATCTCTTACTTTGAAAATTAAGACTTTGGGGGGCAGCTGAGTGGCGCAGTGGATGGGGGACTGGCCCTGGATTCAGGAGGACCTGAGTTCAGGTCCAGTCTCAGACACTTGACACTTACTAGCTGTGTGACCCTGGGCAGGTCACTTAACCCTCATTGCCCTACCAAAAAAAAAAAAGGCTTTGGAAATGTATCATTCTGTAGGGCTAGATTTGTTCTACATCCAAATAACAATGACAGTATTAAGAAAATATCCTATTTTCCCTTTATTCCTAAAGTTTTAGGCCTAAAACATTTAAATCTTTATTTTTGTGAAAAAACAGAAAAAAATTAAAAAGAAAGAAAAGAAAAGAAAAAATCTTAAAGGGGAGCTAGGTGGTGCAGTGGATAGAGCACTAGCCCTGGATTCAGGAGGACCTGAGTTCAAATCCGACCTCAAACATTTAATTACTAACTGTGTGACCCTGAGCAAGTCACTTAACCCCAATTGCCTCACCAAAAAAAAGAAAAAAAGAAAAAAGAAAAACAGGTCACTATCTTTGTACATATGTCATATCTATTCAACTGTCATCCAGCTTTGCTAGGTACTAATGTAATCTTATTGAGTAAAAAGCTCCAGGCCGTAGAAAGTACTGCTAATACCTTGGCACTTATATGCCCCACATAGCTCTTAGGGAATGCTACTGAAGAGCCACATCCCCCATGGTTTTCAGAGAATGAGTAATTGTTTTATCAGTTCCACCTCTCCCTAGTTGGCAGATATCACTAACCTAAGATCTCTGGTTAGTACAATTTTGCCCAATCAGAATTACCTCCTGAGCTTCCACTTACTAAAAACCCTGCATCTTCCATGACTTGCTATATTTCACAAGGCCTCCTATAAAACCAACATCTACCAGCATACTGCTTTTGTCCCCTATCCATCCTCTAACATATATTAGGCTAATTTTTCACTAAAAGGTGAAAATTTTATCTCTAGTACTTGATTAGCTCAATGTGCCTCTATATACACAGCTTCTTGGAAGCCTCTAGCCATATTGATGTAGCTTACTGGTCACCCAAGGACACATCCACAAGTGGTCAGGGTCCCTCAGACATGGTGTATATCCCAAGACTAAAGAAGTCATCACACTCTTGCTACTGACTAGACATATTTCCATATGAAAATGAAAGAGAGCTACATATAGCCAAGATAAGGGCTAGAGCAGCTTTATTGAACATCTTTCTTTTTTTGTTTTTGCTATGGTTAATTAAACTTACTTTTGCTAATTGTTGAATGACCTTTGACTCCTTTATTTCATCCCAATATTGAACTTTTTCATAAAATTATTTTATTATTTTCCAGTTACATATAGAAATGGTTTTTGACATTTATTTTTATAAGATTTCTAGTTGTAAAATTTTCTCCCTCCCTCCCCTCCCTCCCCCCTCCTCAAGACAGCAATCAATCTGTGGTAAAAAGTATGCCAGTTTTTGAAGGACCACCCTTTCAGGGAGGAGACCATGACAAACAGCCGTGCATCTGCTACGCACTCCACCTCCGTCTGCTAGGCACCCCACTTCCGGGGTGCGAGCTTAAAAGGCAAGGAGAGAACAGAAGTGAGGTCTCTTTCCACTCTCCTCGTCCGCTGGTTGAGCTGCACACACAGACGCTGACTCAGGTTGGACTCGGCCCGGTTCTCCATAACAGCACGTGCTTGACGCGGCTCTCAGCCTCAGAGGTGGCCTTGGGTTTTTGGTGAGTCCTAGATGGGTTTTGGTGAGTTCTATAGGGAATATAGACTAGCTTAGATCTAAGATTATTGTTTGTATTTCTACTTTCCTATCTCTCTAATCAATATCACCTTGTAATTTCCAAACAATAAAAGCTCTAACTAAAGCTCAGAGGCTTCTTTAACTTACTGGTCTGGGAGATAAATAAGGGAAAGGTTAAAGAGGAGTTTAATGCTCTTGTATCCAATTTTAAATCTCACAAATCTGATCTAGGTTTTATGTACACTCACATTAAACATATTTCTGCATTAGTCATACTGTGAAAGAAGAATCAGAGCAAAATGGAAAAACCTTTAAAAAGAAAAAGAATAGAAAGAGTATGGTTCAATCTGCATCTAGATTCTATAGTTCTTTTTATCTGGATTTGGAGAGCATTTTCCATCATGAATCCCTTGGAACTATCTTGGACCATTGTATTGCTGAGAAGAGTCAAGTCTATCACAGTTGATCAACACACAATGTTGTTGATACTGTGTACAATGTTCTCCTGCTTCTGCTCATCTCAGCATCAGTTCATGGAAGTACTTCCAGGTTTCTCTGTAATCCACCTGCTCATCATTTCTTACAGCACAATAGTATTCCATTACATTCATATGCCACAACTTGTTCAGCCATTCCCCAATTGATGGGCATCCCCTCAATTTCTAATTCCTTGCCACCATAAAAAGAGCAGCTATAAATATTTTTGTACATGTGGGTCTTTTTCCCTTTTCTATGATCTCTTTGGGAAAAAGACCTAATAGTGGTATTGCTGGGTCAAAGGGTATGCACAGCTTTATAACCCTTTGGCCATAGTTCCAAACTACTCTCCAGGATGGTTGGATAAGTTCACAGCTCCACCAACAATGCATTGGTGTTCCAATTTTTTCACAGATTCTCCAACATTTATTATTTTCCTTTTTTGTCATATTAACCAATCTGATAGGTATGAGGTGGCACCTCAGAGTTGTTTTAATTTGCATTTCTCTAATCAATAGTGATCTAGAGCATTTATTTGAAACCACACTCATTCCCAATCTAATTGTAATTACACGATGAGGAAACCAAAACAAACGACTCAATGTTGGCTTATATTTTCTCTTTTATACCCTGTTAGGGTCACTACCACTTTTAGTTGCCCTACTACTCATGCACAATAACCTAGAATCCCTCCAGACCCCCTCCATGCTGCACTGAGCTGTCTGAGCTGCACTGCACTCCCCTTTTGCCTCAGTGAGAATGACCTTTCCTGAAGTCTTCTAAATTATCTCAAGTTGGAAGATTGTGTCTCTCTGTCTTTTTTGCAGGTTCTATAGTTTCAGAATCTATTTAGAGGCTTGATTTAATCTTGTTTTTGAGGAAAACTTGGGAGAGCTCAGGCAACTTCCCGGCTTCTCTCCGCCATCTTGGCTGTGCCGAATATTGAACTTTAATAGGACATTGGGTTGATTAAGGCAGGCACCCTAAAATCACCTTACTCATGTGACCTGACATAATGAAGTTGAACCCTTTTGTGAAAAGCTTAGAATGCTTGATATAATAAACAGTGTTCTACTATTGGGTTTTGCTTTGTTTTTATCATATAGAATCAAAAGAAGAAGGAAATAATATACAATATAATACCTATTACATAATTGCTCACCAGTAGCTTCTTATAGACCCAGGCCATCCCTAACCAGTATGTAAACAATCTCTGATACAAGGAATTCTATAAAGACAGAATTCAGTTATTTTAGTCTCAATACCCATGCCCCTTGAGAGAGGGCAAAGGAGAATAAGAAATATGACACAGTTCCCAGATATTATTCACTTGACATCCCCATTAGAGAGGATGAGGAATAAATAGGATTGATGTCCAGATCAGAGGCAGGAGGGAAGCTTAGAGCCAGAGCCAGCTTTTAGGGATGCTTCTGTTGTGATAGAATTTTGAAGCTAAGACTGAACAAAGTGATTTATTGGCAAAGGCATGCAATTTGCAAACAAATTGAGTCTTTATAGCTCCTCAGTAAGCAAAAAGACCATGGGGTAGGGCTCACAAGATTTCTTATGGTTTAAGGATATAAAAAAACAAATAATATTTAGGTAGGATGTAGAATTAAGTCATGTAACTTCTATTGGTGGAAAGGATGAGAGTTTCTTCCTCGTCACTATGGAATGCCAATTAGTTGTGTCCACCTGCATCTTCCAAGAATGTCTAGTGGTATAGAGATAACAGGTTTCCTTGACATAAAGGTGGCACAGTGATTTGCAAGAATACCAAACTTCTGAACTTTACTCAGAAATAAAGAAACATAATTAAGGCAGATATACAAAATAACAGTAGAGATATAGAATGAAATTAATTACAAAATAGAATCAATAGAATCAGAATAAAATCAATTTGATTTTCTCAATTTCTCAATTCTCCCCTTTGACCAACAGAAGACATGCTTCCCCTGGATCACTCATCTATAAGCTAAATCTATGATATTTTTAATAAAGTCAATATCAGCAGTGCACACTTATATAAGCCTTTCTGGCACAAGTTTGGAACATGCTTTAACATAGCAACTAATACAAAGCTTAAGCAGAATTATAAGGTAGAGGGCAATAAGAACTCATATGACAAGGGTATCTGACAGGCTCTTTCCCTGTAGCCAAATGAACCAAGAATAAGGATTCCACCAGGGGTCCACTTGGGGTGGGTAGTTGTGTCTCTGCAATAACTTCTTGGATCTAATGTAGGGCTTTTCACAATTTCTCCTGACTGGTTAATGGTATGAACAAGATTGATTCATTTTAACACAACCTTCTCCCTGAGCCACAGTAAGAATAGTTAAAGAATCTACCTCAATCTTGAGGGAAGAGATGGATTCACTTGTGGCCTGAATCAACTTCTCAGTTCCAAGTGAGAGATTCAAACTATTTGGTAGGGTTTACCATGGACTAATTTGAGTGGGGAGAGTTAACCTGTCACCAAGGTAACAAAGAAAACTCAAACAAAACATAAATACCAAGAATAAAAGGCCAAATAATACAACAAAGGGGCAGCTAGGTGGCACAGTGGATAGAGTGCTGGGCCTGAAGTCAGGAAGACTCATCTTCCCGAGTTCAAAATCTGGTCTCAAATATTTACTCCTGTGACCCTAGTCAAGTCACTTAAACCCTGTTGCCTCAGTTCCTCATGTGTAAAGTGAGCTAGAGAAGGAAAATTGCAAACCACTCCAGTATCTTTGCCAAGAAAACCCCAAATAGGGTCATGAAGAGTCAGACATGACTGAAATGACTGAACAACAAATGCAATGATGATTACTATTAAATGACATCAAATCTCATTCTATCTTAATAACCCATTCCCAATGCCCTTTTGTCCAGCACATTTCATCTCGAGTCCCAAATGTCCCGGGGAGTTGTCTGTTCCCTGGAAACATCTTTTTCTTTTATATTCTAGAATAGGTCTAACCCTCTGAACAGCTCTGAAGGGGGCTCCTCCTTGAGGATCTGCTTCTCTGGTTCAAAGTTACTTGCAAAGAGTACTCAATACAATTTTGTTTGGCCTTCTAAATTTGGTTTTACAATAACCAGTTCATGTGGTGGAAAAAATTCTCAAGGATATAGTTCTAGTCTTAATGACAATAGAGCTATAAGAACAACATCTGATGAATTCACCTAAAATTTCAGAGTATTTCAGTTATTACATACCACTTGCTGCTTCTGTCTTTACCTAAACCCTATACCTGATATAGATACTGTCAGAAAAAGAATGCATGAAAAGTCTTTACAAGAATCTGTAAGGGCCTCACTTGAAAAATGGGCCCTTCTATTTCTTTAAATTATTGGACAGATACTTTAAATAGGGAAAAGATGATTTAAAATTTCTTTACAATAATTAATGCAATTTTATATGTAAAATCCTTGATGCAATTTAAAAAACTTATCCCATTAGAAACATTTGGAAGCCAATCTCATATCTTTCTATACAGATATATAGAATATATATGTATATATATTCTAGTTCTTAGAGAAAACAGCCTGATCCCTTTGTTTTTTCAACATTTACTGCTTTGTTTAATTAGAAACATTTTACATCTTCATCTAATTAGAAAATGTTTTCATCTTTGTCTAATTCTACCCTTGAAAGGGTATTATTCCAATATCATAACTAGTAACAAGAGGGTGACAAACTCAAGAACTCATTTGCTTAGTTGCTTGGGATATGAAATTAACTGCAATTCAAGATTAAAATACTAATTTCTTTTAAAATATTTATCCTATCATAGTAACTCAGGGCACAGTAGGTAGAGTATTGGTAGAGTCAGGAAGATTCACCTTCATAGTTCAAATATGAACTCAGGACACTTACCAGGTGGGGTGACCCTAGACAAGTCACCTAACCTTGTTATGACTCAGTTTCCTCATCAGTACAATAAGCTGGAGAAGGAAATGGCAAAGCACTATAGTATCTATGCCAAAAAAACCCCTCCCCCAAGTAAGTTTCTGCTGAAAAGTTTTTAATCAAAAAGATTATTGCATGCAATTTCTAAAAGCAATCTCAATGCTTTAATTTGCATAAAAATTAATGGTGCCAAATTGAGGTCAAAACAATTTATCAGCTGAATCTCTAGCAGTTTTATACAAATTCACATAATCTAATTGTATAGTTCTTGGTCATTCCTGGGTGAAACTGGGAGATTCCCCTGTTCCCAAGCATTAAGTTTTCCTATTGCCAATCCATCAGTATGGCTTCTACTACTGGAACCATTTTTCTTTATAGAGACTTCCCCACTAATGTGAAGGATAACTGAATTCCCTTGAATGGATTTCCATACCAGTATGGAGAATAACCTTAGCTAGTTACTTCACCACTAGCATGGAGGCTTACCTATTCCCTTAGAGGTACTTCCCAGAGATATCCTTCCCCACCAAAGAGGTTTTCCTTAGCTTGGACAGATATGACCAAAGAGGAGTTTCACCTTCAAGGCATTTTCTCACAATGATGACCCATGATGAAAATGCCACTGGAGTATTCTTAAGGGGTTCCTTGGAGAGGCTATCCTAGAGGCTGGGGTCCCCTCTTCCTCCTGCCACAGTCACCAACAGTCACGATTGAAATGAGAAGCAAAGTCTGAGCAAAGAGACTTATTAGCAAAGGCATGCAGTTTGCAAATAAATCTGGTCTTTAGCTCCTTGGTAAGAAAAAGGACTGAGGTGAGGCTTACAAGACTTCTTATAGTTTAGAGATGTAAGAATACATAGAGGGGCAGCTAGGTGGCGCAGTGGATAGAGCACCAGCCCTGGATTCAGGAGAACCTGAGTTCAAATCCGGCCTCAGACACTTAACACTTACTAGCTGTGTGACCCTGGGCAAGTCACTTAACCCCAATTGCCTCACCAGAAAAAAAAAAAAAAGAATACATAGAGAGAAGAAGACTGGCAGGACATAAGATCAAGTCATCTAACTTCTTTTAGTGGAAAGAATGAAAGTTTCTTCCTTGTAGCTAGAGAATGTTGATTTGTTGTATCTACTTGCATCCTACAAGCATGGCTAGTGGTACAGAGAAAACAGATTTTTCTGGCATCTACCTTTATCCTACAAAGTGGTGCAGAGATCACAGATTTTGTTGACATAAAAGTAGCACAATGATTTACAGGAGGACCGAACTTCTAAATTTAATGCAGAGAAAAAGAAACATGGATTAGGCCATTATACAAAAATGTTGGTGGAGATATAGAATTAAATTATTACAAAATAGAATCAATAGAATCAATTTGGTTTTCTTATTTTCTCACTGCTTTTTCTGCTCACAGATGTCTCATAGATGCAACTTGTGAATTTCTGCTTCTCATTGCTTTCTGCCTCACTATTAATTGGTAGGGTTTGATTCTTACCATACCTTTTTGTTTTCATATCACTACTGCACCATTTTGTTGGTGTTCCCAGGAAAGACTCTGTGAGCCATAAGCAAACTATGGCAGATGAGTAAGCTCTTTTGCTTAGAGTTCTAAAGAATCTTGACTTTGACATTGAAGCAATTGCTAGGAAAGAGAAAGGAATGAAGAATCAATCTTGCCTGTCCACACAAGGAGAGAGGTGGTAGACTGAAATCACAAGGTATATCACACTCTGAGGGTACCTTTCCCACAGTCAGAAGCCACAGGAGCTAGGTTTGATTTGCTCACCAAGAAAAACAACTTGAAACTATTTTTGCTGTGTGCTCTGTTTGCTACAATTTGATTTAATTATGTTGCATCCTGATAAGTGAGATAACTGCCTGGGCTATATGTATTACCTAGAGTTAGTTAGCCATATGAACTTTTCTGTTTTCTGGCTTAAGGGAACCACTATCCACATGAATACTTTCCATACTGTTTTAAAGGAGATAGTAAATTGAAAGAACTTATAAATGCCATATTAGAATAAAGAATAAAAGAGGATTTTACCAGCTGAGAATGGTGAAGACAATAGACAAGCAGTTAGAAAGAAAGCAGCTGAATACAGTACAGATGTCCCTGATTAAACCAGTGACATCAAGCCTGAAGTGCAGAATTTTTTATCCATATGCACCCTGGGTATTATTCCCTCATGTGCTTTTCTGACAGGTTCCTGTAAAGTGTAGTCTCTTCCAAAGATACTGAATATATTGATAGAAAAGAATTACCCAGACTTATGTATGCATAATTATCTATTTATTATTTAGAATATCATTTAAAATATTTAAAATAACAAAAGGTTGATGTTTATAAAGGGTCTGAAAATCTTGTGATTTTTATTATTCTCTGCCCTTATTTCTACCTTGCTGTTGTCATTATTACATCAGCACAAGGGGATCCCACTGGACTAAGGGAAAAATTTACATTTTTTTGTTTCAAAGGTTTTCATGGCCAAGGAATTTGTCAACTAGTGGCCTGCTTAGTAGTGGTTCCCCTAGCTCTGTGTTGACACAGAGCAGATATAGTTTATGTCCAGGTTCATACTCAAAGCCTTTCCAATGGATAGAACCTGTCTGACTTAATGCTCTTCTGGTACAATCTTCAAGACTCCAGAGTTATCTCCAAGGATAAAAAATAAATAAAAAAATAAATAAACCAATTGATTTTAATAGATCATCTAGAATTAATATCGAAAGTATACATATAATGATTTTTTAAAAATTCAAAGTCACAAAACATTAGAGAAGGAAATCAATAAGGAATTTTGGGAAACTTGGATAATGATATGGCAAATTATTGATACAGTGTATCCCCAAAGTATCAGTGCAATTTTAAGCTTCAATAGTTTAAAAACTGAATCAAGACTTTATCAGATTAAATCTGTATTTTCCTATAGTATAAAATGACTTCCAAATCTTCTAAGTTTTTAAAGAATAATTTTTTTTTAAATTTGAAGAAAACTGAATGGTATATTGCAGCTGTGGAGAGGAGTAAGATTATCTATTCAGCAAATAGAAGAACAAATAATAGCCAATGAAATAGATTTGATTTAAAAAAAATTAAAAAGGCTTATGTAGCCAAAATGCAAGGAAACCAGAATAAAATGTAAAGAACCAGATTTGCAAATATCTAGTCTATAAATAGTTTGGATAAAAATGTCACATCTCAAATCAATAAAGAATTGTAATAAATTTTTAAAATCCATTCCCCCTCAAGAACTGCCAGCCAGTTCTTGAAATTGTCATTTACCACCTGAAAAAAATGTATACACTCTCTATTTGTCAGGTAAATTCAACTGAAAACAAATCTGAGTTACCACCCTAAATCCATTTAAATTGGCAAAGCTAGTTCAGAACATTATAATTTACTGTTCATGATGCTATGGAAGACTCAGAACACAAATACACTCTTGTATATTGGTGTAATTTTTTTGGATTGTAATATGGCATTTTATAAGAGCTACAAACCTGTTTATAATGTTTGAGTCAGTGACCTTATTATTGAGACTGTATATTAACTATTCCATTGAAAGGGGAGGGGAGGGAAGACTAGAAAATAGCAATTTTATTCATAATGCTAAGAATTTCAAATTAACCTTTGTCCCAACACCTTTGCCTGCCTCCCACATACCTAGATCCCTTGGGGGGCCTCACCTCCTACTTAGATCCTACCAGAATCTCCTTTTTTTCAATGGTAGTGAAGCAGGGACCCATTGATGTTGGGATATATTTAGTTGATCACATTGATTGTGAGGCATCCCAAAGAATTACAAGACTCTGTAACTCAGTTTCCACAGTTTTATTAGAAGACTGGTGGCCACAGGAAGAAGCATCCAAAAGAGAAAGGTGTCTCAAATAGGGAGATGGAAATGGTTATATTTATAGTGAGAAAAAGTAGCTTATCTCCTCATTATCTTAATCTCCTCCTTGTGGGAGGTTCACATTCTTTTTTGGAATTCCTGGGGTCCTAAGACATCCTCCAAGGTGGGTACTTTTTTCCCTAGGGGTATATTTTTGAGGTTAAAACATGATAAGGTGAATTTAAGGACACATTTCGTCTTTCTGTGCATGTTCATAAAGACATACTTAAACTCCACAGGGCCCAAAGGTCTCTCTGTTTATGATATCTCTACTTTAAGATCTGGTTTAAGTTTCTGTTTCCTGTCATCTAGGAATATTAATGGTTAATGGTCCCTGGTTTCCTTCCCTGAGTTTCTGTTTGATGTGAGATGGAATTAGGGTCAAATTGATCATGAGTTGTCCCAAAAGAATTACAAGACTCAGTGACTCAGTTTCCCAAGGTTTATTGCAATACTGTGGATGACCACAGGGAGAGAACCAGAATAGTGGAAAGGTATCTCTCAAATAAGGAAAGGAAAGACAGTTGTTATAGTATGGATAAATTGATTATCAGTCTTATTATAATAATCTCCACCTTGGGGAGGTACAGGGGAGAGCTTATCCTAATTTGGAGTTCCTGGGGTGGTACTAAGTCAACCCCTGAGGAGGGTACCTTTTTCAGTGGAGGTGTGTTTTGGGGATTTATGCGTCACAAGGTGAATCTGGGGACAAATTTGGCCTTTTCTGCGCGTGTCTCTTTTTTGATTCCCATGGCTAGTTTAAAAATATCTCCATTTTTCATTAGAATTTCCATACCCTTGTCATTTTCTTTATTGCTCTTTGACCTGACCTTTTATGGACCCATTATGGGTACTGATCACTGTGGGTAAGAGAACCTAACATAAGTTATCCACTAACTGGGGTCTGACTCCCTTTTAGAGATAATATCTGAATTAGAACTTGGGTCTTAGGTTTTTCTGTTAACACTTTTTTGCCTCCTACATCAGTATTTGGGGGCAGCTTCATAGCCACCTAATCACAAAAAGGGTCACAGGCACAAGGACCTCCAACTGTTCACTCAAACTTCTGACTGAATACCATTTTGGGCAACATAGAGGCAAGGAAACTGAATTCAACTGAATCAAGACTGTATTCATGTTGAATAACCTTTCCATTCTGTACCTAAATAAACCTTACAAATACATCATTTTGTTCCAATTTTGAACCTGAGATACTAGCCCTGTCTGAACTAGGCCTCACTCTATGTGTTTTCTTTTCCATTTGGGAGTATAAGCTCCTTGTGAGAGAAATAATTGTTAACAACCAATGATTTGGTGATTTCCAGAGTTCCCACATTTTCTAAAGACCAGATTTTAAAAGTTCAGCCTCTTGAAGGAGATTGCTCATAATGGGATTAGACCTACCTTGGGGCCCCATGGGTCTCCTGCTCTGGCTTGGGTGGGGCATACATTCTTTAAAAAGATAGTCCAAAGCTGGGGGTGGTCCAAGTATAGAGATAGTTTTTTCACTCCAAAGATGATGTGATCTCACTCTCAGACTTAATCACTGAATGGACATTGCCTCAGGCAAACTGAGATCTGTTAAAGGCCTGAGCCATCTCCAGTTGTCTTGACATATACCTTGCCACTGGACCCAGATGGCTCAGGAGGAGAAAGTGAGGCTGGTGACTTAGCACAGTACTTCCTCACTTAAATCCAATTCGTTGCAAGTCATGATATCACTTCCCCCACCTTCACCTCCCCATATCATGGTATTCTTGGAGAACGAAGGACAAACAACAACAAGCCCCTCATTTTAATATAGCTCACCTCCTATTGCATTAACTAATCAGAGTTGATTGCTACTCTTTGCCAAAAGAACATATAACCATGCCGTGATGGTCTTTGGTCTAAGAGAGATGTCCAAATGACCATCCTTTTATTAATAACATCCTGACCTTATTAATAATAAAATTACCCAGAAACTTTGCCTCTTGGACCTTTTAAATTTTTAGTTGCCACAGTTAAGGGATTGTCTCAGTCCTCTATTTGTATCCCAATACTTAATACAGTGCTTGATACATATTAAGAGCTTCATAAATGATTTATTATTTATTGTGTCTACTGTCTTCACAATACTGTGCTAGGCCTGGGGAATAGTCTATTGGTAGAGCATGAAGAATAATATAAAATGATTGGAAAGGCAGGTAGGAGCCACTTTGAGGATGATTTTTAATGCCAAATTGAAGAGTTTGATTTTTATATCAGAGAATAGGTCACTGAAGCTTTTTTTTTTTAATGTATGAGGTATTTTATTTTTTCCATTACATGTAAAGATAGTTCTCAACTTTTGTTTATACATGCTTTACAATTTCAGATTTTTCTCCCTCCCTCCCCCCTCCCCTAGACAGCAGGTAATCTGATATAGGTTATATCTATATATCTCTATACATATACATATATATATATATATACACACACATAACATTAATCCTATTTCTGCATTAATCCTGTTACAAGAGAAAGAATCAGAGCAGTGATGCAAAACCCACTGAAGCTTTTTGAACAGGGGAGTAACATGATCACACAGGTTTTAGGAAGCAATAAAACTGACAAGCCAACTTTATTGGCATTGTCTGCACCATTTTCTCATGTGCTGACGATCATCATAGTGAAGCTGACTAAGCAGATTTGAACAAAAGCTTTAAAAGGGTCCTTTAAAGAGATACTCTACAGGGTCACAAAGGATAACCCCTAGAATTGGGAAAAAAAAAACAAAACACCAGGTCACACACATTAATACTGGGGTAAAGAGGCTACTTTATTCAACATGTTATAAGTAATGTTATGTTGGAAAAAAAGTCATATGAAATGAATTGAAGCCTGAAGGAAAGACTCTGGGAACCGACAAGCAGACTGGGGATGATGGGAAGGAAAAAATTCCAAACCACCACTAACTAGGGAGTCAGAGAACCTGGGTTCAAATGCATATTATCTCTGTGTTGAACAAGTCATAGAACAGTATGATAGAAAAAAGAAGGGGGGGTGCTGAGCTTGGCATCAAAGGACCTGTCTTCAAACCCTGAGTCAGCCACCTACTATCTGTGTACCTTAAACAAATTTATTTATCTTCACTGGCCTGTTTACTAATCTGTAAAATAAAGGGGTGACTAGATGACTTCTGAGATCCCTTTCAGCTATAAATGTTTTGTCTTTGGGTTTGAGTTTCCACATTTAAAAAAAGAAGTGGGGGGGAAGTGTTAGACAGAACACCTCTAAGGTCCTTTACAATTCTAAATCTAATGACCTAACTTTAACTTCCAGCTCTTAAAATTTAGAGTAGTATAACTGTACAAGTAAGCCCTAGAACAGACATTGGCTCTGCAGTCTGAGGATGTGGATTAAAATCTCATCTTTAATGTTTATTAGCTATGTGACTACAGGCAAGTCACTCAACCTCTTTAGACCTTAGTTTATTCATCTGTAAAATGGTTAGACAATAACAGTAGTTCTTAACTTTTTTTGTTTGTCATGAACCCCTTCTTAGAACCATGTTTATAAATGTATACAATAAAATATACCAGATTACAAAGGAAACCAATTATAATGAAATAAAGATGTAATTGTTTTCCATATCCAAGCTTTTAAAAATCTGGTTAAAAAAATCCTTCATTAGATGGTCACAGAAGCCCCTTCCAACTCTAGATGTATGATCTTAAGTAGTTTGATTAGGTTCCCCTTCCATAAATGAAGTTAATACTTGAGCTACTTTCAGGTAGTTACATGGAAATGGTCGGTGTGAGTAGTGTATTGTAAACCGTAAGGCCCTAAACAAGTTAGAGGCTAGAGAACATTTAGTCCATCTATTTCCCAATTTGGGGTATCAGGATCCATTTACACTTTTAAACAATTATTGAGTCACATAGAGAACATGAAATCTATCAATATTTACTGTATTAGAAATTAAGATGGATAAATTTTAAAAATACTTATTTATAACTCATTTAAAATAATAAGCACATTAGGTTAACATAAATAACATTTAAAAATAAAAGTGACCATTTTCTAAAGCAAAATTTTGTGAGAACAGTGGCATCGTTTTACCTATTTTTGCAAATCTCTTTAACGTTTATCTTAATAAAAAACGGTTGGATTCTTCTGTTTGGCTTCTGTATTCGATCTACTGTTATTTGTTATTTTGAAATATATGAAGAAAATTCAGCTTCATAATAACAAAGACTAGATATTGTTATGAAAAGTTTTGACTTGACGAATCTCAGGACCCACGTTCTGAATGAGGAACCGCTGATTTAGTGCAACTGTTTATCAGTAGAAGAATCCCCCAGGATTAACAAGAGTAACTCTTGTCAATTTAAGGTTTA
Organism: Dromiciops gliroides; assembly: GCF_019393635.1. NCBI lineage: Eukaryota > Metazoa > Chordata > Mammalia > Microbiotheria > Microbiotheriidae > Dromiciops > Dromiciops gliroides. The sequence continues at coordinate 328,940,537 of NC_057864.1, read as the reverse complement.
TAAAAGTTAAGTGGAGGGAAAAGGGTCAGGGAGAAAAAGATAGGAGACTGTAGGTTCCTTGAGGGCAGTGACAGCGGGTTGCTCACTTGGGCACTTGGTTCGGCCTGCCCACAGCAAAGACCTCCACGAGCACGAATAAACGAGTAAGGGAGAAGGAAGAGAGGGAGCCTGGACATAGAACCAGAAGAAAAACACGCACGCAAGCGCAAAAGCCACGCATCCTTCCCGAAGCTCTGAGGGCGTGCGCGCACGCGTATAGACACGGCCCCCGGAGGACGCGCGCGTTCTTCCTCTCACGAAACACCCCACCCCACCCCCACCATCGGGACAACTTTTCCTCCTCTTCTATTTTCACCCCCTCCCACTTCCTCCACTTACTGACCAGGGCTTGGAGGCCGCAAGATCGGTTTGGGCCGAACGTGCGAGCCGACGTGCCCACGTTGATACGTTCGATGCGTACGCCGTGCCGGTTCCTCCTGGGCCCCGGCGCCCTCCTTTTCTCCCCCTCCCCTCTCGGTGTGGGTTGGTCAGACAGTTAGTGTGTACGTCTGCGCCGGCGTCCGGGGTACTCCCGGCTGCTGTCTGTCTGAGTGACTGAGGGAGGCCAAGTCCCGGGGTCCCTCCCGGGAGAAGGAGGCGATCGGACTGCCGTTTGTCCTCCCCGCCAGGCGTGGAGATCGACTTGGAGAGGCAAAGCATAGAGACGAAAGCGCGGAAGGTAGGAGATGGAGGTATGGGAAACGTGGGAGCCCCGGCTGGCCGGTGTGCGTAGGGAGGGCGGCGAAACCAGGAAGTTGGGGTCGGCTGGAGGCCAGAGGGACCGGACTCAGCCCTTGGGGGGACGAGGAGCAGAGTTTCTGCTTGCCCTTGTGCCGTCTTCACTTCTGAGTCCCGGGCTCGCCCTCGCAGCGCAGCCGGGAGCTTGAGCTGTCAGTCGTCCCTCCCCACCCCCTCCCCATACCGGGCTTCCCTTGAGAGTCGTCACCACCGGTCATTCTTGTTCAGGTGGAAGAGCCAGGCTGGGAGGAGAGGCCAGGGACGCTGGGGACTTGGAAGGGAGTCCCTAATGAAAACATGGCAGTCAGTGCCTAAGGTGTGTCCGCCCCAGACTTGTGCAGTTTTAGGGGAGTTTTTATTCCAAGAGTGTGTTTGGATGGTTTTCTGTAGCGTTTTTATCCGAAAACGAAACTTGTTACTTTTTCGTTTTCTTCAGTGTGCTTATTTACGTTGGTTGTGCCTGGGTCGGAAGCATCTGTTTTCTGGTACAGGTGTCAAGTGAATGCATGGATAGGTATTAGTGAAGAAAGCCCAGGACCTAAGAACAGCTTACTAGGGAACTTAAAAATTAAAGAAAGATGTTTGGTTTGTTTTATGTGTGTATGGAGTATTGCCGCAGTGGAGCCTCTGTTGCGGTGAGGAGGAAAATTAATGAATTTCATTTTAATGACAACCAATTTAACCAGGTTTTTCTCTTCTTGGTTTCTCTGTTGTGAAACTTACAAGCTGTCTCTTGAGTTATTTCCAGTGAGAGCTACCCAGCAATGATAACAAGTATCAATTAAGCACCTATTCTTTGTTGGGCACTGTGCTGAGCTTATGATGCTTTATGAGAGATATCACATGTTCATTTCACAGTAGAAATTAGAGTTTCGCTTGAAAGAAGTGACGTATTTTACTCAAATTATGTTGAGTTGAAGATGCTACCACCAGATATCATGAAAATGAAAGGCACATTTCTGATTTTAAAGGTACTCAGAAATTATTTCTGTATTGTAAATAGCACTCTTCACTACTATATTGTTCCCTGTTATGGTTTATGATTAGGACAAATATTTGTGATACTACACCAGAAAAGTTACCTTTTTAACAGTGTGATAAAGGAATGGATGGAATTGGATTTAGATTCACAACCTATCCCTGACTATCAATAGCGCTGTGACCATGAGCAAGTCGCATACTTTCTCTGAGCCTTGGTTTCCTTCTCTGTAAATTAACTTGGACATTGTTATTGAACATCCAGTGGGATTCTGTATGCCACAGACTTCATTATTAGTCTGGTGAAGTCTATGGCCTCCTCACAATAATGCTTTAAAATAATCGAAGAAAATACTAAATATTAAATGTTAGTGAGTCTCATTCTGCATATTTAGTAAATCGCCTGTCAGGAAGTAGGTAGCATTCTTCATCATTGATCTTCTGAAATCATAGTCGGCCTGTGTATTGATTAGAGTTCTGAAATCTTTCTAAATTGTTCATTTTTACAGTGTTATAAATTGTTTTACTGGTTTTGCTCACTTCTCTATGCATTAGTTTATCCAAGTCTTCCCAGGAACCATCTTTAATTGTTAATTAATTTATGGAATTATTAATTAAATAAGGGAGCCCCACAAGGGGTCCCTCTGGGTCAAGTCGGGGCAGGTATGCTTGGTTTCTTGTATCCTTGTTGGGAAAGACCATGATGTCAGTGGGAAATAATTCTTCAGTAACACTTTCATAAGCCACAGAGCTTACGGGGGCAAATGTCACAGACAGCATGGAGATACAAAGGCAGATGTAATGGGGACAGGGATGGGGTAGTAGAGTAAGGCAGGCAGTGTGAGAAAAAGAATGGGAAGGGGAAGCACCACAGAGTCACTTATATAATCATGCATTGTATTTGGGAGCACTTGAGCAGCATAGACTCTTAGGAGATGGAAAAGTGCTTTGGGGGGGGAGGCAGGAGTTTGGGGTCTCATTTTTATGGGGGTTTGGTGGGGGGACAGAGTCTTATTAGTACCACTTTGGGTTTAGTTCTTTAACATATCCACAACATCTTAAAGTTATCAACATTTGGCGTTCTTCTGTTCTTACTGTGGTTGTCTGGAACTTATCCGAGGATTACTTGCCATGTGCAGTTAGCAGAACCAAAGGACCCTTACAGTAAGGCCTAGTCGGCTTCCCTTGATTTAGCACATAGTCTCATGATGTGACTTTTAGAGAATTTGAGACAGTTTGCAGGTAACTGTTGCACTCTCTTTATAAAACTTCTAGGTTACCTTTTACAATTCCTGCTATTGTTACTTTGTACTGGCTATTTATGAATTTTACTATACTAACTAGAGGGAGTGGGGGTAGTCAGGAGAACCAGAACAAGGTACAATTTAAATATATATCTCCTTAATAATTTCTTATAACGCAATAGCATTCCATTACATTCATATACTGTCATTTGTTCAGCCATTCTCCAATTGATGGGTATCTCCTTAGTTTCTTGTTCTTTTCTAACAAAAAAGGGTTACTATAATTAGTTTTGTATGGGACCTTTTGCTTTTTTCTTTGGTCTCGGAGTATTGACTTAGTGATATCTCTAATTAATGATTATAATTTAAACCAATATTTGTATAGTGCTTTAAGGTTTGCAAAGTGCTTTACATATGTTATCTCATTTGATCCTCACAATGACCCTGTGATATGAGTGCTGTTATTATTATTATACCTATTTTCCAAATGGGGAAATTGAGACAAACAGTTAAGTTGCCTATTATCATAGCTCTTAAGTGTCATGCAGGATTTGAACTCAGGTCTTCCTGACTTCAAGTCTAATGCTATAATCCACTGTGCCACCTCGATCCTTTCAGAGGTCAGTGATGGTATGTATGCACAGTTTGGTAACTTTTTGGACATAATTCCAAAAGTTTTCCGTAATGACTAGACCAATTCAGTTCCACCAATAGTGCATTAAGGTGCCTATTTTCTTATTAGTCCCTCTAACTTTTGCCATGTAACGATTGGAATGATGCCACCTGCTGGAGACTTACTGTAGAAAAGTTCCACCATGAAAGGAAGGTCTTTGAGGGCAAGAACATGCATCTTTTCTTTGGCGTCAGGAAGTGACGCTTGCTAGTGGGAGGAAGGAGGAGGAACCTGGCGCTCTGACTGGGGCTTTTTTTCCTGGGGACTGGTGGAGAAGGGAGCTAGAAATGTGCTCTCCCTTTAATAGATAGGAATCTAGGCCTTTCTCTCTCTCTTTATCAAATTCTTATTCTCCTTAATAAATGCTTAAAAGTCTAACTCTTGCTAAAGCTTATAATTTATTGGCAACCATTCATTAGATATTTTAGACAGACTAGCTAGAATTTTAGCCCTTAACAACCATTTTTTAAAAAAAATCAATTTTATCAATCTGATAGGTATGAGTTGTAACCTCAGATGTGCTTTAGTTTATCTAATTATTAATGATTTTGAACTTTTTTTTAATGTAGCTATAGACAGCTTGATTTTTTTCTCCTTGAGAACTCCCTGTTCATGTCCCTTGACAATATCATTTGGCATAGCTCTTATTCTGAATCTGTTTGACTCAATTCCTTATATATTGCAGAAATGAGACCTTTATGAGAGAAACTTGCTATAAAGATGATTTTCCCCATTTGATTGTTTCCCTTCTAAATCTTAGTTGCATTGCTTTTGTTTGTTAAAAAAACCCTTTTCAGTTCTATATAATCAAAATTGTTCATTTTCTGATCTGGTATCCTCATCTCTTGTTTGGTCATGAACTTTTCCCTTGTCCATCAATCTGAAAAGTAATTCCTTTCTTGCTCCTAATTTGTTTATTATGTGATCCTTTATATCTAGGTCATGCATTCATTTAGAGGAAAAGGTATGACGGTATTCTTGATGAGTGTATGTTAAGAATTGAGTACAATAAAGCTGGATAGGTAGGTTGGAGGCAGATTATAATAGACCTTAAATTGCAGGGTAAGAAGCTTGTATTATAGTCTATACATTGTCCCTTAAAAGTAGAGAACAAATAGGAGTGGAGGTTCTTTTGGTTTTTGGTTTTTTCTCAGTTAAGAGAATGACATAGTCATAGTCATTCCTGTGTGTAGGGACAGTTATTTTTGCAGCTATCTGAAGAATGTATTGGAGAATGGAGAGACTAGGGGCAAGGAGAGATCATTACAATAAATAGTACAGGTAAAAATGATCAGGGATCAATAAGGTGGTATCAGTAATGTGAATGGAGAAGAAAAGATGGATGTAACATACATTGTTACTCTAGAATGGATAAGACTTGGCAATTGTTTTGGGTATGTGGGCAAAGAGAGAAAGGGAAGGGAGGGCAAGAGAAGGGCTATTTAGAGGTATAAGCCTGAGTAAATGGGAAAAATTGAACAACATATTATAGTGGAAGGAGTACTTGATTTGGAATAAGAACAACTGAGTATATATCCTACTCCTGGCAAGTCTTTTAACCTCTTGAGGACTTAGTTCTTTATCTTTAAATGTATGATGGTGCCATTAGAACATATGGAGGAGAGATAATTGAGTTTGAGATGCTGGTAAAATGTTAGCTGGAGATGCTTTGGTGTAGGCAGTTGGAAATGTAGTACTGGAGCTCAAAGGAGAGAAATCAGGACTAGATATATAGATTTGGGAATCATTGACAGAGTGATAATTGAAGGCATGGGAGTGAATGAGATTGTCACAGGAGAATATATAGAGAAGAGGATTAAGGACAGACTTTGGGGGATAGCATACTTAAGTAAGTGGGAAGAATGTGAATGGAGTGGTTAGACAGGAAAACAAGGAGAGAGGAGTATCAGAAACCAAGGGAAGACAGAGTATTAAGAATAGGAGATGATAGCTAGTAATAGCTGATGCTGTTAAAAAAATTAATGAAGTGAAAGATTCTATTTTATCATTAAGATAATATTGGAGAGATGGTGGATATATCAGACTGCTAGGGTTTGAGGCTTGGTGGTTGGTGAGTTAGTCAGTATAGGTTTCTAGAAATTTGGTATTGAAGGGTATGAAAGAGAATACTTGCATGATGGGTAAAAGGTCAGGAAAGACTTTATGTTTATAAACAGAAAATTAGGAAAAATTGGTCATTAGAGAAGGTATGATAATCCATAGATTAGGTCCTAGAGAGAGGCTGGGGGAAACATGATCAAGAGTACAATGAAAGGGTTAGCTGTGCAAAGAGGATGATCTCATTCTGGATATTTTTCCTCTATGATTTTTCGTCATCCTCCTCTATCCTATTTTCCCTATTTGTCAGACCATTCCTTTCCATTATTTTTGTTGTATCTTCATATATATACATATACATACACATATACATACATATACACACACACACACACATATATATAGATATATATCTCTCTATATACATATATATCACCCTGTAATTGTGAGTATACCCCACAATTGTGTCCTGGAACTTGCTCTCTATACTTTCATTTTTGGTGACCTCATGAGTTGCCGTGGATTCACTTATAAAAACAGATGACTCCAACTAGTCTCTCTTTTGAGCTAAAGTTCTTTATGCATCAATTCTCCCTGAGAATGTTTCCTCTTTATATTTGTAAGTGGAATCTGTTTTACTTCCCTATCTGTGTTTTGACTTGGCTACTTCTAAAAATTTTAAATTTCTGGCTTTTAAAAATAATAATAACTAGCATTTTTATAGCACTTACTGTGTTCCAGGTACTGGCTTAAGTGCTTTACAAATTTTACCTCATTTGATCCTTACTACAACCCTGTGAGGGGGGTGCTATTGTTATCTCTATTTTACAGTTGAAGTAATTGAGCCAAACAGAGGTTAATAACTTACCCAAGGTCACATAGCTAGTAAACTAGTAATCCAAAACTGGACTTGAATTTAGGACTTCCTGACTTCTACTCAGTACTTGATGGACTTTCTGAAGAGTCAAAGGGTGATGGATTAGATGAGATGTTCAGTACCAGGCTTGGTCAATATACTGATTTGTTTTACTTGACTTTATTTTTTTGTTACAAGGGAGGATTCCATGCATGGGAGGAGGATGGGAGGTCATTGGGAAGTGACAGTAATATTAATGGGAAAAGAAAAAATATCAATAAAAACTTACAAAAAAATGTCCTGTGTTAAAATGAAGAACTATCCCTGATAGGAAAGTGAGTAAATAAATGAATTAGGAATAATTGAGGTTACAGACAATTATTTTAAATACAAAGAGTTAGAGCCTTCTTTAGAAAGGACTCTATGCATTAGGCTATGAGTTTAGACCAGAGGACCTCTTAGCCCCTTTCAAATTTTCAGATTTTATGTTTCTCTGACTGCAAAGAGAGTAAAGTCTTTAGAAAGCCTTGAGCCATCACTCCTACCCTCACTCTCCATTGAAGTGCTGGCGAGGTATTATCAATTACACAATAATCTCATTAGAAAAAAAGATGCATTTTCTGAAGGTCTTATGCCTGATTTTTTTCCACTTCATTCCTAACAGAGAGTTGTTTTTTATAAATAATAGTTTGATCCTAATTTTTATTTAGATGTGATATTTCTTTTAGAAGGTAACCTGTGGAGTCTTTCAATTTGCACTTTGCCTTCTGTTTGGTCATGAACGAGTGAATAAATTAAGGAAGAATCTATTAAACACTTACTATGTGTAAAGGACGGTACTAAGCACGGGGTATATAAATAGTAAAGTAAGATAGTCCCTGTTCTCAAGGAGCTCTCATAACAATTACAATATAATAATAATAATAATAATAATATAGTAATAGCTACATTTTAGGTTAAAAAGGTCCTATGTTCCTTGGGGTATAGCAGCAAAGTAGTGGGTAATACCTCCTCTTTAATGTCATTTCTACTGATAGAATCATCAGTTTCTGATGTTGAATCATTTAACTGTTCCAAGGACTTTGGTGCCAAGAACTTTCTTTCCTAGGTCTTCAATAAATATGACTGTAGCATCTGCAAGAGCAGTTGCCAGGGTTTATCTTCACAGGGGTTACTTCCTAGTATGAAGACTGTGCTCACTGGGCTGGAAGCATTACTGTTCCAAAGGCTCTTGGTTCTATTTATGATTTTCAGGCAGTCTACTAATTCTTAGGTTATCTCTCCTTGACTTGTTTTCTAAGTCATTTGTATTAAGTTTTTGTCTGTCTTTCAACCTTTTGATTTTGTTTTTAATATTTCTTGTTGCTTCCTACTCTGGACTTTCTCTCTTCCTCTGGGTTTATCACTTAGGCATCTTTCATTCAGTCCAAGGTATATTTTCATTATATCCAGCTTTTTCTTCTCTTTATTAATATGATAACTTCAGTTTCAGGGTTAGGAGCTTCAAATGTGGGTCAAACTCCCCTGACTCTTGGTTAATGTTGGGCAGACCCTACTTATTTCTGAGAGTGGTAACTGAGACCCCACCTTCTGCAGGAATTGTCTGACCATATCTCTTATTGTGGCTTCAGGCTGATATTGCGTGGACATTGGGTTAGGAATAGGCTTCATAGATGCTGTTTTGAACCTATTTCCTTCCATGGCCTGAGCTCCACTGCTTCCCTGTGCAGGGTCCTTCTCAGGGCCTACCTCTTGCTGAACTTCTAGGTTGCCCTATGGCTAGGTGCTCCTCAGGGCCTGTTTTCTTCTGTGGGATTGGGCTGCTATGGACTGTGTCTTCCACCTATCTTGGCTTATCTCTGTTCAGGATTTTTGCCGGATTCTGACAAGTCATTTTGTATATTCTGTGTCATTTGAAATATTTTGGGGGTGCCTATCTCTGTCCTAAGTTATAGGGAACTTAGCTGGGGTTTCTAATATATTGCTGCTTATAAATTAGAGACTATAGCACCAGTCTTTGGCATTAAGCATTTATTAAATCATATTAAATGTTAGTAAAAAGAGAGCACATGGCTCCAAAAGTTCAGAAGCCCTATATTACCTAGGATAGAGAGAAGACCTAGGGGGAACGTGTGTCTGCCCCCTTCAGTGTCCCAGGCCGAGAGGGGGGGGGGAGGGAGAGAGAGGGAGAGGAGAGAGACAGAACAGAGACAGACCCTGAGACCGACCCCTCTCCCCCCAAGGATTTTTATCCTCTCTCAGGTAGAGGCAGGTCACTGCACCTTGACCCAAGCTAATTGGCCAGTAACATTCAAGTCCGTTGATTGGTATGACTTGAGGGTGGTTCATATCAAAATGAGCAGTGCCCTGCTGCTCAGGGTCTGTGAAAGACAGACCCTCTGAGGGCAAAGCTTTTAGGTAGGTGTGGTTTCTAATCTCTATTGCCTCTGTTCAGAGTCTGAACTCCAACTTAACTGACTCTGGGGCTGGCCTTCAAAGAGGTCAGGCAAGGCTCCCTCGAGTGGGGGGGCGGGGTGTCTCTGGTCCCCCCCCTCCCCCGCCCCCCCCCCATCCCATTATTTTTCTCACAATTCCTTGGCTAGATTGAAGAGTGTATAGGTGATTCTCTTTGGCTTTCTTTATAACTGTTCCTTTTGTCTCATTTTTAGAGCTTTACTGGGGTGTTTCTAAGAAGGGACCTAGTTTCTTTAGATGTTAATGTGCAAGCTTTTCTCCACACTCTCCTTAGTTATTTAAAAGATGTAGTTATATTTTTAAGAGGCTTCTTTAGTAGTCTTTGCAGAAGCATACATAAATACAATTTTGAACATATTCACTTCAGCATTAGTGGTATCTTTTGGCAGCCCACAGAATTTACTAAAAATCCTTTAAAAAATTAAGACACTGGGGGCAGCTGGGTGGCGCAGTGGATAGAGCACCGGCCCTGGAGTCAGGAGTACCTGAGTTCAGATCCGGCCTCAGACATTTGACACTTACTAGCTGTGTGACCCTGGGCAAGTCACTTGACCCCAGTTGCCTCACTTAAAAAAAAAATTAAGACACTGATTTTGTTCTAATGAGCAAGATATGTTCTGGGAAAAGTTAACTTGAAGAAGAAAAAGATACAATCCAAATTTATGTATCAAAAAATATACTTTAGTCCATTATCTTGATATGTATAACTTATTTTTAATTATTTTGATAAGATTCATGTTGTCTTTTAAAATGTTCTGGCATATTGTATAAAAGTAATGGTTTTTTCACTAATATGTGACCTCATTACTAACCCCTGCTATTAAATTTCTTTTAGAAATCAGGTAATACTGTCAGGTTTTTTGTTAGGGTTTATCAAGTTTGTGGATTAGTGAAATGAAATTTAATGAGTTCTAACTGGCTTCTTTTTTGAGGAGAGTAAGGGAATTAGGAGATTACCGTTTGTTAAATGTGTCAAATTGATAGAAGTAGAAACTGAAGTTCCCTCTTTATCAGTAGGCCAACATGGGACAAAGTTTCATGTACTATTTTTCTAGTATGCCTTGATTCCGAAGTGACTGACTTGACATATAGAAGATTCATCTTTTGACTATTGGTTTCTGGTCTTTTCTGCAAAGACTATTTAACAAATTTGCTGAGTATGCCTTTCCTCTATAAACTTGCCTAGGCCTGCTACGGGTAGGCCACCTGACAGATAGCTTTGTCTTTCATCACCTTTGCTTTAGAGCTGACTCACTAGCTACTTGGTAGTTTGATAATAATACATTTGCAATTAATTTAGGTGGGTTTGATATTTTTATTGTATTTTCTTTAAGTGTCTCTTTATTTGGAAATGTTTAGTAATTTTTACTTTATAAATCTTAGATGTAGCTTGGTTGATAATTGAATTCGGGGAATTTTTTGCGGTTTGTGGTTGTTTTGAATGAAACTTCCCTTTTTATTATTTCCTCTTGGATTTTATTGTTAAATAATGAAGGAAAGAAAGAAGGAAGGAAGGATTCATTGAGCACTTTCTATAGATATATTGTTAGTTTTTGTAGTTTCATCTTGTATCCAGGTACTTTACAGAAGCTATTTTGTCTCAATTTGTTTCTTAGCTGAGTTTCTGGGATTTTGAAAGTAACCATTATGTGTCATACTCAAATGGAAATAGTTCTCTCTACTCTTTTCCTTATTGCTACTTCTAAAATTTCAAGGATTATGCCATGTAACAATGGGAAAGGGGGAAATTCTTACTTTACTCCTGTATTTATTTAGAAAATGCTACCTTTTGGTTTTATGGAGATTTTTTTTAATCATTCTAGATTGGTTTTCTATGCTTGTACTTTACAGAATTTTTTTTCATAAATGAGCTTTATATTTTGTTAGAGGCTTTTGTGGCTTCTTTGTTATATAATCATGTAGTTTGATATATTTTTATGTGATTAATTATCTTCCATGTTTTGTATAAATATAGTTTAATTATGGTGAATACTTTTTCAGATTATGTTGCTTTAATATTTTTTTTTGTTGCCAGGTTTATATTTCAATATAATTTGAATCAGTAATATTCATTAGTAAAATTGATCTGTATTTCTTAGAGTTATCCTTCTCTGATTTAGTACTCATTACAATTATGTTGTGTTGAGTTGTGTTGTTTGTTCTTTGTTCTAAAAGAGGACCATGACACCAGGGTGATGTCAGGACTTGCAGTAATTTGGATTTAATTGAGGGAGGCCTATGCAAAGTCACTAACCTCACTCTCTCCTCCAGAGCCATCTGGGTCCAGTGGCAAGATATATATCAGGATGACTCGATATGGGCCAAGATATTTAAGGCAATTTAGGTTAAGTGATTTGCCCAGGATCACACAGCTAATGTCTGAGGTCAGATTTTTATTCGGGTTCTCCCAACTTCAGGGCCAGTGTGTTCTATCGACTACACCACCTAGCATTACAGCTATATTTGTGTCATGAAAGCAGTTTGATAGAGTATATTTTTTTTTCTTTGAAGTATATCTTGTTCTTTAGATAGAGTATATTTTGTTCTTTAAAAGCTTGATATAATTCATTTGTAAATTCATCAGGACCAAGGTAGGTAGTTCTTTTACAACTAAAATTTACTTTTGTTTTTGAAATTGCATCTCTTTGAAATTAGGATCTTTATTTCCTGTCTGTTAATTTGAGTATTACATATTTTTGTAGATAATCTCTCTTTTAACTTTTCCATTTTGATGTCTTATCATTGTATAGTAGGTGCTATTGTTTTATTTCTTTATTGTGGTTTTACCTTGTTCATTTTTTATTTGGTTACTTTGCAGGGTTTCTTAAAAGAAAAGAAAAACACCTTTCTCACCATTTTAAATGTCTATATTGTGTGTTAAACTTTGAGGTTAACAAATTGGGTGCTACAGTCCCAGTATTGCATTAGTTTAATAATTGGTTAAATGCAAGATTATAGATAAGAGTATATATGTTATTTAAACTAAGAGATCTTATTTATGTTTTTCAAACATTTTGAGACATTTGCCCAAGAAGGAAAAATCCTTGAGAAACTATTTGCCCTTTTCCAAAGTATAAATTAATGGAAATATTTGCTGCATAGTGGGTGAATCAAAAAAATAAATCCTTATACAAACCATCCTTGAGAAAAGCTCTGACATTTGAAATGTCATGACTATAAATTTTGGAAGATTACATATGGATATTTAATTAAAATAATGGAAATTCATTTATCTCTTTCTGTTTTGCTTCTAAATTCTTGACAACATATTACAAAATATATCATGGCACTGTTTCTTTGAACTTGCTTAAGATAATTGACTCATGTAAATTGACTAGTTGTATTAATAAGACTTCAGAGAGAAAGTAAAAATTGTTCAATTTTTATTGTCAGAAACCCTTGTGACTGTAGGCTGTGGATGAAAAAAAATGCAATGAAGGAGGCTAAGGTGGAGACTAACAATATAGATGTGTTCATGTTTCATATTAGGACAATATCTTTGTTTCTAAGGTGAACTCAATATAGAAGTCTGAATATTTTTAACTAACAGCTTAGGAAACTAACAATGTTTCAAGGCAGAAACAATTTTGGACGCTTTATTTTTAACTAGTGTATAAAATAATAATAATTTTTTGTTGTCTTTGAAAGACAAAAAAACATTACTTTTGAAAAAATAGAATGCCAAAGTTTTCCTGGTAGGAAAACATGATCAATGTGTACATGCTCTTAAGTCACTGCAGTGTTAACTAGAATTGCTGTGGATGTAGCATTAGGAGCTCTAGAGATGCTATATCATTTAGAAAGATGTCAGCAAATTTAGACATACAAAAGAATCACCTTTTTTTTCTTTTTTTTTTTTACACTTTTTTTGACTTATGCAGAATTTAGTTTCTGTTATTCATTTAACTGAGCCCTGTGATGACATAGAACCACCTGCGGGAAGATAGTTAATCTTGCCTGAGTGAGAAGCATATGAATTTAGCCCCCCCAACCCTCATTATTTTCATAGTATTTTAACATTTCCTTATTCTGAGGGAATTCTACTACATGTCCCTAAGGAGTGTTGAGAATTTGCCACATACATTTTTTAACTAGTAATAATTTTATCATAACAAATGAAATATATTAACAGTAGATATATTTAAATACCTTTGTGTTGAAAAGATGGAAGACAAGTCTTTAAGCATTTATAATTGCTGTTTCAGCAATTGTTTTTCCTGTAGAGATGAATTTGTTTGACTTGATTGCTAAAGAAAAAACAACCAAATAATTTTTTTTTCTGTTTCAGGTTTTAGGAATTGAAATAAGATTTCATTTTTTTCTTATGGATCACTGAATGAATGATATGGATTTACCTCGTCTTACAGGAGCATTGCGCTCCTTCTCAAATGTCACCAAACAAGATGATTATAATGAAGAATCAGCTGACTTAATGGTAACAATTTTTATATGAAAGATTTTGTAAAACACTCAAATATCCACAAAGACTCACATATCCTTAGTCATGTAAAGATTCTTTCTATAAGATCATCTGTAAGGTAATCTGCTAAGTAGATGTTAGCCATATGGATTCAAGGTAAATTGATAGTCCTTCACTTAGGTTATCACTACACCTTGTCTGATTGAAACAGACAGTAGTAGAACAGGGTGGTGTATTTTTGAGTTTGTGCTGTTGTTCAGTCGTTTTAAGTCATGTCTGACTCTGTCTCACCCTTTGGGGTTCTCTTGGCAAAGATACTGGAGTGTTTTGCCATTTACTTCTCAAATTCATTTTACATATGAGGAACTGAGGCAAACAAAGTTGAATGACTTGTTGAGTGTCATATAGCTATGAAGTGTTTGAGGCAGGATTGGAACTCATGAAGATGAGTCTTCTTAATTCCAAACCTAATGCTCTATCCACTGTGCCACTTAGCTGCCTTGAGTTTGTGCACAGTCTCAGAACTTAGCTAAGTGGAGCCTTTCCTCACATGTTATATTTACATTAACAGTGGACCGATAACATGGTTGTGAGAACTGGTTTCCTAAAGAAGTGGTTTCCTCTTTCCTTGGATGGGATAGCTACTTCTATGCTTATGTTTCCTTTTGTATTCTTTTCCACTGGGTTTTTTTCCTTCTGATTTTCAGTTCTAAATTCTCTCCCTTCATGCTCCCCCCCCCCTCAATTGAGAAGGCAAGAAATAGCAATACTCATTATAAACATATGAAGTCATGTAAAACATTTCCATATTAACCATGTTACAGGGGGGAAAAAAACCAGTAACACTTTTGGGAGGGGGCAATGACGGTTAAGTGACTTGCTCAGGGTCACACAGCTAGTAAGTGTCAAGTGTCTGAGGTCGGATTTGAGCTCAGGTCCTCCTCCTGAATCCAGGGCTGGTGCTTTATCCACTGCTCCACCTAGTTGCCCCCTACAATAAAACCTTTTTTAAAATGAAATAATTATTCTTCAGTCTGCACTGAGTCCATCAATTTCTATTAGAAAGTTGATAGCATTTTTCATTGTGAATCATTTGGAATTATTGTGAATCATTGCATTGATCAGAGTTGCTAAATCTTTCACAGTTAATTACTGTTATAATATTGCTGTTACTGTATACATTGTTCTCCTGGTTCTGCTCACTTCTTTTTGTATTAATAATTCATATGTCTTCCCAGGTTTTTTGAAATCATCCCCTTCATCATTGATTACAATGTAATAGTATTCCATCACAATCATATACCATAACTTTTCAGCCATTCCCCAATTGATGGGCTTCCACACGATTTCCAATTTTTTGCCACCACAAAAGGAGTTGCTATAAATATTTTTATCTATATGTAACTTTTACCTTTTTAAAAAAAATTTCCTTGAGGTTTAGACCTATTAAAGGTTAAGCACAGTTTTATAGCCTTTTGAATATAATTCCAAATTTTTCTCTAGAATGATTGTACATTTCACAGCTCCTACAACAGTGCATCAATGTGCTTTTTTTTTCATCTCTTCCAGCATTTGTCATCTTCTTTTTCTGTCATCTTCGTTTGAAGAATGTAAAGTGTTGCATCAAAGTTATTTTAATTTGCATTTTTCTAATTATTAGTGATTTAGAGCATTATTTTATATGGCTATTGAGAGCTTTGATTTCTTCTTCTGAAAACTGTCTGTTTATATCCTGTGATCATTTATCAATTAGGGAGTGGCTTTTATTACAAATTTGGCTCTGTTTTCCATATATATTTGAGAAGTGAGACCTTTGTTAGAGAAACTTGCTATAAAAATTTTTCCCCAATTTCCTTCTTTCTAATTTTGGCTGCATTGCTTTTGTTTGTGCAAAATCTTTTTAAGTTAATGTAAATAAACTCATCCATTTTATTGCCCATGACCTCTCTATCTCTTGTTTAGTTATAAAGTTTTCTTCTCTCCATAGATCTGACAGGTACTTTTCTCTGTGCTTTCCTAATTTGCTTATATCACCCTTTATTTCTCTATCATGTACCCATTTTGAGCTTATCTTGGTATGCAGTGTGAGATGTTGGTATATACCTGGTTTCTGCCAGATTAATAGCAGTTTTTGTCAGATCATGAGTTCTTGCCCCAATGGCTGTGATCTTTGAGCTTATCAAACACTAGGTTACTCTGCTTGTTTGCTTTTGTATATTATGTATATAATCTATTCCATGGATGAACCATTCTCTTATCCAGTACCAAATTGTTTTGATGATTAGCACTTCATAATATAGTTTGAGCTTGGGAACTGCTATAACATTCCCTTGATATTCTTGACCTTTTGCTTGTTATTTTTTTCCTAGTTCTATAAAGTAATTCTTTGGTAGTCTGATTGATATGGCATGTCCCCTGTATTCTTTTTTTTTTTTTTGGCAGGGCAATGAGGGTTAAGTGACTTGCCCAAGTGTTAAGTGTCTGAGGCTGGATTTGAACTCAGGTCTTCCTGAATCCAGGGCTGGTGCTTTATCCACTGCACCACCTGGCTGCCCCTCTCATTCCTTTTTAATCTTAGTGCCTTCTGCCTTTGACTACCCCCAATTTTTTCCGTGCGTGCATTGTTAGTATATTGTCTTCTCCATTAAACTATGATAACCAAAGCTGTTTTTTGCTTGATTTTGTATTCTCAGAACTTAGTACAGTACCTGGCACCATAGTAGGTGCTTAGTAAATGCTTTTTGACTGAATGTCAGGATATATAAGTAGTTGTTGATTTCTGAAGTGAAGTTTATGTCCTCAAATGCTATATTTTATTCAAGAAACATGAATATCCTTTGTTAAATTAGTTGTTTCTTTACTTAAAATAAAAATGTTAAGTAAAGAAACAACTAATTTAACAAAGGATATTCATGTTTCTTGAATAAAATATAGCATTTGAGCTATATTTTGAATAACATATAAAATATAGCATTCTATCAGACAAGAAAGGCTTTTTTGTAATGGATATAGCCAATTATGTTCCTAATTTTGAAAGTCTATATCCTGCTTATTTTAGCATTTCAGAATCCCAAGTTACTTCTAAGGCTATTTGAGGTGCCACCTCCCAAGGAAAGCCTTGCTGATCTCCCTTGTTAATGTTCTCATTCCTTCAATGGTACTTGTATCTACTTATTTGTGTGCACATTACATTTTTCAGTAGAATGTAAGTTCCTTGAGGAGAGTAAATGTTTTCTACTTTGGTTTTTGTATCCCTACCACCTGCCATAGGGCCTTGCAAGGTGTAGGTGTTTTAGTAAAGGTTTGTTGAATTATCCTTAAAATTGTGCCTTTATAGGCACAAACTTTGACTCAAACTTTAAAAAAGACACAGTAATAATACATGACTGTTCTTATAATGAACACACACTTGATAATATTATGAAATATTTAAAGCTTTTAACATGGAGTCAAACCTGGATTTGAATCCCTGTAACAGGAACTTTTTAGCCCTGTGACTCTGTACAAGTTACTTAGCTCTCTTGTCCTCATTTATCTGTAAAGTGAGGATTAATAATGGAACCTCGGGGCAGCTAGGTGGCGCAGTGAATAGAGCACTGGCCCTGGAGTCAGGAGTACCTGAGTTCAAATCCAGCCTCATACACTTAACATTTACTAGCTGTGTGACCTTGGGCAAGTCACTTAACCCCAATTGCCTCACTTAAAAAAAAACAATGGAACTTCAAATGAGATCTTTGATTGTAAAATGCTTTTCAAACTTTAAAGTACTATAGAAATGTTAACTATTATCATTATTTATGGTAAAATTCCTTTTGGCTTTATTTCTTACAGTAAAGGTCTAATGATACTAAATTGTTGAGCAATGTAATCAAAGCAAGACATTTAAAAACTGAGGCTAACTTTACTAGTGGAACTTTTACTATATAGTAATGGGTATATGTCTTTGAAAAATAAGGAATCACCTTATTTGCCTAATCACCAAGCATTTTTAAAGCTCTTGTTACATACCAGTTACTGTATGATAACAAAGAAACTGTCATGGGGAAAGCATGTGGAAACAAAATGGCAAACTCCTCCAGTATCTTTGCAAGAAAACCCCAAATGGTGTCACAAAGAATTGGACACGATTGAAATGACTGTATGGCAGACCTGAGGAAGGAGTTCATTCTTTGCATTTGGGAGAGCTGTTGGCTCAGAGTTGGGAGATAAAATGTTATATATGAGGAACATCAATAAGGTTAGTTTGGCTGGACTATCAGATACATGAAAAAGAATAAAATACAATAAAGTTTGTGTTAGCTTATGGTGTAGAACAAAACCACCAAGGCTGACAAAATGTCAGCTTTAAATAAAGCTAATTTTGAGACCTTTAAATTGTAATATGATGAATAGAGAGGGCTTGGGTTCAAATCCCACCTCTGAGACTTACTACCTGTATGATCTTAGACAAGTCATTTAATATCCCTGGACCTCTGTTACATCACATGTAAAATGGTGAGGTTTGGCTATATAGCTTCTGATGTCCCTTCTAACACTAAATCTATGATCCTCTATGTGATTTTATTCATTTCTTGGTGGGTGGATTTGATATATAATGCACTGTGCAGAATTTGTAATGGATTTGAGAAAACATTTGTCTGAGTTGAGCTTTTTTTCCCCCTAGGTAAAACGATCCAAACTTCAGAAACAAATTTCAGATTTAGGACTCACATGGAATAAGATTGTAAAATTTGTGGATGAGAATCTGGAGAAGAATGAAGTACAAATTGTAAATGGATACCTAAAAGATATTTTGCGAGCGGCAAAGCAAATAGGTAAAGTTAAATGTTTAAAGGACTTAACATTTTGAAAGTACTATTATAAGATACAGATAAGACAAAGTTTATTTTTTTAAAGCTATACTTATGACCTTCACTTTACAATAAAAGTGCTTGTTTTAGCCAGTCAGTTAACAACAATAACCAATGTAATCATGACTATACCTTTTATATAACCCTTTAGGGTTTTCAAACTGATTTGCATTTATTTTTCCCAACAACTCTGTGAGTATAGGTGCTGTTATTCCCATTTTACACATGAGGAAACCTAGACTGAGAGAGGTTAAATTATTTGCTCAGATCACACAGCTAGTATGTAAAATTTGAACTAAGGCCTTTCTGACTTTAATTCTAGTATTCTGTCCATTGCTCTACCTAGCTGTTTCAAGGAGGTCTTATTCTATGCTTACTATGGACAGTCTACCTTGCTAAGCACTGGAAATACAAAAAAAGGCAAAAACTGCCCCTGTCCCTTAAGGAGCTCCCATTGTAATGGAGGAAACAACATGCAAATTGCTACGTACTGATAATATGTATACTGTGTTAATGAAGGCAATCTCTGCTGTGTAAAAAAAATAATTATTAACTATAACTAACCTGGAAAAATTATAATAAATGTACTTATGAAAAATTATAAGTATATGAAAAATGATAAGTTTAGAGAAATTATAATTGGGCCATAAATCCCTTCATAGTTGCCATTCGAATGTGGAAATATTTTAAATGACTAGCCTAATTTGGGGCTAATCTGACTGGAGGACTAATCTGGGGACTTTTGACTATTTGGCTGACTGCTATTAATTTATTGTGGGCCGTTTATAAAGTTCCACCACACTGCTCTACTCCCAAATTGATAAGCAAAATATTAAGAAGCCTCTTAACTAAATGATCAAAGCAGAGTTTATTTATGAGATACTATTTAAAATTAAGAATACAGGGAAATAAAATGCACAACCTGACTGGGTTCCAGGTGCTTTCACCTGCTGCCTGTGGAACTTTTTCAATAGAATAAGGGCCTTAGCCACCTCTTGCCTCAGGGCACTCAGGTCCTTTATTCTAATTCTGAGCCCCTTTCACTTTGTAAATCCCCTTGCTTCTAACTTTCCTCTCCTTACTGCCACCGCTGAACCCCTGTGTTTCTCTCTCATCGACCTTCTGTCTGTCTACCCCGTCAGTGTGCCCTTCGGCCTCTCTTTTCTCTGCTCCTAGTCCTTCTCATCTTCTCCTGTGTCCTTGTAGCCCCCTGTCTGTCTTCTCCAACCTTTGCCATCTCATCAGCCGCCCCTTGACCTCTTCTCCTCCCTCTCTGATCTCATCAGCCGCCTCTCCTTAGTCTAACTCCCAGGTCTATATATACCTTTTCTTCTCTCCACTCAAATCTCGGGGCTTCCTGCGCCCCCACAGACCAAGCTAATCCTCCAGTCAGGGCTGTGGCTGGTGGTGGTGGGTGCACTTAAGCCTCACATGCTACACCAGAGCCCAGCCTGGACAAGCCCAGGATCTCTCGGATACCTCCGCTCAGGTCAGAGGGAGCTGGGGGCTTTTTTTCCCCAACTGTCTGACCTGGCGTCTTGTATAGCCCACAGGGCTTTTTGGCTCAGCTGAAGCAGAGGGGGAGGGGCACCAGCAACTTCCACACAGAAGAGACCCCGAGGGCCTAAAGCTTTCTAATCTCAGCCTAAAGGTAGGGTCCCCAAATCAAAATAAATTTCCACAGCTGAAAGGCTCTCACTTGGAGAGCAATGGGCATGGCTTCCTGCAGAAGGGGAATTTGAGTTGATATGAAGAAAGCCCCCCCCCCCCCCAAAAGAAAAAAAAAACAAGAAGAAGAAGAAGAAAGCCAGGGAAGTCAGGAGGTAGAGGTGAGAAAGGAGAGCATTCCAGCAATGCTGGATAGCCAGTGGATTGGGGTGGAGTGTTATGTGTGCAGAACAGCAAGCAAGTACAGGCCTGTTGGGATTGTAGAGTATTTGGAGGGCAGTAAAATGTGAGAAGACTGAAAAGGTAAAAAGGGACCAGGTTGTGAAAGGCTTTAAAAGCCAAACATTATATTTGATTCTGAAGGTAATAAAGAACCATTGTAGTTTATTGAATTAAGGGAGTGACATGGTCAAACCCATTCTTTATGAAAATTGCTTTGATAACCAAGTAAATGATAGATTGACAGAAAGAGACTTGCAACTGGGAGACCAAATAAAAAACTATTGGAATAGTCCAAGTGAGAGGGGATGAGGGCCTATATGAGAAAACCAGGTGTTTGAATGGAAAGAAAGAAATGTATATAAGAAATGTGAAGGTAGAAATAACAAGATTTTGGCAACAGATTGGATATGTAGGGTGAATTTGAGTGAGAGCTGAGGACAACACAAAATTGAGAGCCTGAGTTAACTAGGAGGATAGTAATTGAAAGTAATAGTTGGTGTGTTAGCTAGAGGGGAAGAATTCTAGAGAGATTATGAGTGCTTTTTTGAACATGTTTTTGTTTAAAAAATTCCTATGGAACAATTTGCTTAAAGGTAGTTGGCGATGAAATAATGAGTTCTATTTTGGAAATGTTCAGTTTAGAGATACTTATGGGATATCCAGGTGGAAATGCCAAGTAGGCAGTTTGTAGTTCATGACTGGAGCTCAGGAGAGAGATCAGTGCTGGTTATAGACAGGTAGCAATCTTTTGCATAGAGATCATAATTGAATTATTGGGAGCAGGTCAAGTCAGGGAGAGTATATAGAAAGCATAGGGGTCCGGGACAGAATTTTGGAATACATCTACAGTTGGAGGTGGGATATGTTTGATGATCCAATATAGGAGAATGAGAAGAGAGATCAGATAGGAGAAGCAAGAGTGAATAGTGTCACAAAAACCCAGAGTGGGAAGAGTATTAATAAGGCAGAAGAATGGCCAATAGCATAAAATGTGGCAGGGAAGTCAAGAAGGATGAAAATTGAGAAAAGGCCATTCTATTTAGGAATTAGGAAATCTGGACCTTATTTTCCAGCATATTTTTGTGTTTTTATTCCTTTTTGCACACTGAAGTTAGTGTATGTTAAACTTTAAGCTTTCTAGATGGGAAAATAGTTGGGTATAGCTAGAATAACTTTTAAATACTTAAAAATTCTCTTCTCTCATGTTTGGTCTGTCTCTACCTATCTGGTCTCTTTGAGCTTTTTCTTTACTCTGATGCTTCTTTTAAATTGCTACCAGATTGAACTTCCCCAAGGTCCACTTTGATTATAATTCTCTTTTCTGGAAACAGGAAAGAACAGGGATAATGTCATGTAACATTGCTCTGACAAACACAGCAACAACCACCGTTCACAATTTATAGTTCATAAAGTGCTGAAACTTTGTTGAACCTTCTCCAATTCTGTTGAAGGTATCATCATCTCTTTAATTTACCTTTCTATCTTTATCACATATGAATCACTGTTATGTACTCTGTACTCTTCTCTTATTGACCTATAGGTTTTTCCCTCAACATCATTAATTTGGTCTATAAAGACAATATTAAGCAAAAAGAAAAGTTTTAGGGGTAGGGGGCAATAGGATTACTGATTATATTTGTGTATCAAATAATATAGTGACAGTTAATAGACTGATATTCAGGGAAATTAAAACCAAAGTAAATAGTTATTTGTATAATCACTAGCTGATTAGCTAAGGTCATTAATGTGGAATTTGTGATATTATGGGGCTGGGTGTGGTTATAATGTGTTAATGATGCCATTGTTCTGAGGCTGCAACAGCAGAGTATACTTGGTAGTGTTTAAGAGGATTAGATTTGGAGCAAAGGACCTGAGTTCCATTCCCAGTTCTTCATTTCACTTACTGAGATCTTGGGCAACTTCAGCAATTCAACAAGCATTTATTAAGTAGCCTACTCTGTGTAAAGCATGAAGCCTTAAAATACACATAGATGAAAAAAACAAAACAAAACTGAGAACATACTCTCCTTTCTGAACCTTGGCTTTCTTATCTGTAAGATGAGGATGAAAATACTACACCTGTATCATTGGGTTGTCATGAAGAAAAATCTTTGTAAACCATGGGGCTTTAGGAATTGTAAATTAGTGGTGATGGTTGTTGCTGTGTCAGTCAGCACAATTTTATGTGGCACTATGCTTATCCTTTGCTGTTTACAGAATTTGTCTCATATTTTTTCTTCCCTACACCTTTGCTTATTACATTCCCTATACTTAGAATACCCTTCTATCAGAGGAAGTAAAAAGAGGAAGGGGGCGTGTAGCATATGTTTGTATGAGCACTTGCCATTTTCACTAATAGTTAACTTTGCCCTAAGAACTCTGAATCAAAAAGAGATTGCTATTTGTGGATATTTAAAAACTGTATATTTGAACTATATACCAGTTTCTTGTGTTCTGAGTTGAAATTTAGTCTCAGACACTTTACTAGTTGTGTGACCCTGGTCAGGTCACTTAAGAGTTTCCTCAG
This sequence comes from Dromiciops gliroides, assembly GCF_019393635.1. Classification (NCBI taxonomy): domain Eukaryota; kingdom Metazoa; phylum Chordata; class Mammalia; order Microbiotheria; family Microbiotheriidae; genus Dromiciops; species Dromiciops gliroides. The sequence continues at coordinate 328,917,789 of NC_057864.1, read as the reverse complement.
TTGTAAAATGGAGATAATAATAGCACCTAATTCATAGAGTTATTATGATGATCCAAAGCAATGATATTTGTGAAAGTGTTTAGCACAGTGCTTGGAACATAGTAGATGCTATATAAATGCTTATTCCTTTCCCTCTTCCTTGAAGTAGAACTTATTTGTTGAAAAGAAAAATTAAAAATTAGTTTGAATGTTCACATTTGTTTTTTGCTGTATTGTGAGTAGAAAAGAAATATCAATACATTACTAGAAAAAAGGTTATCTATAACTTTCTATTTGTGTTTGACTTTTGGATTGAGCAAAAATGTATCAGTTTTCATAATAAGCTATAATTAGTTGAAAATCAAGAAATATCAAAGATCCCAGCGAATATTGTGTAAATGGCTAGAGTCACTGAACCCCAGGAACTGGAATGAAATTTTTCATTTTGTCTTCGGAATTAGGTAAAAGGCAGAGTTGATTAAAAAGCAGTTGGGGTCAAGAGGTAAATAGTGAAAGGTAAGATGGTACAAGGTCATTCTAGGAAGAATTGTGGATAAGAAGTATTTTGAATAGAAATTGGGTATTCTGTTTGAGAAGTGAAGATTAAGTGGGAAATGGTATGGTTAATTCAGAACTGAAACTTATTTGGGATTAAGGAGGAAATAGGTAATAGTAAAGTTAAATAGGAGTGAGGCTAGGGATGTGCTCTTGTTCCTATCCTCTCTACTTGAGGCTTCTAGGCCAGGTAGAGAAAGCAAATTGTTCTTTACAGAGTCAGAGTAGATGAGTTATTCCTTCCACTAGTTATTTCTTTTGTCAATCACTGACTCCTATCTCTAGCAACAAATGAAAGAAAATGTTCATGTGTAATTTTTATCTTCATCTCAATTAGAAACTTGTGATTTTACAGGCACTGTTGTATAATCAAAATGCTTTCAGTGTCAACAGGTTTGCCACTGGCTACTTTCACAATCTTGGGCAACTTAATTACCTTCTCAGTGCTTTAGTTTATTCATCTGTAAGATAAGTTTGATTCAGGTGTCTTTGAAATTCTTTGATTTTTATGGTTTACATCTGAGATAATTCTTTGTCTGCCCCTTAAAGAAGTTTTTCCTCTCATTCTTTGAACCATTTAATGCGTGCTTTTTAGTTGTGGTCCTGCATATGTATACATAAATACGTGTGTTATTGTAAATTAGGTGACCTAGAAAATTAAGAAATAAGGTGATATTTCTATATTGAGCATTTCAACAAGTGAGTTAACTTTGCAAAGATTTTTTAAAATTGAATTCTGTTTGGAACATCTTCAGCAAAGATAATTATTGAATCGTCTTATTTTTTCATTGCCCTACCGCTTATCTGACAGTGACATATTAAATTTAAAACAGCATGAAAGTTGAACTTAATTATCTTATTTTGCATTCATCTATGTATAAGTGCTTATGCATGTGTGTTTTGTGTGTATGTGATAATCTGGTTATTTGAAATATGAAGTTATACACTATTATTGGAGGATTATTTGAGTCATCTTTGTTACACGTAACTTTCTTTTGAATATGGACAAATAACTATCGGTCAAGAACAAAACAATTATTTTTTTAAAATATGAAATAGAACTAGTCACAAAGCTTAAAATGAAAAGGCCCCCCCCCCCAGTTGACTGTTAAATATTATACAGGTAACTTTTTTCTATCTTTCACACTCATTGGAATACAGATGTATTAAAACATTTATTCCTGCTTTTTTTGGGGGGAAGTATTATAATAAGGGCATAATTTCCTCATCTCTTTACTTAAAATTGAATGGCTTGCCACTCCATTCTGAGATTTCCAGGAAGAGTGGAATTTTATATTTAATTGAGCTAAATACAATTCATTAATGGTATGTATGTAAGCCAGTTTGTGTTAAGCACACAAAAAAAGAGAGATGTACCTTTTTTGCCTCACTGCTGCCTGGATCTCAATGTTAGTTACTATTCCTTGAGATGATGTACTATGTGTGATAATCAATAATAAGAAGCCCATCTTGCCTACAGCTGTAGGCTGTGAATGTCCTAAGCTGGTTAAGTTTTAGCACTCTTTTATACTCAGGAGGAAAAAAGGAAGTAGAACTGTTTGCAGATGTACTGATCTAAAGTAAATAGACCTCATTTCTTTTAAATAGATGAATCATCATAAAAAAATAAATAGATGAATCATGAATAAACCAGGTAAGTATATACACAGTAGTTAATAGAATACTTATGAAGCCATCAAGTTTTTACAGCTATTTATACATATACATATATGTTTTTATGTGTATAGATTATACATATGTATGTATATGTGTGCCAGGGGGAGTGTGTGTATATATTCTCCCTCCACCCTGTGAGGAAAGGATTCTAATTGAAGCAGCCAGCTTCAAATGAAATGGTTAGGAATTTTAAAGTTTTCATTAGCACAAAAACATGAATTATAATGTTTTAACCTTGTGTTGATTAGAGACTTCCCTCTCATCCCTTTACCTGCCCAGTTCCAAACACATATACCCACAGGCAGTTCATCTTTTCAAGAAGTTGCCAGTCTTAGTCAGAATTTGTTAAAGTTCCCAAATCCTAATATTATATGATTTTATGATCATTTATATACTTAACTATTACTTTTATAACTTGTCAGTGTTAGCACATATTAATTATATTTTTAACAATAGTTCTTTATTTTGATCGTTCCAAAAATTGTCCTGTAGTAGAAAATAGGACTTTTCAGATAGGGTTTTTTTTTTTGTTTTTTGTCTTGTTTTTTGTTTTGTGAGGCAGTTGGGGTTAAGTGACTTGCACAGGGTCACACAGCTACTAAGTGTCAAGTGACTGAGGCCAAATTTGAACTCAGATCCTCCTGAATCCAGGGCCAGTGCTCTATCCACTGCCCCACCTGGCTGCCCCCAGATAGTTTTTATATTAAAAATAGGACAACTATTGAAAATAATAGTATATCTTGTTTCTCTAATATTTGGAAAGTGGCATTTGGATTGAACAGATTTATACCTCTTAGACATTGATCTATTAGTTACTGATGTAGTTTTACTTTGTGAGATATTTGTAAAAAACTATTCTATATTTGAGTTGACCTAATCTTGTTTCTTTTGTATTTGAATAGTTGGAACAGACAACGGACAGGAAGCAATTGAAAGTGGAGCTGCATTTCTTTTTAAGACATTCCACTTGAAGGATTGTGTTGGTCATAATGAAACAAAAGCTCTTAACCAGATGTTTGGTCCCTTTCCATCATCATCTGCTACTGCAGCTTGTAATGCCACTTGTCAGATTGCATCCCACTTTACTGAAGACCATCTCACAGCACTTATACAAATGACAGAAGAGCAAAATGGTAACCAAGTATTATTTGGAAAAAATATAGTATTTTCATTTGACATGCATGATTTGGATCACTTTGAAGAATTGCCAATAAATGGTGAAGCTGATGCCCAGAAAATTATAAGCCTTGATTATAAGAAATTTCTAAATAATCATTTAGAACATTTCCAGGAGAGTTATGCCTCAGATTTCAAGCCTTTGGAAAAAAACACTAGTTCTTTTTTATGGTGTGAAGTGGAAAAGTATTTCAATGAAACTTTGAAGGGAACTGCTGAAGCACCAAGAATAGAAGATCTTTGCTGTACTTTGTATGATATGCTTGCCTCTGTTAAAAGTGGTGATGAACTTCAGAATGAGGTATAGTTCATTATTTTGTTGAAAGTTTTCTATTAACATGCACTGTCTTGGAGAAGTATTAGTTTCATATAATATGGATGCTTGACAAAAATCAATGAAGATAACCCTCCTTAGTATTTTGCTTTATTAGGTACATACTGACTACTGTTAGGTAATACCTACTTCTTTTTTCTATGCTCCATGAAGGCAGAGATGGTATTTTTTTATCTTAGTTTTGTATCTTCCTCAGGGTCTAACATAGTATTCTTTACACAGGTGTTTAAATTTTATGGAATTGAGTTTTAAATATCCTTGAAAAAAGTTTAAAGAACTTTCTTAGCAGTTTGCATTCATTTGTATTTTATACACTTACTGATATTTGAGATGATTTATCTGTCATCAATTATAAATGTCCTTAAAAGTCACCAATTATGCTAGAAGTTGTAATAATTTTAACCAATCCAGAATGTTTATGGTTTAAGTAATTTATATCAGACTAGATGCTAGTGGACCAATATGATTTTACATGGCTTATAATATAGTAATAATAACAGTAATAAGAGCTAACATTTTTAGCTGTTTTAAGGTTTAAAAATCACTTTACAAATATTATTTGATTTCATAATAACCCTGGGAGGTAGGTGTTATTATTAATTGTATTTTATAGATGAGGAAACTCAGAAGTCAAGTGACTTGCTCAGGGTGACCTAGCTAGTAAGAATTTTAGGCTAAATTGGAATTCAGTTCTTCCTGACTCTAGGTCTAACACTCTATCCATTGAACCACCTAGCTGCCTAGTATATGTGTAATTAACTTAGTTTTAAATAAGCCAATCTGCAGCACTGTTAGAACAATGAAATGAGAGACTTCCAAGCAGTATCTTAATTATTCTTGCTGACTACATGGCACTTTCCCTACTAGGATAGTATTAAGTGGAAGCTTATAAATATTTAGAAATGTTCTTTTCTGAGTTAAAAGTGATTCTAAAAAGTTTTATACATCATATGATAAAGTTAGATTTTGATTTGTGTGACTGTTTCTGCTCATTGGAGAAAAAATACTTTTAGGGCTGTTCTGGAGTATTGTTGGCAGATGATTTTGATGTCTAATTAGTAGACCATTACCCTGCTTTTTTTTTTTAAAGTGTAATTAATTTTTTAAATTAGAAAAAATATACCTTCTTTCTCTCCTTCTCTTCCATTGCAACTCCCACTCACCTATAAAAAAAGACCAACAAAAGAAAACCAGAACCTTGTTACAAATGTGTATAGTCAAGCAAAGCACGTTTCTGCTTTGACTATGTCCAAAAAATATTCTGCATTCTGAGTCCATCTTTCTATCAGGAGGTTGTTGGCATGTTTCATCATTAGTCCTCTTGAATCATGGTTCATTATGACATTGATCACAGTTCCTACATCTTTAAAAGTTGTTTGTCTTTACCGTATTGTTACTGTATAGATTGTTTTGGTTATGTTCACTTCACAATGCATCAGTTCATACAAGTCTTCCCAGGCTTCTCTGAAACTATCCCTTTCATTATTTCTCCCCCTTCCCTCTTAACCTTAATGAAATGTATTACTGTAACTAACTCTGTGTGTGTGTGTGTGTGTGTGTGTGTGTGTGTGTGTGTGTGTGTGTGTGTGTGTGTAGCTTTGTCTCCTTTGTCCAGGTTAGATGAATGTGAGGTTCAAGTGTCAATTGTATCCTTTACCCCATCTCCTTATTTATTTAATTAACTACTTGTGCATCCTGATTATGAGTTAATTTTCCCCAACCTGCTATCCTTTTTCCACCTTTATCCTGTCTAGTGTCTTCCTCTCCCCACCCTTTCCATTCTTTTCTTAAGATCATCAAAATATAGCATAACAGGACCACTTCCAGACCCTGTCTGATTAGACTCTTTCTATCATACCTGATGATAGGTTTGGGGGTGTGAAGAGAAGGGATGTATCATCCCATAGTCAACCCATTCTATAAAATAAATAAATAAATAAATTTATTCTTTTTTAATCCCTTATAATTGTCATTTGAGTTTACTTTTTTGTTTCTCTAAGTCTTGTGTTTGAATTTAAAAGTTACTTACATAGGTCTGGTCTTTTTGTTAGAAATGTTTGGAAGTCCTCTATTTCATTAAAGGTCTGTTTCTTTCTCTGTAGGATTATACTCAGTTTTGCTGGCTAAGTTATTGGCTGTAAGCCTGTGACCTTGTGCCTTCTGGAATATCATGTTCTAGTATCTCTCTCCTCATAGAGGTAGCTGTTAAGTCATGTGTTATCTTGACTGTGACTCCTTGGTATTTGAATTTGCTTCTGGCTGCTTGCTATAGGTAGGTAGGTAGGTGTATATATGTGTATATCTATTTATGTCTATGTTCTATGTTCTCTGTGTTGGTTGTCCTTCATTCCTGAAGAGAATCATGATATCAGGTGATGTCATGATTTGCACTGAACTGGATTTAAGTGAGTGAGAGCTGTGCAAGGTCACCAACTTTACTCTATCCTCCAGAGACATCTGGATCCAGTGGCAAGATACATATTAGGGCCACCGGAGATGGCCCAGATGTTTAAGGCAATTGAGGTTAAGCGACTTGCCCTGGGTCACACAGCTAGTAAGTGTCTGAGGTGAGATTTGTACTTAGATCCTCCTAACTTCAGGGCTAGTGCTCTATCCACTGTATCACCTGGCTTCTTCATGTCTATGCATATAAGTGTATATATAAACATATATAATATACACGTATAAATACTATATTACATATTATATAATAATACATAGTATATATTAAATATATATAAATATGTGTTTATATATGTATATATATATATATGCACACACACCCACAGTGTTATTTAATTTGGGGGGAGCAATCTAAAGTCTTATACTTAATTTAAACAAATCAACTACTTAAGTTCCCATGAGAGAGGCATGGGCAAACCACAGGTTATTTGAGAAAGAGTATAAAAATGTGTCAACTGGAAAGCTCAGTAGAATAGTAACAATTTAAAGTAGCAGCCAAAGAATGTAATGCAATCTGAGGATTTTTTAAAAGAGGGACATCATGTCTAAGATCAGGGAAGTGATTGTTCCTCTAGATTTTGTCATAATCTATCCCTTTGTGTAGTATTTGTTTAGTTCTGGGTACCATATTTTAAAGATAGATATTGATAAAACTCTGGATACTGATAAACTTGTATAGAGGAATGACAGAGGAACTTAAGATTATTCCATATGAGGATTTGTTGAGGGATATGAGAATGGTTAGCCTGTAGAAGAGAAGAATTAGAAGGAACATGGTAGCTATCTTTTAATTTGTCACATAGAAGAATGATTAGATACTTATTCTGCTTAGGTCTGAAGGGCAGAACAAGGAGTAATAGATGGAAGTTGCAAAAAGGCAAGTGAGACTTAATATAAAGAAGAACTTGCTAATATTTAGTAGTATACAAAAGTAGTGTGGGCTACCATGTATAGTGTTAGAGATCTTCCATAAAAGACTTCATATTCACTTGTATGGTATGCGGGTCGGGAGGGGATTCTTGTTCAGGTATACTTTGTACTGTGTTGTTTCTGAGATCTCTTCCAACCCTGATTCTTTGGCAAGTGAATTTTAAATTTTGTTGATAGGATTCAATTTGCTTTTGTGCAGATGGCATGCTTTTATTTTGTCATTTGTAGTTTGACATTTGCTGTTGGCATCGACAATCACTAAATTTAGATGATGCTTCTTAATCTTTTAAGTTCATTTCTCAAGCCAACTCACTTATTATATAAATAAGTATGAGAGATTTTAATTTTCTAAAGAAAGATATTTGTTATCTATTTGAATGACAAAAATGACCCTATTATCTTTTGAAAAACAGGAATATAAAGATTTTTTTCAAAATATTATACATTTTCAAATAATTTTTCAATGAATAAACATTTATTTATCTCTCTACCACTGCCCCATTGAAAAGAAAATAAGAGAACCAAATTCTTATAACAACTATACATAGTCAATGTAGGGGCCAAATTCCAATTGGGGAGTGTTAGCTAGACGCCTTGCCGCAATATTGGGGCAAGGAAGGAGACCAACAGCCTCCCTCAAAAATAGAACAGGGTTTATTAACAAGAACAAACTTAAAAACACAAGCAAGATCAGTAGAAATAAGAGAAAAGAAAAAAAAGAATGGAGGAAGGGTAACAATACAACCTGAATCACACCACCACCCAGGGCTCAGCAGAACACATGGCCACGTTCTGCTTTTTTCTAGCTCCATGCCAGAATGGGGAAACTCCTCCCTTTTCCTTCCCAGCAGACCCCAGGCTGTCCACACACAGCTCCAAGCTAATTGGCTGGCAGCTGTGACTGACAGTCATATGACTGCCCTCACCAGGCTTCCAGTCATTATAATTTTGCCAGGCCCATGTAGGCCTCAGTGAGTGGTGATGACGTGAGCTGCCAGTGCCATGGCAACGGGTACAACCAGTGGGTGGAGCACCTCGCCCTTGAGGAGTGGGGTGCACCTAAAAACCTCAAATCACAATTAATTCTTTACATCAAGTAAAACAAATTCTCACATTGTCCATGCCTAAAAAATGTGTCTCAGCACCTTGAGTCATCACCTTTCTTTTGGGAAGCTAGTAGTATAGTTCAATATCAATCCTCCAGAATCATGGTTGGTCATTACATTGATCAGTGTTCTTAGGTTTTTCAAAGATTGTGGTCTTTAAAATGTTATCGTACAAACTGGTCTCCTGATTCTACTTACTTTACTTTACATCATTTGATAGTGATGCCTTTTATAAATCTCTTTTCTAAGTTCTTACGGTTCAGTGGTATTCTGTTTCGTTCATATACTTTAATTTGTTAAGTTATTCTCTGATTGACAAGCACCATCTTAATTTACATTTTTAGAAAGCTGTTTAAAAGATGTTCCCTTGAAAGTTACCCTCGGTGCATAAAGATCTTTATAAAGATGAGAAAACAGGTATATGGAATGGCAGTTTAATGTTTTCTCTGTCACCTTTTGGCAAAATCACCATCTATTCTTTTGGAATTTTCCTTTTAGAGTTCTTGAAAAATCATCCCTGAGTTCCTTTAAAATTGTGTTGCCCACTGGAATGTTGTTTTTGTTTGTGGGTTTTTTTTCTGTATGTAAGTTAAGTCCAACTGATTTTTCTGACATAATCATTTTGGATAAGCCATTTAAACTTTCAGGACCTCAGTTTCCTCTTGGACTAGATGCTGTCTGAGGTCTCTTCTAGTTTTATGATCCTATGATCTTAACTGCCACTGCTACGTTCATTGTCCTAAGTTGGAAGTATTCAACCGTGGTGTTGCCACTGTTTCATCTGATGAAATTAGATTAGTATAAAAACACTAGGTCATATTTTTTTGTTGGTCATTTTCCAGTTTCTTCTTGAATGTTCTTGAAAAGAAAATCTGTTTTAATTGGCCTTAAGCCAAGCTGTCTGTGGGTTTGTTTTCTCCTAAGATGCTTTTTTGCTGTTTAGTGACGTGGCTGGTCATCATGAAAACAGAATACACAAATAGGCATGCTTGCTTAGGTTATTTTCCACAGTAGACCACAATTATTGTCATGTAACTGAAAGGTAAAGAAAATATAAGATCTTGCTACACTTTTTTAAATAGTTAAAAAGCTTCTTAAATTCTATACATCATAAAGATTCATGAAGATTCTTCATTATCAAGATGTAGGTACAACTTAAAATTATAGAAGGCTCTGTGAGCATTAGTACCACTGTGGAAATAACTTTGTTCAGTGACTGTTGATATGAAGTGAGGTATAAAATGAAAAAAATTCTAATCTAAGGTTAGTGTTTTAGAAATTTCCTCTTCAGTTTCAACAAAAAGGTAGGATTTGTTAATGTTTTAAAAATTCTGAACTAAACCCCAAAATGAGCATTTCTATATACAAAATAGAACACAAAGAGAATTGTACATGAAACTACATATCTCTGTTATGTACAAATTGCTTTCCTTTTAATTATAATAAACATGTAACATTAAATATCCTGCTTTTTGTGTTTTCTTCTGGCCTTTAGAGGTTTCCTTTATTAATGATGTGATTATTATTTTTAGGTGATGATGATGATGATAATTATAGCTAACATTTATGTAACTGTTACCATGTGCCTGACACTGTGCTAAGCACTTTACAATTATTATTTCATTTGATCCTTGCAATAACCCTGGGAGATAGGTGCTATTCTTTTTTTTTTTTGTTTGTTTGTTTTGTTTTGCTTTGACAAGGCAATTGGGGTTAAGTGACTTGCCAAGGGTCACAGAGCTAGTAAGTGTTAAGTGTCTGAGGCCGGATTTGAACTCAGGTCCTCCCAGGGCCAGTGCTCTATCCACTATGCCACCTAGCTGCCCCAATAGGTGCTATTCTTATCCCCATTTTAGAAATGAAGAAAGTAAGGCAACAAGGGCTAAATTATCTGTTCAGGGTTGCACAGCTAGTAAGTGTTTGAGATCAAATTTGAACTTGGCTCCATACCCAGCACTCTATTGTACTACCTGACTGCCTTAGCAAAATAGAAAAGGACACTAGAAAACCTGTTCACTGAAATCTAAAGCAGGGGAAAAGATTGGCCCAGCCATCCACACTGGAAAAACAAAATGAATGAAAAATTTGTGTTGCCCAGGTATATGGGTACTCATTCACTTATTCTGTCAATATAATCATCTTGTATAGGCTCAGCAGATGGTTAGCAAGCTGTGCCTAAAATTTAGCAAGAGAGGAATACTAGCATGGATCACATCCAAGCAGTCTTTCAGCAATCGAGGTTTGCTGCTGTAAAAGGCTACCTCATTAACACTAATGATCTAAAGATTCCATATGGCAAAAATTAGACAATATCCAAATCATAGAATAATAAAAATAATAGATAATCCAGAAGGCAATGGAAGAGCATGTGACTGATATAAATGGGCCCTGGCATGTTATCAATTTTGACTTCTAGTGGACTAAAAGTGGATTATTAGGTTGTTTTGAGGATATATATGATTGCAAAAGGTTGTGGGCTATTCATTTATTAAGGGTAAGAGATAATAACTGGAAAAGTCAATTGCTTCATTGTATCACTGAGATAGAAAAGGCATTAGAGGAAGCATTCCAGCCCACTGCACAGATTCATTATAGAGGAATTGTGGAAATGTAACAGTCATTTCAATAACTGGCATCTGTTATGTGCCTCCAGTTAAATACTGTGTTAGGCAGTAAAGATACAAAGACAAAAATGGTAGGCCCAAATGATATCTACATTCCATCACAGGAGAAAAGTACATATATACCATATAAAGAATAAATACAAAATAAGTAAAAAGTTTAGGAATGGAGGTCCCTAGTACTTAGGGGTACGCTGGGGTCAAGAAAGGCTTTTGGGAGAAGATGGTGCTTGAGCTATTTTGAAGAAAGTAAGGGATTTTTTAAGGAAGAGGCAACTTCAAGTTTATTTTATGTCTAATGCACAGGCATGGGGATGGAAGATGGAGTGCTATGTGTGAGGAATAAATAGCAAGATCATTTTGGATCATAGCATTCAGGAAGGGGAATATTATATAATGACACTAAAAGAAATAGTAACCCAGTTGGGAATGGCTTTAAAAAAGCCAGATGAATTTATTTTTGATCCTATAGGCCATGGGCAACCAATGGTGTTTGAATGTAAGACTGACCTGACCTGTGCTTAAGAAGAATCACTTAGGCAGCTAGGTAAAGGATGGATTGGAATAGGGAGAGCCTTAAGTCAGGGAGATGAATTAGGCCATTGCAGCAGTTCAGGTGAATGGTGATGGGGCCTGAATTAGGGGTTGTCTGTGTGACGAGTGAGAATGGGACAGATTCAAGAGATGTGGTGATAGTTTAAAAGCAGAAATATTTGATAAGTGATAGGATACGTGGCATGCGTAATGATGAAGAAGTAAGGACAATGCCAGAGTTTTAAAGCTGGGAGGCTAGAAGGATTGTGGATGATAATCACACAGGATTTGGTTTGCGATTTGCATCAGTAGAGAAGGTACTTATACCAATGTGATCATGAATCCATTAAAGGATAAGTAAATATTCACTTTGTGCTTGAAAAAGAAACATTAATTTATTTCTAATTTGGTCATCTCCATTCATTAAAGATTATTGATTGAATGACAGTTTTAGTGTCTCCTAACAAGGAATATGTCAACTGCATTCATAGAAGTAGTATGATTACGATGTTTCTTCCACCCAATATTCAGATATAAATCAATGAGCATTTTCCATTAGTAAATATTTATTAAGTGGTTCCTATGTGCCAGGTCAGGTAGCTAGGTGGTGCAGTGGATAGAACTCCAAGCATGGACTCAAGAAGATCTGAGTTCAAATTTGGCCTCAGACACTTACTAGTTTTGTTACCGTGGGAAAATCACTTAACCCTGTTTGCCTCAGTTTTCTCATCTGCAAAATGAGTTGGAGAAGGAAATGGCAAACCACTCCAGCATCTTTACATGAAAATGCCAAATGGGGTCACAAAGAGTCAGACACAACTGAAACAGCTGAATATGCGCCAGGCACTGTGTTGACCAGTGGGGATATGAAAAAGACTGATTCCCTCTCTTTAATTTAGAAGCAGTTCTCATTTGTTTGAACAGATTGCTTCTGTCAGTCAGCTATAGACTCAGATTCATCATAGAACATTTAAGAACCAAAGCATTGATTGAGTTAAAAGTGACCTTAGAGACCGTCTAGGCTTTCATTATTCTTTCTATAGTATCTCTGTGTGTGTGTGTGTGTGTGTGTTCATTTTTTGCAGGGCAATGAGGATTAAGTAGTTGCCCAGGGTCACAGAGCTAGTAAGTGTCAAGTGGCTGAGGCTGGATTTGATCTCAGGTCCTCCTGAATTCAGGGCTGGGGCTTTATCCACTGCGCCACCTAACTGCCCCTTGCAGTATTTCTTAACAGATGATCAATCTAGCATGTTTTGAATGCCTCTTTTAATTAATTCATTGTTTAGTTGCTGGGACAGCTTTAAGTGTTCTAAAGTTGAGCTAAAATCTGCCCTCCTACAATTTCTGTAATTTGCACTCAGAAGCAACATAGAACTAGGTAGGATTTTATGTCTAGGGCCCTGAGGGAAGTCATCAGACATCTAATCTAGTCTCCTCAGTTACAGATAAGGAAATGAATGCCTGGAGAGGTTAAGTAATTTGCTTAATATGAAACAGGTTGTAAGTGACGGAGGTTGGGTTTGAAGTCAGGTTCCATGACTTCCAAGTTTAAGTGGAAAAATGTACTGCTTATACCATGCTTTCTCTACAGTGATAAGATCATAGATCAGTTTGAGTGTATATACGCACACACGTATGCACACACACAGAGAAAACCATGACTGAAATTTTTAGAAATTAAAGTGCTTAATTCGTTATACATTCATGCATTTTATTAAACTGAACATACACAATTCAAAGTAGAAATGTGTTGACAGGACTGTGAATTCCTTAGCCTTAATGCTAATACTTCCTCCAAAGGAGGCAACCCCTTCTCAAAGTTCTCAGGTGCGACACCTGGATTCTGTGAACATATTCAAAAGATGCCTAAATTAAGAGTTTGAAGAAACCTATGTCCAATCTACTCCATTTCTTACATGATTGTCTTTCAGCTATTTGGAAAGATCAATGTTTTCCCCATCCCTTCTTCTTTAAAGACTTCTTGAGTGTCTTTAAACATCCAGGTTGTTAACAGTCTTTAAATTAATACTATGGTGTGGTTATTTAATGAGCTAATTAATATTACCATTCAATCCACTTATCCATAATGTTATAGTAGCTGTAGAGAGGTTGGGCCAGTTAGACAAAATGAAGCCTAGTTTGTGGCCAGCTGGACAAATTCAAGACAATGGGAATGTATTTGTGTCTGTTTGTTCATATAAAGCCTACATCTTGTGGGTGTAGTCATGTTATGTCAAATATAGTCATTTGATACAAGGTTGAGCAGAGCTCCCTTTCCCTGAATGTTTCTTTTAGGGACTGAGAATGAAAGCAAAATCTTTAGGAAGAAAATCTGATGACATTGATGATCCTGACAGGGGATTTTTGTGTGGAGCAGATTGATTATAATATAAAGCAATAGCTTAGGAAAGCTATTCAAAAGGGTCAGATCAGCCACTTCGCTAGAGGTCTTTTAGGTAAAAGCTGGATGACCACTTTGTGGGTATGTTGTAGTTCTTGTTCAGAAATGGGTTGAATTCTAGAGAATAGTTTGGAACTATGCCCAAAGGGCTATAGAACTGTGCATATCCTTTGATTCAGCAATGCCACTGCTAGGTTTATATCCCAAAGACATCCCCAAAAAGAGAAAAAGACCTATTTGTACAAAAATTTCTAGCAGCTCTTTTTGTGGTGGCTAAGAATTGGAAATCAAAGGAATGCCCATCAATTGGGGAATGGCTGAACAAGTTGTGGCATATGAATGTAGTGGAATATTATTGTGCTAAAAGAAATGACAAGAAGGATGCTTTCAGAAAGGCCTGGAAAAACTTGTATGAACTAATGTGTAGTGAAGTGAGCAGAACCAAGAGAACATTGTGTACAGTGCACAGCAATATTTTTTGATGAAGAAGTATGAATGACATGACTATTCTCAACAATACAATGATCCAAGACAATCCCAAAGGACTATTGATGAAACATACTATCCACTTCCAAAGAAAGAACTGATACTGATGGAACAACAATCTGCAAGGTAATAAATAATTAATAATAGTTTTCATCGTTGTTATTGTCAAGGTAGTAGTGATATTTATATAGTACTTGTTATGTGCCAGGCACTGTACTAAACACTAAAATTATTCTTATTTGATCCTCACAAAAACCATCTAACAAAGGGGCTGTAATTATTCCCATTTTACAGATGAGATTAAGTGACTTGCATGGGCCACACAGCTAGTAGACAATGTAGTACATTTTTATCCTCATCTTATGAATGAGGAAACTGAGATTCAGAAAGATTATTAAGTAGTTCAGGCAGGATTTGAACTTAGGTCTTCCTTGGGCCAGGTTGAGATATCAAGTCTCCATAGGACTGGAGAAAGGCCGATGTCTCAATTTTCAAAAAAGCTGAGAAAAACAGTCTAAATTAAAAATAAAAAGATGGAAAGGACAGAGTTTAAATTATGGACCACGAAGCTTTAACTTTGTTTCCTCACAGAATTCTAGAGCAGCTTATTAAAGATATAGTTAGTGAACGTCTAGCAAACGAAGTGGTAATTACAAAGAGCTGAGATAGTTTCATTAAGGATAAGCCATTACAGATTCATTTCATTTCACATTTTTTGACAAGATTACTAAACTGATACGTCAGGGCGATGCTATAGTTCTAATTTATCCGGATTTAAGCAAATTTTGTTAAAGTATTTCATCTTCGGTTTTGACAGGTGAGCTTTTACCTTATCTTGCCTGGAACAAAGACTCCACATCATTTCCTGGCCACCATTTCTTTTCTTTTCTTTTCTTTTCTTTTTTAAACTGGGTTTTTTATGTTGCTTTTTTTTCTTTGTGGGGCAATGAGGGTTAAGTGACTTGCCCAGGGTCACACAGCTAGGAAGTGTCAAGACTGGATTTGAACTCAGGTCCTCCTGAATACAGGGCCAGTGCTATATCCACTGTGCCACCTAGCTGCCCCACTCGCCACCATTTCTAAACCATGGTCCCACACACCCACACACACCCTCTTCCTCCTTCCCATTACAATTCTTCATTATGTGTTAGAATGTAATATGGTAAAAAAAAAAAAAAGAATGTAATATAGTACAATGTAAACTCCTTGTAGTTAGAGCAAGGACTATCTTGCTTTTATTTGGATGATCTACGCTTATTGTCTGGCACATAAAAAGTACTTTAATACTCTATCTACCCCTCTCCCTTTGCTTTCCTTGTCCCTATCCCTGTTCCCTCTTCTCTCTTTTCCTCTCTTTACCTTTTCTCACCTCTCCTCCACTCTTTATTGTTGTGGAAAAGATGAAGACAATTAAACGCTCTGATGGATTCAGAACTAATTCAGTAGCCAGACTCAGAGTTACTGTTAGTGGTTCAGAAGTCCCCAGTAGAGTGTCCCAGAGACTAGTGTTTGGATCTGGTCTGTTAAACATTTTTATCAATGGCATAATTTTAAAAGATGGCATGCTTATCATCTATGCAGATAACACAAAGCAAGAAGAATACCTAGCATACTGGGCTACAGGATAAGGATCTAAGGAAATTTTGGGTTAAAGGTAATAAAATGAAATCAGGAGGTAGAAAAACATTGTCTTATATTTCGGCTTAAGAAATTCACTTCATAAATACAAGGTATGGGAAGCAGAACAAGATCTGGGGGTTTTAGTGGATTTGTTCAGCTGTTTCAGTCATTTTCAACTCTTCATTGACCCCATTTGGTGTTTTCTTGACTAAGACACTGGGGTGGTTTGCCATTTCTTTCTCCAACTCATTTTATAGATGAGGAAACTGATAGCAAAAAGGGTTAACTGACCTTGGTCATACAGCTAATAAGTGTCTGAGACCAGATTTGCACTCAGGAAGAAGAATCTTCTAGACTTCAGGCCCAACTCTCCATCCATTGTACCACCTATCTGCCTTATGAGTCAGCAGTATGATATGTGTTAAGGGCTAAAATTCTAGCTAGTCTGTCTAAAATTTCTAATGAGTGGTCGCCAATAAATTATAAGCTTTAGCAAGAGTTAGACTTTTAAGCATTTATTAAGGAGAATAAGAATTTGGTAAAGAGAGAGAAAGGCCTAGATTCCTATCTATTAAAGGGAGAGCACATTTCTAGCTCCGCTCTCCACCAGAGTCCAAAGGCCAGAGAGTGAGACTGAGCGCCAGTCTCTTCCTTCCTCCTCCCACTAGCCTGTGTCACTTCCTGATGCCAAAGAAAAGACTCCTGGTCTTGCTCTCAAAGACCTTCGCTTCATGGGCAGAACTCTTCTACAGTAAGTCTCCAGCAGGTGGCGTCATTCCAATCGTTACATATGGTAGCCAGAAAAGTTTGTGTAATCTTCATCTTCATGGCTGAGCTCCCAGGTATAGCTCCCAGGAAGAAGAAAATAATTTTGCTATTGCATTATGCCCTAGTTAGATGACATCTGGGATATTGTGTTAATTCTAGGTATCACAGGATAAATTTAAGAACACTTAAGCTGGAGGTTGGTTGTCTAGAAGAGGGAAGCCAGAGTATTGAGGGGCTTTCAGCCTATGTCTTAGGAAGACTTGTTGAAGGAACTAGAAATGTTTAGTTGGAGAAGAATGGACTGGGAAAGGGAGGTAGGATGGCACCTGATGATTATCTTAAGTTATTTCAAGGATTGTTATGTGAAAGAAGGATTAAACTTGTTCTGTTTGACCTCACCTTGCAAAACCAGGAGCAGTGGGTCGAAGTTGTACAAAGGCCTGTAGTCAGATGTCTAGAAAAACAGCCTATTACAGATGCCCCAGAATGCACTGCACTATTTTAGGTGTTGATGGAGTCCCTTTTTATTGGAAGTCTTTGAAAAGAAGTTGTATAAACATTTGACTGGTATGTTATTGTAGAGATTCATTTTGAGTGATAGAGTAGACCAAAAGTCACTTCCAAGTCTAAAATTTAGTGATTTTGTGAACAAAATATATTTGTATGACTGTCAACTTTAAATCCAGGTACCATAGTTGAAAGTAATGCCATCAGACATTCATCAAAATATTGAAGGAATAAGACATTTTTAGCATCATAGAATATTTTTATCTTTGCTTGCCTTGGCCAGCTTTGTAATTTGTGACAGGACAGTGCCATCCACTTTCTGCTTTAGTGATTCCATTCCTGTTTCTAACAAGATGTTATAATTTAAGCCCACCTCCCACCCCCACATTGAGAACAAAAGAAAAATAAATCCCTTCATATAACGTGTACACTTGAGTCTTTTACCTTTTTTTCAGGAAATGGGTAATATGTTTCATTATTAGTCCTCTAGAATAGTGGTTGGTCATTACACTGATCATAGTTCCTAATTCTTTCAAAAGTATTTGTCTTTACAATATTGCTATTGTATAAATTGCTCTCCTGGTTCTGCTCACTTCATTCTGCATCATTTCATACAAGTTTTCCCAGGTCTCTGAAATCACCTCTTTTATTCCTCATAGTATAATAGTATTCCATCATATCTATATAGTATACCTTGTTTAGCCATTCCCTAAGCTCAAAAGAGCTTATAAATATTTTGTACTTGTTTAATTAGATTTTGTTTTGCTTAGAACTAATCTCTCCCTTAATCTTCTGTCTCTAAGTCTTCCTTTTCCCCTTTCTCTTCCGTTTTCCTTTTGGGTGAAATGTATTTCTATACCCAACTCTGTGCAACGTGTGTGTGTGTGTGTGTGTGTGTGTGTGTGTGTGTGTGTGTGTGAGAGAGAGAGAGAGAGAGAGAGAGAGAGAGAGAGAGAGAGAGAGAGAGATTGATTGATTTCTTCCCTTCTTTGGCCCATTCAGATGAGAATGGTGTTCAAGTGTCAGCTGCTCTCCCCATTCCTGTTTCTTTGTCTAGACTTACAGTTGCACATCCTGGACCTTATAGTGCTCTCTTAAGATCATTAAGACATAACAGAATCATTCCCAAGTCTTCTGTCTAATTAGACTCACTCTATGATACCAAATGATGAGGATTCAGAGGAGACACAGGTAACATCTCATATTAGACTGTAAACAGTTTATCTTTCTTTAGTCCCTTTATATTATTCCTTCATGTTTACCTTTTGTATTATAACACCTGTGTTTCAAATTCATTGTTTCTATGCAGCATTGGTGTTTTCATCAGAAATGTTTGGAAATCCTCTGTTTCATTAAAAGTCCATTTTTTCCCTATAGAATTATACTGTTTTTCTGGGTAAGTTATTCTTAGCTATAAGCCTATGTATATCCTTTGCCTTTTGGAATACTGTATTCTAGGATTTCTACACCTTTATAGTGTTAACTTCTAAATTGTGTGTGTTTCTTGAGTACTTTAATTCATTCTTTTTTTTTTTTTTGTGGGGCTTAAGTGACTTGCCCAGGGTCACACAGCTAGTAAGTGTCAAGTGTCTGAGGCTGGATTTGAACTCAGGTACTCCTGAATCCAGGGCTGGTGCTTTATCCACTACGCCACCTAGTTGCCCCCTTTAATTCATTCTTTCTGGCTGCTTTTACTATTTTTTCTTTGACTTGGAAGCCTTGGATTTGCACTATAAAGTTTTGAAAGTTTTCATTTGGGGTGTCTTTTAGGTGGTGACCAGTGAAGTCTGTTTTTAGTTCTAAGAGATCTGGGCAGTTTTCTTTTTAAGATATCTTGAAATATGATGTCTATATTATTTTTTTGTTCATGGCTTTGAGGTAGTGCCATGATTCTTACATTTTTTCTCCTTGATCTGTTTTCCAGGTCAGTTGTTTTTGCTATGAGATGCCTTACATTTTCTTCTATTTTTTCAATCTTTTTTTTAAAACACATTTTTCACTTTTATTTGCATATTAACGCCACATTTACTCCTGTGCCATAAGCTTTTGTTTCTTCAGTTTCTTTTCGGATATCTTTTTCTTTTGAGCAACCTCCTCTTCTGGTTTAGGAACAATTTATTCCTTTTCAGTCAGTATTATCTCAATATGGCAAAGGGAACTCATGTATGGGTTAATTTGGCCATGAGTCCTGTAAGTATGCCATCGCATTTGGGGGGCCTTCTTAACTTGGATATGCCCAATGACAAGAGAATCCATATCCAAACCCTTCAGTTAAGCATTTCTGCATTTTTAAGCATATGCAGCAAGAACTCAGCACTCTTTTTGGGCCAACAACCCTGTGTCCAAACCTCACTGCTTAGCCTGGGCACACCTGCCAGCTCCACCACTGTATCGACAGAAGGGAAACACATTGTTTCTTCAGTGTGACATCTTTCAAATACTTGGTAGCTTTTCAGATATGCATGCCCTTGATAGATTGGGCTGTTTCATGGGTATTCTTGAAGTGGACCCAGAGATTTGAACCCCTTGACTTGCATGATTTCGTGGGGTTCTCCGGATCAAGAGAGTACCTCACCATTTTAAATGATCACCTAGAACGGCTCAAGGGAAGAGATATTTTTCCAATCTTTTGACTCTGTTTTAATGTTTCTTGTTTTATGGAGTCCTTGGCTTCTATTTAGTCCATTCTAATTTCAGAAAGTTTTTTTGCTTGGGTGAGGTTAGGTATCCCCTTGTACCAAGTTATTAATTCACTCTCCAGTTATTTGTTGTTGTTTTTCAGAACTCTCATTTCTTTTCCATTTTTTTCTCTAGAACTCTCCTTTTTTATTTATAATAAAAACATCTTGAACTTTAAGAAAAAAAATTTTGCTTCATCTCTTTTATACCTTTGCTTATTGATATTTTTAGGCATTTTTTGTGTCTTGATCATCTCTCTCACCATAATAGCTTTTTGTGCTGATTGTTTGCCCAGGCTTCTAGTTGACTTCCTTACTTTTGACTTGATGGTACTTCTGGACTCTACCCAGTTCTTGAGGGAAGATCTAGTCCTGTTCCTGCTTTCTTGGAGTATTGAGTGTTTTGTTATTCTGTGATCTCAGGAATAGCTCACTCCGCAGACCTGCAAGCTTCCAGTGATTCTGAAGTGGTCTGATCCATGGCAAAGCCTAATCACTGATCACTGTCCCCCCTGGTCTGAGCCTACAACTTCCTGGACTGAGTTTAGGTCTGAGCAACAGTAGACTGCTGCTGGAACAAGCCACTGTTTGCCACATGGGAATAAATCTCTGTTGGTTCAACGTGATAGAACTCTGGTCTTTTTTTTTGGTCTGGGATTCATTGCCTGGTTATTACTCTGCAGCTTCAGAGTGAACTAGAAGTTGGAACTGAGACTATGCTCTGCTCTTGGGGCTCTGAGCCAAACAGCTGCTTCTTGTTCCTTTCTTGGTATAATCTTAGAGCCTTGTCCTAGAACTCTATCTGTAGGCACAATTTTCCCCCTCATTCTTTCTGCCTTGGATTTCTGAGCAAGAACCAAGTAGTAGGTGACAAATTTGCCAGTTGGCACCTATTCCCATGTCCTTCAAGAGGTCATTCCTAGTATAGATATGATACCTCTTTTGCCCTAGTGCATAGTCTCTCTGTTCACTGGAATGCTTCAAGATGCCCTGAGATTCTAGCCAGATCTCTTTCCTAGTGTGCACCAACTTCTGTTTTCCTATACTGAACTGGGCTAGAAAATGTACTTACTCACTGTGATGATTTTTCTTGGATTTACCGATTGGCATTTGATCTGGTGGTCTGACTCCAGGTTCATGCTATATCCATACCCCCACGTAGGTGCCTCTACTTTATAAATAAATATGTATCAATTAATTGGGTTTGGGATCAAATCCCAGCTGTTACTTATTAACTGTGTGACCTTAGGTAAGACACCTAAATTCTCTAGATTGCAGTTTTCTCATTTGTAAAAATGTTGATCTGAATGTTGGGTTAGGCATTCTCTAAGGTCTCGTTTAGTCCTGGAATTCTATGATTCTTTAAGTTTTCAAAAATTGCCATAAGTATTCATCTGTTTAATATTCTGATACTTTCCTTATTTTCTTTTAATTTTCATTTATACTCCTTTTTACATTACATTCAGGAAACATTTTTCTTTATAATTTAATACCTTGACAAAGATTTATTCTGATTGTTAAATACTATTAAAATGTTTCAGTTTTTCAGGTTTGTAATAATTTCTGATTTCAACTGAAATCAACTTTTTTGGTTTTTGATCATAAAGAATGCTATCAGTTTATTAGTATTTTAAAGGAAATTGTAGTCTGAGGTTTTAAACGTGGAGTATCTATTTTTAACCTTATCTAATTAATTATAGTATACAGGGAATAAATAGTTCTCACATTGCAAGTTGTCTTAATTAAGTTTTAAAGTGACCTTGGTTTCTACTTTATTAAATTGACCTGCTAGATTAAGTATCTATAAATAATAGACATTACTTATTCTGAAAAATCATTAGTCTAACTCATCTAGCTCCTTTCAGTATAACAGCTCTCTAGTGTACCTTATTCTTAAGAGTAAATAAATGTAGCACTGTTTTTATGGTCACATTCTTTTACTGTTTAAGAATTTAATATGGAGAATGTAAATATTTAAAATTAATCTGTGTCATGAACCAAATTAAGAATAATATTAGTATTTCAGGGATAATATGTTCTACCTTATATGATTATAAAATAAAATATAGTTCCAAAAAGATTATAAATTTCTAAAACTTGTTTGCAAAATAATCTTTCTTAATGTATACATTTTTACATATCCACAGATTACTATATGGCATCCTATAAGAGAGTATATCAATAAAATAGTTTTTGTTTTAAGTAGTCTTTTTTGTTTTGTTTTTATAATAATTACTGTAATCCTAAAATGACACCATCATTATTAGACAATTATTCATATTATGCGAAGTTTACAAAGAGAAATGCATAGAATTTTTTTTCCTGTTTAAATTATGGCATTTATAAAGATTGAATTAGATGATTACATTTATCTGGATTTTTTCCCCTCTTTTTCCTGGCATACCTGCAGTCATCAATGGCAGAGAATTTAACAGTTTATTTCTTGAATCCTTATGTGGAAAATAGTTCAGAGTTTGGGATTAAGAGTTTTAGTAATTCACAGAATACTTAATAATTTATGGAGTTATATTTATAGATTTTGGGGGATTATCTATAATCTGTAATTAAAATTGGGTTGTAGTTATATTAGTGTGATGCTATTATATCTGTTTCTGATAAGTTCTAGTTAATAATAATAGCATTTTTATAGGACTTTAAGGATTGCAAAAAACTTTACAAATATCTCATTTGTTCCTCACAATAACTCTGGCATGTAGGTATTATTAATATTTTCATTTTGTAATTGAAAAAAACTAAGGCTCAGTTTGCCCCAGGGCCACACAGTAAATATTTGAGGGAGGATTCAGATTCAAGTCTTCCTGACTCCCAAGTACAGCCCTTTATTCACTCTGCAACCTAGGGGCAGAAAATATCTTGATAAAGATATTTCTTTTATTGGGGTATTAAGAGTTAAATATAAAATTCTCTTGTGGAATATGAATATTTTTCTTTCTTATCTCACATCCTACAATTCACTTACAAGTGAATTATAAGAAGTATTTGAAGATTATCTTGACTCCATTTTAAAGAAAAAATATGGGTAGCATAGTAGTAGATGCTTTGTAAGAAATAGGCCTGCATATGTTGCTGAAATGAAGTTTTTTGTACCAGTCTAAAGTCTCCAGTAGTAATTTTGTGTTTTGAAAATTTAACGAGTTACAAATATGTAAATATGAACAATATCAGTACTACAAGTATTCTTAGGTATTATCTAGTTCAGCCTTTAATTTTATCTTTTTTTTTTTTTTTTAGTGAGGCAATTGGGGTTAAGTGACTTGCCCAGGGTCACACAGGTAGTGAGTGTTAAGTGTCTGAGGCTGGATTTGAACTCAGGTACTCCTGACTCCAGGGCCGGTGCTCTATCCACTGCACCATCTAGCTGCCCCCAGATTTAATTTTTAAAAGGCTTTTATTTGCCCCTCATAAAATTGAATCTTAGATAATAATTTGATAGGTATGGCATATACCCCAATCACATATCTATATGGTCAGGACTATAAGGATCCTCCCTTGCCTGTTATTGTATTCAAGACTGTAGATTTATATTATAGTTTAACTTAACTAGACATAATTTTTAAAGATGATATTTTTAATCATTTTTCTTCTACTTAGTTTTCCTGTGCTGACATTTTTTGAGTAATATTGCAGTGTTCAGGAGAATTTGATTGGCTGATTGGGAGTCTGTCCTTGACTTGGACTTTGTACCTGCTCTTCTCATTGGCAACTGTTTTAAGTGAAGATATGTACATCTCCATTTCCTACCTTGATATTATTAGAGGGCTGTTGAATGTGGATATTGCTGTTCTATCTTTTTAGGGAATCTCACGTAATTTTGACATATGCAAAAAACATATTGTAAGAGAGCTTTGAATAGGTCTAATGTGTTTTTAAAGTCAACAGACAAGAAGCATAGTTGGATCTTATGGATCTTAATTATGTGATGATAAAGATGTGTTCTGCTGTGAAATATTGACTTTCTTTTTTTTTTTTTGGTGAGGCAATTGGGGTTAAGTGACTTGCCCAGGGTCACATAGCTAGTAAGTGTTAAGTGTCTGAGGCCAAATTTGAACTCAGGTCTTCCTGAATCCAAGACTGGTGCTCTATCCACTGCGCCACCTAGCTGCCCCAAAATATTGACTTTTAAAGCTGTTTGTTCCCTTCTAACACTCTCATCAAGGATGCTCTAGGTATGAGTAAATCATTCGGACAAAAATTGTTGACAGGAAAGTAGGCACATGGGTAGTAGGTATTTATTGACGTTCTCTCAGTTAACTTTTTTTTTTTTAAAACAAGAAGATCTGAGGATTTGTTTCCTTTTTACACTTTTGATATCCTTACTTCCTAAAGATACTTTGAGAGCCAGTACCTCAGTGCTCTCAGAAATATGTCTCCTTTGGCACAGACCTCTTTGAATACTTGGTCAGCTCTGATTGCTTTTCCATGCTTCATTTATTTACTATCATTTGAATAGTTGAGTATTTTTTGAAGCAACAATTTCTCAAATAGTTCCTCTGGAGAATTTACCAGCAGAAATGGGAAATCCATAAAATATGGTATACTTAATTTCTTTTGGTAGACATTTTATTAAATGTTTTATCAGCCAATTAATAGGCTTTTATTAAATGCTTTTTATGTTCCAGGCATTGTGCTAGGAACTAGGGATACAAAAACAGTGAATGAAACAATCCCCATTTACAAAGGGATGTCAAATAAAAAACTCATTTTCATTGCTAGTAAACCATTTTCCTTTAATTGACACGACTTTAAGGAATTTTCCTCACTCTCCTGAACATGAATTTTATTTTTTTTAAGTGACAAAAGTATCTAAGTTCTATAAAAAATGAATAGAAAATGTTAGAAAAATTTTTAATCATTTTTATAACACATTATAGGATTAATATGCTAATTAAAGAGGAATTAATTATATGCTAATTAAAGAAATTTCCTGCATGTAATACTAAAACTTAATTTTTAAAATTAGTATTGCAACAGTTCAATGTGGTTCAGTATATGCTAGGTACAGTTAGCTGTTTTCTGTTTATAATGTAAGTTCCCTGAGAAAACAGGGATTGCCTTGCTTTTTTTGTATTTCTATCTTGAGTGTTTAATAGTAATTCCTTAGTAAATATTTTTTTACAAATTTATTTGTTCATTTGCATTATTGAAAGTAGTCCCAAATGGTAGAACCCAAACATTTCATAATCTAAGGACCAAGTATTTCTTTTGTATTTCTGTCTAAACTTGTATGTTTCTGAAAGTCTTGGAATTTCAAGATATTTTAAAATTATGAATACTGGACACATGAGGCATTGTAAAGTTATTTAATTTCCCCATCCTGATTCATTTGCAATTTTTCCCTGCTTATTATCCCATAATACATTATCCCTCAAGAAATTATAATATTACCTTTCCTACTCCTGCAAAGTTACGGCCTAAGACTTCTCTGTCTTTAAATTTGACCTAAGGGACCTTATTATTCTGCCTGTGAGAAAGTCACTTGACTTCTCTGGTTCTCAGTCTCTTCACCTGTAAAGTATAGTGGTTGGACTACTTTTCTTCTATGGTTCCTTCCAGTTCTATATCTGCGCTCTTTTGATCCTATTATCATTGTGTTGTGCTTCTGACTATGTAAAGAAATAAAAATTAGACAATAACCTTTACCACTTCTTCTTCATACTTGGAGTAAACTCTAACATTTTATTTTCAGGGTATGATGGGAAATTGGTCTTATTGGTTATATTGTTTTAGTATAAATATCTAAATCTTTAAATAAAGATATTAATTGAAGACATGTTAAGATGACTTTATTCTTATATCTTCTAATTATCTTATATTTTTAATTATTTCCTCGTTATGCTTTATGTTATGTTATTGTCAAATTACAAAACTTTGTGACTTTTGCACTTTGTAATAAACATATTAACCAAAGCTTAGGGAAAAAACAAATAATGTGCTGCCTAAAATGATTTGTTTTCTATTATTCAAGGATAGAATAGGGTGCCTTATAAATTTTCTAAATAGAAGTGTTCTTCAATCAACACAGTGATTTGTCAGTGACAAACAGAAAAAAAAAAGGGTAAGCCTTCTGTTCAGCTGGATTAGTTTTCTTCCTGTTGTTCATTTTCCCATTACTTTATTTTTAAGTTATTTTAGTAAAATCAACGTATTGAAGTTTCTGTGAGGAAACTTTAAATGCCATCACAGAAAAATGAAAATTATTACATCTTACTAGACAAGAAACAACTTGTTACTGATGTAGCAGTAACTTTAAAATCAATTATTTATGTAGTCCATTTTTTTGTTACTGGAAAGATAAAAATCAGTAACCAAATATAAGAAAGACTAAAAATGAGAAGACGTACATGCAAATAAATAGCTGTAGCATGACCTATTTCGGGAGGTTATTGATATCCTCTTCCCCCAAAGAAAAGGATAAAAGGACAGATATCTCTGCAGACTATTACCATCTCCTAAGGATGTTGTCCATGTTGTTTGTATTTCTGTCTGAACCTGTATGTTTGATTCCACTCAAACAAATTGGGCTTATTTCCTTCACAAATTCTTTCTGGAGATTGTTTTCAGGTACATTTAATAAATCTAGTGGCAGCCTTTATAGCTTTGTGGGGGAAATGAATTTGTTCATGATAATTATAGCAGATATCACAATTTTTAAAAAGTTCTCAGGGTATAGTTGGTCTGTTAATTGGATTTGTGTCAATTTACTTGAAGCTTTTTCCAAGATTGCATTCTAAGAGTGCCCATCTCCTTTTCCAGTTCACTTGTGACATTGGCATTTTTACTGTGCTTTTTTGATTATTACATAGTACTTTTTGTAAATAAAGATTTCCAGTGTCTTCTGGTTCCTTCCCTGTTCAGATTTAAGGAACACTTTAATTTATGCTTACATTTCATCAAATCTGAGTTTTGGAGTGAAATTATTTCTTGTTATTCCTCAGTACTGACATGCAGTATGTTCTCTAACTCTGAGCTAAGTATATCATTTGCAAAAATTTCATAGGCATATTTTTAGTCCTCTAAGTGGGAAATTTCTTTAAAAGCAGTGCCTATGGTTAGAGCAGTATTATGCAAGTATGAAATTGTCTTTAAGATGGAAGGCATATGGTGAATCTATAAAAGTGTAAAATTTTACATAGGATTGTTCAACTTTGAGTATATCAGGTCAAAAAAGAAGAGTCTGAAGGTAAATGAGGAAAGGACAGTTGAGATAAGTCAAGACTTTGAGCAGAATACCATATTAAGATTATATCGGGGGGGCAGCTAGGTAGTGCAGTGCATAGAGCACTGGCCCTGGATTCAGTAGGACATGAGTTCAAATCCGGCCTCAGACACTTAACAATTACTAGCTGTGTGACCCTAAGCAAGTCACTTAACCCCAATTGCCTCACCGCCCCCCCAAAAATTATATCACATAATAAATATTTCATTCTGGCAAGAAGTACTTCTTTAGTGCATTGTTTGTATTGTAGAAACAATTTGTTTTGAATCAAATGCAGTGCCTCACCCATAATGGACACTACCCTAGTCTGCTTTATCTGGATAAGCACAGATATGGAAGAGGACCAAATGAATTGTGATGATAATTTACCCTGCTTTAACAAAGTGTAGTGGAATATTGAAAGGCTTTTAGAATGTTACATTTGTGGATTGTCCTTGATTGGCCTGAAAAATATGCTGCTGTTAAAATATTACTGATTTTAAAATTACAGATTTTTGTTTTGAAAATCAGTTCCATTTATGATTCCTTAAAATTATGATCCGTTTAAGTGGAATTTTAGCAGTGAAAGAGAAAATGGTGCTACTGGATATTTCACTTAGGTGATCTTCCCTAGATCAGATGGAATTAATATTGAATGAATAAATAAATGAAGCATTTATTACGATTATTATGTACCAAGAACCTGTGTTATTGTGCACTGAGGATACAAATAGAAAAAGTAATGCAGTCCCCGCATGCTGATGAATGAAACAACACATATAGAAGGTTTCAGCTGCAGGGTTGTATGGAAAAGTGGTTATGCTTCGTCTATCATGTTATTTCCTCTGGTTTATATCAATTTCTGATGTTGACAGTGCCAAGGACTGACATGGTTAGATTTACATTTTTGAAAAAACATGTTGGTAGTTGTGTTGAGGATGGATTGGGATGGAAAACTTTAGGAAGGGAGAGACTTTAGAAAGTAATTTTTTAAAAAATAAGTAATTGAAATAATCTAAAAAATGGAGAATGAGGACCTGAGTTGTCTAGGGTATTGCCTGTTTAAGTGGAAATAAGGAGAGGTATGTGAGAGATGCTGTGGATTCAGAAATGACAAGATTTGGAAAATGATGGATGTGGGGTAAGAAAGAAAGTGAGGCATTGAGAATGACACCAAGGTTCTGAACCTGGGGCATTGTAAGGATGGTTCTGCCCTTGGCAATAAAAGATGAGTTTGAAAGCAAGGTGGATTTGGGGCAAAAAATGAGTATATATAATAGAACTTTAATAAAATTTTGTTGAATGAATCAATGAAGGAAAACTGTGTGCTTACAGCAGTCAGACAGCCTGGATTTTCCACAGCACTGCTTCATATATTCTACTCTGTTTTCTCCAGAAATTATGAAAATATCCCAGACATGTCAGTATTTCGACAAATAAGCCCTTCTGATTAGAGGGCTGGAGGGAGGAACAATAAACTCCTCTACAAGCACCCCTTTATAGAGGACTCAAAATTTTCCATCAGCTGCTCTACTTAGTTAAATATTATGCCCCTGGGGTGCTGGGCACCCTCAGCTCTCACCTCCTTTTCAGAGGGCTAAATGATTTGTCCAAGGCGACATAGTCTGTAGCAGTCAGAATGTGAAAGTTGGTGTCTTCTCACTTTACTTTATCCCTTTTTGTATTTGTCAGGTTCCTGAAAATCAGCTATGTAGAAGCCAGATTCTTTTGTGAATTTAAATGTGAAGGGAAACTTGAGTTTTTATAAAATGAAAAATGCTTAATTAACCAAATAAATTTTTATGTATTACTTTTCTTAAAGGAGGTCACTCGAATAATTTTATAATTTTAATCAAACAATTTCTGATTTTCACCTGCTGAATGACAGAATTTCAGGGGATGAACAAGCTAGTCAAACCTAGTATCTCCTGAGACATATGGTATTGTTATCTTGACTTTTTGTTGCAATGATAGCAGTCTTTATATGTGTGTGTATGTGTTTGCTTCTTAGCTATTTGAACTGCTAGGACCTGAGGGATTTGAACTTATAGAGAAGCTCCTCCAAAACAGAGTTATAATTGTGGATAGATTTCTCTCTTCAAATGACCATAAGTTGCAAGTTCTTCAAGGTACGATCATTTCGCTGTTCATTCATATGTAAATGAAATATTTAATGTTAGTAGAAAATTTCTAATATAATGAAACTTTACATAAAATAGTAATTTATCACATAATTCACTTCTATTATCTTTGGTTATATTACATTGTGTTCATGGTGTAATGACAAGGGAAATAGGAATGACAAGGGAAATAAAAAAGGCAACCGTTCTCCACATTTTAATGCTCTGTTTAATTCTTCTCCTTTACCTTATTTGGTGCTGGAATTTAGATAACCTCATTCTTCGAAGTAGAGCCTTATTAAACTTCATCTTACTCTAAAGTAAAGTTAATCCTGCTGAGACGGTTTGTTGAGTCTCCCTCCTTGACATGAGAAACTTAATAATTTAAGAAAGTTCATGATTGTTCTGTTTTTAAAAATGTTTCTTTTCCATTTCCTTTAAGATTAAAGTAAACTATTTATTATACATAATTAAGCAAAATAGGTAGCAAAACATTACTTGTTCCACACAGTACAGTTCAAACCTGGAAGGGACATAAAGGGCCCAAAGAGCTGAAAGTTCCTCATTTTACAGAAAAGGAAATTAAGACCTTGAGTTGAGTTGTTATGTGACTTGCCTTATATAGGTCATATAGGTAATAATAGCAACAATTATTCTAATACTTAATACAGCTTACATTTTTGTAGTACTTAAAAGTTTGCATAGTACTTTGTGTGTGTGTGTGTGTGTGTGTGTGTGTGTGTGTGTGTGTGTGTGTGTGTGTAAAATTTGTTCCCTTCACTAGCCCTGTGAGGTAGGTTATCATTGTCCCCATTCTACAGATGAGGAAACTGAGGCCCAAATAAGTTAAGCCACTTGCTGAAGGTCATACAAGTTAGTGCAGAGCAAACATTTGAACCCATAGCCATTGATTTCTAAATATAGCTCTCTTTCTAATACAATATCTCTTAACTTGTTTGTACTCTTATTTGTACTTGCTTTGTTGCTTGTGTATTGACCAATCATCATCAGATGTGATTTCCAGTATTGTTTTTTATTTCATTCATTCATTCATTCATAGTATTTTTTGAACAGCAGTTCTATAGAATATCAGCGGAGGAGAGGGTTAAATTTAATCAGTCCAACAAAATGATTATGTAATTACTGACAGGAAATAAGTTATATTTGTGTGTTGTACATATTTTGAGTGTAATTTGATATAGAATTATTAACTACACATTTTAGAATCCTGATCTCTGAAAGTGAGACTCCCAAATAATATTTAATACCAAAGGCTTAAAAACCAAACTGCTATAATTTATTTTATAAGCTTCTCTTTTACATACAGACAATCAGTACATGATGACCATTAAATAAGTTTCTCTTATGTAAATGTGGAAAAACTCCTCGATAGTGAGCAGTTACATTTATATTCCTAATGCTGAATTTAAGTGATATATTTCGTTACATTTTATTTTACTTTTCTTTTGGGGTGAGAAGATAAAGAAATTGCTTTCATAAATAATAAGGAACTACATGTGTCAGACACACATTTCAAAAATACCTTACATGCTTTTATAAATTTGCTTTGTAGACAGTTGTAAAAAATTTTCAGGAGAAAATGTTAAACCTAATTATGGTTGTCAAGTCACTATTCAGTCTGAACAAGAAAAGCAGTTAATGAAACAGTATCGTCGGGAAGAAAAAAGAATTGCCAGAAGAGAAAAAAGAGCAGGAGAAGATGGAGAGTGTTTAGGAGAAGGACTAGCGTGCTTTGATCCTAAGGAGTTGAGGATGCAAAGGTAATAAATGCCAGAAGCTGATGAATGTTTATGCTAACATATGCCTTTTTTTTTAGTTTACCTTCAGTATTATAAATATTTCTGACTTGATCACATTTTTTTTCCAGATAGAGGATTTTTCTTTTTTCTTCTTCATGAAAACCTAATCTTCTGGGATAAGAATGCAGTGGTCTGCTTAATTACAATCTTGGTTGTATCTATATAAACTAGAAATTGAGATTTTAGAGGCAAACTACCATTAATTTGAGATTTATGAAGCCTGGAGTAAATGTATTAATCATTTTGTTTTCTTCTCTAGGTGAATGAATATTGTTTTCCATGTTGTCAAATAGTGGTAGAGGAGAGAAAAAAAGAATACACATAATCCATTAGTACCCATACTTTAATTCATGGTTTTTAAAATATAGAGATTCATAAAAAAGACATGTTCACATTTTTATATGCCTCAGAGTGAGGAAAATAACACTATAAAGAACACTGTTTTATGTGATAGGTTCATGCTATCTAAAAATAGCATCTAAAATGTATTGTCGTCTTATATTTGGTGGTTCATAAATTTTAGCCTCTTTATTGGTACCTATATAGTTTAATTTCTTTTGGAATTCAAAGATAGCTGAAGTAATTATTTTAGTTGTTTCAGTCATTTTGACGCTCATTTTGTTGCAATGTATATAATTACCAACCTGGCCTCATTTTTTTCTTTATAGAGAGCAAGCACTTATGAATGCTCGAAGTGTACCCGTTCTGAACAGACAGAGGGATGTAGATATTGAAAAAATTCATTATCCACATGTTTATGATTCCCAAGCTGAAGCCATGAGAACATCGGCATTCATTGGGGGTGCAAAAGTATGTGTTTGGTATATGACTTTTTTTGAGTAATGCATCTCTTCCTAGTAAAGAACATACTGTTTCTTCCTCTATTTCCCCTGACTTCCCCCACTCCAGTAACTTTTGCTCATTGATCTATTGTAGTAAATTATGCCTCTTCAATAATTTTTCATGTTTGTATTTCATTTTGATAGTTAACAATAATTTCTAGTTACACCACATCTAGTTGTTATATGTTAAAAGACCTACTGATTAAGTGTCCTAACTCCTTAGCTATGCTTAACACTTTTAGTCTCAGGAATTCTGTCTACTAATATATTTCTTGAAAGTGTTGTATGATACAATAATAAATAAAAATAAATTTGGGTTCTCCGTATACCCTAATAGTATGCTGTGACTTACTTTGAACAAGTTATTTCCATTCTTCCCCCATCAACTTTACTACTAGTTAATATGCGCCCCCCCCCGAATTGTGTAGAGTCAACCTTAAATATTTCCCCATCTTCATTAGTCCAGTGTGTTATAGATCGCTGAGATTTAAATATTCTTTTCTATTTAAATTTTCTTTGTTTTTTAACTCATACATAATTTTGATGTTGTGTCATAAATAAGAATAAAATATAAACCATAGCAATTGTTAAGATGTTTTCATTTTAACCATTTGATTCTAATTCTTTTATTATAGATGCTTTTACCAGAAGGCATTCAAAGGGAGAACAATAAGATGTATGAAGAAGTAAAAATTCCCCACAGTGAACCAATGCCAATAGGCTTTGAGGAAAAACCAGTTTTTATTAAAGACTTAGATGAGGTAAGAGAAACATTTTTATAGAATAATTCATATTCACTAGAACTTTATGTATTGATATGCATTATAAATGATTTAAAGCATTTTCCTGACAGGCCTCTGCACAGGTACATATATATGCATTTTATGCTTCAATAAGAGTGAGTGAGCTGTTGTCTTTAGACTTTGGGATTTAGTGGCACTACTGTACTTTATGCTGATTAGACCACATGTAGAATGCTGTCTTTGATTATGAGCTTCCCATTTTAGGAATGTTATAAGGAGAGTGAGGTAACCTAAAACCATGTTATATTAGGAATTAATGAAAGAACAAGGGATGCAAATTGAAAGCCACTGAGCTTTATTTGTTCCCTGGGAAAATTCTAGAAAGGATCATTAAAAGTATGGTTGGTGAACATCTAGAAAAGGAAATGATTGTAAAGAGCCAGCATGGCTTCATCAAGAAACATTTGTATCAGATTAGCCTAATTTCCTTTTATGTCAGAGTTACTAAATTATCAGATGAGGGGAATCTTGTGGGTGCAGTTAACTTGGATTTTTTTTTTTTTAGTGAGGCAATTGGGGTTAAGCGACTTGCCCAGGGTCACACAGCTAGTAAGTGTTAAGTGTCTGAGGCCGGATTTGAACTCAGGTACTCCTGACTCCAGGGCCGGTGCTCTATCCACTGTGCCATCTAGCTGCCCCTAGTTAACTTGGATTTTTAAAAGCAAATCTTTTGATAAAAGAAGCTTCTTGTGGAAGAGATGGTAAACTATGTATTAGCCAGTTATAACTTAGATGGATTGAGAACTGGTTGGAGGCCAGACCCAAATAATAGTTGGTAACAATTGAATGTTAGTTTGGCAATAGGTCTGTAATTGAATATTTCCAGGAATATGTGTTTGACCTTGTGCTGCTTTATATTTTTATCATCGGCTTGCACAAAGTTATATATGGTATGCTCATTAAATTTGTAAATGTTACAGAGCTAGAAGAAAGAGCTACAAGGTAGAGAATTGGGCTGCATCTGATAAGATATAAATAAACTTATAAAGTATAAGATAGAGGAAGCATTAGGTTTTTCTGAAAGGAACTGGGTTTTGGGGGGTAGGGGGGAGGTTCGTATACTGAAAGTTCATTCTGCAGTGAATTTGTAATGTTTAACTTGGAGCCATGGCACCTGAGCTTAAATCCCAACTCTGCCATTTATTTGTAATTTAACAGTTACATAACTTCTTTGGGTCTCAGTTTCCTTAAATGAGAGAGTTGATCTAAATGACCTTCAAGCTTTCTTCCAGCTGTTAGATCTATGATCTTGGGGTGAATAATATGGGAGTACAGGGGTAATTGTTTTGAGGTATGTGTATATTAATTTGTCAGAAACATTTTATTTATAGAAACAATTACAAAGAACAGCTAATTTCCCAAACTTCAAAATTATAATAAAACATCAAATTTTTGTAATGTATATCCAAGTCTTACATTTTTAATGGACTTCATTTAATTCCTCAAGTAATATCAAGTTTACTTTCTATTGGAGGGTTACAGTAAGCACACTCTTAAGAAAATCTTCCAAAATACAATGCAGGTCAAGTCAGTTCAGCTTGCAGGATTGGCTCTTTAATTTGTTTTGCAAACATTCTTGTTGATTGTCCTTTAGAAGAAAAAGCTTTGCCTCACTTTGCAATAAACAGCTACATTTCAAATCATGGCAGTAAAAATAGAGCAAAGCAGCTACTTTCTAGTCTGTCAATTCTCACAACAATGCCATTTTCTGTTACTTGGCTGGCATTTGTATTAACAATTAATCTTGGCTCCAGTGTACTGCTGCCTTCTCAATTACTTCCACTGATTTTTCTCTAAATACTTGAAAGGAGTAAAGTACTTGTCATTCTTTCACATATACAAAATATCTAAATAAATAAATTATGCATATTTGTTTAATTTTTAAAGTATAAAATAGCACAGACTTTAAAAAGTCAGCAACAAAAATTATAATCCAAATTAGTCTGACCACATACACTAATTATTTCATTTTAAATTATTTCATCAATCAAAAACATAACCAACAATTATATATAAAGTACAGTTCTTAGTTATTTAAAAACTTATGCTATTGTTAAAGCTGTCAGATAGTATTTTACTAGGTTTTTGTGCAATAGAACATAATTGGGGTGTTAAATAATTAGAATATAATTTACTTTTTCAAAAAAATGTCCATGCCCTTTCTGTGAATGTTAGATATAAACCCTAAGAAAGTTAGTAATAAAACCAGATTGTTATAGGATAGAATCTGTGATTTATTTGGTATTAGAAACTTCTGGCAAAGAAACTCATATCATTGTAGGTGCGCACCTTCTTTGCAACTTACTGTCTTAGAGAGTTGCCTAAAGCACTAAAAGGTCAAGTGACTTGTTTATGGTCATACAATTAGAATTTGGCAGTGACAACAATTGAACCCACATCACTATCTATTTTGTACTAGCAAAGAACTTGAAACAAAATAGATGTCCATTGATTAGGAAATGGTTAAACATGTGGTATATGAGTATAATAGAATATTGCTATTTTATAAGAAATGATAAATGTGATGAATACAGAAAACTATCAAGATTGATACGAACTGACAGATTGAAGTAGGAAGAAACAGGCAAACAGTAGGAAATGGAAATGGAAAGAACAACAATAAAACAATTGAAACTGGATGTGGTCAAATTAGACTGATCAAGCTTGTCCCCAAAGGAGAGAAGAGAATTCAGGGGGCAGGAAGCTGGCCAGGATGGGAGTGGGGTGGGGAGTTTAGGGAGGGGAGGGAAGGATGGATTAAACTATCAATATGGGGCACCATAAATAATGTTGGATTTGCATGATGTATTATTTAATTTCGTTGAATTGTTTTTCCCCCTTTTAAATTTATTATAGGTGATGGTTGTCTGGGAAGGGCAGAAGAGAAGGGTATACTTATCAATGTCAATGTTGTGAAAACAAAAAATATTCACTTATTAACAAAATAAAAAGACAAATTTATACCTTTAAAATTGTCCAGCTTACATTAAAAAATGCTGAAGTCTTATGGCTAAATGTGTTGTTTGCTTTTTTTCCTAGAATAAGTATAATAATTGTCCTGTCCCTGACACATGTTGATTGTATGACCCTGTACAAGTCATTTACCATCTTAGTGCTCTAGGCAACTCTCTAAAACTATAAATTGTTGCAATATATGCTGGCCTATATTGCTAGAGGGAGTTTCCTCATCTGGGAGTTCATCATCTTAAGGAAATTACAGGTTTTGTCTCTTTCTCTATTTGTGAATCGACATATGGTAGATGTACTTGTTCTGTTTTTTTGAGTTAGTTAAGAGATAAATTCACATGTAGGAATGAAAAATTGTTACTTGAGGCTAGTTAACAATTACATTGAGTGTAATATGAACCGTAAAGTTTCTGTGTAGAGAGTACTCAGTAGAAATAGGTTAAACTGAATGAATCTCATTTGAGAGAAAATCCTATATGTACTTGTTTTTATTAATAGTAATTATTTGTCTGTATGAGGTAAACCACATCAGAATTGAAGCACTTAAATTCTAATGGGAACACTTGCAAACAACTAAGCATGAAAGGGCACCAGCTGCAGAAAAACACCTGCTAAGTTACATTGGGAATTCTGACATCTGCCTGTAGTTAGAAATAATCTAATAAAATGCCACTCCTTAAAGTCTGCCAACAAGTCCCCCCCTCCCCAAACCCCCTCCCTCCATTGATCAGACAGATAGCCTATCATCAGAACAAAAAGCTTGTGACAGAGGATATTTGAACTATCTCAGAGCCATAATTTGATAAATTTTGATGATTAGAAGCTCGAATAGTTGTAGTTGTCCTTATTTTTTCCCACCCTTTAATTTTCCATTACCTATACAAATAGTATTTATATTTTGATAAGATAAAATAGGATCTTATATCTTAGTTTTCCAGGCTTATGTTCTAGTACATATAGATATATACATACACTAGAAAGTAGTTCTATTTTCCTTAAAGGGATTTTAACTTTTAACAGAAAATACAAGTTTTAGAAATAGCATAAAGTCAATGATTTAATAAATTGTTGCTGTATACTTGCAACAATCTGTATATTTTATCATTTGTTCATTAAATAAACATTTATTAAATGAGTATGTGCAGAGCACTGTTAGACACTAGAGCTTGATTTCTAATGGGGATGCAACATGTAAGTAAATATAATAAAAAGAAAAAAGAGCTATAATGACTGCTGAGATGAGGAAAAGCTTCATGGTAGAGGTGGTTTCTGAATTAAACTTTGAGGGAGGTTGAGAATTCTAAGAGATGCAGAGAATTCTAGGCTTGGGAGTACAGTCTTTACACTGAGGAAAGAAATGGAATGCTGAGTTTCAGAAATCTTGAGTTTGTCTAGAATGTAGAATATGTGAAGAGGAGTTTGTTCTAGGATTTCAATGAACAGAGACAAACTGTTGATTTGTATGTTAGTTTGTTTCTATATGTTCTGTACCTGATGTATTCCACTGATCAATATTTTCATTCCTTTTAAAATTCCTCTTAACAATTCATCCTTTGAGTTTTGAGTTTGTTTAGCTCAGGACTGATCCATTCTTAAATCTACCCATTGTCTTATTCTCCCTTCTCATTGTTCCCTCATTTTTGCTTGTTTAGCTGAATGTATTTTTATACCAAACTTTGTGTGTATTCAGCTCTCCTTTATCTCATTCATATGAAAGTAGGTTCAAATCACACTGTCTCCTATTCTACTTGTGCATCTCCATTGTAAGATAATGTGTTCCTGTACCCTTCCTCCCCATTTCTTCTTTAGTGTATCTCTTTTTCTTTTCCCTTTCCTTTTCTTCCCTATTAACATCATCATTAAAATATAACAAGACCAGTCCAAGGCATTTGTTCTTATTTAACTTCCTCTTTGGACTCTGATAGTATTAGGGTTCTCATGGGATACGTTTATTATCTTCCCCTGTTATAATGTAAATAATACCTTAAAAGGTATGATTCCTTCCTTCTATTCACTTTTATTTATCTTTTCTCTCTCTTTTATTTTTGATGATGGCTGTCTAGTGGTCCTGTGATGCTTACATTATCTCTTCTTGGCATGTTTGGTAGGACACTTGTTTTTGCTAGGTAAATTTTCTTCTTTTTTTAAAAGCTTTTTAAAAACTTAAAAAATATTTCTTATTGTTTTGTGGAGTTATTTTAATTTTCAGGGATTCTTTTAATGGGATAGTGTTTTGAAACTCTTATACTAAACCATTAATTTTCCTGTCTTTCTTCCAGTTTCCCTTTTTCCAATTCTTTCCTGTGATGCTATCATTTATAATATTATTTTCCTCTTCTTTTTAAAAATATCTTGCTACATTTCTTATAGGAATTCTAGTTTTTTCTTATGATCAATCTGTTTTTCAAAAAACAAAGTTTTGCCTGTAAATCTTTTGAAAGCATTCTCCTCTTCTAGATGTTGTCTAATGAGTCCCAACTCTATAAGAGTACTTTGTCATGGGAGAGATTTTTATTTTTGGTTTTTAGTCATTTTTTTCTGCCTTAGTTTCTATATTAGGACTATATTTTAGGGCTAGACTGTATGTACTTCTGGAGGGAATGCTGGTTTTTGTATGATCCTGATCTGTATTTATTATGTGTGGTCCTATTGCTGCATTTTCTATGCATTAAGTGCTATGTACTTAAAAGATTTTACAGTGTTTTGGTTTTATTTTTTTATTTTTTTTGCTGTGGGGCAGTGAGGGTTAAGTGACTTGCCCAGGGTCACACAGCTAGTAAGTGTCAAGTGTCTGAGGCCGGATTTGAACTCAGGTCCTCCCAAATCCAGGACCAGTGCTTTATCTACTGCGCCACCTAGCTGCCCTTTACAGTGGTTTTAACCAAGAAGCTACAAATTTTCACTGGTCCTGTGATGAGTAAAACTAAATCTGTGGTCGCCTTAAATTAGAAGCTTTAACACCAGCCCTTGGGCAGTAAGCATTTATTAAAGAGTAAAGAGAAAACCCGTGAAGTTCAGAAAGATAGGAAACCTGTCTACCCTTGCCTGTTTCTTCTGCCACTACGAGCTTGATCACAAACAAAAGAGCCAGTTTCTCCATCAGTTTGAGTGGAAGCCTCCTGGGGGACCAGAAGAGGGGCGGTTCCCACACAAAGATCCTACTCAGCTTTGTGCTTCTACTGTATGACTATTTATATAATAATAATAATAATGGCTATTGCACCTGTTTTGGTATTAATTTATTATTAATTAATACTAAATATTAATAAAACATTGATTGCATGGCATTTAACACAAGCATGAAAGCCCCAGTGCCATGTTGTCTCTCAGAGAGCACATGTCCTGTTAATCTACACTGTCCTAAGAGGAGAGCACTCACCAACTGACAATGGGTCCAGGAAGCCAAGAACACGGAAACCCTCAAGTGGTCTATCACTATACACTGATCAAAGCTAATTGAATATCATCATTCAATTCCATTGGTTGGCATGACTTGAGGGTGGTCTAAATTAAAGTGAGCTGTACCAGTGACATAATGGCCTAATGGGAAAGACTCCTTGAGGGGAAAAGGTGAAGTCCAGATAGTTATGGTATAATCCCATCAGTTCACTGAGTTAGACAAGAGTCTATCTCCATTCCTTTTGTTCCCTTGGGCTCAGCTGAACAGGATTAAAACTTCCTTTTAAGAATGGAGCTCTCTGAAGTGGGGGGGGTTGGGGGTGGGGCGGGGAGGGAAGAAAAGTGATCTGTGAGTCCCCCAGAAATTCACCATTAATAATTGTTTTTCACAGTGCCATGCCTTTATTATCCTAGTCTTTTTTTCTACACATTTAATAAGTGATCTCATAGAAATTAGACTTTTGGAGAAAATTATATCCAGGGTTATCATGAGTATCTTCAGCATTATTTTTCTCTATGATATCTTTAACATTAATTTGCTCCATGAAACTGAATTATTCTGAACATTTTATTGCCTGACATCTTATTGTGGGATGTTTTGACCTTGGTTCTTTAAAAAAAAAATCTCTTTAAATTCAAAGTATTTTTAAAAGTTTCTTTCATAGTTTCAATTTCCCAAATTTTGGTTTCATTTAATATAATTACAAAAAAGACAATGAAAGTTTTCTAAATTAATGAAAAGCAATTCATCAGTGTATTTTAAGTATGTGATGGTTGCAGATGATTTTGTTTGCTTACTAAACTTCCTAAACCACTTCACTTTAAATATAATCATGTGCTGATAGATTCCTGTACCCTGCACTTGATTGTTTTTCTTCTCAAAAAAGAAAAGAGGAAACCATCTTAGAAGAACATCTTTAAGAACTTTGCAATTTAGTTTTAACCCAATGGAATTTTAAAAGGGAATCCTTTTGTTTGTTTCTTAAATTTCTCATTGCTTCAGTCTACCAATAACATGCTTAGAATTTATACAAGCATGTTCAGATCAAGATTTTGCTATTGCTGAGTTTTCAAAATTAATGAAAGGTAATTCATAAATGTATTTAACTATATTTCATAGTTGCAAGCTATTTTCCAGGCTTCCAGAAATGCACTGTCTCAACTTAAATATAATGGGATGCTGATAGACTGAGCAAGCAGTGATATTATTTTGACAAAAAGGAAGTAAATGTATGTATATGTCTAATTCTTTTGTACTATCCTTGAAATCATCATGTTGATTTGGGGGGCATATCTTTATTCAGATTGGCCAGCTGGCTTTTAAGGGAGTGAAAAGACTCAACCGAATCCAGTCAATAGTATTTGAGACAGCCTACAACACAAATGAAAACATGCTGATTTGTGCACCCACTGGAGCTGGAAAGACTAACATTGCCATGCTTACAGTCTTGCATGAGATTCGACAACATGTTCAACAAGGTGTTATCAGAAAGGATGAGTTTAAGGTAAGAAATTAATGAACCTAAGAACTACTTTTGAATTGTAAGATAAAACCCATTATACAGTTATGAAATCTAGAAGTTTTCAAGGATATTGTACTTGCTGAAGTCATAGAAACAATGCTTCTTGATTTACTTCATTGAGATTAAACCAGTCCCTATTTGTGTTCTGAAAAATCTTATTACCCATGTGAAAAGCTATGAAAATACATTTAGCTTTGAAGCAGAACCAATTTTCAAAGTGATGAGGCTGTATAAACAAAATCCATTGCCCTCTAAACAGCTGTACACTTATCCAACAAAGATAACTACTTTTCATATATCACTATTAAGATTTTTCACTTGAAGTGCCTAGAATCATATTTCACAATAAATTGTGATTTGTATTGGTTGCTGTGAAACAAATGATGTTGTGGCTTTAGCTCATTTATCAAGTTTGTGTCCTTTTCATACAGATAGTGTATGTTGCTCCAATGAAGGCTTTGGCAGCTGAAATGACAAATTACTTCAGCAAGCGTCTGGAGCCATTGGGCATCACAGTGAAAGAGCTGACTGGTGACATGCAATTGTCCAAAGGTGAAATCTTGCGAACACAGGTATGTTAAGTTAATATGAATCTTTTTGGAAAAGTATGTTACTTTTTTATCGTAGAAATGTGATGAAAAGAAAGGCCTCTATGGGTACCTATGAAATATGCCAGGTAAATCCTAAATATATTGGTGCTTTTAAAAGTTTTTAATTCCTGTAATTTCCATTAGCTATATGACAGAACTCTCACTATTTGTTTCTTTATCCATATGGATTCTAGCTTACATATTTTTTTTGTACCTTAAACATATTACCAAATTCCAAATGTATGGGTCCAAGACATATTGTAATATTCAGTGACCAGTTGTGCTTTTATTATTGTTTACTTTTTCTCATTTTATTTGAAATAGTAAGAGAACAAGTTGTTGGTATGAAACCAGTAGGAATCATCATCAGAAGGAACTATATCATGCTTTGAAAGGAACATACTTTTATCTTAGTTTCTCATAGGTCTAATAGAAGCATATCCATCCAAATAATGAAAAATTTTCAAAGATTCATACTCAAGAGAAATTCACTCAAGAGAAATAGTCCTGTATCAGAAGAAGTAGAAGATGAAACTTTCCTTCAAGATGCTTACACTCTTAACTCTAAATCCAAGAATTACAGGTAGACTGCAACTAGGGGATAAATATCAGCCAATTTATAAGATTGCAACTCATGTGTAAGTACTAAGAAACCGTCAAAGAAGGAGAGTGATAAGAGGGGTATAGAGTATCTCATAGTATTCCTGTGGAGATTATGGTGAGGTA
This sequence comes from Dromiciops gliroides, assembly GCF_019393635.1. Classification (NCBI taxonomy): domain Eukaryota; kingdom Metazoa; phylum Chordata; class Mammalia; order Microbiotheria; family Microbiotheriidae; genus Dromiciops; species Dromiciops gliroides. The sequence goes on along the minus strand of NC_057864.1, from coordinate 328,875,948 downwards.
TTTATTAGATGATGATATAATCAGAACTGGCCAGATGCAGAGTGCTTGTTAATGGTTCTTGTCATTGTGGTAAGAGGCCTCCAGTGGAGTACTCCAGGGATCTGTGATTGGTCACTTGCTGTTTAACATTTTCACCAGTGAACTTGATAAAGACATTCTTCGCAAATTTCCAGAGGATATAAAGCTGGAAAATATATCTAACACCTTGGTTGATACAGTGTAAATGTGAAATGTAGAGGAAGAATAGGTAAACTGTGGCTGAGAGCCAAATCATTCCTGAAGGCAAGTTTTCTATGCTACATTTAAAAATAAAGTTTTATTGTATTTTAAAATGTGAAAACCAGGATTTGGTCCTCAGGCCAATTTGCTAACACTTGAGCTTAAAAATTGGCTTGATCATAAGATGAAGACACATGTACAGAAAATCAACTTTACAAGTATAAAATGGTGGTCAGAAAGAATCTGGTCTGCAGGCCTCTGGAAATCACCAAAAGGGTCTCCATGAGGTCAAAACCTATAATACTACTAAAATGTTATTTGCCTGTTAAAATACTCTTCCCTTTTCCAACTTTGTATTGTGAAACCAGTTTTTCTTTATATACTTCAAACAAAACATTTTGAAACAGATTGAATTGGGAGGGTGGAGGGGTGAGACATAAAGTCAGGCTGGAGCATTTTTTTTTCCTTTAGCTCCTCCACTGCACCCTAGAAAGTGTACCAGACTGAATTCTAATTAGGAAAGCTTAAAGAAGTTCCACTGAGTTATTTTTCCAACCCAAGGAAGCTTAGGAAGACAGAGAGAAGTCTGTGGACACTGGAAGGTAGAGGAGGGCAGGGCAGGAGTGTGGCACAGCAGTGAGTACTATCAGGAAGCATTCCAGTACCCAGGGATGGTTAAGGGGGCTGAACATTAGGACAAGAAACACTTGGGCAGAAAGAGATCTCAGGGGCCCCCTGTATCAACACTGGGAGTAGGTACAGATGTCATCTGGTAGCTCTGTTGTCTATTACCTAGTCTCACAGTTCCAGGGTGGAGCAGAGTGGTTCAGTTGGAGCAAGAGCCCTCCTTTTGTAAGGAACAAGGAACAGATCTCTTCCCAGATTATACCACTTTGGAAGCATTGAAAACTTAATGGACTCTTAGACTGAGATATGCAAGTAGGAAGACATAAAAGGACAGAAGTTCATGCCAGGCATTCCTTTCCCATTCCCCCATCTTATTCCTAGAAGGAAGCAGAGCACAATACTAACAAAGTCTAAAGTAGACTGAAAAAATGAACAAATGGAAAAAAGAACCCAACCATAAAAAGTTACTATGGCAACAGGACACACAGAAGATAAATTACTTGAAAATATATACAAAACAAAACTGCATGGAAAATTTTCATGTAGATATAAACCCAAGAAGAATTCAAGAAAAATATGTTTTAAAAAGCATCCAAAATTTTTTAAAGTCAAATAAGATTAATAGAGGGAAAATTCTGAAAAGATGACAGCTATGCAAAAAAAAAAAAATTCAAAAAGAATGAACAGTTTAGGAAAAAGAGATACAAAACCTCACTGAAGAAAATATCTCCTTAAAAATTAGAATTGGTTAAGTAGAAGCTAATGACTCTATGAAACATCAGGAAACAATAAAACAAAGTCAAAAGACTGAAAAAAAGTGGTAGAAAATATGAAATATCTCATAGAAAAAAGATGGAAAAATAATTTAAGAATTGGACTATCTGAAAACCACCAAAAAAAAAAAGAATCTAGACATCATATTTTAAGAAATTATAAAGGAAAACTGTCTTGAATCAGAGGGCAAAATTGGTTCCATATTAGCAGAAATTACATTAAGGTAGATATATTACCATCTGCTTTGTCACTGTACCTAAAGAAACCTGGGAACTTTCCATCTGACATTTAGCTGAAAGTCCTGTTAGAATGTGAACTCAATACAACGACCCAAGACAATCCAAAAGGACTAATGATGAAGCATACTATCCACCTCTAAAGAAAGAACTGACAATGATTGAACACAGACTGAAGAATGCTGCCTTTTCAGTTTCTTTCAATTTTTCTTTTATTCAAGTTTTCTTATACAAAATGACTAATATGGTAATGTTTTACATAATTGCACATGTATAACTCACATCTGATTGCTTACCAACTCAGGGAAGAGGAAGGGGAGGGAGGAAAGGAGGGATAAAATTTGGAACTCAGAACTATAAATAAAAATGTTTATTATTAAAAATACAAGTAAACAAACAAAAAAAAGAATTTGAACTCTTTGAGAACCAAGGTTTTTTCTACTTTTCTGTTTGTATCCCTAGTATTTAGCACAGTCCTTTGCACATAGTAAGCTTTTAATAAATGCTCAATTATGCATAATTTATTCCTCTCTCTACCATTCAAGTAAGCCAGCAAAGGTTGACATAACTTGATTTGGTAAATGTGTAATGGTTCTTTCAGATCACCTGTTCTTTTTTAGATGGCTACCATACATCTCTCTCTTTTTTTGTTGTTTTTGTTTGTTTTTTGCCTTTTTTCCTTTTTTGAAAAGGAACAATTGGGACATTTGTCCTTCAGAATTTCTGCAGCAACTGCAGCATTCAGTCTTTTTAAAAATCTCGATGAGGGGCAGCTAGGTGGTGCACTGGATAGAGTACCGGCCCTGGAGTCAGGAGTACCTGAGTTCAAATCCGGCCTCAGACACTTAACAATTACTAGTTGTGTGACCTTGGGCAAGTCACTTAACCCCAATTGCCTCACTAAAAAAAAAATATCAATGATGGTTTAACCATCACAGCATCATTTTTTTCAGTATACCAGGGTTGTAAGTAATCTGGTTTTGGCCACTTTGAACTCAAGTTCAGGCATGTTTTTATCTCCTTACTTAAGTTTTGACTTCCCCTTAGCAGTTTTTGTTGCATTCTGTTTAGTACTAAGATAAGGTGCCAAAACAGGAAATGGAAGCAGAATAAAAGTTGAATTCTGCCTTTCTCTGTCATCTCTTATTATCATTCCATTCATTTGGAATAGTTGTCCTTTGCTTCCCTTTTCCCTCTTTTCCTATATATTGTTTAAAAAGGGAAACAGCCCAAGAAACCCTCACTTTTTTTTGCTGACTGTATCCTATTCTACCTTTGAACAATTTTAATTTTTTGGAAGTTATTCCTCGTATAAATACTTAATATGCCTCTAGGCATGAGTCCTAATTTTGTTTTGTAGAGCCAATCAGAACTAAACTTCTTACACGTCTATTTTTTAGTGTTTATGCAAATCCTTCCTTGCTTATTACTGAAATAAAAATAAAATCAAGCAGTAAAAACAGATTCCCTGTTATCTGTTGATTTAGTGTCTTTTGTTCTTTTATAAAAAGAAATCTTTCTAAAGTCTTCTTTTGTCTCAACATAATATCAGTGGTTATTTCTCATTAGACAGTAAGCTCCTTGGGAGTAGGGCTCCTTTGTTTATCTACAACCTATAATGACGATGATACAAACACTGTTAACTAAAATATTAACTAGAAAGTTTTGAAAAAGTGAAGAAATATTAAATCAAAAATGTTATTTTGCAAAATGATAGATGTATGTGAGTTTAGCCAATGTGTTTAATAATCTCAAATAAGGACAAATATTATTTTACAATATTGTGAAAGATAGCAGTTTCATACATTGTATAATGTCATTAATAAAACTAATAAGATCATGTTCTTTTAAGGAATCTCATTTTATTAATAAGTAAGCTAGAAAATACTTTATCTAGAATCTCATGTTAGCTGTTGGTTTTTAAAATTTTATTTTTAAGGTTTAATGACTGTTATAAAATATCTTAAAATATTATAGACAAAGAAAATCTACACATCCATAAACTACTGTAGAACTGTGTTGGAATTCCTAATGTATCAAAAAGGCATCATAAATTTAAAAACATAAAATGGAGTCTTTATTGTTAATGCAAATGATGTATCATGTGAGACCATTTCCCCAGCTATAATTTAAAGATACTCAGAAGTCCAATTATCTTTGATTTAGCTCTAAAAATTTCAGAGTCACAGCTGGACCTTCTGAGTGAATATTCTTCTGCAGAGAGATGGTTCATTTGAATGGATCGCTGGATAAAAAATTATATTTTATTACTTTTTTTTCTCTTTATTAAACTTGTTTAGCATTTTCTGATCTGTTTTGTTTTGCTCATTTCCTATGGATATAAATTAGGGTACAATTGTAAAGCAATTTAAAGCAATATTATTGAAGATAGTTTATATATTCTTAAATATCCTTATAAATTTACCACATAAATCTTTTATATTTACTATAATGATAGTTCTTTAAATTGACCTATAAAAACTTCATGGTGTGTGTGTGTGTGTGTGTGTGTGTGTGTGTGTGATTTCTAGGTATTAAATACGCTGTACTTTTTCTAGGAAGTGATAACATATATAAGATTTTTAAAAAAAAATGTTCCCTTGTAACAATAATACAGTAAACAAAATAAGATTTCATTTTTCAGTTTTCATCTTGTTTTCTCTACTTTCCATTAAACTTAAGAAATGTATTTCTAGTAGGCCACAACCCTGTTTAATACTGTACTTTGAACCTTCACAAATAGAATTTATGTGCCATATCCTGTGTTTTATGGGAACATGAACTACATTTATCCCTTCCACATCATGACTTTCCCCATAGTGTGTATATTAAGGGTTACCATAAAAAAATTAAATAAGAATTTTTGGGGATTTTTGCAGAAGTCACAGACAACGCAAGAAGGCCAGCAGATGACACAGAAAAAGTTTCGAAACTCAGAAATGTATAAAACATATGTATAGTATTGTATAATATCATCATATTTTATCTTTTAATACCATAATAATTCAGACTTCTCCCCTGGTAAGAAGGTAGGGCCAAAAAATTTTACATGGATTTTCCACATCATGGGGGCACCCCATTTCTCTAACCCCTACAATGTGGAAGAGATAACTACGTTAACTAGTATAGACTTGATATCTGAAGACTTTTTTGAGAGGTGGGAGGGCTTAAACATTCTGGGATTGATATTTTCCCTCTATTTTAAAAGTCTAATCAAATCCACAGAAAATTGTGAAAAGGCTTTCTCTGGTTTTTTTTGCCAAATCTAGCTTTTCCTTGTTCTTCCTTTTGTTGTCCTCTTAGTCTTACAGACAGTGGTATATAAATGAAAGTGCTGGCAGTTAATGTCCATTCTGTTTGATGACTGAAGTTACATAATTGCCCATAAGCATATGAATAAATATTTTTTTAAATCCTATGCAGACAAATGTTTCTTAAAATGATAAAACATAAGCTCTGTAAACTTTCCTATTTAAGTTAGAAACACTTTTGTTATTCTAAATTTTTTATTGTAATATCACTTTCCATGGAGTATATCCCTTTTCTTGCCCCCCAACAATTGAAACCATCTCCTGTAACAAAGAAGAAAAAAGCAGTTTAGCAAATCCAATTATTAATTACATCAATTTAGTCTGGCAGTATATAGACTAATTCATAGCCTAAGTTAGCCAGTTCTGCAAAAAGATGGAGGGTGAGGGGGATGAATTTTCTTATCTGTGTAGCCAAATGTCAATTACATAGCAATCAATCTGAGTTTTAAATTTTTTTAAGAATTTGCATTGTTGTAGTTATTGTGCCTATTTTTTCTCATGGTTCCTAATTCACTTTGTATCTGTTTATCTCAGTCTTCTCTTCACATGCTTCTCAAAATTTGTTTTTCATTTTTCTTATTAAAATAATATTTCATTAAATGCATGTACTATAGTTTATTTAGCCATTCCTTAAACTTTGTTTCCAGATCTTTGCTTTTTCAAAAAGTGCTGTTGTGAATGTTTTGGTGTAAATGTGATCCTTTTTTACCTCTTTTCTTTTCTCTCTTTGAGAGAATGGTTTCTTAAAATGGATTCTCTTGGTGAAAGCATTTGAGCTTTTTAGTTAGTTTTTTTTAGTATAATTCCCATTCATTTTCCAGAATTATTGGTTCATATCATATCTCCATTAACAATTAATGATCCAATTAATTCATCAACAAATATTTATTAAGGATTTAACACAAGGGATTCTTAACCTTTTTCTTTTCTTATGAACTCCTGGTTGGGTGAAACTTTTCAAACCCTTTTATCAGAATAAGGTTTTGAATTATAAAGTAAAATACATAGAATCATAGAGGAAGCCAATTATAATGAAATATAAAAATCAAAATGTTACAAAAAGAAGTTTATGGACCACAGGTTAAGAACCCCTGACATATACAAAAAATTATTCACTATGACAAAGTTGGTTTTATATTAAGAATTCAGATTTGATTGGACTATAAAAATGATAGCTCATATTAATATGATTTAAATCATGATTTTATGAATAAATGCAGAAAAACCTTTTCCAAAGTACAATATTTTTTGGTTTTTGTTTTTGTTTGTTTTTGTTTGGTTTTTTAGTGAGGCAATTGGGGTTAAGTGACTGGCCCAGGGTCTCACAGCTAGTAAGTGTTAAGTGTTTGAGGCCAGATTTGAACTCAGGTACTCCTTACTCCAGGGCCGGTGCTCTATCTACTGTGCCACCCAGCTGCCCCCAAAATACAATATTTATGTTACAAACACTGGAAAGTTCAGGCATGAGAGCACACACCTAAACATCCCTGCTATTAAAGGGAATGAGGCTGGTGGATTTCTTCATCTTGGGATTATCTGGGTTTCTATGGTTTAAACCAATTGGGTATCTACACTAAGTTCAACATATATATGGTGAGCCGGCCCCTGAGAGAAGGAGAGACCAAGTTGCTTAAGGAAGGATAACTTGGCCCTAGCTGGAAACAGATCTGGGCAAAGCTCCTGTGCCATTTACTATTGGAATTGGGCATATACTTTTAGCCTGGGCTAGATAAGGAGACCCAGTCTTTAAAAATAAGATAAAATAAAATAAAAACAATAGAATAGTGTTTAGTAATAAATTGACCTTTATAAGCATTATTAATTAAAAACCAAGAACTATCATCTCTAATAGAAAAACACTAGAGGCTTTTCCACTAAAGTCAAGGGGTAAAGTAAGGGGATCCACTTTTAACACTTTTATTTATTAGAGTTCCAAAAATGATGCCAATAACAAAACAAAAAAGATATAGAGGAGGAGAGTGTTTTATATAATCCAATTTGATCACAACAACCCTGGGAGTTACATATTATAGGCATTATTATCCTCATTCTTAAAATGAGGAAATTGAGACTTAGCTTTAGTAACTGACCCATGTTTAAACAGCTAGTAAGTATTTGAGGTGTGTAACAATTGGAATAACGCCACCTGCTGGATACTTACTGTAGAAGAGTTCTGCCCATGAAGGGAAGGTCTTTGAGGGCAAGACCAGGAGTCTTTTCTTTGGTGGGAGGAAGTGACGCGGACTAGTGGGAGGAGGAAGGAAGAGACTGGCGCGGACTCTGGGGCTCTTTCCTGAGGACGCTGGCGGAGAAGGGAGCTAAAAATGTGCTCTCCCTTTAATAGATAGAAATCTAGGCCTTTCTCTCTCTCTTTACCAAATTCTTATTCTCCTTAATAAATGCTTAAAAGTCTAACTCTTGCTAAAGCTTATAATTTATTGGCGACCACTCATTAGATATTTTAGACAGTTTAGCTAGAATTTTAGCCCTTAACAGGTGGGATTAGAGTGCAAATTTTTCTGACCGCAAGTCCAGGATGCTTTTCATTTTACCACATTTCCATTTCACCACACTGCAGAAATCCTCCTTGACTGTGTTACCCAAGTTGACAGTTGAGGCTAGAAAGATTTATCAGGAAATATGATCCCTGATATGAATAGTAGGTTTCCATTTCAGTCCCTCCATTCTATATTAATTGGTAAGGAGAACCATCTATATTTCTGTTTAAAAGTTCCCAATCTTTTAGAGTTTTAGAAAGAACCAAAATTTATTTACATCTCTGTCTTTAAAATAGAAGCTTCTAAATATCATTCATATAAATAAAATAAATGAATGAATGAAAAGAACTGTTGGTGGTTCTTCTGTATTTATATAATTTATCAGTTGCATCATAGCTCCTACTATTAACTTACAAATAATTTGAAAGGTGCATGTCTTTTGGCATACTTATCTTTATAATCAAGAGGAAAAACATTTAAATGTAGACTGAAAAATAGGCAGTCAGTAGCATAGTTAGTATTTTGCCAGACTTAGGAAACCTCAGTTCAAATCTTGTCTCAGGAACTTAAAAACCGTGAACCTGGGCAAGTCACTCAACCTCTGTGTCTCAGTTTCCTCACTTGTAAAGTAGAGATAATATTAGTACCTACCTTACCAGTTGTTGTAAAGATCAAATGAGATAACATAAATTTATTGCAAACTTTAAAGTGCTATATAACTGCTATTATTAGTTAGGTATAACTTATACAAAAATTAATTATTAATAAGTATAACTAACCTGGAAAAATTATATATAATTGGATTTATGAAAAATTATGATTATATGAAAAATTATAATTGGGCTGTAAATCCCTTCGTGGTCACCATTAAAATGTAGAAATATTTTTACTGACTAGACCTGATTTGGGGGGACTAAACTGACTGGAGGACTAATCTGGGGACTTTTGACTATTTGGCTATCTGACTTCGTTAATTTAATGTGGGCCATTTATAAAGTTCCACCACACTGCTCCACTCCCAAATTGATAAGCAAAGTATTAAGAAGCCTCTTAACTAAATAATCAAAGCAGAATTTATTTATGAGATACTATTTAAAATTAAGAATACAGGGAAATAAAATCTACAACCTGACTGCTTTCCTGCGGTCTCTTTCCACTGTGTCTCTTTCCCACCTGCTGCGCTTCAAACCTCTTGAATGCAATAAGGGCCTTAGCTGCCTGAGGCCTTAGGGCACTCAGGTCCTTTATTCTAATTCCCTTAATCTTCACTTTTCTAGTCAGCCCTGTCTCCTCTGTCCTTGTCCGGAGCTCCCCTCTAGTGCCCCCTATCTAGTCCGACCCGTCCTAGTCTCACTCCCAGGTCTATATATACCTTTTCTTCTCTCCACTCAAATCTCGGTCTTCCTTCACCCCCACAGACCAAGTTAATCCGCCAGGCAGGGCTGTGGCTGGTTGGGGGGGGGGGGGCGGTGCACTCCCATTTCACAGGCCTCAGCACAGGCTATCTGGGATCTTTCAGATAGCTCCGCTCAGGTTGGAGGGAGCTGGGAGCTTTTTTCCCCCCAGCTGTCTGACCTGGAGTCTTGTATAGCCCATGGGGCTTTTTCCCTCAGCTGAAGCTGAGGAGGAGGGGGAGAGACCCTGAGGGCCTAAGGCTTTCTAATCTCAGCCTAAAGATAGGGTCCCCAAATCAAAATAAATTTCCACAAACTTCAAAAGAAACTGTACCCATGCCTTTCTAACACTATTACCATATAATTGCCCTCATATAATTGAACCATATCCCACCTCTAGTGTTTTCTAATTAAGAAAAACCTAGTCAGTCACTTGCAGTTGGAAGTATGGAATCCATTTGGACAGAAATTATATTGTTCTGTGGCTTTCTAGCTAATAATAATTTTAGTGGAGTAGCTTTGGTGTCACAAGATGAAAATATTTATATGTATATCATGTTGTAAAATAACCCCAGGAAAATCTGTCCACCGTGAGCCAAATCATTGCCATGTAGATGACAGAAGAGACATAATTTTCTATAGATAAAAAAAACCGCTGGTCAGGGATGATAGTATGTTCCAGAAGCCATTTTTGAAGTGTGAAAAGTGAAGAGGGGCAATTACTGAGTTATACCTGATTCTTTTGTTACTATCTTTACTGTTGGAATCCTGTAATGCATATTATCTTACAGTCAGTAATTTCATAGAAGTGAGGCTAGGATTCTGTATAGGTTTTAATCTGTAAAATTAATAGCTGATATTTAGAATTTTTTTTTGCCGTCCTGTGCTTTAGGAAATTAGAAATTGACCCCCCAAAACCCTGTAAGTTAATTTAACATAGTAAAATTTCATGAGTTATTAATTTTATAACTATAAATATTTAGCCATATAACTATTGATTAATTTAATGAACCTTTGAGTTTATTAAGAGTAAAAAGGAACATGCCTTTTATTTTTTGCTCTCAAACCTTTTAACTCAGAGTTGTTTTCTAAAAAGGTCAAAATGAGTACATGATTTAGACATAAGAGGTGATACCATAGGTAAATTAGGAGAGGAAGGAATAGTCTACCTTTCAGATCTTTGGAAAGGAGAACAGTTTATGACCAAACAAGAGATAGAGAATATTATGAAATGCAAAATGGATGATTTTGATTACATTAAATTTAAAAGGTTTTATACAAACAGAAGCAATGCATCCAAAATTAGAAGGGGGGCAGAAAGCTGAGAAACAATTTTAATGGCCAGTACTTCTGATAAAGGCCTCATTTCTAAAATTAGGGAACTAAATCAAATTTATATGAATCCAAGTCATTCCCCAATTGAGAAATGGTCAAAGGATATGAACAGGCAGTTTTCTGATGAAGAAATCAAAGGTATCTATTCCCATATAAAAAAATGCTCTAAATCACTATTGATTAGAGAGAAGCAAATTAAAACAACTCTGAGGTACCACCTGACACCTATCAGATTGGGTAATATGACAAAAAAAGTAAAATAATAAATGTTGGAGAAGCTGTGGGAAAATTGGGGCACTAATGCATTGTTGGTGGAGCTGTGAACTGATCTAGCCACTCTGGAGAGCAATTTGGAATTGTAAGGCACTAAAATTCTAGCTATACTATCTAAAATCTAATGAGTGGTTGCCAATAAATTATAAGCTTTAGCAATAGTTTAGACTTTTAAGCATTTATTAAAGAGAATAAGAATCTGGTAAAGAGAAAGAGAAAGGCCTAGATTCATCTATCTATCTTGGGGAGCTACAGTTCTCCTGCTCTACTCTCCATAAGAGTCCTGGCGAAAAGAGCCAGAGCGTCAGCCTCACCCCCTCTTCCTCCCACAAGCAAATGTCACTTCCTGACGCCAAAGAAAAGCCACATGGCCTTGCCCTCAGAAGCCTTCTCCTCATGGTGGAGCTTTCCTACAGCAAGTCTCCAGCAGGTGGTGTCATTCCAGTCATTACAGTCTTCCCTTTGTTTCTTCAAGAAATGGTGTATTTCCTTGATGAAACAGTCAAAAATAACAGAATATAATACCCTATGCTAACTAACAATATGTTAATAACAATATAGAAAGGGAGAGAGGAAAATTTTGTCCAGAGGGGCGGTCCCTCATGAACCGGCGCTTTGACAGCCTGCAGGGGGAGGGCCTTTGCAGAGAGTACATGTTATAGATGGTGTATATAATAACAGAAGGAAAATAAAGAAAAACGACAAAACAAAACTGTTCATTTAAAGTCTCTGAAAGTCTTTTCTCAGATGTCCTCTGGGTGTAGTCATGGAATAGAAGTCTTTTCAGGGGTATGTGGATGCTGGTAATCAGCCAGGAAAATTTCCTACAAAATTGAGCTTAACACAACTTTAAAATAGCTTTGTCTGTTTGTTTTGTTTTGTTTTGTTTTGTTTTGTTTTGTTTTAGTGAGGCAATTGGGGTAAGTGACTTGCCCAGGGTCACACAGCTAGTAAGTGTTAAGTGTCTGAGGCCGGATTTGAACTCAGGTACTCCTGACTCCAGGGCCGGTGCTCTATCTACTGCGCCACCTAGCTGCCCCTAAAATAGCTTTGTCAATAATCAAATCAAACAATGAAAGTTCTCAAAAACATGTCTAAGGGAATTCAGAATCTTAGTTGTTATACATGAAAAATATAATAAAACACAAATTGAAATATTCTTTAAAACATAATATTACTATAGTCCCCCCTTGTGGAGGGTAAATTGAGAAGATAATTGCTGTGATTTTAATTTAATTTTATTATTATTTTTAATTAATAAAGTATTTTATTTTTTTCTGTTACATGTAAAGATAATTCTCAACTTTTGTTTATACAAGCTTTACAATTTCAGATTTTTCTCCCTCCCCTTCCTCCCCCCTCCGCTAGACAGCAGGTAATCTGATATAGGTTATATATATATGTATATATATATAATATATATATACACACACACATAATAACATTAATCCTGTTTCTGCATGAGTCATGTTATAAGAGAAAAAATCAGAGCAATGATGAAAAACCTCAAAATAGAAAAAAAGAACAGCATCAAAACCAAAAGAAATAGTATGGTTTATTCAGCATCTATACTCCGCATTTCTTTTTTTTTTTTTTTCTTGGATTTGGAGATCATCTTCTATCAAGAGTTCCCTGGAACTCTTCTGTACCATTGCATTGGTGAGAAGAATATAGTCCATCACAGTAGATCAACACTCAATGTTGATGATATTGTGTACAATGTTCTTCTGGTTCTGCTCATCTCACTCATCATCAGCATGCAAGACCCTCCAGGTTTCTCTGAACTCCTCCTGCTCATCATTTCTTACAGCACAATAGTATTCCATTGTATTCATATACCACAACTTGTCCAGCCATTCCTTAATTGATGGGCACCCCCTCAACTTCCAATCACTTGCCACCACGTAAAGAGCAGCTATAAATATTTTTGTACATGTGGGTCCCTTTCCCCTTTCCATGATCTCTTTGGGAAAAAGACCTAAAAGTGGTATTGCTGGGTCAAAGGGTATGCACAGCTTTATCACCCTTTGGACATAATTCCAAATTGCTCTCCAGAATGGTTGGATCAGTTCAGAGTTCCACCAACAATGAATTTGTGTTCCAATTTTCCCACAGCTTCTCCAACATTTATTATCTTCCTTTTTTGTCATTTTAGCCAATCTGATAGGTGTCAGGTGGTACCTCAGAGTTGTTTTAATTTGCATCTCTCTAATCATTAGAGATTTAGAGCATTTTTTCATATGGGAATAAATATCTTTGGTTTCTTCATCAGAAAACTGCCTGTTCATATCCTTTGACCATTTCTCAATTGGGGAATGACTTGTGTTCTTCTAAATTTGATTTAGTTCCCTATATATTTTAGAGATGAGGCCTTTATCAGAAGTACTGGCCACAAAAATTGTTTCCCAGCTTTCTGCCTCCCTTCTAATTTTGGATGCATTGCTTCTGTTTGTACAAAAAAATTTTAATTTAATATAATCAAAATCATCCATTTTGCATTTTATAATATACTCTATCTCTTGTTTGGTCATAAACTGTTTTCCTTTCCAGAGATCTGATAGGTAGACTATTCCTTCCTCTCCTAATTTACCTATGGTATCACCTCTTATGTCTAAATCGTGTATCCATTTTGACCTTATTTTAGTATAAGGTGTAAGATGTTGGTCTATGCCTAATTTCTGCCATACTATCTTCCAGTTTTCCCAGTAGTTTTTGTCAAATACTGAGTTCCTATCCCAGAAGCTGGAGTCTTTGGGTTTATCAAACACTACATTACTAGTGTCATTTACTACTGCATTTCCTGAGCCTAGCCTATTCCACTGATCTATTTTTTAGCCAGTACCAGATAGTTTTGATGACTGCCACTTTATAGTAGAGCTCCAGGTTTGGTACTGCTAACCCACCTTCCTGTGAATTTTTTTTCATTATTTCCCTGGATATTCTTGATTCTTTGTTTTTCCAGATGAATTTTGTTATTATTTTTTCTAGCTCTATAAAATAATTTTTAGGTAGTCTGATTGGTATGGCACTGAATAAGTAAATTAATTTAGGCAATATTGTCATTTTTACTATATTAGCTCTGCCTATCCATGAGCAATTGATATCTTTCCAATTATTTAGATCTGATTTGATTTGTGAGAAGTGTTTGGTAGTTGTGTTCATAGAGTTCCTGGGTTTGTCTTGGCAAGTAGACTCCCAAGTATTTTATATTATCTACTGTTACTTTAAATGGAATTTCTCTTTCTATCTCTTGCTGCTGGGCTTTGTTGGTCATGTATAGAAATGCTGATGATTTATGTGGATTTATTTTATATCCTCCTACTTTGCTAAAGTTGTTAATTGTTTCAAGTAATTTTTGAGTTGATTCTCCAGGATTCTTTAAGTATACCATCATTTCATCTGCAAAGAGTGATAGTTTTGTTTCCTCCTTGCCTATTCTAATTCCTTTCTCTTCTCTGATTGCTAAAGCTAACATTTCTAGTACAATATTAAATAATAGGGGTGATAATGGGCATCCCTGTTTCACCCCTGATCTTATTGGGAAGGCCTCTAATTTATCTCCATTGCATATAATACTTGCTGATGGCTTTAGGTAGATACTGTTTATTATTTTAAGGAAAGCTCCCCCTATTCCTAAACTCTCCAGTGTTTTTATTAGGAATGGGTGTTGTATTTTGTCAAAAGCTTTCTCTGCATCTAATGAGATAATCATATGATTTTGGTTGGTTTTCTTATTGATGTGGTTGATTATGTTAATAGTTTTCCTAATGTTGAACCAGCCCTGCATTCCTGGTATAAATCCCACCTGGTCATAGTATATTATCCTGGTGATCACTTGCTGTAATCTCCTTGCTAATATCTTATTTAAGATTTTAGCATCAATATTCATTAGGGAAATTGGTCTATAATTTTCTTTCTCTCTTTTTGCTTTGCCTGGTTTTGGTATCACTACCATATTTGTGTCATAAAACAAATTTGGTAGAACTCCTTCTTCACCTATTTTTCCAAATAATTTGTATAATATTGGAATTAATTGTTCTTTAAATGTTTGGTAAAATTCACCCGTAAACCCATCTGGCCCTGGGGATTTTTTCTTATGGAGTTCATTAATGGCTTGTTCAATTTCTTTTTCTAATATGGGTTTATTTAAGGATTTCATTTCCTCTTCAGTTAACCTGGGTAGTTTGTACTTTTGTAAATATTCATCCATTTCATTTAGATTGTCAAATTTATTGGCATACAATTGGGCAAAATAGTTCCTAATTATTGATTTAATTTCCACTTCGTTGGTGGTAGCATCACCTTTTTCATTTTTGATACTGGTAATTTGGTTTTCTTCTTTCTTTTTTTTTAATCAAATTAACCAATATTTTATCTATTTTATTGGTTTTTTCATAAAACCAGCTCTTAGTTTTATTGATTAATTCTATAGTTTTTTTTTGCTTTCAGTCTTATTAATTTCTCCTTTGATTTTCAGGATCTCTAATTTAGTATCTAATTGGGGATTTCTAATTTGTTCTTTTTCTAGCTTTTTAAGTTGCATGCCCAATTCATTAATCTCCTCTTTCTCTTTTTTATTCATGTAAGCATTTAGAGCTATAAATTTTCCTCTAAGCACTGCTTTGGCTGCATCCCATAGATTTTGGTATGTTGTCTCATTATTGTCATTCTCCTGGATATAGTTACTGATTGTTTCTATGATTTGTTGTTTGGCCCATTCATTCTTTAGAATGAAATTATTTAGTTTCCAATTGATTTTCATTCTACTTTTCCCTGGCTCTTTCTTACATGTAATTTTTATTGCATCATGATCTGAAAAGGATGCATTTACTATTTCTGCCTTTCTACATTTAACTATGATGTTTTTGTGCCCTAATACATAGTCAGTTTTTGACAGTGTGCCATGTACTACTGAGAAAAAGGTATATTTCTTTCTATCCCCATTCAATTTTCTCCAGACATCTATCATGTCTAACTTTTCTAGTAATCTATTCACTTATTTCACTTCTTTCTTATTTATTTTTTGGCTAGATTTATCTAATTCTGAGAGGGGGAGATTCAGATCCCCCACTAGCATAGTATTACTGTCTAATTCCTCTTGTAACTCATTTAAATTCTGCTCTAAGAACTTGCATGCTATACCACTTGGCACATACATATTTAATATTGATATTACTTCATTATCTATGGTACCTTTAAGCAAGATGTAATTTCCTTCCTTATCTCTTTTAATGAGATCTATTTTTGCCTGCACTTTGTCTGAGATAATGATTGCTACCCCTGCTTTTTTTACTTTAGCTGAGGCATAATATATTCTGCTCCAGCCTTTTACCTTGACTCTGTGTGTATCTCTCTGCTTCATATGTGTTTCTTGTAAACAGCATATTGTAGGATTCTGTTTTTTAATCCATTCTGCAATTCGCTTCCGTTTTACAGGAGAGTTCATCCCATTCACATTCACAATTATTATTACTATCTATTCCCCTCCATTCTATTTACCCCCTTTATACTTTTCCCCCCTTCTTTCACCCTATTCCTCCTCACCAACGTTTTACTTCTTACCCCTGTCTCCCCCAATCTGCCCTCCCTTTTTATCAACACCCTCTCTTTTCTTTACCCTTTTCTCCCTTGCTTTTGTTCTCCCTTCTATCAGTCCCCCTCTTTCCCTTCCCCTTTTGCTTCCCTAAAGAATGAGTTGTTTCTTTATCCCAATGAACGTATATGTTATTCCCTCTTTGAATCAAATCTAATGAGAATAGGGTTGAAACAATGTTCCCCCCTCCTTTCTTTCCCTCTATTGTAATAGGTTTATTTTTCACCTCTTCATATCATCCCATTCCACCTCCCCTTTCCTCTCCTCCCCATAGACTCCCTTTTTAACCCCTTAATTCTTTTTTGTATCATCACATCAAAGACAATTTATATTTATACACTCTGTGTAAAGTCCTTCTCTCTCCCCAAATATATTTACAGTTCTTAAGAGTTATGAGTATTATCTTCCCATGTAGGGATATAAACAGTTTAACCTAATAGGGTAACCTTTTTTTTTTTCCCCTCTATTTACCTTTTTAAACTTCTCTTGAGTCTTGTATGTTGAGCAAATTTTCTATTCAGTTCTGGTCTTTTCACCAGGAAAGATTGAAAGTCCCCAATGTCATTAAATGTCCATCTTTTCCCCTGAAAGAAAATGAACATTTTTGCTGGGTAATAGATTCTTGGCTGCAATCCAAGCTCCTTTGCCTCCGGAATATCATATTCCAAGCCTTGTGGTCCTTTAATGTTGAAGCTGCCAGGTCCTGAGTAATCCTGACTGTGGCTCCATGATATTTAAATTGCTTCTTTCTGGCTGCTTGGAGTATTTTCTCCTTCACCTGATAATTCTGGAATTTGGCTACAATATTCCTTGGAGTTTTCCTTTTGGGGTCTCTCTTTCAGGAGGTGATTGGTGGATTCTTTCAATGATAATTTTATCCTCTGATTCTATGATATCAGGGCAGTTTTCCTTAATAATTTCCTGGAATATGGTGTCTAGATTCTTTTTCTGGTCATGGCTTTCAGGCAGTCTAATGATTCTCAAATTGTCTCTCCTCGATCTGTTTTCCAGATCAGTTGTCTTTCCGATGAGGTGTTTCATATTTTCTTCTATTTTTTCATTCTTTTGATTCTGCTTGACTGATTCCTGGTGTCTCTTGGATTCCTTATCTTCCAACTGTCCACTTTTAATTTTTAAGGCATTGTTTTCTTCAGTAAGATTATGCACCTTTTTTTCCATTTGGCCAAGTGAATTGTTTAAGGCATTGTTTTCTTCAGTGAAATTATGCACTTTTTTTCCATTTGGCCAGTCAATCTTTGTGCTTCCTTTTCCAAGCTGCTGATTCTTTTTTCATAGTTTTCTTGTTTTGCTTTCATTTCTCTCCCCATTTTTTCTTCTACCTCTCTCAATTGATTTTAAAAATCCTTTATGAGCTCTTCCAGGAAGACTTTCTGTTCTTGAGACCAATTCACCTTCCCTCATGAGGCTTCACATGTAGGCAATTTGAGGGTATTGTCCTCATCTGAGTTTGCGTTGGCTTCTTCCCTATTGATACAGAAGCTCTCAATGGAGAGGGCTCTTTTTTGCTTCTTACTCATTATTGCAGCTTGTTTATTTATTTTTTAAGTTGAGTTGAGGTCTGCTCTGGGGACACCAGGGTCCCTGTTTTGGGCTTCTTGTGCAGGGGTATAGGTGCTGTGTGACCGGCTTTTTACTCTGAGGCCTTTATAGTGTGTGCAGTTCGTCCCCCTGCACTTCCTGTCTGAGTGCGCTTGGCCAGGCGCCTGATCTCGGTGGCTGACCGCCTGACCCTTTCATGGCCCTCCCAGCCAGTGCAGGTAGGTTTTTCCACTGTCCTTCTTGGCCATTAGATTTTTGAGCCAGGTTCCAGGGGCCTCAGTTGTTCGGCTGCGGCCCACAGCTCCTGCTGACTTGCCCTGACCCCCTCGGTGCTGGGCTGCTGCCCTGCGCTGGGCCTCCCTTTTGCCCGAGTCAGACCTACCTTTTCCTGAAGTCTTCTAAATTATCTCTGGTTGGAAGACTGTGTCTCTCTGTCTCTTTGCAGGTTCTGTAGTTTCAGAATCTGTGCAGAGGTTTGAATTTAATGTTCTTTTTGAGGGAACAGAAGGAGAGCTCAGGCAGCTTGCTGCTTCCTCTCCACCATCTTGGCTCCGCTCCTGTGATATTAATTTTAAAAAATAATTTTTATCTTTGTTTCATCACTTTTTGCATCATCTGCCTACTTATCCTCATGCCATTATGAGAAATTTAAAAATCAAATATAATTGGTAACAGATATCAAGGCCAAATCCAACACTGTATTTATCATGACACCTTAGATAATTATGGGGGTTACCATAAAAGAACAGAGAAATGATGGGATATGAGCATTCCCACACTTGAGCAATGTATATTGCCCATGCAGTATGCCAGGCTTAAAATAGGTGGATGGAATATATGTCCATGTCACCGAACGTATTGGAGTAACCTGAGTCAGACTTAATCAGATGCGTGGGATTGAGATGTCCATGGCATCAGGCATATAGGAGGGGGCATAGAAGCCAGGTGTAGAATGAGATGGGTGGGATGAAAACTTCCAGCTATTTGTACAATATTGTGGGGAAAGAAAAAAAATTAACCCGAGAGAAACCAAACTCAACATTTGTCAAAAGCTGTTCCCTCGGCCATACCTTGACTTCAGGCATATCTCCCCTCATGTGACAGTTCAGTGTATGCTCTTGCATGTATTCCTCTTGTAATCAGATGGCATCTGATAACTCAGAATGAAGGCAATCAATGTCTTAAATGATAAGTTCCCATAATCCAAGTCTCATATGGATTTAAAAATTGAGGATAATAAATGATCACAAAAAATGTGAATGTACCTTGACTCAGAATATAATATGCAATAATTTCAAATAATATATATATTTTTTACTAAGTATATTATTACTTTTGTGAAAAACCGGAACATATTTAAATACAAGTTAAAACACAACAATCTTAAACTTTTTTTTTTTTAAAGAAAACTTTTACAAATGTTCCCCTCTTTTTCTTTTTTGAATATGCTTATCAAAAAAATACTTCTAGAATCAATTTACACTTGCCATGGCAACCAGTTTGCCAGGGAAATGCTTTATAGAATTCAATCAAATAATCGGTTGAAAAAAAAATAACAAAAACAAACAACTCAAAATATGGAGCACAATACTCCCAGAATTAACATTGTATTATGAAATCAAAACCATCTTGCATTGTTTCAAAATGAGATAGATAAATGCATAGAAGAAAATACACATGGAAAAATAAAAGACAATGAAATTCAAACTAGATAAATCTAAATGAATATAAACTTAACATTAATAAGAGTATTACAAAATATAAACTTGAACACATGACTATAAAAATCTTTTACAACTATTCTTTTTTTTAAAAAAACTAAGTATAAAACACAATCTCAAAAGCATGAAAATCTCTATAAAAATAAACCCATACCATTAATTTCAAAATGTAGATGTAATAGCATAAAAATCCTATGTAACCTCTGAACTAACATTATTTCTCTGAGTTAATTTACAACACTTTTGATTTCAATATCTAAAATCCCCAATACCTATATTAATACCTTACTGCTTACTTCTACATTTCTTTAAAATATGTCTTCTTGAAATATGATGATGATTGTCATTTTTATTCAGCTTAAGTTTGTCTTCTTTAACCCCTCTATGTTGTCTGTGGGTCCTTTCATAATACAAATGCTTTTTAAGGTTACTAATTAAAGACAAAAGCTGATTAGCAAAATTATGAACAAAAAGAGCATATCTGGGATTTAAAGGGTTTTCCAAAGTTGGTTTTGGAGAACCATAGCATGTCAAGTCAGAATCACAGCCAGGCTGGGGAAGGGTTGAGGTTGGTAACTAAGTAGAAGCTGCAAATGTAAGTAGAGTAAGCTGCGCATGCGCATTAGATCTCTGGACTTCTCTGGCAGGAGGATTAAGGGGCTTGGCCAAGGGAGTGGTAGGAGGTGGCATCAGAGGAGGGGGAATGGGTGGGGTCCCGAGAGGAGGTGAGGGACCAGGGCAATTTGAATCAGACTTGGTTTTGAACTCAAGACTGGTTTCCCCTTCCCCTACTCCTAGGGGATTAGCATTAGAATTTGAAAAAAAATGCAGGAGTTAGAGGTTTCTCTGCAAAAGCATGATTGAGAGAGGGGTAGATATTTATATTCTCTTGTGTGAGCACCTTGCTTGCTCTTCTAACAAAAATAAAAATAAAAACAGAAAATCCACAAAAACAGCATTAACCATTAACCATTTGTCTGGTTAAACAGACCAAAATCAGGAACAGGGTACTTAGGGAGTTTAGAAGATCTGTTTGAAAATTTAAAGGGAAAACGGCTGATATTTAGGAGTACTTTGGATTTAAAGGGACAGGGTAGGGGAGATTTCTTACTCAACCAGAAGATCAGAAGACGGAGATTCAGCTTTCCTCTTCATGGTCAGCCATCTGTAAGGCGCTAAAATTCTAGCTATACTATCTATCGCCAATAAATTATAAGCTTTAGCAATAGTTTAGAATTTAAGCATTTATTAAGGAGAATAAGAATCTGATAAAGAGAGAAGGAAAGGCCTAGATTCATCTATCTATCTCAGGGAGCTACAGTTCTGCTCTGCTTCCCACAAGAGTCCTGGCGAAAAGAGCCAGAGCATCAGCCTTGCCCCCTCTTCCTCCCACAAGCAAATCCCACTTCCTGATGCCAAAGAAAAGCTGCATGGTCTTGCCCTCAGAGGCCTTCTCCTCATGGTGGAACTTTCCTACAGTAAGTCTCCAGAAGGTGGTATCATTCCAATTGTTACAGAATTATGCCCAAAGGGCTATAAAGCTGTGCATACCCTTTGACCTAGCAATACCACTTTTGGGTCTCTCCCAAAGAGATCAAAAAAAAGGTAAAAGGACCCATATGTACAAAAATATTTATAGCTGCTCTTTTTGTGGCAGCAAGGAATTGGAAATTGAGGGGTTGCCCATCAGTTGGGGAATGGCTGAAGAAATTGTGGTATATGAATGTAATGGAATTCTATTATATTGTAAGAAACGATGAGCAGGCAGAGTTCAGAGAAACCTGGAAGGACTTGCATGAACTGATGATGAGTGAGATGAGCAGAACCAGAAGAACACTGTACACTGTATCATCAACATTGTGTGTTGATCAACTGTGATGGACTAGATTCTTCTCACCAATGCAATGGTACAGGAGAGTTCCAGGGGACTCATGATGGAAGGGGATCTCCAAATCCAGAAAAAAAAAAAAAAGAACTGTGGAGTATAGATGCTGCCTGAACCATACTATTTCTTTTGTTTTTGGTGCTGTTTTTCTATTTTGAGGTTTTTCCTCATTGCTCTGATTCTTCTCTTATAACATGACTAATACAGAAATATGTTTAATGTTATTATATATATGTTTAATGTTTATATATATATATATATATATGTATATATATATATATATATATATATATATATATATATATAAACTATGTCAGATTACCTGCTGTCTAGGGGAGAGGGGAGGGAGGGGAGGGAGGGAGAAAAATCTGAAATTGGAAAGCTTGTATAAACAAATGTTGAGAACTATCTTTACATGTAACTGGAAAAAAAATACTTTTATCAGAAAAAAAAAGTGTTCATTTTCAAAGTACAAGTTGCATTTTGTATTTTCCTATATCTGCTTAATTCCTTAAGTGAAGTTTTGATTATATATTATTTTCTAATAAACAATAGAAACTATGAAAAATGTAAAAATTACCACAAACACATATATACATATCTAAGTATGTATATATATACACATGCATTTATATATGTGTTTACATGTATAAAAACATGTGTATACATATATACACACACAGTAGAGGGGAGAAAGGAAGAATAACAAATGGCCAGCTTTATTTCTGTTTTGGCCTAAATGAATTTGCTTGTCTGAGAAAACCTCATAAGTCAAAATACTTTTGTACCTGAATATTTTTCACTTTTTATTTGTTAATCATTAATTGAAAGATGTAATCTTTGACTTAGCTATAAATTGTTCATACTTAAGAGATCTTAATGCTTTATGTCTGTTTGTATGCATACATGCATGCAAATTGAGAGCAGAGGAAGGAAAATTTTAAAATGCAAAGAGGGATATCATTGGCAGTAAGGTATGTATATTCATTATCTTATCCCCAGAGTAAGGTATCTAGTGAACATTGTTAGGTCTAACAGTGCTATTGGCATCAGAGTTGACATTGGTTTATCAAGGGATAGTCCATCCATAATGAGTTAGAAAATTAGCTCTATAAACTGGTCTGACATTTTAGATTTAATCCTTCATTTACAGTATTTAGGATTGTTTAAACTTACAGGTTGAATGAAATGTGTGTATTTTATAATGTAGACCTGGATTTTGAAAAGTCTATAAAGCTGTCCTGTCTCATCTACAACTATAGCTATTAACTGTGACAATTATGTTAACTACAGGATGACCAATTTTAACCTAGAAATTACCCTCCAAAAATTATTTTTTACTATCAAATTAGATGTTCTTTTGGTGTTGTTCTTAAACATAGTGCTATCATAAAAACACATATCTTTGTAATGATTTTCCCATATATGCTTTTGTATTTCTTTCCCAAGTGTTTAACATCAGACTGTTCACATAGTAAATGTTTAATAAAGTGTTTAATAAATAAAGTTTCTTTTTATTACTCATTCATTTATATTTCTCTTGAGTACAATCAATCTTCTTGATTAGAATATCATCTTAGTACAGGAAGGGGGAAGGGAACAAGCATTTATTAAGCATCTATCATATGCCAGGCACTGTTCTGAGTGCTTTATAAATATCTCATTTTTGATCCTCACAACAACCCTGTGAGGTAGCTTATTATTATGCCCATTTTCAGTTGACATATCTGACACTGACTAAGGTTAAGTGAGTAAAATTACACAGCTATTAAGTATCCGAGGTCAAATTTGAACTCAGGTCTTCCTGACTCCAAGCTATTGCACCACCTAGCCACCTACAATAAAAAGAATCAGTCTAACTATCTAATAGTGATATATTTAGGTATGTCTTTGTTAGAAAAAGTCCTTACTACAATAAACAGCAGTAGATCCTACAGTAATTTAAGAGTCCTATTGATAAGATATAATTGTTTATTTGTAGAATATTTGCTGATTGTGACATGTTAATGTGTCTTTTCAATAAATGTTTTTATAACAGAATGTCACAGAAAGTTACTACCTCAACTAAACTAGGTAGTATTTCATAACTTCTTAGATGTTTTTCTTTTCATTTTCACTTATCTCCTTCCTTTCTTGTGTACTATATCAGTTACCCTGCAAGATAAGATAGCATAGGTATTAATTTTTTTTTGATTTACTTATTTTTTTTTACTAAATGGAGGACCTAATTTAAATTTTCTCATGATAAAGGGCCTATTTTAAGAAATCTGTGCAGTAACTTTTTTCAGAGATGTTACTACAGGTGTCACTCCTTCTCTCCCCTTTCTCATCTTAATTGTAATAAAAAGAACAACATATTTTGATCTTAAGTGGTTTTTATAAAAGATTTTTATATAAATGTCACCAGTGTTATACTTTTACAACTACAGTAACTAGAGCAAAATTCCAACATTATAGTTAAAGAAATATATTCTTACCCTTGGTTTGTTATGTATATATGCATATGATATATGATCTGATATGAAACTCCCATTGCAGAGTAAATTGTATCCTCTATTCCATATAATGGTCACTAATCTTTTAAGTGACTTGCCCAGGGTTACACACTAGTAAGTGTCAAGTGTCTGATTCCGAATTTGAACTCAGGTCCTCCTGAATCCAGGGCCGGTGCTTTATCCACTGTCCCACCTAGCTGCTCCTGGAAAGGACAATTTTTAAAGGCCTATTCATATTCTATAGTTTGTTTAATTTCATCTCAGTTCTTTAGCTTTGACACACATCTTTACTTTCTCACTTTCTTTGTACAGATTTATTGGTGGAGGAAGTTGAGCATTTAATCAGTAGTTCTTTGATATGAATGTTGTTTTGCAATATACATAGTATGTATATATTTTAGGGATAAGGTCCTTATGTAACAGTAGATTCCAGCAAAATCCTTCTCCGATACAGTTTAGTGTCATGGCAGCAACCTGTATTCTTGACCCTTGTAGAATCCAAGCTCTGGAAGATTGGATTGAATACCAAGCTGGAAAGGCTTTGAGCACAAACTTCAATATAGGGTTTATTTCTATAGGGTTTAAGAGTTATGTAACTGAATTTGGAGAGGATCATCACAATTATTTTTGTCTACAATAATTCTCAAAATCTATGAAATCCTAAAGGGTCGCATAGATGCAGGATAATCCCTGTTCCTTGAAGTACTAAAATATAGCCTTTTGCCTTGTAGCATGCAACATTATAATGTTCCACCATTAGAGTATTAATAGAAATTTGAAATGAATTGTTTTCAAATTTTTTCAATTTTTTGCTTAAAATAATAGCATCTAGGGGAAGCTAGGTGGCACAGTGGATAGAGCACCAGCTCTGGAATCAGGAGGACCTGAGTTCAAATCCAGCCGCAGACACTTAACACTAGCTGTGTGACCCTGGGCAAGTCACTTAACCCCAATTGCCTCACCAAAACAAATAAACAAAATAATAAAATAATAGCATCTAAATGTTTTAAACATGACATTTTTTTGTTTTCTTTTAGTCATGTATTTAAATTGCATTTTGACCTATTTAAGATATCAGTATTCTCAAAGCTGTAGTGTTATGATATTCTAATGATAGGAAAACCTTCTCTACAGGTTTGGGGGGTTTTTGCATCTAACTATGAAGGCCAGAAATAAGTTTTTGTTTTTAAGTCCTTTAGAATTTTATATTGTGTGTAGGGGGTGTGTGTATGTATATGTATATTATATACATACATGTAATATATACAAAATATAATATATGTATATAAAGTGTATATGTGATATATAGAATTTTAAGACATTTTACTATATCCTGAATTTATCCCTCATAGGTATTAGGTTTTATTTAAAGGTAACCACTATTACTGAATTATGCGTGACAGAATGCTATTCACTCATAATACTAACACACTATTTGCTACAGGTTAACATGAATTGTTCTTCCTTTGGATTGAAATTTTTCTTACTCCTTTACAGATGCTTGTAACTACACCCGAAAAATGGGATGTAGTAACAAGAAAGAGTGTTGGAGATGTAGCCCTTTCCCAGCTTGTAAAGCTCTTGATTCTTGATGAAGTGCATCTACTGCATGAAGATAGAGGACCTGTATTGGAAAGCTTAGTTGCACGAACCTTACGACAGGTAAGACAAAGTTATTTCATTTCAGAAACTCATTTGGGTAATAGAATGATTCAGATTATTTGAAATGGATCTGTTATTAATTATACTAATATATGACTTCCCTCAGTACAAATGGCAACATCTTTATGTATATAGTAAGAAAATATTAATACGTGGCATTTTTAAGGACACTAATTATTTTACTATAAAGAAATGCAGAAATACTTTCTGTTAATTTATCTAACACTTGAACCAATTTTTCCTATTGCAGAATTTACTGTTTTCTAAGTGTTTTTCATGATCTAAGGCATGTAAAGCAAAATTTAAATTATAAAACAAAATTAAAATGTTGACTTAACAAAATAAAAATTTATTATATAATTTGAAAGAAATAATGGCCCCCGATTAAAATTTATCAGCAAAAGAGACAATCTCCATTTGATAAGCAGTCAAAAAATATAAATAGGCATGTTTCAGGGGAAGAAATACAAGCTATAAATAGCCATATGAAAAAACGCCCCAAATTGCTAACAGTTAGGGAACTGCAAATTAAAATAACCTCAAGTTCTCTCGTTGTATCCTTTATATTGGTAAAGTTGCCCCCCAAAAAGTAAATGATAAATGCTAGAGGATCTGTGGGAAAACAGACACATTAATGTGTTTCTGGTGGAGCTGTGAACTGGTCCAGTCATTCTGAAAAGCAGTTTAGAATTATGCCCTAAAAGCTATTAAAGTGTGCATACTCTTTGACACAGCCATACTCTTACAAATTTAAATACAAAAAAGGTCAAAGAAGGAGGAAAAGGACCTCTATATATAAAAATAACTTTAGAAACTTACTTTGCATTGGCAAAAATTAGAAATTTTGAGTGTATGCATTATATTTTATAAATGTGGTGGAATACTATTGTACTATGAGAAATGATGAAGGGGGGATAGTTTCAGAGAAACCTGGAAAATCTTGTATAAACTGATGCAGAGTGAACTGAATGGAAACTAGAAAAAATTTTTATTTAGTAACAATATTGTAAAGACAAGCAACTTTGAAAGACTTAGGAATTCTGCTGAACACAATGACCAATCACCATACAAGGGGATTCATAATAAAACGTGTTACCTATCTGAGAGGTAGTGAACCTAGAATGCAGATTGAGATATATTTTGGCAATTAATTTTGCTTAACTAAACATGTTTGCAACAGATTTTGTTTTTCTTCCATTGCAAGTGAGTAGGTATTTTTCATGCTTTCTTAATGGGGGTAGAGGTGAAAGAGCTAGAAGGAAGAGAAGGCAGACTTATGGGGATTGAAAAAGTAATTAAAAAAAGAAATAATGTTCCTTATCTTCTTTTTTTTTTTTTTGGCTGGGAGGGGGGACGTTGAGGCAATTGGGGTTAAGTGACTTGCCCAAGGTCACACAGCTAGTATGTGTCAAGTGTCTGAGACCGGATTTGAACTTGGGTCCTCCTGACTCCACGTCTGGTGCTCTATCCACTGCGCCACCTAGCTGCCCCACCTTATCTTCTAAATTACAAAGTACTCATACATTGTTATTGTACATGGAAAACAAGTTTTATTCTTTTGGTTTGTTATTCCCCTCATTCTTTTCTCATCATGAACAAAATGAAACTTGATGGTTTAATAGATTAATCTTATTCATTCTATGTAATATGGAATTGATTAAATGTGAAACAAGGGACCTGTAACCTAGGATGAGATTATGCTTCTGGTTTTCTAGAAAATGTTTTCAAATTAACAGATTGTGAACATCATGATAATTGCTGATAACCATTATGTTATGCTCATGCTGTTGCATTGTACACTTCAGATTCTGGCTTTGAACTAAGAAGTCTTACAAAGGATTAATATGTTATCAGAGACTGATGGCAAGCTTGATGAAAACCATGACAAAATTCACATTAATTTATGTAATAAAACTGTATATTCACCCACAAACTTCAATTTGTAAATGGGTTTTGTTCTAAAAGTTTATTTTTAGGTCAGTTATTTGAAACTTATACAGTACAAATGTTGTTAGTGGTGCTTAGTTTCTCAAGCTAACTCATAAGAGGCATACTGTAGAAATATTGGACCTTTAGAAGGAATATCAAAGAATGTTGTGTTCTGCTAAGTTCACAAAAAGGAAAAAAATTAAAATCACTTAAGTGATTTTTATATATCTTGAATTTTGGTGCTTAAGAAAAGTCTTTTTCATCATTCCTTTCAACAAGCAAGTATTAAGTATCTACTATATGCCAGGTATGGTGGCAGGCACAGGAGATACAAAAATCCCTATATTGAAATGGGGGTGTGACAGAGGGGAGGCAGTAGGATTTGTGCCCGGATAAATAGATTCAGGGTTTAATTGTGGGTAGGGATTAGAGGTACAATAGTACTTGGAAGAATCAGGAATGCCTCTTGCAGGAGGATTCACTTGGCCTAAATCTGGTGGGGAGCTAAGGATTCTTATCAGCAAGTAGTAATAAAGTGCCTGCTAACTTCTCAGGCAACTGCACTTTGAGGGATAGCATTCCAGACTTGGGGAACATGCTGGGCAAAGGCACAGAAATGGAAAATGGGTCAGCTCTAAACTTAAGAAGTCATAATTTTGAGAGACAACAGAACATTTTACCAGTTGTTAGCCAAAAGTCATGACTCCAGAAGACATGGGTAGTACCTTGATTTATTACAAGAGAAAGGCACATGCATGTGGGGACTCTATGGAGGCAGCAATACAGACAGAGCCTTGGATATTTATGGGGCGCAGCAAAAAAGGAGATTTCATGGGAGGAGTGGAGGGCAGTCCCCTCTCAAATGGGAGTGGCATGGGAGGAGAAAGGGAGCAATAGGGAAGGGAGAGGAAGAGGGAACAGGAGGACTTGAGAACATCGGACCTTGGAAGAAGGATGTTCTGCTTATCTGAAAGGGTCTCAGCTGCACAAAGGGTTTATTAGTCTGGGCTAGAATGGCCAGAGGCAGGTTTGTAGCTGTCTTGGCTTCAAAGGCACTGTGAGTTTATTAGAGTTCAGTTGTAAAAGATCACTGTTATGTTAGTTTAGGGGTTCTTCATCTCTGGAAAATAGGGCAAGTCAAGAAAACAAGCTGGGGTGGGGTGGGGCGCCCTAACACAATTCATTCAAGGGTATAAGGAATCAATACAGAGTGAGCCAAAAGTCATGAAAGGTTTTCAATATTTAAATAATTCCTTTATTTTTTGTTTTTGATTTACAATAGCATCATATATATGAAATTAATTTACATTATGTGTGAAAAATCAAATCTCATAAATGATAAAAAATAATTTTAAAAAGTTATTAAAACATTGTGAATTTTGGCTTACCTTGTATTAAGAAGCAATTAAAACTTTGTAGATGTGAATAATAATAATTAGTGTGGGCTCAAATATTCCAGAGGAGTCGACTTTATCTTTAAATTGCTTGGTCATTACCAGGAAAATGGCTTATAAATGTCTTCTCTCAGGAGAGAACTTTGATATCAAGTGTTTTTCTCCTTTCTTCTGAGATTCTTTGTATGAAGATTTTTGGAAGAGATAAGGGATGTATTGTGTAAGGGAGCAAAATTTGAATATTTAAGAATTCAAATACTTGGGGAGTGGGATGGATAGGCAAGTGGTGTCTCCCCTACCAAAAGCTATATATAAATTTGTTTATTTAGTATGTGTTTTCTAGCAAGCAATATTAGTTCACTTACAAAGTATCATGCTTCCAAGTTGCAAAAATTATAGGTAGCAAACATAGTCTCATATGAATTACAGGAAGCTTCATAGGAACCACAGACCAGACATTGTGGCATGAATCACAGCATCTGAACCTGCCACAGCATTGCAATCTTAGCATGTTCAAAACAGAAAGAGTTTTTCCTCTAAAATGTATCCCTTGTCCCCCATTTCTACTGAAAACATAACCTTGGAGTTGTCCATGACTATTCACCCAATATTAATCAGTCATCATTCTACACTCACTCATTAAGCTTTTATTCATTTTACTTTTGTCTTTGAATCCTAGTACTTTGCACATGAAATATTAATTATAAATGGGGTTTTTTGTTTGTTCGGTTTTTTAATTGAAAAAAACTGATCTAAAGCAGCCATGCAGGTAGGTTAAAGTTATTGCTGACTTTACCCCACAGTAATATTCTGTTTAGGTAAAGTAGGATGGAGGGAAAGTCAGTTAGCAATAGTAACTGTGAAATGATGAGCAGGAAAACTTGGAAAGACTTACATGAGCTGATACAAAGTGAGATGTACCGTATACAAAGTAACAGCAATATTGTAAGATGATCAGCTGTGAATCACTTGGCTATTCTCAGCAATGCAGTGATCCAAGACAGCTCTTAAAGGACTTATGAAAAATGCAATCCATCTTCAGAGAAAGAACTGAAGGTGTCTGAATACAGATTGAAGCATATTTTTTTAGTTTCTTTTTCTTAAGTTTTTTTGGTCTGTTTTCTTTCACAACCTGCCTAATGTGGAAATGTTTTGCATGACTACACATGTATAACTTATATTGAAATGCTTGCATTCTTAAAGGGGCTGGTGGGGTGGAGAGGGAGGAAGATAATTTGGACCACAAAGTTTTAAAAATGGATATTTAAAATTTTTTTTACATGTAATTGGGGGGAAAATAAAATTCTAAATAAATGGGAAAAAATGAAAAAAATAAAATACTTCTTGGTTATATATGACTTTTACTATATTGGAGGCAAGATATCTTTTTGCATTTGATTATCAATTGTACAACTACAGAGAAAAGGCCAGTGGAGTACCAAGACAGCCATAAGATTTTATAATGGGACTACATGGGAAAATAGGTTTTGTTGTGCAGTTTCTGTAAAACCATCATTCTTTTTATTAAAATATATCAGTATTTAATGCTAACTGTTTCCTGTAGATGGTAGTATTGTATTCAACACAATAGCATTTTCATGGAGGTTATAGGCAGTCATGGCACAGTATGGAACCTGCAGGATTTTGAAAGCTTCTGTGCATTGGGCATTTTAAATCTCTTTCAGGCATTATGAATACTTCAGAGAAATTAAAGCAACATGTGGGGAAAATGTTAATTCAAACTGAAATTAGTTTAAACTCTAGTATTGAGCTGATTTCAGAATTGTTGCATTTTTATGTCAATTCAGAAAGGACAAAATAAGTTTTCCCCACATTGATTAAAATCCCTTATAAAACTTTCCATTATGTTTGGACCCTGAAGAAGTCAGTCATATTTTTTTTGTCATCATTGTATGTGTCTTTGCATTTCATCTTAGAATTTATGCCTGGATAACTAATATATAAAAATAAATGTGTGTGATAAAAATACTGAAAGGCATGTTATGTCTTTTTCAGATATTAAAATGTAGATGATTTAAATTGATTTTTTAGGGAAATTTTTTCTATTTTCTCTTCCAGGATATTATAGATTTAACATCAGAAAGAATTTTTTAAATAAAAAAATGTTTAAAAAAACTTGTAATTTGATGGTTAAAGTTACAGAGTCGCCAACAATAACAGGAATGTAAAGCTAAAATGATCTACTCTTTTTTTTTTCCAAGTTTTTTTCTAACTTCAAAATAGCAGCACCATATAATTCATTAGGATATAATGTCCTAAGAGCAGGGATTGTTTCACCTTTGTTAATAGTCATTAGGACAGTGCCTGCCACAGTCAGTTCTTTAAAAATGCTTGTTGAATGATTTGTTTTAATAGGTTTTCAAAGATTGCTAATAATTTTTTTTTGAGTTGGAGATTTGTTTCTATTTTTTAGATAACAAGATCTGCTTAAATATTTAAAGGTTTCTTCTGTTTTTGCAAGGTTTGTAATTGTGTCATTGTCACGGTGTTCATTTTTGTATTGCTTTGTAGTTTAATGTAATTTAGCCATCTATGTCCATCTAACAAAACAATTTATTAGCTATATCTGAAAAAAACTTGTTGTGGAGTTGTGATAGTGCTGCTGGTCGGGTTCATATGATAACAGAAAGTTTATTTATAAAGAAAAGGTTAATCCTAATAATTTTAAATACTTAAATGGCAAAGAGGCCAACCTAACTATTTGAAATGGTTAGGATTAACCTTTCCTTTTATTATCTGTGGCTTTTTGCCATTCTAAATTAGAGTATATTTCTTGAATAAAAATGTTTGTTGCTTTATGTGGACCTAGTTTCTGTGTCCATCCTTTAGTACTCAGATTTATCCTGACATCTCCTAAGAAATTTGTTAATAGTATTTCACCCCAATATCATTATTCCCTGAAGTCCTGATAAACAAAAGGTCTTATTTTATTTTATGCTTTTTAATTTTGACTCTCCAGTTATTTGGCTCTCCAATTATTTTTTAAGTGTTTGGTGGACAATGTCCAGATCTGATTGTTCTTTCAGATAATTCAGAGTGCTGCCCTGTGTACCTACCAGGCAAGCATGTGGCATATGCTCAACAAACAGACATTAATATTAAATTCATACAAGTATAAATTAATAACTAATAAATTTCCCCTTAGAACAACAAATAAGTTTGCACATTGGAAAAGCAAAATGTAAAAAGCAATAATATGAAAAAATACTGAATTTTGTCATTGGGCATTATACCCAGGCTTTGCTTCCAGGCAGTTGCTATTATAGTTTATCCTGTTTATTATTTATTTTCTTATTTTCTTTCTTCACTTCCTCCCAACCTAGTAGAAAAAAAGGAAAACTAAGCCCATATTTTATATTTATATGTATATATCTATATATCTCTACACACACACACACACACACACACACACACACACACACATATATATATATATATATAAATCAAACAAAACAAATTTCCATATTGACCATGACCTTGCAAAACTGTTTGTCTCATTTTGCATATTTAGTCCATTATCTCTCAATCATGAGATTGATAGCATTCTTTGTCATTGGAGCTCTGGAATCATGGTTGATCATGGCATGGATAAGAATCAGTCTTTTTTTTTAATTGTTCATTTTTATAGTATTATTGTATTGGTATAAATTGTTTTCCTAGTTCCTCTTATTTCACTTTGCATCACTTCATACAAGTCTTTTCAGCTTCCTCAGAAATTATACATTTCATAATTTCTAATGTAGTAGCATTTTATTACATTAATATGCCATAATTTGTTAAATCATTTACCTTGAGGGAAAGCTTTCTGTATTCTTTCCTAAAATATTTGAGTACTGCTTTTCTTTTTAGGATAAAGGTTATTTTAAAGGACATATTTTGCTCTCTTTATCCTTTGATCAGTGATAAGCTAATCTTATATACAGATAATAGTGTAAGTTATCATCCCTTGATAGCATAGTGTGAAAGCTGACTTAAGGTCCTTCCATCCTTCCATCTACTTTGCAATCTTGAAATCATCTTAATTATCCTCTTTACTATATTTTCCACACAGATGCTAAATTATAATATTCCTAAAACACAGGTATGGTTATGTCACTTGATAAACATCAAACCATTTGCTCTTCCATTGCTTCTGGGATGAAATACAAACTCTGGAGAACAGAAAGATACTATTTGAGATTGAAGACACTTGAGTCCAAAACTGTGGGGGTGGAGAAAAGGAAAGACACTGTTCACATTCACTCATATGCTCATTGCATTTTAAAAATTAATACTTGGTTCTGTCCTTCTTACATGTTTACTTCTTGGGGACCATTAGAAGGCAAAATACCCTTCTAATTGATCCTCCTGCCTGAATTATCTCCCCACTCCAATCCTTCACACAGCCTACAGAGTGATTTTTCCCTAAAGCTAGGTTTGACAATGTCACCTTTACTCAATAAACTCAGTTGCAAAGTCCTTTGTTATTTAAAGCTCTTCACAACATAACTGCTCCCCACTTTTTTAGTCTTCTTATACTTTACTCCCCACTACATGTATTCTACAGTCCAGTTATACTGGCCTAGTTGCAGATTCTCACACTCCATATGTCATCTTCTACCAGTCTGCCTTTGCATTGTTTGTTTGTTTGTTTGTTTTGGTGAGGCAATTGGGGTTAAGTGACTTGCCCAGGGTCACACAGCTAGTAAGTGTCAAGTGTCTGAGGCTGGATTTGAACTAAGGTCCTCCTGAATCCAGGGCCAGTGCTTTATCCACTGCGCCACCTAGCTGCCCGCCTTTGCATTGTTTGTCCCTCTTGTCTAGGATGATCTTCCCATTACCTCTGCGTCATAAAATCCTTGGCTTACTTAGAGAATTAGCTCAAAAACCTTCTTCAGTAAACCTTTCCTGCTCACCCCAGCAACTAGTGCCATCTCCTTTCAAGTTACCTCTTATCTACTCTGCATGTATCTTGTGTGCTCCTATTTAATGACATTTTATGTGCTCCCTTAGTAAATAATCTCCAAGAGACCAGGGATAGCTTTTGCCTCTTTGTTTTCTCTCTCTCTCTCTTTTTTTTTTTTTTGGTCCACAGAGCTTATTAATACAGTGCCTGGCACATAGTAAACACTTAATATGTGTGTTTATTATTTGGTTGCTACTATTCTTCTCACATTCTTTTGTCATTGTAACTGACTACATAGGCTTGAGCATTTTTTGTTTGTTTTTAGTGAAAAGGCATTTTTAAAATACTTATTCTCTGTATCAAACATATATAAGCTCTGAGGGTAACAAATAGATAAAATGAGAGTCCCTGCTCTCAAGGTATTCACACTCTAATTGGCAGCTGTAGCATACATAAGAGAGTTCAGCTATAGGGAGGCGAGTCAAATAATCCACTTAACATCCCTGGTGAAAATGGGAAGCAGTTTTGTTTTGTTTTTCTAGAGAGCTATGTCATATTTATTTATTTGTATACTATATTTAATTTTTTAAAATTTAGTGTTCTAAAAGAAGAAAGAGCATTTACATTTGTGCAACAGAATACAAAAAGATGTTTGTACTTGAAACCATGGATCACCACTTCATACCACTTTGCTTTCAAAATTTTTCTGGCTGTCTATGTTTCCTTCCGAACTTGTTTCTCTAATGTGCATTTTAAAAAATGTTGAATGACCCTCTTTATTGAGGCTTGAGGTAAGCTGTTATTATTCTCAACCTACCTTCTTAAATTAAAACCAGAATGGGGGAAGGAACCTTATAAAAAATAAATATAACAAATCAAAACATATCTGTACAGTAATATATTGTGCCTTGGTTCCATCAGTTCTCTTACAGGGTATGTTATATGGAATATAATAGTTTATCATTAGACTTCCAGTCACCATTGGTCATTGCATTTTTCATAGTTTTAAAGTTTTTCAGAATTGTTTGTCTTTGAAATTTTATTGTTACTGTATGTATAAGTTGTTCTCTTGGTGAGAGTTCTTCTCACTTCATTCTACATCAGTTAACACTTCCAGGATTCTCTGAAATCTTGTTTTCCGTCATTTTTTCAGCACAAAAATATAATAGTATATTCCTTTTAATCTCTTCTCTTCAGACACTCAAAACAAAATGAATCCATTCTCTAGTTACTGTTTTGCATATCTATCTACCCATCTGTCTGTGTGTATAAATATGTGTGTATGTTTGTACATGTATGTATATCATTTATATCTTTGGAGCTTTCCTTGATATATTATGTGAAATATTATTCTTGACCTTACTGTTGCTAGAATGGTTTATTTGTTGTTCTCCCTTTAAAACTTTCTATCTTTGTGTCATTAATAGCCTATTACTCCTTCTCCAGAACGCTTTCCTTCCTCACCACCAATTCTTATATTCCCTAGCTTCCTTGAAAGCACGGCTCAGGTGACAGTTTGTAGTCTAAGGTTTTTCCTGGTCTCCCAGGTAATACTGCTTTCTCCCTTCCCCATTTTTTTCTTTAAATTTTTAAAATTAAAAAATATCCACCTTCTCCTGTCTTCTCATCATCCCCTAAATAAAGAAAAACAAAAGCTTTGTAACAGTTTTGCAGTCAAGGAAAACAAATTCCTATACTGGCCATATCCAAAAATACATGTTTCACTCAGCACATTGAGTCTATGAAGAGGTAGGTAGCATGTTTTATCATAAGTCCCTTTGAGTAGTGCCTGGTCATTGCACTGATTAGAATCTTCCAGAGGTAGCCAGGTGGCACATTGAATAGACCTAAGTGCAATCTGGTCGACGCTTACTGGCTATGTAACTCTGTGTAAGTCATTTAACCTCTGTTTGTCTCAGTTTCCTCAACTGTGAAATAGGAATAATGATAGCACCTACCTTGCAGTCTTGTTGTGAGGATCAAATGAGTGAATATTTGTAAAAAGTGCTTAGTACAGTTCCTGGTTTCCCTTTCCCACTTGTATTCCCTTCTTTATCTTTACACTGCTATCATTTTATGCATTGTTCTTCTGTTTCTACTCACTTTACACTGCATCAGTTCATACAAATCATTCTAGGTTTCTCTGAAATTGACTTCTTTATAATCTTACAGCACAATCATATTGGTTTTATAGACTTAAAATTTGTTCTGTAGTTGATGATTTCCCCCTTAATTTCCAGTTCTTGGCTACCAGAAAAAGAGCTACTATAAATATTTTTACATCTATGATTCTTTATCCTCTTTCTTTGATCTCTTTGGATTATAGATATAGTAGTAGCATGAGGACATGTGGAAAGTTTAGTCTTTTGGGTCTTAGTTTCAAATTATTTTTCAGAGTAGCTGAAAAAGTTCATAGCTCCACCAATATGTACATTATTGCGCTTGTCTTTCCCTAGCCTCACTAGCATTTGTTATTTTCCTTTTACTGTCAGTTTTTTGCCATTCTGATGGTGTTAGGTAGGACTCTACAATTGCCTTAATTTACATTTCTTTAAATATTATTCATTCGTAACATTTGAAAATATGATTACTAAAGTTTGTATCTGTTTTGTATTTACTTAGCTATGTGTATAATACTTTCCTGTAGTATAATGTCAGGCCCTAAAGATAAGATTTTTTTCCTTTTTTGTCTCTGCATCCCTGGCATCTAGCTCCTTGGGCCTTAAAAATTATTTGTTGAATTGGAATAAATTGTTAAATATACTTTGCTTAAAGATCTTTAATGAGGAGAAACCTACCGACCCTTTCCACTCCACCCCTTATACAATACATTCTACTTTTGGATAGCTCTAAGGATTAGGAAGATTTTCTTTAAATTACTCCTAAATCTGGCTTTCCCCCTTTGCTGGTAGTTCTTCCCTTTGGGAACCAACAGAATGTTGTTGGTTTTTTTTTTTTGGTTTTGGTTTTCTTTTTTGATCCAACACATACTCTCTCACATACTTGAAGGAAACTATCAGGTTTTACTTTTCTCCTCTTCCCAGGCTATACATTCTTCATTCTTTCAACTAATCCTTATACAGCATCTTTTTTTTGCCATCTATCATCTTGGTTGTCATTTTTTGGATACTCTTCTGCTTTTCAATATCCATCTCTAAGTGGGGTGCACAGAACTACACGTATTCCTTACCAATGGGGTCTTTTCAGGATAGAATGCATTGTATGGTTACTTCCCTAGTCCTCGATACTAAGTACCATTTAATATAGCATTAAAAATCACATTGAATCACATTAACTTTCTTGGTTTGCTGTATCACACTGTTGACTTCTATTTATATTACGTTTAATATAACCTCTCCATATCATTTTCAGATGAACTACTTTCTAACCATGCTTTTTCTATTTTGCACTTATGAAATTGATTTCTGTTACCCAAATGTAAGACTTCACATTTATCATGTGTTATTTTTCATTCATATAGGTTGAATCTACACAGAGCATGATAAGGATTTTGGGACTTTCTGCTACATTACCCAACTACCTCGATGTTGCTACTTTTTTGCATGTCAATCCTTATATTGGACTTTTCTACTTTGATGGTCGTTTTAGACCAGTACCTCTTGGACAGACATTTTTGGGAATTAAGACAACAAATAAGGTAAACATTCACTTTGAACAATTTAATTTTTAAAAGTATGTTTGGTGACAGGTTGCTTCAATAGCAAAGAATCTAATACCTTAAGTATATTATATGAGTCTATTAATCTTATTTTTCCCAAGCTTTGGCCTTACTACTTTACCTGAAGCATCCCCAAAAGCTATTAATTTGCTTTTATGTAACTCTTAAGAGCAATTCCACTAATATACATTCTAACTTATACCAGTTTCTTAATATTCACTTTTGCAAATTCTTTTTGAATTGTTTGTATTCTTTCCTGAGAGTCCACATATAGTACCATTCATAAATTTGGCATAATTAGGCACTCATAAATTTGACATACTTAGGAACAAGATTTATGTAAATCAGTGAAATCTGTGGTTTAAGGAGTTTATTAGTTACCAATGTACCACTAAAATATATTTGGAAGAAGAAAGAGTCAATATAACTGAGTAAGAAGAAGTACTTGAGCCTGTCTTCTTACACTCTCCACAATAATCTAGAAAATGGACCAGACCAAATTCTGCTTGGGAAAATTTGAGTAGAGGGCAGGGGAACAGGTGGAAGGGAAGGAAGAATGGGAAACATTATCTCACATAAATGCAGTGCTAAAGTAGTTTATAAAACAAGAAGGAGAGGAAGTACGTGGTGACCCTTGAACCTCACTCCCATCTGAATTGCTTGAAGGTAGAAAGAATACATGTATACACACACAATTGTGTGTATGGAAATACATCTTTCCCAATAGGAAAAAAGGTGAGGAAAGGTTTACAAGAAACAAGGGAAAATTAGAGGTGGGGTAGATTAAGGGAAACATTAGTCAGAAGTAAAGCAGATGCTTAAAAATGGGGCAGGGAAAAAAGAGAAAAGAAAGTGTAAAAGAAGATGGAGGGGAAATATACAGTTAGCAATTCTAACTGTAAAGTTTGAATGGGACGAACTCAGTCATAAATCAAAAGAGGATTATTGAATGGATTAGAAGCTAGAATCCAGCAATATGCTTTTTTTTTTTTTTTTTAGTGAGGCAACTGGGGTTAAGTGACTTGCCCAGGGTCACATAGCTAGTACTCCTGACTCCAGGGCTGGTGCTCTATCCACTGTGCCACCTAGCTGCCCCCAGAAATGTACTTTTTATAAGAAATACACTTAAAACAGAAGGATATACAAAGAGTTAAAGTAAGGAGCTAGAGCAAAGTCTCTTATGTTTCAACTGAAGTAAACAAGAAGGGGTAGCTATCAGGATCTCAGACAAAGCAGAAGGAAAAATAGGTCTAATTAATGGATGTTGTAAGGGGCTAAAATTTTTAGCTAAACTATCTAAAATCTAATGAGTGGTTGCCAATAAATTAAAAGCTTTAGCAAGAGTTAGACTTTTAAGCATTTATTAAGGAGAATAAGAATTTGGTGAAGAGAAAAAGAAAAGCCTAGATTCATCTATCTATTAAAGGGAGAGCACATTTCTAGCTCCCTTCTCCACTGGAGTCCTCAGGAAATAGAGAGAGTCAGAGCGCCAGACTCCCCCTTCTTCCTCCCACAAGCAAATGCCACTTTCTGACGCCAAAGAAAAGACTCGACCTCAGAGACCTTCACCTCATGCTTTTCTACAGTAAGTCTCCAGCAGGTGGTGTCATTTCAATTGTTACAATATAAACAAGGAAACTACATTATACTAAAAGGTACTATAGACAGTGAATTAATGCCAGTACTAAACATATATGCACTGAGTGGTGTATCATCTATGTTTTTAAAGGAAAAGTTAAATTGGGTTACAGGAGATCTTAGATAGTAAACCCATAATAGTGGAGGACCTCAGTTTATCCCTTTCAGATCTACTGAAATCTTATCAAAAAAAATAAGCAAGAAAAAAGTTAAGGAACTGAATAGAATTTTAGAAAATTAATGTCTCATTAAACCCTGAAGAATATTGAATGAGAATAGAAGAGAATATATTCTTTTCTTTGTTGTATATGGCAGTTTCACAAAAATTGACTGTACTTTAGGGCATAAAAACTTCACAAACAATATTAGACACATTTTTTTTGTAATAAACATTTTTATTTATACTTTTAGGTTCCAATTTTTATCCCTCTTTCCCTCCCTCCCCTGCCCCCTTCCTGAGGTGGCAAAGAATCAGATATGGGTTATACATGTGTGATTATGTAAAACATTACCATATTTGTCATTTTGTACAAGAAAACTTGGTTAAAAGAAAAAAAACGAAAGAAAATGAAAAATAGCATGCTTCAGTCTGTTCCATCAATATTAGTTCTTTCTTTGGTGGTAGATATTATGTTTCATCAATAGTCCTTTGGAACTGTCGTGGATCATTATATTGTTGAGAATGGTCAAGTCATTCACAGTTCTTCATCAAACAATATTGCTATCTTTGTGCACAATGTTCTCTTGGTTCTGCTCACTTCACTGTACATCATTTCATACATGTCTTTCCAGGCCTTTCTGAAGTCATTCTGCTTGTTATTTCTTATTGCATAATAATATTCCATTACCATCACATACCACAGTTTGTTTAGCCATTCTCCAATTGATGGGCCTTCCTTTGATTTCCAATTCTCAGCCTCCACAAGAAGAGCTGCTTTAAAATATCTTTGTACAAATAGGTCTTTTTCTCTTTTTGGGGATGTCTTTGGGATATAAACCTAGCAGTGGTATTGCAGGGTCAAAGGGTATTCACAGTTCTGTAACCATTTGGGCAAATTGCTCTCCAGAATGTTTAGATCTTTTCATAACTCCACCAACAATGGATTAAACATATCTTTTACTGACCATAATGCAGTAAGTGCATGAAAAATAAAGGATTACTGAAACAAAGATTAAAAATTAATTGGAAATTTAATAACTTAATCTTAAAGAACGAGTGGGTCAAAGAACAAATCATATCAACAGTGAGTAATTTCATTAAAGATAATTATGACAATGAGACACCATACTAAAATTTGTGGGATGCAAACAACACAGTGCACATAAGAAAATTTAGATCTCTCCTTCGTTAAAAGAGAGAAAGAGCAGATCAATGAATTGATCATGCAGCTAAAAACAAAAAACAACCTAGAAAACCAACAAATCAAAACTACCCAACTAAATACCAAAATAGAAATTCTGAAAAACAAAGGAGAGATGAACAAAATTGAAAGTTGAAA
Source organism: Dromiciops gliroides (assembly GCF_019393635.1). Classification (NCBI taxonomy): domain Eukaryota; kingdom Metazoa; phylum Chordata; class Mammalia; order Microbiotheria; family Microbiotheriidae; genus Dromiciops; species Dromiciops gliroides. Next base: position 328,835,320 of record NC_057864.1, on the reverse strand, counting down.
AAAATATTGAACTAATAAATTAGGAGCTGATTAGATAAATTTATTTATATTTTTTAAATGAAGTGAAATATATTTAGGATATTTTTTCATCACTGTAATACATAATTACTCAGCATAATGCCTCGTTCTATCAAGCAAGTGACCCAGGATTACCAGAAGCTGTCAGCATTGTATGACCTTTTTGGCAGTTCTATAAAACTGTGATTCTATTAGAAGTTCATATGTCTATTATTTAAGGACAAACCTAGTTAAATTAAAAAAGACTCATTACTGAATTGGCAATTGGGTCATGAAATTTTCTCCCACAGCAACTATTAAAGATCAGCTTAGGCAGTTTGCATCAGTGGAGATAATATTGATGTCAGTGAAATTATTGATATTTGATATATTTAAGGACACAAAATTACACACAAAGTTCCTTATTACAACTCAATGACATCTAATCTTATTAAATACACAGGAAATATTTTATACACTAAATGTTTTATCCAAATAAATATTTTGATATACCTTAAAGATTCTTGAAAAATAGGACCTATTATTTCAAATGTTCCTTATAATTTTGTTTACATTATTAATTTGCTTGTTTTTCTTACTAAGTGCCTAGTAGAGTGCCACTAGCATCTTTCATTATACCCAGCACATGGTTGGTGCTTAATTAAGGCTTTTTTGCTTGCTTGATTGGTTTTTCTTGATTTCTTAATAAATAAGAATTCAGAGGCAAGGAACACAGACCTTGATGAATTTATCATAAATTCCAAATTTGTGGGGTCAAAATTACAAGATTATACTGTATCTGATTTTTTAAAGGCAAGCCAACAAAAATATGTTCCCAAATTATATTGGTATAAGAAGCATAGGTTTTACTCTTAACTTTAATGCATTTTAATACTGTCTTTGATTAACAATGCTTTTTACTTATAACTAGAATATAGAAAAACACAAAAATTGATAAAAATTTAAAGATAAAAAATTACTCTCCCTATATTAATTTACTCAATCTGCAGTGCAAAAGCAAAAAGTATCTTGGAACTGTAGGGAGCCATTTCATGTCTATACACAAAAGTATGGTTTACCATATGGTAGTTATTAAGGTGAACGTAATTTAACCTTCATTAATTGCTTCAAATGCCCTTCAGTAGTATTTGCTCTTACCTTTATTCAATCATGTCTTAATTTTTATTATATTATATAGTCTATTTCAAGTATATCATTAAGCAAAGACCAAGATCTATTTCTTACCTTAACCATAGGCTTCTTAATTTAAGTGAAAGTAGACTGTTTTTATGGAAAGCTATAGGATAAAATTCACTATTTGGGATACTCATCAATTTTTTAAATTTAATTTTTAAAATCTCATTACATAAAAAGGTAAATCACATTAGTCTAATTAATTTGAAAATTTTTTTTTTAACCAGGAACCAGTACAGTCACAGTTGCATAAAACAGTGTTAGAATGAGGATCATCTGATAACTATTGTTTGAGAATCATGGTGTCCACCACATATAAATTAAAATTAAGAACATTTATAATTCTTTTTTATCTTTTCTTAGGGAAAATCAATATAATTTAGAAATCAATGTATATGACCATTACCTTAAAAATAACTTTTTTTGTTAACCCTATGTAATACATACATTTTCACCTCCTGGGTTTTTTTTTTCCTCACTTTTTAAATATTCTTTGTAGGTTTTGATCCCTCACTTAGTAATGTCTAGCTCTTAATGACCCCAAGGACCATGCTGTTCATGGGGTTTTCTTGGCAAAGATACTGGAGTGGTTTGCTATATCCTTCTCCCGTAGATTAAGGCAAACAGGTTAAGTGACTTGCCAAGGGTTAAACATACATGTTCAAGGCTGGATTGGAACTTGGGTCTTCCTGACTCCAGGCCTTGCGCTCTGTCCACCAAACCATCTAGATGCTTCTAATATTCTTTTTAGTCCATTATTAATTTAGTATCCTTCAAAACTTCTTCTTTTTTGACCACTTTTATATCAGAATACTGATGATCTTACTATATTGTTTGTAATTGTACACATCTTGCATATTGTATGTATATAATTGTAATTGTATACGTTAAAGGAATTGTGTGTTTATATATATGTTATATGGAATGTGTTCTTTCCAGGATCACTGGCATAACATCAATTTAAGCCTGAAGATAAGTAAAAGTATTCTAAAATTCTTTCACTATAATTCTTGGTGGTTGGTAAAGTTATTTTTTAATTTTAACTTAATATTTTACTTTTTCCACAGTAATATGTACAAGACAATTTTAAACATTTCACTTTAAAAAACTTTTAAGTTTTAAATTCTCTCCCTTTCTTCTCTCCCATTGAGAAGACAAGTAATTTGATATGGATTATGCTTGTGTAGTCATGCAAAACATTTCCGTCTTAGTCATGTAGTGAAAGAAAATACAGACTAAAAAAAACCCAAACCCAAGAAAAATAAAGAATAAAGTATGCTTTGATTTGCATTCAGACTCTATCAGTTCCTTCTCTGGAGGTAGATAGCATTTTTCATCATAAGTTCTTTGGAATTATCTTGGATCAGTTGGGAATCAAAGGAATGCCCATCAGTTGGGGAATGGCTAAACAAACTGTAGTATATGATGGTGATGGAATATTATTGTGCTATAAGAAATGACAAGCAGGATGATTTCAGAAAGGCCTAGGAAGACTTGTATGAACTGATGTATCGTGAAGTGAGCAGAACCAAGAGAACATTGTGCACAGACACAGCAATATTTGATGAAGAATTGTAAATGACTTAACTTTTCTTAGCAATACAATGATCCGAGATAATCCCAAAGGACTATTGATGAAACATACTATCCACCTCCAAAGAAAGAACTGATATTGATTGAACACAGACTGAAGCATGCTATTTTTCACTTTCTTTCATTTTTTTCTTTTATTCAGATTTTTTTATGCAAAATGATAAATATGGTAATGTTTTACATAATTGTACATGTATAACCCATATTTGATTGTTTTCTGCCTCAGGGAAGGGATAGGGGAGGAAGGTAAGGAAGGATTAAAAATTGGAACTCAAAACTATAAATAAAAATGTTTATTATTTAATAAAAAATGAATTGTCTTGGATCATTGTATTGCTGAGATTAACTAAGTCATTCACAATAGATCATCATATAGGATTGTTGTTACTTGTGTATAGTGTTGTCCTGGTTGTGTTCATTTCAGTTTGTATCAGTTCATTTAAGTCTTTCCAGGTTTTTCTGAGAGCATCCTGCTTGTTATTTCTTATAGCACAATAGTATTCTATCACAATTATATACACCTTGTTCAGCCATTCCCCAATCGATGGACATTCCTGAATTTTCCAATTCTTTGCCACCACAAAAAGAGATGCTATAAATATTTTCGTTACATATATGTTGTTTTCCCCTTTTAAAATTTTATCTCTTTGGGATACTGACATAGTAGTGGTATTGCCTGTTCACAGGGTAAGCTAAAATTCTAGCTAGTCTGTCTAAAATGTCTAATGAGTGGTTGCCAATAAATTATAAGCTTTAGCAAGAGTTAGACTTTTAAGTATTTATTAAGGAGAATAAGAATTTGGTAAAGAGAGAGAGAAAGGCCTACATTCATCTATCTATTAAAGGGAGAGCACATTTTTAGCTCTCTTCTCCCTGGAGTCCTCAGGAAAGAGAGAGAGAGTCAGAGCACCAGCCTCCCCCTTCTTCCTCCCACAAGCAAACGTCACTTCCTGATGCCAAAGAAAAGATCTTACCCTCAGAGACCTTCACCTCATGGTGGAGCTTTTCTACAGTAAGTCTCCAGCAGGTGGTGTCATTCCAATCGTTACAAAATAGAGAACAAAACTATACTTGTCGGAGATCTCAACCTCTTCCTCTCAGAACTAGATAAATCTAATCACAAAATAAGTAAGAAAGAAGTTAAGGAGGTGAATAGAATTTTGGAATACTTAAATATGCTAGCACTCTGGAGAAAACCTGGGCATAGAAAGGAATTTACCTTTTTCTCAGTGGCACATGTCGCCTACACAAAAATTGACCATGTATTAGGACATAAATACCTCACAGTCAAATGTAGAAAGGCAGAAATAGTAAATGCATCATTTTCACATAATGATGGAATAAAATCTATGTGTAATAAAGTGCTATGGAAAGGTAGGCCAAAATTAATTGGAAACTAAATAATTTCATCCTAAAGAATGAGTGGGACAAACAACAAATCATAGAAATAAGCAATAATTTAATCAAAGAGAATGACAGAAATGAGACAACATACGAAAACTTATGGGATATAGTCAAAGCAGTTCTTAGGGGACATTTTATATCTCTAAATACCTACATGAATAAAATAGAGACAGGAGAGATCAATGAATTGGGCATGCAACTAAAAAAGCTAGAAAAAGAACAAATTAAAAATCCCCAATTAAATACCAAATTAGCAATTCTGAAAATTAAATGAGAGATTAATAAAACTTAAAGTAAGAAAACTATATACTTAATAAAATTAAGAGCTGGTTTTATGGGGAAAATCTAATAAAATAGATAAACCTTTGGTTAATTTGATTAAAAAAAAAAGAAAACCAAAATACTAGTATCAAAAATGAAAAGGGTGAATGTATCACAAATGAAGAGGAAATTAAAGCACTAACTAGGAGCTATTTTGCTCAATTATATGCCAATAATTTTTTTTTTTTGGTGGGGCAGTGAGGGTTAAGTGACTTGCCCAGGGACACACAGCTAGTAAGTGTCAAGTATCTGAGGTCAGATTTTGAACTCAGGTCCTCCTGAATCCAAGGCTGGTGCTTTATCTACTACACCACTTAGCTGCCCCTATGCCAATAAATTTGATAATCTAAATGAAATGTATAAATATTTACAAAAATATAAATTGCCCAGATTAACAGAAGAGGAAATAAGATCCTTAAACAAACCCACTTTGGAAAAAGAAATTGAACAAGCCATCAGTGAATTCCCTAAGAAAAAAATCTCCAGGGCCAGATGGTTGTATAGAACTGAATTCTACCAGATATTTAAAGAACAATTAATTCTAATACTGTATAAACAATTTTTTAAATAGGTGAAAGAGTTCTACCAGATTTCTTTATGAGACACATATGGTGCTGATACCTAAACCAAGAAGAGCTAAAAGAGAGAAAGAAAATTATAGCCCAATTTCCCTAATGAATATTAATGCAAAAATTCTAAATAAAAAATTAGCAAAGAGATTACAGTACTTTTATGGGGATGGGAAGAATATAAAACTAACGATGAGATAGAGACCATTATGAAATACAAAATGGATCACTTTATATTAAAAAGTTTTTGCACCAAAAAAAAAAAAAGCAACCAAGATTAGAAGGAAAGCAGAAAGCTGGGAAATTTTACAACCAATGTAACAGCCTCATTTCTAAGATATGCAGAGAACTGAATCAAATTTTTAAGAATATAGGTCATTCTCCAATTGAAGAATAGTAAAAGGATATAAATAGGCAGTTTTCAGACAAAGAAATTAAGCTATCAATAGCCTTATGAAAAATGTTCTGAATCACTATTGATTAGAGAAATGCAAATTAAAACTGCACTGAGGTACCACCTCACACCTTCAGTATGGCTAATATGACAAAAAGGGAAATGATAAATGTTCGAGAACATGTGGAAAATTGGAACACTAACACACTGTTGGGTGGAATTGTGAACTGATCCAACCCTTCTGGAGAGCAATTTAGAACTATGCCCCAAAGGATATAAAACTATACATACCCTTTGACCCAACAATTCCACTACTAGGTCTATATTCCAAAGAGTTCATAACAAAAAGGAAAAAGACCTACATGGACAAAAATATTTATAGCTGCTCCTTTTGTGGTGGCAAAGAATTAGATATTGGGGATGCTGATCAACTGGGGAATGACTGAACAAGCTGTGGTATATGACTGTAATGAATACTATTGTGGTGTAAGAAATGATGAGCAGACAGATTTCAGAAAAACTTGGAAAGACTTACATTGAACTGATGCCGAGTCCATTGAGCAGAACCAAGAGAACACTGTACCCAGTAACAGAAAAAAATGTGTGATGATCATCTGTGTAGACATAGCTCTTCTCAGCAATACAGTGATCCAAGACAATTCCAAAAGACTCATGATGAAACATGCTCTCCATATCCAGAAAAAGAACTATGGAATCTGAATGCAGATTGAAGCATTCTGTTTTTACTTTTGTTGTTATATTTATTTTGTTGTTGTTTCCTCTTTTTGTGTTTTTTTTCCCTTTATGTTCTGATTCTTCTCTCATGACATGACTAATGTGGAAATATTTTTAACATGATTGTAATGTAAAATCTTTATCAGATTGCTTTCTGTCTTGAGGAGGAGGCAGGGAAAGGAGAAAAATTTGGAATTCAAAATCTTACAAAAATGAATGTTGAAAATTATCTTTACATGTAATTGGAAAAAATAAAATACTATTTAAAAAATGAAGAAAAAATCTATTATCATTAACTAATAATGTATCAAAATATTAGTCACTAAAATGTAATGAAGGGTGTTTTAAGTTCCATATTTCCCTGAGCAGATATCCAAGTCAGTATTATATAATTTTAGAGTGACAATTTTCTTTTGCTTCAAGTGTATGTTATCTTGCACATAAATGGTGTTTCATAAACATTTGCTGAATTTAATTAATTTGGAACAAACATTATATTAATTCATTAAATTTCAATAAATAAATTACTAATCACCATTTATAGGCAATTATTTGACCTTTATCTTTTCTTCAGTTTCCTCATCATTAATAGGAAAAATAAATGTTTTCAAGATAAATATTAGAGATTGTGCTGGTATGAAGGCACGCAAAAGTACATTTCCTGAAACGTCTACCAACTTGACATTCTCCCAGTCTTATAAACATGGTCAATTCATTATTATGTTTTCATAATTACATGAAAAATTGTTAGAGCCAGAAGCTGGGTATATATTGACTTTGATTTGCAGTGGACTATATTTGTGAAAAAATTGTGGAAAATAAGGGTAACATAGAATGGTTCACTATCTAACTGTACATGGTAGTTGTCTTTTATCAGAGCAAATAGAAGAATTAAGAGTAATAAAAAATAAAGACATCCTTTCCACTAAATACTACAAATGGAGGTTGGCTTAATGGATTAAATCATACTTTTCATACTTAACTTTCTGTGTGACCCTTGACCAAGTGACTTAATGTCCTAGAAAACTCTATAAACTAAGCTATTTACAATTTGTCAATCTGTATTGTTAGAGAAAGTTCCCTACATTGATGTAGTCACAGGCCATTCCAAAATAAACACACACTCACATATGTTCACTGGGATGTTATAGAGGATAATGTCTTTGAAGAGCCTGGAGCTCCTGCTACGGTTACTACTATTTAAGGTATTTTAATTTTTTCATATTTCCTGTATGAATGAAACTGGTTTCAGATCTCTCTTGGAAGGGGATTGCCAGAGAAAGATGTGACCCCTGTTTGATTTATAGTAATAATTTATTATGTACATCAAAAACTAGAGTTTGATATCAACCAGAATTGCTATCAGTTAAACATTTTCTTTATTTTCTTTTTTTTAAAACTTTCCAGGTTCAACAGCTGAATAACATGGATGAAGTATGTTATGAAAATGTTTTGAAACAAATAACAGCTGGACACCAGGTATATTTACTTGTTTAAAACTTATTTTAGGGACAGCTAGGTGGTGCAGTAGATAGAGCACCAGCCCTGGGGTCAGGAGGACCTGAGTTCAAATTCAGACCTCAGACACTTGACACTTACTAGCTCTGTGACCCTGGGCAAGTCACTTAACCCCAATTGCCTCACCAAAAACAAACAAACAAAAATCACAACACCTTATTTTAGAAACTTATTAATGAAAAAAAAGAGATTAATTTAAAATTTCTTCTTAAGATGTGTTATTCTTGTGTTCTAAAATGATACCGATGAGGTGATTTTTTTAAAAACTGCGTGGTTATGGATGATGAAAGCACATTTAATTTGAGTCCACTAGTTTTGTGTAGACTTTAAATAACACCACCTAAGCACAAGAAGTCGTTGAAGAAAAAATATACATAATTATAATTCCCTATATTGTACTGCCTAAAAAATATTTTAAAAGTCTCATCATTTGGGTAAATTATTTTATTTTGAAATTATTGTTTAAGTTTTATTTTGTAATATATTAAATGCAAATTTGGCTCAATAACTTATGTGTAGAGATTGCATTTCTTTTGTACAATAATTTTTGAGGGCAAAATAATTGATAATTATCAATCTGACATTTATTTAACATTTTTAGCATCTGTTTTGTCATTTTATCTTTACTAGAAATCTGTGAAGGAGAGAAGGCAGGTTTTTATAGATGAGGAAATCACAGTAAACATCCTTCATTATTATGTCATTCTTATTTGTGTGCATTTCCTTCCCACCTGTTCAATGATAAGTACTTGGAAGGTAGTGAATTTTTCTTCTTGGTTTCTCCAGAACTTAACATATACTCCCTTACACATTTTCTATATTTAGTTTTGGGCAATAGCTACAATTCATTGGTTTAGGGATCTTCTAGTCTAGAAACTCCTTACACCAATATATTTCAGCTCATTGTAGATACTTAATAATTTTTCTATAATTTGAGCTCAGTTGAATATTACTGAATATTACTTTTGAATATAATAGGTATGTCTAATGCAGTATAACTGAATACACGCTAAAAGACATTTTCCCTTTACTCTTTAATTCTAAAATAATTTCTGTAATAATCTAGTGTGGATATTAGTTATTGGAAATCTATCTTCTCTACTTTTCTTAACTAACCAGTGTTCTGTGCTAAGGAAACTTTTTCTATGTCATGATAAACAGTTTTAAATTGTGTAATTGTTTTTTAAATTTTCCTGTTGGTTTTATTAAATCTACTTATATTATCAACAGTGCTTTAAAAACATCTGGAAATGCACATATAAATTTTTACCTTACAGTCTAGAATATGATAAAATATTTTGAATTTGATTTTGGTCAAGAAAAAAATGTGTTTCTTAATTGTTGTTTTGAAAATAGTAGTTAAAATGGAATTGTCTTGTAGAACTGTAAAGTTAAGGATGACTAGTCAGTAATGAAGCTAAATCATTATTTTATCTAACAAATGGCTTTCAGTGAGCAGATTATTGCCTTTTTCAGATACATAACTTCTTAAAATTGTCATAAAAATATATGTGTGTATATATATGTATATATTCTCACATTTGTAATTTAGATTCTTTTATAGTACTGTGCAAATGGATACTCAATAAATAGGATTTGATTTTAATGGAATTCTACGAATCACAAAATGTAATTTTTTTGGTGAAGAGTGGTTTAACGGTAGAAATGACAAAGCATTAGAATGCTTGTCTAGTCTTAAAAAATCTCAGATTTTCCAGTTTAAAAAAAGAAAAGATAATTTGTACAGCATATTTAAGTGTCAGGGCACTTTCAAGTTTACTGTTTTATATCTTTTACATTAATCTCATTAGCTCTTGCTCAGTCTCTTAGCATCTGAGAAACCAAATTTGTTTTATCTTTTATCTTAAAAATTTCCAGGCTTTACAACTCTGGAAATCCTCAGTCATTATCAGAATGAAATATTTACCTTTTTTATACTCCAGCAGAGAAATCTGTTTTCACACAGAGTTTTTTTGGTACTCTTTAGTTTAACCCCACCCCCATTTGCAAAATGGAGTCCAAATACTACTTAACATATATCTTATTTATTTTTTTATTTTCTAAAATTTATTCATCTATTTATTTATGTTAACATATATATCTTTTTAGCTTGATGATTCACAGTTTCTGTTAATTACTGTTATAATGTGCTTAACTCTGAATCTGCTGAAGTTATTTGGAACTCTGACTTTTTACCTCCATTAATTAGCCTAGTAATCACAGACTACTCATTTTGAAAGAATTGTAGCTTCATTGTTGACTTTTGATGCAATTCTGATTCAATTTTTGATGCAATTTTGATTCAATTACTTGAATACTTGAACTATCATCCTTTTATAAAAAGGCCTTAATTGTATGTAATGATTTTTTATGAACAAGATTTTTGCCCGTTTCTTAAAAAGCTATAGTTAAAAATGTCATTAAGCTAATGTAGTTATTCTTTTTACAAGCCTTTATATGACAATTTGTTGCATGAGTTTAATTTCAGCATTTGTTTTTCTTACAGATAGATTAGTATGCTTCCTGTTCTCCAAAAAAAAAAAAAAAGTTTCTTTTTCCCTAAACATCAGTAAGGCTTTAAGCCAGATTTATTGTTCACTTGTAATATGTCCAATTTAGGTTTCTGAAGGCATCTTCACTTTCTCATCTATTTAAATGTGCTCTCACTGTTTTAGGTTTAAATATTGTACCTTTTTGCAATATTGCTAACATATAAATTGCTTCAAGTCATTTTGGAAATAGATGGACTATAAACTTAAGTGAACAGAGGCCCTTACTTCTTTGAAGACAGTCTTCATTGTGTTTTAACTGATAAATATAAAAGTAATCTGTGCATTCTAAGAGGACATATCAACCAGATGCACATTCCTTAATGTATTGTAAGGTTCAAACTATTGGGTGCCAAGCATAGGCTCTTTTTTAAACTGTTAACATTGCTTTGTGCTGGTATTGGATTTCAATAAATCGTTAGAGTTTTCTTGTTTGATTCTGCTTTTACATGCTAACCGAATAATAAAAGTACAGTAGTGAATAAAGACAAAAGGTATCACTGGAATTTTAAACAATGTAGAATTTATCTGGAACATTTAAATGATACCTTCCTGCATGCAGGTCTAGTCCACGTAATATGCTTTCTTTGATCAAGTCATATATTTCTGGAATTCTTCCCTATGTATTGTGTGTGATTTGGTATTTGAATTTTATCAGGGAATTTAGGGGTTTTGATATTTGCCATTTATCCAAATTATTTAATAATTCTACTGAATAGTGTGTATCATTATTTTGATTTCTGGGGACCCTCATATTTTTTATGCTCTAGAAGTAGGCCATTTATTCTAAAATAAAATTTAAGTTAGAAAGGTAAAATTTTCCTTTTCAGAAATTGTGTTGTTTTATCCTGATTATGTTATAGTGTAGGCGATAGTATATGAGTCTGTTGTAGCTCTACAGTCATGTGCTTAATAGATTTTATTTTCCTTATTGCCTTTAAAAATATTAAAAACAATAGGAGGTAGTTGCAGTCAATGCAGGCATGTGTTATGACAGATGGAGAAAATCTTTTCATGTTGATTTTTCAACAGTCATACTCTGCAAGACTTTAAGATCTTTCTGGCTATTGGGAAATTAAAAGTTGGCGATTCAGCTTTTAATTTTAATCCATCTGCTCAAACTAATGAGATATTTCATTTATAAGCTTCTCCTTGCATTACCAGGTTCAAGTACAGCTTTATCATTCCTGTTAGTAAATTCCCTCCTCTGCTGTAATTTGTAGGAAGAGAAAGTAATGGATGCCTTAACTCTACTTAGGATTTTTTTTTTCCCCTGAAATACAAAGTTTGTTATTGTGAATAGAAAAAAAATTAGAAATTGACTCAACGGTCATGTCATGCCTGTCATGAGTAACTTGTTCTTTTTGTTAAAATTATGAAAAAATATTTATATTTTTAGAAAGCAGTTTTTAAAATGCTTATGTAGCCCACATATAACAAGATCTGCTATAGTGAATCAAGTGTGTTTTTGAAATAGAATTAAGAATGATGGTGTCATTTAGGTCCTATTCTAAAAAGTTTCTCAAAAATTAAAAAAAAAAAAAGGGGGCAGCTAGGTGGTGCAATGGATAGAGCACTGGCCCTGGAGTCAGGAGTACCTGGGTTCAAATCCGGCCTCAGACACTTAACACTTACTAGCTGTGTGACCCTGGGCAAGTCACTTAACCCCAATTGCCTCACTAAAAAAAAAAAAAAATTAAAAAAAAAAGTTTCTCGCTTTATGTCTTCTTCCATCCTCCACTCTCCCTTATAACAAAGAATAAAAAAGAGGAAAAATTAGTTTAGTGTCCAATGTTACCATAATTTCCACCACTGCTGCAAAGATTCTCTTCTTTGGTGACAAGCTTAGTTACAATTTTATGAACATTTAGTTTTCATTGTTTTATTGTTGTTCTTCCATATACATGATTATGGTCATTACATTTGTTTTCCTGGTTGCGCTCGTTTTACTTCATATCAGTTTATATAAATTTTGTGATGTTTTTCTATATTAATTGTATTTTGTATTTATATGTATCTATCTCTCTAGCCATCCTGTAATCAGGAGGACCTGAGTTCAAATCCATCCTTAGACACTAATTGTGTGACCCTGCTCAAGTCACTTAATTCTGTTTGCCTCACTTCTTCATTTTTAAAATGAGTTGATGGGGAAGCTAGGTGGCACAGTGGATAGAGCACCAGCCCTGGAGTCAGGAGTACCTGAGTTCAAATCCGGCCTCAGACACTTAACACTTACTGGCTGTGTGACCCTGAGCAAGTCACTTAACCCCAATTGCCTCACTTAAAAAAAATAATAAAAAATAAAATAAAATAAAATGAGCTGGAGAAGGAAATGGCAAAGCACTCCAGTATTTTTGCCAAGAAATCCCCAAATGGGATCATGGAGAATTGGATATGACTGGGGGGCAGGGAAGAGAGAGACAGAGTCAGTCTATATTCTAAAGAGATTAAAAGGGGGTGGGGGAATGGACTTCTGTAAAACTATTTATAGCAAATCCTTTTGTGGTAGCAAAGAATTAGAAGTTGAGGGGATGCCCATTAATTGGGAAAGGATTGAACAAGTGATAGTATATGGTTTTGTTTTGTTTTTTTTAAACACTGCACCACCTAGCTGCCTTGCAATATAGTATATGATTTTAATGAAATATTTTTGTACTATAAGAAATGACAAGATAGTTTCAGGAAAAAAACTAGAAAGACTTATATGAACTGATATAAAGTGAAGTAAGCAGAATGAGAACATTGTACACAGCAAAAGCAATCCTGTACAGTGATCAACTATTAATGACTTAGTTATTCTCAGCAATACAATGATCCAAGACAATTCCAAAGGACTCATGATGAAAAATACTGTCCCCTCTAGAGAAAGAACTGATAGAGTCTGAATGCAGATTGAAGCATGCTATTTTTCACTCTCTGTATTTTTTTGTGGCTTTTTTCCACCTTTGGATATGTGTCTTCTTTCACAATGTGACTAATATGGTAATGTGTTTTGCATGATTGAACGTGTATAACCAATAACAAATTGCTTACTGTGTCAGGGAGGGAGCAGGAAGAGATAAAATTTGGAACTGAAAATTTTCTAAGAATGAATGTTAAAAATTATCTTTTCATATAACTGGGGGGGATAAATATTTTAAAAAAGAAATGGGGCCTTTATCATAAATACTCACTGTAAACATTTTTTCTGCTTTCCTTCTAATTTTGGTTGCATTGGTTTTGTTAATGCAAAACCTTTTTAATTTTATACAATCAAAATTATACATTTTATATTTTGTAATGCTCTCTATATCTTCTTTAGTCCTAAATTCTTCCCTTATGTATAGATCTGATAGGTAAATTATTCTGTACTCTTCTAATACTCTTCTAATTTGCTTATAGTATCACACTTTATGTCTAAATCGTGTACTCATTCTGACCTTATCTTTGTAAGTGTTGTAAGATGTTGGTCTTTACTTAGTTTCTGCCATACTGTTTTCCAGTTTTCCCAGCAGTATTTTGTCAAATACATGTCTTCAAATTAAAAGACAGCACATATTCATTAAAGCAAAAGAACAACTTTCATCATACCTTGCAGTAGTTTTCTACAAATATAGGCAAATCATACACTAGACAACAGATATGTTTAGAAAATTTGGTAGGAAAATGGAATGAACTTAAATTCAACATGTCTGAAATTGAATTTTTCGCCAAATCCACCCACTTTTGAGCTTTCTTATATTTGCTGAAGGTATGACCATCCTTCCAGTAACTTTAGTATCATTCTAAATTCTTCATTCTTCCTTATTCCATATATACACAATTGCCCACTCTTGTTATTTCCTCTTGTATAATGTCTGGCCTTTTCTTGAAACAACAGCCTCCCTAATTCAGACCTTCATCACCTCATACCTGAAACGTTATATTAGTTCCTGATTTTATTTCCCTGGATCAAATGAATCCCTTTTTAAATTCATTTTCTATATAGCTACCAATGTGATTTTCATAAAGGTCTGACAATGCCACACACCTTCTCAGGAAACTCCCGTAGCTCCCTATTATTTCCAGGTTCAAATATAATCTGCCCCAACCTACCTTCCCAAACTGATTACACATTACTTTGTCCCTCAGGCCTAGAATATACTTGCTATTCACCTCCGTCTTTCACACTCCTTAGGTGTCTTTTATAGCTTAGTCTGGGGTCCACCTTGTATATGACCTTTTTGGTTCCCCCCAAACATATAGTGCCTTCCTTCACATCTCTTTTGTTTACATTTGCTATATATATGGAGATGTGCATACTTTCCCCTGCCTAAATCATAAATTATAGAGGGCAGAAATTGTTTGTGCTTTTGTCTCTATATCCTTTGTGCATACCATAGTGACTGGAGCAAAAGTGTGCTTGATAAATGTTTGTATATTTCTTGATATAAATGACTGTTGGTGGTGTGCCTGCACCTTGTCCATATTACACAAGAAGGCACACTTCTGCCTAGTACTTACATATCTGCATTTTGTCCTGACATTAGTCCAATTCTTTTTAGGCACAGTCTAATATAGTTTGCCCACGTTGTCATTTTCGCTAAAAGCAATTACCAATTATATTACATTTCTCTTAATACAACAATAACATTAGCTTGGCCATATCCCATTTTTAAAAAAGTTGTAAAAGTATGTAATTTTCTCGGGGAGAGAGGGGAAACCTCATTTTTCCTACATGAACTCAAAAGTTTCGATTTTTGGAGTCACGCACTCTCTGTAACTTAAAACATACCTATAGAGCAAACCCAACCAACTTTACTATTCAGTAATGAAAGGATTTATGAATATCACTTATAATTATAATGTATCATATTTTTTGGATTTAGGCTCTTTATACTAATAGCTTGAAGGGACTCTAGAAAACACCTCATTCAAAGTGAGGTATCTGAGGCCAAGGGAAGTTAAACGATTTGTCCAGGTTCACACAGGCAGTAATCACCAGAGGTGGAATTTGAACCTAGGCTTTCCTACTCCCAATTAATATTCTTTGAATTCTATCAACTTATCCTTTTTATTTCTTATTATTTCTATATTTTTGTTAAACTGTCTCTATTTCTATAGTTGCAGTTTTTTCAATGCATTTTGTCTTCAATCTGGTCAGAAAGGAGGTACAGCTTGACTTCCTGTAACAATTTTTAAGGAATTTCAGGTTTGTTTTGTCTTTTTTTTTTTAAGTGAGGCAATTGGGGTTAAGTGACTTGTCCAGGGTCACACAGCTAGTAAGTGATAAGTGCCTGAGGTCGGATTTGAACTCAGGTACTCCCGACTCCAGGGCCGGTGCTCTATCCACTGCGCCACCTAGCCGCCCCTTGTTTTGTCTTTTTAAGATTCCATTTTTTTGAAACAAGTTTATATTTAAATTACCAAAATAAATGATACTGATTTGATGATCTGTGTACTGAGCTTAGGTCTCTTGATGCTTTGGTGCCAAATCATGATTAGATTGAGATTCTACTAGTCAAGTTAGACCTTATTTGTATATGGTATCACAAATAATCACAGTGCCATATTCTTTGTCACTTGGAATGATTTTTGTCTTGCCCTTGCAAACTTTGGTTTGAACTTTGTTGTTTCTCCAAGGATGGTTATATTTATGTAGGAGTTGTACTTGAAAATATCTGATCCTTTTGGTCATTTTCTTCCTTTCACTTTGTATTTCATTCCTTTTTCTTTATTTTCCTACTTTTTTCTCTTTGGAATTTTGTGCATGTTGAGGGTGAGGGAAGTGAAGAGACTGGGGAGATTGAAGTATATGTTTCTCTATTTCTTTGTGTTGGTTATTTTAATTGTTGACCTTAGTGTGATAGCAGAAATTGTATTGCTTTTTTTTGTAATGGTCTCCCTGTAAGATGTGGTAATATCTTTAAACATTTTCATTAGTAATTTTCCTCTCCGTTTGTTTGATTTCACACTTCAGAATTTCTTACATAAGAAAGAAACATAATTATTGGAATTTGTACGCTGTTATTTGCATTTGGGAAATTAATAAATAAATTAATTCTTGTTTCAGTCACAGGACATAACAAAGTTAAAGTACTAGTTACATTTAAAATTATTAATTATTTAAAAATTTTATTTATGTAAATTACTGGCATATTGGAGTGTTCTAAAACTTTAATTGAAAATTAATATATTCCTTAAATTATATTATTTAGAAAATGACCTATATGAAGTATATGATGAGCTGTTATTGTTTCAGTAATATAAATAAAATATTAGAAATATGGAAGCAATGGTAAGAGACCTGGTTTTGGAAGCAGAGGAGCTGAGATCTCTACTCTGACATTATTAGCTTTGTAACTTGGGGAAATCATTGTTTTTCTGGGCTTCTCTGAAATACCTTCTAACTCGACTCTCTAATGCCATATTCCTAATTCAGTTTCTCATATTCCTAATTCAGTTTCTTTTGGTTAATATTAAAAATAACGCATTTGTTCTTATCTGCACTTTGAGTTATTTACATTGTATTTAAAAACTGAATGATGATAACTACTAAACCAATGATTCATTGCTTATTTTTATTTACTTACATATTTTCTAAAGAAAACTTTTTTGGGGCAGCTATTTTGTATCTGTTTTGTTAAATTGTCTGAAGTGAATTTGAGAAGCCTTATTTTTGTTGGATTGATGAATTGAAATGATGGATTGAACTTTTTTATTACTTTGTTTCCAGTTATTTAGATTTAGAAACAGGTATTGGAAATGTTTAATAAATAACCACAAGTAACATCAGTGGCAGATTTTTTAATAACTATAAATTTGAATAAAAGTGAATATACAATGTTTTCATCAAAACTTATTTTTAACCATATGATTTAAATCCTTCATTTTTGTCTTTAAGAAGTCTTCTAATCATTTAAATTTTATTTTTAGCCAGCCATAATTTAAATTAGATCCTTTCTTGTCATGCTCCTTATTTCTTCTTACAGTCACAGAATTCTATTCCTCTGCTGAAGACGGTACCCTTTGGTACCACTACATGTATCTTCTCTTGTATACTTAACACATTGGGTGAAGGTTAATAATAAGCATGTTTTTTGTTCCACGCTCCATTTCGAGACCCTTTTTCTCCCACCTTCACTCATAACATCTTACCCTTTGAGCTATACTGCCACAAATACATCTGCCATCCAGATAGATTGTCTTACCTGAATTCTATTGGCTGTACCTACTAGTCCCTAGATAATTCCCCCCCCCCCACTTCTTAAAGAGTTCAGTATCTATCTCACAATCATCTTGTACTTCCCTACCCCTGCCTTTATACTTAAGGACTTCAGTTTATGTGTTGATGTCCTGTTGCATACCTTTACTTCCCATTTCATCACCTCCTATATTCTGCACCTTCAGCCATAAATGGGGATAGTTATACTCTTCATCTTGGCATGAACAATGAATGTCCCACTCTATGGTCCTTAACTATGAAATTTCTCTCTTTCTTAACCTTTCCTTAATGCTTTCCTAGTGCTTCACCCTTCTCAATATATTGCTGGGAGCAATACAGTCTCTAGACTCCAATTTCTCTACCCATCCATTTCCCTGCTCCAGTCGTCATACCTACTCTGGGCTTACATTCTTTCTTTTAAAATCTCTTTCACTAACCTAGTTCAATATTATACTGTCTTCAACCCTTTAATACTTCACTTGCTCCATTGTACTCTTGTTGCTTATCTTTTTCCAGCATCTAACCCCCATTATATAAAATTCATGTGTACTTTTCCTTAGGAGCAGCTAGATGGTATAATGGATAAAGCACTGGACTTGGAATCAGGAAGATTCATCTTCATGAGTTCAAACCCAGCCTCATACACTTTAGAAGCTGGGTGACCCTAGGCAAATCACTTAACCCTGTTTGCCTAAGTTATTCATATATAAAATGAGCTGGAGAAGGAAATGACAAACCACTACATTATTTTTTCCAAGAAAACCCCAAAATGAAGTTATAGAGAATTGGGCACGACAAACGACTGAGCGGTAACAAAAGTATTCTTCCTAGGGAAACATTCTCTTTTTCCTTATCTGAGTGCTTTTATTTCCCTCATCTGGGGCAGCAAGAATGACTGATACTAATAATAGACTTCAGTCTTCTGGCCCATCTGCCTTGGCAGTTCAGCAAGATGTTGACCCCATAGCTTCAAAGCCTCAGGAGCAGAACCCCCCAGCAACTTTCTTGTTCCTAGTGATGCTAGTAGATCACTTTAATTTATCCTTATGTTGAATTACAGTAGGACTAAAGCCAACTGAGTGTCCATCCTAAGTCCAAAACAAATATGGTGAACCACTAATAACAGGTCTATCAAGCTGCCTAAGGACAGGAAAATTGGCTAAGATCAGAAAGACAGAGCAGTTTTAAGTTTCCATATTGATCAGTGTTGAGATAAGGCCTATGAATGACCATTACACTTAGAGATTGGGCAAGACAGAGACCAAGAATATGGTTATAGATAGATAGAGATATGTAATGTCTGTCTTTTTATACTTTTAAATAAGCAAAACTTATGCTGCTTTATCATGGTTAATATCTTTAAATATGTGTATGTATATACTCACAAACATGCCTTCACACATAAATACATACAAATATACATATATCCACTTATGCATAAATGTATATACACTATCAAAGGCTGTGTCCCCAAATTGTACAATCATTGTTCATGCTACCCAACTATATTTATGGTAAAACAAAATGAGTCTTCTAACATCTGATACTTGATCACAGATCAAATTCTCTGGCCAATAGTTCCCTCTTTTGTTAACATAGACAAATTATCCTTTCCAAGTGAATTCTAGCCCTTCATATCAAGTGGTTTACTGATACTCTGATTTAGGAAGTTAGCAAAAGGTTGGAAACTGGGATGGAATAGATAAAGAGTAAAAAACTAAGGCTGGTGAGAACTGTGAGGGGAGATAACATATTTCGGGGATTTCTGCTATTGTGCAGGCATCTGCTGGGCATTGCAGGGTACTGTAATACAGAAGATTGCTGCTGTTGATGCATAGAATACATTAAAAATTGTTGAAATATGTTTGCTCATGCTGCTGCACCTATCCAACCTGAAGTTAACTTCTAGTAGTGATGAGGTTCATGATAATGAGGATGATGAGGTTGCAGCAATATCTAGTTACCTTGCTATAATTGTTATAAAATTCTGTGTGACTTTGGAGGATGTTCATCCTGAATTAGCAGCGTTTCTTTACTATTTCCTACCTCCCTCTCAGCAGAGTACCTTCTTACTTGTCTGACAAAACAAATGATGTCATCCATTTCAAGTTCTCTCTTCTTTCCATTTCCCTACTTCACATTACTTTCGTATCATCCCTAGGACATTACTCCTGTGCTTTAACTTCAGAGGATGAAGTGTCCCTTCTTGCCAATTATGAAATTTATTCTGGTGCATTTTGGGCCCCTTCTGTCCGTTTGAGGAATTTACCTCTTTGATTATCTCTCTTTTTCTAATTTACAGCTGTTCCTATACTCTTACCTATAAACATAATCACCTGTGTGAAGATCAGCAAATAAAACTAAGGGGGGTTGTCAGATAGGAAAATGAGGAGAGAAAGCAGTATGATGGAAATCTAGAGAGAAGGTAATCAACAGTGTCAAAGACCTCAAAAAGCTTATATTCTGCTGTAGAATACAACATATACATGTATAACTGTACAGAATAAATGCAAAATAAATACCTAATATCTTCATTCAGGTAAATGAAAATTTGTGAACAGTATTTTTCTTTAAAAACATAATTAATGAGTCATATGAAATTGATCTTCTAGAATCATAGAAGTTTAGAGCTCAGTAGGACCTCAGATACCATTTGGTCCAAATTCTTCATTTTACAGAAAATATATGTGTTAGTTACTAGTTATTAAATGATAGCCAAGTGCTAACTGTTTGAACAATGTTAAAAAAAATTAACACAATGGGGCAGAAGAGAAAGAAAAATCAGTAAGAAGAACGGAAAAAATATACAGGTAAGAAACTGAAGCAAAAGCAGGATTAAAGATGGGAGAGAATGGATCATAATATAATATTAGTATTGAAAGTTCCTTAGAAATCAATTAGCACAAGGACATAGGAAACTGATATCAGCAGATGACCTAATCAGAATATAATTGTCTCCTTATGTTCAGTCCAGTGTTTCTCCATGACATTACACTACAATTTAAGCTGCTATGCCAGCAAGAATTGAACATGAAAGTAGAATAAGTGGATAAAGCAGCGGCCCTGGATTCAGGTGGACCCAAGTTCAAATCTGGCCTCAGACACTTGACACTTACTAGCTGTGTGACCCTGGACAAGTCACTTAACCCTCATTGCCCCATGCTTAAAAAAAATAAATAAAATAGACTAGACCAGCAGTTGTCACTGATATTTTTACTAAGATTTCAGTGGTGCTCAATACAGAAAAATCCAATTCATATGCATATTTTAAAAAGCCTTAAATACTGGGTCTTTTTTTTTTTTTTTTTGGTGGGGCAGTGAGGGTTTAGTGACCTTGCCCAGGGTCACGCAGCTAGTAAGTGTCAAGTGTCTGAGGTCAGATTTGAACTCAGGTCCTCCTGAATACAGGGCTGGTGCTTTATCCACTATGCCATCTAGCTACCCCCAGTACTCGGTCTTTATAGAAAAAAGGAACTGTATTGAAACTTCATAGATTCTCATTTTTAAATAGAATATAAGTTCCATGTGGGCAGAGACTGAACAAGATGCCTGACAAGGTTATTTTTAAATCAGACCTATAATTTCATTGTTATAGGCAATTGTGTTGAAAATTTCTTCTACCAATTCAACTCAACACTTACCATGTAATTTACCATCTTAGTTGTGTGGGGTATCTAAGATTTGCAGTCATCAAAGTGACTTTCTTAAGCATCACACAGATTGTATGTGTCAGGGGTACAACTTAAACTCAGGTCTTACTGACTCTGGGATAGTTGCTGCTCCTTGCCTACCTCATAGAAAGTGCTTACTACAAAACTTGTTGAATGAGTGAATGCTATTTGAAATTTTTTTTCTAAATCATTATGATATACTGGAATGAGCACTGGGTTTCAAGACAATCTCTAGTTTTAAATCTTTGCCATAATGATTACCTAATAATGTCATTTAAGATAAGGGTAATGTCTTCCAACTCTTAATATCTTATGATCCTATGATTTTATAAGTGAAAAGCTGAAATTGATAAATTACTGACAATTAAACATTAATATTAAAATTGAACTGCAAGAAACATTATCTTATTTAAATTTCTTTAGGGAATAGTGATTTGTTTCAAAGCCTTTTTGCTGTGTTTATTGTGTACTATAGTATGCTTACCTTTTATCTTAGAGTTTGATTAGTTGTAGTATGATTGCTAAATTCTTATACTCAGTAAATGAATAAAATACGCATTCTTGCTTTTCGTTTTCAGTTTTCTTTAAGATTTCGCCATCCAAGGTTTATGCCGAAAACATTTACCTTGACAATAAATTCAATGATATAGTTCATCCATATTAATTTTGAAAGTGAATTCAGGTGTCATTATTATTTTAAAGAATTACTTTAGTGCAAGAATATTTATGATCCCTATATAAACAGAACTTGA
Source organism: Dromiciops gliroides (assembly GCF_019393635.1). Taxonomy (NCBI): domain Eukaryota; kingdom Metazoa; phylum Chordata; class Mammalia; order Microbiotheria; family Microbiotheriidae; genus Dromiciops; species Dromiciops gliroides. The sequence goes on along the minus strand of NC_057864.1, from coordinate 328,813,440 downwards.
ATTTATGATTTGTAACTGATTTCTTTCATCATCTTAGGATCATTTTGGCTATATTTTTGGGACATAAATTAGGTAAGACAGTTTTACTGTTCAGGAACCCTATCATTAAGAGTTCTACCTGTTCATGAAGAGAGAACATAATTTTCAGTCACTAAAATGAAAAGTATTTAATATTTAGGGAAATCTAGTATAAAGTGTTTTTGTCATAACATTAAAATGAAAAAGTGTACTGTTTTTGTAATTTTAACATCCTGGAAATAGTTTTGAAAGTTTATTGTTTCTTGAGTCACTAATTTACTGCTGCTTGTCATTTTATATAGGCAGTGATACATAGTAGATTAGAATCATAAAATAACATATTTAGAATGGACTAATGCTAGCTCCAGGCATGAATGACTGTATCTTATTATCAGGATTTCTAGAGTAACTTGAGTCTTCAGCTTCTTTCAGTGTGATATTGAAAACAACTTTAGTGCTTTGGCTGAGGGCAAATGACAAGTATTTTTTAAAGCAAATATAGCTGTTGAAATTGCCTGAGAACTAAACTTATAAGCAACAATCCCTTTCACAAGATTGATGAAATTTATGTCAACATTCAGTACCATGATTTAAATCAGTTTTACTCATGTTAACCTGAATCTGTTAGTTTGTGCTTGCAATGCATATTTTGTCACTTAAAAGCTAAGATTTCTTTAGAAGAACTTCAGACTCATAATGCGAGAAAGCGGAGTTGGCTTTGAACTGCAGAATTCGCATCTAATTATGTTGCTTGGAACTGTGGCACCACTTCTTTCTATTCTAAATTACGTACCCTAGCTTATTTGCATAATTTAATGCACAGGGTATAGCCAATGATTTATAAAATAAGACAGGCTTAATTAACCCTAGTTAAAATAAGTTGTACTTTTTCTTTACATACCTTCATGATAACTACCTACCTTGTTTGATAAGAAAAATTATATCCTAAGTTCATTGATACTTATAATTATTAACAGAGGTTAAGGAAAAAGTAGTATTTTATTCACTTTCAACTTTAAGACAATTAATTTTGAATACATAGGTAGGTCATACTTATTTTAGCAAAAACATGGATGTTTCAGATGTGTTGTTTTCCAAAGATCTGTCAGAACCATTTATGTGTGTGTATACATAAAAACTTTTTCTGTCATTTATTTTAATGTATGTAATAACACAATTACTATTAATGTTAAATACTTCTCTGAAATGCTTAAGTGATTGACTCTGTTGCTTATTGAATGAATTCCAAAATCATCCACTATTGAAAATTTTCAAAATAACGTGGATGAAAAAAAATTGCCAAATTATGGTGGCTAATAGTTGTGGAGAGATTTGACTCTTCTCTGATAAAGGAGGAACCAATATCTATAATGTCCCTGATATATGTGATTTTTTTTTTTTGCACTGTAAGTGATTTTCATCTGCAATGGTGATTTTTTTTTAGTATAGAATACTTCCTGATTTAGAGACACATTAGGAGATCAGCCATTCTTCTGTATTTTATAGCCTTGTACAGTTGCTTGGGATTCCAGAGGATTAAGTAACTCAGACTTGCTATGGTCACACCACTAATATGAGTCAGAAGCAGAACTTGAACTCAGATCTTTTTGACTCCAGAGGTAGCTCACAAGCCTTTATATGACAATACCTTTTGCCTAAGTGAAAACATTTAGTAAATTCAACTTGAATTTACATGTCATTTCCAGAATTGTGAAGACATGAAAATGTCCTAAGAAGACCCACTGGTGTCTTGGTGGTCTAACTTCAGAGATAGCTGATTTAATATTGCTAATATTAAAAGTTACATATTTAAGTTTTTTACTTAATGTATTTGCATGTTATTTCTTCCCAGTAGAAAGTAACCTTCTTGAGAGCAGGAGCTGTTTCTATTTGTGTATTTGTATCCCCATCATCTCATACACTGTCTGGAAGATAGTGGGATTTTTAAAAAATTAATTTAAAAAAAATTTTCTTCCCTAAAATCAAAAGAACTGAAGAAAATAGGTAGCATGAATATTCCTAGATTCTAGGGATACAAAGATTAAAAAAGAAACCATTAGTAGCACATAATAGGTGCTTCAATCCACAGTCCTTGAATTGAAAATGGTGTTTATTTATTTGAAGCTTTTTCATTAATAATTATTACAGATTTTATACCAAATATCAGTTTAAAACTTATACAGTTCAATATATTTTATATGTATAATATATGAATATATTACATATATACATAAATAAACAATAGCCTGACACTTCATTATGAAGTTTTTGTGTATAGTTAAATCAATTTTTTTAAATCAATTTTTAAATAAGACTTCTATGCTAACTTGACAAGTGCTTAGCATTATTTTTCATCTTGTTGTGACAATATCATTTAGATAAAAAACACTTAAGAAGACATTAGAAACCGCTTTAGGATAGGAATCCATTGCACTTATATTTTGATTTTTTCTAGAAAATTTAGGACATTTGAGTTTATAAAAAATCTGCTTAGCAGGAAAAGAAAATATATTCTTCTTATACCAGCAAGTTCATTGCCAGCACAGTCAGGAAATTGAGTGTTCCAGCTTACTGAACTTTCTAGCTAGGTTTTCAAAACATAGTTGGGAAAACACAATATGATAGGAATAGATCTGAGTAGCACTTTAATCCTACAACATATAAGATTTCTTCCATAAAAGTTTAAAATATTAGATTCTCTTTACTGTTTTTTCCAAAGTAGGAAGGTCACAGTCTTTTTCTAGTTGAAAATGAGGCAGAAACAATTTCAGAAATGCTTGTCTTTAGAAGCCCCAAATTAATTTTTTTATCATTTTATATGATAAATTATGTATATAGCAACCAAAAATCTTCATTTCATTTTAGAAAAACGAGCCAACTATCTTTCTGCTTCAGGTGTCTGACGAGGTATGAAATCCTAAATTTTATGCCTTTGATAGTTGTAATTAGTAAATTTAAAGTCTTTCAAATGAATCATGAAACCTTTTTTTTCCTAAAGGCTTTTGACACAGGTTACTTTTATCTGTAGAGCTTTACATCTTCTCTATAACTATAATTCTCCCCTCTTGCTCCTTTGGACATGAAGAGGACACTTAGTGTAACTATATCATCATTTTCCAACTGGCTGCTCTCCTGGACTTCATTATGTCATCATCCTGCAGAATTACATCAGCTCACATCTTCTCAGCAACCTCTGCCCCTGGGCACCCTCCATCCCTCTGGTTAGAGATGGTGCCCAGTAAGACATCAGAGACCTTCTCTCAGATCCTCCATTTAAGGGGGGCATCCAGGGTAGCTATGTCATCATTTTCCATCTGCTCATGCCCACAAGCTTATATCTTTCAACTCTCTTCTCTTTTATAATTTTCAGATTCTTTTTATATTTCATTGTTTTCCCCCATTAGATCATGAGTTACTTGGGGGCAGGGACTGTTTTTTTGTTTTTGTTTTTGTTTTGCCTTTCTTTGTATTTCCAGTTTTTAACAGTGCCTCACATATAAATGTTTATTGACTGACTGACAATAACTATAAGAACTTGATTTTCTAAATTGTTACTTTAACAATGGTGTTATTAGTCATTATAAGAGTAATAAAATAGTGCTTTCTTTCTGTTTACCTTCCATTAACTCTCTATGTTAATGTGCACAGTTTGTTTTCTGCTCCACCAGAATGTGAGCTTCTTGAGCACAGGGATCATATTTTTGCTTTTCTTTGCATCTCTAGCACTTATCATAGTCCTAATACTTTATAAATGCTTAATAAATGCTTGTTCACTAATTAATACTTCATATTTAAAAAGTAATTTAAGATTTACCAAGTACTTTCCTTGCTGTGTGTTAGACAATGCAGGTTATTGAGTAGTACACCTATAAACTTGGCATTAGGTTCCTGAAATAAGACATCATTTATAGATATGAACAACGTTCAATCAATTATTCATCAATCATTTATTAAGCATTTACTTTGTACTGGGCACTGCTGAACACTGAGCAAACACATAGGAAAATGGAACAATCCCTGCCAGCAATGATCTTATATTCTGTCAGAGGAGAAAACATGTACTATATGGTTAAATATAAAATAGATTCCAACAAAAGGAAATTGTGATGAGAAAGATGCTGGAAGCTGGGAATAGGTCAAAAATGATATCATATAGCATATCACATATGAGTCAAGTCCTTAAGAAAACTAGGGATTTTAATAGGACAAGGTGAGGAGATCAGTTCTTGTCATGTGTACCACATATGACAAACAGGAAGAAGGCCAGTTTGATTGGCTTTGTGTCCTTGAAGTGGTATAATGTGTAATAAGTTTAAAAAAATAGCTGTTTAGAGGATGGATTTGGAAGGGGGAAAACTGAAAATAGGGAGGCTAATAAAATAGCACAGGCTATGCGTTATGGTGGCTGTGAAAGCAGAGAGACTGGGAGAGATGTCCGCGATTTTGTAGAGGCAGAATGAGCATAATTTGGCAGCTCATTCAATATTTAGGGTGAGGGAGAATAAGGGATCAGATTATACTGAAGTTACCAAACTAAGTGATTAGAAGGATTACCATGACTTCAACAAAAATATGGAAGTTCAGAAGAGGGTTTTGGGGGGTGTGGAGGATAGGTTTGGAAGGTGAGTCCTCTTTTGGATATGTTGAAATTGAGTTGTCTATAAAATACCTAGTTTGAGATGGATAGATAATTGTTAGTCGAGCAGTATCTCTCTAAGAAACCAATTAGGAAATCATGGTAACTACTGAGACATAGACCCATTGTTCTTTTTATTTAATAAGTAATGAACTATTCTAAGATTTTAGAACTCTTTAAAAATATTTTATTTTTCCCAGTTATACGTAAAAATTATTTTTAACATTCATTTAAAAAAAATTGAGTTCCAAGTTCTTTCCCTCCTACCTTCCTGCCCCCCCCCCCAATTGAGAAGACAAGTAATTTGATACAGGTTATACATGTGCAGTCATGCAAAACATATTTCCATATTAGTCATATTTTAAAAGAAAACAATTATCAAAAAGAATAGTTTTTTAAAAGTATGTTTTGATCTGCATTCAGGCTCCATCAGATCTTTCTTTGGAAATGGATAGCCTGTCATCATAAGTCCTTTGGGGTTGTCTTGGATCATTGTATTACTGAGAATAGCTAAGACATTCACAGTTGATCAGCATACAGGATTGATGTTACTGTGTATACTGTTCTGGTTCTGTGTACTTTGTTCTATATAAGTTCATGTAAGTCTTTCCAGGTTTTTCTGAAAGCATCCTGTTCATAATTTCTTTCTTTCTTTCTTTCTTTTTAGCATAAAAGTATTTTATTTTCTAGTTACATGTAGCAATAGTTTTCAGCATTTGTTTTTGTAAGATTTCTAGTTCCAATTTTTCTCCCTCCCTTCCCTCCCCCCCAAGACAGAAAATAATCTGATATAGGTTATATATGTACAATCACATTAAACATATTTCTGCATTAGTCATGCTGTGAAAGAAGAATCAGAACAAAAGGAAAAAAACCTCAAAAAACAAAAAAACAAAAACAAAGTAGAAACAGTATGGTTCCATCTGCATCTAGATCCCACAGTTCTTTTTTCTGGATGTGGAGAGCATTTTCCATCACGAGTCCTTTGGAATTATCTTGGACCATTGTATGGCTGAGAAGAGTTAAGTCTATCATACTTGATCATCATCACACAATGTTGTTGATACTATGTAAAATGTCCTCATGGTTCTGCTCATCTTACTCAGCATCAGTTCATGTAAGTCCTTCCAGATTTCCCTGAAATCTTCCTGCACAATGTTTCTTACTGCACAATAGTATTCCATTACATGCATATACCACAACTTGTTTAGCCATTCCTCAATTGATGGACATCCCCTCAATTTCCAATTCTTTGCCACCACAAAAAGAGCAGCCATAAATATTTTTGTACATGTAAGTCCTTTTCCCTTTTTAATGATCTCTTTGAGAGAGAGACCTAATAGTGGTATTAGTGGATCAAAGGGTATGCACAGTTTTATAGCCCTTTGGGCATAGTTACAAATTGCTCTCCAGAATGGTTGGATCAGTTCACAGCTCCACCAACAATATATTAGTGTTCCAGTTTTTCCACATCTTCTTCAACATTTATTATTTTCCTTTTTTGTCATTTTAGCCAATCTGATAGGTATGAGATGGTATCTCAGGGTTGTTTTAATTTGCATTTCTCTAATCACTAGTGATGTAGAGCATTTTTTCATATGGCCATAGATAGCTTTGATTTCTTCATCTGAAAACTGCCTGTTCATATCCTCTGACCGTTTCTCAATTGGGGAATGATTTAAATTCTTATAAATTTGATTTAGTTCCCTATATATTTTAGAAATGAGGCCTTTAGCAGAAATACTGGCTGTAAAAATTGTTTCCAAGCTTTCCTGTTCATCATTTCTTATAGCCTAATAATATTAGATCATAATTACATACCACAGCTTTTATATATATATATTCTCCTCCCCGCCCCCCGTGGGGCAATGGGGGTTAAGTGGCTTGCCCAGGGGTCACACAGCTTGTAAGGGTCAAGTGTCTGAGGCCGGATTTGAACTCCGGTCTTCCTGAATCCAGGGCTGGTGCTTTATCCACTGAGCCACCTAGCTGCCCCCCATACCACAGATTAGATGGGTGTCCCCTCAATTTTCAATTCTTTACCACCACAAAAAAAAATCTGCTATAAATAGTTTTGTGCAAATTGGTCCCTTTACTTTCCTCCTACAACCAACCAGACCTCGGATTCTGCCTATGGGACCTTGGCTTTGAAAATTGACCTGTCACTTTATCTTGCTCAGAAGGGGCCCTACCACTTATCAGACATTTCCCACCTATTTTGCCCTCCCCATTGTACACCCTGCCCCCATTCACTACTGTTTCTCCCCTTAATGTGTTGTCTTCTCTTTTAGAATGTAAATTCTATTGGCTGTGTCTGACTTGATTGTTTTTGTATCCCTAATGCTTAGCATAATGCTTGATACAAAGTGTTTAGTAAAGTTTTTTCATTCATGCATCCATTCTGTCTTTGGTTTCTTGGGGGAGTATCTGTTATAAAGCATGTTTAGTTGAGGGAAAATGGTGCTTAAAGAACTGAATGGCCAACATCATAAGAAAGAAAGTTTATTAGAGAAAGAAACCATTTTATATTTGTATTCTACTTAATAATCTTCAGCCTTCATCTATTGAATAAAATGCTTTTATTTTGTTTTAGGTGATGGTTTTTGTGCATGCTCGAAATGCTACTGTACGAACAGCTATGGCTTTAAGAGAAAAAGCCAAAAATAATGGCCACATTTGCTATTTTTTGCCACACCAAGGAGCTGAATATGGACATGCTGAAAAACAGGTAAGGGATCTTTTAAAAAATTGAAGTAATTTGACATAACATACATAACAATATCATATCACCTATAAATAAAATAATATTATAAAAATAACATAACAACATTTGTTTGTAGATAATACCATTGCAGACATAGGCTATAATAGGCTAGACTGCCCTTTCTTTGAATATGTTTTTAAGGACTATTTGAGAGAAGTTAAATTATTATTACCTTCCTTACTCTATTATAATTGCCCTAGTTTGTTTTGTTGTTTGATTAAACACCATGAACTTACTTTTAGTTCCACTTTTCTGCACTTTTAAAATACAGATCTACCTAACAAAGAAAAGTACAAACTTTTAAAAAAGCAGCAATGAATTTTCATTAAGGTTGTGAGATCTGATCTTTAAATGACCTTTATTATGCATTTATCAAAATAATCCTTTGGCTGTGCATATTTTTCAGTAATGTGAAATTGCTACTTTTATAAGATCTTTAGAAATTTTTATTCCCCTGTGGAGATTGAAAACATCACATACATTTCATTTTATGGAAAAACCTCACTACTAAACTGTTAAATTTTGTAGCTTAATTTAGCATTGCTTTGATTACATTAGTATTTGAAATTGTTAGGTCAATTTTGAAATCATTACAAAATAATTAGTATGTTTATATATGCAGTAAAGAACAAAAAGTTATATATGAAGAAAATCCAAATGATGAAGGTAGATTTTGTTAAAGGAATGTAAGAGAACAACTTTCATTTTCTTTTTTAACACTTAGTCCCTAACTGTTTTCATTTTCAGTACCTCTTTCTTCATGCTGCTGTTCAGTGTTACTTTGCAGCATTGTAGTGGCTGCTTTAGTGACTCCTTTTTCTCGAAGCCCTTCTCACCGTCCTTTGAGAAGACCTTGCCAACTACATTAGTGAAAAAAATCACAGAAGTACAGGACCATGAGCTCACATTTTCCCCTTACTCCACACTTCAAAACTTCTATCTTCATTTGTCTTTACCTCCTCCTTTATCCCTGTCATTTAGCAAGACATGTCTGTCTCCTTGGCAGGGCTGATCATATTACTTCTATCCTTGATCTGATCCTCTTTCTCTCATCTTTTCCAGGAGTTTGTGTCACTGCTTGCAAACTGGTTCAGGGTTTCCTCATCCCATCATATCTTGAAGCCATCATTCTGAATCTATTATCTTATTATCTTTCATTGTCCAAATCCAGAAAGAGACACCTTTCTAAGTAGTACAGAAAGGAATATAAACTGAATGGCAAATTATTAACAAAAATATTAACATACTTATAGTTACAAAATTATATATTTTTGTTATACAGCTATAATAACTGACATCAGATTTATATAGGATAGATATGTATGCTATTATTATTAATAGAAAAGGGCAAAGATCACTAAACTATATCCCTATATCCCTATCCCTACTAGTAAAAAGACAGTTGTCAGAGAGGATAAATATAAAAGAAAGTAGAGAAAAACAAATAAATTGAAAAAGGAAAAGAAAGACTACATCATTTTCAAAAAAATATCAGACCTTTGCAAAAATTGATCACATACTAGATTATATAGATGTCCTATATAAATTTAAACAGGCAGAAATTATGCTTAACTTTATTTTCACACCATGACACCATAGGATTAAATAGCAGTCAAATTAGTAAAATTATACCACTATATGGAACCTGAAAAGCATCTATTTAATAGTAATTGGAGTTTTAAAAAGAAAATGGGGAAAAAATCATAGTGTAATATATAAAAGACAGCACTGCATAGAAAAGCCAGTGGGACCAATCTATAAATCATCAAACATTTATTACATTCCCAGTATGTGCCAGGAACTGTGCAAGTTAAGAAATTTAGCCAAAGCTGTTCTTTGAATCAAAGTCTCAGTAATAAGAAATAAAGTTAAAAATAAGGAAATTAAATTTATATATTCAGGCACTAGAAAAGAACCAACAGAAGAGCCTCTGAAAAAGTTGAAAAAGAGAGAGATTATAAGCATAAGAACAGAAACAAGTAGACTTGAAAATCAGTTAATAAAGTTACTGGTTAAAACTGAGTTGCTTTTTCAAAAAGATCGATTAAATTGATGGGCAATTTTCAAATTTAGTCCAAAGATTGAGATTACAAATCTGCAAAATTAAATCTTGAAGAGGAGAGACTACAACATACACAAAAGAAATTTAAAAATAATATTGGGGAATACTTTACATCCTTTTCTTTGCTCTTTCTTTCTTCCTCCCTCGCTCCTTCCTTCCTTCCTTCCTTTTTGCATTTTAAGTAGTTTCTTAATTTTTAAGCTCAAAAGTTTTTGTTAGAAAGCACAAAAAGGGAGACACTGCTATTGACTTGGAGTCACAAGACCAGAATTTGAGTTCTTTTTACAGCTACTTACTAGTTGTGAGGTTTAGGACGAATTTTTCACTTATTCTAGGCCTCAGTTTCTTTTACTTTTAAAAAATATTTTTTAAAATTTATACATTTTGTTTTTACGTTTCTCAAATTTCACATGTTTCTCACCATACTCCCTCCCAGAGATGCCACTTGCAATGAAAATTTTTTCAAGGAAAACAAAAGAAGAAAAAATTAGCCAAACTAGTAAATGCATTGAAAAAAAATCACCTGTGGTCAAACAAATCAGATAATTCTAGTAGTTAATTATATACCAAGAAACTGCCAAAAAATGACACAGCAGGAAATAAAATTGTTTTGTAGATGAGATATCTTAAGTGTTGAAATTAGAGGAGTCACTCAGTCATCAAAGATTTACCTTACAAAAAATAAACCAAAAAATATTTGTGCCAGGTGATTTCACAGTGGAATTCTTTTAGAACTTATAAGTAAAAATAATCCTATTACATATTTTATTTATAAAAAATAGAGTATATACCATTATTCCAGTACTTTTTATGAGACAAATATGTATTGATTTTATAACCAGATAAAAATAACACCAAAAAAATATAGACCAATTTCAGCAATAAATATAGAATGGATAAAACTAAGTCAAATATTATCATTCACTCATTCATCTCTACCTCCTGCTGTTCACCTGCCTAGGAGAATTCTACTCTGAGGCATTCCTTGCCTAATTGGTGACATTTTCCCTCTGAGCATTATTTGGGGAAAGACCCCAGCCATGCTTCACTTCACTTTCACCTAGACTGTCTCCATTTTTCCCCACTGCATTGCTCCTTAACAGATATCCTTCCTTTACCTCTCCCCTTTTCTAGTGCCTCAATATGAGTATATTTTCATCTGTTACTGTGTAAGGTGCTTCAGGGTAGAGACTTTTTCAACTTGCTTTTATTTGTATTCTCATTGTTTAGCACAGTGCCTAGCACATACTAAGTGCTTAATAAATGTTCTCTCATTCTGTCTTTCATGAAATATTTCCTGATCCAGATTCCCACCCCACAAATAGTCAGACATCAGCTATAATCTCTTCTTTCTCAATTTTCTGATACCCTTTTTACCTTTACCTCTCCCATTAGACATTGCATTCTGCTTTGAGTTGTAGTTCTATGTGTGCATGCCGTTTCTCCTATAATAGGTCACAGACACCTTGGAGGCATGAATTGTGTCTCCTTTTCCTTATTTCCCCCAGTAGTTTCTAGCACAGTATTTTTTCACAAAGTAGGCACTGTGTAAATGTTTGCTGAATTGAACCTCTGATCATAATGTTTCCTTTTTATAATCCATCTTCTTATTTTTGCTTGACTGCATTTCTTACCTGTAACTGCTACGTGTGGTCTTTATCATACTAGTTTTTTTTCATAAGTGTGTGTGTATATTAATGAAGTTATTTTCATCTAACTTTACTTCAGCTAGTATTTATTTAGTCCTTGTTATATAGTACCAGAATAGACTCCACGTGAGGCATAAAGAAATCATCATATATAATTTGTTGCCTTGGTAAAACAGTTGCAGGACAATGTTTATAGAGTCCAAAATACTATAGTTGGTCAGTGTTAAGAATGATTGATCATTGGGGACCTGAGTAACTGGAAAATCTTTATGGAAGAAGTAGGATTTGTCCTAAGAACAAATATAACATATTTGGTAGTCAGTGATATTTCTAGCCTAACTTTAGCAGAAGGTTCTCATTGGGAAGTATTCTTGCACAACTTCCTTTTGTACTATGTTCTCAAGATATAGTATATCCTGAGAGGTATACAAGAGGTGATATAAACCAGCCATGTTAATTCACTGCCATACCTCAGCCACCACTTCCTGTCAGTCCCCAGGGACAATAGCTCAGGACCTGGAACCCAAGAACCCTAGAAATAGCAGGTGTTAGATATCTGTTTTCACACTCTGATTATGTAACATAATTTTTTTCTGATTATTCTTTTCCTTTTCCCCAAGTGTATCCTTGAGTCCTTTTTCTATTTGACTTCTATCTGTATCCTCTTGGATCCTCTGCATAGCATTTAGCCAACAGGAGCTGTCCTTCCTGTCATCATGTGAAAGCAAATGAAGCATTCCTGCTACCCATTAGTTATCACTTGTTCTCACCTCATGTTGGGGCCTCTTTTTTCTTCAGTTACAAATTTCTCTAATTCTTTCTACCACTTCACTTTTCTACAGTTCTTTATTGGTAACCTGTTTCATTCAACAAGTACCTAGATTTCCACTTGGTGATTCTTTAACAAAAAAAACAAAACACTAGTATGTAAAACATGTTATTGTCTACACAATCACTCAATAAACATTTATTAGGTGCCTACTATGTGCCAGGAATTATGTGAAGCACTGGATATAGAAAAAGAGGCAAAAGAGAGTCTCTACCTTCAAGGAACTTACAATCTTTCTTTTTAATAGTATTTTTTTTTCCCAATTGCATGTGAAGATAGTTTCCAACATTCATTTTTTGTAAGATTTTTGAGTTCCAGATTTTTCTTCTTCTCTCCCTTCCTTTTCCCCTCCCAAGGAACTTATAATCCAATAGCAGAGACAACATACAAACAAATATATATAAAGCAGACTATATACAGGATAAATAGGAGATAATTAACAGAACGAAGGCACTGAAATTAAGAAGGTTTGGGGAAGGCTTCCTATAGAAGGGAGATTTTAGCTGGGACCTAAAGGAAGCCAAGAAGCTAATATTTATATAGCACTTACTAAGTGCCAGGCACTGGGCTGAGCACTTTAGCAATAAGAGTAGATGAGAAAAGAGAGCTTTCCAGGCATGGAGGGCATTGATAGAAATGCCCGGATCTGAGAAATGAAGTATCTTGTTCATGGAACAGCTTGGAGGCCAGTTTCACTCGATTGAAAAATATGGTTAGAAAGTAAATGTAAGAAAACTGGAAAGGTAGGAGAGGACTAGGTTATGAAGGGCTTTGAATGCCAGAGGATTTTGTATTTGCTCCTGGAGGCAATAGGGAACCACTGGAGTTTGCTGAGTAGGGGAAGGATCACCTGTGCTTTAAGAAAATCATTTTAGGGGCTGAATGGAAGATGAATTGGAGTGGGGAGAGACTTGAGGTAGACAGACAGATTATTGCTATTTCAGTAATCCTGGCATGAGGTGCTGAGGGTCTGCACCAGAGTGGTAGCAATATCAGAGGAGAGAAGAGGTGTTGCAGGGGGGAAATGACAGGCCTTGGCAACAGCTTTGCTTGATTTCTACTCCACTGAATAAGTTTGCCCACCCAGAATATACTGATCACTCCAGTTCTCATCCTCATGGTGCTGACAGCCTTGGATTATCAACTCCTTCCCACTCTCCTCAGCATCTTCTCTCTGATTGGTGGAGTGGAGGGTGGAACACTAAATTTCTCCCAAAGCTCTCCCTTACAGAGAGCAGCATTTGGACGTTATGACTCACTCCACTATCTCTGTAGCACTGCTTGGTTTCAACTGCATGGAGCAAGATATACCCTATTGTGTGTCATTCTTTCTCCCTCCCCCCCATCCCGACTTTTACTTTGCAGTTTTCTTTTGAGTGTTACCTTCCTCTGTTAGATTGATTGTAAATTTCTTAAGGGCAGGGACTCTTTTTCTTATTTGTATCTCCAATGCCCCCCCAGTACCTAGTGCTTAATATTTATTGAATTGAATTGAATGTCAAGGGAATCGAGGAAAATTCCTAATTTGCGAGCTTAAGGGACTAGAAAAGAAAATAGGTTCTGTTTTGGACATGTTTAGTTTAGGATGTCTATTAAACGCCCAGTTTGGGATGTCTGAAAGACAGTTGGAGATGTGAGACTGGAGGTCAACAGAAGGGTTGGGCCAAGATATGTAGATTTGAGAATCATCAGCATAGAGATACTAATATATATTGAAGTGATGAGATAATCAGGTGAATTAATGTAGAGGGAGAAGAGTGCCCAGGACAGAATGCTGAGGAACGCCTGTGCAGTCTGGAAGAGAATCCAACAAGAAGAGACAAAGAAGAAAACAGACAAGTAGGAGCAAAACCAGGAGAGAGTGGTGTCCTGAAAACCTAGAGAGAAGAGAGTATCAAGGAGTAGAAAATGATCAAAGATGTCAAAGGCTGCAGAGAGATCAAGGAGAATGAGGATTGAGAAAGGCCATTGGATTTGGCAACTAAGAGATCATTAGAAACGTTGGAGAGAGCTATTTTGGTGGAATAGTAAGGTCAGAAGGCTGGTTGTGTGTAGGACAATAGTTAGCATCCTATGAGATTGGATTATTTCTTTTCTTTTTTTTTTTAACCAGACCTGTGATTTCTTCACTGTACAGAATGCCCAATTAGGAACATTTAACAATAATCCTCTTTTCAAATTAGCATTGGAGATTTTCCAGGGGCACTTAGACCGTAATTGACTTGCTCAAAGTTGCATATCTTGTATGTGGCAGAGGTAGAACTTGAATTCAAGTCTTCCTGACCCAAGTCAGGAACTTGCAACTTTCTATTGGTTATGCCAGTGTTGATATCATGCCTTTTAACCATTGGAATCTTCTTTTATTCTTCCTTTCTGTTTTAAAACTTAAGTTTAGTTCCTGTTATATATGCCTTTGAAATATTTTCTAGGACTATAAAATTTCCTTTTCTTTCTTATGCAGCATTATATCTTTCTAGATATTAAATTATTTTGTTTTTTAATGATATTAACATTAAGATATAGAATTTTTAAAAACGTAATTTCTTTGGAAATTGAAATTTACTAGTGCCTTTTAAAAACTGAACATTGAGAGCCATCTGCTGGATTTTTGCCTCCTACACACCTGTTTATTCGGTCTGCTCTTTCAAATATGGTCACTGTAAAAGACATGAAATATTCTGAGAATTAGAGACTATATTCATATTTTTCAAATTATTATTCTTTTCATAGTACTATTTATTTTGTCCTTTTCACTTAATCATACATTTCATTTTTTCCAGACATCATTATTTTGAAAAGATATAACTTGAAATAGTTGAGCATTTCATTAAACTTGAACATAACTTAGAGAATTTTAAATCTGTTGCTATTTTTATGAATCTTTGGATCTTTCTCAGCCTTGCTTTTATTAGTAAATTTTTTCTTGCATATATTTGTGTTCAAAGAATGTTTGACAAAAAAACAAATATAAGCTGATCAGTATAGAGCAAAAGACACAACATCCATTAGATCTCCACATGGAATGTGGAGAAAAGTATTTTTAATAGGCTAAGTTGTACCATTTCAAATTCGGAATGGGTTTCAGAAGTCAATTAGACCAGGGGCAGCCCTGGATTCAGGAGGACCTGAGTTCAAATCCAGCCTCAGCCACTTGACACTTACTAGCTATGTGACCCTGGGCAAGTCAATTAACCCTCATTTCCCTACAAAACCAAAACCAAAAAATAAAAAATAAAAAAAGTCAATTAGACCAACTCCCTGACTGAATTCTATTTGGTCATACTTGGATCTGTGAAAGTATTTCGTCTTTCATAAAACTGTCAGTATCTAACTCAGTTTTGTAAACTTGAAGTCATAATGGAGACATGGATTGACTAAGTTTATTCCAATCTTTCCTTGTATAATTGTGTTATATAACAATGTCATCATTTAGTTCAGAAGATATTTTAAATAGCTTAGCATTTACTGTTTGACAATCTTTATGTTTATCACTAGGGCATCTTAGACAAAAAATTAAAAGTCCCTGTCCTCAAGGAATTTCAATTCTGAAAGTGGGAGGTAGAGCCATACATAGGTTCAAATTCTGACTTTTTTTTTCCTGTGTCTTTGAGCAAGTCATTTATCTTTAAGTATTCTGCTTCATTTATAAATTGAAGGAAGGGGCGGCTAGGTGGTGCAGTGGATAAAGCACCGGCCCTGGATTCAGGA
Organism: Dromiciops gliroides; assembly: GCF_019393635.1. Classification (NCBI taxonomy): domain Eukaryota; kingdom Metazoa; phylum Chordata; class Mammalia; order Microbiotheria; family Microbiotheriidae; genus Dromiciops; species Dromiciops gliroides. The sequence goes on along the minus strand of NC_057864.1, from coordinate 328,797,774 downwards.
GTACCTGAGTTCAAATCTGGCCTCAGACACTTGACACTTACTAGCTGTGTGACCCTGGGCAAGTCACTTAACCCCCATTGTCCTGCTTAAAAAAATAAGATAAAATAAAAAATATAAATTGAAGGAAGTCTGAGGTTCTTTATACCTCTAAATTTATGTTTGTATGAATTGATGTAGATTGACCAACTAGACCTTGCCTCAAAACTCTGTACTTTTGTATGAATAATAGATTGCTTTTGTGCTATTGCTAATACACATATCCGCTTTATTTTTTTCTCAATAACTGATAGGGTATATATTTACTATTAGCCTCAACAAAAATTTTTTTTGCAACTTGCACAAATAAGGATATCAGTTTACAAGGCCCACTGTTTTGTTTTGCTTTTTAACTTCGGAAAACTTCTGTTCTTGTCTAATTTACACATTTTACAAGTAAGGAAATTGTAGCCTAAGCAGTTTTCCTAGAATCACACATCATCATTAATCTAAGCATGCATGGCAGCATTTCCTGCCTTGAACTTAAATTGATTTTTCACCAACAAAAAATTATTTACCTCTTTTCAATCTATTTTTCATAATGAATGCACACAACTGTATTTAGTTCAAATAATACTTTTCCCCCCTCACACCAAGTTTGAGAACCACTTGTCTAAATGGTTCAGTGTAAAAATAATTCATGGAAATTTTATATAAATATTCTTTAGGATTAATTGTCCCTAACTTTCAATGAATAATCTAAATCTATGCTATGAAAAAATTATTTACAAGAGTAGATTCAAATTTTTTCCCTTGATTTATATCATAGTTTTTAATGTGGTAGTATTGGTACTCTGTCAAGTGTCAGAGGGCCTTTCTGAAGATTTTATTTGGGATCTCCAAATTTATACCTAGTTTTCTGAAACTACCTGAGTATTTCATTTCATTTCTTATAGAGTCTCATTTCATTTGTATAGTATAGATATGGTAACATCTTTGTAGAAGCTATTATTATGCCAATATGAATTTTTTTTCCCAGGACATTTTTAGTAATGAATAATTACGTACAAAAACATTCAAATACAATTAGAAGGTAAATTTGCTGACCTATACATAATTTCCTTCTTAAATGTTCAAAGTTATAGCCTTATGTCTGAATATGCCAGGTATGTCCTTTAAAATGCTTTGTCATGGTTATATTCATTATATCCAAATTATGTTATATGAATACAATTAAAATCTCATTACAATGACTACTATTATAAAACAGCATTCTGTATAACAGAGTTATACAGTGGCACAAAATAGTCTTCATCAAATTTCCTTGTTTACTCATCTACCATAAATGTGTTCTCTGGTCAATTAGTCAGTCTTCTTATATTACATAAAGCCCCAATGGGGGGATAAGAGAGTTGTTTTGACTTTATGAGGGACACAGATTAGATAAACAAAGATTCCTGCTAACATCAGGATTCTCTGATTTTAGTCTCCATTGCGCTGGGTTTGTTTGTTTTCATTAAAGCATCAGTGATCATTTAGACCTCCTTCCTATCTACCATCTCTCACTCACTTTCATCTAAAAACCAATGAATCTTCTGCACTCAATTAGAGCAAAATTAAGTTGCTACTTAAAAGAGGAAATACCTAAAGAAGTTAGTACCTATAGATCACCTACTACCAAAGTTCAAAACACCGTTTTTTTTTCCTTTTACCAAATTCACTCAGTGACACCAGCCATTAACTCTTTCATGTGTAGTTCCTACTTACTAAGAATGTGATTTTCAACAACTTGTCATTTAAATAAAATTCTACTATAACAAAACAATTTGGGTTTTTCAGATATTGCTAAAATAGAATTTTATATGTAACATATGATTGAAAAATGCTTTTTGGAAAATAGGAATAAATGAGTAGGGTGATTTTAAGGATCAAATCATTTAACATATGTGAAATGCTTTGCAGACCATCAAGCATTACATAGATACTAGCTATTATTTGGTTATAACTTCTTATTTACCTTGCTTTCAATTTTTTTTATAAAACCATATTAAAATAAAATTTCAAAATACCTAACTTTTCTGAAAATTGTATATATGGATATATATATGTAAATAGCATTTATACAAATTAATTTTCTATGGAATCATATAACATAAATTTCCTAATTTTTACATTTCTAAGAAGCAAATGCTATTATGAATCTTAGGACACTACTATATATTCAAGACACTTAAAATTATTTTAATTGTAATGAAATAAAAATGTACTTAAATCAGAAAGTTTTCAGATTGTTAACAGTCTAGGAGATTTCATACAGTCAAATACTTTGGGAAAGTACAGTTCTAAAATGTTCTTAAATGACCATAGCATAGATTGCTCTCAGAATTGTATAAATAGTTCTCAGACAGTAGATAAGTTTACCAAAACTGTCTGTGCTGATTAGCATTACAGGTATTTTAATCCTTCTGTGTGGAAACATCAATTCTTCCTAATTTTTTTAAAAAGGGAAACAACCACCCAACAATACCACTATTAGGTCTTTTTCCCAAAGAGATCATTAAAAAAAGGGAAAAGGACCCACATGTACAAAAATATTTATGGCTGTTCTTTTTGTGTTGGCAAGGAATTGGAAATTGATAGGATGCCCATCATTTGGGGAATGAACAAGTTGTCGTATATGAATGTAATGGAATACTATTGTGCTGTAAAAAATGATGAGCAGGAGGATTGCAGAGAAACCTGGAAGGACTTGTATGAACTGATGCTGAGTGAGATAAGCAGAACCAGGAGAACATTGTACACAGTATCAACAATATTGTGTGTTGATCAACTGTGATAGACTTGACTCTTTTCAGCAATACAATGATCCGAGATAGTTCCAAGGGACTCATGATGGAAAATGCTCTCCAAATCCAGAAAAAAAGAACTGTGGCATCCAGATGCAGATTGAATCATACTGCTTCTATTTCTATTTTTTTTTGTTTTGTTTTTCTCTTTTGCTCTAATTCTTCTTTCACAGCATCACTAATATAGAAATATGTTTCATGTGATTGTACATATATTACCTGTATCAGATTACTTGCTGTCTTGGGGAAGCGGGAGGGAGGGAGAAAAATTTGAAACTAGAAATCTTATATAAACAAATATGGAAAACTATCTCTACATGTAACTGGAAAATAATAAAATACTTTTATGTTTTTTAAAAAAGGGAAACAGGGGCAGCTAGATGGCACAGTGGATAGAGCACCGGCCTTGGAGTCAGGAGTACCTGAGTTCAAATCCGGCTTCAGACACTTAACACTTACTAGCTGTATGACCCTGGGCAAGTCACTTAACCCCAATTGCCTCACTAAAAAAAAAAAAAAGGAAACAACCAAGTCAAGCCAACAAGCATTTATTAAGTGCTTACTATGTATCAGGCAGTGTGCTAAGTACTTAGGGTACAAATGGATTCAGTAAATGATTACCCATTGTGGACTTCTTGTCTATAAACTAATTTATCTGGCAAAAACTGATGTTTGCATTGGCAGCCTGGGGAAAATCCATTAACCTTTTGCACCCTGAGGAAGTCAGCTTTAAAAGGGTATAATCCGTTACTCATCTTCTTTTTGTGGGTGATCGGTCTACTTCTGATCATCATATATCTAGCCCAGGCAATAATACTGATCTTGCCTAAATATCTCTACATTGTTTTCCTTAGTCTAATTGCAGATTTTGACTAGGTCTATAAAAAATAGCTATGGTGAAAATTATCTGCTATTGATGTTGGGTAGCTTCAATTTATTTCTGCTCTAGCAGCTTTTCATCAATATATTATCAGAATAAAAGTAGGATTTTCATGTTTCCTGACAAGAGATAATCTTGTTTGTTTTTTTGTTTTATTCATTTTTTTTTACTTTCAACTCCAAATTCTCTCTCCTTTCCCTCTTCCCTCTATTGAGAAAGTAAAAAAAAAACAAAACCCATTGCCATTAACAACATTTATTAAAAACGCCTCACTATGCACTCTTTTTTTTTTTTTTTTTGTGAGGCAATTGGGGTTAAGTGACTTGCCCAGGGTCACACAGCTAGCAAGTGGTAAGTGTCTGGGGCTGGATTTGAACTCAGGTACTCCTGAATCCAGGGCTGGTGCTTTATCCATTGCGCCATCTAGCTGCCCCTCACTATGCACTCTTAAGACCATTACCTCTCTATTTGGGGGTGGGTATTATGTTTCATCGTGAGTCTTCTGGATTTGTGCTTTGTCATTGTATTGAAAACAGTTCCTGAGTCTTTCAAAGTTGTTTGACTTTGCAATATTTTTATCATATAAATTGTTTTCTTGATACTGCTCACTTTGCATCAGTTCATACGTGTCTTCCCAGGTTTCTCTAAAACCATCCCCTCTTTCATTTTTTTATAACACAATAGTGTTGCATCATATTCATACCATAACTTGTTCAGCTATTCCCCAATTGATAGACAGTCCCTTAATTTCCTATTCTTTGCTATGACAAAAGTGTCCACCAAAAATAATATGTATATGAGCTTTCCTTTTCCTTTGAACCAAGAAGTAATCTTATTGGAGCAACAGAGATCTTGCAGCTCAAATTCTGTTCAGTCTTTCCTAATTTAATGTCATAAAAATAACTTTTGGCCCAGAAATTTTTATTCCATTACTTGGGTTTTATAAAAACCTCTCAAGTAAGTGTGCTAATAATATGGTTCCCCTAATTGCACAGGTTTTAGAAATTTGATCTCCAGATTAAGTGACTAATGAAAGGTAAATTTAAAATATAAGTTATTTGAAGCATTGATCATAGGGGAAGGAGGTTTTATATGAATCCTTGCCTTTGAAAATATGCCTTGGTGATACAAGTTATAGTTCCTTTAAGCATGGTAGAGATTTTCTTTCTCAAAAATGATTGTCATTTAAGTAATCTTGATGTAAAACTCTTCCATGGTAAAATTTTGGAGGGTGGACTTAAGAAACTATAAATATGGAGGCTTTATAATATCATTTCCTAAATTAACATTACTCTTCACTTATTATCATAGCAACTTCGGACACCATTCTCAAATACTCTTACCTCCCATCCTCCAAAAATCTGTATTTCCCTCTGTTTGAATTAATGTTCAGCTGGCCAATCATCTGTCAAAATTATTATATGTATAACTACAGAAATATAAAAAATGCATCTATAATTCTTACTACTTAACTTTTTTATGTCTATGGATTCCCATCTCACCTTTCCAATTTGCACTAGTCTCCATTATTTATCACATTTATCTCCCTTGTTCATCACAATTTCTTTGTGGACTTAGATTTTTTAGGGTGTTGAAAGGTAATCAAAAGTCATTATAATTGTTTACCTGATAAATTTTGCTTTTGTCAAGCTTAGACAAGCTCTGACTTACTCTTCATTTTCACTCATGTCTGTGAGGAGTAGTGTCATATGATAAAAAAGGTTGCTAGGTTTTTGGGTCAGACAACTGGGGCTCTAATACTTGGTAGTTATATGATATTAAACAACCCTTCTAAGCTTTAGTTTACTCATTTGTGAGATGGGAATAATAATACTTATACTTCTATATTGCAGAGCTGCTTTGAAGATCAAAAGACATACATTGCATAAAATGCTTTATAAATTTTAAAACCCTATGTAAATGTGAAATCTTATTATTGGAAGCAAATACTATCAGACTCCTTGAGCCAATTGAACCTATGTTTGTGGATCCTTTGAGCTTAAAGGATATCCTCTCCCCAAAATCCAACCCATAACTTTAGTTAGAAGTGACTTTTCCCTCTAACCTCACATATTTCTTTTTTACTCATTTTTTTGTGCATTATAATCTTGTAAATACAATGTGTATCATATCCCCCTGGTGGGCTAAAAACCAATCTATGAAGGGAGGGACCATGTCTCATTTAATTTTTTTTTTTTAGCTTACCTAATACTTTGCACAGTTCTCTTCACATGGTAGGGTTTTAATAAATAAGTTTAGTTACATCTTCCAAATTATCTTTCATTTTGTCTTATCATTTTGAGCTACACAGAGAATTTCCTGCAGATAGTTTTTATAAGCATATATTCAAAACAATTTTAGAACAAAGTATCTTAATTTTGTAATTCAGAAATGTTTTTAACCTTTAGTTTCTCTTTTTGAACTTGCCTACTTCAAAACTCAGAACATTGATTAAATTGACATGATAATATATTGGTCTCTCAATTCTATATACAAATCAATGTTAGAATTATATGCTTTCAAGACTTTAATAAAAAGCCTAAACCTATTCTATTTTGAGCTGTATAACTTTCTCACATCACATTGTAACTGAGTTTGGTTCTTTAGGTTTTGAGATAGTCTTTAATAAAAAGCAATTAAGGGGCAGCTAGGTGGCGCAGTGGATAGAGCATCGGCCCTGGATTCAGGAGGACTTGAGTTCAAATTTGGCCTCAGACACTTAACACTTACTAGCTGTGTGACCCTGGGCAAGTCACTTAACTCTAATTGCCTCACCAAAAAAACCAACAACAACAACAATTGGGGGCAGGTAGGTAGCACAATGGATAAACCAGTGGCCCTGGAGCAGATGAGTTCAAATTTCACCTCAGACACTTTGTAGCTGTATAACCCTGGGCAAGTCACTTAACTCCAATTGCCTTAAAACATCCGGGGGTATCTCCAGTAATCCTGGAGTGTGTGTGTGGGGGGGGGGGGCGGGGTGTCTTGCCACTTATCCCAGATGGCTCTGGAGGAGAGAGTGAGGTTGGTTTTCTTGCACAGCCCTCTCTCACTTAAAATCACTGCAAGTCATGACATCTGTCATAGTACTCTTCATGCCCTTCCTGTTAATGGGAAGAAGGAAAACTAATAGTTAATAAAGAATAGGGTTTTTTTTCTTTGTCAACAACTGGTTGTGTCTTCCCTCACAGTCTAAAAATATTTCTCATAGAGATTAGCTGTAGAAAACAATGAGTCCTCCAATGTGATTGCCTTTTATTACAATCTCTCTTTCATGATATGCCTTACTTGTAGATGGAATCTTCTCCATAATTCTCTGCTGCAAATTCAGCAAGGTCAGGAGACAGACCTAGCATTTCATTTGTTTAAAAAATCCTCAGTGTAGAAATTCCCTCTATTAATGCAGATTGGCAAATCATTGGTAACTGATATTTTAGAAAATTTTCAAAGTATGCAGTATGTGGTGGTGGTGGTGGTGGTTGTTATAGTTGTAGTAGTTGTGGTGGTGGTGGTAGCAACAGGTGTAGCAGGAGTACCAGCAGTAACTAACATAGCTCTTTACAATTTGCAAAGGGCTTTTAGCTATTCCATTTTATTCTAACACTAACCTGTAAGGTACTATTATTAACTGCATTTTACCAATGAGGAAAGTTAAGAGATTAAGTGATTTACATCCCTAGTAAGTTTAAGTTTCAGAGGCAAGATTCAGACTCAGTTCTTCCTAACTTTTAAGACCAAATTATAGTACTTCCTATTGGAGTTTTTTTAGAAATATATTCTTTCATATTATATAATTCATCTCTGTCAATCAAAAAGCCTGTTGTTCAGTCATTTTAGTTGTGTCTGATATTTTCTGACCCCATTTGGGGTTTTCTTGGCAAATACACAGGTGTGATTTCATTTCCTTCTCAAGACCATTTTACAGATGAGGAACTGAGGCAAGCAGGGTTATGTGATTTGCCCGGGATCACACACAGCTAGTAAGTGTCTTGAGAACAGATTTGTCAGGCCCATCAGTTTATCCACTGTGCTACCTAGCTGCTTAGTCAATAAGTTAGCATTTATTAAATTCCTTCTATATTGGGCATTATACTAGGGTCTAAGAATACACAGTTCCTAAAGGAACTTCTCTAGTATCTCACTTGCAGATTCATACTTTAGGTTAAATTATCTTCATTGTTACCTGATGAAAAGATTGTGGTTTTTGATATTTTATAACTCTGGGGAAAATAACTTTTTTCCCAAAAAATTCTTTCTCTAATATTTCAAAGGATTCTCCGGTCAGCATGAATTTTATTGATTTATTAACCACTTACTCCATGCTAGGTACTGTGCTAAGGGCTGGCAATACAAATAAAGGGAAAATAATCAGCCTCTGACTTCATGCACCATATATTCTAATGGGAGAAACAGCATGTAAAAAATTAGGTACATAGTGAGATATATACAGAGTAGAAGAAGGGTAATCTGAGAGAGGAATGCAATACCAACTAGTAGAAAGTTGCATGTGATCTGAGTCTTAAAGGAAGCTAGGGCTTTTAAGAGAGAGAGAGAGAGCTGAGGAAAATGAATATTCCAGAAGTGTAGGACAGTCGATGTAAAAGCAAAGAGATAGCCAATGGAATGTCATGTTCAAGGAACTATAAGTAAGCCAGTGTTAGGACTGGAAAGGTAAGAAGAAATGGGCCTTCCCAGAGCTAATGGAAATCTCAAAGACATGATCTTCTATGTTCCTACTGCTAATATATCTATCATGGATCTGACTTGCCCAAAGAAACCTGCCAAATATAATAATAATAAAGAAATTATGAAACAAGTATTAGAGGCGCCATTGAAGGCTCTCTTAATCTACAAAGAATTCCAGGTTTTATTTTAGGACATTAACAATTTGTTACTCTTTTAACTTTAATGTTGACACTGGCATTATTCTTTTTTTTTTTTTTTTTTGGCAGGGTAATGAGGGTTAAGTGACTTGCCATGGGTCACACAGCTTGTAAATGTCAAGTGTCTGAGGCCAGATTTGAACTCAGGTCCTCCTGAATCCAGGGCCAGTGCTTTATCTACTCTGCCACCTAGCTGCCCCCATATGAAACCATCACAAATTCTTTTTGTTTTGTTTTGTTTTTATGGGGCAGTGAGGGTTAAGTGATTTGTACAAGGTCACACAGCTTGTAAGTGTCAAGTTATCTGAGGTCAGATTTGAACTCAGGTCCTCCTGAATCCAGGGCAGGTGCTTTATCCACTGCGACACCTAGCTAATTGGCATTATTCTTAATGAAAATTTTGTTAGGCTCCTTTTCTTATATGATGAGTATGGTTATAGCACCTATATGGTAGACTTTATCTACTACATTACCTCCAAAAACAAAGTAGTGAAGTAGAAAGTTGTTCATCCCCAATCACCACTGGAGAGCTCATATCTTAACATTATGTCCCTATATTGGGAAATCTCATACCCTCCATATAATTCCTGACTGAAGAGGAAAGACACACAGAGAGAAGATCAATGCAGAAATTTGTTTTGACTATACATGTTTGTAATGGTGGGTTTGTTTTGTTTGTTTTATTATCTTGGGCAAAGAGGGTGAAAAAGAGAAAGGGCAGGGAGGTTTTTAATTGAAAAAATTGAATTAAAATAGTAAAAGGAAAAAAAAGAAATGGAAGAAAAGGGTGTAAGATTAAGATTGTTAAATAACAGGGATTCTAAAAGGTGCAGTGGAATAGGCATAGATAAAAAGGGATATGCATAGGATAAAACTGAGGTGGATGGGGAAGATGGCACACTAAGTGATGGTAGGCAAGGGATATGGGTTTCTCTAAGGCAACCAGAGACTCATTTCTCACTGTTAATAGAAGACTAAGAGGCAAGAATTTGCAAGAAACCTTGCTATTATCTTTTTTTTTTAAAATGATAGAGGACAGAGGTTTGTAGATCATTTATTTGTTTTATTTTGTTGGGTTTTTATTGTTGTTATTTTTAGTGAGGCAATTGGGGTTAAGTGACTTGCCCAGGGTTGCTCAGCTAGGAAGTGTTAAGTGTCTGAGGCCGGATTTGAACTCAGGTACTCCTGACTCCAGAGTCGGTGCTCTATCCACTGTGCCACCTAGCTGCCCCTGCTATTATCTTTTGATTGGGATTCAGCTAAGTCATGTGACCACCAAGATGGAAATCCAGCAATGTTCTCCAATCCCCACAGACTGTCAGAAAGCCTCCAAAAGTAGAATCTTGCGCCAGAGGTGGAATGTAATTTTGCCTCGTCACTTGTGGAGCAGGAAGAGGTATAGAAGATCTCGAAACATGCTTCTCTTCTGCCACTCAGCAAACACCACGGGGGCTGAAAATCTGCCTTGACACCCCATTACACCCTCCAGCCCCTTCAGAATGAGCAGATACTGTTTCACCCCAGGCATCTAAAGATGAAAGGGAACTAAAGACTAGAGGGAACTGGAGCAGAAAGCCAACAGGTTTCTCCACCAGAAATAAAGGACAGAGAACTATGATCCTACTAGAGCCCTTACTATCCTCCCAAAAGCTATTCGGAGCAATGAAAGAAGCCAGTGAAAAGTAAATTCCCTCACATGGGAGAGAGTGGAGACAACTTTAAGGTACAGCCTCAGGGGCAAATCCAATAATAAAGGTCAAAGGGTGAGCAACAGGTGAATATTAGGGGGAAAGGCTAAATCTACCAAATATCTTAAAAGTAAGAAAATGCAATTTAAAACCTTGAGAACAAGGAGTTAAATTAGCATGGAAAACACTAAAATTAAAAGGAAAGATGACTATAAAACATCCAGTTGATTAGCAACCTGTCAAAATATTGTAAGACAGTAGAAATTAAATAGTTACCTGGTAAACCTCAGAACCTTTTAGATTCTAAATAAAGTACCACCACTGATAAAATTAAAAATCAGTCCAAGTAGCAAGTCATATCTGAGTGTCTAACCTCATGCATATAAAAAGACTTTCTGGCTTCCCTTAAGAGTGTCAGAACTTCATAGAACCTTTTCAATAAGTTAGAAGCCCAGCAGTATCTTAGTATAAGTAGTCTCTTGAAATTTTATAATGGCTATTTGATAAATTCTGATTGCAAAAATTCTTCTTTTTTTCTTTCCTTTAACAACACATTCTAAAAGCACAGAATTAACTTCAGATAACAGAGATTCACAGATACTGACAGGACCCATCTTGCTTCAGGAAATTGCGCTAATTGGAATTGTGTGGCTCTTTATAATGAAAACATTATTTGAAGGAAAAGAAAGCAAACAAAGATGGGAATAGCAACTAGACTAGTCAAATATACATGCTCTGAAAATTTTTGCCAAATTTTTCACACAGTAAAATAACACACGGATGAAGAAAGTTTATTTTGAAATCCAGTGTTAAACATTTGAATACATAAGCCATAAAAGTCAGTCTGTCACTCCATGTATCTTGATTATCAGATATTGCATATGGACAGTAAAGTCAATACAGGGTTGAAAAAGAGGAAAGAAGAGAGCTGGATTTTATTTAAGAAATTTCCAAGTGCTTTCCACAACCCCAAGCTTCTTTCTCAGCTTTTTAACAGAAATTTTCTTCTGATGATGCTGTATGGATATAAATCATGAAATAATGTCACAGGCTCTGAAGGATTTAAATTGTAGGCCACCTGAAGGGCAAAGAAGTGGTAGAGTACAGGTCAGTACACTACAATATATCCCCTACCAAGACTTTTGCAGAAGTAACCCAGGATATCTTTGGATAGATATACACTCAGATCAGAAGATGACTGTATTATTTAAACTTTGCATCTTCTCCAAACTCTTGGCCTGAATGAATCCATATGAATTTTAAAGCTGCCTTACATTCAAATTGTTTGTTTGTGCAACATGACATAAAAAGTACATAACTTTATTAGTCCAGGCAGTATATTTGGAAACTCCTGCTGAAGGAAAATAGCCTAGTTTTAATCTTTTTTATGTTCTCTTGGCTAAACTATAACAACTTCATGGTGGTTTAGTGATTTTGACAAGGTCTTTCATTTTAGATATTACAAATTGTGTACTTGTTGTGTAAAATGAAATAACAAAAAGATAAAGGTATCAGAATATAAAAAAAGGGTAAGTATAAACAAATCCTAAATACTATTATATGGATGGGAGCTTAAAATTTCAGGGATCTTTATTGATTTTATGAGCTACAAGCATTTTTATACTTTTCAAAAAAGGAAATAATGTTTCTTTAACAAATTTTGTAAAAATGTAAAAATATTTCCTTTAAAATTTCAAGGAGGGAGAGAATAGAGATTTTAAAAAATCATGAAGGGAGCTGTTATCGGAATAAATAGTTACAATTATCTGACCTCTATTTTAGCAAAAAAAAATTAAGTGCTTGTTAAGTGTTTATTCTGTCTTAAAATTATTTAGTGATATAGTAAAAAGTTTGGTTTTGGTTTATTTGCCACGAGTTTTAGCCATCTGGTTAAAATGGTTGACCTTAAGAAAATTCAATCTTTAAAGAATTGCAGTGTTTTATTTTTAACAATAAGGCTACAAATTTTAAATAATACTTGTTAGCTACTACCAGGTTCTGAGAATGTTGAAGTCATGTTCCTACTTAAAGTATAGGAATATAGGAAGCAAATATGTTATTCTACGAGAAATAATTATTATGAAATTAAAAGACGGTTTTCCCCATTGTAACCCTAACAATGATAGAATTACTTTAAAAACCTGTTTCAGGAAGTGTAAAGAATATCACCTAAAATCAATTGTGTTCCCCAAATTTACTTAAGTTGAAAAAAAAGGAATTTCTATTAATTTTTTCAATAGCAACAGCATATTTTTGAGTTTTAAATCTTGATAGATTAATTTAAGCCTTGTGTTTTGTCTACAAATGCAGTTCTATTCCAACATTTATTTTTAATGAAGGAAAGTTGTAAATTATTTTTTTTTTGTATAGTTCAAAATGTAATGATATGGTAGCTTCTTTACTATTCCATAAAAATACCCTTGATTTAGGGTTTTTAAAAACCTTTTTCTCAGGGGCAGCTAGGTGGTGCAGTGGATAAAGCACTGGCCCTGGATTCAGGACAACCTGATTTCAAATCTGGCCTCAGACACTTGACACATACTAGCTGTGTGACCCTGGCCAAGTCACTCAACCCTCATTGCCCTGCAAAAAACCAAAACAAAACAAAACAAAAAAATCTTTTTCTCATATTGTATATTTTACCCTGCTTAAGAGGTACAATAATTCAACATTTTATTTATCCACATCTTTAAAAGGGATTAAAACAATTAATATAGAAGTTTCCAGCAGAGGGCCTCATTTTTCTGAAAGAAATTTTGGATAGTAGAACAGACCACGAAATCACACAATTTTTAAAATGTTTAAAAACAGCAACAAAACAAGATGGTTCATAAAATCTAAATGAAGCATTCACCAAATGCCAGTCCCCAAGTTAGTTTTTAAAAAATATTATCATATCAGCAGCAATGGATTAGCTAGATAAATTGATCAGCAAGCATTAAGTACTGGCTTTGTGCCAGGCACCATGAGGTGATAATGATATAAAGCCCATCACAAAGTAGTTCACGCCTTCAAGAAGCTTACAGTCTATCAGAGGAGACAACACACAACACAGGTCTATCTATAAAATAAGTACATATAAAGCAATGTTGGGGTAAAGTACTAGCACCTATAGGAATCAGGAAAAGCTTCATGTAAGTATATTTGAGGTTAGTTTCAAAGGAAACTTAAGCATTCTGAGAAAGAGGTGAAAAAAAGTATATGCAAGCTTAGGGATACAAAACCGGAAACTAGAGAAGGGATGTCATGGTGAGAAATAGTAAAGAGTTGTTTGTATCACCTAATCTGTATATGAAGGGGAGTAATGTATAATAAGCCTAGAAACGTAAACTGGAAGAAGATTGTGAACAACTTTATATATTTGTGTGTGTATGTGTGTGTGTACATATATACAAACATATACAAATACACATGGTTATAAAATGTATTGTGTGTTTATATACACATATACAAGTACACACATATACATATGTATATGTGTGTGTGTATGTATGAGAGTCAACTGCATAAAGATAAATTGAGATGATGAGACAGAAGAGAAGATGAAGGAAGAAAAGAGAAAAGCCTTCTTGAGTGCTAGACCTGTAGTCAGGAAGGCCTGAGTTCAAACCTATCCTTAGGTGGGTACTAGCTGTGTGATCTTGAGCAAGTCACTTAACCTCTGTTTGCCTGGCTTTCGTCAAGTGTAAGATGGTGATAATGATAGCACCTACCTCCCAGGATTGTTGTAAAGATCAAATCACATAATATTTGTTAAGTGCTTAGCATAATGCCTCACATATAGTAGATGCTATATAAATGTTAGTTTTTAGTATTATTGTTATTACTATTCTTTTTGTTATTATTAAAAGCTAAGCAAGACCTAGGACAGAAGCTTGAGCTATGCCCACAGTTAAGGTGAATGATGTAGATGATGATACAATAAAGGAGATTGATAGGAGAAGTTAGGAGAAAAACAAAAAGAAAGGAGAGGAGAAGAAAGGAGAGGAGAGGAGAGGAGGAGCAAGTAGTCCAAAGTGTGGAATGCTACAATAAGGTCATTAGGATAAAGTCTGAGAAAAGGTCATCAGATAGTGTTCTCATATGTCTTCAATTTTTTCATCTTTAAAATGAAAGTGTTAAGCCAAATGATCTCTTTGGGTCTTTCTAGCTCTGTGAGCCATAATAAGCACTAAATAAAGGTGCCATTTCTCATGAATGTGGGAGAATCCAAGTTTTTTTTTTTTTTAGTAATTCTTTTTATTTTATAATTTATTACTATTTCTATTTTTAGCATTTTGGGGAGGGTGGGGCAGTGAGGGTTAAATGACTTGCCCAGGGTCACACAGCTAGTAAGTGTCAAGTGTCTAAGGCTGGATTTGAACTCAGGTTCTCCTGAATCCAGGGCCAATACTTTATCCACTGCGCCACTTAGCTGCCCCTATTTTTAGCATTTTTTAAAAACGTTGAATTTCAAATCCTCCTCCCCCATCCACTGAGAAGGCAAAAAATGTGACATTACTTATGCATATGAAATCATGCAAAACATTAGCCATGTTAGCCATGTTGCCCCCACCCCAAAATAAAAATAAAAGCAAGAAAAATGAAGAAAATGAAAAAAATTATGCTTCAATCTACACTCAGACTCAGTTCTCTCTCTGGAGGTTGATAGCATTTTGCATCATAAGTCCGACAGAATTCAGAATTGTTATGGAATTGTTCAATTGCTGAGAATAGCTAAGTCGTTTATGGTAGACTGTGAATATCTTTTGTACAATGTTCTTCTGGGCATGCTTACTTTATTTTGCATCAGTTTGTGTAAGTCTTTCCAGGTATTTCTGAAAGCCTTCTGCTTGTCACCTTTTATAGGACAACAGTATTCCATCACAAGTATATACCTCAACTTGTTCAGCTATTCCCCATTTTATGGGCATCACCTCAATTTCCAGTTCTTTGCTACCACAAAAGAGCTACTATATTTTTGTACATATAGACCCTTTAATTTTTTAAAAAATATATAAGTATCTTGGCAATATAGATCAAGTAGTGTTATTTCTGGTTCAAGGGGTATACATGGTTTTATAGCCCTTTGGGCATAATTACAAATTTCTTTGCAGAATGATGGGATTAGATCATTTCACAACTCCACCAGCAGTACTTTAATGTCCTGATTTTCCCACATCCCCTCCAACACTTGTCATTTTCTTTCCCTCTCTCTCTCCCCCCTCCTCCCTCCCATTTTCCTCCCATCTTCCTCCCCTTCCCACTCTCCCTCCCATCTCCCTTCCCCTTTTCCTTCCTTCCTTCCTTCCTTCCTTCCTTCCTTCCTTCCTTCCTTCCTTCCTTCCTTCCTTCCTTCCTTCCTTCCTTCCTTCCTTCCTTCCTTCCTTCCTTCCTTCCTTCCTTCCTTCCTTCCTTCCTTTCTTTTTCTTTCATTTTTCCTTGCTTCCTTCCTTCCAACAGGTGTGAGGTAGTACCTTTCTCAGTAGTGATTCAGAATATTTTTCATGACTATGGATAACTGATTCTTTGTCTGAAAACTGCCTATTCATATTCTTTAACCATTTATCTTATAAATTTGACTTGGCTTTCTATATATTTGAGATATATCAAAGACAATTGCTATACATTTTTTCACTGTTATTTTTACTGTGTATTTCCCTCCATCAAATTTTTCCCATTTATCCTTTCTCTCTTCTTTCAGCTAATCTATCCTTAAAAGTGCTTTGCTTTTGACCATTATCTCCCCAAATCCACCTTCCTTTTCATCACCCTCTCTTTCTTTTATCTTCTTCTCTGTAGGGAAAGATATCTGTACCCAACTGAGTGTGTATGTTATTCCCAATTTGAGTCAGTTCTGATGAGAGTAAAGTTCAAATGTATCTGCCAGCACCACCACAGTCCATCTTCCCCTCTAATGTAAAAGCTCTTTTGTGCCTCTTTTATATGAGATAATTTACTGTATTCTACCTTTCCCGTCCCCCTTCTGTTGCTAGTATATCCCTCTTTCTCACCCTTTAATTTTATTTTTTAAAATATCATTCCTGCAGTCAACTCACACCCATGCCCTCTGTTTATGTAAACTCGTAACTGCCCTAATAAAGTTCTTAGGCATTACAGGAATCATTTTCTTATGTAGAAAAGTAAAAATAGCTTAGCCTTGTTGAATCTCTTATGATTTTTCTTTCCTATTTACCTTTTGGTGCTTCTCTTGAGTCTTATTTTTTAAAAGTCAAATTTTCTACTCAACTCTGGTCTTTTCAACAGGAATTCTTGAAATTCCTTAATTTCATTGAATGTCTTTTTTTTCCCCCCCTAGAAGAATTGTACTCAGTTTTGCTAGTTAGGTGATTCTTGGTTGTGATCCTAGCTCTTTTGCCATCCAAAATATCATATTCTAAGTCATCTGATCCTTTAATGTAGAAGCAGCTAAATTTTGTGTTATCCTAACTGTGGCTCCACAATAATCATATTGTTTCTTTCTGGCTGCCAGTAGTCTTTTTTTCCTTGACCTAGGAACTCTAGAATTTGGCTATACTATTCCTGTGAGTTTTCATTTTAGGATCTCTTTCTGGAGGTGATTGGTGTATTCTTTCAATTTCTATTTTACCCTCTGGTTCTAGAATATCAAGGCAGTTTTTCTTGATAATTTTGTAAAAAGATGATGTTGAGGCTTTTTTTTTTTGATTGTGGCTTTCAGATAGTCCAATAATTTTTTTTTTTTAAGTGAGGCAATTGGGGTTAAGTGACTTGCCCAGGGTCACACAGCTACTAAGTGTTGAGTGTCTGAGGGCGGATTTGAACTCAGGTACTCCTGACTCCAAGGCCGGTGCTCCATCCACTGTGCCACCTAGCTGCCCCGGTGCAATAATTCTTAAGGTTTCTCTCCTGGATCTTTTTTTTTTTCCCATTCTTTTGATTTGATTTGATTGTTTCTTGATGTCTTCATGGAGTCATTAGCTTCCACTTGCCCAATTCTAATTTTTAAGGAATTATTTTCTTCAGTGAGTTTTTTTATCTCCTTTTCCATATGGCCATTTCTTGTTTTTAAAAAGTTTTCTTCATTGATTTTTGTGCATATCCTTTTCTATTTGACCAATTCTTTTTTTTTAAATTAAAGGTGTTCTCTTTATTGTTACAGATTATGTTATACATAATCTATATATAGATTAAAGTAAAGGTGTTCTCTTTATTGTTATAGATTATGTTATATATAATCTATATATAGATTATGTTATAGGTTAACTATTGGATTTTTGTGCCTTTTTTGCTATTTGACCTATTCTGTTTTTTAAGGGGCTGTTTTCTTTAGTATTTTTTTTTTTGGTGCCTTCTTTACCAAGTTATTGACTCTCTTTTCATGATTTTGCTATATCACTCTAATTTCTTTTCCCAGATTTTCCTCTGCCTGTCTTATTTGATTTTTGCAATCCTTTTTGAGCTCTTCCAGTAATTCTTTTTTTTGGGCTGAAGCCAATTCACATTTTTCTTTGAGGTTTTGGATGTAACTGTTTTGACTTTGTCATCTTCTGAATTTATGTTTTAATCTTCCCTCCCACCATTGTAACTTTCTGTGGAACTCTGATCAGTGTAATGACCAACCATGATATCAGAGAACTAATTATAAAATATGCTACCCACTTCATGATAGGGAGATGAAAGACTCAGAGTACAAAATTAGAATTTGTTTGGATTAACTGTACATGTTTGTGACAAGAGTTTTGTTTTTCTTTCATTCTCATTGAGGCAGGGGTTGGGGTAGAGAATTTTTTGTTTTGATTTAAAAAAAGTAAAATTTAATTTTAAAGTAAAACTAATTGTAATGCTCCTATGATACTTGATCACTGACAGGAAGGACTTTTTGTAAACTCATAGATAAAAGGACTTAAGGTTTCTATAGAAAATTATTTTATGTCACTTTCTACTGTATAATATATATATAATGTATAATACTGTAATATACATATCAAACATAAATGTTTATAGATTTATTATTTTGGTGGGAAAGTTTAATAGCTGTGAAATAACACTTTAAAATTTATATCTAAATTAATTTTATTTCCATCTTTCCCATCCTTGAACTTACTGGTCCCTTTTTCTGTCACCTTTACTTGATAACATTGTTTCCTTATGGTAGTGTTGGCAAAGTTAAAACATAAAGCTAAGGATTTAGATTTCCAGTCCTATTCTCCCCTGGAACATGTAGAATAACCAGCTACTTGATGTGAAGCAGTAATTACCACACTGGTAGATGATGATTTTTCTTTAGCATTCTGTATCCTGCCCAGTGCTTTATTTAAATAGCAGGGGACTAATCCCCTCATTAGGTTCTGTTAACATATCAAAACATTGCTTTGACTGGAGAGTTACTAATAGTTGTCAGTCAACCAGCAAGTAGTCATTGAACTTGGTTCAATGTGAAGCATTGCAGCCCTGAAGGCATCCCTTCCTGGCAAGAAAATGAAACAATTAGGAAATAAGACAGTAAGTGCATTCTGACATAATTAAAATGTTATATTATTTAATGCAGTCAGAGAAGGCAACATTGTAACATTTGTCCTGTGGCTGTAAACCAAATTATATAGATATATTCTTTTTTTGGGGGGGGGGTGAGGCAATTGGGGTTAAGTGACTTACCCAGAGTCACACAGCTAGTGTCAAGTGTCAAAGTTCTAATATAATTTTTATAGTGAAATTTATAACAAGTTTTCCTTATTTATAAATAATTTCTTATCTATTTGCAGAATAAACCTTGCTTCCTCATATTTCTCATTTATTAACAGATCATTATTTCAAATTGCATTTGTAAGATTTTACTAATCAGAATAATTTTCTACTAAATTTTCATTGAGTCCCTATCTAATTTAATTTGTAGAATTAGAAACTCTGCTTTTCTACTATGAATACTTTTAGGATATTTAAACAATTTTGTAAATGCTCTTACTAATCAAATTCTCAGATATTTTCAAATTAACTGGATAATTTTCAGTGAGAGAGGAGCAGGGCAGGGGTTAGCTTTTTTCCCCTATTGGTCTAGATTTCCTTGAGTTTTGTTCTTCTCATGTATTCAGTCTACCATTCCTTACATATACACTTGAATCTGGATAAAATTCAACTTGTGTGACTCATTCTTTGTGTGTGTGTGTGTGTGTAAGTGAAAGAATACTAAGATAGGATATTTATGTTCTATTCATATATTAGATTAAAAACTCCAGAAGGAATTTCTGTTCTTCATAATAGCCTCATGGATTATAAGATTTTTAACAATTGTTTCTGTGTTTATCTAGAATAACTGTAATGTGTTCCAAAAGAGCCTTTATACTTGGTAATGTGAAAAAGGGATTGATAGCTTTTTAAATGATTAATTCAATACCTATAAACATTCCACCTCAGTGGAAAAACCTTGTTATATATATATTCTTAGATGGACTTCTATGACAGTAGCTCTAAGGTCCAGTTGATAACTACTACTAATAATACTTTCATTATCTGTTTAAAGTAAATTTTCGACATTTAATAGGCATAAATAGTGCCTGTTTTTGCTCCCCAACAATGTTACCAAATCCCTAAGGCATTTTGTGAAGTTTGCATTATATTAGAGAAGAGAAGAAGAGAGTTAAGGTGAATTAAGCCAAAGTTAACCTGTCCATGGGCTTTGATGTTCTGTCAAGGAGCAATTAATTTTCAACTCTAGGTTGCACATCTTCATCTCATACATACTAGACATCCTCAAAACAAAACAAAACCCCTTACTCTCCATTAGCTATCATCCTGTGTGATACAAAATGAGTTCAGTATCTTTACTTCTTTACTTCTCATTTTCTTAACTCTCTGCATTCTGGCTTCCAGCTTCTTCACTCATTTGAAATTGCTCTCTCCAAAGTTACCACTGCTCTCTTGATTGCTCTAATGGACTTTTCTCAATCCTTCTTGACCTCTTTGCAGTCTTTGGCACAGTTGGTCAATCTCTTCTTAATACTCTCTCCTTCCTATGCTTTCTTTTGACATTACTCTCTGAGTTTTCCATGTTACTATTCTTTCTCAGTCTCCTTTGTTAGAACTCCAGCCAGGTCGTGCTTGCTAACTGGAGGTATCCCCCAAACTCTTTTGTGGGCAATCATTTGTTCTACCTCTATAATATTTCACTTGGTGTTCTAATCTGCCACCACCTATATATCCAGCCCCAGCCTCTTTATCAAACTCTAATCTCACACTTCCAACTTCCTTTAAACATCTTGAACTGTATGTGCAACAGATATGTGCATGTCCAAAAACTGAACTCACTATTTTTTCCCTCAAACCCTCTCCTTTTTCTAATTGCCTTTTGTTGTTGAGGATAATATCATTTTCCCAGTTACCGGGCTCACAACCTGTGCCATCTTTAACTTCTCACTCTCTCACATTCCCCTATCCAATGAGTTGATAAATCCTGTAGATTCTACTTTTGCAGCATCTGATGTTCTCCCCTTCTTTCTGGCACTGCCACCATGGTGCCGGCCCTCATCACCTCACACAGAGACTATTGCAGTAATTCTCTGATTGGTCTAGCCTGAAGTATTTCTCCACTGCACTGTATTCTCCAACCAGCTACTAAAAGGATCTTCCTAAAGCACAGTTCTGACCATGTCACAGCAATACTCACCTTTCAGTAGAATCCAGTGGCTTCCTATTAACTCAAGACTCAAATATAATAAAATCCTCAGTTTGCCTTTTAAAGCCCTTCATAACTTGACTTACCTTCTACCTTCCAGTATTCTTACAGTTTACTCCCCTCCATCTATGTACTTGGTGACACTGGCCTCCTTGCTGTTCCTTGCACAAAACATTTCATTTCCTGACTCCAGGTATTTTTGCTAGAATACTCTTCCTGTCATCTCCACCTTTTAGTTTCTCAGGCCTCCTTCATGTTCCAGCTAAAGTTCCACCTTGGAGGAGGAGAAGGAGGAAGAGGAGGAGGATGAAGATAGCACTTATATAGTGCCTACTATGGGAACAGCACTACACTAAGTGCTTCACAGATATTATCTCATTGGGAGATAGGTGTTCTTATTATCTTCCTTTTATATTTGGGGAAACAGAGGCTAAATAACTTGCCCAAGATCACACAGCTGATAAGTGTCTGAAGACAAATTTGAACTTGGGTTTTTCTGACTCCAGGCCCAGCACTCTATTCGTCATGCTGCCTAATTACCAGACTTTCCCAGTTTTTTTGTGCCTTCCCTCTGAGATTATCTCTAATTTATCTTGAGTGTTTTTATTTATTGATATATATATATGTATAGAGAGACAGACACTGAGGAAATAGAAATAGTTTTTACATAGCTGTTAGCATGTTATCTCCTCCATTAGACTGTGAGCTCCTTGAGAGCAAGGACTGTTATATTTTGCCTTTCTTTGTGTCTCCAGTGCTTAGCTTACTGCTTAGCACATAGTAGGTGCTTAATAAATGCTTGTTAACTTCACCTTTGTGTTCTCAAACCACTAGGAATTTTTTTTTAATTACTTCCAAAAGAAACACTAGGAACCCAAATATAAGAACTTAGAATAATAGAGATGATTGGAGCACATGACACATCTCTTCTTCCCTACTGGGTTCAGGCTTCTTTTCACTTATTGTCTCACTACAGGGAGGTTGGGAATCAGCTCTCCTTTGCCTCCACCGCCTGAAGACTAGGAGTATGATTTCTAGCAATATATGTATTACAACAAAATTCAACTAAAAGGCATATATGGCTGCCCTATGAAGCTCATTATAATGAAATTTTGCCTGTACAGTCAGCTCTTTCTCTTCAGGTACCACTTATTTCCCTGTTATTCAGACATTCCATGGCTGTCCCTCACACTTGCCCAGTGAGCTTCATATTCACCATTTAGCTATCTTTCTTGCAGCTTCCAGAGGTCACCTAATCATAATTACTTTCCCTTTCATAGCCTTGCTTTTTCTTTTGGAATATTGTTTACATATTTCATTGTCATATTGGTTTTTATTTTGCTTGGGTTTTGGCGGGTATTTCTCCAATCTGTCAGTTCAGGAAAATTGTATTTGTCTTTTCACTGGTGTCAGTTATGGAATATAAATATAAAAATACTAAGAATTTTTATTATAGACTATTTTCAGCTCCTTTCCTACCTCATTATTTATCTCCATCTCTCAGATGTTCCAGTTGGCACAGTCATAAAAGTTTTTTCACAGGCTAACCAGTTTTATAAGACCTTTACCATTAGGTTTATTAAAGAGTCTAGAGTTGATTATAATTTGAAAAACTGACACTAAGTTGTCTTAAGAGATTATTAGTGGGAGGAAATGTAACATTCAACAATGATGCTAAAAGCTAGGGACATTTTTTTTTCACAACAAATTCTGGTTTTTTGCCTGTTACAGGTGCAAAAGTCAAGAAACAAGCAGTTGCGAGAAATGTTTCCAGATGGCTTTAGTATTCATCATGCCGGAATGCTTCGACAAGACAGAAGTTTGGTTGAAAATTTGTTTTCTCATGGACACATCAAAGTTCTAGTTTGTACAGCTACATTAGCTTGGGGTGTCAATCTCCCTGCTCATGCTGTTATCATTAAGGTAAGAGCTTATCTCACATGGATATGTATCTGTTTTAAAACAAACCTATAAATCTATTCACACTGAAAAATATTGTGTTTTAGGTGGTCTGATTGACTTTAAATGGTTTTCTTCATTGAGAATCTAGTATGTATTATATAAATTTAACTATATCATCGATTATGATAGGATTAGGTAAAGTACACTTTTGAAATCTTACCATATTTGCCTAATTTCAGCATTCATCTCATCAGGATTATGTTTGTATGTGTTTATGTTAATTTTTATTAACTTTTTCTTTAACCAGGGAACACAAATATATGCTGCAAAAAGAGGTTCCTTTGTTGACCTTGGAATTTTAGATGTCATGCAGATATTTGGTCGAGCTGGAAGGCCACAGTTTGATAAATTTGGGGAAGGCATAATCATAACAACTCATGATAAACTCAGCCATTACCTGACCCTACTTACTCAACAGAATCCAATTGAAAGCCAGTTTTTGGAAAGCCTTGCAGATAATCTGAATGCAGAGGTAAGATCTAATTAATGATAACTTGCATCTTAGAAGCTGTAGCTAACCAAAAGACCTGGATACTCTTCGAAAGAGGTCAGATAAAACAGAAAAACTTATTGCTCATCTAGTCATGTTTTCTCAAAATGGGCATCATATTTTTGTTGGAACCACGAATATCATTGTATAGAAAAGTAGTATGAAAACCTCTCATGTGATCTACAGAATTTCTAACTCAGATTTAAATATCATAATATACAACTGGTAAGTAATGATAATTGTAAATTACAAAGAAGTATTACAGGGTTCCTAAACATCTTTCTGTCCCCATTCTCCTTGGCTTTCAGTAAACATTCTCCATATTCTCCAATTCAGTATGAAAAAGAAATAAATTCCCGAGTTTAACATTCATATTCACATTAAAAAAAAAAACACAGAAAAGTTTATCCTGAAGAAAACTTTAGTTGATACATCAAATATTTCTTTATTATAAAATTGTTAAATGTTAACCAAAATTCAGTCAAATAAATTAGTGAGGCCTTTTATTCTGTTTCTTGTCAACTAATAGTTTTATTTTCAATATATTTTTTGAAAGAGATGCCACAAAAAAACTTAAAAAAAAAAGAAACTGATACCACATATGTTCAATATCCAGTTTATTTCATCTTCTTTATTATAGCTGGTTTTTCAAAAATTTTGTTGGGTTTGTTAGAATAGTAACCTATTTTTTTGAAAAACAAAATATATCACGCTCATATTTATGTAATGTTTTAAGTGTTTTCTTCACAAAAATTTTATGAGATAAATAGTGCAAGTTATTAATGCCAGTTTACAGATAAGAAAACTGAGACTCCTACAGGTTGAGTGACATACCTACAGTTATACATCTAGCAAGAAGCAAAGTCTGGGCCCAAACCAAGGTTTTATAATTCCATTCCTTGGCTTTTTACCTTAATCCATGCTATCTCTCTAATGAAAATCCTTACCTTCCTAGTTGGTAGAAATAATGGTATTTTATTTCTGTCTTTGTCATTCTCCAGAAGCAAAAATTCCATTTTGGAGATAAAGATCATAGGATACTATTTCTTCTATATTTGCCAATATCAGGCTTTCCTCAGAAATATTTGTTAAAAATTTTTTCTCCCAATACATTTGACTCTTATTTTTGTTCATGCAAATACTTTCAAATTTAATGTGATTATTTTTTAAATCTTTATATTAATTTCAGTATTTTATTATCTGCTCTCTATCTTGATTTATTAGTAATTCTTCCTTTTAATCATAGTTGTGAATAGTTCTTCCTCCTATTCTTTATTATTACTTTTATTATTTTAAATTATATGACTTTTTATACTAAAGTCATATATCTTTGGGAAATTCTTCTGGAATATGCTATAACATGCTGGTCTAAACCAATTTTCTGCCACATTGCTTTCTGATTTCCTTTAAAATTAATTATGTCTTTTTTTCCTAGATCCATAAAATGACCTCTTGTTGGTTTGATTGATGTGCTACTAAATCAGTAAATTAAGTTAGGGATTATTGTCATTTTTAGGATATTGGCAGAAATCTCCCCCAAACAGAAAATCTCTTTACTTTTTT
This sequence comes from Dromiciops gliroides, assembly GCF_019393635.1. Taxonomy (NCBI): domain Eukaryota; kingdom Metazoa; phylum Chordata; class Mammalia; order Microbiotheria; family Microbiotheriidae; genus Dromiciops; species Dromiciops gliroides. Next base: position 328,772,856 of record NC_057864.1, on the reverse strand, counting down.
AGTTTTTCTAAAAACTGTTTTGAGGTTTTAAATTCCAATAATGTCTTGCTAGATTAGCTCCCATATGTTTTAATTGTTTTTATTTATTTTGAATAGCATTTCTCTTTCTAGATCTTCCTGCCTTTCTTAGAAAATTTTGTAGCATTTCTTTCATATGTCTTGCTCAGTGAAGATCTTTTACATGATTGGAAATATTTTCTATTCTGTTTTTGTCCTCTTTATGCCTTTTCATTGCCCTTTTGGTTTCCTTTAAGTTGAATTTTTGAGAGATTGAAACATTTCAAGATTTGCAACTACAGAACAATAGAAGTCACTGAAGTCAACCAAGCACAGAAATGAAGTCAGTTGGAACATACATAATCTTGTCAAATAGAAAGTCGTGGTGGCCAAGGACCATACAAGCATTCCAGAGAGCTCAGTGAAAGGCATGAGTAGAAGTGAAAGGGTACATGGAGAAATAAGATATTGAGGGTGATGGGATTAAAGATGTATGCAAAGGAAACAAGAAAAGGGGTTTGTAATATGACATACAGAGGTTTAGAATCACTGGGATTGGGAGAGGATGGGACTGTGAACCTAAACTAACTGTTGAGGAATGAAGTCAGGAAAATTATCAGTGCCTGAAACAAAGTACACTGAGAAGAGATGTGATTAGATTGTTCAGGGCCTTCCCATGATGTTCACCCCTGTGTCAGGTGGTAGCATAAAGTCCACTGAGGTTCCTCATGATGGAGCAAGTGAAGTTGCCAACTGGGTGAGGCAGACAGGAATTAGAAATTGGCAAATATAAGTGGGTTTCATCTGGAAACCTTCAGAGCACTGGAGAAGGCCCGGTGGCAAAGAAAAAAGCCAGAGGGCTGAAAAATTAATCCAGGCTGGTATAGAGAGGACACAACCTATCAGTCTGAAATCCTGGGCTCCCTGGAGAAAACCCAGGGATGAAGGCAGAGGCCACAAACTGACAGGGACTGGATACTTATGAAAGTGTTCCCTGGGAAGTCACAGAGACATGTTCAAGTAGTCTAACCAGGTAGCAAATGAGAAGATAGTTGGCCTGAGACTCCTTAAATGGAGGTTTTGGAGCTCATGGCTCTGCCCTGCAATAAGAGAAGCATAGGGGCAGCTAGGTGGCGCAATGGATAAAGCACCAGCCCTGGATTCAGGAGGACCTGAGTTCAAGTCCAACCTCAGACACTTGACACTAAACTAGCTGTGTGACCCTGGGCAAGTCACTTAACCCTCATTTCCCTCCCCTCCCCCCCCCCAAAAAAAGAAAAGAAATCAGAGAAGCAGAGGTTACAGATGAGGTGTGAGTACCAAGGCTAATTGGATATTACAAGATGATGAGATTTCTTAATGATGATGAGGTTGCTGGAAGCAGAGTAGAGAGAAATCCAAAGAAGTCAAAAGGAGTATAACCCAGTGGGGACATGAAGGGGAATTAGAGCACTTTTCTAACACCACACACACACACACACACACACACTCTCTCTCTCTCTCTCTCTCTCTCTCTCTCTCTCTCTCTCTCTCTCTCTCTCTCTCTCTCTCTCCCTCCCTCCCTCCCTCCCTCTCTCTCTCCCTCCCTCTCTCTCCCTCCCTCCGTCCCTCCCTTCCTCCCTTCATCCCTCCTTCTTTCTCTCCCTCCCTCCACCCACAAACTCTAATTATTTTCTTATTGCTTCTAGGATCAAATATAAAATAATGCCTTCTTAAAACCTTTCATAACCTGCCCCCTCCAATTTTTTCAGTCTTTTTACACCTAACTCCCCTTTACATACTCTCCCATACATAACCACTGCTCCCTATTCCTGGAATGCTCTCCTTATACTTCCTGGCTTCCCTCAACTCTTAGTTACAATCCTGGGGCAGCAAGGTGGCACAGTAGACAGAGAACTGGCCCTGGAATCAAGAGGACCTGAGTTCAAATCTCACCTCAGACACTTACTAGCTGTGTGACCCTGGGCAAGTCACTTAACCCCAGTTGCCTTAAACATCTGTGGCCATCTCCAGTCATCCTGATATATGTCTTACCACTGGAACTAGATAGCTCTGGAGGAGAGAGAGTGAGGTTAATGACCTTGCATACCCCTCCCTCACTTGAATCCAGTTTAGTGTAAGTCATGACATCACATGGTCCTGATGTCTTGGTCTTCTTCGGGAATGAAGGACCAAAGGACAAACAACAACAACAGTTAAAATCCCACCTTCTATAAAAATTTTTTTGCCAGATCTCCCTTTATCTTAATGCTATCCCTTTAAGATTTCCTCCAATTTACCCATCATTTATCATGTATGTACATAGTTCCTTATATATTGTCTTCCCTTTTAGAAACTGAATTCGTTAAGGGAAGACATTTTTGCCCTTTTTTTTATAGCCTCAGAGTTTAGCACAATACCTGTCACATTGTAAGCACTTAATAATTGCTTGTTTACTGAATGACTGAAATTGGAAAGGACACACCAAATAGAAATCAAGTAGAAGATATTTCTGTAGTAATCTATTGTCATCACCAATAGCAACAGAGCCATCGTGTTTAGTCTTTTAAAACCTCAGTTTCTAATGGTTCTATAGGGAAATGGCTCATAAGAAAACAAAGTGAAGAAATGTGCCTGGCTTGACCAAGTATGTGACACATCAGAATTATACTTTTTAAGGTACGAAACAGAGATTAACTTTCAAGATTTTGAGGGGAAAATATTAAAAGAATAGAAAAATACTTACATTATTATTACAAGCATCCAAAAGGTTACCAGAACAAGAAAAGATTAACTACTTCCAATTCAGATAACTATAAAATCTATATAGAAAATGGTCTATCCATGTCATCTTTGATTTTGAAAAATTATATAAGGAAAAAGTCCTTTCAGATCACTGTATGTTGCTTTTTTTGGGGGGGGTGAGGCAATTGGGGTTAAGTGACTTGCCCAGGGTCACACAGCTAGTAAGTGTTAAGTGTCTGAGGCCAGATTTGAACTCAGGTCCTCCTGAACCCAGGGCTAGTGCTCTATCCACTGCACCACCTAGCTGCCCCTGTATGTTGCTATTTAGAACCTTGTGTGTGATTTTAGTAAAATCAAATTCTAAATGAATCAAATTATAATGGGAAACTTCATTGTGGTAGTAACCTATAGCATATTACCAAATATCCTTATATGCCAAAAGTTGCATAAAAATTCATTCAGAATCATACTTATAGAGTTGAAAAAGACCTCAGAGGCCATCAAGATCCAACTTAAACGTAAACAAGATGCCCTAGAATATTTATTGCATTAATTAACTAATTGAGACTTTGATGCAAGATTCTTTGTATTCTTAATTCATTGAATAAAGACATATTACGTGACTTTGTATTTTTCAGATTTTCTAAGTTTCTAAAGCAAATTTGACAATGCTTAAGAGAACTTAAATTTGCCTGTGTGGTGCACAAAATAGCAAAACTCAAATGCCTAGAAAGACAAATAATTATGAAAAGTCACCTGTGATATCATCCATAATTATGAATTATATATTTTTGGACAATAGGTAAAGATAGATTCAATAAATACATTTCTCAAATTAAAGAAAAGAAAATGTAAGGGTCTAAAAACTGAATATTTATTTGAAAATAAAAAGTATCTGTTACCCAAGTTTAAAATAAAGCATTTATTTTTAACTCAACTACAATAAATCAAATATAGTTGTTTAGTCAACACAAAGTCTTCAGGGAAAATCATCATTGTTTAATATTTAGTATACTCTGTGTACACAAAGATGTTATCCCTATCTTTTAGGATTTTTATACACTTAATGGTCATTGTGTACTCAGCAAATCATCATAAAGCAAAGACCAAGTAACAAGAAATTAGAGGACTGGAAATAAGATGGGGGGGGCAGGGCAATGAGGGTTAAGTGACTTGCTCAGGGTCACATAGCTAGTAAGTTTCAAGTGTCTGATGCCAGATTTGAACTCAGGGCCTCCTGAATCCAGGGCCAATGCTTTATCCACTGCACCACCTAGCTGCCTGGAAATAAGATTTTTAATAAAAATTGTTATAAAAATCTCTGACATTAGATTTCCTTAGCTTTTTAATGCTAGTGTCATTTTTAGGCCTTATGATTCCACATTCCTAAGAACTAGAAAAAAAGCAGTTAAAAATATTGCATATATTTAATTGAACTGATCTAGAGAAAGGCATATTTAATCTCAGTTGTCTAAACTAGGGGCTAGAAGATAACATTAACTGGAATAGATCATTAGCACTTGACTAGTCTTTCTTTGATGGGAGTATCCTGTACTGTATAATAAAAGAAGAAAAAGACATAAATTTCTTCCAGACTTTTGGGTGTATTTAAGACCTAATTGAAGGCGGCATTAAGTTCTACCTTACTCCTGCTTAACCTTTCATGAAGAAATCCACAGGAGTATCACCATATCACTAGATAGCTTTTTAAGAATTGAACCTTCAAGATGGGAAAAATATTTTTAGAAATTATCTTTTACAAGTCTAATCACTTTGGGCAACTTCTGACTTATTCTGTTGCTCTTCTTTTTGAAACTTAGAAATCCTGAGGGTAATTTTTATAGTAGACTGAAAAGGCCTAGATAAATTTATAATGTCTACGCTTTTTTCAAATTGAAAACAAATTTTCTTTCAATGCATTTTAAAATTAAATGAGTTATAAAGTATAACATATTTGCTTTTTACATAAGATCAATTGATTGTCCTACTTTCTTTAAAAAGGCAATGAATTATCACTTTTCCAAGTTTCATTAGAAGAAAGTATTGTAAAATAATTTAGATTGCATCAGACAAGTGTTCTTAGGTAGCTGCTACTTCAGCAACTACTTAGAAGTAGTTGTTGATTTTTGTCACTAGGTGGCGATCAAGGATTGGTATAAAAAATGCACTGCAATATTATTATTAGGTGAATACATTTCTTTTATTGTAAAAAAAAACCCAACAGTTCTTTTGCATAGCTCTGCGAACTCTAGCCCATTCCCCCTGGTTTTTTAAAGTAATTATTGCTTGGAACTATATTTTTTAAAATTCTTGGTGTATTTTTTTCCTTTGATAATAAGAGCAAGGTAGTTTTTTGTTGTTTATAAAATTACCTACTTTCAGAGTAGTTTATTATTTTTAAATGTCTTAATATCTTTCATGATAAGAAAGTATTTTATAGCTTTCAGTTACAAGTTTGGAAAAGAACTTTAGGAAGCATCTGGTTTTTAATCTTGCCTTCAAGCTAACTTCCCTTAAAGTAATCCAGACAAATGGATGTCTGTCCTATTATTTAGATCTCTAGGGAATGAAATTGTATAGCTTCTCTTGTTGTAATCCATCCTAAGATTTAATACCCTGTTACTGTAAGGAAATCCTTAAGAGAATAAAATTATAAATTATCCTTCCATTTTGTCAAATTTGATGCAAATAAGTGTTCCTACTCATGGTTTTGAAATCATATTATTTTTTGCAGGAGATGAAAGTGTGTGTGTGTGCGCACGCGCATGCATTGTCTTTTTTCTCATTCTTCCTGCCATTTCTCTTAACCCCTTTTATTGGTAAATAGTAGTGAAAGTATTTTAATAAATACATTTATGTCATTTCATAACTCCTTTATTCATATAGTTAAATAATAGTACTGATTCTGTGTTAGCAGTTAGAGTAGAGATGTAAAAATTGAGACACTGGAATGTGAGCTTTTTTCTACCTGTAATTTTTTTGTTAGTATTGTCCATTTTAGATATGCATTCTGTTGAATATTTGGAAAAGTGCATTATGAATATCAATAAGTAAAGTCATAAAATGGGAGTTTGATAGGGTAATTTTTATTGTTGCTATTGTTGAGGATAAAATTATTGAAGAAGAATATTATATACCTTGTGTTGATGCATTTTTTTAAAAATGAAATGGAAAACCTCAATTAAACAAAACAATTAATGATCTGAATTGGTAGAATTTGTCTATACTCATGAAATCACAAACCTAAGCCAAAAATGTTTTTCGTAAATTACAAAAAATATATAAAGTATAAATCAGGAACTAGATTTTACTTCAGACTGACAATTAAAAATAAACATAAAATTTTAAATCTGTCTCATTTGAGATGCATATTTTTCAGATAAAATTACATTCAGCTATGAAAACTGAAGGATAAATAACATTTCCATTATTCTTATATAGTTTATCCTATATAAATATATAAAAACCATTTATATGACCATCCAAACATAGTATTCTCTGGAGAAATATTGACAGTTTCAATGTATTTTGTTCAATTTTTTTCATAAAGCTTTTACATAATATTGTAAAAGATGATGTATATGTGAGTCTCAAAAAAGGAAAGAGAGGTTTAATCTGTGATGACTATATATATGGATACAGTAAAGAAATCTGAACTTAAAGATAGTGTGTTATAATAAGTGTAATTCACTTATACTTTTCAAACTTTATTTTTTAATTCATTTTTAAGTAAATCATATTTTAATAATGACTCAAAAATGTCCTTAAGTTCTTTAGAACTGAAGTTGTTTAATTAAGAGCTGAAAGGCAGATAATAAACCATCTAGCCCTATATCCTCATTTAATAGATGAGGAAACTGTAGTGCCATATGTTAAGTCACTTGCCCATGGTTATGTATAGTTAAGAAGTAGTAGGGGCAGTTAGATGGCGCAGTGGATAAAGCACTGGCCCTGGATTCAGGAGTACCTGAGTTCAAATTCAGCCTCAGACACTTAACACTTACTAGCTATATGACCCTGGGCAAGTCACTTAACACCAATTGCCTCCCCAAATAAATTTAAAAAAAATAAAAGTAGTAGAACTTTTTTTGAACCCTAGTCCTTGGACTACATAAGTCAGCACTCTTTTATTTTGAAAATAGCATGCTCATTATTGCGTTTTCAAACTGAGATCGAGTTTCTTTTAAATATTAAGAGAAATGCTTATAAATTGTTTACTTTCTTTTTAAAGTATAAATTGATTTACATCCTTTTCTTATGAATAAATATTCTTGATTGTATGTTTATAACACATGTTTAATTTTTTTCATATTTGGACTTACAGATTGCTCTGGGAACAGTTACTAATGTGGAAGAAGCAGTGAAGTGGATAGTTACACTTATCTTTATGTACGGATGAGAGCAAATCCATTAGTATATGGCATCAGTCACAAAGCCTATCAGGTATAAAATGCATTTTTTTTTTTTAAATCAGATTGCTTCTTCTGGTTTTGTTAATCTATTCATGATATGAGGGCTAAATATTTTGCTATTGCCTGCTTCGTCTGACAACAGCTATGTGCCTAGATGAAGGAAAGATTTTTCATCTTTACTCAAAAGTACAAAGGAAAATCAATTTTGTCCATGTCTTCCTCTTTCTCAAAACTTTATACCCAGTGACCTACTGCTAAATGAATTTATTAATAATCAACAGATTACTTCTATATTTTCTTATTTCCACAGTTTAAAATTTTATTATGTTTTCCACAACAACTTATTAGAATTTTAGTTTCTGAATGTCAGAATAGAAAACCTGGTTAAAACTGAAATAATTAGACTTATGCTACATATATTATATTCTTCTTTTCAAGCCCCTTCTTAACACATAATCCATAAGTAATGGATAGCAGGTAATGAGCTTTCATTTTCTAAGAGTTTTAGAATTGAGATCAAGTTGCTGTTGTATTTTTTAATGTTTTTTGGTATGGTTGCATGTGAGCACAGAATATGAATCATCTTTTTGTGATTCATATTTAGAGTTGTGTTGTCTACATAATTTATGGAGAATAAGAAAGTTTGTCTTTTCTTTAGGGCCATATTTTTTTAATTTTTAATTTAATTTAATTTTTTAAAATTTTTTTATAGAGCCATATTTTAAATACTTCCTAATTATAGATTAAAATCCAGTTTCTCTCTCTCTCTCTCTCTGTCTCTGTCTCTCTCTCTCTCTCTCTCTCTCTCTCTCTCTCTCTCTCTCCCTCCTTCCCTCCCTCTTTTTCTCTCTCTTTTTTTGCTGGGCAGTGAGGGTTAAGTGATTTACCCAGGGTCACACAGCTAGTAAGTGTCAAGTGTCTGAGAACAGATTTGAACTCAGGTCCTCCTGAATCCAGGGCCAGTACTTTATCCACTGTACTACCTAGCTGCCTTCTCCAGTTTCTTTCTAATAAAGAACTGTTCTGTAGTTATTAACTAACTATTGATGACTAAGAACTCAACTTAGCTGACATTGGTAATGGTCTGAATATAATTCATCTAATCTTCTTTAAAAGCACTTTTTAAAAAAACCTTCTTTATCTACACATGATTTTTCACTAGGTATATTTTTATACTGTAGATTAACTCTGCAGTCATTTTTCCATTCATTGTACTTTGCAGCATTCCCATGAGGTAAATTTGTAATAAAATTGGGGTACAAATGAGAAACAACCAGTTTAAAGACTACAAACTAGATCCAGTAGATTGTTATAATTCATAATTATGTTTTATGGTGTTGGTATCACATTCATTTGTTTGCAACCTAAAACCAAATTTCAAATGGGATTTCTCATTTTGTAGACATTAGGTAGATCATCTTAAAGGTTAATCTTAACCTTCCCAAATTATATATAAATTGAGGCTTAGTGACCAAGATCACAGAGCAAGAGGCAGAACTCAAATCTATATTTTTAAATTTTAAGTCCAGTGATCTTTCCAATATACTCTGTTTCCTCCCTTACTTAAAGGTACCAGTGATCTGGAGTTAGGAAAGCCTGAGTTCAAAATCCTATCTCAGACACTTACTGTGACTGTGTGGACCCTAGGCAAGACACTGAATCTCTCTGCTTTGGTGTTCTTCTCTGTAAAATTTAGATAATAACATCACCAACTTCCCACCATTGTTGTGAAAAATCACATGAGTTAATATTTGTAAAGTTCTTTGTAGACCTTAAAGTGCTATGTAAATGCTACCTAGCCAGTAGTAGTGATAATAGTGGTGGTGGTGGTGGTGGTAGTAGTAGTAGTAGTAGTAGTAGTAGTAGTAGTAGTAGTAGTAGTAGTAGTGGTGGTGGTGGTGCTGGTGCTGGTGCTGGTGCCAGTGCCAATGCTGCCATAGTGCATATGTTCTGGAGTCAGAAATACCTGTGTTCAGATCTAGCCTCAGATCCTGATTAGCTGTGTGATCCTAGACAACACATTTAATTTCTTAGTGCCTCGGTTTCTTCATCTATAAAATGGCAACCACACCCCACAAAATTATGAGGATTAAATGAGTTAATATTTATTAAGTGCTTTGCAAACCTTAGAGTGCTTTATGCTAGGTATATTGTCTCTGCACACTAAGTTATCTATTAACAGCTAGGGGAAAATGGTAAAAGAATATATTCAGGGAAGTAATTTAAAAAAATTCATTTTCTTATGACTTGGATTAATTCCAATGTAGTCTAGACACTGGAAGACACCCCAAACTTCATTCTTCTAATGAGGAGAATAATAATGTTACAATTTTTAAAAAATTCTTAATTGGTTAAATGATAGAGGAAAAATGCAAATTAGTATATTTTCTATTCAATTCCAACAAACATTCATTAAGATAACTGGCTGCAAGGTACCATATTAAATGTATCAAAATTTGAGCAATTTGAAAACTGGTCCAGTGGCACAATTCACTCACTGATTTGCCAAATTAAATTTTATATTTTTTAAATTTTTTTTAAAAATTTTATATTTTAAAGGATTATTATAGCCATAGTAATAATACACAAAATGAATAATTTCTCTGAGTATACAATGCTTTTTTATATTTCATAGTTATAGTTTTTTCAATTATTACATAAATGTAGCTTTATAGCTTATAAAACCCACATTTCTTGAGTGATGATAGTAAGAAAGGTGTCCCCATGTCTTCTAAATAAGATGTCAGCAACAAAAATTAGGTTATTGTTATAATTACCTGTTTGAAAATTGGAGTCCAATAAAAATGACATTTCATCATCCACTATGTATATTCTTCTGTAGATGGACCCAACACTGGAGAAACATCGAGAACAGTTAGTCATCGAAGTTGGACGAAAACTAGACAAAGCCCGCATGATTCGTTTTGAAGAACGGACTGGATTATTTTTCTTCAACAGATTTGGGCAGACTGCCAGCCACTACTATATCAAATACAACACCATTGGAGGTACTACACTGAGAATAGTAAATATAATTTCAGTAATAAATTTACTAATAACCTGACCTTCCCTACATTTCCCTATTTAAGAGAAAAATTTGAAAGAAGCATTTTTGAGAATTTTTTTGTACTAGACCTGTGATTTTTTTTTTTTGATAATGAGAAAAATCGTTCTGACAATGTAGCCCCTGATGTTTAATTGGAAGTCTTAAGGAGTTACCTGGGGCCCTAAGTGGTGGAGTGATTTACTCTGTGTGCTAGAGCACCTTTGTGCTAAGACAAAACTTGAATCTCAATCCTTTTGATTTCAAGGGCAGCTTTTTATTCCCTGCACTACTCTGTCAATATCGCTTGATGTGAAGGGGCCTTTTGCACAGGCACAAGCCCTGATAAGTTCTACAAAATTGGAAAAGCTTCAGAGTCTGACAGCAGATTATGTCTACTTTCTGAGGCACAAGTCTAGCAAGGAGTACAGGACTACTGCACATCAGCAGAAGGTTAGCTGCTTGGTGATATTTTTGGTTAGGTGAACCACAACCCGTGTTTCATGTGCCACCTCAAGCACCAGTAATTGGAGAAATTCTTATGCGTGAGATCTAAAAGGTACAGGGCAGCTGGGCTTAGGTGGAAAGAGAGGAGACATAATTTGAACACTTCAGGTCAAGTCTGTTAACTAGCTGACAACAGGGCATCTGAATCCAAGAGGCCAGGAACTATAGATAAGTCAATTGCTAGTTGGATTTCAGATAGGTAATATTCTAAAGATGAGTTGCCCTAAGCACAGGATATTAACTCAGGAGGGCGAGCGTGCGCGCGCACGCGCGCCTGTGTGTGTGTGTGTGTGTGTGTGTGTGTGTGTGTGTGTCCGTCCTCTCTGCCTAATGACTATTTATTTAGTATACATCCTGTATTTACTTGATCGTGAATATGTTGGATTTCGGCACCCTGCCCCAGGTAGACATTGTTTCACTCTTCTATTTATATTCTCATATCCAAGCACAGTGCTGGGAAAATTGTAGTTTCTTAATAAATGCTTGTTGATTGTTTGGTGAATTGATTAGAGATTTACATGCCTTAATCCAGCTGGTACCAACCACTTAGTCCCAGGAATATCCTAGTGTCTATTGCCAAAACACAGGGCCAAATATCATGAAATATATTTGACAGCATTAGTGAAACAAGTGTGGATTATATCTCTTTACATTTGCATTGCAACTATATGGACTTATTTTTCATTATGTGCTTACATGTGTTCTACATTTCAGAGGACATCCTAATGCATTTGCCAGTTTTCTTTCAGCTTTTTGAGAACCAATATCTACCTTTTTATTGTGCTTGCATCTCTTTATGATGTCATCATATTACATTATCTTATTACTCTTATCCAATAGTTCATAGCTAGCTGCAGATTTTCCTTAGCTCAGTCACTGCTTGCCACCAACTCAATCACTTTCTGACAGATAGTCAATTACTTTATGTTACTCATCTGTTGGGTGTTGCATGGTGAGAATGAATTAAATGTGAGAGTACTTTTTAAGCCACAAATCATGGTAGAAAATATTGCGGTATAGTAAAAAGATCCAAATGCATTTGGAGTCAGGAAGAAACTTAGTTCTCATCTTGTCTGTAAAACTTGGCAACTATGGGACCATGGTCAGTTATTTGATCTTTCTATGCATCAGCATCTTCATTACTAACATAAGAATGATAATGCCTATAGTATCTTTTACAGCATTGGTGTGAAGGTAAGCTTTACAGACCATAAAGTACAGTGTCATTCTAAGATATTATTACTACTATTGTTACACAATTGTGTAAAAAAAAAGTATTGTTAATATTGCCTCCCAGGCCACCTCTAATTTCTATTTCTGCCCTCTTCTATGTTCATTCCTTATATATTTTTCATTTGGTCCAAACTCTTCTGCATATCCTTCTTAGTAAAATTTTTAGAGACTTTGGCAACAATAGACAAGTTGTGTATTCCTACTTGTTCCAGCTGGAATTTTATGTGATATGTAAGTTGGCAAGTGTCGGACTAATAATGTTGATTTGCATATGCACTAATTGAAGGAAAACAGGACCTTGACCATCAAGTTGAAAAATTTTTAATGATCTTACAATGGCTCTGTTAGAAAACTTAAATAAATTTTTGTTCTTTTGGAGATTTCTTATCTAATAGATGTTTTAGAAATGAATTTTAGTCTTATTTAAGTGAATGAGGTAATGCTTCCAAAGCTGTGATCTGGGGAATAAAGAGTGTTCCATAGATATTATAAACTTTCCTTGTGTTCTAGGGAGTGTGTGTGTGTGTGTGTGTGTGTGTGTGTGTGTGTGTACACAGTCTAATAAAAATTTTAATTGATACTTAATCATTTAAGTTACTATATGAGATTTTTCTTTAAAATAATAACTAAATGTTAAACTTACTTTGGTAGACCTTCAATGAACTCTTTGATGCTCATAAAACAGAAGGAGATATCCTTGCTATAGTGTCTAAAGCTGAAGAATTTGAGCAAATTAAGGTAAGATTATTTGCAGTTGAAACCACTTTTGTATATTATGTAAGTATTTAAACCCTTTCTTAAAAAGTACTGTGCTGAACTCTCATTACAGAATTCTTATCCCAGGAAAATATTAGTAGAATGGCATTCAGTATTTCAAAATATGGGAAATTGCTTCAATCTACCAAAATTAATGTACTGTCAGTAGGATTTATTGTCCCATCATGACTTCATATAAAAATAGGTGTTGTGTTAAGAGAAACTATCAGGAAATCACAAAGAATGCAAATGTATGTTTTGTTTCATAATGCTAGAGTTAATAAAGATAATGTAGAATGTTATGTTTTATTCAAACCTTGGATATGATTTTGTTTTACTCGTATTATTACTTAATCTTATTAACAGTGAAAATTTTAATACCATGAATCATAGTACTTCACAGTCTTAAGCTATGAATGTATCATGCAATGTAAAAAATATATGACTATAATGAATGCATTCGATGTTAATTCAAGATTGCCCTAATCTAGATGGACAGAGGTTTTACTCTGGTCAAATAAAAAAATGAAATCTCATCAGCTGGAGGATGGCGAGGTCAGAAGCTTCAATTTTTGTGGCATATCAAATTTTTGTATGTCAATGGCAACCTTAATATTGATGATGAATAATAATGTAATTTTATGACCATTAAGACCATTTCAAATAATATTTTATTAGGCATAGTGTATGGTGGTTTGTTTAGCATTAAAATAGGAAATATATTTATAGCAAAGTGGATTTTTTTTTTCAAAAATGAATAATGTAAGTTCAATTTATAGTGATGTTTTTCTGAAAAATCAGCCTTTAGTTATTCTTAAAGGTTTTTTCCCCTATAGGTCAGAGAAGAAGAAATTGAGGAGTTAGATGTTTTATTGAACAATTTCTGTGAACTCTCTGCTCCTGGAGGTGTAGAAAATAGTTATGGAAAAATAAATATCCTTCTTCAAACATATATAAGCCGAGGTGAGATGGATAGTTTCTCCCTGATATCAGATTCTGCATATGTTGCACAGGTAAGAAATATTTTTCTTTTTCTTTCTCATTCATTCTCAATATTTTCTATATAATTAGCTCATTCATTATAGGAGTATTGTAGAATACTACTGTGAAAAACTTTTAACAACTGAAGTAAATACATTACATTAGGCTGATCTCTTAAGAAACCTTCTTTAAATAGCTTTTTTCCTTTCTAAGTTTGCAAAAATCAAAGGTGAGGATTATTAGTTTAAAATATTTCTAATGGCCATGTTTTTTATTTAACAAAATAATAAAACAACCTAATATGATTATCATTTTTTCTACTCATTTACAGAAAGCAAGGATATGATTTTAGAATGCAAATTATCTTAGAAAGCTGGAAATGTGAGTGTGTTTTGTGTAACACACATTCCTACTTATGACCTAAGTTTAATAAATATATCTTCTACCAACTGTATTTCAAATGTGATCATATTCAAATTCTTGACAAACAAACCCTTTACTGACCCCTTAGAGTATAATATTGGGGACTTAGAGGAAAGTGTTTCCTCAACCATGAAGTTCAATGAATTTGTAACCTTTTAAAAAATGATGTCTTAATCTCTCTGGTAATTCAGATTTTGTGACGTATCTGGTAATCTGGACCTACTTTTCATTAGGACAATGTAGGTCATTCTATTTACAATTCTCTTTTCTATTTAAATGAAGAAAAAAAGATTTACTTCTTTAAATGACCTTACCAACCTAACAAACTTCTTTTAAAACTTGTCCTCCTCTTTTAAGAAACATTCTTATTTTCCATTATATTTCATTGGTTAATAATGACTTTACATTAAGTAAATGTGAAGAGAATCCTAACTAAACATGCAAATATTGTTGGTTTTGGTTTTGGTTTTTTTTGCGGGACAATAAGGAGTAAGTGACTTGCCCAGGTCACACAGCTAGTAAGTCTCAAGTGTTTGAGTCAGATTTGAACACAGGTCTTCCTGAATCTAGGGCCTGTACTTTACCCACTGTGCCACCTAGCTGCCCCAATACATGCAGATATTTTTTAACAGATTTATAATATATAATAGGTTTCGTAAGAATGAAGGAATGCAATGTTATGAGGTGAAAATGATAAGGAAAAGATATATGATTTTAAAGTATAAAGGTATAATAATATGGAAGATATATTTCCATGGAAAAGTTATAATATATATATATTAATATATATTATAATATATATATAATATATATATTATATATATATATTAAAACAAATACAAAGGAATACTTTAAAATAATTCTAAACATGAAAAGAAGGAAAAGTTTATAAATATGACTTAAGCACATTAGTATATTAATTGAAAGCATCAGAATGTAATAAAAATAGTGTCCAGGTGATGATTTCATAAAATATAAAAAGTAGAAACAGGTGTGGTGAGAAACTTTAACTTACCCCATTTTTCACTGATCTTAGATTGCATGTGATTCTCCAGTGGCATATCAGAGAACATTATACACTTAATAAGCACTCCTGTACTTGGCAACCGTCTTTATTTCTAACTTCCCTTTTCTATTATTTTTCTCAAAATACAATTATTTTATGTTTCTTTTCCTTTTTGCCACAGTAACTTTCATCTTGAAAGTTGATGACATGGTTCAGGAAGTCTGGAAAATTTACTATTAAAGTTTTATCTGAAGATAGATTTTGTTTACCATAACATAGTGGTTAACAAACGTAATTTGATTAAGAGACTATGAAGAGGGGCAGCTAGGTGGCAGAGTGGATAGAGTACGGCCCTGGATTCAGGACTACCTGAGTTCAAATCCGGCCTCAGACACTTAACACTTACTAGCTGTGTGACCCTGGGCAAGTCACTTAACCCCAATAGCCTCACTTTAAAAAAAAAAAAAGAGAGAGAGACTATGAAGATACTTAGTTTAGTCTTAATGATTGAGGCATGTTATTTTATCAGATATTTAAATGAAAATATAAGGGCTATATTGTTTAGATAAATCTGTGGATCACACAGCCTAATATTACGCTGCTGGTAGTGGCACCAAAGGACATGTATGTCCTTTCTGTATGCATATTATAGTGGACATGGTGGTCCTCCATAAAGCTGATTTCTTTATGGCACTGTCTTTAACCCCTTAAAATTAGATTTGAATTTCTAAGACTAAAAGTTGTACAACAGGTGCTGGTCATATTGGTATAGAGAATTACCTCTTCAGGCCTTCCCTATACAATCGAAATAACAAATATGAACCAAAAAAACTTACTCAGTATTTCTGTAGATAAATGATCTCACTGTCAGTAAAGTACCCATTCCATCAGTACAAGTTGCCATCCAATTATTTAGTTCTTGTCCAACAAATCTTACATAAGAATCCATCCAAGGCTGTGGAAGGCTTCTTCTAGGATTGTGAAAAGTCAGTGTGCATCCTTCAGTGTACCCTAGAGTACCTATCTGTTATATTTCACTTTTGCTACATGACTGACCCACCTCCTTTTTTGATAATTACATCCCATATGTGTTACTTACTACACTACTTTTTGCATTCAAATAATTGTCAACAATAGTTTGCAACCTACTTATATCTATATTATACTCATCTACATTTCTCTATAGAGGTTATGATGTCCCATGATTCATAGCTTTTTAGGATCATTTGTGGTTTAAAAAAAAAATTCCCCCACACAAGCCAAGCTGTACCTCTCATTCATTTCTGGGCCCAGCTCATGATTTATCAGTAATGCTTATCCAATATGCAGGTAATGATACAATAACTCGATAGACTGCTTATCCAAGTACATGCAATAGGTTTGATGGTAAGCATTCATTTTTTTATCCATTGGTTTTTCCTCTATGTATTTGTTGACCAATTTCTCCTGAATGGTGTGAATCTCATTGAAATATCCCTCTAGTATTCTAGGGCTTATAATAGTCAGTAGAATAGCATACTCAAGAATGTCTAGTAGACCTCACCTTATATAGGAAATTTACTCTCTGTTTGGATTTTACATAGGACAGTAAACTAGGAAACATCTTTTCCCCACTGTTTCATATCTCACTTATAAATGTTGATCCAGAGGATCGTTCATCAAAATTATCACATCATCACATCTCTCATTTTACAGATAAGGGAACAGAGACTCACAAATTTACCCAAGATCACAGAGGGAGTAAAAGCCACAGTTTTGAACTTTTATGCTCTCACTTCAAAAGCAGTGCTTCTGCTATACCAGTGCCTAAATCAAAACTTTAATGCTATATTGTATTGAAAAGTATCAATCACCACAGGGCTAAAGCTAATGTAAAACAGGAAGAAAAGTGCATTTGCTGGTTTCACGTCCTATATAGAATCCAAACAAAAGTTAGGCTTTATATATAAGGTGAGCTCCACCAGATGCTTTTGAGAATAGAATGCTTGCTATTCTCCTGACTATACTAAGCCCTAGAATACTAAAGGTATTGGTATTCAGGTATTAGACTCCAAGCATGCTATTGTATTCTTGCATAAAACTCTGATGTGCATAGATCTGAAATACTGTGTAACCCTGGAAGAAAAAAAAAATCTCCTTTTCTTTTTATCTCTCCCTCCATATTCTTTGCTATCCAACTGACTTTTAATCTGCCTTATTAATCTTCCTCTGCCCTTCAGAGGATTTCCTTTGGAATCTTCCCTCTACTTTGAACAAGTTAGCTTCATCCTCAGATTCTGCTTCTTAAATTCCTTCCTCATGGGTAGGAACCAAGACTTGAACTTTCCCTGAATCATACAATTTGAGATGCAAAAACTTCAAAAAGAAAACTAAGAAAACAAAATGCCTCAAGAATGAGAACATTTGAGGGTTGGAAGGGACTATCTCATGTACAACCCATACACAGAAGGAATGCCCACTATAGCATGCCTGCAAGTGGTCTTGCAAACTCTGCAGGAGCTCCAAGGAAGGGAAACTCATCACCTCTCAAGGCTGCCCATCCAAGCTGTTACTTGGACAGCTCTAATTGTAGGAAGTTATTTCCCAACATTAAGCCTGAATTTTCTTCTTTGAAACTTCTCCCCCTTAAACCTAGCTTCTTTCTTCTAGAATCAAATAGAAAAAAAAACTAATAATTCTTCCACACAAGAGCCCTTTAAATACTTAAAAATAGCTATTTCTCTCTGCACTTCCCCCCCCCCCCAACCCTCCAAGGCTAGTCTTCTTTTCTGTGGCCTAATGATCCTTAGTTCTTCCAACTTATCCTCATATGACATGAATGCAAAGCCCTTCACCTTGATTGCCCTCAGCTGCACCATCCAACTTATCAATGTCCTTCTTAAACTGTGGTGACAAAGAACTGAATGTGATATCCCAGAGGAGCTCTAATTAGCATAGAACAGTGGAACCCTCACCTCCTTATTTCTGGAATATTGGCATTTTTGACTGACACAAAGATACCTTGCCATCCTGT
Source organism: Dromiciops gliroides (assembly GCF_019393635.1). Lineage (NCBI taxonomy): Eukaryota > Metazoa > Chordata > Mammalia > Microbiotheria > Microbiotheriidae > Dromiciops > Dromiciops gliroides. Next base: position 328,754,761 of record NC_057864.1, on the reverse strand, counting down.
GCTTCTGGATGCTCCTTAACTCATAGGAGAAGAAGAAGTTAACACAGTCAGCTGATAGTTTCAAACCACTGATTTGCCATCTTCCCATAACAACCTGTCTTGCTACCTTTGACATTTACACTACTTTTTACATTTACACTAGCAATATAACCTTGTCCATATCTTCTTCCCTTGTCATATGTTGCCTCCAGCAGTCACCTTTAGCACATAACTTAACAATGTATACTGTTTAATATAAAAATATTAAATTATCCTTCCAAGCAAATTACTGGCCATTTAATTCTTCTTCATTGCAACTAATTATTTTTATTCTAGTAGAAAAATGTTAGGGAAATCTCTCTAAGGGAGAGGGGGAAAGATTCCTAAAGAATTTTTTTTTAAAGTTACTCCAATCTCATTTTCTTTTGAAATTCTATTTAAATAATACATTTACTACCTTCCCTATTATAACTGCTTTCCATCTACTCATTGTAGTCTTGTATACATGCCTTTTTATTTACGGTCTTTCCCCCATCCCTCTTCCCCCTTCGAATTTGCACTCTGTAAGAATAAAGACAGTTTTTCTCTTTATTCCCAGCATTTAACATAGTGCCTAGGACATAGTAAGCACCTTTTAAAAATGTTTGTTAACTGACTGACATTTACTAGAAAACTTTAAAGTTTAACATTTTCTCTTTTCTTCTTTTTCTATATGTCCTTTCATTTGTTTTATAGAATGCAGCTAGAATTGTGCGTGCCCTTTTGAAGTTGCTCTCAGAAACGGTGGCCTTGCCATGACTTACCGGCTTTTGAACCTCAGCAAAGTCATTGACAAGCGATTTGTGGGGTTGGGCTAGTCCCCTGAGACAGTTCTCAGTGTTACCTCCACATGTCCTTACAAAATTAGAAGCAAAGAAACTCACTGTAGATAAGCTGAAAGACATGAGGAAAGATGAAATAGGTAAGAAGGAATTGTTTTTAAAACATTGTTATTTGGAAAACAAAATCTTTTGTCTATTGAAAAAATATGATTATGGTTTTTTACATAAAGTGTAGAAGATGGCGGAGGAGAGGCTGTGACTCCCACAAGCTCCAGATAAACCCGTCCATTCACGCCCAAATAATGTGGTAAAAATCAAAACCCAGAACAGCCTAATGCACATAAGAACAGAGTGAGACTATTTAGACTACTTTCTCCGCAAAAAAGGGCAATTCTGATCACCTACTGATCAGGCTGAACAGCTTCAGCGCGTGGTCGGGACCCAAGCCAGGGCCACTGCTTCCAGCACGTCAGAGTCTTCAGCACCAGCAGCTTCTGAGGCTCCGATCACAGACTGGTGACGGGGGGTTCGGTGGTAGGCCGGGGTGAAGTGGAGGCAGTATCTACTGGAGTTGGGGCAAAGCGCCCTGGGTCTGAACCCGTGGGCTGAATCGAGTGGTGGTGGCCCAGTGGGGGAGGGGTAAAAGCACGCCAAGCTTCTGACCATAGAGAATCAGAGTTCAATCAGACTTCTGTTTCCGGGTCAAAGAGAAAGCGGCTGTGATTACTCACAAGCCAGGCAGGCTGAGAAGAAGCCCAATCACCCCCTGGGCCACGCTGTAGCATGAACGGTGTGTCCTAGAAGCAGCGCTACACTTTAAGGAGTAAAAAGCCAAGAAACAGTAAGCCAGGATGAGTAGGCAGAGAAAGCAGAAGACCATCGAAAACTTCTTTGGGGGAAAGGTAGACCACAATACATCCTCAGAAGAAGAAGATAATAACAGGGTCAAAGCTCCAACATCCAAAGCTTCCAAGAAAAATATGAACTGGTCTCAGGCCATGGAAGCTCTCAAAAGGGACTTTGAAGAGAAAGTAGGAGAGATAGAACGAAGATGTAGAGAAAGAGAGGAAGGAATGGAAAGAGAAATGAGAGCAATGCAGGAAAGTCATGAAAAAAAAGTCAAACAGTTTGAAAAGCCAAATGGAAAAGGAGATTAAAAACTGTCTGCTGAAATAATTGCCTAAGAATTAGGATTGAACAAATGGAAGCTAGTGACCTTATGAGAAACCAAGACACAGTAAAGCAAATCCAATTGAATGAAAAAAATAGAGGGCAATGTGAATATCTGCTTGGAAAAACAGCTGACCTAGAAAATAAATCTAGGAGAGATAATTTGAAAATCATTGGACTACCTGAAAACCATGACCAAAACAAGAGCTTAGACACCATCCTCCAAGAGATTGTGAGGGAAAATTGCCCTGATATTCTAGAAGCAGAAGCTAAAATAGAAATTGAAAGAATCCACCGATCACCTCCTGAAAGAGATCCCAAAAGGAAAACCTCCAGGAATATTATAGCCAAATTCCAGAACTCCCAGGTCAAGGAGAAAATATTGCAAGCAGCTAGAAAAAAGGAATTTAAATACTGTGGAGCTCCAATAAGGATAAAGCAAGATCTAGCAGCTTCTACATTAAAGGACCGGAGGGCATGGAATATGATATTCCAGAGGGCAAAGGAACTGGGACTATAGCCAAAAATCACGTACCCAGCAAAACTAAGCATCATCTTTCAGAGGCAAACATGGAACTTCAAGGAGAAAGAAGACTTTCAGAAATTTGTTATGAAAAGACCTGAACTGAATAGAAAATTCGACTTTCAAATACAAGATCCTGGAGAAGCATAAAAAGATAAACAGGAAAAAGACTTCATGAGGGATATTAAAAGATCAAACTTTATATTCCTACATGGGAAGATAATACTTCAAACTCATAAGAACTATATCAGTAAAGATTTAATAGAGGACACAGGTCTGAACTGAATACGAAGGGATGTTATGTTTTGTTCTGTGTGGGGTGTCTTATGTCTGGGGCCGGATTTGGGCTTGGGGCCTCCTGGGTCCAAGGCTGGTGCATTGTCCACTGTGCCACCTAACTAACCCATAATGACATCCTTAAAATAGGGTTGAGGTGTAGGAGAAATAGACTGGGGGAGGGGGAAGGGGAGAGATGGTCTGGGGAGAGGTTGTTCACATAAAGGAAACAAGAAAAAAGCTTATGGAGGGGAGGGGAAGAGGGGGAAGGAATTGGGGAGTGAACCTTAATATCATCAGAATTGACTCAAAGAAGGACTAACATACATACCCAAGTGGGTATAGTAATATATTTTTGCCCTGAGGGAGGGGAGGGAGATAAGGGGGTGGAGAGGAGAAGGAGGGAAGGGCAGATTGGGGGACAGAGCAATAAAAAGCAAAATACTTTCGAGGAAGGTAAAGATGTTCTGCGTAACAGCACATGTATGACATTGAATTGCTTGATTTCATAGGGAGGGTTGAGGAGAGAGGGAGGAAGAAAATTTGGAACATAGAATTAGCTCAAAGACCTTAAACTCATCAGAGTTGGCTCATGGAGGGAATAACATTCACACCCAGTTGGGAGGAGTAATCTATTTAACCCTAAAGGAAAGTAGGAGGGGAAGAGGATAAGGAAGGAAGGGTGAAAAAAAGGGAGTGCAGAGTAGGGGAGGGGACAGTCAGAAGTAAAACACTTTTGAGGAGAAATAGTTTAAAAGAAGATAGAAAACAGAGTAAATAGCATGGGAAGGGAATAGTATGGAGGGAAATAGTTATGATGACTTTGCTGGGCTAATAGGAAAAAATTCTTTGTTAAGTTTAAGGTACTTTATTTAGGTTATGATGAACAGGATACTATTAGAAAAACCTGGAAAGACATACATGAACTGAAGCAGAGTGAAATGCACTGTATACAAAATAACAGCAATAGTGTAAGATGATCTGCTGGGAAGCATGCGGTTATTTTCAGCAAGGCAATGGTCCAATATAACCCTAAAGGACTTATGAAAATGGCAACCCATATACAGAGAAAGAACTGATAGTATCTGAAAATAGATGGAAACACATTTTCTTTCTTTTCTTTTTTTTTTTCTTTTTTGGTGAGGCATTTGGGGTTGGGTGGCTCGCCCAGGGTCACGCGGCTGGTGGGTGTTGGGTGTCTGGGGCCGGGTTTGGGCTCGGGTGCTCCTGGTTCCAGGGCCGGTGCTCTGTCTACTGTGCCACCTAGCTGCCCCTGGAAACACATTTTTTTAAAATAAATTTTTTTCTCTTTGACAATTCCTCAGTTTGAAGTTTTGGGAGTTTTTTGACTGTTTTCTCTCACAACCTAGCTAATGTGGGAATATTTTCCATGACTACTCATGTATAACTTATTTTGAAATGCTTGAGTTCTAGTGGGTATGGGGTGGGAATGGAGGAGGAAGAGAAGTTGGAACAATTTTTTTAAAAAATTGATGTTAAAATTTGTTTTTACATATATTTTGGAAAATAAAATTCTATTCAGAACTTAAAAAAAAACCATAAAGTGTAAATTATTTTGATAATGAAATTTAGTATCCTTTTCTTTTCCCATTCTCTTAATCTCAAAAACCCTTGATGTCAAACCCCACTTTCTTTTACTTTCCCCATGTTTTTCTTTGCTCATGAGGTGACCATTCCCCCTGACAAGGCTAATCCCTCTACCTTTGCCCTTGAAACTACTCCTTTTCAGTCTTTTTCACTGCTTCATTCCTCATATCATCCCTCCTACCTAGGGATCTTTCCTGCACCTCTTTCCTATGCTCCCAATGTTTATTTCTCTACATTCTCCGTGAAATCATCAGTTCTCATCAGTTTATTCTCTCTGTGTTGATAACTTGAGGCTGTACCAAGATGGTGAAATAGAGGAAAAAGTACATTCTAGCTCCTCCACTGAATCCCTTCCCTAAAGACCTAGTAAATGGCCCAGACTGAATTCTAATTAGGAAATCTTAGAAAAAGTCACAGGAAGTAATTTTTCCAATGCAGAGTGGCTGAAGGATACAGATAGAGGGGTTTGCAGATACTGGGGACTTAGTCTGGCCAAGAGCAATGCAAGAAGAACATTAAAGTACCCAATGACTAAAAGGGAGACAAGACTAGTCACTAAATTAGGAAGCATCAAGGCATGAAGAGAGCCCAGGGAGCTCTAAATTAGCACAAGTTGCAGAATGGGTATTATTTGGCAGCTCTGTTGTACTCTGCCCCAAGGAGGACATCTACACATTGGGGTGATGGAGATGAGCTATTGCTAGCAGCCCCTAACCATGTACTTAGCAAGGAACAAGTTCAGAAAGCAAGCAATAACTATGTAGTTCTGATCACAGGAGTAAAACATGGACTTGGTTCTAACTTCTAGCATAGGGTGAAAGCCAACAATGGAATGAACAAACCCAAACATAGTCAGGAACTTTCAGAGCTCAGATTAGGAGGGCAATGAGCAGTCTTAACCCCAGATCACATCACTTTGGGAATACTGAAAACTTGCAGAATCCCCAATCTGAGTTGTGAAAACAGTATCTAACATATTCTCTCCAGAAGTGTGCAGAAGTCAGCACTAACTGAAGTCCAAAATCAAGAAGTAAGCTGGAAGGGGGCAGCTAGGTGGCGCAGCGGATAAAGCACCTGCCCTGGATTCATGAGGACCTGAGTCCAAATCCGGCCTCAGACACGATACTTACTAGCTGGGTGACCCTGGGCAAGTCACTTAACCCCCATTGCCCCGCGAAAAAAAAGAAAGTAAGCTAGAAAAATGAGAAGACAAAAAGGAATCCCACTGTAAAGAGTTATTGAAGGCAAAGGAAGCTTAAGAAGTAAACCCAGAAGAGGATGATTTGAAAATATTTACAAGTAATGCCTCAAAGAAAAATACAGCTTGAATACAAGTCCAACCAGAAAGCTTGGATGAGGTAAAGATAAAGTTTTTAGAATAAACTAAAATTATTCTTAAAAAACCAAAGCAGTAGAAGAAAAATAGGAAAATAAATGAATGTTAAGGAAGAAAGATATGAAAAGAGAATTAACAATTTGGAATGAAGTACAAAACCTACCTCAAAAAAATAACTCCCTGGAAATTAGAATGAATTAGAATCTAATGAGTCCATGAGACATCAGGAAATATTAGAATCTCTCTCCCCCAAAATAGAAAATGTGAGATGTCTATTAGCAAAAACAATTGATCAGGCAAACAGACTGAAGCGGGGGGGGGGGGGGGGGGGGGGGGGGGGGGGAAGGATCATTGAACTATCTGAACATCATAACCAAAAAGAGCTTAGATATCATATTTTAAGAAATTATAAAGGAAAACTCTCTAGATTTCTTAGAACCAGAGAGCAAAGTAAAAGCTGAAAGAATTCATTGGTCAGTTCCTGAAATAAACCCCAAAATGAAAACTCTCAGGAGTCTATGTCTCTTTGGTACTTTCTAGATACTTGCAGTATTTTTCCAAAGAGACATAGTTAGCATCATACCCAGTTTAAGCAGCTACCAATTGAATAGGAGTGGAGAGCTGAGAATATGATATTCCAGAAGCAAAAATATCTAAGCTAACAACCAAGAATAACTTACCCAGCAAAACTGAGTATAATCTTACAGGGGGGAAAATGGACATTGAATGAAATAGAGAGCTTTTATATATACATACATATATGTGTATATATACTTTTATATATGAATATATATATGCTTTTATGTATATTGTGTGTGTGTGTGTGTGTGTGTGTGTGTGTGTGTGTGTGTGTGTGTGTGTGTAAAACTTCTAATCTCTATCCTAAGCTTCATTCAGTCTTACATTATTACCAATTCTCTTTTGAACATTTGATATTGGATGTCTCAGAGACATCTTATACTCAAATGTCCCATACAGAAGAAATTATCGTTCTCCAAAAATCCTTCCCCTTGTCCAAATTTCCATATTCCTATCTGTGGTAAAAATTATTGGAGTTTAGCTGACTCATTTGGGAGGGGCCACACCTGGCCCCCCCTGAGGTTACATATGCTACTGAGGTGAGAAGGAGAAACCTCTCCATAGGCAGTTTTTGAAGGACCTCCCCTTTTGGGGGAGGAATATTGAATGCTTGCTGAGGGGAGGCTGAGTCACTTCTGGAATGCTGGCTTTTCTCTTCTCTCTCCTCTGCCCTTTCTGGTGGCTCAAGCAACTAGCAGATGTCCCAGCTGTGGTGAGTGAACATAAAAGCCCTGCATTCCTTTGAAATTAGCTTAATTCGAAATGACCTGGGGATTGTATAGATTTAGGTTAGAGCAAGGAGAATTTATCTGTCTTTCTTTTTCCCTACTTCCTTATCTTTGATTTTTATTAATTTTACCTTTGTTGTTTAATTAATTCCCAAGTAATAAAATCTGATCCTTTTCTGGAAAAGCAGCTGTAAGACTCCTTTCTTATTGGCCTGGGAGAAATATCTAAAAGGGCAGTTCAGAGGGGAGGGAGCTTTGAACCTAGAGGTCCCTCATTATTTCTGGGATCCCAATATTTCGGTGAGTCACCCAATTAACTCTCCATATATTAAATTTGGCCCCCACATATCAAAGGCACCACCATTCTTCCAGTCTCAGGTTTACAATATCAATGTTGTCCTTCACTCTCCTCTTTCATATCTAATCATTTGCCAGATTTTGCTATCTCTACCTCACAAAGTCTATCTTAATCTGACTCCTCTCCACTCACAAAATTCCCACCTTTGTTCAGTCCCTCATTACCTCTTGACAAGATTATTGCATTAGTCTCCTAATTAGTCTCCCTGATTTAAGTGGTTTCCCCATGACACTCCATACTGATGCAAAAAGTAATTTTCCTTAAGGATAAGCCTAACCATGTGACTTCTTTACTTAATCAAAGTAGCTTCCTATTGCCTCAATGATCAAATATTAACTCCTTTGTTTAGCTTTTCAAGTCATCATTTATTCTGTCATTTTTCAGTCATGATCCCATTTAGGATTTTTTTGGCATGACCAGCTCATTTTATTGATGATGAACTGAGGCATCCCCCCCAAATTATCTTGTATTTAACTACTTTGTATTTATATTTTCACTTTTGTATGTGTTTATTATCTCCCCACAAAGAATAGCAGCTCTTCAGGAATACAGATTGTTTTATTGTATTTTATATCCCCAGCACCTAACATAGTACCTGGCACATATAAAGAACTGAACAAATACTTGTTGATTGATTGGTATAATTTTGAATGGTTGTTTCTTCCTTCCTACTTCCGTATCTTTTTGCATGTGACTTGTCTACTTTCAACTGTTTATGTCAACCAAAAGATCTGTGAACTTGCTATGATAAAGTGAATTCAGAGTACTTTTGACCTGGTGGCAAGACGAAAGGATGCATTTATTTCACAGTTCAGCAGTGCTTCAGCTATTATTTTGCTCTTTCATTTAAATATTTTAAGCTTTTGATTTAGAGTCATTATGGTAATGCTTCGTTTTAACAGTGGTGAACTAAGGAATCTTTTACTTGGGATGAGGGATGAACAGACAAGAGGAAGTACAAATCAAAATAAACACGATAACAATATTAAAGGATCTTGTATAGTTATATCAATAAATCTTTAGTGATATAACTTCTGTTTCTTGCTAAATATGATAACATGTGGCATGAGTAAATTTTTAAGAATGTTCATGACCAGGAAATTCGATGGGCTGGTCATGTATCAAAAATGATAGGGGAGAAGGGTAAGAAATAAGCATTTATATAGTGCCTGCTATGTGTCAGGCACTGTACTAAGTGCTTTACAAATATCTCATTTGCTACTTATGGCAACCCAGCAAGGTAGGTACTGTTATTTTTCCAATTTTACAGATGAAGTCAAATAGAGGTTAAAAGTAACTTGCCCAGCATCACACAACTGGTAAATATCTTAGGCTGGATTTGAACTCAGGTCTTCCTGAGTCCAGGCCCAGAAGTCTATCCAATGTGCTGCTTAGTTCTGGAGACAGCAGCAAGACAGCCCAAGTGGTACCCTGGTTTATCCAACAAATGAATGAGAAGAAGGCCTCAAGTATGTCAGATAGGTGCCTACTCATGTGCATCTTGAGCGTCTCTGTTATCCTTTGAATAATTCTCACTTTAATTCTTTTAAGACAGGTGTTCTAGGACTTGAAGCCACATACTACTACTAGAAGAAGTGAGTCTTTTCAGAAATCAAACTAGTTTCATTAAGAGTACCACGCAATTTCCCAAAGGCAGTTTTGTTCAAAATTAGACCCATATCTATAACTAATGAAAAGTTAAAAAGAACTGCTAAAAAGAGGAGAAATTCTTGATTTTTGTACTCCTTGTAGTGCCAAGAAGGGTTAATACTGATTTTCAGATCAATGACTTGCTTATTTCAAAATATTTGAACATGACAGGTCAAAGAATGTCAGTCATTTTATATAGCAAACCAAAAAAACAAGCAATAAAACAGGTTTCTCGAAAATCCTGGTTATAAGTCAGATTGTTATTTTTTTTGTATATGTACATTTCATTCTCTTAGTATTTTCTCTTCAGGTCACATGCTGCAACATGTGAATATTGGACTAAAGGTCAAACAGTGTGTCCATCAGATTCCTTCCATTACACTGGAAGCAGCTATCCAGCCCATTACACGCACTGTACTCCGAGTAAGGCTGAACATCTGTCCTGACTTCAAGTGGAACGATCAGGTAAAACCAAAAAAACACCTAGTCTCTATAGTTATGAAGAAGATTGCATTTAACTCTTAAAAGATACTTTGAAAAAAAGTTGGTCACATTTACTTAGTAGAAATAATAATCCAAGGTGTGATATTAACAGATGAGGCCCAATGAGATAACTTCCTAGCTTCTGGGAAAGGTGATGTTTCAGCTACTTAACAATATACTGCAGATACCAAGAAATCAGAAGGGAAGGTTTGTAACCAATCCAGGCTGTGATCAGTGTAGCTGATCTGTTCCATAATCACAGACTACAAGGCTTTCAGGAAACCAGAATGAATTTGATATTGGCTTAAGAATTTTAACCTTCTGGGGTATAGTTCATATGTCATAGGTTTGATCTTGGACCCTGTCTGAGTAGATTTTAAAAGTAATCTTTTTAATGTCCTGGATCCACTCTAATCCATCTTCCTCATGGTGGCACCAGATGTACAGAATTTACCTAGGATTCAGAGGCTCAAAAAGGCCATTTAAAGGGAAATAAAGGACACAAAAGGGCTTTTTCTTTTTATTTGGTCATGCCATATTTTTACAGTAAAGATGAATACTACACATTGCTTTTATTCTACACACATGGCCTATTATGCTGTGATGAAACTTAAATAGTCCCTATAAGTCTCTAATTGCATGTTTCATGTCTTTGCTCCTCATTCATTGCTTCAGGTCACACAATTCTGCTTAAAAACTGTATGTAATTTCCATACTTTTAAAAATGATTCTGTTTCTCATTTATTAAGATTGTAATTATTTCATCTATTAAAAATATTGGAATAAGTCCAGTTTAGGTACCAACTTTTTAACATTCATCTATTATATAGATAAAAAATGATGCTTTTTAATCTAAGCAACACAAATTTTCAGTTCTTACTTTCTTAACAAAGACATCTCATTGTTTTTATAGAATATCAAACAGATTATATTTTCCCACATATACTACTTATGTAATGTAGATTTCCTTTTGCTTTTCATTTGGTATATTAAGTGTAACAAAACACGACATAACATTTTAAAATTTATTGCAGCTTTTTTATGAGCTGGGAAACCTGTTTCCTAATCAAACCCTACATGGAAATTCTAGAAAAACAAAAGCTGATGCAAATATGTAGGATAATAGCAGGTGTGTGTGTATATATGTAAAAAGGTTAAACAACTTCATGAACCCAAGTTAATGGCCAAATTGGATTAAGATCCAGATTCTCTCATTCTTCAAATGCAAAGTTTGGGAATATTACTGTTTTTAAATAATTCATATTTTTATATATATACACACACACACACACACACACACACCTGCTATAAAAATACAAACATAAATGGGAAATTAATATTTGACACTGTAAGAAGCAGAACCATATAAAGAAAGGAATATATTTGTATTGAAAACTTTCTGCTGAGTTGAAATCATAGATAATTCACTGTTACTTATTTTTTTATAGTGTTTATAGTGAATATATATCTATACCCTGAGAAACATGATTCCTGCTGAAAAGGTCTTAAATTCAAAGTTATTATAACCTATTATTTGATTATCATGTTGTGTATCTTTCATTTTTAAAAAAATATCTTTAAAAAAAGAAATTTGGGGGCAGCTAGGTAGAGCAGTGGATAAAGCACCGGCCCTGGATTCAGGAGGACCTGAGTTCAAATTTGGCCTCAGACACTTGACACTTACTAGCTGGTGTGGACCCTGGGCAAGTCACTTAACCTTCATTGCCCTGGGAAGGAAGGAAGGAGGTAAGGGAGAGAGAAGGGAGAGGGAAGGGAGAAAAAAGAGCAAGAAAGAAAGAGAAACTTACCTGTTTGGCCAGCTACGTTAATCAAATTAAATGAAAATTTTTTTGCTAGAAAAATTTGTCGTTTATAAGTTCAGCATATTCTCCAGGTCCTGTACATGGAAATGAGGGTAGGTGCTATCTTTTGCCTTTTCTGGCACATAGTAGGTGCTTAGCAGATGTTTATTGATTAACTTTAATTATATTTAGTAAGAACAAGAACGATTTTCTTACATTTATAGGTAAAATAAAAGTCTTTTAAAACATTTATTTGATCTTCATCTTATCTGTTTTTCAATTTCTATTTTTTTGCTTGCTTTGTAACACGTTAGTACAGTAGTATATATGTGTGTGTATATAATTTGTAAGTAAATATACATATCTTGTATATTATCTTGCTCAAAAAATTTTGGACATTATGAATCTAGAGTTTAACAATTTAAAATCATATGGGATATCTAAATTTAGTGGGAGTTTTTTCTCCTTTCTTTCAATTTGCCATGCAAGTAAGAAATCTTTTGCGTCTACATATACCATAACATATAATATATTTTGTACTGTGACTTTGTTTTTCTCTAGGTGCACGGTACAGGTGGAGAACCCTGGTGGATTTGGGTAGAAGATCCCACAAATGATCATATTTATCATTCTGAGTATTTTCTCATTCAAAAAAAGCAGGTAAATGTATAGATACATTTGCATTCTAGGCACTTAAATGTTTCTTCAAATAAATTTTATGGACTAGCATAGAAAAAGAGGAACGTGTACTTGGAAAATTACATTTTCTATTTTTATAACTTTTATCCTTACTTTTACTATACAGTTGAAATTTAAAATAATATCCTCATTTAGCTGACAAAAAAAAATCACAGTTGAGTGATACAGATGTTTTTGTTGTGATGCTTATTCTAGTCAGTTCATAAAGTCAGAATGAGGTCCATAATAATTTTTTTGTGATTGACCAACTGAAAAAAAGATTCATACATTTTAGAGCTTGAGGGGGCCTTAGAGATTATCTACTCCAATCCCCCATTTTAGAGTAGAAATTTGAAGTGCAAAGAGAGAGTGATTTATTTTTGATAGTGTCTATGTGCATCAGGATAAACTTTATATATTTATATATACACACACACACATACATGCATGCATGCATACATGTGCCTGTGTGTGTGTGTGTGTGTGTATATATGTGTGTGTGTGTGTGTGTGTGTTCTATTAGGAATTCTCAGAAAAGAACTTTCTGCAGGTTTCAGCAACATTCAACCTCAACATACCATTTAGATTGCCCTATTACATCTTGTTATACATACAGAGCATAAAGTTTTACTAAGTGGATTTTTAGAGAGTAACCTGCTACTTTTTTTTTTTTATGGGGGCATTGGGAGTTAAGTGACTTGCCCAGGGTCACACAGCTAGTAAGTGTCAAGGGTCTGAGGCCAGATTTGAACTCAAGTACTCCTGAATCCAGGGTTGGTGCTTTATCCACTGTGCCACCTAGCTGCCCCCACCTGCTACTTTTAAGATACTGGAAAATCCAAACTCATAATTGATTTTCTCTTACATTAGGTCATTGCAAAAGAATCTCAGTTGCTGGTATTTACAATCCCTATTTTTGAACCTTTGCCTTCTCAATACTACATTCGAGCTGTTTCTGACAGATGGTTAGGAGCAGAGGCAGTATGTATCATCAACTTTCAACATTTGATTCTACCAGAGAGACATCCTCCTCATACAGGTAATGTATCACCAGGAATTTGAATTACCAGTTTCCCAAAACTATTGCTTCAGTTAATTCTGGTTGATATTATTGTATATAAATTAAAAAGCAGTGTGTAGTCATATTTGAAAAAATATCCTTTTCTCATATCACCTGCGTGTCTAAAAACCTGTATTTGTTTATAATTTATAGAATTTTTTAAATGTTACTTGAATTAGTGGTCATAAAAATACTTTTTTAATTTCTGATGTACAAAAATCTTTCATTTTTGTAAATCTGAGATCTTGTCTAATAATGAAGAGTCCTTGATCTCATGAAAGCTATTGAATGAATGAATAAATGAGTGAATGAATGAATGAGTGAGTGTTAAGTGCTTACCGTTTTGCCAAGCACTGTGCTGAGCATGGGAGATACAAGGAGAAAAGACTGGATGGTCTAAAGGAGACTCTCTTATACGTTAATAAAAGAAAGAAAGTTCTGTTGCAGTACAGATGTAAAGGCCTAGAAATCCTAAGATTGATCAGAAGAGGAAATGGAAAGTCTCTGGTGTCCTTCAGTTAAGTGATTAAGTCACATGTCAGTACTCCAGGTAGGCTGGCTGAGAAGCATCTGAGGTTTCAGAGACAAGGTGGATATGAAGACCTGGCAGTCTTTGATCTTCACAGAGGGAATAGAGTTAATAGCTTCAGTCATTCAGACCAGGTGACCAGTTAAGCAAGGATATGCTCTGGATATCCCTAATAGGGGGAGAGGGTGAAAAGAAAGAACGCTCTCCATGGTCGCAAGTCTTTCTACCCCTGGCAGTGAAGGCAATGAAATACTCTGTTTGGCGTTAACTGGCCCTGATAGATGTAAATGAAATGATACCTGCCTTTCTGATGATTATTTAATGTGAACAATCCCCATGTTTGTTAATATGCATTTATTTGTTTGTATTCCCTTATTAATCTTCAGCAAGCTAAATAAATGTTTTTATATGAATGCTAATTCAGAATATGTACAATATCAAATTCTTTTGTTGTTATTATTTCTCAGCATCTACTTATCTTTCCACTTTCAGCTTGATTTGGGGGTTTGGTTTTGTTTTTCCCCCACTTAATATATATGGTCCATGATATTGAATAAGACTTGAAGTCAGTAAACCTAGGTTCAAATACCACCTGGGACACTTACTAGCTGGGTGTCCATGAGCAAATCTTTTAATCTTTCTGAGCCTCAATTTTATCATCTGTAAAATGGAGTTGAACTCAATGACCTCTAAAGTCCCTTCCAGCTTGAGCTTCTTGAAATATCCTTGCACAAATTGTAATTAATGTTATTGAATTTCCTCCTGATTTTTTTTAGTGGGCAGCTTTTACTTTGCAAATTCCCTTTATGCTTCTCCACTAAAAGGAGGGAACGGAGAGACAAATACCATGGAACTTTTTTTTTTAATACACATTCAAATACAATACATGCCGATCCATATCCTGCCTTATCCCACCCCCAACAACCCTATCAATCACCAAGCCCTTGCTTAAGTCTATACCTTCCTGACCCTCTCCTCTTTTCAAAAACAAATAATTTTTAAAAGCCTGGTAAGGCTCATATAGCCCTATTTACCCAGAAAATTGATTTGTTTCTTTGTTTTGTTTTTTGAGACTGGGTTTCCCTATCTCATCAAGCCTGGAAGTACAGTAGTCAATCACAAGCCTTATCACAATATTGAATAGCACAGAAGTTTTGACCTCCATTTTTCCAGCCTGGGCCAGTTCACCCCACCTGAGGCAGCCTGGTGTGCCAAACTTACTACGTATACCTAATCACTCAGGTTTAGCTTGCTGCTGCACAGAACTCCCAGATTCAAGTGAGTCACCAGCTACAGCTAATATAGACTTATACCAACATACATGACTAACTTAGACTTTCTAAAAAATTATTAAGCTTTGACATCACATAAAATTTTAAAGAAACTCTTACCATGACACAACATAAAACATCTGATTTTAAAATGTGCTTTCAATTTCCTATCTGTGGTAATAACAGCAATAATATTATAGATAGATATTCCTATATTATTTTTATTTCATTTGGGTAGTACATTTCAAATTTATGAGTGCTCTCCAGGTTATGGAGCCCTAAAGTGAACACCCAATTCAGTAGTACTCCTTAAATTCACTCAATTTCTCCCAACATCCTACCAAACTGGAAATGAATAGCATTATTATTATTTTTTTAATGTTTCTTCCTAGGTAGTTAAGTATTTTATTTGAAAATCCCTTCCTAGTTATTTTGCCCAGTTGTAATTTTCCCAACTTCCTGAAATTAAGGGCTTCCCCAATAGGAAACTACAGATTTCCATAGATAGGGCTCTTTAGCTTCTCCCAGGTTTTAGTACATTTCCAAAATGAATGCAAATAGAAAATATTCAGATCGAACACATAGCAATGGCATTGTGGATAATGGGATAATACCTGTGTTTCCAAAATGCTTATATTAAGGGTTATGGGATGGAGATGTCTCTTTAGATTTTTACATGTGTTGCCTTCATTTTTTGGTACTATTTCTTTATACTGCCTTCATATATGTGAACATTGTGATGAAAAAAAGATAATAGAGAAATATTCTAAAAATAGTATAATCCATGACAGAAGAATTTATATCTAGTAAAAATGTATTTTATGTCTTATGCTAATATGGAAAATGAAGTTTTCTGGCATTATGGGAAAATAAATGTGTTGATATATCAAGTCTGTTGATTGGTAGAAGATTAGTTATGTCATGTGGGATCAACAAACTCCTCCAGGGGGAAAAAATAACTACTAGTACTTTTGCCAAGTGAAAAAGCCTTTGACTATGGTACTGGTGACATACTGTCTGACCAAGAAACAACCTAGCTATGGGCACAGTGGCTTAATACCAAAAGATTGACCTCCAGAATATGAATTTTTAGAAATAATGACCCACAGGGGGAAAAAACTTTAGAACTATGCAAAAAAGAATGTAATCTCTGATAGCTCAGAAAGCAGTTCTGATTCTTGTACTACCTGATATTCATTCTGAATATCACAAACCTGTTGACTATCAACTCTATAAAAAGAGTTCTAAGTCATAGAGATACAGTTAATGGCAAAGAATAAAAATAGTGATGGGTTTGCCAGCAAATACCCTGGTTTTTTAAAAAGTGTTTATTGTATTATAAGAAAAAGTAAACTAACAACTCAAAATATCGACCTCTGGGAAAATGTCAGAATTTGGAGATCAACTTCTAGTTTTTACTTAGGTTTTATTTCCACGGGATGCCAGTTATTTTTCCAACACAGAATAATACTCTCAAAAAATTTCAAATATTTTCTTCCCTCTAGTAGTTTATAATTGATTTTTAATCAAATAATTTCTATTTTGTAGTTGCGTTTCCCTACTTTTATGACTGCTTATCTTATTTCAGAGTTACTGGATCTGCAACCATTACCTATCTCAGCTTTGGGATGCCGGAAATATGAATCCCTATACAACTTTACCCATTTCAATCCTGTGCAGACACAGATATTTCACACGCTCTATCATACAGACTGTAATGTACTACTTGGAGCACCCACCGGTTCAGGAAAGACTGTAGCTGCTGAATTAGCCATCTTCAGAATATTTAACAAGTATCCCTCATCAAAGGTTTGTTAAAAGTACTCAGTAGCTTTCTTTTTCCTTAATCAAAGAATAGAGATAAATGTCCAAAACGTAATTTGAAAATGTTAGTGAGTATTTACGATCTCCCGGTATACAAGAGAATTAGTATATAATAGTAAAAAGTTAGTTTCTTAGGGAATTAAGCAAACAATATTATTATCAAAAGCATATTTCAAAACTTAAGTGCATTCATAACCTCAGAGATGTACTTACGTGCTTCCATCTAGTTCCCTCTCTTCCAGTTCAGTTCATTAGAGGGCTTCTTCCTCTAGGCATTTTAACAGTTGAGGAGCACCTTTTCATCTCTATTTCCTCAGAATGTCTAAATTTTAACCCTCATTCTGACTACATGGGTGTCCCACCTCCTTTTCAGTCATATTTTATGAGCAACTTTTTATACTAAAATCATCATTGGTAGTATTCTGTAGTATAAAGCTATTCATTGTGATGTTCCTTAGTTTGTAACCAGTTAGTATCGTGTGGGTATTATGTTAAAAGGATACTTTCTTATGTCAGGAATTAGTTTAGGATCTTTGAAAGTGCTATACATTTCCCAGATACAATCTAGATTCCAGACCAATACCTTCTTCCTATACAATTCTGAACCAATTTCATTATTCATCTGTAGGGCTCCTCTATAATTTATGCTCTCAGTAGGCTACCCATCCAAGTCTGTATAATAATCTGCCCAGTAAACATTCTTCATCCATTTGATTTTTCCCATATGAATTGTCAGAACAGTCCTCTTTTAAGTGGTAGTGAATCTCCTTGAGGAGTCCTTGCAATATTCAGGGAACTTAATTCACTAAACACTAAATCTTATGGGAAAAAAAAAAGTATCCTTTGGAATATCTCTTAATTTCTAGTGATTTACTTTTCTTTTTAAATTTTGCATAGATCATAACACTGGTTAGCTAGTTCATTGGAAAGAACATATTTCCCTATTTTATGCCTCATTTAATACTAATAATCATATGATCATTCAGGTTATCTCTGCTATTGCAAATGATGTATGGTCTTTATTTACTGACACCTGATCAACATTTTTTAAAAATGTAAAAACACCAGCCACAATTTCTTCTAGTCATTTGATATCTTCTGTTCTTTCATATATCTTAAAAATTAATCCCTTAATTCTTTCAAAATTATATTACCCACAGGATAGATTCCTCCTGTATTTATTTTGTATGATCAGGTTTCTTTACCAAATTTCATTTTCTTAAGTGCCCTTTCTTCTTCATATAATCCATCTTCTACTAAGATATTAGAGTGCAATATGGTAGATTTACTGTTATCAGCAACAAAATTAGATTACTATAGAAATGTTGGTAGATCCACTCTAATTTGTTTGCCTCCTTGTTATATTCATTCCCATTTCACCTATAAATTCATGTGTGGTGATCTCACTTTACTTCTTTCACACAAAGCTTTAGTTAGACCAGTTTAACCCTTAAGAGCTCTTTACCATTTTATGAGGAAATTCTATTTCCATCATCTTCATTCATAATATTTTGCAGTGAGTTTATATCTAAACCAGGGCTTCTTAAACTTTTTCCACTTACAACCTCCTTTTCACCTGAGAAATTTTTACATGACGGGTATATATGTATATAAAATAAGTATACATAACCTTTTAGCATTGCCAAATTTTCATGACCTCCACATTCAATTATGCAACGTCATATGTGTTTGCAACCCAAAGTTTAAGAAGCTTTGTTCTAAACTATTGTTGCCTTTAGCTTTCACACTGCTCTTCTTGTAAGATCAAGGGTTGCTAGCCAAGTAGGGTTATAAGCCCCTTTGAAGTAATGATTCTCTTTGCCTTAGAGCACACTATAAAACTAACCACCAATTTCTTTTTGCTCTTTCTAAAGAGAATTTTTGAATCATCCTTCCATTGCCATTCAAATGTCTTTGGGTTTCATCCATGATAAAGATGATAATATTCACATTGTTCACTTCTTCCGGGAGTTTCAATCAATCACCAAGAATTTATTAATGCCTGCTATGTGGCAGGTACTTTTCTAAGTCCTGGAATACAGAGACAAAAGCAAAAACCAGGTTCCCCTCCTCAAGGAATGTACATTCTATGGGGGAGACAGTCATGTATATTATATTTATATTCATATATATATATATATATACATACATACATACACACAAAGTAATAATATAATATTGTTGGTTATTGGGGTAATATTTTTGGTTTAATGAAGTAAGAATTTAACATTTAAAGTGATACTTATAGATGATCTAAACACTGAGATTAATATCTTCCTTTAACCTCTTTTCTGTCACTATACCACTGTCACTGTAAAAAACTAGACAGGACCACAAAGAACTTGAGGGGGTTATCTTCTTTGTTTCATAATTTGCCATAGCCAAGAAATTCATCACCTAATTGTGAACTCACTGATAAAGAGTATGGCCATACTTAGGCCTTTCTTGAGAAAGGAGACAGTCTATCTTGGAGACAGTCTATCTTTGGAACAATAATCAAAGTTTTTCCAGCTTTGAAGTATTGTCATATGTTGTTCACTGTTGGCATAGTCTTTAAAAACTGGTCATTTGCTGGCTACAATGAGGCTTTGGAGTAGAACTTTTTTTTGAGGTGACAAAAACATAAATAGATATCTTTATTTATTTATTTTTTTAGTGAGGCAATTGGGGTTAAGTGACTTGCCCAGGGTCACACAGCTAGTAAGTGTTAAGTGTCTGAGGCGGATTTGAACTCAGGTACTCCTGACTCCAGGGCTGGTGCTTTATCCACTGCGCCACCTAGCCGCCCCTAGATATCTTTCTTTAAAGAACTTTAAACAACTTTTTTTATCTCACTTTTTTCCTTTGCTTTGATTTTAATTTCTAAGTAAAGGAGAAAATTTCTTAAACTCTTCAACCTCTAACATGTCCCAGCAAAACTTATAGGTGTATTGATCCATCTCATCTGGAATATGACAAAAAGCACCAAAAATTTCACCTTATTTGTATGTTTAGTAGCCGGAAAAACTACAGTAAACCTTGGATTGATATAGGTGAATCCTTAAATAGTTCCTATAAGTACGTACTCTAAGGCTGAGGATTGATAAGACAAGGTCTTTTATAGGATAAAGGGGTATAGAACTGGAGATTGATTCAATACAGCCACTTGGAGAATAGAACATCTCTTTTTTTTCTGATTTCAGGGAATTGTATTTGTTCTGTCTCCTTATACCAACTCAGAAAGCCCCTAATCTTTCCTCCTGTTAGAAATCAGATTACCTAATCTTGTATCTTGGTTTAAATCCTGTGAATTGTCTTCTTTTAATGAATAAAAATCTTTCTCCCCCTGTATTTAGGGTTCAATTCCAAGCTGAGGAAACATGGTCCCAATTTGTTATGCACTTGGCATGCATTACTTAATAAACTGACATGCTCAGAAGCATGTACCTTTGTTTCCTCAGATATTTCAGATTCCACTTGTCATGCTTCTTTGTCCCTGGCCCCACTTGTCCTTGAACAGTGTGCCATTCATGGACACATCATCCCTACCTCATTCCTCTTGTGTCCACAGGCAAATTCACATTACATAAAACTTGCTTTACATAGAGGTTTATTGGATAGTCCATTTACATAAATCGAGAACTGTCTATAGTATATCAAAGATTCAAGATGGTGAAGGAAGTAGAATTTAAGCATCCAACTTCCAGCAGTTAGCAGCAGGGGCAGTAGTGACAGCTGCAGTGGCAGCAGCTTCAATGCAGCACAATGCCAGGTACCTTCTGCTCTAGGCACTGAGAAAATTCTGACTTTGGCAACCACCAAACTGCAGAGAGGACAGGGCCACACCAAGCCCAGTGGGAAGAGGAGGAGGTCTGCAGAATGGTGCACTTATGTTAAACAAGAACCATCCATATTTATGTGTAATAGCAAGGTCAGGTGTCTTCTCTTTTTCATGTTTTTCATGCTTTTCGTTCTGATTTTTCTTTCACAACATAACTAATATGGAAATATGTTTAACATGCTTGTACTGTACAACCTATATCAGATTGCTTGCTGTCTTGGAGAGGGGGAAAGAAAGGGAGTGAGGGAGAAAAATTTGTAAGTCAAAATCTTATTAAAATGAATGTTGAAAATTATCTTTACATGTAATTGGGAAAAAATAAAATACTGTTAAGTATAAGGGAAAAAAAGTTCAGGGTTATAACTCCACTGTAGTAGTGGAGGAGGAGTAGGTTATGGAAAATACATAAGCTGAAGAACTGGGTTGTTCAGTATTTGAGGGAGTATTAATATATATGTTGCAGTTCCCTAGTATGAAGGTAGGAGTTGGAAAGAAGAGAAGTGAGCAAGCATTTAATTCACTGAGGATAGAAGAGTGTCCTGTAGGTCAGTAGACACCAACTACCAGAATTTTTATTGGGTGGTAGATGTGGATTGAGTGAACAATAAATAAGGAGACTTTACTGAGTGTTGATGTTAGAGATTGAGTTTGGAAGTGGCAATGGGGAAATCCAACTCCTTATTCTTGACCATTGATTCAGGGGAAAGACTGAAAATGCAATTAGCAATAGAAATGTTAGCCAGGGAGTTTATACCACTGGGAGAGAGCCAAGTCACAATGAGAGCAAATGGAAGGAATTGGGAGGAAAAAGAGTTCAGATGAAAGCAGAGGTGTTACTTACAGAACAAGCATTCCAGAGAGCACAGTGGAAAGGGTGGATAGTTTTAGAGAGAAACATTTAGATTTTGGGTGGGTTTACTTATTTTGAGCTGGCAGTCCAGTAAAACCTCCACATCTTTTTAGATAAACTGTTGTCTAACCATACTTCTCCCATTACCTTCTTATGAAATTGATTTTCTGAACCAAAAAGATTTTGACGTTTAATTTTTTTTAACAATTCTTCTTATTAAATTTCATCTCATTCAGTTTAGCCCTATTGAAGATTAAGATCTTTTTGGTTTCTGACTCTTTCATGCCATGTGATAGCTCTACCTCCTAGCTTTATTTCATATGCAAATTTACTAACCTTGTCATCTGTACTTTTAACAGAAATATTGATAAAAATGTTAGCAATTCCCTGGAGACCTCTTCACAAGTTGACTTAGAATGGATAAGAACTATCCTCTTGAAACTGGTTATTTCTGTAATTCTTTTTCTTTTGGTCCCTAACCTAACCCATTTTA
This sequence comes from Dromiciops gliroides, assembly GCF_019393635.1. Lineage (NCBI taxonomy): Eukaryota > Metazoa > Chordata > Mammalia > Microbiotheria > Microbiotheriidae > Dromiciops > Dromiciops gliroides. The sequence goes on along the minus strand of NC_057864.1, from coordinate 328,732,923 downwards.
TTTTGTTTTTATCATAAAAGCATTTTATCATTTTTGTTACATGCAGAAATAGTTTTCAACATTTGTTTCTATTAGATTTCTGGTTCCAAATTGTTCCCCCTACCCAGGAGAATAAGCAATCTGATATAGGTTATATATGTACAATCACATTAAACATTTCTGTATTAGTCATGCTGGTGCTTAGCACCCAGTACATAGTAGGTATTTAATAAATGCTCATTGACTGACTAGAAAAGAAGTGGTGGTGGTAGTAGTAATAATAATAACAGTAGCAGCAGGAGCAGCAGCAGTAGTAGTAGTAGTAGTAGTAGTAGTAGTAGTAGTAGTAGTAGTAGTAGTAGTAGTAGTAGTAACTAACATTAAAGTATTTATTAAAAATATCCAAAGAGAATGTCTCAGGTGAAGCATTTAATTTCTGTAAAATAGTTATTTATTTAAAAGACAGAAATTGTTTTATATGTTAGCTATCTTAAAATCATTCTCATTTGATGCAGTTTGACTTAACTTTATTGGCTATCATTTTAGTTGAGATACATTTATATTCCTAAACAGGAAAGATATATTCTAAATTATTTTATGGAGATTTTTAACAGCTTATTTAATTTGATTTACATGAGAGCCTTTGTATTTTGTTTAGGCTGTATATATTGCACCCCTGAAAGCTCTAGTACGTGAAAGAATGGAAGACTGGAAAGTTAGAATAGAAGAAAAACTTGGCAAAAGGTAAGTCATGTATTTAACACAAAATACATGTTTTTAATGCTATAAGAAATAGAGCAAAGGAACAAGGAAACTAATTATTTGAATAGTATAGGACCAATTTGGGGGTAAGAAATATGGGTTGTAAAGACGTCCCAAAAAAGAAAAAAGATCTGTTTGTACAAAAATATTTATAGCAGCTCTCTTTGTGGTTATTAACAATTGGAAATCAAGGGAATGCTCCTGAATTGAGGAATGGTTGAACAAGCTGTGGTATATGATTGTGATGGAATATTATTGTGCTTTAAGAAATGAAAAGCAGGATGATTTCAGAAAGGCCTGGAAAGACTTGTATGAACTGATGTATAGTGAAGTGAGCAGAACCAGGAGAATGTTGTGCACAGTGACAGCAATATTGTTTGATGAACTGTGAATGACTTAACTATTCTCAGCAATACAGTGATCCAGGACAATCCCAAAGGATGAAGCATATTATCCACCTCCAAAGAAAAAACTGATATTGATTGAACACAGACTGAAACATGCTATTTTTCACTTTCTTTCATTTTTTTTCCTTTTATCCAAGTTTTCTTGTACAAAATGATCAATATGATATTGTTTTACACAATTTCACATATATAGCTTATATTGGATTGATTACTGCCTTGGGGAGGAGCGAGGCAGGGGAAGTTGGGAGGGATAAAATTTGGAACTCAAAACTTTTTTTTTTTTTGGTTAGGTAATTGGGGTTAAATGACTTTCCCAGGTCACACAGCTAGTAAGTGTCAATTATCTGAAGCCAGATTTGAACTCAGGGACTCCTGAATCCAGGGCCGGTACTCTATCCACTGCACCACTTAGCTGCCCCAGGAACTCAAAACTTTAAATAAAAATGTTTATTATTTAAAAAAAAAGGGGAAAGAAAGAACTGTGGAATATGGATGCAGATTGAACCATACTATTTCTTTTGTTTTTGGTGCTGTTTTTCTTTTTTTTGAGGTTTTTCCTTTTTGCTCTGATTCTTCTTTCACAGCAAGACTAACGCAGAAATTTTTTTAATGTGATTGTACATATATAACCTATATCAGATTACTTGCTGTCTTGGGGAGGGGGGGAAGGAGAGGAGGGAGGGAGAAAAATTTGAAACTAGAAATCTTGTAAAAACAAATGTTAAAAACTATCTCTACATGTAACTGGAAAATAATAAAATACTTTTATAATTAAAAAAAGGAAAACTAGTTTTTAAAAAAATAGGAAAAAAAAAACAAAATAAAAAACCAAAGTCATACAGGTAAATAAATACAGAGCCAGGATTTGGGGGAAAAAAAGAAAAAAGAAATATAGGTTCCTTGAGATTAATAATCGTGAGAAAACTCTGCTTCAATCTTTAGATTTGACTAGATCACTAGTCAGCATAATGTAGGTCTTTAGTTAAGGGTCTCTAAGCAATAGGTAGAGGTGGTCCTGCTTTCCAGACATGCAGGGCTAGGGTCAAACAATGCAATAAAATTTTCTCCTAATTTCCATAATTGAATAGAAAGGGAACTGAGCTAGATCCAGAACTGAGTCACAAGATGGAGTCAGTGTGGTTTACTTGATTCTCACGGAAGCAAGAGCAGGAAGAGAAAATATAGGAGCCAGGGCTAAGCACACGGGGGCCTAGCTGGAATGGAAAGGAAGAACACAGTAGAGGCAGACACATGGGGACTGGACACAGACAGGAGAGGATGGGTGACATGTGGGGGTAGGAGACAGACACCCAGTACCCAAGTGAGGATGGATGACAGATAGACACATGGGGGAAGGATGCACAAGCAAGTGGGCAGAGCAGATCAAAGGTTTCCTCTCTTGGTGCCCCTGTGGTGGCCTCTCTACCTGTGTGTTATTCATGCTTTCACCTGGAGGGGTTTTTTTTTGGTTAGGGTTTTGGCTTTTTTTTTTTTTTTGGTGGGGGTGGGAGACCACGGAGCAACAATTTACTGTAAAGTTAATAGGTTTTATGGAATATGGATTTCTTTCACAATTCTTTTCATAAAATCAAATCTGAGTAATGCAAATTTACATAAAGCAAGAACTGTCTAAGTTTATGATCTTTTTAGCATAAAAACCTAATAGTGGTATTGCTGTATCATGTAACTATTGGAATGACTCCACCTGCTGGAGACTTACTGTAGAAAAGCTGTGCCATGAGGTGTAGGTCTTTTAGGGCAAGACCATGCCTCTTTTCTTTGGCATCAGGAAGTGACGTTTGTTTGTGGGAGGAAGAAGGGGGAGCTGGATGCTCTGACTCTTCCCGGTGGACTCTGGCAGAGAGTGGAGCTAGAAATGCGCTCTCCCTTTAGTAGATAGATGAATGTAGGCCTTTCTCTCTTTACCAAATTCTTATTCTCCTTAATAAATGCTTAAAAGTCTAACTCTTGCTAAAGCTTATAATTTATTAGCAACTACTCATTAGATATTTTAGACAAACTAGCTAGAATTTTAGCCCTAACAATCAAAGGGTATACACAGTTTTATAGTCCTTTGGGCATAGTTACAAATTGTTCTCCAGAATGGTTGGATCAGTTCACAGCTTCACCAACAATGCATTGGTGTTCCAGTTTTTCCACAGCTTCTCCAACATTTATTATTTTCCTTTTTTGTCATATTAGCCAATCTGATACGTATGAGACAGTACCTCAGAGTTGTTTTAATTTGCATTTCTCTAATCAGTAGTGATTTAGAGCATTTTTTCATATGGCCATAGATAGCTTTGATTTCTTCATCTGAAAACTGCCTGTTCATATACTTTGACCATTTCTCAATTCGGGAATGACTTGCATTCTTATAAATTTGATTTAGTTTCCTACATATTTTAGAAATGAGGCCTTTATCAGAAATACTAGCTATAAAACTTGTTTCCCAGCTCTCTGCTTCCCTTTTAATTTTGGATGCATTGCTTCTGTTAGTACAAAACCTTTTTAATTTAATTTAATCAAAATCATCCATTTTGCATTTCATTATATTCTCTATCTCTTGTTCGGTCATAAATTCTTCTTCTCTCCATAGATCTGAGAGGTAAACTATTCCTTCCTTTCCTAATTTACCTATGGTATCACCCTTTATGTCTAAATCATGTACTCATTTTGACCTTATTTTGGTATATGGTGTCAGATGTGGGTCTATGCCTAGTTTCTGCCATTACTATCTTCCAGTTTTCCCAGCAGTTTTTGTCAAATAGTGAATTTTTATCCCAGAAGCTAGAGTCAATAGCACCTGTCAATCAACTTTAACATTCCTTGAATGTCAAGCAGCAGCTTCTTCCTCCTCTTAAGGAAAACCCTATTTTTGGCTGTCATCTGGAAGTATTCGATAGTCCTCCTCCTTCTGTGTGACGTTCTTCTACATTTCAGCTTACTAGCATGCCAAAATTTATCGCAGCCTCTTTGAATCCTTTCTTTTCTTGTTTTCACACTGAAACTCTTCTGTATGTTTAAGGATCACTTCATTGTCAGAGATAACCTGGAGTGTAGAGACACATTTCTTATTTTGCTTCACTTTCTCCTGTAGGAGAAAAAGACTGACTGCAAAAAAAAAAAAAAAAAAAGAATGATGGTGAACAGTCATGTGACCATAGCAGATATGCAAATATTGTACTCATTGGAAAACTCTTTGTGCTTAATGGAGTACTTAATGGAAATGAGAACCACAGTTCTTGCCTTTCTTGTTGGTATCACTTTTTTTTTTTCTGGGCAATGGGGGTTAAGTGACTTGCCCAGGGTTACACAGCTAGTAAGTGTCAAGTGTCTGAGGCCGGATTTGAACTCAGGTACTCCTGAATCCAGGGCCGGTGCTTTATCCACTGTGCCACCTAGCCGCCCCGGTATCACTTTTATGGAACAGCTATGGGAAACTTTTTGAGATATTAAAACTATAATAACGCATTAACAGCTTTTCGAGCATTTCTTTAGCATTTCTTAACAGCTTAACAATCCCAACTTCCTTTTTCTCTTCTTTTACTCAAATTTCAATGTCTTACCAATTTATTTAATATCCTTCACCTCACCAATTATTTTACCCTTAAAATCTTTCTTATATTCATCTTTTTCTTTCTCCTCTTGTTCAAGTCTTTCTTTCTTTTTTTTTTTTTTCTTTTTGAGATATTTTATTTTTTCCGTTACATGTAAAGATAGTTCTCAACTTTTGTTTATACATGCTTTACACTTTCAGATTTTTCTCCCTCCCTCCCTCCCCTCCCTCCCCCCTCCCCTAGACAGCAGGTAATCTGATATAGGTTATATCTATATATATCTATACATATACATATAGATATATATATACACACACATATATATACACATAATAACATTAATCCTATTTCTGCATTAATCCTGTTACAAGAGAAAGAATCAGAGCAGTGATGCAAAACCTCAAAATAGAAAAAAAAAAACAACAGCACCCAAAACAAAAGAAATAATATGGTTCAATCAGCATCTATACTCCACAGTTCTTTCTTTCTTTTTTTTTTCTTGGATTTGGAGATCCTCTTCTATCATGAGTTCCCTGGAACTCTTCTGTACCATTGCATTGGTGAGAAGAATATAGTCCATCACAGTAGGTCAACACTCAATGTTGATGATACTGTGTACAATGTTCTTCTGGTTCTGCTCATCTCACTCATCATCAGCTCACGTAAGACCCTCCAGGTTTCTCTGAACTCTTCCTGCTCATCATTTCTTACAGCACAATAGTATTCCATTGTATTCATATACCACAACTTGTCCAGCCATTCCCCAATTGATGGGCACCCCCTCAACTTCCAATTCCTTGCTACCACGTAAAGAGCAGCTATAAATATTTTTGTACATGTGGGTCCCTTTCCCCCTTCCATGATTTCTTTGGGCAAAAGACCTAAAAGTGGGATTGCTGGGTCAAAGGGTATGCACAGCTTTATCGCCCTTTGGGCATAATTCCAAATTGCTCTCCAGAATGGTTGGATCAGCTCACAGCTCCACCAACAATGCATTAGTGTTCCAATTTTCCCACAGCCTCTCCAACATTTATTATCTTCCTTTTTTGTCATTTTAGCCAATCTGATAGGTGTCAGGTGGTACCTCAGAGTTGTTTTAATTTGCATCTCTCTAATCATTAGAGATTTAGAGCATTTTTTCATATGGGAATAGATCAAGTCTTTCTTTTGCTGCTGTATCTTATGCTTTTTTACTTTCTTCTCCAAATCGTCTATGAATCTTTCTCTTATTTCAGATTGAGGTTCTCTTTTACCTGTAGCTCTTCTCCTCAGGTCTTTTTCCATGACTTTCCCCCTCCCACCCCCACTCCCATCAAGTTAAGTCCTTTACCTCAAAGCTTTAAACTTCAATCCTCCCAAATACCTCCTCCACAGATTTAATTTCAAGCCTTCGTTCTCACTTTTACAAATCCATATCATATTTTTTTATGGTCTCAGCCCCTTTTTCTTCTCCTGTCCTTTCTTCAATACAGCTTTGTTTTGGGGAAGACAAAAGTAGCCAATTTGTTAAGTTGTATTCTATTCCAGTGCACCCTGGTTAATGTGTTGTGCATTGGGAAGTTGGACGATACTAATAATGAGGATAGAGCAGAAGTTTACTGTTTCCCAGCACACAACAGAGAGGATAATCATTTTATGTGATGTCATGGCAAATGAAGCCTTCTACAGAAAGTTAAGTGGGCCAGGTTAGCCAAGGGAAGTTTATCATGTACAAGAAACAGTGGTCTTATAGCAAAGATTATAGATACATTGATGAATCATCCAATTTAGCAAATGTATCCTACAGGACCACAAATAGCCAACCAGTAGGCTAAAAAACTTAAGCCAATTATCCAGATAGTTACCTAAGAGAAAATACAAACTGTGAGAATAAGCTAATCAACTCATTATTGTCATAGTGTAACACATTTATTAGAGTATTTTAAAGGCTTGGTATAAGTTCACTTCTGTAGTGTTGGTGAGCAAAAAAGAAATTCTACTCAGGAAAATAAAAACTACATTATGTTTTAGTTTGACCACTGTGCTAAGTTAATTGAGAAAACTTTCTTCCTAATTGTAAAATAATTATCTTTCAAATCTTATCAAAATTGATTTCACAATTTTCAAGTAGCTTATTAAGAGTATATCACTTTTTTTCCCAAATGAATCATATACTCCAAAATGAAGAGAAATATAAAATTATTTTCATTTTCTTTGAGATGTGCTTTTTACCTGGTTTGGGGGGTTTGGTTTTTTTGTTTGTTTTTTTTGCAGGGCAGTGAGGGTTAAGGTGACTTGCCCAGGGTCACATAGCTAGTACTTGTCAAGTGTCTGAGGCTGGATTTGAACTCAGGTCCTCCTGAATCCAGGGCCAGTGCTCTATCCATTGTGCCACCTAGCTGCCCCTTGGGTTATTTTTGTATTTTTAATTTTTTTAATGATTTTTATTAAACTCCAGAGTTATTGAGCTAACAGGAGATGTGACTCCTGATATGAAATCCATTGCCCAAGCTGACCTTATTGTCACTACACCAGAAAAGTGGGATGGAATCAGCAGAAGCTGGCAGAATAGGAGCTACGTTAAAAAAGTCGCCATTCTCATTATAGATGAGATCCATTTGCTAGGTGAGTGCCATTTTATATAAAGCTGATTTAGAAACCCTGACTTTCATGCATAGAACTTTCAGGGTCAGACCTTCTTAAATGATTAATGTACATTCCTCTTATTTCCTAGGGGATGAGAGAGGCCCAGTTCTAGAGGTTATTGTATCTCGAACTAACTTCATCTCTTCTCACACGGAAAAACCTGTTAGAATAGTTGGATTGTCTACTGCATTAGCTAATGCTAGAGACCTTGCTGATTGGCTCAATATTAATCAGGTATGTGATATACTTACAAATATGACATTTAACAGATTTAGTTCTCAGAGGAATTGACATAAAAGTAGCACCATGACATTATAAACCTCAGCATAAAAAGGAGTAACATTGTTTTTCATATTTACTTTAGATGGGGTTGTTCAACTTCAGACCATCAGTTCGTCCAGTTCCCCTGGAAGTTCATATTCATGGTTTCCCAGGTCAACATTACTGTCCTCGTATGGCAAGTATGAATAAACCTGCATTTCAGGGTAAGCTGCACATATTTGGTATGAGATATAACCAATTTAAATAGTAGATTTCAGGATATTTTCATGCTGTTTGGGTTTTCTTGAAGTAGGGGGCACTGCTTAAGCTTCTGCAAATGTTATAAATCTATTTGCCTAAACTATTCAAGAATACAGACATGTGGAATTGTTTAACTATTAAAATTAGAGAGCTTTAGTAAATGATAATGTCTTTGCTGTTAACCACGCATTAAAATAATATCTACAAAAATATTTGTAATTTTTAAAAAGAATAAAAATTGTTTAGAGTATTAATCTATTAAGGTGTTTTCAGATATTGCTTATTGGCTTTGCAAAATGATGAGCAGAAGTTACAAGTCAAGCAAAAATCACATAATTATGGTTTTAAAACGATACAATGAAATTTAAAATTTTCAGGGCTTCCGAACATGTCACTAGTTTCTTTTTTCCTTTTTCTTAGCAAGGGAAGCAAGCCTGATAACATTTCAAAACAACCCTCTGATTTTATTGAAACATGTTTTGTTTTGTTTGCATAAGGAATATTTATTATATCAATTAAAAATAACTTCCAAAATAAATTCTGTAATGGGAACTGCTGTTGATTGTGAGGTGGCAGTTGTGAGGTGACTTTTTAGCTGCTGTAATTAGCCTTATGACAGAGGCAAAGTATTGATTGTGAACTGGAGACCAATCTTGGCAGTTCAGATTATTTACACCTCCGCAGAAGCATTGTACAAAATCACTAATGAACGATAAATCTGCCCTGAGCTATTCAGCCACACCTGTTCTTGTCGCAAGAAAAATCCATTAGATGTTGAATTTACAAGAGAGAGTGAGAGAGATGCAATCATGATTGTGTATAAACTACATATATTTTTTTCATGCACATGCGATTTAAGATATTGTGACTATGGTATTATTTACCAAAATCTTACCATTTATAGCCTTTAGTGTGTTAATATACAGTATTGGATACTGAACAGGGGAATGAATACATTTTCTTTTTATAATTTATTAGTCTGATTGGTTATGGATATCTAAAGGGTGTCTGCAGAACAATAATTGGAGAGAAGTATTCCATGTAATATAAATCATTTGTAAATATCTGAAATATTTATACTGTGCTAGAGGTGGTTTCTGCATAGCAGTTAGACTTATAAACTGTTTATTATACCTGTAGTGGGTCACTGTATTTCATTAAGTCTGGAAATATGATTTTATGATGGCTTTATTTCTTGTGGGTTTCATATAAATATAGTCAAGGTCATGTCAGCATTTCCATTGTAAACCTTATTTCTTAGCTCATAAAAAAAAATCTGCAGCCTACCATGTTTCAAACAAGAAAAAGAGGTCACTTTCTTTTTGTATATTTAGAAAAATAACTATTTTAAGAAAGCTAAACAGGACACAAAAATAATTCTTGTTTATGCCATTTTATTATGATTTTGAAGCACACACAGAGGTGGGTAAATGATTTAATCATGCTTGAGAGTAAATTTTAAATGGGACGAGACATACAAAAATGTCATAGGTCTTAGCTAAATGACAAGAGTATCCTCTTCATTCTTTGTTCTGTACACAGACCCTCATGACATAATCTCACTTACATACATTCATGCAGAGGGTCATGCAGAGAGCACATTCCTACGTTGTTCAAAATTCACCCCTGTACACTTTCTCACCAAAATATTTACACTTTCTCAAATATTCCTCTGCTATTTCTTTATTGTGCTATACTTTGTGTATGGTACAGGGCAGTGTGAAAAGGCACATTTAATAGCCCCTTTTCAATGTCTGCCCTTATATCCTATAAGGATCCACCAGACCACATCCCAGAGCATTAATTCTACCCACCCTACAGTCCAAGTACCACTAATATATGACAAATCCCTTAGGCCACAGGAATTGAAACCACAGCAATAGAATGGATCCCCTAGCACAACTCTATGGACAGACTCTAACTTTTCTCCCCTTCCTTTTGTATTTTCAGGTTAAAACTTAAGCTTGGAGCAAAAATAATTGCTTGGTTCCCTACCTAGTGTCAGTCATTGACAAATATAAGGAATATGCCTTCTATAGATAGAAAGCCCCTCCTTAAACTGCTACTTTATAAAAATCATGTAGAATTTTAGTTCTTCCAGCTTCTACCCAGCCGTTATTTGAGATGAAGAGCATATAATGAGAAAATGAATTTGGAGACTATAATCACATTGGAACCAAAGAGTAATGTAGCTTCAGTTTGATGTCATTTTCATTCATTCTCAGGTGTAAGGCTAAATTTCATTACAAAAAAAAAAAAAGAACACTGTAATAGGAGATTAGAAACCTTGTTCTCATTCTTCCACTCTCCGGACCTCATGTAAAATGAGGAGACTTGGCTTGATCCTTTCTATAACTAATGCTCAATGAATTTTATGATTAAAATTATGAATGTTTATTGATTTAAACACACTAAAATATATTGTTGTTAGTGTACCTAAATGAATGTTATGTGAAGAAATATATATTCTGACATAGTTTACTCTGAGACATAATGGAAATTTTCCATGAGAATTGTCATAGAAAAATTGTACTATGTTTTTTTCCACATAACTTTTTAACAGCAATTAGAAGCCATTCACCAGCTAAACCTGTTCTGATATTTGTATCATCACGACGTCAAACTCGTCTTACAGCATTAGAATTGATAGCTTTTCTGGCTACTGAAGATGATCCTAAACAGTGGTTGAACATGGATGAAAGAGAGGTAGAGTATTTATTCTTCTGTTCCTTATATCAAAGCTTCTTAAACTGTGGGTCATGACCTCATATGGTGTCACGTAACTGAATGTGGGGGTCATGAAAAATTTGGCAAGAGTAAAAGGTTATGTATACCTATTTTATATATCCATATATGCTGGGTTCTGTAAAAATTTATCTGATGAAAAGGGGTTACGAGAAGCCTTGCCTTATATGCATCGATTTCTTTTTCATTTGATTTCAGTTACCTGTCTATTTTCAAAATTAAGACTAGAATAGAAGTTTATTAATTTATTCATTTAAATGGACTTGAATAGCACTTATTTGAGTAGTTCTTTTGTCAGTTAATAAGCATAATTAATCTCATTAGGGGCTAAAGTGGGTTTCTTTTCATATTTTTGCATAGACTTGAAATAAATCCATTACCATATAGCATGTGGGATATTTGCTATACACCCAGTAAAATGTAAGCCTTTTGAGGTCAGGGACTATAATCTTTTTATCTTTATATTCTTAATGCCTACTAATCATCAGTCAAAAGTCAGATAGTCTTTATTAAGCATCTACTATGTGCCAGTAAATTTTTTTTGTCATTAAAACCGATTTAGTATTAGATTCTGTGTTTTTTTAATTATTTAGACTAAGCTGTGTTTTTAAGATTATTTGCTACTTTATATTAATGGCTATCTATATAATAATGGCTATTGCACCCATTTAGGCAGGAAGTATTTATTATTAATTAATATTAAATATTAGTAAAGTATTGACAGCATGGCATTTAACACAAGCAGGAGGAAAGCCCCAGTGCCGTATTGTCTCTTGATCTTTTGTTTTACCATATCTTGACAGTAGTATTAGATCTATATTGTCTATATTGTCTCTTTTTTTTTTTTTTTAGTGAGGCAATTGGGGTTAAGTGACTTGCCTAGGGTCACACAGCTAGTAAGTGTTAAGTGTCTGAGGCTGGATTTGAACTCAGGTCCTCCTGACTCCAGGGCTGGTGCTCTATCCACTGCACCACCTAGCTGCCCCCTATATTGTCTCTCAGAGAAAGTACCTGGCCTTAAGCAGGGTTCAGAAGCTCTACATTACCTACTCTGTTCTAAGAGGAGAGTGAGCACCAAGAGACAGCAATCAGAGCCAAGAGGGTGGTCCAACATGACTACAACCTCCAGCCCTTCCTGATGGAGGCTTTTATCCTCTTTTGATCAAAGCTAATTGGCTAGCATCATTCAGTTCCATTGATTGACATGACTTAAGGGTGGTCCATGTTAAAATGAGCTGTGCAATGACATCATGATGTAATGACCTAATGGGAGGGACTCTTTGGCAGAGGGTGAAGTCCAGTCTTTAGGTGTGGTATAATCCCATCAGCTCAATTTAGCTGGACAAAAGAATCTGTCTCCATCTCTATTGTACCCATAGGCTGATCCCCAAACCAGCTAAAGTTCCTCCTAAGAATTGAACTATCTGAAGTTTGGGGAGAAAAGGCTAAAACTGATCTGGGTCCCCCAAAGAAAACTCATTATTAATTATTTTCTCACAATTCTAAGGCACATATAATAGAATTGTGAGAAGTCTCCAAAGAAATAATTTCATCAGCATGGGGAATTTCTGAGGTCATTCCATCTATCAGCACAGATCCCAGATCACAACCTTCTCTGTAGCAATGCAGTTCTTTAACAATTATCTATTGAGGCTAAGTGGTTTGTAAGATCATACTCCTGGCATGCATTGTAGAGACTAATCCATCCTTCTGTAATGATTGGAATGATGCCACCTACTGGAGACTTACTATAGGAAAGCTCCACCATGAGGAGAATGCCTCAGAGGGCAAGGCCATGTGGCTTTTCCTTGGCGTCAGGAAGTGACGTTTGCTCATGGGTGATGTCTATCAAGGCTACCAGCCAATCAACTTGAGGAGCTTCCTATTTTCTGGGAGGAGACAGGAAGGAGGAAAGAGGGCCTGCGCGGAAACCTCTGTCACTTTTGGATTCCTGACTTGATGGTGGTGGTGGCGGCAGAGCACTTCACAGGAAATTTGAGGAAAGATAGGAATGCCAGGCTATTGGAATTCTGTTCTCAATCTTTCTCTTTCTATTTTTCAATAAACCCTTAAAAACCTAAACTCGTTTTATCAGTGATTTTAGTCAGTTCCCCCAAAACTGGGGGAACAGATTAGAATCCACATTTAGAATCTTAAATTACACCCTTCCTTCCTTCCTTCCTTCCTTCCTTCCTTCCTTCCTTCCTTCCTTCCTTCCTTCCTTCCTTCCTTTTTTTGCGAGGCAATAAGGGTTAAGTGACTTGCCCAGGGTCCCACAGCTAGTAAGTGTCAAGTGTCTGAGGCAGATTTGAACTCAGGTCCTCCTGAATCCAGGGCTGGTGCTTTATCCACTATGCCACCTAGCTGCCCCAAGGCTAATTCTTTCTTATAAAAGCTTTGCTTATCTTTGTAGCATTAGCAAAGGTAAAAATACAGGAAAACCATGGGGTACCTTTCTCAGTGGAGTTGTGTTTTTTGGGTTTACACATTATAACGTGAATCTGGGGACAAATTTGGCCTTTTCTGTACATGTCTCTTTCTGATTCCCATGGCTAGTTTCAAAATATCTCCATTTTTCATTAGAATTTCTATAGCCTTGTCATTTCCTTTATTGTTATTTTGACCTGACCCGTTTTGGTCCCTTATGGATGCTGATCACTGTGGGTATGAGAACCTAGCATTTTGACTTGTAAATTATCCATTAACTGGGGTCTAACTCCCTTTTAGAGCTAATATCTGAATTAAAGCTTGGATCTTAGGTTTTTCTATTAAACCCTTTTTGCCACCTACATCACATGGGAGGTCTTATCCTAATTTGGACTTCTGAGGTCCTAAGCCAACCTCCAAGGTGGGTACTTTTTTCCTTGCAGGTGTATTTTTGGGGTTTACATGTCATAAGGTGAGCCTAAGGACACATTTGGCCTTCTCTGCGCATGTTCCTAAGACATATTTAAGCTTGTCAGACCCAGAGGGTTTCTGTGTTTATGATATCTCTTTACTTAAGATCTGGTTTATAGGGGGCAGCTAGGTGGCACAGTGGATAGAGCACCGGCCCTGGATTCAGGAGGACCTGAGTTCAAATCCAGCCTCAGATACTTGACACTTACTAGCTGTGTGACCTGGGCAAGTTACTTAACCCTCATTGTCCTGCCCAAAAAAAAAAAAAAGGATCTGGTTTGTAGGTGTCCTGTCATCTGGGAATATTAATGGCTGTTAATGGTTAATGGTTCCTGGTTATTCTGATGATATTGGTTGATAGGGACTCGAACCCTCTTGGTTACAGTACTGTTGATAAGAGCACAAACCTTAGTTTCTCTAGTAACCTGTTTAGATACTTTTTATAAGGACTCAAGCCTCAGTTTATCTGTTAACTCTTTTAGGTACTCTTGATAACTCAAGTCTTAGGTTATCTGTTAACCCTTTTTTAGCATCCTCCATCAAAAGGTTAAATAAGTTGTGGTTCTTGACCTCAAAGATTTTTTACTTTTCTAAAGGAATATGACACACAATAACTATGATACAAAATTGACCATGGAAAGTACATGAGAGGTATAAAATGCTGTGTAAGATCCAAGTTTAGAAATTCCATATATTGTTGTTTAGACCATGTAGTGTTTATCTGTATTCATGAATCACATGTGGATGTTGGTTAAGTCATTTATCCTCTTTGGGAGTCATTTTTTTTATTTTCAAAGTAAGGTCACTGAAAAAGATAAGTTCTAAATTCTGTTAGCCCTAGAATTCTGTGTTTCTGTGATATAGAAACAACTGTATACTATTACAGGAAACCTAAAAGGTCACTTTAAATTTCAGAAGGAAATAATGAGATTTTTAAGGCCAGATTTTTCTCAGTAGGTATCAGTTTATAACAGTGAACACAACAGCCATTTAATTTTTCTCCCTCTTCTTTGAAATTTGAATAAATACAGTATTCCTCACATTTTCAACATAAGAGGTTTACTTAAATTATAAGAATCAGAAATGTTCTAAAGAAATAGTCTCCAAACTTTGTGTTTATACACCTACAAATATTTACTATATAATGTATAACAAAACACAAATATAAAGATTAAAATGATGAGTTATTAACAAAAGTAAAATTGATAGGGCTTGGCAACTAACTTGATATATAGGGGATGAGAGAAAGTGAGGAACTGAAGATGACAGTCCCAAGTGTGTGTGGCTAGGAGAGTGGTGGTTCCCTCAACAGTAATAGGGACATGAGGAAGAAAGAAAGGTTTTAGGGGAAAAACAATGTTTTTGGACACGTTGAGGTTAAGATGTGTATGGGATATCCAAATGAAGCTATTCAGTAGGCAGTTGGATATGTGAGACTGTAAATCAGGAGAGATTAGAGATGACCGATAAATTTAAGAATCATCTGTGTAATTTAAATTTCTAAATGTAGATTCTAATCTGTTCCCCTAATTTGGGGGGGAAATGACTAAAATCTGATAAAACGAGTTTAGGTTTTTAAGGGTGTATTGAAAGATAGTAAAAGAAAGAGAAAGCTTGAGAACAGAATTCCTACAACCTGGCAATCCTATCTTTCCTCAGTTCTCCTGAGAAGTGAGGTCAGGAACCAAAAGAGAAAGAACTCCTCCCCCAGGGTCCACTTCCTGCTTCATGTGTTCCTCCCAGGAATGGAAGGCTCCTCATGTTGATTGGCTGGTAGCTTTGATAGACAGTACCCATGAGCAAACGTCACTTCCTGACACCAAGGAAAAGCCACATGAATGGCCTTGCCCTCAGAGGCATTCTCCTCATGGTGGAGCTTTCCTATAGTAAGTCTCCAGCATGTGGTGTCATTCCAATCATTACACATCTATATGGAGATGATAGTTGAATCCATGGGATCTGATGAAATCACCTAGTGAAGAAAGAAGAGGTCCCAGGACAGAGCCTTATGAGATATATATACAGTTAATGGATGTGGCCTGGATGAAGGTCCAACAAAGGAACAATTAAAGAGGTAGAAGGATAACAAGGAGAGAAAATCTAGAGAGAAAAAAAAACATATCAAAAGGAAAGGATGATCACAGTATCAGAGACTGCAGAGAAGTCAAGAAGGATGAGAAAAAGCCATTAGATTTTGTAACTAAGAGGTCATTGGAATTTTTGGAGAGAGCAATTTCAGCTAAATGATAGAGTTAGAAACCACACTGCAACAAGTTAAGTAAAAAGGAAAGGAAAGGAAAGGAAAGGGAGGCACTGATTGTAGATGGCCTCAAGATATTTATCTAAAAAAAGAGAATGATAGTTGGTGGCGCAGTGGATAGAGCACTGGCCCTGGAATCAGGAGTACCTGAGTTCAAATCCAGTCTCAGACACTT
The DNA here is from genome assembly GCF_019393635.1 of Dromiciops gliroides. NCBI lineage: Eukaryota > Metazoa > Chordata > Mammalia > Microbiotheria > Microbiotheriidae > Dromiciops > Dromiciops gliroides. Next base: position 328,716,990 of record NC_057864.1, on the reverse strand, counting down.
AACACTTACTACCTGTGTGACCCTGGGCAAGTCACTTAACCCCAATTGCCTCACTTACAAAAAAAAAAAAAAAAGAAGAATAGTTAGCAATAATGGAAGGATCAAGGAAGTTTTTTTGAGGATGGGGGTGACATGGGCATGTTTGTAGGCATTAGGGAAGCAGCCAGTAGAGAGGAGGAGATTAACCATAAATGAGAGTGGAGATGATGATAAAGGGGGCAGTCTGCTGAAGAAGATGGGATGGGATGGAATCACTTGTGCATATAGAAGGGTTAACTTTGGCAAAAAGAAGGGCCACCTCTTCACATGATTTAAGAGTTGTAGGCAGAAGGCATCTTAGTAATGTGATATGAGGAAAACAGAAGAGGGATCTCTTGGAGAATGGCCTAAGTTTTTCAATGAGATATTAACAAAGGTTCTCAGCTGAAAAGGTTGGAGCCATTGTAGGTTTGAGGAGGGATGAAGAGATTTGGAAAAGCCTCTGTATTAGTTAGGATAGTGAATCAGTCAAGGAGATGTAAAAGGATTGATTGCTTTGACGTAGTGAGGGCCAGGTTTAAGATTATGTAGTACAAATTTGTAGTGGACCCAATGTGTATGGTTTCGTCATTTTCTACACCTTTATTCAGCAACAGATTTTTAGGGAGCAGATCATGTGTGTAATATAATGAGGCTTGGCAGAACAAAATCTTCAGCAGGATAAGGGGAAGGAACTGGAGAGAAGAGGACCATATAGAGATAAACTGGTTCATCAAAGGGTAAAGTTAGAAAAGGTAGGTGAGTGTAGCCAGTACAGGGTGGTGAACCGGAATGAAGTGAGAGGTGGAGTGATTGGAGGTCACAGTAAAGAGAAAGAACAGGATTTGGGGGTTACCAGGCAGAGGGAGAGGTGGAGTGACAACAGAGAACACTTCAGAATTTGTAAATATAGTGATGGCAAGATCAAGGGCATGGCCATCTCAATGTAGCTGAGGTGGAATGGAAGAGTAGGTACAGGTCCTCATCGCCCCATACCTGGACTATGTCAACACCCTGCTGGTTGGGTTTCCTACCTCAAGTCTCTCCTCATTCCAGTCCATCCTCCACTGAACTATCAAATTGATCTTCCTAAAGCACAGGTCTGATCATGTAACCTCCCTATGCAGCCAATTCCAGTAGCTCCCTATCACCTCCAGAATAAAATATACAAGACTCTGTTTAAGATTCAAAGCCCTTCATAACCCAACCCCTTCCTTTGTTTACATTTTCTTATACCATAACCCACTCTATGTACTCTGAGATACAGTGCCTCCTCCTTGATGGCCCTTGCACAAGATAACTCCATCTCCCAACTCTAGCATTTCCACTGGTTGTTAATGTCCACCTCCAAGAATTTTCACTGGATTTAAACCCGTCTGGAACTTTTTCTTTCTCATCTCTGCTTCCTATCTTCCATGGCTTCCTTCAAGCCCCTGCAAAAATTCTCCCTTTTTCAAGGAGCCTTTCTTGATCCTCCTTAATTCTAGTGCTTTTCCACTCCTATTTATCTGATACCTATTTTATCTATGCAGTTATTTTCATGTGGTCTCATCCATTAGACTGTAAGCTCTTTAAGGCAAGGGACTTTTTTGCCTTTCTTTGTATCCCTAGCACTTAGCACAGTGTTTGGCACATGGTAGGTGGTTAATAAATACTATTGACTTAACTTGATGCTAATGTAGTCAAATGGATGAGGTAAATAGCTCACTTAAAAGAGTTTATTGGTTTCATATCTCTTTGATTGTAAGTTATCCATGGAGTGTCTCAGCAATCTATGGCCTATATTAAACATTCTTACCAGTGACTTGGTTAAACCTGTTGATGTTATACTTATAAAATTTGTACATGACATTAGTTAGGAAAGAAAACCAATATTTTAGATAACAGGTTTTCTAGATCAAGAAAGACCTTAACTGGCTAGTACAGTGGTATCAAATTCAAATAGAAACAATTTCAAATAGAAAACATATGTAAAGATCCTTTCAGGCACATATTAACTTAGAAAACCTCATGTTAATATTATGTTTTATTCTCTTCTTATTTATTTTGTAAAATATTGCCCAGGGTCACACAGCTAGTAAGTGTCAAGTGTCTGAGGCCGGATTTGAACTGAGGTCCTCCTGAATCCAGGGTCAGTGCTTTATCCATTGCACCACCTACCTGCCCCCCAATTACTTCTTCATCTGGTTCAGGCCATATTTAGAAGTGTTGGGGGTCACCTCCATCCCACTGGCCATGTGTTTGACACCTCTGGACTACAGCATTAACCTTAATCTAATAAGATGAAATTTTAAAAAAATTTTAAACTCAACTTGTGATTTTATTGGTTTAAGGAGTTCCTCTTGAAGAACTTCCTCTACTAATGCAGAGAAACCCTTCTTTCTCTAAAACCTAGAGTCTCAGACGGTTGCTTGAGACACTCAGAAATTAATGACTTGACACATAGCAAGTATGTGTCAGAGGAAGACTTAAACCCAGGTCTTCCTAACTCTGAAGCCAGTTCTCTATTAGCCCACATTGACAATCCAAGGTCATATTTTAAGAATAAAAGTGGAATGGTTTGTCTCAGTAAATAGAGTTTTCCCCTTCATTGGACATTCCTAATTATGAAGAAGTATTATTTTACCAAAAGGATAGATTTCCCTCTTTGTACATTTTCCCACTGTTCCCAATTCTATCCTCTGGGACTACTACAGTCATGTCTTTATTTCTGCAACTTTTATTTTGTAGCTGTATTCTTGTAGTTCTTGGGTGTGTCTTGGCAAATGTCTAAGTACTTTATACGTGTTGTTGTTATGTTAAATGGGATTTTTCTTTGTATCTCTTCCTTTCAGATTTTGGTATTGTAAAAATGCTGATGATTTGTGAGTTTATTTAATATCTTACTATTTCTTTGGAAATTATTAATTTTTCAAATTCAGGTTTCTTTAGTTGACTAGGATTCTCTAAGTAAATCATCATAGCCTTTACAAAAAGTGAATTTTTTTTCTCTTTGCCTATTCTTAGTGTCTCAATTTCTTTTTCATGTCCTGCAGTTAAACCTAGGATTTCTAGCATTATTTTATTTTATTTTGTTATTTTATGTTATTTATTTATCTAACTTTTTATTTATTTATTTGGTGAGGCAATTGGGGTTAAGTGACTTGCCCAGGGTCACACAGCTAGTAAGTGTCAAGTGTCTGAGGTCAGATTTGAACTCAGGTCCTTCTGAATCCAAGGCCAGTGCTCTATCTTCTACACCACCGAGATGCCCCCATTATTTTAAATAGTAATGGTGATAATGGACATCTTTGTTTTAGTCCTGACCTTATGCTAAGGCCTCTAGATTATCCCCACTATATATAATGCTGACCCTTGTTTTAAATAGACTACTTTATTAAAGCAATATTTGATTATTCCTGTATCTTTTACTATTGTTAAGAGGAATCAGTGTGTTATTCATCAAAGTTTTTTCAGTCTCTATTGATATAATCATATGGGGTGGGGGGGGCAGTTGGGGTTAAGTGACTTGCCCAGGGTCACACAGCTAGTAAGTGTCAAGTGTCTGAGGCCGGATTTGAACTCAGGTCCTTCTCACTTCAGGGGTAGTGCTTTATCCACTGTGCCACCTAACTGCCCCAGTCATATGATTTTTGTTGTTCTGGTTATCAATATGGTCTCTTTATGTTGATGGTTTTCCCAATATTGAACCAACTTCATTTCTGCTATAAGTGCAACTCACTTATATAATCTTGGTGATACGTTGCTCTGATCTGATCTCATTAAAAATGTTTCATTTGAATTTTTTTATGCTGATATTCAGTAGAGTTATTGGGCTATAGTTTTCTTTCTCTCTTTTGACTTTTCATGCCTTAGGAACCAAGATCTGTATTATACAAGGAAATTGATAGAAATCTTTTCTCTCTTAAGCTTCTTGAGTAACATCTAAATAAATTGTTCTTTAAATGTTTGCTGGAATTTATTTGTAAATCTTTTCTGGTCCCAAGTTTTTGTTTGGTTTGTTTGCTTGTTTTGTTTTTGCTGGGAATAGAGATCTCATATATGGCTTGTTCAGTTTATTTTTCTAAGATTGGGTTTTATAAGTTTTCTCTTCTATTAATCTAAGCTCTTTTGGGGGCACATATTCATCTATTTAACTTAGATTTTGAGTTTCATTGGAATACAATTGAGCAAAATATTTTCTAACAATATCTTATTTATTTATAGTCACCTTTTTCATTTTTATACTGGTAATTTGATTTTCCTCTTATTAATCAAATTAGCTAATAACTTATCTATTTTATTATTTTTTAATCTCCAAGACTCATTTACTAAATCAGTAGGTTTTTGTGGTGGTGGTTTTAGTTGTGGTGGTGGTTTTGCTTTCAATTTGGGGTTTCTCTTTGATTTTTCAGAATTTCTTTTGTGTTTGGGTTGGTTTTTTTTAATTGTTGGTTTTCCAGGTTTTATTTGTTTTAGTTGCATCCCCATTTCATTGATGAGTTCTTTCTCTCTCCTATTAATAAAAGTGTTTGGGGATATAATTTTTTTCTTAAGAACTTCGTTATATATATTCCCCTCAAATGTTGGTATAGTGACTCATTGTTATTAACTTTAATGAAATTTTCTATTTTTAATATGTTCTTTGACCTACCCTTTCCTGCACATTGTTGTTTAGTCCCAAATTATTTCTTCATGTCTTTTTAAGTTTCTAATTAAGTTTTTTATGGCTTTAATTTGCTTTTTACATCATCATACTTTCCTCTAGTACCCTCCCTTTTTCCTTTTGAGAGAATAAGACCATATGACAAATAATATTTTTCTTGATCAAAAAGAAGAGGAAAAAAATAGCATAACCAATCAGTATATCAAAAAATTTGAAAATATGTTCTATGTATAATAGTCATGTTATCCCCTCTGAAAAGTAATGGAGGAATATTTTTTCATATCTCTTCTTTTGAGCCATACTTCATCTTTGTAATTTTGTGATCTTTGTTTCATTTTGAGCCTCTTTTTTTTTTTTTGGCAGGCAATGGGGGTCAAGTGACTTGCCTAGGGTCACACAGCTAGTAAGTGTCAAGTGTCTGAGGTCAGATTTGAACTCAGGTACTCCTGAATCCAGGGCTGGTTCTTTAACCACTGCGCCATCTAGCTGCCCCTTTGTTTGGTTTTGTATGTGATTGTTCTTTCTGTTTGCTTTGTTATGGTGTTTATGTATATGTTTCTTGGTTCTGCTTACTTCCCTCTACATCAATTTGTGTAGATCTTTCCATGCTTCTGTATTCGTGACATCTGTCATTTTTTTTATAACTCTGTAATATTGCATCACACTTACATATCACAATTTTTTTTAAGCCAATCCCCAATTTCTGGGCAATCTACTTTGTTGCTAATTACTTGCTATCACAAAAAGTGCTGCTAGAAATATTTTGGCACATCTGGGGACCTTCTTATCATTGGCTTCCTTAATGTATAAAGGAAAGGGTTATGAACATTTTAATCACTGTATTTGCAAAATTCCAAGTTGATTTCCAAATGTTTCTACAGATTCAGAACTCTACCTAGTCTTCATTCATGTGCCTATCTTCCAACAGCCCCTTCAGTGTTAACTATCGCCATCTTTTGTCATCTTTGCCCATTTACAGGGTATGAGGTAAATACCTCAGGGTTGTTTTGACATTTTATTTTGTTGTTCAGGTGTGTCTGACTTTTCATGACCCCATGAACTATAGCATTCCTGGCCTTTCAATCCATCACTATCTCTCAAAATCTGTCCAAGTTCATGTTCATTGTTTCCATGACACTATCTCATCCTCAGCTGTACCCTTTTTCTTTTGCCTTTGATCTTCCCCAACGTCAGAGTCTTTTCCAATGAGTCCTATCTTCTCATTATGTGAACAAATTATTTAATCTTCAGCTTCAGTATTTCACCTTCCAGTGAACAGCCTGAATTAATTTCTCTAAGTATTGACTGATTTGATCTCATTGCTGTCCAAGGGACTCTCAAAAGCCTTCTCCAATATCACAGTTTTAAAGGGTCAATTCTGTGCTGCTCAGCTTTCCTTATTTATTGTCCAACTTTCATAGCCATACATTGCTACTGGAAGAACCATAGCTTTGACCAAAGGCATCTTTGTCAGCAAGGTGGTATCTCTGCTTTTTAGTATGCTGTCCAGACTTGCCACGGCTTTCCTTTCAAGGAGCAAGAATCTTTTAATTCCATGGCTGCATTCACCATTTGCAGTGGTTTTTGAGTCCAAGAACATAAAATCAGACACTGCTTCCATTTTTTTCTTCCTCTCTTTGCCCAAACCATTTGCCAATATCTTAGGTTTTTTGATGTTAAGCTTCAAACCAGCTTTTACACTCTCCTCTTTCACCTTCATTGAGGCTTCTTAATTCCTTTTCACTTTCTGCCATCCGAATGGTATCATCTACATATCTGAGACTGTTCATATTTCTCCCAGCAACCTAAATTCCAGCTTTTAATTCATCCAGCTGGACGTTTCACATGATGTGCTTTGCATATAAGTAAAATAAGTCAAATGACAATATGTAGTCTTCCAATTTTAAACCAGTCAGTTGTTCCATGTTCATTTCTAAATGTTGCTTCTTGGCCTACATACAGGTTCCTTAAGAGACAACTACTCCCAACTCTTTGAAGACTTGGCACATTTAGTTGTGATCCACACAGTCAAAGGCTTGAGTGTAGTCAATGAAGCAGAAATAAATGTTTTTCTAGACTTCCCTTGCTTTCTCCTCAATCTAGCAAATGTTGGAATTTGGTCTCTGGTTACTTTGCCTCTTTAAAAACCAGCCTACTCGTCTGATAATTCTCAGTTCACTAATTGCTAAAACATAGCTTGCAGAATATTAAGCATAACCTTGTTGGTGTGTGAAATGAACACAATTGTTTGGTAATTTGAACTTTCCTTGGCATTGTCCTTCTTTAAGATTGGAACATAAGCTGATCTTTTCCAATCTAGTCATCACTGTTGAGTTTTCTAAATTTACTGGCATATTGAATGCAGCACTTTAACAGCATCATCTTTTAGGATTTTAAATAGCTCATCTGGAATTCCATCACCTCCATTAGCCTTATTTTTAGCAATGATTCATAAGGCCCACTTGACTTCATTCTCCAGGATGTCTGGCTCTTGATCAGTAACCACACCATTGTGGTTGTCAATGATGTTAAAAACTTACATAGTTCTTTTGTGTATTCTTGTTACCTCTTCTTAATCTTTTCTGCTTCTGTTAAGTCCTTACCTTTTTTGTTTTAACTTACATTTCTATTATTTGTTATTAGAAGCATTTTTCATGTGGTTCTTATTAGCTTGCAACTCTTTTAGGGAACCATTTGAGTTCTGCAAAGTTTTACTTTGATAATTTCATTAGTATAACATCAAAACTGTATATTAACTTTGGTGGTATTGTTATTTTTATTCTATTCACTTAGCCTTGCCATAAGCCCTAAATATTCTGCTAGCCATTTGTTTTTCTTTTATTTTAAAGGAACACTTTGTTATTGGATCTATAAAAGTTTTATTCTGTGCTGCAATAGAGTGATCTCTAGTTATTTTATGCATTTTTTAGTTATTTATAATGAGATCCATTTATCTTTTAATTATTTCCTCTGTGACCCTTTATTTTATATAATTTTTATTTTAATGTTATCTCTAAAATTTTTCTGTATTTCTTTGTAGGTTTTATGTATTCTAATATGTGGCCAATTTTTCTAAAGCTACTGTTCACTGAAAAATATGTATATTCTTCTTTATTCCCATTGAGTAGTCCCCCCCAGAAGTCTTTCATATTTAACTCTTCTAAAGTTCTGTTTAGTTCTTTAACTTCTTTCTTGTTTATATTTTGGTCAGATTTATCTATCAGGTTTAAATAGGGTACATTTCTCCCTGTCATAGTTTTGCTATCTCTTTCCCTTTAATTCATTTAACTTTGTTTTTGGTTTCGTTTTTGGTTTTAGTTTGTTTGTTTGGGGGGGGGGGGTTGAGGCAATTGGGGTTAAGTGACTTGCCCAGGGTCACACAGCTAGCGTCAAGTATCTGAGGCCAGATTTGAACTCAGGTACTCCTGACTCCAGGGCCAGTGCTCTATCTACTGCAAAACCTAGCTGCCCCAATTCATTTAACTTTTACTTTATTTATTTAGATACTATGTCATTCTTTTAATTTTTTTTTTAATTTCATAAAAGAACTTTTAGGTTTAGTAAGGTGATTTTTCTAAAGTTTAAGTCTGAGGAGGTTAACAAACTCCACAAGATCTCTAAACTCCTTTGTCATTTAAAGCTCTTTATAACTTAGCCCCTTCCTAACTTTCTAGTCTTCTTGCATTTTCTTTCCTCTATATACTACATTCTAACAGTGCTGGCCTAGTGATAGTTCCTCAAACATAACATTACATTCCCTTTCTCTGAGTGACTGTCATCCATACCTGGAATGCTGTACTCTCTCATTCCTCCTCTGAGTTTCCCTGACTCCCTTCAAGACTCAACTCACATTTGATTTCTTTCTGACCTCATTTGCTACTTTGCCTCCCCAAAGAAGTCTCTTTTTTAATTTCACACTTTCTAGATTGATGGTTTCCTCTTTGGGAGACAAAGAGAAACCATACTTCACCTTATTCATAGTCTCTAGTCTCTTTCTCTCTCTGAACTTGTCTTCACTTGTTACTTATCCTGAATGCTAGTACTCTTTCCAAACCCCTCACTACATTCTAATTCTTTTTTATATATGTTATCTGTCTCTATTAGAATATAAGCTCCTTGAGGTTGAGGACTGTCATATTTATTCGTCTTTGTATCCCCAGCATTTAGCATTGTACCTGGCATATTGTAAGTGCTAAATAAATGCTCTGTTAGTCTGTCTACCTATTATCTGTCTCCAAGAATCACTTGAAGAGTTTGTCCTTATCATAGATAAGGAATTTGGTGGAAGCCAGGAGTGGTCAGGAATAAAGTAATAAGCTTACTTGTTTTATATGATCAGGAAATTGTCATACAGATGGAAATTAAATAAAATATATTTCAGAGTCATAGATCTAATTTAGGAATCATCTGCATGTATTCACTGAAACCATACCACTTACATATTTGTGTTACATAATTTGCTTTTCTTTATCTACATTTTAAAACCTTTTAATTGGAGAGCCATTTCTACAGCATCTTCTCCAACCTTTTCCATTAGAATAGGCGTATCAAATAGTTTGTCTATATTGTTGTAGAATAAATCTAGAAATATGCATAAGAAAAGCTATCTTTTCCCTTCCCTGTCCAATTAGATATACAGTTTAAGTTGGATTATAACCTACATAAGAACAGGAGCTGTGTTTCATCTAAACTGTGTATCTAATACTGTTCTACTGTTCTGCACATAATAGTTTCTTTTTTTTTTTAATGATTTTTTTTTTGGCAGGGCAATGAGGATTAAGTGACTTGCCCAGGGTCACACAGCTAGTTAAGTGTCAAGTGTCTGAGGCTGGATTTGAACTCAGGTCCTCCTGAATCCAAGGCCAGTGCTTTATCCACTGCACCACCTAGCTGCCCCACATAATAGTTTATTAATGAATGTTTCTCGAATGGGTTTGAATTAAATTCTTGTTATAAAGCAACAGTTCTCAAATGTTTTTTTGTCCAAGGACCTCTTTATACCCTTTAAAATTTTGAGGACTATTCCCCAAAGAACTTTTGATTATATGGGTCACATTTATCAATATTAGAAATAAAACTGTCTTAGGATTATTATGAAAAAGGATTTTACTCAGCCCCCTCAAAGGGCCTCATTGTCCCCAGGTCATACTTTGATGAACTGTTAAAAAAGTATCAAGCCATGGTGGGGAGAATGCTCATCTGGAAGACTAGACAACTATTTTGTTAAAGTTTAAAGATTTTGTTCTCATGTATGCCTGTTGTAGTATGTATGTGCCTGTGTATACAAATACTCATTATTTAGAACATCAACAGATACCATCAACACTTATTAATTCTCCTATGCAAAATGCTCTGCTGTACACTACAGGAACTACAAAATTAACCACGACATTATCCCAGACCTAAAGGAGATTATTTGTTTTTGTTTTTGTTTTTTTGGCAGGGCAGTGAGGGTTAAGTGACTTGCCCAGGGTCACACAGCTAGTAAGTGTCAAGTGCCTGAGGCTGGATTTGAACTCAGGTCCTCCTGAATTCAGGGCTGGTGCTTTATCTACTGCACCACCTAGCTGGCCCCCCCACCCCCACCCCCACCTACCTAAAGGAGATTATAAAGTAAAAAGGATTCGACAGTATAATAGTGTGATTCTGAATTTTGAGTTTAGAGTTACATGGCTTGGGGGAATGGGACAGGAAGTTTGTTTTGAAGGGGAAAAAAGAATGGAAAATAAAATACAAGCTCCTTGAAGGCAGAAAATGTTCACTTTCTATTTTTGTCTCCCATGCCTAGCACCCCCAGTGTTTTACACACAGTCAGTGCCTAATATATGCTCATTGAATTTGGAAGCTACCTTATTTCTAATTATATTTGTTTAGGTAATAAAATTTTATTTAGGTAATAGGATTTTATATCTTGGTGTTTTTCCTAACTATTCAGGTATCAAAAGAATGTTCTAAATGTTTCTTTTATCAGTAAGCCCTTTCTTCTTCCTACAAGATGCCAGTTTTATTACACAAAAGTGTATCTTTAAAAATTAACATTTAGTAGTAACTACTAGATGTTTTAGCTTCATTTAACATCTGTACCAGATGTGATAGATGTAATTATTTTTGCAAAAAAACTTCATAACTTTCATGATTCTTTTGTGCAGCACATCTTTCTTTTATTGGGCATTTTAGACAATTGATAAGCATTATTCAGTGGCATATGGTCTGAGTCTGACGTGCTTTGAAAAGAGTACAGAGTACTAATAATGAGGATTCTGTGAAAATGGGAAAACCAGCACAACAGATATGCTTTGAGAAACTATGGGTTTTTAGCATCTTGAAACAATATATCACACTCAAAGGGACAGAATTGGGCTGCACAATCTGTTAGCTCATTCTTGTCCAATCTGGTCTCCTCCTTTCTTTTGGAGCCAGTATTGTCATCAACTTACTGAATTATATTCTGACTGGAATGTATTTCAGGCACAGGGTAATGTATCTACTTAAATGGAATCCTATATTTCTACAAAAGCTTTTTAAGTATAATAAATTTAAAATATAAAAAACCAGTTCTATTAACTTAAAGTAAATGGTTCAACAGTTTACATATGTGCAGCTTCAAAAAATGACGACTACTACTTGGGAGAACCATAGAGTTTGTTCTGAGAACAGTTTACTTCTTTCATTTATAATATATTTACCTTTATAAGACTTTAAAAAAAATTTAAGAGATCCCAGGCATAGTTTCAAAGGTTGTTTACTAAATGGATTGCCATAAAAGTCTCTCTTTTTTTTTCATAGAGGAGTGTTTTGAGTATTGGGTTTATTCTTTTAAAAAGCTATAGTTATTTGGTCAGGTTATGCTAATTTTAAAAATACTTACGATGTCTGTAAGAAAATTATCATTCTAAAAATGTTAGTTTTGTTATCCATTGGCCTCTTTAGGAACTTGTCTAAGTTTTGGTGGAGTTAGTTAAGTATAATAAAAGTTTCACATTTTTATTCATATAGGTGTGATTAAATGTTAATAGATTGTCACAGAAATGTCTATGCCCAATGATTGAACATTAGCAATACTTTAGGATTTTTATGTTAAAATAATTCTTAATTCCTTCAGACAGATACCATAATAACAGAAGGTAGAATAGTTGTGAGAGAGGGGAAGAAAGCTTTCATGGGATTTAGGGTTTGAGCAATTCAAATAGACACATGTTCTCTTTATTTCATTGATTTATGTGAAAGTGAGGGGTCACTGAGAAATGACTGTCCTTTCCTGCTGCTAGAATGACGGAATAGTAGTGTGCACCAGCTCTCCTGCTAAGCGTCCCTAGTGGTAAATTACACTGCTTCCTAAGTATAACTAAGACTAGTGTGAAACACCATTGTAATACCAGACATGAAAAGAAAAAAATATCTGACACTGATTTTCAAAGCAAGACATCTCTGAACAAGTTCTCTGCAGTGTGACTTGGATATATTTATGCTATAAATGAAATGAATAACATAGGCTGTCATGAGAGTGGCTAACATTATTATAGACTATTACCAAAAAGCCCTTTCTTATGGTACATGTGTATAATAAAGCAGTCTAATCCCTGTTGATTTTAAAGAGTAAAATGAATATATGATAAATTTATTCTTAGTTTCTACTTAGAAAACATTATCACAGTCAGAAAATTGTTAAGAGTACATGATTACATGAGGTAATCATATCTTAATGCTGTTATTAATTCTATCACTGTTACTTGAATGAAAAGTAATTGATAACATTTAGAGTTTGAATTTTTATTAAAATATTTGTAACTTAAGAATTATTAATGAACTAAACTTTAATAGTGAAGTATGATTATAATGTGTAACACTGTAACATTTCTTGTTTTTTTATTTAATAACCATTCAAATTAGAAAGATAAAAAACAAGATAAACTTCCAAGTCAGAGGCGGTGTGTTGGATAAAAGTTTAATTGCCATGCTGTATGAAAATCTAACTGAACAACTGAGCTGGTTTACTAAAGGGAAAATTTTGGTCCTATCAATTGTCACTGTTTGGCAGAAACCATCTGTGAAGTTTTTGCTGCTGAGTTTTCAGCTCAAATCAAGCTGAAAGTTGGAAATTTAGCTTGGAGAAGTAAAACCTTTCTAAGGAGATGATAGTTGTCTTCGTGACTTTGAAAGAGTGTCTTATGAAAGAAATAGACATTCCATTTCGTTCCAGTGGATAAAACTAGGATGAGACCATCTAGTCCAGTCCCCTCATTTTATAAATAAGGAAACTCAGGCCCAGGGAGACTTGATTACCCAACATGACAAAAGCAGTTTGTCTATCTATCTATCTATCTATATATCAGGAGCAGAAATTGAACCCAGGTGCCCCTGATTTAAGAACTAATGCTCTTTCAACTAAGCAGTGGTTGGAATTAACAGTGTTCCTTGGCAATGGTATAAAGAAGAACCTCATAGCAAACAATTAGGGCTGATGCCAAGTGGTAGCTTCAAAGGTAATGAATGTGATACTCCTCACTGGAGATCTTCAAACAAAAGCTGGGTGACTGCTTGTTGAGTGTTACATGCACAAGTTGGAATAAGGGGCTCTGAAGTTTTTTGAATCTGTGAGTTGTTCATTATTTATATGTAGTTGAAACTATAATGTAGGGAAAGGAAAACTAGAAACCCATAGACCAATATTGTTAATGAATTTTAATGCTGATAAATACCACATGACATATTGGCAAAGACTACCACAATATATTTTTTTAAATCTTCACTATGACCAGGTTGGCTTTATACCAAGAATGCAAAGATGATTCAGCATTAGGAAAACTATAAATATATGAGAACATTAACAACAAAAATAAAAAACACATGATTATTAATAGATACAGAAAAAACCTTTGACATAATGTCATTCGTATTACACAAAAATAGGAAGCATAGAAATAAATGGAGCTGTCTTTGAATATGATGAAAGTAAGATCTAGCATTATGCATAATGGAAATACATCAGAAGCTTTTCCAAAAAGATGATCAGTAAAGCAAGACTATCCATTGTCACTATTTATCCTAAAAAAAAATATTTATTGGTAGCTAAGGAAAACAAATTGAGGAAATTCCTGTAGTAGTGAAACAGTGTAGGTAATGAAGAAGCAAAAGTATTTCTCTTTGCAAATGATATGATGATTTCTTTCCATAACCAACCCAAAAGAATAAGAAATGTTCATCAAAATAATAATTTCAGTAACAGAGCAAGAGATGAAATAATCCTACAAATAGCAGAAAGAGATAGAAAAAAGAAATTCCAAATGTGTAAATATCTGGGAGTTAATCTACCAACACCCACTCAGGAGTTGTGACTTTGCCTATATAGTGTTCTCTGTAAGTATAAAGTAAAATTTTAATAGGCAAGTCTTAAATTTTTAATGATTGGATTGTGTAGATATAATAAATATAATGATCCTCCCTAAATCAATTTCGAGTTTTGGTTTTGTACCAATCACACTACCAAAAGGGTCACTTTATAGAACTAGTTGTTGTTCAGTTGTGTCTGACTCTTTACAACCCGATTTAGGGTTTTCTTGGCAAAGATGCTGGAGTTGTTTGCCATTTCTTCCTCCACCTCATTTTACAGGTTTAGAACTGAAGCAAGCAGGGTTAAGTGATTTGCCTGGATTCACACAAATACTAAGTGTCTAAAGCCAGATTTGAATTTAGGAAAATGAATATCTCTGACTTTAGGCCTAGAACTCTATCCACTGTGCCCCCTAGTTGCCCCAAGAAGAGGTTCTAAATTTGATATGGAAAGGCTTGACATTGTGCAGGTCAAGGGACTTATGCAGGGAGCAAGAATATGTTGTTTAATAGTTTCAGTCATGTGTGTCTCTTCATGACCCCATTTGAGGTTTTCTTGGCAAAGATACTGGAGTGGTTTGCCATTTTCTTCTCCATTTTTACAGATGAGGAAACTGAGGCAAACAGGATTAAGTGACTTATACAGTGTCACACAACTAGGAAGTTTTGAGGCCAGATTTGAACTCAAGAAGATGAGTATCTATGACTAGGCCTGGCATTCTAGCCACTGTGCCACCTTATAGAACTAAACAAGATACCAGAAAATTCATCTGGTGGAACAAAAGATCAAGAATTTAAAGAGAAATAACAATAAAAGAATGGTAGGACTGGCATTAAAAGATCTCAGATTGGGGCAGCTAGGTGGCACAGTGGATAAAGCACTGGCCCTGGATTCAGGAAGACCTGAGATCAAATCTGACCTCAGACACTTGACACTTACTAGCTGTGTGACCCTGGGAAAGTCACTTAACCCTCATTGCCCCGCCCCTCCCCCCCAAAAAAATATCTCAGATTACAAAAGGACAGTCATGGAAACTACTTGGTACTAGTTAAAAGAGTAGAAAAGTTGATCATTAGGACAAATTTAGTTGACAAAACCCAAAAGCAAACAGAATGGCCTAGTCTTTAGTAAATTATATAGCATAGAAGACCATATTTGTCAAATAAATATTTGTAATAATGTGAAACTTTTAAAGCTGCATATTGAAATCATACAATTATCTCTTCTTTGTAGATGAATGACATCATTGGAACAATAAGAGATTCTAACCTAAAACTGACCCTTGCCTTTGGAATAGGAATGCATCATGCTGGGCTGCATGAAAGAGATAGAAAAACAGTGGAAGAATTATTTGTAAATTGTAAAATCCAGGTATCTTATTTTTCTACCTATCGATATATAAATATACCTTTCAGAGTTGGTTAGTAAGATAATATTATCTTTTCTCTTTTAGGTACTTATTGCTACAAGCACATTAGCATGGGGTGTAAACTTTCCAGCTCATTTAGTAATTGTTAAGGGAACAGAATATTATGATGGAAAAACAAGACGCTATGTGGATTTTCCCATTACAGGTAAAATTGCAAAATTGAAAAATATTTAAAGATTTTTACCACTAAGAACTAAATTAGCATACGTTATATTTTAAGGCAAAAGTGTCAAACTCATACTTCAGAGCATACTACAAGGGCAAAACTCTCTGGTGCGTTGGACACTAAATTAAAATGTAATTGGGAAATATTTAACAAAATAAAAGATACAATATAACATAGGTGATGTTAATTTGTGGCTTTCTAAATCAGTATTCCAGGTCATGGATCCCTTTCTAAATTTGAGTTTGAGAAGAATTAAGATGTATTTGTTACTTGTTCACGTAATTTATTAGCATGAAAAGATTTCTTATCATGCCATGTTGAACACAAAGTACATTGTGCTGATTGGCCATTATTATTTTTTAAAATATTGTTAAATACTTCAGAAAATATGAAAATAATGGCATGTAGTAGGAAATACCAATGTATATTTTTTTAATTGATTTAATTGAAAGTAGTACTTACACCTGATTTGAAGTACCAAAATGACATTCGAGTCTCTTCTCTCCTTGACAGAATTATGTTCTATGACTTCCTGTATGCATTGCATGTTCCATAGCTCTTGCTACACTTCTGTGCTTTATTTCTTTCGAACCTTTGCTTAAGCTGTTCTTTCTCCCTAAAATGCTTTTACCCCCCCACCCCAGACATAGGAAATTGTCCACTTCCTATAAACCCTTCCTTTCAGATGTCATCTTTATAAAGTCTTCTGTTTCCCTTAGCTATAATGAACTTTTTTTCCTGAATTTCCATGGTATTTTATATCTTTCCCATTATACTTTCACAGTATAATTTGTTCTGGTTATTTAGGCAGATTGCTTATATCCCATGCTCAACCACAATATTGGTTGTGTACATGGATAAAATTACTCTAATAGTTTGGACAAGAATAAACTATTAGAATACACAAAATGGTGCTTTAATAGTTTTCCGATAATTTCCTGTGGTTACACACATTCTCTAAGAGACATATTTTTACTTAATGGCCAGTCGTAAAATATATTTACCAGTTAAATAATCACTGAATTCTTGGTCTGTTGAATTATTCATGCCAGGATTTTTCTTTTTTGTAACAAACAGTAAAAAAAAAATTTTTTTTATTGTTGTTTTTTGGTTTGGTTTTGGTTATTTTGGAATAGCCTATTAATATGTATACCACAGTTTTTGTGGGGAAGTTAGTATGGGAATTATCTAACAGATTTTGTCAAAAAGCTTCAGGTTTTAATACCCAAGTTTAATTTATGTTATATATAGTGACTTGTATTATATGAGACACATTGTACATAGAAGTTGTTTAATTCAGTTGGATTCAACGGACATTTATTAAATTTTCTATATTGTGCCAGGCATTGTGCTAAACAGTAAATAATGAAAAAAACAAAGCAGCCCCTGCCTTCAAAGAATTTATGTTTTACTAGGGGGCAGAAAACAACAATATGTATACAGATAAATAGAAAATATCTACCAAGTAAATACACTATAATTGATGGGAATCTTGAAAGGCCAAATGTAAGAAGGAACATGAATGGAGACTTTAAAGGACTGTGAGATTCCAAGAAAAAGAAGAATATTCTTTGTATGGAGGATAGTCGGCACAGAGGCAGACAAAGGAATTAATATTTGATGAATGAATAACTTATTCTATTAAAATTATAGCATCACATAAATGGCCATTTCTAGCATTTTACTAAGAGAACATTTAATTATTCCTTCTTTTTATGTGCAATCTTAAGATCTTGTTAGAGCTTAGTTTTGCATTATGGTGTATTTTTGACATAAGTATGAGTTTTCTGAATAAATGCTAACTTAGGAAACAGTAAGGTAGCACAAACAACACTCTTTTAGTATTAACTGTGTAAACCGTACAACTGCTTTCTTGGTTATTTTATTTTATATATATGAAGAATAAGTAAATGTATCAGAATCAATAAATACATCTCATACTCCTTGTCTTATGTGACTTCTGTTTTCTCTATTATAGATGTACTTCAAATGATGGGACGTGCTGGTAGACCTCAATTTGATGATCAAGGCAAAGCTGTAATCTTGGTTCATGACATAAAGAAAGACTTCTACAAAAAGTTTCTTTATGAACCATTCCCAGTAGAATCAAGGTGAATTTTACTAGGAAGATAAAACAAGTTTAAATGAGTTAAGATTTTTTGGCAAGCTTGTGTTTTCCCACATTTGCAAATAAAACAAAGTATGTGTTTTTTGTTCAAAATAATCAAAAGATTTCAAATGGAATGTAATAAACAAATCCATCATAACAAAGTCCTGTATTTCTGAAATACTAGCCTAAAAGAAGTAAAATTTAATGGACTGGCAATAAAAATTCAAATTTTGTTATCAGTATTTTGTTTCAAAATTAACCTACCTAAAATATAGTAAGAGTTCTTATTGGAGGGGGCAGCTAGATGGCGCAGTGGATAGAGCACCGGTCCTGGAGTCAGTAGGACCTGAGTTCAAATCCGGCCTCAGACACTTAATACTTACTGGCTGTGTGACCCTGGGCAAGTCACTTAACCCCATTTGCCTCACCCCCCCCCCCTAAAAAAAAGAGTTCTTATTGGAGCCAGTACTTAAAGCCAGTTATACTTGCCATTCTATTTTCACCCTACCCTTAATTATCCCCATTGACTGGACTACCCCATTGTCACTTGACTGGCAGCCTATTCTGTATTTCTTTTTATCTATCCACTGTCACTTGCATTTGTCTGATCTATTACACCCTGTTCCCCTTAGATCCAATTTTTTTCCTATAAGGTTCCAACATATTTACTGCCATATTTTTGTCCCTCAGATAATTTCTTTTCATGATCTTGATCTAAATTAAAATTAGAAAACAAAATTTTACAATATTTGCTGTCTTGTCTCCAACTGTACCTATTCTTCCTAAACATTTGTCTGAACTGATACTGGCAAATTTTTACCAGGCAACAAAACTTCTATTACCAAAAGCTTTCATTCTTAAAACCCATAAATGTAAAATGCTGATTTTCAGTAGTTAGGTGAATTTGAATTTAATTCTATGTTGTCAGTTTGAATATGTCTAATTTTCAGTTCCTTCAGTGGAACACCCTCATACCTAGGTGAGAGGAATTCCTTTTGTATACATGTGTGGTTCTTACATCTGTCTACAATCACTAACCAATCAACAAGAGATTCTTTTATTAATATACATACATGTGTATACACACACATAAAATTGTTTTCTTGACCTTACATGGATCTGTGATTTCATCAAATTGGATGTACCTCCAAATGATGCAGATCTCAACATATCTGTGACTGTTGTATGTATTCTTCTATAAATTTGCCACAGGGGAATCAACCCAACAGCTCTTCTTTGCTTTCTTCTGATATCTTATATTTAAAGCTCTATTTCATATATTCATTTGATCAGTATTAATACCAATAAGATGTTAGAGGTATTTTTAATAAGCAAGAAAAATACAGAGCATTATTTCATTTTTATATTGCAAAATAAGTGAATTTAGATGTTTGTTTTGCAATGTGTAATAATAAAAATTAAATATATCTTGATTTCCCAAAAGTCATTTTTTAAAATGCATATTTTCTTTGATCTGATTCAAAGAAGAATTCATCGCAATAACAACTTATTTCTGGGAAAGACCTGAAACCAGCAAAAATCTCTTCATTTAAAGGAATAAACATAACACTTTTCTAATGAAAATCTCTTAAAGCGAAATGCCAAAGGAATATTTTAAAAAGAGCTTTTAGTTTTAAAAAATCACTTGTGATGGCTTCATTCAAGTAATATTTTAGTTAAATTTTTTTTCTTTCCTACTTCTCTTTCTCTGCCCCCCCCAACTGAAGGGGGACAAAATTTTTTATAACAAATATGCATGGTCAAGCAAAACAATTTACTCCATTAGCCATGATCAAAAAGATGGGTAGAATTCTTCATCATCTTATCATGTGAAATTGTGGTTGGTCATGGAGTTGATCAGTTAATTCTTTTGAGTTGTTCATTTTTACAGTTGTTGTTACCATTTAAATTGTTCTCATAGTTTCACTCACTTTACATTACTTCATACAAGTATTCCTAAGTTTCTCTGACATTGTTTTTATCTTACTTTCTTATAGCATAATATTCTATTACATTCATGTATTGTAATTTGTTTCCCATATCCTAATTTATTGGCACCACCTTTCTTTTTAGTTCTTTGCCACCTCAAAAAGAGTTGCTAGAAACATTTTGGTAACTATAGGACTTTTTTACACTTTTTTTAATCTCTTTGTGGTAAAAAGTTAGAGTGACATCACTATGTCATGTGTTATATATAACTTAATAACTTTGAGGATATATTCCAAATTGCTTTTTTGAATACTTGGACCAGTTAATTCACAGCTCCACCATCAGTATAGTAATATACATTTTTACTTGCATTGTGCTCCCTATCAGTCGTCCTCTCTCCATCCCCCAGCATTTGTTAAGTAACAAATTTCAACTTTGCTAATATGATAGGTATGAGGTAGAACTTGAGTTGTTTTAATTTGCATCACTCTAATTATTAATGATTTGAAGCATTTTTATGACTTTGATAGCTTGGACTTCTTTTCTTGAGAACTGCCACTTCCTATTGTTTAGCCATTTATCAGTTGATAAATGGCTGTTAGTCTTATAAATTTGAATCAGTGTCAGACTCGCAACAAAGATTTTTTCCCCTAGTTAACTGTTTCTTCAATTACCTTTTAAAATTACTATCAAGAAACTCTTTTGACAAGAGTAAAACCAAAACAAAAGAAATCAGACACTTTGCCATGACCTAGAATTATCCCTAAGATAGAAAATTAATGGGTAATAAAAAATTTTGCTAATTTTCTTAATTTCTCTAATTTTTATATTCTACCCTTTAATGGAAATGGTGTGATAGACATTTACTTTTTTTAGTGATTAAAATTAATTAGAATTTTCATTATGATTATTGAATGTAATATATATATATAGAAAATATATAAGATACGATTAAGAATAAAGGTATTTCATTGGTTTATGACACAGTTTAGATTTGGAAATACTAGACTAGATTACTTTTTTTTGTTTGTTTTTTGTTTTGTTTTTTTTTGCAGGGCAATGAGGGTTAAGTGACTTGCCCAGGGTCACACAGCTAGTAAGTGTCTGAGGCTGGGTTTGAACTCGGGTCCTCCTGAATCCAAGGCTGGTGCCTTATCCACTGTGCCACCTAGCTACCCCCCCAGACTAGATTACTTTTTGCTCATATCCAAATGAAAAATTATAGTGTATATTTCTGTTAAAATTAACATTGTTTGAATAGTTATTGAGTTTTATGCAAGATGGCATAACTTAGTAGCAAAGGAAAGTGAAAAAAAATATATATATATATATGTATCTATGTATATTGAAAGCACCATCCCAAAGAAACTGCAGAAAACTTAAGTTTCTTTGAAAAACACTTAAATAAAGATGCACATTTATTTTGTTTCTTTAGTCAACCAGTAACCATTTATTAATGCTTCTTTGTGACTGTGTGACTGGCCCTGGGCTAGGAACCAAGAATATATAAAGAAATGAAGCAGTCATGCCTTCAAGGAATCTATATTCCACCAAAAGAAACAACATGCCTTATCGAAGTATCCATAATTGTGCAAAATAAACACAAGGTAATTTGTTAGAGAGAGATACTGGTAGCTTGTAGGATCTGGAAGTGTCTCATATTGAAGAAGGCACTTAAACTAAGCTTTGGAGCACAGTTTATTACAATTTTCAAGAAAGGTCCCTTTATGTATAGACAATAAGGCCAAATTGGCTAGATTGTAGTATGTGTGAATATAATATCTTAGAAAACAAGCTGTGGTATGCAAAGTGGTGTTTGTTTTATATTTTTGTTTCCTGTTTTTCATTCATGTTTAGCTTACTAGATGTCCTTTCTGATCATTTGAATGCTGAGATTGCTGCTGGTACGATAACATCCAAGCAAGATGCAATGGATTATATTACCTGGACTTATTTTTTCCGTCGACTTATCATGAACCCCAGGTAAGGAAAGTTATAAAAGTTAATTTATCTATTTCTTCTCCACATTCAAGAAGATACATTTGAAAAGTAACAATTAGATCTTTAGTTTTTAAAATAATTTTAAAATGTCAGAAAAAGGTTTTCTATATAGTTCTGAAAATTGTAGTTGCATGAATTTACCATAGAGTAGCATAATATGTAAATTTGGCCCACTAGTGTCAATATATTTCTAAAATATTATATCAATAAATTTAAAATCTGGGTACAAATATTTTTATTTGTCCTTTCATTATTATGGTGGACATAAAAGCACAAATACATGGTCCCTGTTTTCGAGGTGCTTACAGAAGACTTTTAGTTCAGTAGGACTTTGGAAAGTTTTTTGCTTATATTCAGTATATCTCTTTCTTCTCATCCTTAGACATGTGATAAATTTAGACCCACCAACCTTTCCAAGAACTAGCTGTACATTCAACTGTAGCTTCTATTGAAGTTTTGGTTCCAGTTTATCTCAGAAATACTGTTATTGGATGGTTTTAGTTTTTCCAATAGAATATCATTTGGTCATTGGACAAAAATTTAATATTTAGAGTATCTTTGGTTGAGAGAATATTTACAGATGATCTCAAATGATCTGCTTCCTTTTCAAGCACTGCACAGCCAAAAGGGCTAAAATGGAACCCATTCAATCAATAAGCAGTTATTAATTACCTACTATGTGCCAGGCACTATGCTAAGTATTGAGGATACAAAAACTCAGAAGAATTTCCCTGCTCTTAAGAAGCTCATAGTTTACGTGTAAATAGCTATATACAAACAAAATTTATAGGGATAAACTGGAAAAAAGGTCAGCAAAAAGAAGAATCTAATATTAAAGTGAATCAAGAAAGTCTTGTAGATTGTTGAATTTTAGCTGGGGCTTCTAGGATACAAGGGAATCCAAGAAGTAGAGATGGGGAGGGAGCACATTCCATGCATGGGTGACAGCTAGTGAAAATGCCGGTTTGGGAAAGAACATCTTGTACGAGGAACAGCAAGAAGGCTACTGTCACTAATTTGTAGAGTATTTGGGGGTGAAGAAGATGTAAGAATCCTAGAAGGATAGTAGGGAACAGGGTTATAAAAGGCTTTGAACACCAGAGGATTTTGTATTTGATCCTGGAAGTGATATAGAGCCTCTGGAGTTTATTGAATAGGGAGGAAGAATGTCATGGTCAGACTTGTGCTTTCAGATTCGTTTGACAGCTGAGTAGAAGATGGACTAGGATGGGGAGGGACTTAAGGCAGGGAGACCAACCAGCAGGCTATAGCAAAGGTAAAGTGATAAAGGTCTACAACAGGGTGGTAGCACTGGCAGAAAAGAGAACAGGAGATATGGTGGATTTTCAATGAAATATTAAAAAATTGACAAAATGTGACAATAGATTGGGTATGAGAGGTAAGAGACTGAGGAGTTGAGAATGCCACTCAGATTGAGAACCTGGGTGACTGAGAAGATGGTAGTATTCTTGATAGTCAGTCAGTAAACATTTGTTAAGTGCTTACTTACTAGGTGCCAAGCACTATACTAAGCATTGGGGATACAAAGGCTCTCCAGGAACTCACACTAATAGGGGAGACAACACATAAACGACTATGTACAAACAAATTGCATGCAAGATAAGTTAGATGTAATAAAAAGAGAAAAGATGCTTAAGAGGGATTGACAAAGTCTTCTTGTAGAGGGTGAGATTTTACCTGAGACTTGAAGGAAATCAAGAAAGTCAGGAAGCAGAAATGAGGAGGGAGAGCACTTCATGCATGAAAGACAGCCTGTGAAAAGTCCCAGTCAGGAAATGGAGCTAAGAGATCAACAGAGAGCAGGCTCTTTCTCCATTTCTTGCAATCAGAAAAAGGCCAGGCAAAGGAATGTAGTCGCCCTGTCCTTTATAGACAGAAAGGGTTCCCATGCAAGCAAGAAGAGTCCAGCTTATGATACTGGCACAAAATGAAATGACTAAAACAAAGGGACATTTTGTGTTTCTTTCTTACCTAGAGAACATAATAATAATGATGAATGCCTCCATATTTAACTGTTGATTCTTGCACAGCAGATTCAATTCTGTTGCTAAGAATTTTATAAATCTGTATCCAGCTCCTCAGCCTGTGTCTTTAAATAGCTACCTTTTTGTTTTTAAAATAAGGGCAGTTATATATCTTCAATCCTATGGTGCCTCTCCTTTTCATCATGATTCTTCAAATATCACTAACAGTTGTTCCATCAATCTTAACTACAAATTTTTACAATAACCTCAGATATATATCTCTCGAATTTGCTCTGTAAAACTAGGTGTTATCTTAGCATTTATCTTTGCTTTCAACCCTGTCAACTATGGTTCTTCCCAGTCCATTTTATAAAATAGAAAAAATAGGACTTGATTATTTCTACATTCTCTTTATGATCCATTATTATCCCATCCATTCCTCAAAGTTCTATCTCTTCTTTGATCTTCCTTTTACTTCCCCACTTAGCTTAAAACATTTTTTAAATTTAGAATTTATCACAAAACTGAGCTAATAAAATACTATTCTCATACTTTATAGATACAATTCATAAATCTTTCCATATATACCGCCTTTTCAATATTCCAAATGGAGAATGTACATAACTACTTCATTCAACTTGTCAGATTATTAAATGAAGGGAGAAGTTGTTGGTTAAGGTAATTTTGCAAATTAGTGTGAGATTTAAAATTGGATATTAGATCATAAATCTACCCTACTTAACCTTTCCCTTAATTTATGTCCCAGACTAGTAAATGGAAGAAGCTTCTGGTTTTCTAGATAGACCATTTATTGTATGGTAGTCACAAGGTGATGTTGATTAGAAGGATAGGAAAGTAGAAACACAATACAAATCGTCTTAAGTCTAAGCTTAGTCTATATTCCGTATAAAACTCACCAAAACCGAAGGCCACCTTTGGGGAGAGAGAGACCGTCTGTGCAGCACAGTCAGGAGACCAGCAGAGCAGGAAAAAAAAACTCCACTTCCGTTCTCTCCTTGCCTTTTAAGCTCGCACCCCGGAAGTCGAGTGCATAGCAGGCAGTCTGACATGTGCAGCAGGTGCAACAGCTCATGCCATTGGTCTCCTCCCTGAAAGGGTGGTCCTTTAAAAAAAACTGGCGTCTTTCAGTTATCCTAACTGACTGTTAAAAAACTTTCATATTTTTTTACCACATTAGCTTATAGCATGTTGCACTTAATCAAAGATACAATTATATGCTCATTAGAGAAGCACATTAGGGGGCAGCTAGATGGTGCAGTGGTTAAAGCTCTGGCCCTGGATTCAGGAGTACCTGAGTTCAAATCCGGCCTCAGACACTTAACACTTACTAGGTGTGTGACCCTGGGCAAGTCACTTAACCCCCATTGCCCTGCCCAAAAAAAAAAAAAAGAGAGAGAGAGAGAGAGAAGCACATTATCCAGTTCTTAGACTCTTAATATTCTTTACTTCTGGTTGTCCTATATACCTTCTCAAAACTATAAAAATCCATCATACCAGATGATCCAGGAGAGGAATATGAGAGATAAAAAAGTCAGTCATCTTGGTTGTGAAAGTGTTTAAAGCCAGTGACTATAGTGTGATTTAGAATAATCTATTAATCTCTTTTATTGAGAATCTAACATATAATTCAAGAAGACTGAGGATCACAAGATCCTTAAGGTTACCTAACTGTGTGCTAAAAATTATATCAGTTTACCTTTTTGATAGTCTTCCTAGCATTATGAAAAGGTCATTGCCTTCCTTGTATTCTATTCCTGTTGTTCATTTTTATTAGCTATTCTTTAATCTTTGGAAGGCCATTCAGGTCATTCTAAAGGAATAAAACCGATTAATACAGTTGTACAATACTGCATATTCATTTGGCAAACATTTTAGGTGAGGTTAGCATCCTGATACCAGCTAATGTTCCAACATTGGGATTCAGAAATTACTTTTTTTCTCATTCTTTTTATTTTCTAATTTTCCAGTAAGACTAGCTTTTTCATGTAATCTGATTTTAAAGGAAAAGGGAAAAAGTAAAGTAATGAGTCATGAAATTATAATTACTGAAATATCCTACTTTTCTCAAGAAGAATTATCAAGATTACTCTCCTTGAAAAATCTAAATACTCACTGGTAGATCTCTGATTTCATTGGTGCCTTACCAGTGGAGATTTACCCCAGCACAACTTTTCATTCTCTTCAGTTCTTATCCATGTTTTCCCATAAATTTTCCATTAGGATCTACTAAAGTACTACTTTAGCTCTCCATATCCTGTCACTCATTCTCACTGTTTAACCAGCCCACCTCCTTTTCCAGGTATTTATGTCTACAGTATGTTTTATACTACCCGTGGTCCCTTGAAAAATCTTTCCATCGTACTTTCTGTTATTTACAATTTTAATTTTATCAGATTATAGCATTTTTAATATATAAATGTGCTGCCATATAATTATATATGTATATATATATATATATATATTTTTTTTTTTTGGTGACTCTTTTGTGATATATGCCTGGGAGTGAAACTTCTGGGTCAATTTGTCAACAGTGACTATATGCCCCCAAAATGGCATTTTAGTTACTTACTTCAAATTCAAATTACTTTCCAGAATGATTGGACCAATTTACAGCTTTAGAAACATTTATTAATGTGCCCTTCTTTCCATAACTCCAACACTGAAGTTTCATTCCTTTCCTTTGATTTTAAATATTCCTCTCCTTATGCTAAATTCTGTCATGTATTGTTATATTCATGGCACAAATCTGTTTTGTTGTTAATACTTGTCTGTGCCTTACATTTAGTTGTTAATGTTTTGTCTCTGTCTTTATTATAGTCATGCAATCCACTCTGCTATCATTATAATTATCTCAGTTGATTTCTCCTAAGTCTTTATATGGATAAATAGGTTTACTAACTATATTTGAAGGTTTTTGCCTTTTTTCTTTTTTTCCCCCTAATTGACTAATCTCTTTTTTCTGACTTTCATATCGCCATGTTTGTAATATCAACTTGTAATAACAATGACTTTGGGCTTAGCCAGTAGATCTGCTCATATAAAGCCAAACCCAAGTGTTATTTTTTTTTCTTTTTTTCTTTTTTTTTTAGTGAGGCAATTGGGGTTAAGTGACTTGCCCAGGGTCACACAGCTAGTAAGTGTTAAGTGTCTGAGGCCGGATTTGAACTCAGGTACTCCTGAATCCAGGGCCAGTGCTCTAACCACTATGCGACCTAGCTGCCCCCCAAGTGTTATTTTAAGTACTTAAGCTACCACTTTACATCATGATATACCTGTCTTCTCAGCTTTCTCTATTTCTACCAATGTTTGGTCCCTATTCTACTTTCTAGGTAGTTCCAAGCTCTCAGGAAAATGAAAAGGATGGCATGGCTAAACTAAGGGAAGACTGAGGGTCTAAATGTTCACATGGGATTGAAGGTTACCTTAAAATCCATAAATCACAATTCATCATCTGTGTCATGGTGGGTAGGGGGGGGAAAAAAGCAAAGTGTGGGACTTCTTTTGTGTGTCCTAAGACCCCACTATAGTAGGTATAAAGAAAGGCCTGTCAAGCTGCCTGATACAACTACCAATTGGACCCTGATAATACTACTGATTAGGATAATGGATTCATCTTCTCTGCCCTTAGCGCATGAAGTTGCTACCTCATTATGGTTCATGTTTTCTTAGCCTATGGAGACAGCTACAATTGCTTGCTTTATCTCATGTGCATAATTCTTATCTAATTTTGGAGAGGTTTGAAAAGTCTTGAAGATGAGGGGGAAAATATCTAGTTCTCCATCTTTTTGGTCACATTACTTGGGAGTATAATTTCATTCAGTTAGATGAAATAAGATAAATTTGAGAAACTACTAAAATCCAAAGAAGGAAAAGTTAAAGTCTCTGAGATCTTTGAAAATTTTCATTGAATGAAAATTAATATGAAAACAATTGACACAATCAACACAAATATATCAAATGATTTTGAAAAAAAGAGATATGCATACTGAGACTAGAATTCCAAAAGGTATTTTTTGAGTTTGAGTTATCTAAGTTGCAAACCACTTTTGCCAAAAGAGTAGGAAAAAAAGAAACTAGGCAATTAAAAGCAGATCAGAAATCTAGGTTCTCTTAATCACAAGCAAAGGTAACTATCCATACAAGACATTAAAATGGTTGAATAATAAAAATAACAATTCAACATCAATTAACAACTGTGCTAAAGAGTCATGAGAATTGAAGAAATCACAGGCAAGGCTGAACAAAGAAGGAAGGCTGTGGAAATGTAATAGTCAATTATAAAGTCCAAATCAGCAAAAATAGTAGTTGCATGAGATGAAAAAGAGAAAATTTGTGTACAATTAATACAATGAATAGTTAGTTAGAGGAAGTGAATGAAAACAGGCAAGTAGTGTGAGGTTAGATAAAACCAGTAATTATTGACTTAAATGCTTCATAGTGATATTGAATTGCTAGCAAAGCACTTTATCGGCTACTTCTCAGACACAAGCCTTATCCTCACCTTTCTTAATAGGAATTACATTACAAATGGTGGGAACAGTACTTCTCCCAATATAGTTCAATTATCTTTCTATATAAATTAATCACATTATATGTATATGTATATATATATATTTGTATGTGTATGTGTATAATAACCAACATTCACTTGAGGCACAAAAAAAGATAGTGACTTGTTGATTCAGTAATTATTGAACAGACTGCCCAAAAGTGCCATAACATTTATTATACTACAGTTATTCCTTCCACATTACAACTTTCCCCATCACAATTTCAGTATGCCACAGGTTGGCATAAAGAATTACTATAAATGGGAATTTCAGAGGAGTTTTGTGGAAGTCACAGATGACACAGAAAAAGTTTAGGAACTCAGAAATGCTTAACCCAAATTTTACAATAAGGTACTGTAAACCTCCCATAAAAGAAAAAGAAAAAAAATTCAGACTTTTTCTCTGGTATGAAGTGAGGGTCAAAACATTTTATACAGATTTTCTAGATCACAGGGTGCCACACCCCTAACCCCCATGATATGAAAGGGATAACTGTACTTTCATTGCTTTTCATGAGGCTTTTGGGGTAGATAGGTGGTACAGTGGATGAAGCACTGTCCCTGGAGTCAGGAGGACCTGAGTTCAAATCTTACCTCAGACATGTTAAGGGGCTAAAATTCTAGCTACACTGTCTAAAATATCTAATGAGTGGTCGCCAATAAATTATAAGCTTTAGCAAGAGTTAGACTTTTAAGCATTTATTAAGGAGAATAAGAATCTTCCTCCTACAAGCAGACGTCACTTCCTGATGCCAAAGAAAAGACGCATGGTCTTGCCCTCAAAGACCTTCACTTCATGGCGGAGCTTTTCTACAGTAAGTCTTCAGCAGGTGGCATCATTCCAATCGTTACAGACACTTACTAGCTGTGTAACCCTGGGCAAATCACTTAACCCCAATTGAGGTTAAACATCCATGGCCATCTCCAGTCATCTTGATGTATATCTTGCCACTAGATCCAGATGGTTCTGGAGTAGAGAGTGAGGCTGATGACCTCGCACAGCCCTCCCTGATTTAAATCCAGTTCAATGAAAATCTTGACATCACCTCAATGTCATGGTCCTCTTTGAGAATGAAGGACAAACAACAACAACATGAGGCCTTCGACTCAATTCTACACATACATCTTATTCACTTACTGTGAATATATAAAACAGACCAATGCAACAAGAACACTAGAGTATTTGGTATCCAGGGTCTTTTAAAAAAGAAAAAAAAAACCCACTGCTTTCTGTTTATAACATCCCACCAACCTAATAATGTCAGGAATAGTTGATATAAATGTTGTGTTTTTCAAAGAGGTAGTAAGACCATTATGGTTCTTTCTAGCTTTAAATTAATTCTCATCTCACCTAAATATGGCTTCCAAACTTAAAGAGGAATGGAGCCAAAGCCCCTTATTAATCACTTGATATGTGTGGATGACATTGTCATATGGCTCCACCAAAAAAAGTTCATCTCATGAAATCTCTAATAGCATCATTGAGTTTTTTGGACTCAATGAGTATAAAATTTGTAGGAAACATCAAAGAAAGATGGAGATTAACACTTGATACAGATATCATATTGAACCAGTGGTTAAAGAGAGTACCTACAAATACTTTGACCATGTGTAGGCAAGATACATTCAAACATAAAGTCATCAAAGAAAAAGCTGTGGTTTCATATGTTAAGAAATTTAGCAGCATTCTGAAATTCAAATTGGGTGGTTAGAACATGTTTAAAAGAGTGAACACTTGGGGCAGCTAGGTGGCACAGTGGATAGATAAAGCACCGGCCCTGGATTCAGGAGGACCTGAGTTCAAATTTGGCTTCAGACACTTGACACTTCCTAGCTGTGTGACCCTGAGCAAGTCACTTAACCCTCATTGCCCCACAAAAAAAAAAAAGAGTGAACACTTATGCAATATTGATCTTAATATACACATTACAAATTATAAAATGGACCATGACAAATTTTAAAAGTATTCACAGAAAAAAAAGCCTTTGCAATATTAGTGAAACACAGGATGTATCATTCTCTGCCAGCTATAGAATGATTGACACTTCCTCACTAAAAAGTAGAAAGATTGATAGGCATTCTTCCATCACATGACAAGTAGGTCAGACACCTAACAAAAATACTTTTGGAATAAGTGGGCATCATTTTGCCAAAGAATAATCAAGGCTGATTATAGGAATGCACTATTACATTTCTTAAATGTATCCAAAAGTGATAGCTAGAACCTATGAAATTGCTGAGATCCAAGATTGAAATCAAAAAACTTTCCAAGGGCAGTATCTAGATGAACTCAGTCAATAATATTTTGACAAAGAAGCATCAAACAAATGATTGAATCATGTAGATGTGTTTGTGGAATTGGAAGATTTTAATGACAATGCACAGTCAGATTATTGTGACCAGATATATCAAGAGGATCATCCTTAAGGACCCTGGACTTAGTGATCAATATAAGATTATACAAGGAAATGGTTAAAACTGTACCACACATCACAACAGACTGTGAAACCTTAGCACTTACCTGATACCTAGCAACACAAAAATCGATGGCTAGAAATTATATCAAATGCCTGCTATCTTTCATACACTGACAGATGACAAATTCCCATGCTACAAATACTGATCTAAAGATATCCTAGAGAATTCAGCCTGTGGACCAACTGGAACCAACCCATTATGCATAGATCAAAACTATATGGAAACAATTCTAGGGGTGTATTATTCCTGTCCTGAATGCTACTGGAATTGTACTGAGGATGCTTAAAAGTGAGCCAAAGAGGAAGTATTTATATTTCAATACTTGAATTCAGCAATAGGTAACTTTGAAATTGTCAATAAAATATTAATATAAAGGAATAACAGTATGATCATCCCCAGACCATCAAAATAAATATGAATGAGATAATGATGATAATAACCATATAATAACATATTTCTATAGGTTTTCAGAACAATTTTGTGAGGAAGGGAGACATGGTGTGTAACTTTGTTACAGTGGAATGTGCACTGAATCTGTAGTTGGGGAATGCAAGTTCAAATCCCATCTTTGACCCTACCTGTGCAACTTTAGACAAGTTACTTAGTCTTAGTTTTCCTCATCTGTAAGATGAGGAAATTGGATAAAATGGACTCTGCATACTAAGTACAGAGAATACAAAAAAGAGGCAAACCCCCCCCCCCAAAAAAAACAGTCTCTACCCTCAAGGACCTTACAATCTAATGGAAGAAACAACATGCAAATAAATGTATACAAAGCAAACTATATATAGCATAAATTGGAAATACTTAACAGTGAGAAGATGCAGGAATTAAAGGGTTGGGAAAGGCTTCCTGTAGAAGGTGGGATTTTACATCATGAATGGGGGAGGTCTTTGATTGTTCCGGTTGTCTGGATTGTGCTTTAGAAGGATAACTTTGGCAGCTGTATGAAGGACGGTTTTAGAAAGAGAGATGCTAAAGAAGGCAGGGAGACCCAGTGAGAAATTACAAAAGCCTGAAGTAACAGTAACAGTGAGTGGAAATAAGAGCACTAACACCAGAGGTAACTTCATTGATGTGAGAATTCTAATGGTACAAATCACAACCCATCCTACACAACTCTTGCCCTAGTCTTCCCACAGATCCTCCACAGCAGAGTCCATGCAATGTGTCAGATCTCTTAATATTTCATGGATTCCACTGGAACACATTGGTTGTCTTTCCTTTAACCCTTGTTCTTACTGCATGACTGGCTCACATCCTTTCCCAGTTATACATCTCTCTGAAAACATCATTCTTACCTCTTTCTACACAATTCTTGGCTAGTAATATGTTGCAGCCTGCTCATGTTCACCATGCTCTTTCCATAGCATGGGATAACCTGTGATGTAGTTAATTTGGGGGGGAGGGAGGAAGAATTGGATCTCCCCACCTTTTTCAGGCTACAAGGGCATCAGCTTCTCACAGGCCCAATCCCACTGCTAATCACCACAAAAGCTTTAACCTGCTCCATTTTCCACCTGAGGCAGTTTGCCCCTCCTTTAGGCAACATGATGGTCCCCCACTCCTGGGGGCTTACCACGGTTGGTGTGTGACATAGTATAGACAGCAAATCAGCATTAGCTCTACTGCTACTCCAAACTCCCAGTTCCCAAGATCAAGAGTTCTACCTGTATCATTCACCCCAGTACAGGGACTATAGCAGTATATTACCATATCCAGCAATTTAACATTTCAAATCTTGATAGTCCCCGATTCCCAGCCATTCAGCATTTGTGGAAGAACACAATATGAATATTATAAATTGATATGGAAATTTAAAAGCAACTTCCAGCTTGGTGCACAGCACAAATTAGTTGTACACAGGGACAGTGTTTATTTTTATTTTCAATTGTCTTTGATAGACAATTCAAAATGATTATAATAAATACCACTCTGTGATTGCTCCCCCTAAATTGCATCTGTTGTGTTTACATTCTAAATATCTTCTAATAAATGCAATTTGTTATATTTTATATCACATGTAGAAATATGTGATAAATAGGTGTAGTTTTTATATAATTCATAGTATGTGTATATGTAAATAGTAGTTATGATATGTGTGTACAGATAACATGTATAATATATTTTAAATTTAAATATAGCTGGTCTATGAGCTACTGTTTTCAGGAAAATATAATACCCTCCAAATTGAGTTCTGGATTCAATTTGTGTGGTCAATTTTACTTTCTTTATTCTCCTGAGAAAGCCTTTTAAATAATAGTAGGACAAAAATGTTGTGGTAG
Source organism: Dromiciops gliroides (assembly GCF_019393635.1). NCBI lineage: Eukaryota > Metazoa > Chordata > Mammalia > Microbiotheria > Microbiotheriidae > Dromiciops > Dromiciops gliroides. The sequence continues at coordinate 328,684,043 of NC_057864.1, read as the reverse complement.
TTTCAGCTGTCCTTGCAACCTACTTTCATTATTTGTGTCATTATTACTGCTGCATAATCTGAACATAAAAAAACATGGTGGTGTAACAAATGACTTCCCAGTCCTGACAGTTATAGCAGCAGCATTTCAAGACTGATGAAAAATTTCCCAGAGATATCTCTGGCCAGGTTTACATAAACTAAGCAGGAAACGATTGCCTCTATCTGCATTAAATCCAAACTATTTGGAGTAACTTTATCTATGTTTTATGTTGCTGCAAAGGGCTCTTTATCTTTTTAACTGGTAAAATTCCATCCTTTCACAGATTAGAAAAATAATTTCAGGCTTCATGTGTTGTGGTTCTTACATGATTTCTCCTTTGATAACAAATTTTAAGGATAATAAAAAAAGTTAGTTTCAGTTTTTGATTGTTTAAATTTTATGTACTTTGTGAATTTTTATGATAGGTAGGGGGTGTGTTATTACTTTTTCCCAGTGGACTACTAATGGAAGTTAGCTTGTCTACTCCATGTGCTAGATTCTGTCAGTATAAAACTGCCTTTGACTTTCACACCTCTCAGGGGACGAGTAATTGTTGTGTTCAAACAGCCTGTAATTGTGATCCCGCTGGCTTTCTCAGTACGCTTCTGGCTATTAGAATCATTAAACAACTCAGCACCTGTTAACAGCATTGTAAATATTCAACCCTGCTTGTGTGCAGGTTGAGTCCAATATAGAGAAGGCTTACAGAGCCCAGCCTCATAAATTAGAGCTTCTGACAAGTCAATTATTGTGAAACTGGGTTTCACTGTGAAATAAATGAAATAGCATGCTGATAAAAAGGTAGGCTGTCTGTTTATGGCAAAGGGAAAATAATGATTAGATGATTTCAATGCAGTGAGCATGAAACTGCATTGTGTTTATTCTTTATCTGTAATTAAACAGTTGTATAATATAACTGCTTAGGATAACCCATTATTTTTTTCAACTGTGAAGAGTATATAATGAAAATATGCCTTTTTTTCACTTATGTACTACTTGCTTTTTAAATTACTGAATAATTTTAGTGGTTGTTATTATTAAAAAATATGACATGTAATCTCTTCCAAATGAACATGTGTGTGTGTGTGTGTGTGTATATATATATATATATATATATATATATATACACACATATATATATATATAAATATAAATGTTCAACCAGAATCAGTGCACATTGTAGAAGTTTACTATATTGCTCTACTACAAGAGTATATATGAACCTAAAATATTTTTCAAGTTCCCCAAAATGTTGTAATATATTTGTTTTAAAATTATTTTGTGGGCTAGAGAAAAGCAGTTTTCACCTTTATCTGCTTTAATTATTTTTGTTTTGTCAAAACATATACTTTAGGTATAACTTCTATAAACTCTCTGTTTCAAACATCTGATTTCTTTTGGAAGATGTGTAAATAGTTTTAACTGGATCCAGAACCACAGCCCAAATAGTGAGAAAAACTATATTTTTTCTGCAGATTGCTTAAAAGAAATCACGTACATATTTACAAGAAGTTTTACATTTTTTGTTCAAAGGGACAAGCTTTAAAATAATTTCCTTTATTAATTATTACATTATTGATTATAACTTTAAGTTGACTGTTCTGAAAGTTATCAATTATACATTTCTAAATTATGATCATAAAAATAAGTATTTTAGTATATGTATTCTTGTCCAAAAATTTAGTAAGATATAAAATATTGATGTGCTACTTAATTCTACTTGCTTCATCATCACATAATATTTCTGCATATACATAATTGGGCAAATATTGAAAAAAGTGACCTTTATTGAGAGGAAGCTTCTCAGTAAGAAAATATAATGATATGTTGCTTGGAGAAAATGTGGTAACAATTTTCCAGCAAGTCAATCTTTGACTGTTTCAGTGCAGTTCTGATAATGTTACCTCAACTAAGACATAAGTTTTCAGTTAATTATCTTTTTTTTTTTGCAACAACTTACTTTGAATATTTTTAAAATGTATACTATGACCCACTTTACCTATTTTAATAATACTTAAAACCACAAAAATCATTCTCATCAGTTTTCTAGTAGATTTGACATAAACACGCTCCATTTGTAAAATGTATATCATTAAAGCATATCAAATGAAAAACAAAATCTAGAAGGTGTAAATTTTTTAAAATTTAAAAAAAAACCCGAATTATTGATGGACAGTTTAAACCAACTACTGGAGCCATTGGTGATTTTAGAAATCTTTTTGCCCCAAAATGATACATTAAAGCCAGGACATTACAGTGTTTTTATAGGCTAGATGTGTATTGAAATCTTAAAAATCAGTAGCAATTTGAGTACTCAATATGTTGCAAGTTCTTCTCATGCTGTTTTCTATTTTTAATTACATCCAATTCAAAAGTGGTTTTGCATTTTTTAAAAACTTTAATTGGCATAAATGGTTTCCTAAACAGTTTTCCCCCTTTCAGTCTGTTTAAATAGTACAGTAGAATAATTTCTTTATTGTACAACTTTTAATAGCAAGAATATAATAATGATAAATATGCAGCAATTTAATTACATTTTCACCAATGTTTTCAATTTAGAAGTAACTTCATAAATGCATATTAGTTTAGACAGCTGATAAATACAGAGTTAGAAAGTTTATAAGAACAGCAAAGCTAAAAGAATGTGGTATGCTGTCATTGCCAAAAGTTTGTCTGATGAATTTCATTTTTCCCTAAAAATATGAAAAAGAAAAAACATTAATAACTACAAGTGGATTGTGATACTCTGTGTCCTTCAAAGGACTTTACATGTCCTGTGTTTTTATATTTTTACTTCCAAAATAGAAAAATATTATTCTCACTAAAGATTTCTTTCAGTTGTTCACCAGTACAGGAGCTAATATTTCTCAAGCCTGCTAATTTTAGTCTTTTACCCTTTTCTACCTGACTTTAATAAAATCCATTTGGTTTAAATTATCTGCACAACCAATTTGATCTTTAATTGGTCATTATTACATTGATAAATGTTTGTTTCAGGACAAGACCAAAGATTTTCCAAGAAAGACTTTAATTTTTAAAGTAATTCTAAGTTTAAGAAAAGAAAGAAGAAAAATATACTTAAATTTTATGAAAATTAAAACTAAAATAAAATCTTTTGTATTACTTTGCTATTGCCTTTTGGGGGGGAAGATTATATCATTAACATATGATTGTACTTTAGTCTACATAGATAAATATTCAAATTGCAGCATATTTTCCCTTTCTCTTAAACATTATAACAGCCATTTCAGGTATTTCTTCATTCTGCTATTTTTCATAACAGTACATTTCTGTCAAAGTACTAATGATAAATGCACACATTTAGAATTTCAGGAAAGGGTTTTTTATTAGGTTTAACCAATGGAAAACTCTCATTTGGAGATATTTTTACTGTATTTACATATTTCTAATTTTAGAATCTCTATAATCTGAGCCCAAGTATATTTATTTTTAGTATTTGTTTACAGGATACTAGTGAGCCCACTTTCTTCCCCTTTGAGGGAAATAAAGGAGAATTGACTGCTGACAGTAATACTTCTCCTAAGCATTTCTAAATCCTGTGAACTTCATATTGTAAAGTCTCCAGTCCCTTTGCAGGTCTACTATCTTTATTTGAAAGTGCAGTCACCTCTTTTTTAACCAACTATGACTATGACTTCCTTATTCTAAAATAGGTTTAAAGTCCTCTGCCTATGTTCCAGCTTTGAGCACAGCTAAATCCCACTACTCTAATCCCAAATCTCCTTTCCATTTACTTTTTCTTGGGGTGCTGCAATATGGAGACAAATTTCCCACCTTGCATGGTATAGAGTAGCAATTAGAGGATTGCTATAACTGTATGGACATAGCCACTCTGCTTTTGGACTTTTGCCAGAACACAAATTCCTCCGAATCATAGGGATTTACAAAGGGTGATAATATTCTCTAGAGGGTGTAGAGAGGTAATAAAAAAAAAAAAGGTCAACTGCATGCCCTTATGATTTTTTTACGTGCATAACATTCAGCAAGACCTATGAGCTTTGTATGTACCCTACAAAACTGGGTTGTTTTGTTTTGTTTTTTTAAAGCCTGATGAAGCACCTTCTAGGCCCGAGGATGACATTTATTCATTTAATGTCATTGGAATAGTAATTTACCAAATGGTTCCCTTGGGCCCTAAATGGTTTATCTACCTCCAAAAGTGAGCAGTTTATTCTCAGTGATTAATTCACCTGTGAGAAGTTCACTCTTGTCAATTAATATAACAGTTTTGTTATACAATAATAGCTCACTCTGGTTAGAGGTTTAGATACACACTTTTAAAAATAAATTATTACCTTCTACTGATATTATAATATCTTTTAAATATGAACATGTGCATGTAATTTAGTAGTTCTCAAATGCATTTACCATTTATCAGGTGCTTACTATGTGCCATTAAGCTATCTGGGTAAGTTCCTTCAGGACAGGGATTGAATTTACTTTAAACTTTCTTTATATGCCAGGCCTAACACAGTGTCTTTACACAGTGGGCACTTAACTAATTATCTTTTTTTTTTATTCAGCATTTTATCTGCTTCATGTAGTAAAATCTATGTCAATAATTGAGTGAATCGGTGGTGGAACTAATATTGGTGGCAGTAGTAGTAGTAGTAGTAGTAGTAGCAGTAGTAGTAGTAGTAGTAGTAGTAGTAGTAGTAGTAGTAGTAGTAGTAGTAGTAGTAGTAGTAGTAGTAGTAGTAGTAGTAATAGTAGTAGTAGTAGTAGTGGTGGTGGTGGTGGTGGTGGTGGTGGTGGTGGTGGTGGTGGTGGTGGTGGTAGTAAAGGGGTCAGTCAGAAACCACAATAAACTTGCCACTTTATACATAAATTTGTAACCTTAAAACAAGGTTGACCACTTAGTTACTCATAGGATGGTGACTTCAACTCACCAACTTACCAACCAAATCAGTTGATCTAAGTTTGCTCATGTGTAAAATGGGGATGATAATTTCTGGCTTTGTTTCCATAAATTTCTATGAAGATAAAACATGTTTTTAAATTTTCAGAAATATACTAAATAACGTTAAATATTTTTATTTGAGATTAATTTTAATTAAGATAATTTAATATAATACACCTTTAATCTATTAGTTGTGATCATTTTGGTTTTTTCTAGTTACTATAACCTGGATGATGTGAGCCATGAATCCATGAACAAGTTCCTTTCAAACCTTGTGGAGAAGGCCCTCATTGAGCTGGAATATTCCTATTGTATTGAAGTTGGAGAAGTATGTATCAGGTTGGCTAATATGACAGAAAAGGAAAATGACAAATGTTGGAGATGTGGGGAAATTAGGACATTAATATACTGTTGATGGAGTTGTGAACTGATCCAACCAGATTGGAGAGCAATTTGAAACTATGCCCAAAGGGCTATAAAACTCTACATACCTTTTTTTTTTTTTTTAAGTGAGGCAATTGGGGTTAAGTGACGTGCCCAGGGTCGCACAGCTAGTAAGTGTTAAGTGTCTGAGGCCAGATTTGAACTCTGGTACTCCTGACTCCAGGGTCATTGCTCTATCCACTGCGCCACCTAGCTGCCCCGTGCCACATACCTGCCCCTGTGCATACCTTTTGACCTAGCAATATCGCTACTTGGTCTGTAATCCAAAGAGATCAACTTAAAAAAAAGAAAAAAAAAGGAAGAAAAGGACTTATATGTACAAAAATATTTATAGAGCTCTTTTTGTGGTGGCAAAGAATTGGAAATTGAGTGAATGCCCATCAGTTGGGGAATGGCTGGACACGTTGTGGTATACAATTGTGATAGAATACTATTGTTCTATAAGAAATGATGAGCAGGATGCTTTCAGAAAAACCTGGTCTTACATGAACTGATGCAAAGTGGAGTGAGTAGAACCAGGAGAATATTGTACGTGGTAACAACAGTATTATGTGGTGATCAACTGTGAATGACTTAGCTATTTTCTGCAATACAGTGATCCAAGACAATTCTTAAGGATTTATTATGAAAAATGTTATCTACCTCCAGAGAAAGAACTGATGGAGTCTGAATGCAGATCAACGCATACTTTTTTTAACTTTATTTTTCTTGGGGGTTTTTTGGAGAGTGAATGGGGGGGGGGTCTGTGCTTTCTTTCACAATGTGACTGATATGGAAATATGTTTTACATGACTGAACATGTTTAATCCATATCAAATTGCTTACCATGTCAGGGGAGGGAGAGAATTTGGAACTTAAATTTTTTAAAAACAGATGTTAAAAATTGTTCTTACGTGTAATTGGGAAAAAAATTGATAAAAAATATATATATATTTTTAAATTGGAGAGTTATAGCTCCAATTGAATATCAATCTGGCCTCTGTATTCCCTTCCTTTAATCTAGCCATGGTTTTTGTTTTTGTTTTTTTAGTGAGGTAGTTGGGGTTAAGTGACTTGCCCAGGGTCACACAGCTAGTAAGTGTTAAGTGTCTGAGGCCGGATTTGAACTCAGGTACTCCTGAATCCAGGGCCGGTGCTCTATTCACTGCACCACCTAGCTGCCCCAAATCTAGCCATGTTTAAGGGACTGCTAGGCAATGGACATGATTCAAAGTGTGTAATTTAAGATTCTAAATGTGGATTCTAATCTGTTCCCCCAGTTTTGGGGGAAACTGACTAAAATCACTGATAAAACGAGTTTAGGTTTTTAAGGGTTTATTGAAAAATAGAAAGTAAAAGATTGAGAACAGAATTCCAACAGCCTGACATTCCTATCTTTCCTCAAATTTCCTGTGAAGTCTTCTGCTGCCACCACCACCATCAAGTCAGGAACCCAAAAGAGCAAGAGCTCTCCACGCAGGCTCTCTTTCCTCCTTCCTGTCTCCTCCCAGAAAATAGGAGGCTCCTCAAGTTGATTGGCTGGTAGCCTTGATAGGCAGCACCCATGAGCAAACGTCATTTCCTGACACCAAGGAAAAGCCACATGGCCTTGCCCTCTGAGGCATTTTCCTCATGGTGGAGCTTTCCCACAGCAAGTCTCCAGTAGGTGGCATCATTCCAATCATAACAAAAGCAAACTGCTACCTCCAACATTTGTCACCAGGACTATCTACCAAGAGAACTGTTGATTGGGTGTTATTATGTTTTAAACATATAAATATACAAATCATTTTATTTTATGTATAGTACTTCAACTATATTATGATGGAGTTGACTTTGGTGAGCTGACATAGGAACCTAACCACAATTCATAACATTGTTTCTATGAGAAAAAAATATATATTCTTAGTGTGATACACCTCACTTACAAGTAAGCTTTTGGAACACAATCATTTTTAATTCAAAACTACCTGTTTTCTTTATGCTACATTTAAAAATTTTCTTTTTATGCATGAAATGTTTCGTTTCTCTTAAAACAGGATAATCGTAGCATTGAACCACTTACATTTGGCCGAATTGCATCCTATTATTATTTGAAGCACCCAACTGTCAGGATGTTCAAGGATCGTTTGAAACCTGAATGCAGTGTGGAGGATTTGCTTTCAGTTCTGACTGTGAGTTTCAAGTTTTCTTCATGATAAGTATTGTGATGTAAAGTGTGTATTTTAAATTTAGTAATTCTAAATTGTGTATACTTTTAACTGGCTCCTTGGCCTTGCACATTTAAAACATTCATTCATTATTTATCAAATTGGATTTTAAAGAATTAAATTGCTTACTGTGTGTACTCAGATCCTCAATTCTTGACTCTTAAGACTATATGGCCAGAACTAGGTGAATTCCTCCTTAACATATCATCTACAGGGGCAGCTAGGTGGCGCAGTGGATAAAGCACCAGCCCTGGATTCAGGAGTACCTGAGTTCAAATCCGGCCTCAGACACTTGACACTTACTAGCTGTGTGACTCTGGACAAGTCACTTAACCCCCGTTGCCCCGCAAAAAAAAAAATATATATATATATATATATATATATATATATATATATATATATATATATATATATATATATATATATATATATATATATCATCTACAGTGTATTTTGACCCTTCCTTGATCTGGTAGAAGGTACAGTAGAAGGGGTCTAGACTGGGATTTAGGAAAATGGGTTTTAGCCTAGAGTCTGTTACTAAATAGCTATGCAGCCTTGAGTTAGTCACCCATACTTCTGAATCTCAGTTTCTTTACCTGTGCAATGAAGTAACACTTTTCAATTCCAAAATCTTTTGATTCTAAGATACTTTACATTATTGTACAAATTACTTCATATCATTACTGCACACTCATTCTAGTTTTACCATTGAGATTGTTTAGAATTTTTACCTAGTGGCAAATGATTTTGCAGACATGCTTTTTTCTAAAGTAACATTTCAAGTAGAGATGACATTTTTCTTTGTATTTTTAGATCACTATAAACAATTTTCTCACCCCTGCCTTAATGTTTTGAAAATGGGGGATTGAGTTGGTTGAATCATCTCAGTGTGCTATTTACTATCTTCTCTGTGCCTCTACCTCTTTGTATATACTCTGAGATTCTATTCAAGTCTTAAAATTTCTTCAGTGCTCCATTTGCCACTCTGATAACACTCTTTTATCTTTTTTATATGAACAGAGTGCCTAGCACAGTGCCAGATTACCAGTAAATGCTTGTTTGATGTATTCATTGATGGATACCACATTGATCTACTCTCAGTTTACTACACAGATGAGACTAGTATTATGGATAATAGACAATATCAGATAATAAAAAAAATTCTATTAAATCTCAAGGTTCACTTTAACATTATTTTACAGAATATTTTAAATAATATTTTGCTCAGGATAATAATAAATTAGTATAACCTCCTTATGTAGGGTAAGCTATCTGATGACTATAGGAATCAGTCCAGAATTGTGATAAGTAGAAGAAAGAACCCAGCATAGGATTTGAATTGAAATTGAAATTGAAAACAAATCACCATGCTGATTATGGAGTACATTATACATCAGAGAAAATTCCAAGAAATTTGTCAACTACCAAGGGAGTCATCTATTTATGTCTTGTTCTTTAACTATTTCTATATAAAAGTATCCCTCAAAACAGGGTATATCGTGGTCATGCTGGCATGTCATTTTACTCCAGCATTTCAGTAGCTTTGTTTAAAAACGGTTACATCGATTTGAAAATCTCTTTTTATCAAAATAAACTTAGACTCTGAGTAACCCAACAAGTGCATACTCTTTACAAATACATTAAGGCACATTTTCCAACATATTCCACTTTAAGAAACTCCATAATCAAAGCTAACACAGTCTGAAATTTATATAGCATATTTCATGCAGGAAATTCAAACTTTCTCACTGAAAATAGCTAATCCTTAAGAATTATTTTATTCTTTTCAAAAGGACAAAGCTAAATGGTTAAAATATTCTATAATTCACCAAACTTATAATTCAGTATTTCAAAGGAATTAATGAATTAAGGAGGATGGTGAGTGGAACCATAGAGAAATAAATTCATAGACACACTCTTTATTGTACTAGTAGAAGTATTGTTTTTATGATGGTTCCAGAACTTTGGAAGAGTTGAGAAAGATATAGCTTATGGAAAGTGGGCATGGGGGACTCAGGAGAATAGCATAACTGAAGCATCCAACTTGGTATGGTAACCCACACATGAGTCACCTCAAATCAGTTCCAGAGGTGAAAGTTCTAAAATATCCAGGGCATGAATTCTAGTCCAGGACATAAAGTGGCTGGTGAGAAGGTGTAGAGGAACAGACAATTCTTAGCAACTTATCAATATAGGTACTTCCTCCAAAGATAAAGATCGTAATTTGTCCATGCCTTCTTATTTTATGTGACTCTTGTCTATGTATTTCCACAAATCCTCTAAAAGGTCGAACTAGCATACTTAAAAGCCTTCTATATCTCTTCACTTTACATGAATAATAGTGGAACACATTCCATTTCTTACCCTTCATACATACTATATGACCAACTCATCTTACTTTCCATTAATAAATCTCTTTAGTGGTTTTTTCGTATGCATTCAGCATTAATAATACATGGCCCCTTGGGCAACTCAAAGTTTTGATTGATTTGTCAAAGACTCTTGTATTCCATAATGTATAATCATATAGCATTATTAGAGGAATATTTTTGTTTAAAAATAGATTCTTATTACACAGAGGTTTGGAATCATTTGTGTGTTGTCTCCACCTTTATGTTATAATCTTGTTGAAGCAAAAACTTATTTTTTATTAATTGTATCCTCAGCATGTAGCATAGTACTTGGCACAACATAGGCACTCAATAAATTTTTGTTAGATTAGGATTGGATTGAAAGTGCCATATGAGTTCCATTCCCTAATATAAGGGAGTCTGCTCTCTTCCTTCTATTTGATTTTAGCCTATTTTGTTGTCCATCTTCAGGTACTATGTTGATTGATGTACTGATAGACTAGCTCTATGTACTACTGTCCATTCAACTGTATATGGTGGTCTGCTCAAGAGGATTTTTCATCCATTTGCTTTTTACAAATGGATAGTTAGCTGAACTCTTGAGAGACTAAAAGGTAGCTATGTAGTGCAGTGGATAGAGTGCTTAACTTGGAATCAGAAAGACTTGAATTCAAATCCTGCTCCAGGCATTTATTAGTTATGTGACTCTGGTAAATCACTTAAATTCACTGTTTTTTCATCCTTATTTTAATAATAGCACCTACCTGGGCTAGCTGTATCAAATCTGAAACTCTACTATAAAGCGGCAGTCATCAAAACTATCTGGTACTGGCTAAAAAAATAGAGAGGAGGATCAATGGAATAGACTAGGCACAGGAGACACAGTAATAAATGACATTAGTAATGTACTGTTTGATAAACCCAGACTCCAGCTTCTGGGATAGGAATTCAGTATTTTACAAAAACTTCTGGGGAAACTGGAAGACAGTATGGCAGAAACTAGACATAGACCAACATCTTACACCTTATACTAAAATAAGGTCAAAATGGGTACATGATTTAGACATAAGAGGTGATACCATAGGTAAATTAGGAGAAGAAGGAATAGTCTACCTTTCAGATCTTTGGAAAGGAGAACAGTTTATGACCAAACAAGAGAATATTATGAAATGCAAAATGGATGATTTTGATTACATTAAATTAAAAAGGATTTGTACAAACAGAAGCAATGCATCGAAAATTAGAAGGGATGCAGAAAGCTGGGAAACAATTTTTATGGCCAGTACTTTTGATAAAGGCCTCATTTCTAAAATATATTGGGAACTAGGGGCAGCTAGGTGGTGCAGTGGATAGAGCACTGGCCCTGGATTCAGGAGGACCTGAGTTCAAATCCAGCCTCAGACCCTTGACACTTACTAACTGTGTGACCCTGGGCATAACCCCAATTGCCTCACCGAATATATATATATATGTGTGTGTGTGTGTGTGTGTGTGTGTGTGTATATGTATATATATATATATATACACATATATACATATATATGTGTGTGTGTGTGTGTGTATGTATGTATAGGGAACTAAATCAAATTTATAAGAATCCAAGTCATTTCCCAATTGAGAAATGGTCAAAAGTTATGAACAGGCAGTTTTCTGATGAAGAAATCAAAGCTATCTATTGTCATATGAAAAAATGCTCTAAATCACTATTCATTAGAGAGATGCAAATTAAAACAACTCTGAGGTACCACCTCACACCTATCAGATTGGCTAATATGACAAAAACGGAAAATAATAAATGTTGGAGAAGCTGTGCGAAAATTAGAACACTAATGCATTGTTGTTGGAGCTGTGAACTGATCCAACCATTCTGGAGAGCAGTTTGGAATTATGCCCAAAGATATATAAAGTTGTGCATACGCTTTGAACCAGCAATACCACTATTAGGTCTTTTTTCCCAAAGAGATCATAAAAAAGGGAAAAGGACCCACACGTACAAAAATATTTATGGCTGCTCTTTTTGTGATGGCAAGGAATTGGTAATTGAGGGGATGCCCATCAATTAGGGAATGGCTGAACAAGTTATGGTATATGAATGCAATGGAATACTATTGTGCTGTAAGAAATGATGAGCAGGGGGAGTTCAGAGAAACCTGGAAGGACTTGCATGAACTGATGATACGTGAGATGAGCAGAACCAGAAGAACATTATACACAGTATCATCAACATTATGTGTCGATCAACTGTGATAGACTAGATTCTTCTCACCAGTCCAATGGTACAAGAAAGTTCCAAAGGACTCATGATGGAAAAGGCTCTCCAAATCCAGGAAAAAAAAAAAGAAGGAACTGTGGAATGTGGATGCTGAGTGGACCATACTATTTCTTTTGTTTTTGGTGCTGTTGTTTTTCTTTTTTGAGCTTTTTCCTTTTTGCTCTTATTCTTCTCTTATAACATTACTGATGCAGAAATATGTTTAATGTTTTATATATATGTATGTATAAAACCTGTATCAGATTACCTGCTGTCTAGGGGAGGGGGGAGGGAGGGAGAAAAATTTGAAATTGGAAATCTTATCTAAACAAATGTTGAAAACTAAAATTAATTAATTGAAATGTAAAAATAATAATAATAGCACCTACCTCACCAGAGTTTTTTTGAGGGTCAAGTGAGATTTTATATATAGCACTTTTCAAACTTTAAAGCTCTACAAAAATGTTAGCTTAAAAATGATTATGGATACTATTTAAGAGGTTTTCAGTATTTCAGATCTTAATGTATTCAGCACAATATCATCTGCAAAAAGCATCTTAAGAACCCCCTCCATTAAAAGAGAATCCCTCTTCCATTTGGATTCTATGATAGTGGCAAAAACCTTTGTCCAGCACATATCTCCCTTCTTCACTTGATATTAATCATCAGAGAATTGTTAAAGTTACCTCTGTCACTAAATCTATCAAAATATCTGTTATGACTGTAACATATTCATTGAAGCATCTTGTTTGGAAGATGCATCTTCCACTGCCAAATCAAATCAAACACTAAGCACAATGGGATCTTACCTTTGATAAATCTTTCGGTAAGGTATTTGATTGTAATTATATTCTACCATAGAAAATAATTTAGGAAAACTTGTTTCCTTCTCATATTAATATCAAGGGTGCCTATAATACATGTATAAATTGTTCTCATAAAGATTGTATAGAACTGAGGAGAGGCATCATAGCATACCAGATCAAGATATAGTCTTGACGCCAGGAAGATCTAGGTTCAAGTCCTATTTTTGAAACATGCTAGCTGTATGACCTTGAGCAAGTTACTTAGCCTCTCAGTATGCTTAGACGATTCTCTAAGACTATAGGTTGAGAGCATATGCTGACCTGCATTGGTAGAATAAATATCTTCACTTGAGAATGAATTGATTGGTGGCAGCTAGGTGGTGCAGTGGATAAAGCACTGGTCCTGAATTCAGGAGGACCTGAGTTCAAATCTGCCCTTAGACACTTGACACTTAATAGCTGTGTGACCCTGGGCAAGTCACTTAACCCCAGTTGCCCCACCAAAAAAAAAAAAATGAGAATAAATTGATGAATCATCCAGTTCTTTATTCCTACAGATAAGACAGCTAGCTTGTAGGACAACTCTGAAGGAATTAGGATGAAAAATGCTATCTATCCCCAAAGAAAGAACTAATAGAGTCTGAATATAGATTGAAGCTATTTTACTTTATTTATCTTGGTGGGTTTTTGGTCTGTTTTCTTTAACAACCTGACTAATATGGAAATGTTTTACATGACTACACATGTATAACCAATATCAAATTGCTTGCCTTCTCAATGAGGAGGCAGAGTGGAAGGAGAGAATTTGGAACTCAAAATTTTTTTTAAATCATAAAAGTATTTTATTATTTTCTAGTTACATGTAGAGATAGTTTTCAACATTTGTTTTTATGAACTTTCTAGTTTCAAATTTTTCTCCCTCCCTCCCCCCTCCCCAAGACAGCAAGCAATCTGATATAGGTTATATATGTACCATCACATTAAACATATTTCTGCATTAGTCATGCTGTGAAAGAAGCGTGAATCAGAACAAAAGGAAAAAACCTCAGAAAACAAAAACAAAAAAGTAAAAATAGTATGGTTCAAGCTGCATCTAGATTCCCCAGTTCCTTTTTCTGGATGTGGAGAGCATTTTCCATCATGAGTCCTTTGGAACTTTCTTCAACCATTGTATTGCTGAGAAGAGTCAAGTCTATCACAGTTAATCAACACATAATGTTGATGATACTGTGTATAATGTTCTTCTGGTTCTGCTCATCTCACTGATCATCAGTTCATGTAAGTCCTTCCAGGTTTCTCTGAACTCCTCCTGCTCATCATTTCTTACAGCACAATAGTATTCCATTGCATTCATATACCATAACTTGTTCAGCCATTCCCCAATTGATGGGCAATCCCCACAAAAAGAGCAACCATAAATATTTTTGTACATGTGGGTCCTTTTCCCTTTTTTATGATCTCTTTGGGGAAAAGACCTAATAGTGGTATTGCTGGGTCAAAGCGTATGCACAACTTTATAGACCTTTGGGCATAATTCCAAACTGCTCTTCAGAATGGTTGGATCAGTTCACAGCTCCAACAACAATGCATTAGTGTTCCAATTTTCACACAGCTTCTTCAACATTTATTATTTTCCGTTTTTGTCATTTTAGCCAATCTGATAGGTGTCAGGTGGTACCTCAGAGTTGTTTTAATTTGCATCTCTCTAAACATTAGAGATTTAGAGCATTTTTTCATATGGGAATAGATAGCTTTGATTTCTTCATCAGAAAACTGCCTGTTCATATCCTTTGACCATTTCTCAATTGGGGAATGACTTGCATTCTTATAAATTTGATTTATGGAACTCAAAATTTTAAAAAAATGTTAAAGTTTGTTTTTATATGGGATTGGGGAAAAATAAAATACTAAATAAAATTTTTAAAAAACAAATTTCCTCCTTTCTGGATGTTATAATTTAAGATTTCTATAAAATTCAAGCTTTTTATAAAGTCCTTTTTTCTCAGCACCACTTCTTACTTTTTTACGAGATAATATTGCTCATTTTTAAAAGCCTATTCCATAACATTTAATGAATGAGTATTTGTTCTAACCCTGTATTACTCTTAGCTGCCATATCTCTGCTTGTCAAGGAAGTCAGGATTTTGCTGGCTGATGTATTTTCTATTTTCCTTTGGCCTACTGGTTATGACAGTTGATTTTTATCAGCTAAAGCCTCCTCGGGAAAATAATAAGCAAATATTAAGTATCTTCTATGTAAAAAGCATTGTGCCAGGTGCTGAGGACATAAAGATGAAATGAAATAGCCCCTGCCTTCCAGGAGCTGACTTTCTCTGAAGAACGGCAATAGTCCAGACCAGTGTCAGCTTTTTAATCTAATTCCTAATTTTCAACATTATTAACTCATAAATCAGGTTACAGTCATTGTAATTGATGAGAGGGTCTTCTCCTTTTCATTTATTATTCCCTCATTTTAAAAAAATCTTGATCACTGCCCTAACAAAGGTCTTACTATATACACAGATGGCTAATTAAGAAATGGCTAACACTGAGCTAGTCATTTCCTGAATATTAACATATAGTCATTTTTATTTCTTATTATGTGATTTTTTTGTTCACCCTATTTATGATCCTAATTCTTCTTGAAAAAAATAATTTATAATATAGGAGCATGCATTTTCTGCATAATCTTCACACCTTTGGATTTTTTTCCTAATCCCTAGCCATATTTTCCAGTAGGTTTTTTGGCTTCATTTACATTGAAGACATCAAAAATTAAGTTATATTTTGATTTAACTTGAGTTCTTTGTAGAATTTCGCTACTTAATCATCTTTTGCATTTGATAGTGGCTCAAAAGTGGCAGTTACCATCATGATGATCTTTAATTTTTTTCTTTATCATTATGAGCACTACAATACAAGATGACCAAGTATCTCACAAAATTATATTTCTTCTTGCCTTTTCAGACACAAGAATCACTAGCCTGATTATCGTTATCATTAAATAAAATTTATAATTATTTAGATGGAATTCTTGCCTTTGTACCAAATAAATATATAAAACTGACACCTATTTTTCTAGAATAAAAATGAGAATAGCATTTTAAAATAAGGATGAACATTTTCCTTCCCTTTTGAGAGTCATTATAACCTTTGCCTCCCTCCCCTCATCCTTGTTTTTTAAAGGGAGTAGGAGGGGAATATTTCCTGTGCCATCTTCTCATAGAGTTAAAGCTGTTAAGAGATCTATGCAATCACCTATTTCATCCACTTTATTTTACAGATGAAGAAACTAAGGTTTCATGTAAAATGTGTTAATTGTTCATGGTCACATAATTAATAAATAGTAGAGCTGAGGCTTGAACCTTGGTCATCTGACACTAAATGCAACATTTGTTCCGATGAATGTCTGATTTTTTTTTCCAGAGTGTTTTTTTTGTTTGTTTGTTTTGTTTTTGGTTTTTTTTTGTTTTTTGCAGGCAACGGGGGTAAAGTGACTTGCCCACGGTCACACAGCTAGTAAGTGTCAAGTGTCTGAGGCCGGATTTGAACTCAGGTACTCCTGAATTCAGGGCCGGTGCTTAACCACTGCGCCATCTAGCTGCCCCCTTCCAGAGTGTTTTTTGGCAATAAAAGCTTTTATATTTCTAAATTTCTTCACTACAGCTGATTTATCAGCATAAAAAAGACATGTTAGCTAAGTCAAAGCTTCTTAAACTATGGGTCATGACTCCATATGGAGTCGCAAAACTGAAGGTGGAGAGGGGCACAAAAAACTTGGCAACAGTAAAAAGTTCTGTATACCTATTTTATATACTTATATACCCAGGGTGGCATAAAATTTTCTCAGATGAAAAGGAGTCACAAATAGAAAAAGTTTAAGAAACCCTGAGCTAAGTTTGTGTTGTCAATTTCATTCCTTTTTATTGTTGTTGTTCAGTTAACAAATTCACACTAAAAATTTGGCAGGGTGGCCGCGGGGCAATGAGGGTTAAGTGACTTCCCCAGAGTCACACAGCTAGTAAGTGTCAAGTGTCTCAGGCAGGATTTGAACTGGGGTCCTCCTGAATCCAGGGCCAGTGCTCTAGCCACCTAGCTGCCCCCATAATTTATTCTTGATATTAAGTAAACTGTATTACATCCATATTTTTAAGAAACCATATACCTGTGTATATGACCTTGAAGTCATCTAACCTATCCTCAACTTAAGTAGCTTACCTATATAATATTAATACCAAATAATGAGGGGTAGTACTAACCTCTGGTCTGTCACTGTGGATCACCAGAATTGATTCAGCTGATATAGTTTACCATTATTACTATCTTTTGATAATGACTTTATACCAAATTATGATATCTTTTACCAAGTTCAGGAATAATAGTAATTTATTTTTCAGTAGGAAAACCCCAAGAGGTTAGCATGAGACATTAAAGAATGACCTGTTACATTGAAAACAGCACATTGTTTTATATGTATAAACATAATCCTTATCTTTCCCTCTGCACCACAGAAGCATCATCCCAAGGGCACACGCAGAATTGAATCCCATTTGAATTTCTACCTAAAGACTTTAGGGCTGGCTCTAGGTTCCAGGTTGGCAGATAAATCATTAGTTACCAACTCCAACTCCCTTATCTTCAATTCCTTTTTTTGGGGGGGGGGGCAGTTGGGGTTAAGTGACTTGCCCAGGGTCACACAGCTAGTAAGTGTTAAGTGTCTGAGGCTGGATTTGAACTCAGGTACTCCTGACTCCAGGGCCGGTGCTCTATCCACTGCACCGTCTAGCTGCCCCCTTCAATTCATTTTTACACATTTCCACCCTAGGGAATTTTTAAGAGACAAGTATAGCACCATTAGTGGTATTCAGGAAAATCAATTTGAGACATTATAGAGTATGAAAGTAAGTTTTCCCTTACTAGCATAAACATAGTAAGGGAGAATTAAGAATTTTTAGAATCAAAGGAACAGTGAGATGGGGAGAGGGAAGCCTGCTTTATCACATAGTAAACTTATCAATAGAAAGTGAGTGAGGTTTGAAAAATGAGGTTCCCTAATAATTAGAGCTAGCATCCCTCTTATTTAACATTTTTTTAAGTGATCTGTAAAAGGAAGTATTTGGTATATTGTCCATGTTTCAGGGCAACAGTTAATTCTTTGGGGGCAGAGAAGAGATAAAGTGATGGGAATAAACTTCAATAAGACCATAGAAATGTTCTTAAGTGTACCTAAAAACAAGAGATACGTTGTAATGTGAGCAACAAAGTAAAAATTCATTTAAAAACACAAAATCCCAAGAATACAGGATTCTGATCCCTTTCTTGTTCCCAGGTACCAAGGACCTGACAGTTATTAGAGATTGTATTTAATATTCCAATAAGCCAAGAAAATGCTGGGTATCAACCAGAAGGATAGAAAAAATAAGATATTAAATAACAATATTCTAACTATCTAAAATGCAGTAGTTAATTCTTGCTGTCATACTCAAGAAGGATATAATAGAACTATGAAAGTTAAAGCAGTTTAGCTTATTGAAAAGATGGGGAGAGTTACCACATAAGAACAGTCTGGAAAAAAAAAAGAAAACTTTTTTGTTTTGAAAGATGAAGGCTAAGATAATTTTATAAAGTCATGAATGATATAATGAGATGAACAACCAAATCTGAAATACTATCCTGTACAAGTTCAGACTAGGTATTTTTCTAAGGTTCCTTCTGTCTCCAAAATTATATTGTTCTATGATTCTGAGATAAGTGTTGGACAAGTCAAAGGAAGTATTATGTCATAGCAGATTATAATGCTAGGTGACTCATTCCCTAAAGTGGTAGAATGGGGGGGAAGAGATTGGGGGTGGCAGGAAGGGAGGGAGGGAGGAAGGAAGGAAGGAAGGAAGAGGAAGAAAGAAGAAAAGAAAGAAAAATTTTCTAAGTCACTGCTAAATTGTGTATCAAACTCTTATCAGATAGTGAGAGGTCGCCGTATTCTCTCATGACAAAACCTTTTGGACTTCTCCTCTCTTAGCAGTAGAGTACTGGGCCAGATACACTAGGGGTCTGGTCTAGTCTGGTAACTGCCATGTTCCACACACATTTTCATGATGAGACTCATTTTTATAACAAGGCAACATAGCATGTAGGAAAGAACATTGGACTTCCAGTGAGGAAGACCTCTGTTCAAATTCTTCCTCTGAAATTTGCTATGTAATTATGCATAAATCAATTGACCTCTTTGAATCTTAGTTTTTCCTTCATTTGTAAAATAGAAGTGTATCTTTATTCCTTTCTCATTGGGTTATTATGAGATTCAAATGAGATAATTGATATAAAGTGCTATGAAATACACCATAATTGACAATTGCTCTTAACATGTGATTTATTGTCTTTCTGCTTAATAGTATTTTGTCCTTCAGAATTTGTTTTAAAAATTAAACTTTTTAAACTTTGACTGTCTAGTGCACCCTCTTCAAGTAAAAATTCTTGTAGATTATGAGCATGTAAAACCTGTGATCATATTTATAAATATTTAATACTATTGTGGGAATCTGTTTCAAAACACAAAAGGTGGAAAGTATGTTTTCATTAAAAATGACCATTGCTAAATCGGACTGTTTCTTAAATTTTAGTGGTCAGATTTACTCTTTTTTTTTTTTTTTTTTTTGCTATCATCACCAGCACTTTTATTAGTAATAAGAGATGCCTACAAGTCAAGAAAGATGTGAATGAAGGTGGCTTGATGGAAGGGCTCAGAAGAAGGCCAGTTTTGTGACGTTTATGTCACAATCAGTTCACAAGTAGTCGATTTTGGTTGCTTTAGTGTACTTTGGGAACTTCAGCTCATGGCCATCAGACTCTTTAAACATGGGCAACATTAACTCTTACTGAGTTCTCTTGTGAATAACCCAGTTTGCTTATCTTTATGAGTAGGATAGAAACCTACTCATAAATCTTAGTGTTCTTATGGATTCAATTTTATTAAGTAAAGTAGTTCAGTAATGTTTGCTTTCTAGTTTAAATTATTAAAAACTTTGTAATTTGAAACTAATCTTGAAAAGGTAAAATTTAAATTTAAAACAAAATTTTCTTTAAAATGGTCACTCATCTTAACGCCTAGAATTATACTCATTTAAATGTAGATGTCAATTACTGACCAAATAGTTGTTCTATCAAGCATATTAAAGGCATAAAAATAAAGTTTTTAACAATCTGATGCTATTTTGAAAAGATTAGGCATTTTAAAAGAATTTTGGCCAAGTTTTTTTTTAAACACTGTGAATTAATGAGCTTCATAATTAAGGCAGCCGTTTCACACCTCTATTGTTAACCAACGACATTACATCTGTCTTGCTCCATTGATGCCCTCCTCCTACTTATTGAAGCATTTAGCAGTTTTGGCAACAGGGAATTACATGGCATGGGGTAAGTAGCCTAATTAGATATAAGTGAAAATCCTGAGGGAAAAGGACATTTTAAAAGTAATTTGAAGAATCTCTTAATGATGTTGGCACCAAAAGCCAAAAGCCTATTTTTGAAAATCCATGTCAGCATTACAAACATGATTATAATTTGATTTGTTTAGTGAACTTCTAAAAGTTGTCTATTTTAAGACAATAATGGAAATGAAAGCTCTTAGTTTGCTCAGATTTATTTGAACAGATTTTTCAAAATGTCTGCTTAGAGTATTAATAACTTTGAAAGAAGTCAAAATATGCCTAAAATATATGGTCTTTCTAGAATCCCAATAAATTTTTAAAAGATATACCCTGTTGTCATAGATGCCATGAATAAACAGAAACTGGAGATTTTATTATTTATGTCTCAAATACCTAGTTTGAAATTGGTGAAATTCCGTAGAACTTTGCACATCTTGCCTAAAAGTATCAGTTTCACGTGTTTATAAAAAATGGAACTATTCCAAATATTAAAATAGCATCAAAGCAATAAGATTTTTATACAGCAGTAAATTTACTAGGTTTTGGCATTGCTCTGTGCTGCTTATTTTAAAAGCAGACTGATTGCTCTGTCTCTGTTTAGTGCATATTCAGTAATTTAACATTTGTGATAGGATAGCATTATGATAGGATGATGATTGAATGCATAAATTTTTCCCAGTTTTCAACCATCCAGCCATTTTTATGGGAAACAGCACAAGTACATTTCTTAAGTAAATTAGGAAAAAGAAGAAATACATAAAAACAATGAATAATTGGAAAGAGAAATCCAAGAGGAAAAAAAACAATAAGGAAGGTGGGGGGAGAGGAGGTGACACAGCATGTAAAAATGAAGAGTTCAGTAGGGGAAAAATGAAGTGAAAGAAAGGTTAACTGAATACCACCAGAGCTCATGACCTTCCATTTCCAAATAAGCCTCCTAACAGTCCCAACATCCTCCACCCATCTGCTGCTTTTTGTTATCTTCTTAGTGGGGAAACCTAATGGGATATCTTCCAGGGCTTACAAGATGAGCCATCCTGACTTACAGGCAATATAGTTCTTTGGCATCTTCAGACAAGCACAGATGGTAAATGTCCTGAAAAAAAGTGTCTCCCTACTTCCCTGATTCTCTTTTTCCTTGAGATGTTCTCTACCTCCTCTGCTTTATTCCCTCTTCTTCTAAAGACCTCTTTGGTTTGCATTTTCTCTGTTTATGCAAAGAAATTATTTCCCTTTTAAAGAGTTATAATCCCAAATATGCTTATTAATATTATTTAGGAAATTAATTTCTAAGTATTTTTAGTGCTACTGATTTTATTATGAGTATAAAACCTCATAGAATCAATACCAGTTTGATACCATATAATAACTTTGTATATTTAAAATATTGTATATAGTCTATATATCATGTATACTTATATAGTACAGTTTATACACAGCTCTATATACATTATATCATTTGATCCTCACAACAACCCTTATAATCCATTATTGCCAGTGTGTATAATTAATTTATCCATTATTTCCTGCATTAAAATGTAAGCTTCTTCAGGGCAAGGAATCATATCTTGCAGAATTGACCAAAATGACAAAAAATAGCAATAGCCAATGTTGGAGGAGTTTCAGAATGATAGGCGCATTAATACATTATCAGTAGAGCCATGAAATAGTACCATCATTTTGAAAAGCAGTTTGGAATTATGCAAATAAGGTGATTAAATGTCCATTCTCTTTGAATTAAAGTGTGTTGTCCATTTTTGGAAAACTGGTTGTTACACATTTACTAGTATAACCTTCCTTGTATGTGCCCCTTCAAGGGGTGCCCAATGGAGTTTCAAGCATTTGTCTCTATCTAGTTATAAAATTATTTTTGAGAATCATTTACTTCTATACATGGTACTCAGAGCAAAGTAGATTTTTTTTGCCCTATCCTACCCAAAGGTCATTGTTAACAACTCAGTGTAGAAATATTTCTCACTCTACCTTTGCATGTATTCCCAGTAACTATACAACACTATTGTTAAAGAGAAACGAGTATAATACCATTTTATCCATTTAATGTGCATATTTTACCCTACATACAAAAACATTTATTCCTACCTACATTTATAATTTACTACTATTTAGTTAAATATAAATTAAATCAAATTATTTAGATTTTGGATACCCATCTCTTTAAAGGAACTCTGTGGTCAATTCTTTTATAAAGGAAAAAAAAACCTCATAATGAAAAAATAATTCCCCACCTTACTCCACCCCCTCCATTGATCAGTTTTGCAACTTCACCTTTTTTTGTTTAAATCAATTAGTTCATCTCTGTAGAAATCAAGTATTTGTTGAACACCTAGCATTCTGATATGTTCTATTGCCCTGGCATGTGAAGGGAGCCAGAGTAAAAAAGGTGGTCCCAGACCATTATTCAAGGAACTCACAGTTTATTTGAGACAAGTTGTGGATAAATCATATGGAAAATAACATAAATTGCTAAAGTTGTGGTACAATTAATAGATAAAATATTATGTAATAAATTATTAATCATGTACCAGCACTCAGTACAACAGGAGCACTACAGCTTTCTTAAACTGAGATTCACCTTTTGTTGTCAAGCACTTGTCCCTTCTCTGTTGATTAACTTTTTTATGAGGAACAAGCATCAGCTTTGACGGGACTGACTCATACCCATTATGTAGTTCAAGTTATCACTTAGGTGAATTGTGAATAGCTAATGGCTATTGTGTAGTTCTTCCTCTGTAGTGACTCCTATAGATTTCAGTATGATTTCTAGAAAAAATTGACAATAGATATCGAAAAGGTTATATATCTTGTTGGTAACGAACAGTATTATATGAAAACATTACCATCTAAAATGGAAAGTCACTTTTTTTTGTCACATGTTGAAAAGAGTAATAGGGTGAAGGCCAGTCAACCTGGCTCCTGCTTCCACTGCTATAGCAAGCAGCAGCTAGACCTGAGACAGGTACCTTCCCCTTCTCTGTGTCTGTTTCCTGATCACCAGGTAGGTTAAGCTTAGAGCATTTCTCGTGACCCATACAACTCTGAATTGTGTCATTATGACATTCCCATTGAAGGAGAGATCTTTTTTAAAGAAAAAAAGAAAAGAAAAATGTATAATTTTCTTTCTTTTTTTTTTTTTATTTAGTGAGGCAATTAGGGTTAAGTAACTTGCCCAGGGTCACACAGCTAGTAAGTGTCAAGTGTCTGAGGCCGGATTTGAACTCAGGTACTCCTGAATCCAGGGCCGGTGCTTTAACCACTGCGCCATCTAGCTGCCCCTAAAAATGTATAATTTTCAAAATTCCTGAGCAAGAAATCCTAGTTCCTAAACTCATCTTTTAGTGTTAAAAAACTATAAAATAGGATTGATATAACAGTGATGGATGTGATAGACTTAGCTCTTCTCATGTGATGGACTTAGCTCTTCTCAGCAGTGCAGTGATCCAAGACACTTCCAAAGAACTCATGATGGAAAATTTTCTCCACATCCAGAAAAAAGAACTATGGATTCTCAATGCAGATTGAACCATCCTGTTTCTACTTTTTGTTTTTTCTTTTTTGAGGTTTTTCCCCTTTTGTTCTGATTCTTCTTTCACAACATGACTAATGCAGAAATATGTTTGATGTGATTGTACATATATAACCTATATTGGATTGCTTTCTATCTTGAGAAGGGCAGGGAGGGAAGGAGGGAGAAAATTTTATTATAACAAATGTTGAAAACTATCTTTACATGTAACTGGAAAATAATAAAATACTTTTATGATTAAAAAACAACAACAACAACAGTGATAGATATCACTTCCCTCTTTGGAAACCAAAATAATTTACAAAGAATAATCTGAACCAATTGTTCCCAATGTGTAGGTGGGTCCTGGACTACTTAGTGAGAAGCTGCAGGTAGTCCACACATTTCTATTTGGATCCATAATTGAGCAAACAAATCTTCTGTAGATTGAATAAATAACATTTTCTTATATATACACATGTATTACTGTTATTTAAATGAACATAAACTTCTATTGTAATTAATAGACTATAAGTTAATTACAAAAAATTATTGAATTTGTGTAAAAATCATTCACATTTTTTATGTTAAATATTGTTCCTTGTATTCAAAAAAAGTTGGGAACTACTGTTGTGAAATTAAAAATAGTATCTTACATTTATGTAGCACTTGACAGTTTTCAAATGTTTCCACCTACATAAAGTTCATAAGATAGAGGTCTGGAAGAAACTTAAGAAAATAATAATAGTAATTCACTTCCATAGCACTTTAAGTCTTACAAAGATTTCCCCACAACCCCTATTGAAGTAAAGTAGGTAATACAAAAATTACTATTACAATTTTACAAAAGAGCAAACCAAGACACAGTTTAAGTGAATGTCAGAGCCAGTACTCAAACTCCAATTTTCTGATTAGAAGACCAATAAAGGCTACAGTATTTAATCTGGTAATTGAAAGAAGTTAAGCGCTATGAAATATACACATTTACAAATACTGGGGTTTTTTGTTTTTGTTTTTTGATTTTTTGGTTTTTGGTTTTTTGGTGGGGCAATGGGGGTTAAGTGACTTGCCCAAGGTCACACAGCTAGTAAGTGTCAAGTGTCTGAGGCCGGATTTGAACTCAGGGACTCCTGAATCCAGGGCCGGTGCTTTATCCACTGCGCCACCTAGCTGCCCCCAAATACTAGGTTTTGAAAAGTAAATATTTTTGTTATACTCAAGGGGAAAAGCTTGTGAAACTATTGAATGTTTGCTTGTTTTAAAAAGTAGAAGAATTCCCCTACTGTCGAAATAAACCAAATCTAACTTCCTTCATTCCATCATACTAAACCGCTTCTCCCTGGAATCTAGTCCAGCTTCCTTCATTTTATAGATGAAGAAACTGAGACCAAGAAAGTTTAAGTAACTTTCCCAGAGTCTCACAGCTAGTAAGGGTTGGAATTTGAAGCCAGGTGCCCTAATTACAAATCTTTGCCTTTCTACCTTACTATATCACCTTAACTAATCTTCACAACAGCCCTGTCAGGTAAGTAGATTAGGTATTAGTATAATATGCATTTTATAGATGAAAAAACTAAGACTCAGATTGTTTAAGCAATTTGTACAAAAGCACACAGCTAGTAAGCGGTAGGGATAAGTCTCCTACCTCCTTGTATAATGCCCTTTCTGGCACACCACAATATGGAACAACTTTTTCATCTGTAGCAAAACTTTCATGTCACTGGAAGTTAATATACTTTTTTTTTCTTTCAAGAACAAGATGGATAATAGTAATAGTTATTGACATGAGTTAGAAGAATTAATTCACTTTCCGAGGATTCCAAACACAGAAGTTAAAAGTATCTCATACACTGGGAAAATGTTTCATTATATATTAAAAGAGTTGTTTTTTAAATGTAAAAATATTACTGGCATCTCTCAACATTCCCTGGAAATAGACTAATAATAATAGACGGGCATTATGTTTTCCTTTTTTTTTTTTTTTTTGGTGATGCATGGTTATATAAAGTTTTCTAGTTAAGACCACTGTTAGTATGATAGTAGAATCTACATCTGCTCTCTGTCTGCCTTATTCTATTTTGTCACACTGCTATTTGTTAACAATGTTAACGAGGTGCAAAGAAATGAGAGAATTAATGCTAAGGGTGAAACTTTTAAAATCTTTGATGTATATACAGTAGAAATCCCTGTTTTTCTTTTACTTTGAATTCAGCAATGAGTTTGTAATTTCATTCACTTAATTTTTCACTAGACCAGCAGATGGCACAATTCCAAAGTCTATTCCTTTTGAAGACTGGTTAAGTATGGCTCTGTTAAAAATGGAGATTATGAAAGTTGGGCCATATTCCTTGCTTCAGTTCTAAGTGGATTCCCAGTTGCAATTTCTCCATCAGTGTTGGATATTTAGTTATAAAGTAAAGTTTAAAATAGAATCAACTGGTCTTGACTTACAACCCAGCAAAACAGTTAGCAAGTGAATCAGCTTGGAATATATTGAACTGAATGTAGTACCTTATATTTTCATGTAATGGGGAAAAAGAAAGTCCAAAAGACAAGTCATTTGGCCACTCCTCAAAAAGCAAAATGCTGCATTAACTAAGTCTTTCTGTTATTTATCTTAAAGCAAATTCATAGAATGATAGAATCAGAGGTAGAAGGGATTTTAGAGGTTTTCAAGGACAACCTTTTCATTTTACAGATAAGAAAAATGAGATTTAATGAATTTAAGTGAATTGCTTTTGGTCATATGGTAAATTTAAGTGTCAGGAGAAGAATTTGAACTTACGTCATCCCAAAGCCAGCATGTTCTTTACTGTGCTACTAATTGAATTGTTTTCAAGAAAGAAAATAAAATCATTCAGGAGAATGGAGAAAAGACTATAATATTCGTTTATTTTTTTAAGTAAGGGAAAAAAAACTTCAGAGGAATCTCTCTGCCAGGGATGCCTACATACTTTAGGTTAAAACATATTTAGATTTTAGATTTTAGTATATAGTTTATTTCTATTATTATTTTGTGGGGCAGTGAGGGTTAAGTGACTTGCCCAGGGTCACACAGCTAGTAAGTGTCAAGTGTCTGAGGTCGGATTTGAACTCAGGTCCTCCTGAATCCAAGGCTGGTGCTTTATCCACTATGCTACCTAGCTGCCCCTGATATATAGTTTTAGATTTAGATTTTGGTATATAGTTGTTGGAAGAACTTTCTACCACATGTGAGGCTCTATGATAAGCTCTCTGCATACAAACAAAGGCAAAAGCATACTCTGCCCTCAAGGACCATACGTTCTAATTGAGAAAATGACATGTAAAAAAAGAAGGTATATACATAGCACATAAATTGTCATGTATGAAGGGAAAACACTAGTTACTGGGTAGACTGGGAAGGGTCTAGGCAATTGGTGGAATTTGAGCTGATTCTTGAGGCCAGAGGCAGAGAGGTGAAAGGAGAACATTCCACGCATGGGACACAACCATTGCAAAAGCACACAGATTGGATATGTATCGGTATTGGAGCAAATACAAATAGGCCAATGAAGAAGATCATAGAGTACATGAAAGGGAGTAAATATAAAAGAATTGTGGGATGGGTCAGATTATGAAAAGCTTTAAATTCTAAACAGAGGATTTTATGTTTGATCCTGAAGGTAATAGGGAGCCACTAGAGTTTACTTAGTGTATATGTTTGGGGATGATCAGATGATCAGGCCTACACTAATGAAGAATCACCTTGGCAGCTTAGTGCATGCTGAATTGGAGTAGGGAGAGAAACTTGAGGCAGAAAGACTAGGCAGAAGGCTATTGCAGTGGTCTAGGCAAGAGATGATGAGGGCCTGACTTAGGGTTGTGGCTGTATGAGTAGAGAAAAAGGGAGCTATGCTATACATTTTGTGAAGGTAGAAACAAAAAGACTTCACAATAGAGTGAATATATGTGGTGAGTGAAAATGAAGAATTGAAGATGACACCAAAGTTGTGTGCCTGGGTAGACTGGGAGGATGGTGGTACACTCGACAGTAATAAGGGAAATTCAAAACAGGGGTTTGGGGAAGATAATGCATTCTTTTCTGTACAAGTTGAATCTGAGATGGCTTTAGAACCAACATTTCAAGTGATGTGTGACTATTGCTCAGGTTGAGAATTATTGCTGTATGAATACATCTAGGAATTGTCTTCATAGAGATGATAATTGAACCCATTGGAACTGATAAGATCACTGAATGAGATACTGTAGGGTGAAAGGTAAGGAGAGTCAAGACAGAGCCCTTTCCTTACCTTAAATGAGAAAAGGAAGTACAGATAAGCAGTCATAATGATACAAAGATAAGTGATTAACCTATGAGAAAATATTAGAAGATATCAATCTTTGTGCACTAAAAAATGGTTAAGATTAAGGCTTAAGGTTAAATCTAATAACAGAAACCTTGAGAAAAAATTAGTGTTAACATTTAAAGTGCTTTGCAAATCTTAAAGTGATGACTAAATCCTAATCTATTATTATTTTTGTTGTTATTAATAGTGGAATTTAATTGTATTTTTTAATTTCCTTGCCAGTGAGACACTATTCTACTGAACCAAATTTTTAAAACTATTAAAAAGGTTCATTGCTGGGGGCAGCTAGGTGGCACAGTGGATAAAGCACCAGCCCTGGATTCAGGAGGACCTGAGTTCAAATGCAGCTTCAGATACTTGATACTTACTAACTGTGTGACCCTGGGCAAGTCACTTAACCCTTATTGCCCTGACCAAAAAAACAAAAAAAAAAGATTCATTGCCACATTTCTTTGGGTAATTATTCTTCATCACGATATTATGAAAACTTTTGTGATTTGTTTTAATAAAGTAAACAATATTCACGTTTTCTTAATTATAGCCTTATTATTAGTTATCTTTACACTATTATAAATAATTCTTCGCTCACCTCAGTGTTTCTATTATTACAATATGGTTGGTTTTAACCATTTTAGCCCACAAATAGACATTTTTATCTTCTAATCTTTTTTTCATAAATCAATTCCTTTGCTTTGTATCATTCTGTTCTTCTCTGTAATCCATTTTATATATCATTAAAAAGAAGGAAGGAGTTATAGTCCAAGTACATACTTCCAGATTAGCAAAAGGAATTTCTCTCTTTATGATGGGCCATTCATTATATTTGCAACACCAAATCACAGCGATGTACTGTTATGTTGCCACAGTTTTTGGCCTTGTCTCTCTGATATGAATGGATTGAACTGACTCCAAAATTCTGCTTACCATACATCTGGTGCCAATCCTCAAGGCTATCAATCATTAGATCCTCTTGAGTAAATGAACAATTGTATCTATAAGTTCAGTCCAGTTAACTCATTAAGCAGTCAATGATCCATGCCTTTCAGTGCTATAAGTTTTTCTGCCTCACTGATAGCTCTCCAAAAGATACCATCATAAATAATAAAAGCAATGATTTTGGATTGTCCTAAGTGACCTAAGAGAGATAGGTTAGAGCCTGTGAGCAGGTTTTTGCTTGTCAGAAGCTTCCTCCCTAGAGACAACTTTACAGAGTGTCAAAGGCACAAATTCATTTCAGCTCCTCTTACATATCCAGAGGGGTCATAAAATCACAGATAGAAAGATAGAAGGCACCTAAAAAACAATCTAGTCCAGCACCCTCATTTTACAGATAAAGAAACTGAGCCTTGGAGATTTTAAGTCATTTGACCAAAGTCGAATAGGCAGCAAGTGGCAGAGCCAGAATCAAATGCTTATCCCTGATGACAGATCCACCATTATTTCCACAATGCCACACTGCCTCCCAAAGGTTTGGCCTTTGGCACTGATTGAGGGAAACTCACCATTTCATTACCTGTTTGAGAGGGGCAAACTTCAAAGAAAATATGTGGCCTCACTCCTCTTACATACATTTGCCTTGCTTTCAGTGTGTCCCTTTGGAGGGTATATTGGAAATTTGTTGGAAATTTCATTTGGAAGCTCAAGGCTTCAGGGATAGCCTAAGGAGCTCTAATTTGAGACATTAAGGGCCATAGTTCTAGCTTACTAGACTATAAACTCCATAAAGTCAAGAAATGTTTATCTCCCCAGCATCTAGCAGTGTGCTATACAAAGTGGGCATTGTATACTCCAAGTGTTTAGAGGATTGAAGAGGGCGATGTCCTTCTCCCTTCCCAATTCCATATAGAGGGGAAGCCTAATGATTCTTAAACCACTCTTCTGGGTCTGCTTTGTTTCTCAGCACCAAATGAAAGAATTTAAAGTTACCCAATTAAAAGAGCACAGGGTTTCAGAACCAGTGTCCCTATTTCTGAGAAGTGCTCATCTATTTGCGATTGCAAGAAGCACTTAGCAATTAGGAGAAATTATAAAGTAATTATAATTAGTAGTTGTGATTAGGACTGGGTGATTACTTCTTCACTAAAATGCTTTGCAAATGGATTAACCCTCAGAATTAGCAATGAGGTCTTGGAAGCTATCAGAAAAGCTTGTCTCAGGTAAAGAAAATGTCTTTTAATGGCCAGGTAGTCAATCTGTGAAACAGTGAGGCAACTACTAAGAACCTGAGGGAGAAAAACTTCAGTCAAATCAAGTTGACTGGTCTGCTTTCATCTAATCTAAGATAAAGATTCACTCAGTTATATAGTGCTTGAAATCTGGATAATTTAATGTAGACTCTTAAGAGGACTGCCAATTAATTGATTGGATTGAGCAACCTTCGGGTTTCCTTTTAACCATAACATTTATATCCTCATGTAGCACACCTGTATATATGACTTACATTGCTCTCTGTCATTCATTTGTCCATGTCTCTAACCTCTATTTGTAATATCAGATTAGACATCTTTCCTTCCTGTCATTTGTAACACTGATGTATATATACCTCACACCTTTTCATCCTGATTCTAGAGACTATAAGTATTTTAATTTGTTTAAACTTATTTATGACCTTTAAAACACCCTTTTCTCTAGAAGTTAATATCCAACCATTTATTGTGTCTCTGTGGTTGTCTAGCAAAAAACTGAAATCCAAAGTTTTCATATCTGCACATATGTGGGTATGTACATATATATACATACATATCAATTTTAATCAGCACAATCACTACAATATTAGATTATTATATTAAATATTAATAATTCTCATTGAAAGTTCAATCAAACATTTAGTTTTTAAAGAAGTTTATCTTAAAAATAATTTTATATTCTGTGATATTATGTTGCTTCTCTTTTCCACTATTTAGGTAAATACATTATTTAATGTGATAGTTAAAAGAAATTGAGTACTATGAAATATATGCATTTGCAAAAATTAGATTTTCAAAAGGAAATATTTTTGTTATACTCAAAGGGAAAAACTTGTGAAATTATTGGATTTGTTCAGTTAAACAGAAGAGGAATGTCTCTAATGTCAAAATCAGCAGTTCTAATCCCAACTGTTTTGCCTTCCTTCCTTCCTTTGTTGATGCTACTTTCAAGTTTCTCTGTTGAGTAGTGGAAGATTAGGAGTTAATCATCAAGCTTTGTGACCTGAGGAGAAGAGCAGGGGCCAGTGAGTCCAGATTTGAAGTAGGAAACAGGGCAGAGGAGGGTGAGTGTCAAAAGTTGTTGAACAGAGCAGCCAAAACACAAACCAAAGATCTGGAATGAAAGTAGGTCTGTGTATTGGAGCTAGCTCTGGACTAGCTTGTGAGAGCTGATTGTCAAATATTCAGAGTGAACATTTACACCTCAGAAATCAGCAAATGCTGCAAATCAGAGTTTGATTTTGGTATTGTTTTGTTGATCGTCTAGACTTAAGAAAGTGATAAAGAAAATGTTAATAACAGATTAAACTTAAAAGCTTGTTGTGTGTACTTTTTTTTTCAGAGAGCCACTGGTTAAACATTTACCAACAGACACCTACCTGGATGAAAGTCAGTAGTCAGTAGTATAATGGAATGAAATGCTTGGAATACAAATAGAAAGTCCGGACAATCCCTTCTCTCAGGGTGCTCACATTCTAATTGGAGGGGATGACATATCTAGGAGAATTCAGCTTGCAGGGCATATGGAAAAGCCTGATGATACTTAGAGTACAGCAGCATGACAGTAGGTAAGGCCCAGTTGTCTAAATAGCAAATATTCCCATTTAGCTAGTATACAGGGTAAATAAAGCCAATTGATGTACAAACACATCCTCTGTACTGTTGTCTTCACTGATAATACCACATCCATTTCTGACATTGAACCATTTGCCAGTACCAAGAATTTTGATGTCAAGAATATTCTTTTCTAGGCCTCCTTCATTATATGTGGCTACTGAACAGGTGGGGCTTCAGTACCAGCAGAAACAGGGGTCTGGCCTGGGATCAAAAGAGTAGCTTCCCTTGGATAATGTGGACAAGCAGGCTGGAAGCAGGCCTTGGGAATGTAGCTAGTTTTTGGAAACCTACACCAGTGTCTGAAAAGAAGTGGTAGTCATAGTGGCAGTGGTTTTGACTGCCTTGTACATAGCTCCTCTTATCTCTTAGTTACCAATGCATTTGGCTGACCCTCAGTTTGGAAAGCATACTAGATAAGTAGGATCTAGGTTTAAAGCTAGAAGAACTCTCAGAGGTCAGAGAAATTTTGATTTGCCCTTTGCCACTCAGCTAATAAATGGCAATGGGCAGCTAGGTGGCACATTAGCTAGAATGCCGATCCTGGAGTCAGGAAGGTCTGAGTTCAAATTTAGCCTCAGACACTTACTAACTGCATAACCCTAGGAAAGTCATTTAACCCTGTTTCTTCATCTATAAAATGAGCTGGAGAAAGAAATGACAAACTATTCCAGTATCTTTGCCAAGAAAACCCCAAATGGAGCCGAAGAATTGGACACAACTGAAATGACTAAACAGCAATAAAGTGACAAAGCTGGGATTTGAATTGGGCTGCTAAGCCTCTAAATCTATCATTCATTGCACTTTGCTGTGTTGCCTTCTGATGTCAAATCCTTCCTCCAGCCCATTATATCCTGAAACTTTACTTCTCAAAGCTTCAGCTTCCTCATATGTAGAACACAGATACTTCTGCCTGCTTCAAATTAGCATCATAAATCTAGAGCTAAGGAATCTCAGTTCTAGTTCAACTTTACAGATCAGAAAACCAAAGCACACAAAGGTTAAGTGGGTTGTACAAGATGACCCAGGTATGAAGTGGCAGAATCAGGATTCCAACCTAGAATCTCTGGCTCCAGATCTAGTATTCTTCACTGACCTATACTTCTGGTGATATAAGTACCTTATAAATTTTTAAGTGCCAAGAGAAGAGTTGTTATTGTTAAGGGCACAGAACTTCCACAGGGGCCATGAGAAGAAAGATTGTTATGTGACAGGAACCTTTCTGTTGCTTCCCTCCAATTTGCCTTCCATTTATACCATCTATACCTTGTACAAACATACCTTGTATGTACATAATTATTTGCATATTTTCTGTTTCCCATTAGAATGTGAGTTCCTTGAGGGACCATGTTTTTACTTTTATATGCTCAGCATTTAGCAGAATCTGTGGCATATAATCAGTTCATTTTTTTTTAATTTTTTTTTTTATGTTTTTGGTGAGGCAATTGGGGTTAAGTGACTTGCCCAGGGTCACACAGCTAGTAAGTGTTAAGTGTCTGAGGTCAGATTTGAACTCAGGTATTCCTGAATCCAGGGCCAGTGCTTTATCCACTGCGCCATCTAGCTGCCCCATATAATCAGTTCTTAATAAATATTTGTTGACTCCTAGAGATTTAGGTGTGCTCTCACCAACTTTGCTTACCATCTCAAAGAAGATAGTCCAGTAAATTCCATGGAAAGAGTAGTTACATTATTCTGGTTGTCACTGTGTTTCTCAGGATGTTCTTTCCTTACTTTTTTGTTTCCTTTACTTTCTCCTACCCTTTAAAAGTACTCATCAAGGCTTAGTACTCATCCCTCAGCTTTTCTCCCACCATACTCTCTCCCTCAGAAGTGTTTTTACTTTCACAGATTCAGCTATAATCACTACATCTCTAGCCCTAACATTTTCTCTAATAGAAAACTAGATGGTTGCACCATGGCAATATGATAAAAATGAGAGTACTACCTAGTGATTGCAAAGAACTACGCAAAATAATTTTTTAACTGATTTAAAAAAACAGAAGGCATGGTATCTCAAAGTGAATGATAAAAAAATGAAGGAATGAGGGAGAACTACTAAAACGATTTGGTATTGGTTTTTTAAAAGGAAAAACAATATAGTACAGTAAGAGTACTGAATTTGGAGTCAAAGGACCTCCATTCAAAACCTAGTTTGGCTATTCACTCCTATGGGGAGTTAGAGTAAAACATTTAAATTCTTATGTCCTCAGTTTCTTTAACAGTAAAATGAGGAGATTGGATTAGATGACCTCCAAGTTATCTTCTTGTTCTAAATAAGTGATCTTACTATATGAAACTAAAAAGGAGAAAAGTGAAACAGACCAGATAAACAAGAACCAGAAGCATATGAATATAGTGGCCCAAATCTTCAATAAACTTAAGAACACAAAGTACTAACAATAAGATTCCCTACTGATCAAGACCGGCTGGAAACCTCAAAAGCAGTTTGGCAGAAAATAGGTTTACAATAGTATCTTATACCTCCAATAACTAAAAAGTTAGGTAACCTACTATAGAAAGGACATATCATAAAATAGAGAATGAAATGAGTTACCTTTCAGGTCTGTGACTGGGGAGAGAATTCATAATCAGAGAAGGAATAGAGGAGATTATGAGAAAAATATATATAGTTTTCATTTTCAAAATACAAATAGTTTACCATAAACAAAATCAGTTCAACAAATATAAAAAGTTGTCAAGTTGTTAAAATATCTTCAAATGTGCCTGGTAAAAGCCTGATATATAAGATATATAACTATTTGACAGAAAAAGGCCATCCCATTAAATAAGTGGTCAAAGAATAAAAACAGTATTCCAAAGAAGAAATGCAAACTATCAACAACCATATGAAAAAACTGCTCGAGATCATTTATATTAAGGAAAATGAAACCTCAGAGTTGTTTTAATTTGTACCTCACATTCAGCAATTTAGCAAAAAGTTATAAAAGCTTAAAATAGTCAATTAGACTGAATATGAGGAATTCAAAGAAACATGGGAAAATGAATTACAAGATATATCTTGATATAAAGGACATAAGGTCAGGGTCATGTGTGCTTATGTATGTGTAAGTGTTTGTGTGTGTGTGTGTGTGTGTGTGTGTGTGTGTGTGTGTGTGTGTGTGTGTGTGTGTGTCCCGTGCCTAGTACACTGTCTGATACATAATACAGTACACAGTAAATGGTTGTTGATTTATATAGAGCAAAGAAAGGAAAGCCAAGAAAATGAATTGCATGACTATAATGTACCCCAAAATAACATTAAACAGCAACTAAACTCAGACTAAATACAATAACTAATTGTGTCCAGAGAACAGATCTCTTTAGAGAGGTAGGAGGGGAAAATTGGAAGAAATGATAGAACCAGGACTATGGAATGTTGCAGATATCATAAGATACCATATATCATTGGATTTTTCTTGGTTACAAGGAAAGGTTCTTCTGTTCAGCTGTTACATTGTAAAATGACTGTGATGTAAAAATAAGAGATGTCAATAACTTTAATATTTTTTAGTTTTAAAAAACTTAAAGATACTTGTCCATGCCTTAAACTTCCCAAAAGAATCATTGCTGTTTGACACATGCTATGTTAAAGCTATAGATAAGTAAATATAGGGAGTATATTAAACCTCTTTATGATTTCTTGAAAAATATGTAGGCTCTTTCTTTGATCGTAGTTTTCAGGTAGTCTAATAATTCTTAAATTAGCTCTCCTTGATCTATTTTCCAGTTCAGTTGTTTTTCTGATGACATATTTCACATTTTCTTCTACTTTCTCATTCTTTTGACTTTGTTTTATTGTTTCTCAATGTCTCAGGGAGTCATTAGCTTCCACGTTCCCAATTCTACTTTTTAAGGAATTATTTTCTTGAGTGAACTGTTGTACCTCTTTTAAAATTTGGCCATTTCTGCTTTTTTTTTTGTGTGTGTGGGGCAATGAGGGTTAGTGACTTGCCCAGCTAGTAAGTGTCAACTGTCTGAGGCCAGATTTGAACTCAGGTCCTCCTGAATTCAGGGCTAGTGCTCTATCCACTGCACCACCTAGCTGCCCCCCCCCCCCCATTTCTGCTTTTTAAGGAATTATTTTATCAGTGATGTTCCAAGCTTCAGGCTTTTTTGCACTGCTGTTTTCAGAACTAATTCTGGGGGTTTGG
The DNA here is from genome assembly GCF_019393635.1 of Dromiciops gliroides. Classification (NCBI taxonomy): domain Eukaryota; kingdom Metazoa; phylum Chordata; class Mammalia; order Microbiotheria; family Microbiotheriidae; genus Dromiciops; species Dromiciops gliroides. The sequence goes on along the minus strand of NC_057864.1, from coordinate 328,647,825 downwards.
AATTTTTCAGTGCTTCCAAGGTGGTACGATCCAGAGAGTGGTGTGGTCACTTCTCTCCTGGTCTGCACTCTGGTCTAGGTATGTTTTATATGTTCAGTGTCCTATGGGCTAGTAATATGTGCAAATGGTACCCTTCCCTTTTATTGTCCCATTCTTACTAGTCTCTTAGCATGAACCAGCGAGAGTTATCTTGTTTCTATATTTGGATAGCAGACTAAAAGAACACAGTCCTATATCAATTGGCAAAGGTGAGGATTTCTTGCTGATTTCATAAGAAATGAAATTGTACTATTTTGCACTGGTTCTCATACCACCTCTCAACAAAAATCCCAAAGTATGACTATCCTCATTGTGTTTCACAAATAAACTGTTCATGTCTCTTTTTAATTCAGTCAGTCCAGTCACTCTGCATTTATGAGTGCAGAACCAGAAAGCAATTCAAAATCTACTATCACTCCCCTGAGTTTGTCATTTATGAGAAAATATAAAGCCTCTTTTACATGTATGCAAAAATAAGCTTTTGCTGACAAAAACAAACATTCCTAATTTGTTATGCAGTTCTTTTGTTGCTTCTCTTTAATGAGAACTCTTGTTTGCTTTTTTCAAAGGATAAATGAAAGATTCTTTTGCTGTACCTTCTCAATGTGCTCTTCAATACAGCTAACATTTTTGAGGCTTGCAAGATTGTCACATTCTTGGATTTGTAATGCTCTGTTAACTTCATAAATATGGTTAAGAATTCAATTCCAGGTTACCAGTGTGCACAAAAATTGAAAATCTTTTTGGACAACAGAAATTGTTTCTAGATTTGCCAACATATTTGCAATAGTTTCATTCAACACCTTGAACATTGGCTATTTATAACAGCAGCACTTTAATAGTAGCTGCTTCAGAACACCAGTCTTTCTGAGAAACCTTTAAGACTTTTCTGTAATGTGTTAACATCTTCCATTGGGAAATATGAAACATCTTTGTTCTATTCCAAAATTATAAAAGCCATATAATTCAAAGAAACTGCATTTATATCAGCTTAGATGAAGGCTTTGTGCTGTATATTGGCACAAATATGACAAATTCACTTTCCTAAAGAATACTTGCTTACATCCCATTATATTTACTTGTCTGATTTGGTGTTGTTGCCTTGGCTTTTAAGTTTTGAAAATCTTTGCATCAATAACATAGATTGTTCAACTTATCCATTTGTCATGCTCAGCATGGCATAGTAAAATAACAGTGAAAATCATTTTCTTTATTAACTTAAGAAATTATTTTCATTCATATTTGGTTGGCCAACAAATAAATTCTCACTTTATATTTTATTAGACCAATAATTTATAAAACTTTTATCTTCTAAATATTTTATTTTTATTTAGTACCTCTCATTTTCACTATTTTCACTCCTATAAAAGTTTGTAACAGAAACAATATTCATTATTTGACAACTAGAAGTAAATATTTTGATTTCCCAACAGCAATGTTTTATTTTCAATAATGATGGTGGCCAGTTAGTGGTACTATTTTGGTAGCTGACTGGGCATTATAATATAGCACTTAATAAAGGGGGAAAGGAAGATCAACACTATTCTAAATGAAAATCATTAATATTTGTTCCTCCTTTAATCAAATATCTTAGCTTTTAAATATGTGATTTGTATTTGCTCTTAATGTGCTAAAATCTGTAGTTCTTTCTTTTCACACTCAAAATTCATTACAACAAAGTATAATTTACAAAAGCATTTGCCCTGCCTTACCTGTTTTGAGTAAAGTTCAGTTGAAAACTTTCTTTAAAGCCTCTTTTCCTTCTTTGCTGTGATTCTTCAGAGGTACATTACCACCCATTTGAGCTTTTGAATCGTTATTGTAAAAACAGATATACAAATGAAGCAAATACCTATTTGCTTTGCAGTATAGTTTTTGGTATTTGCACTTTCCTGATTACCTCCCCCAAGCAAAAAAAATATATATCTTGTATCTATTTTGTATATCCATGTATGTATGTATGTATGTATGTATGTATGTATGTATGTATGTGTTTGTATGTATGTATATGTGTGTATATATACATATACACACACAATGAAATCTAAAATCTTTGAGGGCAGGGATTGTTTGATTTTTGTCTTTTTGTATCTCTAACATAATGTTGGACACATGGAATTTGCTTAATAAATGCTTGTTAATTAATATGAAGTAATATTAAAAAGTGTTATCACATCCCACTTCATATTTCACCTTAGATAGCTAGAAAAATTACATACCAGCAAGTACTAATAATCTTAGTGAAAGCTATATAACTATTTTTCCCAGTCAGAATTTTTTTTGTCTGCCATTTTATTTGGTTATATGGAGGACTGAAATATCCTTGTCTTCTTAAAGATTTCTCCTTCCTTAGTTATGTTTTCCATGCCAAGAAATTTTTATCCACTGGTGTCCTTAGCAAGCATCAGTTTCATAGCATACTTTCTGATGTAGACTACCTTATGAAAAGCCTGGAAGCAAAAATGTATTACCGTTTTTATCAAATTTCTCTCTTTAAAAAGTTAGTGTTTCTTTTATAACATACAATATGAAAACAAAATTTAATAGGGTTTCTAAACAGTATTTTGGGGGGTTATTCATATACTTATACTAGTAATGAGTACATTCACTACATACTTAGTGTCAAGAAAATTTACTTTTACCATACAAAAGCTTAATAAAATGATTTTCTGGTCCACAGCAAAATTTCTATAAAGCTCATTGCAAGAAAAGTTCTTTCCAGTATGGCTGAATCCTTCATCAGCTTTCCCCTCTCAATGAGTACTAAATATCATTTTTAAAGAATTAAATGGATCCATTAAATAGAATGCTGTGACTAGAATACTATAATGCCCAAGTCTGAGGACATGTTGTGAGTCCAACTTTTTTAATTTTCTCTGTACAGAGAGAAATGGGTGTGTCCCAGTCCCATGTTTGGATTTTTTTTTCTGAATTTGTTTCCACTATCAGAGAAAAGTATGTAGTGATGGTATTTATTACAGTAGTATTATTCACACCATCTGCATTTTATTTTAACATTATATTCTCCTGGAAAAAAGAACCTCACTTATTTCATAAACAATGTTTTCCAGCTGACAAACTAATAGAATACAAACTTGCTTTGGAACATTTGATTATTTTACAAAGTTAAAGTTAACTTTGCTATGAGGACCAAAAAATTCCAAATGTCACTCTTCTTAGGCACCCTTCTACCCTACCCAGTTGTATTCATTGGTTTTTGTCATTCAAAGGCAGAATGCAGTTCCGGTTGAAGCATTATAATCTTAAAGTTACAGTATTTCATTAGACACTGTTGCTGTTATCCACAAGTGGCTATTCATTTTGATAGCTGCAGGCCCCAAACCAGCTATGGAGATATTTTATGTTAAACAGTGCTAGCACATTTGAAAAATAAAAACACCAAATATGTCATCATCATCAGTAGGTGACCCATTCCCTAAACAAAACATTTTGTGAAGTCAGGAGCTGAGCTGGTAATCCTTTACTCTGACAACCCATGTCCTCACTTGGAGTTAGGATTTTAAACACTCCACTTTTTTTTTCAGGCAGTGAATTAGGGGAGAGAGAATGGAATAGATTAATATGACATTAAAATATTCAATTAGTACTACTATACCAGGAGAGTAAAGGAATGTGGGAAAATGGCAGGTGAAGTCAAAGTGATGAGATTACAAGTGACAGTATGGTAGGTTCTTAGATTTTATTCGTGTAGTTTGATTAATGAAGAGCAACTGTATTTACCTTATGTATGACCATTTTTTTTCAAGCATTGGAATTCAAAAAATATGCTGAACCCTAAAATTATACTGAATATAATTTATCATCATCCTTGGTTTCTTCTGTATTTATGTTTGATGGCCCTCCTAACTCCTTGGCCTCTGATTTCCTTAATCTTTCAAACTCCTAATTAACTAACTCCTAACTGTGTCCTCCACTCTCTTTCAGACACCTACCTAGGTGTTCACACCTTAGACCTCTTACTATAACACAGAGTTGCCTAACTTTCAATAACTGGAACTCTGAAAATTGCCTTTCTATCTACAATCTCCTGTCTTTCCACCTCTGCCAAACTGTCATTCTTCCAGAACAATTTCTTCATCTTCATCATAACCTTAACTCCCATGATACTCCACTGTTCTCACAGTTCATCACCTTTCTTCTGCCTTCATGTGATTTCCTTTATAATCTTGATCCTATGGTCAGCCATTTCAATAACACACTCTCCCTCTCCCTTGAATCTTTCCCTCTTAACCTTTGTCTGTTCCTGCCTTCTTAAATCTCCAATCCTAGATAATGCCTAATATCTAGTTTCGTTACTCCCACTCTCTAAAGACCAAGCTCTGCTCAAGGAAGTCAGAACAGTATACTTCCTATGGCCACTACAGATGTTTGCTATCTAATATCAACTGGGTCCTTACTGCTACATGACAATTCTTTTATCATATTAACCCCTTACGACACTTTCTACATCTATTCTAAACCTCTTCTCTAAAGTCTCCAGCTCTACCCCTACCATTCTTCATTCCCCACCTTGTAGCAACTAACCCCATCTCCTAAAATACCCAGAAGGTTAAGACCATCATGAGTTCCCTTATCTCCTCTCTTCCACATCTTCTTGTGTTCTCACTCACCCATGTTTTGCTCCAGTCTCAGAGAGGGGAATTTTTCCCTTGACCCTTTTCCCTCCCACTGTTTCTATCCATTCTTTGCTTGTTGGTCTCTTTGACCACTTCTTTACTTGTTTCTTCTATCCTTTCCGTCCTCTGAGCACAATGGCCCCCACAAAGCAGTATTCTGCTAAGATTTATGAAGAATTTTCCTCACAATAATCCTTGCATTTGCAATGCACATGTTACTATCCACATTTTACAGGTAAGGGAATTAATGTTCAAAGAATGACTTTCCCAAGCTCACATAGCTAGTAAATGTCTGAACTGGGACTCAAATTCAGGTTATCTGACTCTAAGACACATGCTTTTTCTACTTTACCATACTTTCTCCAATCCTTGGCTGTCTCATGTATTTCCATGATTTAAATTATCAGCCACTGAGTATTTCCATTAGGATGAGCCTACTAGTATGTCAGACTCACATTCAAATCAGAACTCAAGATGCTCTCTCTTAAACCTGGCCCTCCCATCACTTCTCATTTTCTTTGATGGCACCACCACACTCCCAGGCTCATGATCATGGTATCCTGTTTGAATTTTCATTATACCTCACCTCTTACATCGTAACAGCTGCCCACTCCTGTTGATTTTACCTCCAGGGTATCTCCCCTCCCTTCACTCACACTGCAGTCGCCCTTTTTTTCCTCTGATCTCTTCTTACTCACATTGATATAATAACCTCCTAACTGTTCTTCGTATCTCCTGTCTTTCGCCTCTCTTTTGCCTCATTTCCCAGGCAATCTTCTTAATACATTGTTGTATTCATCTTACTTTACTTAAAACAAATAAACAAAAAGCATCAAGGGCTCCCCAATGCTTGCCAAGTAAAATAAAAACATCTTGTTCCCTGTTCAATTACTTCTACAGTCTGGTTCCAACCTACCTATCCAGCCTCTTTCTGTCCTAGTCACCTTCATGTTCTGTATATTATAGCTTTTGTAGGACTTATCTTGGTCGTATACTTTCCAGGGATGTCCACATAGATGATGAGGTTGACACATGCCTTGTTAGAGCTAGCCCAGCATTTGTGAGGTTCCAAAAGAAAGTCTGGGACAGAAAAGGTATTAGACTGCATACCAAGCTGAAGGTCTATAGAGCTATTGTGCCAACTTGATTGTTGTATACCTATTAAACTTGGATAGTCTACTGGTGCCATGCCAGAAAATAACCACTTCCATTTGAATTGTCTTGGGAAGATTCTGAAGATAACCTGGCAAGGTAAGGCAGTGGACACTACCTGAACTGTCAGGCATTCAAACTCTACTGCAGAGACCAAATGCCAAACATGCATTTACTTAAAAGACTATTTTATGGAGAACTCACACAAGGCAAGTGCACACGTAGAGGTCAGAAGAAGGGGTAGAAGGACACCTTCAAGGTTTCTCTAAAGGAAAGAAAGAAAGAAAGAAAAAGGGGGAAAAAAAAGAACTTAAGTATGGATTGTGAGACATCATGAGACATGAGAGATGCTGACATCAGAACCACCCAGCATGACATGCCCATATCAAAGAAGGCAATGTGCTTTAAGAGCAAAGCAGAATCACAGTAGCATAAAGGAAGTAGATGAGCAAATCTAGAAACATCTTCATCCCAAATGTTCAAATGAACTATTTGTACCCAATCTTTGGTACAGCCTTCCAAATTCTTATTGGACAATTAACTACAGCTGAATACACTGTACCTTGACCCCAACATCATGATGTCATTGGTCCTCATCAAGTATGAACAACATAAATAACAACATTGTAGCTCCTGTGGACTTCTCTGTCTTCCATTCCTGTCTTCCCCTCTCCTTCCTCTAAGTCATTGCTTATTCAGTCCTGCTTGCCTAGAATGGCAATATATACGCACATATACCTCTTGCTATATATAATCTTCCCTAATAGAATGTAAATTTCTTGAGGGAGGGGCTGTTTTGTTTTTGCCTTGTCTTCCTCCCCAGTAGCTGGCACAGTATCTAACACAGGTACTTAATAAGTGCTTCTTGGTGGTGGTGGTGATGATGACGATGGTGTTGATGTTGACAACAATAACAACACGAGACAGCGATCTGTTAACAGCTATCCATTCCTTCCTTCAGGGCCAACTTAAATGCCACCTCCTCTGTAAAACTTTCTCTGATGCTTGTCTTCCTCCTTACCTACTTACTCTACCTATTCCCACCACTGCCAGCCAGGGAAAGTATTCCTTCCACCATTAAATTGTTTATTGCAATTTGCTTGGATCCCTTCTTTACACTTATCTCACTCTACTTTGTATGAGTTATTTATGTACATGTCTTACTTCTGTTCTTCATACTTAATCAATATTTGTTGAATTGATTACTTCAATACAAATGACTGAGTCTTTATCTCCACTCCTCTACTTTCTCCTAAGCTCTAATCCTGAAATTCTAACTTCCCCTTAGATAGCTTACAAGATGTGCTGTTAGCAGCTCAAATCAAGACATCCAAATCTAAACTCATCGTATTCCCTCCAAAACCTGCCCCTCCTTCTAATTCTCATACAGTATTTCTATTTATGAAGACACCATTACCCCAGTTATCTCAGCTCAGAATTCAAAACCATCTTTAACTCTTCACTCACTCTTCTGTCTTGGAAATATCTCTAGCAGCAGTCTCCTTTCCACTTTCATTGTCATCAGCCTAGTTTGGGCCTTCATCACCTCTCTTGAACTATTATAATAATTACATTTCCTAATTGCTTCTAGTACTTTGCTTTTCCAGTTCCTCTCATATGCCATCTTCCTAATGTACTGTGTTCCTATCATACCTGCAGTCACAAATCACTGGAGTGAGTTCCCATTACCCACCAAATAAGATGCAAAATGTTTATCCTGGCATTCAGAGTGTACCACAATCTGACCCCAAGCTACCTTAGCCTCTTACTTTATAGTGTTCCTCTTTATATACTTTACAGACATTTCAGGCAAAACTTTCCCTCTTTTCATTCTGCCCTTTCCTGCCTCCATGCCTTTGCTCATGTAACCCCCCCCCATTCCTTAAACAGACCTCCCTGACCACCATCTTCACCTGTTGAAATCTTTGTGTGTAAAGGTTCAGCCTAGGTTCTGCCTCTTCCATAATGCATTCCCTGATCCCTACAGATGGAAGTGATCTAAGTGATCTCCCGTCCTTGAATCTTTTAAGGTGACTCTTCTTGACATTTCCTATGTGCATAATCATTTTCTCATTTGCATTGCAGTTATTCATATACATCTCACCCACATTTGATTGTAAGCTCTTCAAAGGCAGTGACTGAGTCAATTTTTTTTTTAACTTTGTGCTTTTCATGTAGTATATGCTAGTAAATCTGTATTCCTTTGAATAAATGTGTGGTGAACTGGTGACTCAGAATATACTTTAGGATCTTTCCTGTATTGCCATAAGGTCATAATTATGTGCATCAGTTATCGCTACACTGTAGATATATAAAAGTGTCCATTAATAGAGAGCTCTACTTAAAAGAATATCAGATAAATCCAGTACTGTATTTTAATTATTTCCTATTTAGCGATTAATGCAGTCATGAGCATCCACAGCATTAAAATCTCAAGAATCCTCTACAAATGAAAACTAAGTGAGACAAAATCTCACAATTCTCAATCTTAGCACTTGGTTGCAAGTCTTACTGTTAAGTCATGTTGCTTTTCTACATGTTGGTAGTTCCTGTCACTATGCCCACATACAAGGCATGCTTATTATCTAGAGACTTAATTTCAAATTTTAAAATTCCATATCAATGCTTAATTTCATAGCTCTAACTCCTAATCATGTTCTTTATTTTTTTCCATTATTTAAAGTACTAAGGAAATACAAATTGAGGAGTAGAGTGGATAATGGATTAATCTAGTTTCTCCTATTTGGTTGTCCTGTTATTTTATAGGTATATGTAGTGAGATATATGTGTGTATGTGTGTGTGTGTGTGTGTGTGTATTCACAAACATATGTATATATGTATGAATATGAAATATATATATATATATATATATATATATTCCTCTCTCTAAGATGTTACGGAGTTTTGAATATTACTTTAGCCATAAGAATGCATGTTTGCTTTTTCTTGATTCACACAGAGCAGATGGATGCTTGACTGCCTGCTAATCCACAGCTGGAATGGTTTCAGCAGTTTCCACGTTGCTGGGTTAGAGTGGCTTTTCTAGTGGACTGAGAGGGCAGCAAAAGAGGGATATCATTATTCATCAGTATCCCAGTGGGATCGCTGCCAGCAGAGATTAATTTTTTCTGTTATGCTTGTAAAACAAGCTCAGGTGGAGTCTCTAATCCTCAGGGCACGGGTGGCAGATCAAGGAAGATGCTACAAAGCTAGTTAATTTTCTGATTCTAGGGGAAACAGAAGCTCTGTTAGATGTATAAATACATGATTGCAAATTTAAGTAGCTCAAATCCAAATGGGATCTTCCCAGACATCTGGTACTAAAAAATCTCTATTTTTCTTTGTTGTCTTTAAATAGAACTTCTTAAAAGTTTATCCTGAAGCCAAAATATTGATAATTGTTTTCTAATCAATTTTAGGAAATGTTGTTGTAGCATTTAAAAAATATTTTTAAATGCATTTGAGCAGAAAATTTTAAAATAGAGCCCAGAAATATATTAAGAACACATGATCTAAGAAGAAATACTAAGTTTATATTCATTTAAGTATATTATCAGAAGACCTATTTTAGGAAAGATTGTCGGGCTTTTCCATATGTGTATAGTATATATCTTTAGTGGTTTCCTCTATACTGTTTCAGTTCACGATTTTTACATAGCTCTCTTATTTTATCCCATAGAGCCCATTTTAGAGCACTAATTACTTGTAACTTTGATTTTAAATAATCTCACCAGAACTTACATAAGCAAATGAGTATTGACCCTATTATTGGAGTCACAACATCTATTAGTGTATCATTCACTACATTTTGAGAGTTTTTTTCAGTCTGGGACACATTTTTGAATATTTCAGCACTGTCACATCATTCTTTGAGAGCAGAATTCACTTTTGAAAACAGTAAAAATTCATTTAAGACAAGTCTGGTGATGGTCCTGGTCATTCCCACTTCGACTTTTTTTTGGGGGGAAAGTGTCATTACAAATTGAGAATGGTTTTCTTGGGTGCCTATAAACCAATTCTCAAGGAAATTCCAAAAGAGAAATTCCAAAAATGTTTCAAGCAATGACAGGTTCATTAGATTGAATATGCAGTTTCCCAAAGTGACCACTTAGAAGGATTACACTGATTTGAATATATCAAGGTATGATGTCTAAAGGTTGTGCCTCAGATAGAACTAAAATTCTTTTGATCATATATCAGGGTTTTGTGGTTCAGCTGACTTGGATCTTGTGATTTTGTCAATACTCTATGTTGTCTAGGTGGGTGTCTTAACTTACTTTCATTCTTATTTATTTCTGTCATTACGTTGGGAAAATTATTATTGGGCTGGTCTCATGGCATGTTGTAATTTTAAAGAATAAGACAGCCCACTGGTTGCCCCCAAATATCCTCCATACTCTTAGCATCCCAACCCTTTAGTTTAAGACTTTGACACCTCCTAAAATTGCAGATACCCCTAACAGGGGCAATACTTTAAAGATATTGAAGTATCTTTCACATTTGGGGGTCAGTGTCCAGACGGTAAGTTATAATGGAGAGTAAGGGTAAGGAGAGGTGTCAGGGGAAAATCTTGTGTACTTCACAATTTTGTCTGTGACCTGCTGTGATTGACTTTAGTTAAGAGACATTTATGAAGCACTTGTGTTTTAACTGCTAAAGAAGAATTAAATAAAACATAGTTCCTACCTGCCCTCAAGGAGCCTATGCTCAAATAAGAAAGGAAATGTGATTTGTTCATACATATCTCTAAAATCAATGCAAAAAGAGAGTACTTTTAGCTAAACAGATAGGGAAGTCATTATATAAAGAAAGAAAATAGTCCATGTCAGGCATGTGATTACACATAAGTAAAGCCACGGAGGCTGGGGTAGTCGATTCAAACAAGCATCTGTGAATAGTCTAGATTCTCCAAAGTATGAAATGCTGAAAAAAGATTTTATGGGGGGAAAAAAGTCTATTTAATGAGACAGCTAGCTGGTGCAGTAGATAGTTTTGGATCTGTAGTCATGAAAACCTAAATTCAAATGTGGCCTCAGATATTTACTTGCCTTAGTTTCCTCAAGTGTAAAATAGAGATAATAGTAGCACCTACTTCATGGGATTGCTGTGAAGATCAAGCACAATGCCTATTTCATGTTAGACACATAACTGCTCCTTCCTTTCCCCTTCCATAGTTTGGAAATAGATTTGGAAAGTCTTGAATGATAGAATACGGAGTTTGCATTTTAGTAGAATGACATAATTAGAATTCTGCATTAGTTTTGCTTGATTCTCTTATTTGCTACAACTTTGCTGTTATTATTTCACAACAATTCAAAGGACAGATCATTTGAAAAAGGGAAATGACTAGAAACTGACCATAGTCCAGAAAAGAAATGATAAGGATCTGAATTTATAGCAGTTACAAAAGAAGTGGAAAGTAGGGAATTGGGTACACGGCATATTGTAAAAATAGAATCTACAGTAACAAGCAGCTGATTGCATGTGAGGGTGAAGGGAAGAGTCAGTAATACACAGGTTTGGTACCTGGTTGTTCTTCTAAGGTTGATGAAAATAATAAGTTGATAATAATGCTTCACTATTTATGAGTTCACAAGTCTTTAGATGTCCCCAATTTTCATCTCAACTCCATTACTACCAATCTTGATTCTAGACTGATTTGAAAGGGGATGTCAGCAGACATTTGGTTGTTTAAGATAATTAAATGACTAACAGCCCCCATTGCCATTCATCTTAAGTGAAATGCCTCTTATTGAAATCCATCATAGCATCTTGGTATTCCTAACCTTACTCAAATTTAGTTTTCTAGTAGACAGATATGCCTTTAGAACTCATACAAAACAATTCTCATATTTGATGGGTAAATTGGCAATTTAAAAGTATCATAAAATATCAAAAGCATGAAAATAGACAAGGAATTAAAATATATGTTAATATTTTAATAGATTTAGCCAATATCCGTTTTCTTCATAAACTAAATCTGCCAGAAAAGCTTAAATTAAATAACAGACTTCTTAAAATCTCTCATTTTCAGTTTGTCAATTTCTAATCTGTCCTTAGATTAGATTGATTCAAAAGAACTGACACATTTTTAAATGTTGTTAACTTGGTTTTGTTTTGCATCTCCAAACTGGATCAATATTGTCAACTTAATATTACTCTTAAGGAAATAACCCAGCTTTTGACTATTACTCCTGTAATCCTGCAAGCTTTACCTATTCTTCCCTTTATATATTTAGTACCTTGACCTGGGCAATAGAAATGTCAACAATATCATTTAGACATCTAAGGTGATTTTGTGATACGCAAGCACCTTTAGGAGGCTTATAAGTGAATATAGACCTGTCCCACTATGCTTACGATGTGCTCTTATCTTTTTCTACATTGCTTTAAGGACATTGATATTAGCAAAATATTTGTCTATAGATACAGTGATGTATTTATGAGTAATTAAAATCTAAAAGCACTACATTTTGTTTCAGTGAAATGTACTAGCACTGAGATAGATACAGTTTTAATACTTTGCAGGTTTTAACTTCAACATTCAACCCAAGCTAGTCAGAGAACTTAGCATGCTTAATACCCAGATTTGAAGATTCTTACAGTTGAAAATACAACTGTTTTTATACTTATAGTGATATATTCTCCCAGTTTCTAAGCTGTTTCTTCAGAAAGCTATATTAACTCTTTCAGGCCAGTGAGAAATAAACTAACTAGAGAAGAAGAATTTAATGACTTTCAAAAAAAATTTAGAGTATCTTTTTTTAAAACTTAATAAAGAAACTTTATAGACTGTAATGAGCTGGAGAAGGAAATGGCAAACTACTTTTTTCTTTACCAAGAAAACCCCAAATGGGGTCACAGACAGTTGGACTGGACTAAAAGAACTCAACAGCAACTTAACATGTTTGGAAGTTACACTGCTCCATGAGCTTTTTTAGCTCATTGTTAAATGAGGTTTCAATCTCACATTGTGACAAATCAATCAAACTTTAAGATGAAAGGGGAGACAAAAAAGGGGTAGTATTGAATGGGTGGAATTTTCACTAGCTTCCTAAAATAATTAGAAAATAAGAGTTATGTTTGGCATGCTTTCATTTTTTATAATTGGTTGTAAACTAATTAACAAATACCTGCCATGTCATTATGCGCAGGCCTATTGTACGGTCCTAGGTGCTAGGAGTGTGTCAGGCAAGAACTAGGAGACTCAGAAGAATTTAAAGATAGTGATTCTTCCCTCTAGGCTAAGGGTTTAGGCAGAGAAAGCGATCAAAAGCTAAAGACACAACCTAGGGATAATTAATTGTAGAATTTTAGTCTCATGAAGTGACTCACTCATGGGATAGGATCTCAGTGAGAAACTGTTAATAAGACTGTCATAGAACTATTTTCTTCATAATAGAGGCAGCTGATGGTGCAGTGGAGAAAGTTCTGGGCCCGGAGTCCAAATCCAGCTTTAGAACCTTACTGGCCGTGTGATTTTGGGCAAATCACTTAGGCTCTATTTGCCTTAGTTTCCTCTACTGTAAAATTGTTATCGACATCAACATTGTTGTTCTCAAATAAGATAATAAGTAAAGCACTTAGCACAGTGCCTGACATATAGTAGCTACTTAATAAATGCTTATTCCATTCCCTTCCCCTTTCGTATTGGTAGACCAGTTTCTGTAGATTAGCTTTTCCCCCTCTACTCAGAGACTTGGCTTGAATGTGAAAACTTTTAAAATGTTTTCTTCAGGCAGCTAGGTAGCACGGTGGATAAAGTAGATTCGGGAGGACCTGAGTTCAAATCCAGCCCCAGACACTTGACCCTAGCTGTGTGACCCTGGGCAAGTTACTTAACCCTCATTCCTCCTCCTCCCCCCCCCCCCGCCCCAATGAGGAAGGACTACACTGATAATCTGTCTCGTCATTCAGTCCATTAGTTTTCAAACGTTGTTTCTTAAGCTTTTTGTATAGGCAGATATCTACTTATTTGATCAATAATTTTCTATAATTTGTGTCTGGTAAAAGAAAAATCAATTTTTAATTGAGAGTAATAGAATAGTTTTGTGCACAATCACGTTTCTTCAAAATATCTCATAATACTAGTATGTATTTGTCTGTTGAAGTCCTTAAAATTTTTAATTGTATGAGCTTTCATCTACATATTTGAATAACACTGAGAACATAGATCTACAAACTTACTAGTCACAGTATCTGCCATTTCTAGTTTTGTTAAAAAAAAAACTGGATTATCGGTTTACACATCAGGTTCTTGGGGATCTTAATAGGCCATTTATGGGCCCATCTGATCCAGGCTGTTGGTGGGGTGGCCCTCCTGTTGTCCATCATCCTTGAGAAGCTTCTTTGTGTATAACAATGCTGAGTCTGTTTTCTACAGAATGCTAGTAGTGTCAAAACTATCCTTCTGAAGCTCATTTCAGAAAGCTGGAAGTCAGAGGCATCCTCACTACATGGCCAGTAACACTCAGCAGTTATTTGTTAAGTGCCTGCCTTAAAGATCTTACATTCTAATGGGAAAAGACAACACATAAAGAAAAGCTGAAAAGAAGTAGTTATACCTCTTACCTATCAGAGCTTACCTGTCAGAGCCCTAGGATGGTTTCCAGGGCAGAGTCCAAGGTTTCCATAGAAAAAAGTTGGGGGTGATAGCCAGAGTTTCACCAGTATAATGTGTATCTACACATTTATTCCTTGAACTGTTGATTTTTCTCTCACAGGAATTCTTAAGATGAATTAGTGTGCTTGTTCTTGTTTTGTTTTTTAATATTTTGATAACCAAATTTCATTATGGTTGTTTTACCTTGTAATCTTATTCATTCTATTTTCATACATTTTAAAACATTCTGAGTAGTGGTCCATGGGCATCACCAGACTTCCAAAGGGGAAACATGACACAAAAAAGGTTAAGGATCCCTGTAATCTAATATAGACCCCTTCTACCTCTGCTTATCTGTGTCCTACTCCTCTGGCCATTCTTGACCATGACCTGACTCTTGCTTTACTGCCTCTGTGATCTTCTGAGCTTATTTTGAAGAAAATCTGTATTTTGGCCAAAATGTTTTTAGTGTTTTAACAGTCATTTAAGTTTCATTAAGAACATCCTGGGTAAAAAATTAATAATCATTTCAACCACAAATTACATTATAAAAACATGTATTAATATCTTACCACATAACTATGAAAGGTAATAAGAATAATGTAAGTTCTTTAAAGTTGAATAATTATTTTCTAAAAAATTATGTATTTGTTTTTAACTTTTTAGAATTTTGAGTTCTAAATTGTCCCTCCCTGGAGCCCCTCCCATACCCATTGAAAAAGTAAGCAATATGATATCAATTGTATTATGAAGTAATGTAAAACATTTCATATTAGCTATGTTGAAAAGCTAAAAAAAGCGAGAAAAAAATAAAGTGAAAAAAGAATGTTTCAATCTGCACTCAGAGTTCATCAGTTCATCACTTCTCTGGAGGTGCATAGCATTTTTCATCATGAGTCCTTTGGAATTGTCTTGGATCATTATACTGATTAGAATAATGATAGTAATAACACTGGTTTAACAGGTCCATTGTTTTTGATGCTTAGAATAATATTTAGTCTTCAGGAGTATATTATTGCTCTCTTTGATCAAGCATCATTTAAAATTTTATTTTAAGCAATTTTTCAAATCATCTAGCATTTTTTTCTCTTCTTCCTCCTCTCCAAGGTGAGGAGGGATGGGGAAAAAACTAAAAACCCTCAAAACAAAGGATAATCAAAACAAAACAAATTTCTGCACTGGCCACATGGAAAAATATGTCTTACCCTGTATATTGAGCCATCTCTTTTCCTTTATGAGATAGGTAGCATTGGTCATCATTGATTCTCTGGAATGATAGTTGATCATTGTATTTAATCAGAGTTCTTAAATCTTTCAGAATTGTTCATTTATTACAATATTGATATTATGGTATAAGGGCAGCTAGGTGGTGCAGTAGATAGAGCAGTGGCACAATCGGGAGAGGTCTGGAGTTAGGAAGTCCTGAGTTCAAATCCATCCTCAGACACTTAATATCTGTATCACCTGAGTCAACTCACTCAACTGCTCTTTGCCTCAGTTTCTTCATCTGTTAAATGAAGCTAATAATATTACCTTACTTTCAAAGAGATAATTATAAACTGCTTAGCATAATGCCTGGCACATAGCAGGAACTATTTAAATATTAGGTATCATTATTACTATTCTGGTTCAGCTCATTTTACTCTGCATCTGTTCATACAAATCTTCCCAGGTTTCTCTAAGCCATCTCTTCACTTTTTACAACACATTGGTATTCCATTACATATACTATAATTTGTTTAGCCATCTCCCAGTTGATAGGCACTGCCTAGTTTCCAGTTCTTTGCCACTACAAACAAACAAAAAAAAAGAGCTGTTATGAATATTTATATACAGGCTTATTGTATATATGTCCTGTTCCTCTTTGTTTATCTGGTATCATATTAAATAGTATAGTAGGCCATGCAGAGTGTAGAAAATCAAATATTCTAAATATTAACCTCACTTCTGCTATTAACCTGTTATAGTTGAAGAAAATCATTTTAAGCTCTTTAACACTGTTTCCTTTTTTTGTGAAAGGGGCCTAATAATGTGAGCTACTAAAGTTGAACAACTTTTGTTTACATTTTATGGCTTGTAAGTGAAAACTCTTTTAGTATATAGTGCAAACTACACCTTAGCTACAATTTATTCCATAATATTTACTGCTCTTATACTGTGTATAGGGCACTGTAATAGTCATGAAATAAAGAAAAAGAAATTCTTGAAGAAATTTCTTCAAAAAGCATAGATTTAGTAACTTGAGAACATATTACACACATAAAACAGATAAAAAATACATTGAGATGTTTTCAAAGCAATATATTAAGAAAGGCAAATTGTGTTAGACATACTAAAAACTGAAATTACAGGGGGCTCCTTAATAGAGAAGTAAACAAGATCAGATGAGGTTAGTAATGGAAGGAGATAGTATATGTTGAGTGATATTTCAGGCAAAGGTAATAACTTTTGCAAAGCCATAGAGATAGATATTACCTCTTGAGTTACATTCCAGTTCTAAGATTCTGTGATTGCATGAGCTATTCAATTCAGCAAAGTTGTTCATTTGTTTTAGCTGCCTACTATGTGCACGGGAGTTGTTGAAGCCTTTATGTAGCAATGATAGTCTTGGATTTTTTGTTTCTGTTTTTTGGGGGGTTTGGGGTGGGGGGAGTTAAGTATTTTTTTTTTATTTCAGCTAAACTGGACTTTCTTTTAGCAGTCCAGGTTCTATATTTTGAAGTCCTGCAGTTCTTTCCCTCCCCATTTCAGACACACCTTTTTTCAATCTTGTCAATTACCAGGTCCTCATAGCTTTCATCATATTGTCTCCCACATTCTTTTCCTTTTTATTTCCACTGCCACCAACATAGTAAAGGTCATTATCACTTCATACCTGAATTATTGCAGTACTTCTTCCTAATGGGTCTCTTCAATTCCTCCTCTTCTAGTCTGTTCTATACTCCATAGCCAAAATAATTTTCTTAAAAATAGCATTTCATTCTTCTCAAAAACCTATAATCTGAACTTAGCCATTCAAGGATCCCCCAGTAAGGCTACATCCTATCATTCCAGTCTTCTCTTGTACCATTCCTCTTAATAAATGCTACCCTCCAGCCAATTGCTTAGCATCAACCCAGCATGCCATCAGCAAATCTTTTTTTTTCAAAGTGCCTTCCCCCTTCCCTAAATGAAATGCCTTCCTTGCTGCTTCTTTGACAGTGTAAAACATACCCATTCTTAAAGGCCCAACTTGGATTTAACTACTTCAAGAAAGCCTTCACTGACCATTCTACTCATAACACTTATGACTTTGCTGTTCATTTGACATTGAATCATGTATTGCTTTATGACAAATCTTGAACTGTTTTGCACTGTGGTTTAATTGCTGAATTGTTATTTAGCCATTTTACATAGCATTTAGTATGTACCAGACACTGTGCTAAGCACTTTACAATATTATCTCATTTGATCTTCACAACAAACATTGGAAGTAGGTGCTATTATGATCTTGTTTTGCAGATGAGATTGCAAGCCTCCCTGAAGGGAAGATTCTGTATATTCTACTTTTTAACTCAGAACACCTAGAATAATCCTGTCTATATAATAGGTACTCAGCAAATATTTGTTATGTGAAACAATTCTTTTTTTTTTTTTTTTTTTTTTTTTTTTTTGCGTGAGGCAAATGGGTTAAATGACTTGCCCAGGGTCACATAGCTAGTAAGTATCAAGGGTCTGAGGCCGGATTTGACCTCAGGTCCTCCTGACTCCAGGGCGCCGGTGTTCTATCCACGGCGCCACTTAGCTTTCCCTAAACAATTTTTCTTTTTCTTTTTCTTTTTTTTCTTTTTTTTTTTGGTGGGGCAGTGAGGGTTAAATGACTCGCCCAGGGTCACACAGCTAGTAATTGTCAAGTGTCAGAGGTCGGATTTGAACTCAGGCCCTCCTGAATCCAGGGCCAGTGCTTTATCCACTGAACCACCTAGTTGCCCCTATGTGAAACAATTCTTAAGCTAAACTTTAATATCTAGTAAATTCCAGGGGTGATGGGGTTGTTTGTTTTTGAATCTCAGATAATATTTGCAGTTGTTTGACCTCCAGTTGAATGCCCCCGCCTCCCAAAAGAAAAAAAAATGAAGGAATATTTCCAGAGAGAAAATGCAGTTATATGAGCATTAGCAAAGTCATAAGAAAAGGTTTGTAAAGCTTTTAAAGATAGGCTGTGAAGAGTTAAGATATTTAAACTTAAATGGCTATTATAAATTGACACAAATATCAATATTTCTCTTAGAATACAAAGTTTTTAAGCACTAAGATTCTTATTTCTCCTCCCTCCCCAAAAAAAGAATCTAAACATTTTTTAAACTACAAAGCAGTTTCATTACATCCTTCAAAACTGAGTCCCTTTTTTGCCAAGTTTCATCAGAGAGCAATTTTTTAAGGTCTTAGCTATAAATCCTGGAAAATAGGAGTTTCTGATGGAATTGTTATCACTGAAATTATTTTAAGTACAACAACCCTAGTGGCACCCACTATTGCAAGATCCCCTAAAATCCAGCTGTCAACCATGTGGTCAGTTCTCGCAAAGGGGGTAAAGGTGTTTCCTCATGCTCATATTTGTTTGGGGCACATAAATCTGTGCATGCCTAAATTTTGCTGCAGGCCAAATGTATCTCCATAAGTTTGAGATATTGTTATAAATCATGCACACATATACAAATATAAGCCTTGAAGATCAAATACATGTTGATATTCTAAGAAATTGAAATTATGTCTGTCATCTTTAACTATTTTGCCATCTGTACATCATAGCACTGTTTGAACCTTTTGTTTTGGTAAAGGATATTATGGACACATTTTAAATGAAACATTATTAATATTTAAGTAATTAGAATTTTTACTGTTCATTTTGAAGCAAATATTCTTTGACAACATAAGGCACCTTTTTCATTTCCATTCTTTTTACCTAGAGTCTTATTAAGTTCATTCATAATTTACCTTGAAACTGTGAATTAAATTAAACCTTAATTTACAGGTTGGCAATAAATGCCAGATAACTACAGTATATGAGGGGTTAGTTTTTTTTCCATTATTATACTTTCATGTATTAATTCTGTGTGGAGTTGGAAATTTTTTCAGTTTAATAAATATGTTTAAGAGAACTGCTAATTATTACATATTATAAACATAGCTAATTGGGAATTTGGATAGGTTCAATTAAAAAATTTTCCATCTTGTCCTCTTCCAAGTTGCTCCCTTAGGAAAATGTTAATGATTGAATATAAGGCATTAATTTGCCTTGAGGTAGTGCATAGGAAAAAAGAAAGGAATATAAAATACACTTTCTTTTCTTTTTTACCATTTGATTTTCCTGAATGTGGTATAGTAAATGTTAGAATGTTTTTCAAATGTTATTATAAAAATGATATGTGTAATATCTAGGTAATGAACAGTGTGAAAAGTCACTGAAATTAAAATGGGTGTTAGCAGGGAAATTTACCGAAATGTGTTCAATAAAGCTTCAGTGGCCAAAAGAAGCCACTGGAATGTGAGAAACTAATTTTGGTTTGTTTTAACGCCTCAGTATGTTACAAATTAATCAAGTGCTACTTAAAGTCTAGAACTCATTAACTTTATAAGTTTTACTTTTCCCATGACAGAAATTAAGTTAAAGCATAAAGCTTCTTTAGTCTCTCACATTGATCAGGCTACAGCCTCTGCAACACAAGTGCCCTCTTATCTGCTATTTAGTAAGTTAAATGTAGGCAGTGGGGTGTGCAGCTACATAAAAGTACTAGTTTTCCTATTATATAATATTTTCTTGAGACAAGGTATAAATTCATGTTGATTATTAATTTCAGATTAACAGTTTATTCAAGGAAAAATACTATATTCAGCTTATCTAAAAGGAGAACAAATGCAGAGATCCAATTAACAGTCTTCCAGTAACTTTTCTAGAAGGAATAGGCCAAGGTAAAAGACAAAAGTATAAGCAGCTAATAATTTCTGCCAAACTCAGGATAAACTGCAAAGTTGATTTATTATGGGTATCTTAAAAAAAAAACAAAACACGTCACATATGGTATAAATCCTTTGTAGCCTCTCCTCTACCCAACGACCAGCAAAACACTGAAAGAAATTTCACTGTAGTCTGTATTTGCTAGATTGTTCCCATGTGAAGAAGTAGGTGCCACAAGTTGTATGATGTAGTGATTTGACTAAAGCATCATGTCAGAACCTGCATCACTGCTAACTAAAATAAGTACAGTATGCAAACAAAACAGTAATACACAATTCTGGACTTTACATGAGGTAGCTAAGTTCATGGCATTTGCAGAACAGATTGAGGTTTGTAAATGAAAAGGAAAATGAAAATGAAAACTACTGAGTGAACAGCAGGGCCCATTTGATGTGATTATGAAGGATGTTTCTTTATTCTGTCTTTTCTTGTGCAATCTAAAAACAGTAGCAGGGGGTTACAAGCAGAGTTCATCATAGGGTTGTCAATCACTGTCATTTAACATTTGCAGTAGAAGATGTCTTTATTCCAGGACAGCTGGGCAAATCAGAGAAACAGATTTGCAGTTAGTAGTCTGTCCAGCCTACACTAAACAAACAAGGACAGGGCAGACATAGCGGCCTCTCACATAAAAATATAATGGACTCCGCTGACCTTGGTGCCCTCCTTTCAGCTTCAATCCCAGTTGCATAAAAGCTTCACTCCCTATTCTCAATTTCCTTTAATTACCTACATGATGCAGATAAGAAAATGAACCTCACTTACAGTCAGTGATCACACACAGGAAATTAAGTAGACAAGTTGTTTAAAATTAGAGGAAGGTTTTAGAAGTAAATATGTGTCACATTGTGGAAGAGGTAGAGCTAGTGGGTGGGTGTGTGTGTGTGTGTGTGAGAGAGAGAGAGAGTGAGAGTGAGAGTGAGAGAGAGAGAGAGAGAGAGAGAGAGAGAGAGAGAGAGAGAGAGAGAGAGAGAGAGAGAGAGTGATGCTAGGTGCTGGTGCTGCTTGGCGTCAATCCTGTGACTTCTGTTTTCCTGAACTAGAAAGCCAAGCTCAGTTTAAAAAAAAAATCTCCTTTGTAAATATTCTGAAAAATCCAGAATGAAATCCTTGAAGGAGTGGAGAGCTAAGTAAAGAAGTGAAGCAAACATGCAACATTCTAAAGGGCTTAGAAGGATGGTGACCCAAGATTCCAGGAATAAATGACCACAGTTTTCATAAGAGATTCTGGCAGTGAGATTGAGGATTAAAAAGCAGTTGTCTTCAGTCTGTCTTCATTTTTAATCTGCTTTTGGAGTAAGCAATCACATAATAAAATGCTAATTGATATTTTTAATGGTTCTAAAAACTTTTCATTAAAATATTTTTCACTTTTATTAAAAAAAAAAACAAACACTAATGTTTAATACCAAAACAAGCAATCCAACCTAGCCCTTTTTCTTCTAAGAAGTTTTACCTGGTATCTAGTTTAAAAAAAAAAAAAGGTTCATCTTTACATACTGTCTTACCACAGTCATTTCAGTTAGTTTCACTAAGGTACATTGAAAAGAGCATTTTTCCATATCACATTCAGAATCACTTGCCTTTGTGAACATTTAATTAATATGGATTTGAAAGAAGTCTGATTGGAGATTGGAGACTAAAGCCCACAGTATCAAATCTATAGTTCAAGAGGGATACAAAACCCTGAATATTTTATCTTTAATTTGACAGTCTCTTTGTAGAATACACAATTATGAATGCATTCTCCTATTATGAGAGAATTGCCTTTCAGATAACCAAAATGTTCACTGACCCAGTTACAGAAAGTGTGTGATTCTCAGGAAAAAATGAACCAAAACCCAGTTACTCATAAACCATAAGCATGAAATTTATCAGTTTGGTGAATTATCTTTTAAGGAAGGAAATTTTATTTATTTTTTTATATCTTAAATTACATTTCTAAGAGCATGAATGCATTTAGATAACTTAAAATATAAATTTCCAAATGAAACATATTAAGTATAACTTCAGTTGAAAATCAGAAAATGAAGGGGTTGGACTAAAACATCTCTAAGGCCCCTTCCAGCCCTGAATCTATGGTTCTTTGATCCTTTGTCCTTTAAAGTAGGCAGCCTTAGAAGCTGAGTCAGCATCCTTGAGGCTATCAAATGGGCAAGATCAAGTCACCTAAGTGATTTTTAGAGTCAGTGAGACCTATAGAACAAACCATGGGCTCTTAGAAGGGTAAACCAAGTTAAACCAAAATGAACTCATTTGCATAGGAAATTAGTTCTCAAAAAGATTTTTTTTTTTTACCACTTTGCTAGAGCAAAAGATACAATGGACCTACTACTACAGTTTACCACTTTGAGGGATAGTGGGAGAGAGGAATTACTCGGGTTTTTTAATCCCTAGAATCAGTGGGAGGAATATCTGTGCTTTTGATGAGACACTGATACGTGCCTTAAGCAAATTACTTTTCAGACATCTAGATATCGTCTTATACACATTGACAATGAAGCAGACCACCTGTTAGATTCCATAGTCTTCCAGTGTACTACAGGTACAGGTGAAGATATGCTCATCCCTTAACTAGTCTGGTCCTTGTACAAAAGATATTTAGCCTGTTATAGGCTCAAGCCTTTCCAGCTTGGTAGCCTTTCCAGGTCTTGTCCTACACTGTCATAATCCCTACTTCCATACTATGATGAAGCATTAGAGTAAAACTTTTTTGTCCAGTAAAAATTTGATGATCACAAAAACATCTATTTTGGCAAGCTTAAAAATGAAGAAAGACAGCTATCTAATAGAGGGATATAGATTTTAGGTAAGACCCTCCAAAGCACCTAACTCAAACACTTCTGGATTGTACTTCATTGATAACTATAGAAGTAAATAGGCAACTTTTATTTGAAAAGTAATACGAAGTTACCTTCTAGGTTTCCCTCCATTACTAGAAATATAATTGCCACCTTTTTCATGTTAGCCTTCACATAAATTAATCTAATCTATGAAGGAGGACAAAGATTTCAGTCTTGATGAAAATTAGACTAAATTTTCCTTAGTTGATGATGCCTATCACTTCTCCGTAGCAGCTATTTACAAGCAATATCACAGCTTCTTCTCCTTTACATCACACACTGCCCTCTCTCAGTAAAAAACAGGGCAGAACAGTTTCTGGCTTGACTGTCACCATCCCTTTGGCTTTTTAAGCAAATAATATGTTCATGCTTGGTCATGAAAACCACCTGTCATGTTGCAGAATAGGGTTTAGGGGGTGGGAGGAAAGGTATACCACTTTTAGGTGAGTATTAAATGCTTCTTAAGTAATCTATCTTTGCTAAGGGTAGAATTGCTATAGGAATTCAGCTACCAGTATTATCCCCCAGCTCCCTGTGGTTATGCCACATTGTAACTGCCAGGAAAAAAATCATATTTAATTGGTTTAGAGGGCTTTTAGTCAAAGGAATTGGAAAGCCACTAGTCAAGAGAGACTGTAGCATGCATTAAATTACAGGGATTGGAGGATTGGCTACTTCAATCAAATGGATTTCTCAGGATATTATCTACACTAAGATTTTACTTTTTCATTTATAGATTTACAAATAATTTCCAAAAAGTTGCCTGTCACACAAAAAAATATATCTGACCCTGAAAAATTAATCTTTGCTCACTACCAGATAGATTATCTCCATTATGTGTTACTTCTAGATCTGAACAAGTTCATTCCTTACTGAAGGAAAGGGGTGAGGACAGTTTCTGAATTACTTAGTAGGTGATTTGTGTTTTTCAATTAAGACTCTATGTCAGGGGGACAGCTAGGTGGCGCAGTGGGTAAAGCACCAGCCCTGGATTCAGGAGGACCTGAGTTCAAATCCGGCCTCAGACACTTGACATTTACTAGCTGTATGACCCTGGGCAAGTCACTTAACCCTCATTGCCCCACCAAAAAAAAAAAAAAAAAAAAGACTATGTCAGAATCTTGCTAGCCTGCATGCAATTCATTTTCCTTTTAGGCCTAACATAATTCCCATTATAACTTTCGATCCATATCATTTTGTGTGACTATAACAACATGTTGGTTTTTTCCACTGGGAATAAACTAAATAGAATTTGGTTATTTCATATAGACTAAAAATATATAAAATATTGAGGTCTTTTTAGCCTGGTATATTCTATAAGTGAATTTACATCTTAGTCTTTTGGATGGGGGCATGGATATACTGGGGAGATTCCTGAATTATCCAGATTATTGCCCCTTATTTTACACTTGCTTTGTCCAAGAGCAAGGTTGGACTGCATACAGTTGTATTCCTAGTTTCTTTAGTGTTAAAAATATCATTCTCTTTATCCTTCTAGCTTGATACCTTGCATTTTAGGCTCTTCCACATCTGTCTTATATAACTGTTTATGCTACTTTCCCTTCCTAAGATGTTCTTCTAATTATGCTTTAAGGTCTAGAACAAGTCCTTCCTCTGTAGAATTTTTCCCTCACAATTCTGTGTCACCTTTCTGAATTCTTATTGCATTTATTGTCTCTGCTAGATCATTTTATTCAACTGACTTTCTTGTTTTCTGATTATTTCATGAATTGAAGCCTTATCCCCAGAATAAGTTTATGAAGCAAAGTACTCTCTCTTCTATCCCTTTTGTATGTTCTAGATATATATTAATATATTAAATATATTATATATCATATAATAAATGTTTGTGTATACATTAGGTGCTTGATAAATTCTAGCTAATTGACCAATGAAACATCTGATGGTCTGTAGTAGTTTGATGTAGATTGCTCCACATCACTGCCAGTAACTTTTCTCCTAACCTCAAATAAGATTGTATGTTATGGTATGGCCCATAACTTTAGCTGACATTTGTTGCCCTTATGGAGGTTATAATCTAGTTAGGTGGGTATGATATATTCACAGATAACTAACATATTAATCATATGCAATAAGTACATAGAAGATTCAGGGTATTATGTGAGACTTTACAAGGGGTCCAGCCAACATGGGGTGGACTGTCCATTCAATTTCTTGACATTACACACATTAGCTCTCTAGTTATCCCTTATTCACACTATATGAGTGCCCCCAACCCTATCATCTGGTCATACATCTTTCTGATGATATCCTGTTTCATGTGCTGTTGTTTCATAGGCAACACATGCAACCTACTCGGTCCTACTGTGCATCTTTCCATTGCTCCTTGTGTGACCCTCAATTTTAATTCCCTGGGTCTAGTTTTCAGTGACATAACTATACGGCATCACCATAGTCCCTTGTTTCAGAGAAAAGTTCTGGGTTCATTAAAAGCACTATACAGTTTTCCTAAAGTGATCCAACCTTCTCTGTTCTTATTCAGTGCTTTATCCAACTCATTGGTCATTCTAAGATATATATGACATCTATTTCTAAGAGATAGGTAGGAAACATGTCCTTTCTTCCTAAGAAATAGGCAGACAGATGTTCTTTATGAGCTCCCTATCTAACTCTGTGTCATAGTCTGGGTAATAGACATTTTGTATTGACTTTTTTCTGTGTAGAATTCGCATGAATTCTTTTGAATGATTAAAGATCTCATTTAAGAAACTCTACATTGTTTTGGAGTTTGATACAAACTCTCCATTTGTCATTCCCAAATAGAAATATCTGGTAGACATCACCATCAAGGGGGGATTTGTCTTCCATGTTGTCTCTGAATTGAGCGTTGTCTAGGATTGTGGCAAAAAAACTTTTAATTTTGGTATATGGATAAATGAACAAAACCATTTACTGTGTGCCAAGAACATAAGTTCTTAGAAAAATACAGGCAGTCTTTGCTTTTGGAACATTTCTAATTGTGAGAAACAACAGATATATGCAAGGAAGACATATTGTTTAAGAAGCCTATGTTAATGGGGTATTTTGTTCTGCAAAATCAAGTGTTTTTTTTATAATCAAACTGTAAGCACAGTGGGATCTTGAATTTACTAGACCCTTCAGTTAGTTATTTGCCTGCAGATATTGTCTGCCATAAAATAGCATTTACAAAGCCTTCCTGTTCTCATACCTTGATGAAGGATACCTCTAGAGTAGATGGATGGATGGATGGATGGATGGATGGATGGATGGATGGATGGATGGATGGATGGATGGATGGATGGATGGATAGATGGACATGTATATATACACATTTTATTTTTATATATATGGATTATTCTCAAAAAAGTACTAAAAAGGAAAGTAAGCAGGTGGGACAGTAGTTATTGTCTCCTCTTTGTACCTTTTTGGGGGGTATAACAGTAAAGTCTATGATTTTTTTTCCCAAAGATTTGATATTCTCCCATCTTTCAGATACCTTGAGGCACCTAGGTGGCATAATGGATAGTGCTGAACATGGAGTCAGTCAAAATACCTGAACATAAATCTGGCTTCAGACATTGACTAGCTGTATGACCATGGGCAAGTCACTTAACTTCTTTTTACCTTACTTTCCTCATCTGTAAAGTGGGGATAATAATAGTACCCACTTCCCAGGGTTGTTGGGAGGATACAGTGAGAACATTTGTGTAAGGCACATTGCAAAACATAGAGCACTTTATAAATCTTAGCTTATTCCTCAATGCCCACTAAGTTGTTATTTCCATCAGTTCTCTCCTCTATATATGCTCAATTTAGTCCAGCAGTTTTTCCCTCTGTTTTCTCTATTTCCATTTCTACCTCCTCTTTAGTACATTGGGGACTATGATGAGTCTAAATGTAGTGGCCCTGTTATCATATAGAGAGAAAAGAGGTTCCTCTAACAAGCTTTTTACATCGTTTCCATTTTTTGCATGTTGGCTGTTGTCCTAGTTTCTTCCTTAAACACCTTTAGAATGATTTGGCTTAGTTAACAATGTTGGCTCAATATTCATTCATGATTACACAACTGGAAAGGGGAGGATATTGTAGCCCTGGTTAGGAGGCTGTGAAAGAGATAGCCAAAAATGGAAGGCGTTTCAAGAAAACTCTTTCTTGAAATAATGTTCTGGCAGGGCAAGTTCACAAATCAAAGGAGAGGCCTCTAGGGCAGAAGTTCCTTCAGGGTTTGGTTTCTGATAGAGGTGGCCAGGTCATTAGTGAGTAGACTCTTTACAGTTATTCCTTGTGATTCATTTATATCTGGCAAATGTTAATAATAGTCTTTGTGTCTATTCTGTTATCCATTTTCCCAATTTTATCATCCACAGCTTATTTAGATCAAATTGTAATTGTTATAATTGCTCACTATCTCTTCATTTTTCTTAACTCTTATTCAGTATTGACATTGAGCTTTACTCTAACAAGCTGGTTGTCCAACTGTACAAAATTAGGTAATGATTAACCTGGCATTTCCTACCTGTTAAAATATAATAAATTTCAATTTTTTTGTGATGTTTGTTAATTCTCACTTGGACTCTCTCCTTAAAGAAAGTATATTAATGTTAGATAAGTTTGAAGCTTAGAAGCCTTTGACCTCTCTTTTTCCTTACTACTGAACCATGTTTCCCAACATTTATCTCCATTCTACCCTATTCCCACCTTTTCATTTAAATCAAGTATTAAAGTATATGTGTATATTGACTTCAAAGGGTCTAATCAAATTCATTTTAGAACTTCTACCATTTCATCCTCTGCAAAATTCTAACATTAATAGAGTGAAATTAATAAAAGAACAAAGTAATGTATAGAAGAAATGAGGATTGGGAAAGGGAATGTACTGGATTCTACAGAGTACTAAGTATCATGTAATGAAACCTCTAAGGGGTGCCATCAGTAACTTCCTTCACATCCAAGAGTCAACAAGAATCAAACAAGTCAGGGAAAAGGGGATAATTGTAGAACAAATGATTGATTTAGTTAAAACTATATGTAAAGAATAGCTCAGTTATCAAGGGCAATGGGGTGTATCTCAAATAATTGCTTTTTGAAAAGTAAGATTCCATATTCACACAACACTAATAGCTAGAGCTAAAAAAAATATTTAAAAAGAAGCCTACATACTTCTAGAATGGAACACTTTCATTAATGGAACAGTAAACTGTATTTTTATAACATTATCAATTTTCTGACTTCTGTAATTATCTAATTACTGAGGGAAAATATGCTCTAGACCAAGGGCTCTTAACCAGAGGTCTATAGAAAGATTTCAGGGAGTCTGGGAGCCTGGATGGAGGGGGGAGGGAATCACATCTTTATTTTCACTAACTTTTGGTTTCTTTTATAATCCTATATATTTTATTACATATATTTAAAAACATTATTCTGAGAAGGGATCCATAGGCTTCACCAGACTGGCACAAAAAAGTTAAGAACCCCTGTGTCAGATGGTTGAAGATGATTTAATGTCAGTATTGTTAGGGAAAGATTAGATAGTATCAGGAAGACCAGTAACCCCCTCAAATCCATAGTCATTCGCAAAGGGTTTGTTAGATGCTTCTTTCCCTGAGTAGATTTAAATTTTTGACATAGGCCATTCTTAGTGCTCATATAATTCATATGGGATAACATCATTCAGCTCAGTTTAATAAATCTCATAAAAGTTTGCCCAGACTGTCAGGTTTGTAGTTTTGCCATACTGAGTATGACTTTAAAGACAGAAGGATGAAACCAAGAATTTTCTCAAGTTATGAATGACTCAAATGTATTCCCCTCATCTAATTGATTTAAAATAAAGCTTTATGCTACCTAGTAATACACACACACACACACACACACACACACACACACACACACATCCAAAAGACTGCATCGGCACTAACTATGTTAACATTCAAAATAATTGTTTTAAGTAAGCAAAAGTCTAAAAATATGGTAGTGGGCCTGATTTCCACCAGTTGTTTTAAGGTACAGTCAAAAGCAAAATAACTATTTAATTATTCTTAGGTCACAAAAAAGGTACATATATGTGGAGATAATAATTTCCCCCTTTTTTTTTTTAAAATAAGGATTCTGAAGAATATGCAGATCTGCCGGTAAGGCACAATGAAGATCAGATGAACAGTGAACTGGCAAGAAATCTTCCCATTGAAGTAAATCCTCATTCATTTGACAATTCCCACACAAAATCACATCTCCTGCTGCAAGCTCATTTCAGTCGAGCCATGTTACCATGCCCAGATTATGGCACTGACACTAAAACAGTATTGGACCAAGCTGTCAGAGTGTGTCAGGTATGACAGTCAATTTTATACCTATTTTTTCTTCTTATGTGTTGCAATATTTTTCAATTTCAGAGGAAAGTGTGC
This sequence comes from Dromiciops gliroides, assembly GCF_019393635.1. Taxonomy (NCBI): domain Eukaryota; kingdom Metazoa; phylum Chordata; class Mammalia; order Microbiotheria; family Microbiotheriidae; genus Dromiciops; species Dromiciops gliroides. The sequence continues at coordinate 328,618,167 of NC_057864.1, read as the reverse complement.
TTTAGCTTTTAAAAATTTATTTATTGTGATTAGACTTAGTAAATTAAGTAAAAATAAGAGTAATTAAAGTAAACCATAAATATGAAATCTGGTTATTTCTGAATTTGAATATTTAGCAAATACAAATTGGCAGACATCATTCCACATATTATTTCAAAGCCAAATAGGTGATTCAGACAAAGAAGGATCTGTTTGTCTTTTTCCTTAAGACTCAAATTTCACTCTTATTATTTTGGTTGATGAGACTTGGAAATCCATTTCAGAGTAAATGCAAATTAAGTTTAACATTCTTTAACTTAATTTAATTTACATTTCTTTTTTTATTTTATTTTATTTTGGGGGGGTGAGGCAATGGGGGTGAAGTGACTTGCCCAGGGTCACACAGCTAGTAAGTGGTAAGTGTCTGAGGCCAAATTTGAACTCAGGTCCTCCTGACTCCAGGGCCGGTGCTCTATCCACTGTGCCACCTAGCTGCCCCAACTTAATTTAAGTTAAAACAAGGTACCATTAGGAATATAATAATCTGGGGGCAGCTAGATGGTGCAGTGGATAAAGCACCGGCCCTGGATTCAGGAGGACCTGAGTTCAAATCTGGCCTCAGACACTTGACACTTACTAGCTGTGTGACCCTGGACAAGTCACTTCACCCCCATTGCCCCACAAAAAAAAACAAAACAAAAAAAGAATATAATAATCTGCTGCATGTAGCAAGAGTTTAATGCCTTTGTTTCCAGTTTCTTAGAAATAAGATTATACAAACTCAGTGAGATATGTGTTTGTATTAATATGGTGAAGAACATGTTTTCCTGGTTTTCATTTAATATATAGAGATTTTTAAAATATTATTTTTCTAAAACATGAAAAGAATCCATTAAAATGAATGTGTCTTCTATTATTCTTATGCTTATGGATGTCTGTTAAGAACTCTGTTAAACACAGACCCCGGGAATAAAAAGAAAACATGGTTCTAGCAGACACAAATATTTTTGACATTGTTTTGTGACTAACACATGATTTATGTCTCCAAGAAGATGTTTTGCCCCTCGTTAGTTACTCTCTACAAGCTAAGGTTCAAGGATCCTAAAGTTTTAGCAGTGGGTTAACACTTGATGTAGCTACTGTAATTTTTTTTTTCCTAATCATTGACCTATTGGTGAATTCTGGGATGAAAAGAGTTGTAAAGGGAATTAAACTTTCTAAGTACATTTATAAACTTACAGGTATGTGTGTATATATATATATATATATATATACATATATATATATATATATATATGTTATATTGCTGAGCTGATTTTATTAGAAGAGAATTACTGTATATACTCTTTATTTGCCTTTTTCATCATGTATCTACCACAGGTCTTAAAAACCATAGAATAATATAAGCAAGAGGATGATTTCAGCCTCTAAGCTAATGGTAAGGAGGAAAGTTAGGTATAGTCAAGGTTTTTTTAGTTTTTTGTTTGATTTGTAGTTTTTATTATGTGTTTTTTTCTTAGTGACATGAGATCTTGATATGTTAGTGATTTTAAGAGCAAGAGTATTGACGATGTTAAATGTTAAGTCCTTTTTGGTTACCTAGCCTTTTCAGCTTCAGGAACCATGTAAAGTCTACATCTTTACATTTTTAAAGCTATAAAGAAATGTTGGTCAGATGTGTCTTAAACCCTGTTCTTCTTACAACTCTTTTTCCTCCAAACTTGTGATAAAGATAAATCAGTAGGAGAAAAGGAAATAAATATTCAGATGACTAATGGAAAACTTTGGAAAACTAAAGAGTTGATAAATTTTTCCATGATTGACTCACCATCCTAAACTGTGGGCACTGAAACTTTCAATAGGCACATGTATGCTCTAGCTTTTGTAAGCATTTGTTTAAACAGGGTTGGTTTTTCAGGCAGCAATTATACAGGCTGATGGAAAGTTATAATGTGTTGTGCTACTACTACCTTCACGGGACAATGGCATGACCTTGTAGTCTGAAAACAGGATTAACCGTAAAGTCAGCTCCATTGCTGCTTCACTCAAAGTCACTTAACCTCTGCTCTCTGAGCACCACTAACACCTTAAACAGGTGATATATTAATATTTATAAAGTCAACAAAAATTCTGGAATTAAAAGAGATAAACATAGCTTGATATTTTGAAGTTCTTAGAAGTTTTCCTTTTTCTCTCTTAAAAGTGTGAAAAATCTAGTTTCACTGAAAAATTCAAGCCTCTTTAGTTCATAGGTTATCATACTAGATAGACTGTTTCATATTATGGACCCCTTGGTACAATCATTTACAAAGAATTATTATATTTTCCCAACTCAAGAACATCTTGAATATACCCATTACACACCCTGTCAACCACACAAATCCTTTAAGATTTTTGCATGTTTTTGTCTGCTTCTTTTTCACATTTTAGTATTATTGTCAGTAGTATCTTTACTTAGTCCCTATTATCCATGTAACCTCAAAGCCTTGTGATCATTGCCTCATAGATTCTCTCTCAAACACACATACACACTCACTTACTCACTTACTCTCACACACATGCACACGATCTATCAGCATACACACTGTAATATTCTACAATTGACTAATATTTTCAGTTTTTAAGCTTTAATCATTTTCAGCTATTTTGAGAAATTTTAGCCATTTTCCACATGCATAATTAGGTATCTTGGTCCTTCACCTCTGGAAATGTTTCTCTTGATTACAATTAGCTAATAAAATCTATCTGTAGTTCCTGATAAATGAACTGAAATCATTTCAGTGCTGGTATACTAAAGAAAAAAGCCTTTATATTAACCCTCAGAGTCAATGCCATTATCTGTATTTCACTGATGAGGATATGCCAAGAAGTTGTTATTAGCCTCAACTTACCCAAAAAATAAATAACAAAACTAAGACTGGAGAGAGTAAGTGCCCAGTTGTTTGGCTTGCTGAGCTATGTTGCTTTTCTAAATTGACAAAGGAATGAACAATTAGAAAACTAAAATAACTCAAAGTTGACTTGATGCCTCTCATAGTGTACTATGGTATAAAGGTGACCTTGGGTTCTAAAAAGCTATACCCCCTGAAGCATAATCTCTGGAAAGTCTTTAAGTTTAAATTTGAAAATGGGCTGTATGTCCATATGTTGTCTGAGGACCTACCGAAGCTAATTTGGAGAGGCCTATTACCAGTTTGGCTTTAAGGTGATACATTTTTTGATGTACACTTCATACTCCATTTTTGTCATTTTTATATGTAAATTTAAACTTTAAGAATATTAGAACAATGGGTTTAAAATCCTTTCATGACACTGATTTACCAGGCAAACTTGTGAAAATCACCCAAGCTCAACACTTAGAGATCTGTAAAGTGTTGTTTATATCAGGGTGGCTTATATAAAACCTTTAATTTAATTTCCTCTGATCCATGGGTGCAGAGACCAAAAGTAAATCTATGTATGTTGGTCCCTGAAAACTCAACATAATTTTTAAAAGGTTTTAGCAATAATAACCCGCAAGTTATTTTATGAAGGTAAATTTATTTTGCTCTGTAAAACAAACTATAACATTCCCTACTTTTCAGAGTCAGAAATTCCTAAATTTTAAACAGCCATCAGTAGTTTTCAGTTGAAAAAGAGAGAAGAAATTTCAAGAAAACACAAGAATTAAATTCAGTTAAACATTATTAAACACCAAATGTGCACAGAATACCAAGCTAAATGACTTGTCCAGGGTTATATAACTGCTAAGTAGATGAAATAGCATTTGAACTCAGGCCCTTCCTCATCCCAAGTGCAATACCAATCCACTGTGCCATCTAGCTGCCACCTTTATAGACCTAGAGCACTGTTAAACAATAAAAATATAGTAAATGACTGAGTATCAAAAATAAAACAAGGTCGTTTCATCTGCTATCCTTTGAACGAATCCTGATGTGACTGACCTACAAATCACTTTTTCCCCATGTTGTGAGTCTTGAATTTAATTGGACTGTAGAAGGTCCAACAAGAGATGGTGTGTCTGAAATGCCAGTAGTATAGTGCTGACAATTCTAATATTAAGCCACCAGAAACTAAGTACGTCCTTGAGTCAACTAATTCTAAAGTGGATTTTTTTTGGACCCAGACTGTTCTGTAATCAAGTGAGTTAGAATCAGGAAGGACCTGAGTTCAGATCTTGTTTCATCTTTCTGTATGACCTGGGCAAGTCTCTTATCTCAGCTTCAGTTTCCTCTTCTGTAAAATGGGATAATAATAATAATGGGACCTACTTCTCAGAGGGATCACATAGATCAAGCAAGGTAACATATGTAAAGCATTTTGTAAACTTCAAAGCTCTGTGCAAATGCTAGCCATTGTTATTATAATAAACAACACCTAGGAAGTCTCTGCTTTCAAGGGATTTGTGTTTTAAAGAAGTAAAATAGATCTAAGATTGCTTTGCTCTTTTTCTATTTAACTTTTTTTAACCTTATTTTTTACCCATTTTGGCTGGATGGACTTGGATTTCTAATGAGCCTCTTTTTATGTTTGGGGCAATATTAAGCAGGCCACTGTTATTCTCTGACACCACTTTGTTCAGGGAAACCTAAGTTTTCATAAAAGCTGCCCTAATTTTGATGTCTGCAGCTTACTTAACAAAATGTCAAATATGATAAATTGCATTTAGTAGCCTTTTAAAAGTTTGGTACATTTCAGATAACATCAGCTAATATTCTGTTGTTCTTTAATGCTCTGCTGTTCTAAAACTACTCTATTCCATTTTCAAACACATATGTATTTAGTACTGAGAACAGGGAATGGATTCAGTCTTTATTCATTGGCACTACTTTTTTTTTTCAGAATTAATGTGGCTGTAATTACTTCTGCATTTGTATTGGCAAAGCGCTTCCATTTCTAGTAAATAAAAGCACAGAGATATTTAATGTTAAATGTTAAATTTAATATTTTAATTTTAATGTTAAATGTTAAATTTAATATTTAATGTTAAATTTAATACTTAATGTTAAACTTCTGTATGAGTAGGACTGCCTTACCTCGTAAGGAGTATTTACCTATGAATGGGTTAAGCACTGACTCAACAGGATACCAGTGTGTTGAGGGATGTCAAGACCTATCACATGAACAAGGTTTAGAATTAGAGAATCAAATACAGTTTGCAAGAAAAATGTCCCAAGTATCTCTGGGCTTAACAAAAGAAGTACTTGGTCAAATCCCTTGTTCAATATCTTCAGAAAAATGTTTTGGTTAAAGGTGGTTAAAATATATCCATCTCAGTGAGTTTTTTTTTTAATTCTCATAGATAAGCCAAATAGAATTACTCTATATCTCACAAAGCAAGCATCTAATAAGTGTTTATTGAATTAAATTGAAATGAAGAGAGACTACAGTATTAATTGGCTTCCAGAATTGAATCGATTATACAGTTAGCTAAATAAAATCATATATTATTTTTAAGTCAGGGTTCCTTTTCCTCAAATCTATTGAATAAGCAAAAAAGAAAAACATGTTCATTCATTAATATATTTTCTAAGTATATATCTGCTAATATTAATCCTATAATTGTATGTCTGTATGTGGGGAAGATATTGTAATTGTTTGGAGTTTTAGTTGTGTTGGGTTTTTGTTTGTTTTTGTCCTCCCTTTTCTTGTGACTTCTGATAAGCCATGTAGATTTAGGGAAGTCATTTCAGTTCTCTGGCCCTCTGATTTCTTGTTTAGAAAATGAAGGGGTTGGGCTAATAATAACTATTAACATTTGCATAAAACAGTATTAAAAACAAGTGAGTAGGGTAAACGATAGGTCTTTTTCTATTCTCATTTGAGAGAAAAGGAAAATGAAGCACAGAGTAGTTAATTGATTTGGCTAAGGTCACAGAACTAGTAAATATGAGCCAGGATTTGAACTCCAGTCTCCTGACTCCTAAGTCCAGTGTGCTTTCCATTATTTTAAGAATTTCTAAAGCACTAGATGAAACCACACAGAAACAGGAAGTAACCAATTACCCCATATAAATATGCAAATGTAAAGGTATAAACAAGTAGTTATGTAGATTTACCAGCAAAATGCCTTCCTGGACTCTTCTACCACCACCACCCCAAATTCCTCCCTCTTTTTCCCCATGCAGTGTGGAAAGCAGCTTGGTGATGATTTATTGAAGATGGGATACTGCTTATCAAGAATCTTCCTATCCCCAGCTTCTTCTTTTCACACAGACCAGCAAAACCTTTTCCCGTTTGGGGCTGTAGGAAATGAGTAATGCTTAACCCATTTGTGTGATCAATTCACTTAAGCAGCTACTGTGAAATGTTAATCACAACTTTAATTTGTACTGCATTAGCATTTTGATTAACTTGTATGCTTGCTAGCGCACTTGAAGCGCTTTTACTCCTAGTTACAGCTCGGAAATGACTTTTTGATTAATTAAGTTTGTTAGACAGCAGCTGAGCTTCCTGAATGCTAACCTTCTGGGGCTAAAAGTTCAGGAGAAAGTTACTGTGAACAACTGTTGCTGCCAAAAAGGATTCTCATAAATGTACTCATATTATTTTAATTATTGACAAAATATTGTATCATTACTTTTAAATTGGCCTAAACCTTTAAAGATTCTAGATTTTTTTCCTCAAGAAAACTTTTTCTGCTTTTCCTGACATCATTAAACTACTAGAGCTACTGAACTAGAACTGTGGTTTGGGGGTGAGGGGGTGGGGGGGAGTCTTTCATTTGGGAGGCTTTTTGGATTTGAAGTTTTATTTTTCACTAATGTATTTGTTAACATGAGCTTTTATAGTTTTTCCGCGTATATTATATACTCCTATAAATCAATCACTTGGATTTGAAGATGATTGACACTCCTTTCCTTATATTGGACCAAGCAAATTTACATTCTTTTTAATATACTTTTTTTTAGTTTTTCAAGAATATGTGGTGCATTAGAATACATGTGATACAATTTTTCAAAAGTTTTGATACTATCACCAGATACATTCAAGGGCTGTCTGGAGACCACACCATAAATCAGAGGAAATGGATGTCTTAGGCTGGGGGGGGGGGGGCAGAGATGAGAAAGTAAGGGTCTATTTGAATATTAAGAGGCTGATAGAGTGGCACCGAAAAGAGAAAGAGAAGAGCCATCTGTCTCATCCTTTGTAGCCCTAACAAGGTAAATCCTTTTTCTAGTGTACTAAATTTAGGTCTCATCTGCAATACTTTTAAAAATGCTAATTTGTGCTAGTTTTACTGAAACATCTAGGTCAAAGATGTAAAAATGCTTTATATTGAAAAATATTAAAGTATATTGATTATTCCCCCAAATTTACAAGGTCATAGATCTTATCTCTCAAAGTCACCTTATATATTAGCCCTTTGTATCATTTGGAATAGGTGATTTTTAGGTAATAGTCCTTGAGAAAATTAGTGGCAAGAAAAGCCACCAGGTCTGATAAGATACATGTGGAAGAAATCTATTATGGTAAAACAATTTCAAACCACTCAAGACAAGAAAGAGTAAAACATCCAAAAGAAAGGAAATATTCATGGGCCATACTTTTACCTAAAGACAGGAGTGGAGGTGGTGGCCTACAAAAAGACATCTACCCATATGTTTTCATTCAATTATATAAAATAGAAAATGTTCAATTCAGGGAAACAAAGGCACTCTTGAAGAAATCTTGAAAGTGAAACAACGGGCTTTCAAATATAATTTCCTAGAGCAAAACTAATTTTTTAATCACAACTGACTAAAAGGTAAAGAAGATAGAAGATCCTATGGTGTTTATTATTAAATGATTTCAAGTAAGTATTTTGCTTTGTAAAGAAAATGTTATCTAAAAGCTCTCCTCGGATAAAGTGCCTCCCACTCATCTGTGTATTTATGAGTCTTCCAGAGCTGTTACCATTAAAATTAACTTTGTTCAATTATGTGCTAAATATCAGTATCAAGCAAGACATAAAACAGGGAAACATGCTAATGTAAAATATATGAGTGTCATGGAGTATGCCCTATGCTGTTGTTTATTTTTGGTGGTGGTGGTGGTAGTCCTTTTTTTTTCAAAGAGGAGCGCGACATTGGAGTGATGTCATGGCTTGCGGTGAATTGGATTTAAGTGAGGGAGGACTGTACAAAGTCACCAACCCCAACTTCAGAGCCCCTGTTCTATCCACTGCATCACTTAGCTGTCCCTATGCCCTATGCAGAGTTTAAATAGAAGAGGGATTTTCTGTTTGTGACACTTTGGTCTAATTTGCAAATGACTGTTGATTTTATATAACTCCAGAACACCATACAATGTCACTAAGATCCTCATTTGAAATATTTCAACCTAACCATCCACACTAGCAGTGTAGATGAAAAAAAATATTTTTTTTTCTAGATTATGGCTTTCATTTGAATAAAGAGTCTATTTAACTTATCTCAGTATGTATATCTTGGATAGATACTGGTTCACAGAAGTCAAAGTTACAAAGGATATTAGAGATTATCTAGTCCAGCCCCCTTGTTTTACAGAAGAAGAAACTGGGGCTTTGAGACAATTTCCTTAAGATCACAAATACAGTAAACAGAGATAGATTTGAATCTAAGCCCTTTAATTCCAACTCTAGAACTCATTTTCCTATATCATCCTACCCTTGCAGATAAACAGTGAACTGAACCAACAGGGGAGGATATTGAGGACTAGATCACATTTAAGAAATTGGTCACTGCTCACTGCTAATTTTTTTAAAAAAGCCCATCTTTTAATACCATAATTCTACTGATGATTCTATATGGCTATCAGGAAATGCCATAAAATCTTACATATGATAAATATAAAGCAAGCTACAGTTTGTTACCCAGAAAACTATTATGAAGGACCTGTGTGTTAGGAATAGAAGGTAGACCAGACATACAGTAAGAATGAGAGGTAACAAATAGATAGCCTGGTACTGAAAAAATTGTAAAAGATTAGGCCTTCTATTGAGGATTTATGCAAAAAAAACAAACAAAAAAGAGTTACACAGGGTGAGAAAACATGAAGAAGTTACAGTAAGCACCAGAAGGGGATAGTGTTCACTGAAGAGATCATGGTTCCATCGAAGAAATGCATGAGAGGTAGGAACAAATGCTAAGTGAGATATGAGAGGGGATAGTTTGTTACTAACTAGAGCTTAAATTAAGGAAGCCTTCCCATATGTATGGTAATTTGGTTAGACTTCAAGTATAGGTTAGACTCCCGTAGGCTAAGAAGGGAATTGTAAGTAGAGGTTCTCCTGAATCCAGGGCCGGTGCTTTATCCACTGCGCCATCTAGCTGCCCCCTCATTACTTTTCATCTGGACTACTACAAAACCTTTTTTAACAGTACCTAGAATACCATGCCTTGCAATAATAGTCACTTAATAAGTATTTATTAGATGAATAAATGACTTGGTTTCTCCCACATTGTCTCTCCTTTGTTCCAAACACATCCTACATGTCACTTGGCAAATTGTTAGGTAGCTCATTGTATGATCAGATTTGGAGTCAGGAAGATCTGAATTCAAATCCTGCTTCAGAAACTTACCGCAAGCTAGATATTCTTAGTATAGCCTCTTGTTACTACTCCTTTGCACAAAACAAAACAAAAGAAACCCACTGTGATTCATTATCATACACTGGATACAAGCCGGACTCTAGCTTGAAAATGAAGGCTCAGTGTGAACTCATCCCCAACCTTATCTCCCACTACTTCCCTAGTACTTCCCTGTATACTATGCTCCTGTCACCATAGATTCTTGGTCTTTCTTTTTGTGAAAGGGAAAGTTAAGAGTTTCCAGTTTGTTCTGAGCCTTTTGATTTAATTTATTTCATGTAAGCAGTTACTTAGCATTATTTCTTGCTGTCTCACATCTGGATTTTGCTAAGGAAAATTATTGAGAAATGCTATAAATTTTGTGAAAACTTTCAGCTTCATCAGGAAAACTTCAAAGTTAAAAACAGATGTTTTAGCCAGCTCTGCTTGTATGCAAGCTGTCGATATGGCGCAATTTCTAACCAAATTATAATCCAACATCAAAACTGAAATCACTAAAATTACATTAAAGTACAATTTTATAAATAATGATGCTTCATTGGGTCTAATTATTCATTTATCCCCTCCCTTTCTCTTACTTTACCACTGTCTAACATATTCGTCCGAATAGGATACAGTTTTACTCATCGTGAGTATGAGTTTGCCTTGATTCATTCCTTTTGCTTCATAGAAAACTGATGGACTTTAATTAGCTCAGAAGGGGTATGAGAGGAGTATAAGATTTTAAAACAAATATTTCCATTATATTTAGAGGAATGCCTTCTCATAGGCTCTTGTACAAGGAGATCTGTAAAATCATTGGTTCCAAAAATTATTCTGTCTATACGCTAGTAAGCAAGGATTTTCTACATTGCAGTTCAATAAGGAGAAACCAAGAAACATCATTAGCCCATTCTACTATATGACTGTGTAAGCAGACCACACAGGTCTTTTATGAAAAGTTAATAGTGTTTTTTTTAAAGCCATTCTTTGTGTACAACAAAGATGGCAGTTATAGATTTGAGAAAGTTAAGATCATGTAAAGTTATTTTCAATGGATTAGAATGTATTTCTTTAATTGGAAAGGAACAGAAGAGAAAAAATAAAATAAATGATCTGATAATTATTTACCAAAGAGTTCAGGAGAGAAGTATAGTCATATAGTAGTTATGTTTGTTCAACAATTAATTTTAAACTACCATAAAAGCATTTCTAAAAGTATTTTTCCAGATATGTTAATACAAATGTGCCTTTTGGTAACATGTTCATGAATAGATGAAATGATTGCAATTAAAATGACATCTTAAGCATTTACTGGATACCTCTAATCCCTGCTACTCTCAACTCTGAATGCCCCAAATCTATTAAAATCACATTGTAGACTACTAATGTAATATGGGTATCTAACCATGACTCATACTAACTCATATGTCTTTATGGCAGCATCTCTCCAGAATCAGTCTAATTTAATTGAAATGGATTTGCCTGTATAAACAACTCTTTTGTTTAAAGAAGATTTCATTGTTTAGTTTTGCCTTACATAAATGGAGCCTTTTGTTTGTCTATAAAACATTTGATTAAATGTATAGACTCATATGCATAGTTCTTCATCCTTCTACTAGTAGCATATAAAATGAGTTAGAAGTATTACAGGTTTATACTTTTTTTAAGATCGTGAATAGTGGCATTTAAACTGAAAAAATAGGGGTATGTTTTCAGGGGGAACCTAAAGGTTTTAATCTTCTTGCTATCATTGATACTAAGTTCAAAAAACTGTACCAAGATTTCTCTTTAAAGATGTTTTTTCTTAATTTGAGCTTTAATTTCATGAAAAAAATTTATTTTTCAAAATATTATTGTTGAAAGCCAATTAAGTTTGTTTTTAGTAATGTCCTCTGTTTCTTATATCATGATAGTAATTCTCAGTATCCTTTCCACATCCCTGTCCTCTAGCTACCCCATATAACAAATAGTATTTTTTTAAAGCGGAAAAAATTGGTGTGACAGATAAATGTATTGAAAAAAAGTGTAATTGTGGACCACTCATTTGTACAAAGGGCTAGGTTGGGGCTGTCTTCTCATATTTCTTCATTCAAGTCATGCTTGATCTTTATACTTTTATTATATTCACTTTGGATTTTTAGGTGGTTGGTTCTTTTTTTTTTTTAATGTATAAGGTATTTTATTTTTTCCGTTACATGTAAAGATAGTTCTCAACTTTTGTTTATACAAGCTTTACAATTTCAGATTTTTCTCCCTCCCTCCCCTCCCTCCCCCCTCCCCTAGACATCAGGTAATCTGATATAGGTTATATCTATATATCTCTATACATATACTTATAGATATAGATATATACACACACATATATATACACATAATGACATTAATCCTATTTCTGCATTAATCCTGTTACAAGAGAAAAAAATCAGAGCAGTGATGCAAAACCTCAAAATAGAAAAAAAAAAAAAAACCAACAGCACCCAAAACAAAAGAAATAATATGGTTCAATCAGCATCTATACTCCACAGTTCTTTCTTTCTTTTTTTTTTCTTGGATTTGGAGATCCTCTTCTATCATGAGTTCCCTGGAACTCTTCTGTACCATTGCATTAGTGAGAAGAATATAGTCCATCACAGTAGGTCAACACTCAATGTTGATGATACTGTGTACAATGTTCTTCTGGTTCTGCTCATCTCACTCATCATCAGCTCACGTAAGACCCTCCAGGTTTCTCTGAACTCTTCCTGCTCATCATTTCTTACAGCACAATAGTATTCCATTGTATTCATATACCACAACTTGTCCAGCCATTCCCCAATTGATGGGCACCCCCTCAACTTCCAATTCCTTGCTACCACGTAAAGAGCAGCTATAAATATTTTTGTACATGTGGGTCCCTTTCCCCCTTCCATGATTTCTTTGGGCAAAAGACCTAAAAGTGGAATTGCTGGGTCAAAGGGTATGCACAGCTTTATTGCCCTTTGGGCGTAATTCCAAATTGCTCTCCAGAATGGTTGGATCAGCTCACAGCTCCACCAACAATGCATTAGTGTTCCAATTTTCGGTGGTTGGTTCTTTACATTTACATTGTTGTTGTTTTGGTGTATTGTTTTCTTGGCTCTGCTTACTTCATTCTGCATCAGTTGATGTAAATCTGTGCTTCCCTGTATTCATCATATAGTTTATTACAGTACAATAATATTCCATTAAAAAGTATAAGTTAACTTTGGAAATATTGTCATTTTTTATTATTATAATGGCATAGCCTGGCTATGAGCACTGTATATTCCTCTAGCTATTTAGTTTTGGGGGGGGGGTTGTTTGTTTTTTTGCGGGGCAATGGGGGTTAAGTGACTTGCCCAGGGTCACACAGCCAGTAAGTGTCAAGTGTCTAAGGCCGGATTTGAACTCAGGAACTCCTGAATCCAGGGCCGGTGCTTTATCCACTGCACCACCTAGCTGCCCCCACCTCTGGCTATTTAACTTGTTCTTTATTTATGGAGAACTTTATAATTTAAAATGTATATGTCTTTTCTATGCTTTAGCAGGTCGATTCCCAGGTATTTTATTCCTTTTGTAGTTATTTGGAATTGGATTTTCCTTTGTATTTTTGTTTCTTGGGTTTTGTTAGTATTATATAGAAATGCTATTGATTTTTTGAGAGTTTATTTTGTAACTTGACACTTTGGTGAAGCTATTGTCTCAGTATCTTTGCTGATTCCCTAGGATTTTCTAAGAATTACATCATATCATCATCAAACTGCTTTACTTTTATCTCCTCCTTACCTGTCTTATGCTTTTATCTTGTCTTATTGCTGCTTCTAGCATTTCCAGAACTATATCAAAAAATAGTGGGGAAAGTGGAGATCCTTGCTTTCACTCCCATATTTTATTGGCATAAGTTCTACTGCATACACATCACATAATGATGCTTGCTTTTGGTTTTAGATAGATGCTTTGTATGATCATTTTTAAAAGGTCCTTTTATGCCTATACTTTGTAGGGTTTTTAGCATAAAAGAATGATTCACTTTGTCAAAGGCTTTTTCTGCATCTATTCAGATGATCGTGAGGTTTGGGATGTTTTGGTTTTTAGTATGATTCATTATGTTGATTACTTTTCTGATGTTGACCTGGGAATGTTTTTTTTTAATTCTGTTTATTATTTTATATAAGTCCATTCTAGCTAAATGTCTCCATAGCAACAGAATATGTACAACTATTAGTGTACTAAATACTATGCACTTTTAAGATACCTTTAAAGTGTACCATGTTGCCACTAAGCAGCACAGAATCCCAGAATTGTAAGCAACTTTAGAGACCGTATAGTCCAACCCATATCTAAATAAGAATCCCTTCCACAGCATACTTGGCCAGGCCCTCATCCAGCTCCTGTTTGAATACTTCCAGTGAGGGAAAATCCACTACTGAATCAGCCCATTGCATTTCATTAGGAAGTTTCAAAACTGTCAGTTTTTTCGAGCTAAGAAGCATACTGTAATGTTGTTTACCTAATCCTTTTCACACTGAGAAAAGTATGGTTAAATATTGGAAAGGGTGGGGAGGGTTGGCTCTAATTTGGAACTTGGATCTTATAGTGTAATTCAGCCACTCGGTGAAAAATACAAAGGCCAGCAGTGAGTTCAAAAGGTTCTTGTGTTTAGACACAAGAGTATGATGTAATATTATTTTTATGATGTATGTATTTTTCTTTCTTAGGCAATGTTGGATGTTGCAGCAAACCAAGGCTGGTTGGTAACTGCCCTAAATATTACCAATTTGATTCAGATGGTAATCCAAGGTCGATGGATAAACGACTCTTCTCTTCTTACACTGCCAAATATAGAGCAACACCATCTTCATCTTTTTAGGTACAGAATGATTTTGTTTGTGTGTGCTTAATGCTTTATTCAATCACTGATTCTCTTCATAGCATTTAAATTGGCACTTAAGATTAGCACTTGGCCACCTAAATTACACATTATATATTAGACTGTGCCTTCATTTCAGTTAAAATGATCCCTTTTGGGGCAGCTAGGTGGCGCAGTGGATAAAGCACTGGCCCTGGATTCAGGAGGACCTGAGTTCAAATCCGGTCTCAGACACTTGCCACTTAATAGCTGTGTGACCCTGGGCAAGTCACTTAACCCTCACTGCCCCACAAAAGCAAAAAAAAAAAAAAAAAAAAAAAGATCCCTTTTGGTTCTTGTGACTATGGTTCTAACATCAATTGAAGGATTTTTGCCCCCACTTCTTAATCTCTGAGTCTTGGCTTCCCTGGCTTCCTTTAAGTCTCAACTAAAGTCCCACTTTCTATAAGAAACCCTTCATGTTCTGCCTTCATTTTAGCACTTTCCCTCAGATTATCTCCAATTTATCCTGTATGTATCTTTTTTATACATATCTGTTGACTGAGCTACTTGAGAGCAGGGACTATGTTTGCCTTTCTTTGTATCCTCTTCACTTAGCACAGTGCCTAGCACATGGTAGTCATTTAATAAATGCTTGTTTACTTGACTTGATCTGATTTTGACCTCTCCACACCTCTATTTTTCTATATGTAAAATTGGATGAAAAGTTCTTCTTAACAGATTACTCTTTAGGACTATTAAAAAGTCTTCCCTTAAGCTCCTGTTATTAAATGTTTTAACATCCAAGAGAAAATAAATTCTCTATTCCCAATTTTGTCAGTTAAGACTTGTTAATCAAAAATATCACAAGTCCATTAGACATTGTGTGACAAGTTCAGGGGAACCCTTAATATTCCTTAACAGACATGTAGGGACTAAGAACTAGTCTATGACAATTCCAAGGCCACCCTTTAGGTGTTAAGCTGAGTAACATTTCACATCAACAGCAGAGTGGTTTTAGTCACATTTTAAAAAGAGTTTATACTAATATTACAGGATTTAACACTGAGGTCATATGTATATGAATGGCAGATGTAAGAAGAAGTCATAATGGTGGTGGCAGCCACAAATAGTTGGCATAGTGGATAGAGTACTAAACCTGCAGTCAGGGATGTCTGAGTTGAAATCTAACCTCAGACATTTATTAGCTGTGTGACCCTAGACAAGTCATTTAACCTCCTGTCTCAGTTTCCTCATCTGTAAAATGGAGCTGCTAATAACTTCCCAAAGTTGTTATGAGGATAAAATGCGATAATATTTGTAAAAAGTTTTGCATACCTTAAAACTCTGTATAAATACTAGCTATTATTATATCTCATAGCAGATGGGCAATGTGACATGGTAGAAAAAACTACCTTCAGAGTCAAGAAAACCTGTTTTCATGTCTCATGATTCTGTCAAATACTGGCTGTGTTTACGTGGGCAAGTCACTTAACCTCTGTGTCTTAGGCAACTCTCTTAGATTATAGGTGCCAACCTGCATAGATAGAGGGAGTTTGCTGACTGGATTCTCCATAACAAGGATTCATAGGTCCAGTTCCCCTTTCCCCCAAAAATTTGCAGAATGGTACAATATTAGTACCATTCCATTTGTTACTTGTTATATAAACAAACAATAGGATTTGTTTGTCCTAACAAGTTGGATTTGTATGTCCTAAACTCTTGTTATTACAACTGTTACTGACCCAGAGATTCCCATGGTACATTTTTAATTTCATGTTTTCTAAAGTTTTTAGTCAAATAAGCATATTGAAGAGGCCCATTTGTGACCATAAAAAAAAAAAAATGACGGCCTCAAGAAGTGGTAATTCTACTAAATAGCTTGAAAGAGTTAATGCACATCCAGAAGTACTGAACTTGTACCCACAGAAAGAGACCAACTTCCCAACAAACACACTCATTGCCCACAAGTATTTACTGAGCACCCACTCTAGTTGTAGCGTAATCAGCAATTGTTTTATAACTTCAGGGGTTAAGTGCCTTTGAAATCGCTTGCTTTAGTACTTCAAGGATCATCATTTCAGTGATACATGTTCTCCCTTCTATGGGCCTTAGTAGACAATCTTCATGAATGGCTGTGGCTGAAAATATTCATCATGGGGCAGTCAACCTTCTTCTAATAAGTATAATTTTCCGTGAAAAATAATACAGTCGTCCTAAAGCACACTTGCATCTACTCTACCTATTTTGTAGGTAGATAATTGTTTGCATGATTTCCTCCTGCTCCCCATACTTGAGCTTCTTGCCTTTTTTTGCATCTTCTAAGTTTAGCACAGTTCCTGGCCTGCATAGTAAGTGCTTAATAAATGCTTTTTGACTGTTGTTAAATAGAATAAGTTCTTTGTCAGATAATCTTCATTTATGGCTATCTAGAATTTTTTCATTGTAATCATTTTTGGTTATATTCATAGAAAATGGAGCCAAGGAAAAAGAAAGAGTTCACCTGGAGGTTACCAAGGTCCCATTGAGTGCCTTCCTGAATTAATTGCTGCTTGTGAAGGAAAAGAGAAAATATTCCATTTCATTGTAGATAGAGAACTTCAAACTTCACATGTGACACAGGTAACAGTCTCTTCTGTGTGTGTGCTGTGGTTGAAGAGTAGAAGCCATTGTAAGAATGGTTTTGTACTAATTCCAGATAACACTGAGGTATCAGTGAGAACGTCCTCAATCATTTGTGGTGTTTGTCACCAAGACACCATTGCCAAGGAAAGGTGTAGAGTTAACACTTAAATTAGTCTTTCCAGAAAAGAGTTCTGCATGGAAACAGGAGAATGGACTGACATGAGAACTTTTCAAAACTCTTTCCAGTTCCTTGTTTTATTCTTTTCCTTTTTTTTCTTTCAAATACATTTTCTTTTCCTTCTTATAGTATGTTGCTCTTATTTTTCTTTATTCCTAGTAACCACTAATCTATCCTATGTTTCTTGTGTAACTTGTGTTACTTTGGCTTCCTAGCCACCTGGGAAGTGTGAACCAGCTTTTAGCATAATCAGCACATATCCATTTTCAGTGTTCATCTTATTATGATGATGGTAGGGATAGGGTTTGTTTGGTGTTTTTTTTTCTTTTAGCAATGATGTCAGACTTTATGTGTTAACAGTATCAATGCTCCTAGAACCTAAAACGGTTTTCCAAATGAAACTCAATATTTGCTCACAGTATGATTATGTAAGAAGGTGAATTTATTTTCTGTTTAAAGACCATGTGAGTCATCTCTTCATGTTTCTTTCTGAGAGGGTGAAAACTATATATTTTCAAAATAGACTTTGCATACTATAAGCTTTTATTTCTCAGTTTTTATTCCAAAGTATCCCAAAACAAGCATTCAGTATTCATAACATTATTGACATATTACAAATATAGATATGAAAGAAGTTAAATCTTAGAATCAAGTGTGTTGGGTTGTTTTTTTTTTCTTAAGAAGTTATTTTTGTGCTTAGGTCAGGAAAAGTAAAACAGGTTGTAAAATCTATGACTGACTGTTCAGTTTCTGTTGAACCCAAAACTGGCACCCAAAAAAAATTAATATCCATAATAAATGTCTGTATTCTAACTAAATTACCATCAAAATTTTGAATAAAGACAATTTATTTAAATCAAAACAAGGCTTCTTTTAACAACAACAGATTTCTAACATAACATACATTGATTTCAGTCCAAGTTTTAGATGTGATGAAAAATTAGAACATTGTTATAATTAGTTCAGGGAGAACTCAGAAGTAAACTTACTTAATTTATTTGCATAAATTGCCATTCTGTTATCTTTAAAACCAAATGCAAATTGGCTCTGTCTGATATGATGATGGTTATTTGGCTCAAAAGTGCTTCAATTTGCAGAGCAATCTGGTGTCGTCTCTGCTGTGAGGCAATCCCAGGTAACATACAAATCCTGAATTATTCCAGAAATTAGTATGTTTAAAGCATCAATTTAAGTGCTAATTGCAGTAGTAATGAGAAAAAGCAGTACGACTGTGAGATTTGCATCTACTGCCCCATCAGTATGCCTGGAACGACTGCTGACTGGCAGAGGATTTGGTTGCTAATTAAATAATTGTATGCACGGCAGTGTTCTCGCCTGATTCAATAGATGAAGATTAATCCTCAGATAAATATGTTTGGCTGGTATTGAAATGTCTTAGCAGTTTCTTCAAAAATAGCTCGTTTTATATACATGAAGATATATATGTGTGTGTATTATATATGCATATATTATACACACATGTGTATATATTTACAGACACACAAATAGACATATATATGCTTTGTGTGTCCAAAAATATGAATTGTGTAGAATTTTAAAGATTATACAGACAAAATCTAATTTTATTCTGCCATTGTGAAATAATATCCTACCAAGCTAGAAATGGGAATTGTCATCTTGGCATCTGATTTGATGGCATGAGTAAGGGGGGAGGGGGTAAAATTTCACTTTCTGTAGAAAACACCTTTACTTTGCTTCACATTAAATATTTCACACAGGAATGTGTGTATTTATAAATCCTCATGTTTCCTTTACCACTTTGGACACTCTTAGAAGAACTCTCACCAACTGGTTTTGGTCTCCACTCAGTGACATGTGTGTTGCAGGTGCCTTCCTGTCATTGTCAACACAGAAGTACAGCATGTGTGGTTGCCTCAAGGTCATGATCATTTCACTTTAAGATATGGGACAAGTCATAATTTCAAATGGCTAAGACTAACCATAGAACTGGAAATTGGACTGTAAAATGATTCTGAAAAATAGTACTTGAATTTATATTTTTTAGATACCTTAGGGCTAATTTGGTTCATCAAGCTACTTCATTTCAATTGGATGTACTGAAAAGAACTACAAAGTCTCAGAAAACAAAGCCAGAGCCTACACAGAAATTTGTAGGAAAAACCAAAAAGACTTTTTCCACTTATTCTTGAATGCTAAGTTTTAGGACATTAACTTTTAAAGTTGTGATTAAACAAAGGTTTTATTAGAATATTGGCACAGTAAATATTGTGAAACCAGGACATCAATTAATTATAAAATTGCTTTGGGGTCTTTTTGCAATGTCCTATCATATGGGAATTGTAACCTCATTTCCCACTGCTATCTTTCAATTAAAAAAGCAGGGATGAAACCATCAAAGTTCATTGTTATCCATTGCCTTGACATGTACCATCATCATTGGCTTTCTCAGAATGATAGTGCCAAAATGCATGATTCTTTCTAGAGTGAATACTCAACCAAATCGTACTATGAAATGCTTTCCTTTCAGAAAGCTAAAGCCAAGTCCAGAAAAATTTACTTTCATTGCCAGTAAGCCTCGAAAAAATTACAGATCATCGGTGATCATTAGTGATTACTACTAAACTAAAAATAACACTTTATAATTGTGGCTTATATTAGGAGCATTTTTCAGGTTGGGGGATAGGTTCCTAAATTCTCACCCCCAAGATAAGGCTTTTGTTTTAGAAGTTCAGAGGAGTGTCAGGACACATACTTCTCAAAAAAAAGATTCTGGTATTCTGGCCAACATTTTTAAAACCCAGCATATTTTGCCATGTGGTAAAGGACTATCTCAATTCATAAGCTGTTTGATCGAGGAATGTCATGGGGTAAGAAAGAAGATCACATATTCAGATAATGACCCCAAAGATAGAGAGAGAAAGAGAAAGTATGTGTGTGTGTGTGTGTGTGTGTGTGTGTGTGCCCATATCCTCTTCATTATGTTAATAAAGCTTTCAAAAAACAGGACACAATATTTTCTAGTTAATCATCCAGTTTTAATTGACAGGGCTTTCATATTTGTTCTTTTTTTTTTTTTTAGGCTTGGAATTTCTTATCTCATTTGCCAGTGATAGATGTTGACTTGAGCATTAAAGGCTCGTGGGATTCAGCTGAGGGACAGAACGAACTGTGTATCCCAACTTTGGCAACAGATGGACGAGATGACAAAAAATGGATCAAGTTACACGCTGATCAAGAGTATGTGCTTCAGGTCAACTTGCAGAGAGTCCACATGGGGTACCAGAAGGTATAGTATTCAGTTTCCATTCTCAAATACTCTGCCCCAGATACCAGCACACACCATCATGCATATCTCTTAGATGACTAATGCTGTCATGTAATTCATGAATTCTGTTTTCTCAAACAGCCTTAAACAAACAGGGTCTAGTCTTTTGACATTAGTCATTGCTCCTCATGTGCATTTGTCCACAACCAAAGGATCCAACATGTGTAATATCATACCTCATAAATTACTTGAAAATCCTAATACTTTGGTCTTCTCTGCTTCTGATACCTGAATTGATTTGATCCCCTAAGAATATTAAAACTCATACATATGAATTTGTATTTAATAGCGTAATACATGAAGGATGAAAGCATTTTCTCTTATTTTAGCTGCTAACTGGATTTTATGGGGTTCTCTTCTTCTAACAGAACTTCTCACTAATATTAAAAGTTCATTAGGCCTTTCCACTTCTCTTTTCCCCCTATGGTCATATACCAAAAAGTGTGCTTAGTATTTCAGTAACTTTCCATTGCTAAGATATCATTTCCACTTATTGTTTCTTCAAATCACTGCTCTGGAATCCTATCCTCACTGAAAATAAATGTCCTTATAGTTTTAACCACAAAAATATCTGTGTTTTAGCTTGAACATCTTGACTGAAGCCTAAGCAAAATCACTTCAAAGACAATAAAGTGGGGCAGCTAGGTGGCACAGTGGATAGAGCACCAGCCCTGGAGTCAGGAGGACCTGAGTTCAAATCTGGCCTCAGACTACTTAACACTTACTAGCTGTGTGACCCTGGGCAAGTCAACCCCAATTGCTTAAGAAAAAAAGTCAATAAAGTAGGAAAAATTTGAGGACAAGTCAACTCCGTTTGTTCAGTATAATTCTTTAAGAAGCAGCATGATATAATAAGGGAAAAAATTCACGATTTATAGACAGGACCTAATTTCAAATTCTACCTCAGATACAGTCTAGCTGTTTGCCAAAAACAAGTCAGTCAGCCTCTCATAGCCAAAGTTTCCTCATCTTACAGATGAGGATAATACTGTTGCCACTATTTATGTTACACATTGTTGTGAAGGCTGTACCTTGCAAACTTTAAAGCACTATGTAAATGTGAGTTATTATTATATTTTTGAAAGGCAAAATGAGGGTTAAATTTTATAAGATGAACAAAGAAGTAAGCTAGAAAAAAAAAGTCCCACCTCTATTAACTCTTACCTTTTTTTTTTCCTCCTCTTCCAGGGAAAACAAGACAGCAAAGCTGTTGCTCCTAGATTTCCCAAATCCAAGGATGAAGGGTGGTTTTTGATATTAGGCGAGATAGATAAAAAAGAACTTATTGCTCTGAAAAGAGTAGGGTACATCAGAAATCGAAATTCTATCTCTGTTGCTTTTTATACTCCTGAAGTATCTGGAAGGTAAGATGAATTTCATAACAAATATTCCCAAAGGTTCAGAATTAAATTTTTAGCTCACCAGGAAAAAAAAAAAGGTCAACAGCAATATTTCCCAAAGTGTTGTCCATGGGTCCTGGTGGTCCCCTGAGACTCTTTCAGGGGGTTCTTAAGGCCAAAACTGTTTTCATAATAGTACTAAGACATTTTAATTTCTAATATTATAAATATCAATAGATATATCTTACATAAGTAAAAACTCTTTGGGAGGTCCTCAATAATTTTTAAGAGTATAACAGAGTCCTGAGACCAAAAAGTTTGAGACTTGCTAATATACAGTGTTGTTCTATTTTTATATCTTAGGTGTATCTATACACTTTATCTCATGAGTGACAGCTACCTTGGCATGGACCAGCAGTATGACATTTATCTGGAAATCATCCCAGCAAGCATTTCAGCACAGGTCAACACCAAGGTCTCTGATGCCTTGACTGACCTGGCTGTGAAGTAACCCGACCTGAACAATACATTTGAAAGAAGTGGTTGTGAAATCTGGCCGTTCAGTCTTCTGGACAACATTGAAATTACTTGATGTTTGCCTTAGTGGAATCAACTTCTAACCTCAAGACACCTCGGAAATTGAAAAGTGGCTGCTGTATTGACTCTAATAACCCAGAGTTAGCCACAGTGGCCTTATTAAAAAGTTGCCTTTTGTCATTTTGTCTTCATTGGTTTCATGAAGTGTAAAATGAATAAGCATGTAGGAGAATATTTTAATTTGTGTACATTCACAATGATATCCTTTATTTAGAAATTATTCATTAATCTTTCACCATTGTACATGATACTGTTTACACAAATACTTTTTTTTTCTAATGAAAATTACACTGAGGAATGAAAATTCAGCACTAATAGGGAATGTTACAATAGTTTACAGCCCTGTAGTGTAAAAGTATAGGATAAATTTGTGAGATGATATAATCTAACTTGTTAGTATAATTTATACTTTTAAGTGTGAATCCCACACAACAGCCATCCAAGAATTTAGTATCTTTATGGGTGTTAATAAAATCTGACATGAAAGTACACTAAGGAGTCTAAATGATGATTACCAAGTGAACAGGCTGTATTCATTTTGGAAAATGTAAACTATAACTTGATGGAAATAAAATGTTTAGAATACTCCCCTGTGACAAATATACTCATTCAATTCTCCTTCCCATCATATGACCTGTTTTTTCATCATTTTTCTTTTTATTCTCTTCTCCCGTGTCAGATACCCATTCTCATAATGAGGAAACATTGGAATTTTTAATTTATCTGATAATACATAGCAAGTTATGTTCTATAACCCTCTTTCTGTGTCTGTCTGTCCTTGGTAGCATTGGGACAGAGACATAGAAAACTTCTAGCTCCTAAAAGTCAGTTTTCACCATTGTCATCAAATATTTCATGTCCAAACATATTTCATCCCCAAGATTAACTTTTTCCAAACTAAGTTAATAGAAGAAATGAAATATTTATTAACATTGTAAGGTTTATTTGAATAAAATTGTATTCTGTGGATGAAAAGAACAGAGAAAGAAGGATTTTTCTTTTTTTAATATAATTGATTTTTTAAATTTTCTATCATTAAAGTATTTTATCATTTTCCAGATACATGTAAAGATAGTTTTCAACATTTGTTTTCATAAGATTTTTAGTTCCAAATTTTTCTCCTTCCCTCCCCCCTCCCCAAGACAGAAAGCAATCTGATATAGGTTATATATGTACAATCACATTAAATATATTTTTGCATTATTCATGTTGTGAAAGAAGAATCAGAACACAAAGGGAAAACCTCAAAAAAGAAACAAAAGTAGAAACAGTATGGTTCAATCTGCATTCAGAATCCACAGTTCTTTTTTTCTGGACGTGGAGAACATTTTCCATCATGAGTTCTTTGGAATGTGAAAGAAGGATTTTTAAAAATGATTTGAGACATTTTTTGTCTTCTGAGACAAATTTAAAAGTATTTCTGAACTAGATATTTCATGTACATTTAGTCGTTTTTCTTGCTAAAAAGAAACAAGGAATTAGGCTCTCCAAAATTTTCTAAAATTACTGTGAACACACAAAGTTGATATATTTCACATGTTCTATTGTCAAGTTTCTTTCATATGTTAATGCAGAGTTTATTTCCGTATCCAAATGAGCACTTTTGTCATTGTTTTATAGGCAGTTCTTGGACTTACTTTGGTGGGGAAAGGGCATTGAATCCCCAAAATGAAGATTATGTAACCATACTTGAACAAGTATTTATGAATTATCTGCTATGCAGCAGGGCCCCTGCTATGCACTGGGGATACAAAGACAAAAACAAATTGATCCCTCCCTCAAGAAGCTTGTATTCTAGTAGAGGCCTAAAAAAAACCACACAACAAAAAACCAGAAACCCTAATCCATGAAAGAAGCTCATTGTGCAAATTACATTGCCTTTCTATATTGTTAGCATCTTTAAAAAAATTTTTTTAAATCAAATTAAATAAGGAATGAGAATTTTAATGAATTAAAAATTTATAAAAACATTCCACAGATATGCATCTGGCACCCTAGGATTGAAACACTGACATTGTGGATCTTACTCCGTGGGGAAAAAAGTAGAAGACAAGCTTAGGACCAACCTTGATATAATTCAAAGTGAGATCAGTAAAATTACACTCACAGTTTAGTGAAACTTTTCTTAAAAAATATTTATCCCCAAACACCGTATCTCCATGGAAGCTAAGAATCAGTAGAATATTAGCTTCTTGAGGACAGGGACTTTTTTTTATCTTTGTGTCCCAAGTGCCTAACTGGCTGGCAGACTTTAGGTGCTTAATAAATGCTTGCTGGGTTTAACTAAATCTAAACTAAGAAGATCAATTCAAACTAACCACTACAACCAGTCATCAGCAAAGGAAGGTACATATGGATTTAGAAGTGTAGTTTATTCCAATGAGTAACTAGTCATCTGTAACTCTATTCTCATTCATTAATCAACAAAAGTTTTCGTGTTGAGTGCCGATTGTAACAGCCCATGTGTCAACATAATTAGAATAGTGCTACTATTTTCAGCACTGTAAATCATTAACTTCTCATCACTTAGTAGCCAAGATTCCCACCAGTACTTGAAGGCCTCTTTTTTCCCTATCAAATAAGTATCTTGAAGAGAATCCTAATTACCTAGAGAAGTTAATTTTTCTGCAGGAAACCCCAGAGTGATTTTGCTTTCTTGAAAAATGAGTAATTCTGATAGTTATTTTGATGGGCCCATGTTTTTAAATCAGTCTGTGGTGAAGCTCTCATCCAAAGCCCTTGCTTGACTTCATCCCTCTCCTGGCGAGCAGAGAGAACCCCTGCTTTTAGACCTTATAACTTTCATTTCATGGTGCACTCTTTCTTGTTCATCTGGAGTGAAATCAGACCAGACTAGTGCAGTACAGATGTTCAGGCAGGGTTCATTCATTCAACAAATATTTGTTGCACATAGTGATAGAGTGAACTTCTGGAATTAATGAACGTGTTTGTCACTGGAGCCAAATGTGAGTAATTTAAGTAGCAGGATAAACACAAGGACTCAAATAAACTGTAACCTCGGTGTTCTTTAAAACTATGGCACAGAAAAGATTTCTTCATCCTCACTCCCTGGGGAAAAAGTGGGGGCACACACACACACACACACACACACACACACACACACATCGAATGGGGACCTTTTCTGTATTTGGTTCTCAAAGAAACAAAAAAAGTAAAAGCTTGAACTTTTTAAATGTTCTTCATGATGGATTTATTTTTACATTATCTGTCAGTTCAGTCCAGCAAACATAAATAAATTAAATGTCTTTCTGGGTCCCAAAGAATTGTGCAAGGTGTTAGGATACACACAGTTCCCACCTTCCAACAGCAACTTACAATCAAAGAGAAGTGATGATTTATCAAAAGATGATAATACATACTAGATTATGACATGCATGAAAGTAAGGTCCAAAATACTCCTAAGAAATTCAAAGTAGAAATCACTTCCTCTCTGAAACTATTGTGTTGTTTTTGTTCTTTGTTTTTTTAAAAAAAGTGCAGATCAGTACTGGTAGAGGAAGTTTGTTTTCTCACTAGAAATCTCCCTACAGGTCTGTACTTAAAAAAAATGACGTGTATGTACTTGATTTACTTTTCAACCTACAAGTTGTTCCCCTATCAGTAGATTGTAAGCTCCTTGAGAGCAAGAACTGTTATTTTTCTCTTTTTATTCCCAGTACTTAATAAATACCTATTTCTTTGAGTTGTTGCATAACTCAAATTGTGATGAAATGAACTAGCTGACCAGTGCCACAGTTTGTGGTTAGAGATCTCAAATCCAAGGATGAAACAGCATCTTAGCTCAAGTACTCAATATGATTTGCATGGATCATAGTTTCTCTTTACCAAAGATTCATAATTTAATTGGATTGTCATTAAAAAGATGTGGACTACTTTATGCCCTTTCATTATAAAGCCTTCTACAGCTCCTTATCTCAAGGCAAGTCAGTGCAACATGGGATAATGAATGGAGATCTGGTCTTGGACTCAGGAGGCCTGGGTTTGAATTCTACATTAGAAACTTTTTAGTTGTGTGGCCATGGGCAAGTCACTTGACCTCTCTGAGTCTCAGTTTCCTTGGCGATAAAATAGGAATACTAGTGCTGGTATCACCTGCCTCATAAAATCATGTAAGAAAAGCATTTTGCAATCATTAAATTCTGAGGCAGAAAATTTGAGATTAATGGTTCATTTAATATATTCTAATATATCAAGGATTCAGAGTTATTGAGCTTTTGTTTTTATTACTAGCAATGTTAGAAGCCAATTTCTTTTTTTTTTTTGCAGGGCATTGAGGGTTAAGTGACTCACCCAGGGTCACACAGCTAGTAAGTGTCAAGTGTCTGAGACCAGATCTGAACTCAGGTCCTCCTGAATCCAGGGCTGGTGTTCTATCCACTGCAACACCTAGCTGCCCCCTGGAAGCCACTTTCTAATGAGTGCTGGATAGTAGAAATGCTTCTCTCAAGTTTTAGACGTGTAATTTCAACTTAAGGTTGTCTGTAGTCACTATGCCATTTTCCAAGGAAACAATGGTTTGTGAATTTAATCATCAAAACCCTTATATCTGTCCAGCATTCCACCTTGCATTGATCCTCCTGCCAATACTTTTTATACTGAGTCTGATGCCATCTTATGTGAAAAGCTTGATATTATAAAAGGCCTTTTGATTTGTAGCTGGAACACATTAAAACTCTTGGAATGGCTATTCAAATTTTGACTTAATCTGGCACTGAAACTAGAATAGGTCAAGCATTTGAGCCAAGAAAACTAGATCTGAATGATTGCTTAATTTCTCACTTTCATTCTTCAACAAGTCCGCAAATTGAAGGTTATATTAAAACACATTTGAACCAAGGTCCATCGATAATGCTTTGTCTGTAAATAAGCTTCAACTGTTTCATTTTTTAAAAACTTGTGGAAAAGCCATGAATCCTCTGGATTCATCCGTATTTAGCTAAACATGACAAAAATCCCTTATTGTAAAGACTGCCGGTCCTAAGCTCATATTTCTCCATTGGGCGAGGGTGGGGTGAGGTGTGGGGGTTAATATCTTTATTATCTGAATCAACCTGAAAAGCCTCATGCTTTTATCAGAAGCATGAATCTGTGGTTGCTGTACTAAGTACCTTCAGAGAGAAAGAGGGAGGGAGGTGTGCACATTTATTGTGTTTACATAGTAAATTGGGGAGGAGGAAAATACCCAGGCAACTAGTTTAGTGGTGGAGCAGGCCAGAGAGTGAGCCAGAAGTGGAGAGTGAGTAGCATAGGCTAATTACTGGGCCTTTTTGTGATATGGCAGGAAATTGCCAATCATTGAGTAGGACTCAGAATTAAGTCTACCCCCAGGAAGGCCAGATAGCCAGTTTGCAGTTGGATCAGGCCTGAGTGAGCCAGAAGTGGGATGTGCAGAGTGAGCATTATGCCTGGGCCTTGATACCTTGGTTCTAGGCAGAGATTCACTAATCACTGAGTCAGCCTCAGAATGGAACCATGCCCACTCCCATTCCTGGTGTGATGATGAAGCAGAATGGACAGTACACCAAAAGTGAAGAGTAATAGGTAACATATAGCACATTGGAGTACACAAAATGCTTTATATTTATTATACATTATGAAAATAAGCACATGCATGAAGTCCTGAAATCAAGGAAAGATGAAAGGAGCCAGGCTTCTTAGCCTTAAGAGAAGGAAGAAAAGTGACACAAGACTCTACAAATATGCATGGATATGAGCAAAAGGCAGTGAATAAAACTGATTTTCTAAAATATGACATTCTTCACCACCGTACTGAAGTGCCTATGTAGATGTGGTCATCTTCTAGGTAGTCACCTTAGCGTACTCACATAGCACACTATTCTAAGTTATATATATATTGGCAGGGCAATGAGGGTTAAGTGACTTGCCCAGGGTCACACAGCTAGTAAGTGTCAAGTGCCTGAGGCCGGATTTGAACTCAGGTCCTCCTGAATCCAGGGCCAGTGCTCTATCCACTGAGCCACCTAGCTGCCCCCTCTAGTCTAAGTTATTTCAAATGATGACATTCATCCCTTGAAAGACTAAGTCTAGGGAATAAGATGGGTGGGTCAGTCTGTATAATAAATACAACTGAGGTTGAAATACAATCTGCAGCTATAAAGTAGTGAGACAAAATTCCAAAAGACATTAAAAAATGTCATATGTTCATGAGATGATGACTTTGACAGGCAATATGCGTTGGACTATGTAAAGTTTTGCTTTTTTGTTTTTAAGTGAGTCTGTGAAGTCATAATTCATCCATTACAATAAGCAGCAAGAAACATTTATCAAATGCTGATTGTATAATGAGATGGTAGGGTACAAAGTTTAGATACACTCCCTCCCTTAGGGGACCTCAGATTGTGTAAGCATTATTAGAAAGATGACATTAAACAGTTTTCTTTCCATCTCCACAGAGGGGAGGGAAGAGAAAGTGGTTTAGGTTACAGAAGAGTAAGTTTGATTTGATCCTCCAGAAGATCATATCAATGGAATCATTAAACACTGACACAGACTGCCTGGGGCAATCTCCATCTATAAAAATCATTCAAAATACACAAGATAACCATCTGTCATGGGTGATTTAAGCTCTCATTTCTGAAAGCAAGTGGGCTGGACCAGGTCATTCCCTGAGGCTCTTTCTAGCTATCATGCTTTTCCTTCAGGGATATGATCCATCCTTCACAATTATAAGACATCAGTTATTAGTGTTAAATAACATCAATATTTGTTATAACTTATTATACAGATGAAGGATCTGCTAGCATTAGGCAGGTATTACCTGTATATAAAATTGGTGTTCTCAGGAATTTCAGGTTAACATCCTAAACACATTGCCAGACCTTCCCCTGCCCTCTCTACCTCTAGAAACATTCTGTGAAGAATCAGTTGGTTCTATCTCATTTAAATCAAATATTTCATGTTATTTTCATAGTAAAAATAACATCATGTATTTCTTAAAGTTCTTAAAAGAACATTAAGGATTAAGAATTAGTATTTGGTAAAGAGATTTTTCTAATGTATAGATTTGAGCGGGTCACTCCCACCCCCTTCTTACTCCCACCTTCCCCACCTTACTCAGTAAATTCCAGTGTTTCTCTGTTACCTTTAGAATCAAATAGAAAGGTCTCTAGCATTTAAAGCTCTTCGTAACTTTGCCCCTTCCTACCTTTCCAGTCTTATTTACACGATGGCTAGCACAATGGATTAGAGTACTACACCTGGAATCAAGAAAAACCTGTGTTTATATCCTGCCAAAGACAATTATTAGCTGTGTGATGCTGGGCAAGTCATATCTGTTTGCCTCAGCTTTCCCAACTATAAAATGGAGACAATAATAGGTTGTTGTAAGGATCAAATAATATCATATTTGTAAAGTGCTCAGCACAGTGCCTGGAATATAGCAAGTGTCATGTAAATGTTACCTTTTTTTGAATGACAATTTATTTGGAGGCAGTGTGTTTAGATCTATGATTTCACTGATGTAGGGAACTCCTGGTGTAGGAATTCCCTCCTTAAAATTATCACAATTTAATATCTTTACTGTAAATATAGAGATCATAAAAATACATGAGATAACCATCTGTCATGGATGATTTAAGCCCTCATTTCTTTTTTTTTTTTTTTTTTTTTTTGGTGAGGCAATTGGGGTTAAGTGACTTGTTTAGGGTCACACAGCTAGTAAGTGTTAAGTGTCTGAGGCCGGATTTGAACTCAGGTCTCCTGAATCCAGGGCCAGTGCTCTATCCACTGTGCCACCTAGCTGCCCCATTAAGCCCTCATTTCTGAAAGCAAGTGAACAGGACAAGGCAATTAACATACATTTCTCTCACGGATATGAGACCCCCTTCAAAATAGTAGGAGGATATCTGTGATTAGTGTTAGATATATCTTCTTGTACAGATGAAAGATCTTCTAGCATAAGACAGAACATATGAGAGTAAATTAAAAAAGCAGAGTAGACAAATTGGGACATTCCTTTTTATTCAGTTGTGGCATGTGAAAGAATATCATTTGTGAAAGACTACCTGTTTCCCTTCTTATGTTTTGACAAAGGATACCTTCAACGTATGTGTAGGTTATACTCAAAGATTTTGTAAGGAGGAAAAGGTACAGACATGGGTTTCTCATTATTAATGTCTCATTTCCATCACCTTTATTTGGCTATTCATATTGTTTGTGATTTCTCCCCATTCTTTTCATATTTTTCCATCCCTGAGGTATCTTATAAGACAATCCTTCAATACTTTTCCAGATTGTGAGACTACCAACACTGAAATGAGTTGCTCCTCCCAAATCTGTCTTAAATATCCCCCCAAAATCCACTTGTACTCACTGAAATATTGAAGCATATTTTATTCTTATGTTTTATTTTTATTATTTCTGTTCCCTCTTTTTAATTTTCTTTCTTTTGGGGGGGGGCAGGGGCCGGGAAAGGGCAGGGCAATGAGAGTTAAGTGATTTGCCCAGGGTCACACAGCTAGTGTCAAGTGTCTGAGGCCAAATTTGAACTCAGGTCCTCCTAAATCCAGGGCCCGTGCTTTATCAACTGTGCCACCTAGCTGCCCCCTTCTTTTCTTTCTTTTGCTCTCACTTTCTCCTATTTCTTTTGATTTATCTCTCACACTGTCTCTCTCTCTGTCCCTTTCCTTCTGTTTATCTCTCTGTCTATGCCTTTACAGGTAAAACACCTAAAATATTCTATCTACCCATAAAGACCCCAGTCTCAAAATCAAAAAGACCTGAGTTCAAGTTCTGTGTCTGACAGTCTTTACTATGCCCCCCCATGGCAAATCTCTTAAACACCCCGTATCCTTAAGCATTCTCAAAAACTATATATTGCCCATCAGTTGCCAATCTCTATTCATAAATAGATTTTCCTCATGAAGTCAGGAGGACATGAATTCAAATATGATCTCAGATATTAACTGTATGACCCTAGGCAAGTAATTTAATCTCTGCCTCAGTTTCCTCATCTTTAAAACAGGGATAGCAATAAAATTTAGTTCCTAAAATTGTTTGAGGATAAAATGACACAATAGTTATAAAGTGCTTTCCAAACCTTAAAACACTACATAAATGTTTGTTGTTGTTATCAGGAGCTAGGTAGTACAGCAGATGGAGTGCTGGTCCTGAAATCAGGAAGAACTGAGTTCAGATCTCACCCCAGACAATTACCAGCTGTGTGACCATGAACAAATTACTTAACTTCACTCAGCCTCAGTTTCCCCAACTGTAAAAGTCACAAAAATAGTACCTGCTTTATAGGGTTGTTATGATAATCAAATGAGATAACATATAAATTGTTTTTAAAATCTTAAAGCACTATATAAATGCTTTATTATTATTATTATTATTTGATTATTATACCAAGGAAATCACAGATCTGCGATAAAATAAAACTACATAAGATGAAAATATCAGCCTACTTAAACGTTAGTCTAACATTAAGCTATTTGGGGTGGAAATGATGAGAGGAATGCTCATCTTAGTAAAGCTTCAGTGATGTTTCCAAACACTTTAGAAAAATGTATTGCTCTAAAAATGCATCCTACAAGTGGGCTTTGGAAGAGCTGAACCATTCAGGAAATCTTTGGTCTGCTACAAAGATCCTCCATGGGCAATTCTAATTAATTATAGAAGCGTAACTAGACCATGATTATATACTATACCATGGTGAGAAGATTGGCTTTTGTCCATTCTTTTAAATGTGGTAACTCATAAACATTGGACCTGCTGCTGTGGATGCAGGTTTTCTTCTACCCAGAAAACTTGAGTTACAACTGATTGGTACTTTCTGTACTGAAAATGAGTGTACATCTGTAGTTTGGATTTCAGTTTTATCATTTAGTTGTCTTTGCCCAACTACATTAATTATTTTTGGACTACTTCAGCCCATCCCTAAACAATATATTTGAAACCCTCTTGAGAATGCATTGCAGAAATATTGGATTTGTGAAAGGCAGAGTCGAAAGTAATTCAAAATGAATTGAAGTAAATTGATTGGAATCAACTTTTATGAAGGAAATCTTCCAGGGACAATTCTGATATATTTAAAATAGCTTCTCAGAGGTGCAATCTGCATGTGCATGCCAATGAAAGCTAGATGGCAGAAATCAGAACAGAAGCAACTGTCTTTGGGGCAGGAGCGGGGGAGAACAGTGAAAACGGAACCAGGACCAACGTTGTCAATTATAAGGTTCTAGGGAAATTTCTTCAGAACAGAAACATCAGAATAAATCAAGTGATGATAGTGTCATAATAGTAAAGTGTAAAAAAAA
This sequence comes from Dromiciops gliroides, assembly GCF_019393635.1. Lineage (NCBI taxonomy): Eukaryota > Metazoa > Chordata > Mammalia > Microbiotheria > Microbiotheriidae > Dromiciops > Dromiciops gliroides. The sequence continues at coordinate 328,585,464 of NC_057864.1, read as the reverse complement.
GAAAGAAAGAAAAGACAAAGGAATTCAAAATCCAAAGGCAGACTTAATCATTACCCACATGTTTCATGGATTCTAGAGACAAACCCAAAGGGGGTCCCATTCTATGACGGATAAACCACGGTAAAGGGAAGGGAATGATTATATAGAAGTCAGTGGTCTTGAACAGAAGATGAAAAATTACAAACTAACACCAGATGATCCCTGAAATGGTTATCAGAAAGGTCAGAGATTCCTTCTATTTCCGTGCCCCCATAAGATGACAGCCTGCATCTCTGATTCCATATGGCTGGAAAGGAATAGACAGAGCAGGAAGTTTTCATCAAACCATAGGATTCCATTTGAATATTCATTAATTCCCAATGTATAGGAATTAAGGACCAATGACTTTCCCTCCATCCTAGACCCTAAGGTAGTAGAACCCATTAAAAAAAAAAAAAAGGCAGCTAAGTGGCCCAGTGGATAGAGTGCTGGGCCTGGAGAGAGGAAGACCTAAATTAAAATCTGACCTCAAAGACTCACTAGTGGTGTGACCCTAGGCAAGTCACTTAATCCACTTAATCCAGTATCTTTGCCAAGAAAAAACCCATGGACAATACTGCCTTGCTATGGTCCAAGGGGTCACAAGGAATTAGACACGGTTGAATAGCAACAACAAAAATTGGTCCTGTAATTTTATCATTATAAAGAAAGAGTTATAGGGCAGGTAAGTGGTGATAGATAGAGCACCTGCCCTGGAGACAGGAGGACCTGAGTTTAAATCTAGCCTCAGACACTCCATACTTTACTAACAAGGCAAGTCACTTAACCCTGATTGCCTAATTTAAAAAAAAAAAAAAAAAGCTGTGAGAGATGTCCTCCCTTTACCAAAGCAAATCAGTGATTTTTCTGCAATTTCTAGACTTAGAGCGTTGTCTAGGACACTAAAGGTTAAGTGACTTGCCCAGGGTTAAATAGCCAGTGTATATTAAAAACAAAATTTGAATCCAGCTCTTCCTGGCTATGATTCAGCTTTTTTATCCATTAGATCATCTCTCTCTATGAAATCCATTAACATGTAGAAAGATCATCTAAAAATAACCGTTACTTCCATGCAAAAATAAAGGCAGGCAAGATACCAAAGAGTGTGTTGCAATTCATTTCCCAGACTGAATGAGGTTGCCGAGGTAATTTCTCAAACCCTAATACTGACAATCTTCTGACAATAAACTCCATGAGGGTGTGAGAGCCCTAGCTCAATTTTCTCTCTTCGCCAGTGTCTAGCATAGTATTCTACACACTTTTTAGGAACTTAATTAAGGTTTGTTGAATTGAAGTGACTATGGAGGCCTTCTCTGATCAGATCAAACAATTCTAGTTCTATAAACATAATTATACCATTATAAAGAGGCCATGATGATCTCGGAGTTTAATTCATTTTGAGCCTAGCCAGACTCTATATCCATCAAGAAGCCTCAGTATGACCACAAAGAACACCCAGAACCATGAAACCCCCAAAAGTTCCTCTGAATTGGAAATTAGTGTAGGATTGCCCTCAAATCTTTTTTTTTCTCCCTCCCATTCAGATTGCACAGCCCCATAAATGGGTCAGAACCAGACCTCCTGGGTAGGGCACCATTCTCTAGGATTTGAGCACACTCCCCATTATGGCTTAATCAATTCCATAATTTAATGGCTCAATCTGAAAGTTGGGGGGCAGGGAAGAGCTGAAAAATTAATTATCCCAATTATGGGATACTGAAAAACAGCTTTAATTGTTATAAAAAAAAACAGTTCTTGGGGTAGGGAGAACAGGAAGGAGGGATGGTCTTTGTCCAAAATACTCAAGACATATCTGCTTGGTCAAGTGAAGGGCTTTCTTAATCATATACTTGTTTAAGGAAGTCTGGTGGGCTGGTACAGGTAGGAAGCCCAGGATGAGAAGGCAAAGGATAGTGGGTAGTGACAGCTCCACCCCAAAAACCCATCAACAAAACCTTTTTAGCAGATAGAAGAAAACAAAAAAGTATAGAAGTGTTATGGGGGAAATGGGGTACGGGGTTTGGGTTAGGGGTTGGGGTTCTTAGGGATTCCTCTTTAAAGAATTACACCCTCTTGCACACAAAAGCAGTTAGAATAAGATGGTAGTTTATTTAGGGACAAGGAAGGGAAGGGAAGGGAAGGGAAGGGAAGGGAAGGGAAGGGAAGGGAAGGGAAGGGAAGGGAAGGGAAGGGAAGGGAAGGGAAGGGAGAAGGGAAGGGAAGGGAAGGGAAGGGAAGGGAAGGGAAGGGAAGGGAAGGGAAGGAAGGGAAGGGAAGGGAAGGGAAGGGAAGGGAAGGGAAGGGAAGGGAAGGGAAGGGAAGGGAAGGGAAGGGAAGGGAAGGGAAGGGAAGGGAAGGGAAGGGAAGGGAAGGGAAGGGAGACCAAGAGAAATCCTTGGACTTCTCTTGGGGAGAAAGGCACAAAACACGTGGCTCAGAGGTACCAATCTCCTCGAGCAGGAGACTGGCAGGTACTTTTATAGAGGATTGATGTGGGGAGGGGTGACCATTTGACTGTGGAAAGTTCCTTTAGTGAGGGAGGACCATTCTTCCACTGGTGGTAGCTGGGGGAATTGGGTGAGGGGTGGCCATCTCTCTCTTCAGGACACAAAGGCCATAGCCACACCCAAATTTATCTCCCCAGGGGTAAGGGAGATCAGAATGAAGGGTGGAGGTCCTGAAGCTAGCTCAGTCCCATTTGGTTCTGCTTATCTCTCTAGCTTTTCTGTCCTCTCGTTTAGTTTCTCAAGGAGAAGATTCCTCAATGTGCCCCAGAGAACTTCTGGGGGACTTTGGGCCCACAACAGAAGAGAACACAAATAGAGCAATTTTATTACCTTGTTAAATTTAACATGTTTATACTTTTAAAAAACAAACCATACATAGAAAAAGTTCTATTTCCCATATCATCTTATTTCTTGGTTTTTGCACATTAAAATGTTTTTGTTGGTTATTAATAAGTTCACAATAAATAATTTTTTAATCTTCACTTTGGATGTTTCTTGCAAATTGAGAAAATGAGATAATATTTATAAAGAGCTTAGTACAGCATCTATATAAATGGTAATTATTATTAATATTATTACATTGACAAGCTAGAAACTAATAATTTTCAAATTTGTAATTATTTGCATTCTCTTTTTCATTTAATTTTTTCAAAAATTATTTGCTAATAGTAGAAATGGCCTTTGGCAATTATCTAGACTTCATAACACCATGATGTAAGAACTGTACACGTACTAATTTCATTTCCAAAATAAGAAGAAAACAAAGAAATGATCATTTACTTAAAGTTGCCAAACAAGATTCAGAAAACCTTTTGAAACAAGGCTTTATATTGTCATTGCTATTATTGTTGCTGTTATTCCTCCTCCTCCATCTATTAGGACCACAGTCATCCTTGACATAGTGCCTTAAGGCTTTGCAAGCATTATCTCCCTTAACCTAGACAACAAACCTTTGAATAATACCTTACACATATTATTATCCATTTTACAGATTGCAGATTATTATTACCCACTTTACAAATAAGTAAGCAGTCCAGGGAGTTTAAGTGATTTTCCCATGGCCACACAGCTAATGAGTACTAATGAGTAGGGATTCAATCCCAGGTCTTCTAACCCTAAAGACAACATTATGTCTACCCCAACAATCCAGCCTTAATCTCTCTCCTGACCTTCAAGTCTCACTTGCATCTGCAAATATCTGTTGGACATCTATCCATAGACACCTTAAATCCAATATGTTAAAAACTGAACTCATTATCTTCCCACCCCACCCCACCTCATTATTATCCAGGGCAAAACCATCCTCCTGTTCACGCTGGCTCACAAACTAGGTATCATCCTTGACACCTTACTCTTTTTTACCCCCTATTTCTGAACTGTGCCATGGCCTATCAGTTCTACCTTGTACAACATCTTTGCATGAATTTGTGTTGTTCATTCTTCATTCTTGAAGAGGACCAATAACATCATGAGGGTGATGTCTTGACTTGTTCATGAAAATTGCTTATGAGTGGCGCAGAACTGTGTAAAGTCATAAGCCTCACTCTCTCCTCCAGAGTCACTGAAGTTGAGTGGCAAGACAAAGGTCAAGACAACTGGCAATGATATTTTTTAAAAAATTATTAACATTGACATAGTGTTTTAAGATTTCCAAAGAGCTTCATGAATATTCTTGTTTTATCCTTACAACAATTCTAGGGGGTAAATTGAATTATTATACCCATTTTATAGATGAGGAAACTGAGGCTGTCAGCAGTTAAATTACTTGTCTAGGGTCACACATCCTTTTTTTGTGGGGTTTTGGGGGTTAAGTGACTTGCCCAGGGTCACACAGCTAGTAAGTGTCAAGTGTCTGAGGCTGGATTTGAACTCAGGTCCTCCTGAATCCAGGGCCAGTGCTTTATCCACTGCACCACCTAGCTGCCCCCTAGGGTCACACATCTTAAGGATGAGCCTTTTTTAAAAAGAATTCTGCCTCAATTTTACACTTATCTAGCATGTATATGACTGAAGTAAAGATAGATTATGAAGGAGAAGCCAAGAAACTGGTAGAATTAATGGAAAAATAAATGAAAGTGATGATTAGATACCTAATATGTAACAGTCACTATGCTATGTATGCACTGAGGATACAAACCCAGTGCCTGCCCTCAGGAAGTTTAAATTCTGATGGAAGAGACAACATTTGGTGATGGTGGTAGAGTTGATGATGAGCTGGGAAGAGACACTCCAGACAAATACTCAGTCTCACTTCTCATATTTCTTTGTCTTTAATAAAATTAGTCAAAATTCATGTTGCTCTTTTCTGGAATTCTCCTAATGTTTGCCTTTGGCCCTTCACATTACTCTAGGAAGAGTAGAGGGTGGGTGAGCCTCAGTTTCCTTTAGTGTTTCACTGTGTAACTAGAGAAACCAAAGTGATCCAGCTTGATGGAGGTGATGGTTTGTCAACATCCTGCACTTCTAACCTATTAAGTTACCATAATTATTAAACTATTTTAGAAACCACCTAAGAAAATAAAACCTTAGCCTGTCATCTCTTAGAAGTAGCCTGATCAACTATCAACAACAATGAACAAACACAGGGGCCAGAGTGCAATACAGGCCTCATCAGATGCCTGAGACCTTAGCCAAATCCAGTGTCTTTACATTTGTAAACTTTCAATCTTGTCATTCAAAATAGTTCCTTCCCTTGAATGTTTTCTTTTGTTTCCTTGTATTTTGTTTGGGGGGTGGAGGGAAGTGTGGGGAATGATTGGGAGGAAAGGTGCAAAACAGGCAGCATTGAAAACAGTCCTAGATTTGGAGTCAAAGAACCCGGGCTCCACTCAGCCCTGCCATTCACTTCTTGTATGAACTTGGGAGTCACTTCACCTCTCTAGGACTCAGTTTCCCCATCTGTAAAAATAAGGAGGTTGGACTCGATGACCTTTAAGTTCCCAGTTAGGTCTAAAGCCACAATGACTTCAATCCCTTCCCACTGTTTTCCTAAGAAGCACTCTGGCTGGCCTCCTTAAGCCTGGCCCTTAGGTAGCTACACCTACTGTTTTAAAATGTTCTTATTGGCTGGGGCTTGAGGACAGTTTTCATATACATAGGGAACATTTTTTTTTTATTTGAGTTTTAATTTATGGAGCAATTTTCAAACCTTAGGTAAGATTTCTTTTGAGATTTTGGCTACTCTATAGGAATCATGGAACTAATTAGAGCTGAGATAAGGCTGGGCCAATAACTTATGCTATTCTGTCAGTAAGATGATTTTTGTTGAGTTTTTTTTTTTAAATATTGCCCCACAATTTAATTATGACTGTCATTATTTTAAAAACTTGGGGGCAGGGGGCGGCTAGGTGTTGCAGTGGATAAAGCACCGGCCCTGGATTCGGGAGGACCTGAGTTCAAATCCGGCCTCAGACACTTGACACTTACTAGCTGTGTGACCCTGGGCAAGTCACATAACCTCCATTGCCCCGCAAAAAAAAAAAAAAAAAAAAACCCAAAAACCCAACCAAACAAACAAAAAAAAACTTGGGGGCAGCTAGGTGGTACAGTGGATAAAGCTCCAGCCTTGGATTCAGGAAGACCTGAGTTCAAATCCGGCCTCAGACACCTGACACAATAGCTGTGTGACCCTGGGCAAGTCACTTAACCCTCATTGCCCCACAAGAAAAAAATTAAAATTAAATAAAATTTAAAAACCATATGACTAGATTTGTCTTAGTTTTAACACTAATTGTCTTTTTTTTAGGACTCTAATGTTTATAGGATGCTTTCCTCAAAAACAACCCTATGAGAAGAGTACAAGAATTACAGCCTCACTACAAATTAGAAAACTGTCTCAGAGAAATTAACTAATTTGCTTGCTCACATCACCGTGCTAATAAGGAACAAAACCAAAACTAGGACCTGTCTTCTGTCTCCAGATCCAGTCTTCCTTCTACCACAGCAGATATTGAGCTCTTCAGAGGATCCACATTTATGGTTATGGGCCATTCATTGATGATACTCCCTCTCCAAGAACACACCTATTCTATTCCAGGCACCAAAGGTAAACATGAGAAAACAGAAAGAAGGAAGCAGTGAGTTTTTCTAAACTTGTGTATTTGGAGCCATTCATAAGCAAAGGCACTTAAATACTTTCTGAAAGAAGGGATCCAGAAAACCATTACTAGATCATTAATTAACATTATCCAGTTATCAATATTGAATTTTAAATATATTCTTGCTCTGAGAGACTTTGAAAAGAGTTCTAATTAGCAAATTTTTGCTTTTTCTTTTATCTCATTTATCAGAACTAAATGTAGAAAAGGTTTTTTTGGAGGTGTAAATATGATTTGTAATTCTTCCCCTCAAGGACATTGTCATAGAGGCTTGTGGCAGTGGGAGGCAGTGGGAGGGTCTGTAAGTAGGTTCATATGCTTTTTTTACCCACAGCTTCCCAGTTTCCAGGAGCTTTTGACTGTGGAAAGGAACTGTCTTCTGCTAAGGAACTATGGATCTGAAAAGTCATGTGTAGAGAAAGAGGAAAGGGAGGCTTGTGAGTCACCCTTTTCCCTTATGTTGCTTCTGTTGACCTGTTGAGGAACTAAAGGACTGGATGCTGTCTTATGGACACAAAGCCGGAGAAGTCAGGAGGAGATATTTCTTGGAATGGCATAGCAAAGAGATAGTTGAGTGAAATAGAGAGCAAACTATGGTTAAAATTATTAGAATCCAGTCCTCAGTACCTTTCTTCCCCTATAACTCTGTAACACTGACCAAGAAAACCCACAGTTCTTTGCCCATCAATTTCATTTCCCATTTGTCCTCTAAATGTGGATAGAGAGGGAAAAAAGAAGTTCAAACTCCCACCCCATTCTCAGCTTCAATCATCATGGCCAGGAAGTAGAAACCTGTTCCTTCAAATGTATATTTGTGTTTCTAAACCACTGGAGGCTTCTATTAAAGTATGTAGCCATTACAATGATAATGAGCTCTTTAGGGGCTCTACATTTATGGTTGTGGACCACACATTGATAATGCTCCCCCTTCAAGGACAAACATGTCTGTTCTACAACAAATATCAAAGATAAATACAAGGAAAGAAGAAAGCAATGTATTTTCTAAAACTTGAGTATTTGGACCCGTTAAAAAGTGAAGACTCTTCATATTTATCATGTGAGATTGAGAGGATGTTAATCCCAAAGGGAAAGGAAAAGGACATTTTCCTCAATTTAGGCTGAGAGGTGTGTGTATGTGTGTGTGTGTGTGTGTGTGTGTGTGTGTGTGTGTATGTGTGTGTGTGCAGGGAGGGGGGAGAAAGTTTTTGAGACAGAAGAAATAATTTCTGAAATCTTAACAATCTCTGAGAAATTCATATCCCATACTTCTTGTGAACCCAGGAAAGAGACTTAATAAGGAAACAAGCCAGTAGCAGTAAGAAGTAGTTGGTAGATTTATTCAGATGACCATCCTGCAAACAGCACAAAGTCAACATATTACCTGGCTGCAAATAAAAACCCAACCATGTACAAAAAGATGTAATCTCTTATAACTCTAGCAGAGTTATAATCAAATTCCCTCTGATCTCTCTGATAGAAAAAGAGGAGAACAGATTCACTTCAGAATTCATGGTGGTAAACAGTATGCATTATTGTCTGTCTCTAGGAGTTCCTTTCCCTAAGCTCTGGAGTCAGTATAATCCATCCATGACTCCATTCTTCATAATTCTCTTTTGTTTCCACATTCTGACACAGCTCCATGTCTGGTCTTTCATCTGTATACTTTTGTCACTGGTGAGATTGCTTCTCTACTCTCAAGTCCACTTGTTGCTCTGCTCCCTTGTTTATGCCACCTCATGTATGGCTTGCTTTTAACTTTTTTTTTTTTAACTAATCACTTGTAGTTATTGTCATTGTTCAGCTGCATCCAACTCTTCATGACCCCACTTGGGGTTTTCTTGATAAAGATACTGTAATGGTTTGTTATTTCCTTCTCAAGTTCATTTTATAAACTGAGGCAAACAGGGTTAAGTGACTTACCCAGGGTCACATAACTAGTAAGTGTCTAGGCCAGATTTGAAGATGAGTCTTCCTGGCTCCAGGTCTAGCACTCTAGCCACTGTGTAACCTAGCTGCCCTATCATTTGTAGAGCACTCCACAAAAAACTGTCTTCACTTGGTAATGTTACCATCCAGAACTCAAGAAGAGTCTTGGGAAATGTAATCCCTAGAATTTCTCCCATACCCAAAGTTCTTTTTTTTTTTTTAGAATTTTATTTTCCAAATTACATGTAAAAGCAAATTTTGACATCAATTTTTAAAAAAAACTTCGTGTTCCAACTTCTCTTCCTCCCTCCCTTCCCATTCCACCCCCAAAACTCAAACAATTCAATATAAATTATACATGATTAGTCATGGAAAACAATTCTACATTAGCTAGGTTTTGAGAGAAAGCAGATAAAAACAAAACTTCAGATTAAGGAATTGTCAAAAAAATATGTTTCAGTCTGTTTTCAGATATCATCAGTTCTTTCTCTGTAGATGGACTGAAATTTTCATAAGTTCTTCAGAGTTATATTGGATCATTGCCGTGCTGAAAATAACCATGTGCTTCCCAGCAGATCATCTTACACTAATGCTGTTGTTTTGTATACAGTACATTTCTCTCTGCTTCAATTCATGTAGGTCTTTCCAGGTTTTTCTGATAGCATCCTGTTCATCATAATTTTTATATAGTACCTTGAACTTGACAGAGAATTTTCTTCACAATAGCCCAGAGGAGTAGGTACCATACATTTTGACACTGTAGTCAATCATCATAACTATTTCCCTCCATTCCATTCCCTTCCAATGATATTTACTCTATTGTCTATCTTATTTTGCCCTATTCCTCTTCAAAAGTATTTTGCTACTGACTGCCCCCTCCCCAATTCTACCCTCCCTTCCCTCCTTATCCTCTTCCCCTCCTACTTTCCTGTAGGGTTAAATAGATTACTCTTCCCAATTGAGTGTGTGTGTTATTCCCTCCTTGAGCCCACTCTGATAAGGTTAGGGCTTTTGAGCTAATTCTGTTTTTTGAATTTTCTTCCTCGCTCCCTCCTCAACTCTCCCTATGAAATCAAGCAATTCAATATATGTCATACATGTTGTGTTTTGCTTTTTACAGCCCCCTCCCCCAAACTTCCCTTCCCTCCTTCCCCTTTTCTCCCTCCCCCCCCATCTCCTTCTCCTCCCACTTTTCCTCAGGGAAAAAATATATTACTGTACCCACTTGAGTATGTATGTTATTCCCTCTTTGAGCCAATTCTGATGATAGTGAGGTTCACTCACTCCTCCACTCCTTCCCTCTCTTCCCCTCCATAAGCTTTTTTCTTGTTTCCTTCATGTGAGCTACCTCCCCCACTTCCATACTTCACCTTCCCCATCCCAGTCTATTCCTCCTACCCCTCAACCCTATTTTAAAGATGTCATCATGGGCTAGCTAGGTGGCACAGTGGACAAAGCACCAGCCCTGGGCCCAGGAGGGCCACAGCCCAAATCTGGCCCCAGATACCAGACAACCCACCCTGTTTGCTCCACAAAAGACAAGGATACACAAAAAATAAATGCTTTACAAATACCATGCCTTCATATTCAGTTCAGACCTGTGTTCTCTGTGTATTTCTTACTGAAAAAGTTCTTATGAGTTGGAAGTATTATTTTCTCATGTATGAATGTAAACACTTTAACCTTTTAATGTCCCTCATGATTTCTTTTCCTTGTTTACCTATTTATGATTCTCCAGGGTCTTGTATTTGAAAGTCAAATTTTCTATTCAGGTCTTTTCATCACAAATGCCTGAAAGTCCTCTTTTTCACTGAAGTCCCATTTTTTCCTCTGAAAGATTTTATCAGTTTTGCTGGGTATGTGATTTTTGGCTGTAGTCCCAGTTCCTTTGCCCGCTGGAATATCATATTCCATGCCCTCTGGTCCTTTAATGTAGATGCTGCTAGATCTTGCTTTATCCTTATTGGAGCTCCACAGTATTTTAATTCCTTTTTTCTGGCTGCTTGCAAGATTTTCTCCTTCTCCTGGGAGTTCTAGAATTTTGCTATAATATTCCTGGGGGTTTTCCTTTTGGGATCTCTTTCAGGAGATTCTTTCAATTTCTATTTTAGCTTCTGCTTCTAGAATATCAGGGCAATTTTCTCTCACAGTCTCTTGGAGGATGGTGTCTAAGCTCTTGTTTTGGTCATCGTTTTCAGGTAGTCCAATGATTTTCAAATTATCTCTCCTGGATTTCTTTTCCAGGTCAGCTGTTTTTCAAGGAGATATTTCATATTGCCCTCTATTTTTTGATTCAATTGTATTTACTTTACCTTGTCTTGGTTTCTCATATGGTCACTAGCTTCCATTTATTCAATCCTAATTCTTAGGCAATTATTTTCATCAGATAATTTTTTATCTCCTTTTCCATTTGACTTTTCAAATTGTTGACTTTTTTCTCATGACTCTCCTGCATTGCTCTCATTTCTCTTTCCATTCTTTCCTCCCTCTCTCTGCATCTTCCTCCTATCTCTCCTACTTTCTTTTCAAAGTCCCTTTTGAGAGCTTCCATGGCCTGAGACCAGTTCATATTTTTCTTGGAAGCTTTGGATGTAGGGACCCTGTGGTTGATTTCCTCTTCTGAGGCTACACCTTGATCTTCCTTGTCACTGAAGAAACTTTCTATAATTCTCAACTTTCTTTGCTTGCTCATCTTTTACTTGACTTTATACTCTCCACTGCTTCTCAGCTACACTACTGTTCCCAGCTTCAGAGGGTCCCAGGTGTTTTGGTTTGAGGGAGGGCAGGTTTTACTCATTCCTGGCCTGTTCTCTGGTCTGAAGATAACCTCAAGCCTACTTACTAAACAACCAACCAGCGAAGCTTTCTGTGGTGTGGTTCTTAGCTTCAACAAGCCTGTGCCCTTCCCCAACCTGGGCCTTCCGCCGCTCAGGATTTCTTCCTGGTTCCCTGCTGGGGTGGGACAGCCGAATTCCTCCCTAGGTCCTGCTGATACTCCAGCACTTTGCTCCTTCCGGCCATCCGTTCAGCCCTCTCACCTGACTGCACACTCAGTTCCAGAAGATGCTGGTGCTGTAGCTGATTCAGAAGCTCTGGGGTAAATTCCTCCAGTGCAGGGTGCCTGGGGTCTCTGTCAGCACGATCGTAGGGTTGGACTTTACTCGTTGCCCAGCACGGCCCCCTGTAATCTATCTATAGCTGGAAAATAATCTCAGCCCATATTTTGTGGGTTTTTCTGCTCCAGAGGTTCTTTTATTGCTGTTTTTGGGGTGATGCCATGCATTGTGAGAAATAAAATCCTACAGATATGAACACTATGCTAATACATCTTCCACCAATTAAAAAAAAGTTAAGTCTTTGAAAATCTCACCAGGTTCACAGACACATTTGTTGAAGCACTACATAAACATTAATTAGTATGTAGCATTGTCACAGGCAATTATCCCAAATACAGAGTATATATGCAGGTACGTAGTAAATAGCATCCATATTTGAGTTGCGTGTAGAAGACCATACACAGAGATTGCATTAATCTACAAGCATTTTTAAGTGCCTATCATGTTCCAGCCATTGCCAAAATATTATACATTAAGTTGCATACCATAGACCAAATATGCAATATAAAACATACATCATAATACATAATACATCACATAACAGGATTTCACCCAGAAGATCAAATATAGATATAATATGTAATATATAACATCACAAGCAGACGTTACATACATAATACACATCACATAGAATCTACCACCAGGCATCATCTGGCTACATGTGTAGTAACGTAGCCTATTATTCCGAGGCTTGATCACCGGCCAGATAGTTCTGGCACTTGTGTGGTCTCCTATTGTCCATTTTCCACCCACAGTATCCTGGTCTCAATCCTAAACCATAGATGGCCAAGGATGGCTATCACTTAATCCATTCCCTAACAATTTAGGTTCTATAAAAGTAACCTCTGTTCCCTTGGGTCCTCTACAGCTGGAGTATTGGGTAAAAAAAAAATGGATAGCCTCTGGATTCAATTATATCCCTGATCTAGGCATAAGTCGTCATGCCTGGACAGTTTTGGTAGACACTCTTTTCCTACAAAAGGTACAAAGCCATGCTCTCCATATAAGCCATCATCTGACTCCAGCTGTCTCTCTGCAAGAGATGGATGAGCATTTCTTGGTACCTCCATTCCCTATCCTCTATCACTCCTGTTCTCTTGGCAGTCAGAAAGAAATTGCCTGAAAGGCATCAGACATTTGTGATGAATAATCTTTGTAGGGCCCAAACCATTCCCTGGAACTATTTTATAGGCTTGCTGGTTGCCTAATCTTTCAGCTATTTGATATGACTTAGCTCCCCTCCATCCCCCTAGCTTGTTTTCCCTGGACACCAAAATGTCACAGTAGAACTCTCTGCTGAGCTGGAATTCTTGGCAAGGAATTCTAACATCATGCTTTCTCCCCTCTAAGATCTTCTGAACTCCATACTTAGCCATGAGACATCTTGCAGAATGTGGACAGGATCTCATCAGAGCTTGCTTACCTTATTCTTCAACCCTCCTGTCCTCCGGGTTGTCAAAGAATTAAACTAATTCTCCTATAGAATGGCAAGATTCCTTAATACCTAGCATAGTGCATTTCATTAAGCAGGTGTTAAATTCAACACTTGTTGAATTGAATTAAATTAACTAGCTACTTGTCCTTTCTGAGACTAGTAGGCCATATACTGAATTTATCAAAGAATAATGCCAAAGATACCTTATTTCCATTGGAGTCGGCAGTAACAGATCAGAAGCAAAATAATTTCTCTGGTAGGTTCAGGAAGGGAAAAGGGTATTTCAACCAGATATGTGCCTCGTAAATATTTATGGAGACCTAAAACTATAAGTAAGCGATGAGGATGAGACTTGGAGTTACTCCCTTGGGCATTTCCTCTAAGACAAATAGAAATGAAACTCTTGGGCCTCATTTTAGCCCCTTTCTTGCCATAACATTAGCTTTTGGAAAAACACCTGTAATAAATTACTCCCTTCTTTCTTTATCAGCAACTTGGAGTAAATTGAGAAATTGAGTCAGGGATCACAGAAATAAAAGCAGTCCAGTCTTATAAGCCTTTAGCAGTTGGAGGTATGTTAACCTGTATCAACCATGTACTATCTATATGTATCTGCTTTAAGTGAACTTGATTTTAAGATACTCTGAGGCAAGGGTCATGTGTTAAAGTCTGTGGAACTCATCAGGCCCTTGGTATCAGAATTGGAATAGCTACTTCAATCGATTAACCAATCATTAATTAGTAGACACCTCATGTTAGATGCTGAGGACATAAGACAAAAATGAAATAGTCCCTGTTCTAAGATTTTACATCCTCCTGCAAGAGTGAGAATGACACATACACAGAGAAGTAAATTATACAAAATAAACACAAAGTAATATCTGGAAGAAGAAGAAAAGAGACATTAAAAACTGAGAGGATCAAGGAAAACCTCCTGTAAGTAGGGACACTTGAGCTGAGCCTTAAAGGTAGCTTGGGGTCCCTTGGAGGGAACAAATGGGTAAACATGAAAGACACCAATGGAATGAGTGGTTACCCCTGTCTTTTCACTTATCTCACCCACGGAGGCATTGAATAACTGCTTGTAGATTGACTAGCTAGAACTGGAGTCAGAAAGACCATCATTCATCATTCATTCAGTATTTGTTCAATCAGCAAGCCTTGATTAAGCACTTGCAACACATATACAAAGCATTTCCCTAAATCTAGAAGGTACAAAGACAAAAGTAGAACAGTCTCTGACTCCAAGGAACTTACCTCATCTCATCTCTTGCACTTACTACCTAGGTGCCCCTGAGTGAGTCATTTAACCTCTCTGTATCTCAGTTTTCTCATCTGTAAAATTAGGATGATAATAACTAAAGAACCCACCTGACATGGTTCTTTTGAGGCTCAGATAAGATAACTCTAGGTAAAAACTGCTACTTAAATATTAGTTATTATCTTCTGTAAGGTCAAAGGGTCCCAACAATAGCCGATTCCTCTCAGCTTATTCAAGTCCTCATTTCTGAAGCCCAGTGAAAGAAAAAAGGCCAAATCACAACTATTATTGTAAACCATAATCTTAAAGAATTTTTTCTCCTAATCACCAGCAAGTTATAAGTGCACATGTATTAGCATATTATTTCATTATCCAATGATTCTCCATCTTCTACCGTGAAGGAATAAAGAACAAGTCCACCTAATAACGAAAGGTTACGTCCTAATTGCAAGCATGCAGCAGACTTTGCTATGTGTCATCTACCCCTGCCAATTGTTCTCAAATTGACCTTGGCTGGAATTAAAGGACAGTAGTTTGAAAACACGTCTCTTTCTTTTACTGTCCTGTCCTCACAAAATATCAGCACCTTCCAAAGATTGCCAGAAGTACTATTCACTCCTCCATTCCCACTCTGAATCAGAGAGCATAGATTTAGGGTTGGAGGGGACTTTAGATATCAGCAAATTCAACTGTCTTGTTTTACAGATGAGGAAAATGAGGCCTATATAGATTAGATGGCTTTTCCCATGGTTACACAGGTAGTAAGTGAAAGAGCTTAGGTTGGAAACCAAGTCCTCTGATTCCAATTCCAGTGTTCCCTCCACTGTATCACAGTTGTTAGGAAGCTGATACTTTTAAACCACATACAGGAACTGGCCAGTAAAAATCACCCAAATTCATATATCACCATCATGTCAGTAACATAAATAAAGATCTTTTATATTCCAAAATATTTATAGTAACATTTCTTCTGTTAGTTAACAAATATTTTTTAAGCGCCTGGTATATATCAGGTGGGGCAGCTAGGTGGGGCAGTAGATAGAGTGCTGGGTTTGACATCAGGAGACCTGAGGTCAAATCTGGCTTCAAACACTTACTAACTGTGTGACCCTGGACAAGTTGCTTAACTCTGTTTGCCTCGGTTTCCTTGTCTGTAGAATAAGCTGGAGAAGAAAATGGCAAACCATTCCAGTATCTTTGCCAAGAAAATACTAAATGGGGTCACGAAGAGTTGGACACAACTGAAAATGACTGAACAACAACATTATGTCAGGTACTGTGATAAGCACTAAGAACAAAAAAAGGCAAAAAACAGTCCCTGCTTTGGAGCTCACAGTCTAATAGGAAAGACACAGAAGAGGTGTTAACAAAGAAATAGAAAGAATGAGGCATTAGGAGAAAAACTGTGGTATCTGAATATAAGGGAATATTATTACACAGTAAGAAATTAATAAATCAGAAAAACATGGGAAGATTGACCACTAAAAGGGAAACAAACCCTAAGTAACTGAAAAACCAGTGTTGGTCCCAGAGAACAAACAAACAAACAGAAATAAACATCTTCTACCTCTGCAGAGTCAAAGAACTACCAGGACAGAAAACTACCATTTGAAGCCACTGTGTTGGGTGATTTGCCTAAACTTTTTGTTTGTTTGCTTCTGTTCTTACAAGTGAGTTCAATTCCAGTGAAGAGAAGTATCCATATTTCCAGACATGACTGAGACATTCTGGTAAATGTTTAACAACTGGTTCTCCAGGGAAAGCAATATATATATGATGCCCTTTTACATTTAATCTGATTGTTAACTTTACCCCATCACTTTCTTATGACTGTGCAATCAACAAAACAATAGATCAATCCCCAGTTTTAGTGTTTGCTTATTTTCAAGGTGTAAATGCTCACATTGAAAATTTAACAATCCTAGAGTCTGTAAGAGCTGGCTCCAACAAAACCATGATTGTGATGTAAAAATCAAAGCATCTGCAAAACTTACTTTAAAAAAATAATAATAACGACACATCCCTGCTGTGTGTAATAAATCTGAGTTTCACAGAGCACTAAGGTCCAAACAAATATATCTGGAGACCTACTATAGAGAATGGGACTTGGCCATCATCACTGTGATCAACATCAGTTCATAAGTCACAAGGGACTCACAAACTGAAGAGCAACTGACACACCGGCCTCAGTAGCTTCTTCCTTATAAGGGCTGAATCTTGGGTGGGCATGCTGAAAAAGCTCTGAGATATGAATATTGCCTGCACATGATGAAGGGAGGGAATTACTTCATAAAAAACCATTTTTTAAATCCCCTGTGCGTGTGATCATCATGTAACCAAGACTGCGATTTGATAATGAGATCGTCTGTAGCTTTATAGAATTACCTAGTCTATCTTGGTTGCTGCCCAGACATTGAGGGGGAAGCCCATGGAAAAGTTCTATAAATGCACTCTGAGCACTCTTGCATCCAAGGGATTGAGTCAGCACTTTGGAAAACTCTGGTGCTTTGGAAAATTTCCACCAGTTCTAGAGAAGTCAATATGACTTTCAGAGACAAGAGGACCAGAAAGGAGAAAAGGGACAATTCAAAAACAAAATTGGTTGTTATAAAGTTCAATTTCGGTGAGACCTAATTGTACTGAGGTTCAATATAAATTAGATGCTACATTACTGCTTATTACTACAAATGAGAAGTGCCTGGAAAAGTAGTGGGAGAAAGAACAGAAAACTATTTGTGGAGCTTTTCTCCAGACTTTTTCTTTGCTCCCATTTTAGGTTCCTGTCCTCTATTTTAACCCGAATAATCCCCCAAAAGACTCAGGAATCAGTGGAGAAAGCAGGGTGGCTTTTGGGGAGGGGTTTACATTAAAACTAACACAAAATTCAAATTGATATAAAACATAAAGGTGGGTGAAGAGAGAGATTGAGAATCGTCTGAGGAAAGACAGGTTTGGTTTTATAAACCTTATCTAGTGTTAGGGGGATAGTTACCTGTGATAAGGAAACTCAGGAAAGATTATTAGTTCCTCCCTTTCTGGAGACCTGTTGGTGGCCAGATGACATACCTCTTAGCATGTAAACCACACACACACACACACACACACACACATGCACACAGACATGCCTTTGGTTCTACTTTTATTCAACAAGGATACTCAGACCACAACTTATCCTTTCCTAGTAGGTCATGACTGTGTTTGGCCACCCTATTATGTGCCAGCCCAGTCCCCTACAGACATGTCTTCTGAAAACATGTGCATAGAGTTCGGGCCCCATTCTCAGTTGTACTGCCATGACCTGAAGTGGGTATTCCTATTGATCCTTCCCTTCCCCCTCAGAGTTTTGTCTCCTTGCAAGAGCCAATAGGAATGCTTACATCAGGGAGAGCCACATTGTTCCCTGCAAAAGCCTTTAAGGTAGCTTATGCTTCTGGACCTGTAGAGTTATGCACCAAAGGCATCCAAGAAGCTAGTGGTCCTTTGTTATTTTATACTCCTTTCTAAGGTGCCATTTCTTACTTTTTACTTTGTGTCATATTAACAGGCACAGAGACAAGGAACCGAATCCATTCTCAGTTTCTGGATCTTTGCTTTGAAATAGTTCTGCCTTTTAAATGGTCATAGCCTTGCCTGAGGCACAGTCCTTTGAGCTATAATACTGCAGCAGAAATTTTCTATATTTTTTTTTTTAGAAATTATTGTGGTATTTTGAACAGGGCTGTATAACCTTGCCAAAACATACCTTTTACAGGATGAGACCCCTTCAGGAAAAAGTCAGGAATACTGCCAAACAATTAAAAGCTTCATAGATGTATCTCACCAAGTGATAGATTCCTTTAGTTGCAGAATGGGGTGTGTGTGTGTGTGTGTGTGTGTGTGTGTGTGTGTGCGTGCGCGCCCGTACGCGCGCTCGTGTATTGGAATGAATCACTCAAATTTGGGGGAGAGGGAAGGAGTTGACTTTCTGGTTGCAACAAACACAGCAACACTTTCTAAAATTGCAGGATGGGGGGGGAATGTTTATATAAGCTGATGTTCAAGTATTTATAGGAATCTTTTTTTTTTTTTTTTGGTGAGGCAATTGGGGTTAAGTGACTTGCCCAGGGTCACACAGCTAGCAAGTGTTAAGTGTCTGAGGCCAGGTCTGAACTCAGGTCCTCCTGAATCCAGGGCCAGTGTTCTATCCACTGCACCACCTAGCTGCCCCTGTTTATAGGAACCTTAAAGAGGGCTTCTTGGAAAAAAAGATGCTCACCCACCTAGAATTATAAGGGAGCTCCCCAAATCTTCCATGACTCAAGCTGATCTAAGCCACCTTTTGAGCTTTAACCAGCTAGTCAAACACAATAAAGTAATCATGTAAAATAATGTAAATACATTTCAATAAACACACTGGAATTTAAATACTTAAATATTAATATTGCTTCCTTCAGTATAGGAAGCTATACTGGTACACATCAAATTTTGGGAACTCCTTCTAGGGAATCTCCTTCAGTACTAAAAACATATATTTTAAAAAATATCTCAGCCATATCAAATCTCCACCCCTGGAGGGTGAGTTTGGTTTGTAGAAAAAGCCAAAAGTCATTTGGACCCAAGTCTGGTTTTAAGTTACACCAATTTAGATTAGTTTTCTTATGTAGCTTATAAACTGGCTTTTAAAAGCAATTCTAAAAAAATAAATGTTTAAAGCAATTGCAGCATTGTAGGAATAAATTGTGGTGAGGTGAAAAGAGAACTGGATTGAGGTTCAAATCCCAACTTATTATTGGTATGACCACGAGTCAGTCACTTAAATTTTCCAAGCTTCAGTTTCCTCATCTGTAAGATGGAGAGACCAATGCTTATTATACTTTTGTCTCACCAGGTTTCCGTGGGGAAACCTTAATGTGCTAAATAAGTGAGCTATTATTATGGTGTCCCAGGTAGCCACTTTGAAAATCAATATAGGGGCAGCTAGGTAGCGCAGTGGATAGAGCACCGGCGCTGGATTCAGGAGGACCTGAGTTCAAATTTGACCTCAGACACTTAACACTTACTAGCTGTGTGATCCTGGGCAAGTCACTTAACCCCAATTAACCTCACCAAAAAAAAAAAAGAAAGAAAGAAAAAGAAAGGCAATATGGATTCAGATATTTAAGTTCTGCTAGGCTGCTTGTTTTGTCTCCTTTATAGCAATACCTTATAGCAATGCAATTTTTTGCCAATTGTATTAAAAGTAGTTTAAAGCAAATGTTTTAAAACTTGGTGTTATTTCACTAGGGAACCGCAGTTTCACATTTTCCAAATTGGTGGAAAAGGAAAATTAGTTCTCTTGAAGCCCATATAACTAATTAGCAAGTACAGGGTCACCACAGATAAGCTCTTTACAATGGCTTATGTTTCCTGGCATTCATGAGCTGCTGAGAACAAGTGCTAAAGTTTTACTTTTGAACATGCTTCTGATGCCAGGACCATTTGGGGGCTAGCTGCCACCTGCCCTTTCTCTCATTTATTGATAGAAAATTGAGCTCATTAAGAGACAATTGGGAACTTAAGTAGCTGAGAAGCATCAAGGTTTGTCCCATGCAAATCTCTGCCATCACAATGATTAGGGAGCTCTTATTCCACCTACAACATTTTAAGTTGCTTTTGGCTCAGTTCCTAGGTCTAGATGTTATCAAGGACATATTGGAAGTTATTTTTTAAAGAGTTATGTTGTCTCTAAATTGACTCTTCTTGACAACTGCACACCTCACTGAAATGAGCACAAACCTGTCTGCTTGGTCCAGCAGAGAAGAAAGAGATACTTTCTACCTTCCCTACTGACCAAGTACAACCATGATTCATGAGACAGACTGACAGGAGACTGTGATGGAATCTCAGCTGTGTGTTTGGGAACACAGCAGTGTCACCCAGGAAACCAGGGTTGTAAGGTCCACAGACGTCTCTGAGGAGTTGGTCTACTGTCCGTGAACACATGTGAAGTTTGGCATTGAGCTAAAAGGGTGTGTGTTTCTAACGAGCCAAGGTCGTGGAAAGATAGCAGGTAGGAGGAGCCTCAGGCATCCTAGAAAACATCAAGGAAAGAAGAACCAGGCACCTAGCTGCAATGAGCCCTTCAGATAGTAACACATGAGGGTGTTCCACTCAATCATCCATCTGTCACTTAGGGGCTTTGGCTGATGTCTCCCACCCACTGGAACAGAACAGCAAGCAAGGACCTCGGAGTGGTTTTTGTGTGTGTGAAGGTGAGTGTTGACTGTCCTCACCATCATTTCTTGGGTGTTTCTTTGAAATTAGTCTGTTTCTCATGTTGTATGTCCTAGGAACTTAGATTTACGTTTGATGTTGAAAATATAATTAAAGATATGCTTCCTTTTGTTTTGAAAAAGTTTATGTTTATGTTGTATCTTTTGGAAATTCCTTCCTCTTGGAATGTCATAGGCCCCTTCATGACCAATTCAGATGCCAACTTCTACAGGAGAACTTTCCTGATTCTTCCAATTGCATTTGTTGCATTTACTTATAGATGTACTTTGTTGTTTCTCCCCTGTGGAATATAAATTCCTTGTAGGCAGGGAACAGGAGCTGTTTCATGTTTGTCTTTACAAACATCAATATCTAATGTACAAATTGAAATGATAGAGATCAAAGCTGTGATTTCACTGGCATAGGAACTCTCAAGAATTTTTTTTTTATTAATGTAGGTCAGCACCTTCTCTGACCTATGGTCTTAAGAGAGCTGTCTGATAATCACTGACTGGTTAAGTGACCCAGGGTCACACAGCCAGCATGTTGTCAAAGGTAGGGTTTGAACCCGTCTTCCTGACTCTAAGGATTGTTCTCTATCCACTATGTCCTACTGTCTTTCAATTAAATTAGAAGGTTAAACAAAATTGTGTGTGCTCTTGGAATATGCTGCCAAATGCAGATCAATCAAATTCCCTTCCCTAGGAGGCAAAAAAAAAAAATAGGCTGAATTCACATGAGCAGGAAGAAAGAAGATTCTGAGTTACTTTTCTAAATTATCAAGAAAACTTGGCTGAGCATTGATATGAGAAAAGCTCCCTTCAGAGCTCCTAAGTTTTATGTCAATTAGCAGAAAATATATCATCCACTTTTTCCAAATGGTCTCAAACCACCTTTCTGGTGGCAGGGGGTCATCCCAGGTAAACAAGAGAAACTTAAAAATTGCCTGAAGAAAGGCTGAAAAAAACTCCAGAAGAAAATCCTCTAGGGTTCATTCCTTCCATTGACAAACTCTGTGTATGAAGTCAGTGGCAACTCAAATAGAATTTGCTTCTAAGGAGAAGACTATGTTCTGTGGAGTTAGGTTGGAATGGTTTCCCTTCCCATAGTCCCTGACATGTTTTTAACACAAACTCATTTTAAACAAAGCCCACTTCTCTTTAACACAAACAAGTCTGTGAAAGCCTGAACAATAAAGTGTATTTCTCTTCTATTTTCCCCTGTTTGCCCTTTAATTTAATTTAATTTAATTGGTGGAATTGAGGGAAGGGAGAGGGTAGGAATGAGAGTTTTTCTAATTCTTGAGTGACACTGGTCAGATTTTCTCTGTATCCTGGCAAGGGAACACATGGTCACTGCCAAAACCACAGAGTAAAGTCTCATTAAAACCCCCCACAGACAGTGATGTTTTAGGCTTAAGCCTTTTTTATTTATATTTGGACCACCACCTGTTGACTTCTAGTGGCACTCATCAAGGACAGCTAGATGGTGGGAACCTAAAACAGTCTTAGCCCATTGGAGTGAGTGCCTCATTTTTCCCTTTGAAGATTTTGCCATTGTCTTTAATGGAGCTTGGTCAAGGCTCATCAGCTCCAAAGTTAAAAAATGAAAAAGGAAAGAGCGTATTTGAAGTGGGTCCACTCTCTGCCCAGGATATGATTATCACTGCATTCTTGGGCCATCCTTTTTAATCCAAGAATTGATTATAGTGAAACCTTCAACACATTATTTTCTGGTCCTAACACATTGTTTATGAGCCAGGAACAAAAGAGAGAGGAAGAAAACCAGTGCAGGAAGTGTGAGGACTTGGCCAGTGTGCCGATTTATGGAGCCCTTAATGTCACTGATGTATTTTCCTGGACAGGGGCTGATACAAGCTGGAAAAGGGAGAAGCAAGTCTGTCAAGAAAGTAAAAGTGGAGAAAATGAGAGACTCCAG
Source organism: Dromiciops gliroides (assembly GCF_019393635.1). Classification (NCBI taxonomy): domain Eukaryota; kingdom Metazoa; phylum Chordata; class Mammalia; order Microbiotheria; family Microbiotheriidae; genus Dromiciops; species Dromiciops gliroides. Next base: position 328,562,935 of record NC_057864.1, on the reverse strand, counting down.
CTTTCACTTTTAAATGAAATTTCAGGTTTGCCAAGTGTATTGTCTAGATTGAACATTCATGGGGAAAAGTTGACTGGATTAAAGTAGCAGCCTCTCATTAAGCATTTATTTCTCAGTCTGTGTTGTTCTGGGCAGAGTATGAGTTAATTAGCTAGAGCCCATATCCTAGGGTCAAACCATTCCACGTAAATCTCTAGATTCCTAATGCAATCTCTAAAGGCTTGTCTCAGGTGAGTGAAACTGAGGTTAAGCTCTTTGAAAATGCAAATGATATAAGAATAGAGATGAGAGGGGGAAGGGAGGAAAATAGGAAAAGGCTAAAAATTTATGAAAAACAAATATTTCCCCTAATTCAGTAGCAAAATGCCAAGTGCTCCAGCCACTCTCTCAGGATTGGGTTTTCTCAGCCAATTATTAAGCAAGAAAAGGCGGATGGACAGATGGATAGCTGGATATGAATGTAAATAGGTGACTGTGAGCAGACTGATTTTCTTATTGATTTCACTTTAATAATAATAACTATCATTTCTATAGCACTTTAAGGTTTGAAAAGTATGTGTTATCTCATTTAATCCTAATAACTTTATGAGGTAAGTGATATTTTTATCCCCATTGATGAGAAAACAGAGGCTAAGAGAGTTTAAGTGCTTTGCCTAGAGTTACACAGCTATTAAGTGTCTGAGGCAGGATTCAAACCTGAGTTATCTTCCTGGTTCCAAGCCTAGCTTTCTATCCTCTGAGTTGTGTAGGTGCTTGAAGCAATTCCAAAAGTTTTCCACAATTGAACAGAAACTCCGAAGTTGACTGCTTTGAAGAAAATGATACTCACCTGGAGCTAGAATTTCTGGTATACACACACATATACACACATGTTTATGTATACATATGTATATAAACATATATATATATATATATATAAAATCAGTTATACTACTTTATAGTCACAACAAAAAACATATAGAGAATATAGATGGAGAGCTGGAAGGGACATTAAAGGTCATCTAGGCCAAACATTTTATTTTCCAGATAAGGAAACCGAGGCCCAGAAAAATGAAGCATCTTACCCAAGTTCACCTGAAAGTATTAAGAATTCAATTCCACATCAGCTGACTCTAGTAGCTTCACTGATCTTTTGTTCCAAAGCATCACACTCCCTCCAAGAGCTGGATCAGGGTAGCCTAATGACAGTTTGGTATACACATACATGCAAGCACTCACATGTCAGTTGGCAAAATACATAAACACATTCATATGTCAACTGTCAAATTTTTTGTCAGTAGATACAATTTCTGCCAATTGGCAAACAGCAACCCAGATTTATGTGTTCCACAGTTATCATTATCATCATCATCAACTTTAACTCTGGGTTGGAGATAAAAGTTTATGGGGATTATAATAAAATGCATCTCTTTTATGTGTTTTTTCTGGATCACAGTAGAATCAACATAACCAGAGGTGGTTGTAAGGTTCAAATGAGATAATGGGTGTAAATCCCTCTGCAAACAAGTGCTATATAAATGCCAGTAATCATTATTATTACTATTATTATTAGCCTATAATCACTAGATCTTCAGTCTGATGTTCACTTCATTCTCTGAGCCTTCTACTGCACTCCTGCTGAGCTCAGGCAATGTTTATAGACCAACTGGGATTGGTATGCTGGTAAATGTTTAAAGGGGGAGAGGAGATGTATGCATACACACTTTTAAATTTAATCTTGGTATTAAAACTTTCTTAAGGCTGGAAATTAGCAGAACAATAAATCAAGCCCTGATTCATAGCCATTGACATTTCTGTGTGTAATGTAAAATTTCTGTGTGTTCTCAGTGAACATTTTAAATTGGGCTCTCACAAGTTGGTTAGATCTGGCTCCAGCACACTTCTGAATGTAACAAATTTTCAGCTTATAATTGTAACATTCATAGTATGTATCTTTTCTACATTTGGAAACAAACGCATTCCTGTAGGGTAAAGAGATGAAAATGTAATTCAGCGATAAAAGGAAAAAAAAGGAATTGGCTTTAAAATAATAATGCCATTTATGAAGCACTGAGTTTGCAAAGTATTTTAATTTAATCCTGACAAGTAGATAAGTAATAATACTACAGCAATTCCTCATTTTACAGGCGAGGAAACCAAAGCCCAGAGAAATTAGTATCAAAGTCACTGTCAGAGGTTCAATTTGAACACAGGTGTTCCAGACTAGTACCCCTTCCATCCTTCTTCTAGAAATAATGTACCCACATGACTTAAAAAAGAAACCTGGATTTTCACAAAACTAAGTGAAGTCTAAGCCCACTTAGAAAACACCTCAGCAAAACTGAGCAAAGACAACTTAGACACCCTATAGTCCAAAGCATCAGGAAACAGGTTTTTCTTCCTGGGTTTCCCAGTAACTTAGTCAAATAGCCTGATGGGAGCTGTCTTGATTAACCCAGATTTATTACTTAATCATAGGGCAATATCTCCTAAAGTGGAGGTCTTGACCCCCTTTAAGGTTACAAAAAAGTTCCCAGGGGATCACAGGCGCTTCCAGGTTGGGATTGAAACAGCCTTTTCGGGGTGACAATGCAGTTCTAATTCCCTTGCTTCCTGGATCTCAGTAGTCAGAAATGATTGACCCTCTCCCCTCCCGCTGTAAACTGAATCCTTGACCACTTCAGTCACTATCACTTGCCTCACCTGCCTCTCCTTGGTAGCACCAGGAAGACCTACTCTGGTTGAAAGAGGCTATTTCCTCTATCCTTTTCAACATTATGGAATCTTGCCGTACCTTTTTCTGTGGGAGGAAGAAGACTGGGGATCTGCATATCACACAACTTAAAAAAATCTGAGAAATGCTGTCTTGTTGGGAAGTTATAAGAAATTATGAACTATTATTTACTATTGGTTCTGCTGATCCCCTAGCTTATGATGACAGAAAGAAAGAAAGAGAATGAAAGAAAGAAAGAGAAAGGAAGGGAGAAAAGAAAAATGGAGAATAAGAATCAAGACTGAGAGGGAGTTTAAATTTAGGTTACATTTAGATATTGACAGTTATTCCAAATTGACATTTATTCTAGCCACACTGACATGCATTCATATAGCTGATGTCTCCTGTGCCTAGAATGCCCTCCTCCATCCTTGATCCTTCTCTTCAAAGCTATCCCTGATGCCAGATCTTCTGGCAAGTTTTCTCTAATATCCCCCAGCTGAATATATTAACTCCCTCAAATTTATTTAGAGTACTTGGTCTAGATCATTCCTTTGTTTCTGGTACCCCTTTTTCCATGTTTGTGGCCATGTCGTTATATCAAATCCACCCTACCCATAGCAGAATGTAAGTTCATTGTGAGCAAGAACTGTCTTTTTATTTTTTGATCCATGCCTCTCTACCATCAAACACGGGAGAGGTTTAACAATTTTTTATTTGGTTAAATCAGATTCCTAGGAGATTTAAATAATGTGTTTTAGTGTGATAAATATTCAATGCTGCTTTAAAAGAGGAAAAGCTGACTTGATTTTTATAGCTAAAAAATAGCCCTTGTTGAAATTCTTCATAGTCTGACTGTAGCTACCTAAGTGTTCTGATGATGTCACCATAAATTTCTATTATAAGAAGAGTCTGGGTCAGCTAGGTGGTGCTGTGGGTAAAGCACCGGCCCTGGATTCAGGAGGACATAAATTCAAATCTGGCCTCAGACACTTGACACTTAACTAGCTGTGTGACCTTGGGCAAATCACTTAACTCTCATTGGCCCTCAAAAAAAGGGGGGAGGGAAATAAAAAGAAGAGTCTGAAATGGAAAACAATAACATCCAAAGAAGGGAGAGGGATGTAGCATTAGCTCTGCCACTAACTAGTTCTATAATCTTGGGGAAATTACTTATTTCCCTGATTCTATGTCCTTATCAGCAAAATGAAGATCTTCCAAACCAAGTCAACATTTATGTTTGCACTCAGTTATTTCAATGAAAGGGAACAATAATAGCTAACATTTATATAATATTTACACTATGCTAAGTGCTTTATAATTATTATCTTATTTAACTCTACAGCAACCCTGGGAGATAGGTACTACTATTACTCTCTCCATTTTACAGATTAGGAAACTGAGGTGAACAGTGCTTAAGTCATTTGCCCAGGGTTACACAGTTAGTATATGTCAGAGGATAGATCTGAACTCAGATCTTCCTGACTCTAGACATGGTGGTGTTCTAACTACTGCAACACATGGCATGGGGCAAGACTCCAGCTTTGCTGCATACTATCTATGGGACCCTAGGAAGATCACGATGGGTCTTCTTTTCCTTATCTATAAAATGAGTAGGCTGAATTAGAACATGGGATTTGCACATAAAATGTAACATAAAAAGCATCATCCAGGAAATGTATAATCAGAAAAGGAGATGGACCAGTCATGTAGCAAAAGCAAGGGATAACTTATAGACAGCTTTCAGTTCATTAGGTAGATTCTCTATGAAGAATTTAAGGAAAGATATAGACAAGAATTACACAGGATAAGAAGGTATAAGTGAATTGTGACTTGTGCCTTTGAAGTAATATTCAAGTCAAGTAGATCACAGATATATTGAAGTATCAAAGAAAATACCCAAGAGTGGGGCATTGGGGACATGGAGTGATCACCCCACTTCCACTAATAATCATTTGAGTCTGGACAAATTATTTTATCTTTCTGTGCCCTGATTCCCTCACTGGTAAAATGAGGGGGCTAAGATAAATAATTTCTAAAGAATTCCTTCTAATGGTCTACCACTATGACTAACTCAGTACTAATGGTTTTTTCTCAGTTACCAAAAATCTCTATGTTCCCATAACACATTAAAAAAAACATGATGAACTGATAAAATCCTTTACTGATGTTTGCTGACAGGATAAAAATTGAGATATTTCCTGGAGTACTGTAAACCACACACCTTTGTATTTTATAAAGATAGTTTTAATTTCTTGGCCCCTCCAAAGAGATAGAAAAGAGGTTCAACCTTATCTAGTTTTTACCAAAGGGAAGTAGAAGATTTCCCTGAAAAATCTTTAGGCTTTCAATTCATTAATTCAATCATTCAATCCAAATTCAATCCAAAAACAATTATTAAACACCTACTGTGTTAGGCCCTGTGCTGGGGATGCAAAGACAAAGTACAGGCATACCCTGGGCATAATGTGGGTTCAGTTCTGGACCACTAAAATAAAGCAAATAACACGATAAAGTGAGTCACACCATTTTTTTTGGTTTTACAGTGCATATGTTTTACACTATACTGTAGTCTATGAAGGATATAATACTATTATGGCTTAAAAAACCCAAACCAATGTACACACCTTAATTTAAATATATTTTATTGTTTTGGAGCAAGCACATTGGCAAGGTCTGTGGTATAGAGTGTATAAAGTGTGTAAAGGCTCATCCCAATGTTCCAAAAAAACAAAAATCAAAAAACCTAGGCATTTTGTGTCTCATTTTCAAAATCATTTAGCTTTTTTTTTGTTTTAATTTCTTTAGTATGGTGAATAAATGTGACCTTTATTATTGAGCATTTAATAAATGTTCACCTTAAAAATGAAAAGTAAAATTTCCTGGGTAATGGAAAATGGTGTACAAGCCTATGGTCATGACAGAATAGTCATGCCATGCCACCTGCATGATGTTCTTGGCCTGGCAAATAAATATATTCTATGGATTTGAACAGAATTCTCTCTCTCTCTCTCTCTCTCTCTCTCTCTCTCTCTCTCTCTCTCTCTCTCTCTCTCTCTCTCTGCCAATTCCCAGTGGTAAATGCCTTGAAGGACTGTGTGTGTGTGTGTGTGTGTGTGTGTGTGTGTGTGTGTGTGTGTGTGAGAGAGAGAGAGAGAGAGAGAGAGAGAGAGAGAGAGAGAGAGAGAGAGAGAGAGAGAGAGAAATGTTTCATCTCTGAAACCAGCCCTGAAATCAGCACTAGTCTCAGCTAAAAATAATTGTCTTAGTGGCTCTGGGTGGAGAAGCCTTGCTACTGCTTCTTATTCATGAAAATGGAAGATGAAGACTTGGTGCCTGTGATTTAAAAGGGAAAACCCCATCTAAAGCACCAGCAGTGGCTGAATCGTAGGCAGACAATTTCCTACAGCAATGCTGGTTATGAGAAGTCATGTGGAGTCAGGAGTTGCCATGGAATCGATTTGTTTCTAAACCAGCTCCTCCTGCTGGAATAGTGTCTCATTATCATTGTCCATCTAACTCTAAGGATTGGGGAGGGGGGAAAGGACAGGGAGCAGGGAAGTAGCTTCCTGAAGAAGAAATTGTACGTTAGGGTCCAATTCACTCACACAACTTGAAGCAAAAATTAAATTAAATTAAAATAGAAATTTGTAAATGTTGGCAGCAGTATAGACACAGATTTGGGGGAAAAGACTCACATGTAAGTGCCCTACTCCCTTTCATGTCCTATCAGAGAACATAAGGGAAAGAAGCAGTAACTTAGGTATAGTGTGACATTTCTCTTCACAAGAAAGTTACTGGAAATCTCAGGAGTGAAAATAAAGGTCATCTAGAATCCACATCACAATGGTTTGCACATTGGCAATATGCTCACAGTAGCTGGTATTTTCTCAAATGTGTTATTTATACTTTTACTCCTTAAAAAGATCACTAAACAGTGTGTTGGTTTGCGATGGTGTTGTTGTTTTGGGGTTCTGTGTATGTTTTTGTGGGGAAGGCAACAGCTGTCACTATTTACTTGTCCCCTTTCATAAACTGGGGTAGAGTTGTTTCTTTGGATCCTGCAAAGGGTTGGATATAGCCAACTAGAGCAAACACTGGATCAGTAAGTACTCATAAAGTGCTTGCCTTCTGCCAGGGGGATGGCCCTGGAGTAATGAGGACCTGAGTTCAAATATCACTTCAGACACTTACTAACCATGTGACCCTAGGCAAGTCACTTAACCCCAATTAACTTAAACATCCAGGGCCATCTCCAGTCATCCTGAATGTATATCTTACCACTATACTGGACCCAGATGGCTCTAGAGGAGAGAGTGACATTGGTCACCTTGCACAGCCCTCCCTCACTTAAATCCAATTCATTGCAAGTCATGACATCACCCCCAATGTCATGGTCCTCTTCAAGAACGAAGGACAAACAACAATGACAACAACTACGCGCCAGGTGTTGGGAGACTCAAGGACAAAGAAAAGAAACAATCCCTGCTCTCAAGGAGCTTGCTGCACCTAAGTTCAAATCCCACCTAAGACACTTACTTGTTGTATGACCCTGGGCAAGTCACTCAAACTGCTTGCCTCAATTTCCTCATCTTTAAAACGGTGATAATAATAGCACCCACCTCCCAGAATTATTGTGAAAATCCAATGAGATCATAATTGTAAAGGGCTTAGCACAGTGCCTGGTACACAGTAAATGCCAAATGAATGTTAGTTATTCTATCTGGAAAGGCAAGTATCCAGAGGAGTTAAGGAGGTTGCTAGGGAGGGAAGGCATTAGCAGTTGAGGAGATCAGGAAAGGCTTCATGAAGAGGTAGGTGCCTGGGGTGACTTGAAGGAAGTGAGGCATTCGATGAGGTGGAGGTGAAAAGGAATGGGAGATGGCCAATGTAAAGGCATAGCTATGGAGAGTGGAACGGGTGCATGTGAAGCCAGTCTGACTGGATCTAGAATGTGAGAAAGGGAGTGAAGCATCATGAACCTAGAAAGATCGGCATGGGCCAAGAGGTAACTGGCTTTAAAAGCCAAAGAAGAGAATTTATTTTTGAGACAGGGAGGAGCTATTGGAATGTATTGACTAGAAGAAGTAACATGGTTAGACCTCTGTCCAAGCAATATGAAATGTTCACAAATGGGATCTGTAATTCAAGATTCAAAAAGACCCGAGATTTCATTAGTGCAAAGAATCAGTTTGGGACAGGCCTCAGAGGCAGGAAAGATCCAAGTTCCCGTTTCACTTCTGACACACACTGGCTTTATAATCGTGACTCAATCAGTTATAATCTTTCAGTGCCTCCCAGATAATTCTCTAAAATTGTAATCTATAGAACAGGTGATAACTTTCAGAGAGGGAATTTCTTCACCATATCCCCAACACCAATGAACTCATAGCTCCAAACTACCAAAAGAGGCTCACTCACCCTGGAGAAACTCCCTTTATTGATGTACATCAGCAATTATAGCCTTATAGATTATACCTCAGCTAAAAAGGATCATTTCTCAGAAGATGTAACATTTCTTACTTTCCCCACCTACTGGAATAGCTAAATAGACAAATTCACTAGACATTTTTTAAAAATTAAATTTTTATGAGAATTAAACTTTAGAACACTGAAAATTCTTGTATTATAATGAAATTCTGAAATTCCACCATTCCAAAATCCCAGTTTGTAGCAGTTTGGATAAGCAGCTAATAGCAACAACACTAGCAAAACGAACCGCTCATTTGAAGTACTTTAAGGTTTACAAAGCACTAGAATTAAAATCAGAAGACAGGGACTGGAATTCTAATCCTGCTACTTGTTGACTTGTTGCTTCCATGTCCTTGGAGGGTCACTTCATCTTCCTTGAATTATTTCTTCATGTGTAAAATATAGGCAGAGAGTTGCCTGGGGCACTAAGGGATTAAGTGACTTGCTCACATTCACACAACTACCTTGTTTCAAAGGGAGGACTTCCTGACCTTACTGACTAAAAGGCCAATCATCTATCAACTATACTACAATGCCTGATGTAAGCAAATAAAGAAGGTAACTTCAGATGATCGAATCCGGAGGGGACATCCTGGGCACTACACCATAGTAGGGAAATAGAGACCTTGGGATGCTGGTAGTCATTCAGAGAAACCCAGGGATACCTCAAAGCTGCTGCTGGAAGGACTTCTAGTTGTTGGGGTAGGAGGCAGCGTATTATATGGCTGGACCTTGAAGGAACTCACCTGTGGCATGACTTAGAATCAGGGAGGGAAAGCAGGATTTACCAGCCATCTGGTAATTTCTTATTTTAGTAATTACTCCAACTAGATGCTAAACTCAGTTGTTTTTATGATGCTCTCAAAATGTAAATATAACAAAATTAAAAGGCATAAACTGTTATAAAATGTTTACATCATCTAAATAATAGCTCTCTAGGACACAGCCCTGATCACCCATTCCCCGTTACCATCATGTTCTTTTTTTTTTTTTTGAGATGTTTCTATGGCATACCCAACTGTTGTATTCAATTGCTAGACTTCAGAAGCATGAGGTAATTCAAGTCAACTAAATTTCAGAAAACTAAAAATCAGTGAGTTACCAGTGAGCAGAATTGATTTTCATTAAGCCAGAAGATCCCTTGGATGGTGACTCATTAATATTGTCTTGGCATCGTTATACAGAGACAGCATGGTGCAGTGAATAGAGAGTTGGTTTCATAATTAGGAAAAGCTGGTTCAAGTCCCACTTCTTAATCATACTGACTGTGTGACCCTGGGTAAGTCTCTTAACTTCTAAGTGCTGGAGGCACCACTCTAAGGCTATATAATTTACAGGTAGGATGTTGATCTACATTGGTAGAGGGAGTTTCTGTCCTGGGTTTTCTCTATACAGATTGCATTATCGGGGTGGGGGAGAAATTTATACTGAAGTTTACTATAAATATTGCTAACATATTTCATAAGAGAAAAAGGGTTTCTAGTTTCCTTATCTAAATAGAATGCAAATGTATATAAGAAATTACAAACAGTTATATTTATATTACAGTTGGAAATGGAAAGGCAATAGGTATATTATGAAGTCTTATGGCATTCAATTCAAAGTACATTTTTTTCTACTTAAACTCTGTATTATTTTTTCTAAAGTCAAAAAAATCCCATATCTCCATGGAATTGGATAGAAATATAAAGTCATTTTAATTGTACCTCCAAATTTATTAGATACCATGAACCTTTAACTTCATTTTACAAAAGAAGAAACTGAGTCCCCAAAAGGAGAAGTGACATGACCAAGATCACCAAAGTAACAAGTTGAAAAATTAAGATTCCATCCAGGGGTGTGCAGCTGCCAGCTCAAACCAGGTAGGGAGAGCCAAATGTTAAATTTTTAGGGTGAGCATATATAGGGTGTGCTTAAAGTCATGATATTTTAATAATTTTTGAAAATTATTTTTCTTTATTTTTCACCATTTACAATATTTAATTTTTCATATGTAATATAAATTCATTTCCTATCTATACAGTGAATTATGCTATGGCATTTTAAATTTAAAACAAAAAATAAAGGTGTTATTAAATATTGAAACCCCTCCATAACTTTTGGTCCACCCTGTAAATTATACCTCAGAAATGTGCAAGTACCACACATCAGGGTTTGATCTATTATTTTCCTGATTTTCTATACTTAAGAAAGTAATGGAGGGGCAGCTAGATGGTGCAGTGGATAGAGCACCAGCCCTGGAGTCAGGAGTATCTGAGTTCAAATCCGGCCTCAGACACTTAACACTTACTAGCTGTGTGACCCTGGGCAAGTCACTTAACCCCAATTGCCTCACTAAAAACAAAAACAAAAACAAAGAAAGTAATGGAGAAAATATTAATAATGTGAATTACACTTAAAGTATTTCCTGTCTTTTCAGAGAGCCAGTTGTCAAATATTTACCAGCACACCTCTTATTCTAACCTGGGTGTTTTGACTCTAGCTTCAAAGCCTTAGCCAAACATGCAGCCTGTGGGCAGCAAACACCCAGAACATTCCTTAGAACGGCCAGAACAGATCAACTATAATGGGGTGGGGGTGGGGGGACAGCTAGGTGTCACAATGGATAGAGTACCAGTCCTGGAGTCAGGAGGACCTGAGGTCAAATCTGGTCTCAGATACTTGACACTTACTAGCTATGACCCTGGGCAAGTCACTTAACCCTAATTGCCTTGCAAAACCAAAACAACTATAATTGGGAAATATTTGATAAAATAAAATAGAAATTCATGTATTAGAAGTATATTATAGATAAATTGTATATTGTATATTAGACTATGGAACATATTATACATATTATAAATTACATAACTATATTAAAAAGTATAAATAAATACAATAAAAATGCAGCAGGACACAAATAATGTTAATATGTGGTTTTCTAAGTAAATATGCAGTCTGAAGATAACGTTATGGTTTAGTGGCCTTGTTTTTATTTGAGTTTGACACTACTGCTTTAAAGTATTATATAATACGAACTATTATTATCATTATTATCGTGAACTATTTACACAAATTACATATGGAACATTGGAATCATAGAAATTTTGAATTTCATCCTACTTTTAAAATGATGTAGTTCAGTTCTCTTAAAAGATTAATTACACTATTTTTAACCTCTAGAGAATGTATAGCAATAGTAAAAGTAAGTAATTTTCTGTGACTTTTAAAACTGGTCCTTCATTGCCCCTACTTTGTAGACACCAAAGCAATAACCAATATTACTTGGTTTCTTCACCAACTCATCACTATTGATGGATATTTAGCAGTTGTCCCACAAGATCCTAGTATTATGCTTGGCCTTATGTTGGGGGCAGAAGTAACTGGAGAAGAAAAATCCAACAAGGTCTCAAGGAGCTGCCTCTTCTGACTCATCCTCATAAAATTGGTGTGGCATGTTATTCAGTGTCCAAAAATAGAGTTTGATGATCTGTCTGGCTCATGGATATATAACTATATGTAATGTTCACATGGACTCCTGTTTATCTGATGGCGAATGAAAGGTTAAAAATTTGAGTGTTTCCAAAACTCCCCAAAGATATCCATATAAAATATCTTTCCCCCCTCAAAGCATGCCTGCCTGCATGCTGATCTCAAAATAATCTTCACAAATAACACTCATCATCAAATGGACTATACTGAAGACTTAGTCACAGAATGTTTTAGAGATAGGATCTTTAAGATTATCTAGTCCAACAATTTTATTTTACAACTGAGGAAACTGAGGCCTGGAAACACTTAAGTCATTTACCCAACATGGAATTAGTGGTAGAGTAGGAACAATTAATCATGGGTCTCCTTACTCCCAGATTAGTTCCCTTTTCACTGTGCCTTGCTGCTTCTTGGTCTTTCAATATGGGGAAGAAATCAGCATAAAAATCTCATGGAAGCTCTCCAGTTTTTCTTGGAGAGAGAAGGAGCCCTGAAGATGGGTCTTCTATCACACTTTGCAGATGATACTGTTATTTCAAGGACAGAATTCCTTTAGTTCCTAAAAGTTTTCCCTCATCTTCATTCAACTCCATTAACACTTCAATTTAGCTGGAGACCAGGAATATGAGTATTTTTTTAATGGAAAAAAAGGAGGGGAAATCCTTATCTTCAAGACACTTATATCCTATGTATACCTCCCCACTCCCCAACTCTGTATTCCTACCCCACTAATACACATACATATTTATTTTTTAGTAAAATCCAAATTCGGGGGTGGGGGGGATTGAAAAGGCCAGAAAAAAATTTGAGTTGGATCAGTAAAATGCTAAATTAAATCAGTAAACAATGCCCTGGACTGCAGGAACCATTATAACAAATCCTGAAAGGAAACACCTTGCCAAGGGATTACATTGTTTACTATCTATTATCTTGGGGGCAAATAACAGATGATGTAAGGTGCTAAATATTCTATATTTAGTGCCCTGGCCATTGTATTCATTCTATTCATATTTGCTGAAAGATATGATCAATGTCATCTCAACTCACCTTTCTCTTTCCCTTAAAAGGCTTTGTAGCTATTCTGAAGCCTTGTCTTAGTATTCCTGAGCCTGTATGAGTCTGTATTACTGAAGGGCCTCCATTCTCAGTATTTACTATTAGGGGGCATAGGAGAAATTTTCACCTGCACTTTGAAAGCAGATAGTCCTGAAATATATTGGGGCAACGCCACTTGGTCAATACTGTTGTTATGTCTTACCCCTCTCCTCCCAGCCAATTCCTTCTTTACCCAACTCAGAACACACAGAGATAAAGGCCTGATATACAAACAATATATTTATCATATATTCATATATGATTACATATTAGTTACCATATAATTATCTATGGATGTAATGAACATATTATTCCTATATCATATTTATTGTTCATGTATCATTCATATATTTATCATTATATATTCATTTAGAATTCTATATTAACTAATATAATTATATCAATATAGAATCATATATTAACAAATAGAATTAATATGAATATATGATAAATATATCATTCATATATCAGGCTTTATATATTTCACCTTAGGTGAAATTCAATTCCATCTCAAGAAGCAAAGGAGAAAACATGGTTAAGAAGAAAAGAGAAACTTAAATCTGGAGAGAGCTAGGTGTGATTCCCATCTTTAACACAATTCGTATGACCAGACAAGTCAATTAATTTCTCCATGCTTCAGGCTCTTTAACTATTGATTGAAGATAATAATACCTGTAGTATTTACCTCACAGAGTAATTGGGAGAATTAAATGAGATATTATGTATAAAGTGCTTTTGCAAACCTCAAAGTACAACAGAAATGATTAGTGCTTAAGACACAGGCATTATGACTAATGTAGAAATGTTTAATGTCATTTTATGTATATGTGTGTGTGTGTGTGTGTGTGTGTGTGTGTGTGTGTGTGTGTGTGTGTGTAAAATCTATATCAGATTACCTGCTGTCCAGGGGAGAGGGGAGGGAGGGGAGGGAGAGAGAAAAATTTGAAATTGGAAATTTTATATAAACAAATGTTGAAAACTATCTCTACATGTAACTGGAAAATAATAAAATACTTTTTTTTTAAAGAGGCAGGCATTGTCATTCTGGTTCCACTACCTGACAATAACATAGCTTTAGAGATGGTAGAGGTCTTAAAAGCCATCAAGTCTAATGCCCTCATTTTGCAGGTGAAAGAATTGAGGCTGAAAGATGGTAAATGACTTGCCCAAAGTCACATAGCTAACAAGTAGTCTAAGGTAAGATCTGAATTCTTATCTTCCTGACTCCAAGTCCAGTGCCCTATTCATTATGTCACAAATATGATTTCCAGAGTTTCTTTCAGTTCTAAAATTATGTTACACAGTTTGTTTTTTAATTCCCTAAATGGGGCCTTCTCGACAGGGCTATAATAATGCCTTCCCTTTTGGCTAGATTTAATAGCTTTAAACTGTACTAACACTTTTGGGACATTGTTCCTCTTTAAATGAATAGAGATAGTAAGGAAAGCTATGAAGCAAAGACACTTGCTTTCCTTTCTTGTTTTGGTGGGGAAGGTGGAGGGAGCAACAAAAAGATGCATAGAAAGAAAATTCAGTAAAGGCCTTTCAGTCAATCCATTAACAAGCATTTGTTAATTGATTACTATGTACCTATCACACTGCACTGAAGCCTGGAGGAGACAAAGAAAAAATTGAGTTTCTGCTTTTAAGGAGTTTATATCCCAATGGGAAAGAAAAACTGTACATAAACAGGCAAATACGAGATACATACAAAATACTCAGAAGGTAATGTTAGAGGGTTAGGTATTAGCAACTGGGGGCAACCTGATGCCTCATGCAAGGGTTAATGGAAGTTAATCTTGAAGGAAGCCAGGGATTCCAGGGCAGCTAAGTAGCTCAGGAAATAAAACACTAGGCTGGGAGCCAGAGAGATCTGTATTCAAATCCAGTCTCGGACACTTAGCTAGTGCTGTGTGATCCTGGGAAAATCACATTTGTTTGCCTCACTTTCTGAGTCTTTAGAATGGGAATAAAAATAAGTACCCAACTCCCAGGATTCTTGTGAGGATCAAATGAGATAACAGTTGTAAAGTGCCTGGCACAGAGTACATGACACTTGAGTTTTAGCTATTTATTATTCTGGGAGACAGAAGCAAAGAGAGAAAACATTCCAGGCATGAGGGACAAACAGTATGAAAGCGCTGGAAAAAAAAGATTGGAAAAGATAGGAACAACAATAAGTAGGCCTATATGGCTGAACCATAGCTAGCATGGAAGGGAGTTATATAGAAGAAAACTGGGAAGATGGAAAGAAACCATGTTGTGAAGAGCTTTATTTATTTTATTTTTTAAATGTTCATTTTTCCCAATTTATGTAAAAACAATTTTTAGCATTCTTTTTAAAAAAAATTACGTTCCAATTCTATCCTTTCCTCTCTTCTACCCATTGAGAAGGCAAGTAATTTGATATAGATTATACATGTACAGTCATGAAAAATGTTATTTACATATTAGCCATGTTGTTTAAGAAAAGACCAATAAATTAAAGTTTTTTTTTTAAAGCATGCTTTGATCTGCAATTAGACTCCATCAGTTATTTCTCTGGAGGTGGATAGCTTTTTCTTAAGTCCTTTGGAATTGTCTTGGATATTGCTGAGAAAAGATTAAAAAAAGACCTAGGGGTCTTAATAGACTTCAGACTACATATGAACTAGTGAGGTGATAGAAGGTAACTTGGTTTTAGGCTGAAAGAACAGAAGCGGTGTCCAGTGCAAGAGAGGTGATGGTCCTGATAAACTTTACTCTTGTCAGGCCATCTGGGGCATCAATTACTTTATTTGATTCTCCCTACAACCTAATGTGGATAATCTGTGAAGGAGAGAGGGGAGGTTGGTATCTGCTATCTATTTACACATCACCTCTAAGTATTGCCTAGGAAAAAGAAGCCTTTTCACAACCCTTCTTGTGCATACAAGTACAGAAGTAAGCTTTTAGAGAGAGCTGTCCACATATTTAAATTGAGGAAATTCTGCCTAGATGTAGAATATAAAAGCTGGGAGGCAAATTACCTGTTCTAGTTCTGCCTTCTATTACTTTGCTAGTTCATATGTAGTCTGAAGTCTACCAAGACCCCTAGGTCTTTTTCAAATGAACTGTTTTATAGTCATAGGCCCATGTCTCTATATGGAAACATCCATTAAGGCTCTTGTGCAGTTAGCTGATTGTTTAAAATGCAATTGTAGGTATAACTCCTCTTTATTTACTTTTTTTTTTTTTGGTGGGACAATGAGGGTTAAGTGAC
This sequence comes from Dromiciops gliroides, assembly GCF_019393635.1. Taxonomy (NCBI): domain Eukaryota; kingdom Metazoa; phylum Chordata; class Mammalia; order Microbiotheria; family Microbiotheriidae; genus Dromiciops; species Dromiciops gliroides. The sequence continues at coordinate 328,546,964 of NC_057864.1, read as the reverse complement.
TCACCCAGGGTCACACAGTAAGTGTCAAGTGTGTGAGGCTGGATTTGAACTCAGGTCCTCCCGAATCCAGGGCCAGTACTTTATCCACTGCACCACCTAGCTGCCCCCTATTCACTTTCATTTTGTTAACTTCTGACTGGAGTTAGTAACTCCTGCCTGGAGGATGGTTTAACACTAGATGAACAGAGCAACAAGTACAAATTGAACCTAGTTCATGGAGGGTTCTTCCCAGTTTATGCCTGGTTAGTTTTGCAGCCAGAATGGTAATCATGCTTAGATCACATTTAGGAGGGGCAGATAGGTGGTGCAATGGATAAAGCACTGGCCCTAGATTCAGGAGGACCTGAGTTCAAATCTCGCCTTAGACATTTGACACTTACTAGCTGTGTGACCCTGGGCAAATCACTTAACCCCAATTGCCTCACAAAAAAAGAACATATTTAGGCTACAATTAGTAAGAGTTATTTAAGAATTGGGGGCAGCTATGTGGCACAGTGGATAAAGCACCAGCCCTAGAGGACCTGAGTTCAATTCTGGTCTCAGACTAGCTATGTGACCCTGGGCAAGTCACTTAACCCTCACTGCCCCACCAAAAACGCAGTAAGTTATTTAAGAATTAATGGGGTAGGGGCAGCAAGATGGCACAGTGGATAGAGCACTGGCCCTGGAGTCAGGAGTACTTGAGTTCAAATCTGGCCTCAGACACTTAACACTTACTAGCTGTGTGACCCTGGGCAAGTCACTTAACCCCAATTGCCTCACTAAAACAAAACAAAACAAAAAGAATTAATGGGGTAAAAATGTTGAAAACTATCTCTACATGTAACTGGAAAACAATAAAATACTTTTATTTTTAAAAAAAGAATTAATGGGGTAAGTATGCTGTTAGATGAATAGACTCCACTGAAGTCTTCTCCTGGTGTGTCACCCTGATGACATGCAGGTCAGCCTGGGTTTTTTAAGTGTCCACTCATGGAGGGAAAGCCCTGGCAGAACCCACTTATCTGGAAAGACGTCAAGTAGGAGATTAATGAGGGAGTTCAGAGAGGTGACAGTCCATCCCCAGGTTGTGATTATGATGTGCAGAGTGTCTTACGATCTTTGGTTTCTTTTTTGGCAGGTGGGGAGACAGGGAGGGAAACTGACCCGGAAAGAGACAGAAATAGATACAGCTGAAAGGGACCTCAGATTTTATCTAGTCCGGCATCTTAGACTAGAACTCCCAGAGGCCTTTCTTTCTTTCTTCTGGTCCTTAATTAACAAGACTCAGCATGCTTAATAATCTTATATTATCCTCCTTTCCTTTGTTTCCCTTAACTGTTCTAGAGGCACAGATGGCAGTCTGTGGTAGTGGATAAAGGGATGGACTTGGAGTCATTAGGAAGATCTGAGTTCAATCCTGACCCACACAAAACTAGCAGTGTGACCATGGGCAAGTAATTTAAGTTCACATCCCAACTGTCCACAGCTAAGCTATTAAATTACACACAAATTGTTGGTCAGCATTGATGGAGGAAGAAGCAAGTCAGAGGTCCTGACCAAAAAAACCACAACCAAAAAAACCACACACTCAAAGCTTTCTGGGTATTGGAGCAAGAGAGGGCTTTAAAATTACATATGTAATGGGAGACTATGTCCACCTGGAGGAGTAGGCACCCAAAGCATGCTCCAAGAAACTTCTCTCCTTGCCAGGAGTAGGAATCTGTCAGGTTTTTACTAATTTTTATTTATTGGGTCATTTTTAAAGATTAGAATCTATGAGCATTTATCAAAAAACTGGTTCACAGTTTGAGTATTTTCCAGCCACAGTGACCAGCTTCAGACTGTGCTGGGTTGTCTGGAAGTTGGAACAGGGGTTGGAAAATATATAGAGTTATTATTATACCTTCTTAAGACTTCTCTTGCATTCAACAGTGACATCACACAACATATATTCTCAAATAGTAATTAATTTATAGTTCCATTCAGGCACTGAAGTCTCAGAAATTTGAAACAAGAATCTTCTCAAAATATTTTATTCCAGGAAAAATTCTTACATCTTCAAAAAGTCCTGACCAATCAATATTATATTCACATGCATATGAATACAAAGCACATTATTCACATGATGAATATAAGATGACTACATATGACTGTAATGTTGCTTTATATTCCTAGATGATGAATATATGTGAATATACTTATATAATTGGACAAATCTAATACGTATAGATAACAAATATAATTTGATTAACAAAAGATATCCGTTTGAATATGAAGCAACATTATATTCACATATGATGAATATAACAATGAATATAATGCTGATTTATATTCATATAGATTATAAATATGTGTATATGTGTGTATATATATGAAGATAATGTTGCTTCAATGTTCCGCAATTTTTTAGAGTTTACGATATTTCATTCTTGAATAAGATATTTTCAGAAAATTCTAGTTTCAAATTTCTGAGACTTCACTGCCCAAGGGGAACTATAAATTACTCATTGAGAATATATGCTTTATGATGTCACTGTTGAATTCGAGAGGTTTTAAGGTTTCACTAACTCTGTTTTTTCCATCCAATGTTTCAACTTCCAGACAACTCATGTGTATGTGTGTGTGTGCGTGTGTGTGTGTGTATGTGTGTGTGTGTGTGTGAGAGAGAGAGAGAGAGAGAGAGAGAGAGAGAGAGAGAGAGAGAGAGAGAGAGAGAGAGAGAGAGAGAGAGAGAGAGAGAATCTATAGAGCTAAATACACATGCAGTTTAAGGATTCCCTGTCTGGATAATCTTGAATTAACAGCTCTAAAAGTCCGTTCCTTTACCTCAGCCAGTCATTTTAAGCCAAGGAATCGTAGAATCTCAGGTTTATAAAGTACCTCAGAGGTCATCTGTTGGCCAACCTCCATGCAGGAATCTCTTCTTCAGTAGCCCTAACAGAGACTTCGGAGAGACTGAAAATAGATCCAAAGTCCAGAACTGATTTGGGACTAGTTGTAGGGTGAGAGAGTAACAAAATTAATTCCTATTTTTATAGGAATTAGTTTTGTTGTTGTTCTTTAGAAATACCCACATCCATATTAGTGCCTATACATTTCTACCTTCAGTACTGATGATAAAGCTCCACACAAATATTTAAGTGGCACTGTTAGACTTTAGGATTTTGGTTAATCGTGAATGTGTCCTGCACATTCATAAGGTCTTGTCAAAAGCCCATACAGCAAACACTTGCCAGCACAGACTGCAACATAGGTTTTCCTGATTACTTACTCATTTTTCATCTTTTAGTGCTTTCTACTCTAAATGCCCTCCTGATTATCTCCTGCCCAAATACTATCCACTCATTCAAGACAACTCAAATGCCACTTCTTCCTAGCTTTGCCGGATTATCACAGTCCCGGAGACTGTAGGGTGGGTTTCTTCCTCCTTTATACTCCCCATACTCTTAAAGGACAGGGGCAGTTTTTGCATCTCACAAAGTTTAAGTCTCTGAGAACTTAGGATCATTGGAACAAGAGCCAGAAGAGACTGTACTACTCATCAACTAGTTCAATCCTGTCTTTCATTAGAAGAAACTGAAATCCAGAGAGATTAAGTGACTTTACATTATATCAGTTGTTAGTCGAGAGAGGTGGCATTTGAACTCAGATTCTGCCAGATGTTCCCACTTCAAATCAGAGGTCCTGCCACTGCAACTCCATTGCAACATACATTCCCATAGACAGGACACATCTAGTGAAGTTACTCTTCCCTGTGACTCTACGTTAAAGGGCATTACAAGTTTCTGCTCTTAAGGAATATGAGTTCTTGTTACTCGTCTCAAAAACAGGAGAAAGCAATCAAGCTATTTCTTATTTTTAAAATGCTAAGCAAACTGGGTCACCAAAAGGAGAGCTATTTAGTCAGTTTGAAGAACTCTTTTGAAAGACACCTTGGACATATAAAGTAGGAGAAGGTGGTTCAGCACCCTAGCCATGTCTTTAGGCTTGAAGGACTTTAAAGAAGGGACAGATTACAGCAGTCATAAGGTACAACAGTCATATGGTTTGAAATCTGGTTACCATAACTGCAGCGTGGGCCTGACTGATCTAAGCTACAGGATTTGCCATTCTTTTTTTTTCTTCTATTTTTAAACATATTAGTTTCTGAGTTGTTATAGTTTTGGATAACCACGATTTTCAAAGAGTCAACCAAACAATTTGGTTTCGTTCTTTCTCTCTCCTCTCTCTCTCTCTCACTCTCTTTTTCTGTTAGGAAGTTCTCACTGAGCCCGATGGAGGTACCCACCTCTACTTAAAACCCAAACTCTGAGAAATCCCTTTACTCTAAGCTTGCCAATATCTCGACAGGTTATGCTTGGAGAGTTGGTCATTCTGAGGGTGTGGCAAACTTGGCTCGAGTGAGCGAGTGTGTTTAAACCCTAACTGAAACGCTTAACTCCAGTCTCCATCACCTCAAAACCACCCTCCCCACCCCCAATAAACATTCACTCACCCCAAGTGCCTTCCTAAATTAACTGGACATAAGGGGACCCACTATTCTCTAACGGTCTCGGGGCAAGAGAAGGGCTAGAGTCTGTAAACCTGAAGAAGAGTTTCCCGGCTCCTGACAGCGCGCGCATTTCACTGCTTTGGGCAACACTGTAATTAAGTGGAAGTCTGGCTGTGTTTTTTAGCAGAGCAATCATTCTGAAGAGGCAACAAAGCGGGCTGCGGGATCGTAAATCTCTTTAGGAGAAATACAGAAATAAAGATTACAAGCCTGACTTGATTATAGAAGGAAGGGGAAGAATTGTTTTAAATTGCCTTTCTCAACTCCACCCTTACCACTACCTCTCTGCACCCCGCCCCTCCCTTACTTTTTCAACGTTTTTCCTTTGAAAAAAAAATAATTCCTGTGAAAGCAACAGGCTAAATGCCAAACCAGACAGCCGTCCCGTAGTGGACAGGGTAATGGGCTGGTTGTCCTAAAGGCCCTTTTATGATTCTAGTTTAGTAATTCCGAGGAGACTTGCACGTTTGTGTGCGCGTGTCTGAGCGCGCATCCCACTGCTCTTTGCATGCCTGTCCTTTTGATAAGACTGAATACGTTTCCAGTCCTAAGGCTCCTGCCTGATGAAGTCTCCAGAAATGTCTTTAGATTTTTCTTATTTCATGACGGCAAATGTAATAATTCCCAGAACATATGTGGGTTAAGTGTGGTTACGATTCACTTTCTTGTTATGTGTACTGAAATTTTTGCAGTTTTAGAGGTGAGTGGATCCAGGTGATCTTGGAATATTTCTGCTGTATGGCTTAAATGACGGGCAGTAATTCATCGTGTGTGTGTGTGTGTGTGTGTGTGTGTGTGTGTGCGTGCGTGCGTGTGCGTGCGTAGGGGTAGCTTTTCTGTAGGAGGATTTATTTTTTGCTACTTTAACCGTGAGAAACTTAAAAGGGAGGACGAATAAGTTCGTGTGTCTTTCTGTGCACGACTGTCTTGCGTGCGTGTGCACGAATGTGCAGGAGTCTATGCTTCTGGGTGTCTGAAGAGGGCGGGGCGAGAGTGTGAGTAACAAAAAGGAGTCTGCTCTCCGCATCGTATTCCTTTACTGAGGTTCAAAGATTAGAATAACAGGTGTTATTTCTCGCTGTAAATTCGCCCTCTTTGGCAAACTCAGTTCCGAACCATTGTATGCTTGGGATTTATCGTGGTACCCTAATCTCATGACTGTGCATTCACTTTGTTTATTAAACAAAATAATCCACTCCATTCTTGGACAAATGAGCTTCATTGGGACTCTAGAACAGCCCTACTTAGCCCACCATGGCGTCGGCCTTTGAATTGATTCGAAGACTTACATACTAATTTTGTCCATCTTGCTACAGAAGACAAGATATTGAATTTCTGGTGTGTCAAATATACCTTACATCAGCCAGCCGGGGCACTGATAAGACTTCATACAGTCACTAACACAGATGGACATTAAACACCACAGAAAAGGAACGAAAGCCAAGGAATTGTTTTGAAGTTTGGAGTTTGTTGTTATTTTAAAGCAACGGATCACATGTCTGCAATCTCTTTAGAAAATATTTGAGGTTAGAATACACACACTAACCTCTCACGGTTCCCATCTGGATTGGTGTTACTGAAAAAAACTGGATACACGGTAATTGTTCTTCACGGGGCTGCTTCTTCGCTGAGGGAGTTACTTTGTTGATTATGGAAGGTTCCTTCCCATTTCTCTCCTTTTCCTACCACCCTGCATTAAAATGAAATAAGGTCTGATCTCGTCTCTGAAAGCTTGGACTTTGGGGGCCAAGTATAAAACAAGTGAGTTGCTTTCTCTCCCCCAAAACAAGCCAGCTCCTATTGGAAGTATTTGGTCTTTTAGACTTTTCTCAAACCGAGAAGTATCTGTAAATTACTATAATCTCTCTTATTTCTTTATTCCCTTTTTACTTTTTCCTCCTTCCCTCCTTTCTTCTTGTTTTTGCTGTCTTTGGTGGTCAAGAGTCCATTGATTAGATATCTAACTTAAATTTTTCACAAAATCTATATGTTTGATTTCTTTTTTCTTTACCCTGAATTGGGAAATAACCAACCACTTTACTCGGCGCCGGTGGTTCTATGTCCTGGACAGCGTTCATTCTCCTGCCCAGATGTTGCCCAGATGTGTAAATACCCTCCAAGAGACGCCCCTATCATTCCAAGAGCTTTCTGCCGTAGGATGGCAACGAGGTGACAGATGTCGATATTTTTGAGCAAACACTTTTAAAGTTTTTCAGAATATCGGTAAAATGTCAGACAACCTTCCCTGACGTATTTGCTTTTCCCGAACCAATTCCCGTTATAAATTAAAGGGTATTCGGTTTTTGTAGTTATTTTTTTCACTTTTATTTTTTTCACGTTCATCTAGAGTATCGCAAATGAATTTCCTTTCATACACTTTCAGCAGTAATAACTTAGTCCACCCTAAGCAAAAAGTAAATTGAGAGGCTTTTTAAGGAACTGACACATCTGTATGGAAGTCCTTTGAATGTGGTACTAATTGATTTTTAGTATCCATACATTTTCCGTGCTATCCACTTTCTTTCCTCCAGTGATGGTAGAAGTGAACTAGGTGTTTTAAAAAATTAAGCTGCCGCAGCATCAGTAGCTATCCTATAAAACCAGTATAAATATTTGTTAGAAAAGTTTGGAGCAATGTTATTCATTCTAAGTTCTGTTGTGTAGAGATGAACCTTTCTTGAGACAAATTACTTGCAATAATAGGGATTTTTTAAATCGTCTCCCCAAAAGGTGTTTCTTTCCTTCCATTTATGAATAACTGTGGTTGTTAGCTTTTGTGGGTTTTTTTTCTTCCATTAAAACAATGCATTGTTTATTTTGGCCTGGACCATAATCCTCCACGCTCCTTCCTCCAAAGTTCATAAGGAAAGCTTACTCCCAGCCAGGGCTTTACAAAGTGAACGGATCTTCCAAACCCTCTATCCAACCACCACCACTCCGAAAAAAAAAAAAATCAAAACCAAAAGAAAAAAAAGACAACCCCAAAACCTGACCCATCTGGAAGGAGGTTCCCTCATTTGGGACTAATTTTAGGAGAGATATTAAATTTTCTTCCTTAGCGATGAAGGCTGTTGCTTTGTACGCTTCAATGAAACGCGGGAAAACACTCAGTCGCCCACGTTCCTGGTTCTCAGTGCTCGGTCAGACCGTCTGTCACAACCTGTCAGAGCACAGCAAGGTCTTCTGAGGCGATCAGAAAAGGCACAGCTCAGGTTTCACGAGGAATACCTTCAGGTGGTGCTGGAAGGTGTGTGGAAGTTGGGGGCGGAAAAGGGGTAAAACATACGCAATAGCACGTAATCCTAGTTTTAAAGAATAACCCCTCTAAATAGTAATAATCTAGAGGCATTAACAACGGCAGCGTCCCTCCTCCCCCACTCCAGCCCATGCACACCCACCCCCTCTCTCGTTCTCAACTGGCTTCTGTTCCCAGGCTGTTCCTGGCTACTCTGCGTCCTCAGCTGGGGAAGTCTGACCCTTGCAGCTTGCCGGCTTGAAGCCACCGCCTGCTGCTACTGTTACGACTTCATGGCCCGCCCCATGCACCTTGCAACCCTGAATCTGCCTCTGCTGCGGGATTGCATCAAGAGCTTCAAAGTGCTAGGCCTCCTCTTTGAATGTTCATCCACTTCCACTCACATACTAAATGCATGAGTGAGAGTTGAGGGGTGGGAGGGCAGGGGCACTGAAAACCTTTCTCACCCCACCCCCACTCTAGCTGCTATCCTCACACCCGCTCCGCCCCTTGCCCACAGAAGGCTGGACGCCGCAGACCAAGCAGGCAGGAGCACCGCCCGGGCCAGACCAGACTAAGGGTGCTGGGAGTTGTAGCAGTGCCTTGGAAGCTCCGGGTCCCGCCAGCAAATCCCGGGATCCCCTGTGCTCGCCTGCGCGCCCGCCCCCCAGAGCTCAGATCTCATTAGGAGCCCTGGCGGCCACGCGGGTCAGAGGGCGGACGCTGCCCTCCAAAAGAGGAGGGGGATTGAGAAAGGGGAGAGTAGCCCGGAGCGTACTCGCGTCACTCAGCCATCGGGCCAATGAGTACCTGGCCTTGGAGGCGCTTGGGACCAATAGGAGGAAAGGGAGCCCTGTGAGTGGCATTAAGGGAGGGCCGGAGAGAGGGAGACTAGGAGTGAAGTTGAGGCTAAAACCCTTTAGCTATAAAGAAGTTATTTGGGGTGTATTTTTTGCTTTCAATTAGGCAAAATAGCAACTTCATGACAATCACCAAAGAAGATTCTAAGGCCATTTTACCCGAACCAAAACCTCTAATCTCTTCTTTGCTCCCCCCTCTCCCACGCATCTCCCTAAAAAAAAAAAGACAAACCCCAAAAACCTAATAACTAAGATAAAGGAAGCAGAAACTCTCTGCGCGTGAGCAGCAGAGAAGAGGGCAAAGTTTCTCTAGTTGGATGGTAGTAATGGTTGCAATTAAGAGTTGGGCTCCTTACCAACTGCAGACTTCGGGGATTGAAGGTAGGTGGAAGCAGACGATTTACCCACCCAATGTCACTGTAGGCTCCTTTGTAGACTGTATTTATCCTGTACTAGAGCGATAAAGATAGAGACCTTATTGGTTGAGATTTAAGATTTTCTGATCTTCAAAATTATTGGGGGTGTGGGGGGAGGAGATGGTGCTGTTGGACCAACCTGTTCTTTGTGTTGTCTTTTTGCCTTTACTCCCGAGAAAGAAGAGAACGCATTGGATCTCATTTGACTTAAAGTTTAAATCAATTAACAGTCGGTATCACTCAGTTTCTTAGAAACCAGCTCTCACCTCTCATAACAGAAAACCGGGACCAACATGGATACATTCAAAATATGTTGGGATTTAGCCTGTCACTGTTTAGGGGAATTTCCACATTGTCCTATTGGCAAACTTAGTCCAGTCCCAGAGACCTGCTGTCCTTTCGTTGAGAGTGATGTCTCTGTCTTGGGATTGGGGGAAAGCGGCATGAGAGACGAGAGTGGGGCAACAGACTTTATTGTTTGTTTATTTCAAAATAAGTTAGTTGTTGTTTGATCGATTTCACATGACTGGAGGGAACTGAAAAGGTTGCTAGCGAGAGGAAGAATGTATGTGTATTACGCTGTGGGACGCTCAGTTCAGCTTAGACGCTTTCTCCAGATCTTTAAAAACAAACAGAAACAGCGGAAATTCCCGGGCACCTTCTTGACCATTTTTACCCCGGCCCCAGCCTGTGTGCATGTGTAAGACTGTTTGGCAGCACATCTTTTATCCTTTCGATGCTGTTGTCTTTACAGTGGCTTGAAAGAAGTTGCATCGAATACCTGATCCACCTTCAAGAAACCGGGGCCGCCCTTGAGGTCTGGGGATTGAGAGCTGAAATTAAAAAGACTGGAATTACTATGTCTATTTTCCGAGGACCGATGTTTGCTGCCTGGAGTATAAGAGAAGCTTGGTTCCTCAATGGTCCTCTTGACATATAGTGCGCTACAGATATACTTGGATTCTCGAATCTGCATTGGGAAATCATCTTTCCTATCCTCTTGTCTTCTGCCTTTTGGCTTTATGTTTTGTTTTTGGTAAATATTTTTATTGTCCAGTTCTGGTCTTTTATTGCTATCACATTTCTCTCCAGTTAAAAAGACGTAAACTGCTTCACTCAAGGTATGTTTTATGTTTTTGCAAAACATGACCTATAGCTGAAAGTTTCTGTGGTTTTTTTGGATGAATCTGTGGAGCTTAAATTCAAAGAAGAAAGGGGGAAAAAGACACAATGAAAGAGAAGTCCAAAAATGCTGCCCGGACTAGACGGGAAAAGGAAAACAGTGAATTTTATGAACTGGCTAAATTACTGCCTTTGCCCTCAGCCATCACCTCTCAGCTGGACAAAGCATCCATAATCAGGCTCACCACCAGCTATCTAAAAATGAGAGTGGTTTTCCCAGAAGGTAAGTGACTTTGCTTAAATTTAATTTCAAAAGAACAGGAGTAACATTTTATACAATATGTTCATATGCTGGTGTACCATGTGTTTAAATGTATTCATGTGCATGCACATATGTCGAAGTTGTATACACACATATGAATGTGCCTGACACAGATGGGAATTTTCTTTTTTGAGATTATTTGTGCCGAGGACCTTCCTGAAGTCAGTTAGACCTTGCCTCTTCATTCTTCCCTCTTCTGCTCCATTAATACTTTCACTTCACTCCAGAGATGTTTGGCTGGGAAGCAGACCAACAGTGCTTTTGTCAACACTTCAGACACTGAGCTCAACTCAAAGTGTACTCCTAAAGCAAACAGGACTTTCTTTTTTATTCCCTAAGTGAGAGTTGCATCCAGTAGAAAACACATGCATTGCCAGCATGCTTACATTTAGTTGTCTGTGTACAATGATAAACACTGTACTAGGTACATAGATTGAATACGGGTGGGTAAAATCTAGTGGGAAGTCAACCAAGTCTTTCAAGACACTGCTTCTTGCAGATACTGGAGAGGTACCATCTTCAGGTTAATTCCTTAGACTCAGCCCAAAGGAACCTTACTGCTATGGGAGTTTGGTGTTTTGGGGCATCTGCAGTTTCTAAAAACTATTCCTGACTTTATGGTTTGTAACTATCTCAGAGATGTTCTTGAAGGACTGGGCTAACTAAAATTTTAATAATCGACTGTTTTTCTAATGCACTTTTTCAGAATAACTTAAGGTGATTGCAGTCAATAACCCGTTTAGAAAGTAAGCTCTTGTTGGCTGACTGGTGAGAGGAGCTGTGGGAGGATTACCTGACACATCTAAGGAATTGTACAAAATAATCTGTTTCAACCACTATGTAAAATCTGTGAGTAGAGAGAGGGTCAGGAGTCACCCCAAAGCCAAATAAAGAAAGAAAAATTCAGTGAAATAAAGGAGTGTGATACCTACTTCATTAATTGGTGCCTTAGTTAAAGATGTAGCTACAAGATAATAACAAAAATAGAAAGGAAAGAAGGACAGAAGAAAAAAGAGGAAAAGAACAAAAAGGATTACAAAATATATGGAGTTTTCTTAGGGTAAATAGAAAATTTGAAGAGGAAGGAAATGTATAGTTCATATGGTCTAATGGTTATAAAGAGAACTGAAGCAAGAAGTCTTTCCCAGCACTATAGTAGTTCTTCCTTTTAGTACCTACCTTCTCTCTGAGACTATATCCAATTAATCCTGTGTAGATCTTGTTTATATGTACCTACTTGTCTGTATGTTGTCTCCCCCATTAGACTGTGAGCTCCCTGAGAGCAGGAGTGTTTTTAAATCTTTTTTTTTTGTATCCCCAGTGCTTGGAATATAGTAGGCAATTAATAAATGCTAGTTGACTTACTAAAACTAAGAGAAATAGAGAATTGTGTTTATTTATGAGTGAGCAAGTATCCCTTAGGAAGAAGGGGGTTGTTGTTTTTTTGGACTTTTAGCGCTTGTAGTTGTTGGCATTTTTAAAAATGGGAAACTGGAAGGAAATGTGTGGAATTTGTGTTTCACTTTCCTTGATTTAAAAAAAAAATTAAATTGTTTTACATCTGTTGGGGGAAGCAGCCTCGGAAAAGCATGTTAGCAGTCCAGCTGAAGCTAGAAAGGAAACCATTGGAAATCTCCTTGAAACTAAAAGTATAGTTCTAAGTCAATTTAATTTTAAATCTATTTCCTTGAACCAATGGATTTCATATTAGACTTAAAATCCAGCTTGAAAGCTAACTAAAGTTAGCATATGAAAAAGGAAACTTTTTAAAATGTAAAATTTAAATCCCAACCTGAATTCCAGCTTTGTGTGGGAATTACTGGAGGGAAGATGATGACCGTGCTAGACTGTCTTCTGATTTTAAAAAAGAGAGACCTAGTTTGTCTTTTATATTGTCAGCACCCACTTTATAAAAATAAAGCTATTGCAAACTCTGATGGCCGTGATGGGCCTAAAAGGATTATTAGCAGTGATTTGTCAACTCCTGCAGTCTCAGTAGGCTACCTTTCTTCGTGATTTCTAGCAGGTCTCGTCAATTATTGGTGCCTATGTAGCGAGTTGTTTGATCAGAAGAAGCATATGGTACTGCTTGTAGGGCTGTAAGTAATCATGGGAAGAGAAGAATAGCGGATCCCTGTCCCTCCGTGGCCAAACAGAATGTCTGCATGCACTAGGGAATTGTGTGGCAAAGTGCATAGGAGCCCGAGCTGCCGCCCTCCAAAACATATGCTAATTTGTACCGGAAAGAAATTGAGGAGGAGCTTCTGCTCAGAGTTGGGTGGGGTTGAGTGGTTTTCTTTTCTTTTTCTAATTTTTTTTTTGTGTGTGTGTGGTTGTGGGTGGTTTTTTTTTTTGCCTTTTTTTTTTAAGACAGCAAGCTTCTTCATCAAATGAAATACTAACAACAGTCAAAAAATTAATTGATGCAAAACACTCAATTGAGTCACTTCTAGATCCTAGTCAAGTTTCAAGTTAACCAATCTTCCAAGTCTGTCTCGTTTAACTACCTGGGGCTCTGGTTTCCGTAGCCCCTCTTCCCACAATTCCACTTCACCCTGTGCAACTCTTTTCTCCCCTTCTGCGAGTGATGGTACGTTTATGGAGATAAAGGGGAGAGACAATGTGCTAACTCTGGGCACCTCATTTATTTCTCTAGTTATTGATGAGCTCATAACTCACTGGCGGCTGAGTGCCACAAAGTCCCCTGATGAGTTATGCAGGGTCATCAGAAAGAGCTGGAAATGCAGGAGGCCTCGAGGTAATCCATTCCCAGCATGTGCTGGGTGGGTTTCATTTTAATGTGGCTAGCTGGACTGAAACACACTTTTAGAAAGGGAGGAAAGTTTCAGAGTACGGCTTTGCCAGCAGGGGGTGCTGAATTAGGATGCAGAGGCGTAAAAGAGAGGGAATAGAAACAGAAAGATGGAGTTGGAAAGCTGAGGGAACCCTTAGTACCAAGGGTAGGGGAAATCCTTTTCAGCTTTACGAAAGGGAACTCTAAAGCTAATTTAGAGTTGTGGGACTGTCCCAATGACAGAAAATCTCAATGACATCGAAGGTGACATATCACTCATGGACAACGTTAACCCTGAGCACATGAAACAACTTGACCATTCACAACAATTATTGTAGAAGTTGACTCCGTGTGCATATGTCGCTTTTTGGAGTTAAATATTCATGTTTGCTTGAAAGAAAAAGAAATAGATTGCATACACACATTCAATATTTATCCTCAATAGCAGCGAGGAAGGCCAGAAAGTTAAAAAAAAAAAAAGGAAATCCTTCCATTTCCACTAAAGTCTTCTTTTAAAGAATTCGGGAGTTTTAAAAACTGATAGACTTTACTCCTAAAAGCTTAGTTCATTGATTTTCTAATTAATTTTCAAAAAAAGACAGAAAGACAGATAAACTGTTTTCCAAGAACTCTCAGGATTTTAGGGTCGCAAGGGACTTCAACAACCAGCGATGCCAATCAAAACCCAAACAGGCCAGTCTGAGCCCGAAATCTTGCAAAAATCCTGCAAAAAGAAAAAAAAAGAAAAGAAAAAGAAAAGAAAAGAATGAGAAATCGTAAAGAAGAGAAAAGAGGAAAAAAGGAAAGGTTAAAAGAGAAAAAGGTGGGAAAATCACAAGACATGCAACAAGGAGGGAAACAATAAAGGAGGGACAGAAAACAAAGACAGAAAAAGGAAAGACAAAGAGGAAGACAGGTGGGAAGATGTGATGGAAGAAAAAGAAAGAAAATAAAAGTGGCAGGAAAGAAGAAAAAGAAGAAAGCTAGCGGGTGGTTTAGGTCCCTGGGGGAGTTTAGAATGCAGCCGCTAGAGCGGAGACTCCAGGATACAAACACCAGCAGAAGAAAACTCGGAAGATTGCTGTGAAATCATTAAAACGGCCATGTCTTCCAACTGGTAACATAATCTATTCTTAAACAGCCTTGCAGAGGAAAAACTGAGACGTGTAGAAATGAATAAATCTTTAGTGTATCAAAGACAGGAATGGGGAGGGGGAGAGAGGAACGAAAAAAGGAAGATTGCATTCTTTGTGTGTAAAGTGCCTTAACTCAACCTTAAAAGAAACATAAATGTGTGATCGAATTAAAATGCATTTTGGCTGGGAACAAAGTGGGTAACTCAGAATAACCTTGGAGCGGCGTCAGGCACCGTTTTCAAATCCATTCAGCAATTTGGCAACATCTCTACCGTTTTGGTGTCAAGATGACTTGGGGAAAATAAAAACAATTGCAGATTTGAAATTAACAACATCACAAAAAAGGAGGGCACACTCTCAAAGGACTTGGAGGGAGATGATTAAACAAACCTTGTCGGCGGGGGGTGGGTTCTACTGCGTTGACCTCAAGATTGAAATACTTAATCATGTTCATGTTAGATTTTAGGGACCGAGAACTAAAAGGGAACAAGAAACCCCATTTCCCACGTGGGCTTGTGATTTAAGGCTGTTTTCCCTGCCGCTCAGGGAAATGATTGAGCATTAGGTTTCAATGTTTATTTTCTTACAGAAGTTTTTCTCATTTAAAAGTCTTTAAGCGGCAGTTTACTCTCCACGCGGCTTTTCTCTGTTTAATTCCAGTTTTGATGTGGCCTTAAAATGCGAGGTGCAGAACTAAACTCCTTGCGGAGCAGTTGCAAAGGCAGATTTATGTGCCAGAAATTATAGATCAGATCAATAGGGGAAATCACCTTTTTCTTTTTAGGCGTTGATCCCTTGACTTTTTTTCCCTTAATAATAATAATAAAAAAAGCAGTTTTCTAAGGCTGGCGGGTGCTTTCATCAAACAGTACAAACACCCTCCCGGAATTGAGAAAGGGCTAAATCTTTCTCTGGTCAGTTTCATGGTAGCCAACTTGAGAAAAAGGCTGGCTGGTCTCTGGGCTAAGGAAGTTTTCTACTTAGTGACTCCGGCAACGACTTTGGCCATTGAATAAAATAGTTTAGGTCAACTGCTGGCGGGTTTTGTAGACCCTTCTGGCCATATATTGCTCATTTCTGCGCTGCTGAGGCTCCGGATATATAATTTCTAGACTCTCTTCTCACCTTGGTACCAGAAAGCTCGCGTTTTAGTCATCCTTGTAATTATTCGAATTGTGAAAATTATTCTTTCAGGCTTCTCATGCAGGAGCCTCACCCTCATTTAGAAAGAAGGCCTCACTGGACCCAGTGTCTGCATTTTACTAAGATATCAACTCTGAATTCAGATAAAATCACAACGGCTTGCTATCCAACCCAGGTGACAGCGATCTCCTTCACACACCCCATTAGATGCTTCTGGTGTTGTTTTGTTTTCTGGTGTCCTTTCCAACCCGTCCCCTGACATGAAATTGAACCTTGATCCCTAGATTGACTCCACACTTATACCGACCATTTCCATTAATCTCCGTTCCGTGAATAGTTTGGGGTTCTGAACGGGAGAAAAGGTGGCCAGGTCTTGGGAGAGAGAAAAAGAGAGGGAGCCAACATTCCTCCGGCCATTTCCACCTTTCCCTTCACCCTTCATTTCCCTTACCCGTCTTCAATTCCCAAGGAACTGGGAGAGATCTGCACCAGTAGCTAGGCCTTCCTTAGGAGAGCAATACAAAAGGTGCAGTTTATGAGCTGGCTGAGACTAACCGAGAGAGGGGTGAGAGGCGAAGAGCTGGTCCCCGACAGTCATTAAGGTTTATGAGGCGGCTTCACCTGGTTCCCCTAGGGGTTGCCTCTAGCTGTTAGGGTTTACTAGTCTTCGCCTACTCCGGAGCCCGGGGAGAGATTCCTCCCGCTCTCACCTTCTCCCTAGCCCTCTGCCTCAGCTTGGGTTGAATCGAGATCTGCAACCACGGCAACTACCGGGCCCCCAGACTCGGCCTCCTCTGGGAAAACTGCGACCAGGGCTTAACTGGGTAATAGCGGTGATTACTTACTCCCCACCCCCTAAAATCACCTCTTAGACCTGGAGGAGGGGGGAAGAGGAAAGAGGAGAGAGGCCAAGACGGGGACAAAATGTCCTAGCTAATGGCCTCCTGTAGAGTCTACAGAGCTTAAAAGTTACCGAGTTAGAGTTACTTCCTTCCTCTTTTGTCTCTTCCACCTCCCCCTCTAATAATAATGGAAATGATCGCTGGACTGAGAAGTCATCTATCCGCAATGACTTGAAAGGATGGAGGCCTAGCTAAAAACTTTTCCTGCTTCCTTTACTTTGCCCCTCCCAGCTGCGAAAAGTTACTTTTAATGCCGTAGCTTCTGATTCAATGTTGAAGCTGCTTGTTGAACTAGCCAGAGTAGGGAGGGGTTGGGCAGCGTGTCGGGTCGCTGGGGCGCTGGAGTTGAGCTGAGCGGACCGGTGTAGACGCTTGCATAACCGAATGCCTCTACCACTCCTACTACGCACTCCCAGCTCCTAGAGACGGGATCACCGGAATTGGGTCCCCACATTTGCCGCAGGCCCAGAAGATTGCACCAAAGTGCAGAAATGGGAGCGAGCGCAGGGCCACGGGTCTACGAAAAGCTTTGCCCTCCAGAAAGAAGAGCTCTTTTGACACCCTGAGCTGTTTGGAAATCTTTAAAAATATTGATTTTTCTCTTCCATATTTTAAACATGTCTTCCATCGCAATCCCCTGCCTGCAAGCTCATCTAGCTCTTCTCATCTTTTATTGGGATAGGGTGTGCCCAAGCTGTTCGATTTGGCAACCAGAATCACAGACTGCCCTCTTGATCAAGCCCACATTCTTCTTGAAAGGTTGTGAGACTCTTAAGAAAAACGTGACTCAAATATGTAGAAAAAGCTGGGAGACCAGAGAACCCTTTTTCTGTCTAGACACAATAACCCATTTCTGATATACATAGCCATCTCCAAAAACATAGTCCCCTCTCTTATATTCCTCAAGAGCCAGGGTTGGAAGGCAGGATGTGACAGGGAAAAGCAGCTAGTCTCCTACAGTAAGTGTTACAGATGACTTAGGGAACAAGTTGGTCACTAAACATGGTCCGAGTTTCTTCTTAACCCTGTATACCTAATGGGATTTCCCTTGTCCCCTACCTCCAGTTCCCTTACTCTCCTAGACACTGGAGCCACTGGTCCCAGTTGAACTCATGGGCTAAGCTATACTATAACAGGACCCAAACCATCTCCATGTCTCTCCTGGAGTGAAGAAAGTAGAGGAGGTAGGTTGGGTATGGAGTAGATACAATGGAATTCCAGTTAGGGTAGTGGGTATCTGGGTCTCTATGTTTATGGGTTTGAGATAAATGATTTCTTTTTCCTGCCCTCCCCCTTTCTTTTTCCTTTTGGTCCCCACCCTCACTCCATCTCCCTACTTCTTTGGAGCAAAATCTATGACTTGAAGATTGCATTTGTCCTGAGGTTGAAAGTGGATAGGCATCTTTGCCACTAATCATTGGGTCATGTTCAGGTCATGACAAGAGATGAGTTCTGTGACCTCCCCCTCCCACCCCTCCATCCCACATGACAGCTGAAGGGAGTATCAGAGACTATAGAGTAAACTGAAGCACCCCTAGCAAAATACTCAAAATACTCATTGGTATAAATATTCCCTTCAACTATGCAGATAGCAATCTATCCACCTACGTTTGCTTATTCCTTGTTGCAAAGAAGAAATATATATATGTATATATATACATACATATGCACACATGCATATATGTTACTTTTCTGAGGGAGGGTTTAAAAAAAACAATAACAATACCAAATACTTCTTTTCCTCCTCCTCTTCCTGTTTGAGTGGAGGAAGCTATGATGTTGGGGCCATAATCTATATTTTGTCAAGGATATGAAATTCATTCTGAAGGAAAAGCTCGATCAATTTATTTTTGCTGCTTGCAATAACACAGCTGGATGATGCTTTGAGCCCATGCTAGACTGGGGCTCATCATTCATTCGCCAAGAACTGGTCTAAATGGTGCCTATGGGATTAGGTCAATTTTAGTGGATCTACTTCGCCTCATTTGGTTACTAATTGGTTTCTTGTTTTATAAATCGAAATCTCATTTTCAGGAAATTACAAAACCCGTGCAGTCAGTCCATTGAGGTAATCCTTGGGTCAGGGGGTATTTAAATGGAAATGGCTCTACAATGCATCAAGTATACAGCAACAGGGAAACTTCTCCTAGGTTTTCTAATGAAATGTGAGCTAGTCCTTTAGATCCATAATAGATACATCCCCCTCTAATGCTACTTATGTAAATATGATAAACCAGACTTTAAGGGGAATTGGGGGGGGGTAGAAAAGCAAATTTTATCTGCTAAGGTTAATGTGGCATATCTTGGAAATCTTCCAAAATAGATTATGTTTTTCTTTGTCTTCGACCACTTTAGCTGGGGAAAATCCTTTTGCCTAAAAAACGATTTAGTTATCCTCTCCCTCACAGAGCTACTTGTTCTCCTTGCAAACCCTTTATTCCTTCGGCCTCTCCAAATTACAAGGGAATCTTTAGATCTGGTTTCCACTGTAATCCTGCAGCAAAGGGAGCTGCTTTCCTTCTTGTTTTAAACAGACAATCAACGGATTTGCAGAATTTTCTGCGGTAGGTCAAGTGCAAAAAAATCACAGCTTTACCCCCCTGTTTAAAAGGAATTGGACAGAGAAACGGATCCAAGGACCAACTAACTGAATATAGTAAAGGAGCATGTTAGTAGAAGAGTCTCCAACAGGGACTTAGAAGGCAGAAGGGGTTTTGCTTTGTTTCAGGTACTCCCTTCTCCCCATTTTTCTTTCTGGGGGTGTATAGATGAGAAGGTTCGAGCCCTTGCAATTGGTAGGTGCCCCATGAAGCACTAAGAATTAGGGTTAGGAAAAGTCAAGCCAGGTTAAAAAAAAAAAAGAGGACACATTACATTATAAAACATTAACTCAATCTCAAGGCAGAGATTTTTACCAGAAACATAAAGTGGAGTGCAGTGCTCCGTGAAAAAAAAAAGTTCATTAAAAAGAAAGAAACAGAAAAGGAGGCCTGTATTAACCTGTAATGGAGATGAGCTATTCATTAACTTTCGATGGAAGTTTTACTTTCCCTCGTAGGAGCATACTAATTAGACCCGTAAACTTGGATTAATAATCAGCTCAGAGCCTAAACCAGAAGTACTGAACCAGTATTTAATATGTAGCCTACCGAATTTGTGTCTTACTTGTTCAGGCAGGGAAACCTTCTAGGGCTGTTTTCTGTCCAGCTCATGCGAACCTTTTTGTTTTTAAAAAGAACATATATTGACCCACACGTACAGGTTCTGGACTCTTTTGCCAAAGATGGGCCATTCTCCAGAGTTGCAATGACCCTCTCTGCTCAGATATCTCGGTTTGCACATTCTTCATCTCGTTTTAGCCTGAGGTTTCAGTACCTGGCTTTAGCAAAAGACATCAGATGGCATGCCATTACGGGTGATTTTGTTGCTCAACGTGCTGGTACCTGGGTGATCTAGATCACTGTCAGTCAAATCAGGCATACACACAGTGAAGGCAGACATCCTCCCCCGCAGGCCCACAGTCAACATACACTTCCCAGTATGCCCCCACCCCCACTTTCTGGTAATAAAAGGAAGGGAAAGGAAGGAGAAGGAAGGAACAGAAGACGGGAAGAAAGGAAAAAATCGAAGAGAAGACAGGGAAGTTCAGAGAGGAGAGGGAGGAAGGAGAGGGAAAGAAACAGAATTTGTGTGTGTGTGTGTGTGTGTGTGTGTGTGTAGCCACGAATAAAAGTGTTTAATGTGTAAAAGCTCTGGAGGAAAACTGGAGAGATGAAAGAGGGGCTATAACTGAGGCAGGGAAACGGACCAATGGGAGGATCAGAGAAGAGGTGGAATGGAGAGATTTAGCTAGACCAGAGGGATGGAGAAGAATCAAGGAGGGTTACAGAAGAGGGAGGAAGGGAGTGAGAGGAGGGAGGTAGGCTGGGAGCATTAATGTTTGCATAGCTGTGGGGAAATCGTTAGGTTTATTTAGATGTGCAAACACTTAGGTAAATCGGGTTCAGAATGAAAGAGAACTAACCGTTCTGCGTTGCCCAGATTTTGATCACTTGTTTATTTGTCTCTAGCTTGGTGGATAAGCGGGAAGTATCACCTGGCCAGCAGTTTTTAAACAGTCAGATTCTATGCTCTAATTTGTAGTACCTAGCCCCTGGTAAGACATCATAATGCGCGTGTTTGTCATTGTGTACTTCATGGTGATTTGCACTGTACTGCAATCAATCACCTTTTTTTGTCACGTTAAGCCCTGTTTAATGGGGTAAGCATAAAAGGTTTTAACTGCCCAGTTTAAATTATTTCAGCAGCAACATTGTTAAAAGATATTACCCATAAATAGCTTAACTCTGTCTCGGCCAATTCCCTTCGGCTTTCCTCTTCCTTATCTCTCTGCAAACAAGAAAATAACAGACAGTCCTGGATCTCTATTATATATACCTATAATGTGATATAGGTCTATATAGGTATATATAATAGACACACACATAATGTATGTATATAGGTCATATTTGTATACACACATGTATGTATGTATGTATGTATGTATGTATGTATGTTTAGAGGAACAAAGCAATTTATCATTCCGGAGAATTTGGATGCAGAGTTGGAGAAGTCTAAAGCAATAAGGAATTGGAGTGCCCGAATTTCTAGTATTTAATATTTAGAGGCCTAGGAAGTGGAATGGCTCTGCAGTCTACCCAGGACAGTATTAATATTAAGGCATCATCTAGAGGCTCTTAGTGCCCCCAGGAAACTAACTTCTGAAAAGTGCGTAAAATGGTATGGAAATGGGGTGGGGGGAAGGGATGAGGAGCGGAAAGGGATTGGGGGGGGCGGGGAATGGTTGACTGATGCTTGCAAAGACTGATGACATAGAGCCTAAGAGCTGCCACAAAGCTGAAAGCAAACTGATTTTTAATAAGGGGGATTAATTTCGGAGGTTTAAGGGGAGGAAAATGACAGGAGAGTCATTATAGCCAATCAGAAAATCCTATCGAGGACTAAAATGACGAGGACCATCTAGATTACTCTATGTGGATGCACAAGTTCCTCTCGTGCTATTAGTTTCCTTCTCTTCTTGTTAATGATGAGGATGAAAAATGTGAATGAGGAACAAAGTGGTTTTTTTTCTTGTAGACACACAAATGAAGCACGCAAAACGCATCGATAGCACACAGTATCTGGGGAATCGCTAAACAGTTATAATCAGATGCAACCCCAAACGGACTATTTCCTTTACCCTCTATTATGGTCGCACAGTTTCCAGAGGAGGGAGATGCTGAAGCTGGGCACAAAATAGTTTGTGCTATATCTTGCTGTGGCTCCGTACTCTAAGAGAAACCCAGCACTTTCTTCAGCAAAGGAAGCAAGTTAGGTGAGATAGGGTAGTGTGAAAGGTCTGATTATCGGCATCCCTGGACTCTGGCAACCCTACTGGAGTTCACTTAGCCCTTGGAATTGAAAGTAACGCCAGTTCCACAGTCCATCACTATTGTCTTTCTAGTGTTGCTGGGGAATGCTTACTGTTTATTATCACTAGCTACACCACCGTATGGCAGTCGTTGTGATTGTAGCACTAACAGTACTAATAACCCTAGGTACAGTAATTAGTGGTCCCGCGGTTGTTGACGCTGCGCCCCTAACAACGGGCAACTCTTCCCACGTGGAGGACCCGGGATCTTGTCAATTTCATTTCTACTGAAGCGTTTTCTCTGTGTCTTCCGCACACAGGGCTTGGAGAAGCTTGGGGCCATTCGACCCGTACCAGTCCCTTGGATAACGTCGGTCGGGAGCTGGGGTCCCATCTCTTACAGGTAACTGACCTTGAAATCAAAGCCCCTTTCCCGGAAAGGCTATTAATGACAGTGGATTCTATTTGTAGCGTGTCGTATTCCTGTGTACTTGTTTAAAAACAAAACAGAATTGTTCACAGATGCAAGCAAGAAGGAGCCCAAGGATGGTTTTCTTTCCTTTGAAGCACCATCAACTTCTCTTGTTGTCTAAGTAGCTTTACTTAAAAAAAAAAAAGCATTTTTCGGGACTACCTTTTGCATTTTTCTTAGGGTCACGACTCAAGAAATACAGGTGGTGTTTTCTCAGGAACGATGGAGCAGAGTAGCAGGAGCTGAGTTGTGTTGGCTTTCAACCCTAGTCAAAAGTAAGCTTCTGGAGGGCAGAAATCGTTTTTTAGTTTTTGTCATGATATCCCCAGAAAATAGCACAGTGCCTTAGAAATAGTAGGTGCTTAAAAATATTTGTAGAATTGAATTGAAGAAAAGTATCTTATCTTTCCTTCCCCTACCTTGCCCGTGCACAATCCGAGGTTTGTGAACCGGCAAGTTGATAGGACTCCTCGATTCTACTTTTTTAGGTGCCTGTAGAGCGAAGGTGCGCTGGCATTTTTTCTTATGTCTCTTTAAATCGAGACAGAGATAGGCTGAGGGAGGGAGAGACCACAGAGCTCCATGGAGCTGGACAGATTTCCGTAGTTCTTTCCGCCTGCACATGTTGGAAACAGTGCCGGCCATAGAATGATTCCCAATAGTGCTTTTTCGAGGCCAGTGACTCAGATAGGAAATAGGGAAGTGCAATCGCCTATTGACAATTTTTAATATTCTACAATCTTTTGGATACATTTTCGTTCCGAATCGAATTTTCATCCGCTGTCACAGCCCCCTTCAATCTTCCTTCGGTAGGACACTCTGCTCCTCCTCCCACACACCCCATCTCCCGTATCTTAGCATTGTAGAGACACGCACATGCGCAGGTGCACACCATGCTATATTCAGGTAATGTGTATGACCAATGTGTAGGTCCTATTATAGCATTGTTTGCAGTGCAGACCGTTTTAAATTGCCCGTTGCCCACTTAAGTCGCAGAGCAAATATTTAAAATAGTAAAACTCCCGTTGGCATTTTTAGGCTTGACACTTCTCCCCTGCTCCTTCATCCCCTTAATTGTCATTCAAGTCCACCACGAGCTTCTTGAGTGGGAGCCTTGAAAAGAAGTTTGCAGCTTGGAAACTGAGAGCTGATTTCTCTTATTCTGGGCCAGACACCTTAACCCTCCTTGGAAATGATTTTGTCAGCTTTAAGAAACCATAGTTATTTATGGTTATAAAATCAGGACAAAATAAGAGATAATAGCACCCGGTAATATACATATGTATGTATACATATATGTGTATATATGTATATACACACATATATGTCGATCTCTCTAGCATTTGTTTGGGGATAATAGGATGGATCCAGGGTGTAAGAGGCAATAAGGGAAGCTGCTATTAAATGTGTGTATGTGCCTGCAATTCTTATTTCTTCTTAAACCCTGAACCAACTCTTCATTCTGACCAAACAAACCTTTTTTGTTTCCTGGAGCACAACTTACTCAATCCAGTTCATTCACTCCTGCTTTGTGGCCCTCACAGTCACTCCACTTGCACGTTTCTCTTGTGCGTTTTTCAGGTCTACTAGTTTTGTTTTCTCCATTAGACCTTGGAGAGCAAGGATCCCCACTTAAAGTTATTTCTTCATAATGTTCTGCATTAGAGGAGAGTTTAATAAATGTTGAATGACTTGGGTCACTCTTTCTCCAGTGCTATGCTTACTGTTTTCAAGGAACAGTCAACTTTTCTTGACTTCTTCCCTCTACATCCCCTTACATTTTGTGGGCCTCATTCACCCCCTCTCCACAGAGTGCTCCGGCCCTGGGAATGCTCTCCCAAGTCAGTCCCTAGCTCTACCTTTAAGGTATCTTACACACTTTATATCTACTTTCCTAGACCTTGGATGGTTTCATCTTTGTGGTGGCTCCTGACGGGAAGATCATGTACATTTCAGAGACGGCATCTGTCCACCTGGGTCTTTCTCAGGTAGGTGACTCCCCAGTTTCTTTTTGCTCCCTCCTGTGGCAGTGATGAGAGCATGAAAAATAGTCTAGGCTTTCATTCTCTTCAGGCTACTCCTTTGTAAGGTTTTACTTTTCCCGGAAACTGGAAGTGCAATATGGGCAGGATGCAACTGTGACTTTCAGTGGGGCACGTATATTTATTTACATGATTCCAGGATTCTAACTGAAATTTCCAGGAGCTATGAGATCAGTATCCAACATGGTAATAGTGGAAAATATATTTAAAATCAGGGAACCTGGGCTTCAATCCTGGCTTTTCTATTTACTACCTCTATGACTTTAGGTAAATAATTCTATCAGAGATAAATGTTTATTCGGAACCCACTACGTGAGGGGCACTGAAGATACAAGATTTGAAAATGACAACCTTTCTGGTCTTCAGTTTCCTCATCTGTAAAATGAAGGGGTTTAGACTAGATGACTTTAAAGGACTTTTCAAACTCTAGGTCCCATTGCTCCTTTCCGTCTTTCCTCTCCAAACTAAATGTATATTACTCCCGCAGGCCAGTTAGGGTTGGGGCTAGGGAGAAACTTTAAAGAGTAGTATAGGGGCAGCTAGGTGGCACAATGGATGGAGTACCGGCCCTAGATTCAGGAGTACCTGAGTTCAAATCTGGCCTCAGACACTTGACAGTTACTAGCTGTGTGACCCTGGGCAAGTCACTTGACCCCCATTGCCCCACCAAAAAAAAAAAAAGAGGAATAGACAAAATAAAGGGTAGTATAAGATAAAAGGCTGCTCTTTCAAGAGTTCAGGGACAAAGAGCTCTATTCCGACACTATCTCCCTTCAGCCCAGACTTTTTTTTTTTAAAACACACCCAAGTCAATGCAGGTAACTCTGAAATCCTTATCTATAACAGGTAGAACTGACCGGGAACAGCATTTATGAATATATCCACCCAGCAGACCATGACGAGATGACAGCAGTGCTCACAGCCCACCAGCCCTACCACTCCCATTTTGTACAGGGTAAAGAACACCCTCACAGTCTCCCATTGTGTTTTCCTCTATCCCCTCACTATTCTTTTGAATGAACCTTATAAACTCCTAAAAAACATACCCACTCCCTCTCTGCTTACCTTTTGTCACTCAAATTTCGCCCTTTTTCTTCCCAGAGTACGAGATAGAGCGCTCTTTTTTCCTGAGGATGAAGTGTGTCTTGGCCAAGAGGAATGCTGGTCTCACTTGTGGGGGCTATAAGGTGTGTGTCTGGGAGAATCTGAAGGCCTGGTTGCTGCAGCTGCCAGGGATGGCTGCCTAGTCAGGTTGTAGTGGTGGGGTATCCTGGAATATGAGATTCCTGAGGACAGTTATGTGTGTGTAAAATATAGGCAGAGGACATCTAGCCTTAAAGAGGTTATTTTTTTTAAGTAAGCATTCATGTTTTTTACACACTTGAAGCATTATTATATTCTCCCTGGAAAGGGGCAAACCGGGAGAGTAAATGTCCTAAGGCTTTGGGGGAAGGGAGGAAAGGAAGATGATTTGGGGAACTCCCTGTGTGGAAGCTCCTTCCACTATTGGAACATACTAGCCTGAGGCACAAAGGGGCTAAATGATTTTGCTCAGGGCTGCTTTAAAATCACTACTAAGTACAAACACACTTGTTTTGTTTAGGGAAACACAGTCTAAAGATAAATTCTTTATCTAGGGATTTAAATTTTAAACCTCATCTGAACTTTTTGCTGAGTATTTTGGTTAACAGATCAGGGGTAAACACTTCAAAGAGAGAACTGAGCTAGTTCCTCTAAGGCCCCTGGAATGTCCCCTCTCCCCACTCCAGTGCCTGAGCTCGGACCCTGACTCAGGCAAGAAAGGTGGAAATGGCAGAATGTCTTAATTTCCCCTCTTCCTTCACAGGTCATTCACTGCAGTGGTTATCTAAAGATCCGCCAGTATAGCCTGGACATGTCCCCCTTTGATGGCTGCTATCAGAATGTGGGGTTGGTGGCAGTGGGCCATTCACTGCCCCCCAGCGCTGTGACAGAAATCAAACTACACAGCAATATGTTCATGTTTCGTGCCAGCTTGGACATGAAACTCATCTTTTTGGATTCCAGGTAGGACTGGGCTGAGTTGGTGCTGAATCCCCTACACCTTAATAAGAGTTGGGGGGGGGAGGGGTGGGAAGAAGAGTGAGTGAGTGTGTGTGTGTGTGTGTTTGGGAACCACTGGGATGCCAGGAACTCAGAGACTTGGGTTTTGGTCCTGGTTCTGTCACAGCTTTGTTGCACAGGTGTTAAATGGTGAGAACTTGATTAAACACCCTAATTTTTCTGGGTTGGTGTCTTTATCTGTGAAATAAACAAGTTGCATCAGTGAGCTCTCTGAAGTCCCTTTCTGCTCTAACAGTTTGAGATTCCATTCTTTGAGCTGAATGCTTTTACATTCACAGGGACTAAGGCAGTTTACAAAGCACTTTACATCTGCTTTGTCATTTGATCCTCTTAGTTCTGTGGGATGGGAGGAAGGGCAGATAAAATCATCTTCATGTTACCAAGGAGGAAACTGAGGCTCAGATGTAAAGTGACTTGTTCACTGTCATTCACCATAGCGGAGACTAAAATCCAAATCCTCTTCCTCTTACCTATCTATACAGCACTGCCTACTCTTTCCATGCTATTTCCCCATTACTGAATTTCCCTTCTTGTGCTCCTCAGGGTAGCTGAACTAACCGGCTATGAGCCACAGGACCTGATCGAGAAGACCCTTTATCATCATGTCCACGGCTGCGACACCTTCCATTTGCGCTGTGCACATCACCTGCGTAAGCAATTTCTTAGCATTGTTTAGCATTCATTCCCCACCCCTATCCATCCTCCCCACGTAAGTACCACCAGTTGTACTTTCCCTTTTGGGAGCAATTCCACCTTCTGCTCAGGAGATAATCCGGCCTCCGGGATGTGGGACTGCAGTGCTCTCTGGCCCGAAACATGGTTTTGACTTGAGGAAAATGGATCTTTATTGCAAGGATGGAAATAGATACAGATGATCAGGTCTAAAGAAGCCTGAGGGACCTACCTTCCTTGGGTGCCTAAAATAAATCCAGCATAGCTCCTCCTAGAACAGCCTTGGGCATCCAGGGTTGTTCTGGGTCCACTGAGAAGCCCTTTTATTTAACCACCACCACCGTCAAACAAACAATTCTTAAAACTTAAACAAAACTTGATTTACAAATCAAAGTCACGTTCTTGAGCGCAGTATGCAGTTCCACACTCCTTTCCAGTTTATTTACTCTCACTGAAAAATCCCCAACAAAAGGAAGAATACAGCCGTTGACTATGGAAACATTGTCTTGATCTCTTTGTTATAAAAACACTGTTCGGCTCAAGCAGTGACTCCAAATCCCTGATTATGCCCATGGGCACTTTTTAGAGCTTAATCTTTCGAGCCTGGGAAGGGAGTAGGAGATGGAAAAATAGGAATCAGACTTTAGCTTCTAGGAAGAGGACTTACCACCAAAACCCCCTCAGTAGTTGAAAGTTTAGATTTGGGGTGGGGGAATCTTATAGTTAATGCCAAATATTGCATTTTCCTCCTATGGCAAACATAGACGCAATTGACGAAGTGGATAATAGCTTTAGCTACCCTCAAAAAGGGAAAGCCCATCAATAGGATCGAATGAATTCGATACAAATTAACATTGCATAATCCTTTGGTTTTGGAACTTTCCCGTCCTCTGCATTTCCACGGTTATTAGTATCCCATTCAAGAATCTCCCCAACTCCCCAGCCCTTGCTTCCTCTCTGATTATTTCAGTCACAATTTTTCAAGCCTAACCAACATCCCTTGTCCTCTGTATCTTTCTTCCTTCTCTAAGGAGAGGGCTTGTGCATCACCCAGTTTGTTGCTGCTGCTGCTGCTGCTGCTGCTGCGGGGCATCAGGGTTGAGGGGCGGCGTTAGGGTTAGTCTGGAAACTGACTACCTTGCAGAGAAGTCCTGGGGTGTTGGTACAGGGTTTTCTCTGTTTCCCACTCTGCTTTTCCCCCCTTCTCTCGCCTCAGTGCTGGTGAAAGGGCAGGTGACCACGAAATACTACCGGTTCCTGGCAAAGCACGGGGGCTGGGTGTGGGTACAGAGCTACGCCACCATTGTTCACAACAGCCGCTCCTCCAGGCCCCATTGCATCGTCAGCGTCAACTATGTCCTCACGTAAGTTCAATGATAAATGTCCCGCTGGTATGGGAGGCTGCTTAGAGGGGAGGATGCCCAGTGACCCTTTGGAATGCCCTTTCTGCTCCAGCCACACTTACAATAATAACGACAACAGACAGCAATGTGTCTAGTGGTCTATATGTTCTATTATTTGATCTCCCCCCCCCCTTCCCTTTCTCCTTCCTGTCCCATCTTATATCCACCTTTTCCACAGCTGGAGTGCTTAAATTAGAAAGAGAAAGATGGAGAGAGGGCACTGAAAAAGGCAGGCTGTAGACACTATCCAACTGGGACCTTTAGTATAGGCCAAAGCTTCTTAAACTGTGGGTCACAACCGCATATGGGGTCAAATAACTGAATGTAGGGGTCTCGAAAAATTTGGCAACAGTAAAAGGTTATGTGTAACTATTTTTATATATCTATGTATCTGGTTTCATGTAAAAATTTCTTGTGGGGTGTTGGGAGGGGGAGGGGTTGCTAGTGGAAAAAGTTTAAGAAGCCCTGCAATAGGATAGTCTTGGGAGGAAACAGCTCCACCCCCCACTTTCATCTTTCATAAAAAGCTCCCTTTATTTTTATTTCCCAGAGAAAGATTTAGGGGTTTTCCACCTTCAGTACATATTTTGCTCTCAATTTCTTTTAAGCCTACCCTGCATTAAATAAAACTTAATGGGGGGGGAGGAAGGGGGGGGGAGAGAGAGAGAGAGAGAGAGAGAGAGAGAGAGAGAGAGAGAGAGAGAGAAGAAGAGAGAGTGAGTTTTCTCCGTAAGGAGTCATTTATAGTTAACAAACAGGACATCTGTTTCACTTTTTCAAATCTGGGGTTTGAAGTTCTTAATTTTAACCAGAGTCTCCAATCAAAGCTGAGAGTTCTGAGAGAGTGATTCTTACGCTGAACCACAAAGAAGGTTTAAGTGACCAAAAAGGTTTGAATTTAACCCACAGAAAGAAAGAAGACTCAAGTTAATGCTGGAAATCTTGGCTAACACTCAGCTCTTAACTCTTCCCCTTGTACTATTGGATTGCAAGGGTATGAGATCTATGTGTATGGGATGCTACCTGCTGGTACTTCAGGACCTGGGGCCAGTAAGGCCAGGTCTAATCTCCAGCAGGCTGGCTGAAGTTGCAATATTTGATTCATATTTTTCCCCCTGGAAATAATCATACTTTCTGGTTGCCAGTATGCCAATGCATGCTATGTCACGTGGCCTGTTGTGTTCTTGGTGAAGAAGCACGTACTGTATGTTTGTGAGGGCCGGGCTGCCTGCTTCATTTTTAAACCTTAGTGGAAAGTCCTTTCTGTTTTGGTTTACCTTATTTTCTTGGGGGCAGTGGAGATGAGATGGGAAAATAGAAATGATTCTGATTTTAGGCTATGGCAGTAATTATTTATCATGCAAATGTTGACATAACAGAGGCTTAGTAGAAATGGATTTTTTCCAATGGAAGGAAGTGTTCTGTGGATTCCAATTGTATGAATAAGAACATTTATTTCATGTTATTTTAAATTATAAAATTTTTTAAATGTAGGAGTTGGCAATACTGTACCTAGTAATAACACTATGAGTTCCGTACCTTGTTTGATAAAAGAATGTAACTTGATGGACTTGGGAAATAAATTTGGTTGAGATGAGGGGTCAGTGTCCAGGAAGGATGCTTGATAGTTGTGAAGCTCCGTTAGCTTTTTCTTGTCCTAGGGAACAGAGTAAATAATGCTGTAATAGTAAGATTACTGTAGGTTTTAACAAAGACTAAAACCCATCAGTAATGTTTTGGTTCTGTGCACCCTTTCAAAATATAACTATTTATTTTATGTTTGCTATTTTTGATATTATTAAAATAAACATGAGGGAAAATGGCAAATTGCATTTCATATAATAAACCACTTTTGGGAAGCAAAAGTATTAAAGAGTGAAAAATGATGTCTGCTTACCATGAAATGGAAGCTTACATACTTGAAGAAGGTGCTTTGTATGTCTGAGACATCACCAGTATTATATATATCCTGTTACCCTGTGGGTGCCTGTGGTTAGTAATAATTTTTTATCAACCAGCAGGCTACACAGTCACATAGGCCCATATAAATGACCAGAATGCCAGTTAGACCTCCCAATGGGTAAACTTAATTTACGTTTAGAGTCATTTTGAAAAATTTTGTTTTGTGTTTCAGTGAATGTGTACTTTCTTTTTCTGTTGACTCTGTCTTTTTTCACTTTTGCATACTTCTTCATTGCCATAGAACTAGGGTAGAAACTGTACATTAAATAAAAGAGGCTTAATGACCACAGAGAAATGATTTATTGAAGGAAAATAGTATGTCACATTTTTTCCTGAATATTTTATTCCTCCCAAATGAAAAGACACAGAAACACACAGAAGCCTGTATAAGTCTACATATAAAAGATGAATAGTTGAAATTGATTGCACCATTATGGGTTTATAACGCCCATTTCTTTGTACAGAAATCCTCAGGACAATTTTCATAACCACTAATGGGGAAACCACAGTAGATAAAATGTCATCAGGCAGCTCTGTGTGTGCTGACGGGATTTTCATAATGAACAGGTTGCAGTTTGTTTGATGTGTACATCACACATCTGGTTGGAAGTTACTAATTTACATTGTCTTAGCAAATTAAATAGATGACTATTGATTCTCTATGGTAGAAGCAGACTTGAACTTACATTTGTTTTCTGTGCTGATTCTTTATGAAGCACTAGAATGATAAGTGAGTTCTTCCCAAACACACACCACCTCCAACAATACACTTAAAACCACAATCCGCCAAATAATTGAACATGCCAGATGTATTCCAAATTTAAGCATTTGAGAGTATATATGTATATATATATATATTAGAGCATTCTATGAAAATGAAGGATGTGTATTTTAACTAGAGGCATTGGCTAAATGAAGATGTCTCTTTGGTGAAGTCTATGCCTAGTACATCAGAAAACTGTCCAAAAGCTCAGTTTTTCTCATTTTTTCAGATCAGCTGCCACTTTCTTTTTAAGCTCATTAGCCTCCCCCTTCCACCCTCTCAATTAACATGTGGCCAGAAAGCCTGTTTAGTATTGTCTAACAACTTCACCATAAATTGATCTATTTAGGACTATTGGCTTGTTTAAATTAATTGCTTCATCAGTGTGGATAGGAAAACTGTATCATTTCAG
Source organism: Dromiciops gliroides (assembly GCF_019393635.1). NCBI lineage: Eukaryota > Metazoa > Chordata > Mammalia > Microbiotheria > Microbiotheriidae > Dromiciops > Dromiciops gliroides. The sequence continues at coordinate 328,515,261 of NC_057864.1, read as the reverse complement.
AGGCAGATGGCAAATGTTCAACTGCTGTTATTGGTCCTCGTATAGCTGCTGTGTGATTTGGAAAGGCTGTGGAAACTAGAGTGTAAAGATCCTGTGAATTAAAATCTTCTAGTGTGTCTAGGTCCCTGAGGTTCTATGACGTTTGACTAGCTCTTTATTCCTTGTTCGTGTTTTTCTGCAACATGCCTATCATAATAGCTGTATGGACAGCATTTCTCAGTTGTTCACATGTTTTGAAATGTGGAAAACAGTGGTAAATGACCGCTTTATGATACTTTTCAGAGAGGGCTTTGAATGAAGTTTGTAGCCATTAATCAATGAACTTTGGAAATATCATGATTCAGGATGGAAAGTAGGAAGAAAACTTTTTGGAATAAAGTCCATTTTTAAAAAGAATTAAGTGGTTTTCTTGGATTCATATTTTGAATTCATTCATTCATCTGAATTCATTCATTTTCTTGAATTCCTTTCGTTGAGTCTGTTTAATTAGCAAGATTAATTATTCATACTCATGTAAGTTAGCTTCCTTTCACTCAAATAGGAAATATTTGGTCTTGAAATATATTGATAAAGGAAAAATGTGAACTATCTAATAAACCCTGAAAATGTTTTCATAAAAAGAGAATAGAAGTAAAGGCCTTGATGTCACTGTTGTTTTTATACATTCAGATTGTTTCCCCCCCTCCCCTCCCCACAGAAATGATATAATTTCATGAATGAGGTTGATCTTTGCTTCTCCTCCAGTAGGCAGAAAAAGATGATGTGAAGGTCTCTTGTTATATATGTGTGTGTGTATATATAAAATGTATGTATGCATGTGTATATGTATGTATATTGTATACACATGCATACATATATTTTTTCTTAGAACATAGTACAGTGTTTAATTTGTTGGAAATCTATTTTGCACAAATATGGATGCTTACAAAAATATACATGTAAGAGCTTGCTAATGTCTGTCACCTTCACTCATCTACTAATATTCATCTAGGACTCAGTTGGTACATACACTTGAGTCAGAACTATCCATGGAAGTATCAGTGGAGGATGGTTTTGCAAAAAATGCTTGCATTTTAAATTAGGATTCCAGTGAGAATTGTAAATTCCAGTGAGAATTATTGACAAAGCATATAGTGGAGACAAAAAAAAAAGACATTAGATTTAGAGATTGATTTGGTAATTTCTGCCTTAGACATAGATTTAAATCTCTAAATCCTACCGGTACAATAAAAGATAGTAATATTGTTTTAGAGGCAAATGCTGTTCAGTGCCTTTCTAAGCACAGGACAGAGAATTAGTTATACCACAAAAACATTTTGTACTTTAAGATTTTTATTTCATTGTTATTAAAAGCAAAACAAATCTAGGCAGTTCATATTAGTGCCAGGAATATGGTTTTTGTTCACTGTCTCTGTGAATTGATTATTATTTTTTTTAGAGAAGGTTGAACAGGAAAAAAATAATCTGCTCCCAAATCACAGATACTGGAATTATTTTTGTTTTCATTAGACAACTGTAGCTCTCACAATAAAAAAAAAAGCATTTCGTTGCTAACTTACTTTTCAACTAAAACCTTAACCTTTCTTACACCTGAACTATACACAATATGGCACCCAAATGGTCAACTTTTTTTTTTTTTTGACATATTGAGTAGCATAGACTTTTGGTCTGCATTTGATTGAAACTATTTTTATGTGCATATTTCCATTTTATTATAAGGTAGTTTTAGCAAAATATTTTAAGATGGATTTAGTAAAATATAATTCTTGATATTTAATTTGTGTGTATAAAATCTTTTTCTTTAGACATCATATCAATTGGTACTTCTTTTGGTTTCTCAGAGTTCTGTGAATATGAAAATAATTTATGTCTACCTCCCAACCTCCCAAGCTGGGGAGTAATTGTTGCATAGCAATAATCTTTTTTAACACTAAAAATAATCATTATAACAGTAATGCATACTCATAAATTGGATTAAGTCTTTAATTGTGTATAATTTCTATTATGATAATATTGTATATAAAAGTCCCTGTTGTACTCTTCAAATGATCTTGTTTTATGTAACTCAGTGATTAAAAACAGAGATTGAAGAGATCATCTGTAGGAAAGATAATTTATAACTACCATATTAAAATTCTTTATTACATGATAGCTACTTCTAACCTATTGAAATTTTTAAAGAAATAATTACATGAAATAACATGCATTCAGATTAGCTATATCGTTTCTTGTGCATAACACATTAAAAAGTGATTGATATGACATTTTAAAATAATTATTTCATACTGAGCTTTTGAAAAAAATTGCAGTAGCCAAGTATAGTGTACATATAGGGTAAGTACATAGGCATACATTTGTAATGTAATGTCCGTATATATTTACATAGCCACATAGACATGTCTATTTAAACAGAGAAGTAACTTGTTGCCATGTTAACCTGTTTTTGCCACTCAGTGTTGTATTTATTCTCTTCCCTTCCCTTCCCTTCCCTTCTTTTCTACCATTTCAAAGCATCAAACACCAAAAGCCTAATTTAGGCTCATGATGGCTTAAATTACCTCTGAAGATTAAAAAAATTCTTCTTCTGGTGTCCTTGAATCCCTCCATCTTCATATATGTTTAGGTCATGTTGGTGGGGTTTCCTACCTGCCTTTTTTGTATTTTGGGGATTGAGGAAAAAAAGATGGTAGGGTCTGGTAGCCCTACTAACCTCTGCCTAGGGCCTAGCAAGTGAGAAATTGCCTAGTTTGCTTCATAGTTCAGCCTCCTTCTCTGTTTATAGGTATTTCCTGTCCACTGCCTCAAAGCACTGCTTTTCCCCCAGTTTCCCTTCTTCTGTTGCTATTGTACAAGGCTCCCAGTGGTTCTTCCTTATCCATAGTTACTTCTATCTCACTTCAGAGAAAAGTGATCTAAGTTGTGCTTCCTATATTGGACTTGGTTGCCGTCCATTTATTGCCCCTTAGTCTGACAAGCAAAAAGGAATAAAGGATGGTTTGTTGTTGTTGTTTTGCCCGACTTACATCATAGGGTTGAAAGGAGCTTTATTTAATTTGTTAATCTTTCTTCTGGTAGAACATCTTTCATGTCATCTCAGACAGATGAAAAGTTCAAGTGATAGGTTTGCTTGAATGTGGTAGTTGACAGCTAACTTAGTCAACAGAGGTGTCTGAAAATACCAGAGAACATAATACAAAGTCTTCCCTGTGCTCGCGCGTGCATGCACACACACACACACACACACACACACACACACACACACACACACACACACCCCCCTTATAAAGTTGAGGAGCAATGGTGAAAGGTGGCAATAGAGCTTAATTCTGGTTTTTGTTTTGACTTTTTGCTTATAATCTATGACTTTCAAAGTCAGTATTTGTATAAGCAACTCATCTTCTCTGAGTGATAGGGCAACAAAGTCATGATTTTGGATGTGTGGTGACGTTTTCTGGCCTCTACTTTCATATACCTTCTCCTCGCCTCTTCTATTTTCAGAGAACAAGGTATTCTACCTCCTTGCCATGGCTACTCACTCCACTTGTGATCAGGATCTCCTTCCCTCCCATCTCTTTCACAATCCTGATGGTTTCCTTTCCTGTGTCTCTTGTCTTCATTCCCTCCTTTTCTTCTCCCTCTCTGCCTGACAACTTGTTCAGGTCTCCCCTATACAAAATATAAAATGAAAGAAAACCCAAACAAAAAAATAATACCTTCCCTTGATCCTGTAGCTTTCTTAAGCTTTCATCCTATTTCTCTCCCCTTCCTTACTACTAAACTTCTGGAAAGAGTAGATTTATACTTGCTGCCTCTACCTTATTACTCACTGTTCAGTCTTAGGGTTCATTTATCCAAGGGGATAAAAAGCTGAGTGTATTCCTGGTGTTCTCTAGGATAAGCTAACTGTTTTTGTTGTTCTTTTATGGGGGAATAAAGAAGAAAAGATGGGAGGAGTGGAAGTGCTTGACAAATCACCAGGTCTTTTTGAATAGTTCATTGTCCTTTCCTGGTCTACAATCTGGGAATCTCCTAAGCCTTTGTTCTCTGTTCTCTTAACCCCTCTCTTCTCTACTCACACCTATGGTTTTAATTGTTAAAGCTAAGTAGAATACTACCAAATCGATGTCTCCAGCCTTATCCTTTCCTTCAGTCTCCAGCTGACTGTTGGACATTCCTCTATAGCTGTTCAGCTAGCACTTTAAGATCAACATTTCTAAAACTGAAGCTATCTACCCTGCCCTGCTCAAATCTGCCCCCTTTTCCAACTTCTGTTGATTGTGCCTTCAGTGCACAGAGTTTTGGGCCTGGAGTCAGGAAGATTAGAGCTCAAATATGGTCCTTAGACACTTAACTAACTACATGACCCTGGGTAAGTCACTTAACCTTTGCCAGCCTCAGTTTCTTTAAAAATGGGGATTCTAATAGAACCTACCTCTAAAATTGTTGTGAGAATCAAATGAGATAATATTTTTAAAGTACTTAGCACAAGATCTGGTAAGTGCTATATAAATGCTAAGCATGATGATGATGATAACTTAAAACTTCAAAATCCTCTGACTCTTCTCTTGTCTTCCACCTCTCACTTCCAGTCAGTTGCCAAATTCTGTCATTTTTACTTGGCAATATCTTTCACAACTGTTCTCTACTCATTCACATGGCCACCAGCAAATTTGTGGTCTCATTACCTCTTATATATCCTATTGTAGTAGCCTCCTGACTATTTCCTCTGTACTTTTGCTTGTCCAGTCTGTTCTTATAGCTGCCAAAATAATCGTTCTAGTGCTTGGGTCACTACTCTATTCAAAAACCTTCAATAACTAACAGTTGTCTGTAAATGAAAACACAAACTCTGTGTCATTGCCACTGAAGGCTGTCTGTCTCTGAATTACCTTTTCACTTACTTCCTTTCACCAAATTTCTTTTTTTTTTCCTTTCTTTCTTTCTTTTTTTTTTTTTTTTAGTGAGGCAATTGGAGTTAAGTGACTTGCCCAGGGTCACACAGCTAGTAAGTGTTAAGTGTATGAGGCTGGATTTGAACTCAGGTACTCCTGACTCCAGGGCTGGTGCTCTATCCACTGCACCACCTAGCTGCCCCACCAAATTTCTTTTTGCTTTATGGTCCAGGCCACTTGCACGATTGGCTATTTCTTCAGCTCTTTCTTTTTTCTTTTGCCTTTGTATACTCTTTTTTTTGCAAGGCAATGAGCATTAAGTGACTTGCCCAGGGTCACACAGCTAGTTAGTTTCAAGTGTCTGAGGCTGGATTTGAACTCAGGTCCTCCTGAATCCAGAGCCAGTGCTTTATCCACTGCACCACCTAACTGCCCCCACTTTGTATACTCTTGAAGGCGATTCCCCATGGCCTGGGTGCCTTCTTTTCACATTTCTTCAAGGTGAAATCTTCCTCTTTCTTTAAGGCTCAGTTCAGGTGCAGCCATTCAGTGAACCCTTCTCTAATCCCCCCCTCTTCATATTCCTTGGAGGCCTCTCTTTTGTACTGTACTTATTTGTGTACTTAATTCCTGTATTAGAATGTAAGGTCCTTGAGGGCAGGGACAATGTCTAATTTCATCTTTGTGTTGCAGTCTCCTGCCCATAGTAAATCTTTAGGATTATAGGATAATAGTATTTACATACGAAAGAGATCAACTTGCCCATTTTCACCCAGGTAGCAAATGGCATAGCCTGGTCTTGAGCACAGGTCTTTGGACCCTAAAACCAGTGCTCTTTCTATTGTACAACGTGATTCTTCTCTACTTATGCTTAGTGTTCCCTTCATATGTGTGTGTGTGTTTCAAGCTTTTAAATTTCACTACCAGTTTTCCCCTCCCCCCCACATTTCATTATTATATAGTCTGTTTGGGTGGTAATTGTGCTGTCTCTGCCATTTGCTACCTGAGAAATAATACTGTAATATTGAATAATACAGTCCAACCAGCATTTACCAAAAATCTCCTGTGTTTCAAGCCCTCTACTAGACGTTCTGGACATAAGAACAATATATGCATATATACATATATGTATAGATATGTATAGATACATATGTCTATCTATCATCTATCTATCTGTCATCTAATAATTTCAGGAGGGAGAGAAGTGAGGATTAAAGTATATCAGTTCCAGCTATTTTTTAACCTCTTTTTCACTACTTTGCTTCCCCCCAACTATTCTTTCCTTTGTTCAATAAAATTTTGATAGAATTCTAGACTATTAGAACTGGATGGACCTTTGAAATCATTTAGTCCTCTCATTTCACAAATGAGGAAACTGAGGCCCAGAGAGTTTAATTGACTTACCCAAAGTTAATGGCTAATAATTCACTAGCATACATGTTGGAGACCCGTTTGGCTAAGGTATCAAATAATAACATGCATAGGTCTTTACTGAGGCCTTTGTGGGTTTTTTTTTCCTGAATTCTATGCCTAGCTCTTTTGTAAAAAAAAAAAACACAAAACAACCAAAAACCCAACACTTGCCCATCTTCTTTCTAGTGAGGTCCTTTGATAGAGGTGTGATTTCATGACTATGGATACTCCCTGCATTGATATGGTGCCATTTGGGCTGTCCATCTGTTCTCTCTCCTTCTCACTTCATGACCGGCCCACCTTCTTTTCCAGTCACACATATTCTTGACAACATCTTTTACACCACTTCTTAAGCATGTTGTGAGTGATAACTTGCTGTAGCTTGAGTCTTTCTATTGCCCTTTGAGCTATTTGTAATTTTAATTCTTCAGAGATTATGGTATTCCATGCTTCCCATTCTCCTTGCCCCTCTGGGAGAATATTGGCATCAAGAAGATGGGTTTTGGGATCCAAAGAATGTTTGTTATAGAGAGCATTGTACAAGTCCATCAAAAGAAGTAGAAGGTAGGGCTTCTTCCCTCAAGAGGTTTAGATTTAGTTAGAAAAATAGCATATATACTATGCAAATGCTTTAAAATTCTCATCAGGTGAATTAATATAGACTTTGAAAAATATTATCACACAGAATAATATAGAATTATTTTGAAATTAAATAGAATGATATAGAATTGATGTAAATATCATACAAAATTACATAAAATATTATCATATAGAATCATATCAGTACTTAAGTGGCAGGGACTTAGAGAAAATGAATGTTTAAGGTACTGTTGGATTGGGAATGTTAAAAGAAATTCAGGGCATGAATTGGAATAGGAGAGTATGTGCAAGTCCCTTTTAGGTTAGGTACCTATTAAAATACAATCAGTGGGGCAGCTGTCTCAATGGATAAAGCACCAGTCCTGGATTCAGGAGGATCTGAGTTCAAATTTGACCTCAGACACTTGACACTTACTAGGTATGTGACCCTGGACAAGTCACTTAACCCTCATTGCCCTGCCAAAACAAAACAAAACCCCACACAATTAGTAATGCTTTTAAGATTAGATTGGGGAAGGGGAACGAATTTATACTCTATGTTTTTGTCACAACTTGTCTTTATTTCTCATTTATCTACCAGTCCTGTTCATATTTTTATTCTAGAAGAATATGGAATGATTTCTTCCCCCACACATATACCCAAAGGCTTTTTATCTTTAACCAGGTGACATGAGAAAATTACTAATACATTTCATTATACTTCAGCATTAGATTTGATTTTGTAATGCATGTACAAAATGATGTATCATACCCAGACTTTGTTCAAAAGGTGATCTAGAGCTATTGTGTAAGAAGAATTGTGTTAAGAAAATTGTAAAAAGATTTAGAGCCACAAGGGACCTCAAAGGCCATCTAGTACCACACTTTCATTTTACCAAAGAATAAACAGGTGCGGGAGGTTTAGTGACTTGATCAAGGTCACAGAGGTACCAAGGGTCAGAGGCAGGACTTGAACCCAGGTCATAGAATCATAAGATAATAGATCTAGAAGGCAAGGAGCTCAGAGAGCCACTGACTCCAGAAGCTCTACTTTTTCTGCTGTACGAGGCTATCTCTCTTTATATTTAGATATTTTATATATAATTAACAATACTAAATTAAAGGAGAGCATGTTTTCCATGTTTCAAAACTGTGGTACCTAAGAGAGTGAATACTACTTGTCTTTTTTCTATAATTATATTTCTTTTTTATGTGTGAGGCAGTTGGGGTTAAGTGACTTGCTCAGAGTCACATAGCTAGTAAGCGTCATGTGTCTGAGATCAAATTTGAACTCAGGTCCTCCTGAATCCAGGACTGGTGCTTTATCCACTGAGCCACCTAGTTGCCCCCAATATTCTGACTTCTAAAAATCATATAAGTTAAAAAAGAAACCCTGAATTCCTTTCCTTTTTCTCCTTGCTGCCTGTCCATCCATTTCCATGAGTCTTGCTGCTTCCCTCATCTCCTTCCTTCTACTTGCCATGTTATTCCTTCCCCCTTCCACCTTTTCTCTATATCCTTTTCCTCTCTCTCATCCCCCCTCAAATGCCTGTTATTCATCCCCTAAAATATGGTCCAAGGTTACAGGATCTTAGGATTTAGAATTAGAAGGGACCTTAGAGGTCATATAGACTAGTCACCTCATTGTACCGATGAAGGACATAGAAACCCAGAAAGGTTATGTGCCTTCCCCAAGGTCAAACACAGCAAATAGCAGAGATTTGAGGGCCAGTTCTCTGCTCTTTCCACTAGTTAATCAATGAGCACTTATCAAGCCCCTCCTATGTACCAGACATTTTGACGGGGACCCAGGATACAAAGACCAAGACAAAATAGTCCCCAATCTCAAGGACTTTGTATTGTATGAGGGGAGACATGAATGAATAGTATATGATCAATCAATATTCATTAAGCACCTCCTCTACACAAAATAACTACATGCAGTTTCTTCTGCAGAGACATAGAAGTTTGAGAATTTAGCAATGTACACCATACAGTTGAATTTGAGATATAGATTTTTCTCCAACACCTTTATTTTAGAGATGAGAAAACCAAGACCCAAGAGAGGCTAAATGACTTGTCCATGGTCATATAACTAGTTTGGAATAGAGCCGGATTCAAAAGGCAGACACTTTAGAAAATACTTTAACCGAAAGGACAAGATGGAGGCTTTCTTATCCAAATCATTCATTTTATCATATGCATAGAATTTATTGTATCCATATCTGAGAGCCTTGTTAATATGGATTCTTGGTCAGGGCATGTACATAGATAGCCTCATGATATTAAACTTGGGTTTTACTTGTTAGGACAGTATTCAAACTTTTAATTCTTACATTCACACTCAAGTCCCTTGCCGTTTCTTGTATTTTCTATAACATGAGTAAGACTGATTATGTCATTGTAGAACAGCTTTTCTGAAACTAATTTGACCTTGAGATTTGAAGAACTTTGATAGAACCCATAAATTCTGATTTGAGGGATTTAGGGAACTGAAGAGTACTCCTGGGGAAGAGGAGAGACAGGGAAATTTTGGAGTAAAATAGAGGAAAATGAGCCTATTTCCATGTATAAATGTGATGATGTATATTAAGTGTTTTTAACATATGATTTTATATTTTATGTCTTGGAAGGGGATAGCATGTTTCACATTGTTGGCATTGCCAGAGTTCTATGGAACATTCTGGGTCTTAGGCTACCCGGTAACTACCATCCTTCCCTCTTCTCAAGATACAGTTGAAGGGCCTGGTCCTGCTTTTTAATCCTAGACTTTTTCTTTGGAGTCTCTGTCATCCCTACTTTGTGTCATTCTTCTTCCTCCCTCTCTGATTTTGACAATTTGCCAACTATTGTGTTGCTATAATGGCTAAAGGGAAGAAGCAAACATGAGGTTTGCTTGTTTTTCATTTCTGTTAATTAATTGATATTTGTGCCCTTTAACCATATCAACAGATAACATTAAAAAGGCAGTTTTCTTGCAGAAGCTATAAAGTACAATAACAGCTTTTTCTTTTTTTTATTCTCCTCTTTTGTAAACTGCTAAGAGCCCAACAGTGTGGAAACAAACAGAATTTATAATCACTGTTGAAATCTTACTACTGCCTGGGTAGAATGCAGTACTAATTTGTTTTACTGGATTTGGATACTGCTAAACCTCTGCAGGGTTCCAAGGATGCACTGGGGGATGGTGACTCGAAGTTTTCAGAGCAGATGTCAGTCATCAAATTAGAGTAGTTAAAGAAATAGGTGCAGGATAGTGCTGTTTGTGTGAGAGCTAACCGAAAGCCATGTAAAAATGTCTAGAGAAATTACATGACATTTCATGGTAAGTTCTAGGCATCTAGGTCTTCTCCTATTTTAATATGGACTATTTGTGCCCGACCTGTGATAGAGCCTTGTATTGGTCTGATCAGCCCAGTTAAACACATTGTCCTTTGACCCCAACATTGTGATGTCATTTTGGTGTTCTTTGAGTACAGTAAACAACCACCAAACCAACCCAAACCAATTTGAATAAGAAGGTACTTCTATATAGACTGTTATGGGAAGCACTCATTTCAATCAGTGTTGCTTTATTTAGGGAATGATGTATAATATATTAAAAATAGTTCTTTATAAAGTCTTTGCATCAATGGGGTTTGGGGCTGATCTTGGGATATATATTTTAGATGTTCTACTCTCTGGCTCTTACTTTGGGTGGGTCACTTAGCTTCTTGTGGGTCTCAGTCATAGTGCGCAGCCCATAGTAGGTGCTTAACAAATGTTTATTGATTGATCTGTAAAATAAGAATAATGGACATGAATAGTCTTTTTCATGTCAAATTATAGTTCGGATAGGCACATCTAAATTCTTAGATTGCTCTCCTTTCCAAAACCAACAAGGTATGGAGCACTGGATTTGGAGCCAAAGAATGTGGATTCAAATCTCAGGCTCTTCTCTGTTTGATGTATATAACATCAGGAGAGTCATAGGACAAGGAGGTTGGATGAAGGAGGTAGGGCCAGGCCAAAGGTGAAATTGGGAAGTAGTTGAAGTTTGTCTTTATAGTCATTCCCTTTCTTTTCCAGCTGCCTTCTCCCCCCCACCCCTTGGGGCTATTTCTTACTGGTTCTCTCAGATACTGAAAACCCTTAGATACTCTACATTTTCCCAAGTCAAAATATGCTCTCAGGGGAAAAATGATAAATTCACTCAGTATAAGGCAATGAAGTGTGATGGATAGAAGTCCCAACTTAGACATATAATGGTTATGTTATCCTGAGGAAGTCACTAAACTTCAGTGTTCCCAGCATCTTTCTAAGATTATAACCATATATATATATATATATGTATATATATATATGTATATGCATACATATATATATGTATGTATGTATATCCATGCCAGTGAAACCATGGGCATAGATGAAGAAAGAAAGAAAAAAGAAAAACAGAAAGAAGAAAAAGGAGAAAAATGTATAAAGGGCTGATAAAGCTTAGTATTTATACTTTTCAGAAGACATTTAAATGGAAGCAAAGCCTTAAATGACAGAAATAAATCATTATTGGTGGAATTTTAGATATCACACTCGAGGACACTGTATTTTGGTGAAGTTTTCCCAAATCTTCGGGTCTCACTGTATTGGCAGCCAATTACTCTACCTAAGGGTAATGCTAATGCCATTAAACAGACTCTGTAAACCCTTTGTACTTTTGCATAGATCTCTGATGGTACATACAAAGATAATTTAAAAAGAGGCCACTCATTTTCATGCAATCCAAAATTCCCCAGCAACCATTCATACCTTTTCCCCCCAATAGACTTAACAAAAGCTAGTGTCCCAGGCCGTTTCTAATAATTTGTGAACAGTGAGGCACATAACAACAATGGTAGAACATGTGTTCAATTAAGTATTTTTATTCATGGAACGCATTTCAAATTTATTTTAGCAGTTTAAATAAAAGAGTTTAATGTATATTTAGTCAAGCATTACAGTAGTAAGGGCTTAAGCAGATTAGAAATAAATGAATCCAATTAAAGAACATGTCTTTGAGATTTGATATGTCCTAGGTATGAATGAGCTGTTTGCATAGCAACAGTAAAGAAACCATTAATGATTAACTATCTGGAAGAAGCTTAATCAAGGATAAATGCTATAGAGAACATACTGCAAAATATTAAACTTAAATAAAAGGAGACTTTGTGCATTTAAAAACATTGTTTGCATCAGTAAAATTTTTTGTTGTCTCTTTTTTTCCCCTCTTGTAACATCCATGGTATCAAGTTCACCTTATTTATCATTAGATAATAGTTTCAAACACTGTGCAATGTTAAAGTGACTTTCCCAGGGGCTGTGGCCATGCTCTGCCTCATAATGGGTTGTGCATTGCAATTCTAGAAGGAGAGAGAGACCTAGGGTCTAGGATAGATGTGCTACTGACTTTAGCAATGTGAGACTGAGTAATCCTTTCACCTCTGTGGACTTCAGTTTTTTCATCTCAATGTAAAATGAAAGGTTGGCTTAAGATGGCCTCCAAGGTCTTTTCCAGCACTTTCATTCTTTGATCTGCTGAAAAATGTGGAACCAAACCATGACTGATTCAAGGGCCATCGTCTTGTTCTTCCCCTGGTTTTGTTTTTCTGGGATCATAGATTTGCTGGGCTGGAAGAGAACCTCTGAATTAATTTCATTCACCCTCCCCCCCCTTCGTTTTACAGAGAAGAAAACCAAGACATAGGGAAAGGAAATTAGAAATGAGGAAGGTGTGTTTGTATAAAAAGGATTTGGATTTTTCAGTGAATTGACAGTCAACATCTTTATCTTAGACTTCCTTGAGAGAGAGAGTCTGGGACTAGAGAGATGATAGTCTGGGTATACTGTCAGCTCATATGTTTGGCATTGTTTTCAGTTCAGTGTGCCAAACCTTAGGAAGGACATTGACAAGCTGGCAGATTTCTAGGGTAGGATGCCAGCATGGTGAGGGGCCTGGAAAAACAGTTTAAAGAACTGGGGATGTGTTGAGTAGAGAAGAGAAGATTAGGGGTTGGCAAGGTAAATGTTTGACAACTACATGGGGAAGGGGGAAGAGGGAAGGATGTATGCCTGACATGCTTTTAATTTTAATTTGCATTATTAACATTTTTCCATTCCTTTCTTAAGTTTGGATATTCAACAAAATAAATCAAGTCCTAATTTGTAGTGTTTGCTGATTTCTGAGGTATAAATGCTTACACCTAAAATTTAACAATCAACTCTTCAGCTGGTATGGGTTGGCTTTAAGCACACCCCAGAAGTTGAGGAGGGTGAGGGATTTAGAGGAGTGGAAAGGTAACTGTTTTCTAGTATTAGACCTAAGTTCAAATCTAGCCCCAGGCACTTACTGGCTGTTTGACCCTGGGCAAGTCACTTAATTTCTGTCTGCTTCATTTTTCTCATCTGTAAAATGGGAATAATAATAATACCTACTTCCCAGGGTTGTTGTGAGGATCAAATAAGATTGTAATTATAAAGCACTTAGCACATTGTTTGGCACATAATGGATGTGTGTATGTGTATCACATGGTATATGCTATATAAATGTTATTATTATTATCATTAATTACTAATTTTATTATCTTGTTCTGCTTAGCCTCATAGTTAGAACCAGTGGAAGTCTGAGAAATAGATTCTGACTTGATGTAAGGAAAAACTTCTTAACAATAAGAGATATAAATAATGAAATGGAGCCACTTAAAATATAGTGAGTTCCTCTTCAGAAGAGGCCTACAAGAAAAGTCTAGTTCCTGAAGGGATTCCTGTCCAGAGGTCAAACTAGATGACCTTTGAGATATCTTTAAATTCTGAGAAGTTGGATTCTGTAAAGTGACTTTACCAAGGTATCCCACAAATTGCAAGTAGCAGAGCCCTCATTAAAATCCAGGTTCTCTGACTACAGATCCAAAGCAAAGGGCTTTACACCACAGTGATAAACTACTTTTTTGGTACCTTCCTAAACAGTGGCTGAAATTTGGGGAAAGAGAATGGTCTGAAGTCTTGTAGAATTCAGTATTTTAATTTATGACATAGGTAAGCATTATTGAGTGTAATATAGCATTTTGTATTTGACTTCTGTGACCTCCAACCTTCAGCTCTTAAAGCACTCAAATAGCCCCCAAATTAGGAATTAATAAGTTCGGGAAAGTACTCATGGATAAGCAGAAGCTACCTAGAAATAGATATATGAAGTAGGACTCTGAGCATGAAAAAAAAATCTCAGATGAGGTCCAAAGAAAAATAAACTGGTCCTTAATTTAGGGCTGATTTAATTTAGATAATGGCAGCTATGTATTTTAGAATTTCTTGATGATTGAACCATTTGCTAAAACCACAGGATAAAACATCATAGCTTCTTTTCATTTGTAGATAATAGTTAAGAATAGCAGGTGGGGTTTTTTTGTTTGTTTGTTTTCCCCCCCAAAAGAGAGCTGGGGAATCATTGAAGTTTGTGTGTGTGTGTGTGTGTGTGTGTGTGTGTGTGTGTGTGTGTGTGTGTGTGTGTGTTCATGGAAACACTGAAGATTTGCAGAGTGATATTGCAAGATAGGGAGAATGAAAAATGGGTAAGAAATTGAGAACTATGAAGCTTGAGATGAAGTCAACAGATACCAGTCGTTATATATGTGTGGGGGAAAGGGAGAAAGGCTAGGCCATGGATATGGATATGGAACAGGGAAAGAAACAATAGAGGTTGGATAGGGGAGAAAAGAGGCTGCTGCTGCTGCCTGGTTTAAGAGGACCGATTTACATAGTTGAATCACATGGGTAAGGGAATACCGAACTAGAAGAACAATTAGAGATGCGATAATTTATGTGAGTATTATATGACTAATGGTATGTTCTATTTGTGTCCAACCTGTGGTAGAGCTTTGTGAGATTGTATTGGTCTGATCAGCCACATTTGGATACATTGTACTTTGACCCTAACATAGAGATATCATTTTGGTCCTCTTTGAGAACGAAGGACAACAACCAATCAACTGTATGAATAATTATTCCCTAAGCAGTCCCTGCAGCATTTGGGGGTCTAGCAAAAAGAGAACCTTTGCTAGAGGCAATGTATGCATCTAGGGGCATTTGGCTAAAAGAGGCTCCTTTATATTATTTTAGTAGGATTCAGAATTTCAGTTTACAATTTGGAGGATAATTGAGTATAATGCATATCATTTGCTTGGATCTGGAATTAAGGGCCAAATTGTTTTACTTAAAAAAAAAAAAACACCTTTGGAGGAGGGTGTTATGTGAGATGGTTTGGCCAAATAAGCAATAGATATATCACATATGGTTATACATCTATGGATTTCTATTTACCTTGTGTCTAAGGCTGCACACATGTGTTTAACTGATTGTAGAGGTGTGTGGGGGTTTTTTGTCAGTAAATTAGCCATTTAAAAACTACATGATGCTAAATTTGATCAACGTGTCTGATTTTTTCTTTTTCTATTTAGTTTCCTTTTGATTATGGATTTTATTCTTTTAATATCCTATGTCAAGTAAGAATGATGTATGAGGAGTTACTTTTTAAACCCACCAGCTTTCTTACTTGAAGTTATTATTATAATGATAAATAAGAAAGGTTAGGGAATGAAGCAATATAATTCCAAATAGTGTACACAGGATAACTGAGTTTCCATGTATGCCATCATATTTACTTATTTATAATAGAATAAAACACACTAAGAAATTCAGTTTTATTGACAATAATTTAACATTTATTATTCAGGATTATGTAGAATCTTAGTGATCATCATTAGATAAAGAAAGTATAAGAGAGGGAACAGAATCCAACTCTAGAAGGTGCCCAGGAATGCTGCAATAAATTCCCAACATAAGCCTGCTCACTTGGCATTAGTCTCATAAAAAAAATACTGAGTACTTTGTTTATTTGAACTTTATGGTTTGGGTTTTGCATAAGTGGTAGTTTATTGTAATGAAGATGATGATATCAAACACTTGAAAATATTTATTTCATACTTACTATATCCTATAAAGCACCTTATCAGATGGTTTGGGGTAAGGAGGTAGGTATTAGTTATAGTTCTTGACCTACATGAGTGTCTGATTTAGTTGTAGCAGGGAAAAACCTGTGTATGTGTGTATGTCCCCAGTAGGACAAGGACATATACCCCAAAGCATCAAATAACTTATGTACACATTAGGTTTTCTAAGATTTCAGAGGTCAGAGAAATCAGTGAGGTCTGGATGATCTATAAAAAGTTGCAATGAAATAAGACTTCAGACAGCACTGGGACGTGTATGAACTATATTCTGTTTAATGGGAAGAACTTAGCAAAAGGCCAAGAAAGAAGCAGTTGTCAATTGCAATAGATGCCCTGTTATCCTTGTGGATATCCATGTTATAGGGACAGTTGACTACCCATGCTCTTTAAAAAGTTTCTTAATCTCTGGATTTAACATTTAAACATATTTGATGAAGAACACCTTTAGAGTCATTCTTTTAGACTTTGAAATGAAATCATGAGTTTTAGTCATATGATATCACTTAAGTTTTTTTTTTTCCCCATAAACTAAACTGGTGCTTGTGTGTGACAGCAGCAGCTTCACAGTGGATCTGAGAATGCAAAGGGATGGAAGAAGATGGATAGATGTTACAGAGTCAACGTTTATGTAAACCACATTATATTTGGGAACTAGTAGAAGTGCCAAATCAAGTGGTGAAAACCACAAGGAAGAAACACAAATCCACTTATTAGTATGAAACCATTACATTTCCAAGGGTGCCTTAGTGTAATTTCCCTGCAGGACTCTTTAGTCTGTGAGGCCTTCACAGTAAGGAATCCTGCTTATCAGCCTGAAGGCTGGACTCCATAGGAGCCTGGAAATGAAGCACAAAGTAAGTGTCTCTGCTGCAGAGGTTGGAACTGTGGACAGACAGTCATGGTGCCAGATTATAAGGAAGGTCGTGGACTTCGTGTAAGAGTGACTATAGAATCCAATTAAAAAGTTTAGTATAGGCAGTCATTCCCACTTAATCCCATCACTGCTTAATGCAATACTCTGCTTATTTCAATCAACATCTTTTTGAGCCAAATCAGTTGTATGTCTTTGTTTCCACGTTTTTCAGAGTAATTTGATCACCTTCAGCTGTATAAAAAAAATGGATAGCTCAATTGGGAAATCTGGCAACATCCATTAAGAATTATAATATAACATAAAACAGGCAAAGAGGAGCTGAATTCTGCTGTTTAGCAGAATGTTTATTATGCAGAAAACATCAACAAAGAAGTAAAATAAGAAGTTAGCTAAAAAAGGAGATGAAAAATGCTAGCTGATACAGGAAGAAAGAGGAAGCTTCAAGAATCCCTGAAAAGAATGAACTCAGTAAATTTAGATTGACAATTTGAGTGTCTGTTTTGAGGGAATAGAGGTGGTTCTTCATAGTGTTGCAGGGTACACAGTTCCAGACCTTAAAAACTACGGGAGTGATACTGTTGTCCTTTTTTGTGGTTGGCACCAACGTTTATAGCAGGGACTTCCAAACTGTCCTAAGGAAATTATATGCTTTATATAATAGGGATATCTATTCTGGGAGAATATTTTGATTCTAATGATATTTTATCTTTTAAATAGTAAATATTAAATTAAGCTTATCCTAATCTTTGCATATGGTAGAAATATAGGCTTAAGTGTAAAACTGTTTTATGTCCAAATTACTTTGGAGTACACCTAATGAAAGGATAATCTGTTTGAAGGAACAACTAAAAAATATTTGCTAAGTCAAGGGGCTGCATTGAGTTGGTATGGTGAATTGTGTTGTGTAACATGCTACTCAGATGTGGGCTAAGAAAGACCTGTGACAATGAGATTACACAGCTTTATGAGAAAAAGGTGAATCTGGAACCATTTTAAAGTTTAGAGTAGACACTGATGACAAAATGTGTGAATTGAGTGGTTCTTGACTACCTGTAATTGAATAAGATTATACTTGCTTGTCTGCAAGTGGGGATGCAATTAAACAATTAGAAACTTTAGTGATTGCAAATCACCTATGTCCCACTGCTTTTAAGGCTCAAAATCCTATTGAAGTAATTGCAAAGCTAGTTTAGAAATTAGATGACTAATTCACTGGTATCCAACAGTAGAAGAGAAAAAAAATGATTATATTTTCCTTGGTGGCAACCATTTTGAAATCTGTGGAAGATGGCTTATCTTACCAATTCTCTTATAGTTATTGTATTTGGGAGAACTGAACTAACCCTGCCTTGAGGTGAACATCTACAATGATCTGAATAGGGTCTTTAACAAAAAGAATTTCTAAGGAGATTTTATATAATGGAATCATACAATATGGCTCTCAAAATTGTTATATACTTAATTCTTTTTTCCAATTAAAGCTTTCCACTATTTCCTTTTTAGAGTCTGCCCTATTCGACAGGGAAAAATTAAAAGGCTTTATCGAACATGCAAAGACATTTCAAGATATATATTCTTACAAGAATGTCATTTGCTGATTGTAATGAGACCAGGTCCAACCCAGAAAGGTTTATCTCCTATCCCTTTCTAAGAAGGTACATAGTTAGTGTGGTTCCATACTTGTTTGATGGGTGCTTCTCAGGCCTCTGCCATACAATCAGAGCTTTTCACGCAACATGTCCTGCTAGGTAGTTGTCTAGGGGCACTGAGAAGTTAAATAATCTGCTCAGAGTCACATAGTCAGGCTATAGTAATGGTAGGACTTGAACCCAGGTTTTCTTGACTCTGAACCCAGCTTTCTTTCCAATTATACTACATTACTTTTCTTTTATTTAAAAAAAAAACCTGTCCAAAGCTTTTAACAGAGACCACACCAATAGCAAGTTAAATGCCTATAGTAAAGACTGAACATTGTTTCTTAGGGTACCTTGTTCTACCTTTTGAGGCTGATGTTTCCCAATGAATAAGGATAGAGTGCTATGCAGAGAATAACAGTAACATTCATTAGAGCTGAAATGGACCTCAGAAACCATCTAGTTTAATTCCTTAATTTTAGAAATGTGTAAACTATTGCCAAGATGAGGTTAAGTGATTTGCCCACCACACATAGGTAGTAAGTGTGTCATAAGTAGTAAGTAAGCCAGGATTAGAACTCAAGTCCCATGAGTCTAAGGTTAGTACTTCAAGACAAATGAGCAAAATCCTTCCAAAGTGAAGTGAAGCTATTTTGCTTGTTTTGTTCTGTTGTGTATATCTTCCTTCCTTCCTTCCTTCCTTCCTTCCTTCCTTCCTTCCTTCCTTCCTTCCTTCCTTCCTTCCTTCCTTCCTTCCTTCCTTCCTTCCTTCCTTCCTTCCTTCCTTCCTTCTTTCCTTCCTTCCGATTTGTGAAGCACTTTTTTAATTTAATTTTTACTTTTCCCCTCAATTACATGTAAACAAATTTTTAATATACGTTTTTTAAAATTATGAGTTCTATGTTCTTTTCTTCCTTTCTCCCCTCCCCCTCCTTGAGAAGGCAAGCAATTTGATATGAATTACACGTGTGCAGTCATTGGTGTGCATATTTTTAAGCTTTACCAATGAAGACCTTATCTTTGTAAATGTTTAGGTCCCTGACACTAAAAAGATGCACTTAAATGAATAGCAGAAGAATCATAACATAAGAATATAAGCAGTTTGTGAGTAGGGATTGTTTTATTCATTGTATTTGTTTACACAGTTATTTGTACAATGCCTGGCATTTAGCTGGTGTTTAATAATTACTTGTTGATTGATAAGTAATTAGTGAGAAGAGCTATGGTATTTACTAAAATATAGAAACATCATTTTCTTGTCTTAGACTTGAGGGATTACTTGCTTCAGAATCCCAGATTGTTATTATTTTTGTTTTTAATACAGGGACAGCAGTTTTGGTTTGTTTTACTGTATTTTCATTTCCTTTATATGGTGGATCAGAGCATGACTATTTCCCATTCTATATGTCACAGTAAGCAGAATTGGAGAATTCTGTTAGTGCCTTTCATTACAAAGGTTAGAACTAATGCCTCTTTTTACAATCTGGTGGCATGTGTGGTACTTCTCCGCTTGCATGCAAATATTTTGTTTGTCTCTAAAGTTAGCATTTGAGAAAACAGCCTCGTGATAGGGGTGGTCATGCATCAGCGATATATTCATTAGCGGTGTGGTGAAACTCTCCCTGTAACATACAAATGGAGAGATGCTGCATTAGAACAGTGTTTCCTAGCACAGTGGCCCATTTCTAGTCTCTTGTCTATGCTTTGTGTAGCTGTAGAACTACTCTGCTTCATTGTCAGAGAAACTTAGTTCTTCTGACAGGTTCCTTCCTTACTCAGTGTCCCTTTTGGAAGCACCTCCCCATCCTGACAAAAACAAAAATTTCTCTATTGACAAATAATATAGCCCATTCATTTAATGGGTTTATTTGTCCAACTGTTAAAACTTACTGTATGTCATCATTATAGATATTTTGACATTTTTAGCCATTTATTAATTTAAAGAAATTTGTCAGTGGGTACTAAATGCCAATGTCAATGGGACTAAAGTGCTACTCCATTGCTTCTTTATGGCATGGGGGTGATGACTTTTTGAAGGGTACCTCCGTGGATTGTGAGCTCCCTAAGGACAGGGACTGACTTTTTGCCTTTCCCTTTTGCTATCCCTGATGTCAAGCACAGTGCCTGGTGCCTAGTAGGCTGGGACAACTAGATGGTGCACTGAATAGAGTCCCAGGCCTAGGGTTAGGAAGACTCATCTTTCTGAGTTCAAATCTGGCCTCAGACACTTACTAGCTGGGTGACCCTGGATAGTCACTAAACCCTGTTTGCCTCAATTTCCTCATCTGCAAAATGAACTAGAGAAGGAAATGGAAAACCACTCCAGTATCTTCAACACAACCCCAAAATGCTGTCACTCAGAGTTGGACGTGACAAACGACGGAATAACAACAAATAAATGTTTATTGACTGACTGACTGACTGACTGACTGACTGACAAGTTTGCCAGGTCCTTTCAAACTGGAAAGGCTTTGAGTATGAACCACATAAAAGATTATACCTGTGGTTAGAAAATCAGCCTACCTTAGGTCAGAGAGGCTCCTCACCAGGTTGGGTTGTAGCATGATGAAATTTTTTTTTTTTTTTTAGCCTTAGCAAATCACTGGGACTCCCTAATGAGTTATAGGAGGGTTGAGATTAGTATGGGCAGGAAGAGGTATCCACACAGGTGAAACATGTGTCCTTGAAACTCACAGTGGAAATGTATTATTAAATGCTGATTAAATTGTGTTGAATCCAGAAATAATGAAAGAATTTTAGAATATTCTAATTATTAATGTGTCAAAATGGATAGAAAGCTAGTCTTGAAGCCAAGAAGACCAGAGTTCAGGTTTTGCACTATGACACACACTGGCTGTGTGAACCTGAGCAGATAACTTAATCTCTCAGGGCTCTAAGCAACTCTCTAAGAGTTTAAATTGCAGAGAAGGTACCCGCCTACACTGGTAGAAAAAAATACTTTACTCAGGAATTCTCTATACTTATAAAATCACATCTAACTTGTGATGGTTCTTATCTTGGAATCTGAGTATGATTCATTATGACTCAGAAGTAGCTAGATAGTACAGTGGATAGAAGGCTGGGCCGGGGGTTAGGAAGATCTAAGTTCAGGTCCCTTAACTCTGGGCAAATCATTTGACCTTTCTGTCTCATTTTTCTTATCTGTAAAATGGGGATAATAATAATTTCTACCTCCTAGGGTTGTTGTGAATACTATAATGAGCTAATATTTGTAAAGAATGTTGCAAAGCTTAAAGCATTCTATAAATGCTAATTATTACTTGAAAAGGTAAAAGTGAGAAATTAATCCTTGTTTACCTTCCTTGTCTTTGGCCTCATAGTGACTGAGCTACATAGATTTAGTAGTCATTTCAGAGTTAGTCACAGACATTTTCAGGAGCTCATAATCTTTACCATAAACCAATCCTTTCCCTCTCCCTATCGGAGCATATTCAATTTGGATCTTTGCTCTTGAGTAAAAATTCAATCAGAAGAAGCACAGTAATACACACTAGTACCCTCTTTAAAAGGGAATGTCTATCTCTGTGTTTTAATACAAAAAATTGACAAGTAAAATTACATTAGAAACAGGAGACAACAGCTATGTTCCTGGTTGCCAAGCCAGTAAAGGAGAAGCCAGGGCACTTTTTCCTCTGTAGTTTTCATTGTTTTATTGATGAAATGGCAAATTGTGGCAGATTCTAAGCTCATTGACTTGGCTAGTGTGAACTCTCATGATCAATAGACAAAACCTTCATTTGCCCTACTTACACACTGGTTAATCAGAAGACAGAGAGGTGATTGGGTGCTTTATAGGACTTTTTAGATCTGTCCAAGAGTCTTCTCTCACAAAGACAGACCATTTGGTTAGCAGATGCACTGTTAGGAAAAAGAATTCAAATTTGAAAGTCTTTCTTATTCCTCCAGTTTTCTTCTTTAGTTATAGAGAGACAGGAAGTAGTAATCAGCAGATATTTATTAGCACTTATTATATGCTAGGTTCTATATCACTAGATGTAGGAAATGCGAAGATGTATGAGATGTGGTCTCTGCTCTCCAGGAGCTTATAAAGTCTTGTACAGGTTGTATATATATGAAAAACAGGTTACAAAGATGAAATGGCAGCTAGTCAGGAAAGATTTCACAAAGGTATCAGATTTGATTTAGGCCCCGAGGGATAGATAGGTTTTTGATGGAAAGGAGATAGGGAGGTCATTACAGGAAGGAAAAATTGTGTGAGCAAAGGCTTGGTGAGTGCAAAGTATGTTCAGAGAACACAATTTGAATTAAAGAAAGGTATAGTAGGAAATAAAACTGGAAAAGGATAGGTAGGAGTTAGAGCAGAAATGGCATTAAATGCCTGGCTAAAAATATTGGAATAAATAACATCTTTGTTTTTGTACAAGCCTTGATTCAACAAACATTTATTAAGTACTTACCTAGTCCAGAGTACATATAAAGTTTTTAAAAGACATGGCTTCTGTCTTAATGGACCTTGTAATCTAGTCACTATGAGTTATTAATATATATTTTTTCTGTCTTCCAAATTTTTATTCATTTCAGAGGATTTTTCACTTCTGCGTTAGCGGATAAGAGGAGAGACTCATATATGATTATTGTAATATTCTGAAGCAGTACTACAGTGCAGTCCTTGGAAATCTATATTCTGGGAACTGACATTTTTTTGGGGGGGAACTTCATTTCTGGTATAGTTTCATTAACATCCCAAAGTACATCATTTAATCTTTGCTCATCAAATAGCTACATTGCAGAAGGACAAATAGAATTGGATCTGTTATTTCTGTACTTGAAAAGATAATAAAACAATAAAAGCTGATGTATTATGAATCCGTATGGGTAGGTTATATTAATCAGATATTTTAATGATTCTTCGATAAGTATGATAGCTAAGTCTAAATTTGTTGGTTGGATTTTCATACCTTTCTTATGATTAGCACAAGAAAAAGTGAGGAATTTGAAATCATTACCTATTTTTTCTCTCATCTTTTCAAGTACTTAAAAAATTCTACTTGCTTCAAACACAGATTTTTATTTCTAATAAGGAAACTCATGAATTCAATTTATTTATGGGATATTTGAAGTTTCTACTTTTTTTATTCCTTGCAGAGATACAGAATATAAAGGACTACAACTCTCATTGGATCAGATCACAGCCACCAAACCATCCTTCTCCTATACCAACACCACACCTACCATAACTGACAACCGAAAGGGGAACAAACCCCGCCTCTCAAACACAAAATCAAAATCCAGGACATCTCCATACCCTCAGGTATATGAAAATGTTGCTACAATTTTTTTTTTCATTTGATTTGGTTTGATTTCATGTTTGAGGAAACCATGGAAATGATCACAATGAGTCATCCAGCTTTAACACAGTTGAAATTTCCATATACCCAGAAGTTTTTTCTCCCACTAATGACTTTTTAAATAACCTGTTTTTTCTTAAGCCATGTGACTTTCCCACTTTTTAGTTAGAAGAAACAAATTTCAGAAGACGCCTTGATTTCTTTTTGTTTGTTTTGGTTGCATTTCTTTCAATGTACTGTCTTACATGGAGAATAGCACACTTCAGCTTTTTGGCTAAGCATCTTTTCCAAGAAATATTATGCTAAAATATTTTAAGGAAGCAGCCAATTTGCCAACATATAGAAAGGCTAGGAGTTTGGAACAGAAGATTCTAATGCTATGACCAAGAATTGAAGAGGGAGCAAAATAAGAGACTTATGCAAAGGATCAAGGATGTGATTCCCTGTGCAGTTTAGAAACAGATGGGCTGTTCATGAGGAAAGAAAGATGCAGAAAGGCCATTCCAGATGGTAGGAATGATTGGAAAAGTAGCTCTGAACTCACTCATCTTTGTCAAGGGTTGGATAGAGACCCAGAGGAGGTATTATAGAAATACCAAAAGATAGTTATAGGAATGGGAAGAAATCAATGCCATGATTCTTTTCTGGTACATAGAGTCTAGACTTTTCTAGGAGATGCTAAAGAGTGAATGAATATCTTCTCTTCACTGAAGAATTCACTATAGGCCTCTGGATTCTCAACTTCAAAGACCCAATACCCTGTGGCCCTCTCAGTTTTTCATTTTATCTTCAAAGAATCATCTCTGGTTTATAATAGCTCCCTTGAACAGCAAATGCTAAGACATGGTCTCTGAGGTTCTAACAAATAGAATAACTTTATACAACACAGAACAAAACTGGGTTTATGAGCTTTCCCTTCCCTCAGCTTGTCACTTTAAGGTACTTTTTTTTTGGTCTGTTAACATCCTTTGAAAGGAATGAAATTGGAATGTCAGTGGGTTCAGAAATTATCAAATCTTCATGGATAAGTGAGCCTGTTATCTGATTTTTGATCACTGCAAGCACTGGTTGCATTAGGGAGGTTTAAACATTCCATTGGAGGACCTTGTTTATGTAAAGTCTCTCAGAGAAGGATAATTTCTCATTGACCTTAGATGTTGGTCAACATATGCGTTCAATTTTAAGGACTGAGAGCATTGGAACTTGTATTTTATTTTGTTTGTTTTGGTTTTTTTGTGAGGCAATTGGGGTTAAGTGACTTGCCCAGAGTCACACAGCTAGTAAATGTTAAGTGTCTGAGGCCGGATTTGAACTCAGGTCCTCCTGACTCCAAGGCCGGTGCTCTATCCACTGTGCCACCTAGGTGCCCCTGGAACTTGTATTTTAATTAAAATGACTATAGATGACATTCTGTCTCATTAAGATAAAGATCTTAATGAAATTTTCTTAGCTTCTGTCAATGAACTTTACTCTTCCTTTGACAATTTTGGACACTCTGTTCTGCCCTTAAATACCTTTGTCTAGCCTCCGTTGTCTACATCCAAATGCTGGACCATATATGAGGCAAAAAAAAAAAAATAGATGAAGGAAAACTAGGGTAAAGAGAGATCTGTTCATTGTATTTTTTTAAATGATAAATTTGGGATCAGAATCCAGGCTCCTGATTACTAATCTAGTTGTATCACTGAGACTCCAGTGTATGGTTTTCTTAAGAATTCAGCTTTATGCATCTCAGTTTAATGCTACCTTGTTCATTTGACAAATGGAGTGCTCAAGATTTTGCATTCTTTTGTACTCTTTTGGGACTACTATGCAGTGAAATCTGCTTAATCTTCTTCTCTGGTGAACACCTGTACACTTTGAATTTTTATAGGATGATATATTTTCAGTGTTTTCATAAAAGTGAATTGGGTAATTTAGCTGTTATGTATCTAATCAAAGCTCTTCTTCAAGTTTAGGTAGTCAGTTAATTCTGTAGACAATGTATGAATGTGACTCTAGGCAAGTCCCATGCATTACCATAGGAAAAACAATTGAGATATACAAAGCCACAAATACATATGTACTTCATAGTGTTGGGATTAATACTTGAAGGTCTCAAACTACTAGTCTTTTATGCAAATCAATAGGCTTTTCTGTGGAAAAAACCCCCACTCATTTATTTTTTCTGGAATATTCTTGTTTGGTTCAAGAGGTCCCTCTGCCCCAAAGTAGTTGTCAGTTTTCATTGACTTCAGTATGTTATGTAAATCAAGTAGTCATTTATCACTCACCTATTGTATGCCATTCCTCTATGCTTGGCATTTAAGATACAAAGACAAAATGAAATAATCTCTACCCTTATTGATCTGTCATTCTAATAGTGGGAGACAATCTGTACTTAGAACAGTTTTCTTAGATTTGCTTTTATAATAATCAAACAAATATTTATCAAGTAACTCCAAATGAAAAGATATATTGTTTAGTCCCTATGAGAAGTATATCGCATAGTTTTCTTCCTTCAAAGAGCTTATAGTTTTAGTTGGGGAAATAAAATACATACACATGAAAAGTTAGACAACAAACAGTACCAGCCTGTTAATAAGAATGAGTATCATATGAATGGATACTACAGACAGTATATGATACAGTGTTTTAGAAGATTGAGAAACCATTGTAGTGGTCAGGGGAGTCTTTATGGAGAAGCACTATTTGGAATGCAAGATTCGAGTAGTCATCAAGGAGAAGGGAAGGTATTCTGTGTGTGTGGTGTGTGTGTGTGTGTGTGGTGTGAGCAAATATAGGAAGATATAAAATGTATTTATAAAAGAGTGTGCTTATACCAGCCTAAATAGAATGAGAATTCATGTTGAGGAGTTTTAGGAGATTAGGTTGAGAAGGGAAAAGATGGAGACCAGATTGTAGAGGTCTTTGAATGCCAAACTAAGGAGTCTGGACCTTAGTATGTAGACTCTGAGGAACTCAGCAATTTTTGAAGTATGTCCTGGTGAAAGTGGACTTTTAGTAAGATTATCAGGCAGAGGCATGTAGCATGGATTGGAGGGGGAAGGAAATGCACAAAGGGAGACCAGAAACATTGTAAGTAGTTCCAGTTGCAAGTGTTGAGGGACTGAACTAAAGTGCAAGAGTGGGAATAGAAAGAATCGACAGATTTGAGAACTGGATAAGGAAAGAAGCTACAGTATTCTATATAGTCAATTTAGTTTAACAATTCAGAATGTGTTTCTGAAGTACCTACTAAATGCAGTCTGCTAGATGCTGGGAATCCAAAGACAGAATAAATAGTAACCAAATAGTACTTGTTGTCAAGGAGCTTACAGTGTACTGGGAAGGTGCACATTTACTTATAAAACATTTATGTAATTCAAGTAATTTTAGAAGTGAGAGCACTAAAACTGAGAGGATCAGAAAAATTTCATTTAGGAGTCATCACCTGCACTTTTCCTCAAAGGAAGCTAGGAATGCTATAAACCAGTAGGCCAAGTTAACAAAAAGTTTGTTGTTTGTTCAGTTGTGTCTGACTCTTTGTAATCCTATTTGGGGTTTTCTTGGCAAAGATAATAGAGTGCTTTGTCATTTTCTTTTTCGGCCCTTTTTACAGACGAGGAAACCAAGGCAAACATGACTTGCCTAGGGTCACACAGCTCGTAAATGTCTGAGACTAGATTTGAACTCCGGAAGTCTTCCTGATTTGGGGCCTACACTCTATTTCTTGTGCCACCTAGCTTCCTCTTAACAAAAAAGTAGAGTATTTCAAAGAAAATAATATGAAATAAATCTCAAAATATAGGTGGGGAACAAGATTAGAAGTCTGAATATGTCCTTCCTGATCTTAGAGTCTCTAAGAATCGACTAAAATTTGAGCAAGGAAGTGACATGGCCAACTATGATTTAGGAATATTAAATTAGCATTTACTTGGAGAATTGCTTAGAATAGGGAGACCAGTTAGAGAGGACTGTTAAGATTACTATGGGTGACTAGTCATGGAGTGCTTTACCTAAGATGGTTGGCCATGTGAGTGAAAAAACAGGTGAATAGTGTAAAAGGTCTCATGAAAGTGTAATTGCCAACTTCAAAACTGATATGGGGAATGTTTTGTTGAGTGAAAGGATGTCTTCATTTAGTACCATTGATGGTATTGAATTTTTAACCCTACTGCCATTAATAAAAACAATAATAACAACAACAAATAAAAGAAAACCCTTGTAAGGATGCACACTCAGTTGTTTCCTGTATTCATTGATCTTGGTGAAGGAGAAATGATTTGCCCTGAAAAATTCTGAGTGAAAGGACTCCTAAGGATTACAAATCTAAAGCTACAAAGGCTCTTAGAGATATTTTTTTTGAGATCTCTCAGAAATAAAAATGAGATAATTGCGGCCTCAGGAGGTTAAGGGGATTTGCCTATGGTCACACAGGTAGTGAGGGTCAGTGGCAGATATGAACCTTAGTCCTCTGATTCCAGAGCCAGTTGGTTTTGATGAAGAACCATTTATTAAGCACCTACTGTATGCCAGTTACTGTGCTGAACTCTGGGAAACAAAGGCAAAAAAAATCCCAAACATTTCCTGCCCAGCAATGAACTCATAAACTAATGGGGAAGACAACATGATTATAACTAGGTAAATCCCAAGATATATTGTATAGTAGATAGAATGTAATCTTAGAAGAGAAGGCATTATGAGCTAGGGCACCGGGGAAAAGTTGCCATGCCATAACAACTCTAAAGTTCTATGGAGGAGATCCCGTGACTCTAAAAAGCTGTTTACAAGATGATGTGCAGATTCTATGTATATAAACTCTTTGTCTTCAGGCTTTCCCTAAATGTTTTAAGATCTTGACTTTTTAGGGATGACCAGAAATTTCTACTAAGTTCTCCTGAGGAAGCAAAACTAAGAGACTTTTTTTTGTCCTTGTTGTTCAAAAAACAGTTATTATAGTTAAACTAAAATGCACATATCCCATTCTTTACAAACGAAAATGCAATTTTACTGGTAACGATAATTTAATTCTAGGTCCTTGGGGTAAACCTGATGAATAATTTTCCTGTGTGAAATCTAAGGTTTGGTAGATTTAAGTGAGTGATTTTCCCACTTGTAAAACGATGGTGTCAATTTCAAATCATGTGGGGGAGGGTCCAGTGTCACTGGTTTTCCCTACATGCTGTAACTCTAAGGGGACATCAAGAGGTAAACAAACCCACAGGATCCAAAAGCTTCCACTGCCCCTATTTTATTATTAGGGAATGAAATATTTGGTCATAAAAGCTCCTTCTAGTCCCAAGGGCATACTAAGAAGTTTCAAATGGGGAAAAAGGAAATTCTACCTCTGGTGGGTATCACTATCTCCACATAAGCACTACAGATTTTTTTTTTTTAGTGAGGCAATTGGGGTTAAGTGACTTGCCCAGGGTCACACAGCTAGTAAGTGTTAAGTGTCTGAGGCCGATTTGAACTCAGGTACTCCTGACTCCAGGGTCCAGTGCTTTATCCACTGTACCACCTAGCCGCCCCAGCACTACAAATTTTAAAAACCAGGAACTTGTCTCATTGAGGAAAGAAGACATACAATAATCCTTATCCATCAGAAACTCGAGGAATATGGGGCACAAATTGCATACCTGAACATACCAAGTTTAAAATTATAATGGGAAAAAAGCCAACCTGTGTATATTAAGCATGTATACTAATCAGGGCATGACCAAGGAGCTCAGAAATGATCCCAGATTTTACTTTATGAATGGTTTGGCCAAAAGAGTGTAAAGAAAATAGCAAGGGGGGGTGGTGGGGTATCCCAAGATGCCCTCTTTTAATTGATGGAAAAACTGTGAGGGCATAAGACAAAGTCCTACTTTGTGTACAGACAGCCTGTATCCTGTGCTAATGTACCCAGAGACCAAGAGGCCAATGGACCATGATGTCTGAACACAACCCAGATGGGGAGAGGAGGGTAGAGATAACTGCTATTTGATTGCTATGTGAGGCCCTACAGCATACTTTTTTTTTTTTTGGTCAAACATGCTTATTAGCATGTGTAAGATGAGTGACAACTAGCATCTCTCTGCGCTCCTACCCAGGTTATTTGTGGAAGTAAATGATAAGCCAGCCTTTTATCCCCCATCTTGATGTGATGATCCCCTTTGGAATGAGTTCAGACTTGATTACATTATGGCCACATTAATGAATGGCTCAATCAACTTTCCACCTCAGTGTAATACCATGGATGAGAGAGGTCAAAAAAGAAAGCCCTTGTTTTGAATGGTCTTGGAAAAACTCTTATAAGGAACATTAAAGATAATTTTCAACAATTCTGCTCAGATCTATTGGGTTGCACTAACCCACCTCCACTTCAGCTGAATTATCCTGCCATTGAGTTTGTATTTATAAAGATAGTACATTCCATTATCAGGACATCATTCAGAGTTCTCCTGATCTAGAAATACTGAATGCATGGAACTTTCCAGCCAAATTTAATTCATAACATTAATGTTTTTGACTAACATTACAGACTTAACTTACTATTTCTTACTTCATATATATTTACATATCTGCTTAATATGTATACATGTTGTTTCTCCAGATAGAATAGAATATAAACTTCTTGAGGGCAGGGTGTATTTGTTTTTGGATCCTTAGCATTTAGATCAATATCTGGCACATAGTAGTTGCTTAGGAAATGCTTTTTGAATGGTTGATTAACTAGTATCTATCCCTAGGCCATATGACTTCCTGGCTTCAGATCAGATTTTGCCTCTAATATACTGGCAGTGTGACCTTGGACTAGAAAGTTTTCTTATCTAGGGGTTCTTTTTAACAGGGAAAATACAAGTTTAGTGCTGATTTCTATCCCTATTCTTTAGTCACTAGGTTGAGGTCTCAGTGTTATGGATTTATTCACTTCAAGTATCTAATGAGTGCCAACTAGATGCAGCTGAAAGACAGGCAGCTGCTAGCTCAGTGGATAGAACACTGGGTCTAGAGTCAGGAAGGCCTGACTTCAAATCTAGCCTCAGACACTTCTTTGCTATGCGACCATGGCCAAGTCACTTAACCTCTGATTTCCTGACAGAATGAATCCACTGGATCCACTTTGCAGGGAATGGCAAACCTCTCTAGTATCTTTATTGAAAAACCCAAAATGGGGTCACAGAGTGTTAGGATATGACTGAAATGATTGAACAACAACTAGTTGCACTTTACTGGGTACCATCAGTGGATCCAGATGAAGTAATATGCCCACTTCCACTTTCAAAGAAGCTTATCATTTATCTGGGGAGACAAAAATCTACAAATAGGAATAGCTAGGAAGCAATATATGAGCAGCTATAGGCTGGGTGAGAGTGCCTTAATTCCTGGAATAAGTGGTAGGTTGTATCTGTAAGGAGCTTACTGTCTTGTTGAGCGGATAGGATATATAGGCAAATGAATTTATCCAGAATAGAAACTAAGCACATTAGAGATATAAACTGCTCATTGAGTTTCCAGGAGGGGGAAATATAATTTTCTTTTACATGTCAGGGAAAGCATTCATTGAGGAGGCTGCATTTGATTTGGACATCCACCATGAACCTGTCTTACCTTTTAGCAAACATTTTGCCACTTTCTCCTATATGTTCTCTGAACATCATATAGTCTATGGATATATAACCTTGAATGCATTTGATTTCATTTGATCTAGTAATGTAAGAAGAGTCAGACCTGGTTAGTATAAAGATGGGAGACAGACTGGGAATAATAAGGGTTACAGACTTTTCCGTAGGGAGGCCATATGGTACAGGGGAAAGACCTGGAATCACAGGATCTGTGTTTAAAACCCACTTCCAAGGCTTATTCCCCCTATCACTACGGACAAGTTAGTTTTGGTTCTTTTTCTTTCTTTTCTTTCTTTCTTTTTTTTTTTAAATAATATTGTCCCCCAATTACATGTAAAGTGTTAGCATTCTTTTTCAAAATTTTGTTTTGCAAATGCCCTCTGTCTCATTCTCTTCCCCCCTCTCTGAGACAGTAAATAGTTTGATGTGTAGGTAATACATGTGCAATCATGCAAAACATTTTCATATTGGTCATGTTGTGAAAGAAAACAGAGACCAAAAAGCAACCAAAAAATAGAGAAAGTCAAAAATAGTGTGATCTGCATTCAGACCCCATTAGTTATTTTTCTGGAGGTGGATAATATTTTTCATCATGAATCCTTTGAAATTGTCTTGGATCATTGTAGAAGAACTAAGTCTTTCGCAGTTTATTATACAGTTTTGCTGATTGTATACAATGTTTTCCTGGTTCCGCTCACTTCACTTTGCATTAGTTCACTTTGTATTAGTTCATCCTGCTTGTCATTTCATATTGCACAATTACATTACAAACAGATATCTTGTCTAGCTATTCCCCAGTTGACTATCTCCTCAATTTCTAATTCTTTGCTACCACAAAAAGAGCTACTATAAATATTTTTGAACAAATAGGTCTCTCTCTCTGTCTCTCTGTCTCTGTCTCTCTCTCTGTCTCCCTGTCTCTGTCTCTCTCTTTGGACCTCTTTGTGATATAGACCTAGTAGTGGTGTTGCTGGATCAAAGAATATGCAATTTTATATCCCTTTGGGCATAGTTCCAAATTGCTCTTAATAATGGTTGGATCGGTTCACAATTGTGAACCAAATGTACATTGGTGCATTAGTGCACCAATTTTCCCACATCCCCTCCACAATTGACCATTTTCCTTTTCTGTCATATTAGCCAGTCTGATAGGTGTAAGGCAATACCTCAGAGTTGTTTCAATAGTGATTTAGAACGTTTTTTCATATGACTATAGCCAAGTGCTCTTAAGAAGCTTTCCAAAAGCTAAGTTATCAACAGATAAGATGGTTATTTGTAGTAACTAGAAGGCAACATAGTGACAAGCTGTGGTTGATCTACACACAAGAAATGGCAAAAAAGAGTCATCAAGGAAATGAATGACTGGGAAAAAGGGGTAGGTCATTTATATAGTGAGAATGAAGGATTCCAGTTAGACAGCCAGAGTCCTAGACTTATGAAAAAAACAACAACACTCTGTCTATCATCTATCTGTCTGTCTATCTATCTATCTCTCTATCTCTCTATCATCTATATATGAATCTATAAACACATACACATGTATAAAAACACTCCAATTCTAAAATAAGGGGTTCTTAACCTGGTGTTTGCATAGCTTGTAGGGGGTCTCTTGAATGAGAAAAAGATCTTTAAAGAAATCTTTATTTCAATATAATTGTTTTCATGTTAATCCTATACATTTTATTTTATGGATTTGAAAACATTTTGAAGAGTCCATGGGCTTCACCAGATTGCCAAAGGAGTCCATAGGCTCTAGACAAACACACACATACACACACACCCACACACACCCACACACCAAGAACCCCTGTCCTAGTATAAGGCCTCCAACATATTAGGTAGTTCCTCTCTGGAGAATATCTGAGAGAATGTAGCCAAGAATTACATAGGATGAAAAGGTATAGATGATCTTCAATCTGCATAGTTGGAGAAAATGCACCTGATGATGAGCTCAGGGTTCCATGGAAGCATGATGATTGGGCAGCTGATACTTGACAGGTTAGTGGAGTGCTCTCTATATTCTTGTTCCTACAAGTAGGTCAATGACTTCAGCCTGTTTAATGTCTTAGAATACTATGTATAATTTACAATGGTTTATTTCATTTATAATATATTTATGCAGACTTATCTAACTGGCAAAGTTGGAAGGAGATAAGATAGAGATGCACTTCTGTCTAAAACAAGTTACCCTTGATTAAAGGAACAGTAACAGGATATGGACTGAAAAAAATAAGTAGGATAAAACATGATGAATACTGGTATAAAAGGTTGAGTAGAAGAGAAGTGGTTATAAGTGAGGAGGAAGATGTATAGCACGTATGGGTTTGTGCACATATATACAATTATGACTACTCACTCAATCTAGAAATCACTTATAAATTGCCTTGAATGGTGTTCTTATTGTTGAAGAGAACAATGGAGAAAATACCAAATCTTAAATTGGAGAAACTGGATTTGAGTCCCTGTGACTTTGAGTCTCAATCTCCCCATTTGAAAAATGGAGTTAATAACAACATACTACCTGCTTCACAGGGTTGTTGTGAGGAAGGCACACTGTAGACCTTAAAGTGTTTCGTAAATATATTATTAATAATAACAATTATTATTTTTATGTATGAAAGGGAGTGAATATGGTTGTTTTCATTTGTCATAGGCACTATTTGTAGGATGCACAGTAATTTATAATCTCATTGTGCCTGAATACGTAATAATCAAAATTTCTCTAATATAAAGTTGAAAGTGTTTTAATTCTTATTTCTGAAGTAAAGTATTTTTGGGGGGTTGGGGCAGTGAGGGTTAAGTGACTCACCCAGGGTCACATATCTAGTAAGTATCAAGTGTCTGAGGCTGGATTTGAACTCAGGTCCTCCTGAATTCTGTGCAGGTGCTTTATCCACTGCACCACCTAGCTGCCCCCTGAAGTAAGGTATTTTGAAGATATACTTAAATCCATCCTGGTTATTGATTTTTCCCTTTATATCATCATCTTATCAACTAGATTGTAAGCACCTGGTATTCCCTGTGGTCCTATAACAGAACTGAGGATACTTTAGCATTTAATAAATGCTTCATGAATAGAATGAATGGTGAGACAGAAGTGATCAGGTGACAGAGAAAACAGTAGGTAATAATGTGTCCTTACATGCACATAGTTCTTTTTTTTTTTTTTTTTTTTAGTGAGGCAATTGGGGTTAAGTGACTTGCCCAGGGTCACACAGCTAGTAAGTGTTAAGTGTCTGAGGCCGGATTTGAACTCAGGTACTCCTGACTCCAGGGCCGGTGCTCTATCCACTGCGCCACCTAGCTGCCCCCACATAGTTCTTTACATGACCTGCATGCCCCACCAGATTAGTACTCCAATACACTGCTTTTAACCGATCATACTCCCTCTTAATGACTTAATGGCTCCTGGGTAAAACCATTCCTTAGCTTGACATTTAAGAGATTCCATTATCTAGTGCCCAACCTCATTTCACCCCACTTCCCTTTGTGAATCCAGTATTCCAGAAGTATGTTCTCAAAGTATGTCAGGTACTTAACTACCAGCAAATCTTGGTTAATGCCATTCTTTCTTTCCACTTACCAAGTTTTGTCAAATATCCACATTGAATAAATCCTAGTCATTCTTGAAGCACCCAGCTCAAATGCTACTTTTGCCATAAAGTTAATCTCTGATTATCTTTTGTCCAGAAGCAAGATATCCTTTTTTTTGCTTATGCCGTGTAACTAATACCATATATGCTGCTGTTTTGTAGTCATTTCTGTGCAGTAAGATTGTAATCACTCTCATTTCCAACATATAGCAGCCCCATTAACTTGCACATGCTTGATAATCAAGAAGTAGCTTCTGAATGAAAAAAAAAATGAATGAATGGATTTGTAGAGCACCTGTTGTTGCAGAATGCTAGAATAGGTACCCTGGAGGCAGAAAAAAACAACATGGTTTTCTTAAAAGAAGGCTAAGTAGAATGGAAGTCTGTAGAGGGGTAGGACTGTTTTATTTTTGTCTTTATCACTACCAGTTATTTAGTGCCAATATCCCTATGTACCTTTCACCTAATAGGGATTTAGCAAATGTTTTTTTTGAATTGAAGGGGACAAAATACACTCATGAAATAGCACATTGAGCATAAAAATGATATGATAGGAATATAATCCATGGACAAGCCATTAAAGTGTATATTCTAGATTTTCCTGGTTCATGTCCTACTTGAGATTACTAGCTTCACAACTCTAGGAAAATTGTTTAATCTCTCTGAGTCTCAGTTTCCTTATCCATTGTTCTGTTCCATCATAGGTTTACTGAGTGAATAGAATGAGATAATGTAGGTGAGGTGTTTGGCAAAGATACTATGTAAATGTCAATTTAAGATACTAAGTAAATGTCAATTAATATTAGAACTTGCACTTCACTGGCATGGCTTTGGAGAATCCACATCAAAGCTTCCCTTTTAGGGAAGTATGGTATCACATAGTAGGTGCTTAATAAAAGTTTGTTGAATTGAATTGAATTAATAATACTCTGCTAAGTTCTGTGGTGGATGGACTTCTCATCTGTCAATTGAGATAATGTGTATAAAGAGCTTTGCAAAACTTAAAGTGCTTCCAAGGTACACATTCAAAAGAGAGGAGAGAGCAAAATTGGAAGTTGTTTTTTTCCTCTAGAGCTTACCAAGAGGGCAGCTCTTGCTGTTCAGTGGCCGTCCTTTTCAACACTGTGCCCCCACAGGGACCAACTAGAAGTCTGTGGTTTCAAATGTTCTTGAGCAGTGGGCTGGGTCACATGCTCAGAGAGTTAGGGGACATTCTTTAGTCCAGCAGATTAGGGGTGCTCTCCTGATGACTCCCATTGTACCGTGATCACATCATCTTTATATTACATGCCTATGAAATGAATGGATAGAGAAAATGGACCCCTCAATCATTTCTTGGCTTTTGTACTAAAATACAATTTTTTATGCTTTATGATTTTATTGAGGTCAAGGCTTGTACACCCTTGCTTCATAATAGATCTTATATACATTCCTTTTAAAAAAATCCCTACTCTAGCTCAGACCTTCATCATCTCACCCCTAGATTACTTCAATGATTTTCTAATAGATTTCTTTGCCTCTAGTGTCTTCTTTTTTCTTATCCAACCTAATGAATATTCATTCTTTAATGGCCAATCTCATAATTTTATTTCCTGGATGAACAAATTAAGTGGCCTCCCTTTGCCCATAGACTCTAGTTTTGTGATCTGGCACACCAGATTCTCTGCAATCTGGCCTCAATCTATTTTTCAAACCATATCTTCCTCCTGTTACTTCTGTACACCAACCTTGTAGATTCAGTCTGGTTTGTCTACTTACTAAATCCAGAATATAGCATGTACACTGTTGGACTATTTTTCTTCAGCTCTTGTTCATGCTGTTTCTTCTTTTGTCATTATCTATCTAAGTCCTATTCATCCTTTAAGGCCCAGCTCATTATCCACTCCTCCATGAAGATTTACTTGGCTATACCAGCCATAGTTATCTTCTCCTTCTCAGAACCCCAAACACTGACTGCTTCTACTACTACTTACTTTTTATTAATATGATCACATTCCACCTTGTATTTTATATTATTTATTGTATCATTTGACTTTTAACATGCCTTTTTCTTGCAGAATATAGGCTTCTTGAGGGTAGTAACTATGCTTTACAGTGTCTTCTATGGAACCTAAGCATAGTGCTATGTTAAGTAGCCTAAATAATGAACTGTTGAACAAACATATGAGATTCACATTTACTTGATTAATTCATTCTGCAAATATTTATTGGATTATTGTAAGTTACTAGTGGAGGCACTGAGGGAGACTGAAGATGAATAAGACACGATCTTATTCTAGAAGTGAATTATAATTGAGAGGTGAGGAATCACACACACATAATACAAAATAGATTTTTTTAGTGCATAAAGAGATATAAACAAGGTGCTTGAGAGTTCATTGGAGGGAGATGTCATACCTTTGACTGGAAAATAGAAAGTCATGTTGGAAAATGGCCAAACTAGTATTTGAAGTATGGGTAGAGATAGGTATAGTGCATTCTAGTCATGTACTAAGTAATAGAAGTAGAAAAACCCAATACATGGTTAGAAAATAGGAGCCTAGTTATGATGTTGCATAGGATACACAAAGGGGATCAGTAGAAGGTAAGGCTGGACATGTAGATATGACCCAGAGTATGGAGTACTTTGTTTGGCAAATTAAGGACTTTGGACTTTATTTAGTAGGCAATGGGTAGCCACCAAAGGTTTATTGACAACAGAGTAACAGAGTTACATTGTCCCCCTCAGCATATCGTTCCTTCATGGAAGAGTGGATAGATAGCTCTGTATTTGAAGTTAGGAAGTCCTGGGTTCAAATTTAGATGTGCAGGCTTGTGAAAATCATTTTGAGAGCCTCAGTTTCTTTATCTGTGAAATGTGGATAATAACACATGTAGCCTTTACCTCATGGGGCTGTTATCAGGATCAAGTGAGGCAAATTATAAAGCAGTGTTTTGCAGATCTTTTTTTTGTGTGCGTGTGTGAGGCAATTGGGGTGAAGTGATTTGCCCAGGGTCACACAGCTAGTAATTGTTAAGTGTCTGAAGCTGGATTTGAACTCAGGTCGTCCTGAATGCAGGGCCAGTGCTCTATCCACTGGGCCACCTAGCTGCCCCTGCAGATCTTAAAGTACTATAAGAGGTCAGTTGTTTTGGGATCATGATCACTGATGACAGAGGAGAGGAATTGAGCACCTGAACTAGGGTGGTGACAGTGGGAATGGAAAGAAAAGGACGAATGGGGATGTATATTGTGGAAGTTGTTGTCTATCCTTCATTTTTGAAGAGGACCAGTGACATTATGGGTGATGTCTTGACTCATGTTTGAATTGGATTTAAGTGAGGCAGAGTTGCCCAAAGTCATCAGCCTCATTCTTTCTTCCTGAAGCATTGAAGTCCAGTGGCAGGACAGAAGTCAAGGCAACTGACAGTGGCCCAGAGTGCAGTTGATGACCTTGGCATGTTTGAGGCCTGACTAAGCTCTAAGTGCTCCACAGCACCTAATTCAGCCGCCTTCATAGTAGATTGTTCTCATCTGTATATTCCTCCAGGGAAAGGCTTCACATGCTTGAGGAAGACATCCTGCCAGCTCACCAACAGTTTTTGAGGCCTGACGGTTACCTCAACCTGGTGCAGTCCTTCTGTCAAGATGCTTTACCAGGGTGTGACTGCTGCACATGCTATAGCTTCTTGGAGCCACAGGTTAGGTGAATCAGGTGTACACCAAAGGTGGATAAACCACCTTGAAAAGGGCTCAGCAGCCCTCATACCAGAGGGGTTAATCCTCCTGAAAACCTCATCTACCTGATGACTGTTTGGATTAGGGTAGCTAAGGAAGGAGAAGAGTTACCTTTGAAGTTTCTTGCCTGGGTTGCTGAAAGAAAAGGGACACTAGTAGCAAAAATAAGGAGAAATAATGGGAGGCCAGAGAGGGGAAATGGTTTGCCCTCAAGCACACAGGTAGTAAATAATTAATTAAGTTAATTATTTATTCAAACCTACCTTCTCCAATGACCCAATGCTTTTTTCCTCATGTCAAGCTGCCTTTGTAGAGGGCCTGGCCCTTGTTTTTCACAAGGCCTTACTCTACTCCCTGCTCTCCCACCATAAAAAGCTCCAAAACTATTCTTATAATCTCCTGCTGACAGAGTGTATTCACATTATCCTTTTCTTATATGGAAAAATATTTTCTGGCTATATAAAATCTTTCTAAAAATAGTTATTAGTATTATTGGTTTCTTTTTGACTTTCCAACTCTTTTGATTACCATTCTATAGGCACTGAGAGTTTCCCTTAAATCTATGGAAAAGGGAATTGCAAAAATTATTTTTAGTGGTTTGAAATTGTGCCCTTTAGAGTTCATCATTTCCCTTTAGAGTTCATAATTTCTTTCTTTTTTTTCTCTTTTTTTCAGGGCAATGAGGGTTAAGTGACTTGCCCAGGGTCACACAGCTAGTAAGTGTCAAGTGTCTGAGGCCAGATTTGAACTCAGGTCCTCCTGAATCTGGGGCCAGTGCTTTATCCACTGTGCCACCTAGATGCCCCCATCATCATTTCTTTCTAATGATGAGCCACGAAGTTAGTTAAAGGAAGAGAGGGGGAGGTCTTTGAAAAGAATTTAAGGCATTTAAGGAAAACAGGAAACATCTCCTGGACATAAAGATTTGAAGGTTGAAACTACTTATTCCAGTACCATTTTAAATATGGCTAGAGAAGTAGGAAAGTGGTTTCAGTGTCAGGATCCCAAGTGAGGAGAGAATATCCAAAAAGAAGGAGGCATTCAACAGTGTGTGATGCTACAGAGAAAGACTAGGGGCACTGGTGATTACGAAGTCATCTTTGGGAGAGTGGTTTCAATAGTGTGAGGCATAAATACCAGATTTCCAGAGAAATCTGGATTTCCTTATCATCCATTGATGGTGAGGAAGTGGATGTAATTAATACATTTCGGTTTTTCTAGAAGTTTGACAATGAAAGAAAGAAGAGAGATGGTATAGTAGTTTGAGAGGGTAGGAAGGTAATAACTCCTAAATAGGTCTTCAGATTTTACAAAGGACTTTTCAAATCTGTGGGGTAAGTAATGAAGTAGCAAATAGACAACTTGAAAGTGTCAGAGTTGGGACGGAAATACAAGTCTGATTCCAATTCAAATACTTTCCCCCTTCTATCACCCTGCCTCTAAAGAATAATAAAAAGAGTTTCACTACAGTTCTACTACTGTCTAAGGGGTGTTTGCATGAGGTACTGAGAGAATATACAAGTAATAATAATAATATCACAATACATTTATCATAGGAATATGGCAAGACCATTAGAGAGATATGAACAAGTAGCAGTGTGAATTTTCAGGAAGGAGAGGAATTAGAGCTGGAAGGAACCTTAAAGGTCCTCCTCTTCAGCCCTTTCATTTCAGAAGAAATTGAATCGAAGAAGACACAGGACTCATCCAAGGTAACATTAATAGCAGAGTTGAGATTTGTTTTGGGGGGCTTTTTTTTGAGTCTTTAAGGCCTTTTTATTGACTTATTTCTCACTTTCCAGAGCTTCTGGTTCCATCATAAGTACTCAAGAGAGTTATTATCCCATAATGATTTTACCTTTACCATTAGAAGAAAACCATTCCTTCTCCCCCATATTTTTAGTTTTCTGATTTTTAAAGGCCAGGGTTTCCCAGGCAGGAAAATATCAACAATAACATTTGTAACAAGACTGATAGTGTTCTCCCAGCTTACACAAGTTCAAGTAGGTTGGGTTTCCAGAGTTAGGCTAGCCACATCTCCCACTAGGGGTTCTGGTGTCCCTCTAGAGGGGCTGGCGATTCTTATTCTTCTTTTTAGCCATGATTTATTTATTTTTATTTATTTTTTTATTTAGAATTTCATTTTTCCCAAATTACATGTAAAAAGAAATTTTAACATTGATTTTTAAAATTTTGTGTTCCAAATTCTCTTCCTCCCTCACTCCTCACCCCCTCTTAAGAACTCAAGCAATTCAGTATAAGTTATACGTGTGTAGTCATGCAAAACATTTCCACATTACTCAGGTTTTGAAAGAAAACAGACCAAAAAAAACTTTAGAAAAAGAAACTAACCAAAAAATTATGCTTCAATCTGTATTCAGATACCATCAGTTCTTTCTCTCTAGATGGATTGCATTTTTCATAAGTCCTTCAGAGTTGTCTTGGATCATTGTATTGCTGAAAATAACTGTCATTCACAGAAAATCATCTTACAATATTGCTGTTATTTTGTATGCAGTACATTTCACTTTGCATCAGCTCATGTAAGTCCAGGTTTTTCTGATAGCATCCTGCTCATCTTTTTTTTTTTTTTTTTTTTTTTTTTTTTTTTTTTTTTTAGTAAGGCAATTGAGGTTAAGTGACTTGCCCAAGGTCACACAGCTAGTAAGTGTTAAGTGTCTGAGGCTGGATTTGAACTCAGGTACTCCTGACTCCAGGGCCGGTGCTCTATCCACTGCGCCACCTAGCTGCCCCATCTTTTTTTTTTTTTAAATAGTAAATTACATTTATATAGTACTTTTATTTTTTGGTGGGGCAATGAGGGTGAGGGTTAAGTGACTTGCTCAAGGTCACACAGCTAGTAAATGTTAAGTGTCAGACTTTGGATTTGAACTCCGGTCCTCCTGAATCCAGGGCCCGTGCTTTATTCACTTCGCCGCCTTGCTGCCCCACCTATATAGTACTTTATTTGTTTCTTTCTTTGTTTCTTTTTTTTTTTTTTTAGTGAGGCAATTGGGGTTAAGTGACCTGCCCAGGGTCACACAACTAGTAAGTGTTGTGTCTGAGGCCGGATTTGAACTCAGATCCTCCTGACTCCAGGGCCAGTGCTCTATCCACTGTGCCACCTAGCTGCCCCTATGTAGTACTTTAAAGAGAAATTTCCTTAAAATAAACCCATGATGTTGATTATTGCAACACAAAGTTGAGATTTGAACTCAGGTTCTCTGGCTTCAAAGTCAATGAGTTTTCTCTCCACTAATCACACACTGGTATACTGAGGTGAATGCAGATGGCTATAGAACAGGGGCTGAGGGAAAGTCTCTTTAATTTTGAAGGACATGGAGAAATAAGGTTCAACATAGGTTGCGGGCATCTAAATGAATACTTTTGCATTCCCAATGCACAGAGTATTGTGACTAAGAGTTGCAAGAAGAGCTTGGCAGCTAACAAAGAAGCAGGATCAATTCAAACAAGGCACCTCTGCTATTTTGCTTATCAGCCTGGAATTTGTCATCTTGCTATTCAGAGAATGGGTGGTGGAGCAGGGCTCTTGAAACTCTAAATGTCACTAGGCTTCTGAATAAACCTGGCTGGTTTCTTTGTGTGGCTGGGTTTGTGGAAAGGAGATATGATTTTATTTATTTTTTGGGGGGGCAGGGCAGTGAGGGTTAAGTGACTTGCCCAGAGTCACACAGCTAGTAAGTGTCAAGTGTCTGAATTCCAAATTTGAACTCAGGTCCTCCTGAATCCAGGGCTGGTGCTCTATCCACTGCACCACCTAGCTGTTCCCCGCCCCCCCCACCCCAACATATGACTATATGACTTCTAATGGGTAGAGAGAATGCTGAGGTAATGCTGTATACTTGCACAAGGGTAGTGTTAGTGCCAGATTCTTTTGCGGGGAGGGAGGCAGGGATTCACATATGGTCACAGTGACTCTTCAGGAGAGAGATAATGGGAAGAGTTAAGACTCTTTTAAAGAGAAATTGCAGACATTTTAGAGGTAGTTGGCATCTTAGTATCCAGTTTGTCTCCCTAGAAACTTCAGAGACAGAATTTCCTCTTGTGTCAGATTGAACCCTTTCTTTTGGTTTAAGCCAAGTCTCACTCTCAGGACAAGAGCTCATTCACTCTTGTGTATTTTCTGTTATATTATAACCCACAGATTTTTTCCAGCTTCTGTTAGCTGTTTTGCTTGGATAAATGAGTTTACTCATCATTTGCAATTTGTAATGGTCCTCTGTGTAACTATCATTTGGTGGAAGGAGCTAAATTGGTGAGTATAAGCTAAGGTCTACCTCCCCCCCCCTTCTCCTTTCCTTTTAATAGTAACCAGTTTTTGAATCCCTAAAAATCATATTCCTAGATAACCAGTATTTGAAGGAGCAGAGAGATATAAACCAAGCCTGATACACTTCAAGGAAGGAACAAGTATCCAGTTATGACCTTTTTCCTTCTGCCCTCAAGGCAAAAATCAGTCTCTCTTGAAGAGGTGTGAGCCAGCTTCCAGAGATATTTATCTATGCTGTCTGTGAGCTATATTTTTACAATTAGATAATCCATGTAGACACATATATTTCATGGTAATACATATATTCTACACATAAATGTAGTGAGGAAGGTTTATTACAACAAAGTCTGCTCAATGAAATTTCATTATGACTAAATTTATGGAACTCTTGCTGCTGCTAGAAGCAGCATTCTTCCATTCAAAATTTAAAGGGAATGGATTGTGCCTCCTTTGACTTTACAGAATAGGATTTCTCTCATCCACTGTGGAAGCCTTTGAAAGGTTTTAAAGAGTCAGCCTTAAGCATCCATAACCAGGAATTCTCACATTTTCTTCTTAGATCATTCTTTCTTTTTCATATTTCTGGAACACATTGTAAGCACATTGCCTTGTATTACACTGTGTTACCCCATAAAGTATGTTTTAATATATGATAGCTGTTGCTGCTCTAGGGTTTTGGTTTTTATTTGTTTTTTTAACTTTAGTATCTTCTGTTGCTTGACTCAGAAGGAGAAAAATATAGAAACATTTGTTAATTTTAAGTGAGACTAAAAGAAGGATATACAATCGTGTTTGAAAGGGATTAATTTGGTATAAGGATCTTAAGATTCCATTTCTTTCCTCAAAATTACAAATCTCCCTCCAGGTTTGGGGTAGCGGATGGGGCTAGTGGTGGCTGCCAGTTTGCCAGTACTGTCAGAGCAGACCCTGTGCAATTATACTGCCAAGAGCAGCCTTTCTTCTTTCTCTCTTTTCCCTTAGCTTCTGAATAAACCATTGAGAGACCAAATAAAGCTGCTGTGAAAGAGGTGGAGCAGGTGGCACCACCTGTACCCATCTCATTCAAGCCCATCTAATCTGCCACTTAGTTGCGGGCAATCGGATAGTGACTTGGAGGAATGGGTGGACAGAGTGGAGTGCTTCTGGCTCACGCCCTAAGCCAGCTATGGATGAGGATTACTATTAAAATTAGTGCTACTGGTCATGGAAAACTGGGATTTGCCCATTTGTCTCTAGATGTTTTTGTATCATTTCGACAAATTGGGATGGGCAGACATTATCATTTCCAACCATGGGCAGCATGATCTCATTAGGATGAAATAGTCATGGGTAATGCCTGTTTAAGAGAGTCAGAGCATGTACATCTTTTCAGATCTTTTTTTCTCACCTTTGGAAAAATGTGTTGTTGTTGCAGTTGTATGTGTGTGTGTGTGTGTGTGTGTGTATGTTGGGGGGGGGCTTTGGGGTGATTTTATGGTTTTGGATCCAGTTCACTCCATTTGTAACCTTAGAGGAGAATCCCGATAGAGTTACACTGGAAGTCAATCTGGCCCTTGGTTCCAGATTGCCGATTCCTTTCCAGCTGCATATCAAGTTGACACCGAATGAGATGTAGACTTGGTTACTTTTTCTGTGAGAAAAAGGAATGGGTTGAATCCCAGAGACATTTTTGTTACTGTGGG
This sequence comes from Dromiciops gliroides, assembly GCF_019393635.1. NCBI lineage: Eukaryota > Metazoa > Chordata > Mammalia > Microbiotheria > Microbiotheriidae > Dromiciops > Dromiciops gliroides. The sequence goes on along the minus strand of NC_057864.1, from coordinate 328,470,646 downwards.
GGTTTGGATTAAAGAAAAAGTCTCCGCTATTTCAAGGGGCAGTCGCGATTTTCTTAAAAACCTCACATGTCTCTACTTAATGAAATAATTCAGAGATTTTGCAGTTAAAAATAGAAATGGACCTGATTCTATTCAGAAACAAACACACAAAAAAGGTTGAAGTTTAGATGAAAATTAAAATAAACCTAAAATCATGAATATAAATTGACTATGCAGGTAATTAATATGGATATATATGTCTTATTAAAATTATATGTTAGAAAATTGGCAGCGGTTGTCTATACTCAAGAACAAGGAGTCTCAACCTTTTATGTATTGTGGATTCTTTTGGCAGTGTAGTGAAGCTTATGGACCTCTTTCCGAAAATAATATTTTTTAGTGCATAAAATAAAATACATAGGATTACAAAGAAAACCAGTCATATTGAAAACAAATTATCAAAATGTTTTTTAAAAACAAGCTCAGGTTAAGAATCCTTTCTCTAGAGGTATTGAAGAGATGGCCATGGGGCATTTGGAATCTCTGTGTAATTTAAATGTTGGTCATTTGGCCAGTCATCTTCCACAGTTATTTTGAATAAGAATCAAAACAGTATGCTTTCTCTTACCGAGTTTCATTGCTACTGAAATGCATACTCAAGTTTTTCTTGAAGGAGATTTCTTTTTTTTTTTAATTTTAATTTCATAGTGGTTTCATGTAATGAATAGATTTAGTGAACATTACTGATAATCTTAACCAATAGGCTTGCATTTTTTTAAGGTGAAGACACTGTGAAATCACAAGACCACCTTGAATTGTCCCTAGATTTTCTAAATGGATCATTTTAGGTGACTGTTGCTTCTTAAGGCCATCAACCATATTACCACATCAAACACATTCAGAAATATTCGATTTGAGATATTTTCTCTCATTGGGGAAAAGATCTTTAGACTGTTTTTCTCAGTAAAGGACAATATTTGCTACTTATTAATAATACATTTAGTGAATGGTAAGGTGGCCAACAAAAATCCTCATACTGTAATTATTAAAATAGACTTGGTATATGCGGAAAAATAATTATAAATTTCTCCCATTGTTGCAGTTTAAGTTAAAGTGCCTCTAAATGTTAAACAACATTCCTGTTCAAAAAGACTTTTGTCAGATAATCTTTTAAAAAAATGTTCTTTACTAAATTTAGTCACATTTACCTTTGTTTACAGTTTGGCTGCCTTGTAAGAGAGGCCTGTGGTTTATTTGGCTTTTGTGATTACTAAAACAACTTCTATGATAGTATTTTTGAAACGCATTTTATTCTGACATTAGTTCTTCTCTTCTCCTTATGTTTATCCTTAAGGAACTCCTGGCAACTTCCATCGTGCTCCAAATGCTAAAGCAAAATTCTTTTTTTTTTTTTTTTTTTTTTTTTGTAGTAAACATGACTCCTGTTTGAATGAAGAATCACCAGCAGTGGGGGTTATTTTAATGGACATGCCGTATTACTTTAATCTAACCCTTTCACCATCTGTTCTGCCCATAACAGTGAATGCAAAAAAGAACATATTTTATGTTTCAGGGTTACATTAGTAAAAAGTAAGATAAAAGTGATTTAAAAGCATGCATATGTTCTCAGTACAATGCAGTCTGCATCTGTGATGTTTTTTCTCATGGTTAAGACACAAATCAAGGAGAAAGCTGCTCACGCCTGATATAGTGAAAGTTTTCATGGAAAACAGGACTTTACCATAAGAGGATTTCACTATATATTTTATAGCTAGAAATGATAAAAACTTGAATGAGCTGCCAGGAAAAGAATAGATAACTGTAACGTTTATTATAGGAACATCTGGCATTTTTCCTGAGCTGCGTTGTTGCCTTCATATCCAGATGAATGCCGAGCACCTGCCTACAACACATTGTTGAGAGAAGCATGAATCTTAAACATATTACCCCAAGAGGAATGTGCATGGCTATACCTACTGCACACATTTTCCTTTCAGGTTGGGGGCTTGATTAGAGGAAGTACCCAGTGAGGATTTCCCAGAGCGGGTGTTTTGGTTTAAAGCAGGCCCTTTGGGAAAATTTGCTGGGATTTCATACCACTTAGTATCTTCTTCGAGTTTTATCATTTGTTTAACCTGTGAGAATTGAGCCTAGGCTTTCTTGCTCAAATATGCCTTCCTAAGGAATCTATTGGGAAAATAACCATTTTTGGATAAATCTTTATCCCCAAATCATTTGCCTTTTTGCTGATAGGCTGAGCCTGAATTTCCGAAAGCAGTTTAAGCCTCAGGGAGGCACAGCTGTATCATGGATTAGGAGCCCACATTGAGAGGCAGCAGGCATTGTAGCTGCTGTTTGCCTTTTTTGCCAGAAGTATAGTCACCTATATTTAGTCGGTGAAAGTTTCTACAGTCAAACAAGTAGATCTTCCTCTATTTATTTTTTTAATTGGTCACAGTAGAGCCATCGCGTGTCGTGGTGGAGTGAGGGATCCAAAAACCCCTAGTTCGGGTCCTAACTCCTGTAACATGGATTGGACCCTGGGCAAGTTAACCTCTTAGCACATCCAGGAGACAGTCTAGGACTTTAGTTGCAGACCATAAGAGTTTTCTTATCATGAATGGCCTAAGTTATTAAATTACATGTCAGGACCAATTAAATTAAACTGATTATAGGAGTGACTTTTTGAAAAGTCAGGCTTGAGGGATGAGAAAAATTGGAGATGGAGGATTAAGAGGAGAATTAATATCGTGAGGAATGTTCAATAAAAAAAAATCACCTTTCCAAGAGAAAGAATGGCAGTGGCTGCAATAAAATGAACATATATTAGTTTCCAATGAGATTATATTGATCTGTGGAGGAAACAATGGATCCAAATATTTCCTTCTTGGTTCAGAAGTGGACTTTTGTGGTTCCTCGGTCTTAGAAATCAGAGAAAATGTAACATGGATTCATGATATAAAATAACTTTGGGGGAATGTTGTTTTTTCATAGGAAGGCCACAGATTTCAGAAGTTTATAATGTCCCATCTAATGCTAACTGTTTTAGAATCACTACACTAGGAACATGGTTAATAGTAGTTGCTTGGAGATCCCTTTTAATGGATGTATGGTTTATAAAGAATTCACGTTCATTTATTTTTATCTTCAGTTTTAATCATATTTCAGAGAGTTTGCTTTTTGTTTATAAAGAAATCCGGTTTGACTTCAGTGAGGGTTATTGGAAGATAGTGTTTCAGAAACTGAGCCCAGCTTTGTAAGGCAGGTTTCTTTTCCAAATCTATGCTAGTGACTTGTTATGTAACTTTGGGCACATTACTTCAATTTTAGGTCTTTTTTCCCATCAAGAAATCAATCAATCAATCAAGGAATGTTTATTAAGCTTTTACTCTCTGTCAGATCTGAGGCTACGAACTGGGGGTACAAATACAATTAATGAAACAATCCCTACTTTCACCGGGCATACAGTCTAACAGATGAGATAAGAAGTACATATATAAGTATAAAGGAATTTATATTTTCTTCTAGAGGCAATGGAAGGCCATTGGAGTTTATTGATCAGGGTAATGATATGGTCAGACTTAAGAAAAATCACTTTTGAGGAAGATGGCCTGGAGAGTGGAGCTAGGAGAGAAATGATGACGGTGGTAGCTATGTAAGTAGAGAGAGGAGGGGTCTGGTGAAAGAGAAGTAGACATAGAAAGGCCAAGATTTGGCAAATGATTGAATATGTGGCGGTGGGGGTGGTAGTGGTAGTGGTAGTGGGGTTTGAGGGTAATAAGAAAGCCTTCAGATAACACAGTAAAGGAAACCCTTGGTTTTACCTGATGGTGTTTTAGCAAGATCATCACAGGTTTATCATATATACATACATACATACATACATACATATATATATATATATATATATATATAATTTTATTCTCTTTTCAGTGCTTACACTATACTGTTCTTATTTGGTCCTTGTGAGAATTCTGTGAGATTCTAGGGCACCCTCATTTTATAGATGGAGAAACTGAAGCCTAATGAAATTAAATGACTTTTTCAGGATCTCACAGAAAGTCAGTGACTCAGAACCACGATTAGAATATGGGTCCTTCATTGATCTCTCAATCATTCTGATCCTGAGATTCCTAGGTACTTGGAGTTCAGATTTTATGTACCTTACATTTAATTAGGTAGTGGGGACATGATGGTAAGCTATGATTATTTAATGTAGTTTTAAGGTAAAATTTTGTTAGTACACATTAACATATTCTTAACAATTTAAAAAATAGATTTACTATTTCACTCTATTGTCAAAAAAACTCCAGTACTTTATTGTGCTGTGTAAAATGACTTGATTCCTTGGTTAAAAAATAAGATAATGCAAAATATGCTACAGGCATAGCAAGATTTTATTCAACATTGTAATTTCCTTCTTTTAAGGAAATGATGCTGATAATTCTCTGTGTTCAGGATTAGTGACAACCAGGAATACTGCTCCCATTCTGAAGTTTTGAACTTGAGAGGAGGGATGTCACATAACACTTCTCCTCAGTCTGCTATTTCCCCCATGTAAATTGATATTGACTATTTGAGCACATCTTTTTTTTAAAGTACCAGTTTCCATATGTATCTTCTTCACTTATTATCCTTCAGGCTTTTTTTTTGGGGGGGGGTGGGCGAGGCAATTGGGGTTAAGTGACATGCCCAGGGTCACACAGCTAGTAAAGTGTCAAGTGTCTGAGGCTGGATTTGAACTCAGGTCTTTCTGACTCCAGGACCAGTTCCCTATCCACTGGGCCACCTAGCTGTCCCCTTCAGACTTTTTTGAGGCATCCAATCCTAAAAGATGAGCTCTCAGTCTCTTTACTATCCCATTCATTCATTAATTCATTCAACAAGCATTTATTAGGCTCATCCTTTGTGCAAGGTGCTGTCAAGGAAATGTTACGGTGAGAGAATTATGCTAAACAATGGGGATACAATGACAAAATGAAAAACAGCCCCTGCCCTCGAGGAGTTTATATTCTATGGTCCAATTTTGCTCATTTATTATAATCTCCCCCTCCTCTGAACATAGCAATTTATTTGGGGGAAAATCCTTATTGACTACACTTCCACATAATTATTTGCACTGTGTTCATCCTTTCTCATAATTATTTGTGTGTGTACATGTCTAATCTCTTTTGTAGGTTATCAGCTCAGTAAGACCAGAGACCTCGTCCTACACATCTTTATCCTCTAATACCTACTCAGTCTTGGATATAGCAGATCCTTAGGAAACATCTATTGAATCAACAATATTAGTAATAACTAGCATTTATATAGTGCTTTAAAATTTGTACGTATGTTACCTCATTTGACCCTTACAACAACACTGTGAGGTAGGTGCTATTATTATCCTTATCATACAGATGAGAAAGCTTAGTCAGAGAAAGGTCAAGTGATTTGCTCAGGTCATTGAGTTTATAAGTATCCAAGGCAGTGAAGCCCAAGTCCAGTACTGTATCCTCAGCACCACCTGTCTACCTCAGTACAGCCGTATGGACGTGGAAGTTTGCATATTTTAATAGAATACAGGGGCAACATGATATAGCCTCAAGAAATATGAGGGGGGATTCAGAATAGCTATAGTGGAGTTAAAACTCTCTGGGTGCTTTGGGGTGTTGTGATTAGATCACTTAATAATATTTGAATACTGGGAGGATCTGTAATTTTGTCAGGGTGAATGCTTCTGCTATCAACTTAAATAGTAGCACTTTTGTGACTTAGGGTATAGTCTTGGAAAGTTCCTTTGGTCTAACATTTCACCTCCCTGTGGCCAACTTGGTGATCAGTGCCTTGAGGTCAGAGACTATTTCACTTTTTATCTCAGTATCTCAGTACCTGGCATGTGGCAGGTACTTAAGAATAATACTAATAGCTAGCATTTATAGTACTTTAAGATTTAAGTGCCTTATCTCATTTTATCCTCATATCAATCCTTGGAGATAGGTGCTATTATTGTTTCCATTTCTACAGGTGAGGAGACTAAGGTGGATAGCAGTTAAGTGATTTGCCCAGATTCACACACAGACACAAGTCTTTCTGACTCCAAGTCCTGCCTTGTATTCATTGTGCCACCTACTTTCCTATAATTATAAAGAGGCTCAAGAAACATATAACAAGCTTAATAAATGCTTGTTGAGTTGAATCACATTAAAGGGACCTCTTCAGCTTAACCAGGCTGGTCCTCAGATAATAGCCATATACTTTTTCACTGGGGTAATAATAAGAATGAGAACTGTAATTTCTATTTAGAATTTTCCTCGTGACGATCCTCTGATATGGAGATGGAAATATCCTTATTGAACAAATGAGGAAACTGAGGCACAGAGAGGCTAAGTGATGAGAATTGGAATTGGTGGCCTCTAAGGTCTCTAGTTCTAAATTTATGATTGTTGATTTGCCCAGGGTCACACAGATGGTCAGTGTCAGAGTTGGGATACAAACTGGATTTTTTTTTTTTACTTAAAAACTAAGGAGCTTTCATGGAGTCCCTTGTCTTCTTTCTGAATCTTGGGCTCCTCATTAGCAGCAAAGTGGGGATAATAATCTACTTACTTTTCCAGTTTGTTGTGAGCAAAATTATTGGTGAACAATAGAGCTGCTACATAAATGTGAGCAGCTCTATTCATTGTCTTCAACAGATATTTATTTGGCACCTGCTATATAGGCTGGCGGCGGGGGGGGGGGTGCTGGGGGATATTGGAAAGGAGATGGAAAGTTTCTATATTAAGCACTAGGGGCATACTTCCTGCCCCAAGGAATTTATAATCTAGTGGAATTGCTCCCAAAGCAGATGAATGTGGCTCAGCAGGCTGATGCTACACAGACTGTCAGGTTTTTGGCTGTCCTTTGAATTTGAGCTGCCACCTGGAAGGGTTTGTTGCTATTTGTGTCTCCTCTTCTCCAGGTCAATATGACATGTTTACTTAGAGTGAGCCATCCCACCTCTGGCTGTTTGTACTCAGGGAAGCCTATCTGCTGCTATTGTTTCTTAGCCACTGGCATGACCCTTAGTCTCCAAATTCTGCTTTAGTGTATGCTTGAAGTGTTTCCCTGGTGTGCCTGCCTGCTTGGGGTTTGCCTCATGTGGAATTTTTCTCTGTGAATGAGGAACAGAATGTTCCGTTAACACTGAGCCAATAGTGCTTTCTCACATGCACTCAGGGTAAGCTTTTTTCTTTCTGAATAGAGCTCAAAAGTCTTGACTGGAGCACTTCAGAAATAGGCCAGGTTTATACTTTTATAAAAACAAAGCAGAATCCGAGCAACCCCTCTCTTGGAGGAGAACAGATGGTTTGAATTTCTCCAAGGGCAAGCATATGGTGACGACTTCTGTATGGCAAATGCATGAAACTCTGATCCCTGCTCATGGGGAAGAGGGTGGACACTAGCTAACCACTTACTGCAGTGAACATGAAGGTGGCCTCCTCTTTTGAAAAGACAGGCCTGAAGTTTGTTAAAAGAAAAGGTATTTGGGATTTTGAAGAGTTGCAATGTGTCTGTCTCCACATACACTAACCTCCTGTGCTGGAGGAGCTGGGATTTTCAACCCTTTTTTTGCTTGTCTTGATAGAATAGACTGATAGTCCATATGCATATTCAGCAAAGAATTAATAAGGTAATATGAAATTGTGAGGGAAAAATTATAAATTGGAATTTGTATAAAATTCTGAATTCTACACATTGTATTTGTTAGGATTTTTTGTAGTTCCCCAAACAGGCCTTGTGTACTTAATCTCTCTGACTTTAAAGGGTACTCTTCCTATTCAAGCAGAGGAATGGGAATGTTGTTACTTTCCCATCCAACTCTTGTCCTTTAGATCTTCAGGTCTGTTTTTCAAAGGTGTAACTATTTCTCTTCCTACACTCCCCTTGAAGCCCAGGCTGGATCAGAGGTGAAACAGAGAAAGAGGGGTCTTTGAACAGGTTCTCTCACTTGTTTTTCTGCGGCAGTAGGCTAAACCAAGACAGTGGGGGTGGCTTAGGGCAAATTTTTTTGAGAGCCTAGGTTTTAGGCCTCTGCCACAGAAAATCTCATCCTCCCCTTACTGTTGATGTGGATATGGCACTAACAGTTACTGTAGCAACCCCCTTGAGGATGGGATAAGCACTTCTTTTCTCCACTTGGATATCAGGATCCTCCACTAATAGCTTACTCTGATGCCTCATCAGGGAATGTAGGTAACACCAGGGGATTTTCAAAACTAAGTTTGTTGTTGTTCAGTCAGTTCTGTAGTGTCTGACTCTTCATGACCCAAGTTGGGGTTTTCTTGGCAAAGATACTAGAGTGGTTTGCCATTTTCTTCAGCTTATTTTACAGATGAGGAAACTGAGGCAGAAAACAAACCATGGGAGGTTTTTGAAAGCTGGAATGGTTGAATGTATAGACATAGTCATGTGCTGTGTCCAGCCTAGCTAAGTTGAGAGAAATGCTTATCACCATGTTCTCTGCAGGGTGATAAAGTTTTAGCAGCAGGATCTCACAGAGACCATCTACTAGGAAGTAGAAGGGTTATAATAGAAAGGGAGAAGTGTTAAAGTTTGTAGTAGAAATAAGTGTTTGCTAAGGGGGTGCCCATAGTAGTGAAGTAATTGATCCTTGAAATATTGAAATGGCTTCAAGCTAGCATTATTCATCCTATTCATTTCCATGGACTCAGAGCCTACATTATGGGGAACCAGCTATGGTCAATATTTTGCTTTTTTTACATTTCTCCTCAGAAATTCTTAAGGAGCAGGTAAGATAGCATGCTTCTAAATTAATAATCCACAGAAGAGGTATTGTATGTTTGTGTTAGTCTATTATAGGACTTCTTAAACTTTTTCCAGTAGGAACTTCTTTTTACCTGAGAAATTTTTACACGACCCTGGGTATCTCGGTATGTAATATAGGTATACATAACCTTTTACTGGTGCCAAATTTTTTGCAACTCCCTCATTCAGTTACATGACCCCATATGGGGTTGTGGCCCACAGTTTAAGAAGCTAGGGTCTATTTTCTGTGCATTATTTCACCATAGGAATTAAGAAAGAAGTAGTACATGGTGATACAGAAGTTTAGACTGACCATAAAGGAGCATTTGGCAGGAACAGAATAACAAGGTATTTTGGGAAGTTAGGTTCGGGAGAGGACCAAAAGCTTTGCCAAGTTAGTGCTTATTTTTTTTTTAACCTAAGAGTATTTTTTCTTTTTATTGGTCTCAAATGACAGATCTTGGGGCAATAGATGAAGATTGCAGAAGTAGATTTTTGTCTAATGGTAAACAAAAACTTCTAAACAATTATAGCTTCCAGAAGTGGAATAAACTTCCTAAAGAGGCTGTGAGTTCTGTGTCTTTGGAGGTCTTAAAATCAAGGCTGGGTAAAAAATTGTGAGGATGTTCTAATGTGAACTCCTTTTAGGGTATGGTGTGAATCTCTGAAATGCCTCCCAGATTTAGGATTTTCTAATTTTATGGTGGTGGAAACATAGTTACAAGGTTTTAAAAAAATGGAGCTATGCCTAACTCTTGCTTTTCATTGTAGAGTGTAATTCAATGACCAATGAATGTTAGATCTCATTCAAGAAGTTTCACTTACAAAAGTAAAGAGATGTTATTAGATACTTTAGCCTAATGGTATAAATCCCAAGAAAAGAGTTCTAGGAAGCATTGGTATGCCTCAATTTGGATTCTAGATTTATTCTAGTGCTTCTTTGCCTATAAGACCTTGGGAATGTTTGCAAAACTCCAAATTCTAGGAGTGATTCAGATGAACCAGAGTTTTGGGGGCATGTTTTAAAGGTGCTTCCATAAAGATATTGTGTCAAGAATGGCTTCTTCTAGAATCACATGGGCAAAAGAGTATTTGAATCATATAGGATATTACCAATTAGTTTATTAAGATTTTGCAAAGCCACTTATTTTTAAATAAAAACATATTTTTTTAAGCATTGTCACTCTCCTCTATCCCCATTCTTTTTTTTTTTTTTTTAGTGAGGCAATTGGGGTTAAGTGACTTGCCCAGGGTCACACAGCTAGTAAGTGTTAAATGTCTGAGGCCGGATTTGAACTCAGGTACTCCTGACTCCAGGGCCGATGCTCTATCCACTGTGCCACCTAGCTGCCCCCCCTCTCTTTATTAAAGGAAGCTGCCTCTAAAAAAAAAAGGAAGCTGCTTTTTTAAAGCAATTACTTATTTATAGAAATATATTTAAGCTAAATAAACACATGGCCATTTCTAAAATAGTTCTGTTTACTTTGTATGGGTTCAGAAACATCTTCCTAAGCTTCTCTGAATTCTTCACATGTATAATTTCATTCAGTAAATTAATATCCTAATATATTTCATGTACCACAGTTTGTTTAACCACTCTTCAATCAAAGCGCATTTACTTTATTTCCAGTTCTTTGCCAACATAAAAAATGCTAACAAGAGGACATTGGAGTTCTAAAGAGGTCAAAGTTGACCTCTTTAGATATATATCTAGAAACGAGATCTATAACCAAAAGATAAGGAACATTTTAGTGAGGCAATTGGGGTTAAGTGACTTGCCCAGGGTTACACAGCTAGTAAGTGTTAAGTGTCTGAGGCTGGATTTGAACTCAGGTACTCCTGAATCCAGGGCTGGTGCTCTATCCACTGCGCCATCTAGCTGCCCCCATTTTAGTTACTTCTAACCACAGTTCTAAAAGGCTTTCCAACATGTTTGAATCAATTCACAGCTCCTGAAGTCCTTCTTTGTTGTTTTGTTCTACACAATTGTGTTCACTGTGAAAATTTTTCTAATGTTCTACTTACTTAGCCCTGTATCAGTTCATACAAATTTTCCTAGAAACTTATATTTCTTCTATTTTGTTTTCTAGTATTCTGGATTTCACACCGAAAGATCTGAATCTGATCATGACAGTCAGTGGGGAGGAAGCCCACTCACAGATACTGCATCTCCACAGTTACTGGACCCCTCTGAAAGGCCCAGTTCCCAACATGATGCTTCATGTGCCTATAGACAGTATTCCGACCGTACCTCTCTTTGCTATGGCTTTGCACTTGACCATTCCAGGCTGACAGATGATAGGCATTTTCACACCCAGGCCTGTGAAGGAGGCCGTTGCGAGGCAGGTCGATACTTTCTTGGCACCCCACAAGCTGGGAGAGAGCCTTGGTGGGGTTCTCGTTCAGCACTGCCCCTAACCAAGTCCTCTCCAGAAAGCAGAGAAGCCTATGAGAACAGCATGCCACACATAACCTCCGTTCACAGAATTCATGGTAAGTGTAGTAGGGAGCAAATGAAAAATGTATATGAAATGCTTTGCAAACCATCAAGCACTATATGATGGAGCTGTTAGTAGTACCAGTATTACTGGTAGTAGAATCTCTGCTGAGATGGAATCATGAATTTCAAAGCTACAGCATAGTATTCTAGATGTGGCAATATACTTCTTAGTCCAAATGATTTACCTTGTGATTTATAGATTTACAGCTCTGTGCTGCTTGAAGTATTAACAAAGCAAGGAATGGAAGGGTTTTGTTTTTTACTAAATCTACATTAAAAATACCAATTGCATGTAGTGATGTATATCAAATTTTGAGTTTTCGAGAGAGGAAACTACCTTAAAATCAAGAGCATTGTACTTGTAGGTGAGGGGTCAAAGTCAAAATCTCATCAGTTCTTATTTACTACCTTTATGGCCTTGGACAAATTAATTAACCTCTTTGGGCCTTGAGTTTCTGCATCTGTAAAATGGAGTTGGAGAGATGGCTTCTGAGATCCTTCCAGTTCTAGATTTGTGATCTGATAGCCCTTTGGTTCTGTTGTATATCTTTTGCATTCTTGTGCTCACTTGGAAAGTAAAATATAAAAAGTTCTCTGGCCTTGTAGAAGATCATTCAGAAAGAATATTGGTAATAAAGGATAGTTTTTATTTTTTAATTTTATTTATTTTTGCGGTGCAATGAGGGTTAAGTGACTTGCCCCAGGGTCACACAGCTAGTTAGTGTCAAGTGTCTGAGACCAGATTTAAATTCGGGTCCTCCTGAATCTAGGACCAGTGCTTTATCCACTGCGCCACCTAGCTGTCCCCAGGATATTCTGACTTGCAGAGCACACTTAGTTTTTTCATCTTGGCATTATCATACAGAAGCAGGATGGTATTGCAGGCGCAGGAAAAATGGAGCATAAAATTAAATTGCTTAGTGTCACCAAAGGTTTTTTTTTTTTTTTGGTCAGGTGTGCAAAATAAATAAGCAATAAATAAATAGATGTCCTGATGTTTCCACCGGAATTGAGTTCAAGAAGATTTCTTGAATCTTCCCACTATTTCTTTTTTCTTTTCTTTTCTTTCTTTCTTTTTTTTTTTTTTAGTGAGGCAATTAGGGTTAAGTGACTTGCCCAGGGTCACACAGTAAGTGTTAAGTGTCTGAGGCTGGATTTGAACTCAGGTACTCCCGAATCCAGGGCCAGTGCTCTATCCACTGCGCCACCTAGCTGCCCCCACTATTTCTTTTAAAGAAGACAATAATAGAGTGATTAATTAGAGGACCCTATCACTTGCTGCTATTGTTTGCTGAACACCCACAGTATGCTGAATGTTTAAAATAGGTTAAACATGATAAAGATTTGGCCTATGTCTTACATTATCCAGCATGAGTCCAATCCCCTGATACTTCACCCCCCCCCATATATAATAATTTTTCTCTTTGCTAATTCTTATGTTTTTGTTTTCCATTTTTGTCTAATTTTATAAAATGGAAGTATAAAGGGAAAGGGAACAAATGTTTATTAACTGCCTACTGCATTATAGAAATGAGTTATAGTGATAAGACAAAGTTTGGGGGAGAGGTATCTAACACTTATAGTCTAGAAGGAAATACTATAAAGAAAAAAGTAGCAAGGGAAAAATTGGAGCAATTAATTGTATGATTGTAGAATTCTTCTATGTGAGGCAGGGTAACTCATTGGAAAGAACACTAGGTTTGGATCCAAGAGAAGAAGATTTAAATTTTAGTTCTACTACATATTACCTGGCTGTTATTGAGCAAGTCATTTACATCTCTGAGCCTCAGTTTCCTCATCTGTAAAATGATGGTGTAGGACTAGATAGCCTCTACATCTATGGTGTTATATTCCATGTTATGCAGTCAACAGATTACCCTCATGCTTTTCTGTTTCTCTTACCTCCTTTTATATTGACTTTATACTCCTTTTGAAATTTGATTCCCTATAGTAGATATTCTGTAGGTGCATTATACCTCACAATCCTAAAGAAGCAGTCTACCTGTCTGACTTTTTTCCCCTTTTGTTTGAATAAAGTTTTAAAATGATAGTGTTGAGTTGAAGAGAGCTGACAATCTGAGATGTGGCTCTATAAGGGAATATACATGTTGTATGGATTTCAATGAGGATATTGACTTCAAATCCTTTTTTTTAAATACCAAATAGTGTACAAACAAATCCAAGAGCTTTATTTTGTAGTAACTTAAGATATATTTAGAAGTTTCAAAATTTAGGCAGCTTTTTCTGAAATTAAAAGTATAGTCCCTGCACTGATATGCTCACATAATTCCTCACTGTGGTGCAGAGGTGACTCTAGGTTCTTAGTAGCCATACTAGGAATATACAAGTTTTTGCTGGTTCTACTAAACTTGGAAATCTTACTGACAGATATCTAACCTAGCTCAGAATGGAAAGCAAAGATGGCTGCAAGGTCATGAATTTTAGTCTAACCTCCTTATTTACAGGTGTGGAAGTAAGAGGTTCCCTTAGTTCAGGTAACTTATGTAGAGTCATACAGCTAGGGATTGGCAGAGCTGGGCTTGGCACTCAGGTCATCTGACTCCAAGACTGGGGGCCCTTTCCAATTTGCCATAACTTCTCTTTCCAGTTACATCTACTTTCTGGTAAAATTGTCATATTATTGTTGAACTTCAGAGCTTCTGAGCACTTAAGATCAATCATAGTGTCCTAGATTTAGAGTTAGGGTGGACCCCTGATTCCATCTACTCCAATACTACTTTTACAGATGAAGAAACAGACCTAAACAGGTTAAGGGGCTTGTTTAAGATGGCCCAAACAGTGAATATAAAAGGTAGGACTTGGAACCTACTTCTTGTGACCATTTTTGTCATTCATTTGGCTTGTATGTGTCTGCATCGTGCCTGACTTTAAAATGCTTGACAGGTTGTTTTTCTTTTACAAACAGGTTAGACTGTGTTTTTTACACATTTTTTTCCTTCCTAAGAATCTGCTTTGTGTTTAATCCATATGTGGGTCTTTCTCTAGGGAGAGGTCACTGGGATGAAGATAGTGTGGTCAGCTCTCCAGACCCTGGGTCTGCCAGCGAATCAGGTGACCGCTATCGTGCAGAGCAGTACCAGAGCAGCCCCCATGAACCCAGCAAAATTGAAACTCTGATAAGAGCCACCCAGCAGATGATTAAAGAGGAAGAGAACAGATTGCAGCTCCGGAAAGCCCCTCCTGACCAACTGGCTGCCATTAATGGAGCAGGGAAAAAACACTCCCTTTGTTTTGCAAACTACCAGCAGCCGCAGCTGACTGGAGAGGTCTGCCACGGCCCTTCTCTTGCCAACACTTCCCCATGCGAGCACCTTCAACAGAGAGAAGGGAAGATGATGAGTCCTCATGAAAATGACTACGGCAGCAGCCCCACAGCCTTGTCTAGGATAAGCAGTCCCAACTCGGATCGTATTTCTAAATCAAGCTTGGTGTTAGCTAAAGACTATCTCCATTCAGACATGTCCCCTCATCAGACAGTAGGAGATCATCCAGCAGTCTCTCCGAACTATTACAGTTCTCACCGGCAGTATTTTGATAAGCATGCTTACACATTAACTGGATATGCCCTGGAGCACTTGTATGACAGTGAGGCTATTAGAACCTATTCCTTGGGCTGCAATGGCTCCCACTTTGATGTAACTTCCCATTTAAGAATGCAGCAAGATCCAGCACAAGGACACAAAGGGACATCTGTTATAATAACCAATGGGAGCTGATGTTTTTTTCTAAAAAAAATTGTGCTTTAAGGATATCTTTGAAACATAGTTGGAACATATATATGTTTTAATGCCCTTGTTACCAGCATTTAATATACCACAGTACGTTAGAGAGAATAACCTAAGCTACTGGGTATGAATTGACACATGTTACTGTAAAAAAATAAGAAATGCACTAGCTTTCAGGGTTACAGTGAATGGAGTTAAAATGAATCTGTAAGTTGCTCCCATGATTTATGGGAGCCAGAACGGATAAAGACGGAGTTGAAAATACCAGTGTAGATCAAGTGAGCAATTTATGCACATTGTATAAGTACTAGTTGGAAATGCCACAGAGGGAAGACCCAGTGAGCTGCATGGGCACGGATCCGGATCGCTATTCACAAAACCGCTATGCACCCTTGACATGCAAAACTTTGGAATGTAGACCATAAAATGCACATGCCAAAAATGGGTAATTTTTCTTAACCCTTAAGTGATTGCTTCTTCATGATGTGAAGAAGTTGTTTTTCCCCGAGGAAGAGAATAAGAGATCTCAGAGAAGGAGTTTCTTCCCTGTGGTCTCTTAGCCATTCTGACACATTTGATATAGGCATTAAATTAGGGATATGGTTCTGGGTAAGGCACTGGACATATTTCTCACATGGTATCTATTAGAAGCAATCAGGAAGTGGCAATTTTCATTCTGCTTTTGAGTCATACAAAGGGACGGGATTGCACTGACGTAGAGATAAGGGGCTGTGTTAAGTAATAGCAATTAGACATTGGAACATGCAACAAGAATTGAGGGCACTCAATTAGAAGAAATTCAGGGGAGGTAATGAGACCAGAAACAGAGATAAATGAAAGGATTTCCAAGAACAGACCATTTTAAGTTCAGACTGTGTGTGCCATTAGTAATCAACACATTGAGAGTTTTTGAAAAAACAGCTACAGAACAACTCACCAGGAAACAAGGCTGATAGAGCGGAAGTGTGAAAAGTAATTAAGAAAAACAAGGGAGCTACTGCATGAAATGATTGGAAGTGTTTGAAAACATTACTAAATATGATTGCACAAATGTAAAAACACATGGAAAGTCAGTATAATGAAGAAATAATCTGGCTTCAAGAGAATGTTTAGGTGGCAAGCTTAGACTGAGGCACGGGACTTTGAGATGTAACAATCTGAATGAAGGAACAAACAAGGTATTGCAACATTTACCCACTTGGATTTGGTGGAGTTTTTTTTTAAAGACAAATATTGGTTTTCAAGGAATGTTGGGGGAGTAAAGAAAGATTGCTTGACTCTTAATGAAGAATACTAGTCTTTGTCAGGAAACCCTGGTTCCGTTACTGACTCTTATCACTAACCTGCTGTGTGAACCTGTGTAGATCACATAACCATCCTTCCTCATTCTCAGGTTTATCATTATAAAATGGAGAGGTTACATTAAATAACCTATCTCTAAGGTCATTTGCTGTAGTAAAATTCTGGATTTAATTGAAAGATTCTTTTGATTTGATCCATCATGCCTTCAGAATGGCAGACATTTTAATTTCTGGGTGGTGTGCCACTCACACAGCCATATGGATGACTTATCATCGAACCAGACCCTTTGAATCACCCAGGTATATTCAGTTCTGCCCTGTATGTTTAGACCTAGTCAAAATGTATATGGAAGGATCTGACAAGGGAAGAAAGAAGAAAAGTAAATTTAGATTTCAGAAAACACACTGGCGTAGCTTAATGAGATATGTTCTAGAAATCCATGGAGAGTGTTATAGATGGCACATGGAGGTAGTTCATAAACTTATTCTTTTTTTGGGGGGGGGACGGGGAAATGAGGGTTAAGTGACTTGCCCAGGGTCACACAGCTAGTAAGTGTGTCAAGTGTCTGAGGCTGGATTTGAACTCAGGTCCTCCTGAATTCAGGACCGGTGTTTTATCCACTGTGCCACCTAACTGCCCCCATAAACTTATTCTTTACCCATCTTTCATGGTCATTTTCTCCAGGCATAGAGTTCTTAGCTCCATTAAGGAGTGTTAAGCATTAGGGTAATTAACCTACAACTTTTAAGAGAAAACACAACACTGAACAGAATTAGAAAATACCTCCATTGTTTAACAAAGTACACTTGATAGTTCATAGGCAGGAGTGGTTCTGAATGATAGCAACCTGAAGGTTGAGTACTGGCCTGTTGTAAGCAAAAGCAGTGGTGAAATTCTTTTAAAATCCATGATGGACACATTTCTTGAGTCTCATAGTGTGTCATAAAGACAAAGACCAGAGTAAATTAATGATTTTTGTTACCAACTGTACCATCTAAAACAATTTCAATGCCTACTTTAAAACAAGTATAATTCTGACCAACACTGATTTAAGGGTGTGAATCACAAGTTAGAAGAAATTATTTGGAAAACTGTGAGCACATTGGGGTACTGGCAGTGGCATTCTGGTAAGTTAGTTAGAGAAAGGATGTTTTGGAAGTCCTAAGGATTTAGCAAAACTGAGTGAGAATTCAAGAGCCAAAGATATGGGTGAGCTGAAATACTTAGCGAATATGGCCTACTTTAGAAAGGAAGTTTGTACAGATGGGCTCTTACTGATGTGTACACATTCTACAGAATATGGCATAGACAGATGCTATAAAGAGTAGTTGAAACATAAGAACCAAGGAGAATGAACTTATGTGAGAGGAAAGGCTGGCCCTAAAGGAATTTGGGTGGAATTTTTATGTGGAGGCTAGTTAATAGATGGAGGAAATAAACTATGAAATTTACAGATAGTAGCAGCCTGAATAAATAAAGCTTGTAAGAAAGGCAAGACCAGCATGTGTAGGGAAAGGCAAGGACTGCTCAAGTTATATCTTGGTTGAAAATTCTAACTGGTCCAGTTCTAAGTACATCATTGTTTTATTTAACATACCAATGATATCAATAGCTCTCTAGTAACAATTCTATAACTGAATATTAAAATATAATTTTGGAAAAGTAGAGTTGAAGTATTCAGCATTGTTATTGTGTTTGGCAACATGCTATGGCAAGGCAAGGTCAGAATGACTCAGAACAAGTCCCGCTGTATTTCACTCTGGCAGAAATCTTCAGAGAGTGGTAAACTGTGTTTCTAGTCCTCATCAATGCATTAATCATGAACATACGTTTCCCATGCTATGTAGACACTGCCTGTGTCCTTTATGTGTTTTATATAAAGTGGAAAATACAGGGCCCCAATAGCTTGATGAGTTAAATTTGTGCTCTGACTGGTCTTGGGTTATAATCTTATTTTTTCATCTCTGCTAAATTCTGAGAACTATGGCATTGAACTTTAAAAGGCAGTATCTTAAAACACTAATCACAAAGAAGTATAATTTTTATACTATCTTAAGAATAATAAATAGACACTACATCTTGTGTCTCAGCCAATAACACTAAAGCTTTCTTCGGCATTTTTTTAGATCAATCCTACTTAATCCAGAACTTTGCATAGCTGAGGTAATGTAAGGAATTTTCCTTTGGGGATGGGAGGGAACTACCTTGTTAAAGAATGTGGAAGATGCAGTAAAATTTACTTTGTTATTTTTCTTTTTTATAATATTAACCTCACCATTAACCCAGGGTAAACATTTCAGGATGGATTTCATCCCTACCTGTTGGTTGATGTACTATATTGAATGGAATATGCCTCTATTACTATACATAGTTGCTCAATACCTGACACCATGGCACCTGTTGAAGTGACGCTGAAGACGAGATAGGATGAACATAATTTACCATTAATGTTATACCAGAAATACCACTTCTTCCCATTCATACTGGATGATACTTGGAGGAATGAGAATAAGACCATTTGTCCAGATTCTTGATTCCCTTTATATGTTGTTCCATCTATTATTTTGGTATGGGGAACTCCTGCTTCCTAGTGAGCTTTACATAGGATATGAGATGAGTGAATAAATAAACATTGATTAAGTGCTTTCTGTGTGCCAAGCCCCGTGGAGAGGAAGGTTGCCTCAGAATTGGCATATTCTCTTTTTGAAACCAGGTAGAATTTTGTTATTCTTATTGTTTTTGCTAAACAAGACTAGAAAAATGTCCATGAATACTTAATAATAATAATTTAAAAACACATTTTCTTAAAACTTGTGTCAACCTCTATGAGTGTCAGTTTCCTCACTTGTAAAATGAGGAATTTGGATTAACTGACTTGTGGTCCCTTCTAGCTCTAAATCTCTGCTCCAAGGGCAACAAGATTAGAAAGAATAAATGGTGGCTACATCTAAGCATTCAGTTTTATGAATATTCAGCTTTTGTTGTTGTCTAAGTCATTTTAGTCATGTCCAACTCTTCATGACCCCATATGTAGTTTTCTTAGCAAAGATACTGGAGTGATTTGACATTTCCTTCTCCAGATTATTTTGCAGGTGAGGAAACTGAGGCAAAAAGTATTAAGTTACTTGTCCAGGGTCACCCAGCTAGTGTCTGAGGATATTTGGCTATACCCCTTCTCAAAAGGAGGAATTGGGTTTCTCTTAATTTCCAGGTCATTTCTATGAAAACCAAGAGCAAAAGCTGTCTGTTTTTCATTGAATAAACCCAGGAGAATGTTAAATGCTAGATGTACTGAATTTGGAAAATCAGACAAGGCTATTTTGGGTTCCTTATATAGAATTGCATACATTTCTATTCTGGTTTCTCTTGCCTTTAAAGAGCTTTAATTTCCAAATTTTGCAATATCATCCCTCACACCCCACTTTACTGGAATGTGCTATCTAAAAACACTAAAATGCTTGGAAAGATATGTATGAAATAATATATTGGGAAGTGAGTAAAACACACAGTATTTCCTAAAGAGATGAATAATGGATGTAAAATTCCAAAGTGCCCCAAAGAGTAGGTGGAATGATTCAAAATTCAATGTGTTAATTTTTTGTGATAAGGGACTTGAGTTCAGGTAGCTAACTCTCTGAAATACCTGGTTTATATTCAGAAAGTAAATCATCATCATGGTGTATGACAAATTCATGGCAGATGAGTTCTATCTGTATGAGAGTGTGTTTTGCAGGGGGTGGGGACATTTTCAATGTGGTGCTCATTTTTTTGTGTGCAAAATTGTAAAGATAGTGCTTAGCTCCAAGAGAAGAGGTGCTCATTTCCAAATGAGATTCTTCAGAGTTCCTAGAGCAGGATGCCATAAGGAAATGTTAGCAAACACTCAAGCATTATAAATAAAAACAAAGATAATTGTCTGCCTTGTTCCTTAATAAATTGACAAGTCACAGGAAAAATTAGAATTCCCAAATTGTCTTAGTAATTCAGACCAAATTTGTATTATTATTATTACTATTATTTTTAAGTTGCTTAGATGAAATTAAGTAATGGGAATTTGCTTTCAGAAACCTGCGGGGAAGTTTGTCCTAATTAACAGATTTGGGACCCAGAAGCATAGATTCTGAGTTGGAAAGAATGTCAGTGGTCATCTAGCCTGATCTGTAACCTCAAAATAACACAACTGCTTATTAATTTATATTATTTGACAAATCCCATTGTGTTTACATTGCAAAGGAAATGAAATTTGCTTAGAAAATTATTTTACTGTTACCGTAACATTTTATAAAATTTCTGAAGGGAAACATTTCAGCATATGAAGCATAGGAAGGTGATTTTCTTGGCTTGCCTTTGGACTGGCATTTAAAAGAAAGAAAGAAAGAAAGAAAAAACAGAAGGAGAAGAAGAAAGGATTATATTGTTAAAGGAAGAAAGTGATCCCTGATATTTCCAATGCCATGCCTTGCAATATATAATTTCTAGTGACACTGTGGCAAAACACCTGTGGCTGGAGCTTTTACTTTGGAATGTAATGTAGAGAAAAATTAGCAACGTCAACAATATCTTGCAGAGTGTTCCCGTTTATAATTATTTATATTGTAAATAGCTTTCTGAAGTAAATTTGAAGTTAATGTGCATAAAATGTATTTATTATGTGAAGATTTTTTTTGGTTTAAAATATAGTTACCAATATGCAATTTTTGTCTGGATTCATGAGTCCTTTAAATCATCACTTAACACATAGAATTTTAGAGTTTGCAAAGAAATTTCCATGTGCTATCATATTTGAGCCTCTCAAAAATTCTATGACACAGGTACTACAGATATCACCATCCCTCTTTTACAACTGGGATCACAGAGGAGGTGACTTGCTCATGGGCACAAAGCTAGTTAATAGGATTTGAACCCAAGCCTTCCCAAATCCAAATCTAATACTTGATCCATTATGTCATATTGCCTTGACTAGAAATTATTTATTGAAAGACAAATCCATAGTACTAGGCATAAGACTCTTAACGGAAAAGATGTATTAAAATAACATCTCCTTTGGAAATTAAACTGCTTTTTCAGTGTAGAGCTAGGGATATTACCAAACAGTTTGCCCATAGTTCTTGGCACCTCCTTTGGAATGTGGCCAATGTGAGTTTTCCCCAGGGATTTCTCACATACCCCATTTGCCCTAGAAACTGTCAGCCAGGATCCACACTCGGGCCCCTGGGAGAGATTCACACAGTGCTCTAAGAATTGAAGGCAGGTTTTGCGTGCTTTCCATAAAGTAGTTTTACAAAGCCCATTAAAGATGTGACAGAAGGGTTAGCCAATGCTGGCTTATTGGCCAATGTTTCACTATATTTCTTGAAAAGTGCTTTATCTTAGGGCTTTGCTGTCCAAGAATTGCTTAGAAACAAAAATACAATGATTTTCACTTTTATTTTGTTGAGAATAATTTCACCCAGTAATTTTTCTGTTTATGGGCAGCTACATATAGTCTCATACTTGGTTTTCCTTTAAATGATTAGAAGGAATAAATTATTTTTATCAAAATCCAATGGTGTGTTACAGGAACAAAACAACTAGTAAGTTGTTTATGTTGTTTTGATTGAAATGGTCAGTTCAGTGAAAAGATACATCTGTGGTTGTTTTGTTGAATAGGCCCTAGGGTACATATTTGCAGTGGAGGTGATGTCGATTTTTCTCAAAATACAGTGTTACCGTATTCTACCAGTTGGCCAAAACGTAGGAGAAGACTTAAGCTTATATGATTTCATAAGGATTTATGCCATTTTTAACCTTATTGAAACTTTAAAAAAATCTGATACTCCTCTTCTTTTCATGGAAATTTGAACTCACACAAAGAGAATAGTATAGTTAGGATTTTTGCTACTCCTTATACTGTTTGCCTTGCTTGAGGGTTTATCGATTTTGATAAGCTTGGCTGTTTTCAACAATAACAGACTTTCCTTTCAACATTTCAAGTCCACCTACAAAAATTGTAATATTTGTCATTAAAATACTGATGAAATGTTTCATTCCTCATAACAAGGTGGAGGAAGTGCCCATTAGATTTTTTTAGCAAAGAAAAAAAAGTTAAACTACATAGTATGTAATAGTCTAGGAATCACTGGATTATTTTGCACGAGGTTTAGTAGCCATTCTGTAGCTATAAAGATGACAAAATATTAAAGATGGAACATTTCTAATTCCTAAGTTTTCCTCATTTGAACAGAAACCTACTGAAGCTCATTAGGTTGGTTATCACATAGAACAATCATCACCACTCCCCCTCCCCAACCAGATGGATTCTTATGAGACATTCTTTAAGTAAGTAGCTTGGGCTTCCTGTGATCAATCTTTCAAGTTACAGCAGGAAAGATGCAAACTTGCAGGTGCCAGCTAACTGAGAAGCTGCAAAAGAGGCCAGGATACTTCCCTGAAGTTTTGTTTCACTTTGTGTCATCAGAATAGTTGACCTTATTTAGTATGGCTTGGCCTTTTCATAATTAAGCTTTATAACCTAATATGTGCAGTATTTACTGATGGAATTAGATCCAGTGTAGGAGAAATGCAAAACAGTCTGTTTTGGAAGTTGACAAAACCTCTGCTTTGTTCAGATTTTGCTCTAGGTCAGGCTCCTGTACATGGAGTAATTCCATATGGGAGCCTTACTTGAGCTCCATCTAAGTAAACCTTAAAGAGAATCTTGGCAAAATCCCTCTGGCCATAAGGAAATCATTCTGCATTTCTGGTGAGGAGTTCCTGATAGCTTTGTTTAGTTTTTAATTTTTTTTAAAAGTTGAATCCTGAAGCGTCTCTTTATGGATAAAGTCCCCAGGGTTTACTTGGGAATAGTTAATTGGAAAGATAGTCATAATGTAGGAAAGAAATCATGGGACTATAATTGAGGTCCCTTAGATGACATGACTCTAATTCTCAATTTTCAGCCCTTTCCTTGGTTAGTTGCTCCATTACTTAAATTATTACTTAAAGATCAAGAGTGATTAGTTAGCAGTGTCAGACTAAATCTATTTTTCCATTAAAAGGGGTAGAAACAGGTCCTTGTTCATACTTGCCATTAGGTAACTTAACAAAAGAGAGACAGCAGCCAAGTGTTTTCTTTTGGGAAGGGGAAGGGAAGACATTGTTTTTTCATCACATATACAGGATGTTCCAAAAGTCTTAGTGCAGTTTTAAGCTTTAATAACTTCAGAAGTACAAATACAACAAACTTGCAAAATGTCATTTTAATGTTTAATTATTTAGATTTCTATTACATATTTAATTTTATGAATTTTGAGGAAGAACATTTTAATTTAACAAGACAGAATACCCTGTCATTACGTATTGTAAGTTTCTGGATGATGCTTTCTCAAGCCAGTGGATTGGTAACGGAGATCTTTTCGATGGACCACCTCAGTCATCTAATCTACCTCCATCAGACTTTTTCTTATGGAGTCTTGTCAAAACTTATGTATGCATCACAACCTTGTTCTTTACATTATCTTAAGTCTAGAATTACAAGTGAAATCCTTTCTGTCACTTAGCAGCAGCTGGAGAAAGCTTTTACAAAGTTCAAAAATTTACTTGAACAATATATAACACAAGGTGGTAGCTATATTGAAGTTCAATTAAGAGACATAAATATTTTAAAATTTTAAACAATTTAACTTTGAAATGTTGTTCCTTATGAGTTCGTAACATTTATACTTCCAAAGTTATTAAAGCTTAAAACTACACTAAGACTTTTGGGACATCCTGTTTGTTCAAGAGCATATAAGTATTTTTTATTTGTTAGCCTATTTTGACACATTTTTTCTTTAATGACTTCAAATTTTGATTCTTGTGATACATTCTGCTTTTAAGGCCCATGCACTTTGTTTTAAATTAATTTTCTTATGGGCACTGAGTGGGCTCTTCTTGTTATGTGTGTTGGGAAGTAGAGATTGCTCTCCACTCTCTGTGCTCTCCTCAGTATTAACATTAATAGTATCACATCTCCTGTAGAGATGGACTATCCTAGAGCAATCTCAAAATGGAGAAAATAGATGCTCTTCTCAGGTCTCCTACTGACCACAGATTTTTCCCATCTTTTTTTTTTTTTTTTTTTTTTAGTGAGGCAATTGGGGTTAAGTGACTTGCCCAGGGTCACACAGCTAGTAAGTGGGGCAGCTAGGTGGCGCAGTGGATAGAGCACCGGCCCTGGAGTCAGGAGTACCTGAGTTCAAATCCGGCCTCAGACACATAACACTTACTAGCTGTGTGACCCTGGGCAAGTCACTTAACCCCAATTGCCTCACTAAAAAAACCCCAAAACCAAAAACCAAAAACCAAAAAAAACCACACAGCTAGTAAGTGTTAAGTGTCTGAGGCCGGATTTGAACTCAGGTACTCCTGACTCCAGGGCCGGTGCTCTATCCACTCTGCCACCTAGCAGCCCCGATTTTTCCCATCTTAAAGAGACAATGTATGAGAAGTGTAATTGTCCTTCTCAGATCCTAATTCTCTAATTTCTCCTCTAAACTATTATGATAAAGTTTACAGAGGGTTTTACATACATTACCTTGTTTGATCTTCATATCCACCCATGATGCAAGTGCTAATATTATCCCCATTTTACAGATGAAGAAATTGAGGTAGAGAGAAGGTAAGTGACTTGCTCAAGATTGTATAGCAAGTATCAGAGGTAGGATTCCCTGTCTTCAGTCTGTGACTAAATGATTTCTCACAGCCTTTAATTTCCTTCCCTCCCACACCCTTTGAGGACCACAGCTCACATTTCTATAACAACCAACTGGGAGACATTTATGAAGTCTCTTTGTGGCAGGACTGTTGGCTAGTTGATGGGGCTACAAAAACAACAGTGAAATAGTTCCTTCCCTCAAGTAGCTTACATCCTATCAGGGAGATTACCTAATATGTATTAAGTATAGTATTTAGTAAGTATGGTAAGTATATGGAGATTACATAGTATATAGTAAGTATAGTATTTACTAAGTATGGTAAGTAAATAGAGGTTACATAGTATATAGTAAGTATATAGAGATTCAATAGGAATAGGAACTGGAACTGTGACTTCAGGGGAATTCCCAAGTGAGGATACTCTCTCTACCAATGCAGGTCAGCATTTTCTCTGGAATAGTACCCCAGATCACAAAGAGATTAAGTGACTACTCATGGTCACATAGCTAGTACACCTCAGAGACAGAACTTGAATTCAGGTCTTGCTGACTCTGAGGCTGGCTTTCTGTCTACCATAGTATATACTTGCCTAGGTTCTTGAGGGGTGGAGGAAGTGGAATAAGGAACAGCTTCGTGTAAGAAGTTGAACTTTGAAAAAAACCAGGGATTTTAGACACCTTAGGTGGAAGTGAGGAAGGAGTATATTCTAGGCATGGTTGGGGAACCGTCTATGGAAAGGCACAGAGATGGAAGATAGACATTGAATGTCATGTGTGAGGAAGAGCAATAAGAGGGGTTTGGCTTGACTGGAATGTTGTTGGAATGCCATGACTTTTACAAAACACTAACGGTCTCATTCCATCCCTCATTGCTTTGTCTCTGCCTCTTCTCTCTCATCTCAGCTCCTTCCCGTGGATGGTTGAGTTTAAACTTATGTTCCTTCTATCTGCACACATACAACACACCTAGCGAATCACAGCAAGCCATACTATTGTCATTGACTACAAACCTCCTCATAGCTACTGGGCAATCCTTTTTGACTCATCTCTGGCCTAGAAATCAGAAGGCTAGAGTAAATTCAGGGAAAGCCACTTAACTGTTCACACCCATTGACCTAGATGGTGTTGGGCACTTTCCCCAAGGAAGGTAAAGACAGAAAGAAAGATTCCATGTGCACCAAAATGGGCATAGTAGCATTTTTTTGTGTGTGTGTGTGTGGTGGAAACAAAATAGATGTCCCTCGGGGAATGGCTAAACAAATTATTGTATATGAATGGAATGCAATATTATCATGTGATGAGAAATTATGGATTTGATCAGTTCAGGGAAACATGGAAGACTGATGTGGCATGATCAAGAGTGAAGAAAGCCAATCCAAAAGGACAACATATGTAAATACCATAATAATGCTAATGAAGAAAATACTAACAAGAAGACAAACACTGTGTAATCACAATGACCGATCTTGGTACCCAGAAAGATGAGGAAATGCATCTCCCTCCTTTGCTTAGAGAAGTGGTGGTTATGAATATATATTGTTGCAAATGTGGCCCCTATATTTGTTGGTTTAACCAAGATGCTTTTCTTTGTTACAAAGGAAGGCTCACCAGGTGCTACTGGTGGTGGTGTATATTCAGAAATGACTGTGATACTATAACAAAAGGTTTTACCTAAAGCCTAAAAACAAAGCACCATCTGATTTTAGATATAAAGGATGTGATAGCATCTTATAGCAGCTAAAGTCATGTCAGCAAAACAAAACTCTTGGAGCACAAGCTTTGGTCATCTCTTCCAGTATAATCACATCATTGCTTGTGTTAATGTTGGCTAATTGTAGCCTAATAAACTTTTATAGTTTGTTTAAAAGCAGTGGAATATGTCACATAACAAGGGTTTTAAGCTGCAGAGAAATAGAGCATGCAAGCTAGATCAATGGACAGTCAATGGCTTGAAAAGGTTCTACAGGTCTGGTGAGTAACTGGGGAAATGTATAAAGAAGGCCCCAGGGTGCCCTTCAACTCACTTGGGTCACTTATTGAGTTATACTTGCTCTGTTTGAATGGGAATAACCAAATTGTGCTGAACTACAATAGCCTGCAGTTTACTTAAGAAATCATTGGGAAAAAATGATCCTTTCTGCAAATTATAATGGAAAAATGATTTAACCAATAATTGGGAACATTTATATAGTGCTTACAGTGTGTTAGGTACTATGCTAAATGTTTTACAATTGTTATCTCATTTGATCCTCACAACTACTGTTATTATCCATTGCCATTTGACAGAGGAGAAAACTGAAGTACACGGAGGTTAAGTGACACATTTAGTCACGCATTTAGTGAGTGTCCAAGACCAAATTTGAACTTACATCTTCTTGAGTCCAGGTAGCTATCCACTACGACATCTAGCTGTCCCTTTATCACTGGTGGTAATACATTCTTGTTTTATTGGAGTTACTCAAGTCATATAAGCAGCTTTGTGACAGAGGGCTATGATAATATACAACTGAGTTATTTTCCCCATGCCTCAGTTTCCTAACTACTGAATGAGGAATCATGAGGTCCATGAATGACCTGCTGAAAAGATGTCCTCTTCTTCATCACTATTAGTAGCAACAAAAATTATTGAGGATATGACTGTGGACTTGGTTTATTGCAAATATGAGAATCTGTGGAAAACATTTTTATTAAAAAAGCCCATCGTGTATATACTAAGGTGTCATCATAAACAACATATGTTATTTAGATAGTTTGCTAGATTTAGACAAGTGGTCATAGCTGTGTGACCCTGGGAAAGTCACTTTACCCTGATTGCCTTAAACATCTGCTGCCATCTCGAGGTGTCCTGATATATATCTTGTCACTGGACCCAGATGGCTCTGGAGGAGAGAGTGAAGTTGGTGACCTTGCACAGCCCCTCCCTCACTTAAATCCAATTCAGTGTAAGTTATGACCTCACCCTGATGTCATGGTCCTCAAGAACAAAGGACAAACAACAACAACAACAACATAAAGACTTAGCTTGAAAAGCTTAGAGGCCAATCCACTTAATATTCTTCTCCTCCTCCATTTAGTTAGGGTTTCTCCTTTTCTTAGGCTCATAGATTTAGATCTGGAAGGGGTCTTCCATTTTATAGATGAGAAAATTGAGCATCAGGTTAAAGGATTTGATCAAGGTCACATGGGGAATAAGTGACAGAATTGAGATTTGAACTCAGGTCCTCTGATGGAAAATCCAACACTTCTTACTGAACCACCCTGCCTCTCTTATTTCTTCTTTTTAAATTTCTAGTAAGGCAGCAAAATGTTTTGGAAAGAGTGTTGGATCTGCCATCAGAGGACCTTTGTCCAAATCCTGGTTCTGCCACTTATTAATTGTGTGACCTTGGGCAAGTTACTTAACCCATCCGAGCCTCTGTTTACTCATCTGTAAAACGAGAGTTGGACTAGGTGACCGCTCAAGTTCCTTCCAGCTCCAAATCTAAGATCTTTTTGTTCTACACACAGACTATTTCTCTGACTGTATGCTCTCTAAAGGGAAATAATGGATGTATTAAATTTGCTTTGTCTCCATCTCAGTGCTATACATGTAAACTATTTTGTGATGACAACCTAATTGTGGGACTTTAGTTTTACAACAGAAAAAAAATGATCTGACTATTTGAAAAGGAAACCTTTCATCACAAAGGAAACACAAATGTTTACTTGTACACAAAAGAGTAAACAGGGCTGGCTATGCATGAGTCGGAATCGATGTCTCAGTCAAATCCTCTCATGTCATCAAGCCGAATGGTTTCAAATAGGAACACAAAGCCCATGATGAAACTTTGGCTAGACAGTAGAAATTGTGACAGGGCTATTTTTGAAATGATGCTCTTAGGAAAAGCTGCTGATTGAAATCAATACCTCAAGACGAGGAATCTGAAAAGACCATTTGTGAGACCTGAGAGGGTCAACGAATAGAAGTGTCAGTTGCTGGTATTCAGACCATGCAATTGCTTTCAGCAAGGTGCTCGGTGTTTACTTAAGTGACTTCTTGTAGCTGGTGGCTAAGCATACATTGAGAAAGTATCCCTGTGATTTGGGCGCAGAGGGAGGAGATGGAAGGGGGGAGCATTGTACTGGAAATGAATACATTCTAGTGGCTAGATTGGATGCAATGAATTGAATGGCGTTTTCCCGTCTCCTTTCTCCTGGGGGGAATATCTGTGAAAGATGGGAAGACTAGTACATCTTTTGGAGATTTAACAAATAAACACATAAACAGAATAGGGCCCAACCCAACCTACACGATTAACCACTTCAGTACCAATCCCATCAAAAGAGCTGTAATTGATCAGGAAAAGCCTTGTGGAGATAGATACCTGCCAATATTTCCAGCTTGCACTCCTGTCCTGGAGCAGATTGAATTGCAGATGTGCTTTTTCAAGTTTTCAGTTTCTTTATACAGAAGTTATCAGATCATTTAATTACATTGAATTAATATGGAAATGCCCCTGACAAAAAAAAGTGATTTTGAATGAAGTTATTTGCCTCTCATTTTTTATATCATTTCCATTTTAATTTAAATGATAAGGAAATCCATTATTTTCTTTGCATGTCAAAGTGAGAAGATTGCATTTCAGGAATTCCAGCAAGCAGTTTATCTGTCCTTATTAATTCGGTGCCACTGCATCTGAGATTGTTCACTTAAGAAAACTAGCTTCAGTTTTGTGCTGTCCTGAGTTCAACATTGCTCTCTTCTCATTTTCATTGGCCAGCAGAATAGATGCCAGGGCTCGAGCCCATTGCCAGATGTTGGTACATCTGAAATCTCACAGAAATATTTAATGTGATGTGTGAACCTTAAATAGAATTTTGCCCAGGAGTTCTTAATCTATTTTGTGCCATGTGCCCCTTTGACAGGCTGGAGAAGCCTATAAACTCCGACAGAATAAGGTTCTTAAATAATTGAGGGAAATACTAAATACTAAAGTTAGAGGTTGATAAAAAACAAAAACAAAAATGTACTTCCTCCCCCTGAAAATTCATGGCTCTTTTGAAGTCTAGTCAGTGGACCTCAGGTTAGAAACCTCTGATATAGACCAAGTTCTCATTTTATATATAAGTGCAGTACAGAAAAAATAGCATTTTCTTCCAGGTCAGAGACCTTGGGTTCAGGTCTTAGCAATGCCACTTACTACTACTACAATCGCTATTACCTCACATTTATTTTACCCTTAGAGGTTTTCAAAATGCTTTACATATATTAACTCATTTGATCTTCCTTATAACCCTGGGAGTTAGCAACTATCATCATCATACCCATTTTTTTTTAGATAAGGAAACTGAGACTGAGAGAGGCGAAATAACTTGCCCAGGATCCTATAGCTAGTAAGTAGGATTCAAACTCAGATCTTTCTGGCTTCCAGGCCAGCACCCTGTCCATTATACCACACCTAGCTTGAAAAAAACCACTTAACCTTCCTGTGCCTCAGTGTCCTCAACTGTAAAATGAAAGCCACCAGGAAAGAAACAAAGATTGGATGCTTGAACCTTTTGTATATATACTCAATTTCAGCTCAGCCTTTCGAGTTATTGGTCCTTCTAATTGGGAAGTTTTTCATAAGCAAATATTTTACTAACCCAGAATCATCATGGTCAAAATCAACCTCCAAATTCCAGTTTGGATTGGCACCAGGCATGTGTTTCACCAACTGGACCATCACTGACCAACCCTCCATTATAGAGGTATATACAACATAGTTATGGTGGAGGACTCTAGCTCCTGGGGAAATCAAGTAAGACATCACATAGAAAGTGGCACTTGGTAATTGAGAAAGAAAAGGGATTTTAAGAGGTGGAGGGGAGAAGGGAGTGCATTACAGGAATGGGGTATAGGCACTGAGAAGGCAAATGAAAAGGCATAGATGAGAAATGGAGTGCTAAGTATGAGGAATGGTAAGAAGTCCACTTGAACTGGTCTACAGAGTATGTGAAAGGAAACATTGCATAATAATACTAGGACTAGACTGTGGTGGGCTTTGAATGCTAAATAATAGGTTTTTCTATTTGATCTTAGAGATAATGAGGAATTGAAAAGGGGAGAGATATGGTCAGACTTGAGCTTTAGAAAAATCACTTTGTCACCATGTAAAGGATAGTTGGGGGTTTAAAGAATTGTAAGACAGGGAGACAAATTACAAGGTTATTGCAATAGTCCAAGTGAGACATGATGAAAGTCTGAACTAGGGGAGTGGCTGTGCAAGTGGAGATTAGAAAACATACTCAAGAGATGCTTTGAAGGTAGAAAGGACAGGAGTTTGCAATGCATTGGATTTGTGAGATGAGTGAGAGAAAGGAGTTGAGGGTGATTCACAAGTCATGAATTTGAGTGACTGGAAAGATGATGATGTCCTCAATAGAAATAGGGAAGTTCAGAAGAAAGATGTATTTGAGGCAAAAGATATTTTTGGACAAACTGAGTTTGAGAAGACTACAGGATATCCCGTGCAAACTGTCCATCTAACATCAGGACTGTAGTTCAAGAAAGAGACTAGGAGACCAGGATAGGCCTTATGGATTTGGGCAACCATTTGCCTAGAGATCATAAGTAAATATTTGGGAGCTGCTGAGATCATTAAATGGAAAAGTGAGGTCCTTTTCACTCTGGCATTCTGTGATTATTTCCTTACTATTTGTCTAATATATCTTTTCATATATCAGATATGCTTAAAGGTTAAAGCCAGGTTTACCTGCATGATCTAGCCCAGGATTGATAGTTGGGGCCCAGTTAAATTAATTTAATTTAATGGTTGCTCTGGAATTCTGTTGTATTTAGATCTGGATCTAGGGACCCCAGAGACTGTCCAATGTAATACTTTTATTTTACATATGAGGAAATTGACTTTTAGGGAGGCTAAATAACTTGGATTCCATAACAGTAAAGAAACCTCGTACCCTCCAAAGGAGATTGAAATGGTTGCAGAGGTGGAAGGATCAGCAGAACTGAGGTGTTCAGAATTGGCAGGTGTTAGAAAAATGCACAGATGGGGTCTTCCAGACAGTGATGTCTTTGGGTGTTGCTATTCAAAGACCATTCTGGGGTATTGCTCCTTAGTCTAAAACAGGGGTTCTTAACCTGGGTTCTATGAACTTGCTTTTTTCTAAAATTGATAACCATATTTTAATATAATTGGTTTTATTTGAATCCTGTGTTTTTTAATTCATGCATTTGAAATATTATTTTGAGAAGGGGTTCATAAGCTTTACCAGATTGCCAGAGGGGTCTATGACACAAAAGGTTAATAACCCCTAGTCGAAATCCTGATGTTTTAACCACTTACATTACAGGGTTAACAGCATTTAAATCAATCTGTTAATGGAAGAAACCTTAGAGATAAGCTAATCCATCTCCCCCCAAGACTCTGTTCTACCCACTTGAACTATCAGGCAGACTATAGGTGTTTTGTCTACAGCATTCAGTTAGTAAAGATCTGTTCAAGTCCTTGCTCCAACACTTAGTAACTATGTAACCCTGGACAAATCAGGAGCTTTCTAAACATAAGTTTCCCCATCTGTAAAATGGAGAAGATAATTCTTGCACTACTTAACCTCACAGAGATATTGTAATGAAAGTGCTTTGTACTATTATTATTGGCATCATTTGTTGGGACAAGGTAGAAACCTGTGTTTGTAAGTTATCTTTCATTCCTGTCTACAATGAATGGCCTTAAATGTGAGAAACACATGGATTCTGAAACTACTAAGGTAGCCTCAAGATTTAAACCTTTGCTATGATGGTTTCCAGATCTGGATATTTTTATTCTCCCATCTAAGAAGCCTTTGATTTTTCTTTTGGAGGCTTGAATTAACACAGTTCAGCTACTGGGTATTTAAACTCAGTACCTTTGAAACACATTGATTGTAGCATACCTTTAAAAACATCTTTTTTAAAAAAGAACATTGGAATGTATGCAAATGGCTAATTTTTATTGTCATACTTTACTTGAATTTCAATATTATTCAGCATGTTTTATGTTTACAGAATTATTTAGGGTACAATCAAGAATACCATAATACTGTCTTCATAAATGGGCACTGTTTTAAAATCCAAATATAATTAGCAAGAAGATATTCATAGGGTAGATCTGACATTATTATGATGGCAATATAAATTCCATGAGGTAAAGGAGAACCAGGGGGAAGAACGGCTACAAATTTATCATGGTCTGATGCATTTGCAATATGGATTGTACTTATCTTTTTATTTGCCACAGACCATGTAAATGAGGAACAACCGAATGGGGATTCCAATAATTTAGCATCTGCAGCTTACCATAAATTATATTGCTCTGAGGGCAAGAGAAGGAAGAGAAATTTACCAGCAGCTAATTCTATTGATAAGATTTTGTAGTCAGAGGCCATAGGTTCATTGGACAAATGATGGGGAAGGGGTTCTCACAGAAAAATGGTGAAAAATTTTTCTCCTCTTTCACCTTTCATAGGCTTGGTAGGCTCCTCTTTATCCTTCTATGATGACGCTTCAAAGAATAGTTGTCTGTCTGTTGAGATTTCCTCAGAACAGAACCTTTGTCTAAGGTCAATAAGCTCCCCAATATGATTTTTGTAGGTAGGGCTTCAAAATTTTCATTGTGTTAGTCCTTTAATCAATGCATGGAGAGATTTCATTGACATTGAGATGAATTTTTTTGAAATTGAGGATAGGTATGTGTGTTTCTGTGTGGTAAAAGCTCCTAAAATTATATGAATAATTCTCTATAACCACCACTTCCAAGGCATCAAGTCAGCAAAATTTATTGAGAATTCTACCACATTCAGAATGATGTCTTAGACTTCTTTGGTACCTTGGGGGATCTTTGACCTTACTGTTGGGCTTTTTCTCTCTAGGAAGGAGGTTCACAGTTCATCTATTCCTTTTTTTATCCTGTAGGACTCTTATTCATATCTTAGCATTATATATCAGAGGGTCATAGATGTAGGGCTGCAAGGGTCTATAGTTCATATTTATAGATGAACTAGAATCTAGCAACTAGCAGCAGATCAAGTAGGTAGTAACCATCAAAGATGGTTCTCTTACTTCTTATACTGTGCTGGGGGAATTCTTGCTTCTAAGTATATTAACATGAAAACACATGAAATACAAAGGCTGTTCATCCATTATATGATGCTCTTATTACAAAATTGGCTCACTTCAATTTCTAATCATCTATCTCTCTGATGATAGAGCAGTTAGGTGTCACAGTGGATAGAGTGCTGGGCCTAGAGGCATGAAGACACATCTTCTCTTTCTTAGTTCAAATCTGGCCTCAGGCACTTGTTAGCTGTGTGACCCTGGGTAAGTCACTTAATCCTTTTTGCCTCAGTTTGCTCTTCTGTAAAAATGAGCTAGAGAAGGAAATGGCAAATCATTCCAATATCTTTGTCAAGAAAGCACCCGGGGCAGGTAGGTGGTGCAGTAGATAAAGCACCAACCTTGGATTCAGGAGTAACTGAGTTCAAATCTGACCTCAGACACTTGACACTTACTAGCTGTGTGACCCTGGGCAAGTCACTTAACCCTCATTGCCCCACCAAAAACTAAACAAAAAAAGAAATACTGATAAGCATCCTTATGGGGGCAGCTAGGTGGCACAGTGGATAGAGCACTGGCCCTGGAGTCAGGAGTACCTGAGTTCAAATCCAGTCTCAGACATTTGACATTTACTAGGTGTGTGACCCTGGGCAAGTCACTTAACCCCAGTTGCCTCACAAAAGAAAAAGCACCCAATAGGGTCATGAAGAGTCAGACATGACTGAAAAACAACTAAACATCTCTTTGATGATATCTTTTCCTATTACTTCTTGCATGTTGTGAATCATTGGCAAAATGTTCCAACCTTTTTTCACCCACCTCTACTCTCAATAGCCCTTTAGGTGACTGTAATTCGGTGTCTTCATAGACTGTGATATTCTGTTATTTGTAGTCATACAGCATCTCCAGGAGAATATTAGTCGGAAAAAGATGGATTTTTTTTTTTGTTCCAGAGAGAAACTTGAGATCATTGAAACCTCCCTATAATTTGCTAAGGAGATGCAATTTGCTAAGGAGATGCCAAGCTTTAGCATCCATTTTCATTGTCTGTCCAACATATATGTACTGATAAACCAACTCAATGGTCTATCCATTTAACTACATACTGTGATCTGGAAATTATCTTATTCCATTTGGTTTTTCCTATGGAATATTAGGCTGAACTTTTGAGTATTAATGAATCTCACATAGAACATTATGGAGAAATATGAAGGGAAAAATCCTCTTTCTTTCCATGAGCTTACTAATTAACTGGGAAAGCAGTACAAATACAAGAAATCTACAAAGCACATAAAACAGAAATAGTTTAACCAAATCAGTTATTAGAACTATTAGCATGGCAGGGGGCTCATAGGGCTAACTGTTTGGAAAGATCCT
The DNA here is from genome assembly GCF_019393635.1 of Dromiciops gliroides. Lineage (NCBI taxonomy): Eukaryota > Metazoa > Chordata > Mammalia > Microbiotheria > Microbiotheriidae > Dromiciops > Dromiciops gliroides. The sequence continues at coordinate 328,435,210 of NC_057864.1, read as the reverse complement.
GGGCTGGTAAATTGGCATTTTGAGGGACTATGAAATATGTGAAATTCAGGAGGATGAGGAATGTCTTTCCAGTACTCTTATGCTATGCTTCCAAATACCTTCTTGATGATCTTCAAAACTTCATTGATTTTTTAAAAATTCTTTTTTTATTATGAAACTAACAACAAATATTTCAATATATAAAGAACAAAAAAGAAAATTTTATATGAAACTGGGACTTGTATCTAGTGTACGTTTTTTTTCCAAAGTATATATTACATTACTTTAAAAAATGTATTCACGCCCGAACTTATTTTTGTTTTCTTCTGTGTATTTTTGATGCTTTATTGATGCTGTTTTTAAATAGTTCTGGATCTTTTCACTAACTCATTCCTCCTCTCCCTGTAGAAGCACACCTTATAAATAAATAAATAAATAATGTTCAAACAAATAAATAATGTCAAACAACAGAAATCCATGTATGGGCCATGACTGAAAACAAACATCTCATTTTGTACCTCTAGTCCATCACTTCTCTCCCCAGGCTGGAGTCATGCCTCCTCATTATCTATCTATCTATCTATCTATCTATCTATCTATCTATCTATCTATCTATCTATCTATCTATCTATCTATTTGTTGCAGGGCAGTGAGGTCACACAGCTAGTTAAGTGTCAAGTGTCTGAGGCTGGATTTGAACTCAGGTCCTCCTGAATTCAGGGCCGGTGTTCTATCCATTACACCACCTAGCTGCGCCCCCTCCTTATTGTGTTTAAGTCATGATGGATCACATGTTATCAGAGTTCTGACGTCTTTCAAAGATGTTTTCCTTTATATTACTGTGGTCAGTATGTAAATAGTTCTCTCGATTCTGCTCAGTTCACTCTGTTATCATTTCACGCACAGTTTCCCAAGTAACTTTGAATTATTCACTTTTGTCATTTTGTATAGCAAAATAGGATCAAAGGATCTTTGATTTAGAGCTAGAAGGGACCTGGGAGGCCATTGAGTCAATTTCTCTTATTTTACAGATAAGGAAAATGAAGGTGAGAGAGATTAAATGTCTTGTCCAGGCTCACGTAGCTAGTAAATGTAAGAGGGTAATTTGAACTCATGCTTTCCTAACTAATGCTGGCACTGTTCACTGTCATCAATGTTCTTTTTACTACACCAACAAGTTGCCTAGTGTGATATATGAATATAATATATATATTTATTTCATCAAATATCATAATTTGTTCAGCTATTTCCCAGTTAAAGTGTATTCACTCTGTTTCCAGTTCTTTGCTCCTACTATAGGCAGCTAAGTGGCAAGTGGACAGAGCCCTGTGCCTAGAGTCAGGAAGACCTGAAATCAAATCAAGCCTCAGATACTAGCTGTGTAACCTTGGGCAAGCCATTAATTTCTGCCTTCCTCAGTTTCCTCAACTGTAAAATGGAAATCATAATAGCATCTACCTCACAAGGTTGTTATGAGGTTCAAGTGAGGTATTTGTAAAGTGCTTAGCACAATGGGTGGCACATAGTAGTGTAATGATTAGAATGACGCCACCTGCTGGAGATTTACTGTAGGAAAGCTCCAACATGAGGAGAGGGCCTCTGAGGGCAGGACCATGCGTCTTTTCTTTGGCGTCAGGAAGTGACGTTTGCTTGTGGGAGGAAGAAAGGGGAGGCTGGCATGCTGGCTCACTCTCTTTCCTGTGGACTTTGGCGGAGAGTGGAGCTAGGAATGCTCTCTCCCTTTAATAGATAAATGAATCTAGGCCTTTCTCTTTCTCTTCACCAAATTCTTATTCTCCTTAATAAATGCTTAAAAGTCTAACTCTGGCTAAAGCTTATAATTTATTGGCGACCACTCATTAGATTTTAGACAGACTAGCTAGAATTTTAGCCCTTACAGAAGGCATTTAACAAATGATTATTCCCTTTCTCCCTCTCTACCACAAAGAGTGCTACTATAAATATTTGGGTGCTTTTCTTTTGTCTTTGACCTCATTGTGGTATATACCTGATAGAGTTATCACTGGGTCAAAGGTTATATACAGTTTGGTGACTTTTCATAATTGTTCCAAATTGTTTTTCAGAATCAGTAATTCATAGCTTCACCTACATTATATTTAATTTCTTTTGCTATTCCTTCTGTTAGCTAATATTGGTCTCATGGTAACTAATGTATCTCAACATTAACAAGAAACTAAAACATCCATTTTTGCACTATGAATCTGATTGAATCAATAGGAATAACTATTTTCTTTCCTGGGTCTTATTTCTCGAGAGTGAACACAGGTGGATCCTCAGAGTTACAATCTCAAGCAAGAGCTAAAGCAGTCATCTCTAATAATTTGAGAAGCTTAGGCTAGGTTTTTTGTTCCTTCTCAATAGCCAAAGACAGACATGATTCCTGTCTTCATTTTGTAAGCTGGGTTTTCAAAGCTAGGTCATTTTGTATGCTGCTGCTTAGGTGTGATTCCAGACTGGTACAGAGAATGTTATGTGTATGTACATACATCATACATACATACATACATGTGTGTATATATGATGCTCCTTGCCAGCATGAGAGATGGAGTTAGTTTGAGAGCTTGAGGGAAGAAAGTCTTTATGTGGGAAGAAATATTTGGTACAAGTCTCTTTCCAGACCAACTCCAGCCATGTGGGGGAAGAGAGAAAGACTTTGGAGCAGATATGAAGGGGAAGCTGTCTCCTCAACATGGTCCTGATTTCTAACTTGCCTTCCTAGAGCTGTCAGGAAATTTTCCTTGGGTAAGCTATGGGCCTCCTGGATAAGCTGAGATTTCATCTTACCTCAATCTAAAAAATTCATTCACTCTTTTTTTCTGATAAGCTATAGAACTTCAATTTCTGCTTTCTGTTTTACTTGTTTAAACATTTTTACTTGATATTTGTTATTTGTAATGTTTTGTGTAACCAGCATCTGGTGAAAAGGAATCAAACTGTTGAGTATAAGCAAAAGCTAGCAATCAGGGAGGCAGCTTTCTGTCTTGAACAAAAGTCATACTTCTAGACCAGTGATGTTCAAAGGGGGTATACATTTATCCATCCATCCATCCATCCATCCATCCATCCATCCATCCATCCATCCATCCATCCATCCATCCATCCATCCATCCATCCATCCATCCATCCATCCATCCATCCATCTATCCACCCATCCAGTTCTATATTTCTCTCAGAGAATGGAGGAAAGAATGCTCAATCTTGTGGACTTTTGCTGCTCCTTCAAGGCATGTCTATTTTGTGCCAGTCCCAGTTGAGTTGAACCAGAAGAGATATATAAATTCACACAACAGGGCAATTTGAAGGAAAGATCTTAGACACTGCAGGAGGGCAATTCCTCAGACTGGTAGGTCCTATACAATCTTCCCTGCTCTGAAATAAGAGAGAGATCCTGCTCAGGAATAACCTCTCTTGGCAAACTGATAAAAGGCAGACAACCAAGAGTAGAAGTTTCTGATAAATTTCAGTCCAGGTGAACTCATTCCAGTTGAGGGTGGAGTTAAGTGATAGGAACATCCTCCAGCTGTGCTACCTGCATGGCTATTCTTCCTTTGTTCATTTGTGCGCTCTCTCTCTCTCTCTCTCTCTCTCTCTCTCTCTCTCTCTCTCTCTCTCTCTCTCTCTCTCTCGCTCTCTCTCTCTCTCTCTCTCTCTCTCTCTCTCTCTCTCTCTCGCTCTCTCTCTCGCTCTCGCTCTCGCTCGCGCTCGCGCTCGCTCTCGCTCTCTCTCGCTCTCTCTCGCTCTCCCCCTCCCCCCTCCCCCCTCTCCCTCCCTCTCCCTCCCTCTCCCTCCCTCTCCCTCTCCCTCCCTCTCCCCCTCCCCCCTCCCCCCTCTCCCTCCCTCTCCCTCCCTTTCCCTTCCTCTCCCTCCCTCTCCTTCCCTCCCTCGTTCTCTCTCCCTCCCTCGTTCTCTCTCTCCCTCTCCCTCCCTCTTTCTCTCTCCCTTTCTCTCTCACTCTCTTTCCCTTTCTCTCCCCCTCTCCCTCTCTTTCTTCTCCCCCTCTCTTTACCCTTCTTTTCCCCCTCTCATATCTCCATAATGGTGACCAGTTTCATTGACGTGGTGGATGTGGCTTTAGTTGGGTGTGTGCTTACATTTGTTTTCTTCTAGGCAGGCATCTTGCATTGAGAAACCCTAAATCACTTTCCTTTTGTCAGCTGCAACAAATTTGTTCTGCTGACACGAATTATATTTGATTGTTTATACCTTGAATTTCCTTCTCCTTCATTTCTCCTCCCATCTCCCTCCCACCCCACTATGAGTTATGGACATGTCTTTGACATTTTACCATAAGGTCCTTTTTCCAAATATGCCTGATTCACAGTGAAGCAATTCATCTGGCTGTAGTCCTGGAGTACTATTTAGCCTTATAATGAGGGAAAGGATATTTTCACACTCTAACTCACATGCTGAGAAACAACATAATTTGGTGAAATGCACAGCTGTGGGCATACCTCAGGGTAGCATGGACCCACCCCTTGAGTGCATTGAGGAAGTCTTGGAGTGTGTAAGATTTGCCTATGACAGCTGGCCTAGGACCACAAGCAAATGCCAGACATAAAAACTTTATGTTGAGAATCTCAACACTAGGAGGGTGGCCACAGAGCCATCAGGGAAAAAGTGGGGGCGTTGAGAATAAATAGAAGCCTTTGGTTCCACTTAGGATTTACCCTTCTCTGTCTTTTCCTCCTCTTCCCCTCCCATCCCCAGCTGAAGCATGATTTGAGGGATAAGAGGTTATTTTTCAGACTATGACGATGAATATGTTTACTCATGTTGAGGGATGGGGAGGGTTTGAAATTGTTTCTAATTTCTCTCAATACATTGCAAAGTTCAAGTGGAAACCAGTAAAATGAAAAACTCAGCAGAGTCTGACAGCACATCTATGGGTCGGCTGATCTGAAGCCATACTGAGGGTAATTTCTCCTCTGATGAAATCCCACAGAGACATGGGGTGTTTCTATTTGCCACAGCCATTCAGCATCATACAACAGCAGAGTGGTTTTGATCAAATTATCACCACTAATTTGCAAGTTACCCTAAGCAGACCTGAGGTAAGTTATGTGGTCAGGGCAGGCTGATGGCTGTCTCTGAGCTCCCTGTCTTGAGTTCAGAAAGTGGAAACGTGATGTGTTTCTGGCCCTGCCAAGCTACCAAGAGAGCTGGGGCTTAATGCGGAACTGATTTCTGTCTTTGAGCGATAATAGCAAAGCAAGCACTTCAAAAAGACCAATCCATCTCCTCTCCATAAAACGTTAATACCCTTCATCATACTAAAAAAGAACAAGCTTCTCACCCCCCTCTCATGACAAACACCAGCTGAGAAAAGGAGAAAGGGGAAAATACATTTGAATATCCTCATTTCAATCCATTCTTGATCCATTTATCCCACAGTGAAAGAACCAGAGAAAAGGCATTCTTCCCGTGGCTCTCCCATGAGCCTGTCCTGTGCTTACAAATTGAGCAGAGAGGGACAGAGTTGGCTTTGGGAAACAGACCTCCAGGACACAGGAATAGGCTTTGGTACAGAGGACTGGTGACAGAAAGGTTAGGACTGTTTCCTTAAATCAGATGAGGACTCGCTCCCTCAACCTTTACTCCCTCTGCCATCCCATGGGATGTGAATTTATAAATTTGATAGAGGTACTACCTTCTCAAATGAGATTTGAATAAAATGTTTGCATCCTATTCCATCTTACAAATGGCTTGTTATGAGTAATATAAGACTTCAATACAAACTTGTCAGTGACTTACATTTAAATGAATGAAATATATGCCATAAATTTCACAACTTTTTATTATAAGCCTAACAAATATGAACATTTCAATATACAAAAAACAGAAAAGGATTGTATGTGAAACTGTAAACTTCTGTTGTATACAGTTAAAGTGTATTAATTTAATAGGACAGTAATAAAACTACCCTGCTTGCCTGTATTCCTTTCTGATCTTTCTTATACTCTTTTCTGTGCATATAAAAATGTGTCATTGATGCTCTTTTATTTTTCTTACTTTTTTTTCTTTTTTTTTCCTTTTTTGGTGGGCAATGGGGGTTAAGTGACTTGCCCAGGGTCACACAGCTAGTAAGTGTCAAGTGTCTGAGGCCAGATTTGAACTCAGCAGAGTCTGACAGCACATCTATGGGTTGGCTGATCTGAAGCCATACTGAGGGTAATTTCTCCTCTGATGAAATCCCACAGAGACATGGGGTGTTTCTATTTGCCACAGCTATTCAGCATCATACAACAGCAAACAACTTCAAGGTATTACATCAAAGATATCAAATTGGCAAGATTGCAACACTATCTTTAAAAAGCCTATTTGGTCAAGAGTAGGAATTTCAATTTTTTTTTTTTGTGGGGCAATGAGAGTTAAGTGACTTGCCCAGGGTCACACAGCTAGTAAGTGTCGAGTATTTGAGGCTTGATTTGAACTTAGGTCCTCCTGAATCCTGGGCTGGTACTTTATCCACTATACCACCTAGCTGCCCCCAGAATTTTAATTTCAATATCCAGTCAGAATTCTACTCTAGGTAATTATTTTTTGGTCTCATTAGATTTCCCTTGCTGTTGCCAATTTATGGTACTATTTAGAGTCACAGAAATGTTGGGAACTAGAAGTCATTTTTCTGGGGCAGCATCTTTCGTGAGTAGAGTGGAAAGAGAAGGGGAAAGGAAGGGCATAGTATTACATATTTAGATGTGGAAGGGAATTTAGAGGTTATTTAGTCCAAGTCCCCATTTTAAATGCAAGAAAGCTGAGGTTCAGAAGGGCTAACTCACTTGTTCAAGGTCACATGGGCAGTGTCAGGGTGCAGATTTGAACCTAGGCCCTCTGATTCAAAATCCTGGAAGACAAAGAAGAGGAAAGAAAAATGGATAAGAGAGGATGGAAGAGAAAAGTAGTTCTTCTACAACTTAGATTCTTTCAAGCAATCTCAGTGTATTCTTTGTGGAGAAAATGTTTGGGATCCTCCAGCAGTATTTCTGGGTTTACTTATTCTCTGATCAATTTAGTAACTATTATTTATGTCTTGTCCTGAAAAAAATGTGTTTGTTTGACATTTTTCTACAGATTTCATGTTAAGAAATATTTCTGGGATATATCTTTGCAGGATAAAAAATTGCTCCACTCTGCTTCCCTAAAGAGAGATCTTTTCTAAATTCCCCTATGTCTTAATAGAAAAGAAAATCATTCAGCAGATTCTCTTTGCATTTCATATTGAAGGACTCATGAGACAGAAAAGAAACCTTTGAGGTTTAAATCATTATGTATTTTCCCTTTTTCTAGAGCCTTTTAGTTAAAGAATTATTTCTAAATGGCTAAATGGTGAAGTCATTGTGGACATGCTTTCTTTATGTACTTCTTGTGTAACACCCCAAATATCCAAAATAACATTAGCACTGAATATACCCGTGATCCTCGGTAAATTCATATAGAATTTATTAGAAATGAAACATTAAAATGCCTGCCAGTCTGCAATCAGGTCATCAACTAATTAGAACAAGGATACAAATCAACATCAAATTTTTAAAAAAGATAAAGAAGGAAAGCAACATTTAAGTGATGCAATAATCCAGAAACTCTTATGTGTCTCAGAGAGGCTTCACTTGTGTCAGGCTGTCTCTTTTCTGGACACTGCATGCCACTCTTCCTTCCTAGTCTAATGCCTCTCCTGAAGACAGGTGAGGAAAGGAGCAAGTACTCAGCCTGCTCCTCTCAAGGAGTGTGATGGGCTAGTTTCCAAAGACATTCATGCAACCTGAGAGTTTCCTTGATAACAATAATTAACAATAATAACTAACACTTATATATCACCCACTATGTGCTAGGCATTGTGCTAAGTGCTATTACAAATATATTTTCATTTGATTCTCACAACCACCCTGGAAGGCAGGTGCTATTATCTTCATTTTACTAATGAGGAAACTGAGACAAAGAAAGGTTAAATGATTTGCCCAGGGTAAGTGCCTGAAGTCAGATTTCAACTTAGATCTTCCTGACTCTGGGCCTCATACTTTATCCATTGTACCATCTAACTGCCCTTAAAAAACTCATGTGGATCTATTACTTTATATACAAAGTTTAAATCTTTAAAATTTTCTTTAAATATGATATGAGAAATTTACTTTGATGATCCTAAAAGTGAGAAACCACTTCCTAGTGCAATAGGGATAGGTACTTGATATGTCATTTCATAGACATAAGAAATGATGAGAAAACTGCTGTCCCTATTAAGCTCAGCTCCTTTTCTCCAATTTATATTCTTAGAGAGATGCTTGGGGCACTGAAAAGTGAAGTGACTTGACTAGGATCATATAGCCAGGGTGTGTCAGGGACAAAAGTTGAATTTAGATCTTTTGGGCTATAAGGCCAGCTCTCTATCTATTATACTGTTCTGTCTATCAGGTAGTTTCAGGTCAAAGACCTTATCAGACTGGTCTGATTCTTTTTTGAAAGTGTCTTTTGAGTTCCTCTCAAGTCTTTAAGGACCAGGAAAGGTACAATTGCAACAGAATCATCCTGACACTAATCAACAATCTATCCAGTGTCAAAAATGGGAAATGGGAAAAATCAAAATAGTTGACCTTGATTATGATTTTTTGCAAAAGTTTAACCAACACAATATAGTAGCCATTAGAAGGAAATCCAAAGAGTCTAGAAATAGCTTTTGCTAGTAGATGTGTGATCTCATCAAAACAGGGAGATATGACTGAAGAGAACAACATAGATTTAGAATCAATAGTCATTTTTAAAAAATTGTAAAAACATTTTAGAGGAAGACTGGGAGGGAATATTATGAAGTGTCATCTCACAAAACAGCCAAAATCAACAGATCTAAAAGTAAACCTACAGAAAGCTTAGCAAAAGACCCAAATGAACCATAAAAAACTCAAACTAACAAATGAAAACGATAGGAGAACAATGTGTTAGCAATTATTCTAAACCTTAGTATTTGTTTGTTGGCTGATCTTCTATTTGCAAGATACTCCAATATGTGAAATTCTAAACAAAAAGTCTTGAGTAAATGTTAACTTGTTTACTCCACCTATGCATACTTTAGAAGCTGACCCAGGAGCGTTAAAAATTGAGTTAGTGGGGTGGCTAGATAGCACAGTGGATAAAGCACCGGCCCTGGATTCAGGAGTACCTGAGTTCAAATCTGGCCTCAGACACTTGACACTTACTAGCTGTGTGACCCTGGGCAAGTCACTTAACCCCCATTGCCCCGCAAAAAAAAAATTGAGTTAGAAATCCAGATCATGAACAAAGACATTTTTGTTTCTGGTTTTATATGAAGGCCCTTATTAGTTAATGTTCTCTTAAGTGAAGAGATAAGGCATAGGGAGCTGAGATGTTTTCTAAAGAGACCAATTAAGGCCACGAGAACAGTTCCAATAAATCTGGAAAGCCAACCATCAGGTGACTCAGATTTCATTCCTTCTGCTTTTTCTCTCTCCTTTGCCTTCTCAATCAATTGGTAACCTTAATGATTAAAAAAATAGAACCAGGAGTGAGGATAACAGATACCACCTTGCTTCCCAGTCAGCCCCTTCCCTAAACCCCCAGAAAGTGAGAAAAACCAGTGAAACATTATTGACATATCATGAAGACAATCTTTCCTGTAAAGTCAAGCTGGAAAGTTATACTTATTGCTAACCCAATAATGAGCTGATTTGATTTGATAGGTAGATTCCCAGAGAGCTTGTAATAGCCAACCTTGAGTTATAAACCTAAGAACTGGGAGTATTTCTTGTTTCCAGTCTTCCTAAGTCTTTATAAAATTATAAAGAATAACCTTCAATAAATCTCACTTGGATATGCTTATGTATAGACTTTCTTTTCCCCTTTCTTATGATGCCATTTTTATTATAAAAATCTTTCAGAGAAGCATTTACCACTAAATATAAGGAATGATATGGACTTGAGTTATTGATCATCTCTACTTTATATTTTAAGAAAAATCCAGAAAATAGTACTGATTTATACAGAAAATAGCACATATATACATACTATGTACATATATATATATACACACACACATGTATATATAAAAAAATGTGTTACATTTCTGTTATGACCTACTTTCATCAGTAGAGATGGTGGAATGATTAGATTTAGACTCTACCTCAATCCCCAATGTTTCTATGAAGAAGTTGAAATGGAACTTAAGATGATGACTTCAGGAGAAAGTTTAGACTAGATTAAATACACACTAAGGAAATATATGCTAGAGTTAAAAATCTCAGAAGCATTGAGAGATCCTTTTACAATATCTCAAATAAATGAGGAGATGCAAAAAAACCTGAAAAAATCATAAATGACATTAAGCAAAGGAAGCAATAATGAAGTCATAAGTAACTATTGACCCATGTGCTCTTCTCAGTTCTACAACATCTTTGTGAGAATAATTTACACAAATATCAAGGCTATACTTGATGAAAATATGAAGAGAAGACAACCAGGCAGGCTTCTGAAGACCATTTTTATCATAGTTTATATCTTTGTTGTTTTGTTGTTTTCAGTCATGTCCAACTCTTCATTATCCCATTTGGGGTTTTCTTGGCAAAGATACTTGAGTAGTTTGCCATTTTCATCTCTAGCTCATTTTATAGATGAGGAAACTGAAGCAAACAGGGTTAACAGACTAGCTCAGGGTCACACACTATGTATTTGAGGTCATATTTGAACTCGGGAAGATGAGTCTTCTTGCCTCCAGGCCCAGAACTCTGTTCATTGTGCCACCTGACCACCCAAAGTCACAATTAACTGCAAAGTACAAAGAATATAAGATCTCAGAATTTTTAATTGTTTGATTAAAATGTAAAGGAGACATCATAGCAGGAAAGTCAGAAGAGGATCCACTGGCTTGGGTTCCTCCTCCAAACCAATCCTATGGCATTTCCTTGAGGCTTTTCAAAGAAAGGTTCAAGGCAATTTCACGTGCCAGATATGGAGGAAATTGAAAGGACTGCTGAAGACAATTCATATTCTTATGCTCTGCCAGGCTCAGAAAATTGTAGCATGAGGTGTAGGGGAAGGCATATTATCTTCTCCTGAAATGGGTAGAAGTGTGAGTAGCCACAATTTCTATAGAAGCCAATTTGGAGAATTTCTGTGGAGATGGATGAGAAAGATCCTCAAGAAGCTCCCTTTCAGGAGCTGCCTACAGGACACTGTGAGGCAGATGAAGAAGACAGATTGAAAGAGCATAATAGGGGGAAACTAGGTGGTACAGTGGATAAAGGACTGGCCTTGGATTCAGGAGGACCTGAGTTCAATCTGGCCTTAGATACTTGACACTTACTACCTGTATGACCCTGGCCAAGTCACTTAACCTTCATTGCCCTGCAAAAAAATTTTTAAAAAGAAAGAAAGAAAACTTAATAACACGAAGACATGTGACTTGGGTGGCCTGACTCTAAGAGAATAAAGCTCTTACCTAAGGCCTGGTGCATTAGTGATCAGAATCTAAAAGAGCCTCAAACAATAATTTTGTCTGACATATAGACAGAGTGGTCTAAAGCTAAAAGCGTATTGACTAAAAAGTAGAAAGAGAATGTAAGCAGAGGTAGGTGTCCCAAGAGAGCCCAAAGAAGCCTAAGGCTAGTGGCAATTTCAGGACATAACAACAACTTCAAAGGTAGAGTAAGCTGGGGCTATGCATGGCAGAGGATGAGCTGAAGTAACAGCCCTAGGACAGAGCATTTCCAAAACACAGCTGGGGCAATGAGGAGCCAGCCTGACAGCTGTTTTAGCAGCAACTCAAGGCAGCTCTCCTTGTAAGTCTTTCAACAGACATGGGTTAGGTTAACAAGGGGATGTCTGGAGAGTTGTTCAATTCCCAGAATCACAGAACTCCAGAATTTTAGAGCTAGAAGAGAGTTCAGTAGTCATCTAGTCCAAATCACACACTAAAGGAATCCTCCATACCTGCAAGTAGCCATCCAATCTCTACTTGAAGGCCTTTAATGAATGGAGACCTACTGCCTTCTGAGGTAGCCCATTCTACTTTTGGTCTTTTCTTATCCTTAGGTGATGTTTCCCACTTTTCAGGCCTAAATTTGCTACTTTGCAACTTCTACCCATTCTTCCTGGTTCTTCCCTCTAGGTCTATTCAATTTAATTCACATAAGGCACCGGAGAGTAGGGACTGGTGGGGTGGGGTGTAGATACAAGCACAAAAACGAGACGCCTTGAAAAATCTCTAGGGGTTTGAGTTTGGAGGCCAGGAGCTCTTTGGAGAGGTGGTAATTCATCAATGAGTCAAAAAGCACATATTAAGTGTTTACTATAACTGGGGATATTAAGTGCTAGGATACAAAGCAAAAACAAAAACAATTCCTGTTTCTCACGCACTTGGATTTTTTTTGGGGGGTCAGGCAATTGGGGTTAAGTGACTTGCCCAGGATCACATAGCTAGTAAGTGTCAAGTGCCTGAGGACAAATTCAAACTCAGGTCTTCTTGAATCCAGGGCTGGTGCTTTATCCATTGCGCCACCTAGCTGCCCCATGGCACTTGGATTTTAATGGACAAGATGACATATACATAAAGGGATATATGCAAGATATATATATATATATATATGTATATATGTATATATATGTATACATAATAGTATGTGTGTGTATATATATAATAGCTGGAATTTAACCTTAAAGGGCAAGGTACTGGGCTGGAAGAGGGCATACTGAGATGCTTCCTGTAGATGGTGGTTTGTTAAGGCTAAAATTCTAGCTAAACTGTCTAAAATATCTAATGAGTGGTCGCCAATAAATTATAAGCTTTAGCAAGAGTTAGACTTTTAAGCATTTATTAAGGAGAATAAGAATTTGGTAAAGAGAGAGAAAAAGGCCTAGATTCCTATCTATTAAAGGGAGAGCACATTTCTAGCTCCCTTCTCCGCCAGAGTCCAGAGGAAAGAGCGCCTCCGTCTCCTCCTTCCTCCTCCCACTAGTCCGCGTCACTTCCTGATACCAAAGACTCCTGGTCTTGCCCTCAAAGACCTTCGCTTCATGGGCAGAACTCTTCTACAGTTAGTATCCAGCAGGTGGCGTTATTCCAATCGTTACAGGTTTTTGAGCTAAGTCTTGAAGGAAGCCAAGAATTCTGAGAAGTTGAGATGAAGGAGGTTGGGGAAAAATTCCAGGAATGGGAGATAGATAATGTCAAGTCAAAGAAATGGAAGATGGAGCATCATCCGTGAGGAACAGCAAGCAGGCCAGTAAGGCTGTGCTGTGCCCCTAGTGTTTTCAGAGCATGAGTTTCCTTCAATGAAATTTGTTTCCTATCCTCCCACTGGCATTGGAAGAATTGTTTTCTTATGGTTTAAGAGAGGATACCCACTTAGATAATTTTGAAAGATCTGTGAGCTCATTGATGTAAGTGCTTCTGCCAGTGTTGCAAATCAGAACCCATCCATGTCCTTTTATCTCAGGTCATTCTTATTCATGTCCTCCCATAAATCTAACACCATAGGTCCATTCAGTGAGTCTTCTTTTGGTTCTCTTCACTTAGGTGGGTACCAGTGTAGTGTCTAAGCTGATCTTTAGTTATCCATAGCATTGAAAAACCATAGATATAGAACAAAAAGGCAGCTTATACTCTAGGAGGTTTTTGTTTTGTTTTTGTTTTTGCCGGGCAATGAGGGTTAAGTGACTTGCCCAGGGTCACACAGCTAGTAAGTGTCAAGTGTCTGAGGCTGGATTTGAACAGAGGTCCTCCTGAATCCAGGGCCAGTGCTTTATCTACTGCGCCACCTAGCTGCCCCCACTCTAGGAGTTTTTGACCTGAGATCCACGAACTTGATTTTTAATTTTTAAAGAATTGATAATTATATATATATATATATATATATTTTTTTTTTGCGGGGCAATGAGGGTTAAATGACTTACTTGCCCATAGTCACACAGCCAGTAAGTGTCAAGTGTCTGAGGCCATATTTGAACTCAGGTCTTCCTGAATTCAGGGCTTGTCTTTATCCACTGTGCCAACCAGCTGCCCCACGATAATAATATTTTAATATTATTTGAATTAACTGCACTTTTAATTTGTGATAGAATTCACTTGTAAATCTATTTAGGATTTTAATTTTTTTCCTTTGGGAGTTCTTTGATAGCTTGTTCAATTTATTTTTCTGATGTTGGTTTACTTAAATTTTCTATTTCTCATTTGTTAAGATGACTAATTAAAAATGCTAGCAAAGGGCAGCTAGGTGGCACAGTGGATAGAGCACTGGCCCTGGATTCAGGAGTACCTGAGTTCAAATCCAGCCTCAGACACTTAACACTTACTAGCTGTGTGACCCTGGGCAAGTCACTTAACCCCAATTGCCTCACTAAAAAAAAAATGCTAGCAAAGAGATTATAGCAATATATCACAAAGATCATACACTATGACCAGGTGGGATTTATACCTGAATGCACAGCTAGTTCAATATTAGGGAAATTATAAGCATAATTGACCATATCAATAACAAAACCAACAGAAATCATATTATTATTTCAATAGATGTAGAAAAAGCTTTTGACAAAATACAGCACCCATTTCTATTAAAAACACTAGAAAACAGGAGGCAGCTAGGTGGCTCAGTATATAGAGTACCAGCCCTGGATTCAGGAGGACCTGAAGTTCAAATCCAGCCTCAGACACTTGACACTTACTAGCTGTGTGACCCTGGGCAAGTCACTTAACCCTCATTGCCTGGCAAAAACAAAAACAAAACACTAGAGAACATAGGGATAAATGGAGCTTACCTTAAAATAATAGGTGATATTTATCTAAAACCATCAGTGAGCATTATCTGTAATGGGGATAAATTAGAAGCGTTCCCAATATAAGCAGGAGTGAAACAAGGATGCCCATTATTTAATATTGTACTAGATATGTTAGCTATACCAATGAAAAGAAAAAGAAATTAGAGAAATTAGAAAAGGCAACGAGGAAACCAAACTATCATATTTAAAAAAAATTATTTAGAATTTTCCCCGTTACATGTTAAAAATTTTTTTTTCACATTGATTTTAAAAAAACCTTTGTGTTCTAAATTTTCTTCTTCCCTCCTCAAACCTCCCTATGAAATCAAGCAATTCAGTATGAGTCATACATATTCAGTTATGCTAAACTTCTTCACATTACTCAGTTTGTGAAAGAAAATAGAGAAAATAATTTTAGAAAGAGGAGCTAATGGGGGGAAGCTAGGTGGCACAGTGGATAAAGCATCAGCCCTGGATTCAGGAGGACCTGAGTTCAAATATGGCCTCAGACACTTGACACTTACTAGCTGTGTGAACTTGGGCAAGTCACTTAACCCTCATTGCCCTGTTTAAAAAAAAAAGAAAAAAAAAGAAAGAGAAGCTAACAAATAAAATTATACTTTAATCTCTATTCAGATACCATCAGTTCTTCCTCTGTTGATGGTTTGCATTTGTCATATGTCCTTTTGATAGCATCCTGCTCATCATTTCTTTGACAGTTACTATTGTTAACTGTATTATCCTCCATCCTATTCCCTCCCCTTGAAATTTACTCTATTTCTATCTTCCTTCACCCTATCCCTTCTTGAAAGTGTTTGCTTTTAACTGCTCCCTCCTCCATTCTGCCCTCCCTTCCTTGCCTTTCCCCCCCTTATCCCCTTCCCCTCTCAGTTTCCCTCAGGGCAAAATATATTACTATACCCATTTGAATTTGTATGTTATTCCCTCTTTGAGCCAGTTCTGATGAGAGTAAGGTTCACTCACTCCCCCACTCCTTCCCCATCTTTCCCTCCACTCCATAAGCTTTTTCTTATTTCTTTCATGTGAGCTACTTTTCCCCAGTCTGTCTCTCCCTTTCTTCCAGTGAATTCCTCTTACCCCTTAACTTTATTTTAAAGATTTTATCATGGGTCAGCTAGGTGACATAGTGGACAAAGCACCAGCCCTGGACCCAGGAGGCCTCAAGCCCACATCTGGCCCTAGACATAAGCCACCCCATTCTGACTGACTTACAAAAAACAAGGATAAAAAAATAATAAATGCTTTACAGATATCATCCCTTCGTATTCAATTCACACCTGTGCCCTCTATCTAAGTATATTCCTTTCAGCTACCCTAATACTGAGAAAGCTCTTATGAGTTAGAAGTATTATCTTCCCTTGTAGGAATGTAAAGAGTCTAACCTTTTAATGTCCCTCATGATTTCTTTTTCCTGTTTACCTTTTTTATGCTTCTCTAGGGTCTTGTATTTGAAAGTCAAATTTTCTATTCAGTTCAGGTCTTTTCATCACAAATGCCTGAAAATCCTCTTTTTCATTGAAGTCTCATTTCCCCCCTTGAAAGATTATACTCAGTTTTGCTGGGTAGGTGATTTTTGGTTGTAGTCTTAGTTCCTTTGCCCTCCTGAATATCATATTCCATGACCTCTGGTAAATAATGTAGATGTTGCTAGATCTTGTGTTATCCTTACTGTAGCTCCACAGTATTTGAATTCCTTTTTTCTAGCTGTTCACAATATTTTCTCCTTCACCTGGGAGCTCTGGAATTTGGCTATAATATTCCTGGAGGTTTTCCTTTTGGATCTCGTTCAGGAGGTGATTGGAGGATTCTTTCAATTTCTATTTTACCTTCTGCTTCTAGAATATCAGGGCAATTTTCCCTGACAATTTCTTGGAAGATGATATCTAAACTCCTATTTTGATCATGGTTGTCAGGTAGCCCAATGATTTTTGAATTATCTCTCCTGAATCTGTTTTCCAGGTCAGCAGTTTTTCTAAGGAGATATTTCATATTGCCCTCTTTTTTTTTTTTATTCATTTGGATTTGCTTTATTGTGTCTTGGTTTCTCATAAAGTCACTAGCTTCTATTTGTTCAATTCTAATTCTTAGGCATTTTCTTCAGAGAACTTTTGTATTGCCTTTTCCATTTGGCTTTTCAAGCTGTTGACTTTTTCCTCATGACTGTCCTGTATCACTCTCTTCAAAGTCCCTTTTGAGTGCTTTCATGGTCTAAGACCAATTTATATTTTTCTTGGAAGTGTGGAAATTTATTTTGATTTGGGGACCCTGCCTGCGGGCTGAGATTAAAAAGCTTTAGGCCCTCAGGGTTTTTTTATGTGTCAGAGGGGCTGGTGCCCCTTCCCCTCTACTTAAGCTGAGCCAAAAAGCCCTGTGGGCTTTACAGGACTCCAGGTCAGACAGCTGGGGGAAAAAGCCCTAGCTTCCTCTGCCCTGGGGGGATCTATCCCAGAGATCCCAGGCTTGTCCTGCCAGGCCCTAGCATAGCCCTTGTGGAGGTCCCAGGTGCACAGCAAGGGGCATGGGTCCCTCGAGCTCCACTGGGCACAGCCCTAGTGAAGCTGGTGGATTAGCTTGGCATGTGTGGGGGCACAGGGAGCCTGAGGTTTGAGGGGAGAGAAGGAACATATATACAGGGGAGAAGACAGTCAAGAAAGGAGGCCAGAAGATTAAGAGAACAGAAGGAGGACGGACAAAAGAAGGTGTCTGGAGGTTGGAGAAAGCCAAGTGGGAGAGGGTACAGGAGGGAGAAAGCGAGGAAGGGCTGTGATACAGAGATGCTAGAGATGCCAGGGGGGTGGCAACAGAGGTGAGGATGCTAAGGGGCTTTTCAGGAGGGTCGACAAAGTGAAAGGGGCTTGGAGTTAGAAGAAAGGAGCGGAGCAGTAAAAGTGAAGCAGGGGAGCTGGAGTGAAGGAGAAAAAGAGTGAAAGTTGGAGCAAGCTGGAGCATACCCTAAGGCAAGAGGCAGCAAAAGCCCTCATCATATTAAAAGCAGACAGGTTGTATAATTTGCATTTCTTTGCATTTCTTAACCCTTGCCCTTTACATGGATTTTTTTGTTTGTTTGTTTTTTTGGGGTTTTTTTGGTGGGACAGTGGGGATTAAGTGACTTGCCCTGGGTCACACAGCTAATAACTGTCAAGTGTCTGAGGCTGGATTTGAACTCAGGTACTCCTGAATCCAGGGCCAGCACTTTAACCACTGCGCCATCTAGCTGCCCCCTACATTGATTTTTATAAATAAATTCTGCTTTGATTATTTAAGAGGCTTCTTAATCTTTTTCTTATTAATTTGGGAGTGGAGCAGTGTGGGGAAATTTTATAAATGGCCCATATTAAATTAATAACAGTCAGGTAGCCAGTCAGTCAAAAGTCCCCAGATTAGTCCTCCAGATAGATTAGGCTTCCCCAGTCAGATTAGGCCCTACTTAACTAAAATATTCTTACAGAAGCTTTGGATGTTGGAGCTTTGACTTTGTTATTTTCTTCTTCTCAGGGTGTATTCTGGTCTATCTTTCCACCAAAGAAGCTTTCTATAGTCTGCTGCTTTCTCTGATTACTCATCTCACCCTGGGAGCAGATGTCTGATTGAAATCTGATTCTCTATTGTAGGAAGCTTGGCATGCCTCTACCCTTCCCCCACTGGGCCTCCACCACTTGAGTCAGCCTACTGGTTCAGAACATGAGCACTCCACCCCAACTCCAACAGAGACCACAGTCACTTCACCCTGGACAACTGACAAACCCCCTCACTGGTCCACAAGTCGAGCCTCAAAGAAGCTGCTGGCGCTGAAGACTCTGAGACCCTGGGGGTGCAGTCTGTCCCACGCTGGGTCTGCACTGTGCACCAAGCTCCTCTCTCAGCCTGAACAGCAGGTGATCCCTGTCTCCTAATTAAGTCGTCTTTGGGTGGAAAATAGTCTCACTCTGTTCTTCTGTGGGTTAGGCTGCTCCAGGACTTGTCTTATGGCATTATTTTTGGAGTGTGTGGACATTTTTTTGGGGAGCTCGGGGGAGTCACAGCCTTTCCTCTGCCATCTTGGCTCTGCCCCCCATCACTCTTTTCAGATGATATGATGTTATACTTAGAAAATCCTAGAGAATCAACTAAAAACTACTTGAAATTATTAAAAACTTTAGCAAAGTTGCAGGATAGAAAGTAAAGCCACATAAATCATCAGCATTTATATACATTACCAACAAAGTCTAGTAGCAACAGATAAATTCCATTTAAAATAACTGTAGACAATATAAAATAAAATACTTGGGAATCTACCTGCAAAGACAAACCAAGGAACTATATAAATACAACTATAAAATACTTTTCACACAAATAAAATCAGATCTAAAGAACTGGAGACATATTAATTGCTCAAGGGTAGCCCAAGCCAATATAAGAATGACAATCTTACCTATATTAATCTATTTATTTAGTGCCATACCAATCAAACTATCAAAAATATTTTATAGAGCTAGAAAAATATAATAAAATTCATCTAGAAGAGCAAAAGCTCAAGGATATCAAGGGGATTAATGAAAAAATGCAAAAGAAGGTGTTTTAGCTATACCAGATTTCAAACTGCATTATGACATGGTAATTATCAAAACAATCTGGCACTGGCTAAGAAACAGAGTGGTGGATCAGTGGAATAGTGTAGGTATGAATTATATTATAGTAAATTATTATAGTAATCTAGTCTATGATAAACCCAAATATTAAAGCTTTTGGAACAAAAAACTCATTATTTGACAGAAACTGCTGGGAAAACTGGAAAACAGTATGGCAGAAACTAGATATAGACCAAAATTTCATACCATATACTAAAATAAGGTATGATTTACACATAAAGGGTGATACCATAAGCAAATTAAGAGAACAGGGAGTAGTTTATGTCCGATTTATGGACAGGGGAAGAATTTAGAACCAAAGAAGATATAGAGAGAATTATAAAATGTAAAAAAGATACTTTTGATTATATAAAAATAAAAATCTTTTGCACAAACAAAACCAATGCAACCAAAATTATAAGGCAAACAAAACTGGGAAGGAATTTTTGTAACAATTATCTCTGATAAAGGCCAAATTCATAAAAATACAAATCATTCTCCAATTGATAAATGGTCAAAGGATATGAACAGGTAGTTTTCAGACAAAGAAATTAAAGCTACCTAAAGTCATATGAAAAAATATTCTAAATTACTATTGATCAGATAAATGCAAATTAAAACAACTCTGGGATACAATCTCACATCTCTCAGAGTGACAAATATAACAAAAAAGGAAAATATTAGATTTTGCAAAAGTGGGAAAACTGGGATACTAATCCACTCTTGGTGGAGCTGTGAATTGATCCAACCATTCTGGGCAGCAATTTTGAACTATGCCCCAAGGGATATCAAACTGGGCTTATTTGATCCAGCAACAGCACTGCTAGATTTTTATCCCAAAGACATCTCCAAAAAGAGAAAAAGACCTATTTGTAAAAAAATATTTATAGTAACTCTTTTGTGGTGGCTAAGAATTGGAAATCAAAGGAATACCCATCAATTGGGGAATAGCTAAACAAGCTGTCGCATATAATTGTGATGGTATATTATTGTGCTATAAGACAGGACAAGCAGGATGATTTCAGGAAAACCTAGAAAGACTTATATGAACTGATATATAGTGAAGTGAACAGAACCAGGGGAACTTCGTGCATAGTGACAGCAATATTGTTTGATGAAGATTTGTTAATGACAACCATTCTCAGCAATACAATGATCCAAGACAACCCCAAAGGACTAATGATGAAGCATACTATCCACCTCCAAAGAAAGAACTGAAATTGATTGAACACAGACTGAAGCATGGTGTTTTTCACCTTCTTTCTTTTGAGTTTTCTTATATAAAATGACTAAAATGGTAATGTTTTACATAATTGCAGAAGTATAACCTATATCTGCCTCAGGGAAGAAGGGATAGAATTTGGAACTCAAAACTTTAAATAGAAATATTTATTAAAATAAAAAAATAAAATGACTAATTTTTGGTAAACAGTCATTCATTTCATTTAAATGATTTGTTGTGCTGGCATATAATCGGTCAAAATAATTTCCTTTATGTCCTATTCACTTGTGAGGTTTTTTTTCCTTTTTTGAGATTGGAAATTTGATTTTTCTTTTTCTTGGTTTAATCAGAGGAAAAAAGTATAGTTGAGGAAGAGTTGACTCAGAGCCAGGGTAACCCAGATTAAAGTCCTGCCTCTGACACATTCTTACTATTAAGCTGTAGACTTATCACTTAACCTCTCAGTGCTCTTGTAAACTCTCTAAGACTATAAATTGCACAGAAGGTCTTAACCTTTATTCCTCACCTGAGAGTTCCCTATACCAATGAAATCACAGGTCCTTTTCCCTGTTTGTAAAAATCAGATTAACTAAACTGTTATCTAAATTTTATTTTAATTAAAGTTTTATTATCATTTTAAAAACTGGAACCTAGTTTTTATTTCTTAAATCAATTTTTAATCAATTGTATTGCCTTTCTGATTTTCAGCTTTTCTATATCTATGAAATTTTGTTCTTTTAAATTTTTTTGGTGGAATGGCTGGTTAATTGATCTGTGATTTCTTCCAAAGTGATTAGAGATACAAAATTTCCATTATTCACTGATTTGGCTATATCTAGAAAGTTTTGGGTTGTTACCTCATTATTGTAACTCTATTTGATGAACTATCTATAATTTGTTTTGTTTTGTTTTGTTTTTGGCTTGCCAAATCTTTAGGATGTAATTTTACATTCGAACCTTTTCTTCAAATGTCCTTTTTTGATTATATTTTTATTGCATTAGAATCAGTAAATGATGTGTTTAATATTTTTGCTACTGTGCATATGTTTATGAGGTTTTTATGCCCTAGCAATTAGTCAATAGTCAACAAACATATAAGTGCCTACCATATGTCAAGTGTTAGGAATGAGATATCTTGGAATACAATATTTTTTTTGGAATGCAATATTTTAAAAAGATAAAAGATAGAGGTTCACACCAAGAATCATCCTGACAAGCTAAATATCATCTTATAGGAGAAAAAAATCAGACCTTTAATGGAAGAGAGGACTTTCAAGGAATTTCAAGCATTTCTGATGAAAAGGTCAGTATGGAAGAGGTTAAAGTACTTTTAACCAACTCAACTCTAATGTAGAGTTGAATTTTTCTAACCAATGAACTCCATTCATTCATTCATTCATTCAGTTATTCACATATGTATGTATCTTTCTATTTATCTATCCATTTATTCATTTATTTGCTTATTTACTTACTTATCTACTTCATTCATTCATTTATTTATTAATTAATTAATTCATTTATCTGTTTGTGGGGCAATGAGGGTTAAGTGCCTTGCCCAGGATCACACAGCTAGTAAGTGTTAAATGTCTGAGGCCAGATTTGAACTCAGGTCCTTCTGAATCCAGGGCCGGTTCTTTATCCACTTCGCGACTTAGGTGCCCCCTATCCAATAAACTTTAAATCTGGCCTTTAAGCCCTAATATTTTCTGTCATCTTTTCCATTTTGTTGATCTTTCATATTTAGATAAGTTATTACTTCATCTTGCGAGAAAACCAAGAATTTTTAAAAACTTGTTTTCTTAACTGTTCTCTTATGTGATAATGACGCTTACTGGCTTCTTTAGAAGCCCAGATTTAGTCAGCAATTGCTGAGCATGAACCCGAGATTAAGAATAAAAAATCCTTCATGATAAGAAATTTACTAGGTTTTGTTACCTTTCAAATTAGGCCAATATTCCCTTTTGTTCTGGCCCTGTATATGTCCAAATGCTGAGTGGAAACTTTAATGCTGGTTTGGGAATATTTTCTAGAGGGTTTGCCAGATTGTCTACATTTGGACTGGGTCAGCCACTCTGAGATATCTTGTTAGGATCTAGACCTCTTTTGATAGCCTAGAACCAGATGGTCATCATGTAGGGGCAAGAGTATTTTAGGTCTTCCTGACAATGAACCTAGGGAAAGTATTCTTCATTATGACCCTCCCTAAGAGACAAGTTTCATCTGAATAACGTTTTATGTGAATCTTGGAGGGAAAAATATTGTTTGACATTGACTTTTTGTAAGTAATTTCTTTTGACTCATAGTTGGCTAACCACAACTTATTATCTCCATCCTTCAAAACTACAATTCTTATAGCAGTGTAAGAAAAATGCAAAGCTTTCCTCCCTACTTCCCCATTGGAATAGTCCCTTCCAACATAGTGTTCATCCAAACTTGATTCTGATATTAATCTTGTAAGTAAGCTTGTCAGTGCAAAGTTCACTGTGTTTATTGAATATCATTGCCCTAGGAATGCACAAGGAATATTTAACTCATTGCACTAGAAATATTCTCAGATCCTTTGTCCACATCAGATGTTGGGTAGAGAATGGTAAAGAACATAATCTTGTCCTATTTGATTTCCATTTTTGTCACCTTAACTAAACTTTGGAGGACTTGGTCTTCTCAATAGAAAGGGAATGAAATGGAAATTTTTGGCCAGATAAAAATTGTAGTTTCCCCTGATGAACAATAAAATGCCCTTTAGAAATAAATGAAATCAGGGCAGCTAGGTGGCGCAGTGGATAGAGCACCGGCCCTGGAGTCAGGAGTACCTGAGTTCAAATCCAGCCTCAGACACTTAACACTTACTAGCTGTGTGACCCTGGGCAAGTTACTTAACCCCAATTGCCTCACTAAAAAAAACAAACACAAAAA
Source organism: Dromiciops gliroides (assembly GCF_019393635.1). NCBI lineage: Eukaryota > Metazoa > Chordata > Mammalia > Microbiotheria > Microbiotheriidae > Dromiciops > Dromiciops gliroides. Next base: position 328,411,690 of record NC_057864.1, on the reverse strand, counting down.
CAAAAAAAAAGAAAGAAATAAAATCATTTTTATTTGATTGATAGTAGTTGACATATACAGAGCACTTTATCAGCATTTGCTTATTTAAGTCTCAAAAAAGTTTACAAAACTGAGGCCCAGAGAGGCTAAGAGACTTGCTCATAGTCACACAGCTAGCATGGGTTAGAGGAGGGATTTGAAGCTATTCCTGAAGGTCAAGTTCCCAGCAATGATGCAGATCACAACTATTTCATTCATGCTTGAATTTCCTGTGCGAGTTTTGTCCATGTCTTCCTGCAATCTGTCACAGGGGGTCTGCCCACCATAATGAGGGACCTTTCTTACATTCTCCTGACATCACAAGGATACTAGTGAAAACATCATTATGCTTCATTCCATATCTATTGTCTACCACTCTTTGTGGATAGCTGGGAAGCATCCTTTCCCATCAAGTCCTCTGAAGCCATGACTGGTCACTGTGCTGATCTGTGGTTTAATGTCTTTCAAATGTTGTTTTTCTTTACTTAACTATAGTTATCATGGAAATTATTCTGGTTCTTCTTTCTATATTCTGGGTTGAATCCTGCTACCTTTCCCATTTTAGTTCCCTTTGGCGACATTTCTTCCTCATAAACATATCCAGGATCATGATGCTAGACTCAATTGTCCTTGATGGTTAAAAAAAGTTAGTTATAAAATGTTTCCAGATCTTTTCCATTTTCCTTTTGCTTTATTTCCTCCTATTTTAATTCTTAAATGAAACTGTGCTCAGTTGGCTTTCTTGCCAAGCTTTCTATAAACTAATTTTATCCATCACTACTTCTATAAAGCAGTAGTGTTCATAATCTTCTATCATCCTTTGTAAGATTTTACAAGTGCATTTACATTCTAAAATGGTGTTTCCCCTGGCTATTCTCTCTCTGCTTAGCAAGTAAAAGTGTTTGCTTATGAAGGAACTTTTTTAGGTCCTTTGACTTTAGTGGTAATGGTAATTGATTTACATAGGTTAAACTTCTGAAAAAAAATTATTGTAGTTTGTGTCCTTTCTTCCAACCCTGTGACATTTTCTATCATTAATAACTTGGTTAAGCAGGTTATCTTGGAGTTATTTAAATGGCATGCCATACATTTTTCTCATTGTTTTGTACTAAATAAATTGGTGGTCTAACTATACAAAAATGTTGATTCAGGAATGACTACATAGTAGTAATATTTCCCATATATTAAAATAGAATATTTCATTTTTTGGTGAGGTTATTTAGTACTAGTGATGTATAACCCTTCTGAGATAGATACTAAAATATTATTAACCTAATTTTACAGATTAAGAAATTTAAGCTCTGAGAAATTAAGTGACTTGTCCAAGGTCATCTAGCTAGTAAGTGTTGAGGCAGGATATTTACCTAGGTCTTTATCATTCCCAAAATTAGCTCCATTATTCAATTGTAATTCAGAAAATGTAGTCTTATCTTTTAAAATGTCAGCAAAAAAGAATGATCTAAATGTATCCTAAATAATCTTGCAAAATTAAAATATTCCTCACAGATACTTGATACTTGTGAAACCTTGGGAAAGTCATTTAACTTTCCTGGGTCTCAGTCTCTTCCTTCCTAAAATGATCAGGTTAGATTAGATGGCCTCTGAGCTATGGAATCATTACACCCTCATGATCTTAATGAGTTGCAATTATTGAGTATATTAAGCATAAAATGAAACTGAGAAGGTCATATTCCAGGTTTGATCACTCAAGAATGTGAATGGCTTAAATAACTACATTATTGTTCTAATCAATATTTAGGCTTCCAAACCGGTGAAAAATAGCTAATAAGAAAAGGACAAAAGAAAGAAGATTGGAGAATTCTTTTGTTTTTGTTTTTTCTTTGGATCCTAAGTGCTCACACAATTCCTGGCACATAGTTAACACTTAATAAATGCTTATTGATTTACTACCTGTTCTGTACCTGGGATTTCATCAATGTAGAGAGCACCTGGTGTCCTCTTTCCTCCACTCATGTAGATCTGCAACTCACCATTTTGGAGCATGGCCTGGGGCACTGAGAGGTTCAATGATTTCTCCATGGTCACACAGCTGGTAGGTGTCAGAGATTGGAATGGCACCTGGGTCTTCCTGATTCCAAGGACTTCCATTTCATCCATTTCACCACACTATCTTTTGAGGAGTATTGTTATAACACATAAAAACAATACTTCTCTTATTTTCAAGATTTGATTTTTATCTTCCTATGCCATTGTCTTGCCTGTTCCTCACTAAAGCAGATTAAAACAGAATAATAAAGGGGAAATGTGAAGTCTGCATACTATGGTGTTGAAAGCCCTGAGTAAAATATACTTTACTTTTTCACAAAGCTATAGGCTATGTGTGCTCATGGGCCCAGAATGAGTAAATTTGCATGAAACATGAGTCATTGCCCAAACCTCTTTCTTTTTTTCTTTTTTTTTTTTAAGTTTTGAGTTCCAAATTCTATCCCTCTCTCATTCCCTCCCTCCCTCTCCTCCCCCTCCCCCTCCCCAAGGTTGCAAACAATGCAATGTGTAATTATGTAAAACATTACAGTATTAGTCATTTTACACAAAAAGGACTCAAGTTAAAAAAAAAGAGAGAAAGCACAAAATAGTATGCTTCAGCCTGTGTTCAATCGACATCAGTTCTTTCTCTGGAGGTGAATAGTATGCTTCATCATTAGTCCTTTGGGATTGTCTTGGATCATTCATTGCATTGCTGAGAGTAGTTGTCATTCACAATTGCTCATAGAGCAATAATGCTGTTGCTGTGCACAATGTTCTCCCGGTTCTGCTCACTTTATTATACATCAGTTCATATGAGTCTTTCCAGGTTTTTCTGAAATCATTCTGCCCAAACCTTTTTCTTACAAACTATGTGAAGTATAAAAGCTGCTTTCAAAGCTATCAGCAGAGGAAGCAAATTCCTTCCCTAGCCTCATACTTTTGCCCTGAGTGGACAGAATAAATGAGACTATTGCACTCTATGAAGGAGTTTTGAAGTCAATAATAGCTCATATTCATATAATGCTCAACTTCATATGATACTTTAAGGTTCCCAATGTTCTTTTCTCTCAACCATCCTGTGAGACAAGTAGTGAAAGTATCCTTTTATCTATGTTACAGATAAAAAAGTCAGATTCAGAAACGTAAATAACTTACCCATAGTAAAAATGACAACAACCCAAGAACCCTAATAAGTTTTAGGTCTTGGGCTCAGGTTTTCTGATTCCAAGATTAGTTCCTTTTCATCAGGTTTGCACGAAGCCTCTTTTTGTAGTCACTCCTATTTATCCCAGCATGTGAGTAGACTTTCATTTTTTTTTTTAAGTTAGATTTAAGGTGGCTGTCTGGCCATAGGAAATGACTCACAGGAGGGGAGTTGGGACAAAAGGTGAGTGATTACAGAATCTATGTTCATCTGGATCTTACCTTAATCAAATTGGAAATTTCTTTTTACCTTGGGCTACAGAAGAGATGAGTAGAAGTTTAAGAATAAATCAGATAGGGAATAGAGACTGGACCTGTGATTTTTATTGGTATAGGGTAGGGCTTTTTAAACTTTTTCCACTTATGACCCCCTTTCACCCGAGCATTTTTACATGACCCTGGGTATATAGATATATAAAAGAGGTATACAATCAAACATTTACTGCCAAAATTTTGTGATCCTCACATTTAGTTAACCCAACATGGGGTTGTGACCCACAGTTTAAGAAGCTTTGGTATAGGGAACTCCTAGATGAGCAAGTTTCTACCAACGCATATTTTCATTTTCTTTACAACTTATGGCCTTAGAGTTACTAAGAGCACCAGGAAGTTAAGTGACTTACCCAGTGTTACAAAGTCAGTATGTGTTAGAGGCTAGACTTGAACCCAGGTCGTTGAGATTCTTTCTCTAAGATAAATGACAAAATAAGAAAAAAAAATAACATCCCTTTGCAAGGGATTCAGTCAGGGAGAGCTTATACAGCCTTTACCTTGTACTAAGTGTTTCATTGGTTGGGAAACCAACTGCTTTCTATACCCTGCTCAGTACTGTCTAGCATGTTGTTTTATGGGAACCATTAAGTTTCTCTACTAGAGAAAGCTGGGTAACAAAGTAACTAGAGTGCTGGGCCTATGGTCAAGAAGACCTGAGTTCAAATCTGGCCTCACACACTTATTAGTTATATGACCTGGAATAAATTTCTTAATCTCTTTTACTTCAGTTTTTTCAACTGTAAAATGAAGATAGTAATACCATCCATCCCTAGGGTTGTTCTGAGGATCAAATGAAATAATATTTGTAAAGTACTTAGGACAGTGCCCAGCATATGGTAGGTATTTAATAATTGTTTCTTTCCATCCTGTTTTCCTTCCTTCTACCTGTGATCACTTCACTCAGTTAAGGCATGATATGTATTTGAGGAGAGAATCATACATCCAATCTTCATGTTAAATGAGCTTTGCATTGTTCCATGACTGTCTTCCCTAACCCAGCTGTCTCTAACATATATGGGACTAGGTATGAGAGTGTTGCTGATTCAGGGTAAATCTTTTCCACTACTGGAAAAACAACTCAAAGTACTTGCTAATTATGATGAGCCATCCTCATCCTCATCCTCTTCCTTCTTCTCATCTTTGTGTTAAGAGAGGAAAGCATAGGATGGAAGCAATTGATGACCTTTTCAAGACAATAGATCTTTGATCATTGGACACTTGGTTAACCATAAATCAGTATTTGGAGGGACCTGAGTTCCATGGAGTTCAATCTATACCTGAGTATAAGTCCCCTCCTGAGAAATGATCATCCTGCCTCTGCTTAACACCTCCAGCAAGTGTAACCACAATGAGAGAAGTATTCTCTCTTAAACATCTCAACCTATTGCTGTGATAACTAGGTGTTTTGAGTTTAAACTAAAAAAAGATTTTATAAAATCTCAATAGTTTTCCTTTTTTTAAAAATCAATCAGATTTTATTAAGTACTCTGAACCAGGCACAGTAGATACAAAGATAAGAGCCAAACATCCCTGTTCTCGTAGAGCTCACATTCAAATGGGGGGGGGGGAGAACAACATATAAATTGAAAAATTCACATGTTCACTTTCCTTCCTTGATCTTGACATTCTGATACTCTTTCCTTACCCCAATCATCGGAGGGAAATAACTTCTTAAAGTGTATTGTAGTGGTTTGTAATGAGGGGAAAAAAACCCAAAGCAAACAATGGATCGAGAATTTGTTGTTTGGTTGTTGTCCTTCCTGTTCAAAGAGGACCAAAATGACACCACTATGTTGGGGTCTAGGTACAATGTGTCCAACTGTGGCTTCTCAGATAAATATGAACTTATGATGGCTTTACCACTGGCTGGGCACAAATATGGTAGAGCCTTCAGAGCTCATACTGGTCAATCAGAAGCGAAAAAACCTGATGGATCAAGAATTAAACATAAGTATTCTCTTCTCACCTCTGCCACTGATTATGTGACCTTATTTTGTGTGACAATGGTTGAGTCACTTCACCTTTATGGAAACTCAATATCTCTGTAAGATGGATGGGTTAGGTTAGGTGATCTCTAAGTTTCCTTCCTGCTCTGATAGCCTATGATTTTCCAATGAGTTGAGAAAGGGGGGGTGGGGTTTGTAAATATCTACTCCTCCTGACTGCTAAGACATTAAAACCATTCCTGAATGTCTTTAGTTTTAGAAGCTCCAGGAAGAGCTACATTAATCTATAAAGCAAATCCCCTCCCCCCCCCAACCAGTTGACCTCAAGGAATTCTAAGTATGACTGAATGTGGTCCTTTTAGAGGAACCACCTTTAATGTGTATGAAAAGCGATTAAAAAAAAGTTAATGAGAACCAAAAAGATCTGAAAACCCTGGATTTCCCTGACATAGGAAAATAGGGGTTTTTTTTTGAGCCATATGTTCCCCTTTGTAATACAAATGTGTCGAAAGAGCAAATATCTGCAAAAATGAACTACAAAGAGGTTCCGTGCAAGTTAATGCATCTCCAGCCATCTAGTCATGAGAAAAATTTGGAGTAACCAGCAGTGGGTCCGGCCAGATCCACCCGCCACAGTGGTGATAAAAGCCCAGATGCCTTGCTGGGCAGCATGTGTGGAGTGCTTTCGTCTGTGGAGTGTCCCCAGCAGCAGGGCGTCAGTGAATGGGGAGGAGGGCTGAAGCCAGCAAGTCAGCCATTTCTAAAACTGTGTATAGCCTGTTCAGAATGCTAATGAGGTATGCCTTCGATCCTGTGAGCAGGCAGTGGATTTTCTGTAAAGTGTGACATTATGTCTTCCAGGGATTTTTATGCAGTCATTTGGCTCTTCCCTCCTTGGACTTTTTCATAGAGGCTACTTTATTTTTTCTTTTTCTGAATATTCTTTATGAAACCATTTTGAATTTTATAGTGGGGAAATATATATTATAACCCAAGGGTTATCTCTTGGGGAGGCTTTGTGATCTAGTGGAAATAACATTGAATTTTGAGTCAGAGGAACTAAGTTTAAATTTTTTCTCTGCCAATGTCTTTGTGTCCTTGGCTATGCCACAACCTCCCTGAGATATAGTTTCTGCATGTGTAAAAAAGAAGGAACTGGGCTACATAGTCTCAGAGGTTTGGTACAGCTCTAGGTAGCTACATTATCCTTTGACTCCCCAGGAAGGCTTTTGTTTAAATGTGGATGTTATTTCTCCTCTAGAATGAAAATTCTTTGGGGATGTTTCATTTTTGTCTTCTTATCTCCAGCAACTGGAATAGTGCCAGAATTTAATAATGCTTAATAATTGATTTTAGCAGTTTGTCCATGGACAAACACAAGAATTACATGGGGACATATCAACAGAATTAGAAAGGGTGGTCAGCTATCTGTGTGTATGTGTGTCATAGCTAAACCCATAGAACTAGCTAAGGCAATTAGTAGGAAAACATAAAAGTAGGAACTGTATGAACATTTTCTAGATATTAGCCAAATAACGTGGTTAATGTTTGTATTAGCTGTTTAGACGATATATATATATGCTATAACAAACAAAGACAAAAACCAAGACCTAGTTTATCTGCCATTTTAAGATTGTGGTGTGTGTTTTGTTTTGTTTTTGTGGGGCAAAGGAGGTTAAGTGACTTGCCCAGGGTCACACAACTAGTTGTCAGGTCATTTTTTAGATTAAAAATGTATGTTAACCAACACTTTCACACATCCATATGAATGATATCCATAATGATGACCATTAATCACTATTAGATTCTGCACTGTCTTCTAAATTACTCCAAACACTGAATTATATTTAGTGTTTTTTTAGTATGCAGGTCAGTGTACCCCCACCTAAATTTACTAAGCATTAATTAATCGCCTACTATGTGCCAGGTATTCAGTTGTATTTCAATTCTTTGAAAATTGGTAATTGATGGATGACATATGTACTAAACAGAATATTTTATTAACCAGAGGATTCCCATAGAACCACAGCAGATAGGGAGTTCATCTTACTTTGACTTTTATTCCTATATGTAACCATAGATTCATTTAATCTGCCTTTCTATCTTATAATGGCAAGGTCACAGCACTGATGGTAAACCCTGAGAATATTGGAATTTATCTGTGACAAAAGCTGATATCCAATGCAAACTGGTTGGTGGAATTCATTTGCTACAGGCTGAAGCAAGAAAAATGTATTTTAGGGCTTCTCACTGTGCATCTATCTCCCTTGCATTTTCAACTCTTTTACACATTCCAGTCAGGCACTTCCCTTCAGGAAACCTTGCTATTCTTCAAAGATTAGATAATCATGTACAGGTTGCCCACTCCCACCTGATACTTCTATCCAACCCTGAACAGAGCTGTCTCTGAATTTATTTGGAGGCCCAGCCTCTCTTCACTCTCCTTAACAATTGTAATTTTTCCTCTTTGACAGTGGAAACTTTCTGGGCCTTTGCTGGATCCAAACTTAGGGTTATACTGTCACAGAAACCTCCTGGTGCTATTCTGAGGCAAGTCATTTGCTGTTAATAGAAGTGGCCTTGGCTTTCTCAGGCTAATACAGAGCCATTAGAAAAGCAGCCCACTTAATTCACCTTTAAATAGACCCAAATCTGTTCTGCAACAGTGATCTTAGAAACAGATTGAATGTTTCACATTTGCCACAATTGAGCTGCATAAACTTTCCTCTATTTCAACTAAAGCAATATGAAAACAGATACTTCAGTATATCCACTGACTGGCTCTGCACTAAAAGCCTGGTATAAAGTACCCGGAATGATTTGGTATACATAAAACTCCTATCTCAGCTCTGGCCCCTATTTCCACCCCCTCTGTATCTTACAGAATCTATCAGACCTGGCACCAGGCAGCTATCATGCAACTGAAACATTTTATTTTTCGTGACAATTTTATATCACTTCCAGACTTTAAAACTTTTTCCATTTTACTGAAAATTCTTGGTTTACTTGTTGGCAGATCAAACGCTGTTTTTAAGTGCACATATTTTAAAATTAACTGTTCTTTAGACCCAAGTGAACAAAACCTGGTTGGAGTGGCTTTTTAACCACCCCTCCCACCCCCATCTCCCAATAAGCCCTTTAAACTCTTTGGATAGAACATCTTTGGCATATGTGGCAGAGAGCACAAAATCACTAATCTTGAATCTCATGTTGTTTGTGAATTATAAGTGATAAATGACATTTATTAATAATACAGTCCATAGATATTATCTTGTTTTTGAAAGCACCCTTAATAATCTTGCAGGGGAGGTCAATGATATTTTGAAGAGGGCCTGATGAGTTCAGAAAGGCCACATCATTTGGGAATCGTCCTCGAACAGACATGATGTGGGAGATGTGGCAACTCCTTTTTGTATCAGTATAGGTGATTAATAAATGTTTGCAGATTGAATTGAACTCTAAGAATTTCAGGCTAGTTCTCCAAAGTCCTATTGGAATGTGAAATTGTATGGCTACTTAGAAGGTTGCTGGTAGTGATGTTTGTAATCAGTAATTTTGGCTATATCTGAAAGCTAGTCTGAAGGTTTTCTTCCAACAAATTCATTTTGGGCCATAATAAATAAAGGGAGAAGTTGTAGACTCATAATTAGAGCAGGACAACCTAGACTTTGCCCTAGGTTTCAAATATGGCAGGAGCTACAGTTCTCTGTCATTTGCCCGTGCCACATAACAACTACCCCTCACCTGGCTCTGAGCCATCTCTCATGGCCCTGTTGCCATGGTTCCCATCCCTTACCTCATTGCCACATTCTTTATCTCTTGTTGGGGGTGTGGTGTGGCATTAGGGAGGGTGTAGAGAGTGGATACAGGGACTGGGAACTGTCAGTGTGCCTCAGGGACAAAGGCTGGCTTCTACAGGGGACAACCACATCTGTCCTTTTCATGGCTTCCCTATGCCCAACTGAATTTGTCCCGATTGTAAGAATTCCTAGTTAATACCTCTTGAGAAGTTCCTTTTAGTTTATTTTTAAGATGAGATTGGTATCTGGGTGCTGGTAAATGTTAGATTTTCTGAAAATAATTTTTTGGCTGGGCCTATTTTAATGTTTAATTTGTATTATTAACATTTTCTCCATCTCTTTCTTAAAACTAGCCAATCAACAAACAAATCAAGCCTGGATTCATAGCATTTGTGGATTTCTAATAAAGTAAATGCTTACACCAACTATTTGATAATTGATTAGCCTGTATGAGGTGGCTTTCAGTCCACCCCTACACTTGTATCCTCTATTGGTGCCCTCAATACTCTACTTGCTTTAGTTTGCCTTATAATTCTTTCAATGATCAAAATATTTCTTGTGGCATTTGTTTCATCCTTTCTGGTGGAATCCTACATTTCTTGCTTATAAAAAGTTTTCAGTGAATACCATACTGCTCCACTCCTTATTAATAACCTGATTCTGAACAGTGAAGGCATCTTGCTGGTGGAAATCCTGATCTAATAACTCTTGGTTTAATTTATCTCTGATTTAACTTTACTATTTAGTCACCAATTCTCTAGCAGTCTTTATTCTGTTGCAATGGAACTCGAATCTCTTACAGATTTCCAGCCTAGGTATGTTTCTCTAATGTTTAACATAAATGACACTAACAATTCCATCATCTGTTTTGGTCTTTAGTAGCTAGTTCTCTCCCTTTAGATTTATACTCCAATTTTGTATCTTTTCTTACACATATAAGGTATAAGGAATTGATGAATCTGGTAGAGTTGGAATTTTTTCTTTCCTGTTAAAAACAAACAAACAAGCCTAAAATTGAGTAATGGTGTTAGGAAATAATTCTACATCAGATTCACATTGAAACAAGTGATTAGCAAAAACAGTTCGAAAATAACTCATCTAATGTTAGCACATGGACTATTTCATGGGATCACAGATCTAGAGCTAGAAGGGACTTCAGAGACCACCTAATCCAGCCTCTCCTCATTTTGCAAACAAGGGAACTGAGGCTCAGGGAGGTTAAATGACTTCCCCAGTTCAAATGCAGATAATATACGTAAAGTACTTTGCTGCTTATGATTAATGCCCAAGCTTGAAAAGGTAGTAAGAATCAGAGGTAGGATTTGAAGCCAAGTCCCCTGTCTCCAGAGCTAGGACTCTTTTTACTGCATCAACACTGTCTCTGGGTGACAGATGTCCATTCAGGTTACTCTTCTGTTTCCAACAGCATTTCCCAAGATGAGCCGTGAGAAGGCAAGGCTGTCTTCCTCGACCACTTTATTTATTTTTTTAACTTGAGACAGTAAGCAATCAGATATGTTATACATATGCAATTGTGTAAGATATTTTCATATTAGTCATTTTGTACAAGAAGACTCAAAAGAAAAAAATGACAGAAAAAAGTGAAAAATAGCATTTGTCAATATTAGTTTTGTATTAGTCAATATCACTTCTTTCTCTGGAGGCAGATAGTGTGTTTCATTGTTAGTCCTTTAGGATTGTCTTAGATCATTGTATTGCTGAGAATAGCTAAGTCATTCACAGTTCTTCATTGTACAATATCATTGTTACTGTGTAGTGTTCTCCTGCTTCTGTTCACTTCACTATACATGTAAGTCTTTCCAGGTTTTTCTGAAATCATCCTGATTGCAATTTCTTATAGCACAATAATAATAGACCATTACAATCATGTACCATAGCTTGTTTAGCCATTCCCCAATGATGGGACTCCTTTTGATTTCCAATTCTTAGCCTCCACAAAAAGAGCTGCTGTAAATATTTTTGTACAAATAGGTCCTTTTCCCTTCTTTTGGATGACCCTGATCACTTTAAAGGGGAGCTATATTCCAATTTCTATTAGTAATTATAAATGGGTCTGCCATATATAAATTTACCTAAACCCTTTTGAAATCAAATTGTACTCCCCATCATCATCACATCTTGGGGGCAATGAGAACTTCTTTGATAATGGTGAGATGGCAGTACCAGTTTTTGGAAATTGCTATGCAAACGTGATATCATTGCCAAATAATAAATAAAAGTCAAACGGACGAGTTTTGGAGACAAAATTGTTACAGAACTTTTAGATTTCCTTAGGAAACAAAAAGCATAGACCCTTTTTCTTAATTTGTTGAGGAAGAGACTTGAATATTTCCTGGAAATGCCAGTTTTCCCACTCAAATATTATCCTTCTGTTCATACACTTTTGTCTTCCCTGCCAACATATGCTTTTAAAGCATCTCGCTTATGGTCATAGAATCATCAGGACACCAAATGCAACAAACAACATCATTTTCCTTTCCAGAGATGAACTGCCAGCAACAGCTTCACTATTTTACAAGTCCCTTTCACATTCAATTAAATTTTCTCCCCTTTGTTTTAAACTCACTTTCTTGTTCTTTACTCCTAAGTCTTTTAAAATGTAGATAGCCCTCTCCCCTCCCTTCTCCCCCCTAAAAAAAAGAGCTCAGGGAAGATGTTTACACCAGAGCCTGGAGCCAAAGGAAAAGCAAGAGGGGTTTTTTGTTTGTTTGTTTTTAGTTATTTTTTGGTGGAGTAAAAATCCAGATTTCCTTATATTGGACTTTATTGGGGGAGGAGAGGGAGAGACAGAGAGACAGAGACAGAGACAGAGAGAGACAAAGAGACAGAGAAACAGAGGTAGACAAAGTTAGAGAGACAGAAACAGATGGACAGAGACACATAGAGAGACAGAGACAGAGACAGACAAATAGACCCATAGAGAAAGACAGAGACACAAACAGAAAGACAGAGAGAGAGAGAGAGAGAGAGAGAGAGAGAGAGAGAGAGAGAGAGAGAGAGCAAGGAGAGGAGAGGAGAGGAGAGGAAAGGAGAGGAGAGCAGAATTGAGGAGAGGAGAAGAGAAGAGAGGAGAGAGTCAGTATGAAAACTCATAAAACCATGTGAGGTCATGCAGAAGAGTTCATTTTAGAATATTATCCTGGCATTCTACTGTTTGTGCTTGGTCTAGCAATAGGAAAATATCCTGGAAGAAGATAAGGTGTCATAGGGACATAAGTGTTCATACTTTTAAAGTATGCAATATCCATGGTGTGTTTGAATTTATAGGCTTAAGAGAACAGTGATTAAAGAGGAGAGAGAAGGGATTTTTAAACACCTTTTTTGAATGGTTTCTATTCCTTGCTGTCACATCTCCAATTATTCTTTCCCTTTGAATGCTTAGTCTTTCTTTTAGTCTCCTGGTACAGGTGGCTGCCATTTGTAGCACCATCAATTTTGCTGCTCCCTTTTAAGGCAGCTATTATTTATGCCAGTTTCTGCTTATCCTCCTTTTGATTCATATAGACAAGAACAGCTACAAAACATTTTAAACTCCTTGAGATAAAGGTTAACTCTCAGGATCACATGGTATTGTGCATAGCCCCCAAACAACCATTTGGGTCTGCTGCCACCCCATTTTTGGAATTGTGTCTTTCATGTGTATTTCATTTAGGCCACTCCTTGAAGATTCAAGAAATGTGAGAATGGCCTCAAAGTGGTATTCAGTGTCTGGACAGTGAGAAAATAGTCTGTTGTGGTTGATAAGGTGAATTCTGTAATCTTTATTACCTGCCCTGAGTCCTTGGAGAAGTAAAACAAAAAAAAAAAGAAAAAAAAAAAGAAAAACCCAACCCCCAAAACAAACAAACAAGAACAGAAAATTTAAAAAAATGCTTAAAACTTAAGTCATTATGCATAGGATTTTTGTGCATGTGTTAATTGCTGTTGCATATATTAATCTTTCTAATCACCTGGTTTGAAGTTTGTACATTAGAATTAATGGCAGGCCTGGTAGCCTGTGTGTTAAGCCATAAATTACCACTCCTTGTCTTGGCATTGAAAGAGATTACTTAGCCATTCACAATTTACCATGGGATGTTCTCCAGATGTGTGGCATCTGAAGTTCTCTGTCCTCGCTCCACTAGAGTAAGCTGGCCTCTTGTCGGGGAAACAAAGAAATGGAAAATATATACATCAAATGTTAAAACATGCAGGCCCACAGACAACGTTAAGATGCCTTTATACTTTCCCTTAGACCATTCGAAGTCCTTAACAATACTCCCAGTGTTGGAGCAAGTGGCACTGCTGGCCTTGCCCTCGTGAATGTCTAATTTTATGCTAATCCTTGAATTGTCGAAGGAGCCGTTCACTTTCAGCTGGCTCTCTCTGTCTTTTGAGGTACCTAAATGATGTTACCACTTGGAAATCCCCTAGATGTGTGCAATTGTGTCTTTAAACAGTCATGGGCCTTTTGCTATGCAGAAATGATGTGGTCAGTACTGGAAACTGGCCTGAATTCTGGGTTTCAGAGTGACTGAAAAATATGGTCATTAAGACAGTGTTACCACTAATCCAATTTCACATCAGCTCAAGCTTGATGCAAAAGGCAAATGTTGAACCTGTAGCTGAACCCGATCTTTTTATGAATAACAACCAAGACCCCTAATGCATTATCTAAACTTTTTTTTTTTGGAAGGGGGTGGTTGATTGTTTGCAAAATATCTTTGGGTTGCCATTAGTTTGGGTTTAATCCTTCAGAAATATTTAGCACTCCAGGGCCTATTCAACAGTTCAGAAAAAAAAATGGCTCATCATCTTAGTTTGGCTGGGGCAATGGTATGTGTACTTAGGCCCCTCCCTTACTTTTTTCAGGTTCACTATCAGACGAGACAGCCCTGTCAATTCAAAATGACATTCTTTTTTCAAACTATTGATCTCTGTTGCTTTTCCAAATCCTTTAGTATTGGCTCTTAGGATTACTATAATGCTATAATCATTCTGTTAAGGATTCAGATTTGTGGTAGGCTAAGAGATGGTAACATCAAAAGGATTTCATTGCCCTTGAAACGATCAATTTTTGTTCATCAAACACAAATGCTGAGAGGCTGCTTTCAGCTAATAATTTATAACTGAATTAATGACACATAGCCTCCTTCAGCAATGGCCAGGCTCTTTGTCTCTTGGATTTTCTTCCTTGCTTCCCCTCTGTGGCTGCCCACTACTCCTACCTCCATGATGGGATTTCATATCCTAGGAAGGGAAATTCAATTCCATCTTTAATCAGGGAATAAGTCACTAGGAAGTAAAAAGCTCATTTTATTGCCTCCAAACCAAAAAAGCTAGTGAAATCTTTTATCTTATTTTGGCATTGTGGTAAACTCAAGTTCTAAATAATACTCCTGCTCTACTTCTAATCCTGGCATCCCTTCTCTTGGTAGCAGGGGAAAAAAAAAGGCGGTGGGAGATGGGATATTTTTGTTGTTTTTGCTTTTGTTGTTTCTATCTATGAGAGCCTGGCTGGCAGGATCTCCTACCAATGCAATCAAGAGGCATTGGTGGCCAATTCATAGATGATCTGACTTGCGATCCAGTTTCCTTTCACTCAGTGTCCAAAGCCAAAACTTCTCTGGTCCTCAGTTCTCTCACCGGCAAAATGAGGGGGTTGGACTAGGTGACTTTTAAGGACCCTTCCAATTCTAGATCTGTGATCCTATAATTATAGTAGGTTCCTTTATAATTACTGTATATGTTTTGATGTTTACTTGTTAATACATTAGTAGTCAGCATTCATGTAGCACTTTAACATTTGGGAAATGCTTTATATATAATTAATAAAAGGAGATTTTGTTTGTTTGTTTGTTTTTGTGGGGCAATGAGGTTTGAGTGACTTGCCCAGGGTCACACAGCTAATACGTGTCAAGTGTCTGAGGCCAGATTTGAACTTGGATCTTCCTGAATCCAGGGCTGGTGCTTTATACATTGTGCTACCTAGCTACTCGAAAAGGAGATATTTGTAAAGCACTTTGCAGACAGTTACAATTTTGTAGCTATGTAAATGCTAGCTGTTATAAATTATTATGATATACCATCTCATTTGATCCTCAAAACAATTCTGGGAGGTAGGTGTTATTATTATGCCCATTTTACAGATAAATAAACCAAGGTAGGAAGAGGTTAAATGATTTATCCAGGGTCACATAGGTAGTAATTACCTTAGGCTGGATTTGAACTCATCTCTATCCATGGAACCAATTATCTACCTATTAAAAGGGATGTAAATTAATGAATATTTTAAAAAATCCCCTCGGGGCAGCTAGATGGCAGTGGATAGAGCACCAGCCCTGGAGTCAGGAGTACCTGAGTTCAAATCTGGCCTCAGACACTTGACACTTACTAGCTGTGTGACCCTGGGAAAGTCACTTAACCCCTATTGCCCTGCCAATAAATAAATAAACAAAAAAACAAACAAATTAATAATTATTTAAATAAATAAATAAATAAATCCCCTCAAGCTATTTTGATTATATTCTTCACTCATCCATGTCTCTGTCTCTCGTAGAATGTAAAAATGTAGTTGTTTATATTTTGCTCGGCAATTTAAGGAAGTCTTTATCAGGTAGATAGTAGGAACATCTCTGTGTTCCTTGCATAGGTTTAGGGAGTTTTCAAATTAATTGCAAGAAAAAAGGATACAAATGTAATATAGATTTGACAGTAGGATAGAAAGCAGAAGAAGGGTAAATAGTTGAAGCTGGATGTTATTTATGGATATGGGGTACAGTAAAAAAACAACCCACATACATGAATTTGAATTGTGTTAATGTATTGTTCAGTTGTGTCTGACTCTTTGTAACCCCATTTGGGTTTGTTTTTTTTTTCTTGCCATTTCTTTCTCCAGCTCATTTTACAGATGAGGAAATAGAGGCAAACAGGGTTAAATGACTTGTCTATGGTAACAGAGCTAGTAAATGTCTGAGGGCAGATTTCAACTCAGGTCTTCCTGACTCCAGGCCTGGCACCCTAGCCACTGAGCCACCTAGCTACTTTGTGTTTAATGTAGAATCCTTGATAACTGGGACAGGGACCAAAGGCTGCCTTTGCTTAGCAGACCTTTCCTTTCCATATAGTGAAAATTAACCCTGTAAATCAGAATGTAGGTGGTCTGTTGGCAACTAATAGTAACTCATCAGGAATTTGCAATCATCAAAAGTGGTCTGTGATACTGAGAAATTAAGTGATTTGTTCATGGTCACAAAACTAGTACAGTTGTCAGACATGACTTGAACAAATATCTTCATGATTCCAAGACTGATCTTCTATATAGTGTGCCACGTTTTGAAGCATGTTATGAACTAAAATGCAAATTATTTAATTTTTAATTGATTCACTAGAATGTAGGCTCCTGTAGAACACATACCTGGCAATATTTTGTTCATTTAGGTTGTTACTGTAAATACTTGGAAGTAACCAAACTGCATTTCTTTAAAAAATATTTTATAATTCAGCCTTTCACTAATTCAGATTGACATTCTCCTACTTAATCTACATGAGTAAATGTTTGCTGTATTTGAAACTGTACTCATTCCCCTTCTCTCAATATAAATGCTTGAACCAAGCCATTTGCCATGTCTATTCTACGATCATCAGTATTTTGGAATTGAATTTATTTGAATTTTGCTAACAATATTTTATTTTTTCTTTTTATGCAGACTCAGAAAATCTCTATCCTTTGGTAATTCAATGATCCCAGGAGACTAAAGATGTGATATACTATTTACGTTATGACAAAGACTAGATAGATCTAAGGTGCAAAATTATATCTATATCTAATCTATATCTCTCTATATACATATATGTATCTATGCATCATCTCTATCTATCTATCATCTATGTATCTTTGTATCTATCTATCTCTACATTGCCAACTAGAAAATTTGTTTTGATTAGACATATCTGTTAGAAATAATTTGTTTATCTTTTTAATGTGGTTGGAGGTGGAAGAGAGAGAAAATACATTTAACTTTTTTTTAATTGAAAGGTGAGAGAATGCTAAAGATATGGAATATTGCATGTACTTTCAGATGAGGTCAGTGTATTTTTATGATGTTTTTGTTCAACTGTTTCAGTCTAACTCTTTGTGACCCCATTTTGGAGTTTTCTTGGCAAAGATACTGGAGTGGTTTACCATTTCCTTCTCTAGCTTATTTTATAGGTGAGGAAACTGAGTCAAACAGGGTTAAGTGACTTGCCCACAGTCACATAGCTAGCAAGTATCTAAGACTAGATTTGAACTCAGAAAGATGAGTCTTTCCAACTCCATGCCTGGCATTCTGTCCAATGCACCTGCCTTTGTTGTTAGTTTTACTTCATTGTTATATTTTGTTACAAAATATTTCTTACAGAATGGGAGTGATTTATAAAAGTTTGTAATATAAAAAACAAAACACATCGATATAGTTTTCAGAAAATTCCTAAAAAGATAATTCAATGGATTCAAGAATATGTAGATACAGCTTATTACTCATCTATGCCTTTTTTCTTGTACAATTCTTGTCCATGTCTTTCCATGAGTTTTCCATAGAGCATCTGTCCAACATACTGAATCTTTTAATATTTTGTGGTTTTGAGTATAGCTCTCTGTTCATTTGACATATCCAGTTCCCGCTGCCTACAGAGCTATCCTTAAAAACCTTCACTTTACTCTGACATACCTTCAAGTTAATATTGTCTTTTCCTTCCTTTCATTGCCAAGCTTTCAGAGTCTAAAGTGTCCACTTCCTCATTACACCCCTATTTCTCCACTCCTTACAATTGTCACTCATCCGAACTTGTCTCCAGAGTTAACAGTGATCTCTTAACTGCTAAATCCAATGTCCTTTTCTCAGTTCTTATCCTACTTGATCTCTTTGCAGCTTCTGACACTGTTGGCCACACTTTCCTTCTTGATACTCTCTCCTACCTTGGTTTTGTGAAACTGCTTCTTCCTAGTTCTTCTACCTGTCTGACAATTGCTTTTCAATATGCTTTGCTGATTAATCAGCCATTTCCTGATTTCTCTTCTTAATGTAAAGGTTATTAAAAACTCTTTAGCGGATTCCCTTCCCTTCCCTTCCCTTCCCTTCCCTTCCCTTCCCTTCCCTTCCCTTCCCTTCCCTTCCCTTCCCTTCCCTTCCCTTCCCTTCCCTTCCCTTCCCTTCCCTTCCCTTCCCTTCCCTTCCCTTCCCTTCCCTTCCCTTCCCTTCCCCTTCCCTTCCCTTCCCTTCCCTTCCCTTCCCTTCCCTTCCCTTCCCTTCCCTTCCCTTCCCTTCCCTTCCCTTCCCTTCCCTTCCCTTCCCTTCCCTTCCCTTCCCTTCCCTTCCCTTCCCTTCCCTCCCTTCCCTTCCCTTCCCTTCCCTTCCCTTCCCTTCCCTTCCCTTCCCTTCCCTTCCCTTCCCTTCCCTTCCCTTCCCTTCCCTCCCCTTCCCTCCCCTCTCTTTTTCTTCCTTGGTGACCTCATTTGCTTGCATTGTACCAGTTATCACCTCCGTGAATATTTATTCTAGAGTTTATATATTTGTTCCTTTTGAAATCTAGTTCAAAATTTCAAATGGCTTGCTTGACAGTTCAACTTGGTTCAACTAGGTATTTAAACTCAATGTGTCCAAAATAAGACTATCTTAGCAATTAAAACTACCCCTCTTGCAAGCAATTCTATTTCTGTTAAATGTTGTATAGTTGTTTCTATCGTGTCTGGCTCTTTTTGACCCCATTTGAGGTTTTCTTGGCAAAGATAATGGAGTGCTTTGCCATTTCCTTCTCCACTTCATTTTACAAATGAGGAAACTGAGTTAAACAGGGTTAAGTGATTTGCATAGGGTCATACAACTAATAACTGATTCGAAATCATTCTTCCTGACTCCAGACTGGGCACTTTATCCACTGTGCCACCTGGCTGCCCATATTTCCAGACTTCATAGCCATCCTTAACTCTTTTCTCTCTCTTAGTTCTTCACAATTCTCTAAGTGAGTCATTCAGTCCTCCCCTTCTCTTTCTTTTAAAGAATACTTCAATTATACTTAAAAAAAACCCCAATGCTGTCATTTCATAGTAAGCCCTTTCCAAGAGAATACTGTCATGTAAGCAAATAAACCAATATATTGATAGCATATTAGTCATTGTACACCTATAGTATACTACTCAAATGTTTTCTTCCTTATCTTTTCTTTCATTCCTTTCTCATGAAGAACTAGTCCTCACCAAGGCAATACTTCTACATGCATCCTTGATCCCAGACCATACTGTTTTTTTCTATCAGATTGTTCTCTTTATTAGTTCCCATTCTCTCTCTAATCTTCAGTCTTTCTAGGATCAAATAGAGTATGTCCCAAAAGTCTTAGTGCAGTTTTGAGGTTTAATAGCTTAAAACTGTGACTTTTTGGACACTATGTATAAAACCTTCCTTTTGTCATATTAATCCCTTCACAACCTGATCCCTCCCAACCTTTGTCTTCTTACATCATATTCCCTTTTACATACTTTATGATCCAGCAACTTTCTTGCTGTTCCTTAACCATGATAATACATCTTCCAACTCTATGTCCATTCACGGGCTATAGCCTATGCCTGAAAGCCTCCTTCTTTACCTGCACCTATTGGTTTCATTCTAAACTCCACTCTAATGCACTCTTGTGCAGAGAATCTTTCCTGGTCTCTAGCTCCTCTTCCCTCCCTCCCATCCTACCCTCAAACTTTCCAGACACTCTGTATATATCTTTTATAAACATAGTTGTTATGTTCTCTCTCTCATCAGAATAAGACCTCTTTGAGGACAGGGATCATGTTTTTGCTTTTCTTTTTATCCTCAGCCTTTAGTACAGTGTCCTGCATATCGTAAGTATATTATAGATGTTTGTGGACTGTCTGCATTTTATTCTTTTCTTATAGAATATAAGGGCAGTAACTATTTCATTTTTGTCTTTGTATTCCTGGCACTTAGCACAATGTCTTCTCTGTCTCTGTCTTTGTTTCTGTGTTTCTCTGTGTCTGTGTCTATAATTCTCTCTCTCTCCTCTCTTACTCCCTCCTTCCTTCCTTCCCCCTCCCCTTTCATCTCCCTCCTCTACTCTTTTCTCTCTCTCTTCCTCTTCTCTCCTTTCCTCACTTCTCTCTCTTCCTCTCCTTCTCTTCCTCTCATCTCTCTCACTTCCCTTCTTTTCCTTCCCCCTCTCTCTCTTTTCTTACTGTTCTCTGATACCCCTTTGTGCCAAGACACAGTGGTTTGGAAACTTGAGAAGTAATTCTTCCTTTGAAACTTAGATGTTCTTTGATTATGCACTAAATATACTACCATTTTATGGTAGATGGTGAACCAAATGAAGAGTCAGGAAGTCACTTAAACTCTCAGTACTCTAGCCAACTCTCTAAGACTAAATGATATAGAGCAGGTGCTAGATCCTATTGGTAGATGAAGTTTCATTAACAGGAGGTCCCTATCTATACCAATGAAATCATAAGTCTAGTAAAATTGTTATATGAGGAATTAAAATAAAGACAGGAGCAGTAGCAGGACCAGACTGAGTATACACAGAGGAGGTCTGTTTTGGAAGCATCCCGATTTGAGACCATTCAAGGATGTGAGACCATCTGAAAGATGGAAAGATATCAAATGAATGGAAAAAACCCATGAATGGTATTTCTACAGCAAAAAATAGTGATTATGATGACATCAATGACTACCAACCCACTTTCTCATCTCTAGAAAATTTTTATGAGATCTACAAATGTGTAAAGTATCTGGGAGTCCATTTACCCAGATATACTCAAGACCTATATAAATACAACTACAAAACACTTGGCAGAGAGGTGTATAGAACCAGACATGCATTCTCAGACATGACTAATATGTTTTGTTTTGGCTGACTATACATTTTTGTTATAAAGGATTGCTTCTACTTAGAAAAAGAAACTGAGGGTGGTAATAAGATTGGTTGGTGGATAGCAATAGACATGGGAAAAAAGAAAAAAGCATATTTTAGTCATTGAAATTAATTTAGCTCTAAGTGGTTGCCAAGTAAGTTTGCGTGGTTATATTGATGTTCAACATTAAATTTTCAATGAAATCTAACTAAAATATCTAAATAAGTATCAAAAGTGCCTTTAATGAAAACACAAGAATGGAATTAACAGAAGGCTTTCACAAATGGCATTCTATAGCCAAATGCATCTTTTCAGACCTAAAATTGATTAAAAGATGCAGAGAATAAAAGATCCCATGGTAGTTCTTGGTAATTGAATAAAAACAAAACATTTGAGCTAAATGCTGTCTTAAGAACAAAGTATCATTGCATATATTTATATACACATTATTAAGAAAATGCAAAATGCTTTGATAGATGCAACAACAAAGAGAACTTTGCCTGACGACCCTTCAATTTTTACTAAAAGTCAAGGCATGAATGGGGGGGGTATATGTACATTTACCACAGGAGGCAATGACATGACACAATGGTCCTAGAGTTAAGATGACCTGAGTTCAAATTTGGACACAGACACACACTAAATGTGTGACCCTAGGCAAGTCACTTGACCTCTGCTTCAGTTTACTCAACTGTTAAATCAGGATAATGACACCTATCTCCCATTGTTGTGTGAATCAAATGGGATAATATTTGTAAAAGGCTTTGTGCAGTGCCTGGTAAATAGTAGACACTTAATAAATGCTCTTTTCCTTCCTTCTATTACCATGGAAGGTGTGACAAACTTAGTTTATCTAGGTCTTATGTTTTATTTGTTTAAATTTTTATTAATCTTTTCTTCCATGTTACTTTTATAGTCCAATATATTGTTCTTTATTCTTGGCAGCTATTCCTTATAATGAAGGATTCTAAAAAAAAGAGTTAAAAAAGGTGTTTTAAGACTAATTAACACATTCAATTTTCACAGTACATTGCACATTCTATATTCATAGTTCCTCACTTTTGCAAAGACAGAAGATATACACATTTCTTTGGGTTCAAACTTGTTCATTATCATTACTCACTCTTCAATTTATCATTTTTATTGTTCTTTCAGTTACTATAACAATCAATCAGGGAGCAGCTAAGTGGCACAGTGGATAGAGTGCTGGGCCTAGTCAGAATCTTCTTGAGTTCAAATCTAGCTTCAGACACTTACTAACTGTGTGACCCTGGGCAAGTCACTTAACCCTGTTTGCCTCAGTTTTCTCATCTGTAAAAAGAGCTGGAGGAGGAAATCGCCAACCACTGCAGTATCTGTCAAGAAAACTCCAAATTGGGTCACAAAAAGTCAGACATGACTAAAATGACTGAACAATCAATCAATCAATCAAAAATCTTAAAATGAAGAATTTAGTGGATTTTGGAACCCATTTCCAAAATACAAAACCTTGACCTCTCTGGATTAGTTTGCAAGAATAACTGAGTGTCATCAGGGAAAGATGGATATTTACTAGCTGTGTCTGGCACATAGTAAACATTTTTTTTTGGGGTGAGGCAATTGGGGTTAAGTAACTTGTCCAGGGTCACACAGCTAGTAGGTGTCAAGTGTTTGAGGCTGGATTTGAACTCAGATCATCCTGAATCCAGGGCCAGTGCTCTATCCACTGCGCCACCTAGCTGCCCCATAGTCAACACTTAATAAAAGTCTATTCCCTCCTTCAATAGATGGTGTAAAAGATAAAATCAAAAACAAAAAGACAAGAAGAGGATGTGGGTCACACAGTAAGATGGAGAGGAAAAAAATGCACAAAATGGACGGGAAGTTCTTGGTTATCCTCCATTTTACCATTGTTTTATCCATTGGTTGTATGTTCAGATCCTTGTAAAGCCAGTGCTGATGCCCCGCTTTCAAAACTCAACCTACCTTGGGACTACTATGAGAGATGTTTAATGAAATGCAAATATTCAAACATTTTATTGTCTCTAAGTTATTTTTCTAAGGCTCTCTACACACAGAGCCAGATTCTCTGCAGTTTCCCATTGATTTCCAGCACTATTGGGAGGAAGCAACATTTTGAGGCCCTTTTGTTTGCCCTGAGTTTCACAGTGTGTCTTCCTTAATCTTTGTAAACCCAGATCCATCTAAGATGATGGCTGAATGTTTGTTATCCCTCAGGTCATGTGATATTTATCTAGCTGTGGTAGCGATACTGTTGATATTTGGAAACAGAGATGAGCTACACTTGTGTTGCAGTCACCTGGCACCTTTTTGCAGGTGTCTGGGGGGAGGGGCAGAGAAGTTTGTGAGGGTACATTTCTTTTTTCCCTTAGGATACGTTGGCTATCATCTTTTTATAGGGGGTTCATTTTGCTGTTTGGTTACTAATGGTACTCAAAACTAGCATATCCTCTGTGTGTGTATGCATGTATGTGTGTGTATTGTCTATGGGTATACAAATGCACAAACACTCAAATGCATGTGTGACAGAAAGATAGAGAAACAGAAAGATGGACAGACAGAGGCTGTGTGCTATCATGTAGTTCTGTAGAATACTAAATGGGAACTACTCTCACAAACTGATGGATAATCTATTAAAGGGCAGGCAAAAATAAGGGTAGGGGTTTCCCTCTTCAAAGTAAGACCTCCCTGATTAATCATTCAGAACACACACAATATAAGCATACAAAGGCTACACAATTCACAGTTACAAAACGTATGAGGAGTTTGTCCTTGTAGCACAAAATAGAAACTAAACATCAGAGCGTCAAATCAATGTGAAATCAGATTCAACAAAATCACAAAATGCTCACTAGTCACAGTAAGTGTGTCCAATTGGGAAAAAAAAGGCAGCCAGCCTTCAGTGAACATTTGTACTATATAGAAAGAACAAATAACTCTGACTGCCCAGACACAATGGGATCACCCCAGATTCTTTTCTTTTAGGTCTATGTGGCCTGTTGGAGACACAGCAAATTCATTAGCATGGTAACTTAATCAGGCAATACAAATAAACATACATGCATGCACATACATGCATACACACATACATATGTATATGTGGTGTCCAACTCTGTGACCTCATTTGCATACATGTATATGTAGATATACATTTTAAAATCAAGCTTTAAAATATGCTACATTGAGATGAACAATGTGATGATTTTTTGGCCTCATATATTCAGATATCTTATTGTAAACATTTTGTTGCTCAGTTTTTTGTTTTTTTTTTGAGGGGGTAGATTTTGAGCTGCAATGTCTCAGGTGCGCCTTTAAAAGTGTATTTAGTTTCTTAAATATTCCATTCTTCTCAAGGTAGTTGCAACAACAACTAGCATTTATAAAGTACTTTCAGGTTTATAATATGCTTTAAAGAAACGATCTCACTTAATCCTTACAATGACCTGGTGAGGTACAGGAGATGCTACTATTATCTCCATTTTACAAATGAGGAAACTGAGGCTTAGAGAAGTGAAATGACTAACTTAGAATCACATTGCTGGTTAGTAAACATTTATTAAACACCTACTATGTGCCAGGCACTGTATTAAGTACTGTGGATTCAAAGAAAGGACAAAGAGAGTCTATTCTCAAGGAGTTCACAGGCTAATGGGGTGGGGAAGACAACATACAATTATGTATAAGCAATTGGAGAAAACAATAGAGGCAAGGCATTTATATTAGGGGGGTGTCAGGAGAGTCTCTTATATAAAGTGAGATTTTAGCTAGGATTAGATGGTGTGTTTTTTAATTATTGTGGCTAATACTGTACTTTGTAAATTACTTGATTGCTATTTATATATTAAGGGCTATTGCACCAGTTCAATGGAAGCTAGTAAGTGCTTAACATGGGACATGAACACCCAAGTCCAGTGCTCTATCTACTTTCTCATCTGTCTCTAGGACAGTGCTAATGTCTTTCTAGTTTAAACATAAACACTCAAGTGCACATGATATATACACATGTATGTATCTATCTAAATGATAGATCGATAGCACATTTGTTAAACACTTACTGTCCTCATAACTGGAAATACAAATACAAGCAAACAAGACAATCCTTACCCACAAGGAGCTTATATTCAAATGAGGGAAAGAGAAACATTAAAAGGAGCTAGAAAGGGGGTAGGGGCACAAATGGGAAATATGGAAAGTCAAGGGGGGGGAAGATGGGAGAGAAGTGAGCATGGACGGTGTGGGCATTTCATGAAATAGTCTCAGATGGAAACTTGCCAATCAGAAGAGAGAGGTTCAGGGGTGGATAGATTAAGTTATGTACTTTTCCTTTCTTTTCTCTCCTCCCATGTTTCCACATTTTGATTAATAATCTTAAAACCTATATATAGAAAAAAATTTCCTTTAGAACTCTCTACCTGTTCCTCTACATGAAATTATTTTGAAATATAATTAGATGATTAGATAATTTAGGTCTTCAAGGTCTCTAGAGAATCTTGAGATGAACTATTTCTGTGTTTTTTTTTTGTTGTTGTTGTTTTGTATTCTCTTTGCCCTGTCTGCCTCCCATATTCCAGCAGTGAATAGCTCAACATAGTACAACTCAGTAAGTTCTCTCTTTCTGTCTCTCTCTGTATCTGTCTCTGTCTCTCTGTCTCTCTCTTTCTCCCCCCTCTTTAAAAATTTGATTTTTTTCAATTAGTAAAAATCTGCCTTCTCACCCTCCCCTCTCAATCCACCAAAATTAAGAACTAAAGAAAAACAAATACTGTTACAGACATGCATAAACATTCAAGACAAATTTCCACATTGGCCACATTTAATTTTTTTTTTGCCTCAATCTGTATCCTGAGTCCTTCACCTCTATAATATAGGAAGTCGGCAGCACATTTCATCAACAGTCATCTGGAATTGTAGCTGGTCAGAGCACTGAGATGGGGCAGCTAGGTGGTGCAGTGGAAAAAATGCTGGGCAGGAAGATAGGAAGACTCATCTTCCTGAGTTCAAATCTGGCCTCTGATACTTACTAGCTGTGTGACACTGAGGAAGTCACTTAATCCTGTTTGCCTCAGTTTCCTCATTTGTAAAAAATGAACTGGAGAAGGAAATAGCATCACTCTGGTATCTTTGCCAAGAAAACCTTAAAAGAAGTCATAAAGAGTTGGACAAAACCAGAAAGATGACTGAACAATAACAACAAAATAGCACTGAGAATTCCTAAGTTTTTCAAAGCTGTTTGCCTTTATCATATTGTTGTCACTGTATAAATTATTTTTCCTGGTTCTGTTCACTTCACTTAACATCACATCATACAAGTCTTCCAAGGTTTCTTTGAAAACATGCCCTTTATAATTTTTACAACATAAAATATTCCATTATAATTATATAGGCACCCCCTCAAATTTCCATGATTTGCTACCTCAAAAGAGATGAATATTTTTGTACATCTTTAAAGTTTGGTTTGTTTAGGACTAATCTCTCTCTTAATATGACCTTCTTTTAATTCCCTGTCCCCCTTTCTCCCCTTTCTTTCCTATTTCCCTGTTGAGTGAAATACTTTTCTGTAACTAACTCTGTGTGTGTGCACATGTGTGCATTCTTCCTTTTTAAATTAATTCAGAGTGAGATTGAAGTCAGCTATTCTTCCCACCCCTTCCTCCTTGTTTATATGACAGTATAGATGTCTTCTATGTACCTAATTATGCGAGATAATTTTCCCTAACCTTCCTTTCTTTCCTCTTGCCCCACCCCTAGTATATTCCTCTTCCCCTTTCTTTCCTTTCTTAAGATATAATAAAATCACCGCAGAACTTCTCTAATTAGATTCCTTCTATGACCTCTGATGACAATAGGGCTCAGAGAAGACACACACACACACATATGTATGTGTATTTATGTATATGTGTGTGTATATATGTTAGAATGTAAGCAGTTTATCCTTGTTTGGTCCTTTTTTGTTTAACGTTTTAAAAATAAATGTTTATTGATGTCTTCAGATGTTTACACCGTCATAGTTATCTTCAGTAACTCTCTCATTATGTCTCCCAGAGAATACTCCTATATAACAACACTTTTTTTGAGACCAGAAAAGAGAAAAGAAATCCAAGAATATATGCAATGCCTAACACCTGTGAAACTTTCACTTTTACAAAGGGGTGGTTTGGGGGATGTCTTCTCATATCATTTCTTTTTTTTTTTTTTTTAGTGAGGCAATTGGGGTTAAGTTACTTGCCCAGGGTCACACAGCTAGTAAGTATTAAGTGTCTGAGGCTGGATTTGAACACAGGTACTCCTGACTCCAGGGCCAGTGCTCTATCCACTGCGCCATCTAGCTGCCCCTTCTCATATCACTTCATTCAAGTCATGCATGATCTTTACAATTTTGTTATATAGAGAGTTTATAAATCTTGGATATAAAACCCTTTTGAGAGAAATTTGATGCAAAAGTTTTTTCCCATTCAAACTCTTCCCTTCTTATCCTAGGTGCATTAATTTTGTCTGAAGAAGCCTTTTAGTTTGATGCAATTGGTTACCTATTTTATCTTTTGTAATTGCCTCTATCACTTCTTTTGTTAAGAATATACCTGCTACCCATAGCTGTGAGGAGTATATCATGTGCTTCTCTTTTAATTTTTTTATAATATGATCTTTAATACTTAGGTTGCATATCCTAGTTGAAATCTCATCTTCTGTGAGAGCCTTTCCTGATCCCCCATAACGTTGTCATCTTAGTTCTTTGATTTTCTCCAATTTATCCAGGATGTATCTCATTCATACATAGTATTGTAGAATAGTGGGTAAGGTGTTGGTCTAAAATTTAATTTCTGCTAGTCTGCTTTCCAGTTTCCCCCAGCAGTTTTTAATAAAATAGGGAGGTTTTTTCTTAGAATTTATAGTTTTCACTTTATCAAACCTGAGGTTTTGAGTTCCAGTGTTTCTGATTCTCCCTTGCCTAGCTTATTCCATTGATCTTTCTCTATTTTTTAACCAACTCCAGATGATTTTGATGACTGCTACTTTATAATATGGTTTGAGATCTTCAAGTGCTATTTCCCCTTTATCCCTAATTCTTTTTATTGTTTCCCTTGTATTCTAGAGCTTTTGTTTTTCCAAATAACTTTGTTATTATTTTTCAACAATTTCTATAAAATATCCCTTTGGTGAATTGATTGGTATAGCATTAAGGGTATAAATTATCTTTGGTAACATTTTCTTTATTTTTTCTTATATTATATATTTATTTTATTCTGAACTAAGAAATGAAACAAGTATTTCCATAACATAGTAGAATAGGAAAAAAAAGACTTCACATGGAACTGCAAATCTATTATGTACAACTTGCTATTCCTTTTAAATATAAAGTTATCATGTACCTTTCTTTTCCTTTTTTTCCCCCTCTCTCTCCCACCCTAGATATGGCTACCATTAGAGGCAAATATCTCTGAGGGTATATATATAAAATATCATCCTATGCATACTTATATTTATCAGTTCTTTCTCTGAATGCCGACAGTATCTTCCTTATAGGTCCTTTGTAGTTAATTTAGGTATTTAAAATAGCCAAAATGACTTAACTGCTCAGTTAGTCTTAAAACAATATTGGGGCAGCTAGGTGGCACAGTGGATAATGCACTGGCCTTGGATTCAGGAGGACCTTAGTTCAAATTCAGCCTCAGACACTTGACACTTAAATAGCCATGTGACCCTGGGCAAGTCACTTAACCCTAATTGCCCTGCAAAAGCCCAAAAAACAAACAAACAACCCCCCCCCAATATTGCTGGGCAGCTAGGTGGCAAAGTGGATAAAGCACCAGGCCTGGAGTCAGGAGGACCTGAGTTCAAATCCGACCTCAGACACTTGACACTTACTTAGCTGTGTGACCCTGGGCAAATTACTTAACCCTCATTGCCTGCCCCCCCCAAAAAAGAACAAAAATAATATTGCTATTAATGTATACAACATTTTCTTGGTTCTGCTCATTTCACTTTTCATTATTTCCTGTTAGTCTATTTATGTTTTTCTAAAATCATTGAGTAATATTTTATCATGATCACATACTACAACTCATTCAGCCATTCCCTAATTGATGGGAATCCCCATAATTTCCAGTTCTTTGTCACCACCAAAAAAGGTACTACAAATATTTTAGAGCATATAGGTTCTTTTCCTTTCCCCCTAATCTTTGGAAACAGACCCAATTGTGGTATTGCTAGGTCAAAGGGCATAGGCAGTTTAATAACTCTTTGGGTATAATTTAAGACTATTCTCCAAAATAATTGCATCAGTTCACAGTTGCATTTGGTAGTATTTTAATTTTTATTATATTGGTATGGCCTAGTTGTGAGCACTGAATATTCCTCTAGCTATTTAAATTATTCATTTTTTCTTTAAGGAGCATTTTGTAATTGAATCTAGATGAGTCTTTTGTGTGCTTTGGTAAGTCAATTCCCAGATATTTTACATATTATGTACTTATTTGGAATGGGATTTTCCTTTCTATTATTGCTTCTTGAGTCTTGTTATTATTATGTAGGAATTCTGCTGAACCAATAATTTTTTTTTGAATTATGGTTTAAAAAAGAAATTTTGACTATTTATCTTTTTTATATTTGTTTGCAAAGACTGTCTTAATACAATAATTTTGGTAAGAGTTCCATGTGATGATATGAAATACGTATGTTCTTTTGTAGTCCCTTTTAAAAGATACCATAAGTCTTATGCTTCTAGCTTCTTCAGAAATTTGTTCAGTTCTGCTTTCCTTTTGGTTATCTTTCTTGTTAGACTTATCCCAAAATGAAAGAGTGAAGACTCCTATTAGTATCATGCTACTGTCTGTCTTTTACTAGCTCAGTTAATATTCCCTTTTATGAATTTGGATGATAAGATGTCTGGAACACATAAGTGTGTATGATTTATTTCACCATAATATAGTTTCCTCATTTATCCCTTTTATTTTCGAATGTTTGTTTTTGTTTTGTCAGATATGATAATTAAAAGTATTTTTGTTCAGTCATTTTTCAGTTATGTTCAACTCTTTGTGATTTCATTTCAGGTTTTCCTGGCAATGATACTGGAGTGGTTTGTCAATTCCATCTCCAGCTCATTTTACAGATGAGGAAACCAAGGCAAACAAGGTTAAGTGATGCACCCAGGGTCACACAGCTAGTAAATATCTGAAGTGAGATTTGAACTCAGGAAGATGAGTCTTTCTGACTCTAGGTCTGGCACATTATCCACTGTGCCACCTATTGTTTCATGTTTCTCTCAGTTCCCATATTTGACCTTCAAAACCTTCAAAGTTTCTACCAGAACTGGTCTTTTCATAAGGAATGTTAAGAAGTTCTTTATTTAATTAAAATCCATATTTTTTAATTACAGCATTATACTCAGTTCTTCTAGGTAAGTTATTCTTAGGTGTATGCCCATGTCTTTTGCTTTCTGGAATATAATATTTCAAGTTCTCTGCTTCTTTATACTGGTACCATCTAAATATCATGTGATCCTGATTGCAGTCTCTTGGTATTTGGATTCTTTCCTTTGGCTGCTCAAAATATTTTATCTTGATCTGGAGCTCTGGATTTTGACTCTGGTGTTCCTTGGCGTTTTCATTTTGGAGTTTCTTTCAGGAGTTGACTGGTAGATTCTTTCTATTTCTACTTTGCCTTCTAGTTATGAGATCTGCACCATTTTGTTTTAAGAATTTTGAAATATGATGTCTAGATATTTTTTGGTCATGAGGTTCAGATAGTCCATTGATACTTTATTTTTTCTCTTCAGTCTGTTTTCCAGGTCCGTTGTTTATGTTATGAAATACTTTATATTTTCTTCTATTTTTTTCCAGCCTTTTGACATCAGTATTTCTTGTCTTATGGAGTCATGGGTTTCTATTTGGTCCATTCTCATCTTCAGGGAGTTATTTTCTTGGGCAAGACTTTGTAATGCTTGTGCCAAGCTGTTAATTCCCTTTCCAACTCTCATTCTTTCATAACTCTCATTTGTTTTCCAATTTTTCCTCATGTTCTCATTTCATATGTAAAATATTTTTAGCTTTAAAAAAAAAAACTCTTGCTTCATATGTTGCAGGAAGTCTATTTGAGTTTGCACCCAAGCTGTGTTTTTCTCTGAGTCTTTGCTTGTAGATGTGTTGGAGTCATTTTCCTCTTTGTATGTTTGTGTCTTGAGGGTCCCTGCCATTATAATAGCTCATTATTGTGGGGTCCTTTTTTTGTTTGCCAATTCTTCTGGCTTATTTCCTGACTTTAGACATGTTAGGGCTGGGCTCTCCCATGCTTCTGGAGGGAAGGTCTGAACCAGTCCTGTTGCTGTTTTCTTGGAATATTGAATATTGTGTTATCTTTGGGACAGATTGGGGACCTGCAAACTTTTGGTGTCCCCATAATGGTCTGATCCAGGACAAAGTCTGATAGAAGCCTCTCCCTGGTCTGAACCCTGCAGATTCCTAATCTGGGTTTTAATTAGAGCAACAATAAAATGTTGCTAGACTTAGCTCCTATCAACAATCTAGGGAATTCTGCTGTTTCAGAGTGGCAGAATTGTATTATTCTGGGCTTTCTGTCTTGGTTAGGCTGGGCTGAATGCTAGAAGTAAAACCCTGGTGTGAGCCTGGGTTCTGAGCCACAATGTTGATGCTGGTCTGAATTTCCTCCTTTCAGGATCTCCCTTCATAAGAACACCATCCCTCTATGAAGGAACCCCTCTCAGTCCTTTCTGGATCTGTGACCAAGAACTGATGCCAATTGGAAACTCTCCCCAACACAGTGCCCTGGAATGCCTCTGAAGGTGCCTAAGCATGGGTCTGGGTCTTGTCCTGGTTCTTCGCACCTCCCTCAGTACTATAGTCTTTAGTGTCTACAGAGCATTGTGTTTTCCTGTGTTGACCTGGGCTGGACAATAAATTTATTGTGACTTTTTCTTGATTTCCCCATCACCATTCATATATTTTTTAAAAGATCTCTTTGGAAGAGTTATTGACAGGTGTTCAGTTGCATTGTTTTTTGTCTTTCTATCTTTCCTCTACAAACAATGCAATTCTTACTTCAAGGGTTTTTAGAAGAGAAAATATTTTAAACTACAAAGAACTGAAAAAATGAGCATAAGTGTGGTTGTTATCAGCTGTGTATGATAGGAAGAATGGAAGAACAGTTAAGATAGATGCAGGCTCCCACTGTAATTTGATATAGTTTTGTAAATGCTAGCAGCAGAAACAATAAGATGAGAAAGAAATTAAAGACATAAATAAAAAGAAGATAAA
Organism: Dromiciops gliroides; assembly: GCF_019393635.1. NCBI lineage: Eukaryota > Metazoa > Chordata > Mammalia > Microbiotheria > Microbiotheriidae > Dromiciops > Dromiciops gliroides. The sequence goes on along the minus strand of NC_057864.1, from coordinate 328,379,298 downwards.
ACTATCCCTAATTGATAATGATAAGATAGTATACTTGGAAAATACTAGGGATCAACAAAGCTATTAATTGAGACAACAGCTCCAGTAAAGTTTCAGGCTACAAGATAAATCTTCAAAAAAAAATAGTATTTATGTAGAATAATAACAAAACCCAAGAAATAATAATAGAAATAGAAATCCCTTTCCAAATAACTACAAAATGCAATATGTATATATGTATATGTGTGTGTATATGTGTGCAAGTGCGTGTATCAACCTACCAAAGAACACAAAAGACTTGTATAGATTCAATTACAGAGTGCTCCTTAGAGAAATAAAGAACAACTTAAATAGCTGAAAGAATGTTCAGTGCTCATGGCTAGGTCATGCCAATATGGTGAAAATGACAATATTTCCAAAGTTAATATGCACCTCTAATTCCTTGCCAATCATATTACCAAAGGATGTATTATAGAACTTGATAAAATAATAACAAAATTTATTTGTAAAATAAAAAAACATTTTGAATATTAAGGGAAAGGATGAAAAGAAGCAGGGGCAAAAGAGGAATCAGCCTTCCAGACCTCAAACTGTATTATAAAACAACAGTCACCAAAAGCATCTGGTATTGGTTAAAAATGGAGATATAGATCAGTGGAACAGACTGGCCAAGGAAGAATCAGGAACAATGAAACTCAATAACCCAGTATTTGACAAAGAGGAAGACATAAATTATCCAGGAAAAAAACTCCTTATTTGATAAAAACTGCTGGGAAATTTGGAAAGTAATCTGGCAGAAATTAAGCTTAAGCCAACACCTTACACCATATTCCACAATGCTTTCTAAATGGATACCTGATCTTTATTAAAGATAATACTATAAAACATTTGGAAGGGACCAACTCACATCCTCTTCATGATATGAATAGGAGATATATTCTTAACTAAATAAGAGATAGAGGCAAATACAAAAGATAAAATAAAAAACTTTGATTACATGAAACTAAAAAGCTCTGCACAGGAAAAAAAAAGAATGCACCTAGGATAAGAAGGGAAGTAGGCAATTAGGAAAAAATTCTTTGTATCAAATTTTTACCATAAGAATTTCTCATATAAACTATACAATAAAGTTATGGGTTTTTTCCCTCTCTACAAATTACTTTGTTATATTGGATGAGTTGCTGGGAGGAGTAGGGAGAAGGAAACATGATAGCTATGATAATGTAAGAAACAGAAAGGAGCAATAACAATTAATTAAAAGAAAGATAGATTCAGGCTGAACAGACATTGTATTTATTAATGTGAAGTAGTACAAAGCTTCATTAACCTGATCTGTCCCATACCACCACTCCATTTAGCACTTTTGCTGTTTTACTAAGTGGAATCCCATGATTTTTTGAAGAGAGCCAAACTCCTGAACCAGGGGTATGACAGGAAAATTCTGACAATAACTCAGATGAGAATTCATACCGAGAATTTAAGCATCAATAAGGGAAAATAGTTTAAAAAGAGGGACTATAATACAAAATGCCATTGGCTAAGATCTGTATCACAAAAGAGCTTAAAAAGTCCATAGAGAAATAAATTAAAGAGCTGGCTGACCCCTCCTGTTATGAGAAAAGAAGCTGCGTCACAAATGAGGATAAAGAATTGGTGACAGAAATAGCTCTGCAGAGATGCCCAGAGATATATTCTGTACCAGGATTCACCAGTTTGGTGATATAGACCTTCTGGGAGAGACTTCAGAATGAGAGAAGGAAGAAGCAAATGTACACCAGATTATAGGTGCTTGGACAGTGCATTGCAATCCCAGGCACACAATGTTTGCCCTTTCTGTATGTGTCCCTCCCCCACTGATGGTGGGGGAGTAGTGGTGTAGTAGTCTTGAGAGAATGTACCCCTTTGTGTATGGGGTGATCTTATTTGTCTTTTAGTTTTGCTATGATGTTTAATTAAATGTCTTTTCCTTTAAAAGCACTCTTGGTTAGACTAGTAAGAGAAACACATGTATGAATATTTGTTACCATGGTTTCAAATGGATGTTGACCTCCAGAGTTCTTCAAACCTAGAGTAGCTTTCTGGTATTCATATATGAGGGGGACTTTGGTTTCTATATAGAGATGGAGATGGCAGGGTAGTAACAAGGGCTCTGTGTGTGGTAGAGAAAGTAACTGTGTGATTGCGCTTCCTATACCTACAGCAGCTGTGGCAGCGGCTGGATCCTTACAGCTGGCAGAGAGTGCTTCAGTTGGCTGCTCTGTTCCTTAAACCATGCAGTGAAATTGGTTCCTGGAAGGCAGAGTCCAAGGCAATATTGTAACATTGTGAGGCTTGGTTTCCACAATACTCAGTTACCTCTTCTCCCCGCCCCCCACTCTCACAATTCAAGCACCTGCTATTCTGTGTCCTTGTACCCAAGAATCCTTAAACCAAGCTTGTTCTAGCCTGACAGTTTGCAATATTCTTCACTTTCCCCAGAGCATCTTCTTTTTCCAAACATATCTCTCCTGCCTTCCATTTCCTCACAGCCCTGTTCTCTGAGTTCAGCTAAGCTAAAAAATGACCTACTCTTGGGCATTAATAGGGCATTCATTATTATTATTTTATTTATTATTGTAATTATCAATTTATTATTAATTAATAGCACATTAACAATAATAACCTTTCATGAACATTTGATTTACTTATCATCCTGAAACTGCCTGGTATGTCTGCTTTTATCTCATGCCATCCATTCTCCTCAAATGCTCTTTGCTCCTTTCCACCTATCTATCACAGGCTCTTTGATTTAGAGCTGGGAGAAACCTCAGAGGGCATGTAGTTTAACCGTCTCATTTTGCAAATGAGGAACCCCCAAGATGTTGTGACTTGCCTAAGATATAATAGGCAATAGGGAGCAGAGCCGGAACTGGAACCCAGGTCTTCTGACCCCAAATCCAATGCTTTCCCAGTGGACTAAATCCTACTTCTCAAGCTTCAGCTTGAAAACCCCCATACCTGGCCAATGCGAGCTTCAAGCAGTCCTCTCATCAGTCACTTTCCATGCATTATTTTGTATTCTTAAATATTTCTGTGTCCGAGGCATATCTTCCTAGCTAGATTATAGGCTTCTTGAGAAGAGGAAGCATCTATTACTTTGTAGTTTTTATAGTACTAGGAACAAAGATGAAGCATTTCACATAGATAATCACCAAGGTGCTTTCTACTTCTAAATTCTAGGACACTACAATTCTTCATATAGTATTTAGATGCATTTGCTTTTTTTGGTGGGTTGGTAAGGGTTAAATGACTTGTCCAGGGTCACACAGCTAGTAAGGTCAAGTGTCTGAGGTTGGATTCTGAATCCAGGGCCACCTAGCTGCCCCCAATGCATTTGCTTTTAACAGATATCTCACAGAAACAACAAATGAAGGAACAATTCTGATGGGGGAAGTTTCAGGCATTCTGGAAAGCTGGTCAGGGAATTTTAGGGTGAGAGGGTCTTTCAATTGTCCACAAAATATATCAGGTGGAAGGCTGCTTTCTCTGCCAAGGCATAATGCTCACCTTTATTTTTTCCCCAGACTTTAAACTTGAAGAGTGAATGATTGAAGACAACATTTCCTATGAGGTATCAGCATACAAGCCTTGTCAATTTTGCCTTTACATTTCTTCCCATCCATTCCCTTATCTCCAGTCACAATGCTAGTTCAGTCCACCCTTATCACTTCTCATCTGAGGCTTCTAATTGGTCTCCTTTCATCACTCCTCTAATGCAGTCTCCAAACAGTTGCCAATATAACTAAAGCTCAGGTCTATGTCACTCCCTCCATATGAAGCTCCAGGGATTCCTTATTTCCTCCAGGATAAAATCCCAATCCCTCTGTTTGGCATCTGAAACCCTCCATAATCAACCTCCAGTCCATCTTTCCAAGGATACTGAACACATTACTCCTTTGCACTCATTCTGTATTCTAGGCAAACTCACCTCCAGGCTTTTTCTAATACATAATATCCTATTTTCCCTCTGCATGGGCTGTTCCTCAGGCCTGGAATGCTTTGCCTCCCCACTTCTGCCTCTTAGAATCCAACCTGAACTCTGACTTTCTTTAAATCTCAGCCCAAGTGTAATCATCAGGATCACTCTCCCTCACAACGAAGAGGTGCAACCAACCAAGAATGGACATAATTTCTCCCTACTGCCTTTTCTGGCTCCACAGAGCCTTTCTTAATTACCTCACCCACACATGGTGCTCATCTTTTCTCCACCTCCAATTAGTTTGTACACAATTTGTATTTGCTTATTAATGTACATGTTCTCCCTTCCCACCCCTCTCTCACCTAATCCCCAAGCAATGTAAGCTCACAGAAGGCAGGAATTCTTTTCTTTTCTTTTCTTTTTTTTTCTTCAGGGCATTGAGGGTTAAGTGACTTGCCCAGGGTCACACAGCTAGTGTCAAGTGTCTGAGGCTGAATTTGAACTCAGGTCCTCCTGAATCCAGGGCTGGTGCTTTATCCACTGTGCTACCTAGCTGCCCCCCTAGGAATTATTTTCTTTTTGGCTTTTTTTTCCTCTGTGCCTAGCACAGTGCCTGGGACCCAACAGGCAGTTAATAAAGCCTCGCTGCATGAATGATAAGGTTTAAGAAAACCTTTCAGGGCAATATGTATAAGATTAGAATCTAACACCAAGAGCCATATCAATGACAGAGTGAAAAACAGCAGAAACAAAGAAGCTCAATAGGCATCCATGGACAAAGAATTTAGATTTTTTTTTCTTAAGATGGGAAAAGCATTGCTTTCTTTCTTGATCATAAATCCATATGTAGAAAATGGAATATAAGGTTCAGATTGGACACACACAGAGAAACAGTACCTTTCATAGGCACATAAGCAGCCTACAGCTGCAGAGAAGGACTTGCAATCCATATAGAGTTTAGCATTCCAGTACACAGACAAGTAATCCCTCAGCCATATGGCATTCAACTTTGATTTTGCTTTTGAACTCAGTTATTTGGAGAAAATAATAAAACAAATAAAAATAATAAAAATGAGTTTCTGGTCTTGATATGGTCTGGATATTCAAAAGAACCAGAAAAAATTCTGTAAAGGAAACCCATAGAAACCTAAGTGACCTTTTACCTAAGCAGTTAATACAATACAGTATTAAAATTCTGATGTGTCTGGAGTGGAGAAGTAGGCAGGTTTCATTTGATTCAACATTTGTCAGTGCCCAAACCACAATAGAGTATTTAGAGGTACTGCCCAGTTGGGAATGCCCAATTCTCTTCCCATCAACCCACTTTCCAAAAAAACAAACAAACGAAAATCCCCACCTAATTACGTATAAAATAATCTATGAGATGTTCAGGAGAGGTCTGAGGATTCCAGTAGTGTCCACTATTGCTCCAGAGATGTATGATTTGCATCCTTGGACTGATGCCTAGAATGTTTGGTGTTAAATCAGTAAGGGAAGAATGAAGATGAATTGAGTGGTCTTACATTGTCTGTCATGGGCTTGCTGAAATCAGGGAAACCAAGAATCTTCAATAATCAAATAAAACCATTGCCGCCTTGATTGACATGAAGTGGGAGTGGAATAAACCAGTGATACTCTTTGAAAGGAGAAAGATTAGTGTAAGCGATGTTCATGCATTTTGGAAATTATCAAACATTTCAGATTTATATATATGTATATGTATATATATATATATATGCTACATATTCATATGTGTATGTGTGTGTCCTATAACTATCTCTGGGGTTTCATACCTGCAAAATTCAGCATACTACACTCATCATAATTACCCTTGTACTTTCTATCCAAAGGATGTTGCCTCCCCTGATGTAACAATTCTCCGTAGTGGTAGCAGAAGAACTATATGAATGAGAGGGTTTGAAGACCACTGCTTGCATCTGGACCTCCAGGAGCGAGCAGACACTTCTGAGAAAGATTTCTGTGTGCAATCTAGCCAAATGGCTTCTTTTTTCACGTGCTAATGGAGATCATTTGTGTGTTCCTCTTGACTTAATATCTCAATAGGGCACAGGGACTATCCCATCAGTGATCCCTCATTTTTAAAGAGAAACACAGTCGGTTATGCCTTTTATCTTTATGTGACAGCCATTTCCTACTCTGCCACAGACTTAAATGTAAGAAAAAATATTAAGTAAAAATATCCAATATAGAGAGGGATGATGTGGCAATGTAGTAATATTCTGCTAGTTGATCTTCACTTCTCTAGGTATGTTTCATCAGTTGGAGGGGGTAGCCTATTATCAAGCCTCAAATTTAATCTATAAAAATAAGATGGCCAACAAGCTTTAGGTTTAGAGTATATATGTATTTGTAAAATATTAAAAAGGATGATAAATGATCAGTATCATCTCATAAAATGAAGAGAAGAAATAGAGGGTAAAAACCATTTTAAAGAATGCTTGTAAGAGACCTACTTCATTAGCATTTAATGACAAAATGAAAGGACAACAAGAGAAGAAAATGAAAAGATCTCTAAATATTACTATGACAATTCTTTTTACCATCAAAAAATGGTGGAACTATCACATTTGGACCTTCACAACATTGTCTGGAGGTGCTTTAGGAAGGTAGAAGTGTCATTAAAGAGAATAAAGTCAGAAAAAGGCATCTGACAACAGCATCAAGCATCTAATAAAGGAGATTCATGGTGGAGGCAATAGTGGTGAGTGTGTTAAGGGATTGCTATGCAAGAGTATCTGAAGGAGGGACAAGATAGAAAAGGCATGAAGAAAAACCTCCCCTAGACTGTTTTAATACTCTAAAAGGTGACCAAGAAAACATTTACTACACCCCGTATGCCTACTCTCACTTACATAAAATTTATATGAGAGCTATCTATACAGAAATTGAATATGTTCTTAATGAGGGTGTTAGTAGGAAACAAACAAGTTTGACAAGTAGTATTCACAATAGGCTTATATTTATTAATTTGACATGTACTGAAAAATTTAGAAAATAATAAGATGCCATTGTGCAACTGAATGCCAATCAATTGAGGGGAATGGCTAAACATGCTGTGATATATGATGGTGATGGAATATCTATTATGCTGTAAGAAACTGACAAGGAGGCAGCTAGGTGGCCTCAGCTGGATAACAGCACCAGCCCTGGATTCAGGAGGACCTGAGTTCAAATCTGGCCTCAGACCCTTGACACTTACTAGCTGTGTGATCCCTGGCAAGTCACTTAACCCTCATTGCCCTGCAAAAAAACAAAGATAAAAACAAAACCAAAAAATCATAAAATAGAATAATAATAGCACCTACCTCACAGAATGACCCTGAGGCTCAACTGGGTTGACATACTGAGTACTTTGTATATGTACTGTAGTAAATATCACAAATATAAGAAATGATAAACAGGATGATTTCTGAAAGGTCTGGCAAGACTTATATGAACTAATGTATAGTGAAGTGAGCAGAACCAGGAGAATGTTGTGCACAGTGACAGCAATATTGTTCGATGAACTACTATGATTGGCAACTATTCTCAGCAATACAATGATCCAAGACAATCACAAAGGACTAATACTAAAGCATCTATCACCTCCAAAGAAAGAACTGATGTGATTGAACACAGACTGAAGCCTACTATTTTCACTTTTTTCCATTTTTTCTTTTATTCAAATTTTCATACTACTAAAATGACTAATTAAGTAATGTTTTACATACCTGCACATGTATAACTGTATCTGATTGCTCTATTGCCTCAGGAGGGAGGGAGGGAGGGAGGGAAGGAGGGATAGAATTTGAACTAAAACATTAAATAAAAATTATTATTATTGCTATTGTTATTTAATATAGTGACTATGTTTTTTGAGTATAATTAAGTATAATATCATATTAAAGACTTTTCCCAATAAGTTATCTTCTATAATGCATCAAATTATTCAAGATTACTTGAAAGACACAACAAAGTAATTACCCTGTTTCTAGGACTCTCTGATCATAAAATCAGATGAAGTATAAAGCAAGGAGGTGTATGATCACCAAAGGTTCTCCCTATAGTGCTGGAGGAGAGCCTGGTGAAGTCCAAGTTGAATCAAATGTCATTGTTGACTCATAGACTAGGATCATATGTCCTCTATCTAGAAGGTTGAAGAAAACTGAGTTTCTGGGGTGTAGGGAGTTAAGTGACTTGCCTGAGGTCACACACGTTAAGTAAGGATCAGAAGTGGAATTCAAACCCTGGGTCTTTTTGGTGAAACACTTTGCGGATAACATGATAACGGTTGCATCAAGCTCTAATTATTTTAGGACTTTTGGAAGAGATTGGTAATAAAAAAGAGTTCTGTCCTGACCCCATCCACATAGGAAAGGTGAAGTGGATGAAGAATATCTATCCCCCAGATTTTGACATGCATTAGATCGGAAAACCTATAAAGTTCACCATTTAGTATTATATATTGGCTATATAAAATACATATGTGTGATTGGACCTAAATTGAACAGAAGGAGATGAAAGGGTTGGATTTCTTTTAGGAAACTGCTCAGTACCCTGAATGACCCAAAGCTTCACATGGAAACAAATACACACACATATACATGCATACATATATATGGACATACATATGATCACACATGTACACATACATTAATTTGTGCATGTACAAACACAATGCACATATAAATGCATATGTGTATATACACACATGCATGTATACATGTGTGTATAAATATATACACTTTTTTTTTAGTGCCAACATTCTACTGGTGTTTCTGTAGGAAAGCAAAACTTGCAATACATTAATCTCTGAAGAATTAAAATGGATATCGTAGAAAGAGAAGTAAAGAAGTGAATGATTGGTGTGAGCAGGTTGCAACAGGTGAGCCAAAAGAAACCCTGAAGAATAATAGAAATAAAAGATGTCATCAAGAAAAGGCAAACTAGGGCAGCTAGGTGGCACAGTGGATAGAGCACCAGCCCCGGATTCAGGAGGACCTGAGTTCAAATCCAGTCTCAGACACTTGACACTCACTTACTAGCTGTGTGACCCTGGGCAAGTCACTTAACCCCAATTGCCTCACCAAAAAAACCCCCAAAAAACCTAAATAAGAAAAGGCAAACTATGAAGAGAAGATGGGCTGGTTGTACAGGGAAGGCAAGAGTGAGGAATGACAGGTGAATAGTTCGAGGGCTCCACTGGTACCCAAATGATATCAGGAAAAGGTAAGGAAGGCCTTTGGCATGTTGGTGAACCCTTCCCTGTGGAGAACCCCTCTCTATACTGTTCCTTAATTTACTTTATTCCTGTTTTATTGATAAAGGAAATTAGTTTTATTTTCCCTATGCACTATTAATTAGCATTTTCTGAATGGGTAGTGAAAAGAGCATTCTGGCTCCGGAGGAAGAGAATTTGGGTTCTAATTCTGACTCTAAACACCTACTCCTTTTTTAATCTTGAGAAAGTCTTCCCTGGAATCAATTTAAACATCTGTAAAATGAGGGTGTTGGACTAGATTACCTTTCATTTCCTTTCTAGCTGTAAATCCATGATTGAATCTTTTTATCCTACCTTTTACTCCTTAGATTCTTTTGCCCATCTGTGTTCTTTTAATGTCCTCATTGTCTCTTGGACAACATAGGAGATCTTTAAAAAAGTAAATCAAACAACAAACAGAAATACCACTTCTTCCCTCTTTTCCCTGCTCTCCAGCCGCCAACTCCAATATTCATGAAAAGTCACCAAGTGGGACAGACACAGGATGGAAGCAGGGGGTTGCTGGAGAAGGAAAGATAGGGTCAGAAATGCATGGAATGATGGGACCTCAGTCTGCTCTGGGGAGTGGGGATGCCTAGCATAGGGGGATGAGGCTAATTCTGGAAGTCCAGGCTTAAACACATGGCTGCCCTTGGGTTCCAAAGCTAGTAGCTGCCACCTGTTTAGGCACTAAGATGAATAAGAGTACTTAATGGAGGCCTCTGAGTGCCAGGGGCAGCAGGCCTGTGAGATGATCTTCAGGTTTTTGTTTGTTTGTTTTTGTAAGCATTTCCTGGTGGTCCAGCTCTTTTAATTTCCATTTTCTTGTCACTGTTGCTATTTACTCATTTGGGGCTCTTTGCTGGTAACATCTGAGGGGGAAGGAGTAAAGCTGCTTCTAGGCAACCTCTTGCTCAAACAGCTTTCAAAGTTTTTTATTCAGTGTGTTTTAATGAAATATAACATGCTGTCTCATGGGTTGATTTGTTCTCTTACCCTTAAAGTCAGGGGTTCTTAACTTTTTTATTTTTGTCGTGGACCTCTTTGGCAATCTGGTGAAACCTATGGATCCATGTCTCAGAATTTCTTTAATATATATAAAAAAATTCATAGGATTACAAATGTGTACAATTTCAAATGTTGAAATACAGTTATCAAAATATGTTTTTAAAAGCACATTCATGGATGTGAATGCTTAAGAATCCCTGCTCTAAACCCAAGAACAAGGGATAGCGTTGATGATGATGATGGCAATTTCTCCATTGATGCCTCTCAAGAAATGCTGTGAGGGAGCAGCTAGGTGGCGCAGTGGATAGAGCACTAGCCTTGGAGTCAGGAGTACCTGAGTTCAAATCCAGTCTCAGACACTTAACACTTACTAGCTGTGTGACCCTGGGCAAGTCACTTAACCTCAATTGCCTCACTAAAAAAAAAAAAAAAAGAAATGCTGTGAAACATTTGGATTTGGTCCCTGAGGAGTGGAGACATTAGGATAAGAAGGATAAATCTAGTACATTGATTACACTGGAAAATATTTGCAAAGGAACAATTAATATTTTTATAGTATCTATACTTTGAAAGCACTTTCTTCATAACAACCTCTGATGGTTGGAGTTATATAGAGAAAAGAGGGTGGAGATAGTTATTTGGGAGTTGTCCAAAGGGGGTGGCAGTTGGAGCCATAAGAGCAAATGATATTGTCAACAGAGAGAGTATATATAGAGAAAAGAAGAGTGCCAAGGACTGACCTGTGAGTAGTACCTGCATTAAGAGGTAGGGAAAGGGAAGGATGGAAAGAAAAAAGGGAAAGAAGGAAGGAAATAAGCATTTATTAAGTACCTATTGTGTGCCAGGCACTGTGCTAGGGGCTTTACAAATATCTCATTTGATCCTTACAACAACCCTGGGATATAGGTGCTATTATGATCATTATTTTACAATTGAGGAAACTGAGGCAGAGTTAAATGACTCATCCAGGGTTGCTCTGCTAGTAAGTGTCTGAGGCTGGATTTGAACTTAGATCTTGCTTCTAGGCTTCAGGATGAGAAATAAGAAAAGGTGATATTGAGTGGTTAGAGGCATGAACCCGAAGTGAAAGTTTTCTATATGCAAATATTATTGTCATTTTCCAGATGAGGAAGTTGAAGTTTAGTGCCAGTAAGTGATTTGCCAAGGATTATATAGTTAAAAAATATAGGAACAAAGAACTGAACCCAGGTCTTACCCATACAGGTCCATTACTCTGTCAGCATTTTCCATTACAACAAACAAAAATATTTCCACATACTATACTGCTGCATAAAGTCAGATACTGCTTTGGCACTATAGACACTGAAAGCTCCACATTTCCAAGTGTGTTTTGAAGAAGGGGAGGGATTTATCTTCAAATCCAAAGAGCCTCTGCAAAATCTCCTTTTCTGCCCTCTAAGTTGATCCACTAGCTCTATCACATGTAGAGAAATACAGAAAAAAATATTTGAATAGCATTCATTTATCAAAGCTGAGCAAAAGACAAAATAGAGAAAGTTGCCATTTGGAAATATTTTTAAATGCACAAGTCTTCCCATTTTCTGAGCTTGTCACCTACAATTGCATCTTACTTGATTTTCTTCCAATTGGAATATAAGAAACTATTTCATACTTTGAAGAAGATGCTCAAATTGTTTTGTAATTATTTTGAACAATTTAATGGCTCTTGGTAATGGAACCCATAGAAATAGCAAATGTTGGGGAAATTACAGTTCTCGTTAATTGAAGATATGCATGCAAGAAAAGTTTACTCAGCAGCAAGAATAAGAGACATTAGGTAGGTAGTCCAAGTACTAAATTGCTATCTTAAAGATATTAAAAGAATCAGAGGAAAGTCTCTAGAACATTGAATACTAATAAGTCTTTTCACTGGAATTATTGATACCATGCATGTTATATTCTCTTACCTCCTTTTCTCTTGTTCTTTTGTGATCTCAGTATGGTAACTATTCAGGAATGTGCTAGAACTAGTTCAAACTGGCTCATGGGAGCTAATTGTTAAATTTTCAGTGTGAGCATTTGAACCTCAGAAATGCTCAAGTGCTACAAGTCAATGCTTAATTTTGATATTGCTTATTGACTACTCTTAAGAAAGTGCTGGAGAAAATGTTAATATTGCGAATAAACTTTAAAAGGCTGTATGTATGCTTTTTACAGTGGTCTAGTTGTTCAACATTTACCAGTACACCCTTCACCCTAACCCTTGTAAGCCCTTTGCCTGGTGCCTTTGGGTTGTGTGGCATGAGTTCTGCCTTTCTTAAACCTATAGGAAGACAGCATGTCATTGCATTAATTACTCAGTAAAGGAGAACAATATTGAATTTCCTACCATGTAGCATTCTGCTTGAGGCACAAGTCTTGTGATCTTAGGAAGGGCTCTCTGAGGTGTGCTTGGGATAGCCTTACAAAAAAGCTGCGATATCCCTACAATCCAATAGAGGACCCTCACCCTGAAGATGCCTGGACTTTTCTTCCTCACTCCCCAATGGTGGGTCCACAAATTAATCTAGGGAATAAAATGGAATATTCAAAATATTTAAGTATGAAATCTGTGGTCTGCATACAGCTCATGTGTCCCCATCCTGTGTTCTCCACCATTCACATCCCTCTACAACCATAGATTCAGAAACTTTACATATTGTGATAATATAGCTTATTGAATGAGGTGAAAATGGAAGGAGCTCAAGGTATCTTTTAAACCTCCTACCTCTCACCCTCATAGATCTTCAAGAATAAGAGGGAGAGAAATTCCCATATTGCCAATACCCAAATCAGTCTCCATGTCTTCTCCAGTATCTGGGTTGTCTTTGCAGTGCTGATCTCAAGAACCTACACTGTTGGTATGGTCCAGTCCACTACAAGGAAGCCAGGAAGATCAAACTCAAGGTAATGGTTGTCAAGGGTAGTAGAACAAAGAAGAATCAAATAATGTTTTATGGAAGCAAACTGATTTTGTGCCATTCTATCTTATTATGTGGTTTACTGCACATTGTAGTTGCATGATTCCCAAGGCTGAGGGAGAAAGGACAGTTGTCTTTTTGTGTGTGTCAGGATCCTTGAAAAATATTTTGCTATCTTCTCTTCATGAGCCATCATCATTTTGGGTCTAGAGGAAAATGATGGTAAGAGTTCAAGGTGTGAGGGACACACATTATATCAACATTTATCTCTTCATTCCCTCTGATCATAGAAGTCTATAGTCATCCTTACTAGTAATTAAAATTAATCCTTATATTCCCTTAATCCCATTCTTCCTGCTCCCTTGCTCTAGCATTCATACCTTCTTTTGTAGGCATCCCTAATCTTTCTTTCTACTGCATATAAACATGATGAATTGTCTATTATTCTAAAAAAAGCCTTTCATTGATCCTTCTAAGCCATTCAGCTATTATCCCATCTTGGTTATTTTTAGCCTGCATAGCTCTTATCCTATCTCAGAATTTCAGTTAAAAGGAACTTCAGTGGTCACCTTGCCCAATTTCTACCTGAAAAAGAGTCCCATCTAAAACATATCTGACAGGTGATTTCTAATCTTGGCTTGAAAAAAAACCTCTAGTGATGGGTAACTCACTATATCCTGAGGCCATTCATTTCACTCTTGGGTAGTTCTAACTCTTAGGAAGGTTTTTCTTATATGGAGACTAATTTTGCTTCTTTGAAACTTTGCAATTTCAACATGTATTTTAAGTCCCAAGTAGCACATGACAAATCCCTTTGTGAGTGTTACCTATAAAATATTTGAAGAATATTTGAAGAATTCTCCCTAAGTTATTTGTGATAAAAATAATGGGATTTGGCAGATGCCCAGGGGCCCCCACCTGAAGATTGGTTTGGAATTGATTGAATTTGGTGAGACTGAGAGACTGACTGAGAACTTACTTAAGGTTGATTATATTGAGACCACACCTGGCTGGTCCTGAGTGGGGTGTTGTTCTCAGTGGCTGAACCTACTTAAGGTTGATTAAATCGAGACCATACCTGGCTGGCCCTGAGTGTGGTGTTGTTCTCAGAGGTTGTGGACTACTACATCAACAGGAGACCACCATCAACCAACCAGGGAGGGAGACAGGAAGCAGGAAGGTGAGACCGGCTCCCTGGATGGACCTTTTTCATGCTGGGAATTCGGAGAAGACAAGACAAGACAGTAGATAGGTTTTTCTTGCATTACGGTACTCCATGTGTTGTCTTTACTCTTTAATAAATACTTAAAAGCCTAAAGCCTAAACTCTTGCTGAATTTATCAGTAAATCTTAGCTAGTTTCCCCCCCAAACTGGGAGGGGGGCAGGTAAGGACACACATTAGATTTTAAACATCACATATTTCTTATCTAGGCTAAATATCTCCATTTCTTTAAGTCAGTCTTCATATGGCATAGACTCAAGAACCTTCAACATCCTGGTTGCCCTCTATTTTAAAATGTTTTTACTAAAATGTGATATTCATAACTAAACAATACTCTAGATGTGGTCTATGGTGTGATCAATATACGGAGGAACTATCATCTTCTTAGTTCTGTACTAGTTTCCTAGTACAACCTAAAATCATATTATATTACTTTCTTGGCTGCCAAAACATATTGTTGACTAACACTGAGGTTGTTTTTCATCCTTCATTTTCAAAAAGAACCAATGACTTCATAAGGTGATGTCTTGACTTGTATGTAAATTAGATTTAAGTGAGGCAGAATTGTACAGTCATCAGCTTCACTTTCTCTTCCTAAGTCATCAAAGTCTAGTAACAAGATAAAAGTCAAGATGATTGACAATGACCCAGGATGTGGTGAATGATTTTGACATCTTTGATGCCTGACCAAGCTCTAGGTGTTCCACAATGCATGCTTCAAATGCCTTCATGGCCTTTGGAACAAGTTCTTATCTGACCATTCCAATGGGGAAAGTTCCTAATTCATCTACAGGTTTGAGATCTGTCAGCTACCCTCAACTGGTTTAGTCCATTTGCCAAGACAGTTTCCTGGGGTGTGGCTGGTACACTTGCTACAGCTTCTTGGAGCCACAGGTGAGAGTTGGATGAAGGTGGACACCAGAGATGGATGGGCAGCCCTATAAAGGGCTTGGCATAGCACCACACCAGAAATGCCAGTTCTCCCTCTATCCCCCAACATTGATGCAGCAGTTTACTAACCCCCCAGATCTATTTTCAGCTGAACCGCTATTTATTCTACCCTCATTTTATATCTGTGAAGCTGATTTTTTGAACCAAGTGTAAGACTTTCTATTTATCCCTATAAAATTATTAGATTTAGATTAGATTATTAATAGATTTAGATAAGATTATTAGATTTGGATCACAATTCTAGCCAGTCAAAATTGTTTTTACATTGTTTTTCTCTCATTCAGTTCATTAACTTTGTTGCATCTGCAAATTTGATAAGGATGCTACCTGTGCCTTTATCCAAGTCATTGATAAAAATGTTAAATAGCACAGAGTCAAATACAGATCCCTGAAGCACACACTTCTTTAAAGCTGACATTAAACAATGATACTTTTTGAGTCTGGCCATTCATCCAGTTCTGAATCCACCTAATAAGAATAGTATGATAAATTTTTAACAAATGCTTTGCTGTGGCAGTTGGTAATTCTGTCAAAAAGGACATAAGGCTAATCAGGCATGAACTTTTCTTGCTGAAGCCATTCCAGCTTTTTGTAATCATCCCTTCCCTTTATAGCTAGCTGTTCACTAATTGCCCCAGTGATAATAGGCTCTAGAATTTTTCCAGGAATCCAAAAAAAAAAAAAAAGAAGCTTATTAGCCTATAATTAGCAAACTAAATTATCTTCCCTTTTGTCCAATCATCACATCTGCATTTCTGCTGTACTATATTTCCTTCCTCTCCATGACATATCAAGATCACAGACAGCAATCAGATTGTCTAAGTCCAAGAATGCAATTCATCTGTACCACGTAACTTGAACTCATCAAGAGCAGCTACTCTATTATTACTCATTACTCCCTTTACTTATCTTAGGTATCGATTCTTGATTAACCACTTTTACTCTCTCCTTTTCACTACAAAGATTATTCTGCTTAGTGGATAAAATAGAAGCAAAATGAGAATTGAGCAGTTTTATCTTCTCTTTGTCATCTATTATAATAATTCCATTTATCTTAAATATCCATCATTTGAGCCTCCCCTTTTCTCAAATATAGCCATAAAAACCTGAACAGACCTTTTTTTTTTGTCTTTAGCTGATTCTGAGATTTAGCACTCCTGACACTGACACTATTTTTACTATTCATCCTATGCCCATGCTTCTTTCTTCCATTCACATTTTTTAAAAGTCTTCAGTTGGTAAGTTCCCTATGCATCCACATTGATCTCTTCAGATAACTAACTCCCTTTCTTCCTCCTTATTAGAATTGTCACTCTTTTTGTCTTCAGAATTTCATTCTTGAGTATTTTCCATCCCTGCTCAGCTGACGTCTTCCATAAAATTTTAGTTCATGGATTCTCATCTCTTCTCTGAACCTTTTAATATCTGCTCTCTTTTAATCCAAGATTCATGTTAGACTCTGACTTTCTTCAACTTCTGCAACAAAAACTCAAGATTGAGTGGTTCCTTCCCCCTAAAGTTCTCTCTCCCCACAAAGGTTCTCCTCACTTCCATCCCCTCTGGAATGTTGGTTCTTCCTATTGGTGAAAATTACATCCACCTTTTGGAAGGAAAATACTATTAAGGTAAATTATGATTTTATTAGATTCTCTGCTTTTGGTAGAAAGAAAGGTCTGGCACATTTCTGGATAATTTAAGTCTACTATCACTTCTATATTATACTTCTGTGCCAGGTTTGTGATATTTTCCTCAAACTTTCATCCATCTTCTTTTTCTCTCCAGGTGGTCTGTAGTGTTTTCTCATAACATTATTAATTTTGCCTTTGCCTCTATTCATCTCCACCCTTCTTTTACCTTGTCTTCACTGCTAAGCTTCTTGAAAAAGTTACCCATACACATCTCCATTTTCTCTATATGTGTTCACTTATTAAGCAGTTATATATTGAAACTGCTCTCTGTAAGATCACCAATAACATCTTGATAATCAAATCAATTGGTCTTTTCCCCATTCTCGTTCTCCTTGTCTGTGATGAAAATTTTGACACTGTTGACAACTCTGTGTTATTTGTTGTTGGTTAGTCTTTTTGGTTGTGTCTGACTCTTTGCAACCCCATTTGGGATTTCCTTGGCAAAGATACTGGAGTGGTTTGCCATTTCCTCCCCACCCTCATTTTACAGATGAAGAAACTGAGGCAAACAGGGTTAAGTGATTTGCTTAGGGTCATATGGTTAATAAGTGTCTGAGGTCGTATTTGAACACAGGTCTTACTGACTCTAGGCCTGGCACCTATCTGCTCTGCCACCCAGCTGTCCCTAGTGACCACACTTGACTACTGAATTTGAGAGATATCTAGTTCCCATGAGTTTGAGAGACAACTCATCTATCTGTGGTTCCTTTGTTGGCTCCTCATTTTCTTCTCTAACTGTTGATATGGATTTCCCCCAAGGGTCTGTTCTTGGCTGTCTTATCTACATGTTTTCCATTAGTGATTTCTTCCATCTTCCCCATTTCAACCACCACCTCTATGCAGATAACTCCCAAACCTATATCTCCCTTGCTGGTCTCTTATTTAAGTTCCAGACTTACATCACCTACTACCTAAAGGACATGTAATATTCCATTGGCACCTCAAACTTAACATTTTTCAGACTTAAGTCATTATTGTCCCTATCCCCACCCACAATCTGTGCTTCCTTCTGACTTCATTATTTTCTCTTATAGCACCACAATTCACATAGCCTTCCATTTGTGTAAATTTGTTATTATCTTTGGCTTTGATTAAGAAGGATTAGAAAAGGCTTGCTGTAAAAAATGGCATTTTCTTTTTAAAGTAATAAACGTTTTTATTTATAGTACTGAGTTCCAATTTTTATCCCTTCTTCCCTCCCCCCTCCCCCCTCCCTGAGGCAGCAAGCAATCAGATCTGGGTTATACATGTATGGTTTTAAAAACATTACCACCTTAGTAACTTTGTACAAGAAAACTTGAATAAAAGAAAAAAGATGAAAGTGAAAAATAGCATGCTTCAGTCTGTGTTTCATCAATATCAGTTCTTTCTTTGGAGGTGGATAGTATGTTTTATCAATAATCCTTTGGGATGTACTGGATCATTGTGTTGTTGAGAATAGTTGTCATTCGCAGTTCTTCATTGAACAATATTGCTGTCTCTATGCACAATGTTCTCCTGGTTCTGTCTACTTCACGATACGTCATCAGTTCATACAAGTCTTTCCAGGCCTTTCTGAAATCATCCTGCTTGTCATTTCTCACAGGACAATAATATTCCATCATCATCATCATATGCCACATATGAGAAAATTATTAATAATGGGGTGTTTTGGGGACTCAGAGACTCCCCCCAACACACACACACAGGAACTCTGGCTGGTTTTGTAGGGCCAGCCCAGAGTCAGGAGAATTTCAAAGGAAATGTAGATTGACCTTGAAGTTCTCACCTAAGACCACCTTCATGTCATGCCAATTAATGGACTTGAATGTTACTGTCCAATTAGCTTGGATCAAGGTGCAGTGACCCACCCCTACCTATGAGAGGTTAAAAACCCTCAAGAGGGGTCTTACTCTCTTTTTGTACACTCTTCCCTCTCCCACACTGCCCTCTATCCTAGGTATTTAAGACTTCTAAACTTTAGGAACCATGTGCTCTCACTTTCTCTAACATTTAATAGGCTTTAATAAATGCTTAATGCCCCAAACTGGTGCAGTAGCCTCTAATTTCTAAGTAGCAATATTAGAACCCCCAGCTAAATTCCCTAAAACTTGGGACAGAGATAGGCACCCCCATAAAATTTCAAATGACACACACAGTTTGTTCAGCTATTTCCCCCATTGATGGGCATTCCTTTGATTTAAAAATGGCCTTTTAGTTGGGGCTTAAAGGAAGTCAGGGAAGCCAATAGGCAGAGTTGAGGAGGGAAAGCATTCCAGGAACAGGGGACAGTTAGAGAAAATGACCAGAGCTAAGAGATGGAGTATCTAGCCATTTTCCTTGGATATTTCCTTTCTAGGATATGTTATTGGGCCATTATTTACCCTCACTTATCTTGTGTTTTGTGACATCCTGGAGATGAAATGTTGCATTCCTATCTCTAGATGCATGCATGCATGCATGTAAATATGTATTTATTGTATGTATACTCCCATACACATGTATAAACACACACATGTACTTTATGATAAATATATTTGTTTTTGTTGTTTTGTTTTATTTTACAGGGCAATGAGGGTTAAGTGATTTGCCCAGGGTTACACAGCTAGTGCCAAGTGTCTGAGGCTGAATTTGAACTCAGGTCCTTCTGAATCCAAGGCCAGTGCTTTATCCACTGCGCCACCTAACTGCCCCTTTGTAGGGGCATCTAGGGCAAATCACTTAACCTCAGACACTTAACACTTACTAACTGTGTGACCTTGAGCATGTAACTTAACCCCAATTGCCTCACCGCCCCAACAAACAAACAAAACAAAAAACAAAAGAAAATAAATATATTTGTTAATACATTATAATAATACTTTAATGCAAGTATCTATTTACATATGTAAATTTTTACATATTTTATATATGTACATACATATTTGTATGCATACATACCTCCATATTTAGAAATGTATAAACATACATATATACACATACATACACATATATACAGGTATATACTTCAAAGAGAAGCATCATCATGTAGTAGGTAGTGGGATAGCTTAGAGGGAAGAGGATTGGGGATCAATTTCTGCCTTTTACATATACTAGATGTGTGACTTTGGGCAAGTCACAGGAGTTTAGACACAATTGAAAAATTACTGAAGGACAACATAAAATAAAGGTGTAGAGGCCAAAATAAAGTACTTCTAAATAGGAAGTTTTCAATACAATTAAAATTCCTTTTAACTGAAACATAGCATCTTATGAAGTATCATTTGTTAACCAAATATAAGTCCACCTACAGTGCCAACCTGTACCTGAGAAACGGTAAAATTTACTGTAAATTTTCATGGTGAGACAACTGCAAGCAGTCGTTGAAGTATGGTTTCAATGTTCTAAGAACTGGTTAATGAAAGGGAAACTTCTGCCAATTGAATAATCATTTTGCCTGCACAATGTTCAAAGACTAGTTTAACATTTTGTAAACTAAAGAAGCTGAATGTTTTGATGTTTTAGATACAAAACCAAAGATATTTAGAATTCTGGCACTTGGACAATGTGAAGACACAGTAGCAAGAAAATACAGTTAAAGCAAGAAGCCTAATGTGTCCTTTGGGGGCAGCAGGGAGAAGCAGAGAAAGATAATGTGGAGCTAATAGGGAATTGAACTCCATGCCAAGAGGAGGATCTAAGGAATGATGGTGGTATCTAACCTCTAAAGCTGCAAGACCAGGACACACTATCAGCTGGGCTTTTCTGGGAGTTTCTTCATCATCGTCAACAGACCATACTTAGCATTAAATGTCAAACAGGATCACCCACAAGATCTTGGATCATAGCCAGCCTACCAACCCCAAAGCAAGACTTTTTGCAACCCAATAGTGCAGGGGTGGACATGTGTGGAGAATGGATGACAACATAGGCTGTGTGATGAGTCAAAGTGGGGGTAACCACAAGCAGGGTGGGCAGGAGAAATAACACAAGGACGTGCTGGGACTTAGTATCAAATGACGTGATATAGCAGAGGACTGCTGGAAAATAACTTTAGTGGGCTGATTAACCTAGAGAGCAACAGTCACAGATGGGTGAATCCTTTAAAGCAAAGGACAGACTGTGAGTAAAAATAGAACTAAGAAAGTCAGACTCTAAAATGGTCGGGTAGCTGGAAGCAAAGAGCAATCTTTCCACTGGTATATTGTGGAAAAGTGCACTGTCCACCTAGAATAATTCTTAGGAATGTAGGTTGTAATAGCCACTAGTAAAATTAGCTTTGAATATGTAAGGACTTTATTTTTTAATTATAGAAGTTACATCTTTCATGTGCTCTGCTTCTTTATTCTGTCTTTGCCTCTGTCTTTTTCTGTCTCTCTGATTTTGACTCCGTCTCTGTTTCTTTCTCTGTGTCTCTCTACCTGTCGATATAGATATAAAAAAGATATAGTTCATCCACAATTGATGATAATGGACAAGTTATTTTACTTTTCCAAGCCTTAACTTCTTTACCTGAAAAATGATGGGGTCAAATCAAATTATCTCCAATCTTTCTTCTTGCTCTAGATTCCATGATCCAATGACTATTACCTAGGTTTTGGTTGGGCAGTCATGTTAAATTGAAAAGCTTGTGAAATAGAAATCTAATGCAAATAATTCTGATTCTTCATCAAAATTATAAATTTAAAATAAAAACTGAAGCCATCTGGAAATTATCAAAATTCTATGTAAAGGAAATGATGCCATGTGCTGTATATAATCAATTTAGCACACCAATAAAAACACACACATACATATAAACCTCCAAGAAGCAAAGAATTATTTTCTATAGGACTTTTCATTTAAATTCTGCTCCTATTGCTATGCTATAAATTTTCTTGTCATACAGCTACAGCTAAAGTGCCTTTTATTTGATGCAATCCTACTGCATCATTAAAATATCAGTATTTTTTTATGTTTTGCAAATATTTGTGGACACCATTAAGCAACATGAAACACAATGCAGTAACAAATGTCCATTTTATGACCGCTGTCAGACTATATATTGTACCATGCCCCAATATTATCAGCAATCTAAACCTAAATTATCACAATGAAAAGTCCATGAAACACGACACATCTATAATCTCCCCAAGTCCATGTATTGAAATGTTAGAATTAAAGGCTTGGGCAATCAATTCAGGCAGAAATGTCATTTGCCCAAGGAATTTTTTACTCAGGCAGAAAAAAGGAGAAAAGGCATCGAAAGGCATGAAGCTGAAGGCTATTTTTTGAGAACAACTCTAAACCCTGAAGAAGAGGATTTTTATGTGCTGAAAGAAGAAACCAAGGTGAGAAAGGAAAAAAAGGGGGCGGTGGGACAAGAGGGGAAAGGCTGTTCTGTTTGTGTCTCTGTTATATTCATTGTTGTTTTTAATTTAATAAAGATGTTTAGGTAGCCATAGGCAAGGCTGATTTGTGGGGTTCCTGCAGGTTTTTCTTTTGGTGAACAATTCCACTATAGAGGAGGTGAAGAGATTGATGCTTTAAATGATGATGATAAATTACCCACAATGTATGGTTCATTGCAAATACTGTGCAAATACTCTCCATGTTGTTCAGGAATGCTGCTGGCTAAGGTGCAGAGGGGAACCCCGTCAAAGTGGGAAATGTTTTGTTGTGTAATTAACCATAACTAGTGTAGAACTCAGCAATAAACACACATGATGAATCAATTTGCTCTCTCTCCAGAAGCCCTTTTTTCTTATACCAAAATGGTTAACTTTCTTTGTTTCCTTTGCTAAATTTCCTTCTAGCTCTTAAAACAAAGTGAAATCACCTTCGTTCCCTCACATTGCTGGGCCTTCTCTTGTTAAAGGTTTTGGAGGTTGTGAAAGAATTAATTTCATTGACTATAAATGACAGTATTAATCATATGGAGCCATCAGGATGGATAATGGTAAATGTGTTTGGGGAACAGGATTTGGAGTGGACTCTAGAC
Organism: Dromiciops gliroides; assembly: GCF_019393635.1. Classification (NCBI taxonomy): domain Eukaryota; kingdom Metazoa; phylum Chordata; class Mammalia; order Microbiotheria; family Microbiotheriidae; genus Dromiciops; species Dromiciops gliroides. The sequence goes on along the minus strand of NC_057864.1, from coordinate 328,356,372 downwards.
CATTAGAGGTTCCTTTTTTTATTGTAGCCCTTGACTGCAGAAGTCAGAAGGGTTAAAGAGGGCTTCAGAATCCAACTACCAAAGAGAAAGAAGTGCTAGAGAAAGGGGGGAAAAGGCAAACAAGTTTGAAAGAAAGTGTTCTGACTTTCAAATGGGCCACTTAATCAAACAGCAAGGGAATTTTGATTTAGCGAGGTTTGAAAGTAAACTCTTTACTCATGATGCTTGGAAAAGAGTGTTCCAAGACTCCCTTGAAACTCTATATGCAAATAAGTGCAAAATCTGGACCCTAAAACTGTTTTGAAACGTGATGGTTTAGTGTTTGTGTGTCTTTATTAGGAGGGCCAAATGTGCCCTCCACCAATCCAAAGATTTATTGAAGTCCTTCCCTGGCCCAATTCTATCTTCTTATACAAATTGTATCATTCATTAGATTCTCAGATCATACTATGACTACTTCCTGGAATTTCTTAGAAAGACCTCATTTGGGACATCTGACTCTCCGTTGTTGTTAGTTACAGGGGAGTTACTGCTGGTGGTAACATTAATGACTTGTTTGCCATGGGGGTCCTAATGGAAAACATTGAAGTTGCTGTTAAAATGACAGATTTATTGAGCTGTTCTTTTAATGTAAAGAAAATAATTGTGACAGAATACTGAATGTAAAAGAATAATGAATATGTGGAACTTGTGATTTGTTATCTTACTTTGTTATTAGCAGTTTCATTTATAGAAAAAAAATGTAGCCTAAGATGGAAATGTGTTTATAGGAAAATTTTCTTTTGCATATAAATAAACTGAATTGGGATTTCTTTAGGAAAAGTTATTTTTTTCTTTTTAAACAATGTTTTTCAAGAAGAATTGTGAATTTCAGTAAATAAATAAATAAATGGAAAAAATACATGTAGTAATGTAACCAGATCATGGCTAGTTTCAATTTAATGTAAAATTCAAGGAAAAAACTATAAAAGCAGATAGTTTTACTCTTTGGGGGTTATTTTCTTTTATTCTGATTGGGAAGATAAGGTAGGGGAGATGTTTCTGATAAGCAAATGTTAACGTGACCTTGACAATATAAAAGTCATTTGAGTTTTTTTTCTTTCATTTATTTTGGAGATATTTGGAGGTGTTTTTATTTTAAATTTTGCCATCCATTCACAACAAAGTACTTTTTTTTTTTTTGGTATGTGCAGTTCAAGAAATGCTCTTTTATTTTTCCATTTTGTATAAGTAGCAATTTATAAGCTAGTTAAATTTAAATCCTTTAATTAGTTTAGAGCCCTGTCAAGAGTTCTTTATAGAGAATAGCTTCTCTTTTCTCTTTTTGCCTTTGTTAAAACATAAACATTTTCCTCTAAGGGAGTATTTTTCTTTGGGGCCCCTCAGGGAATCATTTGAATAATTCTTCCCATTATTCAAAGAAATGGGTGTGTACTCTGTGATTTTAATGGGGACTTGGACCAAGCCATGAACCCCAAATTGGAGAAAACCACATTTATATGCTAACTTCATTCCACAATTATTTTTTTCATAAAAATATAAGGAGTTATATAATTTTGAACCACTTCTAGTAAACCAAAGCAGAGGCAGAATATCATACCACTTCCCCCACTTACATTTTTTAAATGAAATAGCAAGCCTTGAAAGTGCTTAGAGAGATTAGGAGAAACTTGAAAGTGAAATACAACCCAGTTATTTTGCTTTTAGAAAATTGTTAAGGGACTGTTACAGAAAATAAACAAATACCTTCCCAGAAAACTTTTATGGTTTGCTGTTGCATTGTTTCTTGTAGATCTCTATATCTTTTAAGGTCTATAATCTTCATCTGGAGCTTGACATTTTTCTGCACGATTTCTAAATAAAAAGGTGATCCTGAAATGTTTCAAATTATGCTTGGGGTGTCTAGTCTAGCCTTCTTGGGTGCTGACTGCTACAGTAGTGGAATGTCATGCAGAGATTGTGTGTATTTGCTGTTCTCTAAGGATGTAGGATTTTCTCTATCAACATAATTTCATTTGACATTTTTGGTTTTCTTAGCGTATCATTCTTTTCTGACTTATCATGGAATGTGATAGGTCTGCTGGGGACATCAAAGTCATTCTGTTCTAAGTGCTCATTGGGGAATAGTTAAATGAATGACATTTTCCACTATTATTTCCTGTACTAAATTTCAGAGTTCTACTTCGGCATCAGAGAGAGTTACCTAATTTTTTTAGACCACTAGAATTTTTTTCTTCCTTTATGTCCTAATTAAAGATAACATCACCCTTAAAGATAAGAAATATTTTCTAACTCTTAGGGATTAAAAAAATGATACAGAGATGAGGTAGCTTTAGCTGTAAGAAAAACAGTCCTATTACAAGACATCTTCTTGACATTGTTGAAAGAGGCCAAAACACACAATTCTCATTTAGGTTGTGTCAGCTGCTAGAATGCCAAGGCAAGTCAGCTGAATCATAAAAATTCACCAAGCCAATTATATGGCTTTGCTTTGATGAAACAATAGGTTGACTACATTTTTCCACTTTGAAATGATTGTTTTCAACATTGTGTACATGTAGCTACAAATGTATGGAAATAGTACAAGGTAACTCTAGATTATACTTCTCTTTACAAGGGCTTCCAAATGAGGAAATAGTCTTTTAACTGTATTTCAGTCTAAATAGTAATGAAAGAGAACAGTTGGTAAACCATCTCATGTGAAATAGTTGCCAAGGACTCTAATACAGCTGGAAATGTGTAACTCTGATATTTAGAGAAGAGAATTGTTCTATTGTTTTTAAACAAGGGCTATGGGGACCTCATATTAATGGTGTATAGACTACTTTCTGTTGTTTAAAAAAAAATCCTTGTGTCAATTATAAGACTGGAATTGAAAGTCAAGTTCCATTCTGAGTGGCCCATTTGTGGAAAGTTGCAAAAATGGTTGGCTGTTCATTTTAGAGTCAGTGACCAGAGGTTCTTTGCCCCTTGTATGCATTTCTTGGGGTTCTGTTCAGGAAGAGATTTAAAACAAATTTCAAAAAAGTGGAAATGGAAGCTTTTTTGCAGATAGGAGTAATAAATCAGTAAACAGGGCCGCAGTTGCAACAAGCCACATATTCTAGTGAAAATTGCCAAATAAAACCTAGTCTAAGCAATACCAAGTCCTTCAGCCTATGAGAACTTACTGTAAGAATACTGGATGTGTTTTTGGATCATATTGGATTCAGAAGTCACAAAGCCAAGGGATAAACACAGAAAAAACAATGGACAAATACTGTGATTCATTATCCAGGGTTATTGTCAAGTTATTCCACACAATCTTTAAATTGTCTCTTGTGTGAAATGATTTCCTAAGCAAAGTCATGGCTTTTATTCCCTTTATTTCAAAACAAATTCTCTCTTTGGAGGTTATTTTTAGACCTTTCTTAATTTTAAATCAAATGTAGGATTCTTCACCCTCCAAGATTTCACAGATTTATATTTGAGAAAATTGCTCTGTTTACCAAAGCATCTCCTAGACTGGATAATAAAAATACTGTGTTTTCAGATTAACTCCATATTTTAAAAAATCTTTTAAAGATATTTTTTTAATGATCTACATTATCACAACACAAGAAGATCCTTTAATAATGTTTACTTCTTATGATATGATATTTTTCTCAGCAATATTCTGTCTTGTAAGGATATAGAAAATAGTGTAATTGTGGCTTTTATGGGAATTAACCTTTTTTTGTCCTTGTAGTAGATTATCTTTGTCATCAATAAAAATATCAAAGAAACCCCCAATTTAGAAAAAAATGTCCTGTAGGAAGGACTGTTTTATCCTATTTACAATTCTGTTATGTTTCATGTTTTTACTGATTCAGTATTTTTAAAGAAAAGCTTTATAATAAGACTACTGATTCAATTTAATAATATTTTAATTTTGTTCAGGTAGATTTAAATGTCCAGAAAAATACTTAAGCATTTATTCTCTTAAAGAAATCTGGAAAGAAGTTGGAAAGATTCTCATCATATATTATAGATAAAACCTTAAATTAGAGAAACTATTGTGGAGAAGTCAAGTTGTGGATACAAAGGCAGGGAGTATATTTAAGAGGCTTCTGGGTAAAGGGTAAAGCCGATAGTTCATGGGGGTAGAGACCTTAAAACACTGGGTTGAGTATAGACTTTTCTGGAAGGAATTAAAATAAATCTCTCAGGTTCCATGGGGGGAAGGTTGGGAAGGGGTTGGGGAGAGAGAGAGAGAGAGAGAGAGAGAGAGAGAGAGAGAGAGAGAGAGAGAGAGAGAGAGAGAGAGAGAGAGAGAAAGGAATGAAAAGGAAAATGTTAAGGAGGGAATTAGTATCTTTGCTCTGATAAGTAGTCAGAAGTAATCTATAGTAGCTCTTACTCCAGAAGCAAAGCATAAATTTTATGGATTCGAGAAGGATTTAGTTTAGAACCATTTCACAGTAGGTTTAGTGATGTTAACAAACTAGTAACCTGACAATTATGCTTCTCCCCTGTTTCACTTTACAACAGGAGATAATTTCAATTATTCAGGATTTGTGACTTGGTGGGTTAGGTGGTCAACACTGAGAAGAATGTGGAAATGGTGATTTGAGAGATACTATGATGTGTGCCACAACCGATTACAACTTATACCTTTTAAGTAGGATGATCAACTTCCTCCCTGACTTATAACTTCCTAGTATTACTTTAAGCCTTTTAAAAATTTTCATAACAAATTTGTTTTTGTTTTTAGCTCAAATGGTGATTCATTAATATAGGGAGCTCCTTTTGAGGAAACTCTCTATCAAGGCAGATAACCATTTGTTTTGCACTTTATAGTGTTAAAGAATTGCAGAGGGAATTGAGAGGTTGCTTTATTTGCCCAGGATGACACAGACAGTTTGTGCCAGAGATAGGACTTAAACCTAGGACCTCCTTATTCTTATTATATTAACATTATGTTAACTGTCTCACTAAATTGTTTATAAGTAGAATTTCTTGAGTAACCAATGTTTGTGTTAATTTAATAGTTATCTTTTATATATTAAAACTTAGCTGATTACAGGCAAATAGGTGGTAGAGTGACCAGAGTGCTGGACTTGACATCATGAAAACCTCAATTCAAATCCCGCCTCAGACATTTACTAGCTGTGTGACCCTGCAAAAGTGATTTAATCACTGTCTGCCTTAGTTTTCCTCTCCATAAAATAGGAATAATAATAGCACCTTTCTCCCAGGTTTGTTGTTAGGATAAAATAAGATAATAATTTTAAAGCAGTTTGCAAACATCAAAATGTTATAAGTAAATGCTAATTATGAAAACACAACTGAGTGGAGCATATGCTTAACCTCTCTTCTCATGTGTCTACACTTGACAAAGACTTAAATCCTACTGTCTACAAACCTACAATATTCACTTGGAGGAATCAGCCTTGTAGCACTTGAAAGTCTTGCAAACTCCCACCTTTAAAATGATACCAAATGCCTCAGAGTGCTTAATACTTTAGAAGAGTCATTGTGACATCCAGAAACTTTATGTAATCTTAAACATTTAGGTTGTAAAAAGCATTTGAGATCTATGTAAATAGGAAAAGCAAGAATATTATACTATTTAGGACTTGAACAATTCAATACAAACATCACTGACATCCAAGAAATACACCATTCTCAGAGGTAAGTCCCTTGGTGCAAACCCTGGATCCCATTAGTATGTGATTGAAATTAATGATCATAGATACACAAAAGTAGAGGAGGAATAGCTGAATAGAGCTGAAAATACAAATCAATGTAGCCTTGGATACATATAGTGTCTATTTTTTTTTTTTTTTGCTTTTCAGCTGCTGAAAAGATTACCCCTCCTCTTCTCATAAATGTCCTTAAAATAGCTGTTGCTTAGAAATGTTGATTAGCTTGGTAGGAGGTTGGATGGAGGAGGTTGTAGCCACCCACTAGACTTAAAAAAAAAAAACTCTCTTTGAGATACATGGTTGAAAAGATTATATGGCCTTTTAGGGAAAGAGTGTCATTTTTCAAACCTTCAACAAATATTTTTTAAGTAACTGTTTTGTTCACAAAACAATATTAGGTTGTGAGATTAATTTTTTACCTTCCAATCCTTTCATGTTAATTTCTTTCAAGTAAATTAAACAAATATTTATTAAGCACTTATGTGCTAGATGCTAGGGATAGAAAGACTGAAAAAAAATGGATCTTGCCCTCAAGGTGCTTATAGTCTACTGTGAGGAGATGGTATGGACACAGAAAAATAAATACAAAATTGTTTTATGTTTACAGGGGCATAGATCCCTTAGGAAGAAAGATAACTTTATGAAACAAAGGAACATTTAGATTTAGTGAATCACAGGTCTTCAAATTTGGTTTGCAATTGTTTAATGATGTACATTCATTGGAAAAACTCACCCTCCACTTCCCCACCCCAATTTGGGCTTCTAATTTACACATACCAGTCACTTTAGTGAATGCACAATTATCAGCAATATTAATCATTCACATTTTAACTTTCCAGGAGATATAGCAAAGTGAGACACCAATTGGTCCTGCTATTATGAATCAGCATGGAAATGGCAGGGCTTGGAAGCATGGATGGATTCTCTGGGAATACATTATTACCGATCTATTTTTCCTGCCAATTGTCTATTGCCTTTTTAGTATTTCTGTTGCAGTCCAGGCCAGTTGTGTCATATGTAGTATTGCTCTAATGTTATCCCAAGGTTCTAAATATTGACCAAACAACCAATTCACAGGTCCTGAAAAGTTGAACGGATTTCTCATTGGCAAATGAATTGGTCCCCTATCAATGGGAAGAGGATATGGTTATGTTGGGCTAATCCATTCTCTATGTGAACAACATATCTATTTCTTAACTGTAGCTATTTTGTGAATCCTTAAGTCTAGGTCTAGTGCCATATATTTCTAGGGGAAGAACCCAGATTGCAAGAATGAATCCTTGTCCTTGTGAGTTTTTCTATTTATAATTTTTAAAATATGCAAACCAAAATTGAATAGTGTTTTATGGACAAAAGGCCATTGCCAACATTTTATGAGTATGTATATGTATATATTTGCATATGTCTCTTTGTGTGTGTGTGTGTGTGTGTGTGTGTGTGTGTGTGTGCATTTGTCTTGAGCTGCCTAGTCTTGGTTACTTTTTTTTTTGGGTGGGGCATTGAAGGTTAAGTGACTTACCCAGGGTCACACAGCTACTAAGTGTCAAGTGTCTGAGGCCAGATTTTTTTTTCCTTTTTCCATGAGCTGTTTATCTCATTTTATTTATTTATTTGTTTGTTTAACAACAAACATTTATTTTATTTTTTCCAGTTACATGTAAGGGGTAGTTTTTAACATTCATTTTCATAAGATTTAGAGTTCCAAATTTTCCTCCCTCCGTCCTTCCCTCCCTTTCCTTCCCCCTCCACAAGATTGCAACCAGGTTATATATGTACAATCCACAAGTGCTCTTTTTATCAGTTCTTTCTATGGGGGTGAATAGTAAGCTTCCTCATTAGTTCCTTGGGATTGTCTTGGATCATTGCACTGCTGAGAGTAGTTAAGTCATTCACAATTGCTCATTGAACAATACTGCTGTCACTATGCACAATGTCCTCCCAACTCTACTCACTTCACTATACATCAATGTTCATTAGTCTTTCCAGGTTTTTTCTGGGATCGTCCGGTTTGTCATTTCCTATAGCACATGATCATTCCACCACAATCATATAGCACAGCTTTTTCTATCATTCCTCAATTGGTAGACATTCCCTTGATTCTCAATTCTTAGCCTCCACAAAGAGTTGCTATAAATATTTTTTGTACAATTTTCCCCCTTTTCTCTTTTTCCATGATTGCTATTGTTAACTGTTTCCCTTCCATCCTATTCCCTTCCCCATGATATTTATTCTATTATCCATCTTCTTTCACCCTATCACTCTTCAAAAGGATTTGCTTCTGTCTGTCCCCTCCCCCACTCTGCCCTTCCTTATTTTGCGTCTCTCTCTTTATCCCCTTCCCCTCCTATTTTCCTGCAGGGTCAGAGAGATTTATCCACCCAATTGAGTGTGTACATTATTCCTTCCTTGAGCCAATTCTAATGAGATTGAGGTCTTTGAGCCAATTCTTATGAGTGTTAGGTTCATTTACTGCCCAGATTAAATAGATTACTCCACCCAGTTGGGTGCTGTGTTAGTCCCTCCTTGAGCCAACTCTGATGAGTTTAAGGTCTTTGAGCCTTTTATGATGAGTGTAAAATTCATTTACTGCCCTGCTCCTCTTCCATCTCTTCCTCCACTTCATAAGCCTTTTCCTGTTTCTTTTATGTAGGATTTCACCTCTGCCCTTCCCCCTCCCCCAGTGCATTCCTCTCACCCCTCTATTTAACCCTAAGGATGTCATCATGGGGCAGCTAGGTGACACAGTGGACAAAGAACCACCCCTGGACCCAGGGGGATCCAAGCCAAAACCTGGCCTCAGATACAAGACAGTCACCCACTGTACAACCCCAGGTATGTCCCCCAACTCCAATTTTTTATAATTCTCTAGGGTCTTGTATTTGAAAGTCAAATTTGCCATTCAGTTCAGGTCTTTTCATCACAAATATCTGAAAGTCTTCTTTTTCATTAAAGTCCCATTTTTTCCACTGAAAGATTATGCTGAGTTTTGCTGGGTAGGTGATTCTTGGTTGTAATCCCATTTCCTTTGCCCTCTGGAATATCATATTCCATGCCTTCCAGTCCTTTAATGTAGAAGCTGCTAGATCCTGTGCTATCCTGACTGGGGCTCCACAGTACTTGAATTCTTTCTTTTTGGCATCTTGCAATATTTTCTCCTTGACCTGAGAGCTCAGGAATTTGGCTATAATATTCCTAGGAGTTTTCCTTTTGGGATCTCTTTCTTGAGGTGATTGGTTAATCCTTTCAATTTCTATTTTAGCTTCTTCTTCTAGAATTTCAGGGCAATTTTCCCTGAGAATATCTTGGAAGATGATGTCTAAGCTCTTTCCTTGATCATGGTTTTCAAGTAGACCAATAATTTTCAAATTATCTCTCCTGGACCTATTTTCCAGATCAGCAGTTTTTCCCAGAAGATATTTAACATTGTCCTCTATTTTTAAAAATTCATTTGGATTTGCTTTATTGTTTCTTGGTTTCTCATCAAGTCCCTGGCTTCCATTTGTTCAATCCTAATTCTTAGGCAATTATTTTCATCAGAGAGCTTTTCCATTTGGCTTTTCAAGCTGTTGACTTTTTTCTCATGTCTTTCCTGCATCCCCCTCATTTCTCTTTCCATTTTTTCCTCTACCTCTCTAACTTTATCTTCAAAATGCTTTTTGAGTACCTCTATGGCCTGAGACCAATTCATATTTTTCTTGGAAACTTTAGATATAGGGGCCCCGATGTTGACATCTTCTTCTGAGACTGCACCTTGGTCTTCCTTGTTACTGAAGAAACTTTCTATGGTTCTCACCTTTCTCTGACTTCTCATCTTGCCTTTCTTTTACTTGACTAGTAGCTCTTTAAAGTGGGGCACTGTTTCCAGGCTGCACTGTCCCAAGCTTCAGGGGGTCCCACGTGGTATGATTTAAGGAGGAGCAGGTTTTTCACTCACCTGGCCTGTTCCCTGGTCCTAGATGACCCCAGACCAACTTGCTAATCAACCAGCTTTGTGTGTTGTGCTTGTTAGCTCCGAAGATCCTGTTCCCTCTGAGGCCAGATTTGAACTCAGGTACTCCAAATCCAGGGCTGGTGCTTTATCCACTGCATCACCTACTTCTTGAGGTGAGTTGTATGCATATATGGAGATACTGCCTTCATACAATATTTTTGGCTCATTTTATTCAGCCAAAGTTCTAGGAAGGTTTTGACTTGGACAGAGACTACATCTTATACTACTTTGTTTTACATATAGAATCTACCTACTACTACACCTTCCTTACTCAGAGGCTGTGTTCAAGAAATATTTGTGGATCTAAAAAGATAACCTCAAGAAAAGATAAATACGTTTATGTGAACTTACAAAAATTGTCATAAGGAAGAAATATGATAAAGAACACTGGATTTGGAGCTAGACTACCTGGGTTTGAAGCATGGCTTAACCATATTCTATCTGTGTGACCTTGGGTAAGTCACTTAGGTTCTTTTCCCTCATCTATAAAATGAAGTGGTTGACCTCCAAAGTTCACTCCATCTCTAAATCTAGGGATTTCCACAAGATTGCATATTTGACATGTAGGTATAATCAGCAAATCTGAATTTTCCACTTACCTCTACTTACCCCCCCTCCCCAATTTCCATTCTTCCAGGTACTGTAAACAGCATATTTTATATGAGATAAACTGTGAGAATACTTGCCTTTGATATCAGTGGTAGGAGACTTGGAGGAAATTGTGAGAAAAAAAAGAAAATCTTTGCTATTCAGTTTATGGTTCTTACTGAGATATTGCAAAATTGGTTAGAAAGCTCATAGAAATCATACTCAGTGAAGTGAGATCAGCATTCTGATAGGTCTAGTGAGGTTTTTGTACAGTTGAAAATATCCCATGTTCTGTTATTTCCACACAATGAAAGTAATAGTTCAAATTTCTCTACCAACATTTAGTCAATTCATATTTATTGAATATGTTCAGGCTGTAGTGTACTATACTGGCTGCTTGGGGAAAAAGAATTAAAATTAGACAGAGTCCCCATCATATGTTTGTAATGTAGTAGGAAGAAAAAAACATGCCAAAATATGATTGATACTAACTCAATAATTATAAGAATGAATGTGAGGGAAGAATGGTTTGTGGTTTGTTGGGTGGTTAGAAGCTAAGTGTGGGACTGTTATAAAGCTTCCTGAGGAGATATGCCATAAGCAGCTATTTAAAAGAAGGAAGGAACATGGTTTTTGAAGAGCTAAGTAAATATGCCATGTATTGGGCCAGTTTGGAGGAGGGAATGGTGGGGTAACAGAGCTGAATAGAGAATATAAAAATATCAAAATAGATCAGCAGTGGTAAGATAATCCAATGCTACTATTTTAGGGAAGTATAAACTAATGCTATTACATATCAATATGATGAATTTACATCTTAAGTATATCATGTTAATATTAAATTGTACTAGAGAAATGTATGTAGTATATGTATGTTAATGTAGTGAGGGACACATGCCTATTTGCATATGAATTCTCATTTACGGAGACTGGTTATGCATTGTTCTGCTTTTGTGAGATATGAAGTTGGTGAAAGATTGGGAGAAGAGAGACCCTGGTCTTCTGGCTTCTAGCTACAATAGAGAAGACACATAGCTCCAGTATTCCATCAGGAACTAATACCTGAAGAGAGAGATTCTAGGAAGAAGCCAACACATAGAGGAGCTGGCACCCTGATCATATCCTATCCCCATCGTGCCATACTAGAGCCTTTGGGGAATTTCCCCTTGGGTGACATTTGGGATTCTTTATTTATTGAGCTGAGATATCCACTGCCTGGTGGGAGAGCTCATTTACATTGTGTATTGGCTGGAATATTCTTATCTGCATACTTTCTCTGATTTCTGTTTGTTATCACATTGGGTAAATAGGTTTATTTGATATTTGCTATATGTGGTCTTTGTACAACTGGTATTTGGTGGGAGGAGAGTCAGTCCTTGGATAAACAATTGGGAGAACTCTTTGCCTGTTAAGGGACGGTAATTAGGAGTGCACCTTGAACCTTAAATTTTTTTACCCCCAGACTAACAATAATTAAGGAGGCAAAATTCTGGTCCAGTATTCTTTCTCTGAAGAGAGCAGAGTGGTCAGCCTTGTGGTAATAATCTCCTTCTCCCATCCTGGCAGGAATTAAAGTTTCCCCTGGAGAAGAGTGGGCAGAGGAAACTTTAGAGGTGTCTATTAATGCCTTCTTATGAGCCAAAGCTATACCCATGTGGACATATATAAACGACATGGACAACATATATACCTTACTTAGTATACCATGAATTCTTCATTCAAGAAGAAAAGTGAGAAGCATTGGACAAGTCATGCACTAAATAAAGCAGCATCACAAGAAAATAAAACTGACAATATTCTTTGAAATACATTTTTATTGGCAACTTTTGCTTTTATATCATTCAAATTTACCACTATATCTCTTCTACCTCTCCCAAAGAACAATTTCTTATAATAATTAATATAAAAAGAAAAAAATTATGCACAACCAACCAGTGCATCAAAAACTGATGTAAAGTAGTCTATATATGAGGAGGCCAAAGGAGCCTTGAAAACTGTCAGTTATCAGACGCATGATTTTTTTTTTTAATCAGGAAAAGAGACGACAATCAAAGACAATGTCACTTTAGAATATACACACATTTATAAATATTTATATAGGAGCATTTGACAATAATATTATTCCTAGGCCTATACATCAAGAGATCAAAGAAAGAGGAAAATATCTAAATGTACACAAATATTTATGGTAGCTCTTTTGCCTTTTTGTAGTGGCAACGAACTAGAAACTTAGGTGATACCCATTATTTAGGGAATGGCTAAACAAATTATAGTATATGAACATAATAGAATACTATTGTGCTATAAAAAATTACTAAGTGGATGATTTTAGAGAAACCTGGGAAGAGTTATATGAACTAATGTAGAATGAAGTGAGCAGAACAAAGAGAACAATTTGTACTGTAATATGAACATTATAAAATGAATAATTTAAAAAATTAAGAACTTTAATCATTATAATCATTATAATGATCAAGCACAATTCCAGAGGACCAATGATGAAGAATGTTACCCCTTTTGACATAGAATTGATAGATTAACATGAACAATGATACATTTTTTTGGGCTGTGCAATGAGAGTTAAGTGACTTGCCCAGGGTCACACAGCTAGTAAGTGTCAACTGTATGAGGCCAGATTTGAACTTAGGTCCTACTGAATCCAGGACCAGTGCTTTATCCTCTGCACCACCTAGCAGTCCCCAAATGATACATTTTTTGACATACTTCATAGGAATTTATTTTATTAGACTATGATTATTTATTATGTGTGTTTTTCTTTTCTCCTTTTCCACTGGGGAGGGGTGGGAAGGAGAAAAAAAGGAATACTTGATAATTGAAAAAAATGTAACTGAAGATAAAACTGCATATTTATATTCATATAACTGACAAAACTGTACAGAGAAAACAAGATCTTACTGTGCATGCCATTTGTTGATGATAAAAACAAAACAAAATATTTGATTTGCCAGAGCAAGAATGCTTCCTCAAGAGAATCTCCTTCAACATTGTGTCTCCCATGTATATGCAAAGATCACACATGATCACACAAGTAGATGTAATAATAGAATTACCTTTATTTGACAATTCTTTGACTATTAATATGAAATATGAAATCAAGGCATAAAACATAGAGACATATGTTCCCCAGTAGTATTTTGTCACTGGAATTGAAGGACTAAAAGAGATTCCAAATCATTCAAAAAAAAAAATCTGGTCTCATTTTCCACCAACGTAACACAAAGTAGTTGAAGAATTCATGTTATCTATATTATGATATGGTTTGATGAATATCTCATAGAGTTAAGGTACCAGTACAAATTTCTTGTAGAGATAGACAATTAACTGGGTCCATAATTGAATAGGAGGAAAGGAGCGGGTTGAATTGTCTTTAGGATATTGTGAAATGCTTAGTGACTCTAAGCCTCTCCCCCAAATAAGTGCCCTCTTTCCTTTTATGCCAACATTGTTCTAACTTATAGCAATGTTATATATGGTAGAGAAACATGGAATATCAAAGCCTCTGAGAAGTCAAAATTGTCTGAACACCCAAAGGTTAATGGATTTAAGTGGAGTGAGCGTATTATGAAATGACATATGTATAAAACAATATGAAAGATATTGCCTTTAACATAGCCCAGGGGCATCTGTGTGTGTTTATGTGTCCTTCTCTTCCAGGTATCTCATGTAGCATAGTACATAGCCATGTATTGGTACTCCTCTTCTAAAAAAAAAGCATAGGTTGATTCACTGGAAAATAGGGAAAAAACTGTCATATACTATAGGTCTGACCAAAATTCCTGGGGAGTAGGAAGGGCTCCATAAAGCTACTGTAGGATTTAGGGGTGGAAGTGGAGAGCAACAGTGGGAAGGCTGTATGAAATGAGGACCCCTGCTGAAGCAATGGGTTCTTTTTCTATAGATCTTATGTTGGCTGTACAATCTATATAGCATTTTGAATTTATAAATATATAGAAGGATGGGTCTGAGGCTCAGCTAGCTGTGCATCTTATGCTATATTAGAATAATGATATCTTCACAAACTTGCCCTTCAAGTGAATTGACCTATTCTCTTTTGGGGAGGAGGATCCCCAAAAGCCCCAGCATGTGTGGAGAGGTACTAAACATAGTTATGGACTATGTTACATGAAACACCTGGGGATGAAGGGAGAAAAAGATATACCACAGATGCCCCTGGGCTTTCTTCTCAGTGGATCAGCACCAGGAAAAGTATACAAATTATTCTTATAGATATATACTGTTTACCCTTCCTTGGATACTGAAAGCTTACTCAGACCAGTTTTTTCTCCACTGCAAACCAATTCTTCCTAAAGACAACACAATTGTTATGATGCAATTGTGTCATATTCACTAGCAATAGAAATTACCTTTCCATACCTCAACTAAATATCATAATAATTCTCAAAGCATTTTACCTATTCCTCTCCATACAATATCTTAGGTTCCCCTACTAGTCATGCTTACATAGGCTTCCTGAATCCTGAGAGATCTGTCCTGGTAGAAAATGTATTTTGGATCATATTTATATACTTTTATTTTTGTGGAGTGGAATAGACTGGTGGTGTTTAAATACTGAAATAATTTAAAAATTAAATTAAGAAAAGTTATTTTAATCTTCTGATCAGGGGAGTAGAAGTTTTGATTTTTTGGGAAAAAGTAGTTTTTTTCTGGGGAAAATTTATGACTTTGATGTCATTATGTTTATTCCTGAGGGCAAAAGATTTCTTCAGTTGTTTGTTTTTCCCCCTCATCCATGGGTCGAAAGGTTAATATGCTTATAAAAAGATTCAAAGAGAAGTTGTGATATAACCTTTACAATGTTCTTAAAAAGCTAAGTATAAGTGAATTATAAACATATGGAATAAATTTTCCAGAAAGTACATCTTGGTTTTAAAATGAAGAGATGAACATTTGGCAAAATACCTTCTGTATTTCAACAAATTGAAAGTATTTGAAAACACATGCAAGATGCTTGATAATGTGAACATATGTCCAAATTCTTCCATCGCTAGTTTGGATTATATTGAATGTACTTTATCTTCACCCTGTGTAGAAACCAAAGAAAATTTAAAACCACAGGGGTAAGGCTATTTCAAAATGCTGGATAAACAATGGGATGAAATTAGTGAGAAATTTATAAAAGCTTTTTTGGCATTAGAAAGAGAAAAAGCAAATTATCTCTGTGGTGGTGATGGTCTAATAATTGGTTGGGATTAAGTGGTTGTCTTCTCCCTTAATATCTGGGCCTGATGTCTGACTTTTCCAAGTTTCATGGAAGTCAAGATCTCCTCACTTTGGGTAAGGCTTGAATCAGGAACAAAGAGCATCGGCCACCTCTGGAATTAAGTAGTTGATATTAAATGAGATTTATGGAGAAGAATAACAACTCAGAAATTTTTATGACAGAGACACAGATTCTTTTGAGGATTATAGACAAGTTATTTGCAGAGTATGCTGATGTTGAGTGACTGACAGATGCAAGCAGGAAGTCCTGCTAGAAATACAGGTAGAGATGAAGGTGGTAAGATTGGCATTGCTTGTTCATGTCTCCATGATTGTGGCTGCTAATTTGAATAAACCAGGCTCCATGGTTCAGAAAACTGTCTTTATGAAGCTTTTCTCTACTCTTCTTTCAGGAGATGTGAAAGAATGCTGGCATTAATTGCAGGCTGTGGGCTCAGTGGGAGTTGGGGGCCATGGAATATCAAATAATTCACTGAATAGCCACAGTGATTTGATTTATGATCCCTGAAGATTGGACAGCAACATGATTATTGTTATTGTGTTTGTCTAATTCATTTTGCTTATGTATTCTATTGTGTCATATTTATCATCTTAAAACAGTATCTGAAGATGGCCTGTTTCCTTTAAAAAAAATGGACTATTTGACGCTTAGCTAGGTGGCAGTGGATAGAGCACTGGCCCTGGATTCAGGAGTACCTGAGTTCAAATCCGGCCTCAGACATTTAACACTTACTAGCTGTGTGACCCTGGGCAAGTCACTTAACCCCAATTTGCTTCACTAAAAAAAAAAAAAAAAAAAGAAAGGGGGGGAGGCGGTCCGAGGGTTGAAGTCAAAATATTGCATTGTTACGAAGGTATGGCAGATGATTTCCTGAAGTCAGTTATTTGGACTTTATACCTGTGGGTTGGACAATAAATAAATCAGGATCTCTAAATATGGAATAGCCATGCTCAGCTCTAGCCTAGGCTGTGTCATGTTCAGTGTGTCATCTAAATGATTCAGAGGAAAGGTTGGTGAACATCACCCTATATCTCTACTCTGAAAGATATCCTGTGATCTAAAAAATCAACTTTACTTTTCCCTTTGTACTTGTCTTGCTATCTATTGTAGGAGGAGGGAAAAAAAGCCTTTCCCAAATATTTTTACCATTTAATTTTCTTTTATTATTTTTTCTGCTTTGAAATTGTAATTGTTATTTCCAAAAGAGGTTATTCCAATCATAGAACCCTTTGGTTCTGTCAAGCCATACAAAGGCAGGTTACATTAAAGGAGCAGAAGCCATTGCTTGGCATGGGCTAGGTGAGTAATAAGGAACTAGGGAGGATAAATAGCTAGTTAAGATTCCTCTCTGCCCCAGTATCATTTTTATCACTACTAGTGGAGGAGGGAACTGAGTATAAGTTTCAAGGTACCTCCACTAAATCAAATAATAAATATTTGTTCAATTAACTTAAAAATGACACAAAGCACCATGGCAGGCACAGGGATACAAATATTAAAACTAAAACAGTTCTTGTTCTCAAAGAGCTTATATTCTACTGAGGAGAGGTATGTATGAGACAATACATAAACAGGTAAGTAAAGATTATGTATATATATATAATATACACATACACACATGCATAAACACATATACACACACATGAGATTGTAGGAGGTGGCTCAACAATCAGATCTGTCAGGTGTTGGTTTTTTTTTAATACCCAAGGATGTATTTAATCTGAGACAGGTGACTTGAATTCATCAAGGTTAGCAAGGGTGCACCCTTACTTGGGCATCAATTTCAATCTGTGTTCTATAATTTTCCTCGCTCACAAAGGTCATTAGTTAATTCCCTGTGTGTTCTTATTTAATGGAATTTTTTGGGGGGGTGGCAATGAGGTTTAAGTAACTTGCCCAAGGTCACACAGCTAGTAAGTTTCAAGTGTCTGAGTCTGGATTTGAACTCAGGTCCTTTTGAATCCAGGGCCAGTGCTTAATCCACTGTACCACCTAGCTACCCCCATGTGTTCTCACTTAATAAGCTCATGAGGTCATATATAGAGAGTTAAAAGGGACCTTAAAGTGACTCGCCTAATGTCACAGAGAAAGTTGGTGTCAGAGAAAGGATTTGAATCTAGTGCTATTCCAAATAGATTGCTCCGCTTCACTGAACCATTTCTGGGCATTCTCAGAGAATCTATTGTAAGAATTTCATCTTCCTTAGAAGTTTTAATCTTGATTTCTTTCATTCATTGTATTAACTCCTATTCTAGATTTCCTCTTCCTATTTCAGTCTCATCAATCATCTTGATGGCTTTTTTTTTTTTTGGTGAGGCAATTGGGGTTAAGTGACTTGCCCAGGGTCACACAGCCAGTAAGTGTCAAATGGCTGAGGCCGGATTTGAACTCAGGTCCTCCTGAGTCCAGGGCCGGTGCTCTATCCACTGTGCCACCTAGCTGCCCCCATTGATGGCTTTTTAAACAAAGATGATGTCAACTCTATGACTGGTTTCCTTATAAGTTCTTTAAATTTGTGTATATTGTGTATATAAGAAACCATCTCAGTGCTATTTAGACCCTTCCCCATTCATAGACACTAATTCTCTTCAGACCACTAGCATATCATGAGTTCTGTGATTTCCTTTGATCATGGGTGTAGGTGATTCCTTGAGTCATTGCTGAAGAGAGATTCTGGATGGTCTTCCTAGCTAAACCTATTCTCTAACTTTCACTCAACATTCCTACTTGGTGGCCATTTTTTTCTGTAGGTTACATAACATTATAACAACTCTTGTGCTTTTGAACCCTCTGCTTCTTTTCAGTTTCCTACTTTCTGACCTCAACACCCAAGGATGGAAGGACTCTTGTAGAAACTCTACCAAAAGCTGATAATTTCCTCCATTAAAATGATAAAAACAAACCTACTCCCTTGTAATAAGTAAAGCATAGTCAGAAAAAATGGAGCCACCCATTGGACATGTTTGAAAATGTATGTTTTGTTCTATGCCTCTCATACATTAACTCTCTATTAGGAGGTGGATAGTTACCACATAATTTTACTGAAAAGCGTATTCAAAGGCTATTTCATCTTGTGGAAGTTTTTCTAATGATATCAAATATTAATTTTGATTTGGTATATGTAAAATTCTCAATTTGCACCAAGGAATAATAGAAGCTTTCAATTTCGATATGAAAGTCAAATGAGAAAGTATGGAATGTGAGCTTGTGGAAGGCATTTGCTGCCAGAAAGAGAAGTCTAAACTTTACTTGGTAATCAATAATAATCACTGAAGATTTTTCAGTGGAGAAGTGACATGAGTACAGTGATATCTTCTTGTTGCTATTTTCATTATTTTGGGGAACTAGATGGTGCAGTGTACCTGAGTTCAAATCTCACCTCAGACACTTACTAGCTATGTGACCCTGGGCAAGTCACTCAACCCCAATTGCCTTAAAACATCCAGGGCCATCTCCAGTCATGCTAATATATATCTTGCCACTGGACCCAGATGATTCTGGAGGGGAGAATGAAGTTGGTGACCTTGCATAGCCCTCTCTCACTTATATCCAATTCACTACAAGTCGTGATATCACCCTGATGTCATGATCCTCTTTGAGCATGAAGGACCAACAACAATTTTCATTATCTGGTACCTTCTTTGTTGTTTTGAGATGGTGAAGGAAAATTGAGCCTAAAGACAATGTCTCACTTATGTGTACTAGACTCAGCTTGAACAGGTTTGTGAGGTCTGATTGTTAAATTTTTAGTGTGAACATTTATTTATACTTCAGAAATTATCTAGCACTATAGAGCAAGGCTTGATTTATTGCTTATTGATTGTTTAGACTTCAGAAAATGGAGAAAATGTTAATCAGAGATTAAATTTAAATGTGATGTGCATACATTTTTTCTCAAAGATAGTTATTTGTTAAACATGTACCTGCACGTCATTGCTCTCACTCCATAATCTTGCTGGAAATTTCACTAAAGGGTTTTTCATAGGGGCTAACTAACAGGTCTCTGACTTTTTTTTTGGTGAGGCAATTGGGGCTAAGTGACTTGCCCAGGGTCACACAGCTAGTAAGTGTTAAATGTCTGAATCCGGATTTGAACTCAGGTCCTCCTGAATCCAGGGCCAGTACTCTATCCACTGCGCCACCTAGCTGCCCCTAGGTCTCTGACTTTTAAGAAGATTTTTTGGGAACATGTCTTCATCTTCAGGATCTAGGAGCAACATACCGATCTCCATCTCAGCTTCAGTTATATTCATTCCTGGGATTCACCAATGGTCTTTATTACTGTTAGGGATGACTGAAATGACTTATTACACATATACAGACTCACTGGTCTCTACATATATCCCTGGGGAGGAGCACCAGGAATCTCCTCTCTGCTACTAACTAACCATATGATAATTTCTCTGTGCCTCAATTTGCCCATCTGGAAAATGTAGATCCGTTTCAATTCAATAAGGATTCATTAAGGATTTACTATGTGCTAGGCACTAGTTCTACAAAAACAAAAATAAAACACTACCTCAAAATGTTATTTTGAATATCTAGTGAGGTAATATATGTGTAGTACTTTATAAACCTTAATGCATTATATGAAGAACTGCTTTATAATCTTGTTGTTAAAATCTCTCCATAATTTGGCCCAAACCCACCTTTGAAACATTACCTTTTTTTTTTTGGCGGGGCAATGGGGGTTAAGTGACTTGCCCAGGGTCACACAGCTAGTAAGTGTTAAGTGTCTGAGGCTGGATTTGAACTCAGGTCCTCCTGAATCCAGGGCCGGTGCTCTATCCACTGTGCCACCTAGCTGCCCCCAAAAGCTTAGCTTTTAATACTTCCCTACACATAACTCTATATTTTTGCTAGTTGAATGTCATGCAGGTTACAGTATAGCCAGGAAATAGGACACAGGATCATAGGATTACAACGTAAAATACAAAACAAAATGAAACATCACACTTGGCACATGGTAAAATCTGTAATGTCCATCGAATTGGACTGCATCTTTTTCCTTCTTGGCAGGAGCAGAATGAGATTTATTACAATTTTGTGTGAACTAGGTTGTCCAGTATGAATCTTTGTGGTACCATTTGTGGGTTATAACAGGTTGCTTGTATGCCATAACCAGCCTTTTACACTCTCCTTATTATGTGGCATGTGCTTGTCACAGCTCAGTGGTGGCCAGTTCAAATTGAGTAGTACATTTTCTTTTCCATAAGGATCTCAGACCTCAAGTTCCTTTGGCCATAGTGCCAATTTATTTTGCTTCTCAACTTCCCCTGTCAACCCTCATCAGCATTTATTCGTTTTTACATTTTTATTTTTTGTTATTCTGAACTTGTCAGATGCCAAAAATATGAATATTTTATATACAAAGAAAATGCCATTAAATCTCTTTCCTCCATTAAAATGATAAAAACAAACCTACTCCCTTGTAATAAGTAAAGCATAGTCAGGAAAAATGGAGCCACCCATTGGACATGTTTGAAAATGTATGTTTTGTTCTATGCCTCTCATACTTTAACTCTCTATTAGGAGGTGGATAGTTACCACATAGTTTTACTGAAAAGCATATTCAAAGGCTATTTCATCTTGTGGAAGTTTTTCTAATGATATCAAATATTAATTTTGATTTGGTATATGTAAAATTCTCAATTTGCACCAAGGAATAATAGAAGCTTTCAATTTCGATATGAAAGTCAAATGAGAAAGTATGGAATGTGAGCTTGTGGAAGGCATTTGCTGCCAGAAAGAGGAATCTAAACTTTACTTGGTAATCAATAGTAATCACTGAAGATTTTTCAGTGGAGAACTGACATGACTACAGTGAAAATAAAAGAATGTTTGGATTTACAATTAAGAAATTTCAATGAGATTGTGGACAAAAAGGAAGGTTCCATATACACAAAAATACTCATAAGGATATTTTTGTGGTAGCAAAGAACTGGAAACAAAGTAGGTGCTCACAGAGGAATGGATGAACAAATTATGCTATATAAATGTAATGGAATATTATGGTGCTATGATAGGACAAACATGATGAATACAGAGAAACATGGAAAGACTTACATTAACCGATACAAAGTGAAGTAAGCAGAGCCAGGAAAATAATACATACAATGATTCATCAGTGGAAATGGAAAGAGCAATCACCTCCTCAAAACAATTAAAATTGAATGTTGTGAAATTATAGAGAATAAACTTGTCTTCAAAGGAGAGATATGGGAAGACACCCTTCTGCCCCAACCCTCCTACTTGGTTCTCCTTTGCAGAGGTCAAAATCTATATGTGTGGAATATTGTGTGTAATGTCATATTTGTTCAATGTGATTGATTTTGCTGAATTTATTTCTCTTTTTCTTTTATAAAACATTCTTTGTCATAAGGTATGGCTCTCTGGGAACAGAGGAATAAGGAGGCAGGGGATGGTGGTAGGGAACTAAACAAGGAAAAACAAAAGGTACCAAAACCTATTTTAAAAATTTAAAAAGAAATCTAGAAGATTTAAGCCATGAACAGTAGTAATTAACTTTGTGTATGGGGGGAAAGGGTCTAAAAATATGTGATTTTCTTTACTATTAATTTACCTGAACATAAACAATCATGATTGAATTCATTTTTACTACCCATAATTTCTTGAAAGATTCAGGATTTTCTTCTTGGTATTTAGTAATTACCATGCTTTTTACACTATACACTAAAGAAAAGGAGAGAGGACTTTTTCTTTTCCAAATGAGATTAAATATTCAGTTGATAGACTATTCTAATGGTATGCCAGAAAGGGAGAAAAGCACAGATGAAAGGGAGAGGAGAGGAGACAGAGATAAAGATAGTCCATAGATATTTATTAAGCACTTAGTATGTGCCAGATACTATGCTTAGTACTAGAGATGCAAAGAAAGGCAAAAAACAATCCTTGATATCAAGGAATGTACATTCTGATGGGGGAAAGAACATGTAACTATCTAGCTATCAGAGACAAATATGGATAGGATTGAAAATGGGAGGAGAGGAGATTTAGCAGAGTAAAAATAAAGTGTGCCTCAGAGAAGTTGGGGCATGTCAACACTTTATCCATCATTGTTTTCCACAAGGGGGGGTCACAGTGGATGAGCTACAGGTACCACTTTCATTTCCTCTGCTTCTTTCTCTTTGCCATCCCTGTACCTTTAACTCTAGGTCAGAGACACAGCAGTCAGATTCCTCTACCCTTTTCCAAAACTAGGTTGAAGCTTGTTTATAGGGTCTGAAATTAGATTGGCCCCAGAATAGACTCTTCACTGCAGGGGCTATTCAGACAAATGCTGTCCATAGATTGCTACTATTGGCACTGCTGTTGTTAGCCTTTCTTCTGATCCCTTAATTCTTCTTCCCTACTGAACTGCACAAGGAACAATAATGCTTGCTCCCTGAGCTCCCATTTTCTGCTGCCCAGTTACCTCCTTGTCTGTGACAAAGGGGAAATGATTTTATTGTGAACATTTGATGAAACAGTTCATTGCTAGCCTTCAAAAAGTTCATTAAAATGGGAAAATGGCAAAGGGAAAGAGGTGTTGTCCAGCATTTGGCTACAGCACTGACCCTCCTTTGGCAAAGTAGAAAATTAAATGTAATGGTTATTTAGTTAAGTCTAAAGTCCTATGCTTTATGGTAGCCTATGAAGTGTGATCTTGGGTGGCAAGAGGAAGGGACTAAATGGAATCTCAACTACTTCTACCATCTTCTATCCGAAGCCCAAGATTCCTTTAAGCAGGGACATAACCTTTAAAGATAGAGCTTAAAATGTAAATATGCCTGGGACAGGTCATGCAGTATTGTGGAAAGAGCACTAGACCTGAGGTTAGAGGCCCTATGTTTGGGTCCCAGCTCCCAGCTCCCAGCTCCCAGCTCCCAGCTCCCAGCTCCCAGATCTGTCACAGTTCATTAGCTGTCTGGTCTTGGGCACGTTATGAACTCTATTCATCTGTAAGGTGATGAAGTTGGACCAGGTGACCTGTAGGATATCTTTTATCTCTATATGCTATGATTTTATGACTATGTGACAAAGGGTTAAATATCCATACTCTGCCCAGAAAGTTGAAAAGCCAATGAGAGTCAAAGGGAAAAAGGAGAATGTGACAAATCTTGATCTCTGGAAACAGGAACTAGAGATTTCAAGGAGAGAGATGAAGGAATGGAATGGGGGCAGCAAAGTTTTCTAGCCTTGATTCTTTTCCTTTTGTTCTACGACTGATGGGCTAACTATTTCAAGAAAGAGAGAGTGTGCTGTCTCAGTGTCAGGACACGAAAAAGAAAAACATTTGCTTCTAAGGTTGTGGTTGTGGGGAGTGAAGGCGAAGAATATTTTTTCAAGTTTATATTCCAAATAATGAAGACAACTTGAGACTCTGTTCCAGAATCTTTGAGTCTTTAATTTGTTGACTGTCTTTACAGATGATGGGGGGGGGCAACTGGGTGGTACAGAATAGCATTGACCCTGAAGTAAAAAAGATATGAGTTGAAGTCTGGCCTCAGACAATTGCTAATGTGATAGATGATTAATTGAATCCCTATTTTATTTCAATCAATATTAATCATTTTGATATGATTCTGTAGGAGTAGTGATTATAAATCCTGTATATTAAGCCCTAGAACTGTGAATTGAAGATTATAAGTTCACTTGCTTAATCATTGGAATCTAGTTAAAGAACCTTCACTCTTGTTTTTGCTTTGTTTTATGATAACCAAGTCCAGCATGGCAAGGTGAATCAGTGACACAGAAAGTCCCCCAGCTATTTTTGTTGCCTCTCCATCCCTCATCATCCTTCTATTGCCTGCTATGAGAGAAAGTCATGATCATTTGGCCAATAAGTGATTGTATTTGCTGGTTTGTGACCTGTCTTTCTATCAGCCCATTGGCCCACATAAATGTTTATCAGCCCAGCAAATGGTCAACTCATTTGCTCGGGAGGACCTCCTGAGAGGTCAAGATAGTTCTGCCAGTTCTGCTCATGAGCTAATTTGCCAACCATTGAGAATATGTAGTTTTAGTTTGATTTATCTGTATTGTCTGGGTATCAAGCATTATAAAACTAAGGCTCTGGAGGAAGGAGGCATCTCAGATCATGAGAAAGATCCACTTCATGAGAGGGAACCATGCACCCTTTAATAAAGTACTATTGGCTCAGAGTTCTACCGCAGTTTCTTTTATTGTAGGTTGGACAATTCTGGGCTCCACACTAGATGTGTGACCCTGGGGTAAGTCACTTAATCATGTTTACCTCAGTTTCCTCATCTGTAAAATGAGCTGACGAAGGAAATGGTGAACCACTCCAGTATCTTTGTCAAAAAAACCCTATGGATGAAATGGGGTCATGTAGGGTTAGACAAAACTGAACAACAGAACAACACTGATGCCATGAGTTGAACATGCCTTCAAATTGTGCTATTCTTTTGGAACTCCTTTACCTGCTTTCAGTGGTAATGGTCACTGGGGACTGAGGAGAAGGGGGCACAGGATTAGAACTGAACCTGAGAACCCAACTTTCCTTGAACCCTTGGGTTTAGAGAATGACTCTGCTGCTTGGGGGAGAGAGGTTAGTCTGAGTCTAAAGAGGTATAGCCAAATGATAAATGTTATATTACATCTTATTTATAACTTTAATTGATTCTGTGCAAAAAGTCAAATACATTATATCTCATATAATGGTACCTATCTTTTTTCATAGGAGATCAACTTCATTACGCTAAAATCAAGTGTCTAAGGCTCAGTGAAATAAATTCAGAGAGTAGATGGGGGTGCAGACCTAATTCTGATTGTAAATCCATACTAACCAGACACCTTAGTATGACATACATGTACCTCTAAAGAAAGCTACAGAACTGGGGGATAGAAAATTGATTATCCTGTGAGAACCAAGAAGAATATGATACTCTTCTAGTCTCTTCCTTAATTGGAAATTAACATGTAATTACCAGGGTAGGCATGAGACTTTCCAAAGCTAAATTTTTTTGGTGAGTAAGATTGGGCTAATGATTAACAGTTCTTTCCTAGTGGTTAAAATTTGATGACCTATAAAATCCTTTATGTGCTAGTATTTTATGTTTATAATTAACTTAAATATTTCAAAGATATCTGTAATTTTATAAGTTTGGGTCTTTATGTTTACTTGATATAGACTGATCCACAACTTTAAGACGGCCTTCATAAGTTGCATTGGTTTAAAAAACAAGCCAAAACAAAACCCAAGACCCAAAATGCCTTATCATTTGGTGGTTATGATAATGTTGATGAGCTGTTCTAAGTTTCCTCAAGCTAATATTCAGGCAGTAATGAACTGTGTGTGATTAGCTTATAATAAGAGGCTTTTCAACATGGCAGGACTGGCCATAGCTCACACTCTACTGGAATATATTTGAGGACCCAGGGTCATCTCCATGCCATGATGAGGTTCTGGAACTGGAGTTTAGTGGAGGGATGAGGTAAGGACAGAACCCATATTCAAACACAGATGTGGATGATTAATATATCAGGTGAACAGCTTTTGCTGGGGAGGGTGATTTTGGACAGAAAGAAAAGTAGAGAATAAGAGAGAGGGTGGGAAAAAGTGTCATGGAGAGATGAAGCTGAGAGTGCTAAAACTGGATTTCAGAAATAATATAATTATGCCTTGTGTGGGCCTGCCCTACTTTAAATGACAATAGATGTTCATTACAAAACTATGAAATAAGTAGCCAGTTCCTATAAAAATCACAGGTTCATAGATATGGAACTAGAAGAGACCTTACAAGCCATCTATTCCAACTCCTTCATTTTACACATGGAGAAACTGAGGCTCAGAGAGGTTTAATGACTTGCCCAAAGACATTGTGCACAGGTAGGCAACTTTGAAGCTGATATTTGAACCTATACCCTCCCCACCCCCATACCACACTACTTTATAGAATAGTTGAAACAACTTGTGCAATTTAAAAGGTGAAGTCCAAGGTCCTAGACAGATGAATTGTGTGTGGAAGTTTCAAGACAGGCAAATTTTAGTTCCATGTAAGGATATATTTATTCCAAAGTAGAATGAACTTCCTTAGGAAGTAATGGGTTTTCATTTTCTAGAAATGTCCAAGAGGATTCTGGATGCACTTGTCAGGGTTCACAGATGGTATAGTTTCATGGGAACTTACTAGACTTTTAGACGATCCAATATTTTAACAATAATCCTGACTATGACATATCTGGCCCAATATTATTGAAGGCATGCCTCTTAAGGTATGCCTCGATGACTTTTGCATTTCCTTCCAACTCTGAGATGCTGCAAATATGTAATGTGTTTTCTAGCCATCTTCTCCAGAAAGTTCTTGAAAAGAAATTTTTCTTAAGTTCTAAGTGAGAATCTTATTTCATTTGGAGTTTCTGAGAAATGATTTCATTTCTGTACCCTTTATTTCTAAATGGATTGGACTATTCAGGATTCCTTTCCCCATAAGGATGATTTAACCTCTTATGCTTTTTTTTATTTGTGGTCTAATAAGAAAATACTTATCCCTTCATTATCTACATTGACTCATAGCCATGCCTTTCTGAGTTGGCTTGAAGTTGGCTTGTTAGGGATGTTTATTTCCTTTATTTCAGGCTATGGCAATAAGGCAATATTGTCTGTTTTGCAAAAAGTTGTTGATCTAATATAATTACCACAGAGATTTGGCCTTTGGAAGATCTGTAATGGCAATATATTATGGAAATTGATCCATTTCTAGAACTGCATTCCAAAAGTGTTAGATATAGGGTATTTTGGGGCATCAATTTTAAGGGAGGTCCCCTTCTACCCTTTGCTTGGCCATCTTTCAAAGAATTCTTAGCTGGGCCTCCAATAAAGTGATTCCCTGGTTAGATGATTGAATGATGGTGAATACAAATGTTGCAGTGAAAACAAAACAACAGATGATGTAGTTAAGCTTAATACTGCTTAATAATTATCTAGGACATCAGAATATTTTTGAGTTAAGAACATCCCATGTTTTCCATCCTTCTCCCCAGTGTTTATGTCTTTCAAAATTGTGACTACTAGGACTCTTGATTTAGAAGACTTTCAGAACCTCATTTTATTTTGTCAGGAGGGGTGAAAAGAAGGGTACATTGTCTATTCTGGAAAGAATTTGTGAATGTCATAGAATAGTCATTAGAACACCAGAATTTCCACATTAGGTTTAATAATACTAATGATGGCTGACATTGATATAGCGCTTTAAGTTTTACAAAGTGCTTTACATACATTATTTCATTTGATCTTAGGCCATTGGTATAATATGGACCCATTTGGAGTAATCCCTCTTGATGGAGAGGTACCTTGTGCAAGGAAAGTCAAATACATTATTTTGGCTGCTCACCCTTGCCAGCTGCCACTTATCTTATTTTACTCAGAGTAGCCAGCTGGTCACAGCTGTAGTGATATTGTTTTATCCAATAAGGTCTTGTGGTTAGTACTGGTGCTTCTTGCGGTATATAGATCATGGGTGGTAGATATACCATAAGTGACATATATACTGTTGATGAAAGAACTCAAGCAGCTTTATGGCAATAAGATATTTTCATCTTGCCTTGGTTTGCTTTGTTCTGACAGTTTGAAAAAGTATAAAAAACACATTTTACCTTTTTGCTTACTGGATTTGTGAACTATATTTCTTGGGTTTCACTTATGGACTTCCTAAGCACAATGGGCATTCTCTTTCCCCTCCACCCTGCATTATTAGAGTAATTGTGTAACTCCAGTGTCAGAGACTTTTGTGACATAAGAGAACTTTTCTCATTAGTCTTAGTTTAAATGCTCCCATCCAGGAAAAACTTATGCTCCCCACCACTCATATTGTACCAGTTAACCATTTCTAAGTACACAGGTAAAATATAGCAGGAAATTTAATTGCCATAAAAAAGGAAAGTGAAAACTATAGAATAGGAATAATGAGTCCCAAGGATTTCACAATGTATATCCCTAGAATTATTTATAGTCACCAAAATGAAAGTTCTTCTAAGACCCTTTAATGACTCTTGTCCTTACTTATCATGACCCATTAGTACTTTATTTTCTTTGAAGTTTTCTTTTACTTTCTAGGTGTTGTTTTCTAGGTTCATAGGATGACCACATTTTTAGTGTATACTATTTAGTATGGTAGATTTAGCCTGTGGTATAGGTTCATAGTTCTGGGTTCAGACAAACTTAATTTGATTTGGGGGACTTCCCCCAAATATGTTTTGTCTCATTATTCAAAGCCTAACAAATGTGGTTTCCATGGAAACATAAGACTTTGGCTAATGTCTAATCTCTTCAGGAAAATTAAACTGCTCTTATCTCCCAGGTTAGCACTAAGACTAACAATGTCAGATATGGATAAGGTACCTTTTATTTAACATGGAAGAAAACCACAAATGCCAGAAGATTTACTCATGATACTATAAATGGTCAAAACAAAAATGTCTCTTCTTTTCTAGTGGGTCTCCCTTGTCCCCATGGACTATTACCTTGACAGGAAAAAGCATTTGGGGTTGCCAGAGAGTTGACTCATTTCTCCTCACATAATCCATGATATCAGCAATATCCATGTTGTATAGTAAGAAGGTTAGTGCTGTTGGATGTAAGAAGACTGGAAACATAGGAAGTTTCCATATTGTGAAGAGCTTTGAATATCAAAGGGTTTTGTATTTTATCCTAGAGGTAACAGGGAACTATAGGAGTTTATTGACTGGGCAGAGAGGAAGGGGGTGGGGGTTTGGAGTGGGGGTGGGAAAGAGAGGGTATTACAGTCAGACCTAAGCTTTTGGAAGATCACTTAGGTAACTGAGTGTAGGATGCAATTGAGTGAGGAGAGACTTGACACAAGGAGACCAAACAGGCAATTATTGTAATAATGCAGATGAGAGATGATGAGAACCTGTGCAGGGAGATGGTTATGTGAGTGTAGAGAAGGAGTGGGGTATGAAAGATATTGTGGAGGTAGGAGTGACAAAATTCTGCCACTAAATTCAGGCCCTGATTGTCTCTCATATTGACGAATAGAATCCTAATTCCTCAGTTTTCAGTTTTTTCTCATCTTTACCTCTACCTCCCTCCCCACTTCAATGTCTCCATTCATTTTCTACATAGCTACCAAAATACTCTTCCTAAAGTATGATGGATCTAACCTTTTCACTACGGTGCACAAAAATTATCAGTGGCTCTCCAGTGTTTCTCTGATCAAATTCAGATTTCTCAGTTTAGCATTTAAGTTCCTCCCAAATTTGACTCTTATCTAGCCCCAGGTCATACTACTCCCATTTAGGCATCCTACATTCCAGCTAAATTGTGCAACTAGGCTTTCTCTGAACTTGACATTCTATATAATGTGTTTGTGTATTTGTTCTTACTGTACCTAGAACATATTTCCTTCCATCTTGACCTCTTAGAATCCTTGTTCTTCAAGTCTCACCTCAGCTGTCCCTTCTATAAAGACTCACTGATCCCCTGAGTTATGTGTTCTAACCCTTTCCAATTTATCCTATTTAAAAATTATGATGTTGCATCCCACTCCAATTTCTACTTTGTAATGACATGTTGATTCCCTGTGGGCTGAGATGGTTTTATTTTTATGTTTGTATTGCTATTACCTTCCACATAGATAGTAGGTGCTTAATAATTGTAGAATTGTTAATATTCAACTACTACCTCAGCAGTTTCAGAATTACAATGGATGTCAAGTTATCTTCTAGAACAGAGGTATAATAACGCTGTTTTATCACTTGGCTCGTGCCAGAACAACATGTCTCAGAAAAATGGGGTCAAAATGGGGGGGCAAGGGCAGAATTTCTAAACTAGTAGATAATGGGAATTGTGTAGATATTTTATAGAGAACTGAGCAAAGTGTTTGATAAAATATCTCATGTTATCCTTGAGAAAAGATGGAGAGATGTGGGCGGAATGATGGTATTGTTAGATGGATTTGGAACTCATTGAATGGCTAGATTAAAAAAGTAGTCAGGTCACTAGTGGAGAGTATAAGGAATTTATATGTTATCCTGTGTTGTCTTATTTCTGTATCATAGATTTGCATCAGTGACTTAAATCAAGGAATAGATAGTATTCTTATAAAATTTGTTGATGACATAAAGCTAGGAGGAATAGCTAAAACATTAGATGACAGACTAGAAGCCAAAAGACCTTGACAGGCTGAAACACTGTGATGACTTCAATAAAATAAAACTTAATAGCATGTGAAAGCTCAGTATGAGTCAGGAGCATGATGTGGCAGTCAGTGAAGCTAATACAATTTTGGACTGTGGAAAGGGAGTCACATATACTAGGAATGAGGAGGTTATAGTCCCACTTGAATCTGTGCTACTCAGACCACACCCGAAGTATTGTATTTAGTCCTGGGAACCATATTTTAAGGAGGACATTGAGAAGCTATTTCCCAATTTAAAGAAGTAGGATGAATCAGGGGAAGCTCTGATCAATTTGATGAGATCCCTAATAAGCTTGACAGGATACTGGCCTTTTGAGACAAATGAGTGACGTGTTTCCATGAAATATGGTGGTATCCACTGGTGATTTACTGATAAGAGTTCAGAGAACTCAAGATGATTTGCTAAATGAGATTCAGGGGGATGGATTTTAATCAGATTAGTCATCCATCTCTAAAAGCAAGATGTGAAACCCAGTTCAGTCCTTTGTTTGCTCTCTTCTCCTTTTCCATTTTGCCTTCTTCCAGAGTGCAGAAAGTAGGGCTAGCATGGAGGCAATTTCTCACTTCACTTCCTTTCTCTTTTTCTTCCTTTTCTTTTCCTCTCCTTGCCTATGAGAATTTGCGAGTGTCTTGTAGCAGAAGCACAGGACAGAGGTAAACACAGGCTTGCATGCAGTCTGAGAGAGTGGTTTATTGGCAATGTTCTCAAACCGCAATCTTCTCTGAAGAGCTGGGAGAGATTTTGAATTCCTTAAATAGACTGATCCTGGAATCTAGACTTCTAGGCAAAGAAAAATGACTTCCTGTGAAGTACCAGCTTTGGGAGTTGTCTCCTGGGTAACCCTAAATTTGAGAATTCCCAAGTTTGAGAATTTAGGGATTGAACCTTTTAGAGAGTGAGAAAACTGCACTGTGGAGAGAGATGAGGATTTCTTAGGAAGTAAGGTCAGTAAATTACTTGAAAGTATATGAAATAGCTTGTTCAACAGTAGCCCTCTCCACCAACTGTATTTATTTGCCTTCTAGGAGGACTTTAAACACAGGGCGGCATTTAGGATTTATATTAAGCTTTACCTGAGAGGTATGTGTTATTATTATCATCCCCGTTTTAAAGGTGAGACATCTGAAGCTTATAGCAGTTAAGTGAGTCACATGGCTAGAAGGTAAGTCTGAATTCAAACTCATATCTTCCTTACTTTAGATCTAGTACTCTATCCACTGAGCCACCTATCTGCATTATGACTATAGAACACCCTGTGGGAGAGTGGGATTTCAGTGGAAGGGAAGGAAAGTAAGCATTGGTTAAGTGCCTACAGTGTGTCAGGCATTTTGCTAAGTGCTTTTACAAATATTACCTCATTTGATCCTTATAACAACCCAATGAGGAAGGTGCTATTGTTATCCACATTTCTACAGTTAAGGAAATGGAGGCAGACAGAGCTTAAGTGATTTGCCCAGGGTCACAAAGCCAGTAAGTACCTCAGGTCATATTTGAACTCAGGTCTTCCTGACTCCAGGTCCAGCATTTTATCCAATCGTTCACCTGGGTACCTCTAATACAATGTCATAGTGTGGTCCAAGAGCTTTCTGTCTTAAATTTCTCTTATGCAAATCATTTAGTTACTGGGATTGACTAGCAAGAGGCCTATTGGCCATTGCAGAAATGATCTTGAGGTTGGAGAGTACTAGCCTGTAGTAGATTTTGTTGAGTAAGAAATGCAGGTGGTATTTTTAATAGCTTCCAACTCTAAAAATCCCCAATTCTCTAACTCTAACTAGATATGTCATCATCCAGCCCAAATTCCTCCATTTACTCTGAAAGGCTATAATGAGAGACTGGTTTAAATGCCTTGTTGATTTAGTAGGAGGCATGACCAGGATAACTGTTTTTTCTTCGTCATTACAAGAAGTACATTAAACTTTATAACAAGCTCTGAATATTATTTCTCACTAATCCGTTGCATATGATTTAGTATATATGCTTCTGCTGAGGGGAACCCCTCCCCACTTCCCTGAGTTTATTAAATGTATTAAGAAACCAAGGGAATCATATTGTTGGCATTGTGATGATGTGTTGAGTCTGGGAAGGATAATACATATAGATGAGCTGTTGAAAACTAACTTAACTATTTTCAAATGCTTCAGTCAGAATAATAATGATATATTTTGAGTTCTTTCATGTGTTTTCCCCTATTCTATTTGTATATTTACACTGTGTCTAATACTATGAGCCCTTAGGCAATGTATTATACAGTGTGATAACTTAAAAGCTCTTCAATTTCTATGGTGGAGATAGTCCAACCAATAAAATATCTATTAGATTCCAATTTCCATGAATGTTGTGAGTATTTCTTAACTGTGATTTTATTTCTTTTATGCCTAGTGCTCTGCAAACAATATCATTGAATAAGTACTTTTTAAGCGCCAACTCTTTCCTGGCCCTCCGCAAGGCTCTGGAGACATAAAGACAGACATAAAACAGCCCCCTTTCTCAAGGAGTTCTAGAGAGAGAAAACATGAGCCCATATAAATAAATATAAATATAAATGTAAATGTAAACATAAACATAAACATAAACACAAACACAAATACAAATACACACAAGGAAATTAGGCAGCTAGATGGCTCAGTGGATTTAGCACTAGGACTACAGTCAAGAAGACCTGAGTTCAAATCTGTTCTCAGACACTTACTAGTGCTACGATGTTGGGCAAATCACTTAACCTCTGTATTCCTTAATCCACAGGAGAAGGAAATGGCAAACTACTTCAGTGTCTTTGCCAAGAAAACCCTATGGACACTATTAGCATGCCATGGTCTATGGAGTCTTGAAGAGTCAGACACTACTGAACAACAACAGCAACATTTTGTTGGGGACACACTTGTAACTGGGGACAGGGTGTGATTCAACAGAAGGTGGCATTTGAGCTGAGCTTTGAAGAAACTCAGGATTTTATTTAAGGTATGGTGAAGAGGACATGCATTCTAACTATTGAGGACAGTGTGTGTAAAGGCATTGAGTCAGAGAGGGAATGTCATATGGGAGTTACCATCATGAAGTCATTTGAGGTTAGAGTGGGGAACACAACACCTGGGCAAATTATGAAAGGCCTTATGGATACAGGTAGGTGGTGTGGGCGATAGAGTTTTGGACCTGAAGTCAAGAAGACAAGTTCAAAACCAGCCTCAGATACTTATTAGCTGTGTGACCCTGGGGAAGTCACTTAAGCCTATCTGCCTCAGTTTCTTCAACTAGAAATGGGTATAATAATAATAACATATACCTCCCAGATCAAATGAGATATTTGTAAAGCACTTAGCACAGTGCCTGGCACATGGTAGATGCTTCATAAATGCTTATTTCCTTCCTTCATGAAGGAACTGGCACTAGGGTTTACCTTTGAAGGGAGGTAGGTGTTTTAAGAGCTGACAGGAAGGAGGTAAAGCATTTCAGGGGGTGCGGATAGCCTATGTAAAGGCACAGAGGCTGGAAATGGAATGTCAAAAATAGGTACATCCACAGTCAGTCAGTCAATAAACATTTATTAAGTGCCTACTATGTACCAGGCACTGTTCTAAATTCTAGGGATACAAATAAGTGCAAAGGATAATTCCTGTTTTCAAAGAGTTCATGGTTTAATTGAAGAGACAATATTCAAACAACTATGTACAAAAAGGCTATATACAGGATAAATTGTAAATAACCAACAAAAAGAAGGTACCAGAATGGAGAGCAATTTGGAATTATGCCCAAAGGGCGATAAAGCTGTGCATACCCTTTGACCCAGCAATCCCACTTTTAGGTCTTTTGCCCAAAGAAATCATGGAAGGGGGAAAGGGACCCACATGTACAAAAATATTTATAGCTGCTCTTTACGTGGTAGCAAGGAATTGGAAGTTGAGGGGGTGCCCATCAATTGGGGAATGGCTGGACAAGTTGTGGTATATGAATACAATGGAATACTATTGTGCTGTAAGAAATGATGAGCAGGAAGAGTTCAGAGAAACCTGGAGGGTCTTACGTGAGCTGATGATGAGTGAGATGAGCAGAACCAGAAGAACATTGTACACAGTATCATCAACATTGAATGTTGACCTACTGTGATGGACTATATTCTTCTCACCAATGCAATGGTACAGAAGAGTTCCAGGGAACTCATGATAGAAGAGGATCTCCAAATCCAAGAAAAAAAAAGAAAGAAAGAACTGTGGAGTATAGATGCTGATTGAACCATATTATTTCTTTTGTTTTGGGTGCTGTTGTTTTTTTTTTTTCTATTTTGAGGTTTTGCATCACTGCTCTGATTCTCTTGTAACAGGATTAATGCAGAAATAGGATTAATGTTATTATGTGTATATATATGTGTGTGTATATATATATCTATATGTATATGTATAGAGATATATAGATATAACCTATATCAGATTACCTGCTGTCTAGGGGAGGGGGGAGGGAGGGGAGGGAGGGAGAAAAATCTGAAATTGTAAAGCATGTATAAACAAAAGTTGAGAACTATCTTTACATGTAACGGAAAAAATAAAATATCTCATTAAAAAAAAAAAGAAAGGATTGGGAAAGGCTTCCTGTAGAAGGTGGGATTTTAGCTGGGACTTGAAGGAAGCCAGGGAATCCAGGAGGTGGAAATGAAGAGGAAAAGCACTCCAGGTATGGGGAATAGCCAAGAAAAATATCTAGGGTACATAGGCAGTATAAAGAAAAATTAGTCAATAAAGATAGACTGAAACCAGATTGTAAAGGGCTTCAAATGCCTAACAGAGGAGTTTGTATTTTCTCTTAATGACAATAGGGAGCAATTGAAGCTTCTAGAATAAGAGAGTGGCATTACCTATGCCTATATGCTTATTCATAGTAATATTTCTTTCTTTCTTTTTTTTTTTCGGGGCAATGAGGGTTAAGTGACTTGCCCAGGGTCACACAGCTAGTAAGTGTCAAGTGTCTGAGCCTGGATTTGAACTCAGGTCCTCCTGAATCCAGGGCTGGTGCTTTATCCACTGCACCACCTAGCTGCCCCCCATAGTAATATTTCTTAAAAATAAATTGAAGATGAAAACAAGAAATGAATACTTGACTTTGAACTCACAGACTAACTTTTATAAATTATAATGATCCCCTCTTGCTGTATACAACTGCTATCTTTAGGGTTTTGTTCATTGTACAAAGAATAAGAAGTATGTTTTGACTCTATCAAAGAACCTGCAAGAAGTCAGGTTGAAGTTGCTTGAAATCAATCTGTGAAATTTGTAGAAAGAAACTCAGCCTTTCCTGATGTTTTTATTAGGTTTTCATGGAAATTTATGTCTTAATAGGAAGAAAAAAGAATGCTAGGCACTGGAATTAGATAGTCTGGGTTCAAATTCTTACCTCTGATCCTTTTTACCTGTGTGACCTTGGGCAAGAGTTTTAATTTCCTCATCTGTAAAATGAGGGAGTTGGACTAGATGGTGTTTGAGGATATGTTAAGCTGTAGATCTGTGATCCCATGTGACAATCACTGTGATCAATATTAGGGACAAAAATTAATACGATCTAGTCCCTGGCCACAGATTCAACACGTTCACAATTAAGTCTAAGATACATCAAGGTCCTGATTTATGTGAATAATGAATCCCCCCTTAAGTGTTGACATATACTTGAATTCATACTATTTGAAGTTATAATAATATAGAATATAGTAATTAGTTCCAGCCCAATGGAAACATGCAGTATGAATTTGAATAATGTAACAACATCAGGGAATTAATTATTCACAAAACTAAATGGAGGATATAAGGTATATGATGACAGCAAAGGGGAGGCACAGGTATTGTTCTAAAAATTTTTGAGATAGGAGGAGAGAACATTTTCAGGTGGGTAGAGTGGTGGCAGGGAATCAAGGAAAGCTTCATGGTGGAGTTGGCAGCTAAGATGACCCTTGAAAAAAGAAGATTCTGAAATGTGGAACTGAATCAGTCACTAAATCAGCTGTCATTTTAAAAAAGATTTTATATGTGCCAGGTACTGTGTGAGGGACTACATAGAGGCACTGGGTGAAGGAAGGGAGTGTATTCCAGTCATGGGGAATGGTCTATATAAGTGAACAGAGGCAAGGGAATTGCATGCCAAGTTCAAGGAACTGTTGGCAGTCCAGTCCAGAAGAACTTTAACACTTCAAGGATCTGTAATTTCATCTATATAGGCTGCCTTATGTAATGCTGATAGTAATCTTTATTAGACACATTAGTAGTGTGACCTTGGGTAAGTCATTTAATGTCTCTGGGCTTATTAGTTTCCACATTTGTAAAATTAGGGGATTGGACTTTAAGATTCTTGAAAGTTCCTTCTAATTTCAACTAAGAGTGTATAAATGGCTATGGCCAAAGGAATTTATCACCTTGTGGCCAACCCTTTGTTGATGAATCTCTCTGAACTTAGATAGTCTAGATGCTTGAAGTCTTTCTAATTTTATAGGATCAACTCAATCTTTACTCTGATGGCAGAATCTTTGAGAACCAAGGGTCATTTTCACCCTAGTATAGTGTTTCAGAATAGGGCTTTGTTGGGGGAAAGGAATTCCACATTTGGTTACAAAGCAAAAATATGTATCCACTTTACCAAATGGTAATGGATAAAAGGAAAAAGATAAGTAAGAGTATATCTAAGAAGGAAGTTATATGACCAATCAACAGTTTTACAAAACAATTTCCTGGCAGCTAATTTTTTTAAAAGTCTGTAAGGAAGCCAGGCAGCATAGTGTGAAAAAAAAAGGCTATTATAGACATTGTTGGTTGATTTCCTATAGAAAAGGAATTTAGATTCATTTTTCCTCAGTTCTAAAGTATAGAACTAAGACCACATGGTTAGAAATTAGAGGGAGACAGGGTTCAGCTAAATATAAGGAAGAATGTTTTAAAAAATTAGCACTGGACAAAATAAGTAGTTTGTCTCACAAGTTCTTGTGGTTCTCATCACTGTCAGTTTTCTAGTAGAGGCTATAAACACTTTTTAGGGATAGTGTATAAGAGATTTAAAATACAGGTTAGGAGTTGGACTAGATGACCTTGGATGTTTTCCAACTCAATATTTTTATCATTCCATCATTTGCAAAATTTCTTGAAATCTCACACTATTCTTTTACTTTCCTTGTTTGCAAAAAACTAAAGGACTTGACTTCTGTAACTAAATCATTTAATTCTGGTCTCTGTGATCAAAGAGAAGATATCCCACAAGGTTGGGGAGGGGGAGGACCAGAGAAAGAGCCAAAGTGGAGAAATAAGTATTTGACCATTATAGTAATTTACTGGGGTCTCAGTTCCTTAGCAGAAGAGACATCTTCTATACCATTATTGGGGGACAGAGGATTTTCATCATAATTACCTTTATATAATGTAATAACTAATATGTATATATCACATTAATTTTGCCAAGTGTTTTATATACATATCTATTTTGGACCTCAAAATAACCCCATGCTATTATTATTCCTAATTTACATATAAAGAAACTGAGTCGCAGAGAGGTTAACTGATTTGCTCATGGACACATAGTAAGTGTCAGGGCTAGGATTCTAAGTTAAATCTTTCCTCACTCTAAATTCAGTGCTATTTTTACTATACCATGCTATCTTTTATATCTCTTCCTATAGAAGATGGAGGTGGTAGGGCAGTGATGGGAAGTGATGGACTGCATGAGCAACTCTTTCCACTTTGGTCATGTATACTTTAAATAGAACCCTGTCTTGTTTTATAATATTGGAGGGAAATGGGATGTCATTGATATGGGCGTTCTTTTCACTGATACAAATCATCACCTATCTATAATTTATTAGATGGTCTTTGAGAATTGCTAGGTAGTGTAGTCCTAGACTTGAAATTAGGGACAGCCTATGTTCCAGGCCTAACTCAAGACTTCTAGCTCAAATCCTAGGCAAGTCACCTAATCTTTCTCACTCCCAGTTTCAGTATCTATAAAACAAGGCTAACAATTGCACCTACCTCATAGTATTATGAAGATAAAATGAGAAAATAAATGTAAAATACTTTAAAAATCTTAAAGTATTAAATAAATCCTATCTATTTGTATTGTTGTCGACTGGTCCTCATACTATAGACTTGCAATTCAGCACCAGACCCATAGGAAAAACCTTTTGTACTCTGCTCTTATAGCCTTCAAGAAACAAGGGTAAACTCCATATCACAATGACGTGTCTATGGAAAAATTTAGTGGAGGAGATAGAGCCAAAAGTTCTTTGAATGATACTATCAAAGGAAAAAAAATCCTAACCAACAGGAAAGCAGAAATCAGTAGACCTCTCCATAAAAGTGAGAGTCTCAATTTGGGTCCTTAATCATTGAGAAAATCGTTCCTGGTAAAGAAGAAAAATTCTCTTCTTGCTCTGGAGACATGTTGGGTAATTCAAACATCACAATCAAGGCTCTCCTTCAGAGAAAAGTTTAATCCTCAAATTTGTTTGAGATGGGAGTTGAAAGTAGGACCAGAGAAGCTGGCAGGAACAGGAATGATTAATGACTCACTAGTCCTTAGTCCTTTGCCATGATAAGCTTCACAGACATTATTGAAGGCCAGGTTTTTAGCTCCCAGCATTTGACAAGACTTAGGATATCTTGGTTACCCTCTGCTGGGTGAACAATCCCAGTGGTTTATAATTTAGTGGTTTTATGGGCCTCTCATGACATTTGGAAAGTATCATTTTTGCTATTCTCACCACCATTTCCAAGTCAATAAGTATTTCTACCCTTTCCATTCCACCATATACTTTGCATCCTCTGAAGACCTTTTTAGTCTTCATTAAGATTTTAAAACCAGTGTGTCAGATTCTGATGTTCCTGCTGGTTTAAGGAAAAAATGCCCCACTAATAAATTACAATAAATTGTCAGTCTCAACAGGTCTCTGACCTTCAGGCAGTGGGGGGTTGTACGCTACACTTCATTTCCCTCCCCTTGCGTTGGAACAGCTTCCCTTGCTTTTAGCCTATGCCCTTGATTTATGGGTGGGCTACCAGCGAGACAACTCACCTGCAAAAATAGTTCACGCTGTGGTGTTTATTATACTAAGTAGGTTTCATGCTGGCTGAGGGTTTTTACAAGGGAATGGAGCTGCTGTCAGGCCTTCCATCATCTGAGCAAAGCTGGCACCAAAATTCTCTCGCATTTCAGTCTATTAAATTTAGTGGGGGCAGGCAGAGGGCACGGTAAGCATTGAGGTTGTCTCACTCAAGGTAGGTCTGGCAGGCCTGTAAATTAGTCTTAGGTAAGTAAAATGTATCAATAGAACAATAAAAGAAAAAGAAATATGCACAAAATCTCGCTCTCTACCAGCACTGGGACATGAAAGAAGGAGATTTTTTTTTAAATCCCCATAAACTTTTTTCAAAATGTAAATGATCACAAGACTGGTAGTTTTAAAAGGTTAATTTTTATCTAGTATGTTATGTTCATTGAAATCTGTTCAGTTCTTTTCATTGTTAAAGGGAAGTCCTAGTGGCTGGACTCCAACAACTAAACAAGGGTCTTGTTAGATGGCAGGTATCTCATAAGAGCCATCTTCATTTTGTGACAGTGGGGAATTAAGGTATTGGCTGCTATTTTGTAGACAGCCGAATCATAGTCCCTTGATGGGAGATTTGTATCTCTGCCCCAGCACAGGTCCAAGAACATAGTTCTAAGTTCTTAGTAAGTGCTAATTGATTAACTGACTTTAACAAAAAAAGATATTTTTATTGATATTGTATATTTTAACATCACCAACATTTCCACAACATTCCCTCCCAGAAAGTGATCCCATCTAATGATATTTTTTAAAAAATTAAAAATCAGTAAAATTGATTAATAGACCAATTTTGTTTTTGAAAATTCATGCTATGAATTTTAGATCTTCCACATCTGCAAAAGAGCAGGGGAGGGATGGAACCCTGTGCGTTTTTTGTTAAGTTTGCAACATTCACTTTTGATTGTTTTGTGGTTGTTCTTTCCATTTACATTGTTTTAATCATTTTGCATTTTAAAAAAAATTAATTTTTTTGCATATTGTTTTCTTGGCCCTGTTTATTTCATGTAGATCTTTCTGTGCTTTGTTGTATTCATCATTTCTTACTGAGCAGCAATATTCTATTATGTTCACATATCACGTCTTGTTTAGCCATTTTCTAATCCATAGGCATCTATTTTGTTTGTAATTTTTTGCTATCACAAAAAGTGCTACTAGAAATATTTGGATGTATATAGGAGCTTTCTTCTTATCAGTGCTAAACTTGGGATATATGCCTCAAAGTTGAAACTCTGGGTAAAAGGATATGAATGTTTTAGTCATTTTATTTGTGTAACTCCAAATTAATTTCCAAAATGGCTGTAATGATTCAGAGCTACACAACAATGTATCATTGTGCCAATCTTGTCGCATCACTTTCAAAACAGACTATTCCCATCTTTTATAATTCTTACAACTAGTTGGCACAATGATAGAATATGAGACTTGGAAACAGGAAGAGCTAAGTTCAGTCCAGCATCAGACACTTACTAGATGCGTTACACTAGAAAATCCCTTACTTTATTTTTGTTTGCCTCAGTTTCCTCACCTCTAAAATGGGGATAATAATAGCACCTACTTCACAGGATTGTTGGGATGATCAAATGGTGTAATATATGCAAAGTGCTCTGCAAACCTCAAATTATCATCACAACATTCTTCCCTTCTCATCATATTTCTGTGGTATTTTTTTTCTTTTTAAAAAAAATAGTGTTTTGTTTTTTCCTCCAATTACATGTCACGATCTGTGGTGTTTTCAAATTAAGGTAGAGATTTTAATTGAGCAAAATCCATTAGAGTTATTGGGGGGTCAAATTGCATAGGACTTTAGAAAATCTATAGCTTAAGACATACACATACACACATATGTACAAATACACATATGTATACACACATACACATGTAGAGTATGTGGAATAACAAAAATGAACAGAAGCTCAACATCCAGTAATTGTAATGACCAATACTGATAGAAGGGAAGGGAAAAGGAAGGGAAGGAGAAGGGGAAGAGATAAGAAAAGAGAAGGTGAAGAAAAAGGGAAGTGGAAGGAGAAGGAAAAGAGAATTCATGCCATTCTTTCTCTGACTGAAGCTCCTTCCTTACCTATTATTGCCCTAGAGAAACCCTCTCCTCTGGAAACCATATGATCCCAGACCACAAGAGTACATTTGAAAGATTCCTTACCATTTTCTCTCTTTACTCTCAAGCCTGGAATATCTATAACAATCCTCTTCTCAGCCCTAGGTCTTACCTCAGAATGATTTCCTTTTCATATTCTAGTCCTTTGCTCCCTGGTGAACCTTTCCTAGCTCTCAGTTCATTAATT
Source organism: Dromiciops gliroides (assembly GCF_019393635.1). NCBI lineage: Eukaryota > Metazoa > Chordata > Mammalia > Microbiotheria > Microbiotheriidae > Dromiciops > Dromiciops gliroides. The sequence goes on along the minus strand of NC_057864.1, from coordinate 328,314,311 downwards.
GAAATAAGTACACTCTAGGACCAGTTAAGAAATGGACACTTTGTTCCTAGATCAACCTCATGATCCCATTGCCTCCTTGTGATCAGATTACTGTGACCTATCCTGTCTTCATTTCCCCCTACCGAATAATTTACTACAATTCAGGATTAAATTGAGAAAAAAATCTCTTAAACACTCAGTAATAACAATTGAACATTCTTATCATTAATTAGGCAGGAGAATGGGCCATAGCCCAAGATCAAAATATTAAATTTGGTAGGTTAGCATAGATCAATAATGAGGGTTAGCCAAAACCTTAACCAGAACTGACACATCCTGGAATGTGAAGCTTCAAAATGTTTTAGAAGCTCTGGGAAAGGTCATTAAGTCTTCCATCAGGAATTTCCCTACTTCTTCCCCAACACATACACATTCTTTCTAAGTCCAGTACTCTGGGACTGCTATGAACTTAGGTATATTGATTTTCAGATGACTCTGGGAATTTTGAGAAGGAGGAGGATTCCCAAGATATGTATGGGTGGTCATCAAACCAATGTACTTTATTGTGGAATGATGGCAACCCTGGGTTCTTGAAGAAAGAAGTTTTACTTTAGAAAGATGAACTTTTTTTTCATATCTACTCAGGAATGCTTGTTTCTGAAGGTATAGAGGAGGTTGTGAGATATGTCAGTGGCGTGATATGTGAAGAATGCTTACACCTTAAATAATCTGCTTCTTATAGTTTTAGCTTTGGAAGCTTTCTACTTTTTGGATTTCATAAGATGTCTCCAATAGAATAAGAAGTATATATTTATATGTTTATATACATATGCATGTATATTATAGGTATAGTTGTGGGAGGTATGATAATTTTCTTTAATTAATAAAGTATTTTATTTTTTTCCCATTACATGTAAAGATAGTTCTCAACCTTTGTTTATACAAGCTTTACAATTTCAGATTTTTCTCCCTCCCTCCCCTCCCTCCCCCCCTCCCCTAGACACCAGGTAATCTGATATAGGTTTTATATATATATATATATGTATGATAATTTAGTGCAGTAGACTCCAAATTTTTTGTTTAGGTACCACCCCCAATTTTGATCATATATCTTCTCGTATAATTGTATTTAATTACTCATAAATTATATTCATAAGTAATGCATAGAGAGGAAGTGTGGTATGGTAGATGGAGATTTGGCCTCAGAAACAGGAAGACCTAGGTTTGAGACCCTCCTCTGACACATCCTGGCTGTATGACCCTTGACTAATCACTTAACCTTTCAATGTTCTTGGAAATTCTCTAAGACTAAGTTACAGAGAAGGCGAGGACCTGCATTATTGGGAGATTGCTTTTCTTCATTTGGGAGTTAGTCACATATACCAATAAAATCACTGGTCCTGTCTCTATCCATACTAATATCACTGAGGGAAGGTATTGGGGCAGGCTTGACTCAGACTGGTATCCTGTTAGTTAAGGTTCAATGTTGGATGATATGAGTCACTTGTAGGTTATTGAAGAGTTATCATAAAGAGGTTTACTGAGTCCTAACATAGGAAAAATGTTCAATAAGCATGACATTAGTCCTCTTTGAAAACAAAGAGGAACAACAACAAAGGCTACATGGTGTCGTATGTGTATTATGTGCGTCCAAGCAGGTTATGTGTATCCACACGAGTCTGTCTAGATATGGATCTAGAGATAGATATCTCTAGGATCTTTCCCCCTTATTTTGCCTCTCTTCAAGGTGGGCATTGATTAATGGCAGAAAGGGAAGCAGGGTTGTTCTCCTCAGAGAGGGGTTATTGGGGTAGAATTAAATCTATGTGTCCCCTTAAATATTCTTAGTCTAGGGAAAATGAATTTTAAGTTAAAGCTATGCTCCTCATCGCTGTTCCTTAACAGGGAGTGATTCCTCTAAGATAATATGTCAAAGGAAGCCTTGACTCCCTTTCCACCAGATGTCAAATGCACAAATGAACCCTCATAGAAAATAGTGAATAAACCTATTTATACTAAAGTCAATAGCAAAACAGAAATCAGAGAAAGTATACAGAAGAGCATATTTACCAGGGTAAATGAACTCTCCCACTGGGATTAAGATAACTCAGCTCAAACAAAAGAGAGAGTCTTAGATCTCACTGAAGAGGAAATTCCCTGAAGTCTCTAGTACAGTAAGCTGACAATAGGTATGTGATCCAAGTGCTGTCTCCCCTATATTTTGGCTTCTTTTTCCCAGAATTTCTCTCCCTTCAGGGACCTGAAAAGAGGATGGAACTGTACTTCTGTCTTGAAACTGAAAGCCAGACCAGGGTCTCTCTTCTCTTCAGCTCTTGCCAACTCCGCTCTCATGTAGGCACAAAGCACCAAACAATCAATATTAACTAATGCAAATAGTCCCACACATATAGTCCTTTGAATCAAGAGTTATAAGAATATGGTAACATCTCAGATATAAAAGGAAACCCATATGGTCAGCAGGAAAGGGTGTAGTGGTTCGAAAGATCATCTGCTAGGGGACAGCTAGGTGGCTCAGTGGATAAAGCACTGGCCCTGGATTCAGGAGGACCTGAGTTCAAATGTGGCCTCAGACACTTGGCAATTACTAGCTGTGTGACCCTGGGCAAGTCACTTAACCTCCATTGACACCCCCCCCCAAAAAAAAGATCATCTGCTAATTCTAAAGGGCACTAGCCTTTGGTTTATGGGCCTTATTATCCCGCGAGAAGACCAGGAAGCCAAATCATTGCATTCAGAGGCTACTAGGAAGCTGAACTTGAGCATTGGCCAATCCAGTCTCATGGACATTTTTGTTGCCTTTTAGAGAAAAATATAGCCTAATTCATCTTGCTGGGGGAGGGGAAAACCTTGGTTTATCACAATAGGTGTGGTTCTATTAAAGACAAACTTCCCAGTTGGGTGTCACAGGGTTGGTGAGAATTTTTCCACCTTTTGATTTGTTTATCATACATCCTTTGGGTTCACTCTGGAGACCATTGACCACTCATAGCATTTGGAGAACTTGGTTCATGAAGTAGGAACATGTGGGTTTCATGGCCTTTCTCTGGCTTCAAGATGTTCCTTAACAACTCACGGCTTCAGGCAACTCTCCAAGACTATAAATTGCCGGTAGCAATCTGACCTGCATTGCTGCTAGAGGAAGTTCCAATGAAATCACAGGTCTGGTAAAAAGAGAATCCAAGTGTTTACTACAAAAGATCAGGAGACCTCTAATAGAATTGTATCATTCATTGGAAGAAAATGAATTCAATGTATGAGCTTATTAAAATGTAAAGCTAGGGTTTTTGAGTACTTTGTATCTCTGTTATGTAATTAGATCCTCTTTTACATTATAGTTATACCAGTAAATCTTTTCTTTCCCAAGTAGATTATTAGCACCTTAAGTGTAGGGTCCCAGTCCTATTCATCCTTGTCTCTGTCAGCATCTAGTTTAGGGTTTTGCATATAGTCAGTACTTGGTAAACATTTATTGAATTTGAATTTATTTATTGAAGCCCTGAAGCAAACTTTTTTTTCTCTTCTCCTTGGACCAATTGTTCTTCCCTTTGTGTATATAGGACTGGGACATTTGCAAATATGTAAGGTTTTGCTTGTGGATATTGGCATATAATTATTTGCCAGAGTTTTATTCCCTTACCCCCAGTTGTAAAGCTACTTGATGAAGTGATGGTGTTGGAGGGGTGTTGGGGGGAAGATTAAAAAAAAAATCTTTCCTTGAAAGGTTTTAAAAAAATGATTTCAATAGCAGTCCCATGGAGCACTGGTTTAAATGGAAAGAAAATGGATCTGTTTTATCTGCTTACCACCATGTATGCTAATATTTGATCATAGTGCTTTTTTATGACTGCTAAGAAAATAATGAGCTAGTCAGAGAAGAATTTTTCTATTTTATTTAAGTTGGGCATTACACAGTTGTGCTATAAATACAGAATTGAGATCACACAGCTGTGTCCATAAATCAAACACACAATTGACTTTGTTGAGATGATATTAAATGTGAAATGTTTCATGAATTAGATATGTGTAGCTTTTTCCATAACAAAATGTTTTGGGGTTGAATTATCTCTGAACTGTTTTATCTTTTGCAGTTAGAAAATAGTATCTTGGAAGTATTCATCTTATCTACTTATCAACACAAACAAGACAACAGATACAGTCAATTCTAATATAATAGGGTTTTTGTGCCTTGAAATTAAGGCATTTAATCTGAAACACTATCACATAACACAAAAGATAACTTCGACAGATTCAGATGGTCCCCTTTCCTATTTTCCTTTTGTCTTTTTCCATTTACAATTGTTGATTAGAAAAGAAAGGATATTGCCTAGGGATAGTTATTTGATTTACTCAATACATTTTTTCCCCTTTATATCAAGGATGGGCAACCTCTCTTAGGGTGCCAATGCTATAGCTAAGAGAATAATTTCCACAGTGGTCAGCTTTTCTTCTTATCTTATTTGGAGTGAAACCTTTAAAGATTCAAGGATTAGAGTAGTTAAAGAGCTATAAACAATGGAAATCAGCTAGTTAACATTTTAGAGGAATATAGAAAACCAGTGATAACTCTTAGATGATCCTTGACAAAGTAAACAACACCAAAATGTTACTTCTGATTAATAATCTAAGCCCAGCTAGTTTCTTAATTATTTTTATTTACTTCTCTTTTTTGATTTGTCATTCTCAGTATCCCTTCATATCTCTACCCTCCATCTCTTTTCCTCTCAATCTCATCCTCTACTTTTTTCCTCATCCTCTCCCCAAATCTCCTTAGCCAGTCATAATATAGAATTGAAGAACATTTTTTGCTTATGATTCATTGTGCTTATTCCTCCATATAAGTTCTATTGTGGTGCCTTATGGGGGGGGGTGTCAAAGGCTATGGAGTGAGGGAAGGACTGTTTTGTATTTATCTTTGTAGCCCCATTACCTAGCATAGAATCTGATACATGGTAGGTGTTTCCTGAATTGAACTGGATTACAGATTCTGACATAACTTAGGAACCAGAGATGGATTGTGTGTATTATAGTTTTTATTCTGCATTGGTAGAGGGAGTTTGCTCACCAAGGAACTCACTACCCCAAATAAATTATAGCTTCAGAAATTAAAAAAAAACAACCATTCCCTACCCTTGCTTTTATGACTCAAAGATAATAAGAGTTTGTAACTCTGTGCTATAATGCCACACCATCATTTCCCTAAGAACCCTGATTAAAGGATAAGACTTATCAGTCATTAAAGAGTAAATCAGAATTAATTTCCCTCCCTCTTTCTACTTTTGTAGGAATTTGTGAATGACAGAATAAAACAATCCATAGAACACATATTAGTTATTACACAGCTAGCTATGATTACTGTTTGAATCAGGAGATAGAATATCGGGTCCTATATTATTTACTTTGAAATTGACTAGCCTAAATTTAAATAACCCACAGGTGGAAGTCTTTTTATCCTAAAACTGTCAGATAACTATCCTAGAAAATAAAGAGCACACTTTGAGAACATGCTCCCATAGAATGTTGACTATGAATCAACTTTAGAAATCATTTAGCCAAATGAGGAAAAATGCTCAGAGAAGTTAGCAAGTATTCAAGATAGGTTAATTTTAGTATTCTTTCCCCTATATCATAATGACACCTATTGTGAACTCTAGTGGTTTCCTGAGGAAGTAGCTCTAATTTAAAAAAAAAATTATTTTGGTAGGTTGAGGAAGTGTAGTAGAACTGAGAACCTCTGAGAGGTGGGAAGTCTTTGGGAAAGTACAGGACAATGGAAAGGTCGGAGTTTTTGTAACCAAAGGACATGAATTTGAATCTTTGATCTGCTACTTCCTATATCAGTTAGAGCATCTTTGTGTCTCAGTTTTTCTTTTGCAAAATGATTGGGTTGGAATAGATAGCTTTTAAGATTTCTTCCAAGCTCTGAATCTATGATCCGTGAGTAAATTCTACCCACTCCCAAAAGTTGAGATAATAGGATTCTGGGAAGGTGGAATAAATGATAATGGTATTCTTTTCTTTATAGATATGAAAGCAAAGTTGAATTTTATAGGTACATCAAGAAAGCTCCATTGGAACAAAAATTAACTTTGTTGGAAATTATTTCTAGTGTCAGTGCTTAGGGAATAAAGGTTATTAGTTTTCCCTTGAAATACTGAAGAAGTGGTTGTTTTTAACCCAACTCTTTTAGTTTGGAAGCAAAGCTTTTTTTAATGTCTCCAATTATTAGTGCTTTCTCCCATTACAAATTAAATGGTATTTTACTTGTGTACATTTATCCCTCTAGCAGAATTCATCCTTTAATTCAGAGATTATTTTATTTTGTATCTCTGTCACCTAGTTGTATATAGTAGGTGTATATAATGTCTGTTGAACTGAACTGGACTTAGCTCAATAAAGCTCCTTTGATCAGTACGTCCTTATTCTCCTAGGGGCAGCTACATGGTATGGTGGATAGAGTACTGGTCCTGAAGTTGGGAGGACCTGAGTTCAAATCTCACCTCAGACACTTACTAGCTGTATTACCCTGGGCAAGTCACTTAACCCCAATTACCTTAAACATCTGGGGTCAATCTCCAGTTATTCTGATATATATCTTGCCACTGGACCCAGATGGCTTTGGAGGAGAGAATGAGATTGGTGATCTTGCACAGCCCTCTCTCACTTAAATCCAATTAATTCACTGCAAGTCATGAAATCACCCTCATGTCATAGTCCTCTTCAAGAATGAAGGACAAAGCACTGGCCCTGGATTCAGGAGGACCTGAGTTCAAATCCGACCTCAGACACTTGATACTTACTAGCTGTGTGACCTTAGGCAAGTCACTTAACCCCCATTGCCCAACAAAAAAACAAACTAAAAAAAAAAAAAGAACGCAGGACAAACAACAATAACCTTATTCTCCTGTATTAACATATCTGTCTTCCCATATTGTCTCCACCATTGACTGCTCTATTTCTCTTCTTATTAATGGATTGGAGGTTATTTTTATATAATTTTTGATAGTTTTTGGTTCTTCCCTTGAAAACTATTCACATCTTTTGACTGTTTATCTATTGGAGAACGTTTTTTGTTTTTAGATATTTGTTAGTTCCCTATATCAGATATTATTAGTGATTTAAAAATATAATTTCCCCTATTAAATGGTTTATTTTATTCTATCTGCATTATCTTTGTGCAAAAATGTTAATTGTATGTAGTAAAAGTGTATATTTTATCTTTTATGATCGGTTCTATTTTTAGTTTGGTCCAGAATTGTCCCCCCAGCTATAACTGTGAAAGGTGCCTCCTTCCTTACTCCTCAATTTTTAGAAATTCTGTGACCTATAAATATATTTTTCTTATCTTTTGGTTTTATATCCTCAAATTTCCTAATATATCTCTGTAACCTCTCACCCAGAAACTTGTCCTTTATGATAATAAAAAGGCAAAAAATGCTATGTAGCAAAACTAACCAATACATTATAAAACCTATGTAGTATCCCTTTATACAGTTCCCCACCTTTGCAAAGAAAGGAGAAAGGTATATTCCATGTCTCTAATTTGGAGCTACCCCAGATCAATATAATTTTGTAGCATACGACTTTGATTATTTTATGATTGTTCTCTCCATTTACATTATTGCTATCATTGTTTTCTTGATTCAGCTTACTTTGCATCAATTCATACAAGTTGTCTCATGCTTCTCTATATTTATCATGTTATTTCTTAGAGAGCAGTTAATATTTCATTACATTCTAATATTATAACTACTTGATATATAGTCTTGCTCTATTTTATTTCCTTTTTTGTGGCTCAAAGAAGGGCTGTTATAAACATTTTAGTGTATAAGAGATCTTTTTGGTTATTAACTTTTTGAGTCGGGATTTGAACTCAGGTCCTCCTGAATCCAAGGCTGGTGCTTTATCCACTGTGCCACCTAGCTGCCCCTGGTAATTAACTTTTTGCAGGGTATATGCCAACCAGAGGGATCTCTGGGGCAAAGGGTGTGGACATTTTAGTTCCTTCCTTAACATTATTCCAAAATGCTTCCCAGAATTATTGGATGAATTCACAGTTCCACCAACAATTTATTAATGTAACTGTCATTCTATAACAAATTTTGCATTGACTATTTTTTCATTTGATTATCTTTGTCAGTTTACTAAGAGTGAGGTGAAACCTCAGAGGGTTTTTGATTTTCAATTATCTTACTGTAAGTGATTTGGAAAAAAAATATTTTGTATAGTTGGAATTAATTGGCAATTTTGTAGAACTATTTCTTTATATTCTTTCAGTATTTATTGGGGGAATAACTTCAGTTTGAATATAAAATGAGATAATTTATATAAAATGTTTTGCAAACCTTAAAGTGTTTTATAAATTATTTGGTCTTTGTGACATCATTTGGGTTTTCTTGACAGAGACACTGGAGTGATTTGCCATTTCCTTCTCCAGCTCATTTGACAAATAAGGAAACTGAGGTAAACAGGGATAAGTGACTTGCCAAAGTTCACATAGATAGTAATTATCTGAGGGTGGCTTTGAATTCATGAAAATGAGTCTTCCTGATTCCAAGCCCAGTGCTCTATCCACTGCTTCACTTAGCTGCCCATATAAATATATAACTCTTAGGTATTATTATACATTTGTGTTAGTTCCCTATATATCTTAGGACAGAAACATTTGAAAGAAAGATTTTTCCCCTAATTAACTAGTTCCTTTCTTGCCCTAGTTACATTAATTTTGTTCTTGCAGAAGCTTTTCAGTTTCATGTAATAAAATTATTTTATCTTTTGAGATCCTTTCTGTGTCTTGTTTCATTAAGAATTCATTCCTTTCCGATAACTGTGAAAAGCGGTTGATCTAGTGCTATTTAATTTTTAATGGTATTATCTTCACTATTCAGGGCATATAACCATTTTGAGCTGTTTTGTGTTATATGCTATAAGATGTTTATCTAAATCTAATTTCTGCCAAGAGGCTTTCTAATTTTCCCTGAAATTATTATTAAATAAGAGTTTTTCCCCAAGTACTTTTGTTTTTTGGCTTATTGGATTCAGTTGTTTCTTTACTATCTAGACTGTTAAAAACAAGATCCAATTAGTTTTGATGATTACTGCTTTATAGTATAATTTGAGGTCCAGAAGTCCTATTCTTCCTTCAGTATTACTTTTAGAAATTTATTTCCCTTGGAATTGTGGATCAATGAATTTTGTTATTATTTTTTTCTAGATCTATAAAGTATTGCATTGGTAGTAAGATGAATGAAAAGCTGAGGGTCAGAGTTTCTGGATAATTAACAACCAACTTTTTAATTAGACCAGCTGATTATCCATAAATTGATGGTCAGTGGTTCCTCTTGGTAACTGAAGACAAAACCGTGGGGATCACTGAATGCTTAAATACATTTGGAAAAGCAGGTGCCCCTAACAGGTAGAAATCAACCCTGATTGGTAAACAGTTAGTGAGGGGGTAGACATATTAATGAGGAAATGGGTTAAAAGTCTTCAGCTCCTCCTCCTGAGAATGTAGCTTGATCACAAGACTCAGTTACCTCCAGCAATCTGGATAATGGAATCCATCTCTACACAGATCACTCTGGTTGGTTTTTTCCTTCATGAACTGGGCTCCCCTAGAGTCCGATGGAGGGCATGGGCTTACTGCTTTAGTTCTGGAATTTACCTAGATTAGCTTCTCTTTATACCATAAACAAAAGTAAAGTCTCCTAGTTGGGGGTGGGGTGGGGTGGAAGGCAGCATCTTGTCCAAGATCAAGGAACACGTTCCTGGAGGATTTGGGCAATTTAATTTATCAGTAATGTCCTCCCAAAACTGCCTGACTGGCCTATAGGGACTGGTCCCTGAATGAGGAAATAAAGGAAACAATTCTTAATCCTAATGTAATAATTGGTTATTAATATAATTGAAAAACAATCTCTTCTCTCAGTAGAATGATATAGCACTAAACTTACAAATTAATTTAGGTAGTAGCAACATTTTTTGTTATATTGGCATAGCTCAACTATGTGCATTGAATACACTGCCAATTATCTAAGGCATTTTTATTTCAAGGAGCATTTTGCAATTATATTTATACAAATATTGATTGTGTCTTGGTAGATTGACTCAGGTATTTTATGAATTTTGTACTTATTTTGAATGGGACTTCTATTTTAATTATTCCTTACTCTAGTATTGCTATATAGGAATGTTGATTTTAGTGGGTTTCTGCTGAAACTCATAAGCATTTCAACTAGTTTTTGATTTTTCAAAATTTAAAAATTTTAATTTGTGGAATAAAGCATTTCCATAACAGTACAACAAAAAAGATGATTGTACATAGAACTACAAATCTACTATGCACAATTTGCTATTCCTTTCAAATATACAAAAAAAATTATCATGTAAATTTCTTTTTTTCTTTTTTTTTTGCTGGGCAATGAGGGTTAAGTGACTTGCCTAGGTTATGCAGCTAGTAAGTGTCAAGTGTCTGAGGTCGGATTTGAACTAGGGTACTCCTGAATCCAGGGCCAGCGCTCTATCTACTGCACCACCTAGCTGCCCCCTCTTTCTTTTTTTTTTCCTTCCCTCTCCCCACTCTACCCTAGAGATGCCTACCATGAGAAACCAATAATACTTTCGGATTTTCCAAGTAAACTACTGGTTTCAGAAAGTAGAGATGGTTCTGTTTTCTCTTTCCCTATCATTGCCCCTTTAACTTCTTTTTCTTGTCTTATTGCTATTGTTGGAATTTCTAAGACTTGGTCAAATAATAAAAACTAGAGCAGGGCATCTTTATACCTGTAGCTATTAGGAAAGTTTCTAGTGTGTCCCCATTTCATGTAATGCAATGATTTTACTTATGTAGCTTGTATGATATATAAAAAGTTCCTCCTATGTGTATGCTTTGTAGGTTTTGGAGCATAAATGAATGTTGTACTTTGTTAAAGATTTTTTTCTGTGTTACTTGATATAATCATACAGTTTTATATGTTTTGATTTTTAACATGATTGTTAATTTTTCCCAATTGGAACCATCCTTGCATCCCTGATTTTCGCCTAAATTTATAGTGATTTTTTGCATACATTTTTTAAAAAACAAAGGAATTTTATTATTTTCTAGTTACATGTAGAGATAGTTTTCAACATTTGTTTATATAAGATTTCCAATTTCAAATTTTTCTCCCTCCCCTCCCTCCCCACCTCCCCTAGACAGCAGGTAATCTGATATAGGTTATATATGTAGAATAACATGAAACATATTTCTGCATTAGTCATGTTATAAAAGAAGAATCAGAGCAAAAAGGAAATACCTCAAAAAAGAAAAACAACAGCACCAAAACAAAAGAAATAGTATGGTCCAATTTTTTCCTGGATTTGGAGAGCCTTTTCCATCATGAGTCCTTTGGAACTTTCTTGTACCGTTGTATTGGTGAGAAGAATCTAGTCTATCACAGTTGATCAACACATAATGTTGATGATACTGTGTATAATGTTCTTCTGGTTCTGCTCATCTCACTCATCATCAGTTCATGGAAGTCCTTCCAGGTTTCTCTGAACTCCTCCTGCTCATCATTTCTTACAGCACAATAGAATTCCATTGCATTCATATACCACAACTTGTTCAGCCATTCCCCAATTTGCATACATTTCTGAAGTCTTTTTTGCTAAGATTTTGTTTAAAAAATTGAATTGGTTTTCCTTAATATTTTGGCCTATATTTTTCTTTGGTTTATATTTTCCTTATTCCTCTGAACTTTTATATTCAGGTTTAATAAAATGCATATACTTCTACTGCCATTTTGCCTGACTCTCTTCTTCCTTATTTTCATTAACAAATTCCCCATCTTTATGTGAATAGGAAATCACTCATTTTGATCCTAGTTAAACCTGATAGAAGCTTCATAATATAGCAGGATGAACCTAGGGCTTGTAATCAGAAGACAAGTTTAACCTTGTCACTTCTTAGTGTTTTTGTAGAAATCTTAACTGATATTTTCAATTTTTCATTTATTTACTGTTTTTCTTCCAGTTTCATCCTTAAGTGCTCTTAGGGTGATATAGCTTAATTAGGTCTTATACCTAGTGTTCTATAATTTTTTTCAACTATACTACTCTTTGCTACTTTATCAGGTAAGATAATAGTACATGAGTTTATACTCTAAACAGGTTTTGTGCACAGCTAGCATTGCTTGGCAAGTGTTCACCTCTGAATGAGGCAATTTCTAGTCTCTCTCCTCATTACAGAAATTACTTTACAGTGGTTAAACTTCCTTAGCAAATGGTGTTGGTCCATCATAATTTCTGTTCCTTTATCTATTTCCCATTTTTGTGCATTTGTCAATACATTTTAAATAGGCCTTTAATTAGGAATTGTTTTCATTGTATGCTTTGTCTTTTTAAATTTTTACTTCTAATTTGGTGTTCTTCCTTTTTTCTTGAACAAGGTGTTGGTCTGTACATGTCAGCTAATTTGGAAACAACCCCCATATCTGTAATTTCCTGTCTATTATGATAATATATTACTTTTCTTGTGACATTCTTTTATGCTCATCATGGTCTGCACTTCATGACTCTTTCCTAAAGTACTTATTAGATAAACTAGTAAGATTTCTGGATCCTGAGCCATACTTTCTAACATTTTTCACTATCTTCCCTTATGCCTACCTCAACACTGAAATTATGAAATAAGAAATCATATACTAATTTGATTAGGATGATCTTACCAAATTCTTCACAGAACCTCTTGACTGATTCATTTTCTGCAATAGCAATTGTCCCAGTAGCTGCATTAACTTCTTGGCTGATTTTTGCTTATATTCATTTTGACAAGTGTCTCAAGAAATGATTCTCATTGCATCTACATGATATAAAACAATGCTTCCAACACTTGACTTTCCAAGGAAAAGCTGTGAGCTATCCCTTCCATTTAGCTATAACTTTCTTAATGTTTTCTGGATTTCCTTTATAGCTAAAATGTTGATATTTACATGACTAAATTCCTCTAATTTAATGTCAGCTAGGCTGATGTTAATGACAATTAAACCTAATGTCAATTCATTAGTTATTGCACTAGGATCTCACATTTTGAGTACAGTTAATTTAAGGTTAAAATGCATGGTTCTTAGTATTCTGTCACTACAACAATTCAAGAGGGCTAGGCATGATTAAGAGATAATTTATGTTTTTTGTTTCATGGGTTACCATGGCCAAAGAATTCATTACCTAGTGGCCAGTCTACTAGTAAAGAACCTTTCTATACTTAATTACACTGATCCTCAGAAAGCAGAAAAAGATGGTCTTTTTTTGGGGGGGGTGGTTATACATGAAATTTTTGCAGGATTGTGGAACCCACCAGAGCTAGGGTGTTTCACTGACAGAGCCTTCAAGAACACAAGATCACCTCCATGACCATGATGATGGGGCATCAGAGTAAGACTTTGTTGAAACTGTTACATTTATATAATACCTTACTCACAACAGCCACTTGAAGTAGGAAGTGTGCACAATAATTATCCTTTGTGCATCTGAGGCCTAGAGAGGTTTAATTAATTGCCTGAGGTCACATGACTAGCGAATGGTGGAGGTAGGATATTAATTCAGATTTTCTAAGTCTATGTTCTGTAGAACATTCAACTTCTTAATGTATCTTGCTGCTTCTCTTTAACATATGGTATAAGAACTGGAAGAACTGATTTATTTCACTAAGATGAGAGGAAGAAAATTCCCTGAACAGCTTCCAGACTTTTATGTTTTAAGTTTCTACCTCCTCCATACATGGATACTTGCACCAAATATCATGTCCTTTATCAAACCAAGAAAGATAAATAGTGTACAACATGGTTTGTGTCCTTGGGCCTCAAGTGGGGAATTGGTGGTATATCATGCCAGACTGTCACAAATTTTGAAAGTAAGTTGAGGCCCCATTTAAATTTGGCCCAAGATGTAACTTATTATGTAACACTTGCAGAATACGTATAACTCACACATTTCAGCTGTACAGCTGTGAAGACACCTGTCAATGCCAGCCAGCTCCTCAGATTTCTTGGCTCTGCCTCATTGACGGATCCGATCTGATTCCCTTGGTTTTCACATGAGAGCATTTCCCTCCCTCCCTCCCTCCCCCAGGTTTGAGGCACAGTGGTTTCAATGTATCATCAGGACCTTATGGCACCTAAAATGTGGAAAGGCCTAACGACTCACCCATCTGTTAGCGGCCTGATCTTTTTCATTTATTCAGCACTTTGGAAAGACAAAGTGATTTACTGTCATTCTTGTAATTCCTTCAGAAATTCCCAAGAGGGTGTATCTGCATTGTCCTCTCAGATTTTGATGAGAAGATTGAGATCCATATTGTTTTTAACTAACTAGCTAGGGGGCCCACTGTGTAACCCCAAAGAAATGGCTGCTATTATAAGCAAAGAAACTTTTTCCTGTGGCCCTAACCTAAGTAGAGAGATCATAGAACCATAGAGTTTATGGCTGGAAGAAACGGTGGAAGCCATCGAATCCAAATTCCTCATTTTATTTTATTAATTTTTTTCAATGAACAAATATTTATTTTCTCCCCCTCCCACTAGAAAAGGAAAAACAAAGACAATATCCTTGTATGAGGCAAAACAAATTCTCATGTAGGAACAATGCCCTCATTTTATAGATGAGAGAGCTGAGCTACAAAGAGGGGATGTGAATTACACAAGACCACACAGCTAATAGGTATCTAAGGGAGTCAATCATTTGAGTTCAGGTCTCCTTGACTCAAGATCCAGCACTCTCATCCAACATGCTACCTAGTTTTCTGACCATCACTGAGATTTCTACTCAGTCACTAGACATAGGCAGGTATGGCCTTGTAGAGGGTCAGTCTCAACTTTGAGAGAAACTGGATAAAGATAGAACTTTTCTAGAGAACTAGGAAGTCCTATGTGTCTTCCCTCAGATAAAATGGAGGAGGAGGTATAGTATTTTCTTCCCTTTCCCTGCCCATCTTTGGCCATGCGCTTTCCTTTCTATAGTCTACATTTCATTTGGGACATAATAAATCATTGCTCCAAGTCTAGAAATATCTCTGTGTGATATTAGCCAAATTGTCATTACCTGGTTTTTGTCAGCCAAAAGTTCTAGATTATGCTGTGCTATTTACTGAACATCATGCATGTTTGACTGAAAGATAGAATATACAAGATGTGGTTTTTGTGGATCATGAACACCGTGAGTCTTGTCTGGGAATTCAGGTTGTATGTTCTGATGACATGGGATTCCAGAACACATGGGCCAAGGATTTTTTATGGTAGGCTCTGCTTTAATGGATTTGATTTGTGCATTTGGGTCCACACCACTGGTTTCCTTCTCTGCTTTTGTGTTTAGCATTTTGAGCTACAGCACTATGGAAAATTGAGTGCAGTAATCACTTCCTAGCAGGAGGTTATTCCATCAGGCCTGAGCCAGAGAGTGTCTTAATAAATACCATCTGACTTGGATTTAAATTGTTAAATCAGAAATTGTTTTTTCCCACTACTGTTATCTAATGCATAGTCATTGGTGTGTACGGGTGTGCCTAGGCCCAACCTTATATTTCAAGAAAACATTGGTATTTGGCATCTCATTTTTAGGTTTGTATTTTAAAAATAAAATTTATTTTTTTTAATAAAGTTTAGTTAAGTTCTAGTTCCTTTCTTCTCTATGAATGCAAATAACAGCCTTTTCGATTCAGTATTAAATAATTGTTTGTCTTAAAAACCTTAATAAGATTTCCCTGAGTGCATAAACTAATGAATATGTTGCATGGATCTAGGTGCATAGTTTGCACTATGTTGTGATTAATGACAGAATAGTCTAGTATTTTGTTTTGTTTATTTGTGTACACACTATTTGTATTCACTTGAACCAATAAGTCAACAAGTATTAGGTACTTACTATATTCCAAGTACCTTGCTAGATGCTGGGATTACATATATAATGAATGAAATAATCTCTACTCCTAAATTTCTTGAGGTTAAGTAAAGACTGATTTGTCTTTATCCTTGCAAGTAGGGATTATTTTATTTCTTGTACTTAGTATCCTTTAGTATTACTATGTGCCAGATACAGAGTAGGCCCTTAATAAGTACTTGTCAATAGATTTATTGATCTAGAAGGAGTCTAGCACTTAAAAATGCTTGTTGAATTCAATTTAATTGAGTGAAACAGTAAAATTATATCTTTGAACCATAGAATCTGATATTCAGGCATCGGAGGCCTATATCTCAGTAGAAACAGCATGGCTAAATATTTTGAAGTATGTGAATGCAGTGGGATATTGTTGTTGTAAGAAATGATAAGAGCAGCTAGGTGGCACAATGGATAAAGCACTGGCCCTGGATTCAGGAGGACCCGAGTTCAAATCTAGCATCAGACACTTGACACTGACTAGCTGTGTGACCCTGGGCAAGTCACTTTCCCCTCATTGCCCAGCCAAAAAAAGAGGAAGAAAGAAAGAAACAAACCAACAAAGGGGAAAGAAAAAAGAAATGATGAATATAGAAAAGCATGGGAAAATTTATTTGGACTGATGCAAAATAAGTAGAATCAGAAAAATAATATCCACTATGACTGAGTATAAGAATATAAATGGAAAGACCAATAAAATCTATTGAAAATAAATGCTGTGAAATGTAAAAAAAATGTTTTGATAGGCAGAAATTCTCCTTTGGAACAGTAAACATCAAACTATTAGGAGCATAGATTTGGAGGTGAATTTTAGAGGTCATTTAGTCTAATTCTCTCATTTTACAGATGAAGAAACTGAGGCCCAGAGAGGTTAAAGGACTTGTCCAGGATCATGCTGGTAGTAAATGGTAGAGTAAGGATCCTCTGTCTGCAAATCCCTCTTCCCACTGTACCACATTGTCTTATTTTTTATGATAAAAAACATTCACTTATCCAATCTTGATTACTCTCTTTTTTTTTTTTTTTTTTTTTTTTTAGTGGGGGCAGTTGGGGTTAAGTGACTTGCCCAAGGTCACACAGCTAGTGTTAGGGTCTGAGGCCGGATTTGAACTCAGGTACACTGACTCCAGGGCCGGTGCTCTATCCACTGCACCACCTAGCTGCCCCAAATTACTCTCTTAATAATGCAGCAGTGTGTGCACATTTTCTATCATGAGATAGAAGTGCTGTAACAGATATTTGTATGGGAACCATGTTCTACTGAAATTATAACCAAAAAGGAATTTTGTAGAATGTGAGTTACATGGGGGGGGGGGAGGGGAGGTAGGCATTATGTCTACATAATGAAGAAAATGGTTCTAGCAGTGGGGGGGGTAATAAATTGGCTATGGTGGTATATAATGACAGACTACAAATTGTTCAGTTAAACAAACCAACATGGTAGTATTACTAAGTACATACAAGATTCCTGTGGCAAGGGAGATAGACAAAATGAGAAATAGTCTGCCTTCAAGAAGCTTACATTCTTTGTATTGTGTTACATCATTACTAGGACCATATGATAAGAATCTGCAAATATGAGTGGATAAATGGCTTGACACTATAGTTTGATTATGAACTTAGCAACAGCCAGTATAAAATGTGTTGTGGTAGGGTGATAGTAATAAGATCAACAAATTCTGTCCAACAGCCCCTCATTGGAGTAGATAGTGGAGTTTAAGTTAGTACAGCAATGGAACTTATTGACATTACTGTTGCTCTAACACATAAATACCCCAAGAACACATGCAGAAATGATAAATGAGCATGTGTGTCTGGGAGAAGAGCTGAACCAGATGTGGAGAGGAAGGTACTTCAAAGTTGAGCCAGTTATCATCTCAGCAAATGGGGTGTTTTCTCCCATATAATAGTTCAGTATTTTAAGGAACTGGGGATTCATTACACCATATTGTTAATTTTAAGGTACTACATGGGGATGTTAAGCATCTTTAAGTTCATTTTTCAAAAACTCATTAGCTGCCCTCTGAAAAACAAAACAAAAATCCATTGCCAGTGTTGGGAAAATACATTTAAGTGACCTGTAGAATAGTCTTCTTTCTTCCTAAAGTCAGTGAGAGTTCCTCTGACCCCTATGTGATTCTAAACTAAGATTTGCATTTGATAATAGCTACTTATATATAGGTTTTCAAAGTGCTTTAAATATGTTCTCATTTGAACCTCACAATAACCCACCAGTTAGAGACCAGTCATTTCCTACTTCTAGATAGAGTTAACTCTTTGAAGAAGAGTTAATAGGATCTACTGATATGAGTGTTATGGTTGGGAGTATTTCTTCTTCAGGCTAGGAGAATTAGTGTCATCACCATCTGCAACAGGTCTGTTAAAGGCTATTCATGACACTAGGTTAAAAAGAAAACATTCTAACCATTTGATTGCTCCTCTTTTGCACAGCTGTCTCTGTTGATAGAATTGCTTTTAGAAACACACATCACAAAGCCTTGGCAATTTTAGAACTCATTCATTCATAGATCTTAGATTTAGAGCTGAGAGGTCAGTGTCAATTAGCTAACAAGCATTCACTCAGGAAATCTGGCAAGTCACCAGACAAGGGGCTCAGTGAATATAGTCCTAGTCCTGGCATCAGGAAGACCTGAGTTCAAATTTACCATCAGAATTTCATTAGCTCGGTGATCTTGGCGGAGTCACAACCTCAGTTTACTCAAGTGTAAAATGGAAATAATAATAACACTGTTCTCCCAGGGTTGTTGTGAGGATCAAATAAGATAATATTTGTAAAGTGCTTAGCATAGTGCCTGGCACATAGTAGGTGCTATATAAATGCTAGCTATTATTCATCAAGCAACTACTATAAGGCACTATTTTAAGCTGAGAACAAATACAACCAAAAAGACAATTTTGCCCTCAAGGAATTTACATTCTAATGAGAAAGTGATAAAGGGAAGCTAAAAAGGGTAAGGGATGTGGTGGGAAAAGTCCAGAAAAATGCAACCTGGTAGGAAATAAAGAGATGGCTTGGCCTGACTGTCCTCTTTAAAAGGAGGCTCTGAGAGAAGCCCTCTGATTAGGAGAGGCCAAAAGGGCAGGGGGACTCAAAGAATTTGAGAATAGGAAGGAACCTAATTGGCTGCCCAGGCAGTTTAATAAATGGGAATCTTTGTCCTAGGGAAGTTAAGAGACTTGTCCCAGGTCCTGTAGGTAATGAGGATTTAAACTCAGATCCTCTAACTTTAAATTCAGTCTCCTTTCCGCTATTCATTTAATGAGCTTTTAAAAAGTACTATTATGTGCTATACACTGTATTAGGGATTAAAAAAAAAACAATTTTCTTTGTTTCCAAGGAACTCATATTATATAAAGGAGAAACAATACAGAAAATTAAATAAAGATTTATACACATATATGTATATATAGTATATGTTTATATCATATGTGTGTGTGTGTGTGTATGTGTAATCCCCTATCCTGTAGGAAATGATTTGTCTCTAACTGGAAGAGTTATTGTGAGGTTCAAATGAGATAACATATGTAAAACACTTTGTAAACCTTAAATTGCTATATAAATGATAGCTTTTGTTGAATGTGAATCAGCTTAGGATCAAGTAGAGTGGGAGGACTCATTGACTTACAATTAGGGAGAAAGAGAACTACTTCACAGGTCATTTAGTTATTTAAATATGTTCCCCCAATATTGGACACAGACACAGACAAAAATACATATATACACATACATATATATAAATACACAGCCATATATGTATACACATATATAATACACACATGTATGTATACATATATATACATGTGCATATATATGTATGTACATATATATTACAAAATAATTTTCTGTGAAAGAGTACTAGGTGGTGAGAAGTGAATTAAGATAAAGTTCCTATAGTATATACATGTTTTCAATATAATTGGTAACATTATCAGTATGAAAATCAGATAAAAAAAGAAATTGATAATTTTTGCCTTCTGGTATAGGTATATTTTGAACAGAGAAGAATCCACTGATTTGTCAAAGCAAAAACACTTCATTTCTGCTAGCTTCATCGTATTTGTCTAAATACATGAACACCCCCAAAAGCTTACACTCATGGACATTCTGACAATGATACTAGCTAGAAATGACATTTATTTTGTATTATACTGGCTTCAAATCTGGTGGTAAAGTTTAATTTTTTTTAAACAACTGGATATTTCCATATATTTCTGAGAAATTGTTACTTTGATAGAAAAAATAGCATTGTAATGATTTAATGCATTATGACTGTTCTGTATCACATCTGAAGAATCTGTTCTTTTTTGCATATCCTCCCAGTGAAAATATTATTTTCCAAAAATGCTGCTTCAGCCTGAATACTGATACTCCATTGTGGCTTCCATGCCACATTCACATGGTTTGCTGGTCCCACAAAAGGTGTGGCTACAATCAGTATTACGGGAATGAAATGAAATTATTAAGCATAGGCTGGCATCGAAAGACTAGGCAAGATGATGACATGATTGTGACCTTTCTTTTCTCTTACCCCTTTTTGGAAATAAAAATACATGCTTGTGGAGAGAGTATGGATAGCTTTAGAATTCTAACCTTAGAATTATGGTCTTTATAATTAGTGTAATTCTCTGAAAGAGACGACAGCTGAGGTTGGAAAGGCTGGATTCCAGACTCTTGGAGCAGAGGGTATATAATATACTCTGAAAAATACTTGACATCTTTTTTTAAAAACCTTTCATTTTTTCTAAAACTAGTTATAAATATAATCTGCATTAAAAAATTATTTCATAAAGTTCTAAGAATCTTTGTGTAGATATTTAAATGCTTTGGTGGTAGCCATATGGAACAGCAAAATGGAAGTGGGGATTCTTGACCTAGGTGTTCAAACATCAGACACAGACAATCCTTGGCTTGCCAGCTCCATAGATCTTGCCAGATTTATCTAGTATTTGACAAATTCCATGTGTGAAGCATTCCTGGGAGGCTTGATGAACATACTGTAGCTGCATTCTCTAATTTTTCCTTTTATGTAAACAAGCTATGGGTTTAAAAACATTCGTTCAATGGTCATGTTGTGTTACATTCAGATCTTGAACAAATAGAGATGTTTTTCCCCCAAAAGTTCTAATCGTCCAATAAACTACAGACTTGGGGGATGTTGAGGGCAATCTTGTGGGCTAATCAGGGACAGGGAATTAGCATTTACTTTTAAATTTGATTGTCTTGATTTTTAAGCTGATTTTTAGTTCTCATGAATTTCTTAAGTTAAAGCACTACAGTTGGATATTTTGCAGATGCAGCTTTTGTATTCATAATTCTATTGAAGGGTTTCCATCAAAAGGTTTTGCTCCATTAGTTTGATCTACTGTACATGGCAGCCTGGCATGTGCATTTCTTCCAGAATGTGCAATTTGATTTCATACTGTGGAAAAAACCCAGAGCGTAAAATATTAGCATGAACAGTGTCAAGTGTCAATGCTAATTCTTTTATTGCTGTGACATTATTTAAAGGCAGCAATCATTCAACTATTTCCAATGATAGGCATAAGAGCTAGCTAGGAAAAAAAATCTATGTGGTCAGCTATCCCATCTCCTTTGTGAGGAGCTGTATAAGAAACAGAGCCAGGATAACAGCCATTGATTGTTGCTTTCTCTGGCTTCTATCAAATTAGAAAGGATGCAGCTGTTGATAGGGAATTAAACTAAAATGCAACATCTTCCAAAAGTTGAATGGTGGTTAGTGGCAAAATTTGTTTAATTGAAAGTGTCTGGATAGAACATGACATTTTTTTAATCCTTCAAGGATTCATTATTTCATCCATGGAGAGAATAGCCACACTAATAAAGGTTGCAATCTTTCTCTGGCTTAGAAAATGATCTATGTAAATTGCTGAGGCTGAAAAGAAAAAAAGTAATGCAGTGATCAAGATTTTGGCTGGTCATTAGTCTTTAAACTCATCTAGGTGGGACCTCATCTGTTATTGTGCTCACAACTCAAAGTCTTTTCAGTTCTGTATGTTGTGCTTGTGCTTCCTGGGAGCCTCTCAGAACCTAGGGTCATGGTAAGGCATTGGGGTAGAACTCCAATGGCAGAAAAACCCTACAATCTTAAAAAAATAAAAATAAAATAAATATATACACACATATGTATATACTTACATATATGTGTATGTACATATACATGTATATGTATGTGTATATATACACACACATATATACATACATACACACACACACACACACACACACACATATATATATATACAGACACATACCACATATGATTCTTTGTAGTCAAAAACTGGAGGCTGTTGATAAACGTTTGTGAATATGCTAATGTTTGAGTTGGACTTCAAAGGATGTCTAGGGAATCCATAGCTGGACAGAATAAAAAGGCATTCCAAATATACAGTGTAAACAAAGGCAGGAAGGCATATATAATAATACTTGCTAGCATTTATATAGTTCTTTAAGGCTAGCAAAGAACTTCACAAATATTATTACCTTGATCCTTACATCAATCCTGTGAGAGGTGCTTTTTTTTTAGATGAAGGAACTGAGGCAAGCAGATATTAAGTCACACAGGTAACAATTGTCTGAGGCTAGATTTGAACTGAGACCTTCCTGACTCCAGGTCTGGGTCAAAGTTATCCACTGTGTCACCAGCAAAGGCACTGGGTATAATTTGGGGACAGATAAGATCTAGTTTGATCAGAATATAGGGTATGTAGGAATAGATCATAAGGTATGGAACTGGAAGGGATTATAGAGTTCATCTCGTCCAGTCTTCCCAATTTTGTTGTTGTTTTGTTTGTTGTTTTCATCCTTCATTCTTGAAGAGGACTGATGACATAACAGAGAGTGACATCAACTTGCATTTGAATCGTGTCAAGACAAAAGTCAAGATGACTGGCAATAGCTGGGATATAGTGAATGACCTTGGCTTTTCTAAATGAAAGTCTTTCCCAGGCTTCAGTTTCTTTGAGGCAATGCCCATTCAATGGCTAAGGGCTAGGTAAGAATTGAGGCCCAAATGGCCTAATTTATCAACGCAAAAGGCCCAAAGAGGGTAAGTGGCTGACCAGAGGTCATGACACTAGGTCTTCAAAGAGCTGGGATTCAAGCTCAGGTCATCTGATGGCAAATCTTGAGGCTTTTACCCTTAAAGTACATGGTATAAAATACACAGATGATACTTGATTGTGGAAGACATTGAATGTCAACAGAAGGTGTTTGAACTTTATCCACATGATGAGTTTCAATGAAAGATATATGTTAATAAGTGACTTGCTGTCTGATAGAGAAGACATCTGGGAGTCCTCAACTCAGTGTTCTAGGAGTGTGAAGGTCAATCGTTGCCACTTGCAGTCCATTTTCTTTTCCTCAATGTAGGAGACAATCATTTAGTAAGAAGATCATGGTGTTCTCTTGTTGCTTTATAGAAAGCACATTCCATTTATAAGTGACTGCTACAATTTAAAGTTTGAAACATGACAGTTAAGACAAAACAGATTGGTCATGGAAAGCATCACATGACAGAGAAGCTTTGGGTTGGTATCTCACAGATACTGCTTAATGAAGTTAGGGAGTTTTGGGGAGATAGTGGTCCTATCCTCTGTCAACTATTATGATGCAGATCATTGATACTTTGCCTCCTCCAACATATTCTCCTTTGACTATTATTGAGAGAGGAAAAGGGGAACACATTTGATAAACTTTATATCCTAATCTTTCATTTTCTCTTACAGGTCATACTGTACCTCAATTCTATTGAAGGTTAGTAGTTTTAGGCAGAGACCAATATAACACCTGGAAGCTAAAACCTAGAAAATAAAATAATGACACAATAAAAACTATCAGGCATATATACCTAGGGAAATTTCTTAACTCAATAGTGATAAACAGTCAGGGTCATGCTAGAGCCAGCTTCTATGTTATGAGTGTCAAATTTTCTGTGGGAGCATTTATGTTCAGAATAAGTAAATGCACAATTTAAAGCTTGGTTTATTGCTTTGTTGATTGTTTAGACATATGAAAGTGATGGAAAAATGATAATAAGGTAGTTAAACTTAAAATTATATTGTCTATTTTTTACTTTTTTGGAGAGCTGATTATCAAACATTTACCAGGCACATCTATGCAGATAATAGCAATTTAAATAATACCTATCAAGCATCGGAAATTTCTAACCTATCAATATACAAATAATTCTTTAAAACAGAATTCTTTAACTTATCTTAAATATAACATAATTATTTATTTGGGTTTTTTTGTAGGGCAATGAGGGTTAAGTGACTTGCCAGGGTCCACACAGCTACTAAGTGTCAAATGTCTGAGGCTGGATTTGAACTCAGGTCCTCCTAAATCAGGGCCAGTGCTTTATCTACTGTGCTACCCTTAGGTGCCCCCAACCTAATTATTTTTAAAGAAACAGTGGATCACCTGCATCCAATTGGATCTATGGTGCTGTGAAACTTCATGGCCATCCCAAATCCTGGGGGGGAGGGAGAAGAGAGAGAGAGAGAGAGAGAGAGAGAGAGAGAGAGAGAGAGAGAGAGAGAGAGAGAGAAAAGAAGATGATGAAGAAGATGAAGAAGATGAAAAAATTACTGCTAGTTACTCCTCTGTCACACAAAAGAATAGCCTTTGATATTTACTTCTCTAGGAGATGAAGAACAAAAGAGAGCAGTCAAAAAACTTTTGTCCTATTGACCACCTGGTAGAGGAGAGGGAAAGATGAAGCAAGAAGCAAGAAGACTATGCTCTTATATATAATAGGAGCCAAAGAATAATGTTAAGAGAGACCTCAGAAGACCTGTTTCTTGACCATCCCATTGCTAATACAATCCAGTCACATGTTTCTATTCAGATCCCTTTTTACTAGGATGTAGTTTTATTCCTTAGCTTTTTTGGGCTTGGAGATCCGAGTTCAAATCCGGCATCAGATACTTCCTGTGGTGACTAGACAAATCACTATAACTTCTCTGGTACCTTCAGGTTCCTTATCTATACAATGAGGTTATTGTTTGGACTTGAAGATGTCTATAGTCCCTTCCAGTTCTAAATCTATGATTCTTTTTCCAAGGAAGGAGTTTGTTTTGAATTTAAGAGAATTTATCTCTTTAACAAAGAGAAATATGACAGTTCAAACTATATGACATAAAGTTTTGAATCAAGGAGATCCTGCTATAATGATAATAAAAGACTACCCCATTAATCTGTGTCCCATTGAGGTCGATTTTCTTGATATTCATTGTTTTGTGTTGGAACTCAGTAAGAACATTATTTTACCCTCTTCCCCATTCTAAACAGCTAGAAGATAACTTGATAAAAGTTGATAATTATGCTATTGGTAAGAACAATTAAGCATACCTCCCTCTATAGCACCAGGAAGCTAAACCCTATAAAATAAAACAGCAATATTTAATGTAGTCATGTATATAGAGTGAACATTCTTAATTCATTAGTGACAATTAAGGGTGTCCTATCTAAGAGGAATTTACCTCCTCTAGACCCAGACACTGGAATAGGTCTCTGGCTTACCCAGGATGAAGTCTGCATATATGGTGATATACCACTTTGATCCAAAGAAGCAGAGAACCTCCTTTAAAGGCAAAGTTATCCAAGATATTGTTTTCTTTTCTGTAGCAAAGGGTTCATCTGTGAATTAGAGATGTGTCTAGACTCCAAACACAAATTCTAGTTTATAAAGAGATTTCTACAAGACCTAAATTAAACTGTGACTTTGGGGAGTATAGAGGAACAGTCTTATCACCATCATCATTATCATCGCCATCGCCATCGCCATTGCCATGACCATCATCACCACCACCATCACCACCACCACCACTATCATCAAATAGCTGATATCCATAACCATTTTGTGGTTTGTCAGGTCATTTATATTCATTACCCTATTTTATCTTTACAATCTACCTCAGCCTTCTGAGTTAGGTGCAATCATTATTCACATTTTGCAAAGGAAGAAACTGAAGTCCAGAGAAGTTAAGTGTTTTGCCCAGTGTTACACAGTTAGAAATTTCTGAGTCAGCATTTGAGCTCAGGGTCTTTCTCACTCCACATCTAATTCCCTCAATATTAAGCTCATCAAACTTCTGCCTATTCATGAGCCTGTGGCCAAGCAACCAAACCAGGCTTGGTTCAAGGATCTATAATTAAATCCAGGTCAGTAGATCTCTTCTGACCCTGAAGGTTGTGGGGTCAATGATGTATGTAGATCTGATTTAGAATTTTATTTTCCTAACTTACATGCAAAAACTAATGTTAACAGCGACTTTTAAAACTTTGTGTTCCAAATTATCTTCCTACCACCCACCCCACCCCCTCTTAAGAACTCAAGCAATTCAATATATTATAGCAGTGTAGTCATGCATAACATTTTCACATTAGTCACGTTTGTGAAAGAAAACTGACAAAAAATCTTTAGGAAAAGGAACTAACAAAAAATTATGCTTCAATCTGTATTCAGATACCATCAGTTCTTTCTTTGTAGATGGATTGCGTTTTTCATAAGTCCTTCAGAGTTGTCTTGGATCCTTGCATTGCCGAAAATAACTAAGTCATTCACAGCAGATCATCTTACACTATTGCTGTTATTTTGTATGCAGTAAATTTCACTTTGCATCAGCTCATTCAAGTCTTTCTAGGTTTTTCTGATAGTATCCTGCTCATAATTTCTTATAGCACAACAGTGTTCCATCATATTCTCATCCCACAATTTGTTTAGCCATTTTAGCCATTCCCCAATTGATGGGCATCTCCCCAATTTTGAATTCAACTTTTAAAAATCTCTTTTGGATACCAAACTAGTAGTGATATTACTGGGTCAAAGAGTATGCATGTGTGAGGGCCAAAATTTGATATACGGAGCATTATTTGGGTGACACCTTAATATTGGGGTCCTGGGAATATGAGGGACCTTCTAGGTTCACCCTCCACTCTGAACTGCCCTTTTTAGATATTTCTCCCAGGCCAATAAGAAGGGAGCCTTTAAGCTTTAGTTCACAAAAGTATCAGATTTTATTACTTGGGAATTAATTAAACAACAAAGGTAAAACTAATAAAAAATCAAAGATAAGGAAATAGGAAAATAAAAATACAGAAAAATGCTTTTAAATCTAAACTTAACCTATGTGATCCTCAGACCATTTCCAATTAAGCTAGTTCAAACGAATTTAGGGTTTTCCGTAATTAACTCACCAAACCTGAAAGTCTACAGTTGCTCACGCCACCAGAACAGCAGCCACCAGAGACAGAGCAAACACACACCACCACCACAAGGGCCAAGAATGAAAAAAGGCCGAGTCCCGGAAGATGCCTAGCTTTCCAGAAGCAGCCTAGCATTCCAGAAGTGTCCTCCAACTCCCTTCAGGGAGCATTCAATCTTTCCTTCCCCAAAAGGGGAGGTCCTTCAAAAGCTGCCTATGGAGAGTTCTTCTAATTTTGACCACATTCCCCCCGCCCCTTTGTTTTCTTTGGAAAACCCATATGGGTTTGCTGATGAAACAGCCCAAAATAACAGAATACCCTATGCTAGCAAACAATATGTTAATATCAATATAGAAAAGGGAGAGAGAAGTTTTTGTCCAGAGGGGCGGTCCCTCATAAACTCAGCGCTTTGACACTGGTCTGCAGAGGGAGGGCCTTTGCAGAGAGTACATGTTACGATGGGCGTATATCATAACAAAAAGAAAAACAACAAAACAAAACTGTTCATTTAAAGTCTCTGAGCTCTTGTCTTCTTGAGTGGTAGATGTCATCAGGAGAACTGGGCTTCCAGGTTTGGTGAGTTAATTACGGAAAACCCTAAATTCGTTGAACTAGCTTAATTGGAAATGGTCTGAGGATCATATAGGTTAAGTTTAGAGTTAAGGAGCATTTTCTCTGTATTTTCTCTTTTCCATTTCCTTTGATTTTTATTAGTTTAACCTTTGTTGTTTAATTAATTCCCAAGCAATAAAAATCTGATCCTTTTGTGAACTAAAGCTTAAAGGCTCCCTCTTATTGGCCTGGGAGAAATATATAAAAAGGGCAGTTCAGAGGGGGAGGTGAACCTAGAAGGTCCCTCATATTTCCAGGACCCCCAATATTAAGGTGTCACCCAAAGTAATGCTCTGTATATCAACTTTGGCCCTCATAGTTTCGGCGAGCCAGCCAGGACAGTAGCCACCAGAGACAGAGTGAACATGCACCACCACCACAAGGGCCAAGAATGAAAAAAGGATGAGTCCCGGAAGACTCCTAGTGTTCAGGAAGACACTTAGTGTTCTGGAAGCAGCCTGGTGTTTAGGAAGCACCTCTGCCTCCCTTCATGGAGCATTCAATCTTTCCTTCCCCAAAAGGGTTGGTCCTTCAAAAACTGCCTATGGAGAGTTCTCTAATTTTACCTGCACATGATTTTATAGTCCTTTGACCATAGTTTCAAAACGCCCCACAGAATGCTTGAAACAGTTTACAACTTTACCAGAGTGTATTAATGTCTCATTTTTCCCCATATCCTCTGCAACATTGTCATTTTCCTCTGCTGTCCTATTATCCAGTCCAATAGGTATCAGGTAATATCAAGAATTGTTTTTACCTGAATCTCTCAATCAGTAGTGAGTTAAAGCATTTTTATTTCATACGATTATAGGTAGCTTTAATTATTTCATGTGAAATCTTCATCTTTTGATCATCTATCAATTGGGGAATGACTCTTATTTTAACAAATTTGACTCAGTTTTCTATGCATTTGAGAACTGAGACTATCAGATGAACCTGTTTCAAAAAATTTTTCACAGTTACTTTTGTTAACTGTCTTTCCCTCCATCTTATTCCCTCCCCATAACATTTATGCTATTTCTATCCTCTTTTACCCTCTCTCTCCTCAAAGTGTTTTGCTCTGACTGTCCCCTCCCCCAATCTGTCCTCCCTTCTTTCACACCCTCCCCTTATATCCTTCCCCTCCTACTTTTCTGCAGGGTAAGATAGATTACTATAACCAATTGAGTGTGTATGTTATTCCCTCTTTGAGCCAATTCTGATGAGAGTAAGTTTCACTCCCTCCCCTCCTCCATCTTCCCCTCCACTCCATAAGCTTTTTTCTTGCTTCTTTTATGTGAGATACTTTACCCCATTCCACCTTTCCCTTTCTCCCAGTACATTCCTCTCATCCCTTCATTTTATTTTTTAAAGATATCATCCCTGATAATAGTTCTAGGAAGAAGTTCAGAGACTATCTGATTCAACCACTAGAGCCTAGGGAGGTTAATAGCCTTCCTTGTCTAGTATCTACACTAGGGGATGGTCATCCTTCAACTTTGTATCTCCCAAGCACGTAACACAGCACCATGCATATAGGGATACAGTATGGTGGCAAAAGCTCCAGAATTGGAGTCAGATCTAAACTGGAATCTGACCAGCATTTGATAGATGTGTGACTATAGAGAAGTCACTTCACTTCTTTCCCTGCCCAAGTTCCCTCACCCATAAAATAGGAGTAGTAAATCACGCTGTCTTCCAAGATCTTATAGTGGGTTTTCCATAAATACTACCTGATTTGATTTGATGAAAGCAGCAACAAAGAATATCTAAGGGTAACAATAATGATAACTAACATTTATATAGTACTCACTATGTGCCAGGAGCTTTACAATTATTATCTTATTTGATCCTCACCCTGGGAATTGGGTGATATTATTATCACACCCAATTTACAGATGAGGAAACAAGCAAACAGAGATTAAGTGACTTGCCCAGAGTCACATAGTGACTGAGGCCAAATTTGAGGTCTTCCTAAATCCAGGTCCAGTGCTCTATCCACTAATGCCACTTAACTGCTCCTAAAAGGTGCCTAATAGGAGACAATCATGAGCTCTAAGCTGTCCTCTCCCTGTACTGTTAAATAATAGTGATGAGGGAAATGGGAGAGTTCTCCCCCCTTCTCTCCCTAGCTGCCTTGGCTAGGAACACCTGAACTGGAAAAATAAAATTACAACAGCTATGACAACAGCATTTCCAGGCTCCTTTCTCAGTTAACTTGATTTCTTTCAATATTTGGTAGAGTCTGTAAAACTAAATACCCTTGGCGGGGAGGAAAGCTGGAGGTGGGTGCAGAAGACCATAGACATAGAGATTTAGAGATGAAAGGGACCATGTTGATCACCTGGTGCAGTCCCCTTATTTGACATAGGAATTGGTGACTTGTGAAAAGGCAGAGAATGGACCAAAAACAAAGCTTTTCCTGAGGATGCTCCTGGCCTAGAGTCCTTTCTGTTGCCTCTTTTACCTTTCAAAAACAGAGTGGACAAGTGGATATGTGTATGTGCTTGTGTGTTTGCGGGTGCATGTGCATATGTGGATTTGTGAGTTTTAAAGAAAGGAAATGAAACTATGGGAAATTACAGATTAAGTATTAAAAGGAACAGAAAAAAAAAACAAACACTGAATGACATTTACCTAAGTCTTGTATATTCTATAAAGATCGTGTACCTACTATTGACTAATCTCCTAACAGGCACTATATCTTAGTGTATCACTACTAGGTTTTTTTGTTGTTTGTTTGTTTTTTGTTTTTCCTTATCTAAGCCTTGATATGTCTGATCAAGCTTACTCCTGAACTGATTGAAAACATTTGCCTTTGTTGAAACAAAAGCAATTCATTTCATTCGCATCAATAGACATGTAATTGTATGAACAGTGATCCATGCTCCCCTTGACTAATGCATATTCAACTCGCTACGATAGTGGGTGACAGTGTATGATTACGAGTCTCCGGTCTGATTTTGCATCGCCCCCGAAGTGTCAGTCAGGTACAACACAGCTTTATTTGTGCTGCTCCAGAGCTGGGGATCGGCCAGGCTCCTCCCACTCCTTACGCAGATGACTGCCTGTCTGATTTGGGAGTTCTGGCAAAAAGCCTGAGCTCATTGATTACAGATCGCTATTAATAAAGAGCATTTGTAATGCAGCAGTGGTGATACAGTCTCCACACGCCGGTTCATGATGGCCCTTCAGTCTCCACAATTAGGATCGTTCCAGCAGGCATGCCCCCCTGTTGCAGCTGCTTCCGTCAATCTCATTTTGGAGTACAAATGATCTTAGACCCAGTGTTTTGACATGGGGTTTTTAACACCAAGAAGGCAATTCTGCAGCTTCAAATGAGCCTAATTGGCTGTGCGCTCAGGGCGTTCACTCAAGCTGCTTCAGTCCATCAGAGAGGAGATTTCCAAACTAATTGAACAGCTCAAAGAAAAAGAACCACGAGAAATCATGATGTGCTGCACCATGGAGAGAGGGATATTTTTTTTTCTGATAGCAAAACTTCAAAATTCTGATTTTTTCCCCTTTTCTTAATCAGCACCTGTCAACAAGAAAAAGGTAGTTTTCTGGTGCAGAAATACAGAGGGTGATGATCTGTAAATCAGTGTTGTTAAGGGCGTAAATGCGTATGTTTTGCTGATAATGCTAATTTTAGGACATTTAGATCTGAATGGAATTTCACTGGAACACATCAAGAGCTTCTAGGGATATTGGATGATCCCCTATCCTCATGGATGGAAACACTAAAGGTTGTTTTTTCAGTTCTGTGCCTCTGCTATTCAGCTTCAATTCATGATTCCACATCCAACTACCAATTCTTCAGTTTCATCATCAGGAGCATTTATGACCAGTGATGCTGTCCTTTAAACCATGTAAGTTTACAAATATAAAAACAAAATAATCTACTATTCTATTTGAAGTTACTAAAGCCTTCTTTCCGGGGAGGGAGGCTTGATCCGAGGCAGTATAGATATTGCAGGTTGATAATTGGAGTGGAGTCAGGAAAACCTGGGTTCAAAATCCCGAGCTGTGGTATTCCAGGGCAACTCATTTAGTTTCCTTATCTTTAAAAAAAGAAGACTGGATTTGATGATCCTTGAAATCCCTCCACCGCTCCCATTTATGATCCTATTATCTAACGTGTATATATTCATAATCATAGCTTTTAAACAATATAAATAAAAATTTAAAATGGAACTTATGCCTTTCCTTGTGTAGGGAACTCCCTATGAGGGAACTCCTATCAAAGTCAAATTGGCATTTCTGCAGCATGCCATT
Organism: Dromiciops gliroides; assembly: GCF_019393635.1. Classification (NCBI taxonomy): domain Eukaryota; kingdom Metazoa; phylum Chordata; class Mammalia; order Microbiotheria; family Microbiotheriidae; genus Dromiciops; species Dromiciops gliroides. Next base: position 328,282,288 of record NC_057864.1, on the reverse strand, counting down.
TTATTTTATTTTTTGTTTGTTTTTTTTTAGGGCAATGAGGGTTAAGTGACTTGCCAGGGTCAAACAGCTAGTTAGTGTCAAGTGTTTGAGGGCAGATTTGAACTCAGGTTCCTCCTGAATCAGGTCAGTGCTTTATCCACTTGTGCTACCTAGTTGCTCCCAACATGCCATTTTAGAGACTTCCCTGAGGCATATAGAAGGGTCAAAGGACAAATCAAAAGTGTAGCTAGGGGCAGCTAGGTGGTGCAGTGGATAGAGCACTGGCCAGGAGTCAGGACTACCTGAGTACAAATCCAGCCTCAGACACTTAACACTTACTAGCTGTGTGACCCTGGCAAGTCACCTAACCCCAATTGCCTCACTAAAACAAAAAATTTTTTAAAAAAGTTTAGCGTGGACCCAAGTCTTATGGACTGCTGTGATACTTCTCATTAATAAGATAGAATTATTAGATATTTATTTTTCAACTTCCATTTTGTGGCACAGTCAATAAGGTGCCAGACCTGGTGTCAGGAAGACTCATTTTTTTTTTAGTTCAAATCTGTCCTCAGACACTCACTAGCTATGTGACCCTGGGCAAATCACTTCACCCTGTTTGCCTCAGTTTTTTCATCTGTAAAAGGAGCTAGAGAAGGAAAGGTAAACCACTCTGATGTATTTGCCAGGAAAAACCCAAATGGGATCATGAAGAGTTGAAACAGGACTGAAAATGACTGAAATTATTAAATGTATATATTAATCTATAATCTAATGCATTTAACTGTTTTCTCTGACCCAGTCACTTAACCTCAATGAGCCTCAGTTTCCATGTCTATAAATGGGGATAATAGCATCTGAAAGACAGAATGGCATGGTGGACAGAGCTGTCCTCACTGTCAGGAAAACCAGGGTTCAAGGCTAACACCTCTGAAACAGGTTTGCTGTTACCCAAACTCTCAGAGAAGTTATAGCTATGTTTTGGCTGAAAGAGTTTCTTCACTGGAAGTTCACTATACCAATGAAATCACAGTTTAGAGGAAAATCTGACATGGTTATTGTTAAGATCAAATGAGATAATGCATGTAAAGTGCTCTGTGAGCCTTGAAAATACTATATAAATGTGATCTATTGTTATTATTCTATTATTCTAATATAGTGATATATAGAAACTTGAGGTGACTTTTTCAACAGTACAATGTGACTAAAATATTTACATTCAAAATCATTTAAATACCTTTCTTTAGAGAAAAAATAATGACATGGATATAATACTGAATTTTTCAAATATTAAATAGTTCCAAATCTAGTTCTATAAGCAATTTTGTCTGAAAAAAAATCATGAACTTTGTTTGGTGGGCCAGTTGCTGAGGTTTAATAGTGAGTTTCTCTTTGAAAAGGTGAAAAGAGTATACATGGGGGGCAGCTAGGTGGCGCAGTGGATAAAGCACCAGCCCTGGATTCAGGAGGACCTGAGTTCAAATCCGGCCACAGACACTTGATACTTACTAGCTGGGTGACCCTGGGCAAGTCACTTAACCCCCACTGACCCGCCAAAAAAAAAAAAAGAGTATACATGGAAAGCTTGGGATTAAGCTAAGGTTAAATTCACACTCCTCATTTTATTTCCTTTTAGAAAAAAAGGGGGGGGGGGAAACTATTAATGTTGCTGTTTGATTTTGAACCATTTTTAAGAGATTTAAAATTCAGTGAGTCATTGAACCATTTCAGACATCCATGAGAGGTAGCATTTCGGAGTCTATGAAGAGCAAACAATGGTATCAGGAAACCCTTGGTTCAAGTCTTGACTATCACAAATCCAAGTTATGTGGGTAACCATAGGCAAGCCATTTAGTTTCTCAGACAGTTTTCTACAGCTATGCCACAGAATTATGCACCTAAACTAATGGCACTTTTTAAAAAAAATGGGAATTACCTACATCAATGAAATCAAAGGTCTAGGGAAAAAATCAGAAACTTGTAAGCTTAGGAAAATTTCATTTCCACTGCATAGCATATCAACTATGCAAGTAATTTTGCCATGGAAAATTTAGGCACTTAAAACATATTAAAGGGAACTATAAGTGAGAGCCCAGGGGCCTGAGAGCATGAAATATCCTTGAGAAATTGGGGAACAGGTCAAGAAAACTGAAGAAGAAAATAATAAGCTTATTTTGTGTCAAAAATAAGTAATGTGTTATAATACATCCATAATTTAATGTTTCAAATTTTAGAGAAAGGGAAAATTTAGAAGCATTGATATTTTTCTTGTGACATCATGCTGACCAGCAGTGTGCCCAGTAATACAACCTAGCACAAAACTAAACACTTGGAACTAATATTTTTTTTTCTTTTAGGGCAGCAAGACTAAGCGCATTAGCCAGTATGCTGACACTTAGTTTTGCCATTGGTTTCTTTATGACTTTAAACAGATCTCTCAACTTCCTTCATCTTTTAGTTTTACATTTTAAAAAGGATGGAGATAATTATGATGAACCAAACAGCAGCATCCTCAGGCTGCCTGATGAAAATAATTAAGTACTTTCATATATTGTTTACATGCCTTCTATAAATGATGAATTCTCTCTGCATTACTCTTAAATTCAATTGTTTTGAAGCTGATTTTTTTTGCATCTCAAACAGAGACCATGTTAGGTTTACAATAATTTCTTTGAGGAAACCTTTTTCTCCTTGGTGAATTTGATTCATTAAAATAGTCCTTTTCCCCCTTTTTGTTTGGAGTTTGATCCATTAAAATAATACCATTGTAAAAGCCTGTATACAAGTTCCATGAAACACATATTCCATTGGTCCTACGGCTTTTCAGTGATAGTGGGGATGTTCTTAAAATGCAGCTAGTCCTGGAAGAGGTAATACTTTACACTTAACAAGTTATCTACAAATCAGTGTGAACCAGCTTATTAGAGTTGCCTTAGAATAGGCTCTAATAAAGGGAAAAGGGTGAGAGAACATTAGAATCCTGGCAATCTTGAGGCAGAGGTATAGGGTACACTAAGGAAGGGGGAGATGTATAGAAAGGGGAGATTTAATATTCATTCATGCAACAAGCATTTTTTAAGCATCAACTATATTCAGGGCATTGTTCTAAGTGCTCTGGATAAAAAGACAAAAATGAAACAGTTCTGGCTGTCAAAGAACTTATTTTCTATTGAAGGTGGGTAGTGAATGTGGAGATCTAGCTATATCTATATCTTCTATTTATATATGTATAGTATATGTACCTATAAATCTATGTCATACTAATAGATACATATGTGTATATATATATAAAGAGAAGTAAATACTATATATGTGTGTTTATACTTACACACACACACACACATATACACACACACACTCATGCACATACATATTCAAAGTAGCCATAGAGTAATTGGTGTGGGTTGGGGTCAGGGAGAGGAAGTTCACTAACCACCTGGGAGATCTGGAAAGGTCCAATATAAGAAGTTATAACCTGAAGGGAAAAAGGAATTTTAAGAGGCAGCATGAGGAGGAAGATCATTGCAGGGGACCTCTGAAAAGGCACATAAGTGGGAAATGGAATGTCATATATTGGGAACACTGGCTGCAATGCATAATGAATGAAGGATAGTCATATTAATAAGTCTGGGAAGGTAGGCTGGAGCCAGAATATAAAGGACTTTCAAAGCCAAAACAAGGGGATGTGTACTTTATCCTAGAAATAAGAGGAAGTCATTAATGCTTCTTGAGCAGGAAATTGACATGGTCACACCTTTACTTTAGTAAATCTGTAGTATCAATTTACCAGTTGTATAGAGTATGGATTGGAGACAAAAAGACTAGAAGCAGGGAAGCCAATTAGTAAGGATTGCAATAGCCTAGCCAAGGAGTGGTGAGGGAGTGAACTAGGCTATGTGATTGGAATGTGTGTGACGCCAAGTATAAACTTTGTTTTGTAATTCTGCCTAGCATTTGTTCTGATAGCTACCTGCATGGGAAAATTGATTTGCTATGTTGTATAACCAAATTTGTGGTATGCAAGTATTTTTAGCAAGTTTTCATCATAGTTAAAATTTTCCCAAACAACTTCTTTCTCATCCATGGGCTAACTAAAATTGGGCAATGTGAACTGTGTCCTATGGCACTGTTTTCTAGGGTGGGGGTGGTTATTAGATATGCACCTTTAATATTTAGTTTTTCATCAATGTTCACCATCATCTCTTTACATTGGAAAGGACCTGAAATTTGGAAAAATTTTGTAACCCAATACAAGCCTGTTCTACATACCACATATGAGTAGAGTATCATATCATCTTTTGACTGGGGAGGAGGCATCTGTGATGCAATGCAAAGTGTGACAGAATTTCCACAAGATCTAAGCTCATTCAAATTCTCTCTCTGGTACTTACCAGTCATTTCTGTGCATCAGTTTTCTACTGTAAAATGGGGAGAATAATAATTACACTATAATACTATGCAAAGTGCCTTATTTTAAATGTCGTCTCAGTTGATTCTCTGTGGTAGATACTGTAATCCTATTTTATAAGGAAATAACAGATAAGGAAAATAACTGATTCTGTAAGAGGTTCTGTGACTTACTCAGTCATGCAACCAGTAATGTCTCAGAGGGGATTCAAACCCAGGTCTTCCCCTACTCCAAGTTCAATACTCTATTTACTATTCAATACTGCTCATCACAAATACCACAACAGTCATAATCCTCCCCATCTTCATGGTCTCTGTCATGATTATAAATGTCATCTTTTAAAAGCAATTATGTACTAGTCAATTGACAGTGGCTAAAATGTTTTGGGATTCCTTCCAAGCTAACTCATATTTAACTTCTCTTCCCCAATCATGCATGCCACAGGTGAGGTTGTTCAATTTGGAGATGGACTAACAATCCATTTACTTTTTTTTTAATCCATTTACTTTTAAGAAGTTCCTTTGGGTAGTAGAAGTGACTTGGGGCACTGGAAATCTGAATAAGAGATTCTAAGAAGTGATATTACCAGGTCCAAGCTTGCTTGGGATTCAGACCATAGGGGCCAGTGGAATATGGGTGTGATATCTTGAGAGGTTCATACCAAAAGCATCTGACCATTTTCTAGGTTAAAGACAAAGAACCATGTCAGGTACAGCTGAATCAGAGGGGATCCTAAAGAGTGGCAGCTGTAGAGAATATGATTATTTGCCCACTAGATTTCTGGGAATTGTCTGTTTTTTCAGGTTCACCTTGTTCATGCAAGACTGACAGGTCTCAGCTGGTCTTGGAACCTACTGTAGTTCTTACACTTTTTTCTCCTCATGTAGCCCATCATTGCCTATTTGGTAAAACTGGCACATGTACAGGTTTTTTAGTATCCAGGGGCATTTATACTGAACCTTTACCTAGAATCAGGAAATTTAGAGGCTGAATGATAATGGTAGCTCATTTTAAAGATAAGCAAAGAGAGGCAGCCTGAAAAAGCATATAAAGAGCTAGCCCTGAGGTAAGGGAGACCTGGCTTCAGAACCAACCTCTGGAGTATGCTGGCTCTGTGACCCTAGAAAACACTCAACCTCTTAATGCTCTGGACAATTCTCTAAGTTTCAGAGAAGGTACTAATCTCCACTGTATAGAAGTTCTTCTTTGGGAACACTTTACACCAATAAAATCACAGCTATGGCTGAAAAAAGATATTTATTTACAAACACACACTATAGGCACATGCATAAATATGTCTGAATATATGTATACATATATGTATGTATGTATATGTAGATGTGTATATAGACATATATACATACACATACACATCATACACATCCACACACAGATATATATAGAGAGAGCCAGAGCCAGAGAGAGAGAGAGGTTTAGAGAGAGAGAGAGAGAGAGAGAGAGAGAGAGAGAGAGAGAACTTTACAGTAGAAATAGTACTTGTCTTGGTGGCTAGAGATTTGGGCTCATAACCGGGTTCTGATATTTAATAGTTCTGTGACTGGATAAGTCATTTTAACCCTCTAAGTGTTCCTATCTGTTAAATAGGCATAATGATGCTTATGCAACCTACTTCACAGGGATATTGTGAAGAAAGCACTTCATAAACCTTATATGGCTGTAGAAATGTGTTATTATTAGCAGGTATTTTCCTTTAACAAAAATCTTGTGTTTTGACCCTTGAAAATTTCCTCATCTGAAAAATGAGGTTGAATTAAAAGACCTCTATGGCCCATTCCTACTCTAAACTTAGGATCTATAATCCCAAGTGGCACAAATATAATCATCTCAATTTTACATATAAGCAAAACTGGGAATAAGAGAGTTTAAGTGGCTTTTCCATAGATATATAACTAGAAAGTGGTGCCAGTGCTAGAAATTAGGTCTTCAGACTCTGTTAAATTCTCTATAATATTAGAAAGAGTCTGTCCAAATCTATGCACTGAGATATCGACCTATTCTAGCCTTGAACCCTGATATCGATTCCCATTTCATTGTTCTTTCTACCATTTCTTTTTTTTTTCAATCTTAATAGTATTTTTTCCAGTTACATGTAAAGGTAGTTTTTGACATTTTTCATAAGAATTTTAGTTTCAAATTTTTCTCCCTCTTTCCCTTCTCTCCCCCCTCCCCAGGACAGAAAGTAATCTGATATAGGTTATATATATACAATCACATAAAATGTATTTCTGCATTAGTCACGTGAAGAATCAGAACAAAAGGGAAAAACCTCAAAAAAACAAAACAAAAAAATCCCAAAAGGTAGAAATAGTATGGTTCAATCTGCATTTAGATTTCACAGTTCTTTTTTCTGGATGTAGAGAGCATTTTCCATCATGAGTCCTTTGGAATTGTCTTTGATCATTGTATTGCTGAGAGGAGCTAAGTCTATCACAGTTGATCATCAGACAATGTTGCTGTTTCTTTGTACAATGTTCTCCTGATTCTGTTCACTTCACTCGGCACCAATCCGCTTAAGTCTTTCCAGGTTTTTTTTTTTTCTGAAATCTGCTTGCTCATGATTTCTTATAGCACAATAGTATCCCATAATATTCATATAGCACAACTTGTTCAGCCATTCCCTAATTGATGGGCATCCCTTTGATTTCCAATTCTTTGCCACCATAAAGAGAGCTACTATAAATATTTTTGTATATGTGGGTCTTTTCCCCTTGTTTATTATCTCTTTGGAATACAGACCTAGTAGTGGTATTACCGAGTCAAAGGGTATGCACAGTCCCATAGTCCTTTGGTCATAGTTCCAAATTGCTCTCCAGAATGATTGGATCATTTCAAACTCCACCAACAATGGGTTAGTGTTCCAACTTTTCCACATCTTCTCAAACATTTATTATTTTTCTTCTCTGTCACATTAGCCAATCCAATAGGCATGAGATGGTACCTCAGAGTTGTTTTAATTTGCATTTCTGTAATCAATAGTGATTTAGAGCATTTTTTCATATGGCAAGAGATAGCTTTGATTTCTTCATTTGAAAACTGCGTCTTCATATCCTTTGACCATTTCTCAATTGGGGAATGACTTGTATTTTTATAAATATGATTTATTTCTCTATATGTTTTAGAAATGCTTTCTACCATTTCACTGAAATATTTTCAACAGATTAGTTATAGGACCGATCAACCCCCCTGGGATATGACTGTTACATGATTCCATGTTGCCACTGACCCAATGATAACTCTCTTAATGGTTTGATTCTTTGGATGTATTACCAAACCTTTTCATAGGGTATTTCTGGAGGAGATATCTTTTTAAAAATAATTTTATTGATATTTTCTGTTTCTTACATCACCATGATATCTTATTGCCCATTCCCCTCCTTGAGAGACATCCCATATAATAAACAGGGGTTTTGTTTGTTTTTAGAGAGAGGAAAAGAAAATCAGCATAAATGTATTGAGAGTCCCAATACATGTGCAATGTTTAACACCTATGTACCTCCCATGTCCAATCAGGGTAGGATGGGGGTGTCTTCTCTTATTTCTTAATTTGATTTCTGCTTGATCTTTATAATTTTATTACATTTACTTTTGATTTTTGTTTGATGTGTTGTTCTCTTCATTTACATTGGTTTAGTTACTGTGTATTTTTTTGACTCTGCTTCCTTCACTCATCATCAATTCATATAGATCTTTCTATACTTCTCTGTATTCACTGCACACATCATTTTACAGCAAGTTATATTCCATTATTTTCATGTGCCATGTTTTGTTTAGCCATTCCCTAATTAATGGGAATCTGCTTTGTTTGAAATTCTTTGCTTTCACAAAAAATGCTACCATAAATTATAAATATATTGGAGTACATGGGGAATTTTTTCTTATTGATTACTTCCTTGGGGTATAAGCCCAGTAACTGAGTCTCTGGTTCAAATGGTATGGATATTTTAGTCACTTTATTTCCATAATTCCAAGTTACTTTTTAAAATGTTTGTACCATAAAGAAAATATCTTTAGTATATTCTTTAAAAACACAATATTCAGGGGCAGCTAAGTGGCATAGTGGATAGAGCACCGGCCCTGTATTCAGGAGGACCTGAGTTCAAATCCGGCCCCAGACACTTAACACTTACTAGCTGTGTGACCCTGGGCAAGTCACTAACCCCAATTGCCTCACCAAAAAAAAAATGCAACCCCCCCCCACAATATTTAGATCCACCAAATATTTGTTTGCTATTTCCTTTGTGGCCAGCACCCTGTTAAGGTATAATGCAAAATTCAAGAGTTATAAAAATGTAGACCTTATCCTCAGAAAGCTTATGATATAGTTAAGGAAACAAGGTACAACCAAAACTAGTTGAGAAAAAAAAACAGTTGAAAATAAAACTGGATAATCAATTACTAAGTGCATTATGTAGAAAGTACAATGGGAACCTATTTGTCATAAATTGATAATTTTATTTTACGAGATCACTTTAAAGCATCTACAGTATTAGAAAATTGCTTAGAAATAGGAGCCTTCACTTCATTGGAGGGATTCTGGGAAGAAAGACATGCTAATTTGCTATAACTGAGAATCCTGGAAAACAAAACATTTTGCAAGAAAAGTTACTTAATTGTTCATACCCTCTGTCTCAGAGATTTCAACTTGGAGACTACAGTAGAAGGTGTTGGGTTTTTTTATAGCAATAAAGATATATATGCTCAAAAATCTTCATGGCTGCATTATTTATGATAAGAATTTGGCAACATACTATGTGCATTTTGTGCAACCTCCAAAAGTTGGTCAATTACTAAATAATTATGGTATATGAATGTAATGGAATGTTACTACACCATCAGGAACGATGAACATGAAGAATTTAAAAAAACACATAGGACCACTTGTATAAAATTATGCAGAATGAAGAAAACAAAGCCAGGAGGGCAGTGAGATAAATAACATCACTGCGGAAATGTAGAGCAACTTGGTTAACCACAATTATCAATGTTAATGCTCCTTTCTCTTAATCATCAACAAATCAATTGCATTTCAGGGTCTGTATTTTGTAAGGAGGTCCATTTGGGTGTTGGCTGGAAAGCATCTGTTATGTTAAGATAAAATGTATCAAGAAAAGTTTTCAAATAACAAAATAGAAACTTTCATTTCTGACCATTTTATTTTATTTTGACATATTCTGCAAGTGCTTGTCAAGGCTGTAAAGACTGATGCAGATAACATTTCACAGATTAATTACGTCTTAAAGCTCCTGTATTATTATTAGCTTATGACTAGATAAGTTATTTTATGGATATAAACTAGCAGTCTATATGTGAAAGGCAAAACTTCATATGTTTTTGATGTATTAGCAAGAATAGTTGGATTATCGCTAGTACATTAGGTCCAGACCTTGGTGACATTTCACTGGTGTTGGGAAGTCCCAGGGTAGGCTTTGCAGCTCACATAGTCTGGAGAGTTGGTTGGTGTCTATTATAGCTATTTTTTGTTTGTTTATCAGAGTATTTCAAATAAGAATAGGTACTCAGTAGAGTGGCTTACAGAGTAGGCATTTACTGAATTGAAGAATAAGTTTGATAACGTTGAACCATCAATTTAGAGCTGGAAAATACCTTGGAGACCATCTAGTCTAATACCCTCATTTTACAAATACAGAAAATAAGACTCAAAGAGATTACAGGACCTGAATAAGGATACACAAGTAATAAGTGGCAAAGGTGGGATTTAAACCCCAGTCCTCTGTATTTGAGCCTATATTCTTTCTACCATACCATTCTGTCATTTATGTAGTGGTCTGCTAAGCCTCAATACATTCATTTTGAAGTATTATTGGTACATCATTTCTCCCACACAATTAATTCTGAAGTACTATATGGAGTTGTAATTAGGATGATTTTGTTCAAAAATGCACAAAGACTTTACTCACAATTCAACCAAAATCTGTAGTATATAATAGCAGTATCTTAGATAGATAATGCATTTATTAAGCACTTACTATGTTCCAGGCCCTGTGTGTACTAAACATTGGAAATGCAAATAGAAGTAGAAAGAAAGATTGCTCCTGTCCTCAAAGAGTTGAGTTCTATTGGTGGAAGACAACACCTGAAGAGGATGTGGAAAAGAGAGTCATAGTGGCATGGCCTACAGGTGGGAAGTGCCATGGAGGCCTGGACTCAGAAGGATAAGACAAAAACTTATCCCTCAGAACCTAGGATATAGAGGGTGCAGTTGAGGCTGCCAGTGCAGAAGAGATGGGTGCAGTGGTCCCAGGCAAAAAGAAATGGTGTAGAGACTTTTATTTACATAGCATTTAATTTGTTGTTGTTGTTGTTGCAGGGCAATGAGGGTTAAGTGACTTGTCCAAGGTCACACAGCTAGTAAGTGTCAAGGGTCTGAGGCCGGATTTGAACTCAGGTCCTCCTGAATCCAGGGCTAGTGCTTTATCTACTGTGCCACCTAGCTGCCCCCATTTATTTTTCACATAGATCACATATACATTATATTATTTGATTCCTATAGCAGCCTTATGAGGGAGACAGACAGGCAATAGAATCTTCATTTTAATAAATAAATGTAATAAAAATAAATGTAAAAAAATAGCCTGAGGGGCAGAAATGCCCTAGTCCACACAAAGCTAGCTGGCACCACAGTTAGACCTAAAACTCAGATTTCCTGACTCCTTTACAATCTAGAACTTTCCCCACACAATGGAAATAGTATACAACGGAGACAGCTAGTGAGAAATACAAGAGTTCATCAATGCCTGATAAAGCTATTTTTTAAAGAAAGGGGGATACGTTTACTTGAAAAAATTGATAAATGGTTTGTCTAAATATTTTCTTCACTGAACTATAGCCCTTAAATCAAATTTTCTTAGGTTTCTTGTCCTTGGCTTAGGAGCTGATATCTAGCAATTGCTGGAGTGAGTGTATGCATCTTGAATATCTCCTTTTGTCTGGTCCCATCATTGGGAAAGGTAAATTGACCTAGGCCCTGGGCTTCAGCTGTTTTATAAGCTCATTTCAAAATTCATTAGAACAAGGCCATATTAACTTCTCAGGATAACTGTAACAGCCATGTGTGGTTATTTCTGTCAGGGCATCTTTCTTTCCTGATATGTCACCATACCCAGTGACAGCCTTTGCTTTCTTTCTTTTTGATGCCAATGGATGATATATAAGATACCGAAGAGCTTTCTTGCCTAGCCCAGGCCCCAATAGTTAACCTCCACTATGAGGCTTTTGAAATCTGAGATAAATATCTGCTGTAATTTCCCAGAAAACTAAAAGGAAAACCAGGAGAAAAAAGCAAGTTTAAAATTATAGTCCAAATATATTCCAAATAGTATGCTTTTGGCTAAAAGGAGCCAGCTTGAAAATGCATCTTTATGGCTGGCTGTAGTTAGTACTAGGCATTGAACACAAGACATTTCTGTGCCTTTCCTCCTCCCTTCCTCCTTTCCTTCCTTTTGTCTTTTTTGTTTTTTTTGTTCTTCCTCCCTCCCTCCCTTCCTTCCTTCCTTCCTTCCTTCCTTCCTTCCTTCCTTCCTTCCTTCCTTCCTTCCTTCCTTCCTTCCTTCCTTCCTTCCTTCCTCCCTCCCTCCCTCCCTCCCTCCCTTTCCCTTCCCGTCCTCTCTTTATTCTATCAACATCTTTTTTATACTTTAAAAAGCAAAAACACCCACATTTTTTCTTCAGTAGCAATATTTCCACAGGTATCACAGAATCTTAGAGTTGGAAGAAACCTAGGATGCCATTGAATTCAACTGATTTCTTTTTTTCTTTTCTTTTCTTTTTTTTTTTTTGGTGAGGCAATTGGGGTTAAGTGACTTGCCCAGGGTCACACAGCTAGTAAGTGTTAAGTGTCTGAGGTTGCATTTGAACTCAGGTCCTTCTGAATCCAGGGCTGGTGCTCTATCCACTGCGCCACCTAGCTGCCCCCAAATTCAACTGATTTCTGAACAAGAATCTCTTCTATACCATGTCCAAATGATCATCTAGTGGTCTGTGCTTCAAGAACTTCAGTGAGGAGGAACCCAGCAGAGCTGTATTTTATTCAAATAAATCCACCCTTATATATAGTCTTCACCCCTAAAGTAAGTTCTCTTTGAAAGGAAATACACACACACACACACACACGCACGCACACACACAAATGTATATAATTTTATACAAATTTTATACAAATAAGATTGGGGGTATAGTATGATATTCAGATGAATACTATACTTGAATTCTCAATCTCTCTTTCTTTGTGTAGAATATATATGATTGGGCCAGGTAATATAAAGATATGGCTGGTCTACATGTGTCAAGGAAGGGATCTGGTCCACCCGTTTTCTAAGGGAAACTGTAATTTCCACTATTGTAGAGAATAAGAGGAAGGCTGTGCTGACTTGCTTCTCTTCCCTACTCTCCTGACATCCTTCTCTGAAGTGTCTGATCCCCATGCACATGTGCAAATTATATAACTGTCCTTCAGACTATTGTCCAACCTGTCTGAGTGGAGATGTAACATCTGTATAAATCTCTTCAGAGGTGGTTATATGCCATATAGTAAAAAGATTGTACTGCGTAGTCCATTTGATCATTTCAGGTATTTTAATTCTTAATTTCTGAACAATTAATTTAGATATTACTATCATATGTATCATAAATAAGACTTGAATAAATAACCAGCCAGGGCAGTATCCCATCTCCTTGTCACTTATAAACATGGATTTAATATCCATGGCAAGAGCATATGGTAGGTCAACTTTGAAAGTAGGATAAGGGAGACTGCATTTATGATTCAGACCAGAAATTCATTCTCAACTATAAAATCGGAATAATAATAATGGTACCTACTTCCAAGGGTTATTGTAAGGACAAAATGAAATAACATTTGTAAAGCACTTAGCACAGTGCCTGGCACATAGTAGGTACTTCATACATGCTTATTTTCTTCCTTTTTTAATTCAGGGAAGTGATATGTGTTTATTCAATTGTTTAGAGCACTATATTTAAATGAAATATCTGTCCTTCCAGGCTTAGCTAGGAGGTGCAGTGAATAGAACATAGGAACTACAGTCAGGAAGACCTGAGTTCAAATGCAACCTTAGACACTTATTAGCTTTTGTGACCCTGGGGTAAATAATTTGACCACTTTCAGCCTCAGTTTTTTCCTCTGTAAAATGGTAATAATAATAATAGCATTTACCTCCCCGGGTTGTGAGAATAAACAGATATTTGTAAAGTGCTTTGCAAACCTTAGAGTATATTTAAATACTAGCTATTATTAGGCAGCAATTTTTATTTCCTAAATGAAAATGTTCCTGAATTTCACTAAAATGTGGTGGCATTTCAGACTTCACAAAAATTAGGAATTTCCATTTTTTTGGATTTAATCTGAAAAAAAAAAAGTTATAATTTTAAGGAGGAATGCCCTATGATGGTGTTGTGGAGAGTAACTATTGACTGTTGGCTCCCTTAGCAGTAGGGTAGGCCTAGACCTATAGACCTCCCTGCTGTTGAGCATAGCAAACAAGCTGCCCATATGATTCCAGATGTTTCTTACCCCAATTCCTCCCCCACCTCCTTTTTTTAAAAAGGCTATTGGACCTCCCAGGAGCAAATGACAGCATGGGTGAGTGGAAGATACTACCTCTTTACTCTAAGAACAAAGCTTTAACCTTGTAGCATTGCCAAAAACTTAAACTTGAGTCCCTAAGAGTGGGAAGATCTAACAAAATTGGGGTATCGACCTGCACTGCTAGTGACTGTCCTCAGCCCCCAAAGTGGTCCTTTATCTGTTCACCTTGGGAATACTTTTAAAAAACATTAGACTGAGTTGAAAGACAATTAAATTCATTGGAAGATATGCTAGCTTCTAGGGTACCCCCTCACTTTTTAAACATTGTGCACTGAGCTCTAACAGATAAGTAAGCACACATGGTGTGATCTAGATATAATTAAAATATAACCCTTCCTCCTTTCCCACCCCCAACCCCCCATAGTCAAAGGACTAAGGGACGAGGGAAGAGAGACTTCAGGGAAACTGCAGTGGAAAATTGATGAGGGCTAATTGAGTTAAAGAGTACTAATAATAGACAGTCTGCCAAAGGAAGAAAAGAAAAGGGGGTGGTGAGAGAGTCATCAGGTGCTTAGTCTGATGAAGTATATTGTTTGCCCCATTTACTTCTCTGATGAAGCTCACTGTCCATTTGGAGCCCACACAGCAAGGAGGCAGCTTAAAATAATAAAAACCTACAAGCCCAGTGTATTACTAGAGTTGAGGGCTTTGAACGAATGTTTCTTCTTATCCAGTAGATATAAAATCTGCATATTGTGGGGATGGTGGCGGTATTACAGGCTGTTCCATGAAAGGACTGAATACCTAGATGGGTTCACCCCAGGGGCCTAAAGGCCATTTATATCTGTGCTTAATGCAGCCTGGCCCCCAGCAACGAGGCTCTCACTGGTGGCTGCTTCCATGAGTTTGAGACTTCTTTTCCCCGTATAAGGATAGACCTTCATCATAACCACTCTAGGCTCCTATTGAGACTTTACTAAAATCACATTGTAACAGTAAGTGAGCAGAATTAAGAACTGTCTCTCCCACATGATACCCCATCTCCCATTTCTCAGTGTTTTTTTACACTGGCTGTCCCACAGGCCTGGAATGAATGTCCTCCACCTCAGAGAATCCTTTTATTCTTTTAAGTCATAATTCAGCATTTCCCCATTCTTCCAACTGCCAGTTGCCTTCCTCCCAAACTACCTTGTATTTAACCACTTTGTATATATTTATATATGTACTTATCTCCCCGATTAAAATATAAGCTTTTTGAAAACAAGGATTGTTTCCTTTTTTATATTTGTATATATAGTACCAAGCCCAATGTCTACAGTTACATAATGGGAACTTAGTAAATAAATATTGGTTGACTGGTAAATTGATAATGCTAATCTTAAAAAAAAAGAGAAGAAAACCACCAAATGTTTAGATTAAGAGGATTTAAAAAAAAAGATGCTTGTATGTTTCTCACAAAGGGGAATATATTGACTTTTGTGAAAGAAGAGAAAAAACCATCTTAAATATACTCCACGCTTTGTGATTACTTCCATTCAGATTACAAAATGTTCATAGCCCTATATTGTGGCTTTTCTGCCCATAGTGCTAGGGTGTGTGTGTGTGTGTGTGTGTGTGTGTTTCCAGCCTTTCACACTTCAGTGAGTATTTCTCCTGTTCTGGAGTGAGATGGGCAACAGAAATGCCACCTGCCCTCCCTCTCCTGCTTCCTCCCAGCTATCCCCCATCCCCCAATGAAGTTGAGTTTGCACAACCGGCTGACATGTGCTCACACACTGGCCATTTGACTTGCCAGCATTCTGCTCTCCTGTGGAAAATGCAGCTCCTCAGCCACGTCAGGCCTCTCCATTAGTGATGGCGGCACTCCAAAGTGGGGCTGTGGTTTAAGCACAAATGGGCAGTGTGGGCCAAAATGAATGTGAGGCAGAGGCTACTATCTTTAAAAGGTGGATCTGGAGGCAATTTAGTGGGTGTAAATTACAATTGACTTTGGAAGAAAGAACTCACACACTTGAGCCTCCTCAGATGTGTAGCCAATAGGGGGTCGTCTGACTACATGAAATTTTACACATCCATCAGCTGAAGAAGAGATCCAAATGCAAAAATCTAGCACTCAGGGACATCATATGGATTCGTAACACCCCCTGGAGGACTTGTGGCCTACGAATCAATGAATGGTTTATTCTGAGCCAAAAATGTACTTTCACAGTGCTTCTCAATTTACTTAGCTGTTTCAGAACACCATATGTGAGAGAACACAGCAGACTGGGAATTGCTCTTACAGAAGGCACTATTTAGTGATATGAGGAATACCTCTCAAGGCGGCCAAAGGCATGCAATTTGCTAGCTTCTTGGCCTTCACAATAGCACATAGTTAGCTTGTGAACTTAAACCAAGGAAAAATTTTCAAGAGCACAGGTGTCTGAGTCTATTTCTGCATTTGAACCACCGGTAGAATTTTGGAATGGTACAATATATCTACCTATTCTTAATCCATTTTAGAACCTCATTATCTTAAAGAAAACTGATTTAGAAGGCTGTCATCGTCTTTTCCTTCTTTGGTCTTTTCTATCCCTCAGTTGTTCATTTTTACTTAATACCTGAAGCTGGAAATATTTTCCTGTCTATGAGGATTAACCTTTTCTTTGGGGCATATGATTCTTAAAGCTAATGCCATTACAGGTTCAATATTACTACTGTGTAATATAATAACAAATTGACATATTTTATAATCAATGAGTCAACCAGCAAGCATTTCATAAGTGCCTATTATGTACTAAGTACATTGTTAGACTTTAAAAAGTATTACTTTTATTTTTAAAATTTAGAAATGTCCATTAGACAATATTGGTAATTCAAGGCTATTTATTGCCATTGCATATCATTTGTAATGCTAATGAAATTTTTTTTAAAGTTTCTATTACCTGCATAGGTATGCCCTTTTTATCTTTTCAAGATAATCTCACTTCACACTACAAATATTTGTAAAACAAATTTGTATCCAAAAGCCTTATTATTATTAAGAAGCACTTTGTTCTAGTGGAAATAGTCTTGAATTTGAACTACAGAGACTAAAGCTAGAATTCTATCTCATTCAGATGCCTACTATCTGTGTGACCTTGGACCCAGTTTTGTAATTTGTAAAATGGGAACACCACTTATACCATATTCCTTTGAGGGTTATCATGAAAAAATCACTTAGTAAAGCCTAATGTGTTATATCAATAGAAATTGCTATTATTACTCTCATATGGACCTCAGTGTAATTGACATACACTTTCATTGGTTTACTTTTAAAAACTGTTGAGTTTTGTGAGCAAAAGAAAATTCTCATCCAATTATTACTATTCCTTTTCACAATTTAGACTGGTTCATTGTATACTCTGCGCTTTAATAATATTTCAGTTGTCAGCTAGGTGTGAGAAAATTTTTGTTTCATTACTAGAAAAAGTAAACTATGTGGTTCACTTTCTAATTTTTCCTTTGCCTTAGCAAGTCAAAGTCAAAATTACTACCTAATCACTAAAAATGTACAAATGTAATCTGCCAAATTGAAGAGACAGCACAGTGGAATTGAAAGGTTACCAGACTCAGAAGTCAGGGGTCTTTGATTTTAGTCCTTGATTTACCAGTAGCTCTGAATTACTAAGCTCTGTGTGACCTTGGTTAAGTCACTAACTTCTCTGGGCCTTCATTTCCCTATCTATAAAGTGAAAAGGTTGGATTAGATGGTCCCTCATGTCCCCCCTAACCATAAAGTCAATGATTCTATGCAATACCTACATTGACTTTGATAGTCGTATTTATAAGAAGATGATTTGAATTCCAAAAAGAGATTATTTTTTTTATGATTCCTGAAATTTTTTTCTCATTTGGTTTTAAAGTTTGACAAGGTGTGTCTCCCCTTCTAATCTACCCTACATGTGAAAATATTTTTTAAAATTCCTGTTTCTCAAACTTAAAGAGGAATCAATTTCACTGGTTTTGTCTGGCTAGTTCATGAAATTCTCTTTGTAGCTTGACCAACATTTTTATGAGTCCTTGGCCAAACAGTTTTAAAAATAGCTAACCTAATTTAATTTTTTTTTCTCAAAAGAAATCCTGTCAGTCCCCAAATCATTGATTGACATTTTCAGGGAATTGACACTAGCAGGAAATCTTGAAAGCCAGAATTCAAGTTTGAGAAAAGTTAGAATTATTTTGAAACTTTTTCCATTTTAGTCAAACAAAAAACAAATGAGAAAAAAAAGGAAGGAAGAGCACATAAAAACATTTCAGATGCTTGCCTCTTTGTAGAGAGACTTTGGCTTATATATTGGAATGTGTCCTAAAACTTTAACAGACAGACCTTAGGGCATCAGGCAAAAGCTTAGTAGCAAGTACCTGTTCTGCCTTGTAAACATAGTATGTGGTTGTTCAGTCATTTCAATCACATCCATCCTTCCTGACCCTCATTTGGGGTTTTCCTGGCAAGAGTGGGATGGTTTGCCATTTCCTTCTCCAGCTGATTTTACAGATGAGGAAAACTAAGGCAAACAGCATTAAGTGACTTGCCTATGGTCACACATCTTATAAGTGTATGAGGTTGGATTTTGAACTCATGAAGATGAGTCTTCCTGACTGGAGCCCACCCAGTACTCTACCCACTGCGCCACCTAGCTGTCTCAGATGTAGTTATCCTTTCAGATAAATCTGACCCTCATTGAAAATGATGTTATTACTAACCTCCTTAGCATCCTGGTTAATCATATTAAATTTAATGAGAGCAGGATGTCTTAGTGAAAAGGAGCGGGGTAGGGGAGCAGCATTCTTATATAGGCTTGTTACAAATCAGTCCAATAATCAAAACATTTATTATGTACCTACTATGTACAAGGCACTGTGCCTGATGGTGGTGATAGAAAGACTAAAAGGAAATAGATATAGCTTCAAGGAGCTTGTGCTCTACTTAGAGAGATGAGGGTGGTGGTAGAGATATAAAACATGTGTAGAGATAAATAAATAGAAAATGTATGCAAAGTGATTTTAGGAGGAAAAGACCAATAGGTGAGTGGGGAATGGGCTTGTGTTGTAGGAGATACCCGAGCTATGCTTTAAAGAAAGCCTGGAAGGGGGGAAGCAGCTAGGTGATGCAGTGGAAAACACCAGGCCTGGATTCAGGAGGACCTGAGTTCAAATCCAACTTAGACACTAGACACTTACTAGCTGTGTTACCTGGACAAGCTCACTTGACCCTCATTTCACCACCAATGGGGAGTGGAGATGAAGACCTGAGAGCATAATCTTTTATTTGTGTCTTGGGTTTTTTTTCTTTACTCGGATAATGAGAACAGTGAATTTATGAGGTATACTGGAATGGGCACACTAATACATATTAATAGACAGAATGGAGTAGATAGAGTTCTGGTCATGAATAGGGAAGATTTAATGCAGAGTTCAAATACCACATCAAGGCACTTAATATGTGACCTTGGGCAAGTCACTTATCCCTCCCTGAGTCTCAGTTTGCTCAACCGTTAATTGGACTTGATTATCTCCAAGGTTCTTTCCAGTGATAATGGGAAGTAATAAGAAGTAAACCTGGAAAGATGCATGGGAGCCATAGAGTGAAGGTTTTTGAATGTATGGATGATGTTTTATTTTATCCAAGAGGCAATAATAGGAAGCCTCTGAAGATTTTTGAGCAGGGAAGTCACATGGTCATATTTAGTTTAGGAATATTTCAGGAACATCAATTTAGCAGTGGAAGATGGAATAGAAAGAGGAAATATTGGGAATAGAGACCAATTCAGAAGAACTTGGAATAGTTTAGGGGAGAGGTAATGAGGGACTAAGGTGGCCCTATGAGTGGAGATTGGGGGATAGATGAACGAGATGATGTGGAGGTATGTCCCCTACTTGGTAACTGATTGAAGAATGACTTCAAGGTTATAACCCTTGATGGTTGGAAGGATGATGTTATCCTTAGGGAATTGGAGGAAGGACAATGTGATTTGTTTTTCAGTCAATTCATGACTCTACAAGACCCCATTTGGGGTTTTCTTGGCAAAGATACTGGAGTGGTTTGCCATTTCCTTCTCCAGCTCATTTTACAGATGAGGAAACTGAGACCAACAGGGCTAAGTGACTTTCCCAGCTACTAAGTGTCTAAGACTAGATTTGAACTCAGGAAGATCAGTGTTCTGACTTCAGGCCTGGCATTCTATTCACTGCACCACCTAGCTGCCCATACAGTGTGATGCAGTGGAACCAATGAAAAATAAAAAACAACAACAACAAACAAAAATAAAACAAACCTCTAACTCAGAGTTCAAAGACCTTTGTTTAGAAATCCACACCTTTGACACTTGCTACCTGTGTTACCTTGGGCAAGTAACCTCTTTGGGACCTTGGTTGTGTTTTGGGGAAAATATAAGTTCTAATCTGTAAAATGAAGAGGTTGGAGTATGTGATTTCTAAGGTTCTTTCTAGCTCTAATTTCTGTGATTTAGAGATAAGAGACAGACAAGCTGCAAAAGAGAATGGTAGGCAGCTAGGTGGCACAGTGGATAAAGCACCGGCCCTGATTGAGGAGGACCTGAATTCAAATGTGTCCTCAGACACTTGACACTTTACTAGCTGTGTGACCCTGGGCAAGTCACTTAACTCCAATTGCCTCAACAAAAATTCAAATAAATAAATAAACAAACAAACAAATAAATAAATGAGCAAATAAACAAACAAACACAAACAAGCAAATAAATAATAAATAAACAAACGAGCAAATAAATAAACAAACAAACAACAAATAAATAAATTAAAGGGAATGGTAACCCTGGATCTTTTTATTATTAATTAAAGATAAAAGTCTTACATAAAAAATTTGTTGACAGAAGGTCCTACCACTTGAATAAAACACCACTTGCTATGCTTGTCAGAAACACATTTCCCTATAGAATGTCTTGGGGAACCTAGGGGTATAATGGATAGAGTGATGGACCTGGACAGTCAATAAGACCTGAGTTCAAAACTAGTCTGACACTTACTAGCTGTGTGAAGCTGGGCAAGTCACTTAACTCTGTTTGTCTTAGTTGTCTCACATGTAAAATGAACTGGAGAAGGAAATGACAAATCACTCTATTATCTTTGATGAGAAAATCCCAAATGGGGTCATGAAGCAGACACAGCTGAAAGGACTAATAGTGGTGAGAAAACTTTCAAAGAAGCTCCCAAAAGAAATACCTGAGACTATATTCATTACAGTTATGTACTCAACCCAACAAGCCCTTATGAAGGGCTTATCAACAAACATTTATTAAGCACTACTGTGTGCTATACTCTAGAGTATAACTACAAAGAACATGAGCCAGTGACTCTGCTGTGCTAGGGAAGAAAGGAAGGAAGGAAGGTCAATACATCATATCTAGGCCTTCTAATTAAGTTATTTCTTTGAATCTCCTTCTGGTTTGAGAGCTAAAGTGAGTCATTCACCAGCACATGTGAATAATGAATGCTTAACTGACACCAGTGGAAAATGTAAGAATAATAAGGATTAATGAGTGCTGGGGTTGGGATAATTCTACTTTAATTATTAACCACAAGCATTATTTTCCTAGAATAAAGTTTACCTAAATTAACATAAACCATGAAAGGATTTTTTTTGGTTGTATTTATACTCTGTTGTAAAATGTTAAAGTTAAAACATTTTCTGGGGGAAGGAGGGGCAGATTGTCCAACTATATTCCAACTGCTCTCTCCAAATTCATCAGTGATATCTTAATTGTCAAATCTAATGGCCTTTTCTCAATCCACGCCTTTCTTGACATCTGTTTGACACAGCTGACAAAATGATTCCCTCTAAAGTGCTGACTTGTCCATGTTACTCTCCTACTCAATAAACTCCAACCATTCCCTGTTATTTTTAGGATCAAATATAAATTCCTTTTTTTTTTTTTGAAGGGGAAGGGGGTGGTGTTTGAAACTCTTCAAACTTGGCCTCTGCCTAGTCTTTCTAGTCTCCCCACACATTGCTTCTTTCCAAATATTCTATAGCTTATCTTCTTAAACTGTGACACCATATGGGGTCACATAACTGAATGTGGGGGTCTTGAAAAATTTGGCAACAGTAAAGGTTATGTATATCTATTTTATATACCTATATACCCAGGGTTGTGTAAAAAATTCTCAGGCAAAAAGGGGTTGCAAGTGGGAAAAATTTAAGAAGCCCTGCTCTATAGGTAATCAATCAATCAATCAACAAACAGTCGTTAAGCATATTTTATTGTTTAACACTGTGCTAGGTACTGGAGATACAAATACATACAGGAATGAAATGATTCTTACTCTCAAGGAGCTTACAATCTAGCCATACTAACTCCCTTGTTCCACAATTCCACACTACACTTCTCATAACCTTTTCTTTGTACTAGTGTCCCCATGTTTCTAATGTTCTTTCTCTTCATCTCTGCCTCTTTGTCTCTGTGGCTTCAAGACTTTGCTCAGGGTGGGTGGAGGGGAGAAAGAGGAGGGAGTGGGGAAGGGAAGGAAAATTTTTTTTAATGACATGATAACTTTATTACATATTTAAAAGAAGTAGTAAATTGTACATAGCAGACTTGCAGTTTCATGTACAATTACCTTTTTATTATACTATGCTATGGTAATGCTTGATTTATTCCATAAATTAAAAATAAAATAATTTTAAAAGAGAATTTCCTCAAATGTTACCTTCTCCAGCAGGGCTTTCCTGGTCCTGCCACGTACAAATGCCTTTATAAAGTTACATTATATCTACATGTGCATATTTGTGCACATGTCTTCCCAGGTTAGATGGTAAGCTCCTTGAAGGAAGAGACTTTCTTTCCTTTTTCCCTCCCTCCGTCCCTCCCTCCCTTCCTCCTTCCCTTCCCTTCCTTCCTTCCTTCCTTCCTTCCTTCCTTCCTTCCTTCCTTCCTTCCTTCCTTCCTTCCTTCCTTCCTTCCTTCCTTCCTTCCTTCCTTCCTTCCTTCCTTCCTTCCTTTCTTCCTTCCTTCCTTCTTTTCTTCCCTCCTTCCTTCCTTCCTTTCTCCCTAGCACAGTAGAGTCACTGGCTCATGTTCTTTATAGTTATACTCCTAGAGTCTAGTACACAGTAGGTGCTAAATAATGTTGGGTTGACTACATAACTGTAATGAATATAGTCTCAAGTATAAGAAAACATGTATGCATGTAATGGGTCCATTTTCACACTGACAGCTTTATGGTCAGTGGTCCTGCCTCACTGGGCTTCGAATAAATTGTGGTGCCTAGGAGGAAATCTTTTCAGGTTAATAGCTAAATGCCTGTGTGCTTGAGGTTAATCATTGTATTTATGTAGAAAGTATTTTCCTTCTCAAAGTACCACCCCAGTGGGTTAGCCCCACCTCTTATCAGTTCCAACCAATAGTGAAGCTTATTTCTATACTGTCTGGTTAACTAGAAGACAAATATTTACAGTACAACTTCCCAAAAGCTAATTGATAATGAGTTTTGAAGGGTAACCTAATTTTCCAATTCACTTCTTCATCAAATATATTTTTTGTATAATTTAATTAGTGACATTTCATAGTTATTTTCTCTTTAAAAAATGTTTAATAGGGGTGGCTAGGTGGCATAGTGGATAAAGCACCAGCCCTGGATTCAGGAGTACCTGAGTTCAAATCCGGCCTCAGATACTTTGACACCTTACTAGCTGTGTGGACCCTGGGCAAGTCACTTAACCCCCCCTTGCCCTGCAAAAAACAAAAACAACAAAAAACAACAACAAAAAAAATGTTTAATAAAACATTTTAATTTAAATTCTATCCCTCCTTCCCTCCCTCCCCTCCCCTTTCCTGAGGCAGTAAGCAATAAGATATAGGTTATACATGTGCAATTATTTAAAACATTACCATATTAATTATTTTGTAAAAGAAAACTTGAATAAAAGAAAAAAAACATGAAAAATAGCCCCGCTTCAGTTTATGTTCGATCAATATCAGTTCTTTCTTTGGAGGATGATAGTATGCTTCTTCATCAGGCCTTTGCAAATATTTTGGATCATTGTATTGTTGAGAATAGTTGTCATTCACAGTTCTTCACCAAACAATGTTGCTGTTACTGTGCACAAAGTCATCCTGGTTCTGCTCTGTTCACTATACAATCACTTCATATAAGTCTTTCCAGGCCTTTCTGAAATCATCTTATTTGTCATTTCTTATATAGCACAATAATATTCCATTACAATAATATACCACAGCTTGTTTAGCCATTCCCCAATTGATGGGCGTTCCTTTTTTTTCCAATTCTTAGCCACCACAAAATAGCTACTTTTATATTTATTTTGTGTGTAACTTAAATCTTTAATAGTGAGCATTTTTTAAATGGGTTTTCAATGAACCAAGAATGAAATGTTAATTTTGTAAAAATATATACATACTGTAACTTAGATTGAATTGTTTGAGTTCTTAAGGGGCAGTGGGGAGGGAGAGAGGAAGAGAATTTGGAAGACAAAGTTTTAGACATTAATGTGAAAGTTCATTTTTACATGTAACTTGGGGAAAATCCTAAATTAATAAAAATTAAAATTAAAAATATATACATACAAAAATGTGTCTTCCATTTGAATTTCAGGGGAAAAGATAAATCAAGTAGTGTTTCTAGACATTCAAGTTTTTATTTTAATCATAATTAAAGTATTCATTTGATTGATTATTTGCTCTGTAAATTACATATTACAATTTAAGTAACCATTTGTTATTAGACACTTTTATTTATAAATATTGCATGCCTTCAGTAAATAGATTACTCAGTGAATAGATATTTCCCTTCTACCTTCTAATGAAACAGAAGTATAGATTAGTTTATATTTTATTATTAGAACTGTACTTGCTGAACTTTTATTCTCATACTCTTCCTCCCATTTTCCCTGCCCCATTTTATAAATGAGTTTATTAGAGCTATATTGGCAAAGATTTTTAATAGTCCACAAGAAGATGAACTGGACTTAAGCTCATCTTTTGCACTTGTTTCAAAGGATAGATGCCTTTGTCCCTGCACCACTCCTTGCTTTCTTCTCTAGAAACTTGCCTTTCACTTATGTCAGTGTTGTTACCCAAAATCACAAAAGGAAAGCTCTTAGGGTCTTTGACATCTGCATAATAAATGAATTCTTTCCTCCAGTTGCCCAAGTTCTGGAGATTTTGAGAGTCATCTACACTGAAAGTAAGAAGGCAATAATCAGAACCTCTATAAAATGGTGTGCTTCACAGGCTTCTAAAGTGTTTTTGACCTCCTGTGTCTCAAATCTGTATGGTTACAAAGTGTCCATACACTTCCAAGTTTCTATTTTAAAATTCTGTACCTATTGGGTGGGATAACTGCCTCTCAAATTTGTTAGTGACATATCTATTCATAAGTGAGCCCTTCTCAACACCACTATCTCCAAGGAAAATTACTTTAAAAAGTCAGGATTCTCCTGCCTTTGTTAAATAAAAAGATCTTTTCTTTTCACTCCAAAATCCCAGTAAAACTAAGTATAATTCTTCTATGTGGGGTGGGGGATGTACCATTAATGAAACAGAAAACTTCCAATCATTCCCAATGAAAAGACGAGAACTGCATAGAAATTCTAGAATTGTTCGGTTCAAGTGCATCATTTGCATTGCCAACATTGTTTTGTTCAAGGCAGAGAAAGCCAAGAACTGATCCTGAGAGGAGATGTCCTGCATGGACTGGGTGTGGGAGAGAAGAGAAGGCAGAAGCACCTCTGGTAGTGCTGGACTCTGGCCCCAGCCACTTCCATCTAGAATGGAGGGGACCTTTTTATTTCAACCTTAAATAAAATATTTCAAGTTATATTTGATCACTAAAACCGCATGATGAAGCAAATATTTGGTTGCTTCAAATATGAGTATTTTGAATTATATATAAAAATGATGAAAACAATGTTGGCTCTTATAAAATAAGTAAATAATGAATATAATTAATAAATGAACAAACATAATTATAATATGTTATATATTATGTATAATAATTATAACAATATACCATTATTAATAAATAGATGAGGAAATAGAGAAATAAACAGAGTATAATGTTGTCTATGTAATAATTCAAAATACTATAGGCAGGGTTCCTCTCAACTATTTCCCCCAATATCTTCTCATAATGCTAAACCCCACCATTATGATCTTATTCCTTTTTGTTTTACAGATTTTTCTGATCCCTGAGAACTAGAAGAGAGAGTTTATGTGATATATTGAGGAACACACATGGAGTAGAAGTCAGAATTCTGGAATTCAAGTTAGGAAGCCCTGAGTTCAAATCTTACTTTAGACACTTATTAGCTCAGAGACCCTGGGTAAGCCACCTAACCACCCTGTACCTTAGTTTCCCCATTTGTAAAATGAGGGGTTTGGACTTGATGACTTCTAAGGGCCAATTTAAATCTAGATCTATGATTGTATCATCCTAAGTCCATGGTTCCCTTATTGCCAATGCCTTTTATATCCTGTCCACCTGCCTGAATTCCTTGCGCCGACCTGCCAAAACTAGGAACCCCTTCTAGCATGTCTGGATTTCTGACCTTCTTTTTGCTCTGATCTCTGGTAACTAATGACATACCCATGGGTATTGATTTCCTGCTAACATCTATACCCATTTTTATAATGAGGTGAGAGTGAGCACCTATAGAAAAGGACACAGTCTAGGCATGTGGAAGGGAGTAGTGTTAAAAGACAAAAGCTACTTGGGAACCAAAGGTAAACTCATGGTTTTGTTAGGGGTCAAACCTGCATGAATATATGCTCTAAGCTACTTGTTCAGGGCCTAAAAATATTATAGTAGATAGTGACAGAATTTTAGAATTTTAGATCAGTCTCCTCATTTTACAACTTTGGAAACTGAGCCTTACATAACAGATATCATAACCCAAGGTCACAAAGCTGACTGCAGAATTACAACTCTGGTTTCCTAATTACTTGTCCAGTGCTCTTCCCATTCTAACAATAGTAATGGTAGCTCACATTCATATGGTGCTTTATGGTTTGCAAAGATAGCCCTTTTCCCACCATCCTTTGTGAGATAGGTCACAGGTTCCAAGGGACCTCAATGGCCACAAGTCCGACTTCCTGATTTTACAGATAAAGAAACCTTGAGTCTCACAGAGGTTAAGTAACTTGCTTAGCAAGTAAGTATCTGAGGCACTCAAATCTTCCTGACTCCAAGCTCAGTGTTCTATATACTTTGCAATGCCATTGGTATTGACAGAATTTCCCAGAAGTCTTAGGGCAGTTTAAAGCTTTAATAACATTAAGACTTTGGGACTACTTATATATACAGACCAGTCCTGTAAGTTCATTGGCCTACGGAACTCCTGGTTCCCTATTTCAATTCAGCAATTTCTTCCTTCATGAATGGTTGGTGTGAAGCACAGCAGAAAAATAAGGTATTAAGAGGTATTACAAATGTAGTAACAGAGAAATGTGAAAAAGGATTGGAATGAAATGAGTATTTGTTAAGTATTTACTATATGCCAGGCACAGTGCTAAGTGCTTTATAAATATTTCCACATATTTTCTCATTTGAGGAAGGAATTGAGATTTGATTCTCAAGAAATTATATATTCATGAGGGACACAGAGGAAATTAAAAAGGAACAGGTAATGATATAGCCTGTTAGATAAAGAATATAATTTAAAGGAGGGAGAAAAAGGAAAAGGACAAGTAAAGGAAAATTTATTGGGAAAGAGTATCACGAAGGAATTGGCAATTAGGTGGCCTTGTGGATAGAGTGGTGGGCTTGGAGACAGGAACACTCATCTTCCTGAGTTCAAATTTGGCCTCAGACAAGAACTAGTTGTGTGACCGTGGGCAAGCCACTTAAATGTTTACCTCAGTTTCCTCATCTATAAAATGACCTGGAGAAGGGTGACTTTCTAGGATTATAAATTCATAAAAGGTTGCATTGGTCAATTAGCCATCTGAGGGAGCTGAGTTAAGGAGGGGCAAGCAGCAGAAGGGTGCATCAGACATGATTTTTAGAGGTATGGGGAGGTCTTGTGTGTAGCTATGATACCTACGTGGTACTTGCTACTGGCTATTTGCATTTATATCCCAGGAACTACTCCAGGATTAAGGGTGATGGGTAGTGTTCATAAACCCAAGTAGAAGTTTGTTCTGATAAAGCTGAAAGAACTGCTTAGGTTCTTTATTTTTGAAGAGTAGCCTTAATGATTACATCCTGCTCAAGCCACAATGAATAATAAATTTCCAGCCTTTTGTATGGCCATGGAATTTGCTAAAATAGTTTTTTGTGCTTGTTGTTATTTTTTGTGAAGGGGGTTTTACATTGTGCCATTTGGTCAACTGTAGAATGTGAATATGGTATTGTAAAATGCCAGCACTAGCTGCTCCATGCTCAAGGTCTACACAGAGAAGTGAGATCATTTCTACTCTTAAAGAGTCTACATTGTACTGGGATTGTCCAACAATATGTTCATAGAGAAGTAAATGCAAAATAGCCACAAAGGAAATGAAAAATAATAGGCGGGATGGGGTAAAGAATCAGGACAGACTTCTTGAAGGAGGTGGCACTTGAGTTGAGCCTTCAAAGGATGTTCCAAGAGGTGCAGGTGAGGAAGGAGGATATTGCAGATAGGGCAGATGACCAGTGAAAAAGATGAGAGATTGGAATGTATGGAGAACAAGTTTTGACAATTGGCTAAAATACAGAGTAAACAAGGAATGGTAAATGATCAGCTTGGAAGAATTGACTGGTTGCCAAGAAGCTTTAAATATCAAACAAAGGAATTTGAATTTTATCCTAGCACTAATAAGGATTCAATACCTTTCACTTTAAAGTTATCTTGTATCTCCATACGTATCTACTATATGTGAGAGGGTTTGCCTATTATTAGTCCCTAGATGACTACCTATGTGGTGGGAAGTTCCTGTGGCTTCCTGTCAGTTTTATTTAGGCAAGTAGTACAAAGCTCTCTGGATCATAATCGGCTTTGTAAACTCCATCTAATCTAGGTATGCAAATTTAGAAAGCTTTCCTAATCATAATGTCCTTGTGATAGACTAGAAGGATCAAAGTGTAGGTCTCTGAATGAGTGTCCCTAAAGTCCTGCTGGGACAGCTTAGGTGGTACAATGGATAGAGTGCCAGGACTGGAGTCAAAAAGACTCCTCTTTCTGAGTTCAAATCTGGCCTCAGACACTTACTAGTTGTGTGACCCTTGGCAAGTCACTTAACCTCAGTTTCCTTATCTGTAAAATGAGCTGGAGAAGGAAATGGCAAACCACTTCCATATCTTTGACCCCCCAAAACCCAAATAGGGTCATGAAGAGTCAGACACACCTGAAAAATGACTGAACAACCACAACATCCCATTCCTGCTCAGTCCCAGTGAATCTCCCCAGCAACAACAATCAGATATAAGGGTGGAGACTCAGAGCTTTGGATTCTCCAATAAACCACTTTGTGTCCCACTTGCTCATGGGACTTACAGGCTGGAGAACTGCATGCTTGCATGTCTGTGAGTAACAAACTGCTTGGCTTGTAATCCTTTGAACACTTGTGTTGTTTCTTGGTATGTGATCTATGATCTCCTCATAATTCACATGTTGTTTCTCTTATTGGAGTATGTTATTTGAGGACTGGGACTGATTTCACTGTTTTCTTTGCATCCCCACTCTTTATCATAGTAGTGCTTGACCCATAGTAAAACCCCTTAATAAATAAATGCTTATTGATGAATTTATTGGAACTTTTTTGATCTGGGGAATTCTATGATCAGATCAGGGCTTTAAGAATTTCAACTTAGAAACTGTGTGAAGGAAGGATTGATGTTCTATATCACATCAGGTGCCTATTGGACATTTCAAAGTGGATGTCCCATAAGCATCCCAAATTCAATTTATTCAAAACAGAACTCATCCCTTTCCCTTCACCCCAAGCCCAATCCTCTTCAAATTTTCCTATAACTATGACGAACATTCCTTTCCTCCAAGTCAACTAAGTTCAAAACCACAATATCATCAACTCCTAGGGACAGCTAGGTGGCACAGTGGATAGAGCACTGGCCTTGAAGTTAGGAGGACCTGAGTTCAATCTCACCTCAGACACTTACTAGTCATATGATCTTGGCAAGTCACTTAACCCTAATTGCCTTAAATATTAGGGCCATCTCCAGTCATCCTGATGCATATATTGCCACTGGACTAGATGGCTCTGGAAGAATGAGGTTGGTGACCTTGGCACAGCCCTTCCTACACTTAATCTAATTCAGTGCAAGTCATGACATTACCCTGATATGTTCCTCTACATAAATGAAGGACGAAAAACAACTCTCCCATCTCATCATCAAACTCTCACTTGAAACTCACTTCATATACAAACATATTTGCCAAATCTTATAATTTCTACCTTTAGGACATCTTTGATATGAATACAGATATAAACACACACATATAAAACATCTATCTATCTATCATCATCATCCATCCATTTATCTATCTATCTATCTATCTATCTATCTATCTATCTATCTATCTATACCACAATCATCCTAATCAGGCCTTCATCATCCCTGTCCTATACAAATGCAAATAACCTAATTTGCCTCCTTGCCTTTGGTTTCTCATTATTCTAATCTGTTCTCCACATAGATACCAAAGTGATTTTACTGAAATTCAGGTATGAAAATTTACCCCCTTACTGAATAAATTCCAGTGGTTCCCTCTTACCTCTAAGATCAAACACAAACTCCTCTATTTGTTATTTAAAGCTATTCACAACCTGGTGTAGTCCTATCTTTTCAGTCTTCTTACAAGTTACCCCCCTCCATGCACTATGTGATCTGGCCATACTAGTCTATTTGCTGTTTCTCATACCCCTGTACCTTTGTTTTGTCTTCCATGTCTGGAATCCTTTTCCTACTTATTTCCAACTCTAGCTTCCTAAAATATTGAGTTCTTTTAAAAATGTATTTTATTTATTTTTTTAAAAATGGGGTTTTATTTATTTTATAAAATGGGGTTTTATTTATTTTAATTATTTCCCAATTACATTTTTAACATTCACTTAAATTTTTTTAAATTTTCAAATTCCTCCTGTCCTCCTCTTCTTGACCCCTTGAGAAGACAAGCTGTATGACATTGGTTGTACAAGTGAAGTCATACAAAAGATGTATTCATATTAGCCATGTTGCAAAAGGAAACACACACAAACAAAAATAAAAATTGAAAAGCATATGCTCTGAAATGAGAGTTCATCAGTTCCTTCTCTGGAGTTGGATAGCATTTTTCTCATAGGTTCTTTGAAATTGTCTTGGATTGCTGTATTGATCATACCTAGTTAAGTCTTTCACGTTGATCATTGTTTAAAATAGTTTTAAGATATAAAACATTCAGTTCTAAATTCCACCTTCTCTAAGAGGCTTTTCCCCAGACTCTCCCTCCACACTCCTTCTAGGTGCTAATGAATCCCCCTGAAAGGTTACATTTTATACTCTGTAAGTGTCTTATATGTAATCGTTTATACAATTTTTTTTCTATCCTTATAGAATAAGTTCCTTGAGATGAGGGACTGCTTTTGACTTTCTTTGTATATCTAGTGTTTTTCAGTTCCTCATTTAGTAATACAGTACTTTTTTGATTAATTAATTGGTGAGGTCAAAGGACAAAAATCCTTTCCCTAAAAGAGGTCATATGCTCCTCGTCAATTACAAGAGGTTTTTAAATACTTTTTGAGGTGAAATTTCTTTGTTACATATTTTCCTGTTTTAAATGTTTATACAGCTAGGTCCTCAATAGTGCAAATAATCAGTCCCCTGAGGTGGTTGCATATATTCAAATGTGGAGATATAATAACATAAAATATTATAATTGTTTCTAGCCAATGAAAATATGCATATGAATTTGAATAATGTATATTAATGTATAATGTAATAATTTAATTTAAATAATTTTGGTGGAATTCATTATTCATTAAGGGGATTCATTAATAGAACTAATTGGGACCTCACTATACTATGGAAAACAAAAACAAAACTAAATTATTTTGAGATGTCTTCAATGGTCTAAAGGTAAAGTTTTACCTTGATTTAAAAATGTTATTATTTAAGGGGGGGTTATTGAAGTATGCATATGAACTTTTCTTCTGTTCCTATTCACTAATTAGACATGGAGTCTCCAAATTAACATAGGTATTATAGAAAATCTGGTCACATTGTAGCAGTGGGCTTTTAGAATTTATAGCCTTGTAGCCTCCATGGCTGTGAAAATCCTTGCCATCAACTGCATCCTTTTGGGAACTGGAGGGATCAATAAGCATTTTTTTAATTACAAAATTTAAAAGATATTGATCTATTGCTCCTATTCTTTTTCTTTTCTTCCTTTTTCTTCTTTTTGAATTGTAAAGCCCCCCTGGAATTCTGCATAAAGATGGCTCTAGGAATTTTTGGTATTGTTCTCATTACTGGTTATACATTATCCATGCTGTATTAATGTGAAAACCAGGCTAGACAAGGGAAGATTGGAAAGCAAGAGGATCATTTACAAGTGTCAAACTGCCTTACTGCCTTTTTTTTCTTCTTAGTTTCATCATCTTTCTCTATCTGCCTTGTTCCTTCCGCTTGTTAACGGTACAGTTTCTATAGCAACACCTATTGGTTGTAGTAACAATGAAAACCCCAGCAAGCTCTCCTGCAGAGAAATCTTCAATGCTGACAAGATCAACTCATATTTTCTTTGTCCAGTGTTTTCTATTACTTCCCAGAATGACCCTTTTAGCAGGATAGAAAAGATTCCCACTAATTATTTCTGAAATAAGCAGCTGAAGTCAGAAAAACCAGCAAATAGATGTTATCGAACAGTGGTGATGGGGAGAGACTACCTTGGAAATAACTCAATTTCATAAGCAATAAATTCCACCATCTTATGCTGTTAACATAGAATAGAATGAAGGTCATCCCACTTCCTCCAATCCAAACCAGCTAGTTTTATTTAGAAAACACTCTTATGTACCCAGTGCTCTAACATACTACCAAAATACCAATGGTATTTTAAGAATAATTTTTGTGTAATAATAGCACAAAAATTAATAATTGATTGGGAAATAGATCGCCAGTTCTGAAAAGCACTTCCATGAAGTTACATAGTTTCATGGATTTCATAGTTCTTTCAAACATTTCCTCTGCTTTTTGGCTTCAGTTATTTGAATATTTCTGCTGCATTTTTAGTTTAGGGCTATTTTCCCTTGAATTCTCTAGGGAAAAAATGTTCCAATTGTACATTTCACTTTACATACATAATGGTAGTCCAAGATACAAGATCATAGGAGTTAGAGATAGAAGGGACCATACAGACCATCCACTGATCCCTGTTTTCACAGATGAGGAAACTGAGGCCCAGACAGACAAATGACTTAGCCAGAGTCTAATAAGTAGTAGAACTGAAATTCAAACTGAAATCCTCTGACCCTCTGACCTCAAATCCAGGTTTTTTCCTCCTATTATTATATACTTAATTTGAAGGTACTGAAAAGTTGCAGGTTTTGAAGAAAGACAAGAGCCACCAACCTATTTCATTTATGCATTCCAACTTTAAATGCTGGCTTATATTTAATTCTGGGACTGGGGTTTTAAATTTTATTTTCTGGCTACTCCATTTTTTCTTTCGAGGGCTTCCTGGTATCCTTTTGTTATTATATATGCATTATTATTTCTCTGCCATTTTTCTTCTGCACAAGGTAGATTTTCCTAATGTATGAACTGTTTCTTTGGTTTTAGGGTGAACACTTTGAAAGTTTTCATTCATCCTATTAGTATACCAGGCAATTTTTTCATAAACCGAGTTATTTGTTAAATGTTCTCATAAATCAACAGCTCTTGGATTTTCAGTGAACTTGGGTGGGAAAAATACATATTTTTTCACTAGTTTCTAACTGAAATTTAGCATTTCCTTCAATTATGAATTTTAAGAAATGATTATA
The DNA here is from genome assembly GCF_019393635.1 of Dromiciops gliroides. Classification (NCBI taxonomy): domain Eukaryota; kingdom Metazoa; phylum Chordata; class Mammalia; order Microbiotheria; family Microbiotheriidae; genus Dromiciops; species Dromiciops gliroides. Next base: position 328,248,348 of record NC_057864.1, on the reverse strand, counting down.
AGAAGAGATTCATATGATTCACTAGATTGTCTTGAAAATAGGCTTGGGTGTGGGGGCAGCTAGGTGGCACAGTGGATAAAGCACTGGCCTTGGATTCAGGAGGACCTGAGTTCAAATCCAGCCTCAAACACTTGACACTTAACTAGCTGTGTGACCCTGGGCAAGTCACTTAACCCCAATTGCCTCACCAAAAAAAAAAAAAGAAAGAAAATAGGCTTGGGTTACCTATTAATTAGGAATTTTGAGCTAATGGGAAAGGAATGAAGGGCAGGAAAGGAGAAAGGACAGAGGTGGCATCTAGCAGTGCCAGGTCAATATGGATATATGTTGGAAGCAGCAGAACAGCAAACACTAGCTATAGGGAAATCAGCTCTTATTGTTTTGAAGGAATTAGAGTCATGGTGTGGATAAAGAATAGTTTTAAGAGTGGGTCAGGCAAAAAGATTGAATGATGGCAGGTCAGACAGAACAATATCAGAATTCTTAATTAAATAAGAACTTCCCTTCCCTGTCTCTGTTTCTATCTCTTCTTATCATCTCTTTGGGTTTAATTATCATCTCTATGCAGATGATTCATAGGTCTACATATCTGAGCCTGGTCTCCAATCTCATATCACCAAAGGCCTATTGGACATTTCAAACTGGATGTCCCAAAGATAACATGTCAACAACAATCCTTCTCTGTACCCAAACTTCTCTACTCAACTTTCCTATTTCTGTCAACAACACTACCATTATTCCAGTCTCCTGAATTTATCAACCTGGTGTTAATTCTTAAGTTCTCATTCTCTCTCACCCCACATATCCAATCAATTGTCAAGACCTGCATTTCTACCTCTACAAGACCTCTTAATTTGACTGAGCCATCACCTTAGTTCAGGCCCTTAAAATAATTTGCCTGGACTCCTAATGGGTCTTCCTGCCTCAGTCACTCCTATTCATCCTTCTGCTAGCCACTAAAGTGATTTTCTTGAAGTACAGACATGACCATGTACATCCCTAATCAATAAACTCCAGTGACTTCCTATTGCCTCTAGGATAAAATAAATTCCTCTGTTTGATTTTTAAAGCTTTTCACAATCTGAAGTTACTAAGTAATCCTTCTAGCCTCATTATACATTATTTTTCTCCCTGAACTTCATGGTCCAAACAAACTGATCTCCTCTCTGTTTCTCACACATGACACTCCTATTCAAGCCTTTGTGCTTATTCACTTTCCCATTCTCATGCCTAGAATGCATTCACTTCTCACATCCCATCTTATAACTGTTGCGAAAATTTCTAAGTCCAACAAAGAAGAAGAAACAGTGAAGTCTCCAAGCCATAGAAAGATAGGTTTATTGACAGAGGGATCCTGTCTCACAATAAAGCTGATCTCAGGTCTAGGACATGAAGACCCAATTGCCTCACCAAAAAAAACCAAACCAAATCAACAAGTTAATATAGGGGCAGTTAGGTGGCACAGATAGAGCACTGGCCCTGGAGCCAAGAAGACCTGAGTTCAAATCTGAGCTCAGACACTTGACTCTTACTAGCAAGCCACTTAACCCCAATTGCCTCACAAAAACAACAACAAAAAATACCCCCCAAAAGGTTAATGTATAAGAAAACAAAGCAGTTACAGTCTATTCTATATGAAAGCATTTACAGTCTATCCTGTATGAGAGGAAAGACTGATTCAAGGCTTTAAAGCATCTCTATCTGTAGATAAGTAAATCATATATATCTAAGGGGAAGGGAAAATCTCACTCACATAACCCCATTTAATTCTCTCAAGACCTAGTAGCCCAAGCACTACTTTCTCTACCAAACTTTTTTTTATTCCTCTAATAGTTAGTGCTCTCCCTAGCTCTCTTTTATTTCTTTTGTATTTATCCCTTATGTAGTTATTCTGTATATATTTATGTGTTATCTCCCTCTATAGAATGTAAGATCCATAAGAATAAAGATCATTTAATTTTTTGTCCTTTATCCCTAGCACCTAGAAATTAATAAATGCTTATTGATTGATTCACCCTGATTTGGGTTACATCTATAGGAAATCTCTGACCTGACATTTATTTTTGTTCCCAGAAATATACTTCCATTTGCCATATTCCAGTATTGTTCCCAGCTTGTCCTTCCTAAAGAGAAGGGGAGTTGATCACTGAAGGATTCATGAACCATCGTACCCAATCCCTTTCTCCTAACTCATTCATTTATGAAACATTTATTGAGTATTTTTGATATGCAAAGTGTTATGCTAGGTAATAATGATAGAAAGAATTCCCTGTCCTCAAGAAGCTTACATTCAAAGTGGGGTGGGTGGGTGTATAAACAAGTATATAGATAAAGGAACACAAAATAACTTAAAGAGGGAGAAAACTTTGAGTCTTGCCTAATTGGATACACCTGCCCATAATGGATGGCAGCTAGGGGAAGTCTTGAGGTATCTAAAAGTTCTAAACGCAGACATGAGGAGGAAATGCATTCCAGACACTTCTGTTGTTGTGTTAGGTTCAAAGAATAAAAGACCAAAAAAAATGGAGTAATCCTTACTCTCATGGAACTTACATTATATCAGCGGAGACAACATATGCATCTATATATGTATATAGAATAAATACATAAAGAATAAATATAAAAGAGATAGGAGGTATCTAGGGAGAGAGAACACTAGTCATTGGGGGAAATCAAGAAAGTCTTGGTAGAGAAAGTGATGCTTGTACTGGGTCTTGAAGGAATTTAGAGAGTCCATGGGATGAGAGGTAAGAAGTGAGCACATTCCAGGCATGAGGATCAGGAAATGCATAGTCACAGACAGGCCGTACAAAGGTACTGAGGCAGGAGACAAGGTCAAATTCAAGAAATAGCAAGTAGACCAATTCAACTAAAATGTATGTGAAGCAATTCTGGAAAGGTAGGCTGGAGCCAGTTTGTGAAGGACAACATGAAGACTTTGTATTTTATTCCAGGGACCTTGGGGCACTCCTGCAGATTTTTGAGCAGGGGTGGGTGACAGACTTGTGCTTTAGGAGGGTTATTTGGGCAATAGTGTAGAGGATGGATTGGTACAACTTGAGGTAGGGAAACATCACATACCTCATATCTCTTGCCCTTAAAATCTTCTTCTGTAAACTGAAGGAACTAGACTCCATGACCTCTAAAGTCCTAGCTCTAAATCCTTTGTTCCTATCCTTGTGATTAAACCCTAATAATCTTTCTTTTTTTGTTTGTTTGCTTTTTTTGGTTTTTTGTGGGGCAATGGGGGTTAAGTGACTTGCCCAGAGCCACACAGCTAGTAAGTGTCAAGTGTCTGAGGCCGGATTTGAACTTAGGTCCTCCTGAATCCAGGGTCAGTGCTTTATCCACTGCACCACTTAGCCACCCCCAGTAATCTTTCAAGGACCATCCCATCTATAAAACTTTCTACAGCCACAATTATCCACACTGATCTCTTTCCTTAGAATTCCTTTAGCACTTATTGACTGTATCTGTCATTTTGTCTATTTAAATATTTTGTACATATCTCTTGACCCCCTAACTATATTGTATGGTACTTGCTGATAGGGGCTATATCTTAATATTCCCCCTGAATTGCCTAGTATAGAGCTAGGTAACAGTGAATGAACTATATTTAAACCATATACAAAGTTATCATATTTGGAGGAAATCTTCAAGATTCAAATATAAATCTAGAAGAAAAGCTGAAGAACATGACCTTCCTTAAGCACATGCTAATAGAGATCCTGAGAATATAATATTTTTTAAAGGACTGGACTTATGTAGTACTATATTAGCATGCAATGATGATGATGATACCTCTTGGAAAACTTTATAGCCCAATGTTCTTGTGACATATTTACATCAATGAATAAGGATATTAGTCTTCCTTTTATTAAATATGGAAAATCACATATTTATCAGGCATCTCATCTGAAGCAATATTAGATTTAATTAAAAAAGTAAATGAAAACTTTAGGACTGCATAATAAGAGGAACTTCTTTCAAAAAAAAGTTTTAATGATGCTTTTAAAAGTGTTTTACACCAGTTACCTCCAAATAATGCCTCCCCATCAATCCTACAGAACCCTTTCAAAGCTAAAAAATAAAGTTAAGGAAAACAATTAATAACTGTGGTTTACAAAATCTGTGGCAATTCACATCTGTAGCCTACTACTTCTTTACTGAGAGGCAGTAACCCCATCATCGGTTCTCTGTACCCCAGATTAGATGTTGTGTATAATCTGACTTATACTGTTTCTTAAAGTTGTTTTCATTTATTATAGTTAGTGATTATGTACTCATGGTTCTGCTTTAGTTTCTGAATCAGTTGATTTTATTGGTGAAACGTGCTCCTGGTGAAGAACTTTCTCTACCGATGGAGTTTGGCACTCTTTCTGCAACTCAGAGAATAGCCTGGGGCACTGAGGGGTTAATTGACTTGCCTAAGGTAACACAGTCAGTCTATATCAGAGGTGGTATTTGAATTCAGGTCTTTGGACCCAGGTGCAGGTACTATTCACTATACCAAGCTGTCTTTTGTCTTATGAAGTATTTAAATATTAACATTTTGATTTTTACTACTCCTACCATCATGTTTTGGAAAGTCAAGTGGATTTCTTCACCTTCCTAGCTATCGAGCTCTCAGCTATGGGCTTCTCCATTATAGCAAGGATAATTTCCTCTTCCACACTCCTATGGAGACGATAGGTTAGGTTGCAAGTGATCATAAGAAAGGGCAATGAGGAGCTTGTTCTCCAAAATTCAACTTACAAAGAAGCTCAAGGAGTCTCCTAATTTGCAACAAAGTGTTTAAAAGCCCTTTCCTTAAATACAATAACAATGAATGTGGGGGTGCAGTGAAATGACTTGTACATACAGCAATTAAATAGATGTTAAAACAATATAAATTTGTGAAAAAAAATTTCATAAGCAGATCTTGATTTAAACTTTTAATACAAAATACATAATTATATATTTTACAGTGAATACATACATATTCCTTGAGAAAAGAACTAAGTAAAGAGAATTATTGAACTTAGAATAAAAAGAGAAAACAGATTTGAGACTTAGCCAATTACTGGAATGTTTAATTTTAGTACAGAAGTGGAATCATACTGTGCATTCCACAAAATTATGACTTATGTGTGGCTTTGTCTCAAATCAATATTCATATTCATTCAAATTTAAGTGAGAAATCACTTACTAGTGCATGCAGACCTGGACCTTTCTTTTAACATTTTCAAGTGAGGTTGTCAACTCTGTTTTGCTCCCATGTGTAATGTATGAGCGCGGATGATTTGGTTTTTAAATTATCTATATTCCTGTAATTGATTGTAGCCAAGTAAAACAGAGCCTATGGTGTGGGAAGCCAATTTAAGGGATGGTTTCAGGAAATGTTGATGTTTAAGGTGATTGAAATAAGTAAGTTTTTCTTTGTTTTGCACTGTAGTACTCCTTTCTCACACCTGGACCCCCAGAAAAGCTATCCCAGTTCCAAAATATTCTCTGGATATTTATTAATTCTAAACCATAGCATATGAACTTCCACTTAAGAGTTTAATTTTCTCTAATCAGTCAGAGTATTCAATTATTTCAAAGGAATGGTAATTAATGAAATAATATAGTAAGAAAAGTCACAGTTGAGGCTTCTTTCCATAATCATGGCAAACACTCCCATAAATATGCATTAATCATTGAGAAGAATAAGCATGTATAAGGATCACACAAAAGAGTCACAGAAATAGGAAACATGTTTGCCAAGAGCACCTATGAGGAGTGGTAAGTAACCCCTCTACTATTACAGGACCACCAAAGTCTTCAAGTGATACTATCACATTGTTCTTAGTTACTTTGTTTCCTACTGGGAAACAGTCATGGCTTTGTGTGATATGTTGCTCTTCTTGTCACCACTGGTTTTGTGACAATAGACTCTCCTAGACATTGCTCCACTCATTTTCAATGGTTTTGTAATGACTCCTTGATTCTGGCTATCAGCTTCCGGTCTTTAACACTTTAGGGTTACATGCTAGCCATCTCTTCTCTAGTCTGCTAGGTTTTAGTGGCTAGAATTTCCCTGTGATAGAGAGTCTGACAGCACTTTAGGCCTAGCTTCCACAACTTGCCTTACCTTTTCTACCTAGATAATCTTCTGGAATAGAGGGCTAGGATACTCTGGAGTAGAACCTCCCAAGGACCTCTCTTACTTAGCATGCAAATGAATTTGAGTTGGAATAAAAGGTAAATTAAAGAAATAAGTACATAGCTCTCAAATTGGAAAGAGCCTTTCAGAAGTCATTCAATCTACCCTTCCTGTCTCAGTTTCCGGAAGAGAAAACTAAGCCTAAGAGAGTTTAAGTAATTTATCTAAGTGACAGAAGAAGGATTTGAACTCAGCTTTCCTGACTTTAAGCACAGTGCTCTTTCCACCATAAAACACTTAACTTCTATTGTTCTTCATCTCCTTAGACTGGATTTCTGCCTTTATTAGTTACATCAGTCAGCAGCATAATTTTGTTGCTTTTTTGCTGCATTTGGGCAGGTGAAAAATGTTGCTTGTATCCTCGTATTATAGAACAAATTATACTATATTGATGTCTTTTGTCTTTACAACACAGTCTTTTCAACCCTCCTCCTTACTCCCCAATTCAACTACCTTTTTGACAAAGAAAACCAATTAAGTCAAATTGAGAATATAGACAATACTCTGATCTAGTAGGCGCTTGCCTTTCCTGCCTTGAGGAAGTAGGTGTGTTTATTTTATTTGTTGCTCAGGATATTAATTTCTCCCTACATTTTTTGTTTTGTTTTTTCTAAAAAAAGTGGATGGACAAATTCATTTAGATGCTTATTTGCAATGAAATGAATTAATTTTATTCTTTTTTAGGGTCCTTACTGTCACAGTTCAAAATACCTTTAAATTTCCGCAAAAGGGGGAGAATATATGTGCATGCTTTCTGAACACCCTTCTTTCTCTGCACTTGGAGCATTTAGATTTAAAAAACAAATGTATTCTGGCAACAACTTTATTTAGAAATATTAATGTAAAGTTATGTTCTTCCCTCCTCCCAAGATTTTAAAATATTAGGAAAGGAAAGAGTACTGGATGGGAGAAGTTAATACTATTTTATTCTCATATATTAAAAATACTAAAATTGCTGTCCAAAAAAAAGGAGCAACACATAAGATGCATTCACAGTAACTTGTCCAAAATAAGAGGTTCTATTTTGAATTGAAAACACACACACACACACACACACACACACACACACACACACACACACACTGGCATTGTGTTACTTTTAACTATAATGGTGGCATTACTTAACCCCATGAGTATCAAGACAACTCTTTCCTAGTGTGTCAATTCAGCTTCTGTTGAACTTGAGCCTCCTACAAAGACAGCACACAGGGTCTGTCTTCAATGGCAGTGTTGTTCACCAAATCATCCCAGGATAATGGCATTTAAAGGCTAGAGCTCCATCTGGACTTGGTTCAGAATCCTCCTGAGGATGAACTGTGGTTGGTTAATGTCTCCCCAAGTATAGGCATGATAAATTATCTTTGTTCCATAAAGCCTTACACCATTTTGTATTTTGGCCTATTCTTATTTTTGAAGGCATAGACAAACTATTGCTATTTTCAATGCTCCCCCATCATTTCTGTTTGATAAGTGTATTTCAAAACCAAACATTTTACATCTTTTCTGAAAAGACTTCCATACATTTTTCAATATATTCAGATATTTCAGTATGAATGTGGGTTGAATTCTATCAGTTTGCAAATACTGAAATTCTTTCTCTCTTCTTTAAAACAAACAAAAACATTAGCTATAAATTACCTCTACCTGATAGTAGTCCTGCTCACTTGAATTAATAATGACAATGATAACAATTTTAATGATAATAGTTACTAGCATTTACGTAGCCTTTTATGGTTCAGAGAGCACTTTACATGTTATCTCATTTGATTCTCACAACAACCCTGATAAGTATCTGCCTTTTTGTCTTCATTTTACAGATGAGAAAACTAAGACTGAGAGACATTAAATGACTTGTTCAAGGTCATACAGCTAGTAAATATCTGAGGGAGGACTCAAATTCAGGCCTTTCTTATAGTAAGACCAGCATAATATCCACTCTAACATTTAAGTACCTCAGTGTTGTTATTGTTTTCAGTCTGGTCCAACTCTTAATGACTCCATTTGGATTTTTCTTGGCAAAGATACTGGAGTGGTTTGCCATTCCTTTTTCCAGCTCACTTTACAGATGAGGAACTGAGACAAACAGGTTAAGTGACTTGTCCAGCATCACACAGCTAGTAAATGTCTGAGGCTGGATTTGAACTCATGAGGATGAGTCTTCCTCTTTCTAGCTACTGTGCCACCTAGTTGCCCCCATGTACCCCAAGTACCTCAATAAAGATATCTTGTTCTCTCAGTCACTCTAATTTCTTCCCCGCTTCATTTTCCTCCTATTGTATCATAAGAGGCCCCATCTTTTTAAAGGAGATTCTAGTATTAGTCATTAACAGCTCAAGGTGATAAGAATGTGGTTGTCCCCATATGGACCAGATTCTAATGTTTACCTAAGGCAAATGTTAAGACACGTTTGTCTAATACAGGAAAGATAGAAAGGAGGAATAAGCTTCAGTTCTTCAGGATAAGATCTGTTGTTCCCCAGTCTTTCTGGGCTCTAATTAGAGATCAGCTTTTCTTCTCCCGCTAATTTAATACATGTAAATGCATAGAGTGCTATTTATTTGTTATTTATTATTTATCTTCAATAAATGTTCTTAGTGGGCAGTTAGGTGGCACAGTGGATAAAGCACTGGCCCTGGATTCAGGAGGACCTGAGTTCAAATCTGGCCTCAGACACTTGACACTTGCTAGCTGTGTGACCGTAGGCAAGTCACTTAACCCTCATTGCCCCACAAAAAAAAAAAGAAAGAAAGAAAGAAAGAAAGAAAGAAAGAAAGAAAGAAAGAAAGAAAGAAAGAAAGAAAGAAAGGAAGGAAGGAAGGAAGGAAGGAAGGAAGACAGACCAAATACCTCCGTTCTTTCCTGAAATCTTCATGCTCCCATTCACATGTATACATACAGGGCTATAAAGAAGACTTGGGATAATGCTTGATCCTTACTGCCAGATCCTTGTTCTACCACTGCCATTCAGCAGCTTTTCCTCTTTGAAGTTCATATCAGAAAGTTATCGTTGCCATTTTCCAAAGATAGAGACTGGTATTTATATAATAATCTTTTATTTAAAAAAGTGTTTTCCTCAAATCAAACAACTTTGTGTTGACTGCAGTATAAATATTATTCTTTAGTTGTTTCAGTCATATCCTACTCTTTTTTACCCCATTTGGGGTTTTCTTGGCAGAGATACTGGAATGCTTTGCCATTTCCCTTCTCTGCCTCATTTTATAGATGAGGAAACTGAAGCAAATAGGGTTAAGCAACTTGCCCATAGCTAGTAAATGTCTGAAATCAGATTTGAACTCACAAAGATGAGTCTTCTAGCCTGATTGTCTGGCATTCTATCTACCACACCCACCAGGCAGCCCCTAAGTATCATTATCCCCATTTTAGAGATGAGGAAGCTGAGAATCAGTAAGGTGAATTTACTCAACTCTCCTGGCTTGAAGTCCAGCATTCCATTCATTACATTATTTGATGACTTCAGAATTCCTGTTCTCCTGACATTCCCAACTTTGTTTTTGCATTCACAGTCCTTGGCACATAGTAGGTGCTTTATAAAATGGTGTTGACTTAATGATCAATCATATCAATGTAGGTACACAGGCCCATCATTGTCTTTACTGCAATTCTTGCCGATGTCCTCTCTTAAATCCTCCAGAGAGTAGCTACTCATTGTTCTGGAGGCCTTTTTCTGGATCTTTTGATAACTTCGTTCATACCACTGAAAAATGAAACAAGCTTTCCATCTGTTATTCCTTATTCTTATTTCATGACCTGCTGACTTCTTTCTCCCACCATACATTTCTGATATCTCTTATACTGCTTCTTGCATGCAAATCACAATTGGCAATATGCTACAACTTAGAACTACCATAACACTCTCCATTGTAGTTCTATGATTCACAGTCATAATGCATCACCAGAAAATTTTGGTGTTAAAAGGATGGGGTGTTGTTCTGGAGAAGTTTGAGATTATTGAAAGTGCTGTGTGTGATATTTCCCAAAAGCAATTCAGCTGGCTTTCTTATTCCTATTTAATTCTGGGTCCAGTCCATTGTCCATCTGCCGTGCTTAACTAAGATATATGTAGTGATGGACTAACTCAGTAGGCTTCACATATAATAATATGTCACAGTCAAGGCATTAGACATTTTCTTTCTCCATTTGCTTTGTCTTTTGTGAATTATTGGGCCAATTTTCTTTGAGTAACTATGTATCTCCTTGATGAGGTTCTGTAATACTCTGAAAGCTGTTGCAAACAAAAATACTTAAGATAACAGAAGGAGCTTTAAAAAGTTATTTTGGGGGGAAAATAAGGAAATTATAGGCCTGCAGCTTGGTAGAGAAAAGGATGATGATCAGAGGGATCAACTAAAAACTATTCAACTCCTATTTGGCTTCTTTAACAAAAAAAACGAGTAACAGGAAATTAAAATCTGTGATAACTGAGGAAATAGAGAACACCTAACTGTCTTTTTCAAGGGAACTGAAATATTAGAGTAAGAGTGAGAATAAGACTTTGAAAGTCAGATAACCAAAATCACTTATTGAAAGATGGTGCAAATAAATATTACTCTATGCATTTTATGTTAGTCAGATTGAAGTCAATGATCTTACCATGGAGCAAAATTATATTTATCAGTCATTATTTTGTTACCTTTCAACATACCAGTTCAAAAAATGTAACAATATGGTTAAGTACCTTTTAGACATTTAATTTCTTAATATCATACAGCTCTTTCTTATTTCTGCCAGGCTCTGACCATTCATCTCCTAGCTCCTGTGGTTAATTTACATTCTACTGAAGAAATGTAATTCAGAAAACTCTACTTGGCTGGTTAAGAGCTGTAGTGAATTAGAGGTCATAACTCTTTCAAAATTTCAGAAGACTATATTGAACCCATCTCTTTCATCAGAGTATACTCTCATAATATTTTGTGGATAGTGTACATTTCTCATGCTAATTTCAGACAGTTTTGATACTGACTTTCATCAAAGATATATAAATATAGCTGAGAAAAATGTATTGCTTTCTAAAAAAAAAGTTAGCTTTTTCTCTAAAAACACTGATTTACTTTCAGTACATTCTTCCTCCCCACCTAAGATATTTTACTTATGTAAATCGATGCATACAGATTAAATTAAAACAACTGTGAATTATTTGGCAGTTTCCTGGTATATGGGCTTTTTTTACTTAACCTACCCACATGAAAGTATTTGGTATCCTCCCTCATTCCTCCTGAACCTGCTTGACATTCCAGAGATGTCAGGATCCTAAAGAATACATTTTAGCTGGTCTGCCTAATGCCTTTGTTTCATAAAAGAACTAAGCTGGGCAAGGATTTGTGATTTTCAATTCTAGAAATGGCATGATAAAAAAAGATAATGATCCCATGTGGAGTTCAGTGTGAGTTGGTGGTTACTCAGATCAAACAGAGAGCGGCTCTTCTCTACATTTAATCCTCAGCTTTATGGAAATTCTGGTATGAAGGTTTGTGGAAAACAGTATTTTAGTAACTCGTTACATTTAGTTAACTAAATGCTGCCATATGAGCAAATCTGCCAGTTCATTCTGGAACACCTTTAGAAAGCTAGAAGTTTATGTATTAAATATACATTTATTTGGTCTTATTAAACTTATAGGAGGTTATGTACAAGATGTGCATGATGGGCATGTATGGATACATTTCTATCTGCATCAGTGGAGAAATGTACTATATCCACAAGATCACAAAACTATGAGAATATTGGAGTTGGTGCTGAGAGCAATTAATTTTTATCCTTCCTTTTTCACTTTGCAGAATTAGTAAGCAAAGTTTTTAGGGCAAACATTTAATGTTCTTTCATTTTAGTACAGTTTAAATATTTTCTCTAATATAGGAGGGATTATATTTGTATTATATATGTATATATTCATCCATTGCTTTTTGCTTTCTAAGTTATGTTTGGTTTTTCTAAACTATTTGTATTGTTGCATATGAAAACATCTGGAATTAAGTGATTCAATAATAACTCAAATTCAGCTGTATTTCCGCCTCAGTTTTGGATCTAGATTCAGAGAAACTGGGTTCAAATCCTAGCTCTGTTACTTATCATCATCATGACTTCTTTGGATCTCGGTTTCCCCATCTGTAAAGTAAGGAAGGTTGGATTAGATTGTTTCCAAGGTCTCTTCCAGCTCTAAATCTATGATCAGGTGTCTGAACCATTTTACCTTCTAGTTGTTTTTGAGTAATCTTTTGTGGATGTCACAGAAATGGTGTTGGTAAATTCTAAATACAGTTTTGTGACCATGGGTAAGTCACTTAACCTGTCAATCCCCAAATCAACTCATTAAGACTACAAACCATGGACAATTTGTAGATCTTTACAGATAGACTGAATTTCTATACCAGGGCTTCCCTTAGATGAAATTATATCTGCCTCTACTACCAACAATGCCCTTTCCTTCACCACCTTCTACCCAGAAAAAATGTTCCAATGAAGTGGTTGAGAGTACAAGGGGTTGGATGAAATGATGAATATATAATGTTGAGATAACAGCAAAGTACAATTGACTTGAAGAACTCAGGAAAAACTGTTCAATTCATAGAAAATTCAGATTGCCACCATTGCAGATATCTATGGTACAAGCATATCTATCTTGAAGTGTTTATTCTCTTCTGAAATTACTGAGTATTAGGCCAAGGTTTGTGTTTTTGGTTTTATGTTCCTGTGACAACTTGTAGCCAAAAAAAATTTTGAAATCTTATTCTGAGGTTTTTGAACATGTCCCTTTGTAAATAAAAATGCAATAGAAACAGAGAGGTATTAGGTTCAAGCCAGCATGAAATTTACCCTGTGTTAGTCAGCCAAACCAACCAGACAGTCCCGAGAGGGGTGTGCTAAAGCCAGTGTAACACTATGTGAGAAAAGATCCCCAATCCGTGCCACTCTGCTCTCCAAAGGGCAATCCTGACGTTGGTTTCTGAAAAGATCCCATTTTTACTAGGGCTGCATTTCATTACTGGTTGTAGATCAGATTTCCAATACTTTATCTTTGATAAAAATGGAAATAGCTGTGGTTTAAGACCAGAAAGTTTTATTTGAAATAAGAAAAGCTTATGTGGCCCTGCCCCACCCCCAAACATGAGCCCAGGTTTATTTGCAAAGGGCGATTCTATTGCCCTCCTTCACTCTGCTCTGCCTTCCTCCATTAGAATATAAACTCCTTGAGGGAAAGTATTTTCACTTTTCTTTTTTACCCTAAAGGCTTTTTTTGGGTAACACTTGGTACCTAGTAAGCACTCAATAAATGCTTGTCAATTTCAGTTGCGTTCAGTTTCATAGCTAAATACCTCCATAGAATGATGGCATTGATAGCTGCAAAAGTGGGTCTCTTCTCCCCTCAAAATGAATGCAGCATAAACTAATCATTCTCTGGACTCTGCCACCATGCCTCTGCCCTCATATCTGCTTTTTCCTCTTTCAGCTCCCATTTATAAAGTGTTGTCTTCCCCATTAGAATAAAAATTCCTTGAGGGCAGAGACTTTTTCTTTTTGCTTGTATTTGTATTTCCAGAACATAACATGATGTAAGACACATAGTAATTATTTAATAAATGCCTGTTGACTTAATCTGATGCCTCAGTATGGTATGAAAGTGGCATTGTAATGTTAGGAGGAGTGTTCACTTTCAATTGATGGAATAGAATCTTTAGCTCTTTTATCGAGTATGATTCAGTTTTCTTATTAGGAAAAATTCTGGGTGACAGTTAATTCTAGTTGAGGTAATTGTATCCCCAGCCTTAACACAGTGATGGGATATAGTAAGGGATTAATAAGTGTTTGATGACTGACTGATTGTATTTTCTTGTCTTCAATTTCTCTTTCAACTGTCTAATCCATTCAAGTTGTAAAACACAGGCACTATGGTACAATGGGAAAAGCAGAAGGTCGGGGCTTTAAAGGACCTGGGTTCAAATCCTATCTCTCTGATTGTTGTTTAGTCATTTCAGTTGTGTCCAACTCTTTGTGACCCCATTTGAGGTTTGGTTTTTTTTTTTTTGGCAAAGATACTGGAGTGGTTTGCTTTTTTCTTTTCCAGTTCATTTTACAGATGAGGAAATTGAGGCAAACAGGATTAAATGACTCGCCAAAGGTCACACAGCTAATAAGTCTCTGAGGCCAGATTTGAACTCATGAAAATGAGTCTTCTGACTTCTACCTGCCCCAGTGATTGTACTACCTAAATGAAATTAAGCAAGATACTTCACATTTACATCTTCAGTTCCCTCATCTGTAAAAACAAAGGGATTGCAAATAAGGGGATGGCCTCTAAGGCTTCTTTCTAGCTCTGAATCTGCAACCTTAATCTTTCTACCTTAACTTGAGTTTACTGTATTATTATTTTTGGGGGGGCAGGGGGAGGCAATTGGGGTTAAGTGACTTGCCCAGGGTCACACAGATATTCAGTGTCAAGTGTCTGAGACTGGATTTGAACTCAGGTCCTCCTGAATCCAGGGCCAGTGCTCTATCAACTCTGCTACATAGCTGCCACTTACTGTATTTTTCTAATGATTTATAACTAGTAATCCTGTTCAATAAGCTAACACAATAAAACTTCTATTAACCAGAATGTACAGGGGAGTTGTGTTCTGATTAACTGGATTTTCTGCTTAGTTCTGTCAGAAAATTAATTTTGTTTGAAATCATTCATTATTGGAAATCTTTTAAAAAAGTATTAGTCTCTTTTTCTGATCTTAATAAGTGCACTGTACTAAAACATAATTTAATATTTGATAAGTAAGAATCCTAAGGGTCATTATTGTGAACATCAGTTCTTGAGGTTTAGTATGTGAGACAGTCTATATATATATATATATATATATATATATATATATATATATATATATATATATATATATATATATAAAATCAATAATGAGTAGGCCACAATTACATAGCATTTTAAATATGGCGAAGTATTTTCCTCCGCTATGAAGAAGCATAAGTATTACTATCCCCATTTTAAAGGTGAGGAAACTGAATGGAGGGGTGGGAAATTAAGTGACTTCCTCATCAATATATAGCTTGTAAATACTTGAGAGAGACTTCAAACCCAGATCTGAAATGCAATACTTTATCTATATGCTATTTATTAGGGGATAATGTAACATAAAATGTGACATAGAAATGATGCTTACAGGCAGTTTTTTTCCCATAAGAATAATGGAAAAGGTGGTGATAGGAATGAAAAGAATGACTGAATCAGAGTAATTCACATGTATCTATATGTATGTTCCTTTAATGTATATAAAAAGCACTGCTTAAAACACTTTGAGTCAGTGCAAGTTTTACTATCATTATTTTACAAATGAGGAAACTGAGGCACAGCTTGATGAAATGACTTGTCCTGGGTCATGTCAACAGCAAAGGGCAGAGCCAGGATTCAAAACCCAGGACTTTGGACTCCCAACTCCACTAGCTCATGCTGCTTTCTCTTAATTGAAGTACCAATTACTTGGTTGAAAACCATTGTAATTAGTTTCTCTTTTTCTTCTTCCTCTTCTTCCTCTTCTTCTTCTTCTTCTTCTTCCTCTTCCTCTTCTTCCTCTTCCTCTTCTTCTTCCTTCTTCTTTCTTCTTTCCTCTTCTTCTTCCTCTTCCTCTTCTTCCTCTTCTTCTTCTTCCTCTTCTTCTTCTTCTTCTGACAATGAGAGTTAAGTGACTTGTCCAGGGTCACACAGCTGCTGTCAAGTGTCTAAGGCCAGATTTTCACTCAGGTCCTCCTGAATCCAGGGCCGTTGCCTTATTCCCTGTACCACCTAGCTGTCGCCTCTTCTTTTTCTATTTAAAAGTGATTTAATATTTTATTTTCACCCAATTATACTCAAAACAATCTTTAACATTTATATTTTATAATTTTTTAAAATTTCATTAGTTTTCTGAACATCTTAAAATATCAAATATATTTTAACTATTTTAAAGAGAAAGTCATATTTATGTGACATTTGAAAAAACAACAACACAGTTCTGTCCTACACTAACCAAAAAGTTTATTGGCAGAGATTGTTGCAGAACTCACTTCCACTGTTTTCATCACCTGAATGTCAGAATGTCTCAACTGAGGGAGTGAAAAGTGCATATGGTGAGCATCAGAGGAAGTGGGATAGTGTTACTCTAGAAAATGAAATTTGAAGTGATAAAACATAACTTACAAAGTGAGTGGGCATTGTTCTTTGACACTCTTTAAACTTTAAACTTCCTCCTAGTGGACAGAGGACTTGTAAGAATTTAAAAATATTTACAGTAAATACAGCCTGCTTTAATGCATCTAGAGGTAAGAATTGCATAAAAAAGAAGGGGGAAACAGTATGGTAATTGGGAAAAAAAACTGGATTAAGAATCAAAGAAGCAGTTTAAATACTAAATTCTGCATTTGCAATAGTTAATGGCTAAATCCTTAACTTTTCTGGAAAAAATGAGGAAAATGCATAAAGATAAATGTTTACATTCTGATTTGGACTTCATCCCTTGCTAACCAGAATTGTTTTTGGTATTTTCTCAAAGTGATGGGACTTGAGTCTAAACCTTGAGCTCAATTCATCATTAATGTGGATTCTTTTTTCCTCCCTGTCTGCCCCAAGGCAAGAAAAGAGTACAGAAGAAAATAAGAAAATATTGGTTTATTAGTGGGTTGTCTCCTCTGCATTGATAACTGCTTTGAAGAGAATGGTGGAACTGTAAGAATCACTTTACCAAGGTCCCCACAATGAGGACTCTGACCTCACTGCCCAATCACTTTTCCAGAGAGTGGCACCAGATCAAGTTTCACTTTTTGGCTATTTGATCTAGCAAATCTAATGTTGTATATCTGTTTCTTCCTGGCTAAAATGTATGTCCTTTAAAGGA
The DNA here is from genome assembly GCF_019393635.1 of Dromiciops gliroides. NCBI lineage: Eukaryota > Metazoa > Chordata > Mammalia > Microbiotheria > Microbiotheriidae > Dromiciops > Dromiciops gliroides. The sequence goes on along the minus strand of NC_057864.1, from coordinate 328,231,278 downwards.
AAATGAAAGGAAAGCCTTTTATACCTGGAAAAATAGGAGATATACCAACTAGAAGTTTCTGAGAAATTAAAATAGCTTTAAAAACATTTTAGGAAAATGGGTACATTAATATATTGTTGGTAGAGCTATGAATTGTTACAAATGTTTTGGAAAATAATTTGGGATTATTCAAGAAAAATGACCGAACTGTTCATAGCCTTTGACCCAGAAATCTCACTACCTACCCTATGGAGGTTAAAGGAATGAAAAAAGATTATGTTTATAACATAATGTTAATAACAGCATTTTTGAAATAGGAGAAAAAACTGGTAACAAAATTGGGGAATGGTTGAAGAAACTGATGAGGAAATGATGAATATGAAGAATTTAAAGAGTCAGCATGGCATAATGGACAGAAGGTTAGGCTTGATGTTAGAAAGATTTGAGGTGGAATTTGGCCTTTGACAAATATTGACTGTGTGACCCTGGGTGGGGCATTTAAGTGCTGCAGGTAATTCTCTAAGGCTATCCCTTGTAGATGAGTTATCTGAATATATTGGTAGAGGTAGTTTCCATACAGTGAATTCATTTCAGAGATGAAGTCATAAGTCTAGACCACTACTTGCTGCTCTAATCCCCCAAAAAGAGGGATTTGAAGAAATAAGGGAAGTTGTGTATGGATAGATGCAGAGAGAAAGAAGCAGAACCATGAGTCAGTAGACCCAACTACAATAACATAAAGGAAAACAACACTAAAAGGCACCTGAACTCTTAATAGAAGGTCTGGTTGTTGGAGAACAAATGAATGCAACTTCTTCCTCTCCTTAGAGAAATGGGTGATAATGGGCATAGAATGTTGCCAATTGCTGTGAGATGGCTTTTCTTGGCTGTTTTTCTTTTTACAAGGGTGGTTCAGGAAGGTGTGGGATATATTGGGAAATGACAGGGGTGTTAAAATGATATATGTCATTAAAACAAAAAAAATAACCATTTTATAGTCTCATATATAGGGAAACGTGTATCATGGTATATCACTCACTTTTAGTCCCTCTTTAGCCTATTATTTATATGCATACATGAATGAAGACACCTTTATTACATGTTTGTAATGCTTAAAACACCATGCTACATGCTGGGATACAAATACAGAATGGAGACAGCCTCTGCTCTAAAGTCCCTTTCTAATGGAGGAGGTAATACGCATAGAGGAGCAGTGATTGGTGAAGGAAGGTCTGGAAATCACAGGGATGGTAATTTGATCCAAAGGACATTTGATTAGCACATACTTTCCAGAAGCAATGGTACCATAAATTTGATTACTTTGTCTGAAGCAAAGGGGTGGAAAATGAGCTGTGAAGGGAGGGAGTACAGGTTAGTGGTAACATGACTGGGGGAGGAGGGTTGGTGTCTGGGAATAATAACAATGACAGTACTAATAATGAACATTTATGTAGTGCTTACTATGTGCCAGGTACTATGCAGCTTTACATTTATTATCCCATTTGATTCTCATAACAGCCTTGGGAGGTGGGTATTATTATTATTCTCATCTTTCAGATGGAGAAATGGAGGCAAATAGAAGTTAAGTGGATTGGGCAGGGTCACACAAATAGTAAGTGTCTGAGGCCAGATTTGAACTCAGGCCTTCCTAACTATAGGCCTGGTGCTCATTCCACTATGCCACTTAGCTGCCCTTGAAAAATAGATATGAAGTATAGTTTTGTCTTGAGGCGGGTGGGCCAGGTGAATTTGCATGAACTCAGTAACCAAAGACAATTTAGTTCCTCCATGGGAGTTCAAAGGTAAGAGTATTATTTTCCCCAGGGATTGAGGACATGGTTTTTGGAGGTCTTGCTCAGATGTTACTGTTCCAAGCAGGGAGAAGTAGTACGACTACAGCAGGACCAATAGTGACTGGATTAAATAGCTGGATGAGATACAGTATTTAAAAAGTCTGAGATGAGGGGCAGCTAGGTAGTGCAGTGGATAGAGCACCGGCCCTGGATGCAGGAATAACTGAGTTCAAATCAGGCCTCAGACACTTAACACTAGCTGTGTGACCCTGGGCAAGTCACTTAACCACAATTGCCTCACTAAAAAAAAAAAGTCTGAGATGAGATAGATATTTAAGTAATTTATTCAATCAAGTCTACGTTTCCTGATATATCTACTAAAGCAAACTCTCTTTTTAAAAATAATTTTTATTGATATATTTGTTTTTTTTCTTATAGCACCAAAATTTTCTACAGTATCCCTCCTCCTCTCCTTTTGTGAGAGCTATCTTGCATAACAAATAATTCTAAAAGAAAAAAGAGAAAAAAATCAGGAAAATGAATCAATATATTAGAAAAGCTTGAAGATATTTGTAATGTAATATATCACATGGGCCTTTCACCTCTGTAAGGAGGTAGAGTGGGAGCATTTTCTCCTATTTCTTCTTTGGCACCATATTTTAATCAATTACTTTGTGATTGATCTTTCTTACTTTTCATGGTCAGTGTGCATGTTATTTTCTTAGATCTGCTTATTTCACCATGTGGTTCTTCATGTAAATCTTTCCATGCTTCTCTGTATGCACCATATTCATTATTGCTTATGGTACAGTAATATTCCATCACATTCATGCACCACAATATATTTAAGCCATTCCTCAATTGATAGGTGTCTACTTTGTTTCTAACTCTGTTATCACAAAAAGTGCTACTATAAATATTTTTATGTTTATGGGGACTTTCTTCTTATCAGTGAACTCTACAGGGTATGATCCTTCTAGTGGAATCTCTGGGTCAAAGATGAGTAAAGTCAATTTCAGCATCAGGTAGTGGGAGATTTACTATGTTTTTTTTTTTTTACCAAATATATCACCATAGATGCTGATATACATACATAAATTTATATCTATATCTATACATTGCTCTATATGCCCATATACATATGTAAAAACGCCATAAATGTATTCATTGTACCATAAATGCAATAAATGTATTTATAGGTATATATGAATACATGTTTATATCTTAATATCTTAATATATGTATATATTTATTAATACTCATATGCGACATTTTACATATGTGTATGGATATATAGAGCTATGTTTATACACATACACATGGACACACACATACACACACACACACACATATATATATACACACACATACAGACATTCATCATTAGGAAATTTCATTATCCTGAAAGATTGAAACTGCCTTGGCACTCACATCTCATTAGTCCCACGTGCCTCTCCAAATGTTCTCTCTGATTGGAGGGCAGAGATATAGACTCTGACCTGGTGTCTCATACAGCCCACAGGGCTTTTTGGCTCAGCTGAAGCAGAGGGGGAGGGGCACCAGCATCTTCCACACAGAAGAGACCCTGAGGGCCTAAGGCTTTCTAATCTCAGCCCAAAGGTAGGGTCCCCAAATCAAAATAAATTTCGACAGAGCTGAGTTCAAATCTGGCCTCAGACATTTAACACCTACTAGCTGTGTGACCCTGGGCAAGTCACTTAACCCTCATTGCCCTGCAGAAAAAAAAAGACTAAGGGATTTTATAATTTTTTTTCTTTGCACATCCATTACCTAGTATTATACCTAACATATAGTAGATGCTTAATAAATGTTTCTTGATTGATTAATATGAAAAAAGAATCTGGAGCTATTGGACATGGTGAACACTAAGTAGCATCATAAAAATGAAATTGATTACAATCAAACAGACAGAAAATAACTCATTATGAATGTGGGAGTCATTTCTGGATGAATTGTTGTTTTTTTTTTTAACAGGGCAATGGGGTTAAGTGACTTGCCCAGGGTCACACAGCTAGTAAGTGTCAAGTGTCTGAGGCCAGATTTGAACTCAGGAACTCCTGAATCCAGGGTCAGTGCTTTATCCACTGCGCCACCTAGCCGCCCCGTGAATTGTTTTTATATAGTTGGATCCCTGATTTGTTAGAAACAAGGTAAAAATTTGTGCAATACTGAAAGAATAAAAATGAGAAAAAAGATGGTGCACCATTAAAACAACTCCAGCTTGACCAATTTAAGCAAGTTATTGATGATGAAAAATGGAATATGTTCAAAAGAAAGGACATAGATGCAGACTACAACAATTTAACATAGATGTTTAATTAATATAAAATCGATTTCCGTAACAAGGAAAATTAAAAAGCATTTTCATTAACAAACACTTGACACTCTTGCCAAACAGAGAAATAAGGCAGTCAAGGACTGGCTTAGAAAACATACTAATTTGCAAAATCTTATGGAAAAAGATGATAATATATCTTATAATATATAAATGCTATATAAATATATCCCAAATAAAGAGAAACTGTGTATGGTTAAAAAAAGTTTAATAAATGCTTTATGACATACTTAACTCAACAAGTCACTACAAGGAAGAACAACCAATAAAGAAAAATAGAAAACAGTTAGAAAAAATTTTGTAAGAAAATTTTTTTGATGATTAAGACAATGTATTTTCCACAATTAGATTTTAATGTTATGGTCCCTGAGGTGCTTATAGATGAAGTAAAGAAAAAAAAAGCTGGGAAAAGCATCTCGATTAAACCAAAGTCCTTCCTGGAGGCAAGACAGTTATGATAGTGAGATCTCTTAGATTATCTCATTTGCAGCTGACATTGTGTTGTTTGCATCAAATCCTGAAATATTATAGATTCTCCCCACAAATATCAATAACTCCTCACAAGCATTTAGCCTAATCATCTACATAGGAAAACCCAAGTGAATTAAAATGACCTGTTCAGATGATGACATATATCTAAATGGGCAGCCTATAGAACTTGCCTATCAGTATTCAAATTTTAGATGGGTATTGTAAATGGACAGTGAGGTGAGAACAGATTCAAATAGGAGGTGAAAGAGCAAATATTCTAAATCAAAGGAATGCCCATAAAGCTGTAGTATATGATGGTGATGGAATATTATTGTGCTATAAGAAATGGCAAGCAAGATGATTTCAGAAAGGCCTGGAAAGACATGTATGGACTGATGTATAGTGAAGTAAGCAGAACCAGGAGAACATTGTGTACAGAGACAGCAATATTGTTTGATGAAGAACTGTGAAAGACTTATCTATTCTCAACAATACAATGATCCAAGACAATCCCAAAGGACTATTGATGAAACATAATATCCACATCCAAAGACAGAGCTGACATTAATGGAACACAGACTGAAGCATGCTATTTTTCACTTTCTTTCATTTTTTTCTTTTATTCAAATTTTCTGATACAAAATTAAAAATATGGTAATATTTTACATAATTGTATATGTTTAACCTATATCTGATTGCTTACTGTCTCAGGGAAGGGGGAAGGGGGTGGGAAGGAGGGATAAAAATTGGGACCCCAAACTATAAATAAAAATGTTTATCACTTAAAAAAATAATAAACAATCAAATAGGGCAGCTAGGTGGTGCAGTGGATAGAGCACTGGCCCTGGATTCAGGAGGACCTGAGTTCAAATTCGGCCTCAGACACTTAACACTTACTAGCTGTGTGACCCTGGGCAAGTCACTTAACCCCAATTGCCTCACACACACACACACAAAACAAACAAATAAATAGATAAGGGTTATGTAAATAAATAGATGAATGAATAGACAGATAAATAACTAGAGAGATAAACAAATAAATATATGAATGAATGAATGAATGAATGGATGAGTGAATGAATGAATGAATGAATGAATGAATAAGGAGAAAAAGAAAGAACCAATAATTTACCAGTGTTGGATGGCTGCTAAACATTCGGGCACTAGAATCTTTGAAGAATTAAAGATGAATTATTCTCAGAGGGCAATGGACAGAGGATCTGGTGGGTTTGAGCAGGTTACAAAAGGTAACGAATAGGGAACCATGAAAAAAACCAGAGCAAAGATCAGAATTAACTATGTGTTCTACCAGTATCTCACAATGACAGGGGAAAAAAAGGTAAGGAAGGTACCATCATATGAGTTGGATTATTGTAGCAAACTTATAGGAAAAGACAGCTGCAGGATGTGCAGGCATGAATGAGTTGCAATCTCCATTATTGGAAGGAATATCCATATCTATAACATCCCAGATCTATATGATTATATATGATGTATTAAATTATGTATATATATATAATATGTATATGTGTGTATATACACACACACGCACACATTCACATATGACAGAAAGGGAGGGAGGGAGAGAGCGAGAGCATCATAGAGGGCTGGCCTCACAGTCAGAATGATTTATGATTTGGATTTAAGACTATGTGACCTTGGGAAAGTCATTTCACCTTTCACTTCCCTGAGCAGCTAAGACTATAAATTACAGAACAATTGCTGATCCACACTGGTAGAGGCAATTTATTCAACAGGATTTCCTTACATTAATGAAATCAAAGGTCTGTTCAATAAAACAGAGACAAATATCAAACAAAAATACAGGGCATACATAATGCATATATAATATATGTATGTGTCTATGTTCAGGCCCTTAGCTTTCTCCTGGATTATTGCAATGACTTACAAATTGATTCCAATTGGAAACTCTCAAATCTCTCCCCAATCCAATCTATGCCATACACTGCTGCCAAAGCCATTTTCCTTAAGTGCAGAACTGACCAAGTCATTCTTCTATTCAATAAATTCCAAGGGCTCATTGCTGCCTTTAGGATAAAATATAAAGTCTCAGTTTATCTTTCAAAGTCCCTTACAATCTGATTCAAATTTATCTTTCCATCCTCACTGAATATTACTTTCCCTCCTGCAATCCCATCAAACTGTCCTCTATGTTCTTTATATATACATTGTCTTCCATTTCCCATGCCTTACAATGAATGTGCTTCTTCCTCACCTTTACTTCTTAGAATCTTTCTACCTTTAAGACTCATCTAGACACCATCTTTATACAACCTTCCCCGAGCCTCCCCAACCTAGCTTCCTATGCCTTTCCTTTCTAATTACCTTGTATAACCTATTTAATATTTATTTATTTACATTTATTCTCTTTTTATAGCATTATAAAGTGGGTAAAATTGACTTCAAAAACAGGAAGACCTGAGTTCAAATCTCACTTATGACACACACTTGCTGTATCACCCTGGGCAAGTTACTTAACCTCTAAGGGCTAAGAGCTAAGAGCTCTATAGGTAACTCTCTTAGACTCTAAGGGACAGTGAAATTGTTGACTTGAGTGAATGGAGGAAGCTTCCTTAATCTAGAATTTCTGTGATTTTGAAACCATAGGTCCAGTCCCTCTCCTTATATTTATTGTGTATATACTTAGCAGTGCCCTTGCAATCTCCCTCATTGGGATGTACTTCCCTGAAATTTGGTGACTGCTTCTTTCTTCATATTTGTATCTCCAGGGTTTGCCCATAATGTCTGGTATATAGTTGTTGTTGTTGTTTTGTTTAGTCTTGTCCAACCAAACATCACCTTATGGACTTTGTCTAATTGGTTTTTCTTGGCAAAGATACTGGAGTAGTTTGCCATTTCCTTCTCCCTCATTTTACAGATAGAAACTGAGGCAAACAGGGGTTAAGTGACTTGCCCAGCATCACTTAGCTAGTAAGTGTCTGAGGTCAGATTTGAACTGAGATCTTCCTGACTCCAGGTTCAGCGCTCTATCCTCTGTACCACCTAGATGCCCCATCTAATGCATACTAGATCCTTACAAAAATGCTTTTTGATTGCTACATACATAAATACACACATATATTTCAGTATTTTAAAATTGTGTTGCTCCCACTCTAAGAAAATGCTTAAACTGGATCATTTCAAGCTCACCAACTACCCTCTGTTGTATTTTAGCCTTTCCCCCCACAGATTTGCTTTTATTAACTTTAATTAAGATACATTATATTCTCTATTTTAAATGGAAAACAAGAGCAATTCTTTCTTCAAAAGTATTTCTATATATTTCTGTGAACCCATGTAATGGTCTAGCAAAAATTTGACTTCATTATTTGTTTAGTCATTTTATAGACATAGCTAACAGATATTTTTACTTAAAATTAGAAATGATACCTAAATGTTAAACCTCTTTCAGTTTATGTGAATTACTCCAATATATAAAGCATTTAACAATTTTTATTATGTAATTATGTAATTAATAATTATAAAATTATATAACATTTAAAACCAAGTATCATATACTCAATGTAGCACAGCAGGCTCATTAAGCTACCGTTATTTATAAAGGCACATTAAGTTTATACATGTATATTTGGCACATAAACCTCAGAATGTAAAGAATGATCAGTAAAGACTTTCTTCCATCTTTTACCAAGGCAGTCCATAAGAGTAATAAAGTGACTTCTTCATGGTTGCTAGTGTTAGAGGTGGCCTGAATTGAAACCTGGTGTTTTCTCTATGCCTTATTGTATATCCCTATAGAGAGCTGGTGTACTCTTGGAGATTATAGTTTAAGGAAATTATTTGCTCGAGGGAATGGAAGGCCCAAATTACCCAGGAGTGAACAAATGTTTCCAACTGCCAGCATGTGTTTTTCAAAAGCAACCTCTCCCTTCTTCCCCAAATCAATTTATTCATGTTTGGTGTTGAATGATTTGATGATGCAAGTAGTTTTTTTTTTTAAAGCCATTATACTTGCATCTGGTTTGAATTCGAATCATGATTTCCTTGCAGTAGAACAGAAAACTGGGAAAAACAAGAACTTGAAATTGTACAATCATGGATTTAGAGAAAACTCATCTCTTTCTTGTTTCTGCCCTTAGGCAGGCTGACACTTTAACTCTCTATCAAAAAAAAACCCAATCAACCTATTTTTACAGAGTTTTATAGCAGGAACTTCTATATTGTCCCTTGGTTTCAAGGTTTTAGTTAAGATATTTTTTTTTTCTTGATGCTCTTTACCATCAAGGTTAATAATTTATGCTTTGGTAGCTTCCGTATGTTTTTTGTTCACTATGGAAGAAAGATGATTTCTGTCTCTTACTTTGTCTTTTTGTCTCTCAGTCTCTGTGTCTGTTTCTGTCTCTCTGTGTCTCTCTCTGTCTGTGTCTGTCTCTCTGTCTCTCTCACTGTCTCTCTGTGTCTATGTCTCTGTGTCTCTGTCTCTCTCTCTATATATATCTGTCTCTCTCTCTCTCTGTATCTCTGTCTCTCTGTGTGTCTCTCTCTCTCTTTCTCTCTCTCTCTCCCTTGTTACTGATGAGATAATATTTAAAGGCGGCCAAAAGGAAAATATTTTTGTCCAGGTGTATTTGCTTCCCTACTAAATCATGGGGTGAATTAAAAGAACTATGTTTTCTATAAACCAAGCTTACCAGGAATACAAATAAAAATGAATTTGCTCCTATCTTTAAGAAGCTTGCATTCTATCAGGGGAGACATATATAGCAAGTTAGTAAGGAGAACACTAGCAATTTTGGGGGATAGAATGGGTGAGCTGGGTCTTGAAGCAAGTTAGTTATTTGATGAGGCAGAGGTGAGGAGAGAGTACATTCTGGAGGATGCCAGTGCAGGGGTGTGGAGTTGAGATGAAGTGTCATGTGTGAAGAACAGAGAGAAGGCCAATTTGGCTGAACCTCAAGAGCTTGGGAGAGAAAGTAATGTGTAATGAGAATGGGTAGATAAGTTGGGCACAAGTTGTAAGGGGCCTTAATAAAAAGAGGAGTTTGCATTTTAGAAGCAATAGGGAGCCACTGAATTTTAGTGAATTGGAGTGGGGTGGGCGTTTGGGAAAGCCAAAGCATTATATTATTGCCATTCACTTCTTCCTTCTGTAACCTAGTTTTTAGGTCACTGTCCTTAGTGACAGCTGGCTTAGATCAGGGCCCTGAGTGAGTTTTGAGGGGTGGGGCAGAGGAAGCAAGGGTAATTTTAGAGCATTGGGTAATCTGCAGAGTGGATAGGTCTTGACAAAGCATAGAAGTCAGCCCAGGGTTGGGGGTTGGCAGAGAGGGATCCAACAGAGGAAAAGGGACTGAGAAAGAGGAGGTGAGAAGAGTCTTAAAGACAAATTGCCTATTTCACAATTTTGCTTAGGACTGTCCTGTCTGTTTTGAAAGGAGATAGCCCAGCGTCTGTGTTTTCTATCAGGAAACCTGAATTCTGAGCTATGTTTCAAGCTCTGCAAACATATTTGTGCAAATGCTTGGGGTTTTTTTACCTTCATTTCATAATTTTAGATTTATAATCTTATTTCTGCCACAAAAGAAAAAATTGAGCTTAAATAATTTTATATGCAAGACTTCCCTAGAGAGAAAATTTTCAAAATCTTCAAAAAGGAGACTTTCATGATTGCCCCAATGTGTAGCTGCTTGCTACCTTTTGATACTATTTTCTTTAGACTTGATCTATATATATATATGTTTATACCCTCTCTCACCCAGTTTAATGTGAACTCCTTGAGGGCAGAGCTATTTTATTTTTGTCTTTGTTTCCCCAGTACCTAGTACAGTACCTGGGATATAATAGATATTTAATGGATATTTGTTGAATTGAATTTTCTTTTTTCTTTCTTTTTTTTTTTTTTAGGGGCAATGAGGGTTAAGTGACTTGCCCAGGGTCACACACCTAGTGTCAAGTGTCTGAGGCTGGATTTGAACTCAGGTCCTCCTGAATCCAAGGCCAGTGCTTTATACACTGCGCCACCTAGCTGCCTCGAATTGAATTTTCTAAAGATATGAATATTGATATTATTTACTAAAATTTTAAATTTCCTATAAGCTTTTCTGCTTCTCCTTAACTGTATTAATTTGAAAAGATGCTGAGAAACTAATAATCTAAACATTTTCTTGAGCAAGGAACATGACCTATTTGCAGAACGGCTCAAATTTTGTTGCTAAATGCTTTCATCCTGATATTTTAGATAGACCTCTTCAAAGAAAGATTAAGAATTAGGGAAATTATTCATATAATTCTAAAAGAAAATCCATTTGTTCTTGAATTGCCTGCCACATTAACAGTGGTTAATGCAGAATGCAAACTTAGGTTTGAATAGTACGAACAATAGGTAGCATTCATATAGCACTCAAAGGTTTGCAAAATGCTTTGTGTTCTGTCATCTCATTTGGTCCTCACAACAACCTTATGAAATAGGTCTTGTTTTTGTCCCAATTTTACAGATGAGGAAACAGGTTGAGAGAATTTAAGCCCTGCATCAGTGGCTGAAACAGTATGAGCTGTCCCAAAAATCTTAGCGTGGTTTTAAGCTACTGTTTGAACTCTGTTACTCTAGACTCTAAGCACAGAATTCTTTTCACTATCCCAACTACCTCCCAGTAAATGATAATGATGTCAGAGAAGGAATGAACTTCAGAGATAAATGAACTCAACCCCTTCTTTTTATAGGATAGGAAACTCAGGTGGATGATTCAAGGTCATATAGAGGCAAAAGCAGAATTCATCCTCAGATTTTCTGACTCCAAGTCCCATATTCTTTCCACTACATCACACTTCTTTGTTGGCCACAAAACCACTGTTGAACAGCTCTGACCAAATTTACTAAAGAATATTGCCCAAACTATAGGGTTACAAGCTTTGGTAATTTGGATTTGCTTAAATCAAAATGAGGTGATAGAATTAGAGAAGAAAGGGACCTTGGGGATTGCCTAGCCCACATTCTTCATTTTACAAATGAAGAAATTGAGGCCTGGAGAGGTTAGAAACCTTTTTTTAAAAAGTATTTTATTACTTTCTAGTTACACATAAGGATAGTTTTCAACATTTGTTTTCACAGGATTTTTAGTTTCAATTTTTTTTTCTCCCACCCTCCCTTTCCTCCCTCCTCCCTAAGACAGAAAGCTGTCTGATATAGAGAAACCTTTTTTTTTTTTTAAATTGTGCTTAAGGTCACACAATAAATTGATGGCAGAACCTTGTGCTGGCCAGTGTTCATACTCTACCTGATTCTCCCACTAATAGATATTGGGTAAATCTCTTTTCTAAAAACAGGTAATTAGGACCAAGTAACTTTACAGGGCAAATGCCCAATTCCCTTATGAATCAGAATGCTGCTAGAAATAACATTGGAAATTATAGTGGGTGAGGTATGGGTGTCTGTCTCTGAGGACAGATACTAATGCAATATAACTTTAATATTTTCTTTTTGTGTGTGTGTGTTTTGTTTTGTTTTGTTTTTTGTGGGGCAATGGGCGTTAAGTGACTTACCCAAGGTCACACAGCTAGTAAGTGTCAAGTGTCTGAGGCCGGATTTGAACTCAGGTACTCCTGAATCCAGGGCCGGTGCTTTATCCACTGAGCCATCTAGCTGCCCCATACCTTTAATATTTTCAACCAGTAGATGGAAAAATATAGTTTTCATATGGATATTTGGAGTAGCCTAAGAATGATTCATTTGACATTAAAGAGCAACAGACAATTATAATTTTGACTCATATCATATAACTAGGGTGTGATTCGAATAATTGAGGCTATCTCTGGGACAAGAGTCCAACCAACTGCTTAGAGGCACTTAAAGGACTCGTCAGCAGCCTAGAGGCCCAGCAGTAAATAAAATTTACCCTTCAATGGAATTGAACAAAAACCCAATAAAATAACATGATCACCAAGTTAAAGATCATTTGGAGAGAAAACAAAAACCCCTACCAATGCCAAGGTTTCTTTGTATGAAATATAACACAAGTTCAGGCTAGTAAACTTCACGTACCTCTGACCTCTTGATCTTTTATGTCTCTATTTTTTTGGCTTGACAGACCACATGCCAATCTGTAACCCAGAATTCCTCACCCTTGTGATTTATGGTTTACAGCTGCTCTAGCTTTTCAGCTATGGCAGCTGCTTTTCAGATGTCTTCAAATTAGAGTGAAAGTCTTAGACAGGACTGTCTTCATATGAGCCTGAGTGCCTGCAGAAAGAAAGAAGAGGGAAAAGATGACGAGGAAAAAAAATCATCTGAATTCAGCCCGAAAGCTTTTCATTGATCTTTTCCTTCAGGGCCAAGCAAAATGTTTGGTTTATTTCATAAGCTAATTAGGTGTGTGAAAGGCTATTTGGCAGATGCTATTGACTGGACCAAGGCAAAAAGTGATCACTGGGCAGAGGGCTCAATAAAGGATCAATAATAAGCGGGTGATTGGATTAGTGACTTGATCAATGCTTTGTGCTAATATATTAACAAGCAAATTACCAAGTAGCCCCAAAGAGCAGAGTGCTGACTCTAATTGCATTACAAACTATCCTGCTCTAATGACCCTTGAAGTGCAAAGGGTTATTTATCCAAATCCAAAGTCCTGAAAGTATTTTGTCCTTGTAATACTCTTTTTCTACCTTACCTTTTCACCCTGCCCCTCATTGCTGGGTTGTTTCATGTCCCTCTTTCAAGGCAGGCCCACTGTGGTTGTTGGTTGCAGCAAAAGACACCTACTTCATACCAATTCACTTTTTAAAAAGTGGGAATATAACCTCTACCTATGACATAAAGTAGAGGCAGCACAGAGGGCTGGCTTCAGAGTCAGGAAGATGTGACTATAGTTTCACCTCTACCATCTTGGCTGCATGAAGCTGGGGAAGTGACTTCTCAAGTAGTTCTCTGAAATTATGAGTCACAGATAAATTGCCCATCTGCATTGGTAGTTGAAATTTCCTTACTGAGAAGTTCACTTCACAGATGAAATCACAGATCTGGACCAAAACCAAAAATATAACCCATGAACATAATTTATAAAAATATATTTTACTAGGAGAGTAGCTTTTCAGAGAGCTATCTCCCTATATGGGAGAGAGGTAAGGGTTGTGGCTGTGTGCAAATGAGCTGTGTGAATTCCCTCTAAGAAAAAAAAGAAAGAGCAAAAGACCTAGAATAGAGAAGAGTGAAAGACATGTCCCTCTTTCTAATTCTTCTAAGTTTTGTTTGGTTACCAAGTTACTTTTAAAACCATCTTCCAACAGTTTTGTCATAAAATAAATTCAATCCCCACCCTTATTTCTCCATAATTAGATGGACAGATTTGATTTATTGTGCTCTTTCATCGTCTCTAAGCTGAATCTGGGTTCTCTCTTCCCCCTTAATCCTTTCCCTTAAATAAAATAAAATAAAACCTTTTCTCCTTTTGCCTCTGGGAAGCTGAAGCGATTACCCTGAATCCTCCCATGTTATTTGCAGACTAGAAAAAGTCTCCCAGGGCCTGAATGCTTAGAGCTCTGCTGAGAAAGGAGTCTGGACTCCATGTCAGCCAGAGTGGCCCATGGGGTGAAAGGCCTCAGACGGACGCCCTGCAGAGTGGAGCATCTCGGCTCAGCCTGACAAGCAGCAGTCGGGCAGCCAGGCTGGAGTGAGGGCTGCAGCTGACAAAACAAGCTTCCAGGCAACTAGCCTTGGAGTTCAGCTCAGTGGAAAGGGAGACGCTGTCAATCAATAAGCACAGAAGTTCAGGGAGGAAATATAATATCTGGTTTAACAGCAAAGTTTCTGATGGAGTCATGTCCATTATTGTGACTTTATGCTGAATGTTAGGCCCACCTAGAGCATGAAAGCATGAATTTGTGCATTTGAGCAGTAGAGGCTATTAGGTTTAATGGAGAGGGTCCTGGGCTTGGAACTGGAGGGTGGGGGGGTCTCACCTGGGTTCAGATCCCACTTCTGATAATTATTACTTGTCTGAGCATGAGCAGGCCACTTAGTCTTGTTTTCCTCACCTATAAAAATGAAGGTAATGATAGTACTGCCTTCTAGGGTTGTTGTGAAGATAAAATCAATATAAAGCGTTTTGTGAACCTTCAAACTATTTTATATGGGCCTATATTTGTTATTTTTCCACTTTATGTAACTCGGCCTTCTCGGGGTTTTTTCTCTTTTAGGGTGAAATTATTTATCAGTGCCATTTTCATTTTCATTCAATTTTTTAGGGCTTAATAAATGTTTTGTGAGCTCAGTTGTTTTCTTAGTATAGTCAAACTGATGAATGATCACTGGTAACTGTTATTGAGACCTAGAAAAAGGTTTCTGCTCATTGGCAAGAACCTCCACAGATGGTTTATGAGAGAATGTGGACTAGAATTACAACAGATGAAAGGGCATAGATGGGTTAGAAATAACTAATATTTATAGAATGCTATTAAGTCTGCAAAACAATTCACATTTGTTATCTGATCTTCATAATACCTTTGTGAGGTACATATTACAGGTATTACTATTCCCACTTAGGAGACTGAGGCTTGAAATGCTTAAATGATTTACCCATGGCCACATAACTAACAGATATTTTGCTTTTGCATTATTTCTTGGTATATTGCACAATTGTACATTTTGCCTATGATATATTTTAAAAATCTCTTCAGTGCCTGTCATACATAGGTAGATGCCAATGCTTTGTTTATTAAGGGTAGCCACATCTAAATAGGTCATAGCAAAAACATATCAAAATATTTTGTTACATTTTATTGCCATTAAACTTGGAGTGAAAGGGAAAAGAAGCCCTTATATTTAGGAACTTCCCAGCAAACAACACAAGGAAAGGTTTTGTGGACAAATAATAAATCTGTGGGATCTGACACAGCCTACACTATGGTGGCATATGGTGTAATATTATAATACTGCATGCTGTAAAATTAATTCTTTCAGTCATCAATGATTATATCCATGGTAAAGAGTAACATGCTTTCAACCAAGAGTAAAAGCCCATCTAATTCTTAAGCTTCCATAACTCATCTCTAGGTTCATCAAAAACCTTAAACAGGATCATTAAAGCATATCTCATGTCTTATAAATGCAGTAAAGGCTTCTATGAAGCTATAAATCCCTTTTGTAGTGTTGCTAATTAGTGTCCCTGCCTTTCTTCTCCTTTCCCTCTTCTGTAGTGTTATTAATTGAAGTTCTAAGTGGTAGCGTCATAAACATTTCTTTCCCAGAGGGACCAGCTGTGTGGATCTGGCTTATCTTTCCTTTCCACAGAATGAAGCCAATGGAGGGCAGACCTCTTACCAGTCAGGGAGTCTGAATTTGGAGGTATGCAACAATAGCTGAAAAGTTCCTCAGTCCATGCACTGAAGGGGAAAAGTGCATAGTAACATGCTGAAAAATGAAGTAGCCAATGTATGTTTCAACAGGTCACTTGGTGAACTTTGTGACCATTTTACCTTGAAAAGTCAAAAGAACTTGAAGTCATTTGGTCATTGCTCTTAAACTGAAAGAAGTTCATCAGTATCTATCACATGCAGGACATCCGTTTATGGTCCATAAAAATCTTCTAATCGATGTGTAGTTTTTATATCAATGTTCCAAACAGTTGACAGCTCATTTCAGGCTTCTGTTTGTTGCTTTAACATACTGCTATATACTGCACCTGGGATGTATATTATTTTATTTCAGAAATGCATGGATTCAACTGGCTGCATCTGCACCTCATAAAGGTTGGCACCCCACCCTCACTGGTGGGTGGATGTTAAGACAGCTGTGTAGCAGGCTCCTTTCACCCTGCTATGTCCCCATCTTCTTGCATGTCCTTTGTTCTACTTGAAGTGGGAGTAGTTTAGCCTAGATGCTACCTTCTAAGCTCCATCTACTTACTTAGTTGCCATACTAAAGGGTCACTTTTGGCCATTCTACTCCTACTAAGGCCCCAGAATCAGTTGATTCTAATCCTTTATCTTTTTATTGGGAGTTGCCCCCATTCTAAGATCCAAGTACTATGTTGAAAAACACATATATGTTCTTCATAATTTAAATTAAGAATTGCCCATGGTGTCAGAACAATAGAACTCTGAAAAATCTCTTTCAATTCTGAGCTACTGTGATTACATTATTCATCTGGTCCAATGTTGTACTTCTGACAAACACATCATTAGACATGTTTTGAAATGTTTGTCCCCCTTGACATCAACCCTAGGGGTTAAGGATGTGTTCCTACCTCAAGCATTCTATTTTTCCCATTACTGATTATTAGTCTATTATTCATGACATTATCTAATCTTTTAAAAATCTATTTAGAATTGTCTTCTATATCTTTTGGGAGTGGAAACATACCATAAAATTATCAACCACTATAGCAAATTATATTCCTTTTTATTTGTTCAAGATCAGCCTCAAATAACAACCAAGGAGTATACTCTTATTCTAGTATGCTGGGATTTCATCAATATGCCAGTGTCACAGAGGAAGAGAAATGTTTTATTTTAAAATTTTCTCCCTAGCTCATAACATGCGGCCTGTTGATTAGTTGCTAAAACTAATCCTGCTACCTGTATCTTTAATCCCACCCCTTCCTACCTCCTCTAGCATCTCATTCCACAAGTCATTCATTCCCCATCTCTAGTTTTTCTCTCCCTCACTACAGCATTTTTCTTCCTTTAATCTAAAACCCTACTTATTTCCCCATCTCTAAAGTCATATGCTTTCCCTTGACATCACCACTCCCCAGAGCTTTCATTTTTATCTCCCCTTCCATTCACAGTCATGCTTTTAAAAAGAGTTGCTTTAATTTCCTTGATCTACTTTCTTACCACCTATGTCAACTCCTCCTTAATCACCTGCAGTATGACTCCTTTCCCCACCACTGTACAGAAAGAACTCTTTCCAAGTTTACCTCTGATGATTAACCGCCAAATCCTATTACCTTGACCCTGGCTTCCCCCTCCTTGACCTCTGCAGGATTTGGCACTTCTTGATACTGAACTTTCATGGTTCTTTTTCTACCTCTCTTAACTGATTTTACCACTTCATGTTCTGACCATTTATATCTATTTCTGATTTGATTTGCTTCTCTGCACAGCACAGGTACTTTCCACCTCCACTCGTAATTTTCCATTATAATTTCCCTTCCATTTCTGTCTGTCTCTCTGTCTCTTTTTCTCTTTCTCTGTCTTTCTCTTCTCTCTTCCTTAATTTTTTTTCTCCCCTAATCAAAAGTCTCTTCCCCCAGATTGTCCAGACCTAGGGAAGCTGGATTCTTCACTCACCTTTTCCAAGCCCTGTGATAGTTACTCATATACTTGAGTCTATTATTCATTCAGTAAATGTAAGCATGTAAGTATGTGTATCTTATATATTATATGTATATGTACATATAACACACACTTATATATTATACACATGTATGAAACAAACGCATATATTATGTGTATATACACATGTGTATATATAATGTACATATTCTCTATCAGATTGCAAACTTCTTAAGCAAAGGGATTATATCCAAAGAACTTTGTAGTAGACAGTGACTTGCATATAATAGGTCATCAATAAATGAGAAATTCATCTTTTGAATGAATGGATGTTGTTGGATGAAAATCTCTGAACCTCAGTTACCTTACCTGTAAAATGAGCAAGTTGTAATAGATGGTCTCTAAGGCTTCTTCCTGCTCTAAGAGGCTATGATAATTTCTATGAATAAATTCAATGAATGCTTAATGTTTCATGCTCATGAGCACAAGTCGTGATATTTTAGTACTGCATCCCTGAACAGTGCCAAATTCATTGAGGCATTATAAGAATGTTTTAGAATGGCCATTTCTAATTCATTTTGGAATTGCTTAATTCTGGCTGTTGAATACTTTGTAGCCAAAGGAACTTATCCTTGTGAAATATATAATATAGCCACATGTAACATAAAGAGTAAATGCTGCAGAGAGTGGTTTGAGCATCCAGTTCTCTCTCCTAGGGGGTTTCCATACACATAGAGAACTTCCACAAAATCATACTTAGCTAGAAGAAGCATCTTGGTCCTGCTAGGGAAATTTACTAATGATTTCCAAGCAATAAATTGCACTTTGAGCAGACCTATTTATTAAAATTAATTAGGTAACAGGATGAAAGATGATTATAGGGGAAAATGACTGACAATCAAGGCTTTCCATAATCTAGTACTACCTTTCTTTCGCTTTTCAAACCTTTTGGTTTCAATATTCCTTTATGATTTAAAAAATATTTGGGGATTCCTTTGCACTCTTTAAATTATGACTAAGAGCTTTTGTTTATGTAGATTATATCTATTGGTATTTACTATATTAGAAATGAAACCTAATACATTTAAGATATTTATTTATTCATTTAAAAATAATAAAGCCAATACATATTAATATAAATAACAAATTTTATGAAAAAATCACTATATTTTCTAAAAGAAAAATAAATTAGTGATAAGAGTGGCAATGTTTTAAATATTTTTGTGAATCTCTTTAATTCCTGTCTTAATAAAAGACAGCTGGATTCTCATATCTGCTGCTGTATTTAATCTGTTGCAATCTGTTGTTTTGGTTCAAGTATATGAAGAAAATTCAGCCTCACACAGATATGTGGTTGGAAAAGGGAGGAATATTTAATAGGCAAATAAATCTTAGTATCATTATAAAAATAGTTTTGATTTCATAGCCCCTTGAAAGGGTCTCAGGACCCCTGGGGTATAACAGACCACACTTTAAGAATCTCTGTGCTAGGGTAAATGATTTCCATTTCTACTGAAAAATGAAAGGATATCAGAGGGGATAAGTAGAATATGAAAGGAGAAAAATTGATATACAATATGAAGAGAACAAAGGACCTTAGAACCCACAAATTTTATTCAGGAAAATTTGTGAGTTGTCTTGGGCTACAAGTGAGGATCTTGGTCTAAAGTATATTTATACTTTATATTGTGGTCCACTTCTACATCTCAAACTTGTACTTTTGAGCTCAGACTTTTTTTTTTCACTCTGCTTTCCACCTTACTCCATCCCTACCCTCAGCCCCACTCCTACCATCTATCAAAATGTTTGCCATTCTTCATGACCCACCTCAAATTCCACCTTCTCTCTCAAAGAGTAACTTTCACATAGTATAGTTCAATATGTCAGTTTATCAAAGACTTGTGATTCATGGGTGTAGCAAAGTCTACCTATATAATCTATTAGATAAATCTTAGAAATTTATCTGAAGTTGAGAGAGCTTCCTCACCTTGTCCATTATCAGAAAGCTAGATATACTAGGTACTTTATAAATTTGTTGAATTGATTTAAATTCCTGATCACCCCAGCCAGAGTTGATCTTTTCCTTTTCTGAACTACAGAATTTGTTGTTTATACCACTCAAATGCCACTTAATTCACTGAGCCCTTTTATTGAAGTTTTTTGTTAAATATCTTCTCCACTAGACAATGAGCTTCGTAAGGGTGAGGACCATTCTTGCTGCTCCTCCACATCCCCCTCCAGCACAAAGACTCCATGATCTATAAGCTTTATTTGCTTGGTCTCTAAAAAGGGGCAATATGGCCTTAATCTTCAATAGTTTTGGACTTCCCAAGTTAATATTAGAAGAACCTCTGCTTCATCTGTGTACCTATGTTCTTCATTGTTCCTAATAAGATAGAGAAGATGGTATTGAAAAAAATGCCTAAATAAACCAGTGCACAGAATACTTGGCTTTCATTTATGATCAGTGTAAGCGTATAGTGAGCTATTACTTAAGGTTCTTGGGTTCATGAGAAAAAAAGAAAAAAAGTCACTGGGGGGAATTTTCAAACATATTTAATTTCCAGCTGTTGACCCAAACCACATAGACTTTGGATATAATATCTTGGAAATATGCGCACATGCTCTCCTAATCTGCTACAAAAAAGTACTACCATCATTTCAAAGCATAGTTTTCTTTCAAGAACCTCATGGAGATTTTAAAAGGTAAAATAGATTTTTTGGTTTTATTTTACATTTGTTTTATATACAGATAAAAAGGTTATTCAAGGAGTCACTTTAAAAATGATATTACTGAGTCATGCTTAATAGCCATTGTGAAAACTCCAGGGGCATTGCAAGGTAACTCTGATCTTCAAGGGTTTGAATATGTTACTCTAGGTTTTCTATCATAAGAATCCTTTTTATCAGATGTCAGGGAAATGGTCCTAAGTAGTTATAATATAATATATAAACAAACATATAATATAATAGATTTGAATAAGCATTTAGCTCATATATAATTCATGCATGTTAAATAATATCCTTGTAGTTTCTCTGCTATCTGTTCCATCCTTTCCATTCCCACTACCACTGTCCTAGAGTTTACCTTCATTCCCTATTGCCTGGATGGTAATGACCTCCCTGTTTCCAATTTAAATTAATTCAATTCAGTAAACATTTATTAAGGATCTACAGGTTCTGGGGAAGATACACAGCTTAGATAAGAAACTGGTCCTGCCCTTGGGGAGCTAATAGTAGAGTGATATGACAATCCAGTAATTATAATGCCACATATACTATATGGTAACTCAATAAGGGTGATATAAGCCTACTGTAATGTGAGGTCCCAGGACATTCCCTTGGGTAGTTTGATGAAACTTTATGAAGGAGTTGGCATTTTAGTTGAGTATTGAAAATATAGGTAGGAATGTCAGAAGTAGAAGGAGTGAAAGAAGAATTTTCCAGCATAGGAAATACAGAAAATAACACAAACAAAGCCATGGAGTTTGAGGTGATGTCCAGGGGAGAGTGTTAGTCCATATTAGCTAGAATATGGAGTGCATGGAGGGTTATAGTAGGATATGAGGCTAGAAGCAAAAGTAAGGTAATGCTAGATTATGAAAGGCCTTGAACGTGAAGCCTTGAACGTCAGTCACTTTCCTCTCCAATCATCTTTCATCCTGTCACCTAATTAATCTAATAAATAGGTCTGCTCAAAGTACAGTCTACTGCTTGGAAACCATTAGTAAATCTCCACAGCACACTAAAGAGAATTTTTTTAAGACCCCAAGCATTCACTAAGTGCTTACTATTTGCCAGGCATTGTACTAAGTACTAGGCATACAAATATAAGCAGAAAGATAGTCTCTACTCTAAAAGAATTTACTCATCTTGTAATAGGTGATTATAACACGTAAAAGGAAGCTGAGGCATGGTAGAGAGAAGGTCTTGGTAGACAGGAATGAGAAAAGGCTGGCCTGAACACCTTCCTTAAATGGTGGTTCTGAGAGGAGTCATCCAATTAGAGAGTGAGGGCACAGAGGCAGAGGGTACTTCCAATGGATGAATTCTAGGGTGAAAATGAACTTCCAGTATGAAGAAATTTCTGGGACATTACAAAGAAAGTCCAGAATGGAACCTGGAAAAGATGGAGGAAATATAAAGATCTTATCTTGGCATTTAAAGTGCTCTACTATCTGACTGGGCCCTACCTTTTCATCTTTTTCTGACACTACTCTTCTTAATTATTTGGTGTTCAGTTGTTTCTGACTCTTCATGACCCCCAAAAGGGTTTTCTTGCCAAAGATAAATGTTGTGGTTTGTCATTTCCAACTCCAGTGGGATAAGGCAAACAGAGATGAAATGGCTTGCCCAGGGTTACACAACTAATTAGTATCTGAGGCTGGATTTGAATTCAGGTCTTCCTGACTCCAGGTCTAGGACTCTTATCTATTGGGTCACATAGCTGCCTCCTCTTAAAAATTATAGCTAGAAGTACTTTAAGGTTTGTAAAGTATTTTGCATATATTATCTCATTTGATCCTCTCAATAACTCTGCAAAGCAGGTATTATCCCCACCTTACAAATGAGGAAACTGAGGCTTAGAGAGATAAAGAACCTACTCAGAAGCTAACAGGTAGTGTCTTAGGCAGAATTTGAATGCAGGTCTCCTGAATCCAGGTCTAGTACATCATACACTGTGCCACTTAGCTGACTCTGTGCCTTCTGTGACCCAGACAAATTGGCTACCTGCCTTTTGCCCATCTTGTCCTCCTCTCTCCTATCTCTGTACACCTGTATAAATTATTCCCTAGATCTGCAATGCTCTCCTTGCTTTGTTTTGCTGAAACACATTTCTTCCTAAGCTAATTTTAGATGTCATTGCTTTCATAAAGTCTTCCATTATCCCCTCTGCCAAAAAAAATCCCCTAGAAATTATCCCTCCCTCTTCAAACCTCTCGTCATTCTTTCCTCTATAATGCTAATCTCTGTCCCATTTATTACTTTCTCTCTCCCTTACCTCTACCACCAGATTGTAAACTTCTTGAAATTAGTTTTGTGTAATTTTTATCTTCATATCTGTATACCCTAACACAAGTGTCCTTTTATACATCAGTACTTAATAGTGATTCCCTAGCACTTGATAAATACTTGTTGACTGATTCACTGAATTGAATCTTAGTGTTTAGTCACTTCAGTTCATCCGTGTGGGCACATCTTGCATTTAAGATAGAGGTTTGTCATTTTTTGTGTTTCATGGAGCCTTCTCAGTGGTCTGGTGAAAACTATGAAACCCTTCTCTGAATGATGTTTTTAAAGGCACAAAATATGTAAGGTTATAAAGGAAAGCAACTATATTGAAATGCATTTATCAAAACACTTTAAAAAAAGCTCAAGGTCCCTAGGTTAAAAAACCTGACCTAAGAAGATCACAACCATTTTATGATCTGGCAGAAGGTCTTGGAGTACTTCTATGGCCACAAGCTTCATCACCTTGTATCCAATATGTTGATTGGAGCTTTTCGTTCATTCTAGTAGCTTCTCGTTCACTCTAGTAGCTTCTCGACTTGTCCTTCATGATCAGTGATGAAAAATACAGTACATACTCAAAACCCTTTTAATATTTTTTGGTAGGGTAATGAGGGTTAAGTGACTTTCCCAGGGTCACACAGCTAGTAAGTATTAAGTTTCCGAGGTCAGATTTGAACTCAGGTCCTCCTGAATCCAGGCTGGTCCTTTATCCACTATGCCACCTAGCTGCCCCCCCCCCAAATTTTTTTTAAAAAACCCTTTTAACCTCATAGGATCTGCCAATGCTTGTTCCCCACTGGCATAAACTTTAAGAAACCCAGGGTCCCTTTTATGTTGAGACGTAGAACCAAAGGAGGAATTTAGTGAATGAAATTATGATTTTAGTGACACTCAGTAAATTACATATTTCTTTGCCTCTTCCTTATTGGAGGGAATCATCAAATTGACATGAGTACACATCTTTTCTAGTATCGAAATACAATGAATGTTATCCATCAGTACTAATCCATCAAAGTCATATAGGGCTGTCACCTCTCCATAAGTATGATACAAGTGATAGTATCCTCATTTAGTATACTGAGAAAATGAGAGGTTAACTGACTCACCTAATATCACATAGCTAAGTAAAGGGTAGGACTAGAATCCTGGTAACCTGACCCTTAATTCAAGGATATTTCTATTATGTTTTAATAGTTTTGATTTATTAGGCCACATTTAGGCAGCAGCAGAATTCTGGCCTGAAACATTTAGCCTATGCAATTTTCCATAATACTAATGAAGAGAGACAATGTGTTATCATGGAGAGACTGCTGGTTTCTGAGCCAGGAAGACTTGAATTCAGCTCTTACCTTTCACGGATACTGATTATGTGGGATCCTGGACAATTGTTTAACCTCTCATTGTCTTAAGCAACCATCTAGTTTCAGAGAAGGAATGAACCTTCATTGGTATAGGGAGTTTCTTCATTTAAGTTTCCTGTATATTGGTGGTTCATAAACTTTTTTTTTAATGTCATGGAACCCTGTGGCAATCTGGTGACAGTAATAGATCCCTTCTCAAATAGCATTTTTTATTGTATAAGATAAACTAAAAAAGGAAACCAATTATATTGAAAAGCAGTTTGTCAAAATATTTTTTAAAAAAAGTTTATAGACCCTAAATTAAGATCCTACCATAAATCAGTACTGACAGGTATAGTTCCAATCCCTACCAATAGGAGGTATTTTCAATGTGGGGTTTTGTAATCCTGGTGATTGGAAGAATTAAACGTGATTAAGGACATAAAATTTTAATCATATCTGTACAGACTTTCCCAAAAGGGAATGTTGACCTTACCTTCACATAAACCATCATCTTCCTTTGGACCAAATGATTTGAAATCCAATCTGATTTAGTTTGAAAAAATAGTAATGGCATTTTAGGCACTTTCATGGTGGCTTCATGTGAAGCTAGAAAAAATATTATATAGAAGTTGTTATAAATTCCCATATTCTTTTAAGGTTAATAGATAAGTAATTACAAACTGTTAACAAGGGCAGGATTTCTAGTGTTATATAAATATTAGAATCATGATAATTATGTATTTTCAAAAATTAAAGCATCAACTTGCCCTTTTGGGGATAGGACATAATTACATTTTACTTAAACTAATTATTGTTAAGTAGATCAAGTTATGCATTCCTATAGTACCTTTTTCTAAGTCATGAGATTCTTAATAAATTGCCAAGATATAGCATATGTATTCCATATATGCAATGTTTTGCTACTTTATAAATTAATATGATCTTACCTGGATTATGAAATTGTCTCATATAAATTTTAACTAATTCTGTAAGCATGAATTTCTCAGGTATCAAAAAGGAAAAAAAGTCTTAATTTGCACAGATATATTTGACATGCTCATTTTAAGATGATGC
Organism: Dromiciops gliroides; assembly: GCF_019393635.1. Taxonomy (NCBI): domain Eukaryota; kingdom Metazoa; phylum Chordata; class Mammalia; order Microbiotheria; family Microbiotheriidae; genus Dromiciops; species Dromiciops gliroides. The sequence goes on along the minus strand of NC_057864.1, from coordinate 328,205,998 downwards.
AAAGTGCACTATAAGATGTCCCTTTCAACTCTACAAAGACTCTCTCAAGGCAAACTCAGGGACATGTAGCATCTGCCCTCAATCATAGAACTCAGTAGGAAAAATGAATTCCACATGGCTTATGATATACCACAATGAAGTCTGTCTATAGAGGATCCTGAAACAGGCAGACACCAAGGGAGAGTAGCAGACAGTGGGTGCTGGGTTGACAACAAAGTTGAAACCAGCCTCTGCGTTAGTGGCTTTATAGTTCCATTGTTAGTTTCTGTTCTCACCCCAAAAGAACTATTAGTGACATCTGTCCATCAGTGGCTCAGTTCACATGATGTCATTGGAAGCAGAATGTAGGTTTAAATAATGGAAAAGACTGTTATGCACAAACTAGTAAAAACAGCAAGTAGATTAATTTGCTCAATTATATCCCTTTATACTGAGAGGAAGTATCCTGTAGTCCAGGGGTATCAAATTCAAGTAGAAACAGGTACCACTAAACCATATATAAGGATTCCTCTGGATGCATATTGACTTAGATAACCACATATTATCTGTATTTTATTATATTTTAACTCATTTAAAATATTTTCCAATTCCATCTTAATCTAGTTTGGGCCATACCGAGGAGTGCTGGTGAGTTGCATGAAACCAATAGGCACATGTTTGACACTTTTGATGAAGTGGATGAGGTGTTGGTCTCAATGTCACAGGATCAAAGAAGTAGGGCTGGAAAGGACCTTAATAGCTAAAAAGAAAGAACTGGCTCAGAAACATTCTGGCTGAGTCATGCTAGTCAATTTTCTTAACCTCCGGCAACTCAGAATGTCAGTTGAATCAGGTGATCCTCTGAATTAATGAGACTTTTCACACCTAGAAACTCCTAATGTAATCAGCAGGTGTCACTGCCTGGCAAGGTTGGGAGGTTTAAGTTGTAAAGAAAAGGGAAAAGGGGATAAGTTTTCTTTGGTCTCTACTTTTGGAATTTTGGGGTATGGACAATATTTCCAGACAATGTCTTTCTTTCTCTTCCCACCAGGGAGAGCTATTCTTCAGTCATTGCTTTGTCCCCTACTGGATATGCTCCAGGAGAAAAGAATGGAAGATGGGAAACACAAATGAATCATAGTTACCCATCCTCCACACTAGACCACTATGGCCACCTGGCTCTCATTTTGTTTTTAGCTTGAGGGGATGAAGACAAACCCTGGATCCATTTAAAATTCTGCTTTTGTGAAGTTTATTGAAAGTTATTAATACCCCAAATCATAAAAATTATGATTATACCCCAGAACTCCCAAGCAACAATAAGAAACAAGCAAGTAAAGAAACATACCTCTTTTAGACAGTGGCGAGACCTCTGTCTTCTCTTTGTGTCAGATCCTAGTCATTAACTGATTCCCCTCAGTTGCAGCTTCCCATTAAGAATAAACACAGGTCAGGGCAACTAGGTGGCTCAGTGGATAAAGCACAGGCCCTGGATTCAGGAGGACCTGCGTTCAAATCCGGCCTCAGACACTTGACACTTACTAGCTGTGTGACCCTGGGCAGGTCACTTAACCCCCATTGCCCTACCAAAAACAAACAAACAAAATAAACACAGGTCACATAATAAAGATGACTGATAGTAGTTTTATATTTAAATCAGGAATTATGAAAAGTTTAAAGACATAGAGAAATTTGGAAGTAAATCCATGCCATCTTTAGGTGATAGGGAGAGAATCAATTACTTCGTTGACTTTTTCAGGTCTCTGGAAGCAGCTACCATTAGTAAGCTCTTCAACCACACCCATTAGTTTTTAATAAGTAGAAGCCCTCTGGTCATTGGAGCTAAAGCCTGTAGAACCCAAACTCTGGTTCCTCTCCTCCCCAACTTAAATTCCCTGTTGTCACTCCATTCATGCCCCTAATGCCCCTACCCCTAACTTTCCAATCTAGAATTCAGACCCTTTTAGTGCTTCACCCCAGTCCAGTGCTCATTTCTGCTATTGCAATCCAAAGGGCTCCTTTCTGGCCCTATCCTTGGGTTATCACACAAATATGGAATGCACAACCACATCAAATCCTTGATGCTTTCAATAAATGCCATTTGGGTGGGGCCATTTCTACACACACTAGTTGGATTGTGAACCAAGAGTGTAACTGAACACCAAGTACTTTTTTCAACCCTACTTTTTATTATTGTTTTGTCCTTATCACTAATTGCTGGAACTCCTTATCTCCATTAAGGATGATATGAATTATCCAAGTCAAGGCTTCTTCATCCTCATTATGTAGGACGTGAGCCTGACAATTGTATTTCCAATCTACACAGAATACATTAATGTGTTTTTTTCCTTGAAGAGGCCACATATTTCATACACATGTGTCAGCTGTATAGGTACATATGTCTGTTTTATGTATAACTCGAATTCAATACAAGTAATTACTGATAAGGGGTTATGGAAAAAGTAGTGAGTTGATAAAAATGATAATATGGGGCTCCATATTTATTCATTTGCAATGATTTCCACATCAACTTCACTCAGTTTATAAATCTAAACTTAGTTCTCTTGCTGTCAGCGCTTCAAACTCCACCTGGAATCAGTCAACCAAGCTGTGCTTTCTGCCTCCTATAATCATCATGCAAAATAAAGATTCTGCATTTGGAATTTAGTTGACAGGTTCATTGATGATGCACATAGACTGAAAGGAATCCAGTTCTCTCTCAAGCTGTATTGGCTCAACTTAATACAACCTCATTTCTTGGAGAAAGGAAGCCAGATGTGACTAAAGCAATTGGGGAACAAGTGGGTTGGAAAGATGGTACCATATTTCCATAGTCATATTTCTGGCTGCAGCAGCATTTTAAATCCTATTATCTTCTGGTGTTTTCTTCCCCCATCCCAACATCTGAATTCCCTGGGAATTGGTAGCCAATTGGTCACTAAAGTTTTTATTATTATTATTAAGGTGAAAGGGAAAAGATTGGCCTTAAAAGCAATCTAAAAGATGACACCATACAACTGAAAAAATTGGTTTCAGCATATACTTCTTTGTCATTTTTTAAAGAAAAAAGTCCTTTGGCCTCTCTAACTCTATAAAATACTTCCTTTTCTATTAATTGTGGTGGAATTTATATACCATGTTACTTGTATATTTATCATCTTTGATGTCTGATATTCTAAAATTCTCTACCACTTTTCTAATCATATTGCCTCCTGAATGTGAGACCATTATGGACATAACTATTTCCTGCCTTTGCATATAATGTTCATATTTAGTGAAAGTTATCATTGAAATACAGTATTTATTTGTTACTAATCAAATCTGACTCCTTGAAAGAACAGGAAAGTCAAAGTAGAGAGGCATGTGGGATTATTTTTCTTATTGATTCTGTCAAAGAGGAAAAGTGGGTTTCATTTTACAAAATTCACTAAACTGAAATTTTCTCTTACAAAATTTATGATTGAGGTATCTGATTAGCTATACAGTTCACCTAACTGAATTTTCATGTCTTCTTGCATGTATGTTTTCTTAAATGTGCTTCTTCACTATTACATTATCTCCTCTTCTCCTCAGTCCAAAATAACTTACTGATTTAGAAAAGACAGCGACTTACATAATGTATTAGGAGTCTGAGTAAATAGAATTGAATGTATTCTTGAGGTAAAATAATGGAAGTTTGATTGATTGAAATATTCAATTAAATAACTTGTTTTTTTCTTTAGACATTTTCTCTATTGTACTAATTTAAAACATTTAGAAATCTTGATGGATACTTTGTGATTTACTTTCAATTGTTAAGTCTTTATGAAAAACATTTTTGGTGAATTTTGAAATACGATTTCATTAACTACTGGAGTCATTTTTCTCCACAGAGGACCATGGTCTCCAATTTTATAATGAAAGTCAATTGGGAAATAGAATTTTATATGCAGAAATTATTTTTAGCAAAATTTAACTTCATTTTTAATCTCTATTTCTGTAGTATTAAGGCTTACAATATGGGTAAATTTAAAGAGATTCTTTAAAATTATCTCATTGACTTAATAATAATAGGATTTTTAATAGTGGCACTGAATTGCTTATGGACAATTGGTTTGCTTAAACATTGCCTTTGATGGTACCCTGGCAAATCATTCTCCATTCCTCCTCTCACCCTTCCTTATCTGGAGATAAGGGTTTCAGTCCTTGGTCACACTGGAAAAAGAGTTTTCTCTGTAAATCTAACTGGGTTATATTATATGTGATCCTACCCATGATCTTGATCCAGAGGTATGCTGCAGCCATACTGAAGTAACTTTGTGAATTTATTTAAATGTTCAATGTGAGTAATCACATTTTGGAAATCAGTTAACTACAAATCAGGGCTTGATTTATGGTTTTGTTGATTGTATAGACTTAAGAAAGTGTAAAATATGCCTGGTTAAACTTAAAAGTGGTGTTAGATACATTCCACCCTCCCTCCCCAATGATGTTTAAACATTTATCAGAAAAATCACTGCCTTAATGCCATTACCCCTGTGATCTAAGTAACTGTTTAATCCAGACTACTATGAAAAAAATATTAGACACTAGTAATGACCTAGGAGGATTAATTCTCTTCAATAAGCATTAATAACCAACAATATCCTAGACAATAATTCCTAAGAATCTGACCTTGTGAATCAGATCATTTCTTCAAATTATTGGTCTCATTCTTCTAGGCAGAGTAAGGTCTCCAAACTAAGAGCTGTTTTTATCTCCTTAATTACTAAATAATAATAATAATAATATTAATCAGCTAATAACCTTCAATTCCTATACAGCATTCTATCAAGAAGTAAAGGGCAGCAGTCCATGGGTAATCCTCATTCATGTTCCTTGGGAGTGCAACAACCTGGAAAATTATTATCTTTTTTTTCTCTTACCTTTTCTTATCTTGACACAGATACATACATGCTGTGCATGTATTATTATGTAGTTTCTATCTACAAGTGTATGTTACCTTAGGGAAAATATTTACCTTAAAAAAAAAGTCTGACATGCTTAATATCTATTTGGAAGTGTCAATTTCACCATAGGAGAGGTCTTCAGAAGAGGACCTTCCATCTGGATTAACTTTCATAAACGGTATGGGGAACTCTCATAAAGTCAGAAGAAACAAAATCAAGGAAGACAAGGCTGGTTTCATTGAAGAAAATATACACTTGAATTTTGTCTGTCTCAGGTGCCTTAAAATGTATCTGTTCGACTCCAAGTACTTTTCAATGTTAATATTTTGGTTTCAAGAACTCTGTAGGCATGACACCCAAAAAGGGAATAATCTTTGTTAGGTCTTACAGTAGAGATGCAGGAAAAATTATATAAATAGAAAGGATGAACTTTCTTGTACTTAATCAGGTTATGACTAAATAGGATGTGTGACTTAGTATATGCATATTATTTGGTATCCATATTTTGATTCTTTAAATTTGTAATTATCTCAAAAATCTTGAGAGACTATTTTTTTATTGCTGTTTTGCAAATGAGGAAATTGAGACTCAGACTCAAGTTAAGTTTTTGTTTGGTTTTTGATGACATGGAGGGAGAAACAAAAGCAAAAAACAATTTAGTCAGACAATTAAAGATTCAGATTTGGCTTCATGACCTCCATATTTTCATCTCTCTTTAGGATTGCATGTCTTATTTGGTGCATGTTGTCAATAAGTGCTTTCTCTCTTTAACTGTTATGAGACACAAAGAAACTCTATGGAAATAGTTTTCAGTCATCCAAGGGGATTTTTTCCAGAATAAAGCCATCTCCACCACTCTAATGTAAGTGATACAAAGCTCTATCTTAAACTATTTTATTGTGTTTGCCCAAAGTGGCCATTTGCTTAGAAGGAAGCAACTGATTATATATGATACACATATACCCACTACACACACACACACACACACACACACACACACATTGGGTGTATATATATGTTGGGGGTGTAATCTATCCATCTATCTAATCCTACATATACACATGTATGCATGCATACATACACAAATACACAGAAATAACCCCATAAACACATGTTTCTATGAGTGTATGTATATGTATCTCTCTCTCTTTCTCTCTCTCTCTCTCTTTATATATATAGATATATAGATATACATATACTTTCAGTGGATTTGTAATTATGGGAAATAAGATGATCTATTTGACCAGTTCTTATGGTAGCTGCCAGATGATAGTATGGATATCTTTATATATAGTAGAGTCATTAAACATTTTATTTAATTCAACCAATATTAGAACCTTAAGATAGAGCAAGAAACGTTTTCCTCCAAAGTAATTCTTTATTCCCTTGGCACATTCTCATTTAAATAAATATATTATGTATTTTTACAGTTTTTATATGATGTGATTTTTTTTGTATTCATTTTGAAATATTATGCAGATATCATTCTATATACAAGAAATGGTTGTCCTTCTAAGGGCGGGAAAGATTTTTTTTCTTTACAAGTTTTAAAGAGTATTCTTGAATCAGCTCTTTATTCTAATCATGATTTAGTTTTAAAATCACAATTTATTGAAGCCTTTGCTTTTCTATCACAGTCATCTGGGGAAAATAAGCACATTCTTCTCCACTTCCATATAGAATTCCCCCTTGTGACAAAGAAAAAATAATACAAGAAAAAAAGAAAAAATAGTAAGAGCATTTGAATAGATACACACATTAGAATACATGTGTATTATACAAGTATAAAACCCATACACACATACATATGTATATATGTATACACACATGCATGCATGTATGTGTATAAGAAACACATTCTGTTCTAGTTTACCTCACCTGCTTTGCCATGAGGAGGTAAGGACAAAGTTAAATTTCATTATTTTCTAGGACCTTCCTAATCATCTTTTTAAAAATGAACAGTTAATTGACCATATGCTGGAAACAAATTGAAAAGGAAGATTAGTCCTCCTAACATGCAAACAAATGACATGCAAACAAATCCTCACTGGATTCCTTTCTGTAAGTAGTTTCCAATAGATCATTTATCTTGGTTCTTTTTGCAATTCAGCAGGTACAATAATGAACAATACGATAAGAATCTAAGAAGAAATTCTTGCCTAGCAATGTTCTCAAATTAACAGAGAATCTCTCAGGTGTAGCCTGTGTATCCTCATGGCCATTAGGTAACACAAATCAATCAGAAGCTATTCACTTGCAGAATACCTGGCACCTGCTCTGGACTCTGCTCCATTCAGACCCCCAACTGGGGCTTTGCATTTGGGCTTATGTTTTTCCCTGTATGATACTTAAATGAATTTTTCTACTATGTGTACCTATGGAGTAGAGAACCAGCCTCAATGTTTTCCAGCACTGATTTTAGTCCCTATTCCTTGTTTCTCTTTAACCCATGAAGGGAAACGTGCTTCACCTCATGTAAATACATGTTCATCCTCTCTTATTTCATTGAGTTCACAAGACACTTTCCCTTTCTATTTTTGTTTACTCATTTGGTTGTTTTAAGTGAATTCTCCCATTCTGCCAACCAACTTAAAATCCTTCCCTAGCATGAGATCAACATCTTGGGCTGGAATTTAAACCTCAGAAAAGGTAGTAAGTAAAGAATCTTTAATTTATGAAACTGAACAAGTCGACTTATCCAAACATCTCTAGGGCTTTAATGGGGGATAGCTATAATTCTCTGAATTGTATTCCTTTCACAGTGATATTTTGTAATTCCATTCTATTACCCTTGCTTAACATTAAGGATAAAAAGATCACATTACGGCGATTGATGTCCTCCACATTAAATGCACGTTTCCATGTACAAAGCCGTGGGCTAATTTAGAAAAACATAGCATGGTAACATAGACCATGGACCGTGGTCATCACTCAGCTGGGATCCGATCGCATTTTTATCTATTCATTGGATTTTAACAAGGCATGACAGGGAAGCAGAATACAAAGTATGGCAGATTATTCGGTATTCCCCCCCTTTTGGCCACTTCTTGGCAATCTCCACAAGGTAACTGAGGCTTCATGTTGCCATGGCAATAAACCTCAAGGTCAAAGGGGCATATGGAAGGTCAGGCAATGGACAAAGGAACATCTGAGAGGCCATCTGGATGAGTGGACCTGACATAATTAGTCATTAATCCCACTCTTGGAACAATAGAGTTAGCGGAGAAGGTGTTTGGACTTTGATCGTGGGCAGGGGGATGCTCATGGGGAAGAGGGAAGAAAGCTCCACTTGGTAACTAAGCAGGATTACCCTGGCATGCTGTTTAACTAAAGGCAAGGAGCAGAAGAGGCCAGTGGGATCTGCATTTTCATATTAGACTCCATTTCCCCTTTAGTTACTGCAGGCCTCTCCAGAGCCATGTGGCTCTCGGATTAGCTTCTGGGTAGCATTTTTTTACAGTTTACAATGGAAAGAGAGCAAGAGTCCCCAAATACTTGCTTAAAATTCTCAGGCAACAGATGGGAAGATAGCTTCAGAGCCAAACGCATTAGCCAGCTTGGTTTACAGGTGTCAATATTTACTAAGCATAGTTGCCAGGGTGCCTTTGGGAAAAAGTGGAGTGAATAGTTAATCAGTAAAACAATAGCAATCAGCCCGTTGTCTGTTTTGAAGCAGAATAGTTAGAATTATAAGATGGCTGAATGTATGGTTAAGATCTACTCATCAGCATCTGTCTTTCCTCTTCTGCTCTTCTTTTCATGTTTATTAGTCCAGCCCGTGCTTTGATCAGATGTAGCTTGGGCTCTTCTTCTATTTGAAGAGCTGGTGATGTTTTAAGATTGACTGTCTGCATTTTGCAGCATGTGAACACGATGGCAAGGTTTTATAAATGAGTGTATTTCTGCAACTGCTGAAATCCCTTTTCCCCTATTGATGACTTGGTGATGCTCACTATGTAAAGAATGGTAGCCAGATGAGGTCATAAATGTAATGGCTAAAGATAAAGCTCTTTATTAGAGCAATATTTTGAATAGTAAAAATATAAAGCCATTATGTGCTTCCTTCTTTCCAAATCAGGATCTGATTAGCTGTTTGGGTGGGATTGTCTTTGCTTTTCTAATAAATATCCATACATATGTGTACAGAGAGGCAGTGTGATATAAGGTAAGTGAGCCACCCTCAGAACCAGGAAGACCTTGGTTCAAGTCCTGTCTAGTTGTGTGACCCTGGATAAGTCACTTAAATCTTTTCACCCTACTCTTTATTTTTTTAGATTAAAAAAACCTGTGTAAATTGGACACAGCTTGGTCATTTGGAGTATTCATAAATTCCAGTGCCCCAGTCAGCTGCCCAAAACTATAAATTTTAAAGAAGGTGCTGCCTTGCAAAAGTCAGTTTTCCTCCCCCAGGTAGTTCCCTATACTATGAAATCATAAGTCCAGTATCTCTCATCTAGTCTATCCATTGATCTATCTATCATCTATCTATCCATATATATATATATATAGGCACATGATATGTAGTGTATATATGATTGTAGGTTTATGTCTATTAAGAAATGCAATATGGTTTAATGGAATGTATACTGAAAGGTAGAGTTAGAAACCCTAAAACAAAATGAGCACTCACAAACTTTATCTCTGTAACCTTGTAAAAGTATTTTATTCTCTCTGAACCTCAATACCATAATCTCTAAATTCTGTGTAACAATAATACGTACAGGTACCTATTGGAGAGGTTTGTAGAAATAACAGTTCTTTGTAAACTATAAAGTACTACATGGCTGGTAGCAGTAATTATATATAACCTATGTATACATATGGCGCATATATACAGGTAGTTTTTAAGAAAAAACTATGTGTATATGTACAACTCTTCCATATATAATTTATACATATTTCTAATCACCCCCCGTATGATTATAGATTATCAAAAGACTGTCCAGTACTTTGAGTCAATCTTCTATAAAGGATTCCATAAAGGATATGACCAAGAATTATAGATTAGTTTGTGATTTGCTCTGGCAGAGGGAGTATCTGAATTAAAGATATCATAAAGTAATCAAAATGTTGATTATAAGTTTATTAGACAGAGACAGAAGAAGTAGGCCATTCTAGAAGCAGGTCCCACTTCTCATGTAAAAATTTTATAAAACATATATTAAAAACTGGGAATGATATAAAAAGTCAGGGCAGGTCTGATCACCAGACTCTCCTGTTTTATGGGTACCATTTACTTCTTGAGCTTTCTTGAGGTGGTTGGAAAGCCTGAAAGTCAGTCTTAGAGTAGGGAGGTGGAAAGACTAATAGAACAGCCCCCTTTTAATTCTGCCTGTCTCCTTTATACTTTCTCTTCCTCTTCCTCTTTTTTTAAAAAAAGAAGGTACTTTGTCCAGAAGTCTCTCATTTATACTAAGGGGGAAATGGAACCTAGTTCTTTAAACCAGTTGTGGCTACATTAAGAGTTTCAGGATTAGAAGCTGTGGAAAGGATCTTTCGTTGAATGACTCCAGATCTGAATCCAATAGAATAAAGTGCAAACAGTATGAGCAGGTCCTTCTAGAAGTAGAGTTTATTATGACTGCAGCTTTGGAGGATGGAGTGGATGAAATAGTGGTTAGTTGTACTCAAAGGACCCACTTCCCTCTCCTGAGTCCTTCTCTAACTGAGCCCAGGTTGGTTGAGGATAAGGCAGTTATTAGCCTAAATCCTCTTTGTTCCTGGGGTTGTGATGGACGGCTCCTATGGGCATCGGAATGTTAGTCATCTTCTTGAAGGGAGATTGTTTTATTCATAACTAATTCACAGATTATTGGGTTGAAGGATCAAATGGGAGTAGTCAAGGTGGGTAAGTCCTTTTCTATGTAGGAATAATGTTAATACAACACAATAAACATTTATTAACTGCCTTTCTGTGCCAAAAAAAACACTGTGATAAGCATTGGGGATATAAGAAAAAGAAAAAAAAAAACAATAAAATTGGAAGCATGATAATGGTTTCAGTAAGAACCAAATAGTGAAGCTGGTGGGAAAACAAGAGCTTGCTGGGCTTCTGGTATTCTTCAAAGGGAGGCTTTGGGAGGAGGACGATGATGCTGACAATGACAATAAGTGATGATAACAATAATAATAATAACAATAACAAACTGCCTTTTCAGTGTTTTAAAAGTTTGCAAAGGTCCTGTGCTGCCCAATCTCATTTGATTCTTATAATAACCTTGTGAAATAGATATCACATGTGGAATTGTCTCTATTCTATATATTGAGTTCAGAAGATATATATGATTTGCAAGTGGTTACAAAGCTAGTCAATTATCAGAGGTGAGATTTGAACCCAGGGCTTTCTTACTCCAAGTCCAGCAGTTGACATACTATGCTCCAGATATTTGGCTTTATATAGAGTAACTTTAAAGATTTCAGAATTCGTGTATCAATAGGTCAATCAATCAATAAGAATTTAAGTACCCACTATGTTCTAGGCACTCCAGGCACATAGTGTCAGGGATATGAAGATAAAGCAAAAGCTTGCCCTTAAGAAGCTTACATTTTAACAAGAGAGACAATATGTACCTATATAGGTACATACCAGGTGCATACAAAGTAGATTCAAGGTAACTTTAGCAGAGAAGGTCTTAGTATCTGGGGAAACAGGAAAGACTTTCTGAAGAAGTTGGTACTTGATGTGAGTCTTCAAGAAAACCAGGGACTCTAAGAGGCAGAGTGTGAGGAAAAAGAACATTCCGAGCATAGGGAATGATCAACATGAAGGCAAAGAGATGAAAGATAGAGCTGTGTGAAGAACAGCAAGTAGTCCAGTATGATGCATCTTTAAGTATGTGGAGGGAAGTAATTCATTAAGAAGAGTGGAAAGATAGGAAAGAACCATGATGTAAAGACCTTGAAATAGCAAACAGAGGACTTTATATTTCATCCTAGAAGTAATAAGGGAGCCATAAGAGGATGGCACAGTCAGATCTGTGCTAAAGTTGTAAACTTGGGTGACTGGAAGGATTATGGTGCTCTTGGCAGTAATAGAGAAGTTCAGGAAAGGGATAGATTGTGGGAGGAAAAGGATAAGGAATTCTGCTTTGTGCATGTTGAGTTTAGGTTCTACAGGTTATCCAAATTGAAAGGGCCAAGACTAGAATTCTGAAGTAAGATTACAACTGGCTTTCTAGATCTGGTAATCATCTGCCTAGGGCATGGTAATTGAACTTGGTCACATATAATTTTATACAGCTATATCCACATATATGTGTACATATGTATTTACTCTCCAAACTTTTAGATGAAAACTTTTGTACTATGTATGTGTATTGTATATACACACACATATGTAGTGTGTATACATGTAATGTGTATGTACACATGTGTGTATATGTACACACACATTTACACACATATATATATATTTTAAATTTTAGGCCTGAATTCTAATCCTCGCTGCAGGGATAGATGGTAAAGAAGATAGATGAAATGAGATAATGTACAAAGTGCTTTGTAAACCTTAAACCATAATACAAATGCTTATTAATATTTTATCATGTAGGTGTGAATTAAATGTCTGCCTTACCATACTTTTCTTTGACCTCTCACAAATACCTTTGGGTATTAGAGATTAAAATAGAATTTTTGAGTTGTACCAGCACTTTGCAGAAGTCTATTCCAACTCTCTTATTTTCCTACTGGGGACACTGGAGCCCACAGGATTTAAATGGTTGGCCTAAAGTCACCTTCTGGAACTGTAAAATTCTCTAGATAATTGTTTGAAATCTGAATACTTTAAGTATGATCTTCAGGCCTAATAGATGGTGGATACCAATGACATAATGCCCATACACAAAGTTTAGAGGCCAAACCTAAACCTCACTGAAACCAGGGATAGTCAATTTTCATTTAACCTTTTCATTTGAAATGGTAACATGGTCTGCTTCTGCTCTGTCAGAAGGGGTGAATTTTAATGCACATCTTGAAAGCATTAAAGGTATATTCAGGTGTGTTTTTATACTTACCAATGAAAATAGACAGCTACACAAATTGACTAACATTTGAATAACATGTATATGGTATTGGAATTTCAAGTTGGTACAACTAGAGTGGAATATAATAATAACTGACATATAATACTTTCAATTTTTCAAATCATGTTTACATATTTTAATTCAATTAAATTTGCTTAGCATTGTTTAAAGAGCTCTAGCTTGCAAAGACAAAAATGAAGCTTTCTCTGTCTTCAAGAAGCTTATAATTTATGTGTATTGTGGAAAAACAACACATTATTAGATAACTTATTAACTAAGTAAATGCATTGTGTATGTGTATATAGAATGTATTATAGACGAGAAGTCTATCACACACTTGTAGGTTACTCCTCAGTCTGTGCTACTAGATTCATTTTCATATTCAGTCTGATTTTTTAAACTCTAGAATAATCTAGGGTTATTTTAAAGATGTTTTTCATAATAATACGGTTGAAATGTTCTTTTTAATTTATTAATCAATTGACTTGAACCTCCATCCTAGTTTATTTAATAAGATTCATTGAACAAATATGAATTCAATCATAAAATAGATGCAGATAATTATTTATGATATTTTGTCTTTTCAGAAGCTTATATAACCAGTGTTACCTCGAACCCTCTCTGCAACATCAGAAGGCTTCTTTTTTACTTTCAGAAACACAATTTTCCCCATTCAAATCAATCCAGATGTTGATTAAAAGTCTTACAAAATCTCTTTATGTCTTTTCTCAGGCTAAGAATTAAATTTAGAATCTGAGGAAATGCATTTTTGGTCCTCTACTTATCATAGGAAACAATCATCAAACATTTTTTTAAGCACCTACTAAGTGCCAGGTACTGTGTTAAGCACTGGGGACACGAAAAAGAGACAAAAGACAGTACCTGCACTCAATGAGTTTACAATCTAAATTGGGAAGAAATCATGCAAAACAAATATATATGAAGCAAGCTATATGTGGGATATATTTTTTGTTGTTCAGTCATTCCAGTCATGTCTGACTCTTTGTGACCCCATTTGGGGTTCTCTTGGCAAGGATACCAGAGTGGTTTGACATCTCCTTGCTCCAACTAATTTTGTAGATAAGGAAACTAAGGGCTAAATAGGGTTTTGTGACTCTCCCAGGGTCCAACTGGTAGTGTCTGAGGCCTAGATTTGAATTCAGGAAGATGAGCCTTCCTGACTTCAGGCCTGGTACTCCATCACTGTGCTACCTAGCTGCCCAATACACTGGATATTAGAAAATAATTAACTGAGAGAAGGTCCTAGAACTTAGAATTTACACTGTGAACTTCTAATTCCTCACAAAGTTCTTTATAGAATTTCTATATAGAATCTGTTTCCTCACAATAGTTTAGACAATCTCACAAGAAAAAAATTTCTTCCTACCTTTTCTTGTTCCTTCCTTCCTTCCTTCCTTCCTTCCTTCCTTCCTTCCTTCCTTCCTTCCTTCCTTCCTTCCGTCCGTCCTTCCTTCCTTCCTTCCTTCTTCCTCCTTCCCTCCCTTCCTCTCTCCCTCCTCCTTCCTTGTTGTATCTATATCTAAAATATGTAGATATTTGACATGAATACAAAACAATAAATGGATAGGCAGCTAGGTGACACAAGTGACCCTTGCTCGGTGACCTTGAGCAAGTCACTAAATCCTGTCTGCCTCAGTTTCGTCATCTGTAAAATGAGGCTGGAGAAGGAAATGCAAACTACCTGGTATCTTTGCTAAGAAAATTCCAAATGGAGTTACAAAGAGTTGGACATGACTGAGAATGACCGAACAAAAAAATTGAATGGATTAAAAAGATGGTGTTTATGCAGGAGATGCACATGAGCTGAACTGTAAAAGAAACTAAAGATATGATGTGGAGATGAGGGGGAAGAGCCTTTCAGAAAAAGGCAGGGAGGTGGGAAATGGAACATCATGTGCAGTGAATAGTGAGTAAGGAGGTCAGCATTGCCTGCACTAAAGCATGCTATGTAGGAATATGTGTAAATCATTCTACACAAATAGTTTGGGAGCCACTTTTTTTAAAGGACTTACTAGGCCAAACAGATGAATTTATATGATATCCTAGTAGTGTAAGAAAAAAAGAACCAGGTCTCCCTCTGCATCCGGAGCCATCACCAGTTGTCCTGATCTATGTTCTTGCCATTGGACCCTGATGGCTTCTGGAGAGAGAGTGAGGCTGTTGACTTTGCACAGCCCTGCCTCACTTAAAAACAATTCATTTGCAAGTGAAGATATCACTTCCTGATGGCATGGTCCTCTTTGAGAATAAGAGACAAACAACAACAACAACAAGTCAGTGGAAGATTCTTGAGGACTTGGCTAGCCCTCTCATTTAGGAATATCAATTGGTTTTTTTTTTTAATGTATTTATTTAATTATTTTTCCAATTACAGGTAAAGGATATTTTTTGAGATCCAGATTTTTCTCCCACCCTCCTTTCCTCCTCCCTTCCACTCCCCCCCCCCCCAGGAAAGCAAGCAATTTGATATAGGTTATACATTACAGTCATGTTAAACATATTTCCACATTAGTCATGTTGTAAGAGAAGAATCAGAACAAAAGGAAAAAAAAAACACAAGAAAGAATAAATAGGAAAAAATAACAAGAAAATAACAACAAAACTGAAAATCGTATGCTTCAGTCTGCATTCAGACTCCATAGTTCTTTTTGCTGAGTGTGGAGAGCATTTTCTACCATAAGCCTTTTTGGCATTATCTTGGATTGCATTGCTGAGAAGGGTTAAGTCTATCACAGTAGATCATCAGACAATGCTGTTGATACTGTGTATAATGTTTTCTTGGTGCTGCTCATTTCACTCAGCATCAATTCATGTAAGTCTTTCCAGGTTTTTCTCACATGCATCTGCTTATTATTTCTTACAGCACTATGGTATTCCATTACAAGGAATATCAATTTGGCAGCCATGTGAAGGATGGTTTGATGAGTATAGACATTGGACAAATAGCTCAATGAAGAGACCATTGAAGTGGTCCAGAAGACAAATTAGGAGAGTTTACATTAGGAGGATGGCTGTATAATGGATGGATACAACTGGATCTGAAAGATACTATTTAAGTAACATTGAGAGGGTGAAGTAACTAATTGAATATAGGAGATGAGGGAAAGCAAGTGTTGAAGATGACTCTAAATTATGGACTTGGATGTCAAGAAGCAGTATTATGCCTAGGGAGTACAGCTTAGAATTTGTAGTTCATTTGATCCTTACAACAATCTTGTGTGTTAGGTGCTACAAATACTATTATTTCCCATTTCACAGATGAGGGAAATTGAGTTTAGTGAGATTAAGTGAATGACTTGGCCATGGTCATAAAGCAAGGGACTATGGAAGGATTCAAATTGCAGTCTCTCCCAATTCTAGATTTAGGGGTCTTGCCAATTTTTTGCCCATTTTCTTAACAACATAAAGCTATTTCTTTACATGTAGGATTAAAGTATGTACATCACAGGTACATAGTACTTATGACCATCCTTTTTCCCCTTTTTAATTTACTTGATCAGAAAATGACTCCAAGAAGCTTTTTCTGTAGTCCAACATAATTCAAGTAAGTGATTCATCTAGGCAAATAATTATGCAGAATTTCTAAAGTTGCTACAAATAAAAGAAACAAAATTAACATTCAGTATTCCACTGGAATGTCTCACCTTATTTATTTTGGGTTCTAATAACCTTTATTTACCTAATGTACATGCCTGATGATTTTTACACAGGGCTTTATGCATGTCATTTGGGAATTGCTAATACTACAGCTATTCCTATTGACTTGTTAAATTCCCATTGACCCCATCGACACATATCAGTTCCAGTGACCACCACATCCTTTGGTTCCACATACCACCATAGGGTTAAGAAAACAAAAGCATATGCCTTATGCAAACATCCTCAGGAGACAGAATTGAACTTTGCTTTTCAGGTTGGGTCACATATCCCACAATAACTTCACCTACTGAACAAATGGAAAGTTGGGAATCATTTAATCACAGTCTGGACCTCAGTTTTCTCATCTTTAAAATGGAAGTAATAAAACCTATGATCCCTAACTCACAAGCCTGGTGTAAAGATCAAATGAGATAAACACATGTAAACTACTTTGTAACCATAACATATAAGCTATTATTACTTTAATGTTATTATTAGGAGTAATTGAGCTAGAACCACCTGAAATTACTCCATTAAACAAGGCACTTTTCCCTGGTGCATTTTTAAACAAGCACTGCCAAATCGGATATTTCTTGTTTATTCAGAGGAGATTGTGAAAGATTTCACAGAATTTAATGACAATTTCCTGAATTATCTTGTAAGAATTATAATTAATGTCTTTCTCCATCTCTATCTTTTTTCTCTTTAGGTACTTAGAAACACAGACTTATGGAATCTCAGTTTTAGAAAGGATTTTAAATAGTGAGCTAGTCCAACACCCTAAACTATTTTAAAATCTCTCTCCCATAATGTATCCAACTGTATTCGTCTGTTCTTGCCTTTGAACACTTCTACTGATGTGGAATTCACTATACACAAGTCAATCGATTCGATTTTTGGAAGACTGTAAGATATTAGAAATTTTTTCTATTGAAACAAAACCAAGTCCCTGTAGTTTCCATCTTTTGGTCCCAATTTTTGTGTCCTGGAATCCCAAAGAATAAGCTTAATCTCTTTCACCTTAATAACAATTCAAATATGTGAAACAACTTCTATGTATTAGCTCTCATTTCCTCTTATTCTAAGTAAACATTTACACTTTTTAATAGTTTCCCATATATAGCAGTTTTATTTTGAAATCCCTCACCCTCCCTAACCACCTTTCTCTGGATAGTTCTATTTTGTCATTGTCCTTTTTTTTTTTTTTTTTCAAATGGCCAACCTCAACACAATGTTCTAGATATGGTCTGATCATTGCAAAAAGACAGAGGGATTATCACCTCCCTTATTTCTGGATATTTTGCTTCTATTAATGCAGCCTAAGAGCTTGACAATTTTGGGGGTAGCCAAAAACTCATGTTGGGCAACTAGATGGTGCACTGGATAGAACACCAGTCCTGGAGTCTGGAAGAATCATCTTGAGCTTAAATTTGGCCTCAGATACTGTGTGATCCTGGGTAGGTCACTTAATCTTGTTGCTTAATTCTTCATCTATGAACTGGAGAAGGAAATGACAAATCATTCCAGTATCTAATTGCCAAGAGAACCCCAAATGAGGTATGGAGAGTCAGACATGACTGAAAAAAAATGACTGAACAACTGAAAAATTCATGTTGTGAACTCATGTGAGTTTGCAAAAATCACATTCTGCAGAGCTTTTCAAAATCTGTTGAAGGTTAAAACAATAGATGCAGAGGTAGATGATACCAGCCATTCTGGCTTCCCACAATGTTTATGGATCTCCCAGGTTGGTTGATGGAGTGAAAGATTTCTCAGGGTATTATTTCTGGGCCTTTATCTCTTTGGACTTCCTCACTTCAGGATCAGGTGACCATGGGAGTATTCCTGTCTATTATTATAGGCCACACCTGGGCTATTCTTCACCTCATGAGAACATTATCCTAATAATATTACATATTGATTGAGATGAGGACTATGTGTACAAACTTTGGGTATATGCTGTCGGGGACTATTTTAGTCAGTTTTACTTTTTTTTCACTTTATTGCAGAGGAGGATTCTATGGGGTAGGAGATATATCTATCTAGAATGGATTATGGGGCAGCTAGGTGGTGCAGTGGATAGAGCACTGGCCCGTGAATTTCGGGAGGAACTGAGTTCAAATCCGGCCTCAGACACTTAACAATTACTAGCTGTGTGACCCTAGCCAATTGACTTAACCGCATTTTGCCTCACCAAAAAAAATAAAAAAGTGATTGTGTATGGTTAAAATGAAAAGCAAAAGGCATCAGTAAAACTTTTAAAAAAATGCTGAAATGGATCTGTGATTAAATCAGTGTGACAATCTACCCAATAATGTAGATAATAACGATCTGTGACTGTTCATCCTGTGGGACTCTTATTCCTTGTTCTTCCATAACTTCTGACCTATGTGCTGGAGGATGTCCTCATTTTCTTATTCAATTTTGATAATTCAATCAATAAACAGAATTAACACCTACTATGTGCCAGGTACTGTGCTAAGCTCTGGGGATACAAATAAGAAAAGAAAGACAGTCCTACTCTGAAGAAGCCTACAATCTAATGGGCAAAAACAATGCACAGGAAGAAGCTGAATAGGGAGGGACAACGGAGAGTTAGCCAGCATGCAGCATAATATCCTGTGAAATAGATCATAGCAGAGATGCAGAGGGAAAGTAGGAGGTACTTGGAAGTTCAGATCCCAGACTCTATAAAGGAAGGCTGTGGAGGTGTTTAATGCTTCATCCTCCAGTCTTCCAATAAGAGGGAGAGGCAACTGAGGGAATTGAGAATGGTATTGAGGATCCAAAAACTGAGTTAATGCTCGCCACATTGGGAAGAGTACCCGTGGAGCATTCTACCTGCTCCTCTGCCACCCAGACTCTTGTTATTAGTAAACAGGCCCTGTGTTTTTTTTTTTCCTTATACAATTCACTTGTGGCGTTTTTTATCACTGTCTTTCAGAGTTCCTATTGGCTATAAGTCATGGTCTCCTCACACCTACCATGACCCTTTGCCTTGCCTTCTACGTGATGATCATTTTAAATTCTGAAAACACAGCTGTATTCCCACATCTCACTGCCATACAGTAATACCTGTAGGATTTTAGTATTAAAAGAATAGCTTTTGGGGCAGCTAGGTGGCACAGGGATAGAGCACAGCACTGGAGTCAGGAGAACCTGAGTTCAATCCGGCCTCAGACATTTGACACTTATTAGCTGTGTGTACCATGGGCAAGTCACTTAACCCCAATGCCTCACCAAACAAACAACAAACAAACCAAAAAACAAAAAGAATAGCTTTTGCTTTCATCAGAAGCTTGTACACAAGTATAGGAGCTCTTGTTTCTGAAGGCAATGCAGTACATTCTCCTTTTTACTATTCAAATTTGAGACTAATTTGGTCAACTGTACTGTCTAACCCAGAATACATACTGATAGGCAAGATCAATACAAAAGCATACATACACACAATATTATATAAATATACACACATATATGCACATATATAATATGAAATATATGTATATGAAAGTAAAATATACTTGGCACTACTTATATTGGTGGATCTTACAAAGACTCTATAGATTGATTTTCTCCTCAACTCCTTTTTCTTATTTCATGAGGCCATATTACCCATATTCTTCTGTTATTTTCTAATTTCAAATGCTTTACAAATGATATTGTACTCTATAGAGGTGTTGCCCCTTTCCTTCCATGACTAGTTGCTTTTACAAAGAGATTCAATAATTGTAGACTGATATAATCTCTATGCTCTTTGGCCTACTTTTCATAACTATTGTTTTGCATTGGCTAAAATTTCCTTTATAAATAGTCAATGCTTTTAAAATTCTGCCCATTTTTCATATTCCAGGTCAATAGTTGTTTGAATAGGTTGGGTCTGAGTAGTTGAGATTGAACATAATTTTTTTTTTTCTTCTCATCATTATACTTTCTTCTAATTTGTTGTTTACTTTGACCTCAACCTAAGTGGTTGATGATTGGACAGCTCTAGATTGTACATTTTGAAATGATTTGCTTTATCAAGATGTGTAATGTTTGTTTGTTATTTTTTTTATTATATGTTGCAGGGACAACTAGGTGGCGCAGTGGATAAAGCATTTCCTCTCTGTGTAACCTAGCAAGTTGCTTAACATTTCTGCTTCTTGGTTTCCTCAACTATAAAATGAAGGGTTTACACTAGGTGACTAATGAAGATTCTTCCAGTTCTAAATCCATAGAATGATCCTAAAAGTGGTCTGTTCATTTTTTCTTGATTATTATAAAATAATTTATATGGGCCAGAGTCTACATTTGTGATTTCATTGGTATGGCGAACCTCCCATGTAAGGAAAATTCCTTACTACTGCAGGTTGGGCACCATCTCTGCAACTTAAGAGTTTCAGGCAGTTGTTTAGAGCAGATGAAGAAATTGAAATCCATGTAGTTTTAAATAACTTGCTTAATGGTCAGTGGGAATTAAGTGTCCTTGCAAAGCCAATTCTGACCCCTTTCTAGTTCAATAATTCAAGTTTTGTATGGAACAAAAAGATGGCTCATAATCTAAGATGACCAAACCGAATTTACTTTTAAATAGCATGAAAGAGATATTCACCAAGTATATGAGCACCCAATCCATTTAGGAGATGCATCCCTGCCTTGAATTTGCCATACTGGCTCTAAGGGCAGACATCCTCCTGACTCCTTATTTGTTGAGTAACTCTATTTAATACTATGGCATTGGAGGAGAAACTGTAAAAACATCAACTAGCAAGATAATTTGGAGTTTTAAAATCTTTAATGAATTGGAACTACTTTTTTGCATATGTGGCATATATTTCTTTTAAATAAAGATCTTATCTTTGCACATTATTTTGAAATTATTTAATTAGGGAAATTTTTATAGTTTGGAATAACCCAGTTTGTAAATCTAAAATCTCCTCATATGAAAAATGGACATGATTCAACCATCCTACATCTTTTCTATTCATGTATCTGTTAGGAAGGAAAGGAACAAGTATTTATTATGCACCTACTATGTGCTAAGCACTTTACAAACATTAGCTCACTTGATCCTCACAACCACTTTAGGATGTAGGTGCTATTGTTATCCACATTTTACCATTGAGGAAACTGAGACTAAGTGATTTACCACTGGTCACACCTCTAGTAAGTGTCTGTGGCTGGATTTGAACTCATCTTCCTGATTCCAGGCCTAGTACTCTATCAACTATGTCACCTAGCTGCCTTAAGACCCACATCCCAGATCATGTGAAACTGGACCTTGGGCTTACTGGATGAAATCCACTTTTCACTCTCAGAAGAAAGCAAAGGATCAAGACATTGTTGAAACTATGAAAAACATTGTATAGAATTTCATCACAGGACAAGAGAATCTAAACCTCGAGACCAAAGTGTAGACTTGGAACTTCTACCCAAACTTTGCCTCACCATATCCTCCATGAATCTCCTAGAAAATCTATAGAATATTTGTTGTTATGGTGATTTCAATTTGAGCAAAGTGCATCAAGAAAATATCATGTCCTGATGCTAATGGTACAAGGTTTCCTAACATTGTGTGTGTGTCATGGGACTGTAGACTTTCCCAGAGTAATGTTTTAAATTCATCAAATAAAATAGAAAAGATTACAAAGAAATCCAATCATACTGAAATAGTTATCATTTTTTTTAAAATTATGGACCCCAAATTAAGAAACCATTTTTTTTTTTTTGGTGAGGCAATTAGGGTTAAGTGACCTGCCCAGGGTCACACAGCTAGTAAGTGTTAAGTGTCTGAGACTGGATTTGAACTCAGGTCCTCCTGAATTCAGGGACAGTGCCCCTGCCCAATCTAGCTGCACCTGCACCACCTAGCTGCCCTTTAAACCATGATTTAAAAGTAGATCTAAGTTCAAGTCTTCAATTTTCATATCTGTAAAATGATGATATATACAGTATCTACTTTACAGGATTCTTGTGAAGATAAAATGAGTTTTATTTTGCATTTCTCTAATTATTTGTTATTCACAGAATTTTCTTCATATGACTATTGATACTTTAAATGTTTTTCCTTAAAAACTGCCTGTTCAGTTTTGGGTTGTTGTTTTTTTAAAGAAAATAGATAATCATTTTTATTGATTTTAAAAAGAAAGAAGAACACCAAATTACCAGTATCAAAAATGAAAAGGTGAATTTACAATTGAAAAAAGAAATAAAAGCTATTAGGAGTTATTTCATTCAACTATAGTAGTAGGCCTCCACCAGTCGCAGACGACCATGGATCAGCGCCTTGAAGAGCCACAGGCCACAATGTGGCTGTGCAGTCCCATATGGGAGCTGCAGCTCCTGAGTGACTTATAACTGGTAACTGCCGCATCCCGTGTTGTATCTACCCCATAAGGAGTAGCTGTAGTATCCTCTCCAGGGCGCTGGCCTGGGCAGATCAATATGGAAAATAAGCTGTTGCCCATGCAGCAGGTTTTCCCTCTCCGTGACATTGGTGGATCCAAAGGAGAGGCAGAACCAGTACAGTTTGGCACCAGTGCTGCCGCAGGAGTTGCCAGAGGGATGTGATGTCTAACATCCAACTGCCTAAGGGACTCTGACTCCTGATTTTTCCTTGGGGTTAACTCCCAAAGCCTTTCCCATGTATGGGTATAGCTGCAAGGCAGCGGAGGTTTAAAATCAGGGTTTCCTTCCCCTAGGTGGGTTGCCTGCCAAGGCTAGCAAGCCCCACCTGCCTGAAGCGACTGCTTTTAAGGCACCAGTGACTCTCATTGGCCCCTTCTCCTGTTAGTGGAAACAGTTCTGCCATGAGGAGGCCAGTAGTTGGGCTTCAGTTGTCAGAGGCTATTTGAGACACACGCTATTGGAGCATTTTATACAGAGTGGGAGCTTATCCCCACTCCCACCCCGGCATGACAAACCTTTGGAACTTCATTCAACTATACACCAACAAAATTGATGTTCCAAATAAAATAGATGGACACTTACAAAACTGCCCATATTAAGAAAATAGGAAATAGAATAGTTAGATAATTCTATTTTTGAAAAAGAAATTGAATAAAACAGAAATGAACTCCTAAAATAAAAAACAAAAACACTAAGACAAGATGGACTTATGAGAAAATTCTACAAAGCATTTAACGAACAATTATTTCCCATGCCACACAAACTGTCTATCGAGTTCCTTTTATGACATAAATATTATCTTGATATTTAAAAGAGACAGAATTAAAACAGAGAAAGCAAACTGTAAACCAACATCCCTGATTACTATTGATGCAGAAAAGTTAAATAAAATATTAATGAGACTAAAATAACAGCATAAACAGCATATGGCAAAGTTATATTTATTCTAGGAATACAGAACTGGTTTATTATTTTAAATTATAAACATAATTGAACATATTAATAAAAACAAAAATTCATAGTCTTGTATCTAACTTGCTTAGGTTTCAAATGTCGTCTTTGAAAAAAACAACAAACTAGATTCAGTGACAACTATTCTCAGCAATACAATGATCCAAGACAATTCCAAAGGACTAATGATGAAGCATACTATCCACCTCCAAAGAAAGAACTGATATTGATTGAACACAGATAGAAGCAAGCTTTTTTACTTTATTTCTTTCATTTTTTTTCTTTTACTCAAGTTTTCTTGTACAAAGTGACTGATATGGCAATGTTTTACCTAATTGTACATGAATAACCTATATCTGATTGCTTATGGCCTCAAGGAGGGTGGAGAGTATGGAGGGAAGGAAGGATAGATTTTGGAACTCAAAACTTTAAATAAAAATGTTTATTATTATTTTTTAAAGACCCACATTCTGTTAACTGGCTAAGCTATTTGCAATTTGGCTACCAAAAGGTGGAAAAAAATCTTAATTTTTAGATGAGTTGAGGGACCTCTAGCTGGAGGTGAAAATAAACTGTCAAGTTCAACTACAAGTTTCACAACTGTAAATTTCTTAACCTCTGCTGCCTCTGAGGGGAGGTGGGACTAAATACATAGTGAATAGTTTGCTGTAATTTCAGTCAGAAAGAACAGGGTTTGATTTTATTTATTTATTCATCTATTCATTCATTCACTAATTCCTTAGTTCTTTTCTTCCTTTGTTTGTTTGGTTGTTGCCTCAGGCACTTATTACTAGTTTTGTGACTCTGGATATGCCACTTAACCTCATTCAATCTTGAGTTTCTTATCAGTAATGTCAGTGACCCAACAACCCTTTGGTGATGCAATGGATAGAGTACTGGCCTTCAAGTCAGGAGGTTTTGGCAAGGCCCTATCAGTGATAGGATAAGGGGGTAAGGGAGTTGAGTGTAGAGAATAGTGTAGAATTGGCCTCATTCACCAAGGAGTTAATATAGGAAAAGAAGGGAATTTTATCCAATTCAGAAGTGATGGCCTGGGAAAGAATTTAGTACTAGAAGAAAGAATGACCTGATGAAGATGAACCCCTATGGAGTTAGGGATCATCAAGCATAGAGAAAAATAGAATATTAAAAGATTGTGATCAGATAAAGGAGTTTCAAGATTCATGAAAATGGAAGTGGAATAACTGTGGGTCACGGCAAGGTCAAGGGCATGATCATTTCTATATGTAGCTGAAGTGGCATAGAAGAATAGGTCTTGGGAATTCAGTAGATTAAAAAGTTTATGAACTGGGAATGGAATAGTTTAGGAAGTATCAGTATGTATAATAGAGTTCCTTAGCATGAGGGATTGATGTACAGGGGAGAAAAACATTGAGAATGAGTCACTGAACTCATTGGGGAAGGATGAAGAATGTCTTGGGGATCAGTAGAGATCAGCTATCAGGATCTGGATTAAGTAATAAATCTGTATACTGTGAACATCAAAGGAGGAGAGGTTGCTGAGTGATGGTAGAGGAGGAGTCTATAAGTAGGAATGGGGAATGAAGGAGGATTCTGACTCCTGAATAATGGTCATTGAATGTAGGGGTAGGAATGAAAACACAACCAGTACTGGAAAGGGTGAACAGTGATATAGTATCATCAAGAGGGAGTCAAGTCTCAGTAAGTATCAAAGATAGAAAGAATGAAAAGGGAAGCATTTTAGGATGAAAGGAGGTTTGTTAATTATGGAGCAAACATATCAGAGAGCACAGTGGAAGGGATGGGCAGATATATGTAGAGGGTCAGCATGGGAGTGGGGTCAAAGAATATTGGGGTGAGGCTAAAGGCAATAGGGAATGGAGAATAGAGTTTGAACATCAGCATACAGGGGTTTATAATCCCTGGGTTAGGGAGATTATGCGCAATGAGAGTATGATAATGTTGGGGAATGCATTCTAGCCTACTTTCAGTGGTTGGAGAAAGATTTGTTGAAGAGGCAGGTAATTAAATTGTTCAAGGCCCTTCTTTGTGATACACCCTCATGGTGGGTGGTGATGGTATAGCCTATGAATCCAGGGAAGACTCATCAGGCAGGAGCATGTGGAGTCCAGCCAGGAGGCAGGAAGTTTTAGCTCAAAGTGGGCAGGCTGAAGAAGTGAAAGGCTGGAGATCACCTGGGCCATAACCTCTAGAGTTCTGGAAAAGTCCAAATGTGAACGAAGTAGGGATAATAATAACACTTACCCTAGAGGGTTGTGCTGGTAAATGAATCAACATGTAAACTGCTTTGCAAAACTTAAAGTGCTACAAAATTTCAGTTATTATTGTTACATTTTTCCATCTGGCTCTAAATCTATGATTCTAGGTAGAGATTTACTTTAGACTTTGCTTTGGTGATTATTGAGACAACTTTACATTTTTCCTTGTCTCCAAAGTCGGTTGGGTTTACTTTCCAGGATCCAGAAAAGAGTTGAGAGTACAACAGAGATGTTATGATGTATTGAGCTCTATCCAGGGCAGCCTCAGACCTAACCACATTAAGAATTAAACTTTTCGGGGCAGCTAGGTGGCACAGTGGATAAAGCACTGGCCCTGGATTCGGGACTCCCTGAGTTCAAATCCGGCCTCAGACACTTGACACTTAACTAGCTGTGTGACCCTGGGCAAGTCACTTAACCCTCACTGCCCTGCGAAAAAAAAAAAAAAAGAATTAAACTTTTCTCCACATCCTGGTCAGTAGGTCATAAATAAGTGGATGGAACTGGGACAAATTGAGCTTGGATCCTAACATACATATTGTCAAGGAAGGCAATTCTGAAGGGTACATATTGTTTCCATTCAGGGTGACAATGCCAGTACATTCAACGTGGTAGTATTTTCATTAGGCTATTGAATGTTCTTCCTCCCTCCCCTTTTGGTTAATGTAGATGTGCCCTTAAATTCTGTTTATTACTCTTGGTAAAAACAGATCATTCTGCTTCAAAGCAACAAGGCTTATTAAAAAACTTACAAGGCATTTTGAACATCAAATGGCTCTTACAAATGATTAGTTAATTGTAAGGGAACCAGGAACATGTGGCTTAAATTTTCCTCAAAATATCTATTGGTTTAATATTCTTGTGGAGAAACTATTAGGGTACTCTAAGATATTCTCTGTCACTTGTTGGATTCTCCAAAGAAACCCTTCAGGAACTAAGGAACAGATTCAAAACTTAAGATATATCCCCACAACTTTCACAGACTGCCCTGGGACAAGTCCACCTCCATTTCAAGCTAGGGTCTCTTCAAAGGACATATATGGCCAGTGATAGAAGGTTTTATCAGAAAGTTGCCTGGAAGACCTATGTTCTGTCATGGCCAGGGGAACATCTTAATCCAAGCACTGACTTAGTGTTTTGGGAAGAGGGCCAGAACTGATCAGCTTAGCTCTCCCATTTCTTTGTGTATCTTCTTATTCATGAATAGTAGCTATCAGTGGGTTATAATTAACAAAGAAAAGTGAAAGAGTGACTGTCTTTGAAGAAGTATAAGAATCCCTGGATCTGAAAATTCTTAAAATGGTACAGACTTTGAGGTTTGGAGACAGTCTTCACCTCTGCGGACCCATTACAAGACATACTAAGCAAAGACTTCTATTTTATTTATTTATTTATGTGAGGCAATTGGGGTTAAGTGACTTGCCCAGGGTCACACAGCTAGTAAGTGTGTGTTAAGTGTCTGAGGCCGGATTTGAACTCAGGTACTCCTGACTCCAGGACTGGTGTCCTATCCACTGTACCACCTAGCTGCCCCAAAAGAGTTCTATTTTAAAGGAGCAGATCTTCTCTCCTTGGGCATCTTAAACTTGAAAGGCAAGGTAGTAAAGAGAAAAGAGCTTTCATTTCTATGTTCTACAAAAAGGATCATTTGTCCTCAGAACTGGAGGACATTCAGAGCTTGTGGAGTAATTCTTATTTGAAAAATTGGAGGAGTATGGAGGAGTCCATAACCCAGGTTATCTGACAAGATGTAGTTATTTCCATTTTACTTATTCTTCCCCTCACTCAACTGTTGCCAAGGCAAAAAAGTCAGTCAATCAATAAACTTTTTTTTGTTTTGTTTTGTTTTGAGTTTTTTTTTTTTTGGGGGGGCAATGAGGGTTAAGTGACTTGCCCAGGGTCACACAGCTAGTAACTGTCAAGTATCTGAGGCTGGATTTGAACTCAGGTCCTCCTGAATCCAGGGCCGGTGCTCTATCCACTGTGCCACCTAGCTGCCCCCTCAATAAATATTTTTAATAAGCTCCTACTATGTGCCAGGCACTGTGCATTGGGAATACAAAAAAATAAATAAATAAAGACAGTCCTTGCCCTTAAGTTTACAAACTAATGGGGAAGATTACACACAAAAGGCAGCTGAAAAGGGTGTAAGGAAGCTTAGAAAAAATGATGTAGTTCAGGGGTTCTTAGCCTGGGATCCATGAATTTTTAAACAAAATTCTTAATTGTATTTCAAAATAATTTTTCCATTGCATTTTATATCAATTATTTTCATGTATTTTATTATGCATTTAAAGCATTATTATGAAAAAATTCCAATGGATCCATGACAAACAAAAACTTAAAGAAGTCCTTATGTAGAAGCAAAACCCATAAGATAAGATAAGAAGATAGAAAAACTAACAAGATGAAAGCTTTCTGATTAACTTTCACACTTTTTTTTTTTTGGTGGGGCAATGAGGGTTAAGTGACTTGCCTGGGGTAACACAGCTAGTAAGTGTTAAGTGTCTGAGGCTGGATTTGAACTCAAGTCCTCCTGAATCCAGGGCCAGTGCTTTATCCACTGCGCCACCTAGCTGCCCCTGATTAACTTTCACAAATTCAGTTACATATTTTGCAAGGAACCATGAAAAAGATCATCAAATATGACCAAACCCCACCCCCACCCCATTCATATAACCTAGAATTGTTCTGAATTATGAATGATAAGGAAAATGGACCCATACTCACAAATTCCCCCAAACCAAAGGAACTCTAGATGTATTCCTAAATAGAACACCTTGCAAACCTGAGCCTAATCATGAATGAAAAAGGTTTTTTTGTTTTGTTTTGTTTTTTGCCAAAGGGAAGCATCTTAGGTACTCTTTTAAACAAAACAGGATAATAACCAGAACAAGAACAAAAGGGTGAGATGAATGAACTTGCAAACACTTCAGCCAACAAATGCTCAAGGAACACAAATAAATCACAGTTACAAAGAATAGATTGAGTAATGAAATATATTTTCTCATGTTTATAGTCTATTTTTATAGCAGAAATTAATCTATGAAGTAAGAGAGGACAAAGTGGGATCAACAAGATATCAAAAGGGCCTAAGGGAATGAAGACTGAAAGGGAACTTAGATAATTAGAAGGGAAGGAGGAAATGTCAAATGACTATTACATGGACAAAAATCCCTTGACTGTATATAAATGAATCAATATCTTTTGTGGGAGGGAATTACAGAGGGGGGAGTTTAATGAATAGGAAGAAGGAAGGTGAATCACAGAATATTATTACTGGGATATTAGCCCATACTAAGTGTGCAGGTGAATAGTGAAGGAATAATAATTCCTCCAATCTCTCAGTAAGGAGGGAGGTTGAAAGGGTTGTTATGGAAAAATAAAATAAAGGCAAAAGAAAGAAATGCCTGAAATGAGAGGAGTAGGAAGGGGAAGATATTGATTGAGCCAGGAAAAGAAAATAAAAAGACTAAAGAATATTCCCATGGGGGAAAAATGTGTCTCCAATGTGTATGGCTCCAAGTTCTTTCCCAGCATTAAACCAAGAGAGTTTAATGCTGGGAAAAAGCAGGGCCATACTAACATATACCCACTCACTTTTCAATGGGTTTTTCATATTAGATAACTATTTTCTCTGAGAAAGGATAATATCTCACACCAATAAAGGTTATGTCTAAGTCCCCAAGGGCAGTCAATGTCTAAGGAAAGGGTGTAAAACCAGTGATAATTTAATGTGGACATGAGAATGGATGGGGATCATGGTGAAAGTTGAATGAGGGGCAGCTAGATGGGGCAGTGGATAAAGCACTGGCCCTGGAGTCAGGAGTACCTGAGTTCAAATCCGGCCTCAGACACTTAACACTTACTAGCTGTGTGACCCTGGGCAAGTCACTTAACCCCAATTGCCTCACTAAAAAAAAAAAAAAAAAAGTTGAATGAGAGGATTGGTGGGATGGAAGACTAGGCCTCATAAATTGGAACTCAGTGACTTTTACCACATTATATTCTATCAGGCATTATTTCTCTTTTGAATCAACATTTCTAATATTAAGACAATGGAAAATAGAGAAAATTGAGAAGTATCTACATAGGAAATAAAAGAAAATTAGGATAGAAAAAGGAGGCCAAATTTTATATTTCTGAAGCTCATGAATGATACAGAGAGAATAAAGAAAGCAAGGATAAAATCTTTGGATCAGAAAATCAAATATAGAAGTATATTGGAAAGCTGGAGAATTGAGAAGGTCAAAGCAAAGGAAAATGAGAAAAAGGAATTTACTTAAAATAAGAAGTTGATGAGGGAAAGGGGAGAAAAGACTTTGATTTGCTGAATTCAGAGAAGAAAGAGAAGGCTAAGAAAAGAGGGGGTATTAATAAAAGGAAAGGAAAATTAATCATTTAAATAAATCCAAAGAATTCAGGATAAAGCAGGCTAAATAGAAAACTTATAGGAAACTGTAGGAAAATACTAGCATCAAAGTAGTAGGAGTTAGAATTCTTCAAACATATGGATCACATAAGCATATCAGTAAAAAAGTAAACACCCCCAAACATATGTGCCTTTATTTATCATATGTTAAATATAAATAAAATATAGAATATAAATATAATTAATGCTATAATTATTACATACTTTATAAAACATATGCAAAACCAAATTTAAATGGATGAAATAAAATAAACCGTATTTTAAAAAATTTTACTTAATTTAGAAGTACAAAACCCTTTTTTGCTCTCACTAAAATGTTCTTAAAGTTTTAGCCAATATATGTCATTACTTCTGAAAAATCTCTGTGTGCTCATGGATCAGTGCAGATTTATAAATAATAATTATTAGTAGCAATTAATTATTTAGTTAATTTGACCAATGTAATTAGCAAGTAGGTGAACTTTTTTTTTTACAATTTAGTTACAAAATATAATTAACAAATAATAGGTTGTAACAGTGAACATAGCTTTTCAGCTAGTCAAGGATCTCTGTATGTAAATATTTACCATATATAAAATCAAACAAAAGTGAATTAATTCTAATTTCAACTAGTAGAAAGTTTTCAATGTAAATCCATTCCATTAAAGAAGTTGTAATGCATCAAAATAGTTGGATATTATTATGCTGTAAAACATATAGATATAGATATAGATGAATATATATGATGAAATACTGAGAAACATGAGAAGACATATGAACTAATGCAATGTGAAGTAAGCAGAATCAGGAAAAACAATATGCAGAATAACTATAACAATGAAAATGGAAAGAATGTCAAAAGCATTGAAATCAACAGTTAAAATATAAGGACCAAAATTGAGTCTGCAACGGGGATATAAAAAGTTACTTCCTTACCTTGTTTGAAGAGGTAAAAGATTATGGGTTTGTAGCACCAAATAGTGTTAACTGCTCATTAAACACTAAACAAATCATAAAAGATTTATCAGATTTTTCTGATCTGTTGGCTAGTTTTGCTCATTTCCCCCCTGTTTCATATTCTTTGTTTGCAGCAGCATATTATAGTGAATGGAAAGCTCGCCTGGAAGCTAGGAATACCTGGTTAAGTGCTTACCTATAACACATACTAGCTGGGTAACACTGGGCAAATCACTTGATCCCTTAGGTTTTTGGGCAGTGCTCTAAGTTATACCTGTATTGATTGGTAGAAGAGTTTCTCTCCCAGGAGTACTTTTTACAGTGAAACCACAAGTACAAGTACTATTCCCTATTCTTTTTGTTCTTTGTCATAAGGGATGGCTCTGAGATATGGTGAAGGGAGAGATGCTTTGGAAAATGAAGGTGATGTAAAAACCAAACATAAATCTCTCCATCTTTCTTTAGAAGATTTTGTTTAGGAGCAGCTAGGTGGCACAGTGGATAAAGCAGGAGTTCTGGATTCAGGAGGACCTGAGTTCAAATCCAGACTCAGACATTTGACAGTTACTAGCTGTGTGACCCTGGGCAAGTCACTTAACCCTCATTGCCCCACCCCGCCCTCCCGCAAAGATTTTGTTTAATGGAAGGTGCCACTGTTATTTTTCTTATTCATGCTTGGATATTTTAGTTGCGTTTTTGAATCAGTATAAGGAAAAACAAGAAGTCCAGTTTGGCTAGACCATAGAATGAAAACAGTAGAGTAATATATAATAAAGCCAGAAAGGTAGGTTGGGGAAAGTTTGTGAAGGGTTTTAAATGTCAACAAAGGCAGTCTCCAGAGTTTATTGAGTAAAAGGGGGCATGAAGAGGAGTGGTAACGCTATCAGACTTAAACTTCATGATAATTAATTTGGTAGATATGTAGAGTATGGATTGGAGTGGCGAAAGACTTGAGACAAGGAGAATGATTACAAAGTCATTACAAACAGCACCAGTGAGAGATAATGAGTACTTGGGCTATGGTGGTGGAGACATGAGTGGAGAAAAGGGGATAGACATAAGAGATGTTATGGAGATCGAAAATACAGGATTTGGCAAAAGCTTGGATATATCAGAAAAAAAGAAAATGAATAGATAAGGATGACATAGAGGCTGTGAAACTGGTTGAGTAGAGAAATGGTAGTGTCCTCAGTAGGAAGAGGGAAATTTGGAAGAGGGGTGGGTTTTGATCTAAAGACAAGATAATGGGATCTGTAAGGCAGATTGGAACACATCCATATCTGTTCATCTTGTGTGATTCATTCTGTCTCCCTCAATATAAAGGGAGGGGTCAGAAAATTTAGATTCACTGGTTGTTGCCCTAGAGCACAAAGTCTGCCATCTGAGGAATGCCTGACATAGCCATGAGGTAAGATGGGACAGGAAGTACATGGGGGTTGCAGGGAAGGGTCATGTATGAAGATGAGTCTCTTAATTGAACCCATGTACCCAGTGAGCAGGGTATCTGGGTCACAGTTAGGTTACACGTGTCTTGAGGGCCTGACACCAAGTCCAGAAAAGGAGGGGGGGGGGTTGGAAGCTTACACTTGTGGAGGAGAGGGTTACAATGGTGGGTTTCTTATTGATACTGCACAAAGGTTAGATCTGGTTGTGTTGGAGAAACATCTCTCCATTTTCTGGTTGGTTTGTCATGTCTCCTTGGGCTTATGCCATGGCAATCGCATCTGCTTTGGAGACCATTGTTTTAAGCAAAACTAATCATAGGAACAAAATAGTTCCTCAAAAGAAGGAAACAAAAACCAATTCAAAAGAAATAATGGAGAAAAAGATAAGCTGAATAACCATAGCTTTGAAAGTGAATGCATTAAACATTCCAATAAAATGAAAGGAGCAGAATGAATAAAGAAAACAAAACTCAACAATGTTCTGTATGCAAAAAATATATCTAAAAATAACAATGTATATAAAATGAAAATAAGGCTCTGGAACAAAATTTACTTCACACCAGGTGATTCCAAAAATAAGCAGCATTTGCAATCTTGCTATCACATACAGGAAAAAAAAATACATCAACATCAACAGAGAAAAGCAGGTAAATTATTCTTAAAGGAACCATGGGTTGTGAACTAATATTAACATTAAATATATGCATCTAGTAGCACAGTATTTAAATTCACAAAGGAGAAGTGAATTACAAAAAGACAGAAATAGAATATTTGTAGATTTTAAGATTCTTCTCTTAGTAGGTCAAATCTATAAGAAAGATAAAAAAAATAGGACTGAAAAAAAACCTGTTGGAGAATTTAGAACTGAATGTCTTATGGCCCCTTCTGAATGGTGATGTTAGAGGATATACAGGTTTCTCAGCACCACATGGTGCCTTTACAAAAATAGATCATATAGTAGGAATCTAGAGAAATTATAAATAAATGCAAAAAAGCTGAAATCCTAAAAACATATTTAGAGAATAGAGTGTTATAGTAAAATTAGTAACTAACACTGAGACCATAAGCAAAAGATACAGATCTAGGTAAAGACTTTAATAAAGATATACAGAAAAACTAGTGTTTCAAAAAACAAATCCTAGAAAAATAAATAGCTATGTGAAAGACATGAGATGATATATCCAAATTGCTGGAATGCAACTAAAACTATGAGTGGATGAAAAAGTTTCTCTCTCAAATCCTATGTTAAACAAATAAAAATAGTGAACATTATTGAAATGAGTTTTTTAAATCCCTAGAAAATAATTAAATGTCCCAAAATGAGCACAAAAGTGGAAATATTGAAAATTAAAGAAAATAAGAAATTTAAAAAATTAAATAGATTAAAGTAGGAAACAAAAAGTTTATAGAATTAATAAAGCTAACAGATGGTTCTTTGAAAAAATGAACAAAATCGATAAACCTCAACAAAAAGAAGAGGAAGAAAAATAAAATTTCCAAAACAAAAAAATGAATAAGTTGAAATCACAAGAAATGGAGAAGGAATAAATTTGATTAGTGGAGGCAAACTATATATAATTCTCAACAGGATGGGCCAAAAGTCATGAAGGAATTTCAATATTTAATAATTCTTTTATTGTTTTAATATACATACCCTAGCATCATATGCAGAATATATAGAAAATGAATTTACATTACATATGAAAAATCAAATTCTTCTAAATGGCAAAAAAGAATAAAAATTCAAAAAGTTATTTAAAACATCATGACTTTTGGCCCACCCTGTATTAGATAATGTAGGAATTATTTTTTAAAGTAGAGGATTGTTTTAAAAATATAAAATGCCTAAATTAGCAAACATGAAATAGATGTTAAATAATCCAAACTCAGAAAAATGAAACTGGACAAAAAATAAAAGAAATACCCATTTAAAAAAAACTCTCAGCAGGTTCAGAGACACAAGTGAATTCTACCAAATGCTTTAAGAGTAAATAATATTGGGAGCAGCTAGGAGGCACAGTGGATAAAGCACCGGCCCTGGATTCAGGTGGATCTGAAGTTGCAAATTTGGTCCCAGGAGACTTGACACACTAGCGGTGTGACCCTGGGTGAGTCACTTAACCCTCATTGCCCCACAAAAAAAAAAAAGAAAGAAAAGAAAAGAAAGAGTATATGATATCTATCCAACACTATTGTTCTAAAAACTTTAGGGAAAATCATTCTATCAATCCTTATAATATATAATTCTTGTGCATACCCTTTGACCCAGAAATTAGCACTATTAGGTCAATATCCCAAAGATATCATTTAAAAAAGGGAAAAGAAGGGCGGTAGGTGGCGCAGTGGGTAAAGCACCAGCCCTGGATTCAGCAGGACCCTGAGTTCAAAATGGACCTCAGACACTTGACAGGTTGTCCTGCAAAAGACCAAAAAAAAAAAAAAAAGGGGAATAAGACCCACATGTACAAAAATATTTATGGCGACTCTTTTAGTGGTTGCAAAGAATTGGAAATTGAGGATGCCCATCAATCAGGGAATGACTAAACAAATTGTGGTATATGAATGGGATACTCTTGTGCTGTAAGAAATGATAAGCCGGCAGAATTCAAAAAAATGTGGAAAGATATGAATTAATACTGAGTGAAATGAGCAGAACCAGGGAGAACATTGTACATAGTATCAACAACGTTGTGTGATGATCATCTGTGATAGACTTAACTCTTCTCAGCAATACAATGATACAAAATAATTCCAAAAGATTAATGACAGAAAATGCTTTCCACATCCACAAAAAAGAACTGTGGAATCTGGATGCAGATTAAACCATACTGTTTCTACCTTTTGGTTTTTTTTTTTTTTTGAGGTTTTTCCCTTTTGCTCTGGTTCTTCTTTCACAACATGATTAATGCAGAAATATGTTAATGTGATTGATAGTACATATATAACCTTTATCAGATTGCTTTGCTGTCTGGGGAGGGGCAAGGGCAGGGAGAGAAAGAGAAAAACTTGGAACTAGAAATTTTAATAAAACAATATTGAAAACTGTCTCTAGAATATAACTAGAAAATAGTAAAATCCTTTTATGATAATAAATAATTCCTTTTTTTTAATCATTTTTTTTCAGGTTAGTAAATATCAGCCTTCTCTCCCTTCCACCCTAGTCCTCCTCCTATCAAATATGGAAGAAAACCAAAATCCCCTGTTATAGATAAAAATGTATGGTCAAGCAAAACAAATTTCCAAATTGCATATGTTAAAAACAAAAAAACTATACTCTGAGTCATTCACATCTCTTATCAGGAAGTAGGATGTTTCATCAATAACCCTCTGGAAACATGGTTGGTCATGACATTGATCAGAGTTCCTAGTTTTGGGTTTTTTTTGTGGGTTTTTTTTGGCATTTGTTATTTTGCGGGGGCAATGATGGTTAAGTGACTTGTCCAGGGTCACACGGCTAGTAAATGTCAAGTGTCTGAGGCCAGATTTGAACTCAGGTCCTTCTGAATCCAGGGCTGGTGCTTTATTCACTGTGCCACCTAGCTACTCCCATTCCTAGTTCTTTTAAAGTTATTTATCTTTATCATATTGTTCTCCTTGTTCTGTCCACTTAACCTCCACTTAAGTTCATAAAAGTCCTTCTAGGTGTCTCTGAAAACCATCCCCATCCCATTCTTTCTTTCTTTCTTTCTTTCTCTCTTTCTTTCTTTTTGTGGGGCAATGAGGGTTAAGTGACTTGCCCAGGGTCACACAGCTAGTAAGTATCAAGTGTCTGAGGCGGGACTTGAACTCAGGTCCTCCTTCCAGGGCCAGTGCTTTATCCACTACACCACCTAGCTGCGCCACCCCCATCCATTATTTCTTATGACACAATAGTGATCGCTCACAGACAAATTGAACTCTAATACTTAAAACAGGGAAAAATAAAGCAAAGAAAAATAATTATAGACAAATAATATATTAAAGAAAATTTATGAGAATTTAAAAATAAAATTCTAACAAAAATATTATAGCATTCTACAAAAAGTTATTTCCTGTGATCAAGTTAAATTTATATCAGAAATGCAAGAATGGTTCAACAGTAGGAAAACAATAACAAATTAATTATGTTAAGATAACACCCATCAAACCACAGGTTTATATTAAGAGATACAGAAAAAAAACTTCATCAAAGTACAACTTTATCTTTAAACTAAAAATTCTCCAAAGCAAAAACATTAGGGACTATTTGTAATATGAATTAAAATCTATGTGTCTAAATCCAAAAGTCAGCATTATTTGCAATGGAAAAAAATCAGAAAATTTCCCATTGAATACAAGATCATGGTATCATAAATTTTGAGCTGTCAGGATCACTCAGAATTCATTGAGTCAAATCCCCTACCTAATTTTAAAAATGAGGGAAACAGACTCAGAGAGGTAAGGTTATTTTTCCAAAGCCTACTACAACCAGAGCTAGTAAGTCATGTGGTAGGAATTGAACTCAGGTCTTCCAAACTCTTAAGTCCTATACACTATATATTTACACCTTGCTTCACCAAGCAAAGATAACCAATTCTTGACTGTTATTTTATGTTATTCTAGCATACTAGTAGTCTCAATAAGGGAAAAAAAATTCTAGATCTAAACATGGATAAAGAGAGGACAAAATTATGGCTATTTTCTGATAATAAAAATCCAGAAAATCAGTAAAGAAATGGAAACAATGACTAACTTCAGTAAAATGGGAGAATATAAAGTAAATCCACAGAAGTCATCAGCATTTTATGTTGCAACAACAAAATCTGATAGAAAATAGGATTATGAAATCCATAAAATATTAGGGAATGAATCTACTAAGACATACTTAAGGCCTATATAAATGCAATGACAAAAAATACTCTTTAATGACATAAACAATAAAAAATAATTTTGGTACTAATTACTAATGTGGTACTAACATTACTATTGCTTGAGTTATGAGCATCAAAACAATGATGATGCTACCTAAATAAATTTACAGACTTCGTGATGTATTTACAATAAGATATCTTATAGATCTAGACAAAATAATAACAAAATGCATTTGTAAAAAACAAAATATTTGTAATCTCAAGGGAAATAATGAAAAAAAGGCAAGACTAAAGGGAAAATAATACTTTGATACTTTGAAGTATATTATAAAGAAGTAATCATTTAAACTATTTGGTACTAATTAAAAAACAGAGAAGTAGATGAATGGGACATCTACTTTCTTTTTAGTTAGCTAACACAAAAAGCACTAGGGCAAAAAATCTGATCTTATGTGGTCAGTAAACAGAGTCCAGATGAATAACAACAAGAACAACAACAACAAAAACTTATGATTTAAAAACATTTTGCATATACATATATAAATAATTTTATTAGTAGAATAGAGTGAAAAGAACGAAATGTGATCTCAGGTCATTTGGGGTATTCCAAATTAGATCATAGGAACATAGATTTAGATCTAGAAGGGATATCAAAGCCTCCCCCATCCACCCATTTTATAGATGAAGACAACTGAATCTCATGAAGTCTGATTGACTGGCCCAATGTTACATAAAGAATAAATGTCAGAGGAGAGATTTGAATTGACTGTCCTCTGACTCGAACCAGTGTTCTTTCCCACCACATTAAGCTTCTTTGTCATTGTGGCTTAGATAGTTCTAGTGTCTGAGTCTTCATTGGGGCAAAGGTATTCACATTTCCCCACCTAAAAAAACATATATTGTAGGTAGGGGTATACTGTTAGTTGTTTAACAACTGACCCTCTGGGGGAAAATATACTCCTAACACAGGTTTAAGTGTAGTCTCCCTTGTTAACATTTTTACCATCACTTAAGTCTGGACAGTCAACAAAACAATAAACCAAGCTCTGATTTGCTAACTTCTGAGGTGTAAATGCTCACACTGAAAATAGAACAATGGCCTCTTGAGAACTGGCAGGGGCTTGGCTTCAGCATACTCCTGGAATGTTGTTGTTCAGTACTTTTCAGTCATATCCAACTCTTCATGACACCATTTGGGATTTTGTTGGCAAAGATAATCAAGTGGTTTACCGTTTCCTTCTACCATTTCACAGATGAGGAAATAGAAGCAAACAGGCTAAAGTGACTTGCCCAGGGTCACTAGCCCAGAGCTAGTAAATGTATGGGACTGATTAAATTAAGAGATCTTCTGGGTATACAGGAAAGAAGTGCATAGCAAATTGGTTTAGACCAATTATTACACCATATCCTATCTCAAACTGAAAGTACATATGAGTCTTTAATAGAAAAAAATCACATTGTGAAAAAAATGAGAGAAGAATGTGATCAGGTGCTTTTTCAAATAATGTGCAAGCATTTAGTAAAAGCCTAACATTTATCTGGTATTGTGCTAGGCACTAGGGATACAAGACAAGCGTGAAACAGTCTTCAAAGTAGTTGCGATCTGTAAGAGAGAGACAATACTACAACACACATAATATGGATAGACAAATGTACACAGTATCAATGTATGAAAATAAATATATGATTTAGAGGGAAGGCACAAGCAGTTGAAAGTATCAGGAAAGGCCTCAAGTATGAGGGAGTGGTTGAGCTAGTCTGAAGCCAGAGACTTTACAAGGTTGGATGTGAAGAGGGAATGCATTATAGGTATATGGGAAAAGACATAAAAAAGGCATGAAAGTAGGAGATGCAAGATGGAATGTGATGAACATTAAGAAGCCATTTAAATCTGAGGAAAACATTTGTAATCAAACAGAAAAAAAGGTAATTACAAAAGACAAAATAGCTAATTTCAGACACATGAAACTGAAAAGCTTTTTAATTAGCAAAAACAAAGAAACTAAGCTAAGAAGGGAAAACACTGACTGGGAAAAGACTGCATTAAGAGTCTTATATGCAAAATATAACAGGAATCAACAGATACATACATCCAAGAGCTATTTCTTAATAATAAATTGTCAGAGGATACAGATAGTTCTCAAAAGGATTGAACACAATTAACATATGATAGATTGTTCCAAATCACTAATAAAAGAAATGCAAATAAAAATATATCTGTTTCACTTCATACCTAGTAAATTGGGAAAGAAACAAAATGTGGAAATAGTCAATGTTAGAAGGAATATGGAAAGGCAGGCATGATGGTACATAATTGGTGAACCTCTGAACTGGTCCAACTATTCTGGAAAGCAAGTTTTAAATAAGTTAAAAAAAATTTACTAAAGTCTTCATATCCTTTGACCTATATAGATCTTACCTCTAGGTATATACCCCAAGGAGATTAAAGTCCAACACATATCAAAATATTCATAGCACATTTCTTGTAATAACAAAGAAATGGGGGGAAAAGTAGATAACTGTCAGGGATTGAATATACAAATTGTTCCACATGAAAGTACTGGTGTAAGAAATACCAAATATGGGGCAGCTAGGTGGTGCAGTGGATGGAGCACCGGCCCTAGATTCAGGAGTACCTGAGTTCAAATCCGGACTCAGACACTTGACACTTACTAGCTGTGTGACCCTGGGCAAGTCACTTAACCCCAATTGCCTTACCGAAAAAAAAAAAAGAAGAAATACCAAATATGAAATTTTGGAGGATGTATGTGAGCAAGTACAAAGTGGAATAAAGTAAGAGCAGGGACATGATATATACATTGACTATGATAATGTAAATGGATTTTTCAAAAAATAGAAATTTTACGTTGCGTAATTATAATGATCAATCAGTTTGAGAGAAGAGTTAAGAAAAGGCATTTCTCTTCCCTTTTTACAGAGGTAAAGGACAATGAGTATGGAATATTGCTTATATTGTCATATGTTGATTTTTTGTGAATTGTTTTCTCCCCCTTTATTAATATCAGTGGTTAGAGGATGGAAAAGGAATATATTCAGAAATGGAAATTATATAGAAGCATATATAGCAATAAAATTAGAAAAAATTAAAAGTAAAATTAAATCAAGTTTAAGTTAGCATTGATTATTTAGGAGCAACTCAGTTTACTGTAACAAACATTTATTAAGCAACAATTATATGGAAGGTGCTGTCCTAGATGTTAGGAATACCAAAACAATAAAACTAAATAATCCTAGTTCTATAAAATCTTATATTCTATTTTCCCTTCAAACAATGGGAAAAAGCCATTATTGCTAGAAGTATTTTCTTATTAGTAGCTTAATAGTTTGTAGGTAAAAATAGTA
This sequence comes from Dromiciops gliroides, assembly GCF_019393635.1. NCBI lineage: Eukaryota > Metazoa > Chordata > Mammalia > Microbiotheria > Microbiotheriidae > Dromiciops > Dromiciops gliroides. The sequence goes on along the minus strand of NC_057864.1, from coordinate 328,164,803 downwards.
ACTGGCCAATTAATACAACAATAAATCTGATATTACACACAACTTCTTCTCATAAGTATATACCCCAACCTCTGCAAGAGTTGTTCTTTTGATTTATATTACTATAATCATATATATTGTTTTCCTGTCTCTGCTTACTTCATTTTACATCAGTTAATATAAATCTTTCTCTACTTCTCTGTATATATTGTATTCATCCTCTTACTGTGCAGTAATATTCCATCTGTTATTGTGCAGTAATATCCCATTACATTCATGTACTACAATTTATTTAGTCATTTTCTGATCAATGGACATTTACTAGTAAATGTCTGAGGCCAAATGTAAATTCAGGAAGATAAGACTTCCTGACTCCAGGTCTGGCACTCTATCCACTGTGCCACTTAGTTGCCTGGATAGGGAATACATCCTAAATTTAAAGCTTCATACAAGAAGACTTCACAATCACAGAGGTATTTGGACATCCATTGGAGTTATTAAGACATTTAGTCCGTCTTATACACAAATTACCTGTAAAATAGCTTGAAAAAGATATTACAGGACGGAGAATGAGGCACAGAATGAAGAAATGTGGCTAGATATTGTTGTATTACCAAAGCAAAAAGTCAGGAAGTATTGGACTTGGAAATAGGAAGACATGTTTAAATCCTCAGACCCACATTAGCAGTGGGACCCTTAAAAAGTCAGTTTTCTCATCTAATAAAGAGGGCAGTGATATGGTAAATGTTAACGAGTGGCTCTCTGGCAGGGGGATGGGGAATGTGCACAGGGCACACTTTAAAGTTTTATTTGCATTATTTTTTTGGATTTGGTTTATTTGCATTATTAGCATTTTCTCCATAACTTTCTTTAAGGCTAGGCAATTAATAAAAAAATAAATCAAGCTCTGATTTTAGCATTTGCTGAATTTCTGAGGTATAAATGCTCACACTGAAAATTTAACAAATGGTTCTCAAAGCTGCTCTGAGCTGGCTCCAGCACACCCCTGACTAGAGTCATCATGGTTTCATTATAGAAATCCTGTCTTAGAGTCCGGATGATCTGTGTTTAAGTTCTTTCTCTGACACATACTAGTTGTTTGATGTCGGGCAAAATGCTTTCTCAGTGCATTAGACAACTCTTGAAATTTCTACATTTTGAAAGGGTCCATCTCCATTGGTAGAGGGGTTTCCAGATTATTATACCACTGAAATCACAGTATCCCTTCTCCTCTTTCCCTTCCCCCAATAATAAGAGTATCTATTTCACAGGATTGCTGTGGGGTGTGGGGTGTCAAACTATATAATGAATATAAAGTGTTATGTATATCAGTTAGGTGGCACAGAGGATAGAGTGCCAGGCCTGGAGTTGGAAAGATTCATCTTCCTAAGTTGAAATCTGGCCTCAAACACTTACTAGATGTGTGATCCTGGGCAAGTCACTTAGCCCTGTTTTCCTCAGTTTCCTCAAACCACTCCAGTGTCTTTGCCAAGAAAACCCCAAATGGGGTCACAAAGAGTCAGACACAACTGGACAACAAACAAACAAAAATGGATGTAATGGAAATGTTAGCTATTATAAGAAACTAAATGAGTTAGCAATGTAGTTATACCATTTAATATACATCAGCATCATGTTATCAGTGAGAAGCATGTATGTAATCTACAAATGATTCTTCCCTTCCACATATTTTTATATTCGTCAGAATCCCATTAGTATGTTGCCCCAGTTTTGTTCTCTATATTTTCCCTCTCTAAAGATTTGGATGAATTGGAATAGATACAGAAAAAGAGAATAGACCATCATTAATGGAATGGGAAAATAGGTCTTTTGAGTAAAGATTAGAGGAATTGATGTTTCTTAGTCTGGAAAAAGCTAAAAGGGTGACTTAATAACTGTGTTCAAGTATGTGAAAGCTTGTTATGCAGAGAACACGGGCCAGCTGTTCTCCATTGCTACAGATGACAGGTTAAGAAGAAAGGAGATTAAATGGCAACAAGAGAGATTTGGGTTAGACCTAAAGAAGAAGCCTAACAATGTTAAGATGATTACAAACTGGAACAGGCTGCCAAAGGAAGTCACAGGATGCTGATCTCTCGAGAGCTTTGGAATAAAACATGCAACCATCCGTCTTGGACAATGTAGATATTCACCTGTCAGGAATCAAGGACTTAGACCTTTGAGTTTCCCCTTGCTTTTCTGATTCTTTGAATCAACCCATTTTTCAGATGAGGGAATTTAAGAAGAGAAAATGACTGTTCTGAGATAAATTATAAATAAAGGCAATAGAAGAAGAAACTGTCTGATAGACTACTACTAGCTCAATGTGCTTTACCATACTGTCTTTTTATTTTTATTTTTGGTAAGGCAATTGGGGTTAAGTGACTTGCCCAGGGCCACACAGCTAGTAAATGTCAAGTGTCTGAGGCTGGATTTGAACTCAGGCCCTCCTGACTCCAAGGCTGGTGCTCTATCCATCGTGCCACCTAGCTGCCCCGACACTGTCTTTTAAGAAGAGCTGGAGATGTGCTTTCCTGGATTACTCCCTTAAGTCTGTATAGTGGCATATGTGATAAAGAGTGTTCAGAAGGTGCTTTGAAGAGGCAGCATTTATTATAAATGAATGGTTCATGATGATTCGTTCTCCTTGTGTTCACTTCTGAAGGCATGGCTTGTTTGGGTACTATCAGTCCTCTCTCTGTCCCACAATTTAAACGCTTTGAGAGAATTTGTGGAATTTTCTGAAAGTAGAAGAGATAACGAAGTGGTCTGGAACCAGGAAGAGCTGAGTTGAAATCCACCTTCAGATATTTACCAACTACATGATCCTGGCCAAGTCATTTAGCCTCTGCCTCAGTTTTCTCATCTTTAAAATGGAAATCATAATAGCACCAACCTCCCAGGGTTGTTGTGAGTAAAAAATGAGATGAAGTGTTTTTGCAAAGCACTATATAAATACTAGCTACTTGTAACAACATCAAACCCCACTTTTTAAATATCATAACAAAAGCCACTTTTCCCCTCTGCTTTTAGCCATAGGAAGATTATACTAGCAGTCAACGTACTTAATTTTTAGTCCCACCTCTTTCTCTATAAGTCTCAAGTATTTCATCTCTAGGTAGGTTGGACTATTTAATCTCTAAGGTCCAATGCATTTCTATGATGCTACGAACCTGCCTAAGGTGGAAGTAGAAACATTATAAAATCATTTGTAAATAATTGGTTTCTAAAAAGAAATGCTTTGCAAATAGTGTGTTATGGCAGAAAAAGTACTGGATTTCATGTCAGAGGACCTGGGTTCAAATCCTATTTCTCCTACTGTATCCTTGGGAAAATCACTCAATGTCTTTGGGCTTCCATTTCTTCATCTGTCAAATAAAGAGGTTGGCTATGTTATCTTCAATAGCTCCTTATTGCCTCTTGGATAAAAGATAGAATCCTCAAGCTAGCATGTTAAACCTCCACATTCTGGCTTTTTTCTAGTTTTATTTTATATTACTCCCTTCATGTACTCTCCACTTCAAACTAGCCTTTTAGCCATGGCCAATAATATACAACATCTCATTTCTTCTTTCTCTGCCTTTGTACATTTTTCTCCCCATGTCTGGAATGCCCTTTCTCCTTACCACTAGCTATCAAAATCCCAGTCAGGTGCCACTATATGCTTCTCAGGTGCCACTTACTATATATGGCCTATTCTGATCCCTCAAGTTTTTAGAGTTCTTTCCCTCTTGAATTTACCTTGAATTGTTGCTGTTGTTTAGTTGAACTGTTCAATCATGTCTGACTCTGCGATTTTCTTGGCAGATACTGGAGTGATTTGCTATTTCCTTCTCTAGTGGATTAATGTAAACCGAGGTGAAGTGACTTGCTCAGGGTCATATAGTATCTCAAGTCAGATATGAACTCACATCTTCCTGACTCCCAACACAGCACTCTATCCATTGAGCCATCTAGCTTATAATATAATTTGGATTTACTAACTTGTGTACTTGTTTCATTGTTCCAGGAGAATATCAGCTTTTGGTTTTGTATCCCCTAAAGTGGAGCACAGAACCTAGTATATAGTTGATCATTAAAATGACCATAGTATCCTCAAATCCTAGATCTAGGGCTAGAAGAAACTGTAGAGGCCACATAGTCCAAGTCCTTCATTTTACAAATGAGGAAGATGAGGCCAATGGTAGGTGAAGCAGCTAAAGTCAAGGTCACACTGTGAAATCTGAATCCATAGCCTCTGACTCTAAAGCCAGTGCTAAATTGAACAAAATCACTGAGGTCCTTTCTAGCTCTGAGCCAATGATCCGATGGGAGTACATATGACTAGAATCTCTTGCTTTTATTCTCATTTTGTGTTTCCAATATGAATGTTTTAAAATTGAGAACTGGAGTATTCTCACCTTCGAAAGAGTCATGATTTCAGGTAGCTATGAACCATTGAAAGATGTTAGAGGATAGAAATAAGGAAATACAGCTTCAAAAGTTGATAGGGGAAATAATCAGAGGATGAAAAGCATACCTGTAAGCCAGACTTCCCTCTAAATCTAAGCACCCAGGAATCTTGGTTGGTAGGCTTATTATTAGGGCAGACTTATCTTCCAGACTTCAAACCTGGCCTCAGATATTTACTACCTGTGTGACTCTAGGCAAGTCACTTAAACCACTTTGCCTCAGTTTCTTCATTTGTAAAATGAGCTGGAGAAGGAAATTGCAAAACACTCCAGTATTTTTGCTAAGCAAACCTCAAATACGGTCACAAAGAGTCATGACTGAAAAACAACTGAGCAAAGCCTTATTATGAAAATTAAGCTGAAAGACTTTGAATGGTGTTGGTAACTTCAGGAAACTCTAATCACAGCCTCTGGTACATATGGATATTGCTTTAGTTTTCATAGGATCACAGGTTTAGAATGAGAAAGAACTTTAGAAGGCAGTGGCACTAGTCTAACTGTCCTCATTTTACATGTGAAAAAACTTTAGAACCAGAGACATAATGTAATATTCCAATGTCATACAGCTAATATTTAGTCCTCTGTCTTCAGAGCTAGGATTCTTTCCAATTACCCACATTGACTCATTCTTAGGAGACCTTTTATACAGTGTGGTGTGATAAATGTAGTGGAGATAAATCCTGCCTTTGAGTAATGATGACCTAGTTCAGGGGCAGGTAGGTGGCTCAGTAGTCAGGGTACCAGGCCTGAAGTCAGGAAGACTCCTCTTCAAACTTGGTCGCAGATACTTACTATCTGTGTGACCCTGGGCAAGTCACTTAACCCTGTTTGCCTCAGTTTCCTCATCTGCAAAATGAGCTAGAGAAGGGAATGGCAAATCACTATGGTATCTTTACCAAGAAGACTCCAAATGAGGTCACACAAAGTTAGATACAACTGAAACGATTTAACAAAAGCAACAAACAACCAAATGGCCTCTGAAGTAATTGGCTATGTGACTTAAGGTAAGTCATTTAACCTGCAGCAACCCAGACAATTCTGTAAGACTACAAATTAGGGAACTGTTGCAGATCTACATCATAGAGACAGTTTTCTGATTAACAGTTTCCTATACTAAAAAAAATCATAGTACTGGACATTACATCTATATCTAATCTAGGTTCATCTCCATCTCATGTATATATATACATATGTACAGACAGACATATACACATGCTTACACACATACATATGCATATATTAACATATACATATATTGGAGAGAAAGAATGAAAATGTTAATCCCCTCCCCCAGTGTGGCAAACTGACATCATTCTTAGTTACATATTGCTTTCAATGGTATTTTTGTCACTTGTCTTTTGATTACTTGGGTAATAAAGCATCTAATAGTAGCTGATGGAAAAACACTTTAAGAGTAACAGAGATCAAATTGTTATTTCCATAAAGTTAGATAAATAGAACTGTGTGGCTAAGAGGGATTTTAGAAGTCATCTAATATAAGCTCCTCATTTTACACATGAGGAAACTGAAGCGAAAAGGTTGTGACTTGCACAAAGTCATACAGGTGGTAATTGTCACAAGTAGATTTAATTTTTTAAAAATCAGGAATGTAGGGGCGGCTAGGTGGCGCAGTGGATAAAGCACTGGCCTTGGATTCAGGAGGACCTGAGTTCAAATCCAGCCTCAGACACTTGACACTTACTAGCTGTGTGACCTTGGGCAAGTCACTTAACCCTCATTGCCCTACAAAAAAACAAAAACAAAAACAAATCAGGAATGTAGTTTCTCTCCTTCACAACCACTATGTCCTCATACTGGAAAAAAAAAAGAAGATCCCAAAGCAAAACTCTTGTAATTATGCATAACCAAGCAAAACAAGTTCCCACAATGGCCATGTAATTTTGAACTCAGGTCGTCTTCTTCTTTTTATTCTTGGCAATGAGGGTTAAATGGCTTTCCCAGAGTCACACAACTAATAAGTGGTCAAGTGTCCAAAGCCAGATTTGAACTCAGGTCCTCCTGAATCCAGGGCTGGTGCTTTATTTATCCACTGCGCCATCCAGCTGCCCTAAACCCAGGTCTTCTGACTCAAGACTCAGCACTAAATTGAAGATGGAAGCTCTCAGTGGTAAAATAACTTGCCTTCCATACCATGAGGGCAATTAGTAGGGACTTGAATCATGTCTCTGCTTCTATTAGTGTGATAACTTGAACAATTTGATTTGTCCAGATCTCTGTTTCCACATTTAAAAAATGAGGAGCTTAGAATCTAAAGCCTCCATTAGTTCTGACATGTTATGATACAAAATTCAGAAATGGCAAGGTTTATAGAGTTTCATGATTTTTGGCACCCAACCTCAAATGCAACATCATATGTGGGAGCAGCTGGACTAACACCAAAATAGACACAGCAGAAGAGAAAATATACCTCACCTTTGTAGGATCTAATTAATGTTAACTGAAGAATTTCAGATGAAGAGATAACCCTAAAAGGGGTTGAGGAAGGGCTTTCATATTAAAATAGCATGAAAGAACTGACTTTCCTTCTTTTGCAAAATTATATTATCAGTCCCATTCATCATTTTCAACTCCTTCATGCCCCCTTACCATCCACTAAACACCCACGCGTGCTCGTGCACACACACACACACACACACACACACACACACAAGCTAGAAGACAACTGTGGTCATTATCACCACCATCAATGTGGGACATGTAAGTTTTCCCAGATCCCTTGATCTTTATGCCTCCTCCCCAAGGGAGGATACAATTTTTTTTCCCCCTCTACATCACTAGTCAGCTTTCCTACTAGTGTAATAAATAAGGTCAAGAGGCTGGTCAGGCAGCTGGCCTCTCCCTATTTGTCATGACTGGTTGGAGTCTTTTTTTTGTTGCCATTTGGCTTTGGGTCCTCTAAGTCACCTCTCACTTCCTTTTACCCTTAGTTCTGGATGAGACAAAAATCTCTTTGGTTACAACAATACTTCCTGCTCCTCACATCTTATCCTTCCCCCCATTATTATAACACATTTTCTTTCTTACAAACCCAACTTTCCCAAATAAATATTTCTGAACCCCCAAAATTAGTTTTCAAGAATTTGTTAAATTCTAAAGTAGTGACAAAAATATATTTTCTAGGGGAAAAGTGAAGGTTATTGCTGAGAAGTCAACTCAGTTTAACATTTATTAAGAAGTTATTCTATGCAACATGCTAGGAAGAGATACAGATATGAAAAAGCCAGTCTTTTCCCTCAAGGACTTGACAACCTAGGAAGGGGATGAAATAAGTACACAAAGGATGATATAGACAAAACAGAGCCTGAAAGGAGAGGTACAAAGCAAGAAGTGATGAAAGAAAAAGAAAAAAGTAAAATTTGACATTTTTTTCTGTTTTACATCCATTAAAAAGATTTTTCATAAACCTTAAGACCTGGATTCTTAGGTCTATAAATATTTACTACCTTCATATAATCATCAAACCCTGACTAAAGGGAAGAAAACCAATGATATCCCCTTTTTTTTTAAACTGCAGCTGTTCAGTTGAAAATGGCTTGCATCTGGAAAAGAGAATTGTTATTGGATCCTTCCATTCTGATAACCTTAAATATATACTTACAAGAGGTAAAAAAATACAATTTTATATTATTTGCCATTTGTATTATTATGTAGATGTGGTCCAAAAGAATTATATGAAAATAACATATATGTACCATGTTAGTAACTTTTCCTTGTGTAATCTATATATTAAAATATATTTTTCATAAAGGAATACATACTTAACTGGGTATGAAACTGATATCTACCCATTTTATTGACTTTTTTCAACTTATTTTGACTGTTAGTACCATGCTCACAAATCTTCAGGGGCTCCCCTTAGCTTTTAAGATAAAATATAAACACTTCAGCTTGTCCCTTTATAATATTATTCTAGCCTGCACTTTTAGGCTTATTTCACATGATTCACCTTCTTGCACTATGACATCAAGTCAAACTGGCCTATTTGTTGTCCCAAAATTAGTATCCATTTCCTGTTCATATGCCTTTGTACAGACTGTCCCTTGTGCCTAAAATGCGTGCTTTCACCTCTTTGAATACTTAGCTTCTTTTAATGACTGGATGAATAAAACAAAGCACTTCTTAAGCATACACTATGTGACAAAACTGTTCTAAGTTCTGGGAATACAAAGCAAAGATAATCTCTGCAGTCCAGGATATTAATAATAAGAAAAGACAACACACAAAGGGAAGTGATGGCTAGGGAGGGGTACTTTGATTCTTAAAATTACTGGGAATATGAATGAAGCCATAGGGGAGTAGATTGGCATGCTCCTTCCAAGAAAAATGGCAGAGTTGACTTGTTCATGGTTGGTGGCTCAAGAACTGGAGTTGAGGATGGAGTGGAAAGTGTAGATAGCATGTGTCATGTGGCAAGGCAGTTGATAAAGCTGTGAAAGAGATGGTCAGAGGGTTGGGAGTAAAGTGATGTATGACTGGGCTTTCCCAAAGGTGTTCTGGGAGAAGCAGTGATCAATAAGATTAACAAGGTACCTGTGCAGGAGTTCCAGAGAGGAAAAGATTGAAAGCTCTAGGGCATGGTCTCTGGTGTAGGCAACAAGACAGGATGTTGTGGAAACAGTTGTAGAGAAGTTGACTGGAGAGTAGGCTCACTTCATGTGCTGATTCCTCTTGGAAGCCCTCCCAGGTTGTTAGTGATCGCCCTTTCCTCAAATTGTTATGAATGTACTTATATGTTTGAATATTATATCCTCAGTGGGATGTAAGTTCCTTAAGGGTGGACTGGGTTTTTTTAAAAACTTGTTCCTCACCTCCTAGCAATTTGTCTCGCACATAGTATGTACTTAATAAAAGCTTATGGGATAGAACTGGAACTTTACATCTTCTTGCCTTTTAAATCACTCTTTTTGGGGGGTGGGGTAGGGCAATGAGGGTTAAGTGACTTGCCCAGGGTCATACAACCAGTGAATGTTAAGTGTCTGAGGCTAGATTTGAACTCAGGTCCTCCTGAATCCAGGGCCGGTGCTTTATCCATTGTGCCACTTAGCTGCCCCCTTCATTCACTTTTTTTCCCTTCATTCACTTTTGCAAACACAGCCCTATGCCATTGAATCAAATACTTACAATCAATATTGCAATCTGCTCAGGTTAGTAAATGGCCAATGAAGAAATGTATCACAAAATTTTGTTCTGAAGATTCTTTGATGGTCTTGACCTGAAAATAAATATTTTCTTCAACATGATAACTATAGGACTAAAATAAATATAATACTCTAACAGTTGCTATTCCTTTTTAGTATTTTTCTATGATGAGCTGCATTTTCTGGAAGATGCTAATAATAACAATATAATAACTAACAGTCATATAGAGCTTTAAGTTTTACCAAGTGTTTTGCATACATTATCCAATTTTATCTTCACAATAACACCAAGAGGTAGGTGCTATTATTATCCTCATTTTACAGATGAAGAAACTGAGGCTGAGGGGTTGTGACTTGTCCCGATTCACATAGGTAAAGGAAATGTCTCAGGATTTAAACTCAGGTCTTTCTGACTTCAATTCTAGCACTCTAGGTAGACACAATGTGCTGTGGAAAGCCATAGATTTAAGGATGGGGCACATAAATGGGAGGAAGAGAGACACGGGGAAAAACTGTCACAATCGTATACATAATTTGGGTGTTCAATAAGTTTTGAAAATATTTTCAAGCTTTCCCTTTCCTAGACCACATTGGTAATAAAAATGGCTCATTTTTTCTTTGGCTCTTTAAGCTGTACAAAGTACTTTCCTTAACAAAACTCTGCGAACCTTGATTTCCTCATCTCTAAAATGTGAACAATATTCTCTACTTCCTTTGGTTGTTGTGAAGATCAAATAAGAGAATATAAGTTGGGGCACCTAGGTGGCATAGTGGATAAAGCACAGGCCCTGGATTCAGGAGTATCTGAGTTCAAATCCAGCCTCAGACACTTGACACTTACTAGCTGTGTGACCCTGGGCAAGTCACTTAAAACCCCCATTGCCCTGAAAAAAAAAAGAGAGAGAGAGAGAGAATATAAGCAAAGTACTTTGGGATTCTTAATATATAAATAAATATATTATATGTGTGTATTATATATAAACACACATATATAGTATGTGTGTATATATAGTGTATGTAGTATATGTAGTATGTATGTTTATATGTAGGTAGTATAGATAGATAGATAGATATAGTATATGTATACACAGTACACAGTATGTATGTGTATGCCAGCTATTATTATCCTCCATCTGTTCCTTCTTTTCCATTCATACTGCTTACCCCCTAGCCTAGGCTCCCATAACCTCTCCTGTGGTTCACTGACCATACTCCTTGCCTTTAGTCTGTCCTCTTCTAATCCCTTCTACATATTGCTGTCCCATGTATCTCAGGATTACAGTTTTGACCATGTCACATCTCTAGCTCAAAAAACATCAGTTTGCCTGAATGAAGTCTGTTTCTTAGCCAAGCACCTAAGATTCCCCACAATGTTTCCAACCCTCCTTTCTAATGTTAGCTCACAATACTTTCTTTTCATGTATACTTTGTTTTAACCAAAATGGACTAATTGCCATCTCCTACACATATTCAGTGTTTTCCTCCCCCAGGCCTTTGTGTTCATTGTTTCTGACCCCTAAAATGCTTTCCCCATTTCCCATCCTATTTGTGCATCCTTCAAGACCCTGTTCACATATCAAGTCCTCCATGAAGCCTTGATACTATCATCTGGAAATTGTTTTTCCCTTTTAAGAATTCTTGGGGTGGCTAGGTGGTGCAATGGATAACACATCAGCCCTGGATTCAGGAGGACTTGAGTTCAAATCTGACCTCAGACACTTGACACTTACTAGCTGTGTGACTTTGGGCAAGTCACTTAACCCTCATTGCCCCACCAAAAAAAAATTCTCACAGCACCTTGTTCATACCTCTCATATGTACATACTATATTTGATTGTGTGAAATAGTGATCTGTGTGAGAGGTAACATAGCATCATGAACTGTGAACTAGTCTGGAAGTTAGGAAGACTGGGGTTCAAATTCCATCCCTGACACATATTGACTATGTGACCTGGGGTAAGTCAATTGGTCTCTCAGTTAACTCTCTAACACGATAAATGGCAGAGAAGGTGCCAATCTGCACTGGCCGAGAAAACTCCTCGACTAATCTTCTTATACTCTTTCTCCCAAAGAAAGTGATTTGCATACAACCTGATGTCTTATCTTCCTTATAAGACTGTAAGTTTTCTGAGGGCAGTGATCATGTCCCATTTTTCTTTTTATCTTTCCCAAAGCCTTGCAGATTGAAGGTACTTAATAAATGTTGAATGATTGTAAACCTTATTCTTCTTTCCCCAGGCTGAGCTACAGAAAATGGATGGCAGTCTTGGGCAGCTCACAGTGGTAGGGAAGTCATAGGACTGCCTCCCAGAGCTAGATTGGGGATGTATTATTTAAGCTGCATGTTTCTTCACTTCCTCCCTTACATACACCAAAGTAGTAAGAAAGCAAAGGGAAAGTAAGGGAGAATTGAGAAGAGGAGAGAAATAACAAAAAGAAGTATAAGGAAATAATCTTGCCAATTCAGAAATACTTCAACACAATCCTACACTCCCAACTCCCCACCCATAACCCTCTTTAGAAGAAATACTTTCATTTTTCCAGAGTTTTTTTTTCTTCTTTTCCCACAAAAATGCAATTGAGCTTGAAGCTGGGTGTGAGCCTCTGAGAGGGTAATATATTGCATGTGAAAAAGAACTGAATTCATTCTTCAGGAGTTAAGAGAAAGGTTAAGAATAGTCTGCCTCCACTCCAAAGAGGAAAATCAAGATGGGAGGGAATACTAATTTTACATCAACTTTATTTTTCTCCCAGAAGGTTTTTACAGAGGATGCAGCCCCATATTCATAGACAGAATAACTAGCTCCATTGCACCCAAGAAAGACAGGGAGGGATAAATGATACTGTCTTTTGGAGGAAGTATCGGTTTTGTGACAATTGGCTACAAATTCATATTAGAAAAATAAGCATTATAGAATGATAACATAGAGCCAGGCATCATCTGATAGTCTTGGTCTCCACACTCTTTATGCTCCTGCTCTGAAATATAGGCTGGACCAACCTAGATTTAGAAGATGGAGACTCATACATAGATAGAGCAAATGCATGCACTAATGTGCAAGGATACACACAAACAACCCTAAAGCCACAGGGTCATAAATAGAGAGCTGGAAGACACTTTACAGGATTTCAAGTCCACCTTTCTCATTTTTATAATTGGGGAAACTGAATCCCTGAGAAGGAAATGACTTACTTAAGGTCATACAGGTAGACAATAATAAATCTGGGATTTCTACCCAAATTCTCTGAATTCAGGCTCAGAGCACCTTCTACTAAACTATAAAGGTCTTTTCTTTTAAAAAAAACAAAAACAAAAACAATTTTCCTCAAAATCTTTGGTTAATTGCATTGCTTCTCTACCTGCCTCTGATAGCATGTCTCCCCACCCAGTCTCTGGAAGGGGAACCACAGTCTAGGAAGAAGAATAGACATTAATAGTAAAACAAAGAAGGAATATTGTCTCTTTTTTGGTTTTATCTTTTGCCCTAGTGCCTAACTTTGGGTTGATTTCTAGCTGGTCACATAGTCCAATGTAAGCTTAGAAACATATTTCATTCTATGTCTTTACTAAAGTCTTTGCTCAGGAGTCTTGTCTCACTTTAAAATGTATGTATGTATGTATGTACACACATACATATATACACACATCTATATATACATATACATATATATACACATTTATTTATTTATTTATTCACTCATTCATATATTTGTTTGTTGAGAGATTCTATAGTAAGAAGTCTTATAGAATGGATAAAGCACTAGATTTGAGTCTGGGAGACCAGAATTCAAATTCTGCCTCACAAACTTAATAGCAATGTGACTCTGAACGAGTTCTTTAATCAATCTGAGCCTGTTTTCTCATCTGTAAAATGGAGATAATATCAGCCACCTCATAGGGTTATTTGAGGACCCAATGAACGATCTATGCTAAGTGCTTTGTGAGCCTTAAAGTGCCACATGAATGTTAGCTATTCTTCTGGGTTCAAATGGACTTGGAGAACTTCCTCTAATTTCATAGCAATTATACCAGTCTCTTTGTTATCCTGTATTTATTTTTTTTATCAGTGGGACGATTTGGGAGACCATCGTCCAAAAGCACATGTTGAAAGAATTTTCCATTTGTTGTATGTAGACAAACAAGGTCTGGACATTGGAACATCACAATAGACTACAGCCACAGCTATTTATTGTTGGATGTGTCATAATAAAAGCCTCTGCTTCATTTTTCCTATGAGGAATTGCCACTTAGCTTTCATAGAACATTTTAATGAAAGAATTAAGAGCATAATAAAATAGTATGTAAACAAAACAGCTAACTAGTTTGGTGTGATGGTCTGTGGTAGGTCAACTCAGTTAGCTCCACATAAGAAAGGCAAATAAACAGAATTATTTCCAAAACTCCCACGGGGTATTGTTTGAACAGAAAAAATGTAAGTTTGAATTTCTTTTTCCACCCCGTTGTAAGACTTAAATGTTTCCAATTTGGGGTACTTTAGACATATATTGGAGCCAGCAGACTAGATTCTTAAAAACTAATTTTTAAAGTGAACCATAAATTTAATTAAAGTTTTTTAAAAGTTTGACCAAATTCCTTAATTTAACATAGATTGGGATTTTTTTTAAAGTGTAGGTTCTGTAATTAGGGTTCATTTTGACTAATATTCAAGAAACAGTAGGTTTTCTCTCTCTGAGGTAAGAAAAAAAAGAGAATTCCTCAAAAATTCATTATATCCTACTTAGTTTTTGAATGATTATTTTTCTTCAGTGTAAATCCTCAACTACACTTTTCAGTAGAAGCCCTGCCACCCCATTCATTTTGAGGGCCCATGCTCATTTTTCTTCAATGGAGGTTTGATTTGACTTTTTTGAAGAGAGAGAAGAAAGTAATTGGTGATTAAATGGATGCCCAACTGTAGATAAGCACCTCATAAAAATGATAAATACTCCAGATACTAGGATGATTTAGTGCATAAATGTTATGCATATTAGAAAACATATGTGACTATATCCATAGGATAAAATGGAGTGGCAGAAAGCTAAATATTCCCACCAGGTAAATAATACCTGTGAAATTGGCTAATGCATACAAATTGAAAATATGCATAAAACATAACCACTTAAATACATATTTACTTAAGAAGTCCCACAGAAATTTTGTGGATTCTTCACTAATATTCATGTAATATTAGTATAGAACATATTGAAGGGCATTTGGTCAACACACATCAAATATATACAGGCCAGGAAGGAGAGTTTTTTTTTATCAGGTGCTGTTAGCCATTCACAATGGAATCTGAAAACAATGAGGAGCTATAGTCAATGCTCCTCTTATGGAATGTAACTATAACAAGTACCCGCCTGTATAGTGTTATTGTAGGGCTTGTATTTGCTGTAATGTGCTAAAGTTGTCTGCACTGATTCTGAGTGCCTAATCACTGGAAAAATTCAGAATAGTACATCTCCTGGACACTTGTTAAAGGTGATATATTTTAGGGCAAGACTAAATCCTGAAAAATATCTAATATATATATATATATATATATATATATATATATATATATATATATATACACACACACACATATGAGATGAA
Organism: Dromiciops gliroides; assembly: GCF_019393635.1. Taxonomy (NCBI): domain Eukaryota; kingdom Metazoa; phylum Chordata; class Mammalia; order Microbiotheria; family Microbiotheriidae; genus Dromiciops; species Dromiciops gliroides. The sequence continues at coordinate 328,149,618 of NC_057864.1, read as the reverse complement.
TTTCTTTGGTGGGTGTGGGGGGTAACCATACTTTTCTCTTTTTGTAAATTGGTAGTATTGGTAGTATGTGGCTATATTTGTATTTTCTTCTAATCCTTTCAAAATACATTATATAGTATATTATAGCTAATTTTAGCTAAAAATTGTATCCATTCTTCACTTTTGTTGGTTCTTACAAAATGATCAAAGGTAAGCATGTCTCAATAGAGAATTAAATCGCCTATAGAGCAGGAACCTACACACATATACATTTTTTATATTTTACACAGATATGTTAGAATTTCTAAAGACATACCAGCCTTCAGAAAAATTAAATTTTGTGCACTTTTACTCCCTCTGCTGGTTATATAGAATTTGCTAAAATGCATCGATCTTAAATTATACTGACACTACAAAAGATAGGGAAAAAAATGGCAAAGATGTGATTTCCACTGTTGGCTTCATTCTCTACCCCAGTCTCCATGTCACCAGAAAAGGGGAGCAACAAAGTGAAAGTAAGATGATATCAATTAGAAAGATGACTCACTTTTTAAAAATGTGGTTCTTTATCACAGTGCAAAAGGTGACTATAAAGTCACTAAAGTATATCTGTACTTGTTGCCCCTCCTTTCACAGTAAAATACAAGTTCTTTGAGGGTAGACCCCATTTTGATTTTTTTTTTTTGCAGCCTGCATGCTGAGAATAGTGACTGGCACATAGTGGGTACTCAATAAATGCTTGTTTTTTAATTGAATTTGCAATGGTGACTATGGAATAAATATCATACCTTGTTACAGACATGAAAACTCAGGAAAATTAAGGAAAAAAATTAAAGTTGATTGAATGGGTTTTATTGGCACCATTCTTTTTTCTGAATAAATATTACAATACATTAAGAATAAGAGCTAGATCATTTGTATTGAGTCTATAAAAAGTAGTCATTTATGGCACCTTCTTAATATAATTGGGGAACAGAGAGGTTACATTATTTTTAAACTGGGTCTCCCTATTGTCATCAGGCTGGAAGTTCAGTGACTACTTACAAATCTAATGCCCCTACTGATAAGCACACCAGAGCTTTGACTTGTTCCATTTCTCACCTGGGCTGGTTGATCCCTCCTTAAGCAACCTAGTATTTCCTCCCCCTTCACCCCTGAGGGCTTGTCATACTAAGGTTGAACTTATTGCAGATACCTAATCATAACCAACTGTAGCTCAGAATTCCTGTGATCAAAAGTTCCACCAGTGTCAGCCTCCAGTAGCTGGAATTACAAGCATGTGCCACCACACCTGGCAGAGAGGGTATATTAACAACAATAACAATTACAACAATTTTCTCTCTTACTTGAATTGTGTGATATCCAGTTGCCTACTAGAAATATATGCACATACAAATTGATTTCTTTGAGTTAAAAGAACAATAACAGCTACTCAGATGCATATAACACTTTGAAGTTTAGAAAGGTTAACTCACAGAAATGTAGTAGGAATATTATTCTTCTTCCCATTTTTCAAATGAGGAAACTGAAGTCCTAGTTGTGAACAGGCATGCCAGAGTCACAATATGTAGTAAATGGAATAACTGGGACTTGAACCCAGGCCTTCTGACTTCAATTTCAATACTTCTCCCTCCCCCCACCCCCGCCCAAAAAAAGGTTCTTTTTCATAGATAACTTATTGGTATCTTCTCTATGTAGGGTAGATGAAAATAATTCAGGCAATCTCATTTTAATAAACAAAAAAATTATAAGCCTATGTGTGGTGCCTCAGTAAATCTACTAAGTTAATTAAAAAAAACATTTGGAAATAGTTTAAAAATAAATCCATTTGTCCATTAAACTTTTTGCTGGATCACAATGTCCAAATTTGACTATATCTAATAAAAGAAAAACTTTTATATGTCTTTTAATGAGCAACAGTGCATCAAAAATTCATACATTATCCTTCTATATAAAACAATGTAAATTATATTGGAGGACATTTGGTCAACAGATATGAGATGTGTGTGCACACATTCCAGGGAGAGTTGATTTATCGGATGCTATTAGCCATTCACATTTTTGGTGGTGGTAGGAAGCAACAGGACTAGTTTGGTCCCATTCTTCATCTCTGCACAGCAGTGAAAGGAGGCCAGGAGACTTAAACCTATGACGGACATATTAAGGAATTGAAGGAACTGGAGATACTTAGTCAGAAAAGTCAGAGGAGGAACAAACTATTTTCCTTGAAATATTTGTTAGGGTGTTAAGTGGAAGAGGGATTAGATTTATTCTATATTGCTCTCAGCTAGTAAAACTAAAAAAAAATGACTTGACTCCATAGGGAGATAGGGTTCATGTATTTATAGAATCTCAGAAATGGAAGGCACCTCAGAGAATATTCTATTTGATCCAGCCCCAGATACATACTAGTTGTGTGACCCTGGGCAAGTCAATTAACCCTGTTTTCCTCAGTTTCCTCATCTGTAAAATAAGCTGGAGGAGGGAATTGCAAACCACTTTAGCATCTTTGCCAAGAAAACTCCAAATGGGATTATGAAGAGTCAGATACAACTGAAAAATGACTGTATAATAAATTGAACTATTGATTAATTTCACCACTAAAACCCTCAGATCTTTTTCTCATACAAACTGTTATCTAGGCCATGGCTTCTTAAATTTTTAACCCTTGCAACCCCTTTTCACCTGAGAAATTGTTATTCGACCTCGGGTATATAGGTATATAAAATAGGTATAAAAATCAAACATTTACTACCAAATTTTTCATGACCCCCACATTTAGTTACTCTGTGGGATCACAATGCACAGTTTAAGCAGCTTTGGTCTAGGCACATCTCCTTCATCCTATACTTTGTACTTATGTGACTATTTTAAGTTAGTCAGTCAGGAAACAAACATTTATTTGTGTTTACTCTGTGTCAAGCACTGTCCATGGTGCTGGGGAGACATAGGAAGGCAAATAAAAGTCCCTTGTCCTCAAAGAGCTCATATTCTACTGAGGAAAATAACATACAAATCAATATGGAGATACAAGATATATACGGTCTAAATGGCAGGAAATCTCAGAGAGAAGGCACTAGCAGGTAGGGTGATAGGGAAAGGCTTCTTACAGAGGATAAGATTTATCTGAATATTGAAGGAAACTAGGGAAACCAAAAGGTAAAGATGATATGGGAAAGCATTCACGGTATGGGGAAAAGCCAGTGCAAAATAACAAAGACAAGAGATGAAGCATCATGTATGAGACACAAAGTAAAACTGGCAGGAACACTGGCTGGCAGGCCAAAGGACTTTGACTTTATATTTGATCCTGGAGGTAATAAGAATCCACTAGAATATATTGAGTAGGAGGTGTCATGCACTTTAGGAAAATAACTTTGACGGCTGAGAGTATGGTGGATTGAAGTGGAGAGCGACAAAGCAAGGAAACTAATTATAGGGCTATTGTAATAGCCCGAGTGAGAGGTGACAAGGGTCTATACTACAGTGGTCATGTGAATGAAGAGAAAGGAATGGACATATAAGTGTTATGAACGTAGAAATGACCAGATTTGGCAACAGACTAAATATGTGGTATGAGTGCAAATGAGGAGTCATGGAAAATACTAAAATTTTGAGTCTGAGTGACTGGGGAAATAGTGATACTCTTACCAGTAATGGGGAAGTTCATAAGAAGGGAGTGTTTCTGGAAAAAGAGCACGAGTTCTGTTTGGGGAATGTTGAACTTGAGATGTATAGTTCATCCAAACTGTGATCTCCAAAAGGTAGTTGGTCATGTAGGAGAAATGTTAGGGCTGAATATATAGACCTGCAAAACAGCTACATATAGATGATTTAAGTTTATTCTGATTATCTTTAATCTTACTAAATTCAGCCTAGCATTATAAGCCATCAAGATCTTTTTTTCATTTCTGAGTTTATCATCCAGCCTATTCACTATTTAATACCTGGGGCAATGACTCCCATTTGCAGATGTTTCATAAGTATTTGTTTAATTGAATTTACTTCCTTCCAGCTTTGTGTCACTTGCAAATATGACCGACCTACCAGCTATATAAGATAGGGCCAAGGATAAAACTCTGGCGAAGTCTACCACAGAATTCCCTCCTCTCTGTAAATAATGGTGTCCAGACATTTAACCAATTCTGGTTTCATTTATCTTATACCTCTCCATACTTTCTGAAAGGATAATGTGATACTTTATATAATGTTTTGCTAAATTCCAGATATATCACACCTATGGTGATTTTGTCAGAAAAGGAAATGAAATTAAATGGGATTGACCCATTCTCAATGAAGACATGCTGGCTCATAGTGATAAATGCTTCCCTTTCTAAGTGATTACAAATGTTTTCTTCCTTAATAAATTTTAGAGTTTTGCCAGGAACAGAAACCACATTCAGTGGCCAATAATTTGTAGATTTTTTTTAATAGGCTCATGCCTACAATCTAGTATCACCTCACCTATTCTTCATGATTTTTCAAAGATCACACCCACTACTTCTTTCATTACTCTAGGATTTAGTTCATCTAGCTCTCAATGCTCGATTACTGAATGCTGATGGTTAACTCGGATAGACCATATTGCAAATGAGTCCAAGGTTTATAGTGTTGGTAATAAAATGGACAGGATGAGAGAGTATGGCTGGATCCACCACTGAAGGGGGAAAAGCAAACAACTTAAAACATCATTTCTAAGGGACCATGGGTCAGTAGCAGCATCTTGGTATTTGAAGGACAATATTTTTATATCATTGTAAAAGCTAAAACCACATATTTATTCTATGCACATGAAGGCAAATGCTTGATTCTGTTTCATAGTGAAGAATGAAACTAGCAAATTACTCATTTAGGAGAAGCTTTGGAAAAGTTACTACTTCTTTTTTAGTTAGTTGGGAAAAACTTTCATCCTGACTCTAAAGGTGGCAGTGAGTAAAATGAGAGCATATAAAGGAATAGCCTCTGGGGGAAGAAGTAGCTAAAGTTCCCCTCAAATTAAAAGAGAAAAAGGATTAGAAAATTACATAACTACCCAATAACTCTCTTTACCCATAGCAATTATTCTTTTGTACATTAAAAATGGTACTATTAACTGGTATGGTTAACTGCATGTGAATAGATGGTCCTTTGACTAATAGAAGCTTCCCTCTGCAATGTCTCTGATTTTGGAGAGTTCTACCTCTCAGTTAATAGAATAGTTTTATCCAAAGAGATCCTCCTAAATGCAGATTCTTTACCTTCTTCCCTATAACTGTGCTAGAACCTAACAAGATTAACCCTTGTCAGATGTTTTCATAACATACATGGATGTTACCTACTTGTAACTTTTGGGTAAGTTCAAGGTCCTATGACTCAGATCTTTAATAATGTATACCTTTCTCGTTGCTGTTTATGCATGCTTCCTTCTGGTATGGTGTATGTAAATGCAGGGTACATGGTTACAGTGAAAAATATTTTCTGGATGCTGCCACCAATTAAAGTTGTTCATTATTAAAAATTGTTAGGTTATATCACTCAGTGAATCAAAATGTTAAATAATTTGAAAATGATTGTGTATAAGTAATCCAGGGGGCACATTGAAGGATATTGACAAACTAGAATTAACCCAGAAGAGGCTGATTAATGTATTATAATAAAAAAGGATGATGGATTTGGGTGCCGAGGACTCAGGTTCAAATCTCAGTTCTGCAACTTACTAGTTGTATGACCTTGGGCAAGTCATTTTAATCTTTTGGGGCCTCAATTTCCTCATCTGTGAAATCAGAAAGCTTTAACTAATGATCTCAAAGGTCCCTTTGAGCACTATATCTGTAATCTTATTATGATGAAGAAACTGAAGATCAACTTTCAGGAGATTTGGTTCATGAGACTTGAGCTATTTAATCTGGAAAATATAACATTTAGGTGGTACATGATGTCTGTCTTCAAGTATTTTAAAGTCTGTCAACTGGAAAAATGAATAAACATTCTTCTTGGTAATAGAGGGCAGAAATGGGAGTGATGGATAGAAGTTTCAGAGAATTAGATTTAGATTCAATGTAACAAAATGTTGTTATTTGTAAATAATTATATATAAATTAGAAGCTTTTAACAAATGATCACAAATTGAAACGCTGATTTCAAAACTTTTTTGTCTTAAAAAAACCCTAAATGTTTTATTTAAACCTTAACAGGGGACATAAATACAGTCAATTAAATTTGCTTAGTAACTACTTACAATTAAATGAATTAATTCCAATTCATGGCTTATCATAATGATTTTTTTTTTCAGTTACCCTAAGGCATTCTTCAGAGTCTTTGACCATTCATTCCCATTCACTTTTCCTCAAATATAATTGAAGGTAATAAATACGTTGGTATGCATCTTATTTTTTTTAACTTTGCACTATTTCATGTTTCATTACAGATTTATCAACATCCCTTATAAACATGTTCCCATTAAAGAATTATATTACATTGATGAGACAAAATTTGTCCGGGCATTTTCCTATTTTTTTTACATTTTAATTGCTTCCAAGTTTTTGCAAATGCCTATAATTCTGCCAGGAAAAAAATCTTTGAACAGGTAGCGCTTTAAAAAAAAATAATATTTTCACGGAGATATTTTTAAGGTTGGTTTGGCCACACAATTTGCACTAAGTAAACAATATAGAAACATAGGTTGAAGTTCATGCTTATCTTTAGAAGCTATTAGGCCTTTCTCATATATTAAGTATCTTTGAACAAAGACTAGGTCCCTTTTGTTTAGAAACATAAACCATTGACATTTTATTGTAGCTAACCTTTCCAAAATAATTCCTAAGTATAACATCAGATATTTGAAATATTTCAATAATTCCTTTTAAAAAATAAAAATGTTTCATTAAAACTTAACATTGAATACCAATCTAATCAACCAAACTTGCTTAGTAACTATTTTAAGATAAGCCATATTCCCAGTTGACCAAGCAAGTCAAAGGCCTTGCTTTTTTTCTTGACATTTTATTTACTTAAATGAATTTGTCTTAGGGTGAGAGAAAGGCTGAAGGCAGCTTAGAACAATGTTGTAATTGTCACTAATTAAGTGCTCTCAGCTGTGTCTATACTGCAATGCTATTTATTTGCCTTGCACACACACACTCAGCTGTAGGTAGCAATCCTAAAAATTCCTGTATTTATTACCTCTGTCCCTCCTGTGTTTTGTTTTCTTAGAGGTGTAATATTGACAAATAGATAAAAACCTGAACTCTCATGCTTAGTTTTGTAAATAAGTAGCTTGATGACATGCTGGCTATCCTTGATTCAGAATCCAAAGTGTATAAAACAACAGTTTATTTTAATTCGCTTGTGCTGAACACACCAACCTAATGCAGAGGAGGAGAAATTCAGAGTAGTTATTTTACAGCTCACATGGAATTATGCAGAATAATTTTCAAAACTAAAAGTGACGTTAGTGATATTTGACCCAACTCTCTCATATCAGGCAAGAAAACTGAGGCCAAGAATTGTGATTTGCTGTGGGTAATACAGTATAGCAGAGCCAAAAAGAGAATACAGGGGACCTCACTTCTTTAAAAAGGTCTTAGGACTGTGCCCACACCCCCCCCCAGCACACAATAGGTGCTTTATTCCCTTTTCCTTCCCCATTTGCTTTCACCTCTAGTGGACTTTCTTTTAAACTGTGTTCCTTCCATAGGAATATAACATTATAGGATTTTAGATATAGACCTAGGAGTGACCATAGAGACTGTCAAATCTCTCCCTCTCCTAAATTTTACAAATGAGGAAACTGAGGCTCAATGGAGTTAAAAAGACTTTCTTACAGAATGTAAAAAAATAACTGTCAGAGCTGGGATTTGAGCTCATCTTCCAACATTAAATCCAGTGATCTTTTCACTACCCCATGCTTTACATGAAAGTCAATATTTCGATAATATTTTTCTACATAATATAGATTATGTTTAGATCACCATGATGCACTATGGTTTTTGTTTTTTTTTATCATGACACAGGTTATGCCTTTCCTTGTGGGCATGTGGTGGTTTTTTTCTTCAAAAAGGCTTTCTTTTTATACAATTCAAAGTAGAGAGTCAGATCAGAGCAAACTAAATTATTTTGTCCCTGGAACTCTAGGTTAATAATAGATAATTAGACCCTAGAGAACTATCTAGGTCTATACTCAGTTTTCACAATTTCAGGCATTCTTTCTACTTAAAAACAGGGATGTGACTATTAGAATGGAACAGTTTGCTACTAATGTGGATACTTGGCATATCACACAATTTATATTTATCATATTTTTATTTTATCATTTTTATTTTGTGATTTAAAAAGTCACACTCAATTCTCTAGTTAATATTTTAATAGAAATAACAAGAAATTTGGTTTTAATAGAAATATATGCATATTTGACTCATGTTTTTAAAACATATGTTTTAAAAACATATGTTTTTAGTTTTTCAAGACTTTCATTTGTTTCTAAAGTAGAGGGAAATTTCTTGTTAATTGATTTAAACTGAAGACTAAGTATATAAATATTATCATTCTGCCCAGGAAAATACAGAAATATTCTTCACAAATGAATGTCTCATTTAGCAGATACATCTAGACTAGATGAAGAAGTAAACCAATCCATTCACAATGGGAGTGGTTGATTTGAGATTAGAGGAGCAAAAACTTCTACCTCCTTTTGCTTTTGATATAATCTTTTAGAGCCTGGAACATGAACCAAGAAGTAGGTGTGACTATTCCTGGTCCTTGAAAAAAGGGGAGTTGAATTAAACACTACCCCATAGGAGACAGAAAAGTTTTCAAAACCCTGAATACTAAAATTGAATCCTGCCATTTTTTTCTTTTTTTTCTTTGTGGAGCAATGATGGCTAAGTGACTTGCCCAAGGACACAAAGCTAGTAAGTGTCAAGTGTCTGAGGCTGGATTTGAACTCAGGTCCTCCTGCATCCAAGGCCAGTGCTTTATCCACTGTGCCACCTAGCTGCCCCCAATTCTTTTTGTTTTTATATAACACTTATTTTTTTAATAAAAATCCTCTACCTGAGAGATTGCTCTTGGAATAATGACAGCAACAACAAAAGGTTATGCAAAATCAATTAATATGTTTACACAGTAATCCTACCACCCTCTTCTGCACATATATCTTCAATAAAAATAGAGGATATATTTATTTTTTCATCTTTTCTCTGAGGCCAAAGCTCGTTCATCATAATTTCCCAACGCATAGTTTCATTGTATTTTATTTTGTATTTTGCTTTTACATTGTTGTACTATTTCCCTTGTTCTGCTTTTACTTCACTTTGCATCAGTTCCTATGTCCTTCCATATTTCTCAGAATTCCTCAAACTTTCCATTGCTTAGGGTTCAATAACATTGAATTTACCACAATTTGTTTAGCCATTCCGTGAATGATGGGCACAGATTTTGTTTCCTGTTCTTGGTTATCACAAAAAAATAATCTACTTCTTCCCTATTTTTCTGCAGATAATTTTTTTAAATAACCAGTGGGGGGTTGTTTTTGTTTTTCTTATTTATTAAGACATATTCCACAAAATTTCTTCAATTAGAAATTCTTTGAAATAATACCATCATTTTTTGCCAGCCAGAGAATAGAGTCATCAAATTCTCCCATTCTACGAATTGCTCCACAAATTGCATAAGTTTTAAATTGTCCATTGAATCTGCCTGTGACCTTGTCAACCTCAGCCACGTTCATCTGGATGGACGTATGGTCCTTGGCCCCAATGATCCTGTTGCTCGCAGAGCATTTCCACAGTACATACAGGTCCATGAACTCATAGGTGTTGTTCTGCATGTTGGCAGCTGAGGGAAATGAGCGCAAACTCGAAAGCAGCAGAAGAGAAAAAGGATAACCAGTGTTTTTGATGGAATACTTCTGTTCTATAAGAAATGATTAGCTAGTTTATTTTATTTTTTTTGGCAGGGCAATGAGGGTTAAGTGACTTGCCCAGGGTCACACAGCTAGCAAGTGTCAAGTGTTTGAGGCTGGATTTGAACTCAGGTCCTCCTGAATCCAGGGCCGGTGCTTTATCCACTGCATCACCTAGTTGCCTGCTAGTTGATTTTAGAAAAACATGGAATAGCATAAATGAAATAATGAAAAGTGAAATGAGCAGAACCAAGGGAACATTATATACAATAATAATAATAATAATAGTATTCAAAGAAAAATTGTGATCTAGTTATTCTGACTATTATAAATACTCAAATCAACTACAAAGGTCCTATGAAGGAAGATGCTATCAGCCTCCAGAGAAAGAACTAATAAATAGAAGTATGCAGAAGTATACGCCATATAGTTTTACATATGTGTGTGTGTTTAATGATGGCCTTCTCTAGTGTGGGGTTGGGAGGGAGGGAGGAAAGGAGATAGTTCGGAATTTAAAATGTAACAGAAAAATAAATTGAATTTTTAAAAAAAACAAATAACCAATGTTCTTTATTAGAGCAAATGCAGTTGTGAAAACTGTACATTATATATTTTTGGGTCAAGGACTATAAATAAAGGAACTCATAGTAAAGAGTTCTTACACAGCAAGAAACTTTAAATAAACAAAATGACAAATTAAGTACATTGTTTGGTGGAAAATCTCAGTTCCCTGGTTGCAACTGTCTTCACTCTATTTTCCAGTCAACTCAGTAGAGGTTTGGGCCCATAGTGGTCGTGCCTAAAACTATCCATCTAGACCCAGTAGTTAACAGCTGTGTGTGGGCAAGTGTGACTGTTAAGTCACTCAAGTGCAGCATTTATTTCCCTGTCTTTCTTTTTCTTCTCATCTTCCCTTTCTCCTTCTGTCTTCCCTTTCTCCTCCCTTCTCTTCTATCCAAACATAGAATATAAGAAATTTCTTTAAGGGCAAAGGAAGGGGCAGCTAGGTGGCACAGTGGATAAAGCACTGGCCCTGGATTCGGGAGGACCTGAGTTCAAATCTGGACTCAGACACTTGACACTTACTAGCTGTGTGACCCTGGGCAAGTCACTTAACCCCAATTGCCTCACCAAAAAAAAAATAAATAAATAACCCAAACAAACAAACAAAAACAAAAAAAAAGGGCAAAGAAAGAAGTTCAGGGATTTGGGGATCCATGTGCTCACATTCCCTTTCTTCATTTCCTGATTTCACTGATTTATTATTTCCCTCTGTTGGACTTTTGAGAGAATGGAGGAGGTGTCCATAGTTCTCATGCAATTTATTTAATCAAATTCAGAAATATTGATTAAGCACTTGCTATCTGCCAGGCAGTAGGGATATATATGTGTATGTGTGTATACATATATACATACATACATATATAATAAAACACACGAAACAAAACAAAGTGATCCCTGACCTTAAGGAGCTTCCATTTCAAGAGGAGAGGAGAGCAGAGATGAGGCTTGTTCACAGATACCTACCTAGAAAGTATATACAAAGTAAATAGCAATAAAGACTAAGTCCCTGATTTCATTGTTACAAGAAGCTGCCAGGTGAGGAAATGCAGTTTCCACCAGTGTCGGTTGGCACCTTCTTCTGTCATATTAAGTCTTATACAGCTTCCTAGAGCCTTTGGAGATAGAAATGATTTGACCAGGACCACAAGTCAGTATGTGTCTGATGTAGGACTTGAACACAGGTCTTCCTTCCTTGAAGGCTGATTTATCTACTACATTACACTGTTTCTCAAAATAAGTGCACAGCAATTTTGGGGGTGGGGGGGGCTGGGAATGATGGTACTAACTACTGGAGGAAGGTCAGGAAAGGTCCTTTGTCACACTTGCTGGCACCTGATCTTGGTCTTTTTGAGGAGAGCTAAGGATACCAAGAACTGGAAGGGAGGAGGGAGAACATTTTAGGAAGGAGAGCTGGGGGTGGGGGTGAGGGTGACGGTGCAGTTTATTTAAAGCCACAGAATCAGGCTTGAATGTCTCATATGGGGAACAGCAAGAAAGCTGATATGGCTAGAATTTAGGCCCTAAAAGGTGGAATTAATGTGAAATAACTCTGGAAAGGTAGACATCAGTCAGACTAAGAGGGGCTTTAAATGCCAAACAGAGGAGTTTGTATTTTATCCCAGAATCAAGAGGAAGCCACAGGAGCTTCCTGAGCAGGAGAGGAACATGGTTAGATGTGCGGTTAAGGAATAGCAATGTGGCCACTGTGTAGAAGATGGATAGAAGCGAGAAGAAGAGAAGAGATTGGAAGAAGGGGAGGGGGGAGGCAATTAGGGAGATAAAGGAAATGGTGCACTTTAGAAAGTAGGTGGCTACAACTTCATCGTGTAATACAGGATAGAGAAAGGAGCAGGAGACTTCTACACTGTCACCAGCATTTGACTATACACACATGTGTGTATAAACACATACATACTTATAAATATGTGTATATACACACGTATACATATATGTATGCATATTGTTCTTGAAACATTTAGTCATGTCTGATTCTTCATCACTAGTGGGCAATAGCATAACAATACTGTTTATGGGATTTTCTTGACAAAGATACTAGAGTGATTTGCCATTACCTTTTTCCAGTATGTGTGTGTTTATATACACCTGTGTGTACATATGTATTGTTCTTGGCTCATTCAATCAGGTCAGACTCTTCTTGACCAGTGGACCATAGCATGCCAATACTGTTCCTGGTGTTTTCTTGGCAAAGATACTGGAGTGGTTTGCCATTTCCTTCTCCAGTATATGTAGGTATAGGTATAGGTATAGGTATAGGTATAGGTATAGGTATAGGTATAGGTATAGGTATAGGTATAGGTATAGGTATAGGTATAGGTATAGGTATAGGTACAGGTATAGGTATAGGTATGGGTATAGGTATAGGTATGGGTATAGGTATGGGGATGGGTATATGTATACATGTATCTGTGTCTGCGTCTGAGTCTGTGTCTGTGTCTGTGTCTAAGTCTGTGTCTGTGTAGGTATAGAAGTAGGTGTAGGTATAGGTATAGGTACAGGTACAGGATGGGCCAAAAGTCACAAAGGGGTCTGATGTTTTAATAACCTTTTGAAAATTATTTTTCTCTATTTTCCCCAGTTTACAAGATTTGATTTTTCACATATAATGGCAATTCATTTCCTATATGTACTGTATATGATGCCATGATATTGTAAATTAAAAATAAAACATAAAGGAGTTATTAAATATTTATGACTTTTGGCCCACTATATATATATGTATATATATATGTATATGTATATATATATACACAAATATATGTGTGTGTATTATGTATATAAATATACATGCATGTACATGCATACACATACACACATTTCAAAATTTGAGGGAACTAAGGACCTGAGTGGTTGAAGCAACTTGCCCAAAGTCACATGATAGTAAATGGCAGAGTTCAGATTCAAATCTTTTGTCCTCAGTAAACTCTCCTATACTGTTGTTGGTTTTTTTCTATTCTGATTTTAAGTGGATAAAAATATGTAAGCCCCAACGAGTTCTGTGATTAGGACTTTAAACACACTGGAGCTCAATTATTTGTTCATAAAATGTTGTTTGAGTTATGTAATTTGGTATAGTTTTTTCTTGTTACTTTCCTCTTCGTAAGCCCCCTGCAGGGATGTGATGACATAAATGAAGGTGGTTTTACCCAAGAACCTCATATGTCCTCTTAGTAACTTAATGTTCATCTCATTCTTATTCCTGATTCTCCAACAAATTTTTTCCTCAACTGCTGAAACCCAGTTATTAGAATCTCCTGGTAGCGAGAAAGGCACCTCAGGAACCTTTCAAATCTTCCGACTAAATACATAGGTCACTAATACCAGCAGGACATACTCTCACATGGCTTGGTTGATTCCTCTGCCTCTTTTATTGGGCATTCATTACTTTAGTAATGGCACTCGGTTCCAGAATCTAACTGGTCATATTATTGTAAATTTGTAACAATACTCCAAATCTTTGTCACCAATTATTCGGAGATTTCTTCTCTAACACATTATGGCATATGAATATAATATATCATGTATCATGCCTTGAAAATCTGTGAAAATGTGGACAAACTGCACAGATTGAAGTGTGTAGGACCAGAAGAACAGCTTATGCAATAAATAATAATATTTTAGACAAACAACTTGGAAAACTGTAAGAACTCTGAAGAATGTGATGACCAACCACAATTCTAGGAGACCAATACTAATGTATGCTCTTCTGACAGAGATGCAGAATGTGACCTATTTTTTGAAAAACATGGTCACTGTGGGAATTTGTTTTGCTCAATTCTACATATTTTACATGGATTGTGGGGATTTTTTAAATATGGGAAGAAGGATACAAAGAAAGCACATACTTTTTCATTGAAAAAGAAAAAAAATGGTTGCTTCTTTAAGGGGAAGCAATGAGGTTAGAACAAACAAAGACTAATGCATCTCTTCTTTAAATGCTGTTTTAAACTGGTACATAAGTACCCAGAGTGTGGGGTTTATGCATATGATGAATTTGAGATTAAAATAGGTAGATATAAAATATGACAGGAGGGCATAAATTCTCTTAAGCTCTTGAAATTTACCAAAGAATTAAAAAATGTAAATGTGTCAAAAAAGCCCTATTTATCTCATCCGTTTGTATGGTAATTGACTGTTCATAATGAAATAATCTGATGCATGGAGCCCAGCTAAATTAATCTACCCATAATGTACTGTCTTCAAGTAACTTCACATTCTCATTAAGGTCTCTCTCTAATTTCTAAAGCAAAATTAATGTAATTAGTGATCCAATCAATACATATTGATCATTAGTTGCTTCAGTAGGGTGTAAGAATACCAGGTCAGAATGGAAAAGCTTTAAAATAATCATTGACAAATGTCAACATTTGGGGGGAAATTAGCTTTAAAGTATTTTCTTTTGCAGTTATTACAAACTCTTAATAGCAACACTATCTTGAGCTTTATTTAGATGAATTTTGAAATGATGTAGCTTTCTCATAAATACACATTAATACTGTATTTTTCCATATAGATATCCTCCCCCCCCCAAATATCCAAAAAGACACTTTTTCCCGTATGGTGTAGAATTTTAGATGACTAATTACTCCAAAGCAAGTCTCTCTTTTCACATGCAAATGAGAGCAAGATGCCTGGCAGAAGATGCATCCTATAAGTATACCTGGTGGCCAGAGTAGCAGGGTTGCTCTTAAGTGTATGCAGGAAAAAACCCGGAAGCTCCAAAATGAAAAACAAAAGGCGTATTCATGGAAATCAAGGCAGTGGTGCCTTTCTACATACTAATCAGCTTATTTCAGAATGAAAATTAGATGGCACTTTAAAGGGAAAAGAAGGCTTGTATCCCACACACAACCCCAAGCTGCCAGATTTACTGCTAATTTGGTGATCTGGGGGCTGTTAGCTACAAAAAGGTGTGAATGTAAACTCATAATGGATTATCTTAACTGCTCAAGTTTCTGATTGAAAAGTTGTAGTTGGACATAGGGATCTTGAGGAAAATTCTCTAGACAAAGATCAAATTTCTGAGTCTCCTTTTAAGCTACTGGAGAAGCATCAGTATTAGGGAGTGGAGTACAGAGGCAGGAAAGGTGAAGAGAAAGACTCTTATCCACACCTCAAAGACTACAATGATTGAAATCAGGGTCTGTTAATTTACTTTCCACTTCTTGGGTACATGTTGAAATATTAACCCCTTTTCTCCCTTCTCGTGCTTGACTGTATGTCACAGAAGCTTTATGGCATTTGAATAAATTCCCATTCTGCAATAGATCTAAATTGCTTTGTTTAAAAAAATGAATTAGAAGTTTTTTCTTTCAATTTCCGCACCATTTGAACATGAATAAAGTTTTTCGTGATGGTTAAATTTATATACAGTGATTACTCTGTAAAAGATGCACATTTAATTTCATTTTTAGGGTGACACTGGACAAATCACTTAACCTTCCTGGCTCTGAATTACCTCATCTGTAAAATGATGGTTTGGATTCCATGTGCTCTGAGGTCCCTTTCAGCTCAAGATCAGCCTGCAAGGCATCTTCTGGCATATTGAGCAGTATGAATACTACTTACTCTTCCATTCCTTCAGACTTCCCATATCTTATATCTAGCTATAGCCTTTGTCGCAAGGTTCAGTTCCCCTTCTAGAATTGACAATTTCTATTTCAAACAGAGCTGACCACATTCTTCCATTACTCAGTGAACATTAGTGGCTCCCTAAAAATCAAATACAGACTCCTCTATTGGGAATTTAAGGCCCTTCACAAGTTAGCTTCAATCTACCATCCCAACCTTATTAAAATGTGTGTCTTATAAGTACCACAAAATTAACATGTCCAAAAAAGCCCAACAAATCACATTTTCTCCTATCCCCAAAACCAACCCCTTTCACCATTTATCTATTTCTGATGATATTACCAACAACCATCTAGTCATTGAGACTCATAATGTCTACATATTTCTTGACTCCTCACTCTCACCACACCCCCTCTTTCTAATCAATTGCTTTATTGATTCTCCTTCCATAACATCTATCCTTTTTTCTCTACTCCTATGGCCTCCATTGCTTGTTTTGTTTTGGCCTGGACTTTTTGCGATGGCCTCTTCATTGATCTCTGTGATTCAGGTCTATTCTTTCTTTAATCCATCTTCCATTTAACACAGTGATATTTCTCAAGCACAGGTATGACCCTATCCTATCTGTATTGATCAAGCAGCTACCATGTGCTAGGCATGACACTGGGGGTACAAAGACAAAGAAGAAAGAATCCCTGATATCAAAGAATTTATATTTTATATGAAATAAATACATAAATGAGATAAAGGGAAGAGGGTGGGAAGGCACTAGCAGCTGAGGCAATAAGAAGCCTTACATAGAAGGTGATTCTTGAGCTGAGCTTTGAAGCAAACTAGGAATTTTCCAAGGTGAACATGAAGAGAAAGTGCATTCTAGGCACAGGAGACAGCCATTGCAAAGGCAAAGAAATAGGAGATAAAAGGTTGGGTTTGGAATCATTGGCTTCTAAGGTCCCTTTGAGCCTCAAATCTATGACTATTGACTCCTTCATCTCCCTCACCTCCCTCCCCCATAGCAATAAGACCAGTTTAGCTAGACAATTGAGTGCCTATCAATTATAATCAGTTAATAAATATTTAAGAATCTACTATGTGCCAGACACTGTACAAAGCTCTGCAGATACAAAAAGAGGCAAAAAAAGTCCTAGCCCTTACAGAGCTTACTATCCAATGGTGGAATGTATAATAAGGCTAATAGGGTAGGTTGAAGCTAGGACATGAAGGGTTTTAAAATATATTTATTTCATTTTATTTTTTGTGGGGCAATGGGGGTTAAATGATTTGCCCAGAGTCATACAGCTAGAAAGTGTCAAGTGTCTGAGGCCAGATTTGAACTCAGGTCCTCCTGAATCCAGGGCTGGTGATTTATACTTTGTGCCACCTAGCTGCCACCCATGAAGGGTTTTAAATTGCAAACGCTAGAATTTATATTTGCTCCTCCAGGTAACAGAGAACCATGGAATCTGTGTGGCACAATGGAGTGCCAGGGCCTGGAGACAGGAAGACTCATCTTCCTGAGTTCAAATCTGGCCTCAGACATTTGCTGTGTATACTGGGCAAGTCATTTAACCCTATTTGCCTCAGTTTCCTCACTGTAAAATGAACTGGACAAGCTGTGTGACCCTGGGTACTAGCTGTGTGACCCTGGGTAAGTCACTTAACCCCAATTGCCTCACCCCCCCAAAAAAAATGAACTGGAGAAAAAAGTGGCAAACCATTATCTTTTCCAAGAAAACCCCAAATGGGGTCACAAAGAGTTAGACATGACTGAAATGACTGAACAACAAGAAAAAAATAGAGAATCACTAGAATTCATTGAATAATAAATGATTTTCATTGACTAATCTTTGAATAAGTCCATTACTCCATAATCAGACCTGTCCTTTAGGAAAATCATTTTGGCATTTATGTGGAAGATAATTTGAAGAGGGGGAGGAATTTGAGGCAGGGAGACCAATTAGGATGTTACTATAATCTTAGGCAAGAGGTGAGGAGTACCTGAATTAGTATGGTAAATAATGATAATTGGACAGAGATGTTGTAGAAATATAAAAGACAAGATTTGGCAAATGAATTGGCTGGGGGTGGGGGAGGTGAGGGAGAGGAAGGAGTCAATAGTCATAGATTTGAGGCTAGAAGGGACCTTAGAAGCTAATGATTCCAAACCCATCTCTTTAAAGTTGAAGAGACAAGGGCAGCTAGGTGGCACAGTGGATAGAGCACCGGCCCTGGAGTCAGGAGTACCTGAGTTCAAAGCCGGCCTCAGACACTTAACACTTACTAGCTGTGTGACCCTGGGCAAGTCACTTAACCCCAATTGCCTCACTAAAAAAAAAAAAAAAGTTGAAGAGACAAAGGCCCAGAAAAATCAAGTGACTAGCCATATAGCTAAACATAGGAAAGATTTTAATTCAGTTCTTCCAAAGTTCTCTCTTGACTTCCCTTCAAGTCCCAGCTAAAACCCTACCTTCTACAAGAAGTCTTTCCTGATTCTTCTAATGCTTGTGCCTTCCCTCTGTTTCTTTTCTCTAATATATACTGTATGTGTCTTGTCTGTACCTGGCTGTTTGCATGGTATCTCTTCAATCAGAATTAGCTCCTTGAGAATAGGGAGTATCTATTGCATTTTGTGTCCCCAGCACTTAGCACAGTTCAACACACATCGTAGGTGCTTAATAAATGCTTATTGACTTGACTGATCATTATACTTTTCACCTCAAGGTCAGTGGTCCTCTGGACAGAAACAGAGAAGTTTGGAAGGGAATGAGTTTTGAAGAAAATATGGTAAATTCACCTTTGGACACGTGTTTGAGGTTCCTAAAGGATGATGGGCATGATGGCTGTCTTCTTCTGTTACCTGCTGAGAAAACAGTATCCATCCGACTCTGTGATAGTGGAAAGCCACTACCTCCAATTGTTGTCCAGCTTTTCCAGCAATTTTCTGTTCAGAGTTAATGGAGCTTTATGCTCAAATTGGATTGAAGTTAAGAATTAATCTATCTTCAGGCATTTAAAACACACACACCCAGTCACCAATGCCTATTCAGTGCTTGATCTTTTTATTTCCTTGCTTATCTTATTCCTTTTGAGAACAGTGTTATTGGGGACCTAGAAACTTTCTTTAAAATGTTAAGCATCTTTAATAGTGTGAGAATCAGAGCTCCGCCCTGAGGAGAAAGCATGTGACTTGGCATCCGGAAGTTATGTCTATAGAATTGCCTGTAGTCATGTCAATCAAAGCTACCAGCCAATTAGCTTGGACTTGTGTGTGTGGACATCTCTGCTTCCTGTTTCACAGATGGCTTCTGGGAGAAGCAGCCAAAGACTGTTCCTTCAGTTCAGGAACAGGCACGTGGACACAGAAGGAGAACAGAAGTCCCCCTTGTCTTTTGGGACATTGGTTTGGTGGTGAAAGATTTCATGTGGGCTGCTAGGAAAGGAAATTGATTTCTTTATCTCTGGCTATACCGAATTAGATCTGAGCTAGGATTTCCATGCTATAAGGAATCTGTTCTCAATATCTCTCTCTCTCTCTCTCTCTCTCTCTCTCTCTCTCTCTCTCTCTCTCTCTCTCTCTCTCTCTCTCTCTCTTCACTAACTTATAATATATATTTAAATAAATCTTTAAAAGCCTAAACTCTTGTTGAATTTATCAGTGATTTTAGCCAGCTTCTCCCCAAGACTGGGGGTGGGGCAGATTAGAACCCACGATTTAGATTTTAAACAACACAATAGTTAATAAAGGAACCAGTTTAAAACTGAACTAAGACATTTTGGATACACAGTACTGTATAAACAGGGGTGGTCTTTACTTAGTTTTGAGGGATGAGGGGAACCTCTCTGTGGGAATGCAGACCATTATTAGCTCAGCAATTTATTGTCTTGACCTTAGAGAATTGCATGGGGCATTGAGAGGTTCAGTGACTTGCCTAGGGTGCCATAGTCAGCATGTCTCAGAGGTGAAGATTGAATCCATACCTTTCTGATTCTGAGACCAGGGTTCTATCTGCTAGATAGAACATATCCAGTTTTATTTTCATTTACTTATTTTTTCAAGAGCAGTTACTCACCATACCTTGAACGTGCTCATTCCTACCTCTCAGCCTTTGTTCATTCTAGAATGCCTTTCACCTCTCTAAATCCTAGCCATTCTTCAGGACTCAGCTCAAGGCATCTGTTCCTTGAATTCCTTTTTGACTGCAAAGTTCCACATTAATCTCTCTTTACTATGACCTCTCCTAGCTTTTAGTATATGTACCATTAATTTAGGTGCTTTGAGGCAGCTAGATGGTACAGTGCAGAGAGCACTGGCTTTAGAATCAAGAAGCCCAAGTTCAAATCCAGCTTCAGATACTAACTAGATGTATGACCCTGGGTGAGTCACTTAACTTCTATCTGCCTCACTTTCCTAATTTATAAAATACATATAATAATGTCCCTTCCCTAATAGAGCTGTTATAAGGATCAAATGTGATAACATTCATAAAATGCTTTGTCACGGTACCTGGATCAATGTGGGTGACTAATAAGTGCTTGTTTTCTTCCTAAGGAATCTGCATTTAGTTTTTTAAGGAGCCATTGATGGCTTTTGACTTAGCAAGGCCTGTGGGAGTCTCAGTGGAAGATTAGACTTAGACAGTAGTTAACTGAGTAGGGAATGGATGCTCTTTCCCATATTCTTTCCCTCTTTCTACCAAAGAAATCACTGTCTGTAAATGATTTTTTGGGGATGGATAAAGTTAAGAAATCATTATTGAACCTTTAATTTTGGGTCTATTCACCATTAACCCCACTGAGAAAAGAAGTATTCCAGAACCTGGGGGGATGGGGGCAATGGGCATTGCTTATTTATGACTGAAGTTATTTCTCTCTGGCATATCCCAAAGGGTTACTCTCTGTTGTTAATTGGAACTTCTAAACCATTTTTATTTACAGAGTGTTTTACAGTCATTGGTATTGATGACTTCTAATCCCCCGTGAGGTAGGTGTCAGAATGAGGAATTGACAGGGCCCCAGCTTTCAAGAAGCGTAGAAACTAGAGGGCAGAAACAGGCACTTTTCTTTCCATGTGTCGGGGGCAGGGCACTTGTTTGCTTGTCTGGATTTGTTCGATTCGAGTTCGCTGTTTCAGATCATTGCTATGAGAGGGTTAGGCCTGGTTTCCTAGAGAAAGGGTCTTTGGAGGCAAGAAGCTACTGAAAGGAGAGAGAAGAATGAACATAGTGCAGAGTGAGAAATTTTCCCTTCCCTGGTGCCTTCATTCAAATGAATCAGAAAGGTGAGGCTGTCTTTCCTTGGACAGATTGGGTTCCTTCAGGAAATAGGACAAATAAGGACCTGTTTATTATTAAAGGTACAGTGTCACTCATGACAAACAGATAGATAGTAACACTTTGGCCAGCAGGGTGCTTTCTCTGTTTTACTAGTTCAGGAGGACTTGATTGATGGCAAAGACCAAGGTCTCAGTAAAGATAATTTAGCCATTTCCATACAGTTTACGCCTGTGTTAGTTGTATCCTGCAAGGAAGTCCCCGGAGGGAGGCTTTCTTTGACCTTCCTCCTAAAAGGTAACACAGAGGAGACTCCTTAAGGCCCCATCATCCAACAAGACTAATGGTGACTTCCATGCCTATTATCATTCAGAGACATAGTAAGAGACTTTAAAAATGCAGTGCCACATTCCTCCCTTGATGTTCCCTATGATCTATTAAGGTATTATGTGACAGATAAATTAATCATTAAAAACTTACTGTTAAGTCTTTACAAATAATAACCAGGTGTACCTTGATTATCTTGGATCTTGATATATATTTTTCTGTCACTAAACACTGAGGATACAGAGCAGTTTATTTTACTCGCAGCTAATCTGAAGAACTCAGGGAAAGGAGGTTATTTTTCCCCTTTCAGTTTTTTCTATATTTTTCCCTTAAGTCATAAGGGCTAAGGGGATTTGTTTTAAAAAGAAAGAAAGAAAAGAAAAGAAGCCATCATTTTCACTTCAGAAATAGTATGTGACAGCCAGAATCACTTTTTCGTGTTGTTATTCTGGGGTGTCAACATGAAGAGTCTTTCCCTGTTTATTATTGCTTCTAAATCCTCCATTTCATTTATTCCTCTCATTGACTGCTACTTCCATTCAAAAGATCTTTCCAAATGACACACTCTACATCTTATGGGCATTAGGAGTTTTGCCTTATAGTAGATTCTATTTGATGTGGTCACTATAGATGAGGGTGGATTTTTATAACAATGAGATTCTCTTGATTCCAGGCTAACACTTTCAATTCTCAAATGCATGATGCTAACCAGAAAATAGGATGTAAATGCAATGAATTTGCACAGATTTCTCTAAGAATAATGAAAATCCAAGACCACAACTTAGAATAACTATCATAAAGTATCATAAACAGCATAAATAGCATCATAAAGATAGTCTCTATGGTTGGCACAAGACTTAGATACTTGAGCAAACTTTGGAGGGAAAACTTTCCCCGAGAGAAGTTGTCTGACCAATTGTTCACAAATTCATTAATAGAAAGAACTGTCCAGGTGGTGATGTGAAATATAAGGTAATAGAGGTTAGTATTGAAAGGGACTAGTATCTAGTTCCTCCCCTGAAAAAGATTATATTGTATTTATTTTGTGTAAGTATATGTATATACATATTGAGGTACATGTTGTTTCCCAAGATAGAATGTAAACTCCTTGAAGGCAGGCACTGTTTTGGGCTTTGTTGTTGTTTTTGTATCTTCAAAACCTATTACAGTGTCTGACACAAAGTAGATGCTTATTAAATGCTAGTAGACATCCATGAATTGATCGGCTTTCCCAGTGGCCTCTGCCACTAACTTGGCTATGCAACTGGATGAGTCTTATTAGGAGTCAGTATAGAGGAGGGTAATTCAAATCCGATATCCCAACAATCTTGCCATAATATGACCTCTTTGAATATGAGTAAAGGAGTGATTCAACATTGGACTTTGTTCAACTTAAATAACTGTTTAAAGACTAACCAGCGGGGGGGGGGGCAGCTAGGTGGTGCCCAAGATAAAGCACTGACCCCGGATTCAGAAGGACTTGAGCTCAAATCCAGCCTCAGACACTTAAAACTTAGTAGCTATGTGACCCTGGCCAAGTCACTTAACCCTCATTGCCCCACAAAAACAAACACAAATAGATAGATGAATAAATAAATGCATGAATTAATGAATAGATAAATGAATGAATGAATAAATAAATGCATGAATGAGTGAATGAATGAATAGATAGATAGATAGATAGATAGATAGATAGATAGATAGATAGATAGATAGATAGATAGGTAAAGACTATCCAGCTATATGGATTTCAAAATGCTGGAGTTCATCAGGGAGAACAATTAACCTATTATTTTTTTTAATTGGTTTTTAGGAGTCATTCAACATGATTTTTTCCTTCATTCTAAGCCCAATATTATTTTTTCCCTAGTAAAATGAAAAACTCTTTAAGGACAGTGGTTTCCTTT
Source organism: Dromiciops gliroides (assembly GCF_019393635.1). Lineage (NCBI taxonomy): Eukaryota > Metazoa > Chordata > Mammalia > Microbiotheria > Microbiotheriidae > Dromiciops > Dromiciops gliroides. The sequence continues at coordinate 328,126,102 of NC_057864.1, read as the reverse complement.
ACATATATATATACATGAAATAATGTATTATATACTTTAGATACAAAACATCTAGCTATATAATGATAATAATAGTGACAATGGCAATGATAATGAAATATTACATTCCTATAACATTTATAGCATTTTATAAGGAGATAAGGTACGTAACTTTTTTTTTTTTTACTAAATTGTCACATTCTGAGGAGAGAGAGAAGTCTGAAATGAGGTTGGTTCAGGGGTGCCTATTTGTGCTAAGTAGTAACCAAAGATCTAAATTAATTTGATCCCAAGAACTTTGGGGAGGTCAGGCTAGTTCAAATTGAACAAATTCTTCATTTGCTTTTTAATTTTACTTTCCTCAGCTACAAGGGGAAAAAAACACTTTTAAGAGTAAAAGGAGATCATTGTCAGGGCTAGTTTGGGCAGAAAGTAAGGGTTGTCATCTGTACTTCTTTCCTGTCTTTTCATTGTCTTCCTTCCACAAAAATTCTGGAGCTAACATCCAAATACAGGTATTTATATTTCAGAATGCCTGGCATTGACCTTACTTATAAAATTTCAGAAACAGAAGTATTTGAGTATGGAAAATATTTACTTCCCCTTAAGTTCATCTCCAAGCCCTAATGATATAGAGTTTTTTAAAGCTCTGCCAGGAAATACCAGGTTATATCTAGTGGGGCCTGTTGAGTTGGAAAAAACTTCTTGTATGAGTTTAACAATGGATTATCTGTCATCCAAGGACCAGTCTAGCTAAAATCAGCTTTGGTCTTTAAAGCTTCAAAGAACTGGAGGACTTCCCAAAAGTAACCCTGTAGCTTTGATGGAATGGCCAAAGTCGATGTTTATATTGGGTGTGAAGGACAGATTGGACCCACATTCATGGCTCCACGAGGAACCCAACAAGAAAGCTGCAACATGCTTAAGGGGCACTTCTCATACACCACCATCAAGGGTAAAAAAGGACTGCCAGTAAGTTGGGGCTATGAGTTACCACTTTTTCACATGTGATCTCTAAGGTTGACCCTACTTTCCCCTGGGCTCTGTAGGCAATAGTGTAGGAGTGGGTGACAGACTTTTGGAGATGATGTTTTTTACCAACTAGTTTTACTATAGTATATCAGTAAATAATCATTTCCAAAAGCCACTTTCCCAAAACTGACTAAATGATAATAAACTGACAATCATGGTGGAAAACACACTAGTGGAGGTTCATAAAAATAGAAGATATTCCACTGATCCTTCAGGAGGATCTGTAGAGTCTTAAGGGGTTATAGGAGCCACTTCCTGGAGAATCAACTCATCAGTTGGGAATGGGACTTGAAGTAGTAGTTTCAGGGCAGTTGTTGCATGGGGGTAATATTATACACATACACATACATAATGGTTTTTATACCATGCATATGTATCATATATGTTATATATGATAAAATTGTTAAATTATGCTGCGGACATTATTACTTGCATTTTACAAATAGACATATATGCATGTGTGTATATGTATATATGTATATATACACACATATCTATCCTATATCTCTTATTTATGTATGGCCAGTGTTAATAATGGGAATAATTTGCCAAACCAAGTTGAAATAATTGTTCTGAAAGAACATTGAGCAGTTCTGAAGTATTTAAACAGTAAAACAGCGAAAGTTCTGGGGATGAATGCTTTCTATTTCCACCCCTGGTACAGTTGAAAAGCAATAAAAGTTGGAGAAAACTGTGATACTAACAAAGACAAAAATGCACTATGAATTTAAAAATTTATATAAAGGGAACTTATAAGTGTCTGTCGTTTTTTTAAAACCATCATTTTAGGGGCAGCTAGATGGTGCAGTGGATAGAGCACCGGCCCTGGAATCAAGAGTACCTGAGTTCAAATCTGGCCTTAGACACTTAACACTTAATAGCTGTGTGACTCTGGGCAAGTCACTTAACCCCCATTGCCCTGCAAAAATAAAAACCAAAAACAAACAAACAAAAAACACATTTTAGTCAAGGAATAGAAATTAACAAATTGTAAAGGAGATTCTTGGACTATATTTGGAATAATAGAAAAGAAATGAAACTTGGAAATATCTACAATAAAATTTAGCCAGGACATATATAACAAAAGTGAGCAACTGAGAAATTTTTCCAAAAGCATTTTCCACACAACTGTTCTGGATTGTTGAGGGCATGTCCTCATGGAAGCATATAAAGGATACCTAGTGACCCCTAGCTGAGGTGAAACATATAGCATCATTCTGTAGACCTCTGATTCAGAAATAGCTGGTATTTGGGGATTACTCTGATTGTGTCTTGGTTAGGTCATGGGGAAGCAGCTAGAAAACTGAAATCTGGGAGAGACCTTAATTTAGAAAGGCCAAGGTCACCCACTGCATTCGGTGCTATGGCCAGTCATCTTGACCTTTGTCTTACTACAGTACTTCGATGATTTTGAAGGAGGAAAAAATGAGGCTGATGACTTTGCAGAGCTCTGCTTCACTCAAATTTAATTCATGTGCAAGTCAAGACATCACCCTACAAACTACAACAACAATAATATAATGTAGCAATGTACATGGATGATCTAGGACCTTTTACCCAGATTACTACCCTCTTCACCTTCCTTTCTCTGTCTTTCTGTCTCTCTGTCTTTTTCTCTTCCTTTGTCTCTCTCTGACTTTGTCCATCTGTCTGTCTGTCTCTCCTCAATTTTTCCTGGTTTTGTATATTTTCATTATTAAAGCTTAACCTTTGTTTTATTTTTTTATGTCTTGTCCCTCTCCAACACTTCTGTCCAAAAGGAAGATACTCAGCTATCTAAAGTGGCTCGTGCCCTTAAAAATTGTAGTGATGAGCCATGACAGAGCATTCATTGCTGTCTGGAAATCACCTGTCTCAAGTGTATTGTGAGTCATGGATCTGAAGTAAGTAGCTGCAAGCATTTTCATCAGTGTCGCATTGAGAACAGATCAGTGTTAGAGAAGAAAGTGACTGGTAGATGGGGTGGGAGAGGAGAGGAAAGTGGGGAGAAGCATTTAAAACAATTTCAGGCTATAGTTCCTAAGTGTCTGGGCCATTCTTACTGCTCCAGTACGGTAATCAAAGTTTCTATTTCCAAGGTTGGAATCATAGTCTCTGAATAGAAATCCCTGGACTGGATCACTCTCCAGTGCCTCAACTCAGATGCCCAGATCATATCCCAAATCAGCTACTAATGTCTGCTTTTTTTGTTACTCAGTCAACCCATTCATTTTGATGTGAAGCAGAAATAATTATGCCATGCAGGGTCTCAAGTAAAGGGTCAACAGCTTACTTTCAGTTCTATGGAATATACCTCCACCTCCCCACCCCAATTCCTATCACAAAAGTTCTATTCAAACATAGAATTCATAGCTAAATGGAACCTTGGAGGTCATCTAGTTCAGTTCCCTCATTTGGAACTCAGGACAAGAGCAATGGAGTGACTCACTCAATTACCCCAAGTAGTGAGTCACTAGCAGAGCTACAAATGTGAATCCAAGTCCTTGAGCTCCAAATCCCGTCTTCTTTCTACTTCATTTCTTCTTCATTGAGGCACAAAATAATCTTGGGTTCTTGAAAACTATTCCAACAGAGAAAAAGCAGGTTGGGCTAAGAGCCCCAGGATTGATAGCACTACCCTGGAATACCAACTCTGCTTCAAGTCTTGCCTTCAGAGTTGTCAGAACAAACTTTATGGAGAAGTGGCCCAACTGCTGACCAACTGTCACAAATGGAGCTCACAAGCCAGACTAACTGAAGTGGCTAAGGATCCTTATGCAAAGACAGGAAGTGGCATGATCCAGGTGGGTCAGACCATTGTGATTGCTACTTCTCCTCAGATCCTAGTGGAGACAACCTAGGATTTAGGGTCGGTTATATTTGAGACCATTCCCTTTTCAAAGTTACCATGATCTCTTCATTGCCAAATTTAAAGGCCTTTTCTAAGGCCTCATCCTTTTTCATTTCTCTGAAGCATTTGACACAGTTGATCATCATCTCTTAAAACTCTTTCATCATTAGAGTTTTGTGATGGTACTTTCTCCTAGTTTTCTTCCTGGCCAACCATTCCTTCTTAGTCTCCATGCTGGCTCTTCATCCATGTTATATTCATTAATTACGTGGGCCTCCAAGGGCCTCCATAGTTCCCTTCTCTTTTCCTTCTATACTATATTGCCTTGGTGACAGCTGGATAGAGCAGTGGATAGAAAGCTGGGCCAAGCATCAAGAAGATCTGAGTTCAAACTCTGCCTCAAGAAGTGAGTCTCTCTGAGTCTCTCTGACTCAATTTCTTTTTTTGTGTGTGTCTTTCTTAGCATCTCTATCCCAATCACAGTGTTTGGTACATAGTAAGCACTTAATTAATGCTTGATTTTCAAAGCAACTTGTATATAACTAGTTTGAAAATATTTATATATGAACTTGCTATCTGCCCCATCAAAAAATAAACTTTTTATTTGTATTTTTGTAATTTGTATTCTTAGTACCTATCACAGTTCCTGGTACGTAGTAGATGTTTAAAAATTTCTTATTGATCAATTGATATGTGTAGTCATGAATAAGACATCAAATGATAGCAATATGATTGTCCAATAATTGCAAAAGAGGCTAATAATGTTTTTCATGAACATGTATGAACTACATAGCATCACCACAGATGTTTAACAGCTATTTATATGGGAAAGAGAGAAGGGTGAAGATTACCTTCTTTGTAATTATTGGAAAATGCTATTTTGATATTAAATCTATCATGTTATTTTCAAATATAAAAAAGTTAAAATATATTATATATTTCAAATTTTAAATTTATTTTCCTTCACAATGCATTGCAGCATGTCATAACTGATACGTGGCTGGCTTTGGAGTCTGGAACATCTGGGTTCAAGTCCTAACTAGGACACATGCTAGCTGTGTGACTCTGAGAAAGTCAGTACCCCCCAGCAACTTAAATCACTTACTTTGCAAAATAATGAAGTCACAGATTCAGATGAAAAACAGAAAACAAAAACAAAAACAAACCTAGAACACCTACCTCATATAGTTGTTATGAGGCTTAAAGAAAATGATATGTATACAGGGCTTTGCAAACCTTAAAGCACTCTATAAATGTCAGTTGTTACTATTATTTAATGCAATGTTAGGAGTTTGCCTGCTTTAAGAGACTCAGATCCCTAGAACTTGGCATGTCCAATCAACTCACTTTCAACTCAATAAATCATATACATATATACATATATGTATGCATATATGTATTCAATACTAAACATAAATAAATACTGTTCTAAGAAGTAAGAATTCAAGGACAAAAATAAGAATGAATTCCTACTCTCAAGGAATTTGTAAAATGTTTCTAAATCTAGATCATAGTTCCACAACATTTTAAAAATTTCTCCCTTCCTTCCTCTCTATTGACCCAGCCACTGCCCTACTTGCAGTGTCCTCCAAATTGATCTCCTTGATTCCACTCTTTCTCCTCTCCAATCTATCTTTTGCACAGCTACCCAAATAATCTTTGAAAAGGCCTAATAAAGTTGCGCCTCTGCTCAAAAAATCTTTAGTAGCTCCCTGTTATTTCTCAGATTAAAAAAACAAACAACAAATGTCTTAGTCTGGTATTTAAGGCCCTTCACGATATGACTCCAACTGGTTTTTCCTACCTAATTTTGCATATCTTCCCTTTGTACACTCTACTCTCCTGCCAAGTTGTACTACTAACAGTTCCCCAAACTTTGAATGCAATTTCTTTTCCCTTAACATTGATACAAGCCATTACCTGTGTCTGGAATGTGCTTCCTTTTCATCTCTGCCTCACATTCTTTTTTTCTTCTTCAGGACTCTTCTCAGAGCTTACTTTCTCCATAGTTTTCCTAGTTATCAATATTGTTTCCCTACTTAAACATTCAAAGAACATGGAATTCTTTGTTTGATCTCTCCACTTACCTCTCCGCCCTCTTTACTCCATAACCTATTAGTTAATCAATTTACTAAGTACCTGTTATGTGCCGGGGACTATGTTTAGAGCTGAGAATGTGAAATCAACCCCTGCCCTCGAAGTACTCACCATTCAGTGGAGAAGGCAACATGCAAACAAATGTGCAGAAACAAACTATTTACATTATTAACAGGAGATAATAAACTGAGGGAAGGCTCTAGAATTAATGTATATTGGGAAGGTCTATAGAAGGCAGAATTTTAGTTGGGAGTTGAAAGAAGTCAGAGAAGCCAGGAGGTGGAGAAAAGGAAGAATAATATTTCAGGCATGAGGGATAAACTGAGAAAATGTCAGGACCCATGAGGTGGAGTATTTTGTTTGGAGAACCACAAGAAGACCAGAATTACTGGATAAAAGAGTATAGGTAATACTAAGCTTATCTTTATTCCCCAATGTGGAATATAAGCTTCTTGAGGGTAGGGTCTCTTTGTTTTTTGCCTTTAATACCCAGCCTATAGCAAATTATCTGACACAAGAAAGCATTTAAAATATTTATTGAGTTTAATTGAACATCTGATAAGATCAAAGGCAATTTCCTTTTTTTTTTTTTTGGTGGGGCAATGAGGGTTAAATGACTTGCCCAGGGTCACACAGATAGTAAGTGTGTCAAGTGTCTGAGGTTGGATTTGAACTCAGGCCCTCCTGAACCCCAGGCCAGTGCTTTATCCACTACGCCACCTAGCTGCCCCCTGGCAATTTCCTTTTGATAATATGGCAGACTCCTGTGATTCCAAATTAGCCTGTCCCTTAAGGAACAATAACTCTAAATGCAATGAGAATAAAATGACCTGATTATCTGACATAATGTTTAGAATGTGTAAGGTACAGGGGCCTTAATTTTCTAAAAGCTGTTGGATATGCAAGGGCAAGTCAAGGGTACATAAGTTCAACTCCTTGAGAATTGGAATATTTCATTCTCTGTATTCATACCCTCAGCATTTAGCAGGTGCCTGACAGATGGTTAGTGCTTAATAAATGCTTATTAATTGATTGTCCGTTGTCTTTAACTTATGCCATGTGAACCTGAAGTCTAGAACATTATTTAGAATGTAGGCTGGTTGCTTGAAAAGATATTAAAGCTGGAAAAGATTTCATACTCCTTTCCCACCAATAGCAAATCTTGTGAAACACATGTAGCTGCTGGTGGCCTAGGCTGCATTAGTTTTATTTGTTGCTGTATGACTTTTAGGCCTGGTATTTAGGCTGGCATAGTGACACATTATGTAATCCTTATGTGTATATGTGTATTGGAGGGAAAACTAAATATTCTGGGGTAAATGCTAAAAATATATTCTTCATTTATGGAAAGTATTTCAGTAGATCTTTGAAGGTATACATTACAATAAAGTGGATTTGAAGTAAGAGGACATGTTCAAATCCCACCTTTCCCACATTGAACCTGTGTAGCCTTAGGCACTGTTCATTACTGGGCTTTAGTATAAGATGGAAAGGCATGGAGTGTTTGTATCCAGCATCGCAGAAATGTATAGCCACAACAATGAAATCTAAGACCTGTTTAAAGAAATACATTTCTAGGGTATTTTGAAGTAGCAGTCACCAGTAGATAGATTTGCCAAGATATTTGGCTATAACTATTTACAAAGGTCAGTGTGGATAGTTCATTTGAAGACCCAAAGCCAAAACATTGGGTAATAGCCTCAAATCTCCTATTTTATTTAACTGGGTGTGCAAGACCTATTCTACTTTGCCAGGCATTACATTTTCTGTACATGCCTAAATGGAAGGGAAAAAAATCTTTGAAGTCATTTTCTGGTAAAAATGATTAAGTTAAATCTCTTATTTTTACACCCACAAGTAAATTCAACAGTAATCTTACCAATTGCTCAACAGACTCCAAGCAGTCATATTGTACTTGTATTAGTCCATGGAGATGTTACGTATAACTAAACCCTACACATTTAAAGCCATAATAAGTTTGATTTGACAACTGCTGTTTGATGTTTTCTGCCAACAACATATTAATTAGGACTGGTGTAGTAGATCAATGTCATTTCTGAAAAGCCAACAAAACTGCTTATGTTGCCATACTAAATGCTTAGCTCTTGTCTCTGGCTATTTCTGTAGCAGTAGAATGAAGTGGACACTTGAAATCTAGATAAAAATCTTGCCAGTAAGGAAAAGAAGGGGATTTGGTCTGGTGGGTTCCCAGTTTGTCTGTTTATGTTGATTGAGTTATTCATTCAATTGTTCTATTCAGGTTTGCTGTGCTGATTTAGCCACATGGACTTCTCAGTCCCCAGTGTTCAGGGTTTCTAAGGCGAATGTGGATAGAATTTGTCACCTTAATCAGAATAGAGTTTCACGTAACAATTCATATCTATAAGCAATTCATCATCTTCCGTTGACACTGCTAAATAATAGAAGTCAGCTTAGCAAGCATCTGTGCACAGTGGTTGTAAATGTAACTCAGTCACTTAGGGAAGTAATTTTGTCATCTTTTCTCAGTCAGCTCAACCTTTAGTTGAAAGTGGTGGCCGTCCCCAAAGACTAATAATCAAATGATTCTTCCAATCTTCATTATTGCAGTAATGGCAACAAAAGCTCCTGGGACAAATCAGCATTCATTGACATCATTGATCTGACATGTTGAATTATAACTTGTTACAGTTAAATTCCCTGCACATCCTACTCTGGAAATCCTATCAGAGGGATTAGTATCTTTTTAATACTGAACAGAATAAAATGAAAGGCAACAAATGACACACGGACCTCGGTTATTTGTTTTCATTTTGATGATTTAAGATCTTAAAGAAAATGGCATCTTGAGTTTTTTGAACAACTTCTTGTCAAGAGCATGGAAGTTTCTTCATATTTAATCCAAGGGCTGTGATGTTAATATTTTGTCTTCTCTCCCCTCCCTCAATATATGAAGTTGCTCTTAGAATTTAACTTAAAAATTCATCATTTACTTTCCATAGTCAGTCCTTCATATTTCCCTGTTCTATTTCAATGAGTGTAAACCTACTGGGCCATAGCTATGTTGTTTAAACTTGTGTAATGAGGCATATATGTGGATTTCTCAGTTGCCTTGTGACTTCCCCCATGGGTTTAAAACATTTCATGAGTATTTTTCAGTTTCAAATTTCCAGGCAAATTATAAAAGAGATATTGCCAGACTATAAATCCCCATCAGAAATTTGCCATGTCTAACAGAAATGAGATAATTGAAAAGCACTTTTCAAGTCTTAAGCACCAGATAAATATTAGATATAATTATTATTGTGTAGAATGATTTGCCAGAAAATGGTACAATGATCATCCATCACCCACTGTGCTGAAAAGGATAGATAAAAATAGAGTGATAGAAAAATATATAAATATAGTCAAACTGATTTCTAGGTTTTTAGGATTTCTGACTTGACAAAAATAAAAGTCTTAATATCACAAGGGAGAAGATTCAAATGAGAAAGATCATGTTACAAAGAAAAAGATCATGTTTCAGTCCTAACAATTATCTCAAGAACCAGTTACTTTGGGGCCTACCTCCTTGAAGTTCTTGGTGTTATTTGTCAGGCTGGAGTAAGAAATGAAAAACCTTTGTCTCACCAAATTATGACTTACAAGGTTAGGAGGTGCCTAGAACTAGTTTTCTCTGGGTGTTGTTAATCCTTAATTTTCAAAGAGGAGCAATGACACCATGGGGGTGATGTCTTGATTTGCCCATGAATTAGATTTAAGTGAGGCAGAGTTGCACAGTCATCAGCCACACTCTCTCTTCCACAGTCATCAAAGCTGAGTGGCAAGACAAAGGTTAGAATGACTGGAAGTGGCCCAGGATGAAGTGGATGATCTTGGCATCTTTGATGTTCTCACCCACCCATTCTGCCTGGGGGAAGTCTTAACATGCTTGGGACAAACATCCTCCTAACTCACCAATGGGTTTGAGGCCTATTGGCTACTCTCACCCTGGTTTAGGCTGCCTTCTGAGACAGTTTTACTGGGCTGAAAATGCTGCCTGTATTACAGCTCCTTAGAGCCACAGATAAGAGTCAGGTGACCGGTTGGACACTAAAGGTGGATGAGGAACCCTGAAAGACTCTGCAAGCCTTAAACCTGAGGTGTTAATCCTACCTTAGCACTTCTTTTGGAGGCAGTGTAGTACATTGGGAAGAGCACTAAACTTGGAGTCATAGGACCTGATTTTGAATCAGCCCTGCCACTTGCTACCTTGGTGATCTTAGATAAATCCCTTAAGTTCTCAATTACTTTACTTGTAAAATGCAGTATTTGGAGTAGATGACCCCCAAGGTCTTGGCTTAGGTAGAGGGCTTAATCCTCATCTTTTAAAAAACACACACAATAACTTATAGATAGAATACACAAGGTAATCAAATTTATAAAGACATAATGTTTTGGAGCCAGAAAAGTGTTGAATATGGCATCTGCAGTATATTTTGTTAGGCTTCTTCCTTTCCTCCTCATCCTTCTGGTACAGTCTGACCTCTAGTTAGCCCCCTCAATTATTACAGGATTGTCTAGACTGAAGAGTCAAGGCCAGGTCCTACCTTGAATAATAGCCCAACAACTTTTCATGGAAAAATCATTTAATCTTTAAGAGAATGTCTATGCTATCTACTTTTGGATTCATGTCCTTAGTCCTTGTCATCATTACTTTTTCCATTTATGTTATGACTTCTGAAGTATTTAAAAACAATTCTCAGATCCCTTCTCATTTCTTCCCCTTTGTTGTCTATATTATGTTTCTCTAATCTATCTTCAAAGACTATATCTTTTTATCCTTTTATTGTCTCTGTTGCCTTCTTTGGGTCCTTTTGGATTCTGGCCAATGTATTGATGTTTCTTTTAGTTAAGTATAAAACTATACATATCCTGGGCCACCTGATGTAGGCTCTAAGAAAAGACATTATTTCTTCCCTCTTCAGACATATGAAACCCTACTTATAGAAATTCTCTGGAAACATTTGTCCTTTTTCATTTTTATTTGTTTTTAGCATCTGTCAGAGTATACTTAGTTTCTTCTGAACTATTTATCCCCTAGATGTTTTTAGTGCTTTCCAAATATCACTCTTTGATTTAGCACTCCTTTACCTCATACATAGAATATTCACAGATTATTAGTAAATTAAGCATTTAGCCATGGAGATAGAGCTCTCAATCTTCTGTCCCCAAAGTGTATCCATTAAAATGAAAGAAACAGCCCTAAGGTCTCAGTTTTTAAGAGGGCTTACAACAGAGAGCAGCCCAAACCCTAACACACTAACCTTTCATAGCAAGTATATGACATTACTTGGCTTAAGTGTGGCAGTTAGGCTTTCTCTAAAAATCATTTTTATCCTGTTAGTTTTTAGCACCATTCTTTAAATGCTCAACCTCTTGCTAAGCTTTTCCACCATTCTCCAGTACTTTTTCCCTCGATCCCTCCACTTTTGCAACTCTATGCCCTGGTCCCCTTGAACTTAGGAACTAAAGGGAATATTTATTAAAATATCCATGTGTAATGTGTAGTAACGAGATTAGATCATTTTAAATAATAAGATTTAGATTTTTAAAAGAAAAGTAGAATATGTTTTATTATTTACATTTCTCCCCTGAACTAATGTTTTTGCTATCATGGAGAAAACTGATAGAGAATCATATCAACCAGAGATTTCCATGTTTATGGCATAAATAAGGAATGATATTCATATAAAGCATGATACTTTAATTTTTTAAATATAAGACATAGTTATACAGCAACTAAAACAAATAATCAGTTAAGATCTTTTTCATCCCATTTTTTCAGGTTGTTTCCAATTAATGACATCTGGAATGTATGCTCTTGATCAAATACTATAATGTATGCCCCCCATGTTACACATCTTAAGGTGCTATATAAATGTGAGTAGTCATTATTATTGTTGGCCCATTAATCAGTTAACTAGTAAGGTACTGAGTTAAGTATTAGAGTTATAAAGGAAAAAAGATTTTAAAACTTTCTACCTTCTTAATAAACTTCACAGTATCAGTAGGAGAGAAATGTTAAAAAGCAGAAAAACAAAAGGGTTATTTGATAAACCAGAGGCTAAGACTAACAAAGCTTAACGTCCAGCTGCCATTTAATTATAAGCATTTCTCAACCTATAGAATAATTTACAAAGTCATCCTCATCATTCTTTTTTCCCTGAGTTTTGCAATTTGTATACTCATGAAACCAAACCCTACATCAAAAGTCTAGAGTGGAAGAAGTCTGTAGAACATAAAGGATCTTTAACATGGCTTTTTATGTAAAACAATTTATCCATCTCCCTGTTATATCTCCTTTCTGACTAGCATTGAGATCACAGAATCTCAGAGCCAAGAGGATCTCAGAAATCATCAAATAATTTCTGAACAAAAATACTCTTGATAACACACCCAATGAATGGTCACCTAGACCATTATCTCTTTGGATAGTTCTGTTTGTAAGGAAGACTGTTTTTCTTACATTGAACCTATTCTTTTTCCTTTGCAACTTCAGCCCTTGGCTCCTAGTTCTGCTCCCTGGGATACAATAGAATAAGTCTAATCCCTTTTTTGCATGTCATCCTTCAACTAATTGGAGGCAACACAGGAGGAGTGATTTAAAAAAAAATCATTTGGGATAAGTTAGATCCAAAAAGGAGGTTGACTAGTCATGTAAAATGGGAGGGAGAGAGGACTACACAAATGAAAAGTGTAAAACCTGGCACCTCTTAAAAATGAAAAGAATAAGGAGAAATCTGGTTGGCAAAGCTGAGAAAAAAGGAAAATGAATGCTGTTGGAGGTATTTTGGAGAGGAGTAAAAGAAAGTAAATGTTAATCAAATAATGTTGATCAAAAAAGGAATTAATTGATTTTTTAAATTAAATTTTTTAAATGCCATTGATAGATCTTTGGAGGTCCATTTAAAATGAACGATTAGTGGAGCTATGAATTGGCCCAGCTATTTTGGAAAGCAATATGCCCCCCATCCCACCAAATCACCAAATTGCACATACCATTTTACCCACAAATACCATTAGTAAGCCTCTATACTAAAGAAATCAAATGAAAAAAGTCCTGTGTTGAAATAGCTGACGTTTATGTAGCATTTTAAAGTTTGTAAAGTGCTTTACAAATGTCTCATCTAATCTTAATAACAATCCTGGGAGGAAGGCATTATTATTATCCCCATTTTATGGATGAGAAAACTAAAGCATGCAGAGGATAAGTTACTTTTCCAGGGTTACACAACTAGCAAGTGTCTGAGAAGGGTTTTGAATTCAGGTCTTCTTGACACAAGGCCCAGAGTTCCATCTACCTGCCTATAAAAATATTTATAGTAGCTCTTTTTCTTGTCACAAAGAACTGGAAACAAGGGGCAGCTAGGTAGCACAGTGGATAAAGCACCAACCCTGGATTCAGGAGGACCCGAGTTCAAATCTGGCCTCAGACAATTGATACTTACTAGCTGTGTGACCCTGGGCAAGTCACTTAACCCTCATTGCCCTGAAAGAAAAGAAACAAAAAACCAAAAACAAAGTATTGGAAACTAAGGAGTGCACATCAGTTGGGGAATTATTGAATAAATTATGGGATAGGAATGTGATGTAATGTCATTGTGCTATTTTTAAAAATCATGAAAGGGACAGTTCCAGAGAAGCCTGCTAACACATATTTGACAGAAAAGTGGACTCAGGAAAAAAAAATCAGCTGTAATTGGCCAGCATGGAGATTTATTTTACTTAATTATGTATATTTGTTGCAAGTATTTTGTTTTCAATGGTTTTCAGTTGGTGAGAAGTCTGGGAGTTGGTAAGGAGATGATGAAGGATAGAGTCCTCCTCAAGCTGTGTTTTGGAATCAGCTCTAACTGGTGGATACAGCTTATTTTTCAGTTCTCAGTATGAACATATATACTTCAAAACTCAGTGAGCACCCACTTTCTCTTCTCTTTCTCTGTCTGGTTGTACCCATGCACTAACATTCCAAATACCCACAGCTGAATTCCATCTAGAGAAAGGCAGGTCCATCTTGGCCTCAGTTTGATTCCTCTGAAGGGACTAGATCTACAGTTTGACCCCCTGCAAAACCCCCTCCCCAAAGTGTCAGGGACGGGGAAAAGAGGTTGTTTTCCTCTCCCTCCCCTCATTCCCTTTCCATCCCTACCCCACAATTAACTAAACACTTTGGTCTTAAAAAAATAATAATAATTTTTTTAAAATCAATGAACAGTACAAATCAGGGCTTGATTCATTGTTCCATTGGTTTCTAAACTTAAGAATGTTACATAGAAAATGTTAATAATGCAAAGTTAACTCAAAAATGTGTTATGTATAAATTCTTTTTTCCTGGAGAGACAGTTGTTAAACATTTACCGACATAATCTTTGTTCATCCCTCCAAATGAGAAGAAAACAAAGAAGGGCCAGAAGGAATAACAGGCAAGCAAGATAGCTTTGAAAGATACATGGTGAATAACTTATATTTTATGTAATGATGTATAGTTTAATAGTAATAAATAATATAAATAATAAATATAAAATGTCATTTATATTATAGTTCTATAATTTAGTATTATATTATTATATATCATAATATAAATCAATAAAAATTTAATGACTTAGTAATCGCTATATAATGATTTACTCTATGCTTTAAAAGGGCAGCAAACTCTATACCATAAGAAATTCACAGTTTCAGGTACAGTCCTCTCCTGTTCTAAATTTTATATGGAAATGTTCCTTTTATTGGATGCTTTTAAGTTTAGAAAAGAGAAAAAAGAAAAAGAAGATCCAAAGAAAGTCTTCCATTACATTGCCTGGATCCTCTATGGAAGATGTGCAGACAGACCTGGTCACAAATCTTCTCAGATAGAAGATGTGGAGAAGTTCTGGGTACCTTCCTGGGGTGCAGGTTGGGGGAGAGGGGACAGGAAAATAACAAAGGGTATGTTATATTCCAGAAAGAAAACCCCACAACAATGAGATAACAAATTCAAATGTATAAGCACATCACCCAGTGTTGTTTTTAGTCATTCTAGTAACTGGTCTAACATTTGATTAAATTTTTCTGGTATCTGATATTGACAGGACCCCAATTACATGCTCCATCTATATTCCCTTAAGTCATCTGACTCTTCAATGATCTTCACTTATTCTAGCTTTCCACTCATCCCCTCTGATTTGTCTTGTTGACTGTTCTTCCTTATGCTTCTGAGTACTGTATGCTTTAGGTTTCTGGGATATTCAAGAACATATGTAGTTTTAGCCATTAAGACTGTGATCCTTCCCAAATCCTCTCTGAAATGCCTATGCATATCCTGATATGCTAATTTGTTATCACATTCCATTTATCTTATTTTTGTGGAAATCTTCATACTTACCCCAAAGACTTTATGCTCCTTTATATCCTACTAAAAACTACCCTAGTGAAGGAATTCTTTATCCACCTGGAGTATTTTCTGTGTTGTCCATAATGCTATTTAATATAAGATTTAAACTATACTTCAAACTGAAAGATAAATTCAGCATGAATCGTATAAGTAAAATTGAAAAAAAATGTTCACAATCAGTTTTTGAAAATACTGTTATAAGAAGCAATCCTGGGAGTGGCAGTAAAGAAATATGATGTAAATTAGGATATTGGTATCACAAATGAATATAAGTAAATTTCAAAATTTTAATATAAATGCTACCTTTGGGGAAATATTCCATGATATCAAGACTTCTGCTGTCATTTAGATCAGTGATCATGCATGCTATGAGCAAATTTTTTGAGCATTCCCTGCCAATATGTGTATATTTATTTACTTTATTTATTTGTCTGCTCATTTATTTATTTGCTTATTTGTTCATTTATTTTTTATTTATTTATGGTTTACATACAGGTATTGATGTATGTGATATGTATTTGCATTATAAAACACACAAAACCAGAAATTAAGAAATACAATAAAGGTGAAATAATATTTAATAATGCAGGTGAGTCACTGGAATTTATTAAGCTAGGGAATGACTTGGTTAGATCTCCCCTTTAGGAAAATCACTTTGGTAGCTGAGTGAACAAGGGGTAATATCTGAGGCAGAGAGACCAACCAGAAGATTTGTGTAATTATCCACATGAGTGGTAGGTGAGAACCTGCACCAAGGTGGTGACTATATGGGAAGAAAGAAGACTATGGATGTCACAGATGTTGGAGAGATCAAAATGATAAAATTTGGCATCTTATTGCATATGTGGAGAAAGTGAGAGTAAAGAATCAAGAATTACACCAATGTTTTAAAATTGGGTCACCATAAGAGTAGTGGTATTCTCTACAGAAATAGGGAATTTTGGAAGGGGAGTGGATCTGAGTGATAAAAGAATACAGTGAGATCTATACTGCAGATTACAACTCATCCATACCTATTCATCCTGTGAAATTCACTCTTTCCCATCAAGAACAAAAAGGTGGGGTCAGACCTCTTACCTAGTGGCCTTTGGCCTAGACTGCAGAGCCTAGCCCTACTCCTAGTAGTACCAGCTGGAGTCATGAAGTGGTTTAGGGGGACAGGATGTGGGTAGGAGTTGGGATTTTACCTACAGAGTCACATGTGCAGGAACAGGTGCCAGGTCATGGTTAGGTTATAAATATCCTGAGGGCCTACTGTCCAGTGGAGAAGGGGAGAGATGAGAAACTTGCATAACCATAGGAGGCTTGCAATGGAGAGGAGACCATATACGGGATTGTAGGTGATGATGGATGAAGGAGAGGATGATGTAGGTTTTTGACAGACACAGAGATTGCTGATCTTTAGGTGTATGAGAAACAGCTCATCTTCCTGCCTTCCAAATGGTTGATCACAATTTCCTTGCAGTTGTGTCATGGCCAGAGAACCCCACTTTGGAGGCTATAAACTTAGACACTTTTGCCTTAATGTCTACGGAAATCAGGAAATCCTGTGGACAGAGCACTGGATTTGAAGTGCTTGGAGGACCCACATTCTAATTCAGGTTGTGCTGTCTACTAGCTATGGAACCTTGGGCAAGCAATTCCATGAATCTCAGTTTCCTTTCTTTCTTTTTAAAATTTTAAAATTTAAAATTTAAATTTAATTTTTTTTTGTGGGGCAATGAAGGTTAAATGACTTGACCATGGTCACACAGGTAGTAAGTGTCAAGTATCTGAGGCCAGATTTGTACTCAGGTCCTCCTGAATCCAGGGCTGGTGCTTTATCCACTGTGCCACCAAGTTGCCCTAGTTTCCTTTCTTGACTAAGTGACTACTAAGGCCCCTTTCCAGCTCTTTCTTATTTTAACGACTGAAATAAAAGCCATTATAATGCTGGACACAATAGACCTTAAGTAGTGAAATGTATATTTTAGAATATATCTAGATGGATACAAGGGAGTTGTTGCCTGGTGGTTTGCCCTTCCTTCTCCAAGAGGACCATGGCATTAGGAGGTGGTGTCATTACTTGCATGGAATTGGATTTAAGTGAGGGAGGGCTATGCAAAGTCACCAGCATCACTCTCTCCTCCAGTACCATCTGGGTCCACTGGCAAGATATACATCAGGATGACTGGATATGGCCTGGGATGTTTAAGGCAATTGAGGTTAAGTAGCTTGCCCAGGGTCACACAGCTAGCAAGTATCTGAGGTCAGATTTGAACTCAGGTCCTCCCAATTTCACAGCCAGTGCTCTATCCACTGTATCATCTAAGAAGAAAGATTTGAGAAAGTATACCTTCTTACTAAATAATGGCAGTTTGTCATAGTGAAATATCAGAAAAAGGCATAGATAACAGGCTTATAGGGTTGTAGTCATTTATTCTTGGTCCTCTGAATGTTGGACATAAGTACATCAAAACTAGTTTTAGCCTTTGAATCCTTTCCCCCCCAATGATGACACGCTGTATGATTGGAGGAGGAAGTGTCTTTACAAACAGTGGTGATTTGTGACCCACATCAGCTGCAAGGCTGCCTAGAAAACAATCCTTTATCACAAGCATGGCCAGGCTCACAGCTGCCATTTCCCCAGCCAAAGCATTAACTACAGCTACACCAGGCATCACAAACAATCATACTGCACCTGCTGTCCTGAACAACCAAAACAGTGGCAGAGCCATCCTTCCAGGCAGGAGAAATGAGGACCATAAAAACCACAGCACCAGACCTACATGCATACATCCAGATGCCTCTGCTAGCTCAGCTGCTCTCCTCTTTGGGGGCAGGAACCATCCTGCCAGCCAAAGGGCCTTCCTCCATCAGCATGAACGTGGTCAGGGTTATGGTGGACAGGCCGACCCAGTGAAGAAGTATAAATATGTCTAGTCAGATCAGATTCACAGTTTCATTAGCTTCCTATGGGAAAAGAGCTGTGGAAATAGACACACAGAGCTATACCACTATCCAAACTTTTCATCCTTTCCCCAAAAAGCTGGTGGTATTAGAGATTTAGAGATAGAACACTTGAGTTCCAGTCTGAGGGCCTTCCCTTACATTCAGTCGCTGTTGTTGTTTGTCCTTCATTCTTGAAGAGGACCATGCCATTCTGAGGTGATGTCATGACTTGTGGTGAATTGGATTTAAGTGAAGGAGGGCTGTGTAAAGTCACTAGTCTCACTGTCTCCTCTAGAGCCATAAAGGTCCAGTAGCAAGATGTATATCAAGATGACTAGGGGCAGCTAGGTGGTGCAGTGGATAGCGCACCAGCCCTGAAGTCAGGAGGGCCTGAGTTCAAATCTGGCCTCAGACTCTTAACACTTACTAGCTGTGTGACCTTGGGCAAGTCACTTAATCCTCATATCCCTGCAACCCCCCCCCAAAACAAACAAACAAACAAAATTTTAAAATGACTAGAGAAGGACCTGATATAATAAAAGTTATCCAACCCATCTCAACCTGTTTCTACTGCTTTAAAATGTTTTTTTAAAATCTACTTTGCAAAGTTTTGATAATTAAAGGAGGTCAGCACTAGGGGATGGACATTGTGGGAGGCAGAGCAGAAAAGGCTTCATATAGAAAGTGCTTAATAATCATAAAATATTGCCATGTAAATCCATTCTATTTTCTTTACATAATAAATCTTCAATGTTTACTTTCAATATAGTTATGAAGTAACATTGTATGGTTTACTATATGATGTCTGACATTTTGTTAGAATCTTAAGGTTTGCAGGGTACTTGACTAAACTCATCTCATCTGTACCTTCTATGCAACTGAGATGTAGGTAGTAAAGATATTATTCTGTTTTTATAGAGGCTTAGGGAGGTTAATGGACTTGCCCACAACCACATATCTAATAACTGTCACAGTTGAGATTTGAACCCAGATTGTCCTGATTTCAAGGCCAGAACTATGACAGCTTTTCCACCCCACCATGAAGGATTAAAGAGTTATGTTGGGGGGGGCAACACCATTTTATGCATAGGATATGAGAGGGAGCAATTAACAAGCATGTATTAGTTGCTTACCATGTACCAGAGCTATGCTAAGTGTTGGGGTTACAAAAAAATATAAAATCATGGTCCCCTGCCCTCAAATACTTCACATTTTAATGGAGGAGATAGTGTGCAAACAACTAAGTACAAATAGATGTATATAGTATAAATAGGAGGTAATCCCAAGGAGAAGGCATAAACATTGGGGAG
Organism: Dromiciops gliroides; assembly: GCF_019393635.1. NCBI lineage: Eukaryota > Metazoa > Chordata > Mammalia > Microbiotheria > Microbiotheriidae > Dromiciops > Dromiciops gliroides. Next base: position 328,106,529 of record NC_057864.1, on the reverse strand, counting down.
AGGGTGGGGCTGGTAGCGTGGGAGGGAGAGCAGAAAAGGTCTCTAATAGAAAGTGAAATTCAAGTTGAGGCTTAATGGAGATTGGGGAAGCTAAGAGATGGAAGAGAAGAGGATGAGCATTCTAAGTATGGGAGAACAATCAGTGAAAAGGCACAGTATTGGGAGGTGTGTCACATCAGGCTTTAAATACCAAATAGAGGATTTTTATATTGCTCCCAGAAGTAATAGGGAGCCACTAGAGTTTATTGAGTCGAGGAGTGACACAGTCAGACATATGTTTTAGGAAAAATCCCTTTGGCAACTGAATATAGGGATGAAATAGAATGGGCTGGGGGTAGGGGAAACTTGATGCAGGGAGATAAACCTGAAGGCTATTACAATAGTTCAGTCATGAAGTAATGATACCTGTGTGAGAGGACAGAAGAGGACATACATGAGATACGAATGATTGAATGAAGCATTTACTAAGTACTTACTTTGTGCAAAGCATTGTGCTAAGCACATCAAAGTAACAGTTCCTGCTCTTATGGAAAATTTCATCTGTAAATCAGTTGGGAAGGTCCCAAAGTATTTTAGGTAAAGTGACATTTCTATTGATTAGATCACATCAATTTTAAATGTTGAACCATTTGACAGTGCCAAGGACATTGGTGGTAAGAACGTTCTTTTTGAGTCTTTGGTAGTTACCGTTGTAACATCTATAGGAACCATTTCTAGGTTTCATCTACACAAGGGTTGCTTCTCTGAGTGATGGCTGTGACCATTGAGATAGATACATTGCTATTCCTAAGGCTCTTAGGCTCAGGGTCCTGGGCTGCCTTCATTAGGGTCTGAGGAGAGATGGTGTCTTACCTGTCCTGTGGGTGGAAATTGGTAAAGATGGCTGGCTTCTTCTCTACAGGAAGCTTTCCCAGATGAAGGTTGTGAGGGCTGAGCTAGAAGTAGAACTGATGGGGGGAGGGTCTTGCCACTCCTAAGGCTCTTGTGCCTATTTACCTGTTGGTGGTAGTTGTTACTTCTAATGATAAAGAAGGTGCTTGCTGCTTCCGCTAAGCTGGCTACCATTGTTGTGAAGTCAGAAATGATAAGTTTTGGCAAAAAAAAAAAGGTACTTGGGGGGTGATGAATCAAGGATGACAAGGATGCAAGTCAGGTTGACTGGAAGGATGGTGGTGCCAAGTAGGAAGAGAGAAAAGATATATAGATGATTTGGAGAGAGAGAGAGAGAGAGAGAGAGAGAGAGAGAGAGAGAGAGAGAGAGAGAGAGAGAGAGAGAGAGATCTGGAAATCATGTCTATAGAGATGATAATGGAACTCATGATGAGATCACCAAGTGAGATAGTATAGAGGGAAAAGAGAAGAGGGTCCTGGACAGAGACTTGGACACCCATATATAATGAGCATGACCTGAATGAAGAACCAATGAAGGATACTGAGAAGGAGTTGTTAGGATGAGAACAAGGAGAAAGTAGTATCACAAGAACTTAAGAGTGTATTCAAAAGGAGAAGGTGATGAAGTGTCAAAGGCTGGAGAGGAGTCAAGAAACATGATGAAGCTTCACTTGAACAATGATGTCAAAAGCCAGAGGGCAAAGGGTTTAGAACAGAGAGCAGAGCAAGTGGAGGTATAGATGACCTTCTCAAATAGTTCAACTTATGAGGGAAGGAGAAATATAGGATGATTGCTAGCTAGGGTGATTGGATCAAGTGAGGATTTTTTAAGTTTGGGCCTAGATACAAGATACGTTTGTAGACAGCAAGAGATTGAAGATGAAGGAGAGAACAAGGATAATAGAGGGAGCAATCTGATGGAGAAGATAAGATGGACTAGGATCAAGGGTACATGAATAGGGATTGACTTTGGCAAGATAAAGGGACACCCACCTCTTGCCTCTTTATGTGAGAAAGAGGTGAAGGAGGAGATAGTGGGGGAAGATAACTTAGTGATATGAAATAAAGAAGAGGAAAGAAGAGCAGGTTCTCATCTAATAGACTCCCTTTTTTCCAGTGAAACTGAGAGGGTAAGGAGAAAGCCATGGGAAGATTGAGGAGAGATGAAAAAGTTTTAAGTATCCATTGAGGTGAATGGGTTAATGATGTATCAATCAATCAATAAACATTTATTAATCACCTGCTTTGTACCAGGCACTGTGCTAAGTATGGGGATACATAAAGGGACAAAAGATAGTCTAATAGGGATAGCGGCTTAAGGTCTAGAGTGCTATACTCAAAATCAAAAAGACCTGAATTTAAAACCCATCTCTGACATGTACTTGCTGTGTGACCTTAGGTAAATCATTTAAATTCTCAGTGCTCAAGCCAACTCTCAGACCATAAGTCATAGGGAAGGTGCTAATCTGCATTATAAAGGGATTTTACTCAAATGGGAATCCTCTATTCCAGGGAAATCCTACAAGCACAGTCCCTATCCCTATCCCTTATCTATAAATTGAGTAACCATCACTAAAAATACTTACATAACTTTTCAAAATAAGGAATAAAAACCACATGCAAATTACATACATATTATACTACATACATATCATTTTTAAGAATCGAATCCAACAAATTTACAAACTAAAATATGTTCAGTCTATGTACCTACCCAAATTTGAAGCTGTTACTTTTAATTTTGTTTTCTGTTTGTAGAGTGGTATTCAGCATAAATATTATCAGGGTTCTTCTAGTCTCTATTTGTTTCATTTTGTTTCATTATTTTTTTCTGATTCTACTTACTTCAATCCTACTTTCCTCATATTTGTCCTTTTGCATACATGATAACATTCTAATAATTCACATATAAGAGTTTGTTCATTCTCCTACTAGTGGACATCTTTTATGATATATTAAGGATAAATCTCTATCAATCAATAAATATTTATTAAATATCTACTATAGGCCAGGCACTGTGCCAGATGGCAAGGAAAATAAGTATAAAAATGAAACAATATTTACTATCAGTGAGCTTCGCTCTGGGTCAAAGTGTTAAAACCATTTTGAGAATCTTTTTTTTTTTTGTCACTGAAATACGTGACAAATTTGTGATTTTGTTAGGGTGGAGAACCCATAATATGGGAACTTCCATTATCATGGATCTTTGCCTTAGTATATACACCTGAATTTGCTGCTTGAGAAACAGAGGTTAAGTTACTTGTTAAGAGACCCATAAATAATCTCAAAATCAAGATTTGAACCTAGGTCTCTCTGGCTTCAAGCCCAGCAATGATGTCCCTATTTATTGCCATGCTGCTGTTCAGAATGTTTGCACCAAGGATGTAATAGAATGCATATTTACCCACGGTCTTGCCAACATTTACTTTTATAATTTGATCGCTATTTTTGTCAATTTAGTGGGCATTAAGTGGTATCTTAAAGTTGTCAATTTGCATTTCTCCAATTTGAGCATCTTTTAATGTAGTTATTAACAATTTGTATCTCTTCAAAAATTGTTCTAGTCCTTTGAACATTTTCCCATTAGGGAATGCCAATTACCCAAATGTAGATATATGATTATCACATTCTTGGCACTTTATCTGATACATTAAATATATTTATTTTCTCCTATTTCTTTTCTTTTTAGTTTAGGAAAATTGTTTTTATAAAAAAATATTTTATCACTTTATGATCAAACACTAGTTTTATATCTGATAATTTAATTTTTAAGAGATAAAATATCCTTTCTATCCATAATCAAGAAAAATATATGATTCCTTTTTTAGATTTTAAAGCATTTTTTGTATTTAGTTTAGCTAGTTAGAATTTATTGCAACATTTGGTGTGAAGTATGACGTTCTTTTGTCATAGTTCCCCATTTTCCCTTTTTGGAAAGTCTGACACAAATGTGATGCTCAACTTTAAAAGCTCCTTTCTACCATGTTTTCCCTAGATATAGATTCACGGTATCTTTCAAAAATCATTGAAAATAGGATTCATACCTGAAGGGGACTTAGAAAGCAGTTAACTCAATCCTTTCATTTTGGAGATAATGAAACAAAGGCCCTGAGAGGCCCATGATCATATAGGTAGCAAATGTGAGAGGTACAGTTTGAATCCAGGTCTTTTGACTGTAAAATTGAATGTTCTTTCCACTGTAGAATACTTTTTGGTTCCATAACATCAAAGTAGTAAGATTCTGATTAATATATTCCTCAGATGCCCAAGTCATATTAGTATAATTGATGTAATAGTAACATCAGTAAAATCTCATTTCGTATTATTTACCTTCATATTCTACTTTCCACTCCAGACTAGTGTACTAACTATTCCTTTGCCTCAAAAATGTCATTTCCTTCCTTCTTGCATTCATATAGGTAGTACCCCATTGCTAGAAATCACTGCTGCATCCCTGCCTTTCACATTCTTATCTTCCTTTAAGGCTTGGGTCAGACATTATCTCCTCATGTAACTTTTTCTAAACCCAATATTTGTTATTTTTTCTCTCTCCTTAGATATTCATAGAGTACTTCTTTGAACTAATTTCATCATGCCTTACACTTTATTGTTTTTATTTTTGTATATGTTGTGTCAGGACTTGGGATTTGGGAAGGGATCTTTTATTCCTAGCACTTGGTACAGAGTTTTGCTTATAGTAGGTGCCTAATAATTGTTTTTTTGAAGGAAAACAAATGACTATACTCCAGTTGAAAAATCCTTCTTGCAATTATAGACCAAATTATAGAATGTCATCATGTAAATGCATGTAGATAGATAGATATACATATACATTATATATATATATATTATATATGTATGTGTGTATGTGTAGATGTAGCTGTAGATGTATTCATATGGGCCAGTCACCAAATAAGAGCAAGGGATAACTGACATATAATTCATGCTCCATCAGTTTTCTCTTGGTGCTAAGGAAATAAAAGGTAGGCCCCTAACATGTTGGGTGGGCCCCTTGTGACAAATTTATGAAAGGACACAAATAAAAGCTACAAAGGATTGGCAGATATGGGAGAGTTAAAAATCAGCATCATTGATGATAATACTTACATTGATGAGATCACATTCTTTAGAGTATTGTTATTATATTGTATTGTATAGTATAGTATTACATGGTATTATTACGTTAGAACTTAGTTCCACAAGTACTTATTTCTCTCCTTTTAGCAAAACCAAAAAAACTTTGCTACATCTAAATATGGACTTTGAAGATAGCATTTATTTCCAGATCAAGCAAATCTCAGAATCTCTTTGGCCACCGATGGAACATCATTCCATTGCCTTACCTTACAAATAATTTCAATGGCATCCATTATTTTTTCCAAAGCTGCACTTTCTCTGTTAGCTTGCTCTATCCTTATGGACTTTTGGTTTCTAAATAGGTGTCCCTGTTGAGAGTTTCAATGGAAGCCATTCAGTACACTGAGGGGAAAGGTAGAAGTTTTCATGTCTATCTATGCCTTGCCAACCAATGAAAAATTCAATAGTAGTGTCTGTGATGTAATGGAAACATGTTCATACCACCAGCCTTTCATGCATGAAATAAATTTATTACTCTCTGTGTCATTACTATATGCTAAGCATACAGGACCAGAAAAGCTTGCTTTTGTGAAGAATACCTAAGCCTGGGATATTGTGTTCCATCTTTATGTTGAAATGTAGATTTCCCATTAAGAAGCAAATTTATTCATTTCAGAAGTTTTATGAGAAAGATACTTAACAAATAATCCCGGCTGGTTAAATTTAGGGTGCTGAGAAAAAGTCCAATAAGGAAGCCTTCTCTAGATATATAGCATTTTCATTAAATATGAATTGAATACATTTTCATTCCTTTGAAGTTCTTTTAGGTATCTTTTCAGAAATAGACAAGAGTTGATAGGCATATTGAGTTCTATAATATTGCCTACTTTATAATCTTATAATTAACCATTTCATTTGTATTACTTCAGTTTCTTGCCAATGGATTTTCTGTTATTTCAGAGGGGGAGGGAATGGGAAAGTTTCCTATACTGCTTGGAATACATTTATTATATACTGCCTTGGCCTTGTTTTCCATTTTGTGTCAAAGTTTGTTTTTATCTTATCTAAGATTAATTTTTATGTCCTTTCAGTCCAATGCATTCCTGTGGAAATAGTACAGGACTGGGCAAAGTTACAGGCAGCATGGTGTTATAGAAAATGCATTAGACTTGCACTCAGGATGGTGTGGGTTTAAGTCTTGCCTCAGGTAATTAGTAGTTGTGTGACTGAGCAATCACTTGAGACTTCCTTGCTTCAGTTTCTTCTTATTCAAAATGGAAAGAGGGGGTGCAGTTAGATTTTTATGACTTTCCAGGTCTCTCAGGTCAAAAAATCTATGATCCTTGTTTTGTTTTGTTTTTTTGTGGGTTTTTTTTGGCGGGGCAATGGGGGTTAAGTGACTTGCCCAAGGTCACACAGCTAGTAAGTGTCAAGTGTCTGAGACTGGATTTGAACTCAGGAACTCCTGAATCCAGGGCCAGTGCTCTAGCCACTGCGCCACCTAGCTTCCCCCAAATCTGATTCTATTGTACTTGGAGTAGGTCTATGTAACTAGATTGGAAAGTTATGGGAGAGTAAAGTGTAAGAAGACTGAAAAGGTTGAAAGAGGCCATATTGTAAAGTTTTAAATGCCAAATAGAAGAATTTATACTTGAACATGGAGGCTCTTCAGGGAGCCACTCAGTTGTATTGATATATTACAGTGTAAATGGAAGGTAGAAACAACTTTTGACAATCAGATTTGTATATGTGAAGTAAGTGTGAGTGAAAAGTCAAGAATGACATCCAAATGAAGTCTGGATAGCTGGTAGGGGGATAGTATCTTTGATACAGATAGGGAAATTTTGAAAAAAAAGGAAGAAGTGTGGGGACAGGTAATGAGCTCTGTTTTGACATGTTGAGTTTAAGTGCCTACCAAAATCCACTTCAAGATGTCCAAAAAGCAATTGGTGATGTGAGACTGGAGCTAAGGAGATTAAGGATGGATATTAAATTTAAGAATTACCTCCATAGAGATGATAATTGAAACCATAGGAGTGGATGGGATCACCAAATGAGATAGTATAGGGCCCAAAAAAAAAACCCAAGATAGAAAATAAGGATAATTAGGAGAAAGCAGTGTCATGGAAGCCTGGAGCAGAGAGACTATACTGGAGGAGATGATTAGTGATTAGCACTAGTGACAGAAAGGTCAAGAAAGATAAGGATTAAAAAGGGCACTAGATTTGGCAATTAAGAGATTGTTGGTTGGGGGCAGCTAGGTGGCGAAGTGGATAGGGCACCAGCCCTGGAGTCAGGAAGACCTGAGTTCAAATCCGTCCTCAGACACTTGACACTTACTAGCTGTGTGACCTTGGGCAAGTCACTTAACCCTCAATTGCCTCACCAAAAAGAGAGAGAGAGAGAGAGAGAGAGAGAGATCATTGGTCACTTTGGAGACACCAGTTTCAGTTGAATGATGATGGGAGAAAAACTGCAGAGGACTTAGGAGAGAATAGCAGAAAAGGAAGCTGAGGCACAAGAAGTGTAGATTCAGTCATCTAGACAACTCTAGAAACTAGAAGTTGCAGAAAACTGCCTAACTGCATCCTTGGTAGAGGGTGTTGCCTCAACTAGAAGTTCCCTATATCAATGACATCACAAGCATCATCCGCCTGTATTTCTTTCCCTACATATAGACACACACAAATGTATGTATGTATGTATATACATGTTTTTCTCTTAATACGATGTAAACTCCTTAACTACAGGAACCACTTCTGTCTTTCTATCCACAGCACACAGTAGGTGTGCTTAATAAATGTTTATTGACTGATAATAAATGTCAAATATTGACAATTTTCATTAATTAATAGGGCTGGTTTAATCAGTGGTCAATATGAAGTGGTTTTTTTTCTGATTATTCTAAATATAATGCAAACTGTTTCTTCTCTTTCTCCTTTTCTTCACCCATCCCCTCCACGACTCTTTCCTTCTCCTCTGTCCTCCCCTCTCCTCCCCGTTTTTCTCCTCCCCTCACCTTCCCATTTCCCCTCTCCAGAATGAGCTATCCTTCACCCATCCACTCACTGACAACCCTCCCAGAACAGTATCAGCCAGCCACCTTCCTCTGCTCTGATTCCAACCTTCCATGTATGATTTTTCCATTCAGTCATTTTGTGCTACTGCTACTATTTACTCCTACCTTCCTTGCAAGGCTCAACTTTACTCAAGCCACCTGTATATCAACCACCCTATTATGGCTCCTTGGCATCTAACTGGGAAGGGATGGGTGGGATTATGTAACCCACCAGCAAGCCTAGGAGTCAAAGATATATCTCTAAGTTACAGAACAGCAATTATTAGATTATTTACACAATGCAGCCTGGTCCTAATGTTTTAGTACCAGGTCACTTGTCAGAGTTTACAGGGGTGGGATTTCAGGGAGCCCCACATGACATCACTAATTGACAAGGTCATGGAAATCCTGTTTGTAGAATCAAAGAGCTGGAAAATACTGTTAGAATTTTTACAGATGAGGATGCTATGGCCCAAAAAGCTGAAGGATCTTGTTCAAGATCTCATGGTGAGTTAGTGTGGGTCAGAGAAGAGGTGGCATCTGGGAGCTGACTAGCCCTCATTCTGGGAAAGTACAGAAAACTCCACCTGGCAATGCCTGGCCACTTTCTAAACTAGTCTGAACCACCCAGGCTGCTGTTTTGCCTTAGACCTCAAGACTTAACCTGATGTTTCATAGAGAATTACAATCTAGCCTGAATATTATTCCCATGAATAATCGCATGTTGAGAGTATGTCCCTGGGCTTCTGTGGACGATGGTGTTCTGCTACCATAAAGTGATGCCAATGAGCAGAAAAATAATTTCATGGAAGTTTCTGAGTACGTGCTGATCTAAACAACTGACAACAGCCTCTCTAAATCAATCACGGCATGCCCTGCCTTCAGTCTAATTAGCTGAATTGGTGTTCAGGCTAAAAAAGTCAGTAAAACCAGGAAAGTAAGTTTTATTGCAAAACAGATTGCAGTTCCAGTAAAGATGCTGTACATGTCCAGAAACGTGCTGGTTACAGATGTCCTTCATTGGCCCCAGATCCTAAATAATATATATTGCAAAATAAAGGGGGGAGGGGGAAGCTTGGGAGGTGAGGAACAGATGCTGCTAGACAGCATCACAAATCAAAAGCAAACTTCAGCATACACATGGTGCCATGCCATTATTGTGGACAGAATAAAACTGGAATGAGAGAGAATTGAAAAGTATTTCAGGTTGCAGAATTCTCAAGGAAAATTTAGATAAACTTGAACCTCAAATTCATGTTAAAATGGCTTATTATTCCATTATGTCCCAACTATATTGTAAAGACTAAAGAACAAGTTAGAGATTTTTTTTTTGGAGGGGGGGATTGGGACTCATGTGTTCTTCTGCCTTCTATAGAAAGGGGAGTAAAAAAGGAGAGAGAGGGAGTTTCTTTTAAATGAAAACACACAAAAGTTTCCCCAAACCAGTCATCAGGAGATTTATTTAAATATCACTTCACTCTTTACTTGGTGCCTGGCCCTTTCAGCTTCTTTCCACTTCCATTTTCTTGTCTATTTTATGAGAGGGGGGAAAATGGTCTCTTGGAATCTGGCTAGAGAGAGTCTAAAAGGAAAATCATCAGTGAAGATACAAAGCAATGTTTTGTCAAAAACATACACTGCTTAATTGCTCAGATGCAAGTCTTGCTTTAGCCAAAGATTCTCTTCAACCCATGTGCAGTTGGCTGCTTTCTGTTGATGCTTCCCCTAGTGGATATTTGCCCTGCTCTTAATAAATTAAATTTTATTTAAACTATTTTTAATTAACAAACCTTTATTTTCTCACCCTCACAAATGTGCCTCTCTCCTTTTCAATTCAACCATGTGAAAATTTGCTGCCAGAGTCCTGGTTACTTTGCCTTGCTAGTTGAAAGTTGCATGCTAGCTACTATGATTTATGTGCAGGGAAAACCTAGGAACCATAGTGGGAGCCATTGAAGTGATTGCATGAAGTACTAGAATATTGCAGAATGATCCCCCCAAAATAAAGAATTCAGCTTAACCATCAATGCAGGAAAAACAATTAGATGAAGAATGCCTGTTAAATAGTCTATACTATGCAATTGTACAGAAAAACTAAAGATCTCATTGTTCCATCTCTTCTCTCTATACATCCATACACACACACACACACACACACACACACACACACACACACACACACACACGTATATGCATACATACAGGGTGTCCTAAAAGTCTCACTGCAGTTTTAAGCTTCTTGGACTAGCTTTGCAAATGGATGATATAGGCCCTTAATTGAATAGGAAAAGCAGAACAAATTGAATTGCCTGTGGAGATTTATAATCTTTTCAATGGCATCAATCTTCTTCCTAAAACACAGGCCCATATTTTAATATCAATATTCCTCCGATAATGCTATAGGGCTATGAATCATGGAATATCATTGTCTATGGACAACCAAAGTTGAAGGATGCCCAAAAAGCATTGGAAGGGCACATGGTGGCCGTAAGTAGGTTGTAAATGAGGAGTTGTACAGGAGAAAAGGTGTAAAGGAAATCATCAGAGAAATGAAGGACCAGAGAAAGACATGAGATGGTCACCTATCAAGAGTGAGGGATAACCAGCTCACTACTCACATGCTACTAACAAGAATTGGGGAAGTCACACACTATCTTTACTGGGGCCATTACAAATTTATGGTTTATAAATTTCCCCGCAGATAGGCAACTTTTTACTTCTCCCTAATTTCTTCTCTATTCCAATCACCAGAACAACTGTCCTAGCCCTTCTTTTCCGTAGCCTACACGGCATTCCTCTTCCTACCCTTTCAGCCAAGGACTTTTTATACTTTACAGGGAAAGAAAGTGAGACCATATCAAGCAAGGAATGATTGCAATACTCTCCTTATTTGTTCTCCCTGACCCTCCGCCTTCCAATACATTCTCCACCAGGCTGTACAATGACCTTGTCTCTCCCACCCCAACTATTCAATAAACTGCAGTGGCTAATCTCTAGGGTAAATTTAAACTCCTTTGGCATTTAAAGCTCTTCATAGCATGCCTCCAATTCAATTCAATAAACATTTCTTCATTACCTACTAAGTGCCAAGCACTGTGCTGAGTGCTGGAGATGCAAATGAGAAAAGGATGGTCCTTAACCTCAAAGAGTTTACAATCTAATATGGGAAGACAACATAAAACAGAAAGCTGAAAAAGATATGCAGGGGAAATTGGGGAGGTGTACCCAATGCTGATAGAAAATGGAGAGTTAACCTGGAAAGTTCTGAACCCTCTATAAAGGAAGGCTTTAGGAAGAATTAGTGGTGAGTATCAAAAGCTGGCCCAATTTATGTGGTGATAAATTTCAGGTGATCAGCTTATCCTGGGAGAAGAACGATTTTTGTGGAGGCAAAACCAAGCAGAGCCACTGATGGAAAATGAAGAGTTCATCTGAGTTACCCCAGAATGTAGCATTTGACCGTTCTTTCTTGAGGTTCCATCAAGGGAGACAGCTTGTCTTCGTGAATGCTGAACATCCAGTCCCTCATTTGGAACATGGAGCCCTGTGAAATAGTAAGCCTTGGTAGGCTTAAAGTCAAGGTAAGGTTAAGTCTTTCTCCCCTGTCACTGAATGTCTAGATCTTTATCAGCCTGAAGATACCCACTCTTATCTGACCATGGAAGCCTAGCAGGGTTGCTAACTTCCAAAGTATTTACATGTTATTCCCCTCTCAGTACTGTGTCATCCTAACTTATTGACTTTACTTCTTATTCCTCATACAATGTGGTCCATTTTGTGTTTCTATGTTTTTGCAATGGTTGTATTCCATGCCTTGAGTGCCCTCCCTTTTCTCCTCCACCTCCCAGAATCCTCTAAGACTCTAGGACTATGGTAACATGCTCTACCTCCTATGTGAGATCACAAATTCAAGCCATCCTATATACAAATTGTATTGAAAGTATTAATAGGGAACAAGCAAATTTATGCAAGCAACATTCAACCATGTTCCACAATTTTACCATTTCAAATAGCACCTACTGTTTGTGGATTGTGAGAAAACATTGGATTTGGCTTTTTTCTACCAAGGAATCTGTCATCCATACATTAACATTATTCAAAATTTTTTGAAATCTGTGACAAAGGAAATAACCTTGTTTGAGGACTTTCAGCTCATAATAGTTGGATGAGTCATTAAACAGGGGGGGAGTATGCTTGCCAAAGGTGTTTGCCACTGTGATAGAGGACAATGAAGAGTCCTGGATCGAAAGAAACTCTGCCTGTATGATGAGATTCTCCTGAGATTCCTGTTTGCTGATGACATTTTGCTGATTACATTAAAACCCAGAACATTGCAGAGCCTCCTGGAAAATATCTGTAACTACTCAAAATAATACCATTTACACAGGAAAGATGAAGAGGATGAAATATGCCTAGTGCTCAGATTATGACATGCCTTTGAAGTGGTGACCTGTATAGTTCACATTTAAATGTGCATCTACTGTGCAAAATAGAAGGACAACAAGTTGAGAATAGGGTAGGAGGAGGAGAACAGACAGGGTTGCCTTCAGGAAATTACAGAGCTTCTTTAATGATGCCAAACTTCCCATGGAAAAAAGGTAAGTCTTTTTAATACCATCTTGTGGCAGTATGTTAGAAATATAGGGAGTACAACATGAAGAATTAAAAAGGAATGCAACATAGAAGGCAATGCAGAAGCACCTTTTTTACATTTAACTTTTATTGTATTTTTTCTCAATTACATGCAAATTTAAAATGTTAACATTCATTTGAGTTCAAAATTCTCTTGTTCCCTCCACACCCTTTTCCCTCCTTGAGAAGGCAAGCAATTTCATATAGATTATACATGTGCAATCATACAAAACATTTCCATGTTGGCCATGTCACAAAAGAAAATGCAGACCAAAAAGAAAAACCCCACCCAAGAATAATAAAATAAAAAGTATGTTTTCATCTACATTCAGGCTCTACCAGTTTTCTTTGGAAATGGACAGCGCCTTTCATCATAATTTTCTTCAATCATTGTATTGCTGAGAATATTACTGTTACCATGTACAATGTTCTCCTGGTTCCACTCATTTCACATTGCATCAGCTTGAATAAGTCTTCCTAGGTCTTTCTGAAAGTATTCTGCTTGTCATTTCTTATAACACAATAGTATTCTTTTTTTTTTATGGGGCAATGGGGTTAAGTGACTTGCCCAGGGTCACACAGCCAGTAAGTGTCAAGTGTCTGAGGCCGGATTTGAACTCAGGAACTCCTGAATCCAGGGCTGGTGCTTTATCCACTGCACCACCTAGCCGCCCCCACACAATAGTATTCAATCAAAATCATATACCACAACTTGTTCAGCCATTCCCCAAGTGATGGATAGCCCCTCAATTTCCATTTCTTTGCTACCATAAAAAGAACTGCCATAAATATTTTTGGACATGTAGGTTCTTTTCCTTTTCCTTTTATTTTACTGGGGTACAGACCTAGTAGTGGTATTATAGAGTCAAAGCGTATGCACTATTTTATAGCTCTTTGGACTTAGTTCCAAATTGCTCTCCAGAATGGTTGGATCAATTCATAACTCCACCAACAGTGCATTAGTATCCCAATTTTCCCACATTCCCTCCAATATCTGTCATTTTCCTTTTCTGTCATATTACCCACTCTGATAGGTATAAGATAGTGCCTCAGGGTTGTTTTAATTTGTACTTCAAAGGCACATGTTTCGTATTAGAAGCATGCAACATAGAAACAGTCAGGAATTTGGAAGAACAAGAGTAAATGATATCTTTTGGGGATATGTATAATAGGAAGAGAAGATGGGCTGACCACATGGTAAGGGTGAACTATGATGGGTGGCCAGTCATAGTATCCAAATGGGACCCTTGTGGTGTCAGGAAAAAGCAAGGAAGGTTACAGCCCATTAGGTAGAATCCCTATGTGATATTTATGGGAGGATATAATAAGACTAATGATGATAATGATAATGTTAATAATAATCAGCTAACATTTATGTAGCACCTGCTATGAGTTAGGCACTGTTATTGTCCCCATTTTATAGATGAAAAACAGAGGCTAATTGACTTGCCCAAGCCTAGTAAGCATCTGAGGTTGGAATTGAACTCGGGTTTTCCTGACTCCAGGCCCAGCTCATGTCATGCTCATGTCACATAGTATGAACAGGCAAGGGTGGAACATGATGTTTCATTGGAGGGAAGTCCCAAATTGATGAGATCAGAAATCAATTTGAATATGTTTTTGCTATATCTATCCTATTATTAATATTCACAAATGTTATCTTCATATAAGAAGTGGAAAATCAAGTTAAACTGAGTTTATTTTACTTTCTAATATTTAAAGCTGGAAAATTGTATGGGTCGTCTTATAAAGTATGAGGTCACTATCACTGGAGAGATTTACAAGGCAAGGTGAGAAGAGTAGGGAATGAGCACCCATTGGAGCTCTAATTATGGAAATTCATGTACCCAAACTGGATTAGATGGCCTTTAAGGATCCATCCAAATCTAAAACTATGATAGCAATCTAAAAGCCATTTGTATTTTGAGCATATTGAAAGTTTATTGAAACTTATTTAAGGTTAACTTCAGACCATTGCCTCTGTGTGTGTGTGTGTGTGTGTGTGTTTATCCTTCATAATAGAAGTCAAAAATTGAAGTCAAAATTAGAGCTATCCAAAAAAAGAGCTTTTATTTTTATGGTAATTCTTGTCCAAATAATAACAACACTCTTTCCCAAAAATCCAGCTAAGTTTTCCAGAACAAAATGACTGAAATAACTTAGTATAAAACACGTGAACTACTTTGGGGGTTACTTATCTGAACCAAGCCTTTGAATCTTTTGAGATTTGACCATTAATAATCTAACCTAATTTTTTTCACTCAGTGGTGGCACATCACACCACTGTGTAGCAGAACCAAATCCAATCTGGCCTCAGACATCAACTCTGCAGGTCTGGGAGAAGCCAGGCAGCTACTAACTCTCTAGCAATAGGATGTGGGCCCTATTACTCCATATTGCTCCTGCCGGGCAATTTGTGCAACAGCATGGAGCACTGGGTAAATGAAAAAGCCTTTCGGACATCCTTTGGAGCTGGAGTGGAGGTTCTTGCTGCATGGGAGGTGAGTCTGAGAAATCAAAATCAAAATTGCAGGATGGAGGGCTGGAAAAACCACAGTCTAGTTTTCACCCTGGCCACAGTGGCATGAAAACTGCTGAGGGAATAGGTAAAGAGATAATTTCAGCAAGAAGGTAAACAATATTTCCTGATTAGCCATGGCAACGACCATGGGTCATCATTTTTGAGACATATTTTTGATGGAGGCAATTCATGTAGTCATAGAATCATTAAATGATTTGTATATATCAATTCATTTGACAAATAGTTATATAATCTCTACCATATGTTCAGCACCACTGGAAGTGCTAGAAATTTATATACATGAAGCCAAACTCAAAGAACTAATAGCACCCATAGTTGCAGATAAGGAATACGTGACAAAAGGCCTGGTCAAAGATACAGAAGTGGAAATGAGCATGATGTATGAAAAAGAGAATTGGTTTTCATCGATTGATGTGCATAAGACTGAATGCAAGGGTAAATAGTTTAGACTTGATCAAAAAGGCACTGGGGAACCATTGCATTCTTGAGGAGGGGATGACATGATTAAAGCAGTGGTTTAAGAAGGCTAGTCTGCCATTGGGGTGCAGAAGAGAGTAGAGTAAGGGAGAATTCATACCAGGCTATTGCTGGAGCCCAAGCAGAGCTGACTAGGTAGTACTACTGGGAATAAAGAGGAAGGGATATATCTGAAGTACGTTATGACAGACTGACAGGTTATAAGTCAGGTTGGTTATATACTGACTAAATGGGCAGAAGGTCGAGAATAAAAAATGTTGTCAAAAGTATTGAGTCTGAAGGATGGGGAGAATGGAGGTGCCATTCACAGAAAGAACACTAGGTGAGGAGAAGGTTGGGAAGAGGAGAGCTTGAGGCTAGTTGGAGAAAAGATCCTTGTGTATCTCAAAAGAAAATACCTTACTGCTTCAGTTTTAAAAGCAAGTTAAGTAAGAGAAGCACCAGCATGTATAATCTATATCAATGTGCTTACCTTCTCAAGGAGGGGGGAAGCTAAGGAGGGAAGGAGTGAATTTGGAATTCAAAAATTATAAAAGATGAATATTTAATTTTTACATGTTATTGAGAAAAACTAAAATAAAAACATTATATTAAAAGGAATAGTGCTAGGGGGCAGCTAGGTGGTACAGTGGATAACACAATGACCCTGGATTCAGGAAGACCTAAGTTCAAATCTGGCCTCAGACACTTGACACTTACTAGCTGCATGACCCTAGGTAAGTTACTTAACCCTCGTTGCCCCACAAAAAACAAAAACAAAAACAGGATAGTGCTGGGGCAGCTAGATGGCACAGTAGATAGAACACCAGTCCTAAAGTCAAGAAGACCTGAGTTCAAATCAGGCCTCACACTTACTAGCTTTGTGACCTTGCACAATTCACTTAAAACTGATTGCCTCAAAGCAAAAACAAAACAAAAAAGAAAAGTGCCAAAACAGATTATTGATAAACATAGGGTTCAACTAAGAAAAAAACTTCAGATTCCTTGGGCAACTGGACAAAGTAAACATGAAGTCAACAAGGGGATAGACTCAATTTACACTGCTTTCCTGTTATTCTCCTGTCTAGATATAAATTGTTTCCCTAAGGTCCCCAAGTTTATTGTCCTCTATCCAGAGAATAGTTCTAACGTGATACAAAATAATATAATTAGTTATAGTAGTAATATATCTAAACAGGTGATCCAGTCCCCCATAAAAAAAATAGATCCAAATAAATTAACTGATGCACAGAGTGGGTAAATGACTTACTGAAAGTCACACACAAAGCAAATTGCATAGTCAGGATTCAAACCCAAGTTCAAGGGGTCTTTCCACTACGCTATTCTGTCCTAGTTTAGCTTTTAAGGCTTTTGTAAAATCAGGCATAAATTTACATTTTTCCTTATTTCACAATAACTTCATTTATGCATTCCATGTACCATCTAAGATGGATTTCTTATACCGCCAGGTAAAAGTGCTTTCCTTATGCACATTTTCTTGGAGCCTCTCACCTCTTTCAACCTCATCCCTATCACATTCTAATTTTTATCTCAATTATTCATGTACATATCATCTAGACCCCCACTTCACATCCATGTGATTATAAACCCCTTGAGAACAGAAATCATCTTGCTTTTCCTCTTTGTATCTGGAGCTCTTAGCACTGTACTATATTCATGCTTAATAAATGTCCATTGAAATGAAGGAATATTGTTCTAGGATACCATCATAAAGATATAATCTTTAAAAGAAAGTGGCATCAATACCATAACTTAACAAATATAACAATGTAACTTAACAAATATAACAATAAAGCTAAGAAATGTAAAGAGCAGTCAGTGTGTATCACCAAAGTTTATCAAATGACAATGCCCATTTTGAGTCAGGAGTGTAATTGAGTAAGATATACAAATGTACTCTGTTGAGAACTTTTTTTATTCTTTTCTATTCAATCAAAGCCTAAGAATAATTTGATGTTTAGTCGTATTTCAGTTACGCCAGACTATTTTGACCAAATTTGGGGTTTTCTTGGCAAAGACATTGGAGTGGTTTGACATTCCTTCTCTAGCTCATTATATAGATGAGGAAACTGAGGCAAATAGGGTTAAGTAATTTGCCCAGGGTCACAAGCTAGTAAGTATCTGAGGTGAGATTTGAACTCGAGAAGAATCTTCCTGACTCCACATCCAGCACTCTATCCACTGCACCATCTAGCTGCCCCTAAGAATAATAGGTCCCCTCAAAGCTTTAGAAGATCCTTAAATATAATGCCGCAGGCTTCAACATAGACCATGGCAACCATACAAACTTATTGGGTAAAAAGGGTATGCCAACACTAAGTAGAATTTAGAAAATAACTAGAGATTGAAAAACACATCAATTACTGTATTTGCTTGTAAATTAACCTCTTCTCCATTCTTTTTTTTTCCCTTTTTAACAATGATGATAATCAGTTTGAATTCATACTGCATCATACTGACTTTTTGTTACAAGTCACATAATAGTGTGTTGTTAATTAATTTTGATTGAGTGCAGAGTGATCATTATAAATCACTTTTAAAAACTATCATGTCTAACCCTAAATTAGACAGAATAAGACATGAAACTGAGGAGATACTAAGGTCTAATGAGGGAAAAGCTGAAGACTCTGAGCTCACTGACCATCTTTATTTCCTGAAAACTCCAGAAAGAATAACTAACTACAAAATGAATGACAAAAAACAGTCTAGTGGTTTTGAAAAGAAGATGGGCATATTTAAACTGAAATTATGTATTTGAGGTTTTTAAAAAGAAATTAATAGCATGAATCCAAATATCAGACCAATTGTACCAGAACAGATAAATTTAGAAAAATTTAACCCTTATATTAAATGAATGTCTTTACCCATAGTATTTGATATAAAATGTCAAAATATTTTGTGACTTGCACTCCATATCCTGTATGGAAGGTATTTCCTTAAGAGCTATAGGAAGAAAGCAGGAATTATAAATGAATATTTTGGTTTCAGATACCATCTTCATAGAAGGGATTTGAAGGAGAATTTGAAAATCCATAAAAAGGAGTTAGAAAAATACATCAATATCTAGCTAGTGAAATTGAATATCATATTGCCTAATTAAAAGAAGAAAAAAGGAAAAATCTGAAAGCATATTAGAAATCCTAGATTCCCTTGATCAGCAATAGAAAGCAAAAGCCGAAAGGTTAAGACAAATACAAGAAGTCATAACAGCACAAATAATGAAATAAGAAAATCAACTTTAATCAAAGAATTTACTAAAAAGGGCTGAAAAGCAAAGGAAGCAGAGGTAAGAGAGAACCTCCAAAAGATTATAGGGAAAATTATCATCTTTATGGTAGCAAAGGTGCAAGTTGTATCAAATGGAAAAAATAAGCTTGTTAATATAATGAACACTAAAATGTGTGTATGTCAAGGGTGGTTACTGAAACTCTGGGCAATGTGATGGGGTTGGATAAAATCTACAATTATTGCTTCAAACAATTCACAGTGGTATATGAATTACTAGTAAAGCATTTTACCAGCTTCTTCTCAGAAACAAGTCTGATTCTATCTTTCCTACCAAAAGATATTCCAAATCTATTACTAAAGGATGAGAACATCAGAAGATGCTACAAATATAGGCCACATAGGTATTTGTGCACTTTATATAATGTATTCACAGCTTGTATCATTAATAAAAGTCCACAGAAGAATTAATGATTAAAAAGCATTTATTAAATGCTTACTCTATGCAAAACACTGTGCTAATTAAAATGACAATTCTTAATCACAAGGATTCCATATTCTAATAATATATTTATAGAAGAAAAACATAATTTTTCTAAAAATCTCAGGAGTTTAAATAACAACTTTATCATTAATTTGGTAACTATTGAATCAGATGCCCCAAAGCACTATAACATTTATACTCCATTTGTGAATTGTTACAAAGCCTTTCAATCAGCTCTGAACTCATGATTTATTTGTGTAAAATATTTATATGAATTAGACCACAAATATAGTATGAAAAATAGATTCTTTTTTATCCAAATACAAGATTATTTAAAATATCATCAACATGGTTATGACAAGAATAATTGAAATCAAATGTCAAATTTTTCAGGGAGAAAGTTAAACCTTTTTATGGTTCTGCTTGTCCTTACATCCATTATTATCTCTCCTACATAGTACTAAGCATGGCTTCCAAATTAAGAAGACACTGAAAGCAAAACATCTCATTAATCTCTGTGCTTTGATGACATTAAGCCATATGGTTTCATCAAAAATACATATAGTTCTTTTATGTCATGCAGTTTTTCTCCAATGATATCAAAATGTCATTTGGACTCGATATGAATTTTAACATATATCAAGGAAAGAGAGATTAAAGGATCCAAGCTTAAATCTGGAGGTTACATTCAATGAGTAGATGTAAAAAGTAACTACAAGTATACTGGTGTCCTCAAATCAGGATACAATGAGCAAAAAGATGTTAAAGAGAATGCTGGAATAAACTCTCAGAACTTATGACACAGTTTATAAAAAAAACACAAACCCTCCAAATAATGCCATAGGACAATTACTGGAGCAGCAAAACCCACAAAAGAATGGATTGAGATCATTTTCCAGCCAAAGAAGGCTTGGAAGGTAAGCAAGAGGGGATTGCTGTGCCTGGGCAGGAGTGGAGCCCAATCGCATGGTCACACTGACACAGGTCCAGTCCCAGGTATGCCAAGCCAGGGAAAGACACTGCCAGAGCCTCTGAACCAGGTGCAGTGCCAGAATCATCTAGAACTAAGCTCACAGTCTGGTGAGAAGGCTGAGCCCTTGGCAGGGAGGAGATTACAAGGGTCACTGCTGGTGCTGAGGCAGAACTTGGGTTTTTCATTCCTGCTGGGAACCAGGAAGTAGGCTTGAGTGGCAGTAGCCAAGGTGGGGAGGGGCACTGGCTTGTTGGAACTAACAACTAGAGCACACAAAATTTTGCTGTCTGGTTATTTAGCAAGTTGACCTGGGGTTATCTATGGACCAGGGAACAGACCAGGTGAGTGAAGAACCTGCTGCTCCTTAAATCATACTACTGGGGATACCCTGAAGCTTGGGACAGTGCAGCCTGGAAACAATGCCCTACTTTAAGGAGTTAAAAGTCAAGTAAAAGATAGGCAAGATGAGCAGACAGAGAAAGATGAGGACCATAGAAAGTTTCTTTGGTGACAAGGAAGATCGAGGTGCTCCCTCAGAAGAAGATGGGAACATCTAGGTTCCTGCATACAAAGCTTCCAAGAAAAATATTAATTAATCTCAGGCCATATAGGTGATCAAAAAGGACTTTGAAGATAAAGTAAGAGATGTAGAAGAAAAAAGAGAAAGAGAAATGAGCGTGATGCTGGGGGCTCATGGAAAAAAAAAAGTTAACAGCTTGAAAGGACCAATTGGAAAAGGAGATATAAAAGCCTTCTGAAGAAAATCATTGCTTAAAAATTAGGACTGAGCAAATAGAAGCTAATGACTTTATAAGAACTCAAGATACAATAAAACAAATCCAAATGAATTAAAAAATAGAGGGCAATGTGAAATATCTCCTTGGAAAAATGGCTGACCTGGAAAATAGATCCAGGAGAGAGAATTTGAAAATTATTGGACTACCTGAAAACCACAATCAAGGAAAGAGCTTAGGTATAATCTTCCAGGAAATTGTCAGGGAAAATTTCCCTTATATTCTAGAAGCAGAAGATAAAACAGAAATTGAAAGAATCCACTAATCACCTCCTAAAAGAGATCCCAAAATGAAAATTCCCAGGAATATTATAACCAAATTTCAGAGCTTCCAGGTCAAGGAGAAAATATTTCAAGCAGCCCAAAAAACAAAAACAAACAAAACCAATTCAAATACTGTGGAGCCACAGTCATGATATCACAAGATCTAGCAGTTTCTACATTAAAGGATCTGAGGGCCAAGAAATTGGGATTACAACCAAGAATCACCTATCCATCAAAATTGTGTAAAAAATTTCAGGGGGAAAGTGGGACTTCAATGAAAAAGAGGACTTTCAGTATTCATGATGAAAAGACCTGAACTGAATAGAAAATTTACTTTCAAATATAAGACTCTAGAGAAGCATAAAAAAGTAAACAGGGAAAAGAAATTGAGGGGTGTTGAAAGGTTAAACTGTTTACATTCCTACATGGGAAGATGATATGTCTAACTCTTAAGAATTTTCTCAGTATTAGGGCAGATGATAGAAATAAATTTGGACAGAGAGTATAGGTGGGAACTGATTATGAAGGGATGATATCTGTAAAGTATTTATTTTTTTGTTTGTCTTTTTTTTTTTCTTGTGGGGTGGTTGGAGTTGGGTGACATGCCTGGTTGTACTACAGTGGGTACGTGTCTTGTGTCTGAGGCCGGATTTGGGCTTGGGTCCTCCAGGGTCCAGGGTGGGTATTTTGTCCACCGTGTCACCTAGAAGCCCCATGATGACATATTCAGGGTAAAATTGAGGGGTGAGAGGACTGCACTGGGGGAATGGGAAGGGGAGAGGTAGAATGGGGTGAAATCACACATGAAAGAAACAGGAAAGTGCTTATGGAGTAGGCGGAGAGATGGGGGAGGAGCAGGGCAGTGAAGGAACCTTACACTCATCAGAATAGACTCAAAGACCTTAATCTCATCAGAGTGGACTCAAGGAGGGATTAACATACACACTCAATTGGTTGGAGTAATCTATCTAACCCTGCAGGAAAGTAGGAGGGGAAGGGGATAAGGAGGGAGGGGTAAAAGAAGGGAGAGCAGATTGGGGGAGGAGCAGTCAGAAGCAAATCCCTTTTGAGGAGGGATAGGATGAAAAAAGATAAATAATAGAGTAAATATCATGGGAAAGGGATGAAAGAAGATAAATAATAGAGTAAATATAATGGGAAAGGGAATAGGATGGGGAAACAGATAACAATAGTAACTGTGAAAAAGAGAAAAGGAAAAAAATTGTACAAAAAATATTTATAGCAACTCTTTGTGGTGGCTAAGAATTGGAAATCTAAAGAATGTCCATCAATTGGGGAATGACTGAGAAAGCTGTGGTATATGATTGTAATGGAATATTATTGTGCTATAAGAAATGACAAGCAGGATGATTTCAGAAAAACCTGGAAAGACTCATATGAACTGATGTATAGTGAAGTGAGCAGAACCAGGAGAACATTGTTTACAGTGACAGCAATTTAGCTGTATGAGCAATTGTGAAAGACAACTACTCTTAGCAATACAATGATCCAAGCCAATCCCAAAGGACTAATGATGAAGCATACTTTCCATCTCCAGAGAAAGAACTGATATTGATTGAACACAGACTGAAGCATGCTATTTTGTGCTTTCTCATTTTTTTACTTGTCTTTTTTTTTGTTGTAAAATGACTAATACGGTAATGTTTTACATAATTACACATGTATAACCTATACTGATTGCTTGCAATCTTGGGAAAGGGGGAGGGTAGGGAGGGAGGTAATGAAAGAGGGATAGAATTTGGAACTCAAAACTTTAAATAAATAAATAAATAGGAAGAAAAAAAGAGAAGGCTGTGGCTGAATATGTTGAGACTTCCTGGCATCCTGAAATCTAAGCTGAATGGGAAGAACATGTTTAAAACAATATGTCTAAAATGCAGTTTCATAACTATAAAACAGACTATAAAATCTTTAAAGTATCCTAAAATTTCCTAATATATTAATCAAACACGAGGTCCACCACCCTGAGGCAGTCACAGAAAGATAAATCCTTCCTCATCAAAAAGGTGATTGATAGTTATTCACAGAGAGCATGATCTCTGAGCATGGGTCAAAAAAACATATCTAAATAGTTATACAACAAGCAAATATCACTAACTGAGCCATAGTAAAGACATTGATAACAGAGATTATACCACCTCATTTGTTGAATGTAACCAGAGAAGGTTTAACTCTAGATGGGGCCCATGAGAGGGCTAAGATCCAAGAATTAAATCAAAGTATCTCCATGGACAACATCTATACACATAGACAAAGAAGCATCAAACAAATGACAACAACATGTTTATCCAATTGTCAAAGTGAAGAAGTTCATAATAGCAACTCAAAATTAGGTTAATATAATAAAAATATAGAGGTTATCCTTAAGAACCTCAGACTTCAAAATCAATTTGGATTATGCAAGAAAATAATAAAAAGAGTACAATATATCTCTGTAGGCTATATAAATTTAGCACCTGCCAGACACCTAGCAAGATAGGATCAGGTGGCTAGAGTTTTACATCATAGCATGCTCTTTCATGAACTGACACATTCCCATACTACAAATACAAACCTTAAAATATCTTCAAGAAACCAGTTAGTAAACTCTATTGGAAGAGGAGTATTATCACAGAATAAATATTACAATTACCTGGACATAATATGAATCCATAAAAACTTAAGGACATTTTAATAGATGTTGCCATGCCAAATACTAACAATCTCTAAGGTACATAAAAAACCTTCTAAAATATGGACACCTTGCAATGGCAATTAGAATGATGTTGGAATAGGATCATTCTTTTTATCCAGTTTGCTTCTAAAATTGTACTGAGAATGCTTTCAGGGAGCCTACAGAGGAGGAGCTTATATGTGAAGAAAGATGTTAATTTATTCCTTTGTTCAGTAGTCTATAGGCCATAAAATATTGAGGAATAATAGCAGGGTGGCAAGTTTTTATAGGACCATATTTTCCATCTGCACCCCATTGAAAAAGATGAGAAGAATAACATAATAATAAGGATGACGATAACAACAGAACAGAATCAGGTGGTTCAGCCAAACTTTAAATACGTAACCATATTTCCTAAATAGAATAAAATGTGGTTTCCAAATTGAAGGGGGAATCAAACCAAGACATCATATTAACCATTTTTTATCTGTGGATGACATTAAGACATATGGTTCCATTGAAAACATTTCTAACAGCTTCTTTACCTCTTGGAATTTTTCTACAGTGATATTAAGATGTCATTTGGCTATGATAACTATAAGACTTAATGTATATGAAAGAAATATAGAGACAAAAAGTTTTGAGTTTGGATTTAGAGGTCATATTGAACCAAGAGATAAAAGCAATACTTTTAAATTCATCTACATCATTCAAGACATATGAAGCTATCAAGGAGAAACCAATAATTGAATGTGTTAAGAAACACAATGGCGTCATGAAATCAAAACTAAATGGGAATAACATTTAAAAGCAATCAATGCCTCATAATTCCAGTATATAATGTACACTGTGACATAATCTGTAACGGATTTAGAAATTATCCTAAGAAAAACCCACACTATATTAATGAAGAAGTATAAGGCTCATCACACCAAGGTAGCTGTAAAAAGATTAGCACTTCCTCATCAAAAAGGAGAAAGATTGATAACCACTATCAAAGCACAAATAAACATGTCAAAAAACCTATAGAAATACTTTTGAAATAAGTAGGTATCAATGAGCAATAGTAAAGGGAGCCAATAGTTGCATACCATTGGATTTGTTGAATGTAACCAAAAGCAGTTTACCATTGGATAGAGCCTATTAAGTGGCTAAGATCCAAGAGAGGAATCAAAAGACATACATGGTTGAAATGCATATGAATTCAGCCAACCATAAGCCAACACAGAAGTATTGAACCAATGACTGGGTCATGTGGATTTGTTTATGGAAATGGGGGTGAGGTGGGGTTTATGATGACAATTCAGGACCAGAACATCAACACAAGAATTCAGAAGGGTAAACTTTAAGGAGCCTGTGTTTTATTTTCAATGTAGATTATGCAAGGAAATGGCAGCTACTTTGGAACATATTATGGCGGACTGCAAAAAATTTAGTGCTTACCAAATACCTAGCAAGATGTGACCTGGGGACTAGAACTGTACATCATAAACTCCCTATCTTTCAAGGACTGACAGGTGACAAATCCCCATGCTACAAATATAAACCTCAAAATATTTTCAAGGACTCAATCAAATAACTGTACTCGAACTAGAGAATTATAACAGACCAAACTCCAATTGCACAGACATAATATTGATCCATAAAAACTTAAGAATCATTTTTCATAAATAAGCTGCATGGGACCAAAAGCTTTCAAAACATAGAAATATAGCAAAAGGTATCAAAATCATGTGGGAACAGAGTAAAGTACAATCCCTGCCATCCTGTCTGCTATTAGAATTGTAGCAAATATGCTTTCAGAGAAGGAATTAGTTTACATAACACTTTTTATCCACCTGTTTAATAATATGCATAAAACAAAATATAAAAGAATAGTAACAGCTATTGATTTGTACAAAGACTTTCTGATTTCCATCCAAAAAAAATGAGATCAAGATAATAATAATAGCTTTACATAGCACTTAAAAGTTTGCAAAAGGCTTTAAATAGTTTAGTTCATTTGATTCTAGCAACAAACTATAAGGTAGTTTCCAAATAACTCCACTGAATAGGGGCAGCTAGGTGGTGTAGTGGATAAAGCACTGACCCTGAATTGAGGAGAACCTGAGTTCAAATTAGGCCTCAAACATTTGACACTTACTAGCTGTGTGACCCGGGGCAAGTCACTTAACTCTCATTGCCCTGCAAAATTAAATAAATAAGCCAGTAAATAAATAAATAAATAAATAAGTTGACTGAGATTGTCTCTTGCCAATGCTCTATGAGTTAGTGAATGGCAGATGTGGATTTTTTCTAGGTAAGTACATTTTTCAGATTAATCATCTCAGTTAAAGAGCTCTCTTACTCTGGGAACCTAAATAGGAGGACTCTCCCCTGGTACCTGAAGCCCCTGATCCTGGTTAAGGCTTACACTCATATAAGCATAAGATGATCAGCAGGACACTAAGAATTTGCAAGGAAGGAGTCAATTGATTCTGAAATCCCAAAACAATGGCCCTCTGACCAAAGAAATTTCAATGTCCCCAAGCAGGAAACAATCCAGCAAACTGAGAGGCCTGAAATATGGAGACAATAGCCAATAAGGAAGAATTTTGACTCTCATAGTGCATGGTCTCTGAGGAAGGAATACTCAATGGCTAATAAATCAAGTATCTGCTCATGTGCCCCATGGCAGGCAGATCCCAATGTATGCTGCTTTATCCACTAGTTCTGATAACTATTACTTCCTGGGTATGGAGTTTGCTTTTTATGCTGCTGAAGGATGGTCAAACATAAATAGTGGGAAGAAGGGGCAGCTAGGTGGTGCAGTGGATAAAGCACTGGCCCTGGATTCCTGAAGACCTGAGTTCAAATCCAGCCTCAGACACTTGACACTTAGTACCTGTGTGACCCTGGGCAAGTCACTTAACCCCCATTGCCCCACAAAAAGCAAATCAATCAATCATTCAATCAATCAATCAATAAATAAATAGTGGAAAGAGTACTGACCATGGAATGAGAGGATGTAGGTTCTAATCCTTTGTGTGCCACCATCTAGCTATGTGACTTTGGACAATCACTTTCTTGCTTTGGGACTCAGTTACATCATCTGTAAAACAAAGGATAAACTAGATGCCTTCTAAAGTTCCTTTCTAGCTCTTAAAACGCTATCAAATATTTTTTGTATTTGTATCTCCAGAACTTAGCATCATGTTTTATATATAAGGATCTCTTTAATAAATGCTTTTTGATTGATTGATTGTTGGTTACATTTCCTGAGCTGTGCTTAGAAAACTGAAATGTTTCTTCATCATGCCCCCCGAAAGCCCTCTCTCACTATGTTTAATGAGATAATGACAATGAATCAATGAATCTGGAAACATTATAAATGAACTTCAGCCCTTTCATAAAACAGCTCACTCTGGGAAAATGTGTGGCTGCTATATATGAAGTTTTTTGGTGTTTTTTAAAATACACTTTCCATATAATCAACAACAGCATGATACAATGAATTACTAAGCTTAGAATAAGGTAGAAGCAGATTCAAATCCTGCCTGAAAGGCTTACTGGCTGACTGAGTCTGGGAAAGTAATTTAATTTTTGTGTTCCTCAGGCAACTCTATAGTACATCTTATCTGAGTGATAGTGGAGGGATTTCCTACACCAAAAGTTCCCTTTGCTGCCTTACCTTCAACCCCATTGAGTGGCACATGAAGGAAGAGGTTTTCAGGTTGTGATGGGTAGGGGGCAGGCTGTGCCATAAAATTGTGTAAATCAAAGCAGTCCATACCATCAGCTTCCATTACACACTTAGGGATGTGGCTAAAGCCCACTGCTCAAGTTCTATTCTGGAAATACAATATGTATTATAAAAAAAGTAAGCTATTTTTGATTTAAAGAAAAAAAGTCACTTATAAACATCAAAGGATAATTTTGCACAGAATTCTTTCTAAATCAGAATGTGACTGAGCCAAGGCAGCTCATTCTTATGTTTCCCTGTCTTTTCAGCTTGTGCCCCTCATGCCTCCTTCTCTTAAGTCTGTCCTGATGATAGAAAATGGCAACCTAAGTGGGCTGGGAATTGCAGCGACCTTAAATTTTGTCATCTGACCCTTCCCACTCTGAACACTGACATGCTTCCAAACCAGGTTTTCAGCAGAGTGAAAGGACTAGCCGTTTCATGTGAGTAACAGAGAAATCAATGTCCTCACCTAACCAAAAGCTTGGGGCTGCTCCGATGTGGTTATGTGCCAGTCAGGAGTCCATGAGAATAACTTCTGATCACTTTTTGCCTCTCAAAAGTGGGTCTTGACTTCTAGTAACAAGGGGTTAATACAGATAGAAATCAGAAACCAATTCATGTACTTAGTGGAAAAGCTAGCCTTAAATACCTCTGGCTCCTGCTGCAGCAGACTGGTATTCTTTCAAACTGTTAGCATCTGTTTTCTTTTTCTTCTTTTTTTCTCTGAAGCAGACTGTACAACAGATGGAAAAGTTAAAAAGTATTATTGAAATGAAATTTCTATATTTTAAAGAAATTCAGAATACATGACCTATCTGTAGATAAAAAGTTTTGTAAAAAGTGTGGGAATTGCAGAGTGGGTGGGCATTAAGTAGGAGATAAATAAAGGAAAATAGAAGGAATCTTCTTTATTTTCAGGACCTTGTCTCCTTTGTCTTACTAGTAGTTCTCCCTCCTCCTTACTTCCTCAAATATTTGAGGGATACACTACCTGAAACAAAATGGATGTAGACCTTGACTGAGGGAGGTGCTGGACCTGGGAGGGGAAGTAAAGAAAGGCACTCTGGGTGAGGCTAAGCAAAACTCAGGAAACTCTATTTCTCAGCTTCATGTGCTGACTCTTGAATACTGTAAGCCAGGGGTTCTTAATTTGGAGTCCATGGATGAATTTCAAGGGAATCCATAAACTTAGATGGGAAAAAACTATACCTTTATTTTCACTAACCACATGATTTGACTGCCAAAGGTTTCCATGACACAAACAGGTTAAGAACTCCTGGTCTAAACTGTCCCTCCTAGGAGAAATTGAAACAATAGCTGAAAGTGCCAGTAGCAAGCCATGGAGCCCATAAAGTAGCTAATTTTGAAAAGAAGGTTTCAACCTTTGCCAATCACTCTTGCAGCTTATATCCATTACTTTTTGGAAGAAGACCATATTGACAAATTGCAGGATACTAAATGGTAAATATCCATAAGTTTAATTGTAGTGGGCACGGCAAGAATAAAATATTTATACAAGTGCTTATAAGTGGGGCTTCTAAAAGAGGAATTTTCCTCCTTTTTCTGAATGGAGGATCTGCAACTATTCTTATGAGATCTGTAATTATACCACATACTTTTCTTGAGGAGACAGCTTCAGCAACAAATTTCTCTGTAGAAGATGCTGTTTTACACAAGTGAAATTAATTTTGTGTGTGAGTGTGAAACTAAAAAAAAATGCAAATCAAATTATCATCTTTTTTTTTTTTCCTTCTTTCTTCCTTAGTCTCTGGGGTCTGGGTCAGTGTCAGTATTGGAGAAGCTCTGATAGAAGCGAGTTCCCTATTTAACAAGACCCAGAAAGGAAAGCTTGTTTGCTTTATCACAGTGCTCTCCAGTGTCAACTACTAGGATGCCAAAGGGCAGTTGTCTTATTTCAGTTAAGAATGATGTATCCTAAGCCCAATCTCACACATCTCATACAATACAGTCTCCAAAATGTTTCTAAACATAATTCACCATCTTAGAGCTTGTGTTGAAAGAGAAAAAGATAATTATAAAGACAGAATAAAAGGTCAGGAAGTCTTATATCAAGCATACCATGACAAGATGAGGATGCTGCTGTAATTTGACCTCCTTCCTGTTTTGAATGAAAATCAAGCATAAGCTTTTCCTGTGATTTTAGCTGTCATATAATCCTTAAAATGTGACCATTTACAACACTAGAAGAGAAAACACTTGTTCAGTTTATATCAGAAATGACCCCCATTCTGGGACGTCTGTTTTGTGGGCTGAGAGACATTTAATCTTTCTGAAAGGTGGTCTCATAGGGACCTTGGAGGTCATCCATTGGTTGACTTGTTGGTATTAAACAAATATTCAATTAAACTCAGTGTGTATTTACTGAGCACCTACTATGTGCCTACCAGAGTGAATACTATGAAAAATATGATACACAGCCCCTGTACTCCTGGAATTTATAACCATGTTGGAGAGATGAGATCTAGGCATTTTAAGAAGTAGAGAACAAAATAGGAAGGATATAATTGAGTGCTAAAAGTGATGGGTCTTGTGATGTGCCATGAATGATAGCCAAGAGAAGGCTGACCAGAATGAATAAATAAATGAAAAAAGGAAGGAAAACATGAATGAGCAAAAAAAATTATGAGGTGCTTAGAATATGTAAAGCATATATACATATACATATACATACACACACACATATATGTGTGTGTGTCTGTATATATATACACATATATATACATATACATATATATATACATATACATACATATATATATATATATATATATATATATATACCTATGATACAATTAGAATAGCAGAGAACTGCTCTCGAGTAGCTCAACTAATGGGGGAGACAATATGTATAGAAGATTATAGGTAAAAATCAGATGGAAAGGTCCCATGGTCTATGGAATGCAGAGGCAAAATAGATGGTAATGCCACATTTAAAATGTCATTTCCACTGATAAAATCATAGCAGTATTTAATGTTGAATCATTTGATGGTACTAATCACTCTGATGAGTAGAATTGTCTTTTCTACATCTTCAGTAGCTGAAGTGATTGCACTCACTGGAGTAAACTACAGGGATTGCTTCCAAGGATGATGGCTATGGGCACAATGTGTTGGGAGCAATTTGATATTCCTAAGACTCTTGAGTTTAGAGACCTCAGTTGTCTTGATTGGGAGGTCTAAGGGAACATCTTGTTCTAGGTGGTTTGACTTGACTGGCAATGCTGCCTCCCATTTATCCCTCAGGCTGCCTTGATGCTTAAGCTAGGCTGGCTTGCCTTCTCTCTCGGTCACAGTTGGTTGGCATTTGGTGGGATTGGTTGGCCTCTTCTCCACCCAGATAATGGCTGTGATTGCTAGGCAAGAATCAGAACCAATGATCTGGGGGTGGGAAGGGAGGCTGTTTGCCTCTTAGTGACATTTGGTCAGTATTTGCTGCTGGTGGTGGTAAGGAATGTGGGCCCCTTCTTTCCAATGAGTTTTCCCTCAGTTATGGCTGCAGAACTTAGGCTAGAAGCATGTATGCTGCTTATAGAGGGTGAGTAGAAAAGTAAGATTGGTTATATTTCTGAAGGCAGTAACAACGATTAATTTTGCCTTGATTTTTATGGGCAACAGGTAGCCATTGCAGCTTGTTGAACAGAGAGGTGACATAGACATTATCAGAATGAATTAGAGAGTAGAAACACTGGAGCATGAGAAGTTAGGTAGGAGATTTTCGTGGTAATCTAGAGGTAAATAAAATACTTCCTAGCTTTGAAAGTTACATATTGACTTAAGAAACCACTAATTACATATTGAATTTATCATATACCTAAATATAAATACATATATGGTAGCAAACTAAAACTGAAACAGATCTCTGTGGTATGCACATCGACTTAAGAAACCACAATAATTACTATGTTTTATTGTATCTTTATTTATTTTGTTAAATATGTCTCCCTTGTTTTAATTTGGTTTAGGCCAGACTCCAGCATTTTGGGTTTGACACCTCTGCTTTACATATTCACGTGCAACCCTCTTTTTCTGCTCTATGTATATGGAAATACTCATTTTATTTGCTTGTTTATTTCAGGATTTTTTTAAAAATCAAAGAAAAAAATTTTAAATATATTTAAATTAAATTGGACCCTTAGGTCAAAGTATTGAAGGTCCTCTACAATGTGACTCCACCCAACCTTACCAGACTTATTTCACAGTATTCAACTTTACACATTGTTTCAGTCAAACTGTATTATTTACTCCTTATTAGTCTAATCCTTCCCATTTCTACTGCATGGTCTCCTGTGCCTAAATTCATCATCTTCACCTATTAAGAGTCCTGCCCTCTCCCACAAAAATCAGCTTTATGTGCTATTTTCTCCATTAAGTCTTCTTTCATTCTTTCAGCTACATGTGATCTCCCATAGTACTCTATTTGGACATCTCCTTTGTGCATAGAAGATCATGTGGGCAAACCGCTTCATTTTACAGATGAAGAAATGAGGTATTGGGAGGTTAAGTGATTTTTCCATCATTATAGAGGCAGGAAGTAGCTGATCCAGAATTTGAACCCAGGCTCTCTGACTTTAGATCCTATACTATACTCATTGAATTGAATAGAAGAGCTCAGGCATATGGTTGTTGTTGTTTTTCCTTCATTCTCAAAGAGGACCATGACAGTGGGGGGGGGGGAAGAATGCCATGACTTGCACTGAATTGGATTTAAGTGAAGGAGGGCTATACAAAATCACTAACCTCACTCTATCCTCCAGTACCTTCTGGGTCCAGTGGCAAGATATACATGAGGATGATTGGAGATGGCTTCAGATGTTGAAGGCCATTGGAGTTAAGTGACTTGCCCAGGATCAAACAACTAGTGTCTCAAGTGAGATATGAACTCAGGTCCTCTTGACTCCAGGACCAGTATTCTATCCACTGAACTACCTAGCTGCCCAGGAATATGGTAGTGACATTAGGAAAGAAAAATTCCTAGGAGGAAAAAAAGGTAAATCTGAAAGAAATCAGAAGACCTGGCAGAATCAGATGTTAGATTGGCTAGAAGGCAAATAGGAGAAGAAAATATTAATTAAAAACTCAGCTTAGGGACTAAAGTGACAGGGAAATGGTAGCAAATAGGAAAGGAGTATAATACCCTAAATTGACCTCTACTACACTATGTCATGGTCCAATGGTTATATCTATAGAAAGCTCAATTTATAGCCAATTCAATCAGGCCATGAAAAATCAGTTAAAATGGTCATTTGGCATCATATGTTGTTGTTGTTCAGTCATTTTTAGTTGTGTCTGACTCCATGAACTAATTTGGAGTTTTCTTAGCAAAGATAAAGGACTGGTTTCTAATTCTATTCTCAAGGTCATTTTATAGATGTGGAACTGAAGCAAACAGTGTTAAATGCCTTGCTCAGGGTCATACTAGTAAGTGTCTGAAGGCAGATTTGAACACAGGAAGATAAGCCTTCCTGATTGCAGGTCTGGCACTCTATCTACTGCACTACCCGGATAGCCTCATGTAAACAGAACAAACATTAAATGTGTGTTGGAAGCATAAACTTAAAGCTGGAAAAGATTTTGGAGGTCATCTAGTCCAACTCCCTACAAATAAGGAAACCAAGACCTAAAGATGCCAAGTGACTTGCCTAAGTTCACACTATAAGTAAGCATGGTACAGTGGCAGTGCTAGCATTCATACCCAGGCCCTGACTTTATTTTTTAATTTTTAAAATTTTTACAGCCAACGTTTCTTTTCTTTTCTTTTCTTTCTTTCCATTTTTTTTTTGGTGAGGCAATTGGGGTTAAGTTACTTGCCCAGGGTCACACAGCTAATAAGTTGTCAAGAGTCTGAGGCTGGCTTTGAACTCAGGTCCTCCTGGGTACAGGGCCAGTGCTCTATCCCTTGCCCCACCTAGCTGCCCCAGGCCCCCGACTTTAAATTCAGCTCTTCAAATTTCTAATCTGCTGTGTTAGCTTCCAGTATTTCAGTCTTATGGCTTTTCTGCTCTTCCTCTGTTCATTTAACATCTGATGTCTTGCTTTCTTCTCCTGTTCCTCTCCTCCCAATTATGTATTAAGCCACTTCAACTGTTCTACTTTATAACAAAACCACAATACCCCTTCTGTACTTGAGGAACAGGTAAAGTGGAAAAGAGATCAGCTCTATGCAGCTTCAACAATGGATGAACCAATCAACATTTGGTGTAATGCCTGTCAGGGCAGAGAGATGTGCAAAGTATACCACTTTACAAGTACATAAAAGTCACAGGTCATGCCCTCGGAGTTTGACATTTCATGTGAACTGGCTTAATCAGAAAGTCTAAGGGGTTGATAATATTTAGGATATTTCCAGGGAAGGGTGCGTTTCATAGGCAACTCAGAACATGTATTTGCCTTCACTTGAGTTATTTTTGGTCACAGAAGAGAAAGAATAATTACTCAATTAGCTGATGCTCCTTGAATAGTTACAGATGGGCGGCAAAATACAATATTCTATTACTGGAGAAATTATTTTCAGGTACTTAGTGTTAGTTCTAATTAAGATCCACATGGTGTGTATGTGTGTGTGTGTCTGCTCACTAGCCTGTGTTGGGGTGGGGGGGGGATGGGGTGTTGAAAACTAAGCATGTGCTGCCACCTAGAGGATATTAGTGGACATTCTAGGATTCTGGGTTTCTTGTGTTCATCCAGAAAAAGCCATTTCATGGGGGTACAATTTTATTCTATTGAAAAACAATGTAAAATATAATTGTTCAGGCTTAGATGTTTCGCGTGATGGAAACCAAACAGTCTAGTGATTGACTGAGTACATCTTTGACATTTTAACCAGATGTTCTGATATCCTGTAATCACAACCATAGAGGATGAAATTGTCAGCTTCCAGCCTTTCCGTCAGATAACTCTGACCCAGATGAGTCTCAGTCATTTTAGTGCATTTCCACAAAGCAGTGTTGGGACGAAAAGAAAATTAGATATGACTTTAGAAAAAAAAGATATGACTTTAGGCTAAAAATCATATTAATATAACATGTGTTTGTTCATTCTACAAACACCAGCTGATTACTTAATCTTGGATGAGTCATGGTGCCAGGCACTGTGGGCAGTATGCAAAATTAATGAGACCTAGTCCTACATTCAAAGAGCTTATCATCTAGTAGGCAAGATTAAATATACACACAAAACCACAGTACACAGTACTAACTTGGCATGGGAGGTATCAACAAGAATACTTTGAGAGCTCAGGAGATTAAAAAGTATAGTGGTAAACAAAGCAAATCAATCCCCAAACACACTTCTTTTAGGCTCTAGAAAGTCAAATATGTGTTTCGATGCAGATCCTGAAATGAAAACGAGAGGGTTCCCTTGCCTCTTCAGCTCATTCTAGAGAAAGGGGTGACTTCCATCCCAAATTCACAACAAGGGTCATGATTATCCTGGATTCCCTCATTACAGAAGATGAAAAAGCAGAGGCATTGTGTTGACAAACATGATCTTTGTTGGCCTGTCCCTGTTCTGTGTACTTTATTTTATGTACACAGGATTAATCTGCCTTTTAATCAACTTACCAAAGTTATAATGGAGAGACAATTATGGTAGAATGAAGGGTATTCTGGACTTGGAATCAGGAGGATTTGGCTCTTACATCTGATAACTGTGTGTATGGGGAAATCACTTCTCTAAGGCTCAGGCTACTCCCCAAGATTAAAAATCAGCATGGCTTGCAGTCAATGACAAAATCACTGATCACTGACCTAAAACCCGTGATATGTAAAATTGGGGTCTTTTCCTTATTCATGTGAATATAGATGTGGAACTGAAAGGGACCCTTAAGGAAACTGAGTTCAACTCCTTAATTTAGATATGAGAAAAGTTATAGGGGGCAGCTAGGTGTCACAGTGGATAAAGCACTGGCTCTGGATTCAGGAGGACCTGAGTTCAAATCTGATCTCAGACACTTGACACTTATTAGCTGTGTGACACTGGGCAAGTCACTTAACCCTCATTGCCCCGCAAATTATTTTAAAATAAAAGAAAAAAAAGAAAATTTATAGAGAGGTTAAGTTATTTATCCAAGATTACATAGCTTATAATATGTTAGGGACAAGATTTAAACTATAAAGTAAGGGCACTTTCTACTGTATCACATTGCCTCTCTTGGTTTGCTTCTAATAAGCCCATCTTACTTAACCCTTTGGTGTTGCTGTTTTTTAATATCTTTGTGCATGGCACCATTTTAGGATAACACAGGCAACTCCATCTGGCCTGCTAAAATATTGCTGCCATATATACAAAAGCCCTTGAACTTCAGCTGAACCTGAGGACTCTAACACATCTATGGGGCAAGAATGGTTTCAGTTCACCCTCTCAAAAGCTTTCATTTGCAAACCACAGATGAAATTTCATCTGCTTTGCATTAAGCCAGTTTATGACACTAGAGAACTTGGCACCATTATCATAAACCCCAGCACTGGTGTTTACCCTTCCGAGAGGGAAGCAATACATTAGCAGCATGCCTTTTGTTTATTTGTTTTTGCTTTAAAACACACTCAGACCTTAGTACCCAAAACATTTTCCACCCCTTCTTGTAAGCATTACTCTTAGTTGTTCATGACTGAAAAGCCTTGAGATGACAGAGAAGCATCTGGTTTTCCTGATGTCTTTAAGTGGCTTAGCAAGCAGAAAAGAGCCCTCTTGGCAGCAGCTAAAGTTTTCCTGAAAAGGCTGGATCCGCTCCCATAAGAAATAGCCCTTGCTATATAGAAGTAAGAAATTACTTACAATTTTTCTTTGAAAAAACTTTTGTTATAGAAGTTGTAATTTCTTCTCCTGACCCTTAGACTAACATAACTGATGGACTAAAAGGTACAGTTTACCTTTAGCTGAGAGTACCCCCGTGGGGGCAGAATGAAGTCGATGGAGGTCTCCTTTGGGTTTAACTAAACTGAGCTTCTTCAGGGCAGACCCTATTATAGATCTTTCTATCTCATTCCAGGATCTCTGCATTCCTCACAATGTTCAGTAGGGTTCCTTGTACCTAGTGAAGTCTCACTGAATGATTGTTGGTTGATTAAGAGGAGAAGGACTAATTGGAGAGTTGAAACGGGGTAAAACAGAAGGGGACAAAATGGGGAAGGAAATAAACAGAAAAGAACTAAGTGTTCATGCTGGGGAGCTGCGAATTGCTACGTATATTTATCTCAGGTGTTTTTCAGTGGCACCCGTGCCCTTGAGGTGAGGGAGGAGAAGGGAGGTCCACAAAAGGTTAGCATCTTCACCTCACCATTGCAGAAATGGCTAAGCGCTAGTATAGTCTGAATTTCCGGAGTAAACAATTTCGACCACTGAGAACAGTCAGGATTCTTGGCCTGAGCTAGACTGGAATCATCTATTTAACCCTATATGTACTTTCTTTCCAGTCCCTTTTTCTGCTCATTTTCCATTTTCTGAATAGCACACAGGTTCCTTGACTACCACATTTCTTTCTCCCTCCCCCCCCACCCAGGGCAATGAAGGTTAAGTGACTTGCCCAGTGTCACACAGCTAGTAAGTGTCAAGTGTCTGAGGCTGGATTTGAACTCAGGTCCTCCTGAATCCAGGGCCAGTGCTTTATCCACTGTGCCACCTAGCTGCTCCCCACCCATTTCTTTAATGATTTTGTTTTACCAATAGAAGGGGAGGTCATCTGAATGAAGATATTTTGCCTCTGGACTGAAGGCACTTGATTAGTCTTCCAAAATCACAATTCTAATCTTATCAGTCTCCAGTTTAAATATTTTCAAAACTTCCTACTTACTCTATAATAGGATCCCTACTGACTTTTCCATCCTTAACCCCTACTATATGACCTTATACCTCAGCTGAACTGGACCAGATGTTCCCATCCTTTCTTGCTTCTCTGCCTTTGCTTGTGCTATTCCCTCCAGTCGAAATGCCTTCCTTCACATCTCTGCCACTGGATTTAGTCAGACTACCTAGGCTTGAGGTCTGGCTAAGAGACAAGTCATGTGACTTTGGGCAAGTCACTTCATCTCTCTGAATCTGTTTCTTCACCTATAAATTGTGGATAACAAGTTCATGACTTACCACACAAGGTTGAAATGAAGCTCAAAGAATGTAATGAATAGAAAGCATTTTGCAAACTTTAATGTACTATATACAGAGGTGTACCAAAAGTTTTAGTGCAGCTTTAACCTATTAAAGCTTAAATCTGCACTAAAAATTTTAGGACACCCTGTATAAATGCCAACCTTTACTATTGTTAGCTATTAGCTTTCAAAGGACAGCTGAACTACTAACTACTTCATGAAGCCTTTCCTATTTTCATCCAACCAGATGTACTCTTATTCTCATTCATTCTCTCTCTCTCTCCCCCTCCCTCCCTCTGTCCGTGTGTGTGTGTGTGTGTGTGTGTGTCTCTCTCTCTCTCTCCTGAATCTCCATAGAACTCTTGGTATTCCCCTTCTAGTGCAATTATCAGATAATAAACATATCAATATTTTATATGGTTACTATCATTTTTGGTCCAGACCAATGATTTTTTTTCAATGGGGATACTTTTGATGCAAAAACTCCCTCTCTCTAAAAGGTGGCATTCAAGGCACTAAGAATTTAAATGACTTTCCCAAGGTCACATAACTACTATTGTATGTTGCTTGAGGTAAGACTTTAATTGAAATCTTCCTGATATCAAACCTAGTCTTTAACCACCAGCAGCATACTTTCTCATAATTCTTTATAACATAGTTATTTGAATATTTTCAATAACCACCTTCTACACTAGATTATAAATTCTTAAGGGCATGGCCGATGTCTGATTCATCTTTATATCTCCCCCAGCATCTTTTATGGTTTCTTGTACTAGGAAGGTACTCGTTGGTGAATGGTTGAATCCCAAGCCTACATGATAAAGCCACTATTACGGACTATTGTCTTTCAAAGAAATTTGAAAAGGATAAAGGTCTAAGCTGAGTAAGAATTTAGTAATTTAAAAACCAAGTGGACTAAAATGATGTAAGTAAATAATTATTTAAATACTCAAATGGAACTATGATTTCATCTGTGTGGCTAGTCCCTCTGACAGTATGGATTTCAGCCTATTCTATGACCATGTCTTCTCTTAAGTTCATCAGTACTTGTCTACCCAACATTCTGGGGACCTTTCTTGATTTCTGTAAACACCATGAGGCTATGAATGTAGCATAGGGGTTGTGATCTGTCATTCTATCTACCAGCTGATGAGACTCACTCAACTTTTTTCTCATGCATACATCTATGACTCCATTTCTAATTAATTCCCAGTTTATAATGAGTTGCAACATGCTTCAAGTACACTGTTCAACTCTGAATTACACATTGGGTGATTTTTCAGTTGTCCAAAAACTGAAGGGTTTCTTTTCTCACAGCCAAACATCCCTGGAAGAATATTGGTATTAAGAAGTTAGACCTTTAATTCAGGGGAAAGTTTGTTGTCCTTAAAGGAACTTTGAAAATTTCCAACCCAATCTAGCCTACTCTCCTCTTCCTATTTAATTCTGGGTCCAACTTCATTGTTCATTTTCAGTGTCTGTCCATGAAATATATAGTGATGGATGAACTTTATAGGGTATCCACACTGGTGCATATCAGAGTCTAGAAAACAGACATCCTTTATATCTCTGGTGAGATCATAGTTCCTTCCTGTATTTATATATTTATCTTGTATATTTTCTTTCCCTGAAAATAAAAGCAAAATGTAACTTTAAAGTACTGCTAGAAATATGAATTACTTCAATTAAGATAATCTTAATATAGTCAGCTAATTTCATCACTTGAGACTGAGGAACATCCTTAAAAAGAATCATGATTATGTTAGTGTGGTAATGATTCATTCCTATGGTTATGAATAAGAGTGCCCATGTTAGAGGATATGGACATTGGTAATCTATACTTATAAGACCTTGAAAAGCATGAGTTGGACAAGATGATCTCTGAGGTTTCTTTTAACTCTGAGATTAAATTCTGTATTTTTTATAATTCTAAGACAGCATTTTGTCTTCTAAGGGTCTATCTGTATCAAAACATTAACTTATATTTATCATGCCATTCCAAAGCACATAAATTTATTGTCTGGAATGCTAATTAAAATAATTCATTCTCTTTTTTCTCTGAAAACTAGCAATTGGGGAAAAAAGAGACATTTTACAAGCATTTAACACATGCAGTGGTCAAAGAGTTTTCCTTCAAAAGAAAAACTTTTTAGTCAGTACAACAGGATTCAAATTCCACCTTTGATGCTTTGAATTATTTGCCTTTAGATAAGTCACAACTTCTCTGGGACTCAATTTCCTAATTTGTGTGTGTGTGTATGTGTGTGAGGCAATTGGGGTTAAGTGACTTGCCCAGGGTCACCCAGCTAGTAAGTGTTAAGTGTCTGAGACTGGATTTGAACTCAGGTCCTCCTGACTCCAGGGCCCATGCTCTATCCACTGCGCCACCTAGCTGCCCCAATTTCCTCATTTTTAAACTGAGGGCCTTGGACTCAATGACCTGTAAAGTCCCTTTCAGATCTAAATCTGTGAAATAACTCAGCAGTATAGTGTTTATTCTTGAAATAAGGAAACCTGATTACAGAACATGGCAGTTAAGAAATGTCATCATCTTGATACTCCAATAAAAATTCAAAAGTAGATTTTACTTTTCTGTAACATTGTAATATTAATGATTGACTCTACACTATAGAAGCATGTTGTAGGATATGGGAAGAGAGGCATTTTTTTTATTCTCAAATAGTATTTCATTCCTTGTTCTTTTACTCTAAAAAAAAAAAGAAATATCTCCACATAAAGCAGAAGCCTGCTCAAATCCAATTAAACTATCAATTCATCTAGGTAGCTATAATATCTTATTCAATTTGATACGTAGCACATTATTTTGATTGTTAAATCTTTATAGTGTAAATGTTAAGTAATAACAAGTAATGGGATAGAGTTGAAAAGCGCTCTAAAAAGATTTTGCATGGTTCATGTATCAGACAGGCACGTGCAAGGTCAATTTACAATAGAGGCCAAAGATCACAAGGTTTATAGATACTAGGGCATTGATTCTATTCAGGGAGAAAAATAAAGTCCCTTTTTTCTTCTATTATCAAAATAAAAGTACTTTGTGATTACAAAATATTTCTTAAATAATCACATAACTTGGTTATATAAAAGTTGGCAGATTTTGTATGAATTAGGCACTCTGATAGAGTTTAATATATGAATATCTATCTATATATATGTATG
The DNA here is from genome assembly GCF_019393635.1 of Dromiciops gliroides. Taxonomy (NCBI): domain Eukaryota; kingdom Metazoa; phylum Chordata; class Mammalia; order Microbiotheria; family Microbiotheriidae; genus Dromiciops; species Dromiciops gliroides. Next base: position 328,065,438 of record NC_057864.1, on the reverse strand, counting down.
TATGTATGCAAATATCTAAAACATATATAATATACCAGATTTTATGTATGTATGTAATTATGTATATGTGTATATATATATGGTGCATATGTATGTGAATACATTATGAAACCATAGGATTCTAGACTGAGGATCCTTTGTAAAGTCATTTCATATAAATATATATATATATATTTCATATAGGTTTGTGTATATATATATTTTTTCATTAATTCATTTATTTATCTATTTATTTGTTTGTTTATGTTTAAACAGGGGGCTAGGTGTTAGATCACTGAACATGGAGTCAGAAAGACCTGAGTTAAAATCTGGCCTCAAGGGGGCAGCTAGCTGGTGCAGTAGATAAAGCACTGGCCCTGGATTAGGAGGACCTGAATTCAAATCCAGCCTCAGACACTTGATAATTACTAGCTGTGTGACCCGGGGCAAGTCACTTAACCCTCAATACCCCACAAAAAAAATCTGGCCTCAAACATTTACCAGCTGTGTGACGTTGTGCAAGTCATTTAACCTCTCTTTGCCTCAGTTTCCTCATCTGTAAAATGGGCATTGTTAAATACCTACATTACAGGATCATTTTAAGGATTAAATAAGATCATAATTGTAAAGAACTGGGGCAGCTAGGTAGCGCAGTGGATAGAGCATGGGCCCTGGAATCAGGAGTACCTGAGTTCAAATCCGGCCTCAGACACTTACTAGCTGTGTGATCCTGGGCAAGTCACTTAACTCCAATTGCCTCACTAAAAAAATTTAAAAATAATTGTGAAGAACTTAGTGTAATACCTGGTACATGGTAAGCACTATATAAATGCTAGCTGTTACTATTTTTACTTATTATTATTGTGAACTCATAGGATCCTAGATTTAGGGGCCATTTAGTGCAACTCCCCCATTTAACAGGTAAAGCAACTGAAGCCCTGAAATGTTAAGTAAGTTATGAGAGGTAAAATACTAGTAAGAGGTAAGGGAAGGAAACAAGTACTTATTAAGTGCCTACCATATTCTAGGCACTGTGCTAAGCCCTTTATAAATATTATCTCCTTGATAGTAAGTGAGGTGATATGGCACAGTCAATAAAAACAATAACAACTGTACTCAGAACTAGGAAGATCTGAGTTCAAGTCTTGTCTCTGACATATACTGGTTGTGTGACTCTCAGCACCCAAAAAATTCTCTATGGCTAGAAGTTTCAGAGAAGATGTTGCTGATCTTCAATGTAAAGGATGTTCCTCACTGCAAGTTCCCTACCCCAATGGAATTACAGGTGAAGTCATTATTCCTGTCTTATGACCATCTCCAATACTCCTGTGTGTGTGTGTGTGTGTGTGTGTGTGTGTGTATGTGTGTGTGTGTGTGTGTGTGTGTGTGTGTGTGTGTGAGTGATGTGATTTCATTAATGTAGAGAACTACAGTGAGGTAATTCCCTTAGCACCTATTCTGCAAGTTATAGTCTCAGAGATTTTCATGGGGCACCGAGTGGTTAAGTGAATTGCCCAAGGTCACAAAACCAGTAGGTATCATTCCTGACAATAATGTTGTAATGACTCATGCATTATACAATGCTATCTGTAAATAATGTGTATACATGCATTTATGCACATATATTTCCACTATAGATATTATACATGTGTATATATAGTAAAGAAGATATTTTCATATAATATGTATGGTTATATGCATATATTCACCACTATGTACATTGTTTAGAAAGTCCTACTTCAATGCCATTATTGGTTATGTTTTTTCAAAAGCATGCCAGTGGAGTAGTCCCCAATTCTTGGCCAATTCTTGCTTGTTAAAAAGGCTTTGAGTCTACTTTCTAAAGATTGAAACAGCCAAGGACAGAGAGACTCATCAACAGGCCACTTAGTGGTGAAGTTGGAGTCATAGAAACCCATGAAACAGATTCAGAAGTATTGAGCTGGGAAGAGCAACGCTGAGTGAAAGTGTATTAATCCAGGAATGAATTCAGCTAGGTTATCAATATCCCTAGGAGTATGGTCTTAGGATGGAATCCTCTCAGGACTTTGGGCAGCTCATGTGAGACTAGTGTGGGGAGCTGATGAAACAGCATTTCTCTCCTTCCCTTTCATTCAGGGAGGGCAGTCGAGGAGACAAAAAGATGAAACATAATGAAATGTCATTTTTTCCCATTCCCCAAAGGTAGAAGACTGACATACAATGGGATGAAGTTATTTATTATTACAACCATTGTTTTCCATGTTATAATTACAGAGTAAAATAATTCCAAAATATTAAATTGAGAAAATGTTGGTCTATTGGATTATTCAAAGCAAGCTGCCTCACATTATATCATGTTTTATTTCATTAAAAGACTGGAGGTGGGGCAGCTAGGTGGCACAGTGGATAAAGAACGGGCCCTGGATTCAGAAGGACCTGAGTTCAAATGAGGCCTTAGACACTCGACTCTTACTAGCTGTGTAACCCTGGGCAAGTCACTTAACCCTCGTTGCCCCACAAAAATAAACAATATAAAAGACTAGAAAAATTGGTGAAACTGATATCAATTAGAATTTTAAAAGATCAAATTTTGAAATCATATGAGTGTGTCTTTTGACAAAACATGGGCTTTTCTGAATTCAGAAACAACTCCTTAACTTTAAAATTTTAGCTAAAGCAATTTGTCCAAAGCTGATTTTTGCTACTCTAATTTTTATCTTACCACAAAATACAGCCATGGTATTTGTACATTTTTCTGCCTGTGGAGTCCTCTGCCTAATCAAAAGGATAAATCACCTCTTATCCATGATGCTACATATAGCATGACATAAGCCACCTGTCTTTGTTTCCATGATACTTCTTTATCCAGTTTGCTGTCAGATTGAAAATCCTCTTTTAGAAACCTAAACAAACTTTAACATTTACTGACTTATCGAGACAATAATTTCCTTTTTAAAAAATCCTAGTTTTCCTTCTGCTAGACAAGATAATGTCATATGAAATATTCAGCTTCGTGAATTTGTTTAATACCCACCTGATTATTATTACAAAGTAAGGCACAAAACAGGGAGGTGTAGGCTTGCCTTACTTGGCACCATTATGGAGAATGTCCAGTGCAGAGTCTGAGGGATTTCTTGTAACTGGAGAGGACCTTCAGGAGCTCCTGTGTGCAAATGATATTGTGCTGATTGCAATAAGCCTGGGAGAACTACAGATTCTCCTAAATCAGATTCATAGAATTCAGCCTAATTGTCCTCATAGAAAAATCAAGTTGGGGGGCAGGTAAGATGGTGCAGTGGATAAAGTGCTGGCCCTGGATTCAGGAGGACTTGAGTTCAAATCTGACCTCAGACACTTTATACTTACTAGCTGTGTGACCTTGGGCAAGTCACTTAACCCTCATTGCCCTGCCAAGAAAGAAAGGAAGGAAGGAAGGAAGGAAGGAAGGAAGGAAGGAAGGAAGGAAGGAAGGAAGGAAGGAAGGAAGGAAGGAAGGAAGGAAGGAAGGGCAAGTAAATGAAGCATGCTTGTTTAGACTATGACATGTCATTGCATAGACAACCCAGAGAGCTACTTCCTCAATGTTGATAGACACTGAATATGAACAGTGAAAAGAACATAGGATTGAAGGGAGAGAGTGGGCTGGACTACCTGTGGGAAGTTATGCAGTGTTTTTGGTGACTTCACACTTCTGCCTGATGCAAAGGCCTATCTTTTTAAAATAAGTATTCTTTCAATGTTAGCATTTTACTATAATCCATGCCATATTATACTCTTTGAGGCACTGAGGTTTATATTCATTCAAAGGGTTTTTCCATCCATATACCAAGCTCATTCATGATTCATTGGAAGATGAAATAGAAATAAACCCTACTCAACGACCCTCTGATAATAAACATTAGGCAAGACAAAATACCATATTCTTGCCCAAACTGTCTTCCATTATTATGGAAAATCTCTAGTTTATGCTCTGAGTTATCAAGCTCCAAGCTATAGCAGAGCCCTCGGAAAAGACTTGTGATCATTCGACTAAAAGGCAGTTCGGAGGGGAGGAAGTTTTGGACCTAGAGGTCCCTCATTGTTTTCTGAACCCCAATATTATGGCGAGCCACCCAATTAACTCTCCATATATTAAATTTGGCCCCTACATTCCCCTACTCAAACAACTTCAGTGGCTCTTTATTACCTCCAGGAGCAAATATAAGCTCCTATGTTTAGCTTTTGAAGAGCCCTTTCTAACCTGGCCCCAATCTATCTTTCCAGCTTCTTTGTTCATTACCTATATTCCCAAGTGATATGGCCCAAATAAGCAAGATTTCTCTCTCTGTTCCTCACACATGATACTCGTTTTCCCTTTCCCTTCATACTGGCCATATCCTATTCCTGGGACTCATTCCTTCGTCATTTACAACTCAGAAAATCTCTCTCTTCTTTTAGTGCATAGCTCAAGTACCAACTTCTAGATGAAGGTTTTTGGATCCCCTCAACAACTAATACCCTCCCTCTGTCATTACCTTGGATTTAGCTTCTTTGTATTTAGTGGTGTTTATTTTCTACATACTCCTTTTTTTTTTGAGGCAATTGGGATTAAGTGACTTGCCCACTTACAGCTAGTAAGTGTTAAGTGTCTGAGGCCGGATTTGAACTCAGATCCTCCTGATGCCAGGGCCTGTACTCTATAAACTGAGCCACCTAGTTGCCCCCACATACTCCTATATATGTGTGTGTGTACTTGTTGTCTGTTTCAATAAAGTGTAAACTCCTTGAGATTAGAGATTATTTTACTTTTCAAAATTTTTATCTCAAGCTTCTAATAGTATCTAGCACATAGTAGGCACTTATTGCTTAATATATTAACTCACACTCAACAAACATAAATAAAGCACCTACTTTATGCAAATTGCTGACCTACACATTCAAGGAAATACAAATATTAGATGAAATATAATTTCTGCTTTCATGGAGTGTATAGTCTAGTAGACAGGTACAACACAAACCTAGACAAATATTTTATAGAATAATGCATTCTAAGTTCAATAGAAAGTTAAGGAAAACAAGTTGTGTGAAGTTATAGAAAGCAGGTTGCTACCAGATCAGGATCAGCCATGTTCTGCAGGACCCATGTGAAAAGTCTAAGCCACACATATTGTTCCCCCTTGAGGAAAATTAGAGGACTTTAGTGTTTTCCACTGTGCCCAGTGGGAACCATTTCATCTATATCATCATGTTGTTTATGGTGGCAGCACGGTAGAGGGAAAAGCAAGCTAGGTTTGGAATTACAGGACCTAGGTTCAAATCCTAACCATCACAATACCTCCATGATCATGGGCAAGTCATTTTAATTCCCTGGTCTTCAGTTTCCTTGCCCTTCAAAGGAAGGTATGAAGGTATTGGACTCAATGACTTCTGAGGTCCCTCCTCACTCTAAATTAATTGTACTAAGATGATTAGTTTTTGCTATGAACATGGGTATCCATCTTTAAACAATGGTCAATCCTATCCTGTTGTTTTAGTGACTATAGAATAACTTCGCAAGGTTAACTTGTTCTAGTAATTTTAGTGACCAAGTTGAATCAGCCATTTACCCTCCAAGCTCTTGTTTTGCAATATAGATGATCATGAAGAGTCAGTCTGATCTGCACAGATACAACTCTGACTCACTACATAAAATCATAACATCGGTAAAGATTTAATGCACTTATGAAAAGGGATTTTGAACCAATGATCCATACTTAGAGGGTGTAAAATTGGAAATTCTCAAATTGTCTTATATGTATACATGTATGTATGTATGTTTAAGGAAGTAGCTCCATGCAGTGGACCTGGGATGAGTAGTATCTGTTTTGGAGTGAGACTAAAAGATTATTCCTAGCATAGCCTATTTTAGAGTCTAAGTGGTGCTTAGGGTTTTTTTTTTGGGGGGGGGGGGTTCCCTTCCTGGCAAAAAAAACCTGACATTGAAAGAAATTTATCTATCTTAATGTCTTGATATGATCAACTGGTAAGCAAAGTTTCTTATGAAAGTCAATTAAATTCAACAAATTTTTTAAAGCATTGAAATATCAAATCTCAGTTCTGCTACTTGCTGCCTCTGTGGCTTTGGATAAGTCACTTACTCTCATCTGTAAAAGGGAAGTTGGACTGGTGAGATTCTTTCCTCCTCTGAATTGATTTGCCTATGATCTTGTGCATCACCATCAAATTCCCCTTATTGCTGTTTTCCTGTCCCTGGCATTCCATCTTCTGTCTTAGTATTTTTATAGTGACTGTCCCCTCCATTCCTAAATCTATGACCTTATAATGCTTTCCTTCTTCATTTCTTCCTCTTAAAACCTCTGGCCCTAAAAAAGGCTCATTTAGGGACCACCTCCAATTCAAGACTTTTTCTGGTTCTCCAAGGTCTTAGTGCTTTCTTCCTCTGGAATTACTTCATATCCATTTTGTTTCTATTCTTTTTATTTGTTTAACTCTGTATGATGCAAATTTATTTAACTGTAGAATGTAAATTCTTTCAGAGCAGGTGTATCACTTTTGTCCTTGTATTCCCAGCATCTAGGACCAAAACCTTGCATGTAAGAAATAGATCCTAAATAAATTCTTGTTCAATAGCATTGGGTGTCTCCTATGTTCAAGGACCTCTGCCTAGTTGTGGGAGTCACTAAGACAAGTGCGGCAAAAAAGTAGCCACCCTCATATTTACAATTGTTGTTAAACAACTGTAATAGGTACTTAAACAGTGATTGTTGAATTGATTTTGTTGAATTTGTAGAAACATAATTTGTTGAATCTATTATCAAGAAACTTTGCTCATCTTATTTGTTAGCTCAAAGAAATTATTATTACTGAATTTAATTGGCTGAAAAACAAAGTTCATGGATGAGGTAAATCTCATATATATATGTGTGTGTGTGTGTGTGTGTGTGTGTGTGTGTGTGTGTGTGTGTGTGTATGTATATATGTGTATATATATACATATATATGTAGTTTATCCAGACTTTAGGAAAGCTATTGATTACATACATACATACAATGTTCTCGTTGAAAAAATATGAGAGATATGGACTAGATGAGTATATGACTAGATAAATTCAGAACTGGATGGATGGCCAAACTCAAAGAATGGATGTTAATGGTTCAGTATCCCTGTAGCAGGAAGTCCCCAGTGCCACAGGGATCTATCCTCAACCTTTTGTTTTTGAATATTTCAATTGTTCACTTAGATAAAGGAATAGATGGAGTAGATGGAATGCTTGTGAACTTTGCAGATAACACAATACTGGGAGGGACAGTTTGTAAACTGTAAGGCAATTTAGGATCCAGAAAGATTTTCACAAGCTAAAGCACTGGACAGAATCAAATAAGATTAAATTCAGTAGGGATAAGTGTAAAACCTTACCCTGGGTACAAGACAAAAAATTCATAAGTAAAATATGAGGGAGGAATGGCTAGACACCAATTCTGAAAGAAATCTGAGGATTTTAGTGGACTGAAAACTAAATATATCTACAGTGGTATGTGGTAATCAAAACAGCTAATGCTTTCTTGAGCAGCATTGAGAAGCAGATCCTCTGGACATATAGAAGAGTGATAGTCTTACTGGACTGTGCTCTCAGCAGACATCGCCTGGAGTGATGTGTTCCGTTTGAGGTGCCATGGTTTAAGAAAGATATGTATGAGCTGGAGAGTATCCAGAAGAGTGCAATCGGGATGGTGAAGGGCTTAGATTTATTGACATACAAAGATTGGTTAAAGGAACTGGCTATATATAGCCTTGAGCAGAGAAGACTTGGTGGGGGTATAACTTTCTTTAAGTATTTGAAGGACTACCATGTGGAGAAGAGATTGGAATATTATATTTAATGCCAGAGAGCAGAACAGGGTACTGGATGGAAGTTACTGAGAGGCAAATTTATGCTCAAGGTGAGGAAAAACTTGCTAATAATTAGAGTTATTTGGAGCAGCTAGATAGTACAGTGGATAACCTAGAGTCAGCAGGAACTGAGTTCAAAACCAACCTCAGATACTAGCTGTGTAGCCATGGGCAAGTCACTTAACCCCTATTGCCTAAAAAAAGGTGGCCAAAAGTGGAATAAGCTGCCTTGAGAGCTGGAAAGTTCTTTCTTGGAGGTCTTCAGGAAGAGGCTGGACAACCATTTGTTGTCTTTGTTATAGAGGACAATATGAGTTTTGTGTTGTTGTTGTTGTTGTTTGTCTTTCATTATCAAAGAGGACTGTGACATTGGAATGATGTCATGACTTGCCATGAATTGCCATGAATTTAAGTGAGGGAGGGCTGTGCAAAATCATTAGCCTCCCTCTCTCCTCCAGAGCCATCTGGGTCTGGTGCCAAGATACATATCAGGATAACTGGAACTAATACTGGTTGTTTTTTTAGGCAGTTTTGAACCTGAATTTGGTTTGAACTGGAGTGATTTGCCATTTCCTTCTACAGTTCAATTTACAGCTGAGGAAACTGATGTAAACAGGGTTAAGTTACTTGCCCAGGGTCACATAGCTACTAAGAATCTGAGGTCGGATTTGATTGAACTCAGGCTCTCCCAACTTTAGGTGCCACTGCACCACCTAGCTGCCCCTGGGTTTTGTGTATGGGTTAGCCTAAATGACTGCTTCTAATCCTCAAATTCTATGATTCTATAAAAATTTAGTCTGAACTTAACCATAGTCAAATTCACAAACGTGAGAAATAAGAACCAATAAGAATACATCCAACCACAATTTCATTTATTAATTATTGTGCCTTTCACATTTAAAGTGGTATTCTCAAAATCATTTTCACCTAGTTTAGTCCAAGGACATTTTTTATTCTTTGGTCTTTTGAAATATAATGTAGGCCTTAATTTCCAAAATGTATTCATTTTCTTTTACAGTGGGTTGTTCACAGTTTTTAAACAATGCTTCATTTCTTTAAATCCTTCCTGACATGTTGAATGGATGGCCTTCCAATGCAGTCCTTCAGAGCTGAAGAGTTTTCAAGAGAACTTTAAATGGAGCCCTGGTGTTTAAAGACTCGTTTGCTCATTATTTAATTTCTTAAGTTTTCTTGCCATTGAAAAAACCCAATTAGAGGAACAGTTACAAAATAAACTTGAGTTTAGGAAGACTGGGTTGATGACAGCAGCAACACTATAAAAAGAGCTCAGTCTGAGGAGTTAATTGAACAAAAGAGCAGGGAAAGAAAGGACTATCTTTCTGGAGGTCACTTTCCAGTTGGCACATACCTTACAGTTATTTAATCATTTTGGTGCTATACCATAACAATAGCAACCTATCTCTGACAATTGAAATTGCACTCATGCCATATCATTTACCCCTTCCTGCTTTTATCCTCTTGTTGAAATTATCCAGTAGCCCTGTTGGCCCCTTGTGTTTGGGTTCTGATTGGAGGCCTCAAGGATGTAGAATAGAAGAACTATAGCAAGAGTAATAGTTCACATCTATATAGTGCTTTATGGGAGGAGGGGAAAAAGTATTTATAAGTGCCTAGTGTGTGACAGGCAATGTGTTACATTACCTCATTTTATCCTCACAACAACACAGGGATGTAGGTGCTATTAATAACCCCATTTCATAGTTGAGGAAACTGAGACAGACAAGAGTTAATTGACTTTCCCAGGTTCATATGGCTAATAAGTATCTGAGGCTAGATTTGAAATCTGGTCTTCCTGACTTCAGACCCAGCACTCTCTCCACTATGGCACCTAATTGTAAGATTTATAAAGCACTAAAGATCATAGATTTGGAGCAATAAGGGACCTTAGAAGCTATCTAACTCTACTACCTCATTTTATAGATGAGGAAATTGAGCACCAGAGAAGTCAGGTGGCTTGCCTAATATCATAGGTAATAAAGGTAAGATTTGAACTCAGGTTCTCTTATTCCAAATCTATTACCCCTTTCACTGCATCATGCTGCTTGTCATTATCTCATTTGATCTGTGATTATTTGACTATTGGGCAACATTTTTGTGAAAAATGTCCAAATAGTGATTCTGGAGCAATGATGTAGGGGACTTTAGGAGCCCCACCACCACCATTTAATTTATTATATTAATATTTTGCCATTCCTTTGGCCTCAGCTAACTTTTTCATTGAACTTACTTTCTAACTAAAGGACTAAAAAAAGGTGTTAGGATAATTAAATAATCAACAAACTCATTTACCGTGGATCAATAGTGGCCACATTTACACAGTTGTCCCACTCAAGCTGGTAGGGACTGGCATTCTGTGACGTATTCTATTTTGACTAAATTGTTAACTTCCTGATTAATTATTTCACTCTTCTGGTAGCTTGTTCCCAATTGACTCTGCTATTCAATTTCCTCTATTGGATTCTGGAGTGCCCCAAGGCTTAGCCCATTTCATATTTGCAAGCAAACATGATTCTCCCAGGGTTACATTTAATTAAAACACAGCAGTGTTTAAAAGAAATTTTTCACTTCTACGGTCTAAAGCCACCATCACTAGCATAATTACTTTGAAAAAAAATCACAGTGTGGCAAGATATGAAAAAATATACCACAGAGCGGACATTAGATTCTCCATCTAAGTGCTGACACAACAAAACCATCAAGAAACTGTCAGCAATTTTTGTCCCTTCCATCATTGTCTAATGGAAAAAGATATAGCTCACTGACAAGTTATCAATGATGGGTTGAGCTCTCTCCCAAGACTATTTTTTTGTGAGGCAATGGGGGTTAAGTGACTTGCCCAGGGTCACACAGCTAGTAAATGTTAAGTGTCTGAGGCTGGATTTGAACTCAGATCCTCCTGAATCCAGGGCCGGTGCCACCTAGCTGCCCCCTCCTAAGACTATTAATAGCATGTTGTCCCTTAGACTTGCAATCAATCTAGGAACAAAAACTCTGTATCTCCATTATTCCACCCTCCACCCCCTATAATCTATTCAACATTGGACTAAATCCTGGAAAGACTTGACTTGGCTGTGGACAAGTATGTCAAACATTCACCCTTCTATAATCAGTATCATCACAAGACTCCAATTCTGCCTCATTCATGCCAGAACTAAGGAAAAGATGAGGAAAGTGAGACTGAGAGGTTAAGTGACTTACTAATAGTGTACTAAGCTTGGCTGGACTTGGGCCAGTCCCCTAGGTAGTTTGCGTTCAAAATTGGAACAAAGTTAGTCATTTTGTAGGTCATTCAACAGTTAACCAAAGAAGATTGTTTGGCCATGTTGTTGTTCAGTAATGGTCGACTCTTTGTGACCCCATTTGCGGTTTTCTTGGCAAAGATACTGGAGTGGTTTGCCATTTCCTTCTCCAGTTCAATTTACAGATGAGGAGACTAAAGCAAAGAGGATTTAATGAATTGCCTGGGGTCACACAGTTGGTAAATAACTGAGGTCAAATTTGAACTCACATGGATGAGTCTTCTGACTTTAGACCCAGCACTCTATGCACTGCACCACCTAGCTAATTCTATTTAGCTCTAGCAGAAAGTATTCAATAAGGAGGAATATTTGAAGTCCTTGAATTGATTCACTGAAAAAAATTTCCATCATGATTCACCAGCCATGCATCTGAGGGCCAGCTCTTTATGTTTGCTTACAAAGTATAGGACATAAAGAAGTGATATCAAGAGTCTGATGAGGAAATGATATCAACAGTCTGAATTCTTGGTTCCCTGAGCCAATCACATCAAGAGGAATGTCTCAATACCTTTTATAAGAAAAATTAAGCTAACTTGCATGGGATGAAGGGTTAGAATATTGCTCCTACCATAAAGAGCCATACAACTGGTTTCTGAGTTAAGATTTTGATTTAGTTATGCCTGACTCCAGATCCAGCACTTTATGTGCCGTGCTACTCTATCTGCCTACAGCTTGTTGTTGCTGTTGAGTTAATTATAAGTCCTGTCCACCTCTTTGTGACCCTATTTGATATTTTCTTGCCAAAGATACTGGAATGGCTTGCCACTCCTTTTTCCAACTCATTTTACCAGGTCATACAGTAACTGTCTGAGGGTGTACTTAAACTCATGAAGATGAGTCTTTCTGACTCCAGCCCTAGCACTCTATCTACTGTGAAACCTAGCTTTCCTTGCCTAGAACTAACTCATTTAAATCTCTAACCTGATGCATACTTGATATTCATGCTCACAATTAAGACATTCCCAATGTATGCCAAGGTGTGTGTGGGGGAGGGGGGCAGTGTATTTATATTGTTCACTAATAGTTATAGCAAGGCACTTTAATGCCACAGAAATTAATAGGACAAGACTACAAAATTTTAATAGGTTACTTCACTATAGCTTGTCCATAAGGTCATGCCATGAAGAGAATTCTAGATGCTCTTGGGTATCAATGATTGTTACTCATTGATGACCTTCTGAATCACATCAATTAAAAGTTTTCGTCTTATACTTGCAGTGTATTTTACAAATCATGTCATCATTATAAATCTTCTTCTGCTGATATCCAGGACAAGAAAGGTAGCATGTTAATATTATAGGTCTTCTCCCCACCCTCACTTCAGGAAACTGAAAGACATGTATGATTTAGAAGCAATGTTTGTTATGATTTCATGGGCCAATAACAGCATCCAGAGACTGGTATTATCAGCAGCATTTTCCTGGTTATTTTTCTTGAGATAGTGGATAGCAAGCTGACCTTAAAGCCAAGAAGACAGTTCAATTTGAAATTCAAACAATACTAGCTGTGTCACCTTGGACAATTCACCTCACCCAACAGGCTCTAGAAGGTTCTCAAAGGTTATAAGTAGAAAAGAAGATATAAAGCTAATTTGGTGCTGAGAATTCCTTATATCATTGTAATCAAAAAGTTATTCCCTGTCCCCCTACTTTTCCAATTAATTTATCCTTTGCTTATTTGTAGGTAATATTTTGGTAAAATATTAAATAAATTATTATATAATAAATGTGAACAGAACTTTAGAATATTAAATCAGTTCTCTGTAAAATTACACTACTTAGTTAAATACATGCCACTTTTCAGCTCAAGAAATTCTGATGGTAATGGATGGAATGTGAGAAAACTGGAATGCTAATCCACTGTTGGTGGAGTTGTGAAAAGATCCAACCATTCTGGAGAGCAATTTAGAACTATGCCCAAAGGACTATAAAACTGTACATACCCTTTGATCCAGCAATACCACTTCTAGGTTTATACACCCAAAGACATCCCAAAAAAGAGAAAAGGTCCTATTTGTACAAAAATATTTATAGAAGCTCTTTTTGTGGTGGTTAAGAACTGGAAATCAAAGGAATGCCCATCAATTGGAAAATGGCTAAACAAGCTGTGGTGTATGATTGTGATGGAATATTATTGTGGTCACAAAGGCATTCCCTAAATGACAAAACTTTGAATAAGTCCATTTCTGACATATATTGACTTGGGCAGAAATTTTCAAGCCAGATGAGAAGTTTAGTTTGTCTTTAAAGACAAAACATCAGGACCACTACAAACTATTGTGTTTATAACTTTCATTCAAACCAATTGGCTGGAGTCCACCTACCAGTCAAGACAATCAGCAGAGACACTGGATAAATAGGAACATGGCAATTGGTATAATGAAATAGTCAAGAATATTTCAGGAATTCTTTTACTGATTTAGATGAAACTGCTCTTTGAACTTCCCCCAATAGGTTCACAATGATGTAAATAAGAGATCGTGTTTATTTCAATAATAATGAAGATTACAAGCATTTATTTAGCACTTCTAGGTTTACAACATATGTTTTATATGCATTATGTCATTTGATCCTCAGAACATGTATCATTATCCTTATTTAAGGATGAGAAAATTGAGGCTGAGAGGTTAAGTGACTTAGTCGGGGTCACACAGCTAGTCAATATTAAAGGCAAGGATTCAAATTCCTGCCTCCAAGTCCAGCACTGTCTGCGCCATGCCACTCTTTTTCTCTCAGTTTACATCAATATATCAAGGAATGCTGAATTTGTACAAACTGTCTCCTTCTATATGTACATACTTAAAACTTAAATGTACCTTTGTTAAGGCTAAAATTCTAGCTAGTCTGTCTAAAATATCTAATGAGTGGTCGCCAATAAATTATAAGCTTTAGCAAGAGTTAGACTTTTAAGCATTTATTAAGGAGAATAAGAATTTGGTAAAGAGAGAGAGAAAGGCCTAGATTCCTATCTATTAAAGGAAGAGCACATTTCTAGCTCCCTTCTCCACCAGCATCCTCCAGAAAAAAGAGAAAGTCAGAGCATCAGGTTCCCCCCGCTTCGTCCTCCCACCAGCAAATGTTACTTCCTGATGCCAAAGAAAAGATGCATGGTTTTCCCCTCAGAGATGTTCACCTCATTTCTACGGTAAGTCTCCAGTAGGTTGCATCATTCCAATCATTACACCTTATAATATAAGCCATTAATATTCATATGGAAAGAAGCTATAAGTTAGGCTATGACCTTAAGAAATATGCAGAACTACTTTGAATCTAGGTTTTTCAGTTGGTTTAAAAAAAATCAACATCTATTGGTTGAGAATTGAATTCCAGTTCCTATGTGAATATTAAAAATAGTCCTCATGAAGTATGTTGAACTATGTAAAATTGTTGGCAACCCTATTTTAACTATGTGGGGGGGGGGTAAGAGTAGCTTCTGAAAAAAAAAAAAACATCCCAGGCTTCTAAAAACTTGCTGCCTTTCAAATTCAGTGAGTTGTAGAAAAGATGGTAGATCATGAGAAAATCAGGAATTATGGAATGACAACAAAATGATGGTACCATGAAATACATCTTTATTTAAATTTTTTAAAATATTTTTAAAATTCATAGTAAAATTATGATATTATATTGAATTTTAATATATTTTTCCTTTCCTCTTTTCCTTTTTCTTCTTTTGTTTTCTCCCACACCCCCTAATTTTGGATCTTTAGTTAATATTCAGAAAAGATTATCATTCAAAACGATATTGTAAATCATAGATTTTCTTCTCACAAAACAGAAACAAAAGTTCTTCTAAGTAAAGAAGGCCTTAGATTGATCCATTTGGAAGGAACCCTTAGTGGTCACCGAGTCAAAAAAATCACAGTGTCTCAGAATTTAGGAGGAACTTTATTCTGGGACAAGAATCCCCAACATGTTAGTCTTTTAGCCTCTGCTTAAAAATCCCGAATGAGGAGGAAGTCACCACCTCCCAAGGCAGACCATTCCACTTTGGGTTAGTTCTTATAACTAGGAAGCTTCTCTTTATATCCAAACCAAATCTTTCTAGACTCTTTTGTCCAGTTTTTAAACTGATTCTAATATGATCTCCAGTATCTTTACCATTCATGTCCACCACCACCCCTCCTCTGAATGCTTTGTAGTTGTGTCATAAAATATAGTACCTGGAACTGAACTCAGGGCCAGATGCAGCCATCTTCCTCAAAGATAACAACAGGTCAAAATCACTATAAGTTATAGCAATGGCCCATGTGAATCATATTAGCTATGGGTGTTTCATTTTCCCCCTCCCCTAAGTTTACTTGTATTCTCTCTAAGGAAAATGGAAAGATGATACTAATCTTCAGAATTAAAAATATGCCCAAATTACTTTTTGTTGTTCTATCATTCAGTTGTGTCCAAATCTCCATGACCCTGTAGACCATAGCACACCAGGCCTTTCTATCCTCCACTATTTCCCAAAGTCTGTCCATGTTCATGTTCACTGTTTCCATGACACTATCTAGCTCATCAGCTGCCATCCCCTTTTCCTTTTGCCTTCAATCTTTCCTTATATAAGGGTCATTTCCAATGAGTCCCATCTTCTCATTATATGGGGAAAATATTTAAGCATCAGTTTTAGTATTTTACATTCCAACAAATAGCCTGAATTTATTTCTTCTAAGTATTGCTTGTTTTGAACTCCCTGATGTCCAAATAATTACCAATATTCATTTAGCTAATGAATGGAAGTAGATTTTGTGTGGGTGTTTTCTTCTGTTTATTTTCAACTTATCTCTAATGGTAATGAGAAGTCCCCCCAGTTCTTTGAAATATGCTGAGTTGAGATAATTTATTTAGACACTAGATGGCACTAAAGTTTGGGGAAAAAAAAGGAGTTAAAAGCTTGGACTTATTTCAGATATTTTTTTTCAACCACCTAGGAATTTGTATTATAGGTAAATTAATAAACAGAAAATATTACAAATACATATTTTAAATTTAACATAGTAGAATTTCTAATATTAGCTCGCTCAACAGGAGTATTAAATGGGAGTAGAATAATTTATTAGTTTAGAAGATGCTTTGAAAAAAATTGTTTCATTAGTGTGAGTATACATTCCATAGGTTTCGTGCCTTCCATCCATATTTTCTTGCCTGGTGCAGTTTTTTCATGTTTTCCCACAATCCTCCATAAGGGATTTATTCAATGTGATAGAAGAAGCCTTCTTTCTATTTCTTCAGTTTCCTTACAGTAAACACGTACCATTAAGGTTGTACCATCTATTATCTCTCATTTTTATTACATTAATATATAAGCTCCTTTTCTAATCATACTGAAAATATATTTTATATAACTTATTGCATGTAATGTGTGTATCAGTTTAAAAGGTAAAGATTTCTCATCCTGAACAAAGATTTTTGAAATCTCAAAGTTGGATACCAGAGAGTTATTTTCTGTAATCCATATATAAACAGGAATATCCTCTGTCATTTCTTACTAGTGATCATCCAGTGACTAATGAATTCTAGTGATGGGGGGGAACTCACTACCTAACAAAGCTAAACATTTCACAGTTGAACAACTTTATTTTTATTAGAAAATTTTATTATTAGGGTTGAGTTTGATTGCGTCAACTAATCAAGTTCCCTGACCTACCTAGTCCTGAGACTATTATAAATTAATTGAGTCAGGGGTGTGGACTAGGTGAGAAAAGGGCATGACATCTCCAGCTGTACAAATCATATGCTTTAGACTAAATACAGAAAAAAAATTGATTAATTTTCATGTCCTTGAAAGCCATTGGATAACTGGAATGAGTTGTACAGGAAGCACGTTTGAATTGTTTGATGAAACTTGGTTATGCTCTGTAGGTCATCTCATGGCAAGCCAGTGTGGAATCCCAAGATTTGAGCATCTGGAAACTTAGGATGGAAGCCTTTCAGTCAAGCACCCAAGAAGGAATTGTTTGAGGGAAGGGAAGAGGCGGCACATCCACCTTCTCACCCTACCTGAAGAGTCTTGAGTATTTGGGGATTCCATAGCTGACCATAATGTCTATATTGGGAGGGGAAAACAAGATGAAAATGATGAGGAAAAGTAGATTCAACATTCTAAAAGTGATTCAGTAGACTATCATACCTATAGGAAGCATCTTAAAGAGATTTAAAGGACTTTTGGAATCTGTGAGTTACCTCTATTTACTATATAATCTCTAAGCTTGAGTTCAATTTTCCTTTGACTCTATTTATTAGTGGGATAATGAGTCATAGACATTAGTAAATACCTCTTTTTAAAAAGTTAATTAAATTTAGCTAAGTGGTATAACCTGATAATCATGAGGGAAAGCACACCAGTGGGAGTTCATGAGCATTAGGAAGGTGCCCCCAACCCTTAGAGATCACTAGAATCACGAGGGAAATTGTAGCAGTGGGGCAGCTAGGTGGTGCAGTGGATAGAGCACCAGCCCCGGAGTCAGGAGGACCTGAGTTCAAATCTAACCTCAGACACTTAACACTCACTAGCTGTATGACCCTAAGCAAGTCACTTAACCCCAAGTGCCTCACCAAAATAAATAAATAAAGTGTAGTAGTAGCCCTCTGGGGATAAATTTGTGACTGGATGTTAGGATATCACTCTAGAGCATATGCTATATTGTATAAACAGGAAAATCAGCAACTTCCACCCATCCCTCCTAATTCTGACCTCTGGGGTTAAGCAAAATAAATCTTGCTTTTTTACATGACAAACCTCCAAATATTTGAAGGCAGCTAATGTCTTCCCCTCATCCCCAAGTCTTCTTTTCTGGATAAACCTACCTAGTCCTTTCAATCCAGTGGTTCCCAACATTATTTGTTTCTCAGACCCTTTCAACAACAAATATTCTGTGAACATCAAAAGTAATTTAGTGCACTACTCTTATTATTCTTTTAGATTTATCCCCTAAGTTCTTACAATAATTACATTGATAACTTTTGCCCCCAAACAGCTCCAAATAATTGCTGAAACAAACCTATAATGATTCAAATATCTGCTCTGTTGTCACAAAAGAAAAATATATGTTAACACAATTGGGCAATTATTTACTTCTTCAGACACTAATAAAATTTTGAGCTACTTGTACCACCATCAAGAATCCCCCAAAGGACTTGGAAATGACTAACTGTTTTAATTGATCCCCAGATTGCATATTGTCTAGTTGCCCTACCATACTGATAATTCTCCATCAACTACGCTATAGCTTTTTTTGGTGAGGCAATTGGGGTTAAGTGACTTGCCCAGGGTCACACAGCTACTCAAGTGTCTGAGGCTGGATTTGAACTCAGGTCCTCCTGAATCCAGGGCCAGTGCTCTATTCAATGCAACACCTAGCTGTTCCTGCACTATAACTTTTAATGTCCATCCCAAAATATAAGTTAATGGAACTCAATATTCTGTATGCAGTCTAATCAGAGCAGAGTATGATGGTCATTTCCTGTATTCCAAATAGCTATAGTCTTTTTCAGTTGCTATGTTACATTGTTGTTTCATATTGAGGTTACAGTTCACATACACAGAGAGAGAGAGAGATGTTTTTACACAAACTCTTATTTAACTGTGTTTCTCCACCCTTTATAAACATGATGGTTTTTCATTTAAGGTGATATTTTCCCTATTAAATGTCATCCCATTTGATGTGGTATATTGCTTTAAATTGCCATGATCATTTTGAATCCTGAGTCTGTTTTTAGTTTATAATCCATTGCCCAGATTTGTGTCATATACAGATTTTATAAACATGCTATCTATAATTTCATTCATGCCATTGACAAAAATGACATGAATGAAATTGATTAAAATGTTGAAGAGAGTGGAGCCAAGGATGGACTCATTCAGCACTTGTATTAGAGAGCTCAATCCAATCCAAACCACTTATTGATCCTTGTCATCTAGCCAGTCCAAAATCCACCCAAGTGTACTATTATATAGTCCAAATCTCTCTATTTTATCCATAAGGATATCATGAGAGATTTTGTTAAATGCCATTTTGAAATCCAAGTAGTTATAAATCTATCAGCCAGTTTAGTGACCCAGTCCAAAAAGGAAATGCAGTTAATCTGACAAGATTTGTTTTTTACCCAATACTAACTCAGAGTGATCACCACTTCCCTTTCTAAAAGCTTTTAAACTATCCCTTTAATAATGCATTATAGAATTCATTCTAGGAATAGAAGCCACATTTATTGATCTAATCCTTGACAAATCTACCCTTTCTCTTTTAAAAAAAAATCATGACCACATTTGCCCATTTCTAGTACTACAGTACCTCTCCTGTTCATAATTTTTCAAAGATCATTAATAGGAGTTCAGCAGACACACTGAAACTCTCATTCCATTCTTTGGGTGATTCATCTGGCATATTCATTGCGGGAAGTTAAGTGTTCTATTACCATCTGATCAATTTCCTGCTAATAAATTTTATTCAGTACTTCCTAGACTAGAAGCAATTTGGTAAAGTGGAAAAAATGCTAAAACTCTTTGTGGCAACAAAAAGTTGGAAACAAAACAGGTACTCATTGATTAGGGAATGCCTGAAAAAAGTGTCATATGAATATAATGTAATATTTTAGTTTTTCTGTTTTTCAGTTGTATTTGACTCTTCATGACCACGTTTGGGGTTTTCTTGGCAGAGATACTGGAGTGGTTTGCCATTTCCTTCTGCAGCTCTTTCTATGGATGAGAAAACTCCCCCACCCCTCAAGAGAGCTGCTTATTAAACATTCACCAGTATGAACCTGACTAAAAGGTAAAGATTCTAAAAGAATCAAATGGATCAAGGACTGCATTTTTACAATAAAAAGGTAACAAAGATGTCAGTCACTAAGGACCCATATACCTACTTTCTCATACCTATAAAATCATTGTGATAATGGTTTATGTTTCTTTTGGATTGAGCAAAGCATTGAGCAAAATCCTACTGCAACCATTGATTTTGACTGTGAATACATCCTTTTGTTGTGTTTTTTCATATACAGTAAACTATTAAGTTTTACTTTCTAATTCATTTTACCACTCTACTTTTTTTTTTTTTTTGCATGAGGTCAAAATAGCTATTCACAGTCTTTGTTATGATTGTTAGATTCTTTAAACAAGCAAAAAAGAAAAGAGAAGAAAAAAGGAAGGGAGAGGAGAGGAGGAAAGGGAAAGGGATGGGAAGGGTAAATCAGTGTAATTATCTGTAATTTGTATTGCTTAAAACAAAAAAATGTCTCCTCCTTCTATTCTTATTCCAGACCTAAATCACTGAGTTTTGTATCCCACTTCCCATTTTGTAGTTTGTTGTGACTATAGTTTGTTTTTCTTGAGGCAGTTTCTTCCCCAACCCTACCTCCTAACTTAGATATACATCCTCCCTCTCCTATCCTTATCTTTATCATAAGCTTGCTTTATTTTAGGGTTTTTCTTATAGTCTTTTCCTTTCTACCCTTTGCATAGCTCTGATAAGAATGTGGTTCATGAGATTTAATACTTCCTTAGTCCTAAAAAATTTCCTATTTTTCTATCTTTTGACTCTGTCCTAACATTTATTTTTGAATAATTGAATTATGTCTCTTCTATTCTTTCTTCCACTGCTTTTCTAAAGTTTTCAAGCTTCTATTCCAAATCAGGTATTCTTCTTTTGCATTTTAAAAATTGATTTCCTTATGTATTCCTTACTTTTTCTTTCAATTATTTTATTCTACCACTTAAACATCTTTCAAACATCCCATTCTGTTTTTCTAGATTTCTAGTTGTAATCATTGCAGAATTATAGAGGTATACCCTGGTATTCTCCAGCTTCATAGCATTTCCTCATTGTATTATGAGCTTTTCTTTGAAATATACCAGCTTAACTTCACAATAGAAAAACAACAGAGATAAAAAGACAGGTTAACAAAAATTACATGAGTTGAAAAGGCACCCTATTAAGGAAATTCATCAGAATCTTAGTTACTACAGGTAGAAAATGAGCTAAATTCAAAACTGAGTAAGAGGACTGTCATGGGATGTTCATAGGTACATAAATTTAGAGCTAGGACATATATTAGAAGTAATATATATTTCAATATTCTTGAAAATGTATGGAAAGAAATGGATAAGAATTGGACAAGATGCAAAAGTATAGTAGGGCTTATGATCTGCCCTTGTGAAGGGAGTACTCATGCCAGTAAGATATCAAATCTATCAAAGTATCAAAATGTCTATATAACACCAAAAAGATAAGTCAATTTAATCAGGTGAAAATACTAATCATTAGATACTGCAAACAAAGGATTTTTTCTTTAATTTGTTTTTATTATAATTTGAAGACAAAGCTCCCTTCCTTCTATTCTCCCATAGCCAAAGATATTGTCTTTTTTGAGATTTTTTTCATTTTACATAACTAATCTTCCAGCTATATAACTAACCAATTCAGTTTAACTAACAGTTTAATTTTTTGGTCACAAAATTGGTCTACTGTCTGATTGTCAACCTGTCATTTTTTGTTTTAGCATTAACATAACCTTCATTACTTATTAGTAATTAAGTTTTTGCTATCATTTAGTTATAAGTTCATTAAAACTCATAATATGCTAATTTTTCATGAAATACTTTTTTTTTGGTGAGGCAATTGGGGTTAAGTGACTTTCCTAGGGTCACACAGCTAATAATTGTTGTGTCTTCTGAGACCAGAGTTGAACCCAGGTCCTCCTTAATCCAGGGCTGGTGCTCTATCCACTGTGCTATCTAGCTGCCCCCATGAAAAACTTTTTTTTTTTTTGCAGGCAATGGGGGTTAAGTGACTTGCCCAGGGTCACACAGCTAGTAAGTGTCTGAGGCCGGATTTGAACTCAGGTACTCCTGAATCCAAGGCCAGTGCTTTATCCACTGCGCCACCTAGCCGCCCCATGAAATACTTTTCAAAGAGATTTTCCCTCTTTTAAAGATCATAAATCTTTTCTGAGGCACAAATACATTTTCAAAAGTAGACAAGTTAAAAAAAAGTAGACAAGTTTTATACATACATACACATATACATACTCACAGAGAAAAATTTAATCTTTTTCATTTAAAGTAAACTTTTGGGAAGAACACCAAAAAACCTAGTAAAAATTATTATTACCTTTAAAATTTAAATTATCAGCTAGGAACATTATTGTATTAGCACATCATCAATAAACAAAAGTAGAAAACTGGAAAAAATTACAAATATTCAAATTGGTTATTTGGTTTCACACAGACCTCCTCTTCTCTCTTTATTCAACCACTTTACTGAATTCATCAGAATTGTTGCTGTTGTTTTTTTATTTGTTATACTAAATTTAAAAAAAATTGATTTGGTATAAATTTGTCCCTAAATGCCTCAGGAATTGAGAATTAATTTCCCAATTAAACCCTTCTCATAGAAAATAATGCAAACAGTGATTATTGAGCATTTGTTATCCTTTAGAAATAGTACAATTACTGGTGATATCTCTTTTAGCTCTAAATGATGAGATTGTTATGAGTCATGGTTGTCAGATTAAATATTTTATTAGCCTTGCAAACGTGGATTGGCATCATTATATTTCATGTAGTGAGCCAAATAAGGCAACCAAGGAACAGTTAATTCCACCTTGCTATAATCGGTCATTGCTGTCACTAGAAGAGGTTTTCATCAGTTCCAAAGTGCTAAGGAGCCGAACTGAAAGTTTAGTTAAGTGTTGTGCAAGGTAATTTTTGGATTGACTGGCCATATAAGGTCTCTTAACTCCCCCCAATACACTACAACCACATACAAAATCTGCAGTTTACTGAAGTCATCCAAAGGGCTAGTTATTTTTGGTGTCCCTTAGCTATAACAGTCTTAAATATTCTATTTAGTGAAGTTCCCTAAATCAGAAAAAAAGATATTTTGTGGAAGGAAATATAATTGTTAGTCCATATCAGAATATTCCTATAAAGTCTGCTATCCAGGACATGTGACAAATTGAATAGGTCTACTTTCAATTGAGGAATGACTAAAAATTATGGAACATGAATGTAATGGAATATGGACAGAATGTACTACAGAAAATGTCAAATACTGAGGATTCAGAGAAGTATGGGAAGATATATAAACTCATACAAAGTGAAATAAGGACAACCAGGATGACTTTATTTACAATGAATACAACAATGTGAACTGCAAAGAATTGTTATTTGAGGTTTTTATACATCGGCGCACACTGGTCTAGGGCTCCGCAAACCGCACTGTGCTCCACCCATTGGTTGTAGCCGTTGCCAGGGCTTTCACACCTCACATCATCACCACTTGCGGATGCCTACATGGGCCTGGCAAAATTATAATGATTGGAAGCCTAGTGAAGGCAGTCATGTGACTGTCAGAGCAGCCATCCCATTGGCTGGGGCTGTGTGGGGTGTTTCTAGGTTTGCGGGAGGAGAATCGGGCATTCTAGGTGGAAGCTGGAAAGCGACAGGTGTTCTGCTGTGTATTTTCAGCTGATCCCCGGGCGGTGGTATTTTTTCAGGTATTATAATTTCCCTTTCCCCATTTTATTTCCTTTCCCTTGATCCTACTGATCCTGTTCGTGTTTTGTTTTTAAGTTCATTCTTGTTAAAATATATCTTGTTCAGTTTTGAGGGAGGCTGCTAGTCTCCTTCCTTGCTCCAGTGTTGCGGCGAGCCGCTTAGCTAGCACTCCCCAATTAAAAATTGGTCTCCACAGTACATAAACAAAAAAGTGAAGCAATGGTTATCTATGCTCATTTTCAAAACCTTCAATGGTTTCCTATTGTTTATCAAATAAAGCTCAAAATTCTCATCAGCCTGGCATTTAAGTTCCTCTACAATAGGGTTTAATGTGCCTTTGTAGCCTCATCTCTCACTATTATCTAACACATATTATCTGTACCAGCCAACCTAGATTTTTTTATCCTGCCTCAAAAACATACTATGCTTTCCTTCCTCACCTTTGTTCATGCTGTTTCCTGTGCTTTCAATCTCCTCTTCACCCAGAATCAGTGAATCACAGAATTTCAGACTTGGAAGAAAACTTGGATGCCATCTAGTCCAACCTATACCTGAAAAAGCATGCCCACTACATCTCTAACGTGGTTATTTTGCCATTGGGTGAAGACTTCCAGAAGGAAGAACATACTGCATGCATGCATGACAACCCATCAAATACTTAAATCCAGATGTCATATCTCCCAAATTTTCTTTTATAGACTAAGCATCTTCATTTCCTTCAACTGATCCATGTGGCATGAATGCATGGCTTTTCACCACAATGACTGTTTTCCTTTGGATTTTCTTCAGCTAATCAATGCCCTTCATTTTTAAATTACCTCTTCCATGATACTTGCCCTGAAATTCAGTCACACGAATGGCTGATAACTGCCATCTTGAAGAGTTGTAGCATCAGCAGCCTTGCCAATGTGTTAGCAAGAAAATATTGTGAAAAGAATTTGTATATACCACAGAGTCAACATCTATCATGCACTTATGAGCCATTGAATATTGTTGAAAATACCTCAGGATCTTAAGGTATATTGTCATTGATCCTTTCAACATTAGACAATGCCAGGGCTGTGAATAACCAATATCATTATGTAAGCTGTTATGCCCTTTTCTTATAGTTCTTGCTCATTATACTGATGGATTTTGAATGGAATGCTCTCTCAAGGTGGCTCTTCCTTTTATGAATAATATTTTATTTTTTCCCAATTACATGTAAAAACAATTTTTAGCATTCATTTTTTTAAATTTTGAGTTCCAAATTTTCTTCTTCCTTCCTTTCCCTTCTTCCTTCCTTTCCCTCCTCCCTCCCAGATACCATAAGCAATTTAATTGTACATGTTGTTGTACTTGTGAAATCATGCAAAATATATTTCTATATTAGTCATATTGTGAAAGAAGACACAGATCAAAAAAATGAAAATAAAGAAAAATAGTATGCTTTGATCTACATCCAGACTCCAACAGTTCTTTCTCTGGATATGGATAGCATTTTTTATTATGAGTCCTTTGGAATTGTCTTGGATCATTGCATTGCTGAGAATAATTAAATAATTTACAGTTGATCATCATAAAATATTGCTATTGTGTATAATGTTCTCTTGATTTTGCTCACTTTGCTTTGCATTGGTTTGTATACGTTTTTCCAGGTTTTTCTGAAATCATCCTGCTCAACATTTCTTATAGGACAATAACATTCCAGTACAATCATATGTCACAAATTCCTCAGCCATTCCCAAATTGATGGACATTCTCTCAATTTCAAGTTCTTTCCCTCAAGTTCCAGCTCTTCCCAAAGAAGTCACACAGCATTATCACTTTTGCAAACAGAACTTTAATTAAACACTACACGATCTGAACAGGTAGCAATGTGTCTGCCTAGCCTGAAGCTAACTCTGGACTATGTATTTCCTCTCTTCTGAAGACCTTATTGGACAAGAGCTCTCTACCCACATGCTATGGATATTATTTAAATTATAAGCTGTCTTTAATGTCAATTATATAATTTTTCTTACTATTATATTGTTATGCATATATTATGTTGTGTTATGGTATGATATAGTATAATATAGTATGGTATGGTATGGTATGGTAGAGTATCTCACATTTAATATTTGAAAATCCTTTCCTCACAACAGCCCTATGTGGTAGGTATCACAAATCTTATTACTCCCACATTACATATGAAGAAAGTGAGGCTGAAAGAATTAAAGTCTATTTCCCAAAGTCAAATCACTAGTAGATAGCAGAGGTAGTTTTTGAATCTATGTCTCTTATAATTCCAAGACCACTGTTCTTTCCACAATGTTCATGGTACCCCTTTGTTGCTTTACCCTCACTCTCCATTTCTTTACATTTATAGCAGTGTAAGGTTTTATGCAAAGATCAACACCATCACTGTTGATATTTTAGTAGCCACTTAAATATGCATCAGTATAAATGTAGTACTCTCCAATTAAGTGGCAACAACTACCCCATTCTTTTCTAAATCGTTCAGTTGCAGTGCCTCCATTGCAGTGCTAATACATGTTATTTAAGAAAGGTTTCAGTGTTTAAACATACGGTCAGTTCTGCAGCATAAGAAGTAATGTCTCAGGGCATGATAATTTCTCTTATGTTTCTTGATGCAATTTGTGCCCCTCTAATCTCATTTGATCATACTGAAATTAATGACTGATTGAGCAACATCATCACCTTTCAGCCTTCTCTCTGAGATATAGAATTCCACTAACCTTTCTTCACATGAACTAGTTATCACACTATAAACCATTTCAATTCCTCTATCAGCATTCTGTTCATTTTCTTTATCTTTAAAAATATAGACATCAATGCCAAGAAGAGAAGATAGAAGACATTCTAGCTTTCACATGTTTTGTTCCTAACAACCCAACCCAAAATAATTTTATCTTTTCAAGGAGTATCTATACTGTTTATTGAAATACAATATTGATTGATTATGACTCTATTCTTTTTCTTGTATTTATAATTTTCCCATTGTGTATCCACCTTCTTACTATATTACATTTGTGCCCATGTGCAAAAGTTCTTCCCAGATCAATTTTCTAACTTATTAAGGTCACTCTAGTAGTTGTGAGTAACCCTGTCCCATGTTATGCCATGAACAAATTTAATGAATTCTCAATTTCTTCATCTGAGTCAAAGGTCTGGAGTAATATTAGTACTATGACTGACCCCTATAGAACACCTCTTGATAGGTGATACTCCAAACAATTATGTCCCCAACTAACAGTGGTTTGGTCTTATGCCAATCTTCTTAGTTTGTTGACAAAAATATTAAGAGAGGCAGAATCTAAGTCCTTATGTCAACTCCAGACAACTGCTTCAAGCACACTAAGGTGGCACACAGGATATGGCCAGAGACAGATGCAAAAGCTAACTTGAGTGAGCAATTGGCATAGAGGATATTGTGCCCAGGAAAGTTGATTCAAGTCTAATTCCAATTCATTTAAGTCAAAGAACAACCCAGGGAAGAGTGACAAGTTTAACAGACCATGGAAGACACTCAAAAGGATATCCTGGGAAGGAGTTCAGTACATAAAGAAAAAAGAGTTTAGGTCACCTACAGACCATTCAAGATCACCAGTCAAAACAAATTAGGATCAAATCAGGAAACAGCATATAATGAGTGGGGCAAAAAGCTAAATTAAGGAAAAGCCAGAGGCAGGGACGCCTCCCCCCCCAAAAAAAAATGGTTATAGTACCAGTGTGACTGAGTCAAGTTATTGGGAACAGGGTAGATGGTTAGGAAATTGCTTCCACCAGGGCTAAGGTTATTTTGCTTCATTTTATAGTGTCTGCTACCTATGGACAGCTGCGATTCATAGAGGTCTTCAGCTAGAATCAATGTGAGACCCTCATATGAAGTCTCACAAATTATATTTATTTTATGCTTTTGACTTAAGGGGCTAATACTCTATCACTGAAGGGAATAACATTTGTTTTGTTTCATATGTTCTTCAGATAACCATCTTGATTGTTGCCCAGCACTTTGGGCTCATCTAGATGCTGGTTAATTGATCATTTGCCTTTTTTTCTCCTACCTCCTTGGCTATGAAATTTAAGAAAATAAATGTCTGTTGTTAGTAAATATAATATACAATTCTTTTTTAAAATGTTAACTCCATTTTCCTCCTCTCTGGGATCTTTAGAAATCTCTCCTTTCCCCAGATTGTAAACCTGTTGAGGATAAACACTCCCTTTTTCCTCCCAATTTGTATCTCAAGTGTTTATCATACCATTTTTATCCAACTTTCAGTAATTAATTGACAATTCATTGAATTTTGTGATTATTTTACAAACCTGCAAATTGGCCTGCTCTGTTTCTCCAAAACAATCATTTCCCCTATTGCATGTCATTTTGTCTCTTATTCTTAAAACATCCATTTATTTTTGTAGCAGCACTCTCCAACCAATGCTCTCTCATTTCCCAAGTGAATTTATTCAAGTTCATTCATCAAAGCTTATGAAAAACCTATGCCATTTCACAGTCAAAAATCCCACATTTATGGGAAAGGAAAAGAGGTGGGGGAGAGCAACAAACATTATTCTGCCCATTCTGACAGATTTGGGCAGATCACTAAGGGGAAAAAGTGAAAGACAAAATGTTCCCATTTGGAGTCTAAATCAGAAGCTGTTCTACAACCCTTCATATTGCTTTGAAGCCTCTTTTTTCTCAAGCTTTTCTGATCTTGATTATTTTTCACTCTCTCCTTAGTGATCTGTTCAGACAGTCTCATCTATAGTGGTGTCTAACATGCACAAACACTTTGATTTTTGACTAAATTGCCTACTTAACAAAAAGTTAGCAATCAGTCAGATCAACCAAACGACTGGATAATTCACCCCCCAAACCAGTTTATAACTGGCTAAAAACTATATCAGCTTCATCAAAAAGGCTCAAACCATTATGGTTGTCTAGAATGAGGGCTGGATCCTAGAAAAATGTTTTTGGTCTCTTTCCTAAATACTGTAACAAGGACCAAGAAATTTATCATATAATGGGTGTATTTGTGGCTGAAATCCATAAAGTGATAAATCACAACCTCATAAGTACCACATGTGAAGAAATGCTTTGTTCAGTGAGGAAGACTAGCTCCTAAGCCTTATGCTCTTAAATTGGGGGGAAAACCCATACTCTAAGAATTCTCAAAGGAATTAGGACCTAAAGCAGATGCAAAGATAACTACCGTAAAGTCAGAATAGATGGATCGTATCCAATTGATATCAGATGGTTGATGTAAAAAACCAAGTAAGCTTTTCATTTTACTTTTTAAGTTTGTGACAAGCAAATCAGATTTTATTTTTGATGGAGTTTCATAGGAAATACTTGCGCCTCTGTTCTGCTTTTGCACATTGGATGAGTTTATAATAGGCTCTGATTTCTTTGAAAGGCATAGGAATTCCATATTTACTATCCAAGAAATAATATTTAGGAACTGATTCAATTGAGATGTAACTGGTCTCCAAATCTGAGGTCTCACATACCACAACTCTAGCTCTGAAACTTTGTGTATGAACTGTTGCCAAGGGCAATTAAAAAAGGGGGAGGAGTGGGACTTCAATACAACAAATTGAAGTCAGTAAACATTTATTAAGCATTTACTTACATTGTATAAGACAATGGAGATGCAAAGACAAAACCCAAATAGCACCTGTCCTCAGGGAGCTTACATTCTACAGGAGGATTCAACATGATGCCGAAGAATAAATATAGTTATCCCTTACACATTGTGACATTCCCCATCAGTTTCGCTAAATCAAGGGTCGGCATAAGAAATTAAATGGGAATTTGGGGGGAGTTTTGTAACAGCCAACAGATGACATAAAAAGTTTAGAAACTCAGAAATGTATTATATATATGATTATTATATATTGTGTAATATATTATAATATACATTATACATAATACACAAAATATATACACATGTATGTATATATATTTATACACACAAATATATTTATTTACTCACATATATGGTATATAATATTAATGTATTTTATCTTTTAATACCATAATAATTCATATTTCTTACCTGGTATGAAGAAGGCCAAAAAATTTTACACAGATCACAGGGGCACCGCACCCCTAACATCCCACAATGTGGAAGTGATAACTGTACAACATAATTTGAAGAGGTAGAGAAAAAAACAACTGGTTGCATCAGGTGAGGCTTCATGGAGAAAGTGGCCATAGAACCGAGGCTTGAAGTAATCTAAGAATTCTGAAAGGCAGAATTTCAGCATGAAGAATGACATTTGTAAATGAACAGAAACAGGAGCTGATGGAGCTGATCACAAAATAGCAAATACTACAGCTTAACTGAAATGTAGCCTAAAGACAAAAAAGGTAAAACAGAGCTACAAAAGACAGTCAAAGCCAAATTGGGGGAGAAGGAGGGGATCCTTAAATGCCTGGCTACAGAGTTTGTATTTTATCCCAGAGGCAATTAAGAGCCACTGATTGGAGTATAGGTGCTGAATGAACCATACTATTTCTTTTGTTTTTGGTGCTGTTGTTTTTCTATTTTGAGGTTTTTCGTCATTGCTCTGATTTTTCTCTTATAACATGACTAATGCAGAAATATGTTTAATGTTATTATGTGTGTGTGTGTGTGTATATATATATATATGTATATATATATATATATATGTGTATATATATATATATATATATATATATATATATATATAAAATCTATATCAGATTACCTGCTGTCTAGGGGAAGGGGGAGGGAGGGGACAGAGGGAGAAAAATCTGAAATTGGAAAGCTTATATAAACAAAAGTTGAGAACTATCTTTACATGTAAGAGGAAAAAAATAAAATACTTTATTAAAAAAAAAGAGCCACTGAAAGCTTTTGAGCAGAAGAGTGACATAGTTAACATTTTTACAAACAACTAAATTATTCATTCTGAAAGAAAATGGAAAACTAACAGGAAAAAATATTTTTAAAAAAGTTGTGATTTTTAATAATACTTGATTGTTTTGAACATTAGGATATAACTAGATAGGTGAAGCATTTATAAAGTATTTATTATGGGTAGGTGTTGTACTAAGTGTTGGAAATTCGAATTCAAGCAAAAAAACAGTACGTAACTTCAAAGTGCTTACATTCTAATGGGAGGATACACCACATAAAAGGGAGTTGGATTTACCATATTTGCTCTGAATTTCAGGTTACCACGGATTAATAAACTACTGATATCAATCAGACAAGGAAGGAAACAAGAATACAATGTATCAGGCACTCTGCTAAGTGCTTTACAAATTTTTTCTCCTTGGGAGATAGGAGCTATTATTATTCCCATTTTATAGTTAAGGAAACTGAGGAAGGCAGAGGTGCACAGACACACACTGTTCATAAATGTCTGAGGACAAATTTGAACTGAGGTCTTCCTTACTCCCCAAGTTGTTGGGCAGCTGGGCTGTGTAATGGATAGAGCACCAGGCCTGGCATAAGAAAGACCTGAGTTCAGAGTTGGCCTTAGATGTCCACTAGTTGTATGACCCTGGGCAAATCACTTATTCCTGATTGCCTCAGTTTCCTCATCTGTAAAATGAGCCAGAGAAGGAAATGGCAAATCGCTCCAGTATCTTTGCCAAGAAAATCCCAAGTGGTGTCACAAAAAGAAACAAAACAATAACAACTTCCTGACACTAGGTCCAATATTGTATTTGTTGTACCACACAGTTGCTTATAACCTGTTGTTATGTGTGGCATGTGAAGATTTTAAAATTTATTAAAAATATTATGCATCATTGCAAATATCTTCAGAGCTACAGAGAAGTGGAAGATGCCATTTTCTACATATCCAAGAGAGTGACTGGCTGACTTTTATGTCTTTTGTAGCAAGTAAGGTAAACTCTTGTCTTTCTGCTGATGTAAGAAAGACAGATAATTTTATTGTGATACTTCTCTGCAAGACCCCACCTCTTCATTTTTCTCTCTAGTATGTCTTTGTCATACCCATTGACTTTCTTCCCAACCTGGTAACAGGGTCATAGAGCTAAAGCTAGAAAGAGCTTCACAGGCAGGTCACATCTTCACAAGGGTTGATTCCCTGGATAATAACTGATTGCTTTAAAGTAGGGTAGGGATGGGGTAGGGGAGAGGAAGGTTTGTTTCCAGGGCTCTTGTCATCAGATTCATGGGCTGTCTCCACTTTGGGTATGAGGGATAGTGGTGGTGGTCATTTGACTTGCCTGGTACATATTATATTGTGTCTCCCTCAAAGTGACCTTGTGCTTCAAATAGGCTGGCTTCCCTTTTCTGTGGGTACCAGTTGGGCCTCTTTTCCATAGATGTGGCTTCTCTGAATGACTTCTATGGAGCTGAGCTAGAAGCAAGGCAATGGTTTGGGCAGGAGGTGGGGAGAACCACCATTGACCATTTA
Organism: Dromiciops gliroides; assembly: GCF_019393635.1. Taxonomy (NCBI): domain Eukaryota; kingdom Metazoa; phylum Chordata; class Mammalia; order Microbiotheria; family Microbiotheriidae; genus Dromiciops; species Dromiciops gliroides. Next base: position 328,033,395 of record NC_057864.1, on the reverse strand, counting down.
TGGCAGCTACTCATTAGTTGTTGATAGAGGGGTGTATGGGTACAATAGGGAGTTTCTTTAGTTGATGATGTCTTTGGGTACCAGTATGGAAGGTGGGCTGGTAGTCTAAGAAGTACCACTTTCCCCAGGGTTCTTTGTCTCAGGGTCCCCCCAGTACTTTATTATTTTTTTGTAATAAACATTTTAGTTTTTAGTTTTTGATTCCAATTTTTATTCTTCTTTCCCTCACTCCCTTCCCCACTCCCTGAGACAACAAACAGATATGAGTTATACATGTATGATCATGTAAAACTTTACCAATTTGTCATTTTGTACAAGAAAACTTGAATAAAAGGAAAAAGTGAAAGAAAGTCACTCTATGTTTCATCAATATCAGTTCTTTCTTTGGAGGTGTATAGTATGTTTCGTCAATAGTCCTCTGGGATTTTCTTGGACCATTGTATTGTTGAGAATAGCTAAATCATTCACAATTTTTCATCAAACAATATTGCTGTCTCTGTGCTGTCTCCCTTAGTTCTGCTCACTTCACTATACATCAGTTCATACAAGTCTTTCCAGGCTTTTCTAAAATCATCCTGCTTGTCATTTCTTATGGCACAATAATATTCTATTACCATTATATACCACAGTTTGTTCGGCCATTCCCCAATTGATGGGCATTGTCTCAGGGTTTTTGACTGTGTCCACTGGGGTATGATGAGAAGTGGTGGTTGAGGCAGTGATTTGACTAGCCTAAAACAGGCTGGCATTTGCCTCTCTATCAGAGTGCCTTGTTGCTTATGTCTTCCACAACATGGAATAAATTTGGAGTCAGAAAGCTTGTTACTTATTAGCTATGTGATCCAAGACAAGTCACTTCCTCCTTTTGAGCCTCAGAGTAAAATAGAAAATAATATTTTCACAGCCTTCCCCATTGAGTTGTTGTAAGGCTCAAATTATATGATATATGTAAAGCATCTTATGAACCTTAAAATATTATATAAATAGGACTGATGACAAAAAATAATGATAAAGCCTTACTTAAGGAAGCATAATGTTGTTATTCCCTCTTCCTAACAGTGCTGTGATCCTGTATACCGACACTGGGATATATTTACAACAGTGATTATACATTAAAATTAATCTTGAAATATAAACTGGATTTGAAATTTTAATCTGCTAGGCAAAGAATGTGGTTGTTTGGCATCCCATTCAAGTCAACAAAAAAATAAAGTAAGGCAGCTGTTTAATGAGCATTTGCTAAATTTTCCAAATAATCAGATGCCAAACTAGTATCTACAGACTAAACAAATTCTGTGAATCAACAAGAGGACTATTACATATGGGTGTCAATTGAAGTATATATATATTCATTCCTTTGAATTTCAGCCCTTTTATTCAGTTACAGCTAAATGGTTCCGGTAATGGAAAACCGTGCTTGACTGGAGAGTTATTTACAAATGCAAATGATTCTCCTCCAAATATACTTTATAGAACATGGACTTTACAATATTTCCTTGTAGCATTCCATTAGCCATTTGCCTTGTGTTCATTGATTAGGTACAACCACTTTGGTACAAATTCTGAACATAAGCTTTGATTCATAACTACTTGGCAGTTAATGAAATTGTGTAATCTTTATCTACATTTATCCTGTCAAGATAATGGAATGTGATATATGAGATTTGGCAGATACTCAGGAGTCCAGCTGAGTAGATTACTGGCTGATTTGACTGGATTGGTAGTTGACTAGATTCTAAGCACATCCGGCTGGTACTTGAGAGTACTTAAGAAAGCATGGTTCTCAGAATCTAAAAAAACTTTGAACCAACCAGCTTGAAGAACCTCCCCATTCTGGAAGGGGACAGGAAGGAGGAAAGGGGCGCCTGCGGGAAGAGAGCTGTCTTTTTGGTTCCTGACTTGGTGGTGACAGCAGAGAACGACAGAGCGGAGCTGAGGAAAGATACGATTGCGAGGTTGTAGGAATTCTGTTCTCAATCTTTGTCTTTCTATATTTCAATAAAACCTTAAAAATCTAAACTCGTTTTATCAGTGATTTTAGTCAGTTTCCCCCAAAACTGGGGGAACAGATTAGAACCCACATTTAGAATTTTAAATTACACAATCCTCTGATAGATGGATTGTACAGAAACATCTGTATGAAATATTTCCTATTCATCAGATAGAGGACCATTGGATTTACAGCTGTGAGGGACCCTCCCTCAAGGAGATATTCCAATTAAAGCCCTGATTGGCTAGCTATGCCCATAATACCTCCTTCCAATTTTAATTGATGAAATCCAATCAATCTTTAAATGCACATCTAGGCCAACCTTCCTCATATTACAGATGAGGAAATGGAAGTTCTGTGAGATTAAATGACTTGAAGAGCACACGGGTATAAATAGCAAATACAAGATTTAAACTTTGATCTTCTAAATCCAAGTTCTATACTTTTTCTACAAATTATGATGCTTTGTATAATTGGGCCGATTCATTCCTTCACATCATTTCATATATGCTTTACATATGTGCAGTGTCATTCTTTTATCCATTCAACAATATTCAACAGCCATTTATCAAGCAATTACTCTGTGTACAAATATACTCTGGTCAGTACCAAGGGAGACACAAATGATAATTCAAATTTCAATAACCTTTTAAAGGTTTACAAAAAGCATTTGCCTCAAAACAACTTTACAGGCTAGGGAAATACTTGAATGATTAGCATGATTTTACAGATGAAAAAAAAAGTCACATTGCTTGTAATTATCTTACAGAAAATTTGAACCCTTTCAAGTCCAGCATCCTTTTCCTATACCATGCTACCTTTAGAGATAAATTGAATTATGACATAGTCCCTTGCGTCATGGAAATGGCCCCACTAAAAATCATTAACACTGATTTTTATCTTTACCTGAAATGCCTGCTTAAAGGAAAGTCCATTTGCACTGTATATATCTCATATGTACAGTTATTCGCATGTTTCCCATTAGATTGTGAGCTCCTTGAGGGCCGAGCTGGTGGTTTTCCCATTCCCCAGCACATAGCACAGTGCCTGGTATATAGTAGCATTTAATAAATATTTGTTTACTGACTTGACTGCTCTTTATTTCTGTCTGTTGAAATCCTACCCATTCTTAAATACCAAAATCAAATGTCACTACTTCCATGAAGTATTCTCTGATCTCAGCTCTTGTGAGTGATTTATTTCTCCTTAAACCTCTCATGACACTTATTACATTCCTGGGCACTTAGTATGCTCTATTTTTACATAATTATTAGTGTGTGTCATTTCTTATACTAGACTATAAACTCCTTAAGACAAGGGTTTCTAACCCAAGAGTCTGTGAACTTGCTTTTTCAATGTTTTGTTAACTACAAATATGATTGGTTTCCTTTTAAATTCCATGTATTTTATTTTATACATGTATAAATATTATTTCGACAAAAGCATCCACAGCCTTTGCCAGGCTGGCAAAGGAGTCTATTACACAAAATTTGTTTAAGAATCCCTATATTAATGAAAGGGACCATGTCTTTTTTAAATTTTTAAATTTAAAATTTTTAAATTTTAAAAATTTCCTTCAGTGCCTTGTATACTATATTGGGTATAGTAGGAATTTAATAAATGTTTCTTAAATTGAATTGAAAAGTAAGTACAATCTTATATGTCAAAGTCACATTACCTTGGTTGATCCCCCATTCTGCTGTGTATTCCTTCTAATATTAGTTGTCCAGTGCCAGTTAGTATCTATTTAATATTATTAATGCCACCCCACTATCAACTTAACCAATTAACATAAATCCGCTTTTGCAAAAGGATATCTACTGAAAAGATATAACAAAAACCAAAGTACAAAAACATCTTCCCAACCTGGGGCTCACTCTCTCTTCTGCCAACTCATTCACTAGTAGTAGTCAAAAGAAAGGAGTGAGGTACAGAGAGAGTTTGAAGAATAAGAGGTTGTGGTCAACTATAGGAAATTCTGAATTCTGGATTGTAAAAACAGAACACTTACAGTGATAATAAGGTAACAGGTTATTAACCACCCTGTCTTATTATTGAAGGCAAAATCTAAATTAATATCTGAGATATGCATGAAGAAGAGATGATTATAATATTATCCATCTCCTGGATCACAAGGAATGCAACACAGAACTAGCAAACTTGTACAACTACTGCCTAGTAGAAGGAACTATCTGGGAAACACCTAATGTAAAAAAATATTAGTTCCTCAAAGAGACAAATTCACACATCTGGATGACCTGAGAGATGAGATTTTCATAATGATAGGCTCCAATCTGATTATATCCTTCACAAGAATCTTAATTAGGATATTAGAAAATGCCTATATAATAAATATCAAGCAAAAAATCACTGAATCCCTGGGCTGCATTGAAACAATAAATAACAGTTATCTTTGTCCAATATGAAAGCAGAAAGTTGGGAAATATATTCATTGCAAAGATATTTAGATTCAATGCAATAGGCTCAGGTCTCCCATAACTTGAGAAACAGAAAGACAAATGTCTACTTCACTAATATAATGAGATAACTGTTACCTAGACTCATATACCACCATTGATCCTATAAGAGGATTCTCTGTAATGGAATAATATTGTGTTGTAAAAAATGATGAGTAGGCAGATTTAAGAAAAATCTGGAAAGAATTAAGTGAACTGATGATGAGTGAAGTGAGTAGAACCAGGAGAACATTATATATAGTAACATCAGCATTGTGTGATGATCAATTATGATAGACTTGGCTCTTCTCAGCAGTGCAATGATCCAAGACAATTCCAAAGAACTCATGATGGAAAATGTGCTCCACATCCAGAAAAAAAACTGTGGATTCTGAGTGCAGATTGAATCATACTGTTTTTACTTTTGTTGTTGTTTTTTTCTTTTTTGAGGTTTTCCCCTTGTGTTCTGATTCTTCTTTCACGACATGAGTAAGGCAGAAATATTTTTAATGCGATTGTCCATATATAACATATCAGATTGCTTTCTGTCTTAAGGAGGGGGGAGGGAAGGAAAGGAGGGAAAAAATTTGGAACTAAAATTCTTGTGAAAATAAATGTTGAAAACTATCTTTACATATAACTGGAAAATAATAAGATACTTTTATAATTAAAAAATAGACAGATAGGTAGGTAGATGGGTGGATAGAAGAAAAAAGAGCACATTCTCATCCTTTCAAATTTCAAGTTATGATTTCTCAAGGGGATCTCTTGTCTCTACTATTCTTTAAATCAGCCATGGAGTCTCTCTCATTCATTCTCCTCCCCTACCTCACCCCCCAAAAAGTAAGGTTACCTGGTAAAATGTGTGACAGTATCCATGACACTCTCTGTGGACTTCATTTATCAGCTCTCATAGAACAGAGAAAGATAAACTATTCAATGCAGCAAGTCATTAATAGAAAGAAAATCAAAAAGGCATTATAATAGCATTTGAAATAAAAGGATACCTGTACTAGGCAGCAATCAAGAGAGTCGATAATTAGATTGTCCTCAAACTTGGTAGGAAAAAAATGGAACAAAGAACATTAGTATATTTTAAATGGTGAGGCTAGACTAGATAACTAGAATCCCTTCTTGCTCTTACGCAGACAACTCAAGTGGGTAGTCAATGAGATCTAGCGGGAAAAGGTTTAAAGAAGTTTACAAAATCCTTCCTTCAATTATTTACAATGTAGTCTGTCCATTGATGCTGACATAGGTGTTTGCCAGGCAGCACATATTAACAACAGAAGGGAGCTAGCCATACCTGAATGAAGTTCACTTAGAAAGGAAGCAGGGTTATCACTGTGGCCCCCAAGGCTTAAAAGAATAGAGTCCATCACAGTCATTTCACATAGTGAGTCAAACTGCAGAGCTTCTTGGATGTGCTTTAATCTGTTTAAAAGCCCAACTTCTTGATGGTTTACTTGAACTTGGACTTTATCTCAGAAATAGGATAGCAATTCAATATAAGTTATACATGTATAGTAATGCAAAACATTTCCACATTAGTCAGGTTGTGAAAGAAAACAGAAAAAAAAAACTTTAGAAAATGGAACAACAACAACAAAAATATGCTTCAATCTGTATTCTGATACCATCAATTCTTTCTCTGTAGATGGATTGCATTTTTCATAAGTCCTTCAGAGTTGTCTTGGATCATTGCATTGCTGAAAATAACCAAATCATTCACAGCAGATCATCTTACAATATTGCTGTTATTTTGTATACAGTACATTTCACTTTGCATCAACTCACGTAAACCTTTCCAGGTTTTTCTGATAGCATCCTGCTCATCATTTCTTATAGCACAATAATGTTCCATCATAATCTCACCCTACAATTTTTTCAGCCATTCCCTAATTGATGTGCATCTCCCTAATTTCGAATTCAACTTTTGGGTTTTTTTTTATCCTAATTAGATTAGAAAATGCCTATATGATAAATATGTATGCATGGTTTTATAGTCATTTGGCCACAGTTCCAAATTGCCCTGCAGAATGTTTGAATCAGTTTATAACTTTACCAAGAGTGTATTAATGTCTAATTTCCCCCATATTCCTTACATTTGTCATTTTCCTCTGCTGTCCTATTATAAAACCCAATAGGTATGAGGTAGTACCCAGAATTGTTTTGACCTGAATCTCTCTAATCAATAATGTGTTAGAACATTTTTTCATGTGGCTATAGATAGCTTTGATTATTTCATCTGAAAATGTCATGTCTTTTGATCATTGATCAATTGGGGAATGGGTCTTATAACAAATTTGACTCAGTTCTCTATGTGTTTGAGAACTGAGGCCTATCAGACAAACTTGCTTCACATTTTTTTCACAGTTACTATTGCTAATTGTATTTCCTTCCATCCTATTCCCTTCCTTTGATATTTGCTCTATTTTCTATCTTCTTTCACCCTATCCTTCCTCAAAAGTGTTTTGCTTCTGACTGCCCCTCCCCCAATCTGCCCTCCCTTCTTTCAACCTTCCCCCCTTATCCCCTTCCCCTACTACTTTCCTGCAGGGTAAGGTAGATTAGTATACCCAATTGAGTATGTATGTTATTCCCTCTTTGAAACAATTCTGGTGAGAGTAAAGCTTGCTCACTTATTTTCCCCCATACCTCCCCCATCTTCCCCTACACTCCATAAGCTTTTTCTTGCTTCTTTTATATGAGATACTTTACCCCATTCCACCTCTCCCTTTGCCTTTCTCCCAGTGCATTCCTCTCACCCCTTAATTTTATTTTTTAAAGATATTATCCCTTTATATTCAACTCACACCTGTGCCCTCTGTCTAAATATACTCCATTCAGCTGCCCTAATAATGAGAAAGTTCTTATGTGTTATAAGTATCATCTTCCTGTGTAGGAATGTAAATAGTTTAACCTTTTAATATCCCTTATAATTTCTTTTTCCTGTTTACTTTTTTATCCTTCTTTAAGGTCTTGTATTTGAAAGTCAAATTTTCTATTCAGTTCAGTTCTTTTCATCAAGAATGTCTGAAAGTCCTCTCTTTTATTGAAGTCCCATTTTTTCCTCTGAAGGATTATACAGAGTTTTACCGGGTAGGTGATTCTTGGTTGTAATCCTGGTTCCTTTGCCCTCCATATAATATTCCAAGTCCTCTGATTCTTTACTGTAGAAGCTGCTAGATCTTGTGTTATCCTGATTGTGGCTCCACAATACTTAAATTGTTTCTTTCTGGCTGCTTGCAATATATTCTCCTTAACCTAGGAGCTCTGGAATTTGGCAATAATATTCCTGGGAGTTTTCATTTTGGGATCTCTTTCAAGAGGTGATTGGTGGATTCTTTCAATTTCAAATTTTACCTTATGCTTCTAGAATGTCAGGTCAATTTTTCCTGACAATCTCTTGGAAGATAATGTCTAGGTTCTTTTTTTGATCATGGCTTTCAGGTAGTCCAATAATTTTCAAATAATCTCTCCTGGATCTATTTTCCAGGTCAGTAGTTTTTCCAAAGAGATATTTCATGTTGCCTTCTATTATTTATTTTTTTGGTTTTGCTTAATTGTGTCTTGATTTATCATAAAATCATTAGCGTCCATTTGTTCAGTCCTAATTTTTAAGGAATTATTTTCTTCATAGAGTTTGTGTATCTCCTTTTCCATTTGGCCAATTTGGCTTTTCAAGCTATTGACTTTTTTCATGATTTTCTTGCATCACTCTCATTTCTCTTTCCATTTTTTTCCTCTACCTCTCTTACTTTATTTTCAAAGTCCTTTTTGGGTGTTTCTATAGCCTGAGACCAATTCATAGTTTTCTTGGCAGCTTGTGATGTAGGAGTTTTGACTTTGTTATCTCTTCTGAGGGTGTGTTTTTATCTTCCTTGTCACCATAGAAACTTTCTAGGGTCAGCATTTTTTTCTGTTTGTTCATTTTCCCAGCCTATTTCTTGACTTTTAACTCCTTAAAGTGGGACACTACTTCCAGGATGGAGGGTACACTGTCCCAAGCTTCAGGGGTTTTGAGCAGCTGTTCTCTGACATACTTCTAGGAATTTGTAAGTCCCTAGTTCCTCCAAGGTGGTACAATTTAAGGAAAGGCATGTTCAAGACGCCCCTGGCCTGTGCTCTGGTCTGCAAGTAAGCACAGGTCTTCTTCTCTGCCCTCTAACTCAGAATAGAATCCTGCTCCATTGTGGCTTCAAGATCCAGCATGCTTGCACTTCTCTCCCGCCTTTGCTGCCACCCAAGACTGAGACCCAGATCCAAGCACAGGCAAAACAACAGTCTCACCTCAGTACCAGCAAAGAGACCCCTGTAATCTCTCCCTGGTTAACCACTTGACCTCCTCACCATCTGTAGGGTGAGTTCCAGAAACAGCTACTGCCACATCCTATTCAGAATCTCCCAAGGCCTGGTTCTCTGGCATGGCCTATGCTGGGGTTGGGTCTCTGCTGGCAAGGCCTATGCTGGACTGTGCTCCACTCCCATCCTGGTACAACAGACCTTTCCTGCAAACCTTCTAAGCTGTCTTTGGCTGGAAAATTATTCCATCCTGTCCTTTTGTGGGTTCTGCTGCTCCAGTAATTGTTTTATGGCATTATTTGAAAGTATTTGGAGGGGTCTTGGGGGGAGAGCTCAGAGAAGTCACTGGCTTTCCTCTATCATCTTGGCCCTGTCCTCAAACCTCTTCATTCTGAATGATTGTCATTCATTCTTAAAGAGGACCATGATACCAGGGTAATGTCATGACTTGCACTGATTGGATTCAAGTGAGGCAGGGCTATGCTAATTCATCAGCCTTACTCTCTCCTACAGAGCCATCTGGATCCAGTGGCAAGATATATTTAAAATGACTAGAGACAGCCTCAGATATTTAGGACAATTGGGGTTAAATAACTTATCCAAGGTCATACAGCTAGTAAGTGGCTGATCCAGACTATGCAGGCATCTACCTTAAGATTTAAAAGTATGACCAGAAGAGATCTATAAGGGAAACAAGGCAGGCTGAGTCTGCATGTGACAAATGCTTGGCATAAGACCATAATACCATACAACTTTCCAATCTACTTTCTACTTGTCTTCAGTTCTCAGTAAGAACATAGCCAGGTTACAGCTCTTTGTATCTGGGAAGATGGTGATCTTAATGAATTCTTACTACAGACTTCTTGTTCATTTCCAGCAGGTGATAGTGAAACCAGTTGAGAGCAGTGACAAGCTATGAGTAGCATGCACCTAGAATGAGTGGCTGTGGGTATTGTAACTTTTGGAAGTTACTTAGGATTATGGGGTCATACATTTAAAGCTGCAATAACAATAGCTATCATTTGCATAGGGCTTTGAGGTTGGCAGAGCACTTTACAAAATTATTTCATTTAATTCTCACAGCCCTGGCAGGTGAGTGCTCTTGTGCTAATTTTTGCAAAAGGAGGAAACTGAGGCAAACAGAGGTTAAGTGATTTGCATGGGCTTACCCAGCTAACTAGTGTCTGAAGCAGGATTTGAACTTAGATCTTTCTGACTCCAGGTGCAGTGTTCAATCCTCTCACTACTTACTTTCACCAATCCTCTCACCAAATGCTTCAGGAAGGGAGCTATAGTTCAAATCTTTCATTTTACCTATAAGGAAACTGAAACTCAGAGTAGTAGCTTGCCCAGGTTCCCAGCAATAATGAGGATCAGAGCCAAGATCTTAATTATCCTTTATGGTTTGTGTGAAGCAAATTGTTATCAATATTTTAGGTTCAATTTAGAGAATTAAGTTTATGGTACACTGCATTCCATCTGAATGTACATGATAATTTGTCCTGTAAAGATGAAGTTGGATAAAAAAGCTTCTCATTCTACTTAATGAGAACAAGTCACGGGTAAATACATATACTCTATCCATGAACACATTTGTTGCAGTGCGATTCCGGACCTCAAAACTTCTCAGAAAATCTGCTTTTGTTTGTAAATACAAATCCTACTTTTACATATCAAGAACCCATAATTTATTTGTGTAGGTACTTGATCCACTGCCCTTGCCCACCCCGCCCAGCATTAGTCCTGCCCCACACGCAAACTTTCCAAGATTCAATAAACTACCTTCATGAGCTTCTGTCAGCCAAAATTTCATTATCTGGTAATGAGCATTCCTAAACTTAGGTTAGTCTGGTCTAATACTGCTCATGCTTGAAACTGTATTTCCTGAGTAGGTCCTACCAAGAGCCTCTGCTTTGTTACTAAAAACTCTAGCCAGAAGAGTAGTACTTGTGTAGAAAATAGCTATCTTACTCTGAAATAACTTTTTTTTAACATCTAGACCTATGATTTCACCAGTCTTACGGAGCTTCCAGTAAGTGAACTCCAATGTGACTCAGTAACTGTTCTGCATTCTATGCATGCATAAACGGATGAACAAAAAAAAGCATTTATTAAGTTCGTACCATGTGCTAAACACTGTGCAGGAACTATACATTTTAAAAGATTATAGTTCATGCTCTTACACTGCAATTGAGAAAGACCAAATGTGTAGGAAAACTCAGCTACAGGGAGATAAAGAAAGTCCCCAAAGTCCCAGAGGTTTATCTATAGCACCAATGGTAAAGCTGGGGGTGCCTTAGAATGACCCATAAGGAAGGAAAGGAGAAGAGAGGATCGGCAGTAAGGTTGGGATTGGGCTCTGGGTCATGAGATGGGGTCTCCAATGGTAGCTAGCCTCGGTTTATAGACTTATCTGGGGCCATTGAGAGATGAAGCCACTCACCCAGGATTGCAGATATTACTTATGTTATCAGAGATAGAATTTCAATCTAGGTCTTCCCCAATTTGAAACTAAAGTCTTCCTCTGCTATGCACCCTGACTCTCTCATACTTCTTATTTTTTACAGTGTAATTACATAATGATGTCTTTCATGCACTTGTTTTATATGGTTCCAACCCTGAATGAAGAAAAACTAACTGGAATTGTGACAAGCAAGGATGTGTGTGTGTGTGTGTGTGTGTGTGTGTGTGTGTGTGTGTGTGTGAGGGGACAAGGGAAGAAGGTGGTACCCTTTGACTGGTTCACATTTGAAAATCAAGTACAAACTTCACTTCATAAAATACAGTACTTTCTCGGCCTGCATCATGTGATATTCTATTATTTATGCAGTGTGACTTGGAGGGTGAAGCCAGGACTTATCAGTTCAACAGCTATGGTATGAGAAAAGCAGATAAGAATTTTTTTCTTTCCATTAATCTTGCTTTAACAATGCTAAATTCAAATAAGCAAAAAAAGCCAAAACAAAAAATTTTTTTTACAAAATAAATAAATAAATTCTAATAAGGACAAAAAAGTCTGCAGTTATATTTTCTTTTCTTTTTTTAATGAAGCGGCCACAAAAGAACAATTGTTAGAAATGGGTATGCTAAGAAATTTGCTGCTGTTGAGTTTTATCCAGCTCTTTGTGATCTCATTTAGCATTTTCTTGACAAAGATACTGGGGTCATTTGATGTAACTGAGGCAAACAGAGTTAAGTAACTTTCCCAGGGTCACACAGGAGATTTGAACTCAGGAAGATGAGTCTTTGTGGCTCCAGGCCTAACACTCTAACCACTACACCAGGGTTTCTTAAACTTTTTTCAATTTGCAACCCCTTTTCACCCAAGAAATTTTTATACAACCAAGGTTATATAGACATATAAAATAGGTATACATAGCCTTTTACTGTTGCCAACCCCATATTCAATTATTCAACCCCATATGGGATCATGACCCACAGTTTAAGAAGCTAGGTACTACACTACTTAGCTGCTAAGAGATTAATTACTTTTAAATACTGTGCTCACTGGCACCAAAAAATTGTTAAGAAATAGTGAGACATGCAACTGTAGAATGATATTGTAGAGTTTGAATGGGCCTAAGACTCATCTAGTTCCCACTATTTTAGGCAACTGAATGCTTAAGTCATTAAAAACTTTCTATTTTCTTATTTAAGGTCTCTTAGGGATGGACATTATCAATTTCTTGTTATTCTTTCTGGCATTTTGTTCCTCTGGGCTCAAAAAGTTATTTCCTTTAGCTAATAATAATATTCATGACATTATCTCTATTTCTTCTTGCTTTCTTCTCTCATAGAACAGGGAGCTGCTCTATCATATGACTCAGAAGCTTTTCCAAGAGATACAACTGAACAGGTTATAATTTTGTTTATCTACTTCTTTCTCATGGTGCACAAGTTTCACTTGAGTAAATCTGGCAGAGTTGTATCACAAAATGAACTTATTCTAATTAATGATTCTAAATATGGGCTTTCAAACTTGAGAGTCATTGGTATGGATAGGAGGGTCCACCAGAGCATGGCTGTTGTGGAAAGAACATTGGAATGGGAGTTAAGAGACCTGGGTTCAGATATCAACTATGCCACTCCTGAAGAGGTTTCTAGATTATGGTGCATAAAATTAAACAAAGAAAACCAACCATTTAGGAGGATAGAGCACAATGGATAGAACACTAGGCCTTGAGTCAGGAAAACTTGAATTCAAATCCACTTAATAGCTATGTGAGCCTTTCTCAGCTTCAGTTCTCTCATCTATAAAATGGGGAATAATAATTGCACCTACCTCCAAGGGTGTTTGTGAGAATCACATGCTATAATATTTGTAAAGTACCTAGCACATAATAAGTATTAAATAAATGTTGGTTATTATTATATTGAAATACACATATCAAGCTATTCAAAACATAAGTTCATAGCCCCTGGTGTATTTCAATATCATTGGTTTCCTTTTTAATCCTTTGTGTTTTACTTTGTACATTTAAAAAATTTATTTTAAGAAGGGGTCCATAAGCTTCACTGGAATGGCATGGAGCTCATGACACATAGAAATGGTTAAGAACCCCTAGATGAGAATATGAACACATAGCACCTGCCTTTTTACCAGTATAATTAGAATTCAGGAATTTTTTGGCAATGCCGTATGTGCAACCTCAGTCATGAATTATTTTAAGGAGAGAATATGGGACTTAAAAGAAGGCATCAATCTGTAATGATAAATGAGTGTGAGTATATGATTGCTCTAGTAAATCTTTATATTAGATTACAGAATTCCACTGAACTTCTGTAAAGTTCTATATCTAGAGAGCAACTGGGAGATCTCAGGCATGTTACTTTCTCCCTCTTTGGGCCTCAGTTTCCCCACTTGTAAAATGAAGGGAGTTGGACTAGATAATCTGTAAAGTCATTACTAACTCTGAAATCCTATTATCTCTATGAATGCAATAAAAGGTCCGTTTTGTTGCCTTTAGTTCCAATTTTATAAACAGAAAATATGAAACATACTCATTCAAAAATGAGATTAATTTGAACCAAATCCTTAAATAATAGTCTGTCTTCATTTTGATTTAAATAGCCCCACAAAGACATTAACTTGTAATAAATATTAGAGTCAAGTTTTGTTCTCTTCCCTGTAAAAAGAGAATAATAGAGGCCAATGAACAGAAATATCAGGAGCATGCTTTTCTGAAATTGAGGTTATTGTAGTTACATAAAGGAAAAAATCCAAGCCTTCCTGGAAATTAAATCACTTCCCTGGACCAACATTTTTGGTCATGTAAAAATGATTAATGCAAACATTCTACTAGATATTCTGTGCCCACTTCTGATGAGGTCCCTAGGCTATGATGAACTGAAGTGGGAACATGGTTCACATGGTCTTTCATTGGTATAACTGAAATTCAGGAAATTTTAGCAATTCATTATATGCAACATCTGTCATAAAACACTTGAATAAAAGAACAGCATAGAATATAAAAAAAGGCATCTATCTATAAGGTATAACCAAGGGTGAGTATTTAATATCTCTAGTAAATCTTTATATTAAATTACAGAATTCTTCTGAATTCCCCTGCTGTTCCCCTATAAAGCCTTAGACCATCCTTCTAACCTTTTGATCCTTTTTTCTCTCTGGGAAAAAGTATATGCATTGGAGACAGGGTGAGGAGGAAAGGGAGAAGGGAGGTAAAGGTTTAAAGTATAGCATTAAGGAGAAACACTGGGGTAATTATGATTAGTATGACCACTTTGCTGTGGTAAATACAATTTAATGGGAAGATGATGGTGAAATATTTAGAATATAGTCCCACACTTTTTTTGGGGGGGGGGTGAGGCAATTGGGGTTAAGTGACTCGCCCAGGGTCACACAGCTAGTAAGTGTTAAGTGTCTAAGGCCAGATTTGAACTCAGGTCTTCCTGAATCCAGAGCCGGTGCTCTGTCTACTGTGCCACCTAGCTGCTCCAGTCCCACACTTTTTAACAAAGGAAAGTACAATCTGAGATTGTTTGGTCTGTACTTTCATTGTTGTTCAGTCATGTCCCACTCTTTGTGACTCTAGGTTTTTCTTGGCAAAAATACTAGAGGGGTTTTCCATTTCTTTCTCCAGCTCATTTTACAGATGAGGAACTGAGACATACAAGGTTAAGTGAGTTGCCCAGGGTCACACAGTTGATAAGTGTCTATGGCCAGATTTGAACTCAGGAGGATGAGTTTTTCTCCAGGGCCAGCATTCTATCTACTACACCACCTAGTTTAGTCTTTACACTCTAAAAGATTATTGATGACTTTCTAAAGAGATTTTGTTCATGTGAGTTATATCTATCCATATGTACTATATTAGAAAATTTTAAATCTTAGTATTATTATAAAAATGTCTGATCTCACTGACCCTCTAAAAGGGTCTTAGGGACCCCCAGGCATCCCTAGACTACATTTTGAGAACCATCATGACAGAAGATTTCTAGCTGGAGAAGATACCTTTGTCCCACAAAAAGTAATGTGCTCATGTACAGGACAACTTTTTTAAACCTCATATTTTGAGGTGCTAACATTTTGTGGAAAATTAAATCATAATTCTCATTAATGATAAAAGCAGTAAACAAAAATGCTTCTATGTTTTGAGTTTTCCCTGACTATATTTTCATTGTGATCTATAATCATGAGCAAAGAAAAATCATCTACAATCAGTCTTCCTTGACCTAAATATTAGGAAGTAAAGGGAAAATGCTATCTGTTTGACATGATCAACTTAGACGGATCCAAGGTCCATGATTTGGGCTGTATCACCCTAGTTCTCAATTAACTAACTTGCCCCTACGCCCTGTGCTACGTATATCTAACAATAGCAAAAAATTAAATGGAACTTGAATAAAATTTGAATGCTACCGGGATGAACTGGAGCAAAGCCAAATGAATTATAACTATTTAATGACAACAAGGAGAATTAACAGCTGTCCAAATAACTCGTGCACACAATTGTACAATTAACTACTTATTAATAAGTAGATTGAATGGAGAATAGATAGAAGAACAGGAGTAAACAAAGCCTGAGGGTCTTGATTTCTGCAGTTGCTTAAGACTGTTCTAAAGTGGTAAAATTTCTATTCATAAAGTAAGATAACAGAATTAAGGAATTTCGAGTAGATTCCACAGACATTTTATTTTTTAATATGCTGAAAACTATTTGATAAAACAATAACAGATAACCATCCTTTCTTTTCTAGCTTTCCCCCTCACTGAATTCTAACTGTATCCTTGTCAGATTTCTGCTTCATCTCTTACTTCCCTGGCCAATAACATTCCCTTCAGGCAATATCTGTCAATTCAGGAACATAAAATTATATACAGCTTCTTCAACATTACTCATAAATGTCTACATGGCTACATAGTATATTCATAATCAATGCAAAGTTTACATTCATTTGTCATTTTCTTGATTTTCCTTTTGATAGAGCACTGTGCTTGAAATCAGGAAGACTCATCTTCCTGAGTTCAAATCTGTCCTCAAACACTTACTACCTGTGTGACTGAGCAAATCACTTCATCCTGTTTGCCTCAGTTCCCCATCTGTAAAATGATCTGGAGAAGGAAATGGCAAGCCATTCTTGTATCTTTGCCAAGAAAACCCCAAATGAGGGCAGAAAGAGTCAGACACATATGACTAAAACAACTGAACAACAACAACAAAATACTTTTTTGCTTAAAAATCACTTAAAAGTGAATGATAGATGGGGAAGGAGATGCATGAAATCAAGAAAAGTACTAGGGATTTGAAGGGTAAAGACCACCTGAAGACCATCTTTTTTCAATTATTCCTAGGCTCCCAGATACAGTACAGAGGCTAGTCTTAGAAAAATAGGAATAAAGAGTATGTGAATTGTTGATCAGGATATATAGCAGGGACTGGACTGAATCATTTCTTTTATTTTCAGGTTAAATATTTTTATTTTTATTTTTCTGTTCCAATCTCTATCCCACTTTCCCTCCCTCCCCTCCCCGCTCCCCAAGGCAGCAAATAATCTGATATGGCTTATTCATATATGATCCTGCAAAACATCACCATATTTGTCATTTAATGAAAGAATGTGAAAAATGAAATGTTTCAGTCTGTTCCATCAATATCAATTCTTTTTTTGGAGGTGGATAGTATGTTTCATCAATATTCTTTTGGAATTGTCTTGGATTATTGTGTTGTTGAGAAAAGTCAAGTCATTCACAGTTCTTCATCGAACAATATTGCTCTCTCTGTGTACAGTGTTGTCTTGGTTCTGCTAACTTCCCAATACATCATTTCATACATGTCTTTCCAAGCTTTTTGAAGCCATGCTATTTGTCATTTCTTACTGCAAAATAATATTCCATTACCATCATATACCTCAGCTTGTTTAGCCATTCCCCAGTTTATGGGCATTCCTTTGATTTCCAATTTTTAGCCGCCACAAAAAGAGCTGCTATAAATATTTTTGTACAAATAGCTCTTTTTCTCTTTTGGGGGATGTCTTTGGGCTATAACGCAAGTAGTGGTGTTGCTGGATCAAAGGGTATGCACAATTCTATAGCCCTTTGGGCATAGTTCCAAATTGTTCTCCAGAATGGTTGAATCTTTTCATAACTCCACCAATAGTAAATTAGCATCCCAGTTTTCCCACAATCCTTCCAACAACCAATATTTACTGTTTTTGTTATATTTGCCAGTCTAATAGGTGTAAGGTGATATCTTGGAGTTGTTTTAATTTGCATTTCTCTGATCAATAATGATCTAGAGCAGTTTTCATTTGATTATTGCTAACTTTGATTTCTTTGTCTAAAAACTTCCTGTTCAAATCCTTTGACCATTTATCAATTAGGGAATGACTTGTATTTTTAAAAAATTTGATGTAGTTCTTTATATATTTGAGAAATGAGGCCTTTAGCAGAGATATTTGTTTCAAAAATTCTTTCCCAGTTTTCTACTTACCTTGTAATCTTGGTTACATTAGTTTTGTTTTTGCAAAAGCCTTTGAATTTTACATAATCAAAATGATCTATTTTACATTGAATTTTATTCTCTATATTATCTTTGGTCCTAAATTCTTCCCCTGTCCATAAATCTGACAGATAGACAATTCCATACTTTTGGTATCATGCTTTATTTGTAAATCATGTACCCATTTTGACCTTATTATAGTATACAGTGTGAGATACCAGATCTCAAACAGTATTATAAAGTGGTAATTATCAAAACAATCTGGTACTGGCTAAGAAATAGAGAGGTTGATCAGTGGAATAGAATAGATAGAAACATAGTAAATGACTATAGTAATCCAGTATATGATAAACCCCAAAATCCAAGCTTTTGAAACAAAAACTAATTATTTAACAAAAACTGTCAGGAAACCTGGAAAACAGTATTACCGAAATTAGGTATAGACCAACTAGATAATTTCTTGAAGTTTTTTTTTTCTGACCTGTCCCAAGATTGTTTAAGGAAAGCAAAGGCTAGGTTTTACACTCTACCTCCACCTAATATGCAAATCAGGGGGAAAAAACTATTTCATGGAGGGTAGAGATGATCATCTACTTATTACCATTTTGTATAGCTAAGCCAACATGACAAATTGACAATTCAAATAATAGAAAGGTATATTTCTTGGTTGTTCAGAAAGGTAACCAGCCCCCCAGGTGAGAGAGTACTTTTTGGAGGGATACTGAGAAGTATCTGTGGGAAAACTGAAGAAACTGAAGTGGGAGAAGAGATAAGGTGAATAGAGGAAGCCATGCTCAGGCTTAGCCTCAGCTTTTGCTTAGGTTCCTCTGAGACTGAAAATAAAATGGAATCACAGGAAATAGGAAACAAGGGCTAGAAAGACTAGGCACAAAAGAACATAATATTCTTCTTAGGATCTTTTGGCTATAAAAGCTGAATTTCCTGGACCTTTAATCCTTCCTTTATAGCAAATATCATTTCCTGTAGAGAACACAGAGTCTCTTGGAAAAGTTTCAGATAAAATTTATGACTTCTATTGCTGAAATGATTGATTACCTTGCCAGCCAAACTAGAAAACCAAAAAGATAGTCATCACTTCAAAAATATCGCTTTTGCAGCTTGGGTATTTATGAATATGACTACTATTCAAAAGGTGAAAGGGTATTTTAAATATGGTTTTCTTCTCTTAATGACTCCACTTGGATTATAAGTATGACTTTTTGAAGATAATACTGTACTTTGCAAGAGACCTAAAAGCAAGGTGACCTGTAATAAATACTGTGAATGTCAGAAGGAGTCCAAAAAGATCTCAACAGGCAGGAATTGCACATCAAATTCATTGAGATAAAATTTAATAAGATAACTAATATCCTTCATTTGAGTTCAGAAAACCAAATGCATAAGTATCAAATGGAGGAGATATGCCCTGACACACATGAAGATGATTCTAAAGTTTTAATAGACTAAGTTCAAAATAAGTCTGTAGCCAAAAAGAATAATGGAATCTATAAAGTAACTAGGATGAAGAAAGTGATAGTTCCATTGGATTCTACGTGGGTCAAAGCTTACCTGGTCAGAATATAGTATCTAATAATTTGTTTTTTAGGAAGGACATTGATAACATTGATAACTGTTAGTTCATTGAAAAGAAGGTAACCAGGATGTTGAGGGGACATTATCATTAATCACTGAAAGGAAAGCATTAAAAAGAACCTTCAGGTATTTAGTTTGCCTCTGGAGTCTTTCTTATCAAAGTGGAATTTTTCTGTGGCACATCTCACTCTTCCCCCAAATACCTTTCCCAGCAATGAAGAATGCATAATAACAAGGTTTCCCCAACTTTCCTTTCATCCTATCTCCTTCTCTACTTTTAGTCTTCCTCTCTTAAAATATACATGCATGCATTTCACTGCATCTTTAATCAAACATTATTTTTAAAACTGCCCTTTTATGCCAGACAACTCCACTGTCAATCATCATTTAGCAATGAAAATAAAAATTAGTCAAAAAGGACTCTACTAATAGAATACAGTTTGTTTGTCACAAGAAACTGATGTTTTATTCAAGCAGTGTCTCTGGTAATTCTATTCAGAGAATGTTAATGTATATCAAATTCCTAAGGTTATATTCACACTGGAGCAATCATCTGGTATTTGGCTGTCTCTAGCATCATAGATATCCAGAGCTCACAATTTCAGATTTTTGTTACCTTGTATTTGTCCTGTCAGGTGGGAGAGGAGCTAGGAAATATAAAATCAGGTGACCTTGGGAAACAAAGGAATCTGTCAGTTTTTAATTCCACAAAGTTCTGTATACATGCATACTCTGCTTAGCACTTGGCAGCTGAAAAATGTGCCATTATCACAGAGTTTAAAAAGAGACAACTATTATTATTCTTTAGAAATGGAGTATTTGCTGCTTGTTTTATTTAGAGTATGATATTTTATGCTGAAAATTGTGACTATAATCTTACAGTCTATTTTTTATCACCTAGAGAAAATTGTTTCATGAATTACTATTAGCAGAGAATTGACAATCTGGTGGCCAATTAGACTGGGCATCTAGGTGGTGAAGTGGATAGAGTGCCAGGCAGAGTCAGGAAGTCTCATCTTCCTGGGTTCAAATCTGGCCTCAAACATTTACTTGCTGTGTGACCCTGGGCAAGTCACTTCACCCTGTTTGTCTCAGTTTCCTCTTCTGTGAAATGAGCTGAAGAAGGAAATGGCAAACAACTCCAGTGTCATTGCCAAGAAAACCCTAAATGGGGTTACAAAGAGACAAATATAACTAAAAAATGACTAAACAACAACGACAAGGCCAACTAGCGGGTGGTAAACCTTGGCCATCAAGAAGACAGTCTACCACTGAAACCATTCAGTGTCTCAGAAGGCTGAGTGGAGTTGTAAGCCTGAATGAACTTCATTCAAATATTCCAGTTTGCTAGTGATAATAGATAATATTTACAGATCACTTTAAGTTTTGAGAGGCAGTGTGGTATAGTAGAGAACTGGCTTCAGAGACAGGAAGACCTGGGTTCAGGTTCCACCTGTGGCACATACTGGTTGTATGATTCTAAGCAAGTCAGTGTTCTAAGCAATTCCCTAAAACTAATTTGCAGAGAAGGAGACTACCTCCATTGCTAGAGAGACTTTTCTCATCTAGGAATTCTCAACATCTATGAAATCACAGATTCAGTATCTTTGCCCTTTTAAGGTTTACAAAACGCTTTACCTACATTTTCACATTTGGCCATCACAGCAACTGTATAAGGTAGCTAACAACAAGGTATTTTTAAAGTCTAAACCTGTGATGTTGTCAGTATAGGGAACACTTAGTATGGGAACTCCCACCACTGACACAGACCTGAAATTCATCTGTAACTTTAAGAGTTTCCCGTGGTGATGAGAGGTTAAGTGACTTGCCCAGAGTCGCATAGGATGATATGCACGATTCAAACCAGGTCTCACCTAACTTTAAGACAAGCATTCCTTCCACTACTGCCTATGGTTGGCAGAAGCTCATAGAAGGAACTATTGAAGGTAGAACCTTCGAGAATACATGGTCATCTCCATGCCATGACATGAAATCAGAGTAAGGTCTTTGTGGGATTGTGATCTGCAACAGTGGTGGTGTACTACCATGATGAAATCATAGATCTATTCATGTATGATTGAATTAATTCATCTGTGTTCTAATTATAAGAATTACAGTGTCTTAAAATATCTTGTAGGTATACAACAAATGTTTGATAAGTGAAAGAATAGAGAGAATGAATATTTGATGGTTTAGGTGCACTTTAGGTTATTATTCTGGGTCTTAATTGACAATCTATATTCATTAATTGGTGACAATTATCTATTTCAAGATTTGTAATTGCTGAAGTGCCTCATAATTGCCTACAAATTCAGAGGAAATACTCCCCTTCAATTTAACTTAACAGATTTTTATAAGTGAAATACACTGTGCTAGGTGATGAAGAAATGAAAGCCAAAAAAGTAGCATATTTCTTCCCCCATCCCTGAAGAAGTGTAGAGCAATGTGACATGTACACAGACAAGTATGCATCAAGGTAGAATGTCAAGGGACAAAGCAGAGATAGGGACAGGACCTATGAGTTTATTTGCATAGAAAATTCTTGATGAGGAAACTTCTTTTTTTTTTAATTTTTTTTTCAACAAACATTTATTTTATTTTCCATTTACATGTAAGGGTAGTTTTCTTTCTTTTTTTATTTTTTTTATTTTTTTTAATTTTTTTTAAGGGTACTTTTCAACATTCATTTTCATAAGATTTAGAGTTCCAAATTTTTCTCCCTCCCTCCCTCCCTTTCCTCCCCCCTCCAACAAGATCGCAATCAGGTGTTTTATATATATATATATATATATATATATATATATATATATACACAATCCACAAGTGTTCTTTTTATCAGTTCTTTCTATAGGGGTGCATAGTAAGCTTCCTCATTAGTTCCTTGGGATTGTCTTGGATCATTGCACTGCTGAGAGTAGTTAAGTCACTCACAATTACTCATTGAACAATACTGCTGTCACTATGCACAATGTCCTCTCAGCTCTGCTCACTTCACTATACATCGATGTTCATTAGTCTTTCAAGGTTTTTCAGGGATCATCCTGTTTGTCATTTCCTGTAGCACAAGTCCATTCCACTACAATCATATAACACAGCTTTTTCCATCATTCTTCAATTGATGGACATTCCCTTGATTCTCAATTCTTAGCCTCCACCAAGAGTTGCTATAAATATTTTTTGTACAATTTTTCCCCCTTTTCTCTTTTTCATGATTAATATTGTAAACTCTTTCCCTTCTATCCTATTCCCTTCCCCATGATATTTATTCTATTATCCATCTTCTTTCATCCTATCACTCTTCAAAACGGATTTGCTTCTGTCTGTCCCCTCCCCCACTCTGCCCTCCTTTCTTTTGCCCCTCTCTCTTTATCCCTTTCCCCTTCTGTTTTCCTGCAGGATTATAGAGATTACTCCACCCAATTGAGTGTGTACATTATTCCCTCCTTGAGCCAATTCTAATGAGATTGAGGTCTTTGAGCCAATTCTAATGAGTGTTAGGCACATTTACTGCCCAGATTAAATAGATTACTCCACGCAGTTGGGTGTGTCTATTAGTAGTCCCTCCTTGAGGCAGCTCTGATGAGTTTAAGATCTTTGAGCCTTTTCTGATGAGTGTAAAATTCATTTACTGCCCTGCTCCTTTCCCATCTCTTCCCTCACTCCATAAGCCTTTTTCTGTTACTTTCATGTAGGATTTCGCTTCTGCCCTTCCCCCTCCCCCAAATGAATTCCCTTCACCCCTCAATTTAACCCTAAAGATGTTATCATCTAGCTAAGTGACACAGTGGACAAATCATCACCCCTGGACCCAGGGGGATGCCAGCCAAAATCTGACCTCAGACACAAGACAGTCACCCACTGTACAACCCCAGGTATGTCCTCCAGCTCCAATTTTTTTTTTTTTTATGGTTCTCTAAGGTCTTGTATTTGAAAGTCAAATTTGCCATTCAGTTCAGGTCTTTTCATCACAAATATCTGAAAGTCTTCTTTTTCATTAAAGTCCCATTTTTTCTGCTGAAAGATTATGCTGAGTTTTGCTGGGTAGGTGATTCTTGGTTGCAATCCCATTTCCTTTGCCCTTTGAAATAGCATATTCCATGCCCTCCGGTCCTTTAATGTAGAAGCTGCTAGATCTTGTGCTATCCTGACTGGGGCTCCACAGTACTTGAATTCGTTCTTTTTGGCAGCTTGCACTATTTTCTCCTTGATCTGAGAGTTCTGGAATTTGGCTATAATATTCCTAGGAGTTTTCTTTTTGGGATCTCTTTCTGGAGGTGATCGGTGGATTCTTTCGATTTCTATTTTAGCTTCTTCTTCTAGAATTTCAGGGCAATTTTTCCTGAGAATATCTTGGAAGATGGTGTCTAAGCTCTTTCCTTGATCATGGTTTTCAGGTAGATGAATAATTTTCAAATTACCTCTCCTGGACCTATTTTCCAGGTCAGCAGTTTTTCCCAGAAGATATTTCACATTGCCCTCTATTTTTTTATTCATTTGGATTTGCTTTGTTGTGTCTTGGTTTCTCATAAAGTCCCTGGCTTCCATTTGTTCAATCCTAATTCTTAGGCAATTATTTTCATCAGAGAGCTTTTGTACCTCCTTTTCCATTTGACTTTTCAAGCTGTTGACTTTTTTCTCATGTCTTTCCTGCATCACCCTCATTTCTCTTTCCATTTTTCCTCTACCTCTCTAATTTTATCTTCAAAGTCCTTTTTGAGCACCTCTAGGGCCTGAGACCAATTCGTATTTTTCTTGGAAGCTTTAGATATAGGGGCCCTGATGTTGACATCTTCCTCTGAGGGTGCCTCTTGATCTTCCTTGTTACCGAAGAAATTTTCTATAGTCCTCACCTTTCTCTGTTGGCTCATCTTGCCTTTCTTTTACTAGATTTTTAGCTCCTTAAAGTTGGGCACTGTTTCCAGGCTGCAGTATCCCAAGCTTAAGAAGTCCCAGGTGGTATGATTTAAGGAAAATCAGGTTCTTCCCTTGCCTGGCCTGTTTCCTGGTCCTAGATGACCCCAGACCAACTTCCTAATCAACCAGCTTTGTGTGTTGTGGTTGTTAGCTCCAACAAGCCTGTGCCCTGCCCCCACCTGAGCCACTTCTAGTTGAGCCTACCATCTGGTTCTCAGTAGGGGTGTAAAATCCAAGTTCTGCCTTAGCACCAGCATAGACCCCTGTAGTCTCTCCCCTGCCCAGGGCTCAGCCCACTCACCAGACTGTGAGCTTAGTTCCAGATGACACTGGTGCTTCGGCTGATTCAGAGAGGAAACTTCTTCTACTAGTGCAGGTTAGCACTTTCTTTGAAACTTCTAACCTTAGAGAATTGCCTGGATACTGAGAATTGAAGGGACTCACCTAGAGTCAGACAGCCTATATATGAGGCAGCAGTATGGCAGAGTAGTCAATATACTAAAGAAATCTTGGACTGAATTAAGAGAAAAATACCTTCACTCAGCAGATCTCATCTGCAGTATTGTGTTCATTTCTGGGTCCCCATGTTTCAAAAAAGACATTGATAAGCCAGAGGGTGTCAGAAGAAGACAATCAAGAAGGTGAAGGGCCTTGAGGATCAATTTAAATAATTGGACCTATTTATTTTAGGAACAGAAGACCCAGAGAGGCATGGTAGCTATCTGCAAGTATTTTAAGGGCTGTCATGTGGAATACTTGAATTCAGATGATATAGAGCTATAAACTAGACCTGTGATTTTTTCCCCAAGTCCCAAAGCCCATTGGTATGAGACTCTTTATTGACAGAGATCAATATTCCTTTCCTACATGAGGAGCGGCATGGAGATAGTGAAAGTGGAAGAAAGGAGAGCTCTGTAGTTCTTCTTGAGATGGTCTTGTTACTTTGATCTCTTCACATCTCTTAGGGTTCTGCATTTAGTTCAGGCTCTTCTGTCTTCTAGCTTCAAGAGAGAAGATGGAAAAGGCCAAGCCCAATTTAGGTTGCTGAAGGAAAATGCTCTGAGAATAAGCCAACACATACATATACATATACATATACATATACATATACATATACATATACATATACATATACATATACATATACATATACATATACATATACATATACACATACACATACACATACATATACACATACACATACATATACACATACATATACACATGTGTATATATATATATATATTTCTCCATCCATAGTTTCTCTAATTTCTATTTTGCTCCCAATTTGGATAAATGGATTTTTTTGGCTAAATGTTATATGTGTTCATTGTGGAATTGTTATTTGGTGAGAAGGGAGTCAAGACTTGGCTATAAAACTTGGGTACCTCCTGTTTCTCCCACTTAGTAACTAGTAATTATAATATTGAAGATTATATGTGATTGAAATCATATCTTAAAATCACATCTCCTAGGTTAATAATATTTCATGGAACAGACAGCTATAAGTCTAGCCTTCTCTCTGAAGAGAACAGAGTGGTGACCTCTAGCCCTAACTTCCTGCTTCCCCTCCTTTTGAGAAGGGTGGTGGGAAAGGAGGCTAGGGATGTCTATTCTACCTCCTTTCAAGCCACACAAAGATATCCCCATGCTATATGTGAGCAAAAGTCCTTGCCACATAGGGAGTCCCCTGATGAGGAAAATCCCTCTACTAGGGGATTGGAAGGTTACCTTCTGAGTAACTAAATGACTTGTCCACCATCATGCAACCAATTTATTTCAGATGGATTTGAACACAGGTTTACCTGGATCCCAGGCCAGCTCCCCATTCACTATGCCATATGGCCTCTGATATGGAGTCAGGTGAATTGGGTTCAAATTTACTTCTCACCTATGTTGTAGCAGATAAGGTTTTGTTTTTGTTTTTGTTTTTTTGGTGAAGCAATTGGGGTTAAGTGACTTGCCCAGGGTCACACAGCTAGTAAGTGTTAAGCGTCTAATGCCGGATTTGAACTCAGGTCCTCCTGACTCCAGGTATGGTGCTCCATCCACTGTACCACCTAGCTGCCCCAGCAGATAAGTTATTTAAGCTGCTGGCCCTCAATTTTCTCATCTGTCAAATTATGAAGCTGGAATAAAGAATCTTTAGGGTTCCTTCTATCTTGAAAATTATGTTACTGTGACATAATGAGATTTTGACATATGGAAGAACAGAGATGAGGAAGCTAATGAGGAACTAATCTTCTCAATAAAGTTGAAAGCTCATGAAAGAAGAAGGTATTGAAGTATAGCCCTGGAAACTAGGGGAAGGAGGAGAAGGTGTGTCATATATGGAGTGGGGGTAAGGAGATTGCCAGAAATGAGGAAGTTTTGGATTGTTGTTGTTGTCAATAGTGAAGGTGGTGGTGGTATGTGTAAATGTGTGTGTGTGTGTGTGTGTGTGTGTGTGTGTGTGTGTATGTAGCACAGAAGATCCAATTGAGGCTAGATTCAAGTCAGCACGTGCTTGCAGAATACATTTACATCTACAAAAGATGTTTATTTCCATAACAGTATGTCCCACCAGATTTGTGACCTTGGACCAGAAAAGTTCAACATGGCTTTATTCAAAACTGAAAGAAAGTATGTGTAGATACTGATGTAAATCTCTCCTTTGTGCAATTGAAGCCTAGATCCTCAGCCATACAGTAAATTGTTTTCTGTGCTCTTAGCATAAGAGGACCTAAGATGTTAGCTACTGCTGAATGATTGTTTTTTAACCAAGTGATCTCAAGAGACTCCATCTACCTGATGAAATCCCTGTACGTATAGGCTTACTCATTCCTCCTGTAAATCTACTTCTATAAAACAGTCTGACAGCTGCAGATGGTCTTAGAGAGAGGAGTCAGGTCTAATGGCCTATAAACATTATTTTGTTTTTTTCAATCAAGCTGTTTGCAACCGAATTTATGCTGTCTTTTAATTAGATTACCCAATCCTAACTAGACAATGCATAATGAAGGGCAAAGCTAGAGAGCACAGTCAACAAAACTTTGGCTTAGAAGACATGGCGCCTCACTGTTATGGAAGGAAGGAGTCTATCCTAGCTAAAGGCATTCTGTTAGTTTCCCATTTTCTATGGATTCAAAAATGCTGGGTATGGGGACCTCTGTTCCTACAACTAAAGTCCCATGGCTTTAAACTAAACATTTAAGATTTTTAAACTTGTTTACACTCCAAAGACACAAAGGTCATCTACTGCATCTCAGGCCATCACCACTCATCTTGGCTTTTGTCCCGACACTGCACCTTGATAACTCTGGAAGAGAGAGTGAGACTGACGACTTTGTACAATTCTGCCTCGCTTAAATCCAATTCACACACGATTCACCCATCATCTACTATTTTCTCCCCAATATCACATCGTTGGTCCTCGTCAAAAATGAAGGATGAACAACATTAACAAGCACTTGGGTTTTTTAATTAAATTTAACTTATTCTATTATTATTAATAATGAAAATGTGCTTTAAGGTTTGCAAAACACTTTATATATGTTATCTCTGACCATTTAACAAAATACTATTTTCTTTCCTTCCTTCCCCTGATCATTGGGAAAAAAGAAATAAAAACAAAACTATTGTAACAAATATACATAGTCAAGCAAAACAAATTCTCATATTGCCCATGTCCAGATAATATGTTTTATTTTGCACCTTGAGTCTATCACCTTTCTATCCCAAGGTAGATAGAATAATTCATCATTCGTCCTCTGGAATCATTGTTGATCAAAGCTCTTGAGTCTTTCAAAGTTTCTCTTTACAATGTTGTTTCTTTTTAATATATTGAAACTAAACACTTTGAAAAAAATGTAGATATCACATGGCCCCTTTGTTTAGAGTGCTGGTATTATGATGCTGTCTACACTTAACTGTCTGGGGCTTCTAGAAGAACTTGCCTGGAAACTTTCCCAAGATATCAATGATCACAGTGCCAATGAATCACAATATCTGAATTGAAAGAGGCCTCACAGGTTATTTGTAGTCCAATTATGTAGTCTACTTTGTGCCTCAATAGGAATCCCTACTATGACATTTCAGAATAAATTGTTATTCAAAATAAATCTTCAGAAATAAAGCGGTAGGCGGACTATTAGCTCCTGAATCTCCCCATTCCATTTTAGACCCCTCTAATTAGGACAAACTTTTCCCTTACATTGAGCCCAAATTGGTACCTCTGTACTTACTATTACTCCTAATTCTGTCCTTTTGAGACATTCATAACAAATCTAATACACCTGTTCTATACCAACCTTGCCAATGCTTAAAGATAGCTAAGTATGATCCCTCTAAATTAGAGTTTTCCAAATACTGTCTGGGAGCAAGGGACACACAGCAATGGTCAAAATTACTGGGTATTTTCTAGTACAACTTTTGCATAAATTCACCAATGTTTTTCAATGAAAACAAGGTTCAAATCAAAGTCAATAAAAATCAGTCAGCAAGTATGGATAAAGCTCCTACTCTGTGTCAGGCATTGTGTTAGGCACCAAATATTCAGAGGCAAAAAGACATCATTCTCTGCCTTCTAGAATCACAGTCAATGGAATGAAAACTGAAGCTCATGCTGCCAATCCACTTCAATTTGCAGAGTTCCAAAGAAGGAAAAAACTTTCTTAGTGGGCCTTGGAGCCTGTGGTGAAAGACAGACAGAGGACTCTCTCTTCCTTCCCCTGGAGTCCAAAAGAGAGATGGGGTGAGTGCCTATGGCAGCAGAGCAATTCCATGCTGATGATCTGATGCCTCCCACAAGTTTGACAGGCTTCATAGTGTACACAACGATCCCCAGGTAGTCCAGAGAAGGGGTGCCCCAGCTCTATGGACCTTTCTCTTTTTATCCTGGGTGAATCCCATATCCTCAAAGTGAAAGTTAAGAATTTGGAGGTGGGAAAGTATGCCTTGGAGAAAAGTCTTGCTGAAGTCTGAGTTAGGGGAGGGATGGAAACGTGTAACCTTTCTTTCACCCATGTTCTGTGTACTTAGCAAACCTAGGATGATTTAATGATTGGGGTGCACAGAAGACTTCTCCCACTCTCCCTCTACTGTCTGCTGGCAGCATGGTTCAGTACAAAAAAAGTACATTAATCTTGGAGTCAGAGGTTCAAATGCTATCTCTTGTCATTTACTACCTGAATGACCTCAGGTAGGTAACTTAACTTTCCTGGGCCTCAGTTTCCCCAACTAAAAGATGAAGGAGTTTGTCTAGAAGTCCCCAAAGGTCTATTCCAGTTGTAGCTCCATGATTCTCTGATGGTGAATAAATGTAGGACCTCAGTCATTTTACAACATTATTTTCTTAAGACATAGATGCCTTATCCAGATTCTGGCTCAGGCCAATAAAGCATTGTGATCCCTGATTTTTATAGTAATCTTTTAGGTAACCATAACACAGAATCACTCAGTTTAGAAGTTTCTGCATCTCTACCATATTATCCTTAGCCAACAGTTTTTAAACCGATTGTTCTTATTTCAGTTTCTGTATTCAATCCTTGTCAATCATTACTTTTCCCAAATCTAACCCAGGTGATGATTGGTGTGCTGGAAGGACCAGGCCAAGTGTGAACAGAGTTTAAAATATCACTTACTTGGAGTAATTATGCAGAAGGCTCAAAATAGGTTTGGAAGCATGTTACTGAAGTAGAATTAAATGGGGAGGGAGAAGTGGTAGCCATAAAAATAAATGTGTTTATCTTTTCCACAACAGATTATCATAATTTTAAACTCTAAGCCATAAACTGATCCAGACAATTAAGTTCATATACTGCATCAGCGTAAGATTGCTTCTTCCATGAAATGTTAATGCACACATTATCAGTTCAAACTGTGTTGTAAAAATGTCACAGATTTTTTCCACATAAAAGTTGAAATTTTTTCCTTTCCTAAGGGATACTTATATGGTACCACAGGGCTCAAGGGACCTCAAATATCCCATCACTCCACTATGTGCAATGCCCACTGGTGATCTCTTCAGATTTCAATTCATTACTTCTTACTCTTTCCTTACCAAGGTTTCCTACACTCCAAGGCTCCTACTGGACTTGGAAAGAAGATGTCAGGATTTCCTTTAGCCCATCCCAAGCCTTCCCCTTGATAATAAGACAACTACAGCCTACTTAGCCAGGCCAATCCGAAGCTACTGAACCAATCTTCCCTCTCAGGTGGGCCTACCCTTGCCTCCTACTATTGGCTTAACTAAGGTGAGAGACACTCATCAGGATCAATAAGTGATGAATGTCTCACCTTTGTTCTCAGGAATTGTGAGAAAATAATGGGTTTCTATGAGACCCAGAGAGTCTGGCCAGACCTTTCTTAAGGCCAGTCCAGAGTCAGGAGAATTTCAAAGGAAATGTGGTTGGACCTTCAACTGTGAATACAGACAATAGAAGTTACCTCACTCAAAACCACACCTACCTGAAGGCTTTTTCCCCTTGGAGGGCTCGTACTCTGACATCACCGAACCACACTCAAGTCCAGTCAACCAATAGATTTGAATGATGCTAATCAATTAGCTTTGACCAGTGTGGAAGGGTGGGCTCTCCTCCTGACCTCAGTGAGCACAGACTTCTCTTGGCTTTAAACGGTCAGGGAGGCAGGACACAGACTATTCTCTCTCCCCACTTTCCTAGGTAGGCCTTCTGATCTTTCTGAGCAATGTGCTATCTCTTTACTAAAATTTAATATGCTTTAATAAATGCTTAATGCCCCAAACTGGTGCGGTAGCCTCTAATTTCTAAGTAGCCATATATTAGAAATCCCAGCTATGTTTCCCTAAAACCTGGGACAGAAATAGGGCAACCCCATATAATTTTTTTTTTTTAGTGAGGCAATTGGGGTTAAGTGACTTGCCCAGGGTCACACAGCTAGTAAGTGTTAAGTGTCTGAGGCCGGATTTGAACTCAGGTACTCCCGACCCCAGGGCCGGTGCTCTATCCACTGTGCCACCTAGCTGCCCCAACCCCATATAATTTTAAACGCCACAGAATCCAATCATTTCCCCCCACAGGATCATGAGTCAATGCTCTTGCTTCTTAATGTCCTCATAATATAGGGATATGTTCATAATTATGAATAATAATTCATAAGCATATAGAAAGGTCAACATCTCACTCCCTCAATAAATTGCACCCAATCATTTTTCCTCCATATGCCAGTTAATAAAACTGTGGGGGCGGAGATGGGGGACACAAATGCAACAGCTGTGGTCCCTGCCCTCAATACATTTACAGTTTAATGAGAGAAACAACACAAACAGGGAAAAAAATAGAAAAGCTGCCTCCTCAAAGGATATAAAAAGATATGAAAACATAAAGGCATTATTTCAGGCCCAACCAAATCAGGGTTTGAGATGTTAGACACAGCATGCATTTTCACAGTTTCTTCATAGGAGTAATTTCCAATGAGGAAATGCTTTCTACTCTGATATAGACTGGAACTTGCTCTCCAAGATTCTAGCAACCTGGATGAGCTACTTCAAGGTTGGGCAGGGTATTCCAAACACCAATAAAGTCATTCTTTTTACCCCACAGTCACTGGGACAGTGATATGGACCGTACCTATGATGTCATTGGCATGAAGATGTCTCACGTGTGGAAATTCCCTCTACTTTCTCTGTCACTTGGAGTCCCAGAAAGGAACCCAGAGCACTGAGAAGTTGAGTCATTTATCCAGGGTCAAAGGGGGAACTTGAACCCAGGTCCCTGACTCCAAGGCCAGCTCTCTTTAGGCTATGCTAAATAGACTTCTTAAGTGAAATATAAAAAGAAAGATATTCCATACAAAATAGGATATCATTGGTCAGAACAATTTCATTGGGGGGTAACCTTTGTTTGAATGCCAAATTTACCTCACAAATAAAAATTTGTTCATTCAAAACATGCTCAACTTATCAAATGTTTAAGTCTATTAAATGGAAAAGGCTCCATTTCATAATTTGAAAACTGAAATAAAATAAAATAAAACTGAACACTATTTTTCATCTATAAAATGGGCATAATATATACAATATCTACCTCAGAGTTTTGTGAAACACAAAAAGACAATGTGTGTCAGGTGATTTGTAACCTATAGAGGGCTATATGAATGTCAATTATTATTCTTGAAGTACTGAAGATATATTATGTGAAGAATGATTATTGCAAATTGTAATATTTTTCCTTATCTCGTTTTATTCATGAGTACTCATTTGTATATAAATGCTCCAGAAGATCAGTGATCTCATTGTATGTTGTTGATCCCTCCATCCCCCACCCCAGAGCATCTTGTTTTTTCCTCTTGTGAAATTCTTTCTGGTATATTT
Organism: Dromiciops gliroides; assembly: GCF_019393635.1. Lineage (NCBI taxonomy): Eukaryota > Metazoa > Chordata > Mammalia > Microbiotheria > Microbiotheriidae > Dromiciops > Dromiciops gliroides. The sequence goes on along the minus strand of NC_057864.1, from coordinate 328,000,842 downwards.
CTATAAATCATCTAATCCTTTCAAAGCTTCTTTTGAATTTTAAGAGTATTTCCTGGGTACCTATACACCACTCAGGCTGTTTATCTGTTACCTTTCATTCTCACCATGTAACTAGACCACCTCATTTTCCAGTTATACATGCATGTCCTTGGTGATGTCTTTTATGCCATCTCTCACAGGTAAAAGTGATCATTAGGTCATGTGCTGCAGCCTACTTACACTCATCGCATGTCCTTCCATTGCCCCTTAGTTTACCTGCAATTTTGCTTCTTCAGAGGTTGACATGTTCTATAGTTTACAGCCCTATAGTATCACCCACAGAATATTACTGTTTAAAAGATTGACTTTTATGGCAGGGAGCAGCTCAGAATCACTGGAAGAAGCAACGTGCAATTTCACTATTGTGAGACAGCCCAATTTCCATTCATCTACAGTGTCTTTCTAACTACATGCCATGACTTGGGCAAAGTGCTTCCTTTATTCACTTTCTTTTTTCCAGAATGTCTGATTTCTTTTTAGTGGCCATGGAACTTATTGAGGAGATTCTAAAATGTTCCAGGGCTTTTTTCAGTCAACATAATGCCAGCTATAAATAGGTTCTTAGAGGCTCTGATCATACATAATGAAACCTTCTTCTACTTCGTCTGCACTGGATAGTTAAATTTTAGTTTATAAAATTTAGTTTAGGTATACAAGTCAAACCTGTCATGTGTTTAGAACAAGACTACATCCTCTCACTCTTGACATTTATTCCAAACTAGTTTTTAATCCCCAAAGTTATATCTCACATATATAAATGTGCCTCTTTATAAAAAGCCTCCATGAAGGGGTCCATCCAAAATGTGGGGAACCATTTAAATTCTTCACATCATCACAGGAGAGAGGTGGTTGTCCCAAGGTATTCCTCAATAAATAATTACATTCTTGCACACAGTCCAATTAGAATTAAAGTAGTCTTTCATTGGGTGCTAGGGAAAGTAACCAAGTGGAAAGTCAAAGACTTCACCCATTGGGGAGGAGAGCTTAGAAACATTCTCCTCCTCAAACAGAGAAAAGGCAAAAGCTTTTATATAGGATAAGTGAAAACTGGAAAGTTCCCTTTTGGGGTGGGGTGTGGAAAGCTTGGATGCTTGTCATATTCCTGAAAGTCGAGGGGGATTTTTTTTAATGATGGTCCTGAGCTTTGGGGTTATCTCTGTCTTCTAGCTCCAGTCAGGTAGTAGCCATGCCTAATTGACTTTCCTGCTATAGAATTTTATCTTCCCTTACTTCTTAGGTATGTCTGTCCTGATATCTAGTTGGTCAATCTAAACTTTTACAGTCCCTTGATTCCTTGATATGTCCATGCTGTTATCTGGTTATCTTTGGTTTTGCTTCTTACAGGAGAAACTCCTTCTGATTTATTCCAAGACCATTTCAATACAATCAGTGCACTGACTTCCATAATTTCCACTGTCAATATTCATGCAGGTGTCTTAAATCATTATCTCTTGTCTTGACCTCTCACCTGAATTCTAGGTCCATTATTTCCAAAGACCTATAATTTCATTTTGGTTGTTTAGCCATCATCACCAATTCAATATTTTTAAAAATCCATCTCCTTGTTCATCAAACCAGCCCTACTCCCCCGCTTTTCCAAATACCATATTTCTGAAAATAGTACTTGATCTTGAAATCAAATTACCTAGATCAAACTCCCTGGTCTTCTACTTACTGTTATATGATCTTGGGCTAATGACTTAACCTCTTTCTGGGCCACTGTTTTCTCATCTTTAAAATGAGGATGATACTTATATTACTTTGTCACTAGGTTCTTATGGGATCAAATGAGATCATGTATATACATATATATGTATATGTACATATGACCTTTACTTCTCAGTCTGCTTTTCTTCACTGTACAAACCATATTAATTTTCATTTTCCTCACATTCTTTGGCTCCCTTCCCATCTCTCTCTTTCAAAATTTCACTTATAGATCAATATCCAACTCAAGGCCTACTTCCTCCATGCAGTTTTCTACTACTCTCCAGTGTTTCCTTTTAGAACCTCATAGTTAATCATTTAGTTGTTCACTGTAATAATTGCTCTGTATCACATTCCTGACTTTATTAAAATCTCTTTGAGGGGAAGTACCATGTCTTATAATTGTTCTTATTTCCCACAATAACACAATGCTAAACCCAGATTAGATGCTCAAAAAATATTTCTTGACTTATTAAATCATATCTAGTGGCTGGACTTTGAAAGCGAACCATTAATAATGCTAGCTATTACAGCTAAATCCTGAATTAAGTGGTTGCATTATTTGAATTTTCAATGAATATTTCCATTGAACTAGAACCAATTGCCATATTTTACATATAATTATAACTTGGGATTGTACAAATTTGAATAATGTGACCACTTGTGATTCTTTATTTGAACCAGTCAGGATCTAACTGTAATAGCTAGCATTTATAGAGTGCTTTTAGGTTTGCAAACTACTTTTACAAATATTACCTCATTTTATCCTCACAATAATCCTGGGAGGTAAGTACTATCATTACCCCCATTTCCTAGAATTAGAAAGAGATGAAGTGACTTGTCTAGAGTTATATGACCAGGAAGTATCGGAGGTTGAATCTGAGCTCTGGGCTTCCTGATTCCAGGTCTAGGATTCCATCCACTATATCACCTACCTACCCCACTAGTAATACAAATTATAAGCCAAATGAACTTGCTCAAATTTTGATCCTTAGCAAAGATACTATTTCTCCTCTCCCCCCCCCCCGTCTCTCTGTCTCTGTCTCTCTGTCTTTTTGTATTTTTTTCTTTGTCTTTTTGCGTGTTGTCTCCCCCATTAGACTGGGAGCTACTTGAGGGCAGGAACCATATTTTTATCTCTTTTTGTATCCCCAGCACTCAGCACAATGTTGTAAATGTTTGTTGACTATCAAATGCTTCAAACAAGGACAGCGACAAGCTGACAAAAAAAAAGGCATTTTTATAGTGATCTAGTCTCTTAAATGATGATAGCAGAACTACCACATATGGATTCTATCTCTAGTACCTGATGTATTATGTAAGAAAAATGAAAAGGACACCAAAGAAGATTAAATTGAGAAGGGTGGCTGTCCCTGACCAAATACATATAGGGAAAAAAAATCTGTGCTGGCAGGAATATTTTTGTAAATAGCCAGGGATGGCTATTCAAGCTACCTCAAGGTAATAGACATTTATTAAGTGCCTCCTATGTGCCAAGCATCTTGCTCAATGCTAGGAATACAAAGGCAAAACAATCCCTACTCTCAAGGAATTCTCAATTTTATGGAAGAGATAACATGCAAACAACTATGTACAAACAAGCAATATGCCTAATAAATTGCAGATAATCTCAAAGAGAAGGCACTAGCATTAAGAGGGATTGGGAAAGGTTTCTTGTAGGAGACTTGAAGGAAGTCAGAAAATCAGGAGGCAAAAATGATGATGGGGAGAATTCCATGCATAGAAAATGAAAATGTCCTCCAATAATTATTTACACATTCAAGTCTTGTACCAGTCCTGTGATCATATATCCTGAAAAATTTCAAAAACGTTAGAATCATCAGAAACTTTACTAAGGAACTCATGAAATTGAAAGATGTAACACTGAATTAATATTGAATTTCTTTTCTGTGCACTGTTGGGTTAGTGTTTATGTATGATAACAACCAGAAGGGGAAAAAATGGGAAGACAAGATTTAAAGTGAAAATCCATTCAGTAAAAAGAGTAGACTATATTGAGCAATGAAGAGTGCCCATTAGTTCCAAATGTCCTTGCCCTCCCCAGATAGGTTTCACATGCAGACTCACACATGCCTCTTTTCAACCATAAATTAACTACATGCCTCCAAGTGAGGTCTCTGTCTTCTTCTTTCAGCACCCTCGCCATTTGATATGACTTTTAAAGGTCATCTACCCAGGGTCTCTTATTTTTCCAGCCACACAAATAACATAAATCATCCTCATCCGTGCCCAGCATAACTCAAAGACATATTTATCTCAAATGTGTGTACTCAGTTCCTACCATTTGCCCTTAGAAGAGCTACATCCGGTTTCCTAGTACTTCTTCAAATCTTCACCCTGAAATCCTGCTATCAACAACAACCACCTCTCCTTCATCCCTATTATACGGCATGCCAGGGATAAGCGAACGCCACAGCCACAAATAACCCGAAAGTTAATTTAGTCATTGGTTTCATACCCTCCCCCCTTTTTTTGCTCTTTAGCCACTAATGAGTAGTGTGGTTGACAGATTTAAATTTCCTTTTAAGTGCTAATGACTAGCAAAATGACCAGAAGAAAGTTAGATTTACAGGACAGGGGAAAGACAAGGGCATGGCTAATCTACAAGATAGCTATTTTTTTTGAGTGTGGGAGCTTTGGGGTTTGTTTTGTTTTATATTTTTAGTTATTCTCTGTGTATTGAACTTGGACATTAACCTCATCTCCTTTCTGACTTACTTTGAAACATGGTCAGGTAATTTAAACACATTTGTACCTCTGATGATCCCTCTGTTCAGCTTGTAAGATTAAAAGTTATCTTGCATTTCATTTGTTAAAAGCTTGAGGAATCTAAATCCTTCAACAAAATTAAAGAAATAGTGAAGCTTCAAGGAAACTGAAGAAAAATATAGGAAAATTTGAGGATTTTAATAATAGCTACGATCACTTGGAGAATAACTAAACAAATTATTGTATAAGGAAATGTGAAAAATCCAGAGAATCATGGAAAGAACTTGTATGCACAGTGACTAGAGCAGAATCACAAGGACAATATATACAATGACTATAATAATATAAACAATAGCACTAAAAAGAAGTTAAACTATGAATGAGGTTGGCCCTGACATGGTATTTTAGTAGAGAAATGGGTACTGTCAAAATGGAATTCTCTCATATACATTGTCATATGTGCTTGCTAGCTATGTCAGTTGACCTTGCCTAAATATTTTTTGGTTTTATTTATTATTTTTTACAAGGAAGGATTCAGTAGAATATGATGGGTTTGAAGGGGATATGACATACTGAGAGAGAAGATGGTGTCATATAGTACATAGAGAGCTGGCCTTGAAGGCCAGAAACCCTGGATTTTAAGCCTTGCCTCTGACACATACAGTCTTTATGACTCTGGGTAAGTCCCTTAACTTTTCAGTGATCTGGGCAATTCTCTGATACTATGAGTTTCAGACAAGGTGCTGACCTAAAGGGCATTTCCCCACCCAAGAGTTTCCTATGTCATTGATATCATAAGTACAGTCTGAATCTCTATCCCTTTAACTGTGATACAAAACCTAAAAACAATAATAAAAGAGTTTGGCTTCATTGGTGATTGGAACATACTTCTCAAACTTGAAGTAACTGGTACAAGTTACCAGAAATATTTTTTGGCTAGCTAAAGTAGCTAGCTGGGTCCTTGGCCCAGATCAAACTAAGCTGCAACTCTATCCCTACAAATTCCATGACAACTAAGCCAAGGTTGTTCCAGTAATTCCTTTCACATTTATTTGGACAGGCCCTATATGGTTGATACCATTGATAACAGAAGAGAGGCCTCTGCTGGATGATTTTGAGAATTTTCATCTGGAAACTCAGAGAAATCTTTGAAAGCCATTAGGCCATGTTCATCAGACAGCTTAGCTAGAAGCAGGACTTACTCATGGAATATCCCAATTCTTTCTGGATGACAAATTTGTGTTTAGGAGGTAGCATTGAACAGTGGACATCCTTGTGATATGGTGGTGATATGGGGGGAAATGGGGTACAGGGTTGGTGGGAGTTGGGGTTCTTAGGAATTCCTCTTTAAAGAATTACACCCTCTTGCACACAAAAGTAATTAGAATAAGGTGGTAGTTTATTTAGGAGCAAGGGAAGGGAAGGGTGGGAGGAGGGAAACCATGAAAGAAATCCTTGGACTTTTCATGGGGAGATTGGCATAAAGCACATAGCTCAGAGGTACCAAATCTCCTTGAACAGGAGACTGGAAAGTACTTTTATAGAGGCCTGATGGGGGTGGACCATCTGCCTGTGGAAAGTTCCTTTAGTGAGGGTGGACCATCCCCCACCGGTGGTAGCTGGGGGAATTGGGTGAGGAGTGGAGGACCATCCCCCACTGGTAGTGACTAGAGGAATTGGGTGAGGGGTGGCTACAGATCCCTCTTCAGAACGAAAAGGCCGCAAACTTATCTCCCCAGGGTAAGGGAGACCAGAAAGAAGGGTAGGAATCCCAAGCTAGCTCAGTCTGATTTGGTTCAGCTTATCTCTCTAGGCATTATCTGTCTTCTGGTTTAGTTTCTCAAGGAGAAGATTCCTTGATGTGCCCTAGAGAACTTCTGGGGTGCTCTGCACCCCATGACACTTGAATTTTGAGTCAAAAGATCTGACTTGAATACTGCCTCTTCCACATATTTCTTACAATGTGGCCTTGGACAAGTCATTTAAATTCAGTTTTTCAACTATAAAATAAGAAAATTGTTCAGATGATAAGAATAGTTAGCATTTATATAGTGCTTTAAGAGTAGTGAAGCACTTTGTATTTCTTTTTAATAGGCATGGCAATAGGCATAGCTCTTATTTTTAGTTTTTACTTAATTGTTTTTAATTTAGAAATCTATTTTCTCTTCCCCTCACTACCTTTTTCATTGGAAAAAGAAAAGAGAAAGCAAATTCGTTGTAAGAAATATTCATGGTAAAGCAAAGAAAATTCCCTCATTTTCCATCTTCAAAAAATATAACTTGTTCTATTCCTTGAATCCACCATCCCTCTGTCAGGAAGTGTATAGCATGATTCATTATCAGTTCTCTGCAATCTTGGATGCTCATTTTGTCTTCAAAATTGTACATTGTTATAATATAGATATTATAGTATTGGGATTTTTTTCTGCTCTCTTCATTCTAGATCAGTTTATACAAATCTTTTTGATGTCTCTTAGAAATCACTTATTTCCTCATTTCTTATAACAGTATTCTATTATATTCATAAAATAAAATTTGTTTAGCCATTCCCCAATTGATGGGTATCTCTTAATTTCCTGTTTGGGGTACCACAAAAAGAGCTGCTATAAATGTATATGGATACATGTTTTCTTTAGGCAGAGTTATTAACTTAAGTCAGAGCCCAGTTGCTAACCAGTTAGTCTCTCTACCTTCCCCACCCCTCCAACTCACCAAAATAAAGATTCACCAAGATGTTCTGATTTTTTAACAAGCATGCCATTCTCACAAGAGACAAAACCCCTTTTGGTAAAGTCCCAGCCTAGGTGTAAGCCATTATGCCCCCTCAATGCATTTTTCAGAAGAACTTAGTCACTGCAGACCAACCACTGAGCTAATAGTCATGGACTTTGATTAGTTGATTAACCCTTCTTTGTATAAACCCTACCCCAACCCAAACAGCTGCTGCTCTTTGATGCTATGCAAGGAAACTCTAGGGTATGTAATAGATAGACAATAAAGCACTTATTGCTCCTTACCAGTTCATGTCCCATAAGCAAGTGTCGGCCCTACAAGTATGTCTGGGCCTCTCTTAAACTCTTGTGATGATTAAGAAAGTTCTGAGGGACATGTTTTCTAGGTAATTTAATCATTTTACTAATAGGGCCAGCACATTTAATAATAAAAGGATGGTCACTTGGCCATCTCTCTTAAACAGAAGACCCCTCATGGCAGTGGTTCACAGTTGATATGCCTTTCAAGGAGAATGTGTTTCTTGAGGAGCGGCAGTCAACTCTGATTGGTTAATAATTAATGAGAAAATGAAGATTACAATGAAAGACTGGGCTGTATTACAATGAGAGTCTTGGGATACCATGACTTGGATCACCCACATCTTGATCAAAGAGACATCAATTTCCATATCATCTGTCTGACAAAAGGGAGTATCAACATTTCCCCAGATCTGTCTGAGCAAACACAATGGGTAGGAATGTACCCATTAGCTCTAATTTAGAATTTCTTTTACTGTTTGATTAGATCTTGGCCTGGATAGATCTCTGCATGTGATTTCCCACACTGGCTGGCTTCTGGATAAGGAAGTAGAAAAGGAGAAAAACCTTGATCCTAATACAATAACTAGTTATTAAATACAAGAGAGGAAAAACTCATTTCTCAAGCTCTAAAACAACAGCATGACCCCAAAGATCAGCAGCAGTATAAATTTTTTATTAAAAACTATTAGCAATTGTATTGGTAGACTTGCTATTAAATTTTAATTGATAAGAAAATGTCATGGAAAAAAGGGGGAGTCCTTAGGTATTCCTCTATAAAGAATTATACTCTTGAATGGGGTTCAATTAGAATTAAAATGGTCTTTTATTTGGCACTAGAGAAAGTGACCCAGTGGGAAGTCAAAGACTTTACCCCTGGGGAGGAAGGCTCAGAAACATTCTCCTCCCAGAACAGAAAGAAGGAAAAAGTTTCTATAAAGGATGGATGGGATATCCACCTGAAAGTGGAAAGTTCCTTTTCGGGGTGGGTAAAGCTTGGGTACTTCTCATATTTCCTGAGACTTGAGAGGGATTTTTTTTAAATGATGGTCCTGACCTTTGGAGTTATCTCTGTCTCCTAGCTCCTGTCAGGTAGTACCCATGCCTAACTGACTTTCCTGGTATAGAATGTTACCTCCCCTTACTTCTTTTTTTTAATAAAAATATTTTATTATTTTCCAGTTACATGTAGAATCTTCCCTTACTTCTTAAGTGTGTCCATCCTGACATCTAGTTGGTCAGTCTAAACTTTAATAATCCCTTGATTCCTTGAAATGTCTATCCTGTTATCTGGTCCTCTTTGGTTTTGCTTCTCACATGAGAAACTTTTTCTGATTTATCCTAAGCCCCATGTCAATAAGAATTATATTTCATTATTCCCTCAGGTCTTTCCATTCCCCTTGATATCTTAGTTAATCATATTTTTCAAATATAAATCATAAAGTTTTATATACATGCTGACTTTCCCATATCAAAAGTTCAGGTTGATATTACCACCAAGTACTGCTCTATCCCATATGCTTCTGTTCCCATGTACTCCAAATGGGTCTCTGCAGAACTTCTTTCAGATCTAAAAGGGGCCTGCCATAGGTAGATTCATAGTTGATCCCCCATACCCAAGTCAATCACACAGTCTTCCCACATACTCCAACAGAATACTGTGATAAGATTTTGATCAACTTGGGAAATTCCATTCAATGCTAGATAAATGTTTTTCTTGGGCAAAGTTATTAGCTTAAATCAGAGCCTAGTTATTAGCAAATATTCTCCCTCCCTTCCCCATCTCTCCAACTCACCACCAAAATAAAAAATTACTAAAATGTCCTGACTTTCTAATAAATACTTCATTCTAACAAGAGATTAAGCCCCTCTTGGCTAAGTCACAGTCTGGGTGTGTCTGAAGTATCTAAAGTGTCATTATTTGAGAAATATTTCCTATATCATCAGAGTTGCAAATATCCATCTCAATGACTCCTTCCCAGAGAGAGATTCATTACCTCCTGCATAGACAGTTGGAATGGAAAGCACTTAGGGTATGCCCATGTTAACCAAAAAACAAAAATCAAAACAGTATGTGTAGTGATTCCTGAAGTGTGATTCTCTCTCATTCCAAAAAGTACATAAATTCAGATTTCTGGGGTTATATTGGAATCTAGAATGTCCCACAGGGTTGGTGTGCTTCCACCTGCTTTTCCCCATTGTATCTCCACAGAACCAAATACTACCTCCTAGGTTCAGGACACTATCATGTTGGCAGAGGACATTTTGACTAAAATAACTGTGCCACACCCTTCCTGACAAAACTGTTTGTCTGGAAATTATTGAAGCTTCATGTCATTTCATCTTAAGGAGATACTTACGGACAATAATTTATTCCTGATTTGTGATCAGCTCTCTTCTCTGCTCTACATGTTTAGATATATCTTTATTTACGATTTTCCACCTCAAAACTGATGGCCAGACTGAGAACGAGTTGTATGCTGGAACTATCCTTCTGTTAATTCAAAAATGATCTTTAGATAACTGGCCAGTCTTAGTGCTGTTTGAAAATTTTGCTTAAGAATTCCATTCCTCTACCTAGAGAAAACATTTTTTAATTATACCTTCTGTCATGGGAGGATTATGGGCCCCAGTCACCCCAACAATTCTCTGGGGGTTCAAGGAACTTTTTCCTTGAAACCTCAGGGGTTTTCCCTTGAAATCAAGTAGGCCTCTCCTTGAACACAATCAAGGACACACACACACACACACACACACCTGAGGGAGATAAGCGGCACAGATCGAACTGAGCATGCTCCAGGACCATCACCCTACATTCCAGTCATCCTAAGCATCTGGATGAGGTAATCCAGGAGAAGACCACCTGGAACCACCCATCAACAGACTTCTTAGACCAATCAGGACAAAGTTGACACCCATCACCAGATCTCTCACGAGGGATTCTTCCTACCCCAGCGCAACTCGGGAAGACCACCAGCCTGTCACGCAATAAGAGACTCTTACCACCCCCATCTAAACCCTATAAAATGGCACCCCACAAGTTAGCAAGGGAGGAAAGCGTTTTGTTCTGGCAAAACCTTCCTCCTGGCCAGTTTCTCTTGTACCCCAATAAACCTGTTCTCTTATTCGTAATTAGGTCTTGTGTGAGAGTGTAGTTCTTTACAGAGGAATCCTAAGGACCCACGTGCTTTCTCCTATCGGTTTCCCCCCTATCACTTCTCTTTTCTTTTTTCTTTTTCAGTGAGGCAATTCGGGTTAAGTGACTTGCCCAGGGTCACACAGCTAGTAAGTGTTAAGTGTCTGCGGCCAGATTTGAACTCAGGTACTCCTGAATCCAGAGCTGGTGCTCTATCCACTGCGCCATCTAGCTGCCCCCCGTATCACTTCTGATCTAATTTTTTTGGATTCCTCTTGATTCAACTCAACATCTCAGTGACCAACTTCTACTATGAAATCTATGTTTGCAGTGAATATTCCGGAGGCCATCAATATTTCATTTAAATGAATTTTATCAGAGTCCTGGTTAACCGTTACAGGTTAACAACCAGTTTTTGGTCTCAAACTGTACCCCTTTCTAGTAGCCAACCTACCTGGGAGCCAAGGGACTGGACCATTAGGTCTTCCCAATACATCAAGGACTAAATTCAGTGGATTTCCATTTGGAGCTCCCTGGCATCAAACTAATCTTTCTAATTATTCATTGGTTGCTCTTCTTTAAGACCAATGTAGAAACTGGTCTGTATATCCACCTGGATTACCTTCTCTGAAGGTAACCTATAATCATGAGAAGTTCACACACAAGTTGGTACTAGAATGCTATTAGTATTGAGGGCAATTCCAATATATCCTGGATTGGCCATCTTATGAGCCAGATGAGCATACATGGCAGCCTACCAATATCCCCACACTGAATATGGTCCCCAACAGGAAAGATGACATCTTGATCCTGCTACTGACACAGGTGCAAAGGAGCAGAATAAGAGTCAGTGGAGACAGTGGGGAGAGACAGGGTTGGACAGTGGTGGTGTTTTCGTGTAAGAAATGTTTGTGGGGACAGCTAGGTGGCGCAGTGGATAGAGCACTATCCCTGTAGTCAGGAGGACCTGAGTTCAAATCTGACCTCAGACCCTTGACACTTACTAGCTGTGTGACCCTGGGCAAGTCACATAACCCCAATTGCCTCACCAGAAAAAAGAAAGAAAGAAAGAAAGAAGGAAAGAAAGAAAGAAAGAAAGAAAGAAAGAAAGAAAGAAAGAAAGAAAGAAAGAAAGAAAGAAAGAAAGAAAGAAAGAAAGAAAGAAATGCTTGCAAGTCATACACCCCTGCGCTTACAAAGCTATAAACTTTCTTTCAGTACAATGGAACAGAGTACACCTCTGGGAACCTCTTCTTTTACAGCTCTTTGCTCCCATCCAGCAGTACTATTGGTTTTCCTCAGCTGTTCTGCTGAAGCTCTTCTCTGCTCCTATCAGGTGGCGCTTGTCTCATTGCTGGCATAATCTTTATCTACTGTTTAGCTATTACTCCACTGATTCTTCTGTACTTCACATTCAACTCACAACTCTCTGAAGTTTAGTTCTCCTTCATCAGATGATGTCCATCTCTCATCTGCTTTCTAGTTCTCTCAGCTATTGCTCTTCTTACTACTCCCTGTGGTTCATCTCTACTCCAGGCACTCATTCCCTAACTTAAACTAAGTGGGGTGCATCTCAAAAAGCATAACTCCATTATCCTTAAGTTTTCATTTATACACAGTCCCCAAAGCTCCAACCTTCACATGACATGCCTTTTCAGGATGTAGGGGTAAGGACAAGGTAGAAGCAGCTATGAAGACTTCTCCTTGCACCATGCAAGCAAATCTTTGTCTCTAATACTATGCAGACTTCTCTCACCACCACATAGCAACACTAATAAATATAAATATTGATAAAATAGGTCTTTGATTTCATGGTAAGTCAGTCAAAATGAAGCATTGCAATATCCTCAAACAATCCACCCTGCTTTCTTCCTCCTGTTCAACTATGGGCCCAGTTCATTGTCCTAGATATACATACTGGCTGTCAGTCTATATAAGATTTCCTCGCAGATGCATTTGGACCCCCTTTGGCATATTTATGGGATGATATGGACAAGTCACATAGGATAGACAGCCATGGATGGATTGTTATTTGAAATGGGGGAGGGGGAAGAATCCTAAATCAATGAGTTCAAAACTTCATTTGAGTACCTACCTCACAGGGTAACTGACTATCAAATTAGATAATGTGTATAAAATCCTTTAGAAGTCTTAATAAAATATATAAATGTCAGCTATTTTTATTACTGTTAATAATTCTATTACTAGTCATTAAATACAGCAGAATTTTAAGGTTAACTTGAATAGATAAGGGTAGAAATCAGATGTATGTACTATTAACAAAATAAAGGGGGGGAATATGCTATGAGAGGCTAATCAAAAGATGTCCTTCGATAGTCACTAAGCTTCATGAAAGGAAGACACAAGTATTTTAGGGACTTCCTCTTATCTTGCCATTGTTGCTTCTACTAAACATTTGAGCACCAGATTTAGAGATTGAAAGTTTCATTTCTAACCCAGTAGCAGCTAACTTACTATTATTTGATTCTAAGCATAATGTTGGGCTTCATACTCAATGTTCTCATCTGTACATCTGCAAAAGCAATTGTTAGAGAAGTTCTGAGCAACCTAATTCTGCTGCTTATTAACTATGGGACCTCGGCAAGTTGCTTCAACTCTCTGGGCTTCAGTTAATTTTTCTACAAAATGAGATTGGTGGATTCAATAATGATGCTATGAAAATTTCAAGATGAATGTATAATGAAGTTATTGAAAATCATTATAAATTAGTAATTATAATATTCCTCAAAATTGTTCCAAGGGATTTGGTTAGCATCTGGGAGTCAATTATATATCATATATTGAGCTTTTGAAAAACACTACTTAGTATTAATGTAGCAGAAAAACATTAGAAACCAAAGACCAAGAGTAGTTTATCATGTGTGAAAAAAATAATCATTTTCGTTTGTAACTACTGAAAGAAAGTACTGACAGTGAATAAAGAGATGAGTAAATATAAGATTAAACTAAAATAATTCATGATATTGAGGACTTTCAATATTGCTGTTTTTAAAAAATGTTGACCAAGGTCCCTGAATTACAAAAGGTCATAGCAGATCAGATTCTTCTCCAACACACATTTCCTAGAGCCATCAAATTGTAAATTATTTGACCAGGAAGATTAGAGGTGACCTAAGCCAACTCTCATTTTAAAATTTTTTTCACCACAGAAAGAAACTGAGATCCAAAGAGGTTTGCATCCACTCATGTCTTCATTCTGTTGAAAACAGAATCTATGTTGATATTTTTTTCTTCTTAGATCCTGGTGAAGCTGCCTAAAATTTTTAAATTTGAAAAGCCTAATTAATGTTAAATGTCAAATAATTGCTACTCTAGATAATCTGATAAGACTTCAGGTAAGGGGAGAAATTCTTTGGTGTGTTTTTCCTCTCTGTGTAGTTCTCAAATACTTTCCATTTAAAAGCACTTTCCATTACACTGTAATTACTAGCCAGGACTGTCATTTCATTGCAATGCCATGGTGTGTTTGTTGTATATTCCTGTGCAAAGCTTATTTTCTGTGCTTTATCAGCTCCATCTAAAATCTTACAGTTATGCTAGTGATTCAGGTGTGCAGATAACATAATCCCATTAAACACTAACATTGCCCTTTAGAAGTCACTATTATTTAAAATATTTTTATGATGTGAAAGACATTTGCAGTTTAGAAGGATTGGGAAGTGAAAAGGTAAAAACAGGAAAAAAGGACATCTCCGAATTTGTCAAAAATATAAATTACAATAACTACCACACCTGAGAATATAGGCATTAAAGATCAATGACTTAATAGCAGAATGCTGGGCTAGATAAATCAAACAAATAATGCTTCTTGATATTTTTAGCTTTGCTCTCATGTCTATTTTCTTTCAATTATTTTGGAACATCTTCTATGCAGACTAGGAGCTAGAAATTTTCTTCTTTATGCTCCATGGAGAATAGAAGTCAAAGAATAGAACATCTTTAGTTTCCCTGTGTTATTCTCTTGTTAAGTCCATACTTCATTTTAAGATCAGCATGCTATTTTGGGTGGTATAGGTTGATAAACCTTAATTTAGCATTATAGCCATTTTTGCCACTTATTTCATAATACAGATATTATATTTTAAGAACTTCAGTCATTTGGCTGAGGAAAAGAATTTGCTCAGGGGTCCCTAGCCCCTGAACTCATTCTTTATGTAGCATATGTAACATTCATGGACTAAAATTTGTATCATATTTGTGTAAAGGAATTGAAAGGAATTTACTCACTTGAAGTCAAATTACAGTTTGTACAGAAAAAAAAAACACCTAAGTGACAATAGGAGAAAAGCAGTCCAAAAGATAGACTTCAGATACTTAAGGGCTTCTCTAGTTATCTGACAAAGTGAGGCTGGCTGGACTCTGCAACACAAAAAAGCTAAAAATATCCCTGAGGGTTACAAGCTACCTACTGTGAAGAAAACTCGTCATAATTGAAGACCAGAAGATTTCATCAAAAACCAGCAACAGTTCTACAGATTCCCCCTAAACAGAGCAAAGAGCAGCTCAGTGGAGGTTCCCAGCAGAGAGCAAAGACAATGACACCACAGGGTACATTATCACTTCTGTAGTATTAGAGGAATAAATTGCTCAAGCCAGGCATGTTCTCTATAGTTGTGAGTCCCCATATATGTACCCTGATCATACGCATTACTTTTTTTACATACATACTTATTGGTAGTACAGTAACCTGTGGAAGAGTGTATCCAAATGTGTTGGTGGGGGAGGAGAAAGGGGGAATCTTTTTATAGCATTTATTTCTCTGTGCTATCTGATCTTTTTTTTTTGGAGGGGCAATGAGGGTTAAGTGACTTGCCCAAGGTCACACAGCTAGTAAGTGTCAAGTGTCTGAGGTCAGATTTGAACTCAGGTCCTCCTGAATCCAAAGCCAGTGCTTTATCCACTGAGCCACCTAGCTGCCCCCTGTGCTATCTGATTAAATGCCTTTTTCTTTGAACTAATATGACATCCAAATCTTCAGTAGTTTTGAGCATATGCTGGCTAACAAAGGGCATCAAACCTGAGATTGCTTTCTGGGGACCCTCATATAAGAAGAAGCCTGGATACACATATCATTCAGTCTAGAGATAATTTATAATGTCTTAATTCAATTAATTTTTATTGAGTGCCCATTAGGCATCTAGCAATTATTACATGAGTCATGTTAGGAAATGCAAAAGCATGTAATATTCATTCATTTAAATTAACTGGTTTTCTTTGTAATGCAATGTATTTTGTTTTACTTATTTAAAAACATAATTCTGGGAAGAGGTCCATGGACCTTACAAGACTGCAAAAGGGGTCCATGAGGTTAATAACCCTTGTACTAGGCTGACTCACAATGATTGACCTTAACCAGATGAAACCATTGATTATTCTTGCTTCCCCCCTCCTTTAGACAGTCTTCTGTCAGTTGAATGCTAGATTTTGTGCCATACATACATTTCATTCCTCTCCTTTGTTATGTTTTTAATTTGATTATTTTGATTACTCCAAAGAAACATGCAGAAGTTATAACTCTTAAAAAGCACCCTTAGTGAAAGAGATATTGTAGCAGCTGTTGGTGTAGATAAATCAAGCATTTCAAGTATTATTCAAACCCACAGTGAAACAAGATAAATACAGTATAGTACAAAAGAAAGTACTGTTGAAAGCAAAAAACAAGGCCAATATCTGATGGACCATTGCTAGAAAACAGCCTAATTAACCATCAGAAAACAAGCAAAAAAACTTCAGATGGACCTGGCAGCAAAATGGGTAGTTACTGATTCCTCTGAAGGGTAGAATAGTCTTCTTGAAGTTGTAAGAACAAGGTGAAGACTAATTGTTTTAAAAAGAAAGAAAATAGCTGCCAGGCATTGTTATTGGAAAAGAAATCATTTATGAACATGACCATAAAAAGACTTGAGGACTAAATATTGAGAAAAGATATTGGTGAAACTCTCTTTTCCATTCAAAGCTATATCAAAAATATTGTCAGAAAAAAAGTCCACCTTAGCCTATGAGATCTGAGCATTGATATCAGTTAGTAAAACATTCAACAAAAAAATGTTTTGAGAATTTTTATACACCTAGTATAACTGGAAATATTTTTCCTTTGAAAGTATGATAAACTCTGATATAAGTATATTGTTATATAGAGAAGAATTGTTCTAAAATTACAGAAAATCACAAGTAGAATTGAAATACAGCAACATGACCTTGTACCATATGACATGTGACCAAGGGTTAAGAAATTCATAAAGATGGAGCTAAATGTGCTCAAATTTGGAACTTGCCTGATTTAAATCTCTTTGAAAACCTATGAGCTATAAGCAAGGTCAAACTTGGAAAAGTAGACTATGAAGCAAATGTATATTTTATATCAACTGTGATTTTTTTAAAGTATTATTTCAAAGTGAAGAATTAAAAAATCAGTCAAAATATTGTGATCTCAGTGCCAAATCATGTGAAACAAGTGACTATAGCCTAAGGAAGACATATCACATATTAAAATATTTTAAGGTATAAGAATTATATTTTATTGAATTTAACAAATTTAATTATTTTGCTTTGTCCAAGTTCATTGGCATATAACTAACACTTTCTTTTTCTCAGCAACAATCTGTGGCAGCAGTGTGGTGTCATGTAAAGAGCACCAAGGTTGAACTTCGAGGACCCGGATCCAAATCCTGACTCGGGGGGCAGCTAGGTGGATAGAGCAGTGGATGGATCACCATCCCTGGATTCAGGAGGACCTGAGTTCAAATCCGGCCTCAAACACTTGACACTTACTAGCTGTGTGACCCTGGGCAAGTCACTTAACCCTCATGGCCCTGTCCCACCCCCAAAAAAATACTGACTCTGCCATTTACTTCTGGTGTGACCTTTAACCTCTTGCTATGTCCTCATCTATAAAATAAGGAGGTTTAACTAGATGACCTCTGAGGTGCCTTTCAGCTCTATATCTACAATTTTATGATAGATGTAAGTGCAGCTGGTGCCTCTGTTAATAGAGCACTGGTCCTAGGATCGGGATAGACCCAAGTTCAAATCTAGCCTTAAATACCAGACATGTGACCCAAGGCAAGTCATTTAACTTCTGTTTGCCTCAGTTTTCTCAAGTATAATATGGGTCAAACATATTTTAAGTGTTTAGCACAGTGTTGACACATAGTAGGTTGACACATTATGTAGCTACTTATTCCTTTCTCCCTTTCTTACTATATTCCCTAGGTGGGACCCTGTCCACTATGTGACCTGGCTTCCAAAGGTTCTGCTCTCATTCATTCTCCCTGGTAGACATCCAGAAAAGGTAGGCAGAAGTCAAATCTCCTTTACCAAAACTTTTTCTGACAACTTCTTCTAGACTTTGTTCCTAACCAAGACAGTAAAAAAACCCCATAAAGCAGGTACTCGACCTGTTCTAATTCATGGTTCCATTTGACAGTCTGGTGAACCCTATAAACCCCTTCTCAGAATAAAGTTTTCAAATGCATAAAATAAAACACAGAAGATTATAAAGGAAATTTGTTTCCTAAGAACTTATGGGTACCTTCTCAGAATACTGATTTTAAATTCATAAAGTAAAATAAGTAGGATGGCAAATGAAATAACTTATATTGAAATACAGTTATCAAAATACTTAAACCAAAAAAACAAACTCATGAACCTCTGCTAAGGACTTTCACTGACTGAGATATCTAAATAGGTCCAACATCCTCAAAAATGATAATGTTCATTTCTATTTTTCCATCCCTACTTGTTTTGAATTACCAATGATTCAATGTACTACTTCTTTGACAACTGATTGAATTTACTAAATTCAGTAACCTTTCTCACAGTACAGCTGAATCCTATTTGAGAAATTTTACACTTAGGTTGTTGAAACCGGAGCTCTTTCAGTTCTTAGCCAAGTGCAGTATTTAATTTAATTTCTCCTTGTTCATTTCTTCTGTAGAATGGATTTTCTGTCATTTTATCAATTTCTTCCATGATTTATTTCTAGCATTTCCTCATTTTACTGATTAATATTTCATTCAATTTTTCTTTCAAAAAAATAAATTTTCACTGGGTTATTTGCATTGCTGCAGGGTTTTTTAAGGATTCAAACCCCAGGTTTTCTCTGTAGTTCTATCATGTCATGTTTTAAGGAGTTAGCAAATACATCTCAGTGATCTCTTCTTGTTTTGTTTAGTTTCCTAATTTGGCTTAATTCTTAATTCAATTTGACAAATGTTCATTAAACTACTTCTATGTATGATACACAGTGATAGATATGAGGAGTAAAAATATTTAAAATAACATCCCACCTACCTTCAAAGAACTTGCAATCTAGTAGACTAGATAAAATATCAATAAAAAAAGTATTTATTAGCACCTGTTTTGTGCTGGGCACTATACTTGATAACAGGGATATAAAAACAAAAAGAGTACCTACCATCAAGAATTTACATTTTATTCAATATAAGCAAAAAAAATGATGAACTTACATTCTTTTCTATGTAAAGAAATATAATAATTCATATTTATAAAGGCATTAAGATTTACAAATTAGCATGACATGCATATATAAGAAAGATCAAACCAAAAAAAAAATCCCACATACTGAGAAAGGAAAGAACAAGTCTTGCTGGGAAAGATAATGGAAAGATTCAGGAGGAAGGTGACACTTGAACAGAGCATTAAGTGAAGGGAGGAATTTTGACATGTCAAAGTATGGAAAGTACATTGTAGGAATGGGGGGACAGCTTGCAAGAGCTCTTGGAAAGAGAAGACAAAGCAAAATGAAGAGACAGGTATTTTGGCTAGAAGGTAGATTGTATGTCAGTAGGTCAATCAACTAGTATTTATTAAATGCCTGCTATGTTCCAGGCATTGTACTAAGCCCGGGGTGGGGCGAGGGGGGGGCAGGGAAGGGAGGTGCGTAGACAAAGGGAAACAAGAAGACAAAACAAAACAAAACAAAAAATAAGCCTTGCTTTTGAAGCGCTCATAGTCTAAGTGGGGAAGCAACATGTAAACAAACATGTATATATACCAACAAGATGTATACAGGATAAATTGAAGATAATCTCAGAGCAAAAGCACTAAAATTAAGGAGGAACAAGAAATGTTTCTTGCAGAAGGTCAGACTTGAGCCAATGTTTGAGGAATCCAGAGAAGCCAAGAGGCAGATGAGGAGAGAGAGACTTCCAGGCATAAAAGACAGACAGTAAAAAACTTTTGGAACTGGGAGATGGAATATAAAGTGCAAGGAAGAACAAGGAGACCAGGATCACTGGATCTCAGTGTAGCTAGGGGCAGGGGGGAGTAAGGTATAAGAAAACTAGAAAGATAGGAAGAGACTGGGCTATGAAGGGCTTTAAAAACCAAACAAATGATTTTATATTTGACCCTGAAGGTAAAAGGGAGCCACTATAGTTTAATGAATGGGAAGAGTGGAGGATAGATTAGAGTGGGGAGAAACATGTGGCAGAAAGACAACCATAAGGCTATTGCAATAGTCCAGTTATGAGGAGATAAGGCCTATATTGGGGTGATGGCAGTGTCAAAGGAGAGAGCATATGAAAGATGTAATGAAAGTAGTTATAACAGAACTTGGAAACTGATTGGATATGGAAGGGTGAGAGTGAGAAATCAAGGATAACATCTAGGTTGCAACTGTGGGAGGATACTAATACCCATGAAAGTAATATTGAAGTTAGGAAGAGGGGAGGTAAGATAATGAATTCCATTTTAAACATAATTGAGTTTACAAGGTCTATGAAATATCATCCAATTGGAGATGGCCAAGAGACAGTTGGAGATGATAGACTGAAAGTTAGGAGAGAAATAAGGCCTGAACAATTAGGTATACAATGAGAGATGATCATTGAAACCATAACTGATGAAATCACCAAGTGAAATAATACAGAGGGAAAAGAGAAGAGGTCCCAAGACAAAACCTTGGTGGAGACCCACAGTTATTAGGTGTGACTTAGATGAAGAACCAACAAAGGAACAGTCAGACAGGAAAAGGAGAACCAGGAGAGAGCAGAGTCAAAAAACCCCAAAAAACTGGAGAAATGTGAGTATCAAGTAGAGGGTAATGAACAAAGTGTCAAAGGCTGCAGAAAGGTCAAAAGTTGCAGAGGCCAAAGGAAAGGAAGTCATAAAATAAGAAAGGAAATGTAGATTGCCAATCAATTAATCAATCGATAGACATTTATTAAGACAAGTCAGGATTTGAGAGTGAATGTCAAAACAGGACTGGAGGGGAGTAAGATGACTTCTACTCCATTTTTAACATTTATTAGCTGTATAACCTTTACTTGAGTCATTTACTTCTCTGGACCACAACTTCCTCATCTGTCAAAAGAAAGAGTTGGGCTTTAATGTAACTTCTAGCTCTGAAAATAAGTATATGTTACACTATAGATTTTAAGTTTAAAGCTACTGGACTATTCTTTCTATGGAATGTCCAGACTGAGACTGATTTAAACTGAAACTGAATCAGATTTCCAGGTTCTGGATGAAATAGAAGGCAATATATTCAGATGGCAGAATGAATTCCAACTTTGATTAAAAAATTCAGGCTTGGGGCAGCTAGGTGGCGCAGTGGATAAAGCACCAGCCCTGGAGTCAGGAGGACCTGAGTTCAAATCCGGATTCAGACACTTAACACTTGCTAGCTGTGTGACCCTGGGCAAGTCACTTAACCCCAATTGCCTCACTAAAAAAAAAAAAAATTCAGGCTTTTTTCTGTTAGAGGGATATATAGCATAGGTGATACACACACATACATACATATATACCATATATACACATACATATATACACAGACAGACAGAGGTAGGTATTTCACATTGTTGATGAAATGTTGAACCTGGAGTCAGGAAGATCTCAGTTCACATCTGTTTTCAGACACGTAATAGCTGTGTGATGCTAAGCAAGTCATTTAACCTCTATCTGCCTCAGTTTATTCATCTGTAAAATGTGAATAATATCACCTACCTCATAGGGTTGTGGTGAGGATTAAGTAAGATAATACTATAAAGCACTGTGCAAACCTTAAGGCACTATATGTGTTTGCTATTCTTGTCATTGTTGTTAGATCTGCACACACAGAGAATTGTGTATAAATAAACCCAAGTCCTTCTACAATTTGTCATTGTGCCATGAAGGTGCCCCTCTGTTCTTGAAAGCTAAGGCAGCACAGCAGAAGATTTGGTGGAATCTACCATGTAATAAAGGCTTCAGGTACTACCTTGGAAGAAGAATGAGAACCAAATTTCTGAGTGGAAAGGTATCCATCACAGTGTCCATCTCTATGTACTCTACTAGCTAAAATTTAAATACTCTAACATATTCTTGGCAAATGGTCATTAAGACTAGATCTTCTCAGGGGCAGCTAGATGGTGCAGTGGATAAAGCACTGGCCCTGAATTCAGGAGGACATGAGTTCAAATTCGACCTCAGACACTTGACACTTACTAGCTGTGTGATCCTGGGCAAGTCACTTAACCCTCATTGCCCTGCAAAAAATAAAAATAAAATTTTAGAAGACTAGATCTTCTCTCCTATAACTAACTTAGCTGGGTTATACCCATAACCTATATAAAGGTTCATACCAGGACACTGGTTCCTTAGTGATTACTTCTTTAGACATGGAAATGCAAGAAAAGGATCAAATGGTCCTCTGACCTATATAGTACCTTTCCATTTCTTCAATGCAACGACCATGGAAGGTTGGTGGAATCTATGGCATAAAAGGCTAACAAGCACATAACTTAAGGACATCTATAAACATTAGAAACAACATAGCACAGTAGATGGAAAGTCAGCCTTGAAAATAATCATATGAAAAAATGCTTTGTCATTATTGATTAGAAAAATGCAAATTAAAACAACTTTGAGATGTCATTTTACAACTCTCCAGTTAGCTAACATGATTGAAAGGAAAATGATAAATGTTGGAAGGGATGTGGAAAAGTTGGAACACTGATTCATTGTTGGTGGAATTGTGAACTGATCCAACTATTTTGGAGAGCAATCTAGAATTATACCCCATGATTTATCAAACTGTCTATATAAAGTTTGACACAAAAATAACACTATTAAGTCTATATCCAGAGATGATTAGGGAAAAAGGAAAAGAACCTATATGTTCTAAAATATTAAAAAGCAGCTCTCTTTGTGGTGGCAAAGAACTTAGACCTAGACAAGAAATATATTTTAACAATTTTACTTCTTTACAGTAAGTGTGTGTGTACATACATACATACACACACACATATGAACAGAAAAGAAATTCAGATTCTAATTTATATGAGATATAAGTCACATAAAAGGTCTCTGTCTATTGATTCAAAACTAAATATATTATTTTCTGATTTTTAAAAATGGATACACAACTTTTAATTATAAAATCTGAATTTGGTTTCAAATCTTGCCTCTGCCCCTCAATTACCTATATGATCTTAGACAAGTCTCTGGGCCTCATTTTTCTCATGAATAAAAACAAAGGGGTTGAGTTAGATGATCCCTAAGTTACCTTCCAGCTCTAGTTTTCCAAGATCTAGGGGATAAATCACAATATTTAATTTATCAACATATCTTGTGTTAGCTTAAAATTAATAGAAACACAATGCTGTGTAGTGGAAAGAGCATATTCAGAGAACTTGAGTTTGGATCCTGGCTCTGCTATGTGTTACATCAGCCAATTTAATTTCCTTAATCCTATTTTTAGTATTCAGTATTCCTTTTAATTGCTTTTCAGTGTTTTGAATAATTTTAAAATGAGATATCAAGATGCATTTGTCTGTTTATAAAGTTTTAAATTACTCTTTGCTTTCAAGATTGGCAGGAATCATCCCTTTAGTATTTGTAGCACACTTCTCAGGCACATGTTTAATGCATGGTTTATTCAGTGGGTCTGTGATTGTCCTATTTTGTTCCACTCATGAAATTTTATCCCAGCGTAATAAGAACACCATATCATAATTAAAACCAGCCACCGGAAATCTCTCATTCTAATAGGTAATCATTCCACAAAACCACTTTAAGTCATTTTATTTTGTTGTGGTCGTGTTAAAGAAGAAGTTATAAAGAAAGTCAACTGCCAAGTTTTCAAAGATTGTAGAGCCAGAAGGGAGCCTCATAAACCAACTACTGCAACTCTCTCATTGCGTAGATAAGGAAACAGAGGCCCAGAGAGTTCATGCAATCAGTAGATAGAAAATCCAGGATTCAAACCTAGGTTCTCCTATTTTAAATCCAGTATTCTTTCCATCAAATACTTATTTATCTAAGACTACATAGTAAGTTAAGGAGCAGAGCCAAGATTTAAAGCCAAGTTCAGATTTCATCTTTAAAAAGTGTGAGTGAGTTTTTTTAAAAAGATTATTTTATTCTAATTGGAATTGTGTGTGAGAGAGTAATTCTTTTTTTTTCCTCAGGCAATAGGGGTTAAGTGACTTACCCAGGGTCACACAGCTAGTAAGTGTCAGGTGTCTGAGGCTGGATTTGAACCCAGGTACTCCTGAATCCAGGGCCAATGCTTTAACCACTACACCATCTAGCTGCCCTCCGAGTGTTTAAAACCAAGAAATAATGTAGCCACTTTTAAAATCAGTAATCACAGGTCCTTCAAATGACATATGTTGCATATAAATTAATAGGCATAAATATTATCTTTAAATTAATTAACCATAAAATAGTATGAAACATATCATTGATAAATTAAATATTACTCACAATGTTGTCTATAATCTTTCCAAAATCTCATCATAACCATGAGATGTATCATATCCTATCAATAACGTAACATTTCATCACTGTGATCTCTGGGGAATTATAGAGACCAATCACAATGAAAGCTTCTTGGATTGCTACATCCAACTCACCAGTATTCCTAGTAGCAATTGACATGCCCCCCCCTCCCAGAGGCTCTTCAACCCTTCCCAAAGGATGATTCAGTTTTTTGAATAATTTTTCCCTTATTTCCAATCATTTTGCAAACTGTTTTCCATTGGACATCTCTGTTCCAAAATACCACTATTTCTCTACATTCTCCCATATTTCTCCACAATTTATGTTATCTTCATTCAAAAGAGAAAATAATTTTTTTTTAATTTTTGGTTGGACAATGAGGGTTAAGTGACTTGCCCAAGGTCACACAGCTAGTAAGTGTCAAGTGTCTGAGGCTGAATTTGAACTCAGGTCCTCCTGACTCCAGGGCCGATGCTCTATCCACTGCGCCACTAAGCTGCCCCTCCAAAAGAGAAAATAATTTAGACTTTCTGGCCTGAGTTTCTATTTTTCACTTTGTATTGCATTTTAGTAATGACAGAATTTCAAAGAATCACAAGCCAACTATTTTATTTCCTTTGGATTAGCTACCATTGGGATACAAGGGTTAGAGAGAAGGTTCAAGGAGAAATATGCATGATCATTTGGTAATATCTTTTTCATTATAACTTCACTTTTTAAAAGAATAATCTATATAAAACCTATTCAAATTTCAAGAAACTCAATTTCAATCTCACTACCTAAGTTGGAGCTTGTATAAAAATATACTGTACATAGCTTATTAATGAATACTATAACACTGCTCCATTGATCTGACTCTCTTAAGAATCTTAGCCTCTACTGATGACCCACAAATTCCCTTGGGCATCTATTAACTTTTCTTTAATTTCAATGTCATCTCTACCTTATTGGGCAGGAATTAACATTTTTTAAATTTCAGTAGATTTCCAAGTCACATGAACAACAACATATAGAACATTTTCTCTGATCCCCATGGACCCTCAAACCTCTCCAAAAGAGAAGTCATGCATCAAAGATAAAGAAACTTTACCTGTTTCCATCATCTAGAACATCTAGAATCCAAAAGAAGACAAAATAAAGCCCCAAACCCATAAATTCATGCTTCCTGACCCTGAGCTCACTTAGCACTCCTTCCTCACCTCCCACTCTACCAGCAGTGAGGTTGCCTTAGCAGACCCAAAGGCACAATACAAACTTACAACAAAATACACCCTCAAACCTTGTCTCCCCTCTCTCTTCAGTGCCATGGAGACCTTGATTCCAGGATGTGGAAATTTGCCCTAGCTGTGACAAATAGATCCTCAGGAGCAAAAGTCAGTTGAGGGGCATACCCTGTAAACCATAGTTACAAAGCTCTGAAGTACCAGTGCCAGGTCAGGCAACTCTCTAACTTCAGAAGATTATGGAGCCAGGCCAACAACTCCATAATACCAGTAGAGCTTGAAGCAATGGCAGGCAACCCTATAGCACCAGTGCTGCAAAGCTGTGAATTGTTAGTACCAGGTCAAAGAACTAAGGAATAAAGGGAGTAGAACAGAACACAAGGATAGGACACTGTGCAAGGGTGGGTAGGGAGGCTGTGTTTGAACATTCTACCAAGCTTGAGAGAAAGAACATAGCATCCAGGTAGGACCTGTTCTAACTTCCCAAAATTCATTTGGGAGAGAGACTTAGGCTGGTGAACCATGAATTATTTAACAAGGGAGAAGGCTGAGGAACTTTGAGGTGCAATTGAAGGACAGAGAATGTGTCATAAATGTGTCAGAAAGTGAGTGATAAGAAAAATAATGGAAGAAAAGACCAAAATTACCAAAGATTTCAAAAAGAAAAAAATGGAAGATCTTGATCTTAAAGGCAACTTGAGAAACCTTTTTTTGTTTGGTTGGTTGGTTTTGGGGTTTTTTTGCGGGACAATGAGGATTAAGTGACTTACCCAGACTCACACAGCTAGTAAGTGTCAAATGTCTGAAGTCAGATTTGAACTCAGGTCCTTCTGAATCCAGGGCTGGGGCTTTATCCACTGTGCCACCTAGCTGCCTCCAGAAATCATTTTTTTAAAGGGAATATGACCTCCAGATTTAACAGAGTTGTCATGATAATCAAGTGAAGTAGCATATGTAAAGTGTTTTGTAAACCTTCAAATGTTATATAAATACCAGCCATTATTATTTAAGTCACCTGTACAAACTCACATAATCAGTAAGTATAAATTTCAAAACTTGAACCTGGGTCTTTTTACTACAGAGACACTGTTCATTCTTTCCATATACTATACAACCTTATCTAAAAGAACAATTCAGGTAGTGCCACCATTTAAGTCAAGTTGTGGGGAAGGAGAGAGAATCAAAGAATGAAGTATTGCTTATGCTCGGACTGATATGTCATTGACATGAGCCTACATTACTCTATCAAATATTCTCAGCCATCCTGATAACTTAATATTTTAATATTCTTTTCATAAATATCAAGTCAATTTTCAATGACATCTTTCACACCCATACATTATGGTTTATTTGCCCTTGAATAGAATAAGTACTATGACCTGCAAATCTAATTAGGTCAGCGTCTATTTGTGCTAAATCATTTGCTCTTTTAGTGTCTGATGTCTTATAAACCAATTGAAGTATTAGTGGCATTTACTAATCATTTTCTCTTTAGAATTAAACTGAGAAACTATTCCCTTTTCATTGCCAACATTAGAGAGAAAAAATATATAGATTTACTTCATTCCCAGCATGAAAACACTACTTAATTATTCCATAGTTAGTACAACAAAAATCTTAGGTCACTATGTCAGGGACAGCTGGAAAAGTGGCAGTAACCATTAATATCATCATTCTTATTTGCTTTAGAGGGTCTCCTGTTATCTATCCCAAGTGAATTTAAATCTTTCACCAGAAGCAGTTACTCTCCTTCCCCCTCACTGCTAAAAATCTTAGTTCAAAAGTCATTTGCTGGGGCAGCTAGGTGGCGTTGGGGCAGCTAGGTGGCGCAGTGGATAGAGCACCAGCCCTGGAGTCAGGAGTACCTGGGTTCAAATCCAGCCTCAGACACTTAACACTTACTAGCTGTGTGACCCTGGGCAAGTCACTTAACCCCAATTGCCTCACTAAAAAAAAAAAAGTCATTTGCTACACTTAGGGCCTTCATAAGGCTTTTCAAAGTCATTGGCATCTTACTTGCCATTATTAGATGCTCGGGCAGGTGGGGCTCATTAGCCTTGGCAGGCAACCCGCCTAGGGGAAAGAACCCTGATTTTAAACCTCCACTGCCTTGCGGCTATACCCATATATGGGAAAGGCTTCTGGAGTTAACTCCAAGGAAAAATCAGGAGTCTGAGTCCCTTAGGCAGTTGGATGTTGGACATCACATCCCTCTGGCAACTCCTGTGGTGACACTGGTGCCAAACTGTATTGGCTCTGCCTCTCCTTTGGATCCACCAATGTCACAGAGAGGGAAAACCTGCTGCATGGGCAACAGCTTGTTTTCCATATTGATCTGCCCAGGCCAGCACCCTGGAGAGGACGCTCCAGCTACTCCTTATGGGGTAAATACAACACGGGATGCGGCAGTTACCGGTTATAAGTCACTCAAGAGCTGCAGCTCCCACATCAGACTGCACAGCCACACTGACTTAATCATAAATCATAATTAGAAATATATATGTATGATACATATCATATATAGGGTAGTCCAAAAGTCATGAATATTTAATAACTCCTTTATTGTTTGTTTTTAATTTACAATACTATAGCACCATATACAATATATGTAGGAAATGAATTTACATTACATGTGAAAAATCGAACCTCATAAATGGCAAAAAATGAAGAAAAAATAATTTTCAAAAAGTTATTAAAACATCAGACCCCTTTGTGACTTTTGGCCCAACCTTTATATATAAATAATAAATATAAATTGTATAGGAAGTTTTACTAATGGATAAGAATTTATAAGACAAACATTGGGACACACTGATTCTTAAATGGTTTGTCTAGACAAAAATTATGAGATATTTCACAAGAATACTGGCACTATGTCAGTGATCTAAATACTTCAGCTGCATACTATAAGAACTAGAAATTTTCTAAGTTTTCACCAAATATTATTGTTGAATTCATAAGCAATAAATGCACTCAAGAAAAATCAAATGGAAAAATCATTTTTGTTGAGCAATTTTCTTGTTTCTTGGCAAAGATGCTGAAGTGGTGTACCATTTCCATCTCCAGCTCATTTTACAGATGAAGAACTGAGGCAAACAAGGTTAAGTGACTTACCCAGAGTCACACAGCTAGTAAGTGTCTGAGGCCAGATTTGAACTCAGAAAGATGAACCTTCCTGACTTCAGGCCCAGAATGCTATCCACTGTACCACCTAGCTGTGCCTTATCAGGTCATCATAGTGTTAAAAATACATGTTTAATTCAAATAACTCTATTATTTACCCCCTTAAATATAAAAAAAAATAAAAACATTTAAAATATCCCATATTACCATGAGAATGAATTTCTAGCTAAAGGACAAAAAAGCCCCTCATTGATAATTCCTGAAATAATAAATATTAAGGGTCAGTAGATCTAGCTTTTGAAAGAAACTCATCATTTTCTATTCAGAATTAAACCAAGAGCCCACTCTCTTTTATTGACAGCAGTAGAGGACATGAACTTACTCTTGTCCATGGTTCTGAAAGCTGGCTAATCTATGAAGCAGACCACCACTTACAGTGCTAAAATAGCTGAAATTTCAATTACTTGCTAAGGTAAACTGAAACCACTCTAGAATTTAGCTGGGGTCCTTGAAGGCAACAGAGGTGGGCAGCACAATTAGGTTCATTAATCATGGCTGAGTTAGGTACAAAATGTAAGAAACAACATCCCCTCTACCCTTTCCTGTTTATCATCCTTCATCATATTGTTGTTTTCAGAGCTGTGGGGACATTTTTGGAGAGAAATTCACTACATAACTCAATGCCCCAAAGAAGTTTGCTCCTGCAGAATCTGTTCACCTATTCTTTCAACATTTTTTAAAAATTATGTATGTTCGGGGCGGCTAGGTGGCACAGTGGATAAAGCACCGGCTCTGGATTCAGGAGTACCTGAGTTCAAATCCGGCCTCAGACACTGAACACTTACTAGCTGTGTGACCCTGGGCAAGTCACTTAACCCCAATTGCCTCCCTAAAAAATTTTAAAAAAATTTTTTTTTAATTATGTATGTTCTACCCCCAGGAATGGAGAAAATACTATTGAATCAAGGTGGGGGTGTCATGTTTTTCTGTATATCCCAAGATCAAGGGCCTTTCTTGGGTCCTATGGGCTTGGAGTTTCTGTGTCCTTTGGGAAATTAGAGTGAATCAGAGCTCCTCCTGTATGAATTGGTCCCCTTGATGAAAATTACCCTAACAAGTTGCTCAAACTCTTGGCTGAGGCACAATTTTCTGAGCTCCTTTTGATTTGTCATTATAGGGAGTATAACAGAACACTAGTCATCACATGGTGAAACATCCCACTCCATTTGGGATCAACTTTTTTTTTGGTGGGGCCATGAGGGTTAAGTGACTTGCCCAGGGTCACACAGCCAGTAAATGTCAAGTGTCTGAAGCCAGATTTGAACTCAGGTCCTCCTGAATCCAAGCTGATGCTTTATCCACTGCGCCACCTAGCTGCTCCAGGATCAATTTTTTTAATGGTAGATGTAGGTGAGACCAAAAAAAAGCAAAAGAAAAAAGTTTCATGCATAAAACTAGGGATTGGCTAGCAGGTAGACGGTAACTAACACATTCATTCCACTAGTGCATTGATTCACTTAAAGGGTACACTGAAAGCTTGCAGGGGAATACACAGTTAATCATAGCCACAAAGGAAAACAGATCTCAAAGATGCGTTAGAATAGGGTATTCAGACATGCAGGGCTATGGAAAAGATCTGACCAAAAGATCATCCAAACCAAAGGAGGCAACATTAGACTTAACCAGACTTTTCAGAGCTGTAGTTCCTTTGGAAGCTAACCAGTCACACTGGCACTTTCTCACTGAATGGGAAAGTGAATAGTGAAGATATAACCACAAAGTTTTCACTTCCTACTGACATTTTATAATCAGTTGCATGGAGATTATTGGAAGGGTGAGATAATTGTTAGCTGCCAATTAGTGTGAAAAATGAATCTCATGAAGCAGTCACATTGTTTGAATTCACATCGCATGTTTCCATTGGGCTAGAACTAATTATAATATTTTACATAATTATAATTTCAAATATTATGAGTTCGAATTCAGAGGGCCAATTCATGCATTCATTATTTGTACTAATCGGGACCCAGGTTTTTTCATAACTCCTGGAAGAAGGGGTGGGGGTTTGTTTTTGTTTCAATTATTGCAAGTACATGCAACTTCCAGCTCCTGAACAATGTTTCTCCCAACCCTGATTATTTAGATTGTGGATGGCTTCTAGTTAGTGTTATACATATCGTCTCACTGCTGTGAGATTTAAAATTGGATATTAGATCTCCCCTACTTAACCTTTCCCTTAATTTATCTCCCAGACTAGTAAATGGAAGAAGCTTTTGGTTTTCTAGATAGACCTTTTATTGTTATGGTAGTCACAAGGTGATGTTGATTAGAAGGATAGAAAAGTAGAAACACAATACAAATTGTCTTAAGTCTAAGCTTAGTCTATATTCCTTATAAAAACTCACCAAAACCGAAGGCCACCTTTGGAGAGAGAGAGAGAGACCGTCTGTGCAGTGCAGTCAGGAGACCAGCAGAGCAGGAAAAAGCTCCTACTTCCGTTCTCTCCTTGCCTTTTAAGCTCGCACCCCGGAAGTCGAGTGCATAGCAGGTAGTCTGACATGCGCAGCAGGCACATTGGCGTGCGTAGCTCATGCCATTGGTCTCCTCCCCGAAAAGGTGGTCCTTCAAAAAACTGGCGTCTTTCAGTTATCCTAACTGACTGTTAAAAAACTTTCATTTTTTTTTTACCACATTTCCCCCCTTTGCTTCCTCAAGAAACGGAATGTTTCTTTGATGGAACAGTAAAAAGAATATAATAACTATTGCTAACTAATAATATGTGAATAACAATATAGAAAAGGAAGAGAGGAAAGTTTTGTCCAGAGGGGCGATTTTTTTTTGTCCTCATGAACCGACGCTTTGACATTAGCCTTGCAAAGGGAGAGCCTCTGCAGAGAGTACATGTTTTGTTTTTGTTTTTTTTTTACCACACTGCTAAGGACAATGAAGGCAAGAAAAAGAGCAAAAGGAAATGAAAATTAAGCTCATGAGAGGAGAGAGAGAGGAAAGGGAAAGTAAGGGAAGAAGGGTTATATTGTTTAAACAGTGAACTCAAGGCAAAGGCAATTATATAAATGGCATAAAATTAATAGTAGTAGCAACATATTCATCCAACTCCCTTCCTAGATCCTCACTCCATCATCCATTATGTTGGCGATCCCTCATGCTTCACATTATTTGCAAACTTATTAAGTTAATAAATGTCACCATCCAAGTCACTGATAAAAATATTATTCAACACAGGGTCAAGGACATATCCCAGAGGCACTCTATTAGCAGTTTCCTTCCAAGTTGACATTGACCCCTTAATGATTTCTCATTAAGTTAATCATTCATCCAGTTCCGAATCCACCTAATTATTATCTAGCAACCTACATTTCTTCTTTCCTTCAAGGATCATATGAGAGACTTTGTCAAACACAGTGCTTAGATTAGGTAAACTTTGTTTCATGGTCCCAAAGTACCAGTTTAGTACCTCTTTTAAAAAAGGAAATGAGTTTAGTTGGGTATAACCTGTCCTTTTTAAAGTAATTTTTTAAAAATTAGCAAGCATTTTTATCACTCCCTCACCAAAAAAAAAAAACACTCTTGTAACAGATACACGTAGTTTGAAGCTATGGTGGCTCTTTGTGGTCAGCAATTCTATTTCTAAATGTTTTGGGATCATCTTTTTTATACTACATTCTAAACATTTCCTAAGAATAAAAGTCATACTAATATGGAAATATGTATAACATGATTGAATGTGTATATATGTGTGTGTACATTATACACACACACACACATATATATATACACACATATATAATTGCTTGCTGTCTTGGGGAGGGAGAAGGGAGGGAGGGAGAAAAATTCAGAACTAAAAATCTTACAAAAATGAATATTTAAAACAATCTTTACATGTAATTAGAAAATAAAATACTACTAAGAAAAAAGGATGAAAGTCATATTCACAAGCTTATAGTCTAAAGATTCTACCAGTGTCTTCTTTTTTTGAAAATGGTCTAAGCATATAGCATCTCTCCATTTCTTCATGATCATTTGCAAAATGAGGACAATAATAGCAGCTACCGCCCATGGTTTTTGTGATGATTAAAAGAGATAAGATGTAAAGTACTTTGCAAACTTTACAATGCTAAATAAATGCTAGCTATTATTATCACTATTATGATGAACTCTAAGAGACTGGCAAGACTTGCTATAAATTTAATAAGAGGATTTAGAAATTTTCTCATGGCCAGAAGTAGGCTTTATAGCTGTACCTGAAGAACCATTCATTCTCTTCTTCAATGGTGGCACCTCTTTCCCTGGGGTTCAAATGTTGCTACTGACACTCTCATATATGAGCTACTATGATAAGTAGTACCTTCTGGGCAAGAATTCCTCCAGTTCTTGATAGAGAGCAGCCCAAACTGTTACTAGATTCCCCCATGACCTGAAGCATGGGGTGCATGCCTGGAGAAAAGCAAGACTGACTATCCTGTTCCACCTGGTCTAGGAACAGGATTGGGTCTATGATGATCAGCAGCTTGCTGTCCTCCAAAAGTGTCCAACTCTCACCCAACAAGGGAGACATGGGAACTTGAGCATAAGTACACTCTTAAGTTTCTTCATGCTCAACCCTTGTGTAGGAACAAGAAAAATGCCATATGTCTAAGGGGTGAAATATAAGCAAGAGATTTGTCTAAGTGTAGTGTGAGAAAAACTCACTTTTTAGCAAAGCAGTGTCTGAGGGTCCAAAAGCAAGGTGTCTAAGTATCATAGCGACAAGCCTAGATAGCCAATCAGCAAACAGGATCCAAGACAGTGGAAGATTAATTCAAATGTGTGCTCAAAACAACAGGTCAGCAACTGAAAGAAAGGTGAAGGGAAGCTTCCAGAGCACTCAAATTTTTTCTGTAGATGGGCGTGGGCATCTGCTCCCTTTTCCACCATTTGTTACCTTTTTGGTCAGCTAGGTTATGTAATGGTTACAGCATGGGACTTTGAGCCAAGGTGTGAGTTCAAACCCTGCTTATACTACAGATACCTCTATTGAAGACCCAGAAAAGAAAGTTCTTATTAAAAAAAAGTCCTTGGTACCATCAAATGGCTCCATGTTAGAAATTAATATGATTTTATCAGTGAAATGACATTAAATAGGAGGTATTAACAATAGCTTTGCCACTGTACCCTAAGGACAATGAGATCTTTCCATCTGACTTGCAACTGAAACTTTAATATGTTTTGTCTCCCCCAGTAGAATGTAAGTTTCTTGAAAGCAGGGCGTGTTTTCCTTTTCTAAGCATTCTCCAATGCTTAGCAGTGTTTTGCACATTATAAACCATTAATTTATTATTCATTCATTTATTCATTTAATATCTCTCAGTCTTAGTTTCCTCATTTATAAAATTAGAGTAATAATAGCTCCTACTTTCGAGGGTTATTATGAGGAAAAAATGAGATAATAGATATAAAGCAGTTTGTAAACCCTTAAAGATACACACACATATTTTTAAAACTAGAGTGGAGATAATCCTATCCCCTTGATTCTACTTAATGAGACAAGGGTATTCTGGCTGCTAACAGGAGTGAGCTGTGTTGTTGTGGATATTAAGTAGTTCTATCTCTGGGCAATCTACTTCCCCTCCTGGTGTCTCCTGGTTCTTACATGATTGCCCCAATGATGGCAAGGCGATCTTTTATGGAGCTCTAGATCTAGAAACTCTAAGCTTATACAGCTTAGTATACGCTTTTCTCCAACTTTCTCCAGGCCAGGCCTCTTACATCAGTCTCTGAGAATTATAGGGCACCCTAAGGGGTTCGTGGGATATCTCCATTATCTTCTACTACCTTGCACTTTCATCATCTGTGTTCTCTAGTAACTAGCACCCCAAATCAATGTAACCATTTGTCACTGTATGGGTTTTTCATGATATTTACTTCACAGATTTACCAAGAAAACACACATTCTTGCCAACATTTAATAGGCATATATCCTTCCTACAATTCCTTGGGGAGGAGATAAAGAATTAAGCTTACAATTTAGTTAAGTTCCTTCATAGCACTGCTACCATCAAGGCCACATCAAAAGGGAACAATACCAACTTCAACTGGACTGAAATTCTGAATATCTTTCCAATTTGCTACTCTGTGCTGGGCTGGCTACAATAGCAGCTTAGATTGCTGGATGTCCATATTCCTGTAGCTAGTACTCCTAGTCTTTGAAATTCCCACCATCACAGCTTCTACTTTCTGCATATCAAACAGGAAAGAATGAATTTTTTAAAAAACTAGGACCTATGTTCATTTATCAGAAACCACATGGTCTCAGTAAAGGAAATCTCTAGGACCTGTCCTCTTATAGTAAGTTTTATCAAATGCAATGAGTGAAGAAGTTAACTAGCTCCCCATGCATGAATGCCCCAAACATATGGCCAGAGCTGATTTTCGCCCTTTTGAAAAAGCCATCAGTGGGGGCAGCTAGGTGGTACAGTGGATAAAGCACAGGCCCTGGAGTCAGGAGGACCTAAATTCAAATCCAGCCTCAGACACTTGATACTAGCTGTGTGACCCTGGGCAAGTCACTTAAAACCCTCATTGTCAGGCAAAAAAGAAGAAGAGGAAGAAGAAGAAGAAGAAGAGAAAGAGGAAGAAGAAGAAGAAGAAGAAGAAGAAGAAGAAGAAGAAGAAGAAGAAGAAGAAGAAGAAGAAGAAGAAGAAGAAGAAGAGAAAAATAAAGAGAAAAGAAAAAGCAATCAGTTCTGGCTATACCACCAATAGACAAAGGCACCTCCCAACGACATGGTAGGCCACTGGAACAAGCTGAAGAATGTCCATGCATTTAATTCCTTCAAAAGTTATCCCAAGTCTCCCAGAACATGACTCGTTAGCTTCCTCCACATGGAGATACTATTTTAGCAATCTTATGATGTCAATACATGTGCTAGACTGCCATTATATTTACAATTTGACTTTGAATAATTTAAACTTCCAGTGACTGCATGATTTGAGAGATAATATGGAGAGCCGCTTGTTGCTGAATCTGTAAAAAAAAAAAAAAAAAAAAAAAAAAACCAAAGATGATTTGCAAGAAATTAGTATTTATCTTTAAAAGAAATTAAAGAAAAGCATTTTTGGAAAAAAAAGTTAATCTCTACTAAAATAATGGTTTGGTCCTTCTGTGAGCTGCCATCCTTGGTATGTTTTGTGCTTGCATGATTTAACAAAACTTTTAAATTTTAAACAGTATTATTTTTGTTATTCAACATGCTACCATTTTTTTTCGATTTGAAAGAAAAGCTTCCCTGTCCAAGTTGTTTCCAATCCTGACTAGCTTCCAAAAGTTGTTTTCCATTCATTTCTGAGAAGAGATGAACTGTTAGTCAGTGATCAACTTTATAATAATCATCTGGATAGGCTATAATTTTTGAGATCATGGATTAGTTTATGTCTTTCTTTGTATCCCCATCAATTAGCACAGTGTCTGGCATATAGTGGTTGCTTAATAAATGTTTTTTGACTCTAATTATAGTCATACTAATCAATGAATCCTTAATCACAGAATCTCTGAATTGGAAATTCAGTCCTTCTTCAATAGCCCTGACAAAATGGTCATTCGATCTCTTCCTGAAAACTTCCAGTGAAGGGAATTCCTTACTTTTAGAAGCAGCCCATTCCACTTTGAGACCACTCTAATAATTAAGAAATTATCTCTATCTTCAAGGTGAAATCCATCCATCTGTACCTTCTACCCTTTACTTCATATTTGTCAACCTGAAGTCAAATAAAACAATTCTAGTCTCTCTGTCTTAAGACTGGCCTTCCAAAATTTGAAAACATTTCTAATGGACCTCTAAGTCTACTCAAGAGAGTAAGAACCTAATTAGGTAAGAACCTAAACATGACCAGTTCTTTCAATAATTGGGTTTTCTCAAGCCCCTGGCCACCTTGGCTTTTTGATCTTCAGCTTGTCAAGATATTTTTCCTTTGTATGATTTCATTTGTATAAGGATTTCCAATAATAAACTCCCAGGACTAATGTGGGACAACAACTTTACTTTAACATAAAAGTTTAGTGTGTTCTTTAGGGCACTGAGAGGTTATTCAATCAGTGTATGTCAGAGATGGAACAAACAATCTTCCATGTAAACCTGGGTTTTAGACAAATTTATATGACATCACAATGAAAGAATGTTTCCCACCAAAACATTGATTTCCCATCAGAGTCAGAACAACCAAGTCTAGAAAATTTCCTGTATCTTATTGTCCCATGCTTTTTGACAATCAAGCAAAATATTGTTATAGTTCTCTAGCCTGGAGCCTATGGTCAGGACATATCCATGATGCCTTATGAAAGTCACTTTAAAAACTGACATTAAAAAAAACCTCTCCCCAAGTGTGTTCCCTAATGGAATTGGAAGTTAACAGATAAGGAATACTCTGGGGTTCCTGAAGTCCTATTATAGTCACTTGTGAGGATTAAAAGTAATTCTATTTTTTCATTTTCCATGATTACACTGTCCTAATTGGGTAAAGGCAGAGATATAGAAGAAGTATTCGTATTATTTTTTGCTTTTACTTTAAAATATCTCCTTGTAAATTGGTTAAAAGAAATACATTAGGGGGCAGCTAGATGGCGCAGTGGTTAAAGCACCGGCCTGGATTCAGGAGTACCTGAGTTCAAATCCTGCCTCAGACACTTGACACTTACTAGCTGTGTGACTGTGGGCAAGTCACTTAACCCCCATTGCCTAAAAAAAAAAAAGAAAAAAAAAGAAATACATTAGACATATATTGCTGCTACTGTTTCATCACAGAGCACCATATCTATTTTTCATATGCTTATACCTGTTTAAATTTCAGGTAAACATTAAAGATGAACATGTTGGGGTTTGTTTTTTTCTGGAGAGGGGGATAAAATTTATTTAAGGATAGTGATGCTATGGTATTAAAAACCCCAACATCAAAAAGAATGTTGAAAGCCCAGATTAATTCCTGAATATGTCTGAATTTGAATCAGGTAGGTTTATATGATGTAATGTAGAAGTAATGGTGCATTGGGGCAGCTAGGTGGCACAATGGATACAGCACCAGCCCTGGATTCAGGAGGACCTGAGTTCAAATCCAGCCTCAGTCACTTGACACTTACTAGCTGTGTGACCCTGGGCATGTCACTTAACCGTCATTGCCCTGAAAAAATAAAATAAAAAAAAAAAGTTGTTCAGGCTAAAATTCTAGCTAGTCTGTCTAAAATATCTAATGATTGGTCGCCAATAAATTATAATCTTTAACAAGAGTTAGGCTTTTAAGCATTTATGAAGGAGAATAAGAATTTGGTAAAGAGAGAGAGAAAGGCCTACATTCATCTATCTATTAAAAGGAGAGCGCATTTCTAGCTCCGCTCTCTGCCAGAGTCCACAGGAAAGACACTGAATCAGAGCGCCAGCCTCCCCCTTCTTCCTCCTACAAGCAAACATCACTTCCTGACGCCAAAGAAAAGACTCATGGTCTTGCCCTCAGAGACCTTCACCTCATGGCAGAGCTTTTCCACAGTAAGTCTCCAGTAGGTGGCGTCATTCCAATCATTACAAAGTAATGGTACATGGGTGTCATTTAAGATAGAGTTCTGGATATGGAGTCAGGAAGACCCAAGTTTGAATACTGCCTCAGATACTAGCTGTGTATGAGCCTGGGCAAGTCATTTAACTTTTCACAGTTTCAGTTTCCTCATCTGTAAAATGGGGATAATAATAGTATCTACCTCACAGGATTGTTTGTGAGAATCAAATGAAATAATTATGTGAAGTTCTTTATAAATCTTAAATCATTATTTAAATGTTATCTACTGATTTGTGATTACTAGAATAGAGTATTCAAAACAGAGCATCCTACCACAATGTTTTAAGCTTAGTAATAACGATAATAACAGTTCATTTTCCATTTTACAGAGGCCTTTAATCTCAACTACCCCTTAATGTGGGTGGTCCATGTTATTGTTCCCACTTTACAGATGGGGAAACTGGAGCTTAGACATGCTAAGTGATATACCCAGAGTCAGATTTCCTGACTCCAAGTGCTCTTCCTGCTACACTGCAGGATCCCTCACTCAATAAATATTTGTTGAATTAATGTTTGAATGAATGAGCCTATTATTCTTTCTTGATGGCCAAATGTGTCCAATTTTTAGCAGTAGCCTGGCAAGCATTCTTTTAAACTCCAGGAATATAACTAGATAGACTATTAATTTCCATTTGAAGTTGGTATTTTTAATACACTATAGTCATGGGGGCATTCCTTCCATCACATGTCTCTCAGTTTACTCAAAATTGAATTCCATATAGAGCTGATTAATGGTGTCTCTTTCTGCTTCTCCCTGGGAGTGAATGGAGAGAGTCAGGAGAGTTGAATGTTGACAGAGATGCTTGATAACTTGCTGCCAAAAACATGGAATAAAAATCCTGCATATGAGAGCTTCCCTTATGCTATTTTGAAAACATTTCAAAATAAATTACACAGAATTCTAAATAGTTGTCAGAGAAAAAATATTTTTCAGTCCTCTTATCAAAGGGAAGAACTGAGTTCTTGAAATTTTAGACATATGGTCAAATAAATTTCTCATATAATAATTATTCTTGTCCTACTTTTTCCTAATGGCAGAGTTTCATCTAACAATTGTAAATCCCCCTAGGTTTCTTCATTGCACACACACACACACACACACACACACTTTATATATATATATATACATATATATATATATAAGCATGCTGTGTCTTAAGGTATTTGAATGAGTAATTAATCATTATAAATCCTATTTTTTAATATCCTGCTTGTCTGTGAAGTATGTTATTGTTTATTTGGCCTTCTTGCTCCATGCTGAAATAGTGAATGAAACTGCCCAAACACTGAATTAAAGGATTAATGTGAAAATGGCCCTGATCAAAATGTTTTTTGTATCTTCTGCCCATTGCTGATAAAATCCAGGTTGCCTTAACCATTTCTACTTTCCTCTTATACAATACCAGTATTATTTACTTCACTACCCTACAGTTCCAGTATTGCTTTATAGTTTGCAAGATCTAAGAGTTCATCTCTGTGGGTCCTGCTTACACATAGAAATAGAAATAGAAATAGACATCTCTCCCATATTTCATGATCTGCCAAGACCAAAAGACTAATCACTCAAAATTCTATTTCTTGTGATGTCTTTTTGCATTTTAATGAATAGTACTTGGACAGAAAATGTTCAGTTCCTCACCAGGCTTTTACCTATACTCTATTTCTTTCTAGGTAGCCCATCCCGGCTACTATTTACAGTGGAGGCAATGACTCAGAAACTCAAAGAAAAAGGAGACCCACCTTCTGATTAGGCAGTTTTTCCAGCTCCCCAAGATCTTGGCTGCCCTGAACTTGATCTACAAAAAGATTGTGGGAAGAAGCCTAGCAAAAAGGAAGGCAACAGGAGCTAACAGGGAGAACTTGCTATGATCTCTCTCAGAGCTGCCCTAGATAGGGCCAACATAAACTAAGTAATAATCTTAAGTCAGAAAAGATGGAGGTTCCAAACATGGGAGGAAGCTGCATTTCTGTTGAAGTTGTTTAGGAAGGAAGAGGCACTAACTGTTCTCCCTGCCCTTCAGTTTCTCCAGGGATGAGACAAATGCTCACATGGTTTATTCACTCATTTCCATTCTCTGCTTCTCTCTGATCCCTGCCAGGTTATTCAAAAAGACAGCTGGGTCTTTGTAAGATTCATTCTTTTCTCAATGTTTCCTTTTTTCTAGTGTTTAAAATGCAATAAAAGTGTTAGCCAATAACAAAAGTTCCATCTTGAAGCATTTACTTAATGCATAGGTGTACAGAAGAGAGGTGGGGTGAATTCCTCTTTCAGAGATAAGACACATATGCATCCAGTGAAGGTGGGATGGAAGATAGACTTAGATAGAAGCAAAGGAAGGCTGGTGTTATCTTCTGTAAACCTTATAAAAACATTCAAGGCCAAATAGAGAAATATATCCTTAGACCTATTTTCTGACCCTTTTATGAAAGAAAGCAAAAACCCCAAAAGTCCATGGAGTGAACTGACACTTTAGTGTCAAAAGATTCCATTGGACAATTCAAAAGAAATAAACTCAGAGGAAAGGAAACACGTGAGGACCAAGACACAGTAGTTTAGTCAGAAGGCATTGACTGTGAATGTACAAGTAGCTTAATGACAATAATGTACTTCACTTTATCTCATTAATGTCCATTTCATAAAAAACAAATAATGATGAAAAGGGTATAAAAGTGTTTTTGTAAAAGAAAAGATTTTTATTTATTGTCAAGGTCTGCAAGACATTGCCACTGTTGTGGATAAACATTTCGATACCTAATATGAATAGAAAAAGAACTACTTTCATGTAAACTGATAAAATATGTCTATGTATGAAGAAACACAGATTTTAAGTGGAATTTTGGATAATCTGGGAGAGAAAATTATCTGTGGTGTGGATTTGAGGGCTTAGATCTCTTTGTTAACAACATAGAATAATGCCTCACTTATGTGGGAACAATTTGATGTTATAAAGAGATAGAGAAGAATTTTTTTACTTATTAAAAATAGAGCAATGTGGATGGGGTTAAAAACAATCTAAAGAGACAAATTGCTTTGTTGGGGTCTTAAAAGCAAGCTTGATGAGTACCTTCTCTAATTTTCATATACATAAGATATGTATGTATGTATATGTATATATACATATATTATACCAATCAAAAAACCAAGGGGATACTTTATAGAACTTGATTTTATCAAAAGGAAATTCCATTTGGAAAGACAAAATCTCTAGAATATCAAGGGAAATTATGATAAGAGGTAGGGAGAAAGAGGGAATAGTGCTTCTAGACCTCAAACTATATTATAAAACAGAAGTCATCAAAACCATCTAGTTTTAGTTTTAAAATAGATCAATAGAACAGAAAAGAGAAGGAAGAATCAGAAACAATGAAACTCAATATAATGGAAAAAATATGGGGGCAGCTAAGGGGCACAGTGGATAAATCATAGGCCCTGGATTCAGGAGAATCTGAGTTCAAATCTGGCCTCAGACATTTGACACTTACTAGCTGTGTGACCCCAAGCAAGTCACTTAACCCTCATTGTCCCACCAAAAAAAACAAAAACCAAAAATGGAAAAAATATTCCACAATTCATTCTAAATGAATACATGACCTTAATATTACATATTATATTAGTAAAAATAGAATAAAAGCACATCATATGCCTCTCACAGTTATAGGTGGAAGATGTTTTCTTAAACACATAAGGGATAGAGATAATTACAAGAGATAAAATAGATAAATTTGATTACATGAAACTGAAAAAAATTCTACACAAACAAAAAGTACCTAGGATGAGAAGGGAAGTAGTGAATTGAGGGAATTTTTTTGTATCACATTTCTCTGGTAAATGTTTGACATCCAAAATATATGTAAACAATTATATATATATATATATATATATATATATATATATGTGTGTGTGTGTGTGTGTATGTATGTATGTATGTATGTATGTGTGTGTATGTATATATATACAGTATATATATACTGTGCAGTATATATACATATACAGTATATCTATACTGTATATGTAACTATATATGTATGTATGTGTATATATGTATGTATGTATGTATATATACTGTATATGTAACCAATAGCCATTCCCCAATAGATAAATTACCAAAGGATATGAACAGTTCTCAAAATAACTGCAAAGTAATACAAACCACATGAAAGAATGCTCCAAATCACTAATAAGAGAAATGCATAACAAAATAGTTCTTAAATTTTACCTCACACCCTGAAAATTGGCAAAGATGACCCAAAAATGGTTATAGTTAATGTTAAGGACAGCTAGGTAGCACAGTGGATATAGCACTGGGCCTAGAGTGAGGAAGATCTGAGTTCAAATCTGGCCTCAGACACTTAATAGTTGTTTGACCCTGGGCAGGTTACTTAACCTTGTTTGACTCAGTTTCCTCATCTGTAAATTGAGCTAGAGAAGGAAATAGCAAACTTATTACAGTATTTTTGTCAAGAAAACCCCAAAAGGGGTTACAAGGGGCCAGACATGACTGAAAATGACTAAACAACAACAAAATCAGTATTGGAAGGGTTGTGAGATGTTAAGTACACTTATGTATTGTTGGTGGAGCTGTGAATTGATACAACCATTTTGGAAAGCAATTTGGAATTATGCAAATAAAGTGACCAAAAAATCCAAATCCTTAGAGAAATTGTATTACTAGGATTATGACCTAATAAAATTGACAAGAAGAGATTCCTCATATGCACAAAAATACTTACAGCAGTATCTTTTGTGACAGCAAAGGATTGGAAACAAAGTAGATGTCCATCAATTGAGGAATGACTAAACAAATTGTAATACATGAATTTAATGAAATGTTACTGTGCTATAAAAAATAATGTATGTGATGAAAACCAAGAAACATGGAAAGACCTTCATCATCTACTACATAATGAAATTAGCAAAGCCAAGAAAATAAAATACATAACAACTATAACAGAAATGGATAGAACAATCTCATACCAAAAAAAAATCAGAAGCAAATGTATAAAAACTATAAAAATCAAACCTATCTTGAAAGAAGAGATATGAGAAGACATCCCAAATCACCCCTTTGTAGAGGTGGGAGGTCCCCAGGTGTTGCACATTGCATGTTTTAGACTATTTCAATGTATTGATCAATTGTGCTGATTTTTTTCCTCTTTTGTCTTTATGAAATATTATTTGTTATATGGAATGACTCTATAAGAGAAGAGGATACTGAGAAAAAGTAAAACGGTGTAAAATAGACATCACTAAGAACTTATTTTTGTAAAAAGTTGATATAGGTCATTTCCCTCTACCAATGAAATCAAAAGTCCAGAGCAATCTTTCTGTAAAAGTAAGTGTGACAGATAAGAATATTAGGTTTGACATCAGAAATAATGGGTTCAAACCCTACCTCTTGCATTTACTAGCAAGTTCATTTACCCTCCCTGGGTCTCAGTGAATTGTCTAAAACCTAACTTTGGACAAAATGCAATCTGCCTTGGTGGCAAGGGCAAAGTCACTGATCTTTGATGTATTGGTGAACTTTCTGTGATTCTCATAATTTTCGTTTAACTCAAGGACCCATATTCCTAACTCAAGAAGAAACTGGGCACATTTATGTGGATGGGTAGAATTTCAGACATTCATTCAGCAAAAAATTATTTATCCAGTTGAGCAACCAAAGATTTCCTGACTTGGAGAAAGTCACATCTTCCCTAAGAGATAGATATTGGAATTTTACCTCCTCCACTTTACCATTCACCACATTGTCATCAAGATTTTCTACATCTTCTATCCTCAACTTCAAACAGTATACCTATGTTCATGGCTATACTGTTTACTTTTACCTGTCTCCTTCTTTTTTTTTTTTTTTTTTTTTTTTATTGAGGCAATTGGGGTTAAGTGACTTGCCCAGGGTCACACAGCTAGTAAGTGTTAAGTGTCTGAGGCCAGATTTGAACTCATGTACTCCTGACTCCAGGGCTGGTGCTCTATCCTCTGCGCCACCTAGCTGCCCCTACCTGTCTCCTTCTTAACCTCCTTCCACTCCCACAAATTGAAGGCTCAGCCAGTATTTGAGACTATTGCTCTGCTGGATTCATCAGACACTAAGATTTCACCAAGATTGGCAGAGTGAATAGCCCCCTTTCACCTCCAAGGTTTGTATGACAGTAAAAACGCTTTGCTCCTTTCATCATAAAAATTATAGCAACATATATGTGGCAATCGTTACCTTTTTTATTCAGCAATATAGAAGGATATACACCCACAGCCAGGCCAGTTAAGGTAAAGGTTAAGACATGGCTTCCTTGGGCACCCCCAT
Source organism: Dromiciops gliroides (assembly GCF_019393635.1). Classification (NCBI taxonomy): domain Eukaryota; kingdom Metazoa; phylum Chordata; class Mammalia; order Microbiotheria; family Microbiotheriidae; genus Dromiciops; species Dromiciops gliroides. The sequence goes on along the minus strand of NC_057864.1, from coordinate 327,956,201 downwards.
TCATGTTTTTCTGATTCCCCTGTTCATTTATATCTAAAAAACTCTTGTTATATTTAGTACCAATTGCCTGTAGGACACATGCCTTTATTTGTTTATCCTGTAATTACTTGAAACTCAGCATGTCCAAAATTTATTTCATCATCATCTCCCACAAATAGATTTCTTTTCCAAACTATTTACATTGGTCAATAGTACCATCGTTTTTCGAGTTTCACAGGCTAGTAACCTTGGAGAGATCTTTGATCTGTTTCCTTTCTTTTATCCCTTATATCCCCAAGTTCCTGTTGTTTCTTTCTTCTATACTTCTATCACATTTGCCTACTTTTTTCCAGGACCATTAACACCACCCAAATTTGAGTAGTCATCACCTCACCTTCATTACTAGAGTAGCCTCCTCTTTGTCTCCTCACACTCCACTCAATACAATGCCCTCTTAACAAAATGTCATTTTCATTACATCAATGCCTTCTCCAAGAGACTATGATATCACCCTCATTTACTCAGTGAAATACTTATTGAGGATCTCCTATGTTTTAGACCAGTACCATGAGGTACTGTGCTATGAGGGAGAAAATTATTAAATAATACATCACATCAAATTTCCTCAATCTGACTTTTAGACACCTTCCATTATATTACTCCATTTTTATTTCCCTCTGTGCCCCAATACATGCTTTCCATTTTCATCATGCTAATTCTTTACTTTCTACACACATTCCATGGTCACTTTGCCACCATATTTTTGCCTAGGCTGTATCCCCTGCCTGGAATAGCAATATATGCACTCTTTCCTCCCATCACCTTAACTAAATTCTAACAAATAGAAATAATTTGTTCTTCAAAAGAAATCTTCAATTGCAGAAGAATCACCATAGGTTTTCTCTACAACATTGAATCCATCTAGTTTCTTTAAAATGTGATTCAGTTTACAGATCCATACACAACTTTTCTAGGACACATATATAATCAAAAATGAGATACACTTGCAAATTGTATATACTTTTCAAATATGTATTTGTCCTATCTATCTTACTCATATCTTTCTGGATCAGGGACTTTTTCTACTGTCTTTTCTGTATCCCCCCTCAGTATCTAGCTCAGTACTACATAGTAGGCATCAATGAAATTATGATTCACTGAAAATACCACAAATACATCAATTTGAGTGAAACTGTTTTATGAAAAGTTTTCATTAGGGAGAAGTGATTTGGATGGCTGCCTGTATGCCTGCTTTATTCCCTGCCAAAAAAATGTAAATGTACTGGCTTATTCCCTGCTTTCTCTCCCCTATTCCCAATTCCTGATCTCCCCCAACCCCCCCCCAAAAAAAGAAAGAAATGTTGTTGAGTAGACCCAACTCAAAAGGAAAATAGATTCACAGATAAATATACCCATGTGACATTCTATTTTCCTGTAAGTTAGCAATGTAACAATCTTTACTTATAGTAAAAGGTTTCTTCATTATAAACAGAGATGTTTAAAGTTAATGGTGCTGAAAAGATTTATATGCTCTCACTGAAAACAATGCTTCAAACATCTGGACTAGTTACTAAACTAGTCTCAGCAGAGATTCGTCATTTCCAAAATGGGGAATAACACCTGTAGGTTATTGTAAGGTCTAAATAAGATAATATATGTAAGGTACTGCACACAACTGGAATCACTATATAAATGTCATTCTCCTTTTCCTCCTCCCCTTCTTATTATTAATTCTAAACACCTCTTTCAAAAACAAGTATTGTGTACTGGGATTTTGGTTTATTTGTAAACTACAAAAAGGAAAAATAATATCTACATTTTTTATTTTCCTTACTGCCTAGCACAATGCTCTATAAATACTTAGGGACTTCTCTGAAATTAGATTGCTTGGTCTTACAATGATACACATATAGCCCATCACTTTACCAGCATCCAAAGCCTTCCCAACTCGGTAAGACCCACCCACAAAACCACAAACTTGCCTAGTATAACTTTCAAAAATTCAAAGTCATCTCTGAGTGAAGGCTGTAAATAGTAGATGCTTAGTAATAAATGAATTTGCCTAATGTCTTCAAAGAAGGAAAATAAACATTTTAAATTATGTAACTTCTTTTTAAAAAGTTATTAAAGAGGGGCAGCTAGGTGGCACACTGGATAGAGCACTGGCCCTGGAGTCAGGAGGATCTGAGTTCAAATCCAGCCTCAGACACTTAACACTTATTAGCTGTGTGACCCTAGGCAAGTCACTTAACCCCAATTGCCTCACCAAAAAAAATAAAAAAGTTATTAAAGGTCACTTCCAATAGAGATGACATCTTGATTTCACTTCTTATAAATAAATGTCTTCCTTCCTTCTGTTTTTAACTCCTTCCTTCCTCTACTTTTCCTTTTCTTTGCCTTACCTTCCCTTTTTCTTCCTTTCTGTTATCTTCCTTTTCTCTTCACCTACTCTTTCTTTCTTCATTTCTTGCCTTTCCTTCCCTTTCTTTTCCTCTCTTTTTTACTCTCCCCTCCTCTCCTTTCTTCCCCTTTCTTTTCCTTCTCTTCCTCTCCTTTCTTCTCTTCCTTTCATCTTCTTTCCTTTCCTTTTATCTCCTTTCCTGTCCTTTCATCTTCTTTCTCTCCCCCCTTTCCTTTTCTCTTCTCCCCTCTCCTTTCCTCTCTACTCTTTTCCTTTCTCTTCATCTCCTTCTATTTTCCTTCCATAGTTTTCCTTTCCCTCCCCTTCTCTTTCTTTTCTATCCCCTTCCTATTTTTTTCATTTCCTCTTCCTTTTAGGTTGCTTTCCCTTCATTTCCCCTCTCTTTCTCCTTCTCTTCTTTCTCCTTCACTTTCCCTTCTCTTCTTTTCCTTCCCTTTCCCCTCTTTTCCCTTCCCCATTCCTTATTTATAACTTTTTACTCCCTCCATCCATCCTTTCAGAATAGTCCCTATTATAAAAGAGCTTACACCACAAGTGTAGTAGATGGCACTTGAGCTCATCTTTGAAGGAAGCTAGAGATTTGAAGAAGCAGAAGTGAGCAGGTCATGAATTCTAGGTATGAAGGGAGGGGCGATGTAATTTGTGCAAACAAACATAGAGTGCAAACTAAGAGTGCAAGGATGGTCTATATATAAAATCAAATCTAATTTTTTCTCTTGACTTTTTTTTTGGGGGGGGGGCAATAAGGCTTAAGTGACTTGCCCAGGGTCACACAGCTAGTAAGTGTCAAGTGTCTGTGGCCAGATTTGAACTCAGGTCCTCCTGAATCCAGGGCCAATGCTTTATCCACTGAGCCACTGAGGTAGATTTTTAAAACCCTTCCTTCCCTTCTCATCTAATGTAATTTTCATTCATGTTTCCCCATAAATCCTCTACAGACAATCTACCACACCTAGTACTAGCCACCAGAATACAAGCCTTCCTCTGGATCTTTTAATATCTCAAGGGTATCTCATTTCTATAGTAATAACCTATAGTCCAACAGCCTGGACTTAAAACTGCATCATCATAAATTCTATTCTAGTAAAAGGGAGACAGGACAATTTTTCAAAAATCAGTTCTTAATTTATTAAATCTCAAGACCACTGAGCAGACCTATCTGAGGAATACATTGGCTTACATCTGTAACACCATCTCATTTAGATTGAGTGGCATATTACAGTTTTTCACTGTCTGTGTGTACAGGATTTATACCCATTGTGCTAAATCAGAATTTTATTGAGTATACTTGGTAGGCTTCCAGGCTTACACATCTCCCCCACCCTCTTATATACAATAGTAAGCTGAGTCCTGCGGGATTCTGCTGTATAATGAATAAGAGCCAACACTGAACTCTGCCAGTTCCTTTCTTTCCCTTTGGAACACAACAAAGGAGAATCCCACAAAGATGTGGGTCCCTTATCCTTTGGGGAGTCAAAAATCTCCATGCATTTGCCCTGCTCTGTCCTGCTCTATTTGGGTTACAAACTAGAAAGACAGGATTGTAGAGTCCATTCCAAAGTAGCTAAAGAAGGCAAAGGATGCTGATCCTGCAGAAGTCTAGGGTACTCTGTACTCTTTCAGCTCTTTAAAGAGGAATCAAGGAAGCTTCCATCTTGGCCCTGTAGGCCAGCACTTAGTTACTACTGCCACCAAGTGGATGTTCCTAAGAATTGCAAGTGGTCTTGCAACCCGAAGAGAAAACATTCTCTTGTTTGATACTGGCCAGGGAACAATAAGCCCAAGGCCAGGCATGCTTAAGGACCCAATATATCCAGGTCTCCTTTCCTAGACCAGGCTTCCTAGGCTCACAGTCATAGGATCTGTTGCTCTCATCAGTATTTTCTGAGTAGCTATGATGCTTTTGAGACTGTGGAATTTGTACCCATTAATCAGTGAAAAGGCAAAGAATAATAATACTAAGATGACAATAATGAAAAATCTAGCACATACATGATTTCAATATCAAGTGTCTTAAATCTGACATTTTGGAATTATTTCTTCACTTGTGAAGACATCAGTACTGAGGCAACGAGGCAAAGTGGAGAGGGGCTGTCAGCTGAGTGCAGTTTTTTGGTGTGTTGCTCTAGGTCTACTGATGCTGCTATAGCAGCCAAGTGCCACAATGAGCACTGGTCCTGAAGTTGGGAAGATATTAGTTCAAATCTCACCTCAGACATTTACTACCTGTGTGACCCTGGGCAAGTCATTTAGCCCAATTTGACTTAAAGATAGCAGACCATCTCCAGTCATCCTGATGTATGTCTTGGCACTGGAACCAGGTGGCTCTGGAGGAGAGAGTAAGGTTGGTGACTTTGCACAGCCCTCTCTCACTTAAATCCAATTCACTGCAAGTCATGATATCACCCTGATGTTATGGCCCTCTTCAAGAATGAAGGACAAACAACAACAACTGATGCTACTATTATGACCTACACATATCTCATATTCATCAATCTACAATAGCCACTTCAGCTATACCATTTCAATTTCCAGGTATATTTATTCAAGATCTGCATAGGAAAAATATTGCTTTGTGTCTCTCATTCTAATATTGTCTGTCAATATCTTGGATTTTATCAGCTCTTACACAGACTACCCTTATAAATTATAGGAAGTCACATAACCTTTACACTTCTCCATCCATGGTATAATACAGGCATTTTTGACCAAACCACATGAACACTATAATTTCAAGGTCACCATTTGGAGGAAGAGAAGTGTTTAGTGTCCCTATGTTAAGTGTAAACTAGTGGATACTCTAATATCTCGCCTTACTTCTAACAAGGGCTTCCTGCCAAAGCTGGAAAAAATTAACTAATCTTTGTGAATTTGTGCTTTGGTGGATCACATGACACTAATTTCAAAGACAGGTAGAAAATTACTGGAATAAATTCAAAAACAAATGGTGGAGCAGGAAAAATTATGAAGTCAGGGCAATCTATAATAATAGTTTTGTTTTGTTTTTTGGCAAATGGAGTATGAGAAATAGGTTGTGCAAATGTTACTGGATGTCTGAACTGTCAGTCGCTATACCTATTAAACATGCTTAATTTAACTGAATTCAATTCAGTCAGTATTTATTAAATTCCAACTCTGGTGGCAGTCATTGTGCTAGGTACTGGAGATACAAAGACAAAACCAAGGCAATCCTTGCTTTCAGGAAGTTAACATTCTACTATGGTAGAAGTTGCACACTCACAGCTAAATAAATATAAAAGAAATTTAGGGGAACATAGAGCAGTAACAATTAGGGGGAATCAGGAAAGGCCTCATCAAAGAGATAGAAATTGAGTTTAACCTTGAAGGGAGCTAAGGATTCCAAGATTTCAGATGATTGAGGAACTTGTTACTCTGTTGTTGGCTGACTTGGTACTAATTTAGAGATGAACCACAGAGGGATAAGGAATTAAGAAGTGCCAGAAGGGGCAGGTGGCATAATTTTCCTTCTCAAAATCTCCCAGAATTCCATATAAATGAAAAGTCCTAGGAAGCATCCTGAAGATAAAACAAAAGGTTTTCTGCCGTTATAAAAATGCTGCTAATTATCTTCCTCACCATCATAAAGAATTTAGTGGGAGAAGGGATTTTAGGAACATGGATTTGGAGATCTTTGAGTCCAAATTCCACCCCCAACATTTGCAGATGAGGAAAAGAGGAAATGGAGGCACAGAGAGTTTAAGTGACTTGCCATGGATCATATACCTAATAAATGTCAGAAGTGAGATTTGAACCCAGATCCTTCTGACTCCAGGTACAGTTTCTTACCCATCTCAGGCATTCCTAAATGAGGCAACATTCCAGAGTTCTCTAGTCTGATGATAGCCCTAAGGGGACAGATTGAAGACTCTTATGCTTATTTTTTTTTGTTCCTTATAAGTTGTGCCCCTCCCTCCCACAACAAAACACACACACACACACACACACACAACACAGTAGCATAATATTGACAATACAGACTTTCTACTGATAGGGACTTGGAAAAATATAGACCAAAAAGCTAAAATCCAGCACAGATTTATAACAGAATTACTGTCCCCAACAGTCCCTCCTCTACAGTCCCTGCTTTTGAAGATAGCCGACTGGAAAGGACTTTTCTTGCAGTAGGGTTCTTTGTGAGCTCAGAATGCAGACATTCCACTTTGTATAAGGAAACAGGCATATAACCAGACCCCAAGTCATAAGGATATCCCACTGATGGCTCATGGCAGTAGGGTATGAACAATGAATTCAAATATGTTCAGATGTGCAGAAGTATAACCATTTAGTTCTCCTTGCAAGCGAATCAAAGTTTTCAAGAAAATTGAAAGCTGCCTATGCTATTGTCCTTTAAATGAATTATACTAGTACAAGATTTATCTGTTATAGACTATGAAATTATGAGTAGAGTGAATGCTATATTACCCTATTTGCAACCTCTCCCATTTAAGTGACATGGGAAAATAAATGGTTCTATCATCTGAAGGTATATATGGTAATAAGTAGGGGTAATGAACAGGTAGAGCCTGGAGAAGAGAAAGGCAGAAAAAGAAAAAAGAGAACAGTGGTATTCAAATAGGAAAGGAGTACTTGGGAGGTTTTGCCTTTATCTTTCACTGGGGAGATGGCACCCATGAATGGTTAATTGTAGAGTCTTACCATAGCCTCACCTAAGCAATCATGGCTTTCATGATATAGATCTAGGAATGACATTTGGGATGGTAGAAAGCTGGAAAAAAATAGTAAAAGAAAAATGCTAACTCTTCCCTACCTTTGACCCACATTAAGTAGTAAATGCGTCAAAATGGGACAAATAGGAGGAGGTACAGTCTAACATGGAAGCTTCTATACAGGCATACTTCATTTCATTGTGCTTTACTTTATTGTACTTCATAGATATTGTGTTTTTTATAAGTTTGTGGCAACATGAGCAAGTCTATTGGCACCATTTTCCAATAGCATATGCTCACATCATGTCTCTGTGTCACATTTTGGTAGTTTTCAAAATATTTCAAACTTTTTCATTATTTTAATATCTGTTATAGTTCACTGTGATCAGTGTTTGATGTTACCTTTGTCATTTGGGGCAGGGGGGGCCATGAACCATGCCCATATAAAGACAGAGAACTTAAGTGATAAATGTTGGGTGTGTTCTGACTATTCCACTGACCTAGCCATTCCTGTTTTCCACCTTTTCCTCAGATCTCCCTATTCCTGAGACACAACCATATTGAAATTAGTACAATTAATAACCTACAATGACTTCTAAGTGTTCAAATGAAAGGAAGAGTCAATCAATTCAGCAAACTTCATTGTTGTCATTTTTTACGAAACTGCCACAGCCACCCTAATCAGTCAGCAGCCAACCACATCAAGGCAAGAGCTTTCACCTAAAAACGATTATAACTCACTGGAGGTTCAGATGATGGTCACCTTTTTTTAGCAATAAAATATTTTAATTAAGTTATGTATATTTCATACGTAATACTATTGCATGCTTAATAGATTACAGAAAGTATAAGCATAATTTTTATATGTACTGGGAAATAAAAAAATGCATGTAACCCACTTTATTGAGACATTTGCTTTATTGCAGTGGTCTGGAACTGAATCCACAATACCTCTAAGGCATGTCTATATTTAGAACTAGACCCAATTTGTGAGATTTACATTCATTTTTCCATCTAATGGTTAGTCATTCAGGGAAATAGACCATAGTATACTTAAAGTTTAAAAGTGAAGATGAGGCTCTTTCTTTCTTTCTTTCTTTTTTCTTGCAGGGCAATGGGGGTTAAGTGACTTGCCCAGGATCTTTCTTAAGGCCAGCCCAGAGTCAGGAGAATTTCAAAAGAAATGTGGTTGGACCTTGGACTGTGAATAGGGATTAAAACCACACCTAACTGAAGGCGTTTTCCCCTTGGAGGGCCCCGTACTCTGACATCAGTACACATGAACCACCTTTAAATCCAGCAAACCAATAGATTTGAATGATGCTAGCCAATTATCTCTGAGCAATGTGTAAGGATGGGGTCTCCTCCTGCCTACAGGAAGCTTATACAGTCACTCACTCTCTTGGCACTGGGAGGCAGAAGGAGCAGCCATGTAGTCCATTTTTCTCTCTCTCCCCTCTATCCTAGGTATGTAGGGCTTCTGATCTTTGTGAGCCATGTACTCTATCTCTTTACTAATATTTAATATGCTTTGATAAATGCTTAATACCCCAAACTGGTATAGTACCCCCTAATTTCTAAGTAGCTATATATCAGAAACCCTCAGTTATGTTTCCCTAAAACTTGGGGTAGTAATAGGGCAACCCCATATAATTTTAAACACCACAACTCATAATCTTTCTCTGAAGGTGGATAGCATCTTCCTTCACGTGACCAAATATTTCCATGCCTCTCCAAGTCAACCAGCTCAGCATTTCCTATACCACAGAAACATTCCAACCCAATCACATCCTATCTGACAGATTGTCCATGAAATTCCTCCCCCCAATTTTCTGTATTCCTCCTATTCTTGACTACATATGTTTTATTTATACAAGAAAATTTTAATTTAAAATAATCAAAATTATCCATTTTACACTTCAACAATGTTCTAACTTTATAACATAGTCTAAGGTCTGATACTGCTGAAACTATTTCCTTTGCATCTTTTGTCCTGGTTTCTTTGAAGTTTTTGACCTTTTGTTCTTCCTAATTAACTTTGTTATTACTTTTTCTAACTCAGTAAAAATTTTTTAGTAATTTAATTGGGATGACATTGAGTCCATAGATGTTAGGTAAAATTGTCATTTTTTAAGTTTATGTTGGCCTTATGTACCCATGAACAATACATATTACTTCAATTATTTGGATCTGAGTTTATTTGTACAAAAAGTGTTTTATGGTTATATTTGAATAGTTCCTTGTCTGTTTTGGCAGGTATACACTGAGGTATTTTATACTGTCTAGTTATTTTAAATGGTCTAAAACTATTGAATAGTATTGCTGACACATAATGTAGTTAAGAGATTCATACTCTGTCAGCCAGTATTGTAGCTATCCTTTCCAGCTTTGTGTCATCTACAGATCAAATCAACATAATAGCTATGCCTTTATCCAAGTTATTGCTTAAAAAAAAGTTAGGCAGCACTGTATATATCCCTGAAGGACTCCACTAGAGATCTCTTTCTAAATTAAAAATTGAACCATTAATGACATTTTTAATACAACCATTCATTGCTCTCAATCCATATAACTATGTTTCTGTCTAATCTCTATCTCTCCTTCTTCTCCACAAGTATGGTATGAGATGCTTTTTTAAGTGCTTTGGTAAAATCTGGGTAAACTATATCTGTTGCACTCCTCTGGTTTACTAATTTAGTAACCATGTTGAAAAAGGACATATTATATTATGGCATTTTGTTGGAAATCAAAGTCAGACTCACTTGCCTATAGTTTGTAAACTCCATTATCTTCACTATTTTTTTAAAATTGGCCTCTGTCATTGGTACTTCTCTTATTTAAAAAAAAATCTTTCAAATATTATAGATGATAGTTCACTAAACATATTTATTGGGGGTTTTTTCCCTTCAGTACCCAATGATGTAGTTCATCTGGGCTAGATTACTTGAATTTATTAAGGTCATCTGATCAATCTCTTATTATCAACTTTTCTTGAGTATCAATTAATTCCCTCTTAGCAATACACACATATATATATATATATATGTGTGTGTGTGTGTGTGTGTGTGTGCATGTATGTGTATGTATATGTATATGCATGTTTATATATATGTATGTACTTGTTTGTATCTATATGTATATATAGATATAGATATATCTCCACATTTAATTGCAACCTTCTTTTGGGTTGGGGAGGGTGAGGGAAGGGGGAAAATAATAAAGTAAAAAGTACATAGCAGAGAACAAAAGAAAACCAAGAAAGCAAAGAAAAGCTGGGCCATTTGACAAGAATGTGTAGTATTTATATATACATTTTCTTGAAATGGAAATTTTATGGTTTTATATTGAATCTTTTACTATGTTCTGTTGTTTACATGGCAACATTTTTTTCTCTTTTCTCATTTTGTATTTGTCTAAAATTTTAAAATTTGCCACCAAAAAAAAAGAAAAAATCTTCTACAATATCCCTGATAAGTGGTGATCTAGCCTTTGGTTGAGTAGCAGAACTCCAATGAGGAGGAACCCTCTACCTCCCAGGGCAGCCCATCCCATATTTAGATAGTTTGAATCATTAGGAACCTTTTTTTTTTTTACATTAAACCTAAACTTAACTCTGTATCTTCCACTCCTTTGCTCCTTATTCTGAACATCTGTAATTATGATCATTTTGAACAAGAAAGACATTTCAGAAATAGAGAAGAGTCAAGGGAAAGGAGAAAAACCAACAAGAAAGAGAGGTGGCTTAACCAAAAGACTTGAGAGGCATTAAGACAGGTATATAAATTATACTGCTAAGACCCCTGAGGAACCAATTTCCAGGGAAACCTGACAAAAAATGAAATTCTAAAAGAAAGGGAAATGCGCAGGAAAGGGAACTGAGGGGCCCAGGGGTCTGGGGAAGCCAGTCTCAGAAGATTAAAAAATATCTTAAAATGAATCATGGCTGAAAATAGAATAGGTAGTTCAAAGACAGAACTCCTATCCTTATGATTTTTTTACATTCTCAAGGGAATAAAAAGACTTTATGAGGTTGTTATCCATTGTGTAATTTTCCCTGGTATATCTTTTATTAATAGTGCACAATCTCAAGAACAGTCACTAAGGTAACAGAAAAAAAATGTATCTGGTTTTCACAAGTGTCTGAAATGTCAATGTCAGTACATCCCAAGAGCTTTCCCTGGGACCAGGCTTACTTCTGGACATAAAAGCCAACTCTCTATGTAGTTAATGCTTTTGTGGTTTGAGTGGACACAAAAGAAGGCTTGTGCCTCAAAATAACAATCCCAGTATGTCAGTCCACAACTGTAGCTTCATTTTTTGGTGTCCAGGCTCACAGCAATGCTGACACCATGGAGAAAGAAGGGGGAATAGCTTGCACACCACTTCCATAAATGAGTACTATCTTCTTTAAGGAAATAGGGTAACACAGATTGTTGTTTCAGTGGTATCCACCACTCTACTCTATGCTAGATTTTCACTGATTCTATGCCAAATTCCCTGGCCTTAGACCTCTGATTCAGCCTTCATTCCTGGGTCCCTTCTCCCCTATGAGTTGGATATTCCCTTAAATTTTGGCTTGACTCAGCATAATCTGTAATTTTTTTTTTTAACCAGGTGAACTCTTCCCCATGGTATAAAGGAACTACAACTCGGAATTTATTTGAGAATTAAGGAAAGGAAGTGGTGATCACTAAGAGTTAGCATATGTTCAATAAAAAGAGACCATGCCAAATAAACTTCATTTCCTTCTTTGATAGAATTACTAAATGCATATACTGGGGTGGGGGGGGGAGGGGGGAGGGAATGCTATGGGTTTAGTATTTGTGGATTTCAACTAGGCATTTGACAAAGTCTCTTATGGCTCCCTATGGACAACAGATGTGGGTCACTTGAAAGACTTGTCAAGTGGATTTAGGAACTGGCTAAATAACTGCACCCAAAGAGTATTGATAGATCAGTGTCAGCCTGAAGTAATGCTGTTAGTGGAGTGTCCCCTGGAATCAATTTTTAGCCCAGTTCTGGTCCAGATTTTTGTTAGTGACTTCTATAAAGGCATAAATGATAGCCTTATTAAATGTTCAGGTGGCATGGAACTGAGAAAGAGATAGCAAAGATTTTGGCTATTGATCAGGATCCAATAAGATTATGACAGGCTAGAGTAAATCTAAGAAGATAAAATTTAATAGGGATGAAAAAGCCCTTTTCCTCATCAAGTACTGTGGTGCCGTCACACTTGTACCCTAATATCACAATCCAAGATGTTCTTATAAAGGAAGTAGAAATGTCTTGGGATAAAACAAAAGTGGAGGAAGGAGACAAAATAGAACAAGTGGATCCTAGATGCAGATCCGGAAGAAACCTTGGAAGCCATCTAGTCCAACACCCTCATTTTACAGTTAAAGCAACCAAACCCCAGAAAAATTAAGTGACTTGCCCAAAGTAAAAGAAATCAGTAGAAAGTCCGAATGGTGGGTATGAAATGATCTCAACACATTATAAACTGAGAGTTATAAGAAGAAGCAGAATAAAGGATGTTATCAAACAGTGAATGAAAGAGGAGATGGGCTGGTCATGACACAAATGAAAGCTGACCAATGTATTGCCTATGTTGTCCATTGGTTGGTTTCCTTGCAATGTAAAGAGAAAGCACACACACATTGCAGCTCCCCACTACATTGAGTAGACCTATTATTGTTAATTTATGGGAAAACATGGACAATACTCTCATAACATGGGCAGGCATAGATGGGTGGTAATTTACATTATTGGAGGGAATGCCATAATGATGAGATCACATTTCCATTTGAGTATTTGAGCCAAATCCTACACTCAAGCTTGAAAAAAATCAACAGAATGAGGGAGCCATGACTAGAAAACAATTCCTATGTAAAGGAAAAACCATGACTGTGACTATAAGGACCTTTGTTGGTAAGGTGATATCTTTGCTTTTTGATATGCTATCCAGATTTCCCATAGTTTTCCTTCCAAGAAGGTGAGCTTCTTTTAATTTCATAGCTGCAGTCTCTGTCTGAAGTGATCTTTGAGGCCAAGAATATAAAATCTGACACTGCTTCCATTTCTTCTCTTTCCATTTTCCAGGAAGTGATGGGACCAGTTGCCAAGATCTTGGGTTTTTGTTTTTGTTTTAATGTTAAGCTTAAAGCCAGCTTTTACATTCTCCTCAGCAAGAACCTTCTTAATTCTTCTTCACTTTATGCCATCAGAGTAGTAGCCTCTGCATATCTGAAATTGTTGATATTTCTCCCAGCAACCTTAATTCTGGCTTTTGATTCATCTAGCCTGGCATTTTGCATGATGTAGTCTGAATTTAAGTTAAATTAAATGAATAAGGTAACAATATATAGCCTGGTTGTACTCCTTCCCTAATCTTAAACCAATCAATTTTTCCATGTTCAGTTTAAACTGTTGCTTCTTGACCCACATACAGGTTCCTTGGGAGACAAGTAAAATAGTCTGGGGGCAGCTAGGTGGCACAGTCAATAGAGCATCGGCCTTGGATTCAGGAGGACCTGAGTTCAAATCTGGCCTCAGACACTTAACACTTACTAGCTGTGTGACCCTGGGCAGGTCACTTAACCCCAACTGCCTCACAAAAAAAAAAAAAATAGTCTGGTACTCCTGTCTCTTTGAAGATTTAATAACTAGAGCTGTCCAAAGGCAGAAAATGGTGTATCAGGAACAAAGTACAGTAGACCCATCATTACTTGAGGTCTTCAAATAGAGAGTGGATGATCGCTTATGGGGAATCATGTAGAAGGTTTCCTAGGTCAGGTTTAGGTTGAAGTATAATAATTACTCATACTCATATAGCATTAAGATTTGCAAAACACTTTTCAACAACAATATTGTCAAGTAGAATTATTGTCCCTATTTTAAACTCAAGGAAACAAACTCAGCTACATTTAATAATAATAATAATAATAATAATAGAATCTCTGTTGAGTTTTAAGATCTTTAAAGTTCTATACATACATTATTTTATTTGATCTTCACAGTAATCCCATGAGATAGATGCTGCTATTATCTCCATTACACAGTTGAGGGAGCTGAGGTACAGAGAGATTAAGTGGTTTGTGTAGGGTTACAAGACTAGTATTTGAAAAAGGATTTGAACTCAGGTCTTCCCAACTTCAAGTCCAACTGCTGTGCCACCTAGCTGACCATAATCACATAGATAGTAAGAGTCAAAGTCAGGATTCAAACCCAGATCTCTTTACTTCAAGTCAGTAGGTCTGTCAATAAGCTTTTATTAAGCACTTATTACATAAGAGGAACTATACTAAACATTAGGTTTAGAAAAGAAAGGCAAAACACTGTTGATGGGCCCATAAGCTTTTCTGACCTGCTCCATTTCTGACCTGAACTCATTTTTCTGTCATTAGGCAGCCTGGTGTCCCTCTCCCACACTTGCTCTCCAACACTCACCATATTGGTGCCTGATTTGTTGTGGACATATGATCTGTTTTAGCCCTACTATAGCTCAGAAGTCCTGAGTTCAAGTGATCCACCAACCTCAGACTCTATGGAACCAAGGATTATAGGTTTGTACCGTCAGGCCTAGCAGTAATTTTACAAATTAGCAATAATAATTGAATGAATGAATGAATGAATAGGCATTCAAATACATCTAACTGACAATGTTGCCTGGCAAGATTTAAGAAGGCAACATTTTGATGAATGACGAATTCAACTCAATTGTCATGAGAAAAATATAGTGGGTATATCACGGTTCCTTTTCACAAACCTAGGTAGACATGAATTGAATAAGAAAGAAGTATTTCCAGACACATTCTCAGGGAACACGTATTTGCTTTGGTGTTGAAGTAGTCCTAAGATTTAGTATTATGTTCTCTCACTGTTTATAAAGAATTCAACTGCATCTACTCCATCTTTATTTTTAAACCTAAGAGAAATAGGGGTTAACTAACCAGAATTTATGGATTATCCTTCACATGCTATCTAAATGCCATGTAAATGACTCTCTAAATGCTAATTATTATTATCATCATCTTTTTTATTATTCCTGATTTCAAAAGGACTTTATAATCTATGTCTAAACAGTTCCTTTCAAAATGACCAATTAACTTTAAACTTTTAATGTCTAATTAAAAATTGGGGATCAAGCAGGATAAAATGGGTGTAGAAGTTATCTATTTTGCCTATGGCCAGAGACTGCATTACAACTAAGTAGTTTTGAGAAAGGGAGTTGATTGGAAGTAAAGCTGAGGCTGGTACTGAATCCTAGTTTCCTGATTTTCCATGAAATTATCTGAACCAATTCACATTGTATAAACTTGCACCATTTGGGGTTTGCAAGGTGCTTTCCTAACAACAATCTTGTGAGATAGTTCAAAAAATGACACTATGTTAGCACAAAGGATATTAAGACCACTAGGCTAGCAGATTTGCTAAAATTCAAATTCCAGGAAGCTTTGCATAATAAGTTGTAGCTTACATTTATATGTTACTTTAAGGTTTCCAAAGGACCTTACATACTTAATCACATTTCATAGGATTATAGGCCTAGAGCTGAAAGGAATTTTAAAGGCTATCTACTCCAACCTCCTCATTTTACATAAAAGAAAATTGAAGCCCAAAGTAGTTGAAACCTGCCCAAGGTCACACTGATAGTAAGTGGCTGAAGCAGAATATGAATTCAATTGGGTACCTGTCCACCAACTTTCATATTCTTTCTACTGACATCCTCATGACAATCTTCTGGGAGAGGTACTATTATTATTACCATTTTACATATGGTAGTATGTAAGGCTCGAAGATAAAAATTCATTTGCTCAGGGTCGCAACAGCTAGTGTCTGAGGATGATTCAAACTCAGGGGCATCTGATTCCAAATCTAAAGCTCTGGACAAGAATTGATTCCTAGATTTAAAGTTAGAAGACAAGGCCCTTAGGCATCATTCTGGGCTGCCCTATAATCATATAAGTGCTGAAAGTGAGGCCCCGAATGTGATTTGCTCCAGGTCACAGAGGGAGTAAGTAGAGAAAGAAGCACAATTACAGATCAGATGACAGAATCTCAGAGTCCAAGAATTGTAGATTTAGAGCCGGAAGGAATCTTTGTGGTAACAACAGGTGAGGGAGCCCAAGTATAAACCCATGTCCTTCAGTTCCAAAGCCAACCAGCATTCTATTGTTCCCCACTGCCTTTTTTTTTTTTTTTGGTGAGGCAATTGGGGTTAAATGTCCCCGCCCCCGTCGCGCAGCTAGTAAGTGTCAAGTGTCTGAGGTCCTTTTGAACTCAGATCCTCCTGAATCCAGGGCTGGTGCTTTATCCTCCCCACCCCTACTGCCTTTTTAGAATTCTAGAGCTGGAAGAAACATTAGTATTCCTCTGGTTCTGAGTTTTGTATGGACTCCTTGGGCAGTCTGTAAAATCTATAGATCTCTTTTCAGAATAATGTTTTTAAATGTAGAAAATAAAATATATGGGATTAGGAAGGAAATTAATTATACTGATATAAAAATGTAATTTTTTGTTCCCATCCAAGTTCACAGACCTTCAGAATCTGTTTCCCCAGTGAAGAATAAGAACTCCTGTGCCTAGTCCAATTCCTGCTTTTGAAGATGAGACCCAATAATTGGTTCAAGGTCACCACGAAGGTACCATGAAGGGAAGCTATGTTTCTGGATAAATAAAACTGCTTCTCAGCAGCAGAGCTCTGTGTCTGGGGAGCTTTGTAATCGATAGAAGGGTTCTTTTTGTCTTAGGAAAGTTCCTATGGAGAAAGGGAGCTTCGGGTTGCTGCAGCCCTGCCTCGGCTGCGTTTCCTGCTCACAGACCCTCCCCCTTTACTCGTAGTCCCCCCCCCCCCTTCACCTTCCCGCAGCTGGAGCACATTGGGGACCAGTGAGTGCAGGGTGGCTGAAAGCTCGCTATCCAGACCACTGTGGAGGAGGAGGAGGAGGGAAGAAAGGGGGCGTTCGACTCAGCTCGGGGCCCCACAGAAGAAGGGCAGCTGCACTTTCCACCAAAGGTGATGATGCTTCAGGCGGGTGGGTCGGTTTTCAGGACGTGCCAAGGCACAGAAAAAGATTCCTGTTTGAATGATGGGGGGGGGGCAGAGTGGCAGACGGGTATCTGCGCTCCCAGGCTACAGCTGGAGTGGTCACAGCACCTCCAGCTGTTCTTCCAGCGGCGTGCCCCACCCCTGGCAGCTGCTCTTATAGTAACGGCTGTTGCTAGGTGGGCCAGGTTCCCTTTCTCGCGGCACAGAGGGCTCCTCTCAGCTGCTTTGGGTACCGGGCATACCTTCTGCCAGCTCGGAACCTCCCCGCGGGAAGAATTGGCAACAAAGTTGAGTTCCGAGAAGCAGCCAACTGCATGCGGCTGGGCAGGGAATCTTGCAAGAACAACGCCGCCCCCCCCCCCAAAATAAAGAATGCAACACTCCTTTGGAGAGAATGGTGGCTATGGGTACGGAATTGTGCGTACGCTGGCAGAATCGATGCTTTGTTTGGTTTTGCTTAACTGTATTTATTTGTTACAAGGGTTAACTGGGGGTTGATGTGATTGGGAATTATATCAAGAAGTGACAGTTGTATAAAAACAAAAGGCATAAATATAATTATTAAAAATTAAAATAACACAAGGCTATTTCTAAACCTTAAAAGTCAGAGGGGCATTAAGAAGAAAACAAAAACGCAGAGGAGAGGAATGACAGAAGGGTTGAAAGGGAAAGTGGCTTTCAGGAGGCAGCTGTGGGCATACAAAGTCACTTTAGCTACCTTGAGCACCCCAGAGCTTTGCAACGTTGGACCACATGTCAAATCTGGGAGTTTCTTCTTTGATGAGACAATATTGGTGGAAAATAAGCCAGGGAGACAAGAGTGGAGGCGACATTAATTTCCGGCTTTCACTTTTTTAAGCAAAGTGGGTTCAAGGTGCCTGCTCTGAGGGCAGAAAAGGCAGATGCAGGCTCTCCTATCTGCAAAATGCAGGACTTTTCAGTAAAAGGGATTATTGCATGAAGTTAGCGTGCCTTCCCTGAAGTTTTATTCCCATTGTTGCTACCATTCAACTTGGGTACTTTCTATGAAAAGTCTCTTCCCTCCACTTGCTTTCTTGGAAATTGTTGCATTTGATGGGATGGGGGGGAGGGGAGAAGAGCTGATAACCTCTGGTGGGGTGCTCAAGGTCACCCAGGTTAGAGTAAAGATGTTGAAGCCTTCCAGTCATCACAATGAAGAATATGTAATTAATTGCTGTGAAATGAAGGGGGGGGGGGGGTTGCACAGTAGCCTATGTTTGAGTGAATGGAAGTATCAAATGAGTGCTCTGAAGAATCGGATCTGATTTTTCCCAAACAGGGAGAAAGGGGTTTTTACCTAATTTCTCTCACAGGAATTAGATTTTAAAATCTAGCACCAGCAGCAGAATTGTCAAGAGCAAATTTAGATTGTTCCCAAAACTGTTGCTGAAAGCAAGACCAAAAAAAAAAAAAAAAAGTGAGATTCCTTAGTATGGGAAGATGCCCTGGAACTGCATTGTATTTAACCTAGATCAGTGGGCTTCCTTTTCATAAGTCTTTTGAGTGAATATTTTCTAACTAGTTTCTTTTATGTTCCATTTTCTCTCTGGGTACCCATACTCACATATACATATGTTCATAGATATGCTTTAGGGGCATATGTGAGTGCACACATACATTAATACAAATATTTTCAACTGGACAATATAGCTTAGAGGAAGCTAAACTTGCCATAAATTGACATGTATGCCTATGATTTTATTTTTAATGTGACATCTAGTTAATGTCAATTGAATTAACCATTTGCAATAATAGTTGCACTTTCATTTAAATATCTAGTAGAATATGACACTGTAATTTCATTCAATATAATTTCTCCCAAATGTTAAAAACAGTTCTAAAGTAGGTAGAAGTATTCACATTCCAAGGAAAGGCTTTTTTTTTTCTATGCTAGTGCTCACAGTGCCTTCTTCACACATGCAATCAGTCACTGATGGAATATCAATATGACATATTAACAAATATAGAGTGAGCAAGAAAAGAAAAGAAAAACCATTAGACCCTTTAAATAGGATGCAGCAGTAGTCCCTTAGGCCCAGATTGTTATGAAGAAAATAATTATAGTTTTAGTATCAGCATCCTTGTTATGAAGTGCTGGAAATTGATTTTATATTGGTATCACTGCACTGTAGCATAATATGTATTCAGAAGTATATGTAACTTGAGTTTTGTCTCTACGTTTCCCTGATTTGATTGTAATGCAACAATTCCTCATTACATTAATCCAGCTGACTGACAAACTGGATTTGACATTAAGAGGGTGTTGTTGAGGATAGTGGTAGAAACTCCTTTCAGAAAATCATGAAGAATAAGCTAACCAGTATGATTCTGAGGGTGATTTCAGCTCGGTATTACCCAGATGAAAGCTGATTATCATAGTTATCACTAAAGCACAATGCTTTCAGACAAGGATAGGTATGAAATATTTTTGCAGACGGCCTATGTTTGTGCATAGATAAAAATAAACATACATACATGGTCACAAAATGTTTAAAATAGGCAAAGTGTCTCTCTAGTGTCCTCAGCCTTCTCCTTTGCTCCCCCACTTCCTTCCTCAGTATCTTTTCCTTCTAGTAAAACAGGACAGGATCTGATAACTTTCATACTTTGAAATGAATTCATACTCATATATTATGGTTTCTTAGTCTTACATAGATTTATAGATTCACAGAAGATTAGAGCTGAGTTAGAAATCACAGAATCATAGAATTTAAAATTGTAAGGGACTTTATATCATGTGGTCCAACCTCCTTTATAGTTTATTTGTAAACAGTGGTTGGTTTTTTTTTTTTCAAATTTTTTATCTTGGTATTGTGAAAATAAAATTGGATTTTTCTTACCTGTGTGACCTCAAGCAAATTAAGATTTCTGAACTGCAATTTCCACATCTAGACAAGATGAGATCTGGACTAGAATAAATGATCTGTAAGGAAGCTTTCAGTTCTAATTCCTATGATCCTATTCGCTCCAGTTGTGGCATAAAGGATGGTGGGGGAGATATTTCTTGTGGCAGGACTCCTTTTGTCAAGACCCTAAAAATCATACCACTCCTAAGGCTGGTCCTGAGTCTCAATATGCTCTGGGGTGGGAGTTGGGATCAGAAGAGACTAATTTCTTTCCCCCTACCACAGACACTTCCCCTTTCCCCTGAGTATGTGAACCTGGATATAGCAACTAAAGGCCTATTGCTTGAGGGTTACTAGGCATCAAAGCACATATCCTTTGTCTTACCCTGCTAGAGCCCACACACCTGAAGGTCAGAGAATGCTTTATTTTTATCCTGGTATCTCCCATGCCTGATGCATAACAGACATTCAATAAATACTTGTTGATGAATTGATGTCTGAATATTTCTTCCTAATGTGATTAGTTTTGCTAACCTTACATCAATAGAATTGCCATAAGTAGCAATTCTATTCCTGTTGACTATTCCTGAAGCTAGAACTCAGAGTCTATTCTTACTAGGCCCTTACCGCTGCCCTATGCTACCACCTATCACCAAATACCTTTTCCTCCTCACTCCATCTACCATGGCTTAGAGTTGTTGTAGTCTCAAATGCTCTAGAACCCAGAATGCCCCAGGCAAAAGGAGAACAGCTAGATCACTCAGAAAGAAGAATTGTAGAAGAGGATTGGCAGTATTGGCATAACACCTGGTACCTTCAAACTTGGGACTTTGGGAGAGAAGGTGCAAATTAAGTACAACATTTTAAGTCAGTCAGTGTGTCTGTTTCTTCAGTACCATAATAATTTAAAGGTACATGGTATTAAGGAAAGATTTTTAAATTGTCACTATCTAAAGGTAAATGAAGAATTGACAATATGAGAAGAACTAAAAATTTCATTTATACACACATAGTACCCCTCTGGGCTACTCCCCAGAATTGTACTAACTGATGGTCAGCTTCCCCAGTTAGTCAGTTAATAAGCATTTATTAAATATTTACTAAGCTGGGCAGCTAGGTGGCACAGTGGGTAAAGCACTGGCCCTGGATTCAGGAGGACCTGAGTTCAAATCCGGCCTCAGACACTTGACACTTACTAGCTGTGTGACTGTGGGCAAGTCACTTAACCCTCATTGCCCTGTGCAAAAATAATTAAATAAATAAATAAATACTAAGCTAAAGACATTCAGATAAGTGCTGGGGATACAAAGAAAAGCAAAAAACACTATCCTCTTGAGGTGTCCACATTCTAGTGGCAGAAATAGCATGCAAATAACTATATACATAGAAGATATATATACAGTGTAAATAAAAGGGAAATCTCAGATGCACAGTCAGATAATGGAGCATTCTGTTTGATGGATATCCAATGTAGCTGTCTAGTAGAGTGTGTGGAGGGGAATAGTAGTAGGCTTCCACCAGTCACTGACGACCATGGACCAGCGCCTTGAAGAGCCACAGGCCACAGTGTGGCTGTGCAGTCCGATACGGGAGCCGCAGCTCCTGCTGGAAAGAGCACATCGGAAAACTACGCTCTCTGTTGCCCCTTGGTTCCTGCGTCTCATTCATTTTTCTTCCTCCCGAGCTTGAAGGCCCATCTCAGCTGCTCACAAGCTGCTAATATTGAAAACTAATAAATATTTATATTTGGTCCTGGAGGTAATAGGGAGGCACTAAAGCTCACTATACATGGATGGATAAGAAAGTTATTACCGGGGCAGCTAGATGGCGCAGTGAATAGAGCACCGGCCCTGGAGTCAGGAGTACCTGAGTTCAAATCCGGCCTCAGACACTTAACACTTACTAGCTGTGTGACCCTGGGCAAGTCACTTAACCCCAATTGCCTCACTAAAAAAAAAAAAAAAAAAAGTTATTACCATAGTCTAGGAGAGAGGGGATGAGAGCGTGAACTAGGGTTGTGACCATGTGAGGGGAGAGACAGAAATCCATACAAGAGAGGTTACAAAGGTAAAAGCAAGATTTGACAATAGGCTGGACATGGTGGCATACACCTGTAATCCCTGCTATTGACTAGTCTGAGGCTGACAAATCTCTTGAATTTGGGAGCTCTGAACTGCAATGAGCTAAGATGATCAGGTGTCTCCATTAAGCCAAATATAGTGAGGTCTCAAGAGTAGGCAGTCATCAGATTGCCTAAGGAAGGCTGAAATAGAACAGGTCAAAGTTCTCACACAAAATAATAGCGGGGTTGGGCCTCAGCATGTCCGCTGCACTTCCAGCTAGGTTTAGAAGGGGAGACCCACCCTAAAGAGAGAAAAAGAGAGAGAGCAAGCGAGCAAGAGAGAGAGAGATTTGACAACAAAATTGGATATGTGTAGTGACTAAATAAAGAGTAGGGTTTTTTAGCCTGAGTGAAGGGGAAGATGATAGTGCCCTTGAGAGTAATGTGAAAGTTAGGAGAGGGAGATTTGGGGAAACATGATGAATGCTGTTTTGGACACGTTGAGTTTAAGAAATCTATTGGATATCCAATTCAAGATGCCCAAGATGAAACTGAAGTTCAGGAGAGAGATTAGGGTTAAAATTTAGATGTGGAAATCATCTGCATGGGGATGATAATTGAATCCATGGGAACTGATGAGATCATCCAATGAGATGGTATAAAGGAAGAAGAGAGAGGGCACTCAGACTAGAGCTTTGGGGGACACTCATGGTTACTGGACATGGCCTGAGTGAAGATCCAGTAAAGGGAGCCAAGAAGGAGTAAACAGAAGAGCCATGAGAGAGAGAGAGCAGTATACTCAGAAGGTGACCACTGCTTCAGGGTCTTGGGATGGATTTCTCCTACTACTAAGACTCATGAGTCCCAACCTGTGTGATTCCCATTGACTATCAGCCATTAGACATAACTACCTCTTAGCAAAGACATTTACTCCAATGATATAATAAGAAAAAAAAGAGTACAAAACACTTTCTCCATCAAGGTGAAGTGGAGTCTCATGCAAATACCCCTAAAGTCCATGGGAAGTATGGGTTTAGAGTACAATGGTAGTAAGTCACAGGAATAGGCTGCATGTATGGCAAAGGCATTTCATGACTACTGGTACTACAGGGACTGGAAGTTCTTTCTCCTATTATAGGATCCATGCATAGTTCCCTTTAGAAGCAGCATCTCTGCTAGGTGGATTTATCAAGTCTAGATGCCTATTCTCTCTTTATAGAATCTTTACACTGAGTTTTCTTTTTTTTTTTTTTAAGTGAGGCAATTGGGGTTAAGTGACTTGCCCAGGGTCACACAGCTAGTAAGTGTTAAGTATCTGAGGTCGGATTTGAACTCAGGTCCTCCTGAATCCAGGGCCGGTGCTCTATCCACTTCGCCACCTAGCTGCCCCTACACTGAGTTTTCCAGGGACTGTGCCTCTCCACAGCCTGACTCTCTGTTTCTAAGGGTTATGATCCTTGAAGCTGATGCCTCCATCAAGTCCTCTATATTCATGTCTGTTTGGAATTTTTGTCTCTGCTTCTCTATAAATGCAGTGACCCCAGTGAGTCCAACTAGTTCTACTGATATCATAGGTGGGAGATGGGGGAGATAAAAATTTTCCTCCTCCTTCCTTCCTGCCCTCTGACACAAGTTCAAATGTCTCCTCTCACAATGGCCTCCAACTTTTAAATTTAAACTTCTGACATTCATCTAGCTACTTAACACTTCCAGAGGTTTGGCTTGCTTATTTGCTCAGGTATAGCACTTTTTCCTTCTTGACTCAATTAGAGAGAAATATGCATCTGATTATGCAATCAGGGCACAGACTCATCTTATTTACATATTCAAAACTATGTGATTTATTCAGCAACTACATCAACTGAGATGGGGAAAGGGAAACTCCCTCTCTTGAAACATAAAAGGAGTTTTAAATCCAGTTATTTTTGTGAACTACCTTCCATTTATGCCTAATTATGATGTAGTTAGTATAGGATTAATTATATATAGCATAAAATGTGTCAAATTGGCATTGTTGCTAGTTTTATTTGATTATGGTGGTAAACTGTGGAGCTATATGTTCTATCTTCACAGATTTCTGACCACATACTGTGGCCCCCTGCTCACAATTTTGAAATGTTAGAGGAAACAAAGTGTCATCAGAGTAACATATAATCAGTAATCTGGTCATATGATGAGAGTGAAACATAACCAAAAGACGGGTATCCTAGTCTTTTGATTTATTCTTGCTGTTCAGTCATTCTTGACAAAGATACTAGAGTGGTTTGCCATTTCCTTCTCCAGTTCATTTTACAAATGAAGAAAGAGGCAAACGGGGTTAAGTGACTTGCCCAGGGTCACATAGCTAGTAAATGTCTAAGGGCAGATTTGAACTCAGGTCTTCCTGGCTCCAGGCCCAGCACTCTAACTGCTCCTTAAAATTCTGAGCTAAGATCTAACAGCTGAAAGCTGTCCATCCCTATTTTGAAAAATATATAAATTAAGTTCTGTGGAACTCAGGCAGTAGAAACACATTTGATTCTTAATGATTTTCTATCAGACTTCTTCTTTTTAGTCAGCTTCCAAAATAGAATTCAGCTAGATATTTATTTTATGATATATAGTATTTATGGTATTTAGTATTTATTTTGTGGGACTCTGTCATTGAAATGGAATTTGTTTTTTACAATAAACTAGAAGTTCATGAAGTTTATTTTGTAAGAAGTATCTTTGTGTTTAGAAAATACAAGAAAAAAGTAATCAGAAACTCTTATTTAGATATTATGATAGAGTCATTATTTCATTCATTTGGATAATCCCTACAACAGTACAAGTTACAAGCCCTCTATGCCTCCTTAGCTTGTGCATTTCATGTCCATGTCATTCCATAAATCTTCCAAGTAATGTGCTAGACTTCTTCCTCTCACTCCTTCAGTTTTTTCCAGGGTACCAACATACCACTCAAGCTGTCCATCTGTTGTTTTTTATTCTCACTTCGTGACTGACCCACCACTGCCTTTTCTAAGCATGTTGTTGTTTAGTCATTTTTCAGTCGTGTCTGACTCTTCAAGACCTCTTTTGGGCTTTTTTTGATAAAGATACTGGAGTGGTTTTCCATTTCCTTCTCCAGCTTATTTTACAGATGAGGAAACTAAAGCAAACAGGGCTAAATGACTTGCCCGGGGTCAGACAGCTAGTAAGTATCTGAGGCTGGATTTGAACTCAGGTCTTCCTGACACCAGGGCCAAAGAAGGCTTAAATTAGAAGATAAGCATTGAATAGCACTCTGAAAGAAAAAGAAGGGATTTCCTATTATGTCATGGGAAAGATTTCCATTACGTGTGAGAAGAGTCTTGGGTGAAGGCATGGAATCAAGAGAATAACAACAAAATGTCTACAGGAATAGCAATCAAGCAGTAGTTTCTCAGAAAGTCTTCAAAGTAGATACCTAGTATACAGAAGAGATATAGGGGAGCAGTGAAAATGTCAGAAAATCATGAGAAGAAAACTAACAAGGACAAGGAAGCTTCTGTGCCTTATAGTCACCTATTCCCTCATTCTCCCAGTGTCATTGCTCTGGGGAGATCTTGACACAAAATGCCAGTAATCCAACCTTTACTAAAACTTCTACTCCTCCCCCCCTCCCTGACCTTAAATGTAAAAAAGGGTATGTTAGGTATAGGAAATGTTGGGTTTGTATTTCAACCACATGCCCAAGAAGCTCCAGAACAATATGTGTTTTTCAAAGTAAATAAAGGGAATGAGATGTTGACACTGTGCCTGTGTAAGCAGAATTGGAGGTTAGGAACAGGTTCATCCTTCAGAGACCACACAGTTTGCCATGGTTGTCTCTTGTTTTCAATCCAAAAGCCTTCCTCCTATTTCATGAACACTTGACCCCTCTAGAAGAGGAACAGATTACTAGACGTTTTATTGTGCAAACCCCACAACCTGACCTTGCCTTCTCAGATATAATAACTTTTCATTATAAAACATGCTGCAGAGATGAATGCTGAATTGTTATATAACCTTGCTGAGATTACTTCAGAGATGAGATGCATCTCTCCTTGGTTGTTTTAGGTATTTTTAAACTTATTTTTAAGTTAGTGTATTGAATTTGGTTTCTCACAACAGGACCCTGCCATTAGTGGACAAAGAACTGAATCTACATCCTTATTCTCATTCAGCCTCTGGTTCACACAGGTCAAGGGAAGACATAGTGATGCTAGGGGTAGCTTCGTCCTATACAGCAATCCCACCAGGAGGATAGCAGAGCCTACTTAGCAAAGACATCTTGCCATCTGCCCTGCCACCAGTCACATATACCTCCTCCCAACCCCCTTAACACCCCCATCAGCTTTCCATCTCTTGTTCAAATCAAAATAATGTTAATATTGCTAATGAAAATGCAAGGCTAATATGCTCCCCCCCTGGCTCCACTAATGATCCTCATGATTCTGAATTGCAGACTACCTAGTCTAGTGTCTTTAACCTAGAGTCCATAATTTTTTGATATTTTCTATTTTGATAATTGCCTTCCTTTGAAATCCTAGGTATTTTATTTTATGCAATTAAAAATGTGATTCTGAGAGGGAATCCATAGACTTCAGCAGACTGCCAAAAGTGTCTATGACACCAAAGAGGTTATATACCCCTGACCCAGGCCAAAACTCCCTTCCCTGGCCTCCACTTATTCCAATTAAACTGCTCTCTCCGAAGTTGCTCTTAATTCATTTAACTGCCAAATCCATCGGCTTGCTCTTAATCTTTGTCCTTATCTGTATTCTCTGAAACCTCTGAAACTATATGATCATCCTCTTTTCCTTGATACTCTTTTTAAAAACAATATTTTGCCTCCAATGACATGTTAAAAACAATTTTAACATGTTTTAAAGTTTCAAGGTTCCCGATTCTATACCTCCTTCCCCTCCTCCCTCCTGAAGATTATACATGTGCAGGCATGTAAAACATTTCCATATTTGTTATTTTGTACAAGAAGACTTGAACAAAAAATAATAAGGGAAGGAAGGAAGAAAAAGGAAAAAGAGAGAAAAAAGTAAAGAAGGAAGGAAGGGGAGAGAGAGAGAAAAAAAAGGAAAGAAAGAAAGAAAGAAAGAAAGAAAGAAAGAAAGAAAGAAAGAAAGAGAAAGAAAGAAAGAAAGAAAGAAAGAAAGAAAGAAAGAAAGAAGAAAGAAAGAAAGAAAAAGAAAGAAAGAAAGAATATACTTTATCATTAGTCCTTTGGGATTGTCTTGGGTCATTGTATTGCTGAGAATAACTAAGTCATTCACAGCTCTTCATCATATAATATTGCTGTTGCTGTGTACAATGTTCTCCTGGTTCTGCTCACTTTACTTTGCACCTTGATACTCTTTTTATCTCTAGGTTTCCATGACACTACCATCTCCTGGTTCTCTCCTCCTGTCTAACTGCTTCTTAACTCTCTCCTCTCAGTGACCTGAGAGAAAAGTCTTAAAAAAACAAACTCCCTTTGACTCTACCATCCCCTCAGATGATAATACTAGTTTATCCTTCCTTTCATAGAAAAACTCCTAGAAAAAGCAGCAGGCAGCTTGTGGTACAATAGATAGAGAGATGGGCTTGGAATCATGAAGACTCGGGTTTAATACTAGCCTCAGGATGAGGAAATTGAGACAAATACTGTTGTGACTTGCCCAGGGTCACACAGATAGTAAGTGTCTAAGGCTGGATTTGAACTCATGAAGATGAGTCTTCCTGACTCCAGGCTCAGCACTCTAGCCATTGTACCCCCAATTAAGTCTAGTGGCTCCCAATTACCTTAAAAATCAAATATAAAATCCTCTGTTTAGCTTTTTAAAGCCCTTCATAACCTGACCCTTCCTTACATTTCCAGTCTTCTTGATACTGATCTCCTTATTGCTCCTTGCACAGTACACTCCATTCTTTGATACCTCTCCCTGCCCTACACACACACACACACACACACACACACACACACACACACACACACACATATACACCTCTACCTCCTAGCTTCCCTGGCTTCCTTCATGTCTTCCCTAAAATCTTACTTTTTTTTCTTTCAGGGCAATGAGGGTTAAGTGACTTGACCAGGGTCACACAGCTAGTTAAGTGTCAAGTGTCTGAGGCCGGATTTGAACTCAGGTCCTCCTGAATCCAGGGCTGGTGCTCTATCCACTGCATCACCTAGCTGCCCCCCTTAAAATCTTACTTTCTATAAGAAACCTTTCCTAGTTCACCTTAATGGTAGACTCTTCCATATGAGATACTTCTAATTTAGCCTGTATATACCTTACATGTACATAATTGTTTGCATGTTTATCTCCCTGATTAGCATATGAACTCCTTAAGGGCGGTGAGTTTTTTGTCTGTCTTTGAATTCTCAGCATTTAGCACAGTGATTGGCACACTCAATAAATGCTTGCTGACTGACTCATTTCTTCATGCCCATCTATGTCAGTCCTAATCCCTCAAGTCCCTATATATGACCCAACCTAGATATAAGATTCTATTCTCTTCCTAGTAGCTATTCACTACTGATCTCTTCCTTCCATGTAATTTTTCTTTCTATCTCAAACAGCTCAACACTTTGTTAACAATCTTTCTCTCCATTTCAAATCCTAACCTTATACTTGGGAATTTTGACTCTTTGCTTCCCCAGTTTCCTCATTTCCTATGATTCGAACCTTCACCTTACTTCATCTACACACAGATCATAGATTGAGAGCTACATAGAACACTGGAGACCTTCTTTTTCAACCTCCTCAGTTTACAATTGAGATAAAGGAAACCCCAGAAGTTTAAGTGATTTTCTGGTAGTCACACTGGTAGCAAGGATTAGAGGTGGGACCCAAGGCCAGGTCCTCTGACTTCAGAGGCAGTTTTTTTCATTGTATTTATCTCATTATTTCCCACAAATGTTTTGCTTTCACAGTACATAACTCTTAAATTCCTTTGTCTGACCATAACCTCCTCACTCCATTAACCTATCATTGATCATTTCTTCTGGACTCCAACCCTATATTATTTCCTCCATCTGACTTCCCCATTCCTGCTTTGGTATAGCTGAAGAAAGCCGTACCAAAAAAGCCATATAATGAGTTTGACTAGGTCCATTACATATTTATTTTATCCTGTGTTTACTGGGGGTTCTCACTGAAAGGCAATACTTTTTACTCTCTTCTGCCAATTCTATTATACTTTCCAATGTTGCCATTTCAAACTTTCTCTTCTCTTTTCAAGTGACCTATATCATACGCCATCTGCCTTCCTCTGAGCAGAGGACCTTGCCAATTCATTGAAAAGTTGATACTGTCTCTAAAGAGGTCCCTCTATTCTCCAATTCTATACTTCAAATCACATTATAATCATTTCCCATCATTTTTTTCTTTGCTCCACTTTCAGAGGAAGAGTTGGTTTTACCAATGCAGACCCTTTTCCTTGTGTCCTAAACCCCTTTACCTCTTGTGTTTTCTGAGAACTTAGCCCCTTTATTCTCTTTTTCCCCACATTCATCCCTTTATCCACTAATTCCTATTATACTATCTACCAACGATGTGGCGAACCCAGAGGGCTCTCTGTCGCCTCTCTGACAGAGTTCCCCCTCCCCAGACTCAGGCCATAGTCACTGAAGCAGCAAGAGTTTCCTGGGAGAGTTTTGTGGTCAAAGCTTGAATTCCAGAAACAATGCTTGGCCCGTCTTCTAAGGTCAGAGGAGCTAGTTGTGCTGATCTCGCCTTGTTAAGGCCTGGAACAAGTTCTGTCATGCTAAGGCTGAAAGGTTGAAAGATTACTCTTATTCTCTTAGAATTATTCTTTTTTTTTTTTTTTCAGGGCCATAGGGGTTAAGTGACTTGCCCGGGGACACACAGCTATTAAGTGTCAAGTGTCTGAGGCTGGATTTGAACTCAGGTACTCCTGAATCCAGGGCTGATGCCTTATCCAGTGCACCACCTAGCCGCCCCAGAATTATTCTTGCAGAGACTTTATTTGATTTCTTTGTGGTTTTTTGCTTTAAACACTGAGCTATCCTGAATAAAGGGCACACATAGTTATTCACCCACAAGGTGGTGCTGATGTGTCAATTATTTATCGTCCCTGATCCTCAACCCCTGTCAGGCTGAACCCCTGACCCCGACACAACATGACCAGATCTTCCCCATCCTTAAAAACAACCATTTTGTTTGATCCTACCATCCCTTCAAACTATCATCCTATTCTCTCCTATCTTTCACAAACGCCTAGAAAAAGCCATTTATATCATTGCTTTCCACTTTCTCACTTTGCACACATTTCTCAACATTTTGCAACATGACTTCTGATCCTACAACTTGACTAAAACCCTTCTCTCCATGCTCACCAATGATCATTTCATTGCTGAACCCAGTACCTTTTTTTTTCTGTCTCTATCTTTCTTGACTTCTTTGCAGTGTTTAACACTATTGACCAACAACTCCTTTTTTCTACATATTCTATCCTACCTGGATTTTCAGATTTCTTTTTTGTATTTCTCTTCCTGCCTTTTGGATCCTTATTGACTTGATCCTTCTCAGTCTCCTTTACAGATTCAACAACTGTGTCCTAGCCCCCTATGGTTGAAGCTACCCCAGGGCTTTCTACTGTCTTCTCTGTCTCTGTCTCTGTCTCTGTCTCTGTCTGTCAATCTGTCTCTGTCTCTGTCTCCTTCTCATTTCATTAGCTCCCATGGATTCATCTATTATCTCTCAGTAGATAACTCCCACATCTACATATATAGCCTTCTGATACATGCCAATCTCACATCTCCAACTGCCTGCTAGACAGTTTCACCTGTGTGTCCCCTGAGCATCTCAAATTCAGCATCTAAAATATCACTTATTATTTTCCAAAAAAACCTACCCTTCCTTGTACTTTACATATTTCTGTTTCCAATCACAAAGATGAATGACCTTTGACTCATTATTAACTATTTAATCAATTGCTGAGTCTTATTTATTCCACTTCCTCAACCTCTTATATCTGTTCCCTTTCTGTGCTCATAGAACAACTCTCCTAGTAGAGACTTCATCACCCCTTAGTTGGATTGTTGTCATAAAATGCTATATTCTGCCTACATGTTGTCAGACTTTCCTCCATTCCAAACCATACTCACACTACTGTCATATATTTCAAAAGTCCGATTGCTTGTTATGGTACTTCTTGATCCACAAGCTTCAATGACTACCCATTGCCTTTAGGGCAAAATTCGGGTCCACTAGGGACCTAACTCAAAACTCAAACTTCACGACAGCTGGTCTAAGAGGACAGGAAGTTATGAAACCATGCTTGGCCTCCCAAAGAGGCCTGATTCTTCCAAACCAGGGCTATCTCAGAGCTAGATGGGAGTAAACTTTAGCATTACAGAGCAGGTAGGTGGCACAGTAAATAGAATGCCAGGCCTGGAATCAGGAAGAGCCATCTTCCTAAGTCCAAATCTTGCCTCAGATACTTATTAACTGTGTGACCCTAGTCAAATAACTTAATCTTGTTTGCCTCAGTTTTCTCGCCTGTAAAATTAGCTGGAGAAGGAAATAGCAAACCACTCCAGGATCTTTGCCAAGAGAACCCCAAAATGGGGTTACAATGAGTTGGACACAACTGAAAATGACTGAACAACAACAAGGATCAATAAAAAGGGTTTTTTTAATTTGTTCGTTCTAAGGATGGAGGAGAGCTAGTCATGTTGGTAGAAAACATAGAAGGAATTATTGGATAAAGTGATTGAAGATGGAGAAAAACAGCTTGTTCCCGTCTAAATCACAGCCTGTGTCAGAAATGAGGCCCTGCTCTGGAGGTTGTTTGTCTTTCTAGGGAGTGTGTAATTCCAGAATATAATGGAATGTATTCTACTTATGTTGTCAGTCCTTGACTAAATCAACCCAAGACTGCCAGGAAAAGTTTTTGGCTTTTCTGAGAGTTAAAGTTGGTAACACGTGTGAGATGAGCAGAACTAGGAGAGTATTGTACACAGTATCAACAACATTGTGTGTTGATCACCTGTGATAGATTTGATTCTTCTCAGCAATACAATGGTCCAAGATAGTTCCAAAAGACTCATGATGGAAAATGCTCTCCAAATCCAGAAAAAAAAAAAGGACTGTTGAATCTGGATGCAGATCAAACCATACTATTTCTATTGGGTTTTTTTGTTGTTGTTTTTCTTTTTTGAGGTTTTTCCTTTTTGCTCAGATTCTTCTCTCATAACATGTGTAATGCAGAAATATGTTTAATGTGATTGTACATATATAACCTATATCAGATTACTTGCTGTCTTGGAGAGGGGGGAGGGGGGAAGGAGGGGAGTGAGGGAGAAAGATTTGAAACTAGAAATATTATTAAAAAATGTTGAAAACTATATCTAAATGTAACTAGAAAATAATAAAATATGTATATGGAAAAAAAAAATAAAGTTGGTAAGCCCAGATTTGCTGGGTGCCTGAAAGTAACTGAGCAAATTTTTTGAATCTTTTGCTCTTTCAGTGTACTGGTGGTGTGGCATAATGACTTATGAACACTTGAAGAATCTCGAGGTTTTCTCTTCACTATAATTTCCCCATATATTGCTTTTCCCTGGAAGTTTGTTTGTTTGGGGCGGGGGCAATGAGGGTGACTTGACTAGGGTCACACAGCTAGTTGTGTCAAGCGTCTGAGGCCGGATTTGAACTCAAGTCCTCCTGAATCCCAGGGCTGGTGCTTTATCCACTGCACCACCTAGCTGCCCCTCTTCACCATAATTTATTGAGCATTAGCAAAAGAAGGATTTCTGGAGGCTCACTCTGGTTCTAGTGATGTGACCTTGAGCAAACTGTCTCATCTCACTGAGTTTCACTTTCCTAATCCGTCTAATGTTATAGATGATGTTGTTGATGGTGATGATGATGGTGATACTACCGTTTATATACTTTAATATTTGCAAATATCTTTACATATAATTTCTCATTTGATCCTATCAACAACACGGCCAAGTAGATGCTACTATTTCCCCCATTTTATTTATTTTGATTTTGATTTTTAAAATTCTCAACTTTAGAAACACCAAAAAGGAACATTTCTACATATAAAATAAAAAAGGAAAAGGAACTATGTGTGAAACCATGAATCTTTTTAATTCACAGCTTGCTTTAAAAAAAAAAAGTATGTAAATCTAACATATGACTTTCAAAGCTGTTATTCTTGCCTGTGGTTCCTTCTGAACTTCCTTCTGTTCATTTAAAAAATGTTTCAGGGACCTTCTGTTTCTTTTATGTCTCTCTGTGGGTGTGAACACAATCAATACTGTTTCACTACTCTAGTACTATATTGTGTCCTCCCTCAACATTATTCCCATTTTACAGATAAGGAAATTATGACAGAGAGACTAAGTGACTAACCCAGAGGCACAAAGTGAATAAAATGTCTAAGGAAATTTTGATTTGAACTCAGCTCTTCATAAATCCAAGTCCAGCATTTTATTCACTATGCCACCTAGCCACCTTAAAAATAAATCCAGGAGGCAGCTAGGTGGCGCAGTGGATAGAGCACTGGCCCTGGATTCAGGAGGACCTGAGTTCAAATATGCTCTCAGACACTTGAGACTTACTAGCTGTGTGACCTTGGGCAAGTCACTTAACCCCAATTGCCTCACCAGAAACAAAACCAAAAAATAAATAAATAAATAAATCCAGGGGGGAAGAGCCAAGATGGTGGAGGAAAGGCAATAACTTCTCAGACCTCTCAACATGATCAAGCCAAAAACCTCCAGATAATGCCATAGGACAATTCCTGGAGCAGCAGAACCCACAAAAGGATGGGATAAGATTATTGTCCAGCCAAAGACAGCTTAAAAGGTTGTCAGGAGGAGGCTGCTGTGCCAGAGGGGGAGTGGAGCCCAACCCAGTGTGACCGCCTACACAAATCCAGACCCAGGCTACATCAACACAGATCCAGACCCAGGCTACGTCAACACAGATCCAATCCCAGGCAACCTTCACCAGAGAAAGAGACCCCAGGAGCTTCTGAATAGGCTGCAGCACAGGTGCCTTCTGGAACTAAGCTCACAGTCTAGTGAGAGGGCTGAGTGGTTGGCTGGGGGGAGATTGAAGGGATCTCTGCTGGTGCTGACCTGTGAAGGGAAATAAAAAGCAGTCTTGAGTAGTGGTGGCGGCCCAGGTAGGGAAGGGGTGCCAGCTCGCAGGAACTCTCTCAACCTTAGCAAAAACAAATTGTTTCAAGGGGCAGCTAGATGGCGCAGTGGTTAAAGCACCAGCCCTGGATTCAGGAGTACCTGAGTTCAAATCCAGCCTCAGACACTTGAGACTTACTAGCTGTGTGACCATGGGCAAGTCACTTAACCCCCATTGCCTAAAAAACAAACAAAAACAAAAAACAAAAAACAAAAAACAAAAAACAAACAAAAAAACAGTTTAAGTCAGATATTTTGGGGGCAGCTAGGTGGCGCAGTGGATAAAGCACAGGCCCTGGATTCAGGAGTACCTGAGTTCAAATCCGGCCTCAGACACTTGACACTTACTAGCTGTGTGACCCTGGGCAAGTCACTTAACCCCCATTGCCCTGCAAAAAAAAAACAAAAAACAAATTGTTTCCTGGTTGGATAGCAAGTAGGCCTGGGATTATTTACAGACCAGAGAACAGGCCAGGCAAGTGAAGAACCTGCCTATCCTTAAAAGTTACCACCTTGGACCCCTGAAGGCTGGGACAGTGCATCCTGGAAGCAGTGCCCCACTTTAAGAAGAAGTTAAGGGGCAGCTAGGTGGCACAGTGGATAAAGTACCGGCCCTGGATTCAGGAGGATCTCAGTTCAAATCTGGCTTTAGACACTTGACCCTTACTAGTTGTGTGACCCTGGGCAAGTCACTTAACCCTCATTGCCCTGAAAAAAAAGAAAGAAAAAAGAAGAAGGACTTAAAAGTCAAGAAAAAGACTGGTGGCAAGATGAGGAGGCAGAAAAAGATGCAGACCATAGAAAGTTTCTTTGGTGACAAGAAAAATAGAGGTACACCCTCAGAAGAGGATAGCAATATCAGGGCTACTACATCCAAAGCTTCCAGGAAAAATATGAATTGGTCTCAGGCCATAGAAGCACTCAAAAAGGACTTTAAAGATATGGTAAGAGAGGTAGAGGAAAAAATGGAAAGAGAAATGAGAGTGATACAGGAAAGTAATGAAAAAAAAATTCAACAGCTTGAAAAGCCAAATGGAAAAGGAGATACAAAAGTTCTCTAAAGAAAATAATATATAGATGTTGACTATTATTGTTGTTGCAATAATCAACCTCATGAGAGTTTTGTAAGAAAATCTCCCTTTAAAGTACTATATAAAGGTAGTCTACTATTAAAAAAAAAAAAAAAGGTGAGCAGGATACTATCAGAAAAAACCTGGAAAGACTTACATGAGCTGAAGCAAAGTGAAATGTATTGTATACAAAATAACAGCAATATTATAGGATGATCTGCTGTGAAAGCCTTAGTTATTTTTAGCAGTGCCATGATCCAGGACAACTCTGAAGAACTTATAAAAAAATGCAGTTCATCTAGAGAGAAAGAACTGATGGTATCTGAATACAGATGGAAGTATATTTTGTTGTTGTTGTTAGTTCCTATTTCTAAAGTTTGGTTTTTGTCTGATATGTCTTGCATGACTGCACAATTACAGCTTATGTTAAACTGCTTGAGTTGGGGGCAGCTAGGTGGCACAGTGGATAAAGCACTGGCCCTGGATGCAGGAAGATCTGAATTCAAATCTGGCCTCAGACACTTGACACTTACTAGCTGTGTGACCCTGGGCAAGTCACTTAACCCCCATTGCCCCGCAAAAATAAATAAATAAGCAAACAAACAAATAAATAGATGATAGATGTATAGATAAATAGATGAACAAATAGATAAATGAATGAATTAATTAATAAGTAAATGAATGAGTTAATAAATAAATTGCTTGAGTTCTTAAGGGGGTAGGGAGGGAAGAAGAGAATTTGGGACACAGTTATAATAATTGATGTTATAATTTGTTTTTACATATAAGGTGGGGGAAAATTCCAAATTAATTAATTAATTAATTGAAAAAAATGAATAAATGCAGTTATATTACATATAAGATTCTTTCCAACTCTATAAAAAAAATCTAGTACTGACTCATTATTTGAGGCTAAAGTGATATAACACAATTATCAATAAATAAGCCAGAATGATCAAAGGTTACAAATATTTGTGCAAAGCATTTAGGTGAAAATCCTTATGCATATGATAGTAACTCACATTCATTAGAAATCATAACTTTCTTCTTATTCTAATAACAGTGTGCATGCCAGATATTTTTGTTGTCTAGTCATTTTTCAGTCATCTCTAACTTTCTGTGACCCCATTTGGGTTGTTGTTGTTGTTGTTGTTGTTGTTGTTTTGGCAAAAATACTGAAGTGGTTTGCCATTTCCTTTTCCAGCCCATTTTATAGGTAAGGAAACTAAGGAAAACAGGATTAAATGACTTGCCCGAAGTCGAACAGCTAGTAAGTGTCAGAGGCTACATTTGAACTCATGAAGATGAGTCTTTCCAGACTTCAGGCTTGGCACTCTATTGACTAACCAACTTTGTTTTCAGTTTTCAACTTAGCTATTTCTATAAACAGAATTTAAAAACTTTCAGAGCTTTCCTTCTGTGATCCTGAACATTTCACTCAGTATTATATTCATAATAGATATCCAATCACCAATAAATTGTACATTAATTATAATTCATGACTAGAATCATTGTTATCAAACAAATTTCTTCAGTTCAGTTTCCCATGAAAAGAAAATCTACTAAGTCCCTCATCAGCATCAATGCTATTTAAACCAATTCTTCTTAGAAGCAAGAGGCTTGATATCTCGTCCTACCAAGATAGACTGATCAAATTCCCAAGATTATATTTTCCCAGCAGAATAACCAGGAGTGACCAGCCACCCTTCATCCTTCTTTTCATTAGACAGAGATAAAATCAATCAAACAATTAATAAACTGTTGATGAGCAAATCAACTTTATTGTTCTGTTTACATACTTGGTGATGGAGATACAAAGTCAAAAAAACCCAGGACACTTTCTGCAACCTCAAGAAACTTAAATTTTATGAGGAATATAACATATATGCATATAAGTAGATGAAAAATATATACAAAGCACAAGATAAATGTAAGGGAATTTTTTGAGGTGGAGGGAGGCACTAGCAGGTAGGAGAATTACAAAAAGGCTTATTGACAGTATTTGAACTCAGCATTCAAGACAAACTTTAAAGAAAGCTAGGAATTGTACAAGGCACATAAAAGGAGGGAGCCCATTCCAAGAATGGAAGACAGCCTGCAAAAAAATCAGTTTACTACACAGGGTCACCTTGGAAAATGATCGATATTTCTCTGAGTCATTTAAGTGACCCCAGCCAGTAGGGTAGTTCCTTTATAAATTCTCAGACCTTGATAACTTTTCTCTACATATTTTTTAAAAAAAGAAAATCAAATTAATATAAGTAATTGAATAAACTCCTTGTGGGCAGAAACTACCTCAAGCTTCCATCTTTTCTTGTACACTTATAAATGAAAAAAAAAAAAACAACCAAGACATACCTGATTTATTACAAGTTTTTTTCAATTCTTATTTTATCTTGATACAGCCTCTATTCACACTGATATTGCCCTAGTGATGTTATACTGCTGTGAATTTTAAAATATCACATTGTCAGAATTGAAATTATAAAGATGTCATAAAGGACAATGGAAAGTTATGTGGTCAATTTTAAGTAGCTTAAAGCAATAATGTTATACAGGGAGTATACCTGCATTTCATCAGAGCATTTGATAAAATCTCCCCTCCTCCTCTTATTGGGAAGATGGTGAAAATAAGGTTGTGAGTGTAGTGTAATTAAAGAGCACAGGATTTGGGGTGAAAAGATCTGGGTTTGAATCATCCAGTTTCTTCCCCTTTCTAACTGCTCACAAGCGACCTCTGGTAAGTCACTCAACTCCCATGGTCAGATGGAAGACAAATTCTACTAGGTCACTAAGAACTGAAAGCAAAACATGGAAATTATAGTGAGCAAATTTAAAGCAAAATTCTTGAAAATTAAATGTTTCTAAAGTGGAATGGACTGCTTCAGAAGGTGGTGGATACTTCCTCACTAGAGGCTTCAAATCAGGGCTAGATATTGGAGAGGGGATCCTTGTTCAGGTGTTAGTTGTACTTGTTTGTCCCTCATTCTTAAAGAGGACCATGACATTGGGTGATGTCATGACTTGCACTGAATTGGATTTTTTTAAGTGAGGAAGGGCTGTGTAAGTTCACCAACCTCACTCTTTCCTCTAGAGCCATCTGTGTCCAGTGGCAAGATATACATCAGGACAACTAGAGATGACCCTGGATATCTTAAGGCAACTGGGGTTAAGTGACTTGCCCAGGGTCACACAGCTAGTAAGTTTCTGAGGTAAGATATGAACTCAGGTCCTCTTGACTCCAGGGCCAGTGCTATATCCACTGTACCACCAGCTGCTGCCATCTCAGTTGTACTAGATAGTCTTTGAAGTCTATTCCAACTCTGAAGTTCCATTATATCTGTGTTGTAGGCATGCAAAGCACTTTGCACATCTTTATGTTGCTGTTAGCTATTATTATTCCTTGTCATTACTATCATTATGTTTTACAGGGCTCTTTGCTTTTTAAGTCTTAGCTCTAATTATGGATCATGTATTAAAATCTTATTACCCCCATCCTGATCCAGGGACATTGACTTTCTTGTTTCTTGTTGTTCCATACACAAGACACTCCATCTCCTAACTCTGGGTATTTTCACTGGTTGATCCCGTACCTAAAGTAGTCTCTTGGCTCATATCTGCCTCCAGGTTTCCTTAGCCTCCATCAAGTCTCAGCTAAAATTCTACCTTCTACAAGAAACATTTTCCAGTCCTCCATAATCTTAGTGACTTCCTTCTGAGATTATGTCCAATTTATCCTTCATATGATTTGTACATAATTGTTTGCATGTTACAGTTTACGTTAGATGATGAGCTCATTAAGAAAAGAGACAAAAAAGAAAAAGAAAAAAAAGAGACAGTTTTTTACTTTCCTTTGTATCCCCAGAACTTAGCATAATTCCTGATACACAGTAGGTACTTAATAAATGCTTGTTGACTTTGGGTACTCTTTGCTTTTTCTCTTCACCTTATCTCTAATTATAGGTCAAAAACCAGGGATTCTCAGGGGGCAGCTAGGTGGTATAGCAGATAAGGCACCGGCCCTGGATTCAGGAGGACCTGAGTTCAAATCTGGCTTCAGACACTTGACCCTTACTAGCTGTGTGACCCTGGGCAAGTAACTTAACCCTCATTGCCCCACAAAACAAAACAAAAAAAACAGGGGTTCTCAAAATATGGTCCACAGACCCCTAGGGGTCACTGAGACCAGCAACAAGTCAAAACTATTTTCATAAAAATACTAAGACATTATTTTCTTACTATACCTTTCCCTTTTCCAACTACATAACTGCATGAGGTTGTCTTTTCTTCATATATTTCAACTAAAATGTCACAATAGATTGAATGCATCAGCAGATTTGAGAATACAGCTGTCTTCTATTAAGCCAGACATTAAAGAGGCTTATAAAAATATGTAAAACAATACCATTCTTCTCATTTTTTTTTGTTTTGGAAAACATACTTATTTTTCATTTTAAAATATCATCTTAATATGTAATGGGGTTTAGGGGCAGCTAGGTGGCACACCGGCCCTGGAGTCAGGAGGACCTGAGTTCAAATCCAATCTCAAACCCTTCACATTAGCTGTGTGTCAAGTCAGGCAGGTGGGGCTCGTTAGCCTTGGCCCGCAACCCTCCTAAAGGAAGGAAAACCCTGATTTTAAACCTCTGCTGCCTTGCAGCTATACCCATATATGGGGAAAGGCTTCAGGAGTTAACCCCGAGAAAATCAGGAGTTCCCTTAGGCAGGTTGGATGTTGGACATCACAACAATCGGCAACTCCTATGGCAGCACTGGTGCCAGACTGTATTGGCTCTGCCTCTCCTTTGGATCCACCAGTGTCGCAGAGAGGGAAAACCTGCTACATGGGCAACAGCTTCTTTTCCAATTGATCTGCCCAGGCCAGCACCCTGGAGAGGACGCTCCAGCTACTCCTCATGGGGTAGATACAACACGAGATGCGGCAGTTACCGGTTATAAGTCACTCAGGAGCTGCGGCTTCCGTGTCGGACTGCACAGCCACACTATGTGCCCTATCTCAGACAGAATTGTTGATTGGTTCAAATGAAATAATAAATGTTAAAGTGATAGGCTACCACAAAATGTTTTTATTCATCTATTATCTAATAATCATGTTCTTATCATACTTATTCTTGTGTTTGGATTAATAGCCAATAGCACTGTCTTTATATAATGTAGTTCATTTTGTTCCTAAATTTTCAGAAGTAGTATCACATTGTATGTTTAATGTTTTGGTCATGTGTCCACAGATGTAAGTAAAATGAGACATCCTGAATGAATGAATAAAAATCATGAATCACACACTTACTATGTGCCAAACACTGTGTTAAGCCTTGAGGATACAAATATGAGCAAGTAAAAAAGTCTCTAGACAAAACATACATAGGAGTACAGTGGCCAGGAAGGAGTATTTTGGATAGAAAAGACAGAAAATGGTGCTTAGATTTACAGAGCAATTTACTGAGGCATCATGGGACAGAATCATAACTTTGTCTCCTTTGGCCAATCAAACTGTCAAGTGGATCCACCCTTTTTTCAGAGCAAAGAGAGCAATCTCTTTATCTGTACAATAAGAAGGTACTTCTATCATTCTTTATCTAACAGTTTGAAGTGTTTAACAACATTCAATTTCCCTTGGTCATCCCTGGGAAAAGTCTCTGCGACTATATGATGAGCCATAGTTCTCTATGAATCCTGTGAGCCCTCTAAGAGCCCCAGAAATTTCTTTAGGAAAGGAGGAAGTGAAATGTTTGAGCCCTGACTTCTTCACCTAGAGTATAATTCATAGGGAACATACTCTTTCAGATAATGCAGACCTGGGTCAAAGTAGCTTTGAATGTGATAATTAAAATGTCAAATGTTGCTGGGATGAAGGAACACATTATATTTTTGTTCATAATTTCCTACACTTATTCACTGATAAGTAATGATGTTGCTGTCACAAAGATGGTATCCTAAATGCTAATTATGCTTTGAAAAAATAAGCATTTGATAACATTGGACCAAATGAACTAGAGGAAAAAAATAGCTTCATAGTAAGCTGAGAGGTAAATTGAAAAGTGAATTAATAAAGCATTAATGTGATGACATAAAGTGAATGTGTTCCCATGCTATAAAGCCACAAAGCAAATTAATAAAGTATTAACATGATGGTGTCTTTAAGCTTGGGTGTCAGAGAACCAAGGTTCTTATCCAACCTCTGACACTTACTACCTGTATGACTTTAAGCAAGTCATTTAACTTGTCTGGGCCTCAGTATCCACATTTGTAAAAGGAGAGAGGGGATAGACTAGATGGCTTCTGAAGTCCCTTCTAAGTCTAGATACATAATCTGTTAATATGAATATATGGATCACCTGAATTTGATGGAGGTACCTTATTATCCAAAAGTATTTTTTATGAAACCCTGGGTTAATAGGAGCAAAATGTCCTTCAGCTGAACACCAAACCTGAACCCAGATAGCTAGCAGATAGCTAGCAGACTACCTAGTGACTTCTTTTCCCTCAGGATAGTAAGTCACTATCTTATCTTATGGTAACATCTGGGCATCCTCATCCTTGTCAAACCCTTTTTTTTTTTTGAATCCTGTAATCTTATCATGAGGCTTTAGTATTTCCTCCATACTTGTTATAACTGAAATTGTTAAACTGCCTTTGCTTCTGTAGCATAGTATTGAAACTGACAATACCCTGTAATCAATGGACAAAAAAACCCCATATATACCCGCAGAAATGGGGAGTCTCCAAGCTTCACTCTTAGGAGGGAAATCTCCACATGATCATGTTGTTATATATTTCTTTTTTCTTTTTTTTCTTTTTTTTGGGGGGGCAATGAGGGTTTCCCAAGGTCACACAGCTAGTCAGTGTCAAGTGTCTGAGGCCGGATTTTAACTCAAGTCCTCCTGAATCCAAGGTCGGTGCTTTATCCACTGCTCCACCTAGCTGCTCCCTGTTATATATTTCTTCTTGAGACAAAAATATTAATTGACATTATGTTTTTTCTGTCTGTCTCTGATCTGTTTTGTACAAGGACAGGTATCATGTTCTCTGATCTGGTTTTGTAGGAGATATTATAAGATTATAATTTCTCTGATCTGTTTTATTAATTTTGTAGGAAAGATTAAAGATTATTTCTCTGATCTGTTTATAGGAGACAGGCAGATACAAAACCTATATTTTAATATTCAACAAATCCTATCTTGATTCAATCCAAATCAATAAGCATTTGTTAATAGAAGTACTGGAATTTAATTATGCCTGATGATAATGCCTGGTCCTTCTAGTCTAGAACTAGACATTGTGTACTAGTGTCTAGTACTAGACCCTGGAGATACAAAGACAACCCTTCCCTCAAGTAACTTACATTCTAAAATAATAGCTTTATATGGCACTTTAAGTTTTACAAAGTACTTTACATGTGTGATTTCATTTGATCCTCCCAGTAATCCTAAAAGGCAGTTGCTATCATATCCCTAGTGTTGTGTTTGAGGAACTGCAAGAAAGTTGGGGTAGCTGGATCATGAATTATGGTTAGAAGACTGGAAATAAAAAGGTATTTATAATGTGGGGGCAGCTAGGTGGTGCAGTGGATAAAGCACTGGCCCTGGATTCAGGAGTTCCTGATACTTACTGGCTGTGTAACCCTGGACAAGTCACTTAACCCCCATTGCCCCGCAAAAAAAAAAAAAAAGGTACTTATAATGTAGTTGTGAGAAAGGTCCTGTAATATTATTAATTAATATTATTTAATTCAACTCCCTGTTCAAAACATGAATCCCTTCTAGAAGTTTGTTGGCCAATAATTGTCCATCTTTAGCTTGAATATCTCCAGAGACAGAAAGCTGATTACTTATAATTCTATGGCTCTTGACAAAGCAGCTTCAAATACTCCAATAACACCTAGTAGTTTCTGTTTTCCAATGCCATCAAGTAATCAAAGTCAAGTTATGTCCACTTTTTATAGCAGTTAATGAACAAAAACCAAAGCATTGGTGCATAGGTGTTCAAGAAATATTTTTGATTGATTCTCAAGCAAGGGAAAGTTAATGCTTACATAAAAATTCTGGGAATAAGACTATAACTAAAAATGTGGGTCATTTATCCTTTTCCCTAAAAAATTCTCCTTTAAGGCAGTTGCTTATACTGTAAAGTTCAGGCTGCATCAGGAAAGGGTCAGCTTTTACCTGAGAAGTATCAAATAACCATTAATTCACTTGAATATTTTCCCCATTATTTCTCTGAAATGAAGTCATTCTCAGTAGTGAGGAAAATGGACCTCACTCAGGCTTCTCATTGTTATGTTAAATACTAATGATACTTTGGAGATTGTTAATTATGTACTCTACAATGCACAATGAAAAACAATGACTAAAGTTGTATGCTACCTCTTTTGTGCTGTCACTTGAATAGCTTCCAAAGAGCACAAGGTATACATACAAACAGCTTCAGATGTCACAGTGGTGTGTTTAAGAAGATTTCCCTCTTCACATCTGGATTGCATTCTTTCCAGGATAAATAAGGGAGCTGAGGCTGAAGTTGTGCCTACATAATCACACCATTTTCAAGGGGGACCTTTATCAGTAGAGAGACCTCACTGAAGGTCATCAGAAATTCCAAGCTTTAGGGAGTCAGAGGAACTAGAAGGCATGTACTAAAAGGGACTCATATCCATCTGAGATCCTGAAATGATTCCTCAGACTTGAGCTTCCAAATACCACCAGTACCAGGTCTTTGTTTCAAGGAATTCACAGATTAGAAGCCAGTGTTTACAATGCTTACAATAATGCAATAAAGAAAACACTGAAACAGAACTGAATGCTGCAAATCATAAACAATACCTACCCCATAGAAGAGATGAGAAATGTACCCCCTTTCCTTTTCTTGAAGAGGTGGGGGATTGTGGATATAAAATATTGCATTTACTGTTACATGTGATCCCTGGGTTAGCTGTTTATGTCTAACTTCCTTTCTTTGGCACAGGGGAATGCTGATGATGGAAGGGGGTGAGCAACAGTGCTAGAAAATCTGGAAAAAATCCATATAAAAATAAAACATCATTGGGGCAGCTAGGTGGCGCAGTGAATAAAGCACAGGCCCAGGATTCAGGAGTACCTGAATTCAAATCTGGCCTCTGAGACTTGACACTAGCTGTGTGACCCTGGGCAAGTCACTTTAACCCTCATTGCCTGGCAAAATAAATAATGAAACAATCATTGAAAAAAAGTAGGAAGGAATCAAGTATTAGGTGTATAATTGTCTAGGACATTGATGCTCAGTGAAAGAACCACCATTCAACTGAAATTGTTATCTCCAAGTTTACAATTGATCTCTTAACTCCTAAATCCAGTGATAACTACAACTATAACTCCAGTGAATTGCCTGGGGCTAACCAATGTTTTTCAATTCCAGATTCTTGATTGACTTACTGATCTCTCTCCAACAAACTATCCCCTCTCAAAGATTCCCCACCTTACATTAAGTAGTTTAGAGTTAAGTAGC
This sequence comes from Dromiciops gliroides, assembly GCF_019393635.1. Taxonomy (NCBI): domain Eukaryota; kingdom Metazoa; phylum Chordata; class Mammalia; order Microbiotheria; family Microbiotheriidae; genus Dromiciops; species Dromiciops gliroides. The sequence goes on along the minus strand of NC_057864.1, from coordinate 327,911,407 downwards.
ATTTATACTTAACTCCGGAGTAATTCTATGGTTTCTTTTGTTAAAGGTTCATTTACATTAAGCAGTTAGGAGCAGTTTTTTGGTTCCCTTTTGTTCTGTTTCCCCATAAAAACCCTGTCCTTGGTTCCCTTCTTTGGGTATTCCTAGCTTCTTGCTTTGCAATACCATGACCTATAGTTCCTCTGCCCCTATTAAAGACCTTATTTTCTCCTATATTGATTGTTTCCTTAATTTACAGGTTAACACCAGTAACCTCTTTTATACATTTTTCTTGACCTCTTCGCAGTTATTAACTGTTGACTAACTCCTCTTCCTGAATATAATCTTCTCTTGGCTTCTGTAATACTGTTTTGTTTTGTATTGTGTTGTTTTTCTCTTGTCTTATCTTGTCTTGTCTTGTTTTGTTTTGTTTGGAAGGGGTAGTTATACCTCTTTTACAATTTGGCCAATTCTGATTTTTAAGGAATTATTTTCTTTTGTGCTGTTTTTTTTTATCAAGCTGTTAATGCTTTTTTCATTTGTTTTTGCATTGCTCTCATTTCCTTTCCAAATTTTTCCTTCACTGCTCTTATTTTATTTTTAGAATCTTTTTTTTTTTTTGCTCTTTTTAAATTCTCTTTCTTTAAACTCGTTCTAGGATTCTTGTTGGGCTCATGTCTGAATCTGTATTTTTCTTTGAGGCTTTTCTTATAAATGTTTTTAAGTCATTGTCTTCTGAGTTTTGTGACTTGAGCTTCCCTGTTATCATAGTAGCTTTTTATGGTGAGGTTCATTTGTTGTTGTTGTTTGTTCATTTTTCCAGCCTATTTTCTTGACTTTGGACTTTATGTTACAGTTGGGACCTGCTCACCTCTTGGGGTAGGAGATCTCTGACCTGAGCTTTTGTCATAGTTCAATTTACAAGGTTTGTAAGTTTTTGGAGCTTCCAACATGCTGTGATCTGTGGAGACATCTGGTCACTGGCCTCCTGGTCTGTGCTCTGGCCTTTATCCAGATAGGGCCTCTGCTCCCTTATGAACTCAACTGTGCCTTTCTTTGGCCTGGAACTGGGTAATGGGTGACAGAGCTGCCATATGCAACTGTTTCTGCTCCAAGTGCTAGTGCAAGGGTCCCCTGGGATCTCTTTCTGACTTGGTGCTTGCAATCCTTGGGTGCTAGGCTGTTCCCCACTTCTCCTGCCACTTCCATAGCTCAGTTTTGCCACTACAACCAATGCTGCTTCCATCATACTACAGGTGCATGTCCAGTCCCTGCCCCAATGTCTATAGACCTGTCTGTATTTCTAAGCTTCTCTGAGTTGTCAAAATTACTTACTATAACTTTTAATTGGCTTTCTTGCCTAGAATCCAATTTAAAGCATTTTTAGGTTGTCTTGGAATGGGTGTGTCTATAAAGCTCAGAAAAATGCTGACTTCAGTCCACCATCTTGATCTGCTCCTTCGTCTGTAATACTAGTCTTCAACCTTGCCCTCATTTGTTTCCTTTGATGATATCATCATGTCCTTCACCCTAAGTTTCTGTCATAAGTCTTCTTTTCTCTCTGATCTCATCAATATCCACGGGTTCAATTATCATCTCCATTAAGATGACTTCTAAATCTAATATCTCAGCCCTCATAACTCAAGCCTAATAGCCTCCAGTCATATATCAACAGTTACTAAATAACTCTATCTAGAAGTCTCGGAAGCATTTCAAGCTCAAAATATACAAAAGTAACTCCTCCAAACTTCCCCATTTATATTGGTTGTACAACTATCCATATAAAAACCCATATCCATAACCTTGGCATCATCCTTGCTTTTCCCTCTCCTTACCCCTATATCTAATCAGTTGCTAAGTCTTGTTGGTTGTACTTCCCATGAATCTTTCACATCTCCATCTCCTTCTAACCTAACATGGGCCCAGTTCAGACTTTTGTGTGCTCTTGCTAGGACAATAGCCTTCTTTTTGTTTTTGTTTTTGTTTTAGTGAGGCAATTGGGGTTAAGCAACTTGCCCAGGGTCACACAGCTAGTAAGTGTTAATTGTCTGAGGCCGGATTTGAACTCAGGTACTCCTGACTCTAGGGCCGGTGCTCTATCCACTGCACCACCTAGCTGCCCTGACAATAGCCTTCTAATGGGTCTCTTTCTTTCCAGTCTCTCCCTTTTCCTATCCATCCTCCAAGCAATTGTGAAACAAACTTTCCTAAAACATAGTTCTGACCAAGTCATTCCCTTGCTCAAATGCCTTCAACGCCTTCCTGTTGCTGCTAGGATAATATTCCTTAGTCTGACATTTAAAGCCCTCCATAATATGGCTCTGACTTACCTATCTTTCCAGACATTTCATTTTAGTCCTCTCCTTCCACGTTCTACTTTCCAAACAAAGTGGCCTCTTTGCTGTTTCCAAAGCTCTACATTTACTCTCCCCTCCTCTATACCTTTAATAGCCTGTCCTCCAAGCTTCAAGCATGCTTCCTCCTTACTTCTGACTCTTAGAAACTTTAGCTTCTTTCAAGTTGTAACCTAAGTGTTCTTTCTTATACACAATATTTCCTGATCTCCTCTATAGTTAATGATTTATTTCCCTTCAAATTTCCCAATGTGTACATGTGCACAATACACATTACTTCCAACCCCCTCCTACAAGTATAAAGTGTTTCAGGGCAAGGAATATTTCAGTTCATTTTTTTCTTGGCCTCCTTTAGTGCCTAGCCTTGTATATAGTAGGCATTTAATACATTTTTTTTTGCCTTTTTTTTTTTGCAGGGCAATTGGGGTTAAGTGACTTGCCCAAGGCCACACAGCTAGTAAGTCTCAAGTGTCCGAGGCCAGATTTGAACTCAGGTCTTCCTGAATCCAGGGCCGGTGCTCCATCCACTGCGCCACCTAGCTGCCCCAATATATTTTTTATTAATCTAATTGAATTGAACTGCACATTTTAGTCCCAAACTATCCCAGTTCTAAATTATACAACCATAGCAGCTTGAGAAAAACCAGAGTGGCAAATGTTGTCTCATCCCCACCCTTTATCCAACTGGTCTGAGGAATCAGTGTTTCTATCTCCCTCAGGTAAAAGATTATTCCCTCATAAGCTACTGCTAAAAGCAAAATATAAAACAAAATGAAGAAAATTGAGTGAGTTTCAGATAATTACCTGTCCATAAGATGATTGAATATACATCTGACTATTAATTAGGATCCATTAATAATGAATTAATCAATACTGAGCAGAGACCAAAATTAAATGAGTTTGATAAAGTTCTTGAGGTAACCCTTTACTAACCAAGCAGACATATGCTTTGTTTGTTTGCTGGTTTGTTTTTTACCTTTCCAACCATTGATGGTCAATATGCTATTTTCAGAGCAAATTAAATTGACCGTGCTTTCATAGTCTCCCATTTGTCAACAGTGATGGGCAGAGCAGAGAACAATTCCATTGTCACCTCGGATATTCCTTTCTCAGTTCTGAAAGACACTCTGGTGTGGTTCCTTGTACAGCAGCCTGGCTGCACTGTAGAACCAAGTGGCTATCAAATGTTTAATTTTCAGTGTGAGCATTTATATCTCCAGAATCAGCAAGTTACAGATCAAGGTTGAGTTATTGTTGTGTTGATTGTCTAGATTTAAGAAAGTGTTAGTAAGACAGATTAAACTCAAAAGTAGGTTCTAGTTACATTTCTGCCTTTCCCTCTCCACACAGTTGTTTAACATTTACCAGAATCCCGCTTACTACTGCCCTCTTACTCAGACCATCTAGATTTTGCCGCCACCAACTGTGATAGTGTATTTGAGTACTATATCATATAAATAAAAATTTATTGGTGGAGAGAATACTAGACTTGGAATCAATATCCACATTCAATTCCCAGGTTCTATCATTTACTAACTATGCAATCTTGGGAAAGGCAACTTCTCTAAGCCTCAATTTTCTGACCTACATAGTGAAGATAATAATGTTTCCAGTATCTACCTCACAAGTCTGTTCTGGCAAAAGTGTTCTATAATTTTTTTAATTTTAATTTTAGTTTAAATATTTATTCTGTTGAGTATTTCCCAATTATTCTTTAATATTTTTTTAAATTTTGAGTTCCGAATTCTCTCCCTCTCACCTGTCCCCCAATCTGTAAGACAAGCAATATAATATCAATTATACATGTGAAGTCATACAAAAGAAGTGTTTTATAAATCTTAAAGCACATTCCAAATGTTATTATTAAATTAAAATGTCAGTGTCTGTAGTTATCAGAAACAATTTGATTCTTAGTTTTATGTAATCCTATTTAAAAACAACCAGTTCTCTTTAAAGACTGTATTTTATGCCAGTAGTTGTGGTGCTTGCCTGTAGTCCCTGCTACTGGGAAAGCTGAGGTCGTAGGTCACCTAAGTTCAGGAGTTCTGAGTTTCAGTACCAGTTCGGTTTCTGCACTGCCTAGCACCAGGGTTGTGAGTCCTCAAGAAAGGGAAGCTATACATGTATTATCTCTTCATATTAGCAGTTAATCCTCATTTAGCCTTTTATTATCCACTCGTTTGTTTACTCATGTTTACCTTTTTAAGTTGCTCTTCACTCGTGCATTTGAACTTTAGAGTTTCTCCACATTTCTGGTGGAATGCTTAGGAACAATCTATTTCATTAAAAATTCACCCCAACCCCCCACAGGAAAAAAAAGGGGGGGAGCCATTGGGCTACCTCAGCCATGCAAACCAGACTAGATTGGAAAATAGAGCAGTTAAAAGCTTCCTTGATGATCAGCCGTGGGGCCAGGCCATGAGCTACCACTAACTTCCAGCTTGAGCAAGATGAGGAGATCCGAGCTCAAAAACAAAACCAAAAAACTACATTTTACATAATATTATATATGATTATGGTAATAGAATTCCTAAACTTCTATAAAGCTGTTTTCATTGATCCTATGATTACTTGTGACCATTTACAGAGGATAATAAGGAAGATTATTCACCTAATAATTGTTTTAAAACATTCCGAAATGGGTGAAATTCTCAATGCAATAAAAATAAACTGAGCATTTGCCTTCTCCCATGATTTATTCTCTCTTACATTGACCTTTGTCCCATAAGTTTGCTTCCTGCTATTCAAATTTCTTAACACTTTTCTTTAAAAAAAAATTTTAAAGGCATTCCTTTTAAATTCTTTACGCGTTTTACTGGTCTTGGTCACAAAGAATGCATTTTCAATGTATGAAGATGTCAGCGTATACAGATGACTGATGTGAATCAGAATACATTAAGATGACACTGTCAGTCTTCTTCCTTAAGTACCAAGCTCATAAGCATAAATTTCCTCCTTTAAGAGGAGTTTTTAAATAATCCTCCAAAAAGAAGGAATTGGAAACTATTTAAGAACAGGTTTGGGGGGAAGGGAGCATACTCTAAAATAAATATCAAAACTTGGTTACAAAGAAAAGGAGTTTTGTGCTTGGGAGATTCTCAAAGAAAATACTTTGTTTCTCATTTCCCACTTTCAGAAACTAGAGGGAGGGTGACCTTAACAAGTAATTTCCAACCATAGGTATTTATTGGTGCCAAAGTGAACAGAAAGAATGTCTCATGCAAGGTGACAAGGACCCATGTTCTGTAAGATTTTTATTAACCTAAAGGGGATGCATCCTTCTTTCTAGGTCCTGCTCCACATATAAAAACATTACTTGATGGTTTCTTCCCTCTTTATTCTCTGGCCCACCCCATCTTCCTTTCTGGGCATGTCTCATAGCTACTGAGGAACAAAGAGATGGAAGTGAGTAGAACAAGGAGTGGATCGAAGTACAGTAATTTTTTTTTTCCAATGGGACCCTAAGAATAATTATAGGGTTTTTACAAATCTAAGTAATTAGAGTTGGAAGTAGCAGAAACTTCAGATGAAACCTAAGCATCCTCAAATGGAGAAGTACCATAAAATGTTCAGTGCAGACTTTTTTTGCTGTCAAGACATAGCAAGAGACAAAAGGTATGAAGATTAAGGATGAAGAGCTATCCAATTAAGTCTCCACCAGGTTGCCCAATAGGCATCTCAAACAACATGTCCAGTATTTTTCCCCCAAATCCATCTCTCCTCTATACTTCTTCTTTTAGTTGATGGCAGTGCCATCCTTCCCATAACCCTCTTAGTATCATTATTGAGTCTTCCCCCTCTCTCAACCTCTTACCAGGTCTTGTGGTTCCACTCTTACATCTGTTCACTTACAAAGTTTCTGCTGTAGCCTATGTTCCCACCACCTCCCACCTGGACTATTGCAGTAGCCTCCCAATTGGTTTCTATCATTCCATTTCCACCCCTCTCTAATTCATTTTTCCAAATTCTCTAATCCAACTACCAAACTGATAGTTCTACAAGACAGATTGGACTCCTCTCCCTCACCAAAAGCAAGCAAACAAACAAAAATCCACCTTCAATGGCTTCTGTTTGCTTCTAGGATAAAACTAATTACTCCATTTTGGCATTTAACACCTTCAACAATCTGACTCCCACATGTCTTTCCAGACTTTTTCATATTTCTCCCCTTGCTGGACCCTCCCTTCCAATCAAGCTGGCCTATCACCTATACCCCATAAATAGCATCCCATCTCATTCATCTGCACCTTTGAACAAATGATCTCTGATCTCTAGAATTCATTTCTTCCTCACCTCCACCTCTTAGAACCCCTAACTTTCTTAAAACCAGGAGTTCTTAAACTGGGGTCCATATCTTAAGGGTTCTGTGACTAGATTTCAAGGAGAACATGAACTTGGATGAGGGGAAAAGTTGATATCTTCTTTTTCACTAATCTCTAACTGAAATTTGCATTTCCTTCCATTATGAATTTTTTTAAAAAAATATTATTCTGAGGATGTGTATATGAACTTCACCAGATGGCCAATGATGTCCAAGATATACACAAAAGCTTAAAAACCATTCCTTTAAAGTATAACTCACATGCTACCTCCTAGACAATGGCCTTCCTGTACCTCTTGAAATTCATACACACTCACACACACACACACATTTGAACTTGTTTATCTGTGGACATGCTGTGTCCCCCAAGAGAATGTAAGGTCTCTGAGGGAAAGGACTGCTTCATTTTTTGTCTTTGTATGCCACAAACACAGTGCCTTTCACATTCAATATTTAATTGTTGAATTAATTGGAATGGAATGGAATGGAACAGATGCTTTAAATAACAAAGACTGTGGGGGAGGAGTAATTTGTCATAAAATTTTCCATTTTTTAGAAGTAAATTATTAGCACGTAACAAAATAAATTAAACTTTAAAATTTTTAACCTAGAGCTCATATCTCTTTTTTAATGATTCTCTATTCAGCAAAGTCTCACAGAGTCACATATCTGCAGGCTATATTTAGGGAAAGTTGAGATTCTAGACTACATAATGATGGGGGGGGGAAGATAATTAAAATGTCCATACAGGATTCATTTTTTCCCCTACAAAATTCTTTAGGAAAATTTAGATATATCCTTGAGTTGTCATTTCTGAGAATATATAATAATATGGCACACACAAAAGTCACTCCCAAGTAACATATTTTGACTGAGCAGTCTTAGTATCCATTGCAGTGCCTGGTATATAGCAGGTTTTAATAAATGCTTATTGATTGATTATTTTAAATTCAGAATTAACAAAGAACTGTTAGAAATGTTGTTTCTGGTTACTGGTGTATATCTCACTTCAAATTATTATACAAAGGTTCAAAAGGTGTGCTCTTTATCTGCTACCTTGTGCCTACAATTTTCCCTTAGTGGCTTGGTCTGTGATAAATAAACAATAGATAAATAGTTGGTTTTTTTAACGGTCACATGGATGGTTTCAAATAGCCACATATTTTGTGTCTGTGAACCATCATCTTTGTGACTGAGTTAAGTCAGTGCCAGAGTCTTCAGTCATTTTGGATAAGAAGTCCATCCATTATCTAAGTGCTTTGTCCTTGCAGTGACAAACAATATATTTGAATGAAATATCCTAAATTGGATGTGTTTTGGCATCACAAAACCCAACCAGATTAAGGTTATTATAAGAAATAACTTCCATAAGTGAAAAAGTGTTGAAATAAGTGAGTGGGGGTGGGGTGCTGCTAAGTGGCACAGTGGATAAAGCATTGGCCCTGCATTCAGGAGGACCTGAGTTCAAATGCATCCTCAGACACTTGACACTTACTAGTTGTGTGATCCTAGGCAAGCCACTTAACCCTCATTGCCCTACAAAAAAAAAAAAATGTGAGTGGGACCTTAAAATTTAGGAGAAATTAACCTGAGTTAACAAAAAGGAGATTAATAGGGAAAAAAGAAAAAGTACAAATGGAAATTTAGGTTGTCTGATACCAATATCCAGACGATGGACTGAATATTTTTATTTTATCCAAATTTGGTCAAGAAAATGTTTCCCAAATGTTCTTTACTTATCCCCTCCTTACCCCTACCATGGGTCAGAAACTATCTGAAAGTTCCTTTTTAACTTTTAGCTTAACTTTACAAGCATTCAATATTGAAAAGTGAAATATTCACATTACGACATTCAATAACTAATTCACTTTTTTGTTGTTGTTACAGCTTTAGCTGCTGGAAATTCATAAAGGATGAATTCATTTCAACCCTCCTTTTGGAACACCACCTCCAACCCTTTGAACCTATCCCAGAGCAGAGAGTTCTCTTACCAGAGGATCAGTACAGCAGAGACCATCATCCTTCCTTCTTTGATTGGAATTCTCTGTTCCACAGGCCTAGTAGGAAATATTCTCATTTTGTTCACTATAATAAGGTATGAGAATTGAATTTAAGGATTCTTTTTTTCTCAATAACATAAAGCTGTGATCTCAAAGCAAGTCTTTCTTCCCATGATATTGTACTTTGCATGTTTAAGTCTTTAAAATACTTCCTAAAATACTTGGTCGAGTTTTTAAGCAATGAAACTTTATCAGGTAACTACAGTGTCTAAAATACTGCCTGATTCTCATGCTCTCTTGGGAGAACAAAAAGCATATTCAATGTCTGCTAGTATGTTTGTGAATTTTTAAAGGGGCTAAAGTTGAAGCATTGTTAATACTTTAATAAATTGCTAACCTGAGACATTATACTACCTACCATAAGTCTGACTCCTATGCCTCATTACAGTAAGGAAGTGAAGATGGGGCTCTAGATGTGCTATGGTAGCCAAGGGCAAACTCTGGCAAATACTACCAAGCTGAAAAGTCTATGAGTATGGGCCCAGTTGACAGATTGCATGTCAGCAATCTACAGACCAGCATAAGCAATTTTAAAGAGATTCATTACTGAAAGGTTGACTGCAGTGATGAATTTTCCAGTCCTCAGAAAAACACCTATTAAGGTGAAGAAGAGGAGATTTCAAGGAGGAAGTACTCACAATGACCTATCCCAGAAGTACCTAAGCTGGCTACCTAACAGGTTTTGAAGATGAAACAAGAGATAATTGCTCCCCTATAGGAAATCCTCATCTGAGTTGTAGATCAGAAAACTGGATTGATTTATCAGCTCTATGCCCTGAAAATAGACACATGACTTCTGATCTCCAGAGGATACAGGGCAACCAGATTGTTGGCTCTCTTTTAGCAGAAACTATCTGTGTGTTAAGCCAAACTGAGACTCTCCTGCAACTATTTAACTTCTCATCATATTCCCAGACTTTCTGTCCTTAAACTATGTTTGGCTCTCTCTTTATTCCTTAAAACTCAAAATTCAGCCAAGTACCTATAGAATTATAAAAACATTTTTTAGTTTACAGAAAATCTACTTTCTCACCCCAGTGAATTTAAAGGCTTAAAGTTTGCTTATGCTCTCTGTGATTAATTAGCATCTTATATTACAAACCTAGTTCTGCCACTTTCTAGCCATGTTACTGTAAACAACCAACTTAACCTCTGTGATTTTCCATTTCTTTTTTTGTTGCTTTTGTTGAGTCATTTTCGGTTGTGTCCAACTCTTTGTGACCCCATTTGGGGTTTTCTTGACAAAGATACTGGAGTGGTTTGCCATTTCTTTCTCCAGCTCATTTTACAGATGAAGAAACTGAGGTAAACAAGGTTAAGTGACTTGCCTAGGGTCATATAGCTAGTTAAGTATTTAAAGCCAGATTTTAACTCAGGTCTTCCTGACTCTAAACAGAGTGCCGCCCTGCTGTCACTTCATTTCTTTAATTTGTAAATCGAAGGGACTTTACAGGGTGGTTTCAAAGTTCCCTCCAGATTCTAGAATTCCTCTTATCTAATCATATCCCATTCCTTTCCATCCCATCCCATCCTATTCTATCCATCTCATCCCCATTTCATCCCATTCTTCTTAGTTTCACTGGACTTTAGTAAGAATAGGAGATGAGAAACACAGTGTGGTCTAGTGGATAGGGTGCTGCACTTTGAAAATCATTAAAACCTGAGTTTGGGGGAGGGGGCAGCTAGGTGGCACAGTGGATAGAGCACTGGCCCTGGATTCAGGAGGACCTGAGTTCAAATCCAGCCTCAGACACTTGACACTTACTAGCTGTGTGACCCTGGACAAGGCACTTAACCCCAATTGCCTCACCAAAACCAAAAAACAAAAACCTGAGTTTGGGATACTTCCTAGATTTGTGATCCTGGGCAAATCACTTAATTTCTGTGAGCCTGTTTCCTCATCTATGAAACTGAAAGAGCTGGACTTTCTAATCTTGAATGTCCCTTCCAGCTCTAAATCTATGAACCAATGAATGATTTTCTTTTAATGGTCATGGGTATGATCTGGACTTACTACAACCATCCTCCCATTCCCTTTGGATCTTTGACCATGTTTAAATGTTTAGATCACAGATCTATCTAAATAATGACCTGGTTCATTTTAACCCTTGATTCGAATCTCTACACAGCTAATTACGCAGCAGTGGGTCATTAATATACTTTCACTGTAAGACTCCCCACACCCTGCCTAAGCTGAGTCAATCAATTACATGGAAATAGCCTAAGATTTCACACCTTCTCCCACCGGTCTCTCCCATCACCCAGAATGCCTTAGAAGTTCATACTGCTACCATCTCTGCAGCATTAATGTCGCTGTTATTGAGAAAGTGGCTTCTCTAGAGTTCCAGAAGAATTTTAATAACATCTGAAAATGAGTGCATGAGATGTCCCAAGAAATGCTAGCACTCCAAATTCAGTATAGATACATTATGCAATGGTGCCTAGAAAGTGACATTTTAAAAATCAAACTCTACTTTTCCACTAATTTGGATTAAAATTAGAACTGGGGGTCCCCAGTTCTGCTGTGACTGCCATAGTGTATTTATTACCACTGTTAAGAGAACCTGCCCCATTAGCATTTTTATGTACCATTTAATCATCAGTGGTTGAAAGACCTGGCACATGGATTTCATCATGCACAGCACCTGAAATGCTAACTAAAAATTCATCTTCCCATTGTCAAAATACCAAGTAAAGGGAAGAAATCATTTCTGAAAACAACTACATAATCGGTTCAATAATTGTCTATGGCAAGCCCTGCATTTTGTTAAGTGACAACTATGTGGAAAAAAGGAATTTGAGTATCAGTCAAAATTTACACACATGAAGTAAATAGAGAACATTGCAACAGAGTAAATAACCAAGTGAAAAATGAATGGTAGGGGTAATGATTATAATGGGAAGTCAGGAAAGAGATAGTGCACAAGGTAAAATTCATGAATGAGGTAAGATTTGAGATGGGCCTTGAAGCATATCTAGGTGGAAAGGAGTGGACGGGGAGCATTTTAGAACATTCCAGATCAAGGGACAATATAAGCAAATTCATGAAGGTAGGAATGAGCTTGGTGTATACAGAGGACAGACTATTAGATGAACAACCTGAATTGAGCAGAAGACATATTTGGGGATATTTGTTGTTCATTCATTTCTCTCCAACTCTATGGACCACACTGTCCGTGGAGTTTTCTTGTCAAAGATATTAGACTGGTTTGTAATTCCTTCTCCAGTGGCCTAAGGCAAACAGAGGTTAGCCACTTGCCCAAGGTCACACAGCTAGTAAGTATCTAAGGCTGAATTGAACACTCAGGTCTTCCTGACTCTTTATTTTGGGGTATAGTAAGAAATAAATAGGGTCAGCCAAAGCAAAGAAAAATCATAGTCTGTCTTTGGAATTTTTCTACATAGACATAGACATGGTCACTCATTTAGTGCTAAAAAAACCTTAGAAACTATTGAGTCCAACTCCTTTATTTTACAGAAGAAACTGAAGCAAAGTGATTTTCCAGGGTCACTCATGATAAGTGTCTATCTCTTCTTGTCTGCTAAACACCCAGTATCCTTTATCTTGACCAATTCACACATGGCCTACCTCTCCCAGGGGTATTTGCAGTTTTAAAAGGTATATCTTGACTACTGCAAAATTTAAAAGAATGATGAACTCTCTAATGGGAAAACTTCAGCATTTCTCACCATGACAGATGGATGGGGTGATAATTTTGATCAAGGAGGCTCTTCTGACCACATTCAATCCCACCGGGATTAGGTAGTTCCCTGTCCTCCTACCCTTAAAATCAGCTCTAGAAATATGGTTGGAAGAAGGCAATGAACAGAGAAAGTGAATTCTCTATTAAAAATCAATCCTGACCTGATAACCACATAGAAGTATGGTGACTACAAATGCAGTAAAAAATTGCTTAGCTGAGAACACCTGAATCTATATATTGATTGTTATCACTCTTGTTAAAATGTCTCCTTTCTTCACCCCATCTTCATTTGATGAAGGATTCATGAGAAAAGAGCCAGCCTTTTTAGCTAAAGGAATATTAATGTGGCTTTTAAAATAATGCTTCAATCTACCAAGTAGCACTTGAAAGCAACTTAATGCTCATCTTTTATTGCTAGGTATTTAGCTAGGACTATATTTTTACAAAGTGCTCTATTACATTTTTAAGGCATTCTTATTAGCCCTTCTTGTTAGGCATTCTTGTCTCTGAATTTTAATATATTAAATCTATTTAAATAAGAGAAAAGAAATTTCACATTTACATACATAATTATATTAGAGAGATGAAAAATAATAGACCCTAAAGTCAAATGGAAAATTGATAAGCTGAGAACAGATGCCTATGTTTATTAAAAGAAGAGTAGAAATATGTATGGAGAAATGGACTGAAATCATGATAAACCAAAGGGTCATAGAATTATAGATTAGGACTAGAAGGATCTTTAGAGGTCCCTGAGTTCACCTGTGTTGTTTTACAGATGAGGAAAATGTAAGGTTTTGAGAGATTAAGTGACTTGTCCAGAGTCACACAACAAGTAAGTGTCCAAGGTAGGAATTTGAACCTGAGTCTTCTGACTCTTATCCCAACCCTCCATCCAATATACCACACTACCTATCAAGAGGCAGCTTGGTATAGCAGATAGAGCATTGGACTCAAATGAAGAAACTAAGGCACAGAGAGAAGGAACCAGGAAGACCTGGACTCACATCTCACCTCAGGGGGTGTTCTAAATAAACCAATGAAATTACAGGTCCTTATCATTTAAGTAACAAAAATCAATTTTGGGGAGTCAAAGTTACCATCTTGGGAGAGAATTGACAGATCTATAGTAACATTCAAGAGCCTCTCACTTGACTCTTAGTAGAAAATGATAAACAGGAAGTAAACTATGGGACACATTTAGAGTGAAATTCCAACTTGAGAAACCAAAACCACTTCTCTTCATTTGTCTCTTAAATCCTTGGGATGTGCAAGAAATCTATCTATTGAAGCCTGACAGCAAGAAATGTGAAGAGGGATTAGACTTGGAAAAATAAATCAAAATGTAGATTTAGGTGCTGCATCCTATTGGGTAAGCAGGCAGGGACAAGCAGCCCTTCAAACATGATTGTACTTTATCTCACACACACACACACACACACACACACACTCAGGCACATGCTACTCCAAGTCTCTTTCACCCATAACAATGAGCAGGAACACAAAATTCAGAAGTCACAGGAACTCATGGGGAATGAAACCACAATGATAGCAATGTTTCACACATACCCAGCGGGTTAGAGCATTTGCTTTCCCATCGTTGTTTTGCATGGTGTCATTTGCAATAATAAAAGATTTGGTGATTGAAATCCCTTTCATTTATTGCGTAGGCATCTCTGAGCTCTTAAATCCCTAAAGAAACATCTTTTTTTGTTTTCAGGGTCAGAATTCAGTGTCTCTGCTATGTTCACTATATCATTTAGATTTTTTTTCTTCTTTTAAACAAAAATAAAGTTATTTTTTAAAATAACTCTTGCCACATACAATAGGATCATAGATTTAGATCTGGAATGAATCTTGGAGGCCATCAAGTTCAACCCCCCCCCCCATTTTATAGATAAGGAAACCCTGACATGGTGAGTTTAAGTGACTTGCCCAATATCTCACAGGTGGTAAGTGTCTGAGGAAGGATTTGAACTCAAGTCTTCTTAACTCCAGGTCCAGCACTCTATCTACTATAGCACCTAGCATTGTTATAATTACCAGTAAGTGACAGGTAGCTATTTATAGGATCCTAGATTTAGAGCTGAAAGGGGCGGTAGGTGCCATCTACTCCAACATCCTCACTTTATAGATGAAGAAACTGAGGCCCAATGAGGTTAAGTGACTTCCCAAGTTGATATAGCTATTAAGTGTCAGAGCCAGGATTTGTACCCAGCTCCAATGACTCTAAAAACCAGCAGCCTTTTCACTGTAAAGATGCAATGATTTCACTGGCAATAATTAGAAACATAATCAGTAAAAGTTAATATCCTAATTTAAAAGTTAATACATTATTCCTTACAAACCATATACTACCTACCACTATCTTCACTAAAGTCTGAACATTTGTACATAATTATAGAGGATGATAAAGCAGGTCCCCTGAAGGCTGTGCCAGCAAGTGCAAACTGCTAAATCCTACCAAGTTAGAAAGGCTTTTGAATAAGGACCAGGTAAAAGACAATATGTAATAAAAAGCCCATGATACAAGTTCTGAGTTTTAAAATCTTCCTGCCCTGCTTCCTACCTAGTCACTTCTGCCTCATCCCTACCCACTGCTTTCCTCTACCTGTTAGTAGAGAACATGCACGGGAGTCCTAGAAAACTAAATCAGAAGCCATTGGGTGTAGAACTAAAGTATTTCTCTAACCTTCTCCTTTCTTCATCAGTCATTTCTGTTTTGGAACAGAAGCAAGACCCTAACTTTCTTTGGGATATTAGTTGGTCCTCAATGGAAGACTCATTTCATCCCCCCAGTTATTTATATACTATAATTATTCCTTGAGCCCTATTTGTATAAGGAGAGGTAGAGAGTTTAATGCAGTGTGTGGAGGGGCAGCCTCCATCAGAGTTAGGAAAAGCTAGGTTCAGATTCTGCCTCTGCCACATAACTACTTTTGTTCAAGTTACTTAATGGCTCAGCCTCCCACTCCCATGCCAGGCCAAAACTCAGGAATTTAAGGAGAGAAGGAAAGAAGGAATAAATGCCTAGTATGTGCCAGGCATTATGCTAAACACTTTACAAATATTATCTTTTTTAATTCTCATAACAATTGTGCAGTGAAGGTGCTATCATTCCCATTTTACAGTTGAAGAAACTGAGATAGGCAGAGCTTAAGTGACTTGTCCAGGGTCACACAGCTAGTAGGTATCTGAGGCTGAATTTGAATATAGGTTTTCACGACTCCAGACCCAGCACTCTTGTCCACTGTACCACTTAAACTGCCTTATGAGACTATAAGTTATAGACCAGTTGCCAAGCAGAATAGGTAGAAAATATTTCCACACAGGGAGGTCTCCATATCTAGAAAATCACAGGTCTAGACCAAAGAATGTACAAAATTCCTGCACATAACCAAGACTATAAGGCAGGAGCTAGGTCTATTTTGATGGCACTAAGTGCTTAAGATGGGTGACTTTAATAATTAATACATTAATAATAATAATAATTCAACAGTAAGTAAACAAACATTTATAAAAACAGCTAATATGCCAAGATTAGTAGTAGTAGTAGGCCTTCACCAGTCTAAGACGACCATGGATCAGCGCCCTGAAGAGCCATAGGCCACATTGTGGCTGTACAGTCCGATGTGGGAGCCGCCAGCTCCTGAGTGACTTATAACCTGTAACTGCCACATCCTATGGTGTATCTACCCCATGAGGAGTAGCTAGAGTGTCCTCTCCAGGGCGCTGGCCTGGGAAGATCAATATGGAAAACAAGTTGTTGCCCATGCAGCAGGTTTTCCCTCTCTGTGACATTGGTGGATCCAAAGGAGAGGCAGAGCCAATACAGTATGGCACCAGTGCCCCCGCAGGAGTTGCCAGAGGGATGTGATGTCCAACATCCCAACTGCCTAAGGGACTCCAACTCCTGATTTTTCTCAGAATTAACTCCTGAAGCCTTTTCCATATATGGGTATAGCCGCAAGGCAGCAGAGGTTTAAAATCAGGGTTCCTTCCCTAGACTGGTTGCCTACCAAGGCTAACGAACCTGCCCGAAAGTGACTGCTTTGAAGGCACCAGTGACTCGCCTTCACCCCTTCTCCTGTTAGTGGAAGCAGTTCCGCCACAAGAAGGCCAGGAGTTGGGCTTCGGTTGTCAGAGGCTATTTGAGACGCATGCTATTGGAGTATTTTATAGAGAGTGTCTGAGTCTGTGTGTCTGTGTATCAGTCTAGGAGGTTTTCCTAGGGGGTGGAGTTGTTTGAGGAAAATGATAGCTGGTGACATGGCTAAGCCAATTTTAAGATTTTTTTTTAATAAAATGAAAATGATATAAATCAGTTTTTCTTTTATGTGACTAAAAGTAAGCATACCATTTTAAAGTTCTATAGGATGACAGTTTTTCTCAGGTGTCATTGGTTTGAGAGGAAATAACTTTTTGATTAGTCATCAATATATCTCTTTTTATTTTAGGTCCTAGGAAAAAAACTATCCCAGACATATATATCTGTAACCTGGCAGTGGCTGATTTGGTCCATATCATTGGAATGCCTTTCTTATTCATCAATGGGCCCGAGGAGGAGAGTGGGTATTTGGGAGTCCTCTCTGCACCATCATTACCTCGTTGGACACCTGCAACCAGTTTGCATGCAGTGCTATCATGACTGTAATGAGTTTGGACAGGTAGGCAAATGTGCTTTGAAATACCTCATTAATGGCTGAAAAATAAGGGAAACTCAATTTGGTTTTGCAAGTAGAACATTCAGCAGAGATGTTTCAAATACAGGTGTTAGTTTCTCAACAGTGGGGCTGTTTTCTTTTTGCTCTTCACTATAGTATCAACTAATTGAGGGAGGAAACTTTCCCAATTAATATTTTTTTCAGGTTTCATAATTACATAAGTTAATGTCATGTTACAAAATTTTAATTTAGTTTTTAAGAATTATTTTATTGATTTTGTTGTTTTTATATCATATTTCTTGGATTCGTATTATTTCCCTTGTATTTTCTCCTGGCAATTCTCTCTTCCTCTTTATAAGAGAACCCCCTTTTGCCCAAAGGGAACAGATACCCAGAGTTTATGAAGCAGTGCCTAGAACAGAGGTGGAAAAATAACTGGGCATCTTCCTGAATCCTCAGCTCCTCACACAGTCCTGCCTTCTACATGTAACATTAGGAGGACAGAAGTAGGGCAGAAAGCAATACAGAGAATCTGAAAAGCCCTTGGCAGTGAAGTTGAGCAAATGATCCTGCCAAGTGATCCTGGGTCTGAATATTTAAGCAGATATGAGTTTGAAATGCAGCTGTTTATGAGCATATTTATAGGAAACTCGGGTCTCCCGTGGTCTTTGCTCCTAAAGACCAAAAGTATCAAAACAGCAGGCAAAACTCCTGAGTGAGGATGGAACCAGATTAAAATGTAATTGGAAGGGGCAGCTAGGTGGCGCAGTGGATAGAGCACAGGCCCTGGATTCATGAGGACCTGAGTTCAAATCTGGCCTCAGACACTTAACACTTACTAGCTGTGTGACCCTGGGCCCAATTGCCTCACCAAAAAAAAAAAACTGTAATTGGAAAATGTCTAACAAAATAAATAAAAATACAATACAACACTGAGAATGTTAATTTGGGGTTTCTAAATCAATATGCATCAGCAAGGATCCAATTCTATTTGAGTATGATAACAGAGCTCTAGATATAAGAATCATCTCATTAAGGCAATAAAAATGATGCCACTTTACACTATTATAAATTTATTCCACAGCAGCCAATAACCACATAGGGTCTTACTCTAGTGCATATAACCTAGTGCACAGTAGAAACATTCACCTCAGGGCAGCTAGGTGGCACAGTAGATAAAGCACCTGCCCTGGATTCAGGAGGACCTGAGTTCAAATCTGACCTCAGACACTTGACACTTACTAGCTGTGTGACCCTGGGTAAGTCCCCATTGCCCCACCAAAAAAAGAAAAAAGAAAGAAACATCCTCAGTCCTAACAGGGTCAGCCATTGCTCTAACCACACTTGCACATGCTAGGAACCATAGGGACAACATTCCAGACACCAACTGAGAAATATCTTGCACTCAAAGGCTTAATGGCTATTCCAATAGAGAGGAGAGGTGCAACAGCCTCAATCATAAACAAAATCAGGGCATTGATGAATTCACTGGATTAAAGTCAGAGGCCTTGTTCTGGCTGTGGTAGCTTCAGTGATACTTCAAGTATTTTATGAGAATTGAATTGAATTATGGATGTCTGGCATTAATCTTCCTGAGCATGCCCTTAAGGTAAGGAAGAGGTGAGCAGTTATGCAGATGTGTGACCTAGGGACCAGCAAGGTCAGCATGGGTCATTTACTCTAATGCTAAGTCAAACGGACAAGCTTTTAGTGGTTGTTGTCCTTCATTCTCGAAGAGGACCAAAATGACATCACTATGTTAGAGTCAAATTACAGTGTGTCTGACTGTGGCTGATCAAACCAATATGAGCTCAGAATGCTCTACCACAGGTTGGGTTGGATTCTCTAAATTTGAGCATCTCGTGTTTCTTTTGAGCTCCTTCAATTCTACTTTGCTCATTGAGCATAGCAACTTCTTTGAGGAGGGCACACCATGCTGGGCAGTCCTGTGCCAGTATCTCCCTCCTATATCACACCATCAATTCTAAAATTCTTCAGAGAGATCTTGAGAATGTCTTTGTTTTGCTCCTTCTGACTATCCTGTGAGCACTTGCTTTGTGTGAGTTCTCCATAAAATACTCTTTTAGGCAAGAGTAAATTGGCATTCAAACAACATGGCCAGCCCATTGAAGTTGCCCTCTCTTCAGTAGAGTTTGAATGCTTGGCAGTTTAGTTTGAGAAGGACCTCAGTGTCTGGTACTATATCCTGTCAGGTGATCTTCAGAATCTTCCTAAGACAATTCAAATGGAAGCAATTCAGTTTCCTGGTATGGCCCTGGTATACTGCCCAGGTTTCACAGGTATACAACATTTGCTAGACACTGTGTTAAATGCTGGGGATACAGAGAAAAAATAAAAAGAATCCTTGCTCTCGAGGAGGTCACAATCTAAAGGAGGGGATTTCAAACAACTCTGTACAAATGATATCAGAATAAACTGGAGATAATCAACAGAGAAGACACTAGCAGTAAGAGGGATCTGGAAAGGTCTCTTTCAGAAGATAGAATTTTGGGGGCAGCTAGGTGGTGCAGTGAATAAAGCACAGGCCTTGTATTCAGGATGACTTGAGTTGAAATCCAGTTTCAGACACTTGACAGTTACTAGCTGTGTGACCCTGGGCAAGTCACTTAACCCTCATTGCCCCGCAAAAGAAGAAGAAGAGTTGGAAGATGGAGTGTAGTGTCTGAGGAATAGCCAAGAGACAAGGGTTACTGAATAATAGAGTACAAGCAGGTAAGTAATGTGTTTTTTTGTTTTTGGGGGGTTTTTTGGAGGGTCAATGAGGGTTAAGTGACTTGCCCCGGGTCACACAGCTAGTAACTGTCAAGTGTCCGAAACTGGATTTGAACTCAGGTCCTCCTGAATCCAAGGCCAGTGCTTTATCCACTGCGCCACCTAGCTGCCCTAGTAATGTGTTTTTTAAAAGACTATAAATATGGGGCAGCTAGGTGGCGCAGTGGATAAAGCACTGGCCTTGGATTCAGGAGGACCTGAGTTCAAATCCAGTTTCGGACACTTGACAGTTACTAGCTGTGTGACCCGGGGCAAGTCACTTAACCCTCATTGCTCCACCAAAAAAAAAGAAAGAAAGAAAGAAAGAAAAAAAACTATAAATATGGGAGGAAACCTGGTCATGAAGGGCTTTAAAAACCAAACTGATTATTTCATATTGGTCCTGCAGGTAATGGGGAGTTAATTGGGGGTGAATAACATGGTCAGCTATTTTAACATCAAATATTTAATCTCTACAACATTTCTGAAAACATCATTCTCAAGATGCAAAACATGCATCTTTATCATTTAATAGCCTACATAGTCATTAGAGCTCTCCTATCTACATCTAGCTGGCTCATCTGAGTACAAAGCTGATGCAGTCAAGGTCATGGGTCCAAACCTGATGCAGGCCAGCTAACTTTGTCTTGCTTCATTGTCACAGACTGTAACCCATGCCTACAAATTGTACTTTTTAGTCATAAAGTGTACTGGATGAGAGAATGTAGTGAGTTCGGTACATCCAAGGTGATATGCAGGAATTTTGTACCAATGGCATTCCCTAAATCCTTATGGCCACATAAAAATATAAGTAAATATGGAGCAGGGTTCTTCCAGTTGAGATCCAGGAAGTCTCAAATAAGGCGGTGTTTCCAAATTACTGAAGATGGTTAATGCCCTAAATATAATCCATTGCCACTATAAGCAAAATAGTTCCAGGGAATGGGGACTCAGTATCACCAATTTCTCAAATGAATGCAGATCCTGAAGCCAAGAAGATCTGGGTTTAAACCCTACCTCACTCACTACCTGTTTATAAGCCTCATCTGTGAAATGAAGGTGATAATACCTGTAGTACCAACTTCACAAGGTGGTTATAATGATCAACCATATTGTTGTTCTTGTTGTTCAGTTATTTCAGTAATATCCAACTCTCTATGACCCCATTTGAGGTTTTCTTGCAAAGATACTGGAGTAGATTGCCATTTCCTTCTCTAGCTGATTTTACAGATGAGGAAACTGAGGCAAACATGATTAAATTGACTTGCCCAAGTCACCCAGCTAGTAAGTATCTGGGGCCAGATTTGAACTCACAAAGATGTCTTTCTGACTCCAAGCCTAGCACTCTATCTACTGTGCCACCTAACTGCCTCTACAAATAATATAATGTAATTGATGTAAAGTGTTTCATAAACACTGAAGTGTTATATAAATCCCACTAATATATCATTATTTAAGAACACTTTGTTGCTACAAAGCCAGGGAGGAAGGAAAATGTTAACCTATCTTAGGAATGACAATGTGTCTCCTTCCCAAAAACCTCTTTAGCAACACCTTCTGGGTCCAAGTAGTCTCTTCCTTTTCCTGCTTATAGAATTCTCATCTCTGGGTTAAGCCCAAAGAGAGTCTGGCTTCTATAAGCATGGACTGGGAGCTTTCTCTCATATTCTCTGGCTCTTTATGCCCCCACATTGGAGCCCAGGGAAAACCCCTTGAAATTTACATTTGACTTATGCCTAGGGTCTCCCCAAAAGGAATTATCAGGGTCCTTACTAGAAAGTTATTCAATGGACAAGGTAATTCTGATATAGGACAGCTATTTATTTCCTCTAGACGAAAGAAATGCTTCAGACACAAAACACTCATAAGTTTACATCAACAAAGACTTAAAACATCAAACAATAACCCATAACTCTTATTATACTTTCCTAAAATATTAAAACATAAAATAGTTTGTAAGACTTTAAACAAGCATTTCACCATCACTTTGGCTCGGCAACTGTCTGAACATCTCCTTCAGGGTCTATATCTTCTGACAAGCCAGATAGCATGGTTAATTCTTAAATTAGAGGCAATCTTGTCCTTCAAAAAAATATTTTAGAATTTAAAAGGGGCACCTTCTGCTACCAGTCACCTGAAGCTCTCAATGATTACAGAACTCTCCAGTTTACCAGGTAAGTTCCTGGAAATGTCCATCTCAGTATCATTATTTGACCACCTGTGCTCAGGGAAAAACAACATAAAACTGAAGAGTCATCTCCAGGTTTGAATTTAGTCTCAATCAAACTGAACACTTATGAGTAGCTAGAATAAACTACCAGGAATAGAGAGCCGTCA
This sequence comes from Dromiciops gliroides, assembly GCF_019393635.1. NCBI lineage: Eukaryota > Metazoa > Chordata > Mammalia > Microbiotheria > Microbiotheriidae > Dromiciops > Dromiciops gliroides. The sequence goes on along the minus strand of NC_057864.1, from coordinate 327,889,216 downwards.
AGCTACTAGTTCAGGGGAGAGGCAAAAGAAAGTGGAAGCTGTTCTTCCCTTCAAAGTATACTGAGCAGGCAGCTCTTGCTATTCAGTGGCTCTTCAACAGAGCACTTTCCCTCACCTTTCATGGCTTCAGCATGAACCAAAAGACCAATTAGGTGATTGTTTCAGCAATCTCAAGTGTAAATCCGTCATCGTTCAGCCACATATGTCACCCCAAGTATTCTGGAGGGCTTGGTACAGCTCCATGCATGTTCCATACAGTGGGCCCCTACTGGTCCATAATCATGCTTTTCTGTAGGTGTGCTGTGGCCAGAGTTGGTCAATGAGGGCTCCCCTAATTGCTTCCCTTGCACCTTTTTATCCAATTAAAATGTGAGTCTCTATGTTACACAAGAAGGAATTCAGTTAACCTTCCTCTCTCACTAGCATCCAAGGAGTGCTAGATGCCGATTGCAGTCTCCTAGAAAAGGACATTTGTTTTATGAAGCCATTCACTTGATGTTCACAGAGAACTTCCAAAACAGAAGCACACATCCAATGATGTTTAATTTCTTCTGGAGAAAACAGAGTGCAAGATCTTTGTACATTTCAGGGAGGTGTTTCCATTTTTATTCTACCTGGAACAGCCCTTCTGAGCCAGCTCTTAACATAGAATGCTTTTTTTCTTCTCTTGTTCTTTTTAACAAATTTAGAATTTACTTAATCCATAATTAAGACAATCAGACTTTTGTACATTCCCATCTGTATCTATGATAACCTAAAACGCTTAAGGTTAACCAGTGACTCTATAGAATGTAAAGTCTCATAGATTAGGGGGTTTCCAACCTTCTTTTGGTCCCTATACTTCTTAGTTTTTTCAGTAAGCCTTCCCATTATCCTTATTCAATATGAAAGAAAACAATTTGTAGTGATCATCATGCACATGCACACAATAAGTAAAATAAGAGATTAATTTTTCTTCTCTAAGAGTACACTGAGGGAGCGGCTAGGTGGCACAGTGGATAAAGCACCGGCCCTGGATTCAGGAGTACCCGAGTTCAAATCCGGCATCAGACACTTGACACTTACTAGCTGCGTGACCCTGGGCGAGTCACTTAACCCCCATTGCCCCACAAAAAAAAAAATAGTACATTGAAATATTTTGTAACTTCTTTTTTTTTTTTTTTTAATTTTTGGTGAGGCAATGGGGGTTAAGTGACTTGCCTGAGGTCACACGGCTAGTAAGTGTTAAGTGTCTTTGGCCAGATTTGAACTTGGGTCCTCCTGACTCCAGGACCAGTGCTCTATCCACTGTGCCACCTAGCTGCCCCAATATTTTGTAACTTCTTAAGACCCTTGTTCTCCAGGTTGAGAAAGAACCCCTCTTGTTCATAAGATCATAGATTTAGAGCTGATAGGACTTTATAGTCCATTGAGTCCAACCCTCTCATTTTAGAGATGAAAAAACTGAGATTGAGAGTAATTAAGTTACTTACTCATGATCATGCATCTAGTAAATATTTGAGACAGAATTTAAACCCATAACTTCATGAGACTATATCTATAATTTTATTCCCTATATTAGGGATTCTTAACCTTTTTTTTCTATCATGGACCCCATTGGTAGTCTGGCAAAGCCTATGGACCCCTTCTCAGAATCATGTTCTTAAATGCATACAATAAAATACATAGGATTATAAAGTAAACCAATTATATTCAAGTAATGGACATTAAAATATCCTTATAAACAACACAAACCCAAGTTAAGAACCCCTACCCTATAACATGCTACCAAATTCCTCAAAAACATATAAAGAAACATGTATGCTCTCATATTTTCAAAAGAGAAATAGTGATTTCTACATAAATTGCTAAGCTCTCAATGGTTGGTTTTTATAGCTTCAGTAATGTGATCAGTAAACATTTTCAATTATATATACCACTTTAATGGCTGTCAATTTAATGGATCATAAAACTCAAGTGTTTCAAGTAGTTCTTTAATTTTTCTTTCCATGATTAGGGACAAGCCATTGACTGTCAATATGGAATATTTCAATAATAAGTAGAAGCCCCTGTACTGTAACATGGCTCCCAAAGTTTTAACATCCAAATTTTTATCTTATTTGCCTCTAGGTCATTTGTAAAGAAAACAAAATATGTAGCCAGGCTTTCAGCAAAGATTATGGGGAATCGTTTTTCTGAAAGAACTAGGGTTCCTTCAGGGTTCAACCAAGGGAACAGATATGAATATTCCTAAAGACCCCAGGCTTAGCTTTCTGCTTTCACTAAAAGAGCTTAAAACTGCTGTACTGGCTTAAGAGTACTAGTCTTTAGAGAAATGGCTCTGCACCAGAAGTAGAGAAGAGACACCCAGAAAAGGAGTAGCTCTGCCTAGCATGTGACATGTACTACAAATTATTTCCTATCAAGGACATCAAGGATAACAGTTCATAATTAAGTTGTCCTGGGCACATGGGTTTCCTACTCATATGCCTCCATTCTAGGTTTTCTATAAGTTTTTGCTCACTCTCCCCAGTGGACATTACATGAATTGGTAGAAGAATGTGAACTAGGTTTGTGGGTAGACTATTATGATTATTCTTGGTTTTGCCATCTTGTTTAGTAAATGCATCATGAATAAGATTTAAAGGTATCAATTTGGTTGATTTGTTTAAATGTTAAGTATACCAGTGGGGGCTCAGGAGTTACAGTTGTATAGTAAATATATAACTCTTCTATATCAAAACCTGAAAGTGAGTTGTTGCATTAAGGCTCCCACCCTCTGGAATAACCATCACCACCAGCTTTTTAAGTAGGGTGAATAAGCCATCTCAGAGAGAGATAGTACCTAAGAAAGGAGATACCACTTGCTACACCCACACTACATATATAGATTGAATACAAGGTATTTGGGTGAGTTCTTAGTCTGAACTGGATTGTGTCATATGACCACCTTTCTGCAGTCTTGTTTCACCTCCCTCTAATTGATATTGTATTTGGCTATCATGTCTCTGTTGGCAAGGAGCTCATGTGTTTACTAGACACTATTTTGCCCTCCACAGACTGTTCAATTTCTCTAAGCTACAATTATCTACATAGTGACATCTTAAAAATCAGTTATTCAAAAGAGAGGGAGTGAATTCCCCCTCACTGGTTGTACCTGAGCAAGGAATAGATGCTATGATCAAGTATGTTATAGAGGGATTTTTTTCAATGGTCCCTAAAGGTTCCTTGCAACCCTAAATTTTGTGATTTTATGAATAAAGGAACTAATGGAATTAAACTTAACTTCATTTTTCCTTCATACCCTTCTCCTTATTTAAAAAAAAAAGAAACAAAAAATTCTCTTCACCAATGCAACTGTGCTCAGAAGTGAATCCTCTTGAATACATATTAGGAACACTTCCTCAGGAAGGAAATCCCTGATCAGAATCTAATTTTCAGAGAATATCTATAAAGGACAGCATTGTAAAGGTAAAGTTCAGTCTAAAGATTTTTTTTTATCATTTTCACTCTTATTTGTAGTGGCAGTTATTTGTTGGAGTGGTTTATTCAGACCTCCAGACTCAAAAGGTGTTTTCTCTAAAGGTGCATCCCATCTTTCAAAAATATTACTTTCCTTCACCATGATAGAGTTGCACTTCAGGGAGAATAATAATACTAATAATTTACTCTTGTCATGAACCTTTCATCCTTAGAGCTCAGAGCTTTTATTGATTGTTCACAAACCCTTCTCAACTGGTTTTACAGGTACTTGGCTCTCGTCCAACCATTTAGGCTCACCAGTCTGAGAACAAGGTCGAAGACCATTCGCATCAATTTGTGCCTTTGGGTGGCTTCATTTGCTCTGATGTTGCCTGTCTGGATATACTCGAAAGTCATCAAATTCAAAGATGGTTTTGAAAGTTGTGCTTTTGATTTAGCATCCCCTGATGATGTGCTTTGGTAAGTTGTTAAAACTTAGAGAAAATCAAGTTGAATTAAGTTGTCAAGTACTTCATCCCACTTGTCTGTGAGTGAGCAGCATTAGAGAACATCCTCTCAAGGTACTCAGCACACTCCTCTCCTCTCATCTCCTTGCTTTCCACAATCAGTTGGATACTTTCATTTTGGGTGGAGGAGAGCCTGCACATTTGGTAACCTTTATAAAAGATCCTGAATGTAAGATGGTACCAAATTGATTCAAATATACTTAAATGTTTGCTTTAAAGCAAGATACTTGATTAGCCATACTGGCATGGAACAATCAAAACCAGGAGAGTAATAAAGGGCTGACTGACTAAGTATAAGTCTATATCTAGATAACAATGACTCAACACTTAAGTTTGAATTGTGCCCCTAAGATATGTGACCATTTTTGCTTTTATTCAATAGTTTCAGTCATGAACAACTCTTCTCGACCCCATTTGGAACTTTTTGGCAAAGATATTAAAGTGGTTTGCTATTTCCTTCTCTAACTCATTTTACAGATGAGGAATGGAGATAAACAAGGTTAAATGACTTGCCCAGGGTCATACAACTAGTAAGTGTCTGAGGTCAAATTTGAACTCATGAAGATGAGTCCTCCTGACTTCTGGCCTGGCACTTTAACCACTGGGCCACCTACCTGCCCATATGACCATTGGTTATCTGTAAATAGCTGTCAACTTCCCCCCCACTGTCTGTAAAATGAGAATGGGAATAGATGACCTTTAGTATCCCTTCCACTTCTAAATCTATGCTCTTTTCAGCTATTTGAAAAGTGCTAATCAAAATAACCAGGTAGAGTTTTGTTTATCTACAAAACATAAAATACTCCTCCTGGCTGAATTTTTTTTTCCCACTTGATCAAACTAGTTTTAACTGAATTGACCAACCTGATCACTTGTTTAGCATTAGATAGACAAATAGTGGGAGTGGCTGAATGCCAGGTTCTGCAACAGAAGCGATGGTCACCAACAAATCTGCATAGATGTTCTGTATGGAAAGGATTTCTGCTCATCACTTACTTATTTCTCCTTTAGTCCCAGTTACACATGGAGATTATAATTCCTAAAGGATGAGTTGTAAAACCTCCTAAAAGACAGCAGGAATAAGGGAAGTTTAACAAATGTAGATCATGGACTTGATAAAAGGAAGAAATGGAAATGGAAGCATTTTGTATTAGTAGCGACCTCTGCTTCTATTCCTGTCTGCTCCTTTCACTCTGGCATTAGGACTTTATACCATGACTTGCTCTCTGGAGAAAACAAATTCACCAATCCCCTGAGCAGAGAGAGAAGGTGAACAACTTGTCATTTACAGGCTTGCCAATATTACACACACACACACCATCAATTAAGTGATAAACATTAAGTGCCTTCTATATAGGTACCAGGCACCTGAGGATAGAAAAGGAGACAATCAGGGAACAGATCTTCCAGAGGGAACAGGAGGTTAATATTGTTCAGTAGTTCAGGGGAGTCTGACTCTTCATGACCCTGTGGACCATACTGTCCATGGGGTTTTCTTGGAAAAGATACTGGAGTGCCTTAACATTTCCTTCTCCAGGGAATTAAGGCAAACAGAGGTTAAATGACTTGCCCAGAGTCACACAGCTAGTAAGTGTCTGAGGCTGGATTTGAACTAGGTCTTCCTGACTCAAGGCTCAGTGCTCCATCCTCTAAACCATTTAGCTGCTTTATATGTTGGTACATATGAAGAAAATAGAATCATACTCACAGACCAAGTGTCCTTCCTCACACTGAAGAAATATGAAATAATCTTAATTGAATTGACAGCAAAATTATCCTAAATAATTAGCTCCTTTTCATTCTCTATGTATCTCCACTTGGACCACTCTCATCACTAAAGAGGTTCAGAGAGAGGGCAAACATTGTATTGTAAAGGGGTCCTTTACAAGGTCCATGGATAGATTTCAGGGGATCCATAAACTTGAATGGGGAAAAATAACATCTTTATTTGGTTTCTTTTGCAATCCTATGTTGTTCTATTTTATGCATCTAAAAACATACTGAAAGAGGTTAGCAGGCTGCCAAAGAGGCCCAAGACACACGAAAGGTTAAGAACACCTGTTCATCTTGCTCAGTATCCACACATCCATGCACTCGAACTTGGAGGATGTCTTCCTAGACCTGTTCATGTAGGAAAACACACAAAACCTCATTCATATTTTTACCCCAGTCTGAAGAAACATTATGAAGTGCTATGAACTATTGAGTAAATTCTCAGTCTAATGTCAGTATGGCATCCATTCTCTTTTTACTGTTTTGCTTTACAGGTACACACTTTACTTGACTATAACAACATTCTTTTTCCCTTTGCCCTTGATTTTGGTGTGCTATATTTTAATTTTATGTTACACCTGGGAAATGTACCAACAAAACAAGAAAGCAGGCTGGTAAGAGTCTACTTTATTATCTTTTTGATTAATTAAACTTCGTGGATCCTAATATACCTGCAACATCGCTACATAAATATCATTTTAAATGAGTGTATGTGTGTATAATATGGATATGGATATGACTACATATATTATGTGTGTATGCAAGAAAGAAGAGAGAGAGGGGAGAGAGAGAGAGAGAGAGAGAGAGAGAGAGAGAGAGAGAGAGAGAGAGAGAGAGAGAGAGAGAAGGAGGGGAGAGGTACTATTTAGTGAATAGAGAGCTGTCCTGGAAACTAGGAAGATCCTTGTTGTTCCAGTCCTGCTTCTGATGCATACTGGCTGTGTGACCTTGGACAAGTCACTTAATTTCTCATAGCTTTCTAGGAAACTTTTTAAGACTATAAATTATATATTGCAGAGAAGTTGCCAACCTATACTGATAGAGAAAATTTACTCACCCAGGAAGACAAGTTTCTCTCTTCTCTCTCTCTCTCTCTCTCTCTCACACACACACACACACACACACACACACACACACACACATACACACTGACATACACACAAAAACGTTCCAAAAGGACAGTACCACTTCAAACTATTAAAGTTTAAAAACTGCTAATAGCTTAAAAACTACTCTAAGACTTTTAGGATCTGCATAGGTGTATATGTATATGCATGTGTATATATGTATATTGTGCTAAAAGTCATATATTATATTATGTGTTATATATGCATGTATGTCCATGTATATATTTATAAAAATCATGCTGTCATATATACATATATTTGTATATTTATATGAATGTATATATGTGTGTATATACACATATATATGGCAACATGGTATTGTATAAATATATGTGTGTATACCTACCTATATGGAAGTATGGTATAGTGGTTAAAGCAGTAGCCTCAATCAGCAAAATGCAATATTTTTAAACTATTATCTCTAAGTCATAGACCATTGCTTTCAAGAGTAGTATCAGTAATATCCACTTGGGGAAGTTTTCAGTTAAGTATCTAAATGCAGAGCCATAAACTAGGAGTATTTTAACCTGGGGCAAAATCATTCACAGGAGCAAGAGTGGTAGGCAGTAGTGGCACTGACAATATGAGTAAGACAGTACTTAGTGCAAGGAAGAGAATGGTCTGTTCTCCTGAAGGAGTTGAGAGGGAAGGTGAGCCTCAGGAAAAGGCACCCAAGCCAAGAGGTAGGCATGGCCTGGGAGTAGTTTTGTCAGCTGCAGCATGCAAAGACCCTTAGGTGAGGCATTAGGACAGTAAGTAACGATACTGGGAGGAGAGGTGGAAGCTTGTCTTCCAGGTGACTAAACATGTCCCCACACTAAAATGTTAGCATCCTAGGAGAAAGCCCCATTTGGTCCATCAAAATATAAATCTTAAGTCTTGAGTATCTAAATGTGAATTCATATTATATGCCTGGTAAGTTTTTAAAAGATGTACATTTCACTAAAAAATCATTAGGAGCCATACTGAAATTTCTAAGAAATCATTTTCTTCTCATTCCTATTACCCTGGTCTATATGTTCAATTCTCTGCTGACATATCCTTTGCAGTTATAACCCTAGCATTCCCAGGCAAAGAGTCCTGAAGTTGACAAGAATGGTCCTGGTGCTGGTGGGGGTGTTTGTCCTGAGCGCCACACCCTATCATGTCATACAGCTGGTAAACCTGCAGATGGCACAACCAACGCTGACTTTCTATGTGAGCTATTACCTCTCTATCTGCCTCAGCTATGCCAGCAGTGGGATCAACCCCTTTCTCTACATCCTGTTGAGTGCAATTTCCGGAACGTCTGACTCAGTGTATCCATATCCAAAGGAAGATGACTGAAAGAGAAATAACAATATTGAAACACACTGAAATCAAGCTTTTAGTGAATGTCCTTGGCTCATTGAGGGCACTGAAAAGCATATTGGCCTAGATAAGGCCGTTTCTGGAGGTATATAGAGTGGGCTCAAAAGAATGTAGTAATAACCTTTATTCTTGTTCAAGTGTGATACTCAGTGTCATAGGTCATTAATGAAACAGGTCAAATGCAATGAATTCAATGTATTCATTGTGGCTAAGGTTTTGTTTCCTGTTTGGAGGCAGGAGTTACATTAAGATGCCTGAAGTTCCCAGTAGTTTGTGTTTGTTATCAGCAACCTGTATCACCACACCGACACAGATTGCCAACTAGCTTAGTCACCTGGCCACATAGCCTTCTATTCTATGGCCTCCCCATAGCACTGCCCTCAAGGTCCTTGTCACCGGACTGCCTTTTAATGAGATCCTATTAGTACTTAAGTACAAAAGACCCTTTTAAGAAGAGGTCTTATTCTTATTTTCTCACTGTAGCACCTAGTGCATAGTGAGGTCCCAGGGTGCTCTGGCTTCTTCTACTTGCTCTCCCCCTCCCCTTATGTTGAGGAAAAAATTTAAAAAGCAAAGTATTATTATCTCTACTGTGTGCTTCTGAGTCTAGCTCAGAAGTCTAGCATTGAAATCTCTAGATTTAAAAATCTCCAGATTAAGTCAAAAGTCTAGACTCTAAGATTTTAAGATTTTAAGATATAATACAAGAAGTCACAAGTATATTTTGTGATTTAATAATTTGCTATTGTTTATTGTCATTAGTGTTTGTTGTTGCTGTTGTTGTACTTCCAAACCATGGGAAATGGATTACACACTGTAGAGTTTCCATCAGATTGTTAACCCACCACCTGATATATCATCTTCATGTTAAGGAGCATTCCTATATAAATAGTCAAAAGTATATCATTTTCAAATCATAGGCATTCATTGTGGACCATTTTTCCTCTTGTTATACATATAATATGTGCATAAATTGAAGAAAAATATTCATGCTTTTAGAGCAGAAAGCAAAACTTATTTCAAATGGCAAATGAAATTGATAAACTAACCTCCATTACTGAAACACATAAATAATTTGCATCACCGACAATTGGATCTAATCTTTAATCAGCCTTTCAGGAAAGATTCTAATAACCTACCTTCCCCTTGAGACTAAGATTCTCTCTAGTGAATCAAACTGGTAAAACATTAAATACAGACAATACTTGAAAGATACTGTACTTAGAACTTGAGTTTAATCCAAGAGAAAACCATTTGAAACATGTTTAGGCTTTTTTTCTATTGCAATATCTAATTACAGGTATGCATGGTGCCAATAAAATGGATCCAACCAACTAAAGTGAATCACACTCCATTCCTTTTTGGTATTGTAGCTACCATAGTAAAATTTATACTTCCCTCAAATGCCTAAATCTTTCACTTTAAAGGCTGGTTAAATTTCTTGGAGGAAATAGATAGACAGACAGATAGACAGACAGACAGACAGATAGATAGATAGATAGATAGATAGATAGATAGATAGATAGATAGATAGATAGATAGATAGATAGATAGATAGATAGATGATAGATAAACGATAGATGATAGATAGATAGATGATAGGTAGATAGATAGACAGATAGACAGATAGATAGATAGATAGATAGATGATAGATAGATAAATAGATAGATCTAGGAGCCTTTAGTCTTAACCCCTCTGAATATGCTTTTTAGTGTTCAAGCACTGAAATCATTAAGACCTAAAACAGTAACATCTAAATTTTGTAATTGAACAACTTGGCATTGTTTATTGTAATTTTTTTTTAAAAAAACCACTGGCACTAAAGAATTTAGTGTTTTATAAAATTTTCAAATTTGCTTGTGGGCTATAACAATGAATTTTTTTCTAATAATATTTTCTATTACCTTTAAATAATTGCAAACACCAAACATGCAATAATACTTCATAGGTTGAAGAAAGATTCCCTTCCCTTCACCTATGAGTTGTAAATTAGTGTGGTAGCTAATAAAGCATGAATGAAGCAGGTAACATTTTAATAATTTTGGTACCTTTGTATATTTTTCTATAGATAAACACATTTGTATGCAGACATGTAAGGATGGTTTGACAAAGCTTCTTGATGTAATATATTTCTCTGCATAACACATATTTATGAATAATTCTAAGTAAATTTAATGACTATATACATTTCATTAATACATAAATATTGTATTATTCATTTTTCTATAGGACTTTAAGGTCTGCAGAGTGGTTTCCCCATAGAGTAATTTTCCCCTGTTAGAGTAATTTTGTTAATGCCATTTTACAAATTAGAAAGTGAATGATTTACCCAAGGTGACACAGCTCGTAAATTTCAGAATTGGGATTCAAATACAGTTCCGTTGACTGAAGATCTCTTTCCACTACACCAGGCTGCCTCTTACTTACAGTTATCTTATGAGCTCATGCTATTATATCCCCCTCATGTACATTCAGATCTAGTTGAGTCATTTCAAATTTGGGGCATTGGTTTTGTTTAGAACTTTCATAAAAATCCTCTCAGAAGTAATCTTACAACTGTGTGAAATTGCTCATTACTGTAGCTTTGGTTTGCTGTTTTTACTTTTGAGTTTATCTTGCCTAACTCATTCCAAAACTTAATTAGCTTAGCTCAACTTGTTCATATGAGAGCTTGGTTCTGGGTATATCAGTGCCTGGTCAGGACAAGTTCCTTTGAATACCAGGAGTAGCAGAAACATGAACCATTGCAAGACATATCAATCTCATTGTCTCAAGCTTGACCCTGATCATCTTCACAGGCTTCATCTTCTCTGATCTTTTTCTCTCTTTCTTACTTATTTCCTTCACTCTGTTAAATCAACTTCTTAATATTCTTCTCATAGCCTTCTATAGTTCTGAATTCCTTGATTATGTGTTTTTCCTTCATCTTTTTTGCATGTTCTTTTAAAATTTGAGCTCATCAGAGAGCTCACTTTGCAGTCACATGTTTCTTTCTCATTTGGGGTTATTCATTACTATATTGCAAGAATATTTTTCATCACATCCCTCTTGGAACATAGTCTCTTTTATTGTTTTTGTTTCTATGATCATATTTTTTCTCTTAATCGTCTGGTAATCTTCTTTCCTAAAGTCAAGGGTCTGCAGCTGACAGTGAACAGCATTTCCCTTCTTTCAATAATACAAATTCTAGGTTAAGGGTTACTTTCTTCGTAGGTTTCTGCAATTCTACATCACTATCTATTTCTTTGTTATCAGAATTGTTTCCAAAGTAGTACTTATTCTAGTTGCTTAATCCACCTACTGAAAAAGGAAATTCTTACCAAGGCAAAGCAAGACTTTAACAAGTGTTCTGCTTTTAGCAGATTGAGTCTTTCAACAGATGTCTTGAGAGTTGAAGTCCTCCAGCATTAATATAGTTTACTCCTCTAACAGAGTTTATAATATGTTCTGGGAAAGCATCAGCCTAGAGTAGTGAAAAATATTCTGGATGGGAACCAAGGAGATGGGTTCTAGATCCAACTCTGTCATTAATGAATTATGTAACATCAGGAAAATCACTTCTTTTTTCCAAGCTTCAGTTTTTCATCTGCAAAATTAAAACATTGAATTATATAATGATTTCTAAGTCCCCTTCAAAGCATGGCATTTTATTTTATGAATATCCATAACTTTTGTCTGACTTGGCAGACACAATTTTCCTGCATTTTATTAGGTTCCATGAGGGAAACAGATGTTTAACATGGTGCTTGGAAAAAACAAAAGTATCAGACAGGAAGTAATTGGTGACTAGTACAGGACAGCATATAATTGAAGGCTAAATTATGTGACAGATATGCTAAGTGGTACAAGTCAAAGAAAGGGAAGATGGATGAAGATTGAAGCAACGATGAAAGCATGTAAGGGAAGCTTCATGAAAGAGGCAAGATTTGGCCAGGACTTAGAGCCATAGGATTTGGATGCATGAAAAGAAGGGGAGAGCAACATAAATGAAGAATGTTTCTCTTAGCCATCCTTTCTTCTCCATTCCTAGTGGTATCACCTTTGTCTGAACACTTGCCTAGATGATTTTAATATCCCCCTAGGTAGTGAGAATAAAGAGTAGTGAGTCTTTGAGGAGTAGTGAGGGAAGAGACTCCCTGGAGCAGAGCTTTGGTCTTTGGAGAATAGTGGAAATAGAGTTGGGTGGATATGGTAGGGCCACATTGTAGAAAGACGATCTTGAAAGTCAAGCAGAGAAATTTAATCCTGACACAGAGGACTTTAGGAAAGCCAGATAGGCTTTTGAGCCAGGGAACAACATGATGAAAGCAGTGTTTTAAGAAGGTTAGTATGGCAAGGATATGTGGAATGGGAGGAGATACTGGAAACTGGGAAGCCAGTTAGAAGAGTATTGCAATAATCCAGGCATGTCTACAGATAAGGGTGTTAGCGTTGAAGATGAAGAGGAAGGAACAGATGTGAAAAAGATTTCAAAGGAAAAATACATGAGACTTCATTACTTGAATAGGGAACCCTTTACACTCTGAGTGATAATTTCACAGGATCATAGATCCTTCCAGGATCACAGAGGCATCTAGTCCAACCCCGTCATTTTACAGATGAGGAAACTGAGACTCAGGAATGTTAAGTGACTTATCCACAGTTAAGCAGGTGTTGAGATCAAGTCTTAGGGTTCACTAAAATCTGCATTCTGTGAGTATCACATGATGTAATCAGGGCACCTATGTCATTCGAGATATTTCCCCCTGATAATTACAGTTCCAACTGTATCTCAGCTGAGCTTCATTGTAGCCCCTAATAAGCCCTGCTAAGTGCTCTGGAACTGAAGCTCTTACTTCCTGTTTGACTGTAGAAACACAGTATGTAAATATTATCTTAATCTCAGAAAAATTCCCCAAAAGGTTGTAACATAGTGATGTCAATCAACAAGTCAACAGGTATTTATTAAGCACTAATTCCTAAATGTTAGGAATACCAATATAAGCTCCTGCCCTGGAGGAACTTACATTCTAATAGAAGGCAACACATAAAAGAAAGCTGAAGTGGTAATGGGAGGGTAGGGGAATGGGGGATGAAAGTACCAGTGAGGGGTGCCATTATAAAGTTCCAGAGGAGAATCAGGAGTACTTCTTGGATAGGAATGATAGGTCTGGGCACCCACATTAAAATGGAAGTTCTTGGAGAAACCATCCAATCAGACACAGGGGCCTCTGGAGCTGGGTATACTTTCACTGTGTGAAGTGCAGGGCTGGAATAAGCCTCCAGTGTAAAGAGGTTTCTGGGCATTGTAGAGAAAAGTTCTGGAGGAGAGATTTAGGACACCAATTTTATATACCAATATAGGTAAGCACAGGGGCAACTAGGTCACCCAATGGATAAAGTTCAAGGCCTGAAGTCAGGAAGGCATCTCCTTAGTTCAAATCTGACCTCAGATACTAGCTGTGTGACCCTGGACAAATCACATAACCCTGCTTGCCTCAGTTTCCTCATCTGTAAAATGTGCTGGAGAAGGCAATGGCAAACCACTCCAGTATCTTTGCCAAGAAAACCCCAAATGGGGTCACGAAGAACCAGGTATAACTGAAAAACAACTAAACAACAACAGGTAAAGCAGAAGCCAGGATGACAAAGAAAAAAACAAAACACCCTAGTTTGTAATTTAAAGCAGATTTTACTGAACATTATTTTCTTTGCATGGATAGTTTCAAGTTTTTCTTTCTTTCCATGGAAGCAGATCTTTTCCATCCTTCAAGACTTGGATTCGGGAAGATCTGGGTTTGAATTCCACCCCAGACTCTTATAAGCTGTGTGACATTAGGCGAGTAACTTAATTTTGGAAGACTTCATTTCATCATCAGAAAGTGAAGGAGTTGGACTCAATGACCTCTGAAGTCCGTTATAGCTCTAGATCTCTGATCATATGAGCCCCCAGGAAGCTTTTCAAGACCATTCTGGAGTCTAGTAATTTCTTCCCTCCTCCATCCTGACAGCCCTAGTCTCTACATTGTACAATTATCATGTACATGTCTTGTGAAAGTTCTTGAACTTTTGTATTTTTTATAGACTCATTTAAATCTTGTATAGAACTTTTTCTGTACCTATGCCTCATCTCTCCAATTACATTAAAAACTCCTGGAGAGTAGTGACTGTTGCATACAACTATGGATCCTACACTGCCCCATGCATGTAGTTGGTGCTCAATAAATATTTATCCTCTTTTCCTTATATTTCCCCCACCCCAGGTAGAACTGCAATTGTACATTATAAATGATTTATGAAGATTTTACACTTCCTTTATTCCTTTCATTTGAGAAATTTATAACACTTTTTACAAACTCCAGGCAGATGCCTCTATTTGGAAAGCATAAAAACATGGATCATTTCCTATGATTTAAAAGCAGGTATCCCACAGGTACAGAGCAACATTTTGGCTGGAAATCTTTAAGGTCATTCTAATCACTGAATGGAAAGGTTTTGACATTCCATTTAGAACATTCTGCCTGAAAGGTTCCCAGATATCCAGCTGAGAGAATACTCAATTCAGTTTCTCTGCTTCATGTATCTTGTCATGTTGTTATGAAATACATGAATAGACCTTCCTGAATATCTCCACCTCCATTTAAAGTTATTAGCTTAGGTAATGGGCTACTTTTCTGAACGGTAAGAAATTTACCACCTTCTAAATGATGAGAGAGAAATCTTCAGGGACAAAGACAACTATTATTCAAGGTGAGACATTTGCCTCAAAAATGCAATGGTTGAAATTGAGAACTGAAATTCTATTGATAAAGTATAAAATGGATAAAACCGAAGCGTATCAGTTCTGCTGCCTGGTTCCTTCTCTCTCTATTAAAAGTTGTTCTTGGGATCATAGGATCATTGATTTGGAGTTGAAAAAACCTTAGAGGCATTCTAAGTCCAACACTTTCATTTTATAGATAAAGAAACTGAGGCCACAGAGATTGAATGATTTGCCCAATTTCACATAGTAAGTAACAGAACCAGTGGTTAAAATCCAGGTTCTCTAATTCCAAAAAAAACACACTTTCCGCTGAAATTAGATAAATTTATTCACACTAAAGTGTAAATGACTCATGCCCACAATTGCTACCTTTCCCAAGGAGATTTGCGTTTCAACAGTAATAAGAGTCTTAAATTAAAGTAACAAAGTTTCCAATGGTTTGCCTAGGAAGTCTCCTTATTTTCATGCATTAGGGAGCAAGAGGAGATATTCCCATTGTTAAAGACTGACCTCTCTATACCTCAGAAATGTACGACCTAAGCAATCACCTGGTCTCTCTAGAACAGAGGAATCAGTCCTTTTGGTAATAGCCAACAATTTGATACCCTGTAATGTGTATGTAACAGTGAATTTACCAACACCTGTTTTCTGTCACAAGGAGCTTGGCCTTCACATCATGAGCTCCTGTTAGATTTTTAGGGTCAGGAGAAAGAGTACCATACATTCTTTTTCCTTAATAGAAGTTAAATGTCAACAATATGGTGTTCAGGAAATTAACATAGGCTCCATCTCTTCATTAGTTCTTATGAAGCTGTGACCTGCATTTTCCCCAATGGTCTGCATAATCAGCGCCAAACATTCTAATTCTTTCCTAATCTAGGAAGATCTTGGTCCTGACCCATTCTGCATGTTGCCTCAAGAGGGAATTGCATTTTTTTCTTTCTGAATAACTATGGGAGAGTGGTGGTGAGGAAGATTTTAGCCTCTGAGGTGATAAATGAAGAATAATAGAATCACAGATTTAGAGGTGGAAGGGATCTTCAATGTCATCTAGTCTAACCCCCTCATTTTTGACAGTTGAAGAAACCAAACATGGTAGGGAGTAAAGCTAATGTCTGAACTCAGATCTTCTGACCTCACTCTTTCCAGTGTATCTTAAAGGACCTCTATGAAGTATAACTTTGACTTTGCTCCTTTGCTCAATCTCCCCTTTTCCTTTTCAAAGCCTCCCCAAACCAATTCAACCCTCTAAATGGTGGGTTCCATCCCTCTACTTGTACAAATCTAAGCCTTTCCATAACTTCTTATTCTAATCCATTCTTGCCCTAAGTATTGCTACTTTTTGGAAGAAAGTTATATACTGTTAGTTGTAGTAATAGTAACTTTATTCATTTCATTGTCTAGGATTGTTTTCAAGGACAGCTTCACAAAAAGCATAAATGATGACCATCAAGTCATCATTCTAAGCAAACAATACATAGAACATAAACCAGGTCACTTCAAATGTACAAATGAAACTTTATTCTACTATAATTGGGGAGTTTTTCTTTACAACTTTTTTGGCTTTCTACAGGTATCAGGTTTCATACCCATCTAGTAAGTTATTTTTATCATTTTCCACTAAGAAAAAAAAAGGCCCAAAATGTTTATGTTTTTAATTAAAGGTAAAATATTCCTTCCAATTCATGTTGAGGAAATTTTCTATAATGTGACACAATTATGGGGGAAATTTTTGGCATGGATAGTTACATATTTTATTTTGTTATCAAACACATAACAAAGTACCCAATACTCCAATTAATAAGACTATTTTTCCTCACTATGTTCAAGTTACTTGACCTCACAACTATTCAGCTTCTAAGCTGTCTCAATTATGTCATACACTGAAAAGAGGAAGTGATTTCAAAGGCAATAAATCAAAGATGTAGCCTTTCCTGATTCTGCATCATAAATTCATCAAAAGTCACTCCCCAGAGATGCAATGCATAACATAACCTCAGGCTGCTCGGTTACAGAGTAAGCCAAATTTACAAGTATTATTAAATGCTTATTATTTGTCACACACTGTGCTAAGCGTTTAGGCATACAAATATATGCAAAAAGAAAGACAGTCCCTGCTCTCAAAGAGCTAACATTCCAATAAAGGGAAACAACACATTAAAAAAAAAAGGAAACTGAAAAGTTGGGAGTAGGAAGACAAGAAATGAAGGTACCCAGGGTAGAGACTTTGTAAATAAAGTACAGGAGGGGAGTCAGGAATGTAGCCTGGAGAGGAATGAAGATATGGGGAGCATGGGTTGCCCTCCTTCAAATGAAGGTTCTGAGAGGACCCAGCCAATCAGAGGGAAAGGTTTCAGGGATGGAGGGTACTTCCAATCTATAAAGTCTAGAGCCAGACTGAGCCTCCAAGGTGAGGAGATTTCCAGGACATGGTAAAGAACGTCTAGAAGAGTTAGGAGAAGAAATAAGTCAATACACCCCCCATCCCCAGGGCACACTCACAGCATAAGGAAAATAGATTAATAAACACAAAGGAAAAAAACTTCTGAAGATACCCAAATACCGCAGTTGTGAGAATACGCATGTTAACTTAGGATAAGCACCTCCATTTTCTTTTTAAGCCTCTATTTTGTGACTAAGTTATTGTTATGTAAATTGTTTTTCTTTTATAACAAATATTTGAGTAGTATAGTTTGGCAATAAAATGTGTTACTCCCCCCCAAAAAATTTGGTTTTAAAAAGCTATTAGAGGGGCAGCTAGGTGGCATACTCAATAAAGAACTGGCCCTGGATTCAGGAGGACCTGAGTTCAAATCCGACCTCAAACACTTGACAAGTACTAGCTGTGTGACCCTGTGCAAGTTACTTAATCCTCATTGCTCCCCACACACACACAAAAAAGCTGTTAGAGATATATGCATGTCCCTCAAATTTGGTGTACAACTGCTAACAATATGTGTCTATGTCTTCATTTTGGTAAATAAGTGATGAACATTTGTTAACATCATTAGGAAACTAAAGTTCTGATTGATAGTCCCCTTTAATCATATGCTTAGGTAATCAATCACCATCAGAACTTAGATGTAATTTGTTAATTTCCCTTAGCCAAAGCCAGAAAAACCCCAGCCATGAGTCTGTTCATGATTCAAGATAATAATAGATTCCTGGGTCCCTCACATTGAAGATCTGGGCATTCCATGTTTGCGTGAGTGCAATGCCATTTAGTGGATGCTTGTCAGAAAGTCTCTCGTGAGGGATACCCACAGATTGTGGCTGGGTAAAGAGGGAACATTGTAAACACATTTATTGGAATCTCTAGGAATCAAATTGGTATTTTGTTCCTAAAAGGTTAATGTTAATTATAATGTTAATAAAGTTTGCATGCATTGAGAAATGTAAGTCTAATTGGTGTTTCTATCATACATAGCATAATTGGTTTTAAACATGAAATAAAGTCCTACTTGTCTCCTTGTCATTCTCTCCAAGTACCATATCACTCTGAGAAATTTGAATACATCAATGGAGCCATGATTTTCATATAATAGCCACTAACCTTTAAAAAAATAGCTAAATCTATCTAACCCAGAGATCTTCCTCTGATTCTTTTAGCATTTTGTGAGTATGACTATGCTTCTCATCTACTAAGTTTGGGAAGCTCATCACTTAGCTTGGCAGAGGTATGAATGTTTTTGGTTAAACAACTCCCAAAGATGACCTAACAAGGCACCAAAGGGTTGTCATCTGTGTCTAGGAAAAGACCACACATACCAATGAGATTGCAGCTACTTTATGGGAAGAAGTCAGTGGTGAGATTCAAAATTATGCTAAACCTGAGTTTTACATCCATTTTTCAAGTTCCTGAGTCAGTCAGGCCTTCTCTTGGAGGGTACTATTTTTCTTCCTTTCTTTCCTTGAATGTGTTTGTATGCATATTTTCCTACAGATAAACTATAAATCTGAGCAAATCCTTAGAAATTTGTACTAATTTGGGGAAAAGGTAATTTTAAGGGACAAAATGAAATTATGAAAATCAAGTAAATACTCATAGGGAAACAGGAGAAAGCAGAATGGAATAATGGAGAGAACGCTAGACTTGGAGTGAGGAAAACTTGGATTCAAACCTTGCCTCCAACACTTTTACTCACTAGCTGGTTAACCAAGCAACGTCCTTTCATTTATCTAAGTTTCTATAAAATGATGATATCTATTATACTTGTCCCCAAAGGGTTATTGTAAGGCCCAAAGGAGATAATGTATGAAAGATGTTCCAAAAGTCTTAGTGACATTTTAAACTTTTATAGCTTAAAAACTGCCCAATGGGACACCCTATACGCTTTGTAATACTTTAAAATATATATAAATATCAGCTACTACTATAGTTATTGTGTGCAAAAGACCACAGTAGACACTAGAGCCCAAAATGTGAAAAATTATATAATCCCTATCTTCAAGAAGTTTATAATAAGGAATATATGGCATAGACACAAATAAGGGTAGTGTAATATAGAATATGATGAGTGCAAAGAAGATGTTTTCAGAAAACTCAGAGGAAGAGATCACGTTCAGCTAGGATCAGAAGAGAATGCTTCCTGGCTGTGTAAGGGTAGGGATCTACCCCCAAACCCAGCTAATCACAGAAAGATAAGACATCTTTATTAAATCAATGAATTAAAAGTAAACTAGCTGTGAATAAGACTTTAATCAATGTAAAAGGATCATAAGGGCTTCAGGTCATCAGATTAAAGACAGATGAGATGAGGCAGCTAGGTGGCACAGTGGATAGAGTGCTGGCCCTGGATTCAGGAGGACTTGAGTTCAAATCTGGCCTCAGACACTTGACACTTACTAGCTATGTGACCCTGGGCAAGTCACTTAACCCCAATTGTCTCACAAAAAAATAAATAAATAAATAAATGAATACATACATACATACATAAAAGACAGATGAGACCACTTGGAAAGTAGCATGTCATTGGTTGAAATTGTGAGGGCCAAAATTTGATATAGAGTGTTATTTGGGTGACTTGCCTTAATATTGGGGAGAGAGGTTTAACCCACCCCTCTGAACTGCTCTTTTTAGATATTTCTCCCAGGCCAATAAGAAAGGAGCCTCTAAGCTTTAGTTCACAAAAGGATCATATTTTATTACTTGGGAATTAATTAAACAACAAAGGTGAAACTAATAAAAATAAAACATAAGGAAATAGGAAAATAGAAATACAGAGAAATGCTCTTAACTCTAAACTTAGCCTATTAGGGTTTTCTGTAATTAAACTCACCAAACACCTGAACAGCCCGCCAGTCTATGGTTGCTCGCTCGCCACCCCAACAGCAGTCGCCACACCAAGAGCACGAACGTGCCTGCCAGAACAGCGGTCGCCAGAGACAGAGCATGAACACGCACCACCAGCACAAGGACCCAGAAGGAAAAAGACCAAGTTCTGGAAGATGCCTAGCCTTCCAGATCACCTGCCTCCCTTCAGCAAGCATTCAATCTCTCCTCCCCCCAAAAGGGAAGGTCCTTTAAAAGCTGCCTTTCTGAGCTTAGTAGCATAGGTAACCTTGGGTGTGAGCCAGGTATGGCCCCTCCCAAATGAGTTAGCTAAAAATGGGAATATTACTCTATACACAAATAATTTTTACCACAAAATGAATCAGTAGTGCCCATGGGGATGCCAGGGGAAAACAATACCAAACAGCAAGCCATTTAATAATAGCAGTCCAGCAGCAGGACCTTGTGGTAGTGAAGAAACTCAAGCTAAGCCTATGAGAAGAAATTCCATTCTTAGTTCATTCCCTAGGTGACCAGGGGCTATAATAGTGGCACTGGGATGGAGTGGCCAACAATAGAGGAAGTGCCTACAGACAGAAGTAGAAAGACAGTCACATGAGGATTATAACAGTTTTAGGGAGTAATACTTCCTCATGGCAAAGAGAAATGCCTACTGTGGACTCAACAGAGACACCCAACCTCAGAGCCCAGAAGAGAACTATGCTCAGGGAAAATTTCATGAAGACTCTACAAAAGAAAATAGACATTTATCCTTTGGCCACCACACTACCATTGTACTCTAAGTTTGAGTCCACTCTCCTCAGAGGGCATGGTAGGGAGATGTTTTATACCAACTGTTCTTACTATATTAAATATATATCCATATGTACGTATACATATCCATATTTTTTTCCTTAAAAGCCAAAGTAGGGGCAGCTAGGTGGCACAGTAGATAGAGCACTGGCCCTGGATTTAGGAGGACCCGAGTTCAAATCCGGCCTCAGACACTTGACACTTACTAGCTGTTTGACCCTGGGCAAGTCACTTAACCCCAACTGCCTCACCCAAAAAAAAAAAAAAGGCAAGGTAACTGGCTAATAATCGATGGAAAGCATGAATTGGGCTTGTGAATAGCAGTATTAGAAAGTCCAGATCTTTAGGATTATCTCTACAGCCTTGAAAGGAGAAAAAGTCAGCCACCCTCTAAGGATTCAGCATGAGAATATCAATGCATATAGGAACATGTCCCTGGAAGGGTCATATAATGCCCCAGCAAACTCTCTACCCTGCTAAATGAAGAAACTCCAGAGAAACTCAAAAATCCCTGATTGCTTTGTCGGATTAAGACTAACAGTAATGTCCTACAGCTCCTTTTCCACTCCTAGAGAGTTTGAATATAAATTATCTGCCAATTCCCAGGAGTCTTTCCCTACCACCCCCCACCCTTCACCCTAACATCAATCAGCACTAGTTCCAATGTCAGAGCTTCCTACACCCCTCCTCATTTCCTGGCCCTGATTGACCCCAGTAACAATGCTATAAAAACTTTGACCTTCATATTTTAAGTATATCCTCTCCGTAAAGCTAGTTTTCTTCACTGTCTTGTGTGCTCTGTGTTTCCTTCTAAAGAATTCCTGGTGTTCCATACTTTATAAACACCTTGTGAAAAGGTGCCAGAAAGGACATGGTGCCTTCTTTGGGCTTCAAAGAGAAGGAATTCAATAATCACAGGTGGACTAGAGAGAGATTACCTGTAAGAAACCATGGAGGTGGGGCAGCTAGGTGGCGCAGTGGAATAAAGCACGGGCCCTGGGGTTCAGGAGGACCTGAGTTCAAATCCAACCTAGACACTTGACACACTTACTAGCTGTGTGACCCTGGGCAAGTCACTTAACCCTCATTGCCCTGCAAAAAACAAAACAAAAACAAAAAAAAAACCATGTTGGGGGGGGGCAGTGAATAGAAGAAGAAATCAAAGGAGAGTTAATAGTCCTCATCTGCTTGAAGATGAAGAGGAAGAGAGAGAGGGAGGTGGAATAGAGTAAAATAAAGCTGGAAAGATAAGTAAGAATCTAGTTTTAGAGGTCTTTCATTGCCAGCTTTAGGTGTTTGTTCTTAATATTCAAGGCAATAGTGAACCACTGAGATTTCTGAGAGGCAATGGGAAGCAATGCCCTCATTAGCATTATGATAATCATGGACATTTGTATAACACTTTAACATTTTTAAAAGCACTTTACCCATATTTCCCTGGCATAGGAATCAACAACAGTTCTTCCCATCTGTTCTCCACCCCTAATCCTGTCCTGTCTCTTGCTTAGGATGGCTTCTCCATACTTCTTTATCCTTTGGCTTCCTTTGCTGGATTCATTCCACTACCCACATATCTCTTCCACAAGATCCAGCCAATGGCACTCTGCCTTCATATCAAGGCTGAAAAACCCCATTCAGAGATTAGGGAACGAGGAAGACTTTCAGATGCCCCCCAACTTTTACTTCATGTGCAGGCACAGATATAATTATGTCAACTTCTCTACTCAATAAATTCCAGTGGTTCCCAATAGCCTCTAGAATCAATATCTTATCCTGATTTCATCTTTCTAAAATGTCTATTTATATAAATTTTATAATGTGAAAATTACACATTTAATGTGTATAATTCATTAATATATGGTATATGCAACATGCCACATAGAAATAATTATGCACTTATTGGGTGCATGCTTGTTATTGATGGGGTACATGATCAAAACAGTTTAGAAAATACTGAGATAGACAAACAGCAAATTATACTTGCTGTTCAATCATGTCCAATTCTTATTACCCTATGGACCATAACACACCAATGCACCCACATCCAAGGGTTTTTCTTGGCAAAGATACTAGAGTTGTTTGCCATTTCCTTCTCCAGTTGATTAGGCAAACAGAGGTTAAGTGATTTGCCCACCACAGTCACACAGCTAGTGTCTGAGGTCATATTTGAACTCATGTCTTCCTGACTCAAGGCCCAGTGCTCTTTTCACTGAGCCATATAGCTGCCTCAAACTGTACTACAAATTCTTTTACTAGATTTGAATTTCAAACAAGGAACTTCATGTCCATTCTTTAAGTTTAGATATGCAATATATCAATGAATACAATAGTTTAGAAAACTCTAGAAAAGGATGAAAATTCACCAACTGGTTATTTTTAAATGCCCACTTTGCTTATGCCACAGGGTTGTAAACTGAGGAAAATTTGAATTAAATTGAGACAAATTAATGTTCAGAATACATATCCACTTGAAGTGGCAGCTTAGACAACTGGAAAATTTGGCACTTCTCTCCTAAACAAAAACTTTTGAGCTTCTCAGGGATGAAAAGACATAAAAACTACATGTCATGACTACTGAGAACATAAATTGTGAGATTATGTTTCAGAGTTGCACCTCTTATTGAAAATCAGATTTCTCTCTTAACATCAAAAAGCCAACCCCAGTTTAAAGCAAAAAGAATTGTCCATAAAACACTCAATTATTTTTTTCTTTACAATCCTGAACATATCCATCTGGCAAAATAAAGTGCTCCTTTAATTTATAAAACTTAAGGTTTTTCCTGTTTTGTATTTATCTTTGTAGCCCACACACACCTGTGCAGTGTAGTGCATAAATGTTTTTTGATTGTTTGATTTCTACAAAGAATGTTCAGGTAGTAACAAGCTGTGGTATATAATTGTGATGGAATACTATTGTGTTTCAAGAAATGGACAAGCAGGATGGTTTCAGAAAAATCTGGGAAGACTTTTGTGAACTGATTCAAAGTAAGTGAGCAGAACCAGGAAAACATTGTAACAGTGCTATTGTAACAATGATAAAACTGTGAAAGACTTAATACTATGATCAAGACAATAATGCAAGACAATTCCAAAGGACCCATGATGGAAAATGCTATCCACTTCCAGAGAAAGAGTGGATGAACTCTGAATGCAGATTAAAGCATATTTTTTCACTTTCTTAATTTTTTTTTTGCTTTTTGTGTTTCTTGGGGTTTTTTGTTTGCAATAGAGCTAAATGGAATATGTTGTGCATAATTTCATATGCAAAATTGATATCTTATCACTTGCTTTCTCAATGGGTGGGGTAAGGGGCATAAGAGAGGGAGAGAATTTGAACTTAAAATGTTTTAGTAATGGGGCAGCTAGGTGGCGCAGTGGATAGAGCAGCAGCCCTGGAGTCAGGAGTACCTGAGTTCAAATCCGGTCTCAGACACTTAACACTTATTAGCTGTTTGACCCCTGAGCAAGTCACTTAACCCAATTGCCTCACTAAAAAAAAAAAAAAAAGTTTAGTAACTTAATTTTTCAAGGTAATAGGAAAATTTAACAGAATAAAAATATTATTTTAAAAAAGAATGTTCAGGTAAAAAATATCCATCTTTTCTGAAAAGATAAACAAACCCTCTTATTTTAAAGCAAAGCTTTTCAAAGTCTAGAATATATATTAGAATGGATGGGGGGAGGGGAAACATTTTTTTAGCTTTTATATGTTCCAGGCACAATGCTAAGTTTCAAGGATACAATACAAAAGAGATCCATGTGGATGGGTGGTGAGACAGGAACAGGAGAAACAACATATACATATACCATATACACATATACATATACATATATACACACACACATATATACATATACATCTATATGTATATATATGTGTGTGTATATATGTATATATGTGTGTGTGTGTGTGTGTGTGTGTGTATATTTATATATATATAGGAATGATGGCCAGAGAAAAGAGTTTGGTTGGGGAGTCACAGGAGAATATGAGGGCAGGCTTGAGAAGTCAATTTTCTACCTTTTCCAGAAGCAACATTTATTTGATTTCTCTCCTTTTCCCCCTTATCTGCCTATATTCACTTTTACTCACTAATAAGTATACGTAACAAAGGGTGTCTTCAAAAGGAGACAAGAATAATCATCCTCTAGATTCTCCTTACTCACCCTTCTCCAAGGGAAACTGATTCCTCATCAAAAAGGAATTAGGAGGTTTGGGCTAGAGACTGGTCTCTTTGTTTCCTCAGAGAAAGAGAGTGGTACTGGACTGCAAATATATCTATAAAGAATGAATAAGGGCAGCTAGGTGGCGCAGTGGATAGAGCACCAGCCCTGGAGTCAGGAGGCCCTGAGTTCAAATCCAGCCTCAGACACTGGACACTTACTAGCTGTGTGACCCTGGGCAAGTCACTTAACCCCAACTGCCTCAACCAAAAAAAAAAAGAAAAGAATATAGTTGTGCTATAAAGAAATGATGGATATGATGAATACAGAGACAGCATGGAAGACTTCTATGAAACAATGCAATAATGGAAATGGAAATAAAACTACAAAACAATTTATATTCAATGATTCAATGTGTTAATGACCAAGCTTGGCCCCAAAGAAGATATATAAGAAGGGTATTTCTCTACTCTTTGAAGAAGTAGGGATTATGGGTGTGGAACATGGCATATAATGTTAAACTTTTTGCTATATTGGTTAATTTTGCTTAACTTTCCCACCCTCATTTTTTCATTTCAAGTATAACGGGATGACTCTCTGAGTGGGGGGGGTGGAGGGAGATGCAATGGAAAATATAAATAATTCAAAAACCTATATCCAACTGAACAATTTATCATTAAAAATAATGGACAAGTCTGCCTGGGTTTGCCATAATATTTTGGGGGGGGCCGGGGACGATGAGGGTTTAAGTGATTTGCCCAAGGTCACACAACTAGTAAGTGTCAAGTGTCTGAGGCCAGATTTGAACTCAGGTACTCCTGAATCCAGGTCTGGTACTTTATCCACTGCTCCACCTAGCTGCCCCTTGCCCTATAATATTTTTGCCAAGCAAATTGCCTGGTCATCACAGTTCTGTGATACCACCACTACTATTCTTTACCACCATTTCCCTCACACTCTAATGGGACATCTCAGTACCCTAAACCTGAGTCATTTGAACAAGAGTGCCTCTCCAAACACCAGACCATTCTGCCAGTCTGGCCCCTCCATTCATAATTTCAGAGAAAATCATAGTGGAAGGAGGTACACTCTCCCCATCATCAATAGCAACATTGCTGAGCAACTGCCACCAACAAGTAAATAAGCACCAGACCCTTGGAACTGGCAGGATCCCACCCAGCCTTTGTGGCCCTCACCTAGGAAAGCAATTCCTGTGGAGAAAGGGTTAATCATTCCCATTAGCTTCTCACCAGCTGGCACACACAAAGTAAGGCAGCCAACTTAGTTGAAGAAGCAAAGCATCCAGAAAAAAAAACCAAGAAGCACAATTTGGTAGCAAGTCAAAATATTATTACAACGTTGTCCACCATCTCCCTTAGGTACTGCGAAACATAGTCCAGGACCCTGAGCCCATAGCCTTGGAAATAGCAATGCTTCCAGCCCAGTATCCTCAGCCATCATCCTGGGAAGCAACCCAAATGGAGATCAAGCTGGCAATTAGATGCTACAGCCTCAGTTACTAAAGACCCAGAAAAGAAAGTTCTTGCTCCCTAATCCTTGCCACCATCAAACATTTCAACATTACAAACTGATTTAATTGTATCAGTGGGAATGGCATTAAAGATGCATTAACATCTGCTTTGCCACTACATCCTAAGGAACTTGAGATATTTACATTTTATTTGTAGCTGAAATCTTCCATATTGGATTGATTTGAAGCTGAAACTTTCCATAATCCTAGATTGTCTCCCACATTAAAATGGGAGTTTCTTGAGAACAATGACTCTCACTTTTCTATTTGTACTTAGCACAGTTCTCTGCATATAGTAAGCACTTAATAAGTGTTATTCATTCATTCTGCCAAAGGAAATGGACTAACATGAGTTCAAGTACCATTTTCTCAGTCCTCTCCTTACTTTTAAATTCACTTTCTCTTTTTTAGAAAAAAACTCCACACCTTGCTCTTCTTGAGCTACAGGTCTACACTCTCAGACTTTATTCATTCCAAGAGTTAAAAGAAAATGGTGTCATGTACAGCAATCCTTTAATTCCCTTTATATTGACTCCCTATTACATTTCCTAAGGAGACTTCAAAAACCTTCCTTGCACCTCTAACATCAACCTTCAACTACTCTGCCTTCTATGCGTATAAGATGGCCTGGGGATTCTATTTCACTGATTTATGATACTGTCCCTTAAAGGTACTACCCTTTCATATGGATCAGTTTGGTCCTTTTTTTAAAAGAAAAAGGCATAAAAACTATTTTGTATAAAGAAAATGAATTCTATCAACTGGTTAATGGTGTTAGATATCTCTTTCATAGATGATCCTTAAATAGAAAAAAAAAAAAAGAACTTTGGTTTAACTTTAAAAACAGCTGTTAAAACCCATGTGTAAATAATCACAGTTGTTAGGACTTGATCAGTTTCAGACAGGAAATGAATTGTGGCACAAATATGTAAATCACTTTATAAAGGATATAGGAGGATGCCTCATTTGTATATGAGCAGGTTGATAGTTTAAAGAGACCAAGATTTGGGTGTGCGAGAGCACATTCAAACATCTTATGAGAGCCAGTTGTACCTATTTGCTCTCCCACCCCCAACTTGGAAAGTTCCTAATCTTTCCTCCAATTAGAAATCAAATTACCTAATTTTGTATCCTGGTTATTTTCTTCTAATTAAATGATCTTATTTGATTAATTGTTTTAATGCATAAAAATCTGACTCCTCCTGTATTCAGGGTCCAGTGATACAGCTGAGCAGGCCTGCTCTTAATTTGTTATGCAACTGGCATGCATTGCTTAATAAATTGATATGCTCAGAAGCTTGAACCTTTGTTTCCTCAGTCATTTTATTTTTCACCTGCCACAGTTTTTGTTGAACCATGCTAGGTTGAGTCAAGACTCTGATGCCCAGAACAAAAGACTTTCAGAAAGATTCCCTAGAGTACTTTGATTTATCTTTCACCAAGGAAATTTTTCCCAGAAAAACTGGCCCTGAAGGTCAAACTCCAGTTCTCAATCCCAAATTCTTCTGAGCTAACATAAGGTTTAGGTTTAAATTTAGGTGTATTGCCTCCCCAGCTCAGAGAACATCCCCTTTAACAACCATCCCATGTCAGGGATCCTCTTTGACCTCTCCATGCTAGATGCCCCCTTCTGACCCCTATTTCAGATCAGGAACACCCTAAGCACCCCCAACCCCAGCTCAGAGATTCCTTTTCTGACCCCTATCCCAAGGTCAAGGATCCCTTTAGTCCCCCATCCCATTTCAAATCAGATATACCCCTCCTGACCTCTATTTCTGATCAAGGACTTCCTGTGCCCCTCATCCCAGTTCAACAACCTTTCCTCTATGACCCTGTTAACCCCCCTCATCTCAGATAAGTTTCCCAATAAAGGTGCTAGAAAGTATTTAGCATAGCACCTGACTAATGTGAGGGCCAAAATTTGATATACGGAGCATTAAATAGGTGACTCACCTAAATATTGGGGTCCAGGAAATATGAGGGAACTTTTAGGTTCACCCTCCCCTCTGAACTGCCCTTTTTAGATACTTCTCCCAGGCCAATAAGAAAGAAGCCTTACAGCTTTAATTCACAGAAGGATCAGATTTTATTACTTGGGAATTAATTAAACAACAAAGGCGAAACTAATAAAATCAAAGATAAGGAAATAGGAAAAAAGAAATACAGATAAATACTCAACTCTAAACTTAGCCTATGCGATCCCCAGATCATTTCCAATTAAGCTAATTCAAAGGAATTTAGTGTTTTCCATAATTAACTCACCAAAACCTGGTGGTGGCTCATGCCACTGGAACAACAGTCACCAGAGAGAGAGAGAGAGAGAGAGAGAGAGCAAGTGAGTACGAGCGAGAGCGAGAGCGCATTCTGGAAGAACCTCTGCCTCCCCTCATGGAGCATTCAATCTTCCTCCCCATAAAAGGGGAGGTCCTTCAAAAAACTGCCTATGGAGAGTTCTCCTTCTGACCTCAGTAGTATCTGTAACTTCAGGGTGGGCCAGGTGTGGCCCCTCCCAAATGAGTCAGCTAAAAACTGCAATAATAATTTTATCACAAATAATTTTTACCACACTAATTTGGCTCTTTTCATGATCACAAATTTTAAAAGTTAAGACTACCAAGTATGTGTTTCTTATTCTTTTGTCTGTATTTTTGTTTCTTTGTTAAATGTAGGAAAATCTTTATAGCGTGTCGTGTTTAGTGTTGCCTATGGATTCTGCTACCTTGAAAGATTTCTAAGGGGGAAATGCAGCCCACCAGAAAAACTGCTAAAAAGCTATGGCCAGAGTTTAGTGTGCTGGGAAAGATGAATAAAGCCATTCTTACAGATGTTAAACTCTCTGTCCCAGTAAGTAAAACTAACTCTAGCTTTAGGCTTCCAGTGGAAGATTAGGTTAAAAGGGGGGGGGGGGGAACCCTGCAAGATACTTTCTTTCTGTCATTTCAGATGTAGCCACATTGGGATTATAGAAATAAAGTCAAAAATACAAGAAAGGAAAACTTTTCCTGGTTTGTAGAACTGCTAAAAACGTCTTAGTAGAATTTGGAAGTTTGGAAAGTAAGAAAATTGAAGATAAATCATTAAGGAGTTTGGAGATTAATCATTTTAAGATTGCAAGGGAGAGCTCCTGAGACTTTGGATAATTCCAGGAACTCACCCCCCTTCTCTTTGTCCTATCTGATGTTACTTAGCAGAAGCTTAACATATGAAGAAATATCTTAGTGAGTTTGTGGGTATCCCTCTGTAGAATTTGTTTTAAGAAAAAAATAATAATTCAATTCTGTAAAAACATCAAGGGTAAATAATGCAGGTTATTTTTTTCCCCTGGAGATTGACAGACCTTTTGTTTTAGTATAATGAAGGAAGACAGCTAATTTGAAAGTAATCCCAGAGCAAAGAAAAAACCCAACAACAGGTATGTGATTTGCATTTTACAATTTGTCTGAAATTTAAATAACTTCCTCTTGTCAACCCTTCCTTGACCATGAAAAGAGAAAAGATTGTTAAAACCGTGTATCAACTTAGAAATGGGTAAAATTAATTAAGGAATGTGATTTAAAGCAAAGAGAGATCCAGGAACCAGGATCTTTTGGGAAGGTTGAAGTAGACATTTCAACACTTTATTCTATACAATTAATTGTTTAAGTAAATTAGAAACAAGGTCACCAATGTATACTAGAAAGAAACCATGTATTTGTAAGTTCTTAAGTATGCGCAAAAGGTAACATTATTGTAATTAATCAGGATTGTAAAAAAAAATTGCACTAAATTACAAAGGAGAAATTCTATGGAGTAAAGATTAGTTATTTAGATAGTTTGGGATATGATTAAGAAATATAGTACTCTGCCCCTGAAAGACCATTCTGGGAGCATACTCCCTAGTCCTTGGAATCTCATGAGCTCCAATGCAATGGGATAGGAATATGAATCTCTGTCTATGTTTCTCACAAGGTTAAAAACTGAAAATCCTATAGGAAAGAAAAGATAGGGCTAAGTTATGAACACAAAAGGAATTGATTTGGCTCTTTAAATGTGTTCTATTAATTGTGGAATCTGATGTAAAAAAAATGCTGGAAAAATTCAGAGAAACCTGAATTATATTTCAATCTCAGAAATATATTACCTGTGTGATCTTAAGGAAGTTATCTTTGTTTACCTCAGTTTCCTAATCTGTAAAGAGGAAAATAATAATGGTACCCACCTCCCAGGGCTGTTGTGAGGTTCAAAATGGTATAATGATTGTGAAGTGCTTGACACAATGCTTGGTATATGGTAAGCACTAAATAGATGTTGATATTATTATTATTAATTCTTTAATTGAATATAATTGCATACCAGGTTTTAGATGTAATTAGTATAAAATGCCAAAGGTAATAAAATTAATGATTTTCTTTGTTAGACAATTTGGAAATGCATTCAGCTGAATTGATGTCATCTGACTGGTAATACATTTTACTTCAAGTTTTAAGTACATAATAGTGTGTATCTTATAATTCTAAATTCTCATGTTTCAAAATTCTGGAAATCATTATATCAGAAATAATGATAAAAAACATTTTTATCTAGATATTGTTAGATTATTAATTGAGCTTTTAAAAGAATGTGATAAAAAGTTGAAAACTTAAATATTTTTTTAGGGCAATGAGGGTTAAGTGACTCTCCCAGGGTCACACAGCTAGTAAGTGTCAAGTGTCTGAGGCCGGATTTGAACTCAGGTCCTCCTGAATCCAGGGCCAGTGCTTTATCCACTGTGCAACCTAGCTGCCCAAAACTTAAATATTTAATGGTATATATTTTGTTTTATAACAGATAATAATTTTACTATAATAAGGAATGATATTTCATTTTTAAAAATCTGACTATCATAAAAATAATGAAAAGGTATAATGTGGTTTAAAGATATAATTTCAATGCATGAATATGAGTCAACTATCAGATATTTGCTGTATGTCTGACATCCCAGAATGGGGTTAGTTTAAATTTATAAGTAAAGGATAAATGAAATGTAACTGTTAGAGAAATATGAAGAAAATTAATAGTAGCAAAGACCTAAGCTGTGGTTAGTGAAATTTTTTCTATTTGAGGTAAAAATTCTTGGGACTATAGTTTATTGTTATTTTTAGTCTTCTACAGAGATGGTTGTCTGAATTGCCATGAAGTCAATAGCAGAAAATGGCATGTACTGCATCCTGAGAAGTGCTATAGGTAGATATTTGTCCCTGGGAAAAGTTGAAGGTGTGACATTGGCCTGGTTTAAGGTAGAATCCTCTTGATGCTGTTTCCCCATTGTGCCATTTCCTTTTTGAACAGGAAATTTCCCTACTTGGTTAATCCTGAGCCTGGCTTTTGTTACCCTTTAACTACATCATTAGTTGTCAGATATGACTCAACCTTTGAATCAAATGGAACTAAATGAGTTTTTCTCCTATACTCCAATCTGTGCCCTTGAGGGGATGAGTCTTGACATAGTTATAACTATGTTCCTCCTTTTCCTTTTATAGCAAATGTCTATAATCAGAGCAGGTGAGAAATAGAAGATGTATATAATTGATTTCCAAACATATCTAGAATGTAGATAACACTAAATATATACTAGATATGGCTATTCTGCATATATACTAGTGCTAGAAGTGTAGAAATTTAGGCTTTGAGTATATTTAATTGTAAATTCTCAAAATTGGATTAAGAATTTTACATATAAAATTGCACTGATAATTGTAAAGAAAGTGAAATTATTTCCCCATTTAAGGTATCTGTTGAAAACCTTAATAGGCATAAGGATTCATTTTACAAATTAGGCTCTCATGAATTCTTTTTAAGATTCTTATGTCTGGGGGCAGCTAGGTGGTGCAGTGGATAAAGCACCAGCCCTGGATTCAGGAGTACCTGAGTTCAAATCCAGCCTCAGACACTTGACACTTACTAGCTGTGTGACCCTGGGCAAGTCACTTAACCCCCAATGCCCTGCAAAAAAAAAAAAAAAAGAAAGATTCTTATGTCTGGCACAGTGTTTAGGTAAAGATAAAAACAGTAAGTGGTATATAAAAATTGAAATTCTCTAAAGTCTCAAGTGAATTATGGGTTCCTAATTTGATGTTTTTATATATCTGTTATTAATAGAACCAGAAGCATAAGGTTTCAGGTAGTTTTTTGCCACGTGAACTAGTTATTGGAAATCCCAACTTTAAGAGATTGTATTAAATTACATTGAGTCTTGTTACTAGCAGATTTTAACAGAATTAGCTAGGAATGTCTACAAATGATTTAAAACCAGAGAAACAGAGCTACCTTCAGAGCTGCCTTGAGCATGAGGCATATTCCATAATGTCATAAACAAAGTATTTGCCAAGGACCAGATGACTACAACATAATCTAAGATTCAAGACAAAATGTGATGATTAAATGGACATTCATAATAAGTTATTAGGATATAAGGAGATGGTATTTTTCAATATTGATGATCATTGTATTGCTTTGACCTTTTGTTTCATGGTATTTTATGTTTGTTTGGGGGTTTTTTGTTGTTGTTGTTAGCTTGGTGACATGTAAATCTCCCTTCTCAAAATTAGTCCATTGCAAGCCCTCTAAGTAGTTTGATCTGTAACCTGACTTATATATGAAAAACATGATAGATTTGGCTTATAGTTAAGGGATCCGTGGAGGGAGTAGGCTGGCCCTTCCACAATTATTCAAAAGGAGGAATCATGGGCATTTTCACACTGACTCCATCTTGTGACTCAGTTCTGGATTTAGGTCAGTTCCTTTTCTGTTCAATTATGAATCTAATCCAATTTCTGTCTTCTTAGAAAAACTGTATTAAATTGTGGGAATTATGATAAAGTTTCATTGCATTGTTTGAACCTATCCCTACTTGACTGGGAAACTGGACCACCTTTACCTGCTGCTTAGAGACCCTTAACTAAAGACAACCTAGTCTGATCCAAAGATTAATCCAGAGAGTTTTCTCACAATTATACATTTCAAGCAATCCATATGTCTTATCTGAAAAATGACCCTATACGGGTTAATCAGTTATTGTTTCCATGTTCCTTTGATTGGATACAGATGCTTGGGGAGAATGAGACACTTTTTTCTGATTTCAGGGAGCTGCACCTATTTGCTCTCCCACTCCCAACTTGGAAAGTCCCTAATCTTTCCTCCAATTAGAAATCAGATCACCTAATTTTGTATCCTGATTAACTTTTCTTTTAATTAATTGTTTTTATTGGATTAATTGTCTTAATGAAAAAAAAATCTGATTCCCCTATATTCAAGGTGCAGTGCCAAGGCTGAGGATGCCTGGTCCCAATTTGTTATTCAATTGGCATGCATTGCTTAATAAATTGATATTGAGCTTGGAAGCTCAAATCTGTTTCCTCAGTCATTTCCTCTTTCACTTGTCACACTGTTATCTGGTTTGAGAAAAGAAAACAGAAAGGAGGAAGATAGACTTTGGAGTTGCTTGATTGTAGAGGAAGAGATGTTGAAATCTAATCAGATAATATCAGAACCCTCATGAGTGAAGAGCTAGCTGGTTTGGATTGTAGTGTTTCAGCGATAGCCTGCCTGGTAAGTTTTGCAGTAATCTATCTTAAAGAGAGCCATACTCCCAATTAAGCTATAACACTCTCAATGTCCTCTTGAGGGTTTTTGTACATTGAAAGAGTTTGTACATGCTATGTTAGTTTGAGAAGTGAAAAAGATTTCTTCAGCTGGACAGTGATAAGTATCAACAACTCAGTAGATACCAGAGAAGTGGTTTCCTGTGATGCAGATACCCCTGAGTGGACTGATGACATAAAATCCTATATTGGAGAGTTGTAAATTAGCCTGAGGACATGGTTTCCTCTTTCATGTGCTTCCCATCCAGATTCCTGTCCATGTCCACTTTCCCCCACAGATACACAGTGTATTAGTGGGAAAGTATGACCAAGGTTTATATATGGATTAATGTGTACTTACTATTCCTTAACTTTTCTTAATAGATTAATGCTTGTGATATTATTATTGTTTTTGTAATTATTAATATTATTATTATTTTCCTTCTTGCAAAAGTGGTAAATAAAGGGAGTATATTCCCCCCTAAACAGGGTTATCACAGAGCCCTGTGAGAATTTCAGGGTAGCCACATTGTGGTCTTCATGTGGAATAAGTGAGCCACCCTGGAAAGTTAGAAGGTATCCAAACACCCAAGGTGGAAGGCACTACAATGGTTGAAGACATTCCACACATCTGTTTTGCAGAGATTAAGGCTGTCTTGTCATCAGTTCCCTCAATGTATTTACCTCCACATCTTAAAAGAGTTATGAGCTTTCCTCTACTCTTTACTCTTGTGCCAGGGAAAGAGGTGTCTCTATACCTTACCTTTCTAACTTCTTTTCCTATGTCCTTAATTCTACCCATGCCTCCCTTCCAGAGGACATTATTCTATCAATATCATCATTTTTTCTCTCTTATACATCTGTAATCATCTCTTTTCTGCTGGCTTCTTTCAATCTACCTACAAACGTGCACACTTGTCTCCTAGCTTTAAAGCAAAAGCAAAGAAAAACCTTCCCCTGACAATTGTGGGCTCTCATCTCTCTTCCCTTTCTCCATCAAAGTTTTTGAGAAAATTATCTTTGTTCAATACCCCTACTTCCCTACTTTCCACAGCCATAATATGAAGTCTTTTACCTGGGGGTAAAGATGGTTAAAAAGGAGAATCAGATTATGATGGTGCAGAGGATGGGGCAATCAAGAGAAGAAGAATCCAGGTTCTCTGACTCCACAGACAGCACTCATTCTATTGCATGCTGCATCAGGTGATACCTAAGCCTGGTTTCTTTGCTTTTTTTTCTTTTTTTTTTCTGTGGGGCAATGAGGGTTAAGTGACTTGCCCAGGGTCACATAGCTAGTAAGTGTCAGGTGTCTGAGGCCGGATTTGAATTCAAGTCCTCCTGAATACAGGGCTGGTCCTTTATCCACTGTGCCACGTAGTTGTTCCCCTAAGCCCGTTTTGAAGGAAACTAATGATTCTGTGAAGTGATTTGATAAAGAAGTATATACCGTACATGAAAGGAGCCATTCATACAAATTCAGTAAAGCAGGAAACAGTAAGATCATAGGATCATATGTCCAGCACTGAAATCAACCTCAAAGACCATCTAGTCCAACTGTCTCATTTGTCAAATGAGGAAATGAGTGCTGGGAAGTGAAGTGATTTTCCCAAGGTCATACCAGTAGTAAAGGTCGGAGGCTAGATTTGAACTGAGTTCCTCTGACTCCATAGCTATTTCTTTTTTTCATCACAATGCGAAATAGCTAGCATACCAACTTGGGAAGGAAAGTAGGTAAATGAAAATATTGTCATTTTGTTCCCCTGATTCACTGTTGGGCCCTCTCAGTGTCATATAACTTTTTCTGTGTTCATCAAAACTTACAAGGATAGGACTCAATGCCATATAATGGCTCATAGTTGCCTAACCTAAAATGCAACTCCACAAGCATTTATTAAAAACCTATAGTACTGGGGGCAGCTAGGTGGCGCAGTGGATAGAGCACCAGCCCTGGAGTCAGGAGTACCTGAGTTCAAATCCGGCCTCAGAAACTTAACACTTACTAGCTGTGTGACCCTGGGCAAGTCACTTAACCCCAATTGCCTCACTAAAACAAAACAAAACAAAACAAAACAAAAAAACCTATAGTGCTAGGAGATGGGAAGAGGGGGAGATAGGATAAAAGAGACACAGTTTAGGCAATATACTGTCCTTGTCTCAGGGAACTTAGTGTTCGGTGGGAGGGAAGTGTAGGGAAGTTTATAAAATTTGCACAAGTCTCAAATGTACTATAAGTGCATAAGAAAAGAGCAAGCAGTTCTTTGGGTATAGAAAGTGAAATGTTTAGCTAAATGAATTGGGAAGGACTATATGGAAGAAAAAACATTTGAATTATTAGGAATCAATAGGTAGAAGTAGTCAGCTTTCCCCTATCTGACAACCCCTATCTTTTTACCTTTATATGATACTTTCCAATGCTTGCTCTATGACCTCCCCAAAAATAAGATTATTGGCTGCACTCCATATATCATGTGGTTTCCTTCTCCTGTGTCTTTGGTTTTGTCTTTCCCCATGCCTACAATGCTTTGCCCTTACCCTAATTCTCCATCTCCTCCTATTGAACTCTTCCCCATCCTTCATGACTCAGCTAGGTGGTGCATTGAGTAGAGTACTAGGTTTACAGTCAGGAAGACCAGAATTCAAATCCTGCCTTGGACACTTACTAGCTGGATGGCTTAAATCATTTAACCTCTCCTGACCTTAATTTCTTCACCTATAAAATGAGGGGATTGGACTCAGTGATTCTGAGGTCTCCTCTATCTTAAAATCCTATGAAACTGGGGGCAGCTAAATGGCTCAGTGGATAAAGCACCGGCCCTGGATTCAGGAGGACCTGAGTTCAAATCTGGCATCAGATACTTGACACTTATTAGCTGTGTGACCCTTGGGCAAGTTACTTAACCCTCATTGCCCCACAAAGAAAAGGAAAGGAAAGAAATCCTGTGAAACTGAATGTCACATCCTCTAGTAGGTCTTCCCATTTTTGTCTCAAATTAGAAATAACCTTTACCCCCATAAATGTTTTGACACTTATAATACCCTATAATGTATTACAATTATTTGTGTTGTGTATCCTTTTCCCACCACTCGATTTTAGTGATAGTACAAAAAAGTATTTTCTATTTGGGTTATCATGTGAAAAGAACTATGCTAAGTGTGGAGATATAATTTATGGAAAAGAAAGACAGGCCTTGCTCTCAAAAAGTTCCCATTCTAACAAAAACAAAAAGCACAAAGAGAGTGATTTAGCTGCAAGTCAGATGAAAGGCCAAGTGGTCATTAGGGTACAGTAAGAAGGCAGATAGTAATGTATCTTCATTAGTAACATTTCAATTGATAAAAATTAAATCCGTTTTTGGCATTGAAACATTTGGCAGTGCCAAGAACTTTGAAGGTGAGAACTTCCTTTCATGGATCTTTAGTAGATGTGACTGCAGAAGAAGTGATAGCTGTAGCAACTGCAGGTCATCTCTCTCCCACGACTGATTCTCTGGATGATAGCTACCAGTGCTGGGCTGGAAGCAGGATCAGTCTTCTGGAGAAGACTACTATTCTCCAGATTATCAGACTAAGCTACTTGGTGCTCACAGTTGGTTAGAGGTCGGTGGTGGTAGTAGAAGGAATGGAGCATCCCTTCCCAATAAGTCCATAGAGCTTTAATTCTATGAAGTCATGTTTAATTTCATTTGGGGATATTCTTCTAGCATCAAACACAGTATTGTACACACACAAAAATTATCTGCTTAATAAAGTAGATTGAACTGACCTCACCTGTCAAATTGTATAGAACACTAAATCCTTAAGAAGAAAAAATATAGAAGGATTGTCAGGAATGAAAGCAATTTAGTTTTGTCTATATAAGCAAATCAATTTGACTTTTAACTCACTTGATGGGTCAAGACTTTTCCAAAATATCCCCAATCATCTGCTCAAGTCAATTGACTTGTTTATAGACATCATCAATAAGTGGGTTTTTCCTAATAAAGGTAAAATGAAATTTTCTAGTTTGTTTCGATCAAACGTTTTTACTTTCAACTTATTCTATAAGCTACAATGTGGGTAGGATTTTTCAGCTTTAACAAAATAGTTCAGTCACAATCCACCAGTATCCCAGAGGACTGATTAAGACTGCTACCTACCTCCTGAGAGAGGTAATAGATTAACTGTCCAGAATAAGACATACATGCTTGTACATCACCAATATGGGAATTTATTTTGCTTGACATTTGTTACAAGGATTTTTTTCTTAAGTAGCCAGAGGGGAAGATGAGAAAGAAAAAATACATCCTTGTTAACTGAAAACATTTTTAATTCTAAAAAACATACAATAACATTTGTTCAATTTGTCTTATAGCGAGAGTTAAAACATAATGGCTAAAAGAGGTCTAGATGACTGGAGTAAAAAATCTAAGTCTAGAACTGAAATGTCTTCTAGTACAGCTCCCCTTACATAGTGCTGGACTTGGGAGTTAGGAACATCTGGCATCAAAACCCATCTCTTATACAAATCAACTGTGTGTGAAAATGGACAATCAATCAACAAAAATTTATTAAGTACCTACTTTGTGGCAGCGAGGTGATGCACTGGATAAAGCACTAGGCCTGGAATCAGGAAGACCCGAGTTCAAATCCAGCCTCAGACATTTACTAACTGTGTGACCCTAGGCAAGTCACTTAATCTTGTTTACCTCAGTTTCCTCATCTGTAAGGTGAGCTAGAGAAGGAAATGCCAAACCACTCTAGTATCTTTGCCAAGAAAACCTCAAATGGGGTCACAAAGAGTCTAACACAACTGAAGTGATTTAACAACAATAACAACCATGCCAAGCATTGTGCTGGGTGATGGAATTACAAAATTATAAAAAGAAGACTTACAGTTACAGGAGAGTTAGAAGAAGGGGAGGGTTTGGAGATGGGGGATGGGGAAGGAATACTGAATTCTTTCTTGGACATGTTGACTTTGAGACACCTATGGGTTGTCAGGATAGAGAAGTCCAGCAGACAGTGCATAATGCAATACACTAGGAGAACCCCTGCCCCCTCCCACAGATACATGCCACTGCAGAAGAGATACAGGGGTACCCTGAGATACTACTAGAATATTGGTGACTGCTCACTCACTCCAACTGATCTGTCTTCTGTCTCTTAATTGCTTATTCTCATTCTCTCCACTCTAAGAGTGTCTGCCACTCTTTGCCCTTGTCATCCCTGATGTCTCTAATGCCTTGTTTGTTGATCTCCACTTCTCTCTGCTCTCCTTTTTTCTTGTCTCATCTATCTCTTACTGCTTCTCCCACATACTTCTTGGCTTTTTGTGTAAAAACGGTGACCTTTTATAAATGTTACCAACCAGTCAGATCATATCTGTCCTTCCATTCAGTGAACCAGCAGGTCACTTTGCGGGGTGAGTTTGTAAATAACCATTAGCCTTCCAAAGGCATTGGGGGAAGAAAAAACATAGACCCAAATTAAATCTATCCTAGTAAAAAGTTATGACATATTATCATCCTCAAACAAACAAGAAAAAGAAATATGGAGCAGATAGCTCATTTGGCTGAAGCATGTTGCCAATAATGCCAAGGTTTCATCTCTATATAGGCCAGCTTCTTGAGGAAACAGGACGGTGAAGTGGAAAGACCAGCATCTTGGAGCAGGGGAAGGTGAGTGCACTGTGATATTGTGGAAAGAATGTTGGATTTGGACTTTGGGAAGTTTGGTTTAAATGCTGACTTTTTTATTTACTACATTGTGACCCTGGGCATATCACTTAACCTCTCTATGTTCTGTTTCCTCCTCTGTAAAATTAAGAAGAAAAGTGTTCGAACTAAATGACAGCTGATATCTTTTGTAGTGCTAAATCTATGATCCTATAATAAGGAGCTGGTGGGGAGGGGCAGCTAGGTGGCGCAGTGGATAGAGCACCGGCCCTGGAGTCAGGAGGACCTGAGTTCAAATGTGGCCTCAGACACTTGGCCCTTACTAGCTGTGTGACCCTGGGCAAGTCACTTAACCCCGATTGCCTCACCAAAAAAAAAAAAAAAAAAGAAGGAGCTGGGGTTAGAAATGTCAGTATAATCGAATGCAGTGGTTTTCCAACTCTTACTAGGGATTCTTCCCATGGAACAGGGTCTTAAGAGGAGGGAGAAAATCCCATTTTCCCTTTTTTATAAAATGTAAGGTACTGTTATAATTTAGAATAGTAATTAAGATGTGAAAGATATGGCCAGGTCTTTGACCACATGACCCTATGTATACCCCATAATAGCTGTGAAATCAAGCAGTGTCCAAATCATTTTATTTGGAAGGGTAATATGAAAGTGTCCTTGAAAAGGTTTCCAAATGCTCTGAGTACAAGCTGGGTATTGTGCTTCTGTCCCTGATAAATTTAAAAGAGCAGACACAAATAAATTGCCTATAGAGATGGAGAAAACAGATGGATTTGCAGATTCAAGGTCACAATGACTCTAACCAACATGTATGAAAATTCTCATATTCATAATTTCTTACTGCACAATTGTATTCCATAGTCTTTTCAGCCATGCCCTAGTCAATGAGTTCCCAATATGTTCCCAATTCTTTTCTACCACAGTCTTGCAATAAATATTTTAGCAACTACTTTACCTTTGTTTCCATCTTTGACTTCCTTGGGGTAAACGTCCAGTAGTGTTTTCACTGGATCAAAGGAAATAGACAATTAGGTCTTTTTGTTTCATTGCTCTCATCATCTTTAACATAATTGCTTGCTTTCATGATGTCTTTTGAGACACTACTCAGGGGATCATTAGTTAGTCTTCATTTAGGTCTATATCTTTTGCATGTATTTTCCTCATAATTTTCATTACCTTATGGATTGAAAATGTGCTTTTATTGTTGCATTTTGAAATTGATTTGCTTTATGGCCTAGCATAAGATCATTTTTAAAAATTATTATGGGGAGGGGCAGCTAGGTGGCACAGTGGATAAAGTACCAGCCCTGGATTCAGGATGATCTGAGTTCAAATCCAGCCTCAGACACCTGACACTAGCTGTGTGACCCTGGGCAAGTCATTTAACCCTTATTGTCCCACCAAAAAAAAAAACCTATGGAATAATAACACATGTGTATCCTTTAATATTCCCATTCAGAAATCACCATCCATCAATGAAATATGGCTGTTTTCCTCCATCTTTAGTTTTCTATTGGATTTATTCAGCATTAAGGGACAAATATTCAAGTTATTTGCACATATATAATGTTACTTTTTATTGTTCTGATAATTTTAAACATAAAGTACTCTCACTACTTGCCTCTCTTGAGATTAGTGATTTTTTTTGTTTCTTTATCTGAAATCATGGTTATAAATCCTGCTTTGTTAGTCATCTGAAATAAAACAGATAGAGTTCCCTTCCCTAATTTTCAATGAATGTACCTATATTTTAAAAATATGTTTCTGGAGCAGTTAGGTGGCACAGTGGATAGAGCACCAGCCCTGGATTCAGGAGGACCTGAGTTCAAATCTGGCCTCAGACACTTGACATTTACTAGCTGTGTGATCCTGGGCAAGTCACTTAACCCTCATTGCTCCACAAAAAAAAACAAAAACAAAAAACAAACAAAAACTAAAAAAAAAAAATGTTTCTTATAAACAGCATATTATAGGCAGGGGCCCTGATAAAACTATAATTTCAAATCATAGAACATTATGATATCAAAATACTTAAAATTGCAAGTGACAGAAAAGACAATGGAAAGAGACAATGAAGTATAACTTGATACTCTTTTGTTTGATTCTCATTACTTCCTATGGATTTAACTATCCTCTCTACATAGATTACTCTCAGATCTACATATCCGAGCCTCAGTTTCTGGTCTGAACTTCAGTCCTATTTCACCAATTGCCTATTGGGCATTTCCAACTTCATGTCCCAGACATCTCAAATTCAACATGTCCAAAATTGGACTCATTATCCTTCCTTGCACAAAAAAAAAAACCCAGAAACCTTTCAAACCTTTCTTTCAAGCTTCACCATTTGTTTCTTTCAAAAGCACTACCTTCCTTCTAGTCTCAAAGGCTTTATATTTAACTTCTCATTCTCCCTCACCCAGAATAACAAATTAGGTGACTAATATTATCATGCTATCTCCACAAAATCTCTCACATCTGACACCTTCTCAGTACTCACACAGCTACCACTTTAGTTCAGGCCCTAATTATCTTTTTTTTTTTTTCCTAATTACCTTTTAACTAAATTATTGCTTCTCTCTACTCTGGTCCATCCAGCTTACGGCCAAAGTAATTTTCCTTAAATACAGATCTAACCATATCACTCTCTTATGTAGTTAATTTAGGCTTCTCATTGACTCTAGGATAAAATACAAATTCTTTTGTTTAGACTTTAAATCTCTACACAACCCGTCCCTCAATTAATCTTTCCATCCTTACTGGACATTCCTCTCACATTCTGTGATCTAACCAAATAGGTCTTGTCTCTTATACTCTTGGATGATATTCTTTCTTCCATTTCAGTCAAAGACCACTGTCTTCAATGTGCTAGCAGACCCCCAAAACAGAATGAGATTTGTCTTTATGCAACAGGTAAGGGTGGCTTAAGGGAAAAGCACCATAGCAAGGCTAGTATAAAACTCATTTGATGATGGTGAATGATTTCTTGGATAAACTGCTGTAGTCTATTTGACAGGACTTTTTTTGACTCAATGTTTGTTAATGTTATCTGCCCACAGTTTTCTTTTCATGTTTTATGCATAACTTGTTCTATCAGTTAAAATGATTTCAGTTAAAAAAAAAAAAAAACCTGAAACCATAATTAGCATCTCTAGAGATAAGAAAAGACAATGAGAGAGGAGGCAAATTTGTGACTATTTTGAGGTAATTAGCAATTTTATCTCCATGCTAGTACAAGTGGGTGACCATATGTTATAAGCCTAAGTTCTCAAGGTCTTTGCTAAAGAGAATATTGAAAAGGCAGCTAGAAACATTATTTACTACTAGACTTAAATCAAGGTTCACTCAAGAGGGAACACAGAAGCACATGCTTAGAAGACAAATCACTGTCTCAACCTTAGAATTAAGTAACTTTCCTCTTTTTCCTTTTGAGGTCACTTAATGATATAGGATATGTGTAGGAGTTTTGCTCAACTCTTCGGTGGGCAGATGGGTATGAAAAAGCCTGTTCATAACAACTATACTTAGTCCTTATAGTCTTCTGCTGTCCAACCTTTCTGACAGTTCCCCTTGACTCATTTATTATATCCTCCTCTTCTACCCACCCTTAAACTATGAATGTTACCTCAGGTTCTTCCCTTCTCCTTCAAAATTTCTTCAAGATCCAATCTACTCTTAGAACTCCAATATTCCCTAATGATCTTTGGCTCTAGCCCTGGCCTCTCATGCTTTATTAAAACTTCTATTTTTAAACACTTGCAGACCCTATCAGTTCGAATGTTCCAAAGTACCTGAAACTGGGAAAACTGGAAAGCAGTCTGTCAAAAAACCAAGCATAGGCCAACATTTCCAAAATGGGTACATGATTTGGACATAAAGAGTGATATTATAAGCAAATGAGGGGAGCATGGAAAATTTTTACTTGTCAGATCTATGGAGAAACACAGAGTTTATGACCAAATAAGAGATAGAAAGGATCATGGTAGGTAAAATGGATAATTTTAATTACATGAATTTTTTTTAATTACACCAAAAATGTATCCAATATTAAAAGGAAAGCAGAAAACTGAAAAAGAAATTACATGAAATTTTTCTGATAAAAAGCCTTATTTCTCAAACATATAGGGAACTGAGTCAAATTTATAAAAATAAGGGCCATTCCCCAATTGATAAATGGTCAAAGGATATGAACAAATAATTTTCAGGGGGAAAAAATCAAAGCTTTCAATAGTCATATAATTATTAGATAAATACCAATCAAAAAGACCCTTAGGCACACCTCATACATATCAGATTGGCTAACATGACAGAAAAGGAAAATAGCAAAGGCTGGAGGGGATGTGGAAAAACTAGTTACACTAATACACTGTTGATGGAGTTGTGAACAGGTCCAAACATTCTGGAATATAATTTGGAACTATGACCCAAAGAGAGTAGCCTTTAGCCAGCATTTCTGTATCCCAAAGAGATCAAAG
Source organism: Dromiciops gliroides (assembly GCF_019393635.1). Classification (NCBI taxonomy): domain Eukaryota; kingdom Metazoa; phylum Chordata; class Mammalia; order Microbiotheria; family Microbiotheriidae; genus Dromiciops; species Dromiciops gliroides. Next base: position 327,844,742 of record NC_057864.1, on the reverse strand, counting down.
AAAAAGCAAAAGGACCTATATGTACAAAAATATTAATAGCAGCTCCTTTTGTGATAATGTAGAATTGGACATTTATGGGATGCTCAAAATTGGGGAATGGCTGAACAAATTATGGTATTGTGGTATTGTGATGAAATACTATTGTGCTATAAGAAATGATAAACAGGATGGTTTCAGAAAAATCTGAGAAGACTTACATGAACTGATGCAAAGTAAAGTGAGAACCAGAAGAATATTGTACACAGTAACAACAATATTATAATGATGATCAACTTTGAAAGACGGCTACTCTGATCAAGACAATTATTCAAAACAATTCCAAGGAATTCATGATAAAAAATGCTATCCACCTTGAGAGATATAACTGATGAGCTCTGAGTCATCAGCACATTGTTTTTATTTACTTTATTTTTCTTCCTTTGGGGGGGAATAGGCTAACATAGAAATGTTTTATGTGTTTTCACATATATAATTGATATCATATTTCTTGCCTTCTCGAAGGGTAGAGAAGGGGCTGGAAGGAAAGAGAGAATTTGACACTCAAAATAAATAAAATGAACACCACAAAAAAAGTTGGAAACAAAAAAGTACCTGAAATTCAATAGCATTCCCCAAAACCAGCATCTCCTCCCAATTTCTCCATTAACCTTGTTAGCATTAACATCTAGGCTTTAAAAAAAAAAAACTCTCCTCTCTTTTTCACCCTCCACATATAGACATCAAGTAGTTTCCTGGAAATTTGAATTATTTACCATCTACCTTAATCAAATGAACTGGTTAATTCAACATCTCCATTTCACTGTATGCCAAAATATGATAGACATTTCCCAGAACATATAATTATGCTAAATTCATAGTCTAATTTAAATAATGCATGCATGTGTGGGTTGTTACAAAAATGGAATTTGTTTATACTTATTATGAGAAGATATTGTTTTCATAAATATAAATTCCAACTATGAAAAATAACCACACTTTTATGTATCTATGAATTTCATATGCATACATATATATATGCTGAAATTTTTTAATCTTTCATGATGGCTTTATCACACAATGACAAAGAGAAATCAGGCCAGTTCCTGAAACAAAGCCCCATGGAATTAAAGATTCTTTTTTTGTTCTTATATCATCAGTGCCTGACATAGAGGATATAAGTACAAAGGTAGTACATAACAATTGCTTGTTGATTGATTACACACCCAATTATAATAAAAATAAACTTGTTCCTACCATAGGATTATTTTGCCTCAATTTTCAGTTTTATTTTAGATATCATGAAAGAGAGTAAAGACAAAATGAAATGCCTGAAGGGGAAAAAAAGATTTTCTAGAGATGATGAAGCATCAAGCATAAAGACAATACAAATGTAACAGATTTTTTGAAAAAATGCAGATTTCTCTGAAAGGCTTTATATTTCAGATGAAGGATTTTTTTTTAAGAATAAATGACCTTATTGTGTTTCTCCCAAATATACTAATTCAACGCTCTTTAAAAAGAAACATTTCAATGATGACTTTCCAACCACACAAACCTGATAGTTAACTTGAAGCCCTAAGCTATTAGGGTGCTAACTTTATGCCTAGAATTGGAGTTGTTAATGACTCCTTTTTTGCCCCAGATATATAGAAATCAGCTGTTTATCGTCTTAGCTCTGAAGCTAAGGGAAGAGTTTTGAAATATGGACACATTCATAAAAAGCAAGTGCCCCCCATCTTATCCCAATCCCAAGAAAAGCTGTAGCAGTTTATATGTATGACAGAGATCATGATCCAGTTTCAAACTTAGCTTCCAAAAATATCACATATTTTTAAAGAGTTTTATACTTTTCTATCAAATTTCTTACCTGATCCCCATTACACTACAATGTGGTCTGGGCAGGTTTTTTACATTAGTTTTATTAGTATTATATTATTATATTAGTTTTACAGATACCAAACTAGAATAGAAATAAAAAGACTATATGGAAGGTAACTAAGTAAGCTCCAATATGACCTATTAAGATGAACTAATGTCCCAAAATAGGAAACATGTAAAATAACACATGTAAAAAAGACAATGACTATTTTCTTAGTAAGACTCAATGTAAATCAATTGCCTTAACAAGAAGACCAAAAGAGTGTGACAAGTAGTCATCTTATTCCTGTCCCAAGTGTAGGGAAAACTAGCCTAAAAACTTATTTAGCCAATAAACCCTCAATTTACTTGCCCAAGAGGAGTAGGATAGCAGCCAAGGAAAACATTGATTGAGACCAATATAAACTCAACTGTAATATCTTGTTAGAGATTACAGTCAAGGATTAAGAGAAGTTTCACCTCATAAAACAGAAGAAGTAGAGTAAAACCACATCTACAGAAAGTTGAGAGACAAACCTAAACAAACATAAATCATCCTAAGGATATTTATGTATGAAAGTGTAAGAAAAATAACAAATAAAAAGATGGAAAAGATTTATACATAATTTAATTTTTTCCATGAATTATAGTGGAACAATCACGCTGGGACTCTACATGTGCTACAGGAGAAGGAGAGATATCCCCAAAGACAAAAAAAGCAGTAACTAGGTACAGTGGATAGAGCTCTGAGCCTGTACTCAGGAAGACCTGAGTTCAAATCCTGCCTCTTCAAATCAAACACACTAGTTGTATAACTTTGGGCAAATTATTTAACCTCTATTTGTCTCAGCTCCTTCAGCTGTAAAATGGGGGTAAAAATAATATCTGCCTCCCAGGGTTGTTGTAATTAAATTAGATAACATTTGTAAAGCACTTAGCATAGTGCCTGGTACATGGTAGGCACTATATAAATGATAGTTATTGTTATAGTCAAATGAAACTAGACAAGAAATACACATGTATAAAAATGTCCTTGCTGAAAAGGACACAACTTGGAAGGCATTGAGACATTGAATCTAAAAAGGGAAGATTCCTGAAGTCTTAAAAGAAACCTCTGACCTATTACCATTGTTGTTACTTTTGTCCTTCATTCTCAAAGAGGACCATGTCATGGGTGATGTCATGACTTGCAGTGAATTGGATTTAAGTGAGGCAGGGCTGTGCAAAGTTACCAGCCTCATTCTTTCCTCCAGAGCCATCTGGATACAGTGGCAAGAGGTACATCAGGATAACTGGAGATGGCTCCAGATGTTTGAGGTAATTGGGGTTAAGCAACTTGCCCAGGATCACAGTTATTAAGTATCGTGTCTGAGGTCTGATTTGAACTCACATCCTCTTAACTCCAGGGCCAGTGCTCTATCCTTGTACCACCTATCTCCCCCTGGGAATCAGATAATTTACCTGAAAGAGACAAGGGAGATTTAATCACACACAAGCAATCTGTATATAAAACTCAACATAGAAACAAGCAGCTATGGGAAAGGGGAAGAGTTAAGAGGAAAATATCACCAGGAAAGGAATAGTCACAAGCTAAACAAACTTGCTAATCCAGAAAGGTGAATCAAAGGGGAGGGAAGGAAGAGAAAGTCTATTGGCCTTGTCTCAATCATCATTATTGACCTTTTTAAGGGCCTTGATCTGTTGATCATGCTCAATATCATCAATCACTGAGAAGTAAAGGGGAGATTATAATGGAAAACATCCAGAGAGTTATTTGCAGTGCATTTCATGTTTGAGTCATCTCTTCAAAGGTCTTGGGGGGATGAGGAAGAATATTATGAAAAATACATTTTGTATTATTGCTTTCAAGTCAAAATTTTTTACACAGCATTTTTATATTGAAGACCATGATTTGGCTTCTTGTTTACAAATGAGAAAACAGATAAAGAAAAACTAATTAGTCTGCCCAAAGCCATCCATGTGTGCTGTTAATAAAGTTACATTTAGAATTCAAATTCTATATTACTGGACCTACCTAGAGTCCCCTGGGTGAAACTACCTCTTAACTAATGAAAAGTGAAAACATCTGAGTAATGTCAAGTTAACTAAGTATGCAGAATGGAGAATTCATCAGCAAGATCAAAGGAGAAGTTAGTAGAACTTCTTGCAAAATGAAGGGAAGCAAAAAAAGCTAAAAATGTGAAATATTAGAGAATTCAGGAATCACTCAGAAAATTTATATCAGCAATGTTTTTCATTATTATTGCATTGAACTTGTTTTTGAAGAATTGTTCTCTTTTTTCCCACTGACTACATCTCTCAAAGGACTTTGGGGCAAACAGTATATGAGTCCAAAAAGTAACTTCCCAGGGGGTTACATAGGAAGATTAAATTATTTCAAAGGTAAATATTAAAGCGACTGAGAGGGAAATGAAGAAAGCAGGGAGGGTCTCTACTGTGGGCATGATATTTTCTATAGAGTCACAAAATATCAGCAAATAGCCCTTCCCATACTTGAAGAGGTGAGCTTATATGAACTGAATGCTTGGTGTAAACAGTAGCAGTCAGAGCTAAGTGGTACAATAGATAGACCTCTGGGCCTGGAAGGAAGACCTCAGCTCAAATTTAGGCTCAGATATTTACTGCATGACTTTGAGCAAGTCACTTAACCTCTGTACACCTCAATTACCTCATCTGTAAAATGGGAATAATAATGGCACCTACCTTTCAAGGTTGTTGTGAGGACCAAATAAAATAATAATGGTAAAGTGTTTAGTACAATACCTGGCATGTAAGTGCTATATAAATGTTAGCTACTATTATTAAGAGAGTTTCAATATAGGCAAGCCAAAAAAACAAAGAGCATGAAGAGGCTTCAAGGACAGAAATCAAGGTTTTTAAAACCATTCAAGCCAGGGAAGGGAAAAAGTCCAGCCCCTAGATGGTGTTGGGTATTATGAATAATAGACAACACAATTTTCTAACCCAGAAGAATAAGGTTTGTATTAAGTACGTGTATTTCCTGTTTCAGGAGCCAGTGAGAAGGAGGTTGCACCCTGAAGATTGCTGGAGATTCCAGTGGCTGCCACCTTTGAAATATGTATTTGTCTTTTATTTAGTTCAATTAAACTTCTTACTAAGATTATGACCCTTGCACAAGGTTTTTGATTGACGTGGTAAACTGAGAAGGAATGATAAGTGAGTGCTTAGTTGGGTGGAAATGTGAACTATAAACTGAATGAGTCATACTCCCATATAAGGACACCAGAATGATGTAGTCATGTTGTTTTTTTGTCTGTTGTTGTTAGTGGTGATGGTGGTGGTTCAGTTCTGTTCTGCTCTTCATGACCCCATTTGGAATTTTCTTGGTGAGGATACTGGAGAAGTTTGCCATTTCCTTCTCCAGCTCATTTAACCAATGAGGAAACTGAGCCAAACAGGGTTAAATGATCTGCCCAGATTTGACCTCAAGAAGATCAGTCTTCATGACTCGAAGCCAGACATTCCATCCACTGCAGGACCTCCCTTCCCACTGTTGTATGTTATATTGGGTTAATTATCTATAAATGTCTAGAGTCCTGATTGGTCCTAGACACTTACACAGAGACAGAACTTCCATCCACATCATTACATTATCTTTTATTTCAGTCGCCACTTCATTTTATTGCCCTCCTTTTCCTCATTTATAAGAATTTAGATTAGCTGATGTCTAAGGTCCTTTCTATCTTTAAGTTTTATAATTATTTGCATTTACTTTAATGCTTTGAAAGATCTGTGATTTCATCAATGTTGGTACTCTTTCCAGCACTGCAAATTGTAACCCTTCCATAACTTACTGGACAGTTTCATGAGACAACTTTGTGGTGGGGAGAAAAAAAAATCCACACTTGATGACCAGCTTTGAAGTCATGAGTCTCTCCAAACTTAAATAAATTTGGAGGATACACCATTGCTGGACCCATACTTTAACCTTTCCAGCTTTATGGAACTTGGAAAGTCTTGAACTCTGCTAGCAAGAACTCAGGATTGCCTCCATGTCACAAGGAGGCATCAGAGTAAAGAAGTAGTGGAGGTTCTTTTATTTATGTTGTATGTATCTAAATAATAATTGTGCACAGTGCACCAGCTCTGGATTCAGGAGGACCTGAGTCCAAATCCAGCCTCAGACATTTGACACTTACTAGCTGTGTTACCCTGGGCAAGTCACTTAGCCCTCATTTCCCCACCAAAAAAAAAAAAAAAAGAATTTGTGAAAATTATAACTCCCATTTATATAGTGTTTTAGAGTTTATAAAGTACTTTACTTGACAAAAAACCCTGTGAGTTAGTTAAAGGAATTATTGTTGTCTTCAATTTATATAAATTGGGGCTCAAAGAGTTAGCATACTGCATAGTCACATGACAAGCACCTGTCGGAGACAGGATTCAAACACACGTCATCTGATTCAAAATCCAGAACAGTGTCCACTAGTCTACAATATCTGTCAAGAATTTAACTATATCTCCAATAATATTAAATGAAAAAAGAGAGAGACATGGAACAAAATTGGGAAATATAAGTGGTGGAAAGGGTTCGTATCTCGTCATTCAAAGCCAGATGTTTTGAAAGCACCCAATATGGTCAATGAAAGCTTTGTGAAGATTCCTAAGAAAAGCATTAGTTTCACAATACTTATGCTGGTTCAACTCTAATTGAATGAATGTCCATATTGACATTTTTTTCCAATTAAAATTCTTATGTGTATTTTACTCTAATGACTTCACTACATTCAAAATTCATAGCATGTATCACTTAAATGACAGTTGATTCTGATCCATTGTAATTTAATGTAGTTCCCAATATCTCACTGCAAGCCTAAAGGAGGTATACTTATTAAGAGATATGAGGATATGGCCTCTCTGGATCCAGTTTCTTTAGTTGTCAAATGAGGATAGTTGGACTGGTGATCTTTATAGTTTTTTATAGCTCTAAAATTCCTTTAGCCTAGAATTATGGTTACTTGGGATTTTTTTTCAGCATATGCCTCTAAAATCCAATTGAAATTTTAAATGTCCTATTTTGGGGTATATGAGAGCTAGAAGAATTATATTTTCCAAATGATGCAGTAAGGAATGTATGCCAACTTGAGAAAAGAGCTGTTTCTTTACATGAATGAATGGTCCCATATATGTCATCAAATCATTTCACCCAGAAACTAAAGAAAGACTTACTAATGCTAATTTATCATAAATAATTTAATCTGGTATATTGTTTCTCCAGGCTCTACTTATTCCTTCCTAATCATTTAACTTTTAGAGGACTCTTTTTAATTCTCAGTATAAGAACAATTTGAATAACTAGACCCCCAAAAGAAGGTCTATTTCAACTCAGAAAAAGACTGCTAATGGAGTGCCCCTCAGGAAACTTTCCTTGACCTTGTGATGTTCAACATTTCCATCCTTTTTGTCTAGTTTTAGAAATAAAACTCCCTGTTTATAATTAGAATAAAAATCAGTAAAAGGCTTGAGGTTAATCATAGTTAAAAATCAGAGCAGGAAGAAGCATCAGTTGGCCCATAGAGGGGAGTCTCTTTGAGGCAAGTGGATTTCTAAATATGAATCATTTTCCAGGCACATTTACATAACCATGCTGTGTTCACAACGAGAAGAGGAGAAAGCCACATGGTGGAAACATTCACAGAGATGCCAAGTTCAGGATGGGAAGGAGCAGCCACCCATGAAGTTTACACACCACCTGCTGAGAATCAACTGAGGGAGTGAGAGGCCTAAATGAATTCCTGCTGTGACAGGATAGCAAAGAGGTGCTCAGTTTGGCTGAAATCAAAAGTTGAATCAAAAAGACTGGAACCAAACCTTAGTACCACAGTATCTTCTAGGAGGTCTACAGGCAAAGCATTTTAATTGCATGCAGCTGAATTCACAAGGGAATCAGTCTTGTGAAGATTGTTCATCAGAACAATTGGATTCAATACTTGGCCTTTCAAATATGTACATGCAATGCCATCAAGAACAATCAATTTCGTAGCTTTTTCTCCATTCCTGGTAATGTTTGGGTGAAAGCCTCATATGCTTGTTGGTTTTTGTATTGGAATTTTGGAAGATGGAGAAGATGTAGAGACTCAAAAGTAGCATGTCATTTGACTGATAAATTAGTCAAGGGAGGTCTACCAACTTGCCTTATCTCAAAGTGGGAAAAGCAATAGCAAGACACTTGAATTCAATGTCAGGACCCTCCAGGCAAAGGGTAGAGTTCTGTTAAGAAATTCTGGTGTCTAAGTAAAACACAAAGTAGTAGAACTGGGAAGGGCCACCCTATATCAAGTAGCTGAAAGATGAGGTGATCTGTAAGTATATCAAATAGTTCTGGAAAAGTCAAGATTCTACAAAGATGATACAATGGGGGGAAGGAACAAGCCTTTATTTAGTGCCTACTCTGTACCAGGCATTATGCTATGCAGGTTGTTGTTGTTTTTTTTTTGCAGGGCAATGAGAGTTAAGTGACTTGCTCAGGGTGACACAGCTAGTAAGCATCAAGTGTCTGAGGCCAGATTTGAACTCAGGTCCTCCTGAATTCAGGGCCAGTGCTTTATCCACTGCACCACCTAGCTGCCCCTATGCTATGCACTTTTGATCCTCACAACAACCCTGAGAAGTAAGTACTATTATTCCAATTTGACAGTTGAGGAAATTGAGGCAGACAAGTTAAGTGACTTGCCCAAGTTAAGTGAAGCAGTAAGTAACAGACTGGAGTTGAATTCTGGTCTTCCTGACTCCAAGCCTAGTGCTCTATCCATTTAATCACCTACCTGCCTGTAGCATCCCAACCTCCTGTTCTCCTTAGATACCTTGGTGTGGGATTTCAACTTTTTTTTTCTACTCAGAAATAATAGAGACATTCTCACCTTACTATGTCTCTATAACACCTGAGGCCAGGGAGAGATCACTGATTGAAAGAATCTCCCAGAAATTCATTTTTCTAAGGCAACTTTAGTTTGAAGGTATAGAATCAGATTTTGACTCAAGAAACTTATGAGGAGAACTCTGTGGAGGAGGTGTTCATGGATCCTAACATAAAATAAAAGGATCAGCCACTCATGATCTACTGAGAACAAACTGAGGGAATTAAGAGACAAGTAATGGCTTCCTCCTGCAACTGGGATGACTGATTACACAGGCTGAGAAAGGCGGGTACAATAGACAGAGCACTGGAGTCGGGTTCAGAGTTTTGGTTTGAAATCCTGGCTCTTCTACTTACATTCTGTGTGACTGGGCAAATTACTTAGCATCTGAAATCCAAAGTTCTTCATCTATAAAGTGAGGGGTTATATATGACCTCTAATATTCCTTTTAGATCTAAGTCTGTGATCTCTGATTGCCAGCATGCTGGTGAATATTGAACAGCTAACACTGCAGGGGGAAAAAAAGGATTGTCAGGCTCTCCATGCCAAGACCACCCCTCTCTTTTTACTCCTTTCTTTTCACTATTAGGAGACACTGTTTTCAAGAGCTAAGGCCCAGCAAATAAGCTGTGTCCTGAGTTTAGCACAACAATCCTTTGTGTTCACCCTCTGGATGAACTCTGCTGCAGAAAAATCTTAGAATTGTTTCACATCAATACCAGGTCCTCCATGAGCTCAGACGAGCACCTGCAAGACCCATGTTCTAGTCATGAAGCCCTGCTATGAATCATACTTGTCTCCTTGTTGCTATTATCCCCCACTGTCAGAGCTACAACTCACTGCCCAGCCATTGCAATGTGTATTAAGATTTGGCCTCACTAAAGAAGGTCTCCTAGAGTGGGTCATGGCACATGTGTCTAGTTTTCCTCCTACAACAGAAGAAAAAAAGGTTTTTGCTTATGACCACTGTTGGCCCTGTTTTTTTATTTTGTTTTTATTTTATTTCTTAGTTAACTGTGGTTTTGAGGGTTTGTGTGAGCTCTTTGGTATTTTTTTTTTTTTTAGTGAGGCAATTGAGGTTAAGTGACTTGCCCAGGGTCACACAGCTAGTAAGTGTTAAGTGTCTGAGGCCGGATTTGAACTCAGGTCCTCCTGACTCCAAGGCCAGTGCTCTATCCACTGCGCCACCTAGCTGCCCCTCTTTGGTATTTTTAAAGTTAACAGCAATTGTGTAACCTCTGTGACTTTTTGGTCATTTGTTTTAAGGAAATTTGACAGTACGCATGACACACTTTAAAATTCAATCTGCATCATTAATATTCTCTTTGTCACTTTTAAAAGTCAACATCATCGACAAAACAACAAATCTAGCCTTGATTTTTAAATGTTGCTGATTTTTTAAATGCTGAATGAAAATGTAATAATATGCTTTCACCAGCCATTACAAGCTGACTCCAGCACACCCCATCTGTGTTCCTAAAATAAGAGATTCTTGATGGCTGAATTTTCCCCACCCCTATTTTCTATGAAAAAGACAATTTCTCTTGGAGACAGTCTTCCCAGGGATTAGGCCTCTAAGTTTTTCCATCATTTTCCTCAAGAAAGAAATCCCAGTCCCCTGAGTGTGTGTATAGAATATTTCCTTTATTCTTTTGCTAATTTTAAAATCCTGATTAAATGTTACTTCAAAAATGTATGCTGTTGGTCTGCCAGCTTGGTACAAAAAGACTGCAGAATTTTTTTCAGGTCCCCTTGTGACCTGGGTTAGGGGCTCAAGATGATTGAGGCATTTCTAAAATACTATACGTTGAACTCAGTAATTTACAGGCACTTCAGATTAGAGAGAAAAGTGGGCTACACCTATCATTTGTCTTCCTTTCCTAAAAGTTGCATTGTGGACTCATGCAACTTCTCCAGAGAGTGCTAGGACCTAATATCTCAGCTAACACGATGTCAGATGAACCAATGTTCACTGTAACAGACTGTGAGTTGATAGCCACTGTCATACAAATATTATCTTTTATAATTACATCTGTTGTTCTACATCTCAACACATCTGTAATTCATAGTCTTAGTTGCTTGAGGCTTAAATAGCTTAATTTTTTTTAATAAATAAGTATCAGAAGTGAGATTTAAGCCCATGAATTCTTGACCCCAAGTCCAGTACACTGTGCTGCTTCCCATTATGATGCTAATATTGATAAATTAACCAAAAGCTTGAGAAAAGTGATTTTTATTGTGTTGTATTCCAGGGACCATATGGAAATGAACCTTGAACTTAATATCAGTTGAACAAATTTAGCACTTATAAAGTGCCTATCATATCCAAGGCACTGTTAAGTGCTGTTAATCACAAAACAACAATGAAATAGTCCCTGTCTTCAGATAGTCTGAAAGAAGGTAAATATGCACTAGTAGAGATCTAAAGCAGATAAAAATTATCCTTGGAAACAATACTGCTTTTGGCTTAAATGTACTTACATGTATTCATTCAATTTTCATACTGATACTTCAAATCCCTATTTTCTTCCTTATGTTTTAATCTTTCTAATTAACTTTTGTCAATTTAGTAGGCATTTATAAACTTATCTCCTAGAACACAACATGTTTTACAATATTTGTTTCATACTACAAATATTATACAAAACACTATCATCAGATCAATATCATACTATAAAGTCTCAGCATTTGAATTGATGCCCTTCTTTATTTTTGTCCTTTGGTGAAGCAAATCAACTCTCCACTTTCACCCTTTCTCCTTTGTCCTACTGACAATCAAACTTTGCCCAGATTACCCCGAAACATCTACCTCCTTCACTTTTAAGCCTATTGCTGCTAAACAGAAATTATAAAACTGTGCCAAGTTGAATCACTAAAATTACATATTATCTAATCTTAACTGAGACCTCATTGAAACAGGGCAAACATTATATTCCTCCTTAATTGACCCACTTCCCCATTTTCCACAGCAGCTATTCCAAACTTCATCTCATCTCTTCTCAACCCTCCCATGGTGCCTACTTTATGCAAGGCACTTCGCCATGTTCTGGGGATTGTTGTTCAAGTACTCAAATGGTTCTACAATCTCTTTAATTTGGAAGTTTCCTCCAATGATGCAGATCACAGCTCCATCAGGGCTGTGCAGCCTGACTGATTTCTCCATGTCTAACTATAAGTTTGCCAAAGGAGTTCTACTCACCATAAAGGAGGCATTCTTCACTTTTTCCTTGGCAACAAAAGGATGACAGTGGATCATTCAGACGGTCAATTTGTCATCCTTCCCTTCCCCACAAGTTGTCCTGTACCCTCTTTCTGGCATTCGTTTCCCTGATTGTCCTCCTTGAACACCTTATTCACCCCATCCCTAATGTATCTATTTAATAGTAAAAAGTTTGGTTCATATTAATAACAACTGACAACTCCATTTCTTTCTTTCTTTTTTTTTTTTTTTTTGGTGAGACAGTTGGGGTTAAGTGACTTGCCCAGGGTCACACAGCTAGTAAGTATTAAGTGTCTGAATCCGGATTTGAACTCAGGTTCTCCTGAATCCAGGGCCAGTGCTCTATCCACTGCGCCACCTAGCTGCCCCTGATCATTTCTTCAACTTGTAAAACTTTTTTTTTTCAGTCTAACCTTGCTTGATGAGCTCTGGTGACTGGCTCCCTCAAGAACAAAATTCTCTGGTGTTCAAAGCCCCTGATCTCTTCCAACTTTTCTAACTTTCCTATACTTTACTTTCCTACATTGGCCTGCTTGCATTACTCAGATAGGACCTTCCATTTTCCATCTTGGTGCCTTTTCATTGGCTGTCCCTCATTCTTGGAATGCTCTGACCCTTCACATATGTTTCTTAGTTTCTCTAATTTTCTTCAAGACCCAGATCAAATCATAGCTTCTACATGAAGTTTTTCTTCATATCCCAGCTGCTGATACCTTCCCTTTTCAGATTATTTTACTGTACTCTGAATATATCTTACCTATACCTAGTTATTTAAATGTCATCTCTTCAATTGAAATAGATGTTTCTTAAGAGTAGATTGCTTTTGTACTACATGTTTTTGTTATCTGTAGCAATTAGCCCAATGCCTGACACAGAGTACTTGCTTAATAAATCCTTGTTGTCTGACTGGTAAATCCCTAATTTCTAAACATGTTCCCAGAGTAGGTGTCTTATCTTTGAAATCTGCCACATTTTAAAATGAATGTATAGCACTCAACATTCATCTAGTCATTTGTTAGACAACGTTCTGGAGAAACTACATTTCTAATACAAGGTGGATTCCATGACTTTTAGATCTTCACAGCTGAATAAGCTGTCCTACAAAGTCTGAGAAGAGCAAAGCAAAGAAAAATAATAGATGTTTTTAAAGCCAAATCTATAAACTAAGACATGCTTTTCTGAAACTGCTACTATCCTCAATTCTTTCTTGCCTGATGGTTATTCAAGAGTGTGTGGAGCTACTGTTCTTAGCCATTAAGTTTTCCATTAAAAAAAATGATCCATCAAAGGCCCAGTGTGACCTTTTTTCCCCACTAGTTTATAAAAGCTCATGATTTATAAACCTAAAAGGCAGTATGGTATAGTGAATATATTGTTGGGCTTGGAATCAAGAAAACCTGAGTTTGTATCCTACCTCAGATGCTTACTACATGTGTAACCTTAGGCAAGTCATCCTTAGTTCCTTACCTGTAAAATGACTGGATGGCTTCCAAAGTCCCTTCCATATATAAATCTAGGTTCCGATCATCCTAATCGATGAGGTGGCTAATTCAATTAAATATACTTCAAGTATAAACTAAGATTAGCTAATTAGATACTCTACAAGGCACTTCCTGAGAATTTGCCAACTTCTTAAATGGATTATCTGAAGTATAACTGAGGTAACATTTTATGCCTGAAGGAGATTCTAGGTAAAAGGTTTATTAAACAGTGTGAGAGTTAAAATATAAATTCCTCATAAAAAGGGAGTCAATATCAGAAATATGTTGTAAAGTAACATATTTTGGTTTTAAATATGCTAACTTGGGTAACCAAACTAATTAGCCAGTAGAGTGGTTTTACATCAAGATATGGGGTCAGGCTACCTCACCTAGGCAGAGTCCTTCCCTTTAACTTGAGAAAATGAGGTGATACAACTACCTTATTGTTATCTCTTGTAATTTAATTGAGTATTAGGCTAATGAGCACCATAGCAAATCAGTCATTGGAAAATGATGTGCACCAGTGGGATTAGAGTCTCATCAAGACTGTTCATGTTGACTAGTGTGATGAAAGTAATGAAATAACATTTCACAGTGCTGTCAATAATTTAGAGGAAATATCAGAAACAGTCTCAGGTGTGCAAGGAAGAAGACAAAACTTTTTCTGTATTACTAGATTCCAGTTAGTGTGAATGAATCCTGTGAAGTGGTCACATTATTTGAATTCAGACTGCATATTTTCAATGAACTGGGACCAATTACCATATTTTAAATAATTATAACTTTGAATAGTATTCATTCAAATACATGTTGACTACTTCAAGACAGTCATCATTTTCACTAATCAGGACCTCATTTCTCATTGTGCTGATAATAATAGTTAACATTACTATCTAATATTAATATAGGATATACTTCAAGGTTTACAACATGCTTTACTTACGTTACTTCATTCAATCTTCACAACAACCTGTGAGGTAGTTGCTATAATAATCCTCATTTTAACAGATGAAGAAACTGAAGCAGACAGAGGTCAAGTGAATTGAGCTGAGTCCTACAGCAATTAAGTATCTGAGGTAAGATTTCATTTCAGGTCTTCTTAACAGCAAGTCCCATGCTCTATCTACTTTATCACCTACCTACCTATCTCATCCACTCTGTATATCCAATCCGTTTTAGTATAATAGATAAGTAAAATGAAGTCCAAAGAGGTCAAGTCATTTTCCCCAGGTCAAATAGCTAGTAGATGTCAGAGCCTGAATTCAAACCTAGATCTTCTGACTCCAAAGCCACCTCTCCTTCCATTGTGGTCTTGGCAAGAAGAAAATTGATTGAAGACTAGAGACTAAGTAAGGGACATGTTCAAAGGGAATTTACTACCTGAAGTTTAGGAAATAATAACAATGGTTGAGGACAAAGAGCAGACTGATGACATGCCAGGAAACAACCATTAGTCAAACTGTACCCTCCAGGGCCAGAGGTGACAATAATTTGTAGCCTAGAAAAGGGGATAACTGAGTGTTTCTAACAATTGCTATGCATTTTTACCCTCCTTCCTCCTGAGAGAAAACAAATGTACTGTGCCAAATGTTCACTCACAGCATGATGAAGCCAAATGACAGGATGGGAGAAAAGTGCCAAGAATTAGTAAGTAGGTGTATAGGTCTTCCTTTCCCCCTTTTATCTTTTGGGTTTGTCCTTGAGGAGAACTTCCTTTCCATAGACAAGAATTTTACTATGTGCTAAGTGGTGTTCTGGAGATACACATAAAAAAAGCAAAAACAGGGCCTTCACTCTCAAAAAACTTATACTCTAATAGGAGACAACATACAGAAATACAATTAATGTATACAAGACAAATAGAGTAGATGGAAGCTAGTCTTGGAGGGAAATAGGATGATAGAGACAGAGTGACCAGTCACTGGGCTCAAACTGATTCTGTAGAAACATCACAGAATCCTAGTGCTGACCAGAGTATCTGTCAGAGACTGAAACTGATTGAAGCCAGTACTCCAGAATAGATGCAAGTTTAAACAATGGAGATGCTCTTTCCAGACAGGAATAAAGACCTGTGTTTAGGACAGTTCGTGTGCAGAGAGCAGACAGTTGGGGACTAGAATATTAAAGAAAATCCTCTTTGACCTGGGAGATGGATCTTAGGCCAAACTTTCCCCTCTCCCCCTGCCCCCAAACCAAACCACAGGAAATCTGATGAGACTACTTGACTTTTGGCTAGTAGACAAATTATACTACATTCTATCACTAATGTCAGATCAAATGTAGCTTGATTGCAAATCAAATTAAGAAGCTGGAGAGGTTGAATCAATGAAACAAATCTTTTTTAATTAGATACAAACATACAGCAAAAATAAGAATTATCAGATACAACTTTCCAGACCCACACAGGGATGCATAGAAGTAAATCACAATAGCCCATGAGAAAAATAAAAATACCATCAGGTCCCAAGAATTATGCTCCTCTCTTGACACTGCTACTATAGGATTCACTAAAAAGTAAGCATTAATCTATCCCTCTCCATAAGAGCTACACCTACTCTCTATATCACTAACCTATGTGGCTTAGTTAGTTCCTTAGGCACAAGGCTTTGGCAGAACAAGCAAGGCCTAAGATACTTGTTAATACAATGGTCACCCTACTTTTCTATGAGTTTTCATGATGATAGCCTACTATGTGGGCTACCATAGTACCCCAAAGTATCACATGGAGTACTCACCAGGCCTACATATCACAAATGCAAATGCAAGCTACACTGATGAAAATGCAGTGTTCTAGTGGAGTAGTTGGAGAACCTAGATATATAATTTGGTGCATAGACATTGCACAAGAATATTTGCTCCAATTCCTTAGTACCTTTCAACAGGAGGATAAGAAAGCCTGTGA
The DNA here is from genome assembly GCF_019393635.1 of Dromiciops gliroides. Classification (NCBI taxonomy): domain Eukaryota; kingdom Metazoa; phylum Chordata; class Mammalia; order Microbiotheria; family Microbiotheriidae; genus Dromiciops; species Dromiciops gliroides. Next base: position 327,828,404 of record NC_057864.1, on the reverse strand, counting down.
CTTTGAGTTACATGTGAAGAGGTTTTCTATAGGGCTGGTAGTAAGAGAATCTATAAATACAAAACATGGTAAGTCTCAGACTGGGCCAAGTGGGTAGTTAGTTGATATATGAAAGAAACATATGGAGACATGTCAATTCATCAGAAGCTTAGGATATGAGACAATATCTAATTATAAGATTAGCTAAGATATTCTTCCCTATAGGATACTCTCACTCCTTCTTCCATATAGGTCAATGCTTGTTCTAATCACCAAGTGGTTCTGAGTCTCTGTTTCATTCTTTCTGTGTTGAGTTATTTTGCTAAATATTTTTTTTTAATGTATAAGGTATTTTATTTTTTCCGTTACATGTAAAGATAGTTCTCAACTTTTGTTTATACAAGCTTTACAATTTCAGATTTTTCTCCCTCCCTCCCCTCCCTCCCCCTCCCCTAGACAGCAGGTAATCTGATATAGGTTATATCTATATATCTCTATACATATACATATAGATATAGATATATACACACACATATATATACACATAATAACATTAATCCTATTTCTTATTTTGCTAAATATTAAGGTATCGTGGGGCAGCTAGGTGGCGCAGTGGATAGAGCACCGGCCCTAGAGTCAGGAGTACCTGAGTTCAAATCCAGCCTCAGACACTTAACACTTACTAGCTGTGTGACCCTGGGCAAGTCACTTAACCCCAATTGCCTCACTAAAAAAAAAAAAAAATTAAGGTATCATAAACTAATCTAAGGAAATGGGTAAAGATAGTCTTATCCACTTGAACGTGAGTGTTATGGGGTTAGGATTAAAATTTAAACTGACCAGGTAATCTGAAGGACAGACACACCTTGAGAAGCAATAGAGCGAAGCCCATTAGGTGTGGCTGCTGCCTGAATGGCACCACGGGGATAGATAACTCCAGAAGTTATGACCACCTCCCTTCATTCCAGCTTCCCCTACCCCCAAAAGGGAACTTTCCACAGTCAGATTGTCACCCCATCTGTCTCTCTACCATCCTTCCTCTATAAAAGGTTTTGCCTTTCTCCTGTTTGAAAAGATAGGTATCTCAGAGAATTGTCTCTGAACTATCTCCCCTTGAGACTCCTCTCAAGGTCTCCTTTCTCTAGCACCTAAATAAAAGATTATTTTATTCTAATTGGATTTGTGTGGAAGAGTGTGTAATTCTTTAAACCAACCACCAATTTCCCCCATGACAATAAGCATATGAGTCCAGAACCTAAAAACAGAGATAAAAATATATTTTTTTCCTAAGAACATTTTCTACTTCTGTTCTATAAAAGTATTTTTAAACCATTGCTTCATTTTTCTTTGTAACAGTCCTGAAGGAAAGAATGTACTTATATTAAATGGTTCTTCCCACAGTTTCAAAGGAATGTTTTCTTATACCTAGCAGCTATCAATTTTAATTTACAAAAATCAAAGATTTTCCCAGAAATCTTTGAGAGGAAAAAGGTATAGTAGAAGAGAGTACAGAAGATCAGAGGACTGAGTTTCAAGCCCTGGCTCTTTTACTAACTACCTGAGTGACCTAGGGCAAATCATTTAACCTTTCTGGACTTCAGTTGCCTCATTTGTTTGCAAAAAGACTTGGGGTAAACCAGATATATTTCTTTTTTTTAAGGGCCATGCCTTAAATCCAAATCACTCTGGCCATCATCTATTGGCCAACAATAGGTCCCAGTCCAAGCCTCGTTTGGTCATTGTTTGGGTTCTTGTTGGCTCAGAGTATGTGTAAACAGGAATTGTTTCTGTTTTGGCCAGAAACCCTGTGCTTCTTCCCCTCCCAGACTGATTTTTTTAAACTAGGTAAAAGAGGTCATTCTTTGCCTCATTTCTTAACTAGCCTTAGGGCAGCTAGGTGCTGCAGTGGATAGAGCACTGGCCCTGGAATCAGCTGTGTGACCCTGGGCAACTGCCTCAAACATCCAGAGGAATCTCCAGTCATCCTGATGTATATCTTGCCACTGGACACAGATGGCTCTGCAGGAAAGAGTGAGGTTGGTGACCTTGCACAGCCCTGCCTTGCTTAAATCCAATTCATTTTCAAGTCATGACATCATCTTCCTGATGTCGTGGTCCTCTTCTAGAATGAAGGACAAACAATGTCAGGCAGTGGTATGGGACTTAAACCACTAGTTCTGGAGTTAGAAAAGCTAGGTTCATGTTTTGTTTCTGATGATATAATACCTGTGCAACCTTAGGTATATCACCTAACATGCCTGGGCCTCAGTTTCCTTATCTGAAAAAATGATGGGGATTGGACACTCATGCCCTTTCCTATTCTAAATTTACACTAAGAATATGATGTCTCATAGACATGAGTAAGGATTAAGTATCACTGGTAAGTAATTTACTCCTGTTCATTTAAATTACTCTTATTCATTTAAAAAAGTAGTAAAATGAAATTCCTCGTGTATTAGTTCCATCATTTATTGGAGTACCTCTTCTGTTCAAGGTACTATGTGAGTTACTACAAATGATATAAACATAAGACATAATCCCAGCCATCCAAGATAGTAAAAATAAACATATTAACATAACTGACTCCATTTTATTTTAAAACTCCATTTTGTGATTGAGTTGTTTTGCTATTTGGTTGTTTTTCTGTAAGTTGTTTTTCAATAATAAGATAAATATTTGTGTGGTATGGTTTGGTAAACATCATGTGTGTATTCCTAAGCATACATGAACCCTCAGATTGAATAGACCGCTAATGAGAAAATAATGTAAACAACTTTACTAATAGCTTATATAATCACCTACCAATCAGAACTTGAGTGTAACCAGCTATTGCCACTAAATTAAACCAAAAAAGCTGGCTGGAGATCCCAGTCATCAACCCGCTTCTGGATCACAAGTAGGACAGACAGTGTTCCCCAAACTTAAGACTCAAGCACCCCATGTTTGTCTGAAAGCAGTGCTGAGTCACAAAGACTTGCCAATCACCTCAGAGAGAGACTCGATTTCTGGCTGGTCAGTGAGGGAACCTTTTCGTGGTGCACTGGAATGAGATTAATTTACCTAGACTTCTGGAAATCCGGTTGGCATTTTTTTTAGAGGGGTTAATGTTCGAATTGTCAAATGGCTAATTGCATACAATAAATTAATGACATTTGATTGCAGGCACTGACAAGTGTAAGTTTTAATGTTTCCTTCTCACTAGTCAGAATACATAAGGATAAATTAGTTAGGCATATGCACCTTACATTATATCCAAGAGCTTACAAATAAGAAATAAGGATAAATATAATTATATTACAATGACATAATACACAAAGCACCCTAGAGATAGAAAGTACTTTGGACCTTCAAGTTGGAAAAAATTACATCTTGCTGGGAAGAATAAATCCTTAAAAGAAGCTTGTATTATGGTTGTTCCCTCCCTAGCTGTCTTCTATTTCTTTGCCATGTCATTTACAGCCTCTGTGTTGGTGTAGGTCATGGATCCCAAGATAGAAAAACACATCCTCCTCTTTGACAGCTGTGTTGCTTGTCAAGTGCCATCTTCACCATCTTGAGGCTTGTTTATTTTCAAATGCAACTGAAGCCTTGCCTCAGTTCAAATCACTTTAGCCCCAACTCTCAAACTACTCAGAACAAAAAAAAAATCTCCTTTCAAAACTCAAAGAACAGTTTCATTGGGTTATTGCCAAAAAACGTATTTTGGACCATAGGTGTTACTGAGACTATGGAAACAGGATGAGGTACAGTAGCATGGGCTATAACATTTCTTTCAGGCATCCTTTGCTTTTTTCCCTCACATGTATACTAATCTAGTTCATCACTTATCACCTCTTGCCTGGATTCTTGCAATAGTCTTATGACCAATCTCTCCTCTTCCCAACTCATGCTCCTTATAGCTGACAAAATAACTTTTCTAAATCACAGGTATGACCATATATATTCCCACATTAAAAATAACTTCAGTGAGGGGCAGCTAGATGGTACAGTAGATAGAGCACGGGCCCTGGAGTCAGGAGTACCTGAGTTCAAATATGGCCCCAGACACTTAACACTTACTAGCTGTGCGACCCTGGGCAAGTCACTTAACCCCAATTGCCTCACTTAAAAAAAAAAAACCACTTCAGTGGTGCCTTATGTCTCTAGGATAAAATGCCAACTCTTAAGTTTGGCATTTAAAGCCCTCTATTGTCTTGTTCTAGTTTCCCTTTCATATGATCAGAGATTTCAACCTACAAGGGACCTTAGAAGACCTGTAGTACGACAACATTTTATAGATGAAAAAACTGAGAAACAATGAGCTTAAGTGACTTGCCAAAGATAATAAACAGTAATAAACAACAAAATAATAAATGGCAAAACAGAGGTTTGAATGAGAACTCCAAGTTCTCATTTTTCTACTACAGCACATTTTACAGACTTGTTTTTGTACTGATCACCTTCATGTCCCCTGTGTTCTTATACCCTATATATGACATTCTATATCCCAATTCCATGTCATTGTCCTTTCCCCCATGCACTTCTTCCTCGTCTTGGCCTCTAAGAATCCTTAGGTTCCTTTAAGGATCAGCTCAGGTACCACCTTCTACAAAAATAGAAAAGTAGAGGTTATATCACATATATTCATTTTTAGTTTGTGTATGGGGACCTTCATTCAACAACAAATTTATTAGGGAACTGATACTCAGAGAGTTGAAATGATTTGCCCAAGGTCATATAGCTATTGAATATCATAAGCAGGATTTGAATCCAGGTCTCCTTGCCTCCCAGTTCAGTACTCTATTCAATACCCCAGAGTGACCTAGGTTCAAGAACTCTCTCACTCTCTGCCACATAGTAGCTGTGTGACTGACTTACTATCAGCAGGCTACTCTCTAAGACTATAAGTTACAGACTAGTTGTCAATCTCCATTGTTGAAAGAAGTTTCCACACAGAGAGCTTCCTATACTTAATGAAATCTCAGGTCTGCTTCTTCTACCTCCCCCTCCAAAAGAGAATTTCAGAAAGATATATTCATTCATATATATATATATATATATAAAATATATACATGTGTGTAGATGTAAATAGATAGATATAGATACAGATATAGATATATGTGTGTATGTATGTATCCATCCAGACACACATATATGTATGTTTGTGTATATATATGGGATTATCTTCTTAGAATAAAAGATCAGTTTCATTCAACATGGAGTTGTTTTTATTAGATAACGGTTTATAATTGTTATAGTTTCCCATCAATCACTATTACTTTAAAACTTTTTTGAATTTTTTTTTACTTCATATAACAAAAACTTTGTTTCACCCAATGAAAAATAACAAATCTATAAGAAAAGGGGTCCCTTTTTTGGAAAAACAATGAAAAGGTTTGTTCTTTTCTTTGTCCTGCTAACCCTCAGTTTTTCTAGACCTCAGTTCATGAAATTTTGGTTAGCCAAAAAAATAATGCCTATTAGTCCTCAACTTCCTGATCACTAAAATTATGGTGACCAGTTGACCTATATATAATAGGAAAACAATTCTGACCAAAGTTTCATGCTTAATATTTTATTGCAAGATTCTTTGGTTCTCTACTCATGACTAGTTTTGTGTATTGTTCAAAGCAGAAGTGACTCAATTAGCATTTATTAAGCTCTTACTGCATGTCAACCATGTTGCTAAGCACTAGAAATACAAATAGGATAGTCATGGAGCTTATATTCTAATGAGGGGAAAAAAAGACATACAAGGAAACTGAAGTGGGGAGGAGTAACTGGCATGGGGGCATGATAGAGGAAGTCTTGAGTATGGACTTTAAAGAGAAAGATGATGTGGCTGGCCTGGGTACCCTCCTTAAATGTAGACTCTACATAGATTGGATAAAGTCATCCAAACAGAGGGAAAAGTGGCAGGGGCAGAGTGTACTTCCAATGTGTAAATTCCAGGGCAGGAGTGAGGTTCAGGATGAAGAACTGAGACACTGTAGAAAAATTCCAGAACAAAGCCTGCACAGGAAAAGAGGATCCACAATTTTGAAAAATCCACAATTTCAACAGTGTGGATCTTCCTCCACAAACCCAGACCACAACATGTCTTAGTAAATCGCTTCATGAGATCCTGTGGCCAAAACATTTTATTACCTGGTAGAATAATTTCTTGTAATGAGTCTCTCCTTATTTAGATAAATCTTTGTATATACATGTATACAATCTGTCACAAATTCTATACTTAAAGATTTTTCTGCTTAGTAGGACCTGCTGGAGAGTTTGCACCCCACTGCCTGATCTTTCAAATGAGTCTAAAAATACATTATTCTAATTATTCAGCCCACCTGCTATATATGCTAATAAGCAATCATTTTTACTGAGAAAGAAATTATTTCCAAATTGGCTATATACCTTACATAAATTTGCTAGCCATCCCTCCCCACCTCCCCACCCTTCTTCCAAAAAAAAAAAAAAAAACCTTCTGTTAGCCTTTTTAAACCAAAGGAGATTCAACTGATTGATCTGGAAATTGACCAAACCTAAGAAGTGTTGTTTTGATCTTCTGACAGCAAGAAAGCCACTTAGCAAGGTAGGACCTTCATTTTTTACCTTGTTCAATATGTCCTGAAAGGGAAAAAAAACTATGAAGGGACCAGCTGGCAGAGGGAAGCAAGAGTCTTTGAAGATTAGTTCTCCTGAATCAATTCAGTTAGTCAGAAGCCTGGCAAAAGCAGAACCTGTAAGCAGGCATTAAATGAAACATGGTGTTAAATTATCTCTGAGACACATATAGGCTCTCAGGCTGCTGATACTTGGATTAAATATGCTTGAAGGTGACGACGTAAGTTTTGCTTCAGTAAATGTCATGTGAAAATACTCTTTTTTAAGTCTGGTAGAACTACAATTCCAAGTTTTCAGGAGATGTCCTCTCTTTTAACCTACTTGGGTTTGAAATCACTTTCAGGCAAAACCCAGTATTACCACCATTGACTAATGAAACATAGAATCATAGATGCAGTGATTGAAGGGACTTCAGAGACCATCTGGTCTAACCCCTGCAATTTACAGATGAGGAAATGAAGACCCAAGGACATTTAGTGTATTACCTAATGTCACGCAGATGGTAAGAACCAAAGGTAGGATCTTATCCAAATTCCTTGACTCTGGAACCAATGTTTTCATTGTGCATTCACTGCTCCATGAGGATCAAAGGGAAAAGGACCAAGTCTTTATCTATGACTACTCAAAACCAAAGCAACAGTATCATATGGGAATGGTGGGACAAAACAATTAATGGACTAAATTATTCACTTTTCAAACCAGTTGTTTTTGAGACAGTGTCTTTACGACCTTGACAACACCCCATGGGCTGAAGGCACACAATACAAATAGTATTTCGAGTTCACCAGGCAAGTGTACTACTCACTGTTCATACTTCAATCAGACTATTTAAGAAACAAACACATTCCCTGCCTTTTTACCCCAAATGAAGAGTCTTGTTTCCTGTACTTCCAATTAACAGAACTTTCACTGGAAATTAAATAAGAACGTTTTAGAAACAAATATATATATATATATATATGCACCAAATATAAACTCTAACTGAGGAAAGACCAAAGATGGGTTTAGAAGCTGGGTATCAAATTGCCTCTATGTAAACCAGGAAGCACCACTGGCTGGAGCTTTGCTGTATTGTGAAGACAGTATTTTTCCTACTGGAGGCACGTCCTTAGCAGACAGTCTCAAAAAAATAAAGATGAGAACTTGAAAGTGAAAAGGCAGGTAATGTTAATGTGATATTTTTAGGAGGCATGTTCTGAAAGTCTACATAGCTTAATATTTCTTCATAATTTAATTCTTGTTACTCTCAGCCCCAACCACCAACTGATCGCCTCCCATAAGGAACTTACTTGTACTGAAACATGAATCAGAGTTAAATCATTAGGTCTGTGATTTTTGCCCCGCCCCCACCAGCAAAATCCCAGCACCATAATTACACTTACCAATTATCTGCCAGTAACTAGCAGTGTAATCTTGAACAAGTAATTTATATTCCCTAAGCCTCTGTTTCCTCATCTCCAAAATGAGAGGGTTAGACAAGAAAATATCTAAGTTCCTGCCTAGATGTAATATTCAATGATTAAGTTGAAGCTAGGTCTTTTTTTTTAATTTTGAAAAATATTGTTTACAATAGAAACAATACTCAGAATAAATAGTCCAATTTATAGGAGAATCAGTGCATTTTATTCCTTGGACACAGTTCAAAGTGGAGCAAAGTGTAATTGTGGAGACCTTTCCCCATAGGTTTATGTATCATATTGAATTCTTTGCCTTATTCTTTAAATGTTTTAATGCTGCTTTTTAATATCACTATTACTTCCTATTGACTTTCAGAATCTTATTTTGTAACAGACAAAACAAAACAAACCATTACATTGACCATGGTGGACAATATATACCTAATAAGACAACTATAACTTATCATTTCTGCTAAGAGGAGCAAGGCAAGCTTCACATTGATCTTCTGAAGTCACAACCAGTCACTGCACTGACCAGAGTTCTGATGTATGAAGAAAAAGCATTACCATCTGCTTTGCTGCTTTTCCCTAAGGACCATGAGCCATTTTCCATCTGACTTGCAACTCAAATTTTCCATATATGCTGTCTCCCCTATGAGAATGTGAACTCAAGAGCAGGGACTTTCATACTTTTCTATTAGTATCCCCATTGTTTCCTATATGCTTTGTATATAGGAAGTATATAATAAATGCCTTATTCATTTATTCATGTTTTCTACTGTTCTTTAGCCATTGTGTAGTTTTATTGGTTCTTCTAACTTCACTCTGCATCAGTTTATATGTCTTTCCAAGTTTCTCTGAAATCTTCATGTTTGTCATTTCATATAGTAACTCCTTAATTCATTCAGCCATTCCCCAGATAATGGGCATTCAGTTTTTAAAAAGATTTTTCACCATCATAAAAGTGCTACTATATTTTCCCTTTGAACTCCTTTGACTATATGCCCTATAATTTTATTTTTTCTGGTTATCTCTCAAGATTTGAGTATCAGGGCCATGTTTATCTAATAAAGTTTGATAAGATGCTGCCTATTTTAGAAAAAAATGCATAATATAGAGGTTAATCATTCTTTAAATGACTGATCAAATTCATTTAATGTTCATTACTGTACAATATAAATGGAAAGAACATTCACACACAAAAGAGTCAAAAGTGAGCATAGCCAAATTAGTAAGATCAAGGATGACTTGAAAGAAGAGATATGTGAGAACATTCCCAACCCATCCCTTCATGGAAGCAGGACATCCACAGGTGTTGCACATCACACATGGTTTTGGACTTTTTCAATGTATTGATTGGTTGTGCTGATTTTTTCCTCTTTTTTTAAGGTTTTTAAAAATACTATATGAGATGGCTGTCTAGGAATGGGTGGAGGAAGGATACTGGGGAAAACTATGAGGATGTAAAAAACAAAAAGCATCAGTAAAACCTTTTTTAATACATCAAAATTATAATGTAAGTAAATGAAATCTAGTAGAACTTAAATTTAAGTTTTTGATACAAACTTATTACAATATTTCTCTTTTTAAATTGCACTTTTTAAAAGTTTATCACAGTTTGTGGATTTGGGGAGACAATTTCATTTATGGTTTGTTCAATCTAAGATTCAGTTGTCTAGATTGTTTATTTCTGTTAATCTGGCTATTTCATATTTCTGTAAATACTCAGCTGTTTTGTTTAACTTCAGTTTTGTTTTCACATAATTAGGCATAATCATTTCTGATAATTCTTCTCTTCATGTGTTTACTGCTTGAATTGCCTCTTTTTATTTTAGTAATTTGGCTTTTCTCTCTTTTTTAAATCAAATGTTCTAGGAGGTTTGGTCTTTCTTTTTTGAAAAAATGTTTAGTCTTGTTTATCGCCTCAATAGTTCTTTGTTTTCCATTTTTTGGCTTCTTTTAAAGTTTCTATTTTCATGTTCACTTGGAAGTTATTAATTTGTTGATTTTCCAGGTGTTTCTATTTTTAGTTGCAAGCTCATTTAATTGATCTTTTCTTCCTCTCTTTTGTTGATGTGATTAGGGTTATAAATTTTCCCCTCCCTGTGCTGACTGCTTCTCATAAAGTTTGGTAAGCTGTTTCATTGTTATTATTTTCTTCAATATAATTGTATAATTTCTTTAATTTGTTCTTTGGCCCACTCATTCTTCAACAAAGCATTATTTAGTCTACACCTAAGTCTGAATCTTTTCCCCAAATGTCTCTAACTGATTGTTATTTTATTGCATTGCATTATGTGAAAGTTATCTTTAATATTTCTGCCTTTCTGCATTTCTTTGTGAATTTTTTTATATCCAAGCTCAAGGGCAATTTTTATAAAGTTGCGATACAAAGCCAAAAAATATCAATACTCTTTATGATTCCCATTAAGTAACTAACAAACGTTTATCCTATTTAATATGCTGCTCAAATTCTTAAATTATTTTTGATTACTTTTCTCCTTAATTTTTTGAGATCTGAAAGGGGCACATCAAAATTCCCAACCAACATTGTATTACTCTCAAGTTTTCCCCGTAGTTCAGTTAGCTTTCCCCTTATGTACTTGGGTGCTATGATATTTGTTGTATATACATTTCATATTTAAATTATTTCAGTGTCTGTGTTGCCATTACATGTAAATTGATTTCCTACTATCTGTATTAATAAGTCTATTTTCACTGTTGCCTTATCTGGGAAAATGAATGTTACTCATACATTTTTTATTCAACTGAGGTATGATAGATTCTATTACATTTTAACTTTTCATAAATTTTTATATTTTAAGTATTTTTAATTAAACAAATATTTTTTTACTGCATCCAGCAGGTAAAGATCACAGTTCTGGTCATTGATCACTACTCTGGTGCCATGAACTGAACAGGTGAAAGGGAGTAACTTTCCTTCCCGTACTTAATTCTCTTTTACTCAGGCTCTGAGAATTGGGCCTGGTGGGGGTGGGGGAGGGGAGGTGTTTCTGTTCTGTGTTGTTTGTTCTCTTCACTTTCAGGTGCTGGAAGTGATCTCCATGGGTCCCAGGAGCTTAATTTTAGTAAATGACATGCCATGACAACTTTAGAGCCAAGATTGCAGGTGGGCTGGTGCAGCCAGCAAATCATGAAAGCCCTGAGAAACCAGGCCTCAAGCCCAGGGAGAGTTTGGGCTTGGGACTGTACTCTATATGAATTTAGCTAAATGATGACTCTAATCCCTTTCCTCTCCCTAGAGACTGAGGTGATACAGAAGGGGGAGGAGGGAGCAGAACTGTACCTCCCATATGTTAGGGGAGTAAATTCGTATATTTGATATTATAGCTTTTGAAGTAAATATTTCTTTGTAAAATATAAAACACACATAAATAATTGGGGGTTTTATACATTTTTCCACTTCCTAATCCAATTCACAATTATAGATATGACTGTTGTATTTATTCTTCCCCAGTTATATTTCCTCTCTGTCTCTTATCCTCTCCCTTGAAAGAAAAGTGAAAGGGTAGGAAAGGAGAATCAAATCAACATTCCTTATCTGTAGCTGTATTGTCTGATGTTTGGTGCAAATCCTATCCTCTCCCTCTTCACTAATCCCAAACCCAGATACCTGCTTGCTCTCTCTCTCTCTCTCTCTCTCTCTCTCTCTCTCTCTCTCTCCAAAAAAAAAAAAAAATCAGCCCTCAGTAATTGAAGTTAGCTACTTCCACTCGATTTTAAAGTTCCATGATAGCAAACACTTTCTTCTCATTTCCTACTCACTCCCCCAACCTCTAGAATACTTTGATTCTCAGTCATTCAATGAACAAACGTTTTAACTGTTTACTGTATGCTAAGTATTGTGCTAAACTTTGGGAATGGAAATACAAGCAAAAAGAAAGACAGTCCCTGTCTTCAAAGAGATCACATTTCTAACAAGGGAAGACAACACATAAAAGGAAGATGAAGACTATAAAATAAAGTCTAGGCAACTGATGAGGCCCAGATTTAAGGTACCTTTGATCCTTGCCAATCATCTCGTAAATGTCTGAAGAAAGCCATAATATGTTCAGGTAACTATCGTAGCTTATAGAAAACTATCCCTAACGTGTCTATTCTACCAACATTGTATCAGATACAACATAGGATCAGAGATTCAGAGCTGAAATGAGACTTAGGAGGCTATCAAATCTAAAACATTTTCATATATGAAGATCATTCATTTAATAAACATTTCACTTTTGTGAGCTTAGTACTAAGAAAGGCATCAGTAGGTGGTCATGGAAGAATAAATAAGACCTGATCTCTGCCTTTAAGGACCTTATACTCTATGTGTATTCTGGGGAATAGTTCTTGGTCATATATCTGTATTTTAATTCTCTTACACCTGTTGAATTTTCCAAGATTTTGGGTGCAAAAAACCATTTCCAATAAAAAAAGATGTCACTTCTTAACCTAGCTGACCTGATTTTTAGAAACCTTTTTTTTTTCCCTCTATCAGGCATTACTGACCAACTGACCATATGGAAGTATGTCGAGATACCCCACAGGGCATATAAGTGGAGATGTCCAGCAAGCTATTGGGGATAAAGAACTGGAATTAAAGAGAAAGATTATAACTGGACAAATAAATAGATTTGGAAATCAACTGAGTAAAAATAGTGATTAGAGAAGGACAAAAATGTAGACAAGACAAAAGAATGGAGCCTTGGGAGACATCCATGCTTAGGATGTGAGAGATGAAGGAGACTGAGAAGGAACAGCAGTGGTCAGGTACAGAGGAAGAAAATCATGAGTAAACAGTGGTATAAAAGCTAAGGGAGGGGGGCGGCTAGGTGGCGCAGTGGATAGAGCACTGGCCCTGGAGTCAGGAGTACCTGAGTTCAAATCCGGCCTCAGACACTTAACACTTACTAGCTGTGTGACCCTGGGCAAGTCACTTAACCCCAATTGCCTCACTTAAAAAAAAAATTTTTTTTAATAAATAAAAGCTAAGGGAGGGGCAGCTAGATGGCACAGTGGATAGAGCATTGGCCCTGGGGTCAGGAGTACCTGAGTTCAAATCCGGCCTCAGACACTTAACACTTACTAGCTGTGTGACCCTCGGCAAGTCACTGAACCCCAGTTGCCTCACTTAAAAAAAAAAAGCTAAGGGAGGCATAGATACTTAGGAAGAACAAGTAGATTCCTATGTTAAAAGCTACAGAGAAAGCAAAGAGGATATACATGTGGGAAAGGCCACTAGATTTAGCCATTAAAAGGTTGTGCACAGTTTTAAGAAGGAAGTTTTAGTAGAGTGGTGGAATCAGAAGCCAGAATGCAAGAAGTTGAGTCATGAGGAAGGGAAGAGGAAGGATGCACTTGGAGAACAAGAAGGAACTGGAGGTCACATAAAGATAAAGAATAATTTGAACAAGAATAGGACGGGGGAAGAAGGAAAGTTAGAAAGTTATGTTCTCATAGGGAAATTTCAGAGTTCAAGATCATGGAGGATGAACTTCTAAGAATGACTGGGAAAGATGATTGGGAGCCTGTGGGTTCTTAAAGTCAAATGAAGATGGAGGTAATGGGAGTTAAGGAGGTTGATGAAGAGAATGTTTGAGAGGTTTTCAATATTTATATCAAAGTCTCCAAGAATGAGAGAAAATATTGGAACAGAAGCAACACTGACTTAGCTGTTAACTCCTTGAGAAAGAAAGTAATCTGAAGGACAATAGATTACAGCAAAATGGGCCTAGAGCAGATGTTGTGGATGGATGGAGTGGCCTTCAATGTATATGAAGTGATGGCAACATAAGGAAGATAAAGAAGGAGCAATAACAAGCATGGATTACTCCAACTCATCTTCCTTGATCACTGTGTTGGACTATATAGAAGAAGAACCCTCCAGAACAAGAGAGAGTTGCCCATTCAAAGTCTTCTAGAGAAGGCACAGTTTCCATGAGTACAAGATGAAAAGAGTGGGAGAGGAAAGGATTACTAATGTAGATGAGTTTGTTGGTGACATTAGGGGATTCCAAAGGTTATACAACAAAGGATGAAGACAGAGGAAGATGGAGATTAAAGAGGTGGTGGTTGTTGTGTCATTTCAGTCATGCCTGACTCTTCCTGACCCCATTTGCCATTTCTTTCTCCAACTCATTTTACATATGAGGAAACTGAGGCAAACAGGATTAAGTGACTTGCCCAAGGTCACACAGCTAATAAGTGTCTGAGGCCACATTTGAACTCAGGAAGATGATCTTCCTGATTCCAACCCCATTGTTCTTATCTACTGTATCACTTCACTACCTTTAAGCATGAGGATCAAAGAGGAGGGTTGAATTTAACAAGGATAAGAATGTGGGAAGAGGTGGCAGGAAAATGAGATTACTTACTTTTGTAACTGACTCTGCATCACAGGAAATAGGGGAACAGGAAATGGGAGTGTGCAGACAGAATGGTGCAATGAAAAGAGCACTTGCCCTGGCATCAGAGGTCCTAGATTCAAATCTCACCATTAATACATAATACTTGTATAACCTTAGTAAGTCCCTTAACCTTACTGATCTCAGTTTCCTCATCTTTACTTAGTTTTAGGGTGGCATCCACATGGGGATTGTATCCCCTTTCTCTTTCTCTAAACTAACTCATTTATTCCAACCTGCCCTCATACTACTAGAGGATAAGCATCACCATATGTCAAATTCTCTCAAGGTCCTAGAGGTAAACCTAGTATATGAAAAATATACTTCTATTACTCACCACTGTATCTGCTGAGCCCCTCACTGATGTGCTTTCCACCTACATAAATCAATCACAATGACATGATTGACTGTTAAACATGAAATATTTGATAAATAATATGACAAAACTAATAATAGTCATCATATGTCATTAATAGAATGCAAAAACAGGAATAACTAAAATATAACAATCCACCCATAAACTTGCATTACATTCTCCCACCAATAAACACAGTGTTAACTGAGGGGTAATAGGGATAAGCACATACTTACAGAAAAGTAGCAGGGAAGTACATAAAAAATCCATGAGCCTGGAGGAACTCACAACTCTGGACAATAGACCTTGATCTCTTTGATCTCTTTAGAGAACAGTCTATGCCTCATCTCACTTGCTTACTAAACAGCTTCTCTGATATTTCTTCTGGACCCTCATATTGGGTAAAGCCTCTTAAACAGCTAAAGTAATGGATATCTCTTTTTGCTCAAGGCCACCTTTGGCAGGTTGTTGAGAAGGTGTTATGCTCTTTCACTGATAAGCAATTCCCTTAAGGCAGAAAACTCAAATATGCTCTGGAGCTCTGAGGATGTTTTCCCTTTTGAAATTGATTGGATTTAGAAAATAAGAGGGACACATAATCTTTCTTCAGCTAACTCTTCAAATAATAGTAGGAAATTCTATTTTATCCAATCAAGGTCTCAGCAAAGCAGATGTAAATGCTCCAGAGGAGCAACACAGGCAAATCCCTGAAAAGTTTTCCTTCTCTCAGCCTATTGCTGGTCCAAGAGGATAATACTGCCCTTCAGTCAATCAGGTGTCATCAAAACAATGTCTTTTTCTTCTAATAAGCACAGGTCTCAGAAAAACAATTCTAGGCCCTGGTCAGCTTCCTGTTAGCTCCTTTCAACACTTCTTGTACTTTCTAGTACAAGTAGTCCTCCTGTACTCAGCCTCTCCTACTTTCATCTTCATCTGATCATATCCTATATTTCATAACTTCCAATGTCTTAAATCAGGGCCTCCTTATAAACAGTAGACTATTAAACCTTTCCTGACATTTTGTGTGAAAATCAAAAAATTCTGCTTTCTGTTATGTGTCACACCAACAGGCCTTATAATAGGATATTTTTTTTCATAAAAATAACTAAATTAAAATAGAAAAAAGTTCCTCCTTCCTTACATGACTAACTAATAAATTTTACTGGATGAAAGCAAGGCTTTGCTTAAAATATCAATAAGTTGGAGCAGCTAGGTGGTACAGTGGATAAAGCACCAGCCCTGGATTCAGGAGGACCTGAGTTCAAATCTGGCCTCAGACACTTGACACTTACTAGCTGTGTGACCCTGGGCAAGTCACTTAACCTTCATTGCCCCACAAAAAAAAAAACAACAACAACAACAAAAAATATCAATAAATTAAATTTGATGATCTGCTTAAACCAACCCTTATCATTTTTACTGTTAACTTGCCCAGCTCAGTTGTTTTAGAAATTACTGCAACTAAAGAAGGCAATCCATTCTATCTCAGGTTGTGAAAATTTCTAAAATAACTTAATAATGTAGTTGTTGAAAGACACTTGAAAGGATATTCATTAGATTTGAAATCAGAGAACCTGGATCTGAATGAATCCTGGTTCTGAGGCCAACTACTTCTATGACCTTGGGCAAGTAATTAACCTCTATCAGACTGTTTCTTCATATATAAAATAGGAAGTTGACTCCCAAGGAACTTTCCAGCTCTGAAATCTATGATTCTATGAATCCATTCTCATTCTTTTTTTCCCTGGGGATTTGCTGAAGTTAGCATAGGAGATAGTGTCTGATTGATTCCACAGCAAAAGGAGGAGATAATGAGGCCTACATAGATCGGTTTACATTCATCATTAGTGGAAAATTGCTGCACAAGGCAAAGAAACTTGGCAGTGGTCTAAGTAATGATTCTAGTTTTGAATTGATTATTGGGTCCAAGTACATGGGATTTGCTGAATGGAAACTGGATGCAGGAAGTTACATTAAAACACAGAAATTCAGGTTTTCCTCAGCAAGAAGCCAGAATTTTATCACCATGAGATGCTTAACTGGAAATATAAGATAATTGGTTTACAGAGTATTTGTTTGACTACACAGTCAATAACTTCAAATGAAAAACACTTCTATTTCTAATCCACCTAATTTCTATACCTGTCAAAGGCCTAATTTCTCTATATAACTTTCCCTTTTCTCTCTAAAGTAATAGTTGACAGTATTACATGTTATAGTTTTTACTTCTATGATATGGCACCTGGGTAATTTCAGACCAACAATCAACAGAAGCTTTTAAAGTCTTTAATCTGATGGAATTAACTTAAGGGAATTGACCTAAAACAAATCAGAAGATCTGCCATGAGCTCCTTTCAAAGTAAAACAGATACTTGGTCCTGAAATTTTGCCTCCTTTTACGGTTAATCTTGGTTATTTCAAAATCACAGATGCAGTTAGAGTCACCCCTTCTCTGCCCCAAATCCCAAAGGAACAAAATACAATCATCATATATCTAGTATGACAGTTTAGCTTCTTTAAGTTGGGGGGGTAAGAGGAAGTATCACACCTAACTACTATCGACCCGCTTTTGTCCAGACCTAACAGAAGATCCATCTGGATTTCCTTCATCCCTTGCCCTGAAATGTGGCACCAGGCCAAGCACTCAGAATCACCTGATTTGTTATCTTATGGTCAAACAAACTAAAGAAGTCCCTTTGCAACAAGTCTAGCAAGGAAAAGGGAAAAAGAAATTGTAGCATAGCAACTAAGACCATAATTTTTTTCAGAAATGTAAAAGAAATCAGAAAAATCAAATGATATTGTAAAGAATTAATTATTATTTGAGGTTTTTATGACCCCATCTTTTGACTAGAATTTTTAAAATCCCAGCATGTGCACTGGCCTGGGGCTCAGGCACTGTGCCTCTGCAAAGGCACAGTGCTCCACCCCCTGGTTGTAGCTGTTGCCATGGGCCTGGCAAAATTATAATGACTGGAAGCCCAGCAAGGGCAATCATGTGACTGTCAGTCAGGGTTGCCAGCCAATTGACTTGGGACTGTGTGTGTGGTCAGCCTGGGGTCTGCTGGGAAAGAGAAGGGAGGAGTTTCACCATTTTATCTTGAAGCTGGAAAGCGACAGGATGCAGCCCATGTATTCTCAGCTAATTCCTGGGGGTTGGTGTTATTCAGGTTGTATTGTTTCCCTTCCCCTATTTTTTTCCTTTCCCTTAATTCTACTGATCTTGCTTGTGTTTTTAAGTTCATTCTTGTTAATAAACCCTGTTCTGGTTTTGAGGGAGGCTGTTGGTCTCCTTCCTTGCCCCAATATTGCCACAAGCCTCCTAGCTAACACTCCCCAGTTAAAATTTGGCCCCTACAATATTAATACTTTTGCTCTAAAGTAGTTACATAAGTAAACAAATTTTAATAGTTGATATTCTATAAAATATTGTTAGATGTAAAATGCATACACCTATATTCCCTACATTGCATTTTAACATTGTAATTGCTAGAGTTTATGAAAATATTACATTAAATCATCTAACAGGCAAGAGATTTTCCATGACAGATTTATAGAAGGATATAGACCAGAGTTGTAAAAGATGAGAAGACATGAATGGGTGACAATCTGTACTGATAGAAGAAATACATGTATCAATGAGGCCATCAATCTACCAAAATACCAAAGTATATTTGTGATGAGTGCTATCTGGGAGAACAATAAAGGAATTGTTGCCTAAAATATGCCTAATATCTAGTCATATTTTTCAAATGCCCTCAGATCAGCTGGTTCCATAGTTTGCATATGCAATGTCAAACTTTGAGAACCTGGGGTCTTCTCCCTCATGCCTGAGGTTATTCCAAAGTGGATCCTGGGCCAGATCCAGAAAAATCTCAAAGCTATAACATCCCTGAACCTCTCTGCCCAACTATGACATCACAAAGAATCTCTAGAGCCTTTCATAGAGACTCTCTGGGACACTGTGGACCAGATCAGAGCATCCTGGCATGCTTTTCTCTCAAACCCCAAACCCAGAATGGACCACTGTAGGGGCCAAATTTTAATTGGGGAGTATTAGTTAGGCAGCTCACCACAATATTGGGGCAAGGAAGGAGATTAACAGCCTCTTTCAAAAACAGAACAGGGTTTATTAATAAGAATGAACTTAAAAACACAAGCAAAATTAGTAGAATTAAATGAAAGGGAAAAAAAAAGAATGGGGGAAGGAAAACAATATGACCTACACCACCACCCAGGGCTCAGCAGAACACACAGCTGTGTCCTGTCTCTTTCCAGCTCCAAAACCAGAATGGTGAAACTCCTCCTTTCTCCTTACCAGCAACCCCTGGGCTCCCAGGAAAACAGGGCTGACAGACACACAGCCCCAAGCTAATTGGCCGGCAGCCCTGATTGACAGAATTAACAAGCCACTCTGCAACTGCCAGCCCCTCCTAAACTTCCAGACATCAGAGGTCACCTGACTCCCCTCACCTGGCTTCCAGTCATGGTAGGTCTGCCCTCATTATAATTTGGCCAGGCACGCAGGTGCGCACTAGAGTGAGGTCAGAGCGCATGGGCATATGCCAGGGTCAGGGCACATGGGGTTTCTAATTTTAGGCAAAGATGGGGTCATAGAAACCTCAAATCACAATTAATTCTTTATACCATGAAACAGCCTGAAGCCATGTTAGCACTCTGGGTGTAGGTTAGAGAATTCTTCAGCTTCTACTGCAATTTTGAACAGGAGGAGAAAATTGGCTGGCTCATGCCTAGTCATGGTGGGATCCTATTAGTGATTTGGCACCTTGCCATATTATACTATGGTCACTGTGGGGGCATCGAGGTGGTGCAGTAGATAAAGCACTGGCCCTGGATTCAGGAATACCTGAGTTCAAATCTAGCCTCAGACACTTGACACTTGCTAGCTGTGTGACCCTGGGCAAGTAGCTTAACCCCCATTGCCCCGCCAAAAAAAAAAAATATTATGGTCACTGTGTCATGAGAGAAAAATCTAAAACAAAGGAGGACAGCTTGACAAGCACGGAACTAGTACCTGAATAAATAATACATTATCACTGATAATAACGGACATTTATCTAGATTAATCCAGACACATTTATTAAGCACCTAATATGTGTCAAGTACTGTGCTAGGTACTGGGAATAAAATGAAAAAGCACTAATAGTCCCTGCCCTCCAGGAGTTTACATTCTAAAGGAGCAAGCAACACACACATAAATCAGTACACAAAACAGTGGTTCATGAGCTGAGTCTTGAAGGAAACCAGGGATTCTGACCTTAGCACAGAGCCTGGCACATAATAGGCACTTAATATGGGTTAATTTAATTTAATTTAATTGGCATAATGGTTAGAAGGGAATGCATTCCAGGCATGGGGGAAAAAGTAGCGCAAATTCAGACAGATGGGAAATGGAGTGCGGTGTGTGTGTGTGTGTGTGTGTGTGTGTGTGTGTGTGTGTGTGTGTGTTTAAGTAAGTCAATATGGCTGGATCATAAAATGCATGGAAAGGAAGAGTGTTTAAAAAAAACAACTGGGAAGGAAAGAAGGGACCAAGTTGTGAAGAGCTTTAGATGCTAAATAGAGGGGTTTACATTTGATCCTGGAGGTAATAAGGAGCCAATTGGTGCATAGTTTTCAAAACGCTTTAAATCTTGCCAAATTGAGCCTCAAGACAATTCTGTGAAGTAGCTGAATAGTCAAGGACCATAAGGTTTGAATATTCTCATGAAATATTGGGGGAAACTAAGGCTCCCAGATGCCAAGTAATGACTTGGCCAGGTCACACTGCTAGGAAATGTATTAGTGGCAGAATAAATTGCTGCTAAGCCATCCTGTGAGTTTGCAGACAATTTTTTAAAACTTAAGTGTAAAGTTTTATATTTATCCTTATTAAATTTTGCCTTCTTTTTGCCTGGCATGTCACCTGTTCCATGTGTTTTATTTTAATTTAATTAGTTTAGTATTTTGATTTTTAGTTATTTATATTTTTAGTTACTTAATATCTTATTATTAAATACCTACTATGTGCCAAGTAGTGTGCAAGATGCTAAGGATATAAGGTTAAAGAAACAGAACATACTTACAAAGAGCCTTTATTCTAATGGGGGAGACATATAAATATAAAACATAAACAGAAGGAGATACTGTTTAAGCTCAATCTTAAAGGAAGATAGAGAGTCTGTGGCAGAAATAAAAAGGCAGTGAATTTCATGCAAGTGAGACAGTCAATACAAGAAATGGTAGATGGACTGTCCTGAATGAAGTACAGAGAGATGACTAGTTTTTCTGAATCACAGGGTTTGGGAGGAGTACTGTCCAAAAAGAATGGAAAGATAGATTAGGTAGGCTTTTAAAAGCCTAAGCTAAAGAGAAATTAATATTCTAACTTAGACACAATAGGAAGCCACTGGAGTTGGTTAAGGAAGGGTGTCACGTGATCAGATCTTTGCTTAAAGAAAAATCACTTTGGGAAAATTTTGTAAAATGACCTGAAGAGGAAAGAGATGAGGCAGGGAAACGAATTAGGAGACTATTACAATAAATAATCTGTGTGAAAGATACTGAGTATAACATATCTATCTCTCCCTAAAGAAAAGTGTAAAAAGGTACTCAATGTATAAGGTAAATCAGGAATGGGATAGATATTTATTTCTTACACAGTAAAGATTCTCACAAGCACAATTTGACTTGTAATTACTTATACAATCTCTTAAGAGGCTAATATTTAAACCTCATCAGAACATAAAGCAATTTGTGTGTTTGCCAATTAGACGTTTTATATTTCATTGGCTTTCCAATATCCAAACTACTCCTGGTTCAGAGCTGCTGATAAAACAGGGCAGACTTCGGCCTGATCCTCTTGTTGGTCTTCATCTTCTCCAAGAGCTCAGGAGTAATTGCTAGGGGCTCCTCCCCTTGGTACCAACAGGATAGGACCTAAGATCTCCAAACTTGTTGAATTCTCAAGGCCTCCTTTAAGCAAGGACACAAGAAGAACAGTTTTCAATCACCTACTCCAGGGCCAGACATAAGTTTGAGTTGGGAGTGGTAGCATGTAGAGGAAAGAGAAAACAGTTCTTTCTCCCCACACCCACACCCATCCCCACTGAATGTCCAGAGGTCACTACTTACCACAGACGAGAGTCAAAGCAAAGACACTGAGCCAAAAGTGGTTTCTTCTTTTAACTGAAATAGCTACTCCAGGGTTTGCCGTGTCATTTCAAAATACCATGTCCTTTCAGCTCTGGGTCACCACATGGCCAGAAGCAACCAAAATTTTCAACTTCCGTGGGCCCAAGTGCTGATCAGGCATACATTTGGATGAAATTACTCTGACCCTGCTTCATGGGATTTCTATTGTTACAGGGCTTATAAGTCTTTTGTGTTTTAAGCATTTTTTATGTGGAAGAGAAAATAAATGTTTTATTTGTTGTTGTCAAGTCATGTCTGATTCTTTTTTACCCCATTTGGAGTTTTCTTGGAAAAGATACTGGAGTGGTTTGCCATTTCCTTCTTCAGCTCATTTGACAGATGAAGAAACTGAGGCAAACAGGGTTAAGTGACTTGCCCAGGGTCATTCAGCTACTAAGTGTCTGAGGTCAGATTTGAAGTAGGTCTTCCTGACTCCAGGCACAGAATTCTATCCACTATGTCACCTACCTGCCTCTACCAAACATCTTATATCTGAAAAAATAAACACTGATCCCCACCACAAAATAACTTATTTTACTGAGTGAAATTTAGCCTACTGCATTCCTCTATTAACTACTTATTTTGAGATCCCAGAAACTGTTGTCTGGGCAAGGAATTTCTTTCTAGAACAGTATTTTTTAAATTGACTAGTATAGATTTCAAAGTAGTGATTTAAAAGAATCAATAACAGAAGCTATTGCATGCTATTGGAGATTTCTTTCATAGGATCATATAATTTAGAATTGCAGAGGTCCTGAGGTAGTAACTAACCCAACCCTCTTGTATTACAGATAAAAAACCAAGGCCCAGAGAGAGAAAGCGATTTGTCAGAGGTGAGACAGAGAGCCAGGCTTTCCTATTTGAAATCCAATGTTCTTCCTACTACATCAGGGTTTGACCTCAGTCCATTAATCAACACTCTGAATGTAGTCATTCATCCAGCTCTGAAATCTAGCCAATTTTATCTTATCATCCAGACCACATGTCTCCATCCTCTCCACAGGGATATTATGAAAGAATTTGTCTAATGCTTTTCTGAAATGCAGATACATTCTATCTACAGCATCCCCTTCCCCATCTAAAATTTTGCATAAGCATAGTTTTCATTATCTTAGTTGCCACCTATGCAGAATTGCCTGCTCATTTTTGTCATTTAAATAAATTGAGAACATTGTTCTATTATGCTTAATATTCTATAGTGGGTATTCCCAATGTCCTAATAAGGAAGATCTGTCTTCTTTGGAAGGAAAATGATACACAAATAGTTGACTCTTCATACTTAGCTGGGAGATAATGATAGGGGGAAGAGACTAGGGACAGGGGAAGAGGTGGAAGGGAGGTGAAAGAGGGTTTATTCCCATGGAGAATGTGAACCTGAAGAAATGAAAACATAATAAGCCTATTGGATTGTGTTTGCCACCTTTAGTCTGCCCTTTCATTTCTATTAATACTTGTTACAAATACTGATGAAGGTCAAAGCAAGAGAACTAGCTAAGGAAGTCAGAAGTTTCTCCTGGGTTTGAGTATGAGCTAGCATTTAATAACTCCTTATTGACTGATTGACTGGCTGTGCTACTTACTAGGTATGTTACCTCGAACAAATCAGGTAAGCTCTGTCGGCCTAAGTTTTATCAACTATAAAATAGAGATCATAATATTTCACAGGGGTACTGTGAACATCAAAAGAAATAACAGAAATGAACATTACCATGTTTCTGTAAGATATTATGTAAATATATTTTGATACTTGGATGGTTCTATGATCCCATTATATCAGAGATCCCTTCAATAAGATAGGTTGCAACCCACACACATTAAGTTTCCTCCTTTGAGCCTATTCTCCTGTAAATTCTCTACAGTGTGACCACCCAACATGCTGGCAGCCTAACCATTTCTCTTACCATTGTGCAGATACCAATGGCACATGAAAACTATTTTGGTTTTCCCTAGCTCTCATTTTGAAAAAGACTACCTCTTTTTTCCCCCCTTGTCGATTAACAAAAGTAGAAGCTACTATTTATTTTAGCTCTACAGCTTGGGTTCTTAACCTTTTTCTGGGTCATGATAGCCTAGTAAAACCTGAGGACCCCTACTCTGAATGGTGGTGTTGTTGTTTTTTTAATGCATAAGATAAAATATATAGGATTACGAAGGAAACCACTTATATTGAAATACAGTCATCAAAAAAAATTTTTTAACAAATTCACGGACCCCAGGGTAAAAAAAAAAGATGATTGTACATGAAACTGCATATTTATTATGTACAACTTGCTATTCCTTTTAAATATATAATAAAATTATCATTTTTTTCTTTTTTTCTCCCCTCCTTCCTCCCTGCCCTAGAGATAAATACCCTTAGACCCAAATACACACACACATGTAAAATTATTCTCTATTTATCAGTTCTTTCTCCGGATGCAGATAACATCTTTCTTCACTTGTCCTTTATTTTTAATTTATGTACTTATAATAGTCAAAATTACTTAGTTACTCACAGTTGTTCTTAAAACAATGCTGTCACTGTATACTATGTTCTCTTGGTTCCGCTCATTTCACTCTTCATTAATTTGTGCAAGTCTTTCCGTGCCTTTCTATGATCATTGAGCTCAGCATCATCCAGAACAAAGAATTTGACCTGAAGCATTATTCTGCCAAATACTGAAGGGGCTCTTTCACCTCTCCAAAAAATATCAGTCTCTGCTAAGGGCTTTTCACATACTACTTGCCAATAAAGTTATTTCCATTGAGAATTGCTCAGAAAATGTTAATCCAACCAATGGGTATGAAAATACATAGACTCGGGGGCAGCTAGGTGGCGCAATGGATAAAGCACAGGCCCAGGATTCAGGAGGACCTGAGTTCAAATCTGGCCTCAGACATTTGACACTTACTAGTTGTATGACCCTGGGCAAATCACTTGACCTTCATTGCCCCGCCAAAAAATAAAAAATAAAAATACATAGACTCAAGGAAAACTGGAACTAGATATTAAAGCCAAGCAACAATTGAATATAAGACTTTTTTTCCCCTTTCATTTTCCATCCCTGTGTGTTCACCTATTGTTAAGATGCTATTTAAAACTAAACAAACAGGGTTTTCTATCAAAGAATCTCATTAAGAGAAACTAGTTTGGCAGCCTGCCCAAATGAAATGTCCAAATCAATGTAAGAAGATTTGAGGAGCTGTGGGGTCAGGGTCAGGTTTTTCCTACATAAGGAACTAGCCCTTTAAGACTAGCTCTTTGTAATTTCACTCTTAAACCGGGCTGGACTTTTTTGTAACTCTAAGACACAGGGAATCATATGGCATGGAAATGTCCTATTCCCCCAGTGTGAAGGGTTACTAGGCAACTGTGACTAAGGACCTGAAGTATCCTTGTCTTTTTTCCCCCAGAACACAGGAGAGGATTCAATATAAAACAATAAATTTCTATTTCAAGAAAACCTATATAATAAATACTGCACATTATTTTCAAATCTGCCCAGATTTTTTTTTTTGCTACTTTGTGGGTTTTATTTTGTTCTCTGCTGTGTACTTTTTACTTTATTATTTTCCTCCTCTCTTTCCCCTCCTTAAAGAAGGCTGCAATTAAGGGTGATATAGATATACATGTATATAAATAAACACATACACATATATACACATACACACTCATACACATATATGTAAGACTATACTATGCTTATTTTCACTCATCATCTGTTTCTCTAAAGATGCATAGCATCTTCTTTCAGAAATCCAAGTCTTGGGGCAGCTAGGTGGATAGAGCACCAGCCCTGGAGTCAGGAGGACCTAAGTTCAAATTCGGCCTCAGACACTTGACAATTTACTAGTTGTGTGGCCCTGGGCAAGTCACTTAACCCCAGTTGCCTCACCAAAAAAAAAAAAAAATTCAAGTCTTTCCATGCCTTTCCAAGTCAACCAGCTCATTATCTTCTATACCACAGCAATATTCCAACCTAATCACATCCTTTCTGAGAGACTGTCTATGAAAGTTTTTCTCCAATTTTCTGCATTCCTTCTATTCTTGGCTACATAGGTTTTATTTATACAAGAAAAATTTAATTTAAGATAATTAAAATTATCCATTTTATACTTCAACAATGCTCTCATCTTATAGTTTAAAGTCTGATACTACTGAAACTATTTTTTTTACATCTTTTTTCCTGGTTTCTTTGAAGTTCCTGACTTTTTGCTCTTCCAAATGAACTTGGTTATTAATTTTTCTTACTCAGTAAAATAACTTTTTAGTAATTTAATTGGGATGATATTTACTCTATATGTTAGGTGGGTAAAATTTTCATTTTAAAAATTGTATTCCTAGCTGTGTGACCCTGAGCAAGTCACTTAATCCTCCATTGCCTCACACACACACAAAAAAAATATATATATATATATATATATATATGCTTTACCTAACCATGAACAATTAATATTACTTCAGTTATCTGGATCTGAGTTTATTTGTATAAAAAGCGTTTTATATGTATGTTCAAATAGTTCCTGTATCTGTCTTGACAGGTGTGCACTCAAGTATTTTATACTCTCTAGTTATTTTAAATGGTCTCAAACAATATTGAATACTATTGCTGACACATAATGTAGTTTCTCTATTTTTCTCCTTTGATTAAATCTATTTTAACTTTAACTTTGTCTGAGATCATGATTGCTATCCCTGCTTTTTTACATAATAAATTCTACCCCTGCCCTTTATTTTATCTTTGTGTATATGTCTTATTTTCATAATGTTTCCTGAAAGCAACATATTGTTGAATTCAAATTTTTATTCTGCTATCTGTTTCCATTTCATGGATAAATTCATCCCCACACACTCTATGCTACAATTACTTGTATATTTTTCTCCTTCCTATTTTTCCTCACTATCTTCACTTTATTCACCCTATCCCTCCCCACTCCTCTGCTTTACTTCTACCTGCTACCTTGCCCTCCTATTTCTTACCCAACTGACCCTTCTAAGAGTCTCTCTCTTAACCTCTCTCCCTTCCCTATCCTTTTTTTTTTTTTGGAGCAATGGGGGTTAAGTGACTTGCCCAGGGTCACACAGCTAGTAAGTGTCAAGTGTCTGAGGCCAGATTTGAACTCAGGTCCTCCTGAATACAGGGCCGGTGCTCTATCCACTGCACCACCTAGCTGCCCCCCTCCCTATCCCCTTTTAACACATTCCCAATGACAAGTTCCATCACTACCTACTCCCCCAACACTAGCTTCTTCTGTATCAGTTTTTCTCTTTGTTCTTCAATTACTCCTTTTTATCTCTCCCTACCATTTCCTTTTTTTTAATAATCATCTCATCATATTCAGGTCAGCCAAAGCCTTTCTACGAAACTATCCAAATAATAATGGCAGTCATAAAAGTACTGCTAATATTTTCACATATAAGAAATAAACACTTTGTCTTTATAGAGTCTCTTATAATTGGTCTTTAATGTTTATCTTATATTTCTTCTGGATATTATATCTTGATTTTTCCCTTAAGTTTTGGGGGTTTTGTCACAAAAATCTTAACATCTTTCAATTAATTAAACATCCATTTTTTCCATTCAAGATTATACTTAACTTTGCTGGGTGTTAACCTTGGCTGTAACTCCAGATCTTTTGTTCTACAGAATATAATATTCCAAGACCTACAGTACTTCAACATAGTAGTTGCTAAATCTTGTGTAATCCTTATCATAGCTCCATCATATTTAAATTGTTTTTTTTTAATTTGTTGCTTCCAATATTTCCTCCTTAACCTGGGAGCTTTGAAACTTGGCTATGATATTCCTGTAGGTTTTTCTCCTGGGATCTCTTTCAGGTAGTGATCAGTGGATTTTTTTCTATTTCTGCTTTGCCTTCTTGTTCTAGAACTTCAAGGCAATTTTCCATGATAATTTCTTATAATATTGAACTTCAAAGCAATTTTCCATGATAATTTCTTATAATATTGTATCAAGATTCTTTTTTAATCATACTTTTCAGATAGTCCAATTATTCTTATATCATTTCTCCTTGATTAGTTCTATAGATCATTTGCTTTTCCAATGAGATGTTTCATTTTCTCTTCTATTTTTTATATTTTTGGTTTTGTCTTATGACTTCTTGTCAGAATATCATTATCTTCCCCTTGCTGAATTCTAGTTTTCAAGGAATTATTTTCTTCCTTAGTTTTTTGGCTCTCTATTGAAATAGATAAACTTGAAAGTTGATTGACCTTCGTTTCATAATTTTCTTGCTTTTCTTGGATTGCTCTTAATTTTTTTCTAATTTTTCCTTGATCTCTCTTATTTGGTTTTTAAAGTCCCTTTTAAGTTCTTCTAAGAACCCTTTTTTGTGCTTGGGACCATTCGATGTTTCTCATTGAAAAGAAGCAGCTTTTTAGCTCCATTATCTTCTTCTGAATATGAAGCCAAATTTTTCTTTATCTCCATAGTAACTATCTATGGTTGGATTCTTCTTCCTTTGCTTACTCATGTTTATTTACTCTTTTGTTTTGTTTTGTTTTTAATAGTTATTTTTTGAGGTTGGTCTTGGGGCCCAACCATGGGCTCTCCTCTTCACTCCTAAGCCACAGATTGTCCCCCAGCTACAACATCCCACAAATGATCTTGCTCCCTGTGGTCCGTCTAGTGCCTGCAAACTACAGCTTTCCTCTCTGCCCTGGAATTGAAACCAGGAATTCTGCTCTCCTGCAAGTGCTCACAGCCCACAAGGTCCCCACCCCTTGCTACTGCACTCACCAGGTATGTGCTAGCTCCTTCTCCCCATAATCACATCCCAGGATGCCTTTGGTCAGCACAGCTGTGCTAGATGTCCCTGAACAGTGGAAGGTCTTTCAATCTTCTCCTGCTCAATTGCCCTGAAGGGGAGGACCTGAGTTCAGATTTGATCTCAGACACTTACTAGCTGTGTGACCCTGGGCAAGTCACTTAACCCCAATTGCCTTAAAATATCCAGGGCCATCTCCAGTCATCCTGATATATATCTTGTCACTGGACCCAGATGGCTCTGGAGGAGAGACTGAGGCTGGTGACTTTGCACAGCCCTTCCTCACTTAAATCCAATTCACTACAAGTCAAGACATCACCCCAAAGCTATGATCCTCATTGAGAACAAAGGACAAACACCAACCAACCAACCAACTCAAAAGTCAGACCCCCACCCAGTGAGATGAAAGTTTCTAAGACTGAAGCTGCTTCTCAACCCAGCTGCCTCCAGGCTTTATTGTTTGTTGATTCTGCAAAGTCAGCCTGGAGGTGTTTGTACTTCACTTAGGCCAAACCTCCACAGTCTTTCCTGGGGTTTTCTCAAATTGTCTTATGGGGACATCTGCTCTACCCTGTGTTTATTTCTGCTGCTCTGAGTCAATGTTCTGTCTTTTTTTTGTGGAGGAAATTTGGAGAGCCAAAAATTTTCTGACCTACTCCACCATCTTCCCAGAATCCTCTCCTATCCTTATCATCTCTTGCTGCTGATATATTACCAGTAAGATGTGTTGCAGGTGATAGTCTGGGATGGAAGTGAGGGAAGATAGACAGAGGGAAAGAAAGAACTAAAGAAGGGAGAGTAAGCTCATGACTGTCTTCGGCTAGCCATACTAATTAATTCTCTCTCCTCCCTGAATTTATAGGTTACTCTAACCTCATGGGCTTATTCCTCAATTTAGGAGATCCATAAATTTCATTTTATAAGCTCACACAAATATGACCAGTTTGGAACTCTTGGAATTGAAGGAGAGGACAGAGCACACTAACTTCAACTTCAACATTTGTTAAGTGCCAACTGTGTTCCAAGTCCTGTACTATTCACTGGGGATCTTCTAAAGATTAAATATCCAAAAGATTAAATATCCAAAACTATCCCTGCCATCCTGTAATTCAAAAGTGTATATATATATATATATATATATATATATATATATATATATATATATAATATTCACAAAGATCTATTATAGAGGATAGTGGGCTATTCTATTACGTTCTATTAGAGAAGATAGATGGCTAAGATGTCCATTTCTAAAAGCATAAGAGGTACATAAGTGATATGGAAGGCAAATGCTATGTGAAATCTGGGGTAGGGTTGGAGGTCTTTACTGACTTGGAGGATCAGAAAAGACATGGAGGAGATGGCATTTAAACTGGATCCTAGAGAAAGGGTGAGATTTTACCAGATGGCAATAGGTGTTGAGAGACATTCTAGGGAGAAGAGAATATCCCAAGTAGAGAAAAGGATAAGCAAATGTCAGGGAGTGCCAGCACATGGAAGGATTAGACATGTGTAGGGACAACAAATAGCCCAGTTGGCCTGGAGCTTAGAACATAGTGTACTATATGGCTAGAGATTAACTAAACCCACAAGAGATTCATTTATAAAAAAGAATGGCCATGTAGTTATCAGCAGTCAGGGATAGAGCATTCTGGTGGCCAGAATATTCATGTATACAAACCAGGCCTCCTCCATGTGATATTAAGGAAACAGGGAAACTGAATTTGTATTCAGAAAGTTATTTGGTGAGTATTTATAAAACCAAGGGGAAGGGAAAGAAAAAAAGAGAGAGAGAGATGGAAGAATAACCTCTTACCACTAAGAAGTCCCAGCTCTGGGTACATGTGGACTAGGTTTGTTCTTTCAGGGAGCGTGACCCCAAAGTAATAGAGTCAAGCTCTGCTCTTCTTAGCCAATTATCCTGTCCTCCACCCTAGAGTAGAACTATGCTGAAAATCTCTTAAATAAAGGTTAGGCATAACTCATATCTAGGATCTTCCCTTAAAGGGTTAACAGATACCCCTTTTACAAAATTTACTCAGTGTACAAAGCAATGAATATCATGTGAAATGATTAAAACACACACACCAAAAAATAAATAAATAAATAACAATTTTTAAACACCTAATTATAAATCTCTGAAACATGAACCAGTAACCTCTCACTACCATCATACTTTCCCAAGAGATAAGGAGGTCAAATTCAGCCTCAGACTCTTACTAACTGTGTGACCTTCGTCAGGTCACTCTCTAAGCCACAAATTCCTTGTCTATAACATGAGGACTTAATGATCTTAATCTATGAAACCATAATTGTACAATTTTCAGGAGATTTATAGGACTGTTGATCAGATATCTCACTTTCATTCCAAACTGTCTGTGCCACCAGTCTGGATATCTTTTCAAGGTAGTCCATTGTCTGAACTTTCTTACTGATTTTATCTATAATATCCTTCTAATCATGGTCATCTTTTCTCCTCTGAGAAGCTGTGTATATCACTTTCTACTGGACAAACAACACCTGTACACAAGAGCACTAAGACCTACAAGTAGCTTCCAATGCTAGAAACATCTCAGAGGTTGTACGGGCCATATTTAATATGGGGAGAGTTCATTGGGTGGCTCACCATAATACTGGAGTTCAGAAAATAATGAGGGACCGCTAGGTCCCTTCCAAACTGCTTTTTTTAAGGTATTTCTCCCGGGTCAATAAGAAAGGAGATTAACAGCATCTTTTCCACAAACAAATCAGGTTTTATTAATGGGAATAAAATACAGGTGAAATTAATTAAGCCAATGACAAGGGAATAGGGAAAGAGAAAAATTCATAAGCTCCCTCGCTCTAGCAAAAACTGACACAATCCCCAAACTTGCTTCCAGCTCAGCTAATTCAAAGAGTTGGACTCGTTTTTTTTAACTCACCACCTGGGGTCCGTAGTTTCAATAGGAAACAGCTGTGCAGCCCCTCTGCAGTCTGCTCTCGGAAGCTCACCAACAGGAAAGATGAGCTTCCCTCAACAAGCATTCCCTTTTCTACTTTTGCTCTCCCTCCCCCAAAAGGGAGGCCCTTCAAGCTGGATGTCAGAGAGTGGTTCCCCAGCTGACATCAGCAGCATATGTCATTACTCAGGGCAGGCCAGGTATGGCCCATATCCAATCATCCCAAATAGGTACCTAGCCAGTTTCCCAAACAGGACTAGATCATTCAGGTGGGACCGCTAGGTGTCTGTCAAATTCCATTATTTTACCACAAGGTGCTGTTCAGTCACCTGTGTTCAGAGAAAGCAACATGAAACAGATGAAATAGACTTGAGGTCTAGACTCAGGCTCATCTAAGCAAGCATGTGTCCTCACTGTCATGTAAAATCACCCTTGATGCTGATGGGAGGAAAAAAGAGATTCCTTGCCCTTCTGCTGGATACCTGAGGGAGAGGTTGCTTATTATCCAACGAGAGAGAGAGAGAGAGAGGGAGCACTCTATTCTTTCAGTCTCCCAAGTTCATAACATATGTATTATTCTCAATTGCTCAGGCTCCCTAACCCCATGTATCCAAATTGTTGTGAGATCTTGCTATTTCTACTTCTACAACTGACTCCTTCTCTCTAAACAAGTTCATCACCTTAGTTTAGGTCTCTTTCTTTGCCCCTAACTAGTCCTCTCAAATGGTCCTCAGTAACCAATCCTCTAAAATGAATTATATCTTCAGTCACAAAATATGAAAAGCACAAGGAAATACTAGGCAGATCATGTCCAGTGATTATGTCCTCCTCTTTCCTGAGCCTCCTCTCCTTTTGACCCTGCTTGAATAGCAGTAGATCTCCTGAATATAAAACTGGATGATAGTTCATAGTGTTAAACTCTCTCTGTTCCTAGGGTATGGCTGAGAAGTCATCCTCTTGACCTATGAAAAGAATTAACCTTTTAATTAAATTGAGTCTTTATGGCTGTATAGCTTTCCTAGCTCTAGCTTTTTATTATTAAAGAATGTCAAAGTGATTGGTGAAGTTCCTTACATTTACATGTAAAGCAGGACAACAAAAGCCCATCAGAACAGGAGTGTATAATGAAGAATCATCAGATTCTGATTCCTTTAAATTCCTACTTTGCTCCAGCTATCAGTTCTCTGTATTCATTTCAAGAATATAGTGAAGAAAATCCTGGTTTTGGAATCATAAGATATAAAACTTAGGGGTCTTTTATCCAATGCTCTCATTTTACAGAAGAGAAAACTATGGCCTAAGAGAACTAGGCCTAAAGAAAACTAGGAGTTGGTTTTATGGGGGAAAATAACAAAATAGATCAATCATTGGTTAATATAATTTTTAAAAAAGAAAAGAAAACCAAATCGTGAGTATCAAAAATGAAAAGGGTGAATACACTAATGAAGATTAAATTAAGGGGCAGCTAGGTGGCGCAGTGGATAGAGCACTGGCCCTGGAGTCAGGAGTACCTGAGTTCAAATTCGGCCTCAGACACTTAACACTTACTAGTTGTGTGACCCTGGGCAAATCACTTAACCTTTACTGCCCCGTTTAAAAAAAAAAAAAAAAGAATAAGCAGGTTGATTTTAGAAAAACATAGCAAGACTTATATGAAATAATGCAGACTGAAACAAGCAGAACCAAGAGAACAATGTATATAGTAATAGTAATATTGTATGAAGAGTAACTGAATGATTAAGTGATTCTGAGTAATATGAATATTCAGATGAACTACAAAGGACCTACGAAGGAAGATGCTATCTACCTCCAGAGCAAAAACTAATGTATGGAAGTATGTATTGTATGGTTCCACATATACTATCTATACCAAATGTTGGCCTTCTCTAATATGGGATCGGGAGGGAAGGATACAGGAAAACAGCTTAGAACTCAAAATGTAACATAAATATATATTTTTTTAAAAACCAAGTTCATATATAAGAACTATTAAGAACTCTTGTCAACAGAACAGAGGAGGTGAGAGCTGGGAGAGACCTCAGGGAACATCACAGCAATCTTTTCTTTTTCTACACAATGAAGCTCAGGCTCAGAGAGCTTTACTAATTTGCCTAAAAATAACCCAGCTAATAAAGGGAAAGGAGACAGAAAAGAATAGTCCAGCAGCTATAGGAATATATTCATTGTTTTTCTCCAGCAGTAGGACGGAATGGACTCTGAAGATCCTCCAATCACAGTTTAGCCCAGGACCCAAGGGCTCCATTTGGTTTCTCACTAAGCTAAGGTTAAGGTCAAAAATCATCTTCCCTGTCCCTCCCCATCCTCCTTTACCAGGACACATATGGACACAAAGAACAAATCCTTTGTAGCTGCCTTAGAGCACTGGTGTAAGAGGTGCCAATTACACAGGGCCCAGATAGCATTCCAAAACTGATGGTACCCTCTGGGGGGCTCTAGAGGGTGAGCTAATGGGTCTTCCAATTGACCATAAATAGCACAGAGAAAGCCAGCAAATCAAGGTAGAGAAGATATAGGCCAGAAGAAGGTTTTGACTGACTGAGTATTGCTGCTTTTCTCTCTAGTCTTCTGCTTTAGTGTGCTTTGTCCATCTGTCTTGCACTGACCATCCTTAAGTCTCTTGCTGCCCATCCTACTGGCAATGTAGGCCAGGACTAGACTATACCTAATGCTCCCTATGGCTCTAGTCGCTTACCCACTAGCACATACTTCTAGAGCCCAAAATTCATGCAAATTCCCATATCTTAGTGGACACTCTCACTGTGAAAGTCATTCTTGTTCCCTTTGCAGTCACCATAGATGAAAATCTCACATCTCTTTGAAACTAGGATGTAGAAGTGATACAGAATCTAGGACTTTCAGGGGGCCACATCTAAGGGATTGCAAAATATCTAAAGCGCAGAGAGGATAGAAGGAAAGGATAAGAAATGAAGAGAAACTAAGTAGGTGGGCAGCTAGGTGGCACAGTGGATGGAGCCTCGGCCCTGGATTCAGGAAGACTGAGTTCAAATCTGGTCTCAGAGCCGGGGCGAGCCGGGACGAGCCATAGGAAAAATACAAAAAGGATCCCATCCCTCAGTTGAAGGCTGGTACATGATAGCCGCACATACAGATAGATAAGAATTTCCCTATGGGAAAGTTTCCTACAAAGTAAAAACAGGTCCAAGTGAAAGTCTTCTTTTCCTGAGCATTTTATGACCCTAATTACCACAGTCTCCAAGAACACACAGGACAATAATCCCCTGGCCTTCCCGGCGGGGCGGGGCTCGACATTTAGGCACATTGCTCCCTGGAAGGGTCTTTCAAGAAGGAAACTGGCTTCATTTGTTGTTTTTTTTTTCTAGTTCTTTATCAATCCCAACCTCACTGGACTACATAGCTTTGTATGGGCCCTGCTGCAACCCCCTTCCCAAGATACCTAGGCTAAGGGCAATAGGGTGAATAACAATATAACCAAGGAAGGGCAGGGAAACAAGGTTACAGAATAGAGGCAGGGAAGGGTCAGAAAAGCAAGGTTGTAAAAGGAAAAATAGACACAGAGACATCATCTTGACTTTTATGACCTGTCCAAGGTTACAAAGGTAGTAAGTGGCAAGGCCAAGATAAAATTTC
The DNA here is from genome assembly GCF_019393635.1 of Dromiciops gliroides. Taxonomy (NCBI): domain Eukaryota; kingdom Metazoa; phylum Chordata; class Mammalia; order Microbiotheria; family Microbiotheriidae; genus Dromiciops; species Dromiciops gliroides. The sequence goes on along the minus strand of NC_057864.1, from coordinate 327,793,138 downwards.
AAGTTATCTGAGTTCAAATCTGCCTCAGACACTTACTAGCTGGTCAAAGAGCTTAACCTGTCTGCATCATTTTCCTCAACTATAAATTGGGGATCAGAATAGGACCTGCTTCTCAGGGATATCTTGGGGAAAATATGAGATAATATCTATAAAGTGTTTAGCAGAATGCCTAGAATATAATAGGTGCCTAATAAATTCTTATTTCCTTCCTTCCATCTGACACCAAATTCAATATTCTTTCCACCCCATCATGCTGCCTCAGACAAGCTGAACCTGAGTTGCTACTCTTACCATGTGACCCTGGGCAAGACATAAAATCAACTGGGGTCAGGGGCAGCTAGGTGGCACAGTGGATAAAGCACCGACCCTGGATTCAGGACGACCTGAGTTCAAATCTGGCCTCAAACACTTGACACTCACTAGCTGTGTAACTCTGGGCAAGTTACTTAACCCTCATTGCCCCATTAAAAAAAAAATCAAGTGGGGTCTCCATTTCCTCATCTGTAAAATGGGGGATATAATTATGTTCAGATAACCTACCTCAACCAGTTAGTCAATAAACATGTATTAAGGGTCTTCTATATGCCAAGCACAATGCTAAGGTCTGAAGAAGCAAAGCAACTCATGTTTCCACTGCTGTAGGATCCTTAATATCTTCTGGTGACATCACTGCCCTGTTCCTGCTAAGCCTGCTCTCTTCTGGTTCTGTGTGATACAGAGTCTCTCCCAGCCATTGCTGGTTTCTATGGTTGCTTGCTGCATGGCATTGTTTTGCTAGTCTTGTGGTCACTGACTTTGCTGGGCATAAGTTGTGGAGCTGCATCATTGGGCAAAAAGTTGCAGAGCTTCTCTCTGCTTCCAACTAACAACTCCACCTGGATACTTTGAAAGGGATGTTATCTCTTCCTCACAGAGGAATGAGTGGCTTCTGCTATGTTCCTTTAGCTTAAAGCCCTGAGGCTTTCCCCATTATAGCTCTGTTTCAAAGCAGAGTAGGGAACTTGAAAACTTTCCTAGAGGAAAACCTTTGGTGGCTCTTTCCCATGAGGAATGGTCTGAATGTAGCTTTCACAGTTTTGGCCAAAACGTGCTTTCCACCCCCTGATGAAGATTCTTTGCCTCAGGTGACAAGTTCTTTGGAAAAGGCTCTTTGAGCAGAGCCACTGACTATCTAACTAGTACTTCCAAAATCTGTTTTTAGTCTTCCTACTCCTCCCCCTTCTCCTGTTTTTCCTCCTCCTCCTCTTCCTTTTTTCCTCTTTCTCCTTCTCTCTCAAGTTTATGGAAGACTTCTTTATTAATTCCCAATTTGGGATACTGTGTCAGCAAATTCATCTCAAGGAAGCTTTGCCATAGAAACTGCACCCAGCTACATAATTCTGATTCTATTCTTTGATGTATCTCTGTGGAACCAACAGGCTTCTGCTCTCAAGATGGCACTAAATAAACACAAAAACTAAGCTCATTGTCTACTTCCTGGTCTTTCACCTGTATTTGTGCCAGCAAGAACTTTCCAGGCCTTGAGCTTTCCTTACAAAACTGTTCATAGAGCATTTTTGTCTATTTATCTCATTGCCTCCATTATATGCTATCTTGTTTCAAAATCTCTCCCAGGAGAAGGAATCCTTGAGGACAGAACAGGGTCCATGTCACTTTTTATCTTTGTATCTCCATTGTCTATTATCATGCCTTACCCAGAATCATAAATAAGACAGACAGGTGAGTGAGGGGTGGCAGTGGAAGCTGATGGAGGACAGTCCAACTATGAGTGACCTCACATTGGTAGACCCTTACCACCATGGGGAGTGGGAAGAAGATAAGCACCAACAGTGGGATCCTGGGAGAGACAACTCAGGCAGTTGTACATTGCAGCATAGTAAACAACAGAAGACCATGAGGTGACAATTCCTGGGAACTGTGGTCCCTGTGAAAAAGAAACTCACTTCTCTGGATAATGGCACCCTGAGGTAGTTAGGACTTTGAAATATATATATATATATATTTGTTCAGTAGAATTGAATTATTTTTTTCCATGCTACCTTATTCCCACCAACCTTTTTATACATTATATACTCGAAGTGGGAATGGTGTTACACAAAGTCAATGTGCAAAATGGGTAGAGTGGATTATACTCTGAAAGGGAAAGTCCCAACCACTTGTCTTAGGAAAGGCAGGTACTCTACAAACTAATTATACACACACACACACACACACACACACACACATTCATATTTGTGTGTGTGTGTATATAAACACATACATTTACATAGATGTAGCATAGATATACATATATTCATTCAATCATTCCACAAACAGTTAAATAAGCCTCAAGTAACCAGTTCTGGGCACCCCCCCATCTTCAAATCACTCCCTATCTACAAATCTCTACAACTGTAGAGCTCTATGGGATAAGTTTTGAGTGTAGAAGACATAGTGTTAATAGGAAATTATTAAGAAAAAAACTCATAGAATTGTGTGATAACGTGAGGTGTTTGGATCCCTTAGCATTTTGATAGGAGATTCAGAAATTGGTACCTAAGAGACTTGGAGTTGGGAGAACTATTCAGTTTCATAATACATGATTCAAATTTTGTTAGTCATGAATCCCTTAAGGCAGAAAACATTTTCTATTAAAAATCATGTTATTAATGATCCACATTAGTGCAATATAGAATAAAATAGTTAGAAATGCATGACTTTACACTTTTGATGCTGGTTTAATCAATTTCCTCTATCTTATAATTTAACTGAACATGAGCTGTTCATGCTTTAATAGACTGGTTATAGTTTCTTCAGTGAGAACAACAATTCCATATTAAGAAAGCAGATAAATCAAAGCTTTTCACTGAATATTACAGGATAGGTATTTGGACTTGGATCCAAGAAGATCTGAATTAAAATTCTGCCTCTGATACTTCCTGTGTAACTCTGTGATTTAACAGGAAATAAACCGTATTAAGGCATTTACTATTTTCTCTAGAAAACTCTTGCTTGAATTTTCTCTGTCCAGCAGGTGGCACACCTTACTCAGTAATGTGCTGGAGAAATTCTTAACTTTTCTCAACCTCAATTTCTTGATCTGTAAAGTGGGTATAATAATAGTAGCTACCTGGCATAATTATTGTGAGAATGAAATGAGACAGCACATACAAAATGCTTTGCAGACCTAGAGCACTTATATAAATGCTAACTGTTATTTTTCATATCTTTTCATATTTCTTCATGTTCCTTATACTTGTCTATCTTAATTTCATTATAATATCAGGAGTTATTAAGTATTTTTAAAAGAAATTAGGAAAGAATATAAGTCAGAGAAAAATGCTAAAATCTAAAGGATTAAATCAATAACTACCATCAAAGACTGAAGGATTTCAGTTAGTTTTACTAATATCCACTTTCTATGTATGACTTGAAACTCTTAAGATGATACCTACAGTTCAAATAATGTGTAAGGGAAAGTCCTGGATTTTTCAGGCTCCCTTCTCTAGGATGTTATGATTCTATAAGAAAAGGGGGCAAAGGGAACAGCTAGGTAGTGCAGTGGATAAAGCATTGGCCCTGGATTCAGGAGGACCTGAGTTCAAATCCAACCTCAGACACTTGACACTTACTAGCTGTGTGACCCTGGGCAAGTTACTTACATTATTAAGTGCTGATTTTTCTAGTTACCCCCTCTTTCTCTTTAGTCAATAAACATTTATTGAACATTTACTATATGCCAAGCACTGTGCTAAGAGCTGGGGACATAAATCCAAGCAAAAAAAAAAAAAAGCCAGATCCTGTTCTTAAGGAGTTTACATTTTAATGGAGTAGGAGGGAGATAACACATTAAGAAAAAGCTCGAAAGAGTGAGATAGGGCAGTACCCTCACAGGATCAAAATTCAGAGAGTGAAGGATGGCTGTTATTGGGTCTTTCCTCAAAACAGCAATTCTAGGAACAACTCACCAATGGAGAAGAGACCCACAGGGACAAAGGTGGTTAAGGGTGGCAGTGAAGTCTAGAAAGTAAAGAATGATTTGAACACAGGTCTTCTGATTCCAGTGCTCCTTCCACACTGTTCCACTTAGTGAATAGCAGGATCAGGACCCAAACTCAGGTCTTTTGATTTTTCTTACTGGACCCTTCCTTTTAAGGAAGGACCCAGATCAACCATCTTTCATTCTATTGACTTTTTCCCAATGAGTCTGTGAGGATACTTCACCCTCCCCATTTCTACCTCCCTTTCATTTATTGTCTTGTTAGATTAGAATGTAAGCTCTTTGCAGACAGGTAATGTCCTGGCACTTGTATTTGTATCCCTAGTAAACAGCACAGTGCCTGGCACATAGTAAATGCTCAATAAATGTTTGTTGACTAGTGAGACACAGAGGTAACTAGAAAAGGAAAATACTAAAAATCAAAGCATGAAGAAAGAGGAGGTTAGTGAATGTCAGTGAAGTCCTGACATCTTTCTGCTCCACCTCACTGTTTAATGTGACCTTTCTCATCTCTGCTAGGATCCCAAAACTTGAAGCAGAAGCTGAGAATAAAGGGCATAGGTTAAGGTGAGGAAGGAAGGCTGGAGGAGTAGGGGGTTACTTCATAATGACATAATGGTAGTAAGGGCATTAAATTCAAATTAGCCACTTTTCTTCCATCCCTGCCTTTTAGCTACAGGAAAAAGAATTTCCCCAACGCATTACTGAGTAAGGTGTGCCATCTGCTGGACAGAGAGAATTCAAGCAAGAGTTTTTTAGAGAAAATAGTAAATGCCTTAACACGATTTATTTCCTGTTAAATTTCTTGAACCTGAAATGAGTTGTTGATTCTCTTACTAATTAATTTGATTCCTTACAAAACAAATATCAAGTCAACCCTCTGAGTAAAAGCTGCAAGAGTCTACAATTGTTATCCACCATCACCACCACCATTGTCACTAACCCCAACCCACCCTCACAGATGAATATTTCATCAACACTTAGGTTCTAATATACCAACTGGTTCGTTAGCCCCAGTTTCCTGATAAATTTGGAGTTTATGGAAGTCAGAAGGATATGTAGACAAGAGAATTGTGAATTTTTAGTTCCTTTGCTCTTATGAATAAGTTTCCTTGGCCTGGCTAAAATTATTCTGTTGAAAATATATATGATTAAAAATCTGTGTGTAGAGAGGGAGAATGCTATTTGTATTAATCCTCAGCTTGCCATACTCTTTGTCTTGTTTTTCCACCCCTCCCAACTGGGAACTACTTAATCCTTTTATGAAATCATTGCTAACAAATGACTTAATCTTCATCCGAGTAGTAAAGATCAATGACAATAGCCCTTAAAATAGCAAGTATTGTTAGGTCAAGGAAATATCTCAACAGCAATTTTTCCCATGACTCATGGCCCAAGAATACAACTTCAAACCTCCAGGGTTGGGAAGCTGTTGAATCAGATATTTCCCCTGATCCCTACCCGTCAGTGAAATGCATTTCCACTGATCAAATTTCAGGCATTGGTTCATTTGATTTTTTAGGATATGTATGGGCTTATCACCCTAGATAAATGAGCTACTTTGTACTTAAAGAAAAGATGTGGCAGCACAGATAACAAATAGGCTGGTGACTTTTCTGCCTGACCCTTGCCTAGAAAAAATGATGGTCTAAATAATAATAATTTTTATTGTCACCGGTTAAGGTTTTTTGTTTTTAGTTTCAGAGATTTGGGCACCTTTCTTAGCCAGTAGAGTTCTGTCTATAACAGCCAAAGTCAACTTGAACAAATTGTAGGCAGATAACATCATTCCCTACTATTATGTTTTTTCTTCAATATTTCTTCTTTTTTCCTTTGAGTATTTCCAAAAAGCCTTGGTGTGCCTTTAAATTTGAGGCTGTAAAAAGATCTTTACTGATGTTGAGGATGTGCCTGTTTGGATGCAACATTAAAGTATCTGGGTTGCATTTACCCAGTGGTTGAGTGGGTCACTGAGATGAATTAAGCACAGCTGGTGTTAATTCAAACCTCAGTGTGATAAGTGATTGTAGGAATGGATTTCTGAGAATTGATGAAGAACACTGAAGTGCCTGGTGCCAATAATGAGTTGGAAGGTGAAGAAGGAAAAGGGGGGTGATGGTATTGCAGTGAGGTGGCTAATAGCTTTGTGGAGTTGGAAGACTCTTGGTCAACACTGAAGGGTCTTCTATCCTTTTTTTCAATACACCAGAAAGGACATCAGACCAAGAGGAAAACATCAGAGGTTTCCAAGATCGCTACCTGCCACTTTATGGTAGATGACTGAGGCCTTGATAGTTCCAGAGCTTGTTTGGTTCCTAAGTAAGGAACATCACACACCGCAGGAGTCAGCAGCTGTCTTACAAAGTGCACCAAGTGACTGAGCAATCTCTGCCTTTCCACTGTGTTGAGGGATTTCACTGACGGGTAGGGATCACGGGAAATATCTGATTCAACAGCTTCCCAACCCTGGAGGTTTGAAGTTGTATTCTTGGGCCATGAGTCATGGGAAAAATTGCTGTTGAGATATTCATGGGGGGGATTAAGTGACTTGTCCAGGGTCACAGAGCTAGTAAGTGTCAAGTGTCTGAGGCCAAAAAATAATAAAATAAAATAAAATAAAATGTCACCCACAGGGGGCAGCTAGGTGGCACAGTGGATAAAGCACCGGCCTTGGATTCAGGAAGAATTGAAAAATGTCTCATTCCCATAAGACAAAACACAAACTAGACAACATTTTGATGAATATTGATTTTGAATTTGTGTGATGAAGCAATTGATTAACTTGGCAACTCCAACAGTGGATACAAATCAAACTATAAAAAAAAAAAAGAAAGTAAACACACAAGGAAGAGAGCTTTGAAAGTTACATGTTGAACTTAATTATATACTTAGAGTAAAAGCAAGTCATAAATAAGATTGACAATTTCAGAGATGAGCCTTTCTATTCTTTGTATATGTAAGTATATTTAATGTATGAGTAATATTTTTGTTAAATTCAGAAGTTTTTTTTTAAAGTTTTTTAGTTGTTTGACATTTCACCATTTTTTTTTGCAGAGGCAAGAGTCTATACATGTAGAATACTGTGCATGTTAGACTTTTTTCCATATATTGGTTGCTTTTTTCCTCTTTTTAATTATTTGTTATAAGAAATAGTTCTCTGGGATAATAGGAAAAATATATTAGAAAATTTAAATGATGTAAAAGCCACATATATCAATAAAATTTATTTTTTAAATATTGCAATACAGCTACAGGTTAAAAAAACAATTTTAAGAACTTGTAGTTGATACAAAATGTCATGGGGAAAATGGGGTAGGGGGTTAGGGTTAGGGGCTTGGGGTCCTTGGGACTTCCTCTTTAAAAATTACACCCTCTTGCACACAAAAGCAGTTAGAATAACATAGTCATTTATTTAGAGGAAGGGGAAGGGAAGGGAAGGGAAACCATGAAAGAAATCCTTGGTCTTCTCATGAGGAGAAAGGCATGGCAGAGTGTGGCTCTGAGATACCAATCTCAGAGGACTGATGGGGGTGACCATCTGACTGTAGAAAGTTCCTTTAGTGAGGGAGGACCAGACCCACTGGTAGTGGCTGGAGGAATTGGGTGAAGGGTGGCTGCAGATCTCTCAAGCCATCTCCTCAGGACACAAAGGAAGCAGCCACACCTAATTTTATCGCCCCATGGTTGAGGGAGACTAGAATGAAGGGTGGGGGTCCCAGAGCTAGCTCAGTCCAATCTGGTTCCACTTATCTCTTTAGGTGTGTCTGTCCTTTGGTTTAGTTTCTCAAGGAGAAGGTTCCTTGATGTACCCTAGAGAACTTCTGTGGTGCTCTGGGCCCATAACACTTACTATTTACTAAAAATCCAAATTCTTTAGCTCATATTCTCTCATCTTCTTCATATCAGTCCATTAATTCTTTCAAGACATGATTCAGGATTCATCTATACCAAAAGAGCATCGTTCACCTAATTTTATTGCTTGGTTGCCCCTTTTATTATACTCAAATTCCCTATCAGCTTTTAACTGTTGCAGCTAGACTTTTTCCACATGTCTCTTTCAAAATTTTTATTTATGTCTTTTGTTTCTGTGTCAATTTTTGTCAGAATATCCCTTCCCCAGTCCAGTGAGCTATCCCTTGTAATGAGTGAGAGTTCAATACAATAGATCAGCCTATCAGTGAAGTCTAGCAGTATATGCAATGTTTCATACTTATAAACTTTCATTTCTGCAAAGATTTTTCTCTAGGACCAAGCTTAGTCATTATATTTGCCTGGCAGTCAATTTATTTATTTGTTTATTTTATGTTGCACTTTCCACTTACCAGCATATCCATTCTGTATGCAAGTCTCAAAAGTCTTAGTGCAGTTTTAAGCTATTAGTTCTTAAAACTTCACTAAGACTTTTGGGGTATTCTATGTTCTTTTCCTGGTTCTGCTTACTTCACTCTGTATCAGTTCATAGAATTCTTCTTATAGCACAATAATATTCCATTATATTCACATGTAACAGTATTTAGCAATGCCTCAGTTGTCTCATTTTACATGCATATGTAATCTATAATACATGTTCAATTCCAAAAGCACATACAATACAGCTTTGAAAAGTTCCTATTTCACCTATGATATCTTTTGTTTTGTTAAGTTTTATGTTTTGAAACATATATTACATTCCAAGTTGCCAGTGAGATAGACACTTGAATTGAAAAAAAACACTACAAAGAATATTAGTAATCTATTTTCATCTATATGGAAACTTTCTGTCTGGCTTTTTAGGGATATATGACAGTGAGATCTCTTATTCATAGGATACAGACATTAACATAATTCCAAATCACTTTCCAGAACGATGGGAACAATTCCCAGCTCTGCCAATAGTGTATCCTTCTCTTCCCACAGTCTCTTCAATATCGACTAATTCTATTTTTCGTCTTTGCCAATTTATAAGTGAGAGGTAAAATTTAGTGTTCTTTTAAATTGCATTTCTCATGTTATTAATGATTTTGAGAAGATGTTCATATGGTTAATAGTTTGCAACTCTTTTGAGAATAGTTTATTCATATCCTTTGACCACTTCTCCATTGTAAAATGACTCTCATAAACATGTATTAATTCCCAATATATCTTGTACATGTGATCCTAACAAGAGACGTTTAATACCAAGGTTTTTCCTAATCAAAGTGTTTCTTTATTATCTTAGTTTTATTAATTTCTATCTTGTAATTTTTTTCAATTTCATGTAATCAAAATTATCGGTTTATCTTTTGTGATTGCCAGTACCCCTTCTTTGATAAAGAATTCTCCCTCTAACCATAGCTATGAAAGGTATCTAATCTCATTCTGTTTTCTTGATGTGAGCTTTAATATGCAGTTTCAGATAATTATAATACAGGGTGGACCAAAAGTTATGAATATTTAGTAACTCCTTTATTTTTTAATTTATAATGCCATAACATCACATACAGCATATATAGGAAATGAATTTCCATTACATGTGAAAAATCAAATCTCATAAATGGCTAAAAAAGAAAGAAAAAAAAATTTTTTTAATTATTAAAACATCATACCTCTTTGAGATTTTTGGTCTACCCTGTTTATGGTTTAAGACTTGGCTATAAATCTAAGTTTTCTGAATTTCTTTTTTGTTTTTCCAGAAGTTCTAGTCTACTAGGAAGGTTTTTTGCCTAAGTAATTTATGCTCTTGCATTTGTTAAACCCTAATTGAATATTATTGTTTCTGATTCTTCTTTATCTATTAAATTCCTCTGACCTACCTTTCTATTATTTATATAATAAAATCATTATGATATATAAAATATAATCAAGGCAGAGAAAACCTATTCCTGTTTTATTCCTACTTTATTTCAGTATTTCCTTTAGAATTCAAGAACTTTGTTCTCTCCATCGCATTTATTATTATTTTGATTAGTAGATTGAGAGGAATAAACCTAAATCTGTATGTTAATTTAGGTATCATAGTTTGCATTTTATTGGTATGACCCAATCATGAGTAAATAAACATTGCTCCAACTAATGGCCATTTTTTGTTTCATTAAAGAGCATTCTGTATTGTATTTGTATATTATTATACTTATATATCTCAAGCATATCTTTTAAAATTGGCACCCAGATATTTTAAGCATTTTTTCCATTCTTGTGAGTGACATTTCCTTTTCTATCTTTTTGTTTCGAATCTTGGTATTGCCATATTGACATGTTGTTGATTCTGTTGATTGTGCTACTTTACTGAAGTTACTCTCTCAATGAAACAAATTGATTTTCTGTAATTTTTCTAAATAAAATGACATATCACCAGGAAATGGATATAATTTTGTCTCCTCTTTAACCTATGTTTATTTTAATTTCTTCTTCATTTTATTGCTATCAGAACATTTCTAGAATTATATGAAATATGAGTGAAGCCCAAAGGCATACTTGTTCTATACCTGTATTTATTGGGGAAAATCCTAGTGTTTACCCATTGCAAATAATTCTAACTTTGCATTTTAAATATATGCTTTCCTCATATCAAAAATAACTCTTCTAGGGCAGCTAGGTGGTGCAGTGGATAAGTCACCAGCCTTGGATTCAGGAGGACCTGAGTTCAAACCCAGCCTCAGACACTTACTATCTGTGTGACCCTGGGCAAGTCATGTAACCCCCATTGTCCTGAAAAAAAAAAAGGAAAAAGAATTTTTTTAAAAATAATTCTTCTATGTCTAAAATTTTTTTAAATTTTTAACACAAATGTTGCAATTAGTTTTTTTATATCCTTATATAATCATGCAGTTTCCATGTGTTTTTAAAAGATAATTATGTTCATTTTTATCTGATGTTGAACTATCCATACATACCTGGTATAAATCCAACTTGTCCTCATGACTAATAAATGCTTTACCAATCTCTCTATCTTGCTATGGCAGGATAGCTACTAAGTTCTAAGGTTTTGGAATTAGCAAAAATCAGCTGGACATGATCCAACTGATTTAGAAAGTGTGAAATCAATGGGTAGAAGTGTTGGTCATGCCAAAAGAAAACAACCTAATCTCATTGAGGCTGATTGGTGATGCAGTGAGTAAGAGTTCCAGGCTTGTAATGAGGAAGGCTGGAGTTCAAATGAGGTAGCAGACATGTACTAGATGTATGACCTTGGGCAAATCACTTAACTTCTCTCAAATTAATTTTTCTCATCTATAAAATGGGGGCAATGATAACATCTACCTCATAGGGTTGTTGTGAAGATTAAATGAAATAATATATGTAAAGTACTTTGCAAACCTTAAATCACCACATAAATGGTAGGTAGTAGTAGTAGCAGTGGTGGTAAATAATAGTAGTAGTTATTGTGGTTGTTTTCATAAGGGTTCATTAGTAACAGATCAGTCTGGGCTCACAAATTCTTTCTTACAAAGGAAACTCTATGTAGATGATCTAAATGGTGGTGGATGGCCAGACGAACTGCTTCCTGTGGTTGCCCACATGAAATGCTCCTAGGAATTTGTGACCAGAAATTTCTTAATGATCTGGGTCTCCATCAACATAAAATAATAACTCACATTAGTATAGCACCTTAAGGTTTACAAATGGTTTACTTCTGTATTGTCAATACTGGAGTATATAATAACAGATTGATGGTACATTCATAATCTCATTGAAAGGGAAAGATTTCAGTTCCCTAGATGCTGAATACATTGACAAAATCCTAGTAATGACTAAAGAGTACTAACCACTGGAAGATGGTCATTAGCAACATGTAAATTGTACCCCTGGTCTAACTAAATACAGTCATCTGAATGGGAAGTGATCAGTGATTGCTTTAGTTGTTCTGTCAGCCACAGAATAAGCCATCAAAAAACTAGTACCACTAAAAGGTAGCAGAAGTTGATAAGTTTGGGGGAAAATCTACCTGGACCTGTAATGCAAGGGTTCTCTAATAATTATAATAACTCATTATGCATATATTATGTATATAATTTTATGTCTATATGTTATATACTCCATTCAAATGTAAGCTCCTTGAGAGCAGGGACAATTTTACTTTTCTGCATCTTTATCATGCAAGTACATTATGGACATTACAGATAGATAATGTACATTATCTCTAACCCCTATTTTACTTTTCCCAAGACTTAGCATGTTACATGGCACATAGTAAGTGCTTAATAAATGCCTGTGGATTAATTTATAGGTTTGTGTAATTCCTTAAGTTTTGGAAAAATAATTTACATAATAATTTTGGAAAAATAATTTACATGCATTATCTTGTTTTATTCTCATTTAACCCTATAAAGTGGGAACAATTTATTAGTTCCACTTTACAGATAAGAAAATTGGGACTTGTTGACATTAATAATTTTTCCAATGTCAACATAACTAATAAGTTTCTGAGGCATATTTTGAACTTACCTTCTTGACTTCATGCCCAGAACTCTAGCCACTACAACAGTGCTTCCCATTTACTGGTTAGCATGCCTCCAAAGGGTTCATGATGATGGTCCAGGAATTTCACAATAAATGGTTCTTTAAGTGGTAAATAACTATCCAGTTATGTACAAATATACATTTTGCCCTAACAACAAGCATGTTCATGTTTCTAGCCATTTTTATAGCAATGTTAAATGTTCATGATTGTGCATACAATGATTTCGGTGTTCATGCATCAAACTGACCATTTATGACTAAGCTCAACTTGTCCTAACAATTTCTCAAGCTGTCATCAAATGCTTTCCAAACTGCCACAAGGATTTGACATTCAAGTGCAAACTGATTCCCAATATATGATCAGATGAATGCTCATACCGTCATTTATGTTCTATGTATTATACCAGAGTAGCTCCCTTGTTCTCTTCTGTTACCCTGTAATTATAATTTGCCAGCTATATAATCATGTGATCAAGACATTACAAATGCCCTTAATTCTTGTGACACAAATGTCAGATGGTCTCTAACAGTGATTTCTGGCCATGCACTAACTCATCTTGAAACCATCATGGAAAATCACAAATATCTATATGAACAAAACTTACATTGCCTCTAATTGTAGCATTAAGGCTATTTTCTGGTTTAAACTCATCTTGAACTTATGTTACTTGTCTTCAATCTGGTAGATTTTCAAATTACCTTTTTGGCAGCACTGGTCAGTTGGTCAGTTGAGTTTCACTAAGAGTACAGTGAGTGTGCCAGTGGTAAAAGACAAGAAAGTCACATGTAAGAAGAGTTTTTTCCTATAAAGCTCAGTTTACATATGAACATTATTTTGTAAAAAAGCATTACATGCAACTTAACTTTAAAGTATATTTATCACTTAATATAGTACTTTTTTCATTAGCCAACAAAAAGGTAAATATTTTATATCATAACCAGTCATTTTCATCAAGAGCATAGGTGAGTAGAATATTTTTTTTAATGAATTTCCATCTTTCCACAAGAGAATTTGTAAAATTCTCCTACCATTTTTCACCATATATTTGGGAATAAACATTTTTGCTTCATGCTTTTTTAAAAGTCCAAATAAAGAAATAAACTCTATGCAAAGCCATATTTAAGACCACATTTGGTGTTGAGCCAAATACTCCAAACCTTTGTTCAATAAATAAAAATACAATAAAAAAGTCCAACATTGTTTTTTTAATCTTATATACTACCTCATATATATTTGAAATTATTTTAGAGTTTTGTGATTTTATATCAAGTTTTCATAATTAAAGCTAGAATAAAATATATCTTATAATTATAATTCTCTAATATGAATTTCAATTTGGAACTGGGGGGGGGTTCTTTATAGTTATTATAAGCCCTTAATGAATAAATGTAAAGGAATATTATGAGTAGTACATTAAATTATCCTACTGGTTCACAACACTTTGTTGTTTTTGTTAAAAGGGACCGAACACACAATGTTGTTCATACTGTGTACGATGTTCTTCTGATTCTGCTCATCTCACTCAGCATCAGTTCATTTAAGTCCTTCCAGGTTTCTCTGAAATCCACCTGAAGCATGCTCTTTTCCACCTTTTTTGAGTCTTCTTATGAAAAATTACTGATCCAGAAATGTTTTACGTGATTGCACATATAAGCCATATCAGAAATCTCAAGGAAGGGAAGGAAAGAGAGGAAAGGAAGGATAGAATTTGGTATTCAAACGTTTTTAAGCTTTAAAATTGTTTTAACATGTAATTGGGGAAAAATAAAATATTATTTAAAAATAATAACCTGTTAACATATACGCAAAACAGGTTTAGGTACCTCACTGAATCTGTTCACCCCTTCCCAGTCCCATTGTCCTGAAACCCTCTTATTCCACCCCTCCAAACTTTTAACTTCACACATTTGGTTTCTGCTTCTGAGATTGACTGGAAATTTTACACTCTTTCCTTATGCTTCTGTAGCTTCGTGATTGATACTTTATGCAGGAAACACTAATAATCTACTTTTACAAAAAGTTATTTTCAAAAGAAGTTTTTAGAGAGAGTGATTTTTTTCTCCTATTTAATTGGTGACTGTCTACCACCATTGGATGTGGTTTTTGTTATAAAGGGATTGATTAATTTATTGAAATCACAAGGGAAATATATTCTCTATTGGAGTATAAGAAAAAATCATTTCTATGCTGTGTTTAATGATCTATAATTTGAATTTTAAAAATTAAAAAATAACAGGTTTGAGTTTTTTCCTATTTTCTCTGATAGTCCATGTACATAGATGTTACATTAAATGAACATTTGTTCGAAGTTTGTAGCTTTACTTCTTTAAATTGGCATAACGTAAAGTCCCAAGGGCAGTGTATTCGTACCATTTTTTACTTTAGGCATCTAATTCATGTATTACTTACTCCAGAGACTACTTTAGAACTTTTTTATATCTTCTACAGTACTTTATAAACCTTGAAGTGCTAGGCTCAACACGCCCCGGCCCGGCAGGCCTCGGCACACCCCGGCACGCCCCTGCTCGGCTCGGCACGCCCCTGCTCGGCTCGGCACGCCCCGGCACGGCTCGGCACGGCTCGGCACGCCCCGGCACGGCTCGGCACGGCTCGGCACGGCTCGGCACGCCCCGGCACGGTTCTGCACGGCTCGGCACGCCCCGGCACGGTTCGGCAAGGTTCGGTACGGCTCGGCACGCCCCGGCACGGTTCGGCACGGCTCGGCACGCCCCTGCTCGGCTCGGCACGCCCCGGCACGCCCTGCCCCAACTCGGCACGGCGCCCCGGCCCGCCTCAGCGCGCCCCGGCCCGGCAGGCCTCGGCACACCCCGGCACGCCCCGGCACGGCACGCCCTGGCTCGGCACGCCCCGGCACACCCCGGCACGCCCCGGCACACCCCGGCACGCCCCGGCTCAGCGCGCCCAGGCCCGGGTCAGCGCGCCCCGGCCCGGGTCAGCGCGCCCCGGCCCGGGTCAGCGCGCCCCGGCCCGGGTCAGCGCGCCCCGGCCCGGGTCAGCGCGCCCCGGCTCGGCAGGCCCCTGCTCGGTTCGGCACGCCCCTGCTCGGCTCGGCACGCCCCTGCTCGGCTCGGCACGCCCCTGCTCGGCTCGGCATGCCCCGGCCCAACTTGGCACGCCCCACCGCGGCTCAGTGCGCCCCGGCCTGGCTCGGAGCGCCCCGGCTCGGCGCGCCCCAGCACGCTCCAGCTCGGCACGCCCCGGCACGCTCCGCCTCAGCGCGCCCCGGCTCGGCACACCCCTGCTCGGCTCGGCACGCCCCTGCTCGGCTCGGCACGCCCCTGCACGGCTCGGCACGGCTCGGCACGCCGCGGAACGGTTCGGCACGGCTCGGCACGCCCCGGCACGCCCCGCCCCAACTCGGCACGGCGCGCCCCGGCCCGCCTCAGCGCGCCCCGGCCCGGCAGGCCTCGGCACACCCCGGCACGGCACGCCCTGGCTCGGCACGCCCCGGCACACCCCGGCACGCCCCGGCTCAGCGCGCCCCGGCCCGGCTCAGCGCCCCTGCTCGGCTCGGCACGCCCCTGCTCGGCTTGGCACGCCTCGGGACGCCCCTGCTCGGTTCGGCACGCCCCTGCTCGGCTCGGCACGCCCCTGCTCGGCTCGGCACGCCCCGGCCCAACTTGGCACGCCCCACCGCGGCTCAGTGCGCCCCGGCCTGGCTCCGAGCGCCCCGGCTCGGCGCGCCCCAGCACGCTCCAGCTCGGCACGCCCCGGCACCCCCCCCCCTCAGCGCGCCCCGGCTCGGCAGGCCTCGGCACACCCCGGCACGCCCCGCCTCAGCGCGCCCCTGCCCGGGTCAGCGCGCCCCGGCCCGGGTCAGCGCGCCCCGGCTCGGCACGCCCCTGCTCGGCTCGGCACGCCCCTGCTCGGCTCGGCACGCCCCGGCCCTACTTGGCACGCCCCGGCCCAACTTGGCACGCCCCACCTCGGCTCAGTGCGCCCCGGCCTGGCTCGCAGCGCCCCGTTTCGGCGCGCCCCAGCACGCTCCATCTCGGCACGCCCCTGCTCGGCTCGGCACGCCCCGGCACGCCCCGGCTCGGCACGCCCCTGCTCGGCTCGGCACGCCCCTGCTCGGCTCGGCACGCCCCTGCTCGGCTCGGCACGCCCCTGCTCGGTTCGGCACGCCCCTGCTCGGCTCGGCACGCCCCTGCTCGGCTCGGCACGCCCCGGCCCAACTTGGCACGCCCCACCGCGGCTCAGTGCGCCCCGGCCTGGCTCCGAGCGCCCCGGCTCGGCGCGCCCCAGCACGCTCCAGCTCGGCACGCCCCGGCACCCCCCCCCCTCAGCGCGCCCCGGCTCGGCAGGCCTAGGCACACCCCGGCACGCCCCGGCTCGGCTCGGCACGCCCCGGCCCAACTTGGCACGCCCCACCGCGGCTCAGTGCGCCCCGGCCTGGCTCGGAGCGCCCCGGCTCGGCGCGCCCCAGCACGCTCCAGCTCGGCACGCCCCGGCACCCCCCCCCTCAGCGCGCCCCGGCTCGGCAGGCCTAGGCACACCCCGGCACGCCCCGGCTCGGCGCGCCCCTGCCCGGGTCAGCGCGCCCCGGCTCGGCACGTCCCTGCTCAGCTCGGCACGCCCCGGCCCAACTTGGCACGCCCCACCGCGGCTCAGTGCGCCCCGGCCTGGCTCGGAGCGCCCCGGCTCGGCGCGCCCCAGCACGCTCCAGCTCGGCATGCCCCGGCACGCCCCGCCTCAGCGCGCCCCGGCTCGGCAGGGCTCGGCACACCCCGGCACGCCCCGCCTCAGCGCGCCCCGGCCCGGGTCAGCGCGCCCCGGCTCGGCACGCCCCTGCTCGGCTCCGCACGCCCCGGAACGGCTCGGCACGGCTCGGCACGCCCCTGCACGGTTCGGCACGACTCGGCACGCCCCGGCACGGTTCGGCACGGTTCGGCACGCCCCGGCACGGTTCGGCACGGTTCGGTACGGCTCGGCACGCCCCGGCACGGTTCAGCACGGCTCAGCACGCCCCGGCACGGTTCGGCACGGTTCGGTACGGCTCGGCACGCCCCGGCACGGTTCGGCACGGCTCGGCACGCCCCGGCACGGTTCGGCACGGGTCGGTACGGCTCGGCACGCCCCTGCTCGGTTGGGCACGCCCCTGCTCGGCTTGGCACGCCTCGGGACGCCCCTGCTCGGTTCGGCACGCCCCTGCTCGGCTCGGCACGCCCCTGCTCGGCTCGGCACGCCCCGGCCCAACTTGGCACGCCCCACCGCGGCTCAGTGCGCCCCGGCCTGGCTCGGAGCGCCCCGGCTCGGCGCGCCCCAGCACGCTCCAGCTCGGCACGCCCCGGCACGCTCCGCCTCAGCGCGCCCCGGCTCGGCACACCCCTGCTCGGCTCGGCACGCCCCTGCTCGGCTCGGCACGCCCCTGCACGGCTCGGCACGGCTCGGCACGCCGCGGAACGGTTCGGCACGGCTCGGCACGCCCCGGCACGCCCCGCCCCAACTCGGCACGGCGCGCCCCGGCCCGCCTCAGCGCGCCCCGGCCCGGCAGGCCTCGGCACACCCCGGCACGGCACGCCCTGGCTCGGCACGCCCCGGCACACCCCGGCACGCCCCGGCTCAGCGCGCCCCGGCCCGGCTCAGCGCCCCTGCTCGGCTCCGCACGCCCCTGCTCGGCTTGGCACGCCTCGGGACGCCCCTGCTCGGTTCGGCACGCCCCTGCTCGGCTCGGCACGCCCCTGCTCGGCTAGGCACGCCCCGGCCCAACTTGGCACGCCCCACCGCGGCTCAGTGCGCCCCGGCCTGGCTCCGAGCGCCCCGGCTCGGCGCGCCCCAGCACGCTCCAGCTCAGCATGCCCCGGCACGCCCCGCCTCAGCGCGCCCCGGCTCGGCAGGCCTAGGCACACCCCGGCACGCCCGGGCTCGGCGCGCCCCTGCCCGGGTCAGCGCGCCCCGGCTCGGCACGTCCCTGCTCAGCTCGGCACGCCCCTGCTCGGTTCGGCACGCCCCTGCTCGGCTCGGCACGCCCCTGCTCGGCTCGGCACGCCCCTGCTCGGCTCGGCACGCCCCGGCCCAACTTGGCACGCCCCACCGCGGCTCAGTGCGCCCCGGCCTGGCTCGGAGCGCCCCGGCTCGGCGCGCCCCAGCACGCTCCAGCTCGGCATGCCCCGGCACGCCTCGCCTCAGCGCGCCCCGGCTCGGCAGGCCTCGGCACACCCCGGCACGCCCCGCCTCAGCGCGCCCCTGCCCGGGTCAGCGCGCCCCGGCCCGGGTCAGCGCGCCCCGGCTCGGCACGCCCCTGCTCGGCTCGGCACGCCCCTGCTCGGCTCGGCACGCCCCTGCTCGGCTCGGCACGCCCCGGCACGCCCCGGCTCGGCACGCCCCTGCTCGGCTCGGCACGCCCCTGCTCGGCTCGGCACGCCCCGGCCCAACTTGGCACGCCCCACCGCGGCTCAGTGCGCCCCGAGCTGGCTCGCAGCCCCCCGGTTCGGCGCGCCCCAGCACGCTCCATCTCGGCACGCCCCGGCACGCCCCTGCTCGGCTCGGCACGCCCCTGCTCGGCTCGGCACGCCCCGGCACGCCCCGGCTCGGCACGCCCCTGCTCGGCTCGGCACGCCCCTGCTCGGCTCGGCACGCCCCTGCTCGGCTCGGCACGCCCCTGCTCGGCTCGGCACGCCCCTGCTCGGTTCGGCACGCCCCTGCTCGGCTCTGCACGCCCCGGCCCAACTTGGCACGCCCCACCGCGGCTCAGTGCGCCCCGGCCTGGCTCGGAGCGCCCCGGCTCGGCGCGCCCCAGCACGCTCCAGCTCGGCACGCCCCGGCACCCCCCCCCTCAGCGCGCCCCGGCTCGGCAGGCCTAGGCACACCCCGGCACGCCCCGGCTCGGCACGCCCCTGCTCGGCTCGGCACGCCCCTGCTCGGCTCGGCACGCCCCTGCTCGGCTCGGCACGCCCCGGCCCAACTTGGCACGCCCCACCGCGGCTCAGTGCGCCCCGGCCTGGCTCGGCGCGCCCCAGCACGCTCCAGCTCGGCATGCCCCGGCACGCCTCGCCTCAGCGCGCCCCGGCTCGGCAGGCCTCGGCACACCCCGGCACGCCCCGCCTCAGCGCGCCCCTGCCCGGGTCAGCGCGCCCCGGCCCGGGTCAGCGCGCCCCGGCTCGGCACGCCCCTGCTCGGCTCGGCACGCCCCTGCTCGGCTCGGCACGCCCCGGCCCAACTTGGCACGCCCCGGCCCAACTTGGCACGCCCCACCTCGGCTCAGTGCGCCCCGGCCTGGCTCGCAGCGCCCCGTTTCGGCGCGCCCCAGCACGCTCCAGCTCGGCACGCCCCGGCACCCCCCCCCCCTCAGCGCGCCCCGGCTCGGCAGGCCTCGGCACACCCCGGCACGCCCCGCCTCAGCGCGCCCCTGCCCGGGTCAGCGCGCCCCGGCCCGGGTCAGCGCGCCCCGGCTCGGCACGCCCCTGCTCGGCTCGGCACGCCCCTGCTCGGCTCGGCACGCCCCGGCCCAACTTGGCACGCCCCGGCCCAACTTGGCACGCCCCACCTCGGCTCAGTGCGCCCCGGCCTGGCTCGCAGCGCCCCGTTTCGGCGCGCCCCAGCACGCTCCATCTCGGCACGCCCCTGCTCGGCTCGGCACGCCCCTGCTCGGCTCGGCACGCCCCGGCACGCCCCGGCTCGGCACGCCCCTGCTCGGCTCGGCACGCCCCTGCTCGGCTCGGCACGCCCCTGCTCGGCTCGGCACGCCCCTGCTCGGTTCGGCACGCCCCTGCTCGGCTCGGCACGCCCCTGCTCGGCTCGGCACGCCCCGGCCCAACTTGGCACGCCCCACCGCGGCTCAGTGCGCCCCGGCCTGGCTCCGAGCGCCCCGGCTCGGCGCGCCCCAGCACGCTCCAGCTCGGCACGCCCCGGCACGCCCCTGCTCGGCTCGGCACGCCCCTGCTCGGCTCGGCACGCCCCTGCTCGGCTCGGCACGCCCCTGCTCGGCTCGGCACGCCCCTGCTCGGTTCGGCACGCCCCTGCTCGGCTCGGCACGCCCCTGCTCGGCTCGGCACGCCCCGGCCCAACTTGGCACGCCCCACCGCGGCTCAGTGCGCCCCGGCCTGGCTCGGAGCGCCCCGGCTCGGCGCGCCCCAGCACGCTCCAGCTCGGCACGCCCCGGCACCCCCCCCCTCAGCGCGCCCCGGCTCGGCAGGCCTAGGCACACCCCCGGCACGCCCCGGCTCGGCGCGCCCCTGCCCGGGTCAGCGCGCTCCGGCTCGGCACGTCCCTGCTCAGCTCGGCACGCCCCGGCCCAACTTGGCACGCCCCACCGCGGCTCAGTGCGCCCCGGCCTGGCTCGGAGCGCCCCGGCTCGGCGCGCCCCAGCACACTCCAGCTCGGCATGCCCCGGCACGCCCCGCCTCAGCGCGCCCCGGCTCGGCAGGCCTCGGCACACCCCGGCACGCCCCGCCTCAGCGCGCCCCGGCCTGGGTCAGCGCGCCCCGGCCCGGGTCAGCGCGCCCCGGCCCGGGTCAGCGCGCCCCGGCCCGGGTCAGCGCGCCCCGGCTCGGCACGCCCCTGCTCGGCTCCGCACGCCCCGGAACGGCTCGGCACGGCTCGGCACGCCCCCTGCACGGTTCGGCACGACTCGGCACGCCCCGGCACGGTTCGGCACGGTTCGGCACGCCCCGGCACGGTTCGGCACGGGTCGGTACGGCTCGGCACGCCCCGGCACGGTTCAGCACGGCTCAGCACGCCCCGGCACGGGTCGGCACGGTTCGGTACGGCTCGGCACGCCCCGGCACGGTTCGGCACGGCTCGGCACGCCCCGGCACGGTTCGGCACGGTTCGGTACGGCTCGGCACGCCCCTGCTCGGTTGGGCACGCCCCTGCTCGGCTTGGCACGCCTCGGCACGCCCCTGCTTGGCTCCGCACGCCCCGGCACGCCCCGCCCCAACTCGGCACGGCGCGCCCCGGCCCGCCTCAGCGCGCCCCGGCCCGGCAGGCCTCGGCACACCCCGGCACGCCCTGGCTCGGCACGCCCCGGCACACCCCGGAACGCCCCGGCTCAGCGCGCCCCGGCCCGGCTCAGCGCCCCTGTTCGGCTCGGCACGCCCCTGCTCGGCTCAGCACGCCTCGGCACGCCCCTGCTCGGTTCGGCACGCCCCTGCTCAGCTCGGCACGCCCCTGCTCGGCTCTGCAAGCCCCGGCCCAACTAGGCACACCCCACCGCGGCTCAGTGCGCCCCGGCCTGGCTCGGAGCGCCCCGGCTCAGCGCGCCCCAGCACGCTCCAGCTCGGCACGCCCCGGCACCCCCCGCCTCAGCGCGCCCCGGCTCGGCAGGCCTAGGCACACCCCGGCACGCCCGGCTCGGCGCGCCCCTGCTCGGTTCGGCACGCCCCTGCTCGGCTCGGCACGTCCCTGCTCAGCTCGGCACGTCCCTGCTCAGCTCGGCACGCCCCTGCTCGGTTCGGCGAGCCCCTGCCCGGGTCAGCGCGCCCCTGCTCGGTTGGGCACGCCCCTGCTCGGCTCGGCACGCCTCGGCACGCCCCTGCTCGGTTGGGCACGCCCCTGCTCGGCTCGGCATGCCTCGGCACGCCCCTGCTCGGTTGGGCACGCCCCTGCTCGGCTTGGCACGCCTCGGGACGCCCCTGCTCGGTTCGGCACGCCCCTGCTCGGCTCGGCACGCCCCTGCTCGGCTCGGCACGCCCCTGCCCGGGTCAGCGCGCCCCGGCTCGGCACGTCCCTGCTCAGCTCGGCACGCCCCGGCCCAACTTGGCACGCCCCACCGCGGCTCAGTGCGCCCCGGCCTGGCTCGGAGCGCCCCGGCTCGGCGCGCCCCAGCACGCTCCAGCTCGGCATGCCCCGGCACGCCCCGCCTCAGCGCGCCCCGGCTCGGCAGGCCTCGGCACACCCCGGCACGCCCCGCCTCAGCGCGCCCCGGCCCGGGTCAGCGCGCCCCGGCTCGGCACGCCCCTGCTCGGCTCCGCACGCCCCGGAACGGCTCGGCACGGCTCGGCACGCCCCTGCACGGTTCGGCACGACTCGGCACGCCCCGGCACGGTTCGGCACGGTTCGGCACGCCCCGGCACGGTTCGGCACGGTTCGGTACGGCTCGGCACGCCCCGGCACGGTTCAGCACGGCTCAGCACGCCCCGGCACGGTTCGGCACGGTTCGGTACGGCTCGGCACGCCCCTGCTCGGTTCGGCACGCCCCTGCTCGGCTCGGCACGCCCCTGCTCGGCTTGGCACGCCTCGGGACGCCCCTGCTCGGTTCGGCACGCCCCTGCTCGGCTCGGCACGCCCCTGCTCGGCTCGGCACGCCCCGGCCCAACTTGGCACGCCCCACCGCGGCTCAGTGCGCCCCGGCCTGGCTCGGAGCGCCCCGGCTCGGCGCGCCCCAGCACGCTCCAGCTCGGCATGCCCCGGCACGCCCCGCCTCAGCGCGCCCCGGCCCTGCTCGGCTCGGCACGCCCCGGCACGCCCCTGCTCGGCTCGGCACGCCCCGGCACGCCCCGGCTCGGCACGCCCCTGCTCGGCTCCGCACGCCCCGGCACGGCTCGGCACGGCTCGGCACGCCCCTGCACGGTTCGGCACGGCTCGGCACGCCCCGGCACGGTTCGGCACGGTTCGGTACGGCTCGGCACGCCCCGGCACGGTTCAGCACGGCTCGGCACGCCCCGGCACGGTTCGGCACGCCCCGGCACGGTTCGGCACGGTTCGGTACGGCTCGGCACGCCCCGGCACGGTTCGGCACGGCTCGGCACGCCCCGGCACGGCTCGGCACGCCCCTGCTTGGCTCCGCATGCCCCGGCACGCCCCGCCCCAACTCGGCACGGCGCGCCCCGGCCCGCCTCAGCGCGCCCCGGCCCGGCAGGCCTCGGCACACCCCGGCACGCCCTGGCTCGGCACGCCCCGGCACACCCCGGAACGCCCCGGCTCAGCGCGCCCCGGCCCGGCTCAGCGCCCCTGCTCGGCTCGGCACGCCCCTGCTCGGCTCAGCACGCCTCGGCACGCCCCTGCTCGGTTCGGCACGCCCCTGCTCAGCTCGGCACGCCCCTGCTCGGCTCTGCAAGCCCCGGCCCAACTTGGCACACCCCACCGCGGCTCAGTGCGCCCCGGCCTGGCTCGGAGCGCCCCGGCTCAGCGCGCCCCAGCACGCTCCAGCTCGGCACGCCCCGGCACCCCCCGCCTCAGCGCGCCCCGGCTCGGCAGGCCTCGGCACACCCCGGCACGCCCGGCTCGGCGCGCCCCTGCCCGGGTCAGCGCGCCCCGGCTCGGCACGTCCCTGCTCAGCTCGGCACGTCCCTGCTCAGCTCGGCACGCCCCTGCTCGGTTCGGCGAGCCCCTGCCCGGGTCAGCGCGCCCCTGCTCGGTTGGGCACGCCCCTGCTCGGCTCGGCACGCCTCGGCTCGCCCCTGCTCGGTTGGGCACGCCCCTGCTCGGCTCGGCATGCCTCGGCACGCCCCTGCTCGGTTGGGCACGCCCCTGCTCGGCTTGGCACGCCTCGGGACGCCCCTGCTCGGTTCGGCACGCCCCTGCTCGGCTCGGCACGCCCCTGCTCGGCTCGGCACGCCCCGGCCCAACTTGGCACGCCCCACCGCGGCTCAGTGCGCCCCGGCCTGGCTCGGAGCGCCCCGGCTCAGCGCGCCCCAGCACGCTCCAGCTCGGCATGCCCCGGCACGCCTCGCCTCAGCGCGCCCCGGCTCGGCAGGCCTCGGCACACCCCGGCACGCCCCGCCTCAGCGCGCCCCTGCCCGGGTCAGCGCGCCCTGGCCCGGGTCAGCGCGCCCCGGCTCGGCACGCCCCTGCTCGGCTCGGCACGCCCCTGCTCGGCTCGGCACGCCCCGGCCCAACTTGGCACGCCCCACCGCGGCTCAGTGCGCCCCGGCCTGGCTCGGAGCGCCCCGGCTCGGCGCGCCCCAGCACGCTCCAGCTCAGCATGCCCCGGCACGCCCCGCCTCAGCGCGCCCCGGCTCGGCAGGCCTCGGCACACCCCGGCACGCCCCGCCTCAGCCCGCCCCTGCCCGGGTCAGCGCGCCCCGGCCCGGGTCAGCGCGCCCCGGCTCGGCACGCCCCTGCTCGGCTCGGCACGCCCCTGCTCGGCTCGGCACGCCCCTGCTCGGCTCGGCACGCCCCGGCCCAACTTGGCACGCCCCGGCCCAACTTGGCATGCCCCACCTCGGCTCAGTGCGCCCCGGCCTGGCTCGCAGCGCCCCGTTTCGGCGCGCCCCAGCACGCTCCATCTCGGCACGCCCCGGCACGCCCCTGCTCGGCTCGGCACGCCCCTGCTCGGCTCGGCACGCCCCTGCTCGGCTCGGCACGCCCCTGCTCGGCTCGGCACGCCCCTGCTCGGCTCGGCACGCCCCTGCTCGGCTCGGCACGCCCCTGCTCGGTTCGGCACGCCCCTGCTCGGCTCGGCACGCCCCTGCTCGGCTCGGCACGCCCCGGCCCAACTTGGCACGCCCCACCGCGGCTCAGTGCGCCCCGGCCTGGCTCGGAGCGCCCCGGCTCGGCGCGCCCCAGCACGCTCCAGCTCGGCACGCCCCGGCACCCCCCCCCCTCAGCGCGCCCCGGCTCGGCAGGCCTAGGCACACCCCGGCACGCCCCGGCTCGGCGCGCCCCTGCCCGGGTCAGCGCGCCCCGGCTCGGCACGTCCCTGCTCAGCTCGGCACGCCCCGGCCCAACTTGGCACGCCCCACCGCGGCTCAGTGCGCCCCGGCCTGGCTCGGAGCGCCCCGGCTCGGCGCGCCCCAGCACGCTCCAGCTCGGCATGCCCCGGCACGCCCCGCCTCAGCGCGCCCCGGCTCGGCAGGCCTCGGCACACCCCGGCACGCCCCGCCTCAGCGCGCCCCGGCCCGGGTCAGCGCGCCCCGGCTCGGCACGCCCCTGCTCGGCACGGCACGCCCCGGAACGGCTCGGCTCGGCTCGGCACGCCCCTGCACGGTTCGGCACGACTCGGCACGCCCCGGCACGGTTCGGCACGGCTCGGCACGCCCCGGCACGGTTCGGCACGGCTCGGCACGGCTCGGCACGCCCCGGCACGGTTCAGCACGGCTCAGCACGCCCCGGCACGGTTCGGCACGGTTCGGTACGGCTCGGCACGCCCCGGCACGGTTCGGCACGGCTCGGCACGCCCCGGCACGGTTCGGCACGGTTCGGTACGGCTCGGCACGCCCCTGCTCGGTTGGGCACGCCCCTGCTCGGCTTGGCACGCCTCGGGACGCCCCTGCTCGGTTCGGCACGCCCCTGCTCGGCTCGGCACGCCCCTGCTCGGCTCGGCACGCCCCGGCCCAACTTGGCACGCCCCACCGCGGCTCAGTGCGCCCCGGCCTGGCTCGGAGCGCCCCGGCTCGGCGCGCCCCAGCACGCTCCAGCTCGGCATGCCCCGGCACGCCCCGCCTCAGCGCGCCCCGGCCCTGCTCGGCTCGGCACGCCCCGGCACGCCCCTGCTCGGCTCGGCACGCCCCGGCACGCCCCGGCTCGGCACGCCCCTGCTCGGCTCCGCACGCCCCGGAACGGCTCGGCACGGCTCGGCACGCCCCTGCACGGTTCGGCACGGCTCGGCACGCCCCGGCACGGTTCGGCACGGTTCGGTACGGCTCGGCACGCCCCGGCACGGTTCAGCACGGCTCGGCACGGTTCGGCACGCCCCGGCACGGTTCGGCACGGTTCAGTACGGCTCGGCACGCCCCGGCACGGTTCGGCACGGCTCGGCACGCCCCGGCACGGCTCGGCACGCCCCTGCTTGGCTCCGCATGCCCCGGCACGCCCCGCCCCAACTCGGCACGGCGCGCCCCGGCCCGCCTCAGCGCGCCCCGGCCCGGCAGGCCTCGGCACACCCCGGCACGCCCTGGCTCGGCACGCCCCGGCACACCCCGGAACGCCCCGGCTCAGCGCGCCCCGGCCCGGCTCAGCGCCCCTGCTCGGCTCGGCACGCCCCTGCTCGGCTCAGCACGCCTCGGCACGCCCCTGCTCGGTTCGGCACGCCCCTGCTCAGCTCGGCACGCCCCTGCTCGGCTCTGCAAGCCCCGGCCCAACTTGGCACACCCCACCGCGGCTCAGTGCGCCCCGGCCTGGCTCGGAGCGCCCCGGCTCAGCGCGCCCCAGCACGCTCCAGCTCGGCACGCCCCGGCACCCCCCGCCTCAGCGCGCCCCGGCTCGGCAGGCCTAGGCACACCCCGGCACGCCCGGCTCGGCGCGCCCCTGCCCGGGTCAGCGCGCCCCGGCTCGGCACGTCCCTGCTCAGCTCGGCACGTCCCTGCTCAGCTCGGCACGCCCCTGCTCGGTTCGGCGAGCCCCTGCCCGGGTCAGCGCGCCCCTGCTCGGTTGGGCACGCCCCTGCTCGGCTCGGCACGCCTCGGCACGCCCCTGCTCGGTTGGGCACGCCCCTGCTCGGCTCGGCATGCCTCGGCACGCCCCTGCTCGGGTGGGCACGCCCCTGCTCGGCTTGGCACGCCTCGGGACGCCCCTGCTCGGTTCGGCACGCCCCTGCTCGGCTCGGCACGCCCCTGCTCGGCTCGGCACGCCCCGGCCCAACTTGGCACGCCCCACCGCGGCTCAGTGCGCCCCGGCCTGGCTCGGAGCGCCCCGGCTCAGCGCGCCCCAGCACGCTCCAGCTCGGCATGCCCCGGCACGCCTCGCCTCAGCGCGCCCCGGCTCGGCAGGCCTCGGCACACCCCGGCACGCCCCGCCTCAGCGCGCCCCTGCCCGGGTCAGCGCGCCCTGGCCCGGGTCAGCGCGCCCCGGCTCGGCACGCCCCTGCTCGGCTCGGCACGCCCCTGCTCGGCTCTGCAAGCCCCGGCCCAACTTGGCACACCCCACCGCGGCTCAGTGCGCCCCGGCCTGGCTCGGAGCGCCCCGGCTCAGCGCGCCCCAGCACGCTCCAGCTCGGCACGCCCCGGCACCCCCCGCCTCAGCGCGCCCCGGCTCGGCAGGCCTAGGCACACCCCGGCACGCCCGGCTCGGCGCGCCCCTGCCCGGGTCAGCGCGCCCCGGCTCGGCACGTCCCTGCTCAGCTCGGCACGTCCCTGCTCAGCTCGGCACGCCCCTGCTCGGTTCGGCGAGCCCCTGCCCGGGTCAGCGCGCCCCTGCTCGGTTGGGCACGCCCCTGCTCGGCTCGGCACGCCTCGGCACGCCCCTGCTCGGTTGGGCACGCCCCTGCTCGGCTCGGCATGCCTCGGCACGCCCCTGCTCGGTTGGGCACGCCCCTGCTCGGCTTGGCACGCCTCGGGACGCCCCTGCTCGGTTCGGCACGCCCCTGCTCGGCTCGGCACGCCCCTGCTCGGCTCGGCACGCCCCGGCCCAACTTGGCACGCCCCACCGCGGCTCAGTGCGCCCCGGCCTGGCTCGGAGCGCCCCGGCTCGGCGCGCCCCAGCACGCTCCATCTCGGCACGCCCCGGCACGCCCCGCTTCAGCGCGCCCCGGCCCGGGTCAGCGCGCCCCGGCTCGGCACGCCCCTGCTCGGCTCGGCACGCCCCGGCACGCCCCGGCTCGGCACGCCCCTGCTCAGCTCGGCACGCCCCTGCTCGGTTCGGCACGCCCCTGCTCGGCTCGGCACGCCCCTGCTCGGCTCGGCACGCCCCGGCCCAACTTGGCACGCCCCACCGCGGCTCAGTGCGCCCCGGCCTGGCTCGGAGCGCCCCGGCTCGGCGCGCCCCAGCACGCACCATCTCGGCACGCCCCGGCACGCCCCGCGTCAGCGCGCCCCGGCCCGGGTCAGCGCGCCCCGGCTCGGCACGCCCCTGCTCGGCTCGGCACGCCCCGGCACGCCCCGGCTCGGCACGCCCCTGCTCAGCTCGGCACGCCCCTGCTCGGTTCGGCACGCCCCTGCTCGGCTCGGCACGCCCCTGCTCGGCTCGGCACGCCCCGGCCCAACTTGGCTCGCCCCACCGCGGCTCAGTGCGCCCCGGCCTGGCTCGGAGCGCCCCGGCTCGGCGCGCCCCAGCACGCTCCATCTCGGCACGCCCCGGCACGCCCCGCTTCAGCGCGCCCCGGCCCGGGTCAGCGCGCCCCGGCTCGGCACGCCCCGGCTCGGCTCGGCACGCCCCGGCACGCCCCGGCTCGGCACGCCCCTGCTCAGCTCGGCACGCCCCTGCTCGGTTCGGCACGCCCCTGCTCGGCTCGGCACGCCCCTGCTCGGCTCGGCACGCCCCGGCCCAACTTGGCACGCCCCACCGCGGCTCAGTGCGCCCCGGCCTGGCTCGGAGCGCCCCGGCTCAGCGCGCCCCAGCACGCTCCAGCTCGGCATGCCCCGGCACGCCTCGCCTCAGCGCGCCCCAGCTCGGCAGGCCTCGGCACACCCCGGCACGCCCCGCCTCAGCGCGCCCCTGCCCGGGTCAGCGCGCCCTGGCCCGGGTCAGCGCGCCCCGGCTCGGCACGCCCCTGCTCGGCTCGGCACGCCCCTGCTCGGCTCGGCACGCCCCGGCCCAACTTGGCACGCCCCGGCCCAACTTGGCACGCCCCACCGCGGCTCAGTGCGCCCCGGCCTGGCTCGGAGCGCCCCGGCTCGGCGCGCCCCAGCACGCTCCATCTCGGCACACCCCGGCACGCCCCGCTTCAGCGCGCCCCGGCTCGGCACGCCCCTGCTCGGCTCGGCACGCCCCGGCACGCCCCGGCTCGGCACGCCCCTGCTCGGCTCGGCACGCCCCGGCACGCCCCGGCTCGGCACGCCCCTGCTCGGCTCGGCACGCCCCGGCACGCCCCGGCTCGGCACGCCCCTGCTCGGCTCGGCACGCCCCTGCTCGGCTCGGCACGCCTCGGCACGCCCCTGCTCGGTTCGGCACGCCCCTGCTCGGCTCGGCACACCCCTGCTCGGCTCGGCACGCCCCGGCCCAACTTGGCACGCCCCACCGCGGCTCAGTGCGCCCCGGCCTGGCTCGGAGCGCCCCGGCTCGGCGCGCCCCAGCACGCTCCAGCTCGGCATGCCCCGGCACGCCCCGCCTCAGCGCGCCCCGGCTCGGCAGGCCTCGGCACACCCCGGCACGCCCCGCCTCAGCGCGCCCCGGCCCGGGTCAGCGCGCCCCGGCTCGGCACGCCCCTGCTCTGTTGGGCACGCCCCTGCTCGGTTCGGCACGCCCCGGCACGCCCCGCCTCAGTGCGCCCCGGCTCGGCAGGCCTCGGCACACCCCGGCACGTGCCGGGTCAGCGCGCCCCGGCCCGGGTCAGCGCGCCCCGGCTCGGCACGCCCCTGCTCTGTTGGGCACGCCCCTGCTCGGCTCGGCACGCCCTGGCACGCCCGGCACGGCCCGCCCTGGCTCGGCACGCCCCGGCCCGGCTCAGTGCGCCCCGGCCTGGCTCGGAGCGCCCCGGCTCTGCACGCCCCGGCTTGGTGCCCCCGGCCCGCCCCGCCCCACCGGGAAGGCCATTAATTAGGTAATTAGGGTCATAAAATGCTCAGGAAGAGAAGACTTTCACTAGGACCTGTTTTTACTTTGTAGGAAACTTTCCCATAGGGAAATTCTTATCTATCTGTGTGGCTAGCCTTCAACTGAGGGATGGGATCCTTTTTGTATTTTTTCTATGGCTCGGCGTGCCCCGGCTCAGCTCGCCCCGAGAGAGAGAGAGAGAGAGAGAGAGAGAGAGAGAGAGAGAGAGAGAGAGAGAGAGAGAGAGAGAGAGAGAGAGAGAGAGAGAGAGAGAGAGAGAGAGAGAGAGAGGAGAGAGAGGAGAGAGAGGAGAGAGAGGAGAGAGGAGAG
Organism: Dromiciops gliroides; assembly: GCF_019393635.1. Taxonomy (NCBI): domain Eukaryota; kingdom Metazoa; phylum Chordata; class Mammalia; order Microbiotheria; family Microbiotheriidae; genus Dromiciops; species Dromiciops gliroides. Next base: position 327,763,100 of record NC_057864.1, on the reverse strand, counting down.
AGGAGAGAGGAGAGAGGAGAGAGGGAGAACCGCTGCATTGCAATATGTTAACCTCCCTAGAAAACCAGGAATAGATACTAAGGAGGTACCCATTCATTAGTTCTATCATTGTACAAAAGGTATACATTAAGTTGATTGAGGAACTCCTCCAGTTAGGACATTCCCATGTTCAGATAATTGCCAGAGGCCTCTGAGCCCAACAATACCTACACCCAGAGAATTGGACAGTTGGAGAGTTCAGAGTCTATTGAAAAGGGTATTGAATGTTCATCTAGCCCAGCGTGTAAGGCTGGTGGTGGGGTAGAGGGAGATGAAGGAAAGTGACTCAATTGGCCTGGACTTCATTTACCTTTCTTTCCTTTGTGTATACCATCTACATGGAACATTTGGTCCAAAAGTGGCCTACCTTCCTTCAATATACTAATACCAATATAGCGGAGAGAATGTAATCTTGTAGGCCTGGGAGAAGGAGGGAGAGAACACAAGTAGAGTCATTCCCCTAGGATGATTTTGATAACATCAGTACTTTTAGAAAATGTTAAATAGTTCCCATGCCTATAATATACTCCCTCCTCCCCTCTGTCTCTTGGAATCCCATTTCCTTCAAAATTTAACTCAAAATACCTTCTATATGGAAGATTTCCAGACTCTACTAATTACTAATGCCTTTTCCCAAATTACCTTGTTTTTATTTTGAATAAATTTACATGCGTAAATATCTCCCCTGACAAAATGTAAGCATACATAGGGACTCTCTCACTGTTGCTTGTTTGTCACCAAAATAGTTCACTTATTAAATACTCGATGATCAATTAATTTGATTGAAGAGAGAGGCCATCAGATTGTACTGCCACTTCCATCAGAGTACTTAAGGGGTAAGAGTAAGGAAGAAGACTAATAATCTTTATCAAATATATACATGGTGAGGAGAAAGAACAGCAGTTGAGATGAAAAAGAGGGAGTGAAAAAGATATCCAATTAGAGGCCACAAAAGCAGTACAGTTAGCACTCCTGTCCTCCCTTTGCACTGTTACTATGATGGATCTGAGTGTTCAAAGAAATCTGTTAGTCTAGGGTCATGGCTTCTATTATCCCAGAATTCCCATATTGGTTGTACTAGAAAAAATGGAGGAAAAGATGAAGAATTCTTTTTTTTTTCCCAGATCCCGTCTATAGCTGCCTACTCATCTCAATTGAACAAACACTTATTGAGCCATCTCCCAACTCCTGGCATTTCACTGGCTGTCCCTTATGCATAGAATGCTCTTCTCATCTCTCCCTCTTGGATTCCCTGCCTTTCTTGAAATCCCACCTTCTACAGGAAGACTTTCCTGATCCCTTTTAATTCTAATGCCTTCTCTTAGTTGATCATTTCCCATTTATCTTGTACATAATCTATTTGTATATAGTTCTTTACATGTTGTCTCCCCTATTAGATCTGAACTCATTGAGATCAGAAATTTTTACCTTTCTTTTATCACCAGTACTTAGAACAGTGCCTGGTACATAGTAGGCACTTAAAAAGACTTACTGAGCATGCATTTTGTATAGTCTGCATATAGTGTCTATCCAAAGCAAACTAGTTGAGTTCACTTCTGATTTCTAATTCCTACGGACAAGCAATTAGCAACAGAAATTGGCCATGTAATATATAGCATGGTCTGTCCCCTAGTTCCCTGGACTATTCTGGTCAAATCAAGCTAGAGAAGTTCTTGTCTAGTTTCATGGGCCCCTCCAGGTCAGTCTTTAGGGACTGTAGACTACCAGTAGGTGTGTGCTAGTTAATGTTTAACCACCAGTTCTCCAAAGGAAAATACACACAGTCTCCATCACTTTGTCAAGTTTAGACAATCTACAAAATTAATCAAGCCAATTTCTGAGGGTTATATGTTCATACTGAAAATTTAACAATTGATTTTTTACAAGCTGGTTCTAACTGGCTCCAGCACACCCCTGGTCATAAATTTACATCCTTGTGGACCTGGTTACCCATCTCATATGTTGATACTTAAGTGTATCAACATTTTAAGTGTATGTAAGCCCCTTGACAAATTGATCCATTAGAGCTGTCTTGCAAAAGATCTTGGGGATTTTGATGATGTGAGATGACAGCCCAAAAGACCGATGCAGTCTTAGGCTTAAGAGCAGTGTCCAAAACACAGTAGTTGTTCCCTGCCCTGGTCAGACTAGATCTGAATTTTTGTATTAAGTCTGATTGCCTCATCTTCAGAAGCACATGAACCAATTGGACAGTGTGCAGGGAAGGGCAAGCAGGATGATAAGAGAACTGGGGACCATGCCATGCAATGATTGCCTGGAGATGAGAGAACTTCAAGGGAACAGATGTCTTCAATTAATTAAAAGACTATCATGTGGAAGACAGAGAAGAAATAAGACTGATTCTGCTTGGCCACTGAAGGCAGGACCAGAAGCAATGAGTGGAAAGTCAGTGAGACAGATTTCAATTGATATTAGAAAAAATTTCCTAATTAACAAAACTATACAAAAGAAGAATGGGCTGTCTTGGGAGGGTATAGAATCATCCTCAATAAAAAGCTCTTTAAGAAAAGGTTTGTTGAGGGGCAGCTAGGTGGCACAGTGGATAGAGCACTAGCCCTGAATTCAGGAGGACCTGAGTTCAAATCCGGCCTCAGACCCTTGACACTTACTAGCTGTGTGACCCTGGGCAAGTCACTTAACCCCAATTGCCTCACCCCCCCCCAAAAAAAGAAACAAAACAAAAAGTTTGTTGAATATTTCTTCAGGGGGATAATATAAAAGAGATTCTTGCTTAATTATGGGTCAGTCAGAGGCCCTTCCAACTTTCATTCTGTGAACCTGTGGCCTAACCCTGCCTTTATCTAAGATCCTAAATCTGACTGTTGGCAATCATGATCTAGATAATGTTTCCAAATACCTCCATATATTTAGGTCTTAAACTGTTAACTCCTTTACCATATAAGAGCACGTGTCAAGCTCATCCCATCCTTGTATAATGGAAGAGAACCCCAGAATTTGCCCCCCCCACTTTAAAGCTTCATGCTTTGGCCTTTGACACTTAAATGACCAACCTCAAGACGGGGAAGGCATATGTTCCTGTCTCTTCCTTTCAGCTTTTTATTAGCACTCTCTAAGATCTTCTCTCCCCAGGGATATTATTTGCCTTATTGTACATTTAACTCATTCTATTAGTTTTCCTTGAATATGAAATATATGGGAGAAGAAAATAAAACAAGCATAAAAGCTCAGACTTGCCTTGATTTTGTAACCTGTCTCAGCACTACACACTCAGGGGAATAGGAAGTCAGAAAACCAGTTGAAGCTGACAAGTCATTTCAGTCTTGTCCAATTCTTCATGACCCTATTTGGGTTTTTCTTGGCATATATATTAGAGTACTTTGTCATTTCTTTCTACAGCTTATTTTACAGATGAGGAAACTAAGTCAAAGAGGGTTAAGTGACTTGCCCAAGGTCACACAGATAGTCTCTCACACACACAGTCTGAAGCCAGATTTGAACTCAGGAAGATAATGCTCTCTGACTCCAGACCCAGCACTCTACACTGCACCACTGTCAAAGGATATATGTCATCTTTAGATACTAAAGCTATTTACCTCTTCAGGATAAAGGATACTCTTATAGCTGCTGGTATCCTCGGAGGTTTCTTCCCACTCTAACTATGTGATTTTGTGACCTTTCCCTGGCCTTGTGTGGTATCCTCCACCCCTGGAAAAAAAATTAACATGACCATCTATGCAGAGTTCTTTATTCCATTCCCAAAGACTTCACCTATGAAGTGCAGGCCCTGATAAATGGGAGATTATCAGAACAACTTTGGCTTAGTCATTGAGGAATTCATGGGGGGACAAATTTGGAAGTACTTTGATCTGGGCTAAGAACTTACACATCTCTTCCAGTTGGCCAGATTTTTTTTTCTGGCAGACAATACCAACTGGCACAAGGGTGGATAGCATGTTCCAACTACAGCTGGAACACATCTCCTTTCCCTGGGTGATAGCCAGCTATAACCAGAGGCTGGCGACTTCCATGAAGAGACACTTATAGTCAGCCTTAGAGTTCTGTACTTCATGGCTACAGCTCCTTGAGTTAAGATTCTGTACCTTCCCCTGAGGTCTTCCCCACAAAGGGTTATCCTTTAGGAACATGGGGAATGCTCTCAGCTGGTGGTAGAAGGCACTGACAGCCAGCAAAGGAGGTAATGTATGCCGAGGCAAAAGATCTCTGGAGGCAAAAAAACCATATGTTACCTAACAAAGAAATCCAGGAAATAAATTGGAGAAACTGGAAATGAAGAGTCAAAACACAGGGGAATCAAGGAAAATGGGATGAAGAAAAAGGGAAGAGAATGTCAGAACTGGAAGATTTGTTAGGCTGACCTTTCCTTCTCAGGGCTTTGGCCAGCAGGCACTCCTTATGAACTTGCACTGTGCCCATCCATCTGTACATCCAGGAATCCTCTGCCCCTGGGCTTGTGGTGAAGATCAGATACTGTCTAGCTAAATGCATGCTGTAGGGGGCAGCTAGGTTGAGCAGTAGATAAAGCACCAGTCCTGGATTCAGAAGGACCCGAGTTCAAATCCGGCCTCAGACACGACACGTACTAGCTATGTGACCCTGGGAAAGTCACTTAATCCTCATTGCCCCACCAAAAAAATAAAAAAATAAAAATAAAAAATAAATGCATGTTGTAATATGTAGTAGGTCAAAATAGTGTAAGGTTAAAAGCATAAGTTTAAAAAAGTGTTGCCTCCTGCATATGTGGTCTGATCAGGGCTCAGTGCAACAGAACTATCAGCTCCTGTTTTCTAGACTGTGTGCCTTAAACATCACCTTGACTTTCTTGGCCACTTTGTCAGATGGTGGACTTCTATTGAACTTTCAGTTCATTAAAACACCAAGGTCTCTTTTTTATCAACTGTTGTCTATTCCTATAGATTCCGGATAGTCACAAAACAATTCTAGGTGATGAATTTGTACAGGAGCCTATTGATAAAATTAAACAGAAGCACATGAGAAGGGGAACAATCCACCTCTCTGTCTGCTGTGATTTCAATGACACCTACCATTAATATAGTGCTTTTATAAGGTTGGTAATATGCTTGCCAGATATTACAGGCATACCTCATTTTATTGCACTTCATTTGATTGTGTTCCACAGATATTTCGATTTTTTACAAATTGAAGGTTTATGGCAACTGCACTCATCCTTTCCCCCAAAATCCTCCCCAATTTTTCACTTCCCAATTACTGTCAAGTAAACTATCATCCTGTAGATAAGGGGGGCCAGTTATTCCCAAGCCACAAGACATTCAAGCCAGCATATCTGAAGGAGCAAGGCACCCTGAAGGAGAAAGAGGAAGCAATATGTGCCAGGCAAGTCAAACAATCACTACCAACCTAACCACCATCTCTCTATAGAGCACAATGGAGAAAACCCAGTGCTCTAAACTGAAGAGCCTTAGGAATAACAGTGCTCTGAGCCACCAGAGCTACTTCCGTAGCTCCTGAAGCCATCATAAAGGGGGAAAATAATTATAGATAAGGCCTTACTTTCTTCACCACCAGAAGCAATAATTGCTGACCAATTGTCACTGAGCCACAGAAGCAGAAGAACCCTGGGAGAACCACCCCCTAGACTAGAATCCTGCTTCCAGTCTATCCCTCAATGACATCATCTGTGCAAACAACTCCTCTGGAGAAGAGGCCAATCGTCCCCACCAACTGCCAGCCACAGGGCAAGCAACACAACCTAGCTGAAGAAGCAAGGCATTCCGAAGGAAAGATAAATTAGGCTGTGCCAGGAAAATCCAAGCATTACCACTCTGACCTGACTCTGACCAATGGAGACAGCCCAGGAGTCTTGCTTTTAGTGCTGTAGCAACTGCTCCTGCAGGCAGATACTACAGCTCCAGCTTCTGAAGATGCCGAAAGAAAAGTTCTTGCCACCAAAGTCCTTGGCACTGTCAAATGGTTCACATGAGAATTTAATGATTTTTATCAGTGGAAATGGCATTAATGTAAAGGCATTATCATCAACTTTACCACTGAACCCTAAGGAACATGGAACCTTTCCATCTGACTTGTAGCTGAAATAGTTTTCACGTGTTGGCTCCTCCGTTTGAAGGTGAACCCCTCGAGATCAGGGACTAATATGATTTTTCTATTTGTGTCCCTAGCTCTTAGCACAGTGCTTTGTACATAGCAAACATTCAGTATATGCTGCTTTCTTTCTTCATTCATCCTCCCAGCCCTAAGTGTCATCCTTGACTCCTTGCTTTTTCTCAACACCACCCCCTCACACATAACCTATTTCCCGTCAATTTTAACTTCGAAACATTTGTCATGGGTGCATCATCTCTCCTCTGACACTGCCAGTAACCTGGTGCAGGCACTCATCACGTTGTGGCTGGACCGTTGCAATAGGCTTTTAGTTCATTTCCTTTTCTCCAGAATCTGGATACTCCAGTCCATAGCCCCTCACCCATCACAGTGAAATTCCTCAAATGCAGGTCTGACCATACCCGTCTACCCTCATTCAACAAACTGCAGTGACTCCTTATTAACTCCATGACTTAATATAAAATCCTCTTTTGGCCTTTCAGAGCCCCCCATATCTGGCCCCTTCCTATTTTTATAATCTTTTTAGGCCCGAGTCCCTTTCATATACTACTCTACAAACCATCAACACTGTCCTCCTTCTTGTTCCTTGTACTCTGTTCTCTGACTTCATTTTCACTGACTGCCACATATGCCTTCTCTTCTCCACCTCCTGAATTTCTTCGTCTCAGTTAAAATCCTGCCCCTGCAAAGTCCGTTCCAGTCCCCCTTAATTCTACTGCTGTCTCTCTGTCTCTAATTTATAATGTGTATATGTATATGTGTGTGTGTGTGTATGTGTGTGTATGTATACATATATCATATTTGTATGCTGTAGGGGAAAAAGTAAGCACCTATGAATAAACTATGTGTATATGTGTGTGTGTGTGTGTGTGTGTGTGTGTGTGTGTGTGTGTGTGTGTGTGTTCATTCATAGGTGCTTGCTTCTTTTCTTCCCCATTAGATTGTGAGCATCTTGAAAGCAGGGACTATTTTCTGCCCTTCTTTTTATCACCAAAGCTCAGCACACAGTGACAGGCACAGAGCAGATGTTTAATAAATGCTTGTTGATTTGACTTAACTTGAAAGAGGATAGGGTACTTGACCAGCTCATACAGCTGAATTTGAGAAGTATGTGGCAGAATATGAACTCAGGTCTTCCTCATGCCAAGTCCATCATTCTATGTATTGTGTTACTTTGTTGCTTCTCTGCCTCTAAACAGAGCAGGATGGGTCAGGTATTTAAGGAGGAGGTGTTGGTTGCGGGGGAGAACTATATGTTCTAAGGCCAATGCCTGATCCTTAAGGGAACTCACTTAAGGACATATAGTTAATAAATTAAGAGCCTTTCATACAGATCCTCACCTAGAGAAAGGGAGCAGTTTTTCTAATGATGCATCAGAAGAACACTTTGAAGCAGAGCTAAGGACATGCCTTTTCCATCACTGGCATATTCCCCTGGCAATCCTCACCACCTTGATCTCAGCTTTTGCAGTTCAAAACACATAAGATCAGGAATATCCAACACATGCTACTTCTCCAAGGGAACCCTGAGCATGAGAAACACATTCTAGTTGTCTGATCAGAAAATCAGACTGTAAATCTGAATGGGTGCAGGGAGGCATGGAGACAGAGAAAATTATTATTTTCCAGATATTAGTGTTTGAGAAGAAGTAGGGGAGCCTGAGGCACTAGAAGGATGATGTCTTCCACAGTAATAGGAATGGGAGGAGGGGCAAGAGGATTTAGGAAGAAAGACAATGATTTCTGTTTTGGACATATTGAGTTTATGATGTCTACTGGATATTCAGTTTAAAATATCTGAAAGGCAGTTGGAGATGGGAGATTGGATATCAGCAGAGATATTGAGGCAGGAAAGGAAGACCTGAGAGTAACCAAAATAAAAATGGGAATTGAACCCATGGGAGCTGATACAGCTGTTGTTATTAATATTATTATTATTTACATAATATATTTTAATCTAATTACATCAGCAATTTTGCTATACCTTCTTCACACCAGACTATGTCTCACATATTGTTTTCCTTTACTGTTTTTTTTTTGGGGGGGGGGTGTTGGGTTTTTGTTTTTTTTTGGCGTGGCAATGGGGGTTAAGTGACTTGCCCAGGGTCACACAGCTAGTAAGTGTCAAGTGTCTGAGGCCGGATTTGAACTCAGGTATTCCTGAATCCAGGGCCAGAGCTTTAACCACTGAGCCATCTAGCTGCCCCCAACTTTACTGTTAGTTAAGACATGAAAGCCTAATCCCTAGAGTCTATGTGCTAAGATTGTTTTTCCTATTCCTTTGCTAATTGTTTTAGTTTTAATTAAATATTTTACCTTTTAAATGCTTATTCCTTGTCCCATGTTTTGGACTGAGTTTAGATGACTTTAGAACTTCTTAGCTGAAATGGGGTAGGGGCTCAAGTCAAAAAAGATAATATCATAGTCCAATTTTGGTGTGTTGAGCTACACCAAAAGGAAGGGGCTGATTTTAAGTAAATAGATTTCATGAAAGACTGAAATTTGGGAAGCCATCTCCCTCCTTCCCTCCTCCTTTCTTCCCTTTTCCTTTCTCTCCACTCTTTTTCTTTCAAAATTTCTGGTCCTTTTAAAAAATCTTGCTGGGATAGAGTTCAATAGTGAGATTGCATCAATTTATATAATCAGGTGGAGATACAGGATAAATTGTCATCACATCTCATGCTTCTTGGAGGAGACTGTACTGCATACTTTTTTTCCTGTTTTTGTTTTTTTTCAGGGCGGTGGGAGTTAAGTGACTTGCCCAGGGTCACACAGCTAGTAAGTGTCAAGTGTCTGAGGCTGGATTTGAACTCAGGTCCTTCTGAATATAGGTCTAGTGCTCTATCCACTGTGCCACCTAGCTGGCCCTGTACTGCATTTTTTTTTAAAGACCTGGCAGGGGCAGCTAGATGGCGCAGTGGATAGAGCACCGGCCCTGGAGTCAGGAGTAGCTGAGTTCAAATCCAACCTCAGACACTTGACACTTACTAGCTGTGTGACCCTGGGCAAGTCACTTAACCCCAATTGCCTCACTAAAAAAAAAAAAAGACCTGGCAGGACTCTGACTCTGACACTCACTCTCCGTCTCCTCCCTCTCCCTCTCCCTCTCCCTCTCCCTCTGACTCTCTCTCCCTCTGACTCTCCCTTTCCCTCTGACTCTCTCCCCCCCCCACCTCGTCTGTGTGTGTGTGTCTGTCTCTCTCTGATTGAAGTCTTTGACAGTCTTCATGCTAAGTTAAGGAGTTTTGAAGCTCTTTTCCCCAATTGATTGGGAAAAAAAAGTCTGATGACAAAATTTTGAACCAGAGATGGTGAAAATCAATGTATACACAATTACCAATTTCTTAATTGTTTAAAATAAGAAAAGATGGTCTTTCTGTTTCTCCCCCTTTCATGTTAAGAATGAAGATTGTCTGTATAGATTCATCTGTGTAGTACCTAGGACTTTCTCAGACATGTTCCCCAGAGTAATAAGGCCGAGTGTCAGCTGGCGTTTTCAGATATAGCCCTTAGGTGTTATCTAAATTTCTGTGTGATCAAGGATTCTCCCTTCTGGCGATCACTAAGCACAGCCACAAGACAGGAGACCCATAAACATTATTATTGCTTACTCTGTTGCCATCACCTCCTTCCCAGAGAAACAGTACACTGACCAACCCCAAGGAATAACTATGGAAGGGAAGCTATAGAGCTTTCCCACTTAATAAAGGCTTCTATAAGCCATTCTTTCCTGGGGATCAGAATTTATAACTACCATTTGCATTGCATTTTAAAATTTGCAAAACACTTTTCCAAATGTGATCTTATTTGAGCTGTTAACCTGTAAATTAATGAAATAATCAATATAGGAGAAATAAGGTCTTTAATTGGGACAGAGGAACTATAGCTCTTGGTATAACAAAGCAAGATGCTTTGATCCCAAAGATGGGGGACTGAGGACAGGGTTTATAAGGAGTAACAGAAAAAAGGGAACTTGACACTTGACACTTACTAGCTCTGTGACCCTGGACAAGTCACTTAATCCCCATTGCCCTGAAATAAATAGATAGATAGATAGATAGATAGATAGATAGATAGATAGATAGATAGATAGATAGATAGATATAAAATTTTTAAATGTCACCCACTATTTTCTAACATTTTATTTTCAATGTCTTCAGGGTAGTGATTTGGCCTACCCTGTATCCATGAAAAGCTTTGTGTTGCAAAGCCTTTAATTCAGTTCAACCAACAAATGTTTATTAATTTCCTACCATGACCAGAGTAATACCCCTCTCCTCAAGCAGCTTACAATCTACCAGGCACTGGAAGAAGATATGAGATGTATATTGATAAGTAGAATATATGATGGGGACAAAGGATAGATCCAGCAACACATTCTAGGAAAATCCAAACATGGATTTTCAGCTCAGAAGATCAGACTAAACTTCATAGAAGAGGTGATACCTCAGTAGGAGATTGAAGGAAAAGAATTTTTAAATGGATTTTTATTAATGTCTTTTGTTTTTACTTCACCTAGATTTGCCCCCATTTTTCTCCCTCTCTTCCTCCTAGAGAGTCCTATAATAAATCATTTTAAAAGAAAATGGAAGAGAAAAAAATTCAACAAAATTGATGGATCCATCCAAAAAAATATGACAATATATGCAATGTTCTACACCATGGCCTCATCTCCTTTGCAAAGGTATAGGAAGAAATGTTTTTTCATACTTAAAAGAGAATTTCAACAGAGGAAGCAACACCCCCTGGGAGTTTATGCAGTCTTCCTTCCACTACCCATGCCTGGACATCTGGCTGCTAGCCTGAAGCCAGGTGTTTTCCCAATTTTCCAGTGGCTATCATCATATTCCCCCTTATGGTAGCTTTCCACTTCTGTTTTTAAATGAAAGTCTTGCATAAAATATCTCTGAATAGAACCTGATTTCCAAGACCTAGACAATTAACAAAAATTAGCAAAAGTCAGGACCCCAATAGATAAACAACTAAAGGATATAAACAAGCAGTTCTCAAAAGAATTGCAAACTATTAATAACTATATGAAAGAATGTTCCAAAGAATGCACCAATAAAAAGAAAAACAAATCAAAACAACCCTATAGTTTCAACTAACACCTAGAAAATTGGCAAAAATGATAAATGATAGGAATAATTAATATTAGATGGGTTGTGGGGAAATGGGCAAAATAATGCACTTATGGTAGAGCTGTGAATTGGTCCAACCATTCTGGAAATTAATTTGTAATTATGAAAAGGATGTGCCTAAAATTCCCTGACCCTGAGATTTCACTGCTAGGTGTATCATCCAAGGAAATCTATGGCAAAAAGGGCCTCATATGGAGCAAAATATTTATAGCTGCTCTTTTTTGGCAGCAAAAAACTAGAAATAGAATAAATGCTCTTAGATTGGGGAATTTCTAAAACAAATTCTAGTACACAAAAGTAATGAAATGTCATTTTGCCATAAGAAATTATAAGTTTGATGAATCCAGAAAAGCATGAAAGGACTAACATGAATTTATTCAAAATAAACAGAACTAGGAAGATAATATACATAATGACTACAACAGTATGAGTAAAGAAAACAGCAAAAATCAAAACTAAAAAAATTTTTAATTAAATAAAAATTAGATTAAATCAAATTAAAAATCAAATTTTAAAAATCAAAACTAAATGCTACAAAATTATAATGACCAAGATTAGCCAAAAAGGCTAGATGTGATAAGATCCTCCTACCACTTCTTTGCAGAGATGAGGAATCCAGAGTTTGGAACATTTCCTGTAATATCAGATTTTTTATATGTTGTTTAGTTTTGCAGAACTTTTTTCCTTCTTTTTAAAAAATTCTTTATTATAAAGTGATTAATAGAGTCAGATCTTTATATTAAAGAATTTAAAAAGAAGCCTACTATAATGGAAATATTTTACACTGTTCTCTGCTATCTAATAATAACATCTAATAATAACATAATAGTTGTAATTAGTGCAGGAGTTATTGTTATTCCCAATGGGGGGGGTGAGGATGGCTCATAGGCCTGTGGTTTCCTTAGTAAAAAATAGAATGATTATCTTCCCTCTTTCTATTTTGTGAGGATAGTTTGATGTTTAATTTCACAATGCTAGGAATGCATTCTGATCTGTATAAATGGAAGGGAATGTTGGAGTGAATTTTTTTCCCTATTTTTTTGTTATAATTCTTTTAGAATGTAACCTTATTGAATGTGAGCATCATGTGTCTGTGGCCAAGATCACACAGAGCTAAATAAAAAAGAGCTTGGTTGGCCTTTACTACAATTCTTCAAACTGGCCTCTATCAAAGAAAGAAAAAAATCATATTCCTCTAAATCTCTATGGAGAACAGCTGAAACATGAAACATTTATAGTAACTTTTATTCCCTAAGCAATATATTTTTAACCTATTATGCAGCACTTGAGCCATTTGAATTATGCTAACATATGTTTCATTGAAGTAAAAGAAACTTTGGGCTCTTCTTTAAGCACATATGGGGAAACCTGCCCATATGTGAAAAGCCAGACGAATGTTTCCATGTTAAAAGAGCTATTCAAGGCCATTCAAGACTAACAGTAGTGTCGACACTTTGAAAAAGACCTACTAATAAGATGAATGTCAAGTTATGTTGAAAACCTGAGTTAAGTTGAACTAAAAATACAATCAACTCAGATACTTAGAAGAGGCACTTGTGAGAAAGGCAGGCTTTAAGAGGTTTTCCACGTTGGGACTGGTGAGCAAAGGACAATGTAGGTTTTACTTAGAGAGGGCTTTGCTCCTTCCATATAGCTCCAACCAAAACAAATTACCCTTGAAATTTTTTAATGTGGTGGAATAGTTTTCTGCATTGAGACAGAGCCTATGTGAACAGACCTCTATATACAGGTCTGTCAGGAAAGGGCCTAAAATCAATGTCTTGTCTAGGGGGGAAAATGAGATCTAGACAGAAGTCGGCTTAGTTGCTCAGAAATGTAACTAAAACTCATTGAGTCCTTCTAGCACAGTAGTTCTCAAAGTTTTTGGTCTCAGAACCCCTTAACACTTAAAAGTTATCAAGGACTCCAAAGAGCTTCTATTTATGTGAGTCAAATGTTTATTGTAGTATGAAGAAAAACTAGCCTCACAGAGATATGCATTTGGAAAGGGGAGGAATATTTTCATAGGCAAATAACATCTTAATATTATTGTAAAAATAGTTTGGACCTCACAGACTCTTTGAAAGAGTCTCAAGAACCCCCAGGGTTTCACAGACAACATTGAGAACCCCTGTTCTAAGTTAGCAAAACAAAAGCAATAAAAAAACAAAATTTAAAAGCACAGTCTATATAGAGAGAGGTTTTAAATATAAAATAATGTTTTATATATTTATATATTTATATTTATATGATCATTTAGTATTTATATATTTGTGTTATATTTGATTTAATTATTTAATGATATATTTGATTTAATATTATATTTCTAAAACTTTTAAGATTTTAAAAAATAATTTAACAACTTTTCCCAGGTTGCATTACTACTATTAAATATCCATTCTGTCCAGGAATGGGGTGAATCATACTGATGATTAGAGACAATTAACAGGGTCAAGGAAAAGAACTATTCTGAAGAAAAGTAGAAAGGTAAACAGAATGCTACATAATAATTAGATATAGCATAAATATTCAATTAATAATTTATTTAATCATACATTTGAAAAATATTTTATGTTCACATTTTTTTTTAATTTTTAATTTATGGAATAAAGCAAGCATTTCCATAGCATAGTATAATAAAAAGATTGCATATAAACTGCAAATCTATTATGTACAGCTTGCTATTCTTTTAAAATGTATAATAAAGTTATCATGTAAATTTCTTTTTTTCTCTTTTTTCCCTTCCTCCCCCCTTCTTAGAGATGGCTACCATTAGGCACAAATGTATGTGATGTATGCTTGTATGCATGTATGTATGTATGTATATATGTAAAATCATTCTATACATACTTCTATTTATCAGTTCTTTCTCTGGATGCTGATGACATCTTCCTTCATATGTCCTTTGTAGTTAATTTGGGCATTTATAATAGTCAAAATGACTTATTCATTCAAAGTTGTTCTTAAAATAATATTGATATTACTGTTGGTAGAATTGTGAACTGATACAAACCATTTTGGAGAGCAATCTGGAGTTATATCCAAAGAGTTATTAAATTGCCTATATCCTTTGACCCAGCAGTACCACTACTAGGTCTATTTCCAAATATGATTAGGGTAAAAGGAAAAGAACCTATATGTTCTAAAATGTTTATAGCAGCTTTCTTTGTTGTGGCAAAGAACTGGAAATTGAGGGGATGTCCATCAATTGGAGAATGGCTAAACAAGTTGTGGTATATGATTGTGATGAAATAATACTACTGTGGTATAAGAAATTATGTCAATGATCTCAGAAAGATATGTTATCTCATTTGACCTTCATAGATGGTAAAACTGAGGCCAAGAGAGGTTAAGTTACTTGCCCAGGTTTAGGATTTGTACTTAGATTTTCTGAGCTGCCTATATAAAGTAATAGAGCAAATAAAGCTACAGGGAAAGGCAGAAATCAGGAAGGAATTCATATAGCAATGGGCCATGGCCTTGTCATGTGTGTCTATAAAGGGGAATAGAAAGCAGAAAGAATTAGCATATGTTTCACATGATGGTTTTGCCTGAAATAAATTATTTTTCTACTCACAATATGTTAGTTATACCCCCTTAATCCAGCATTAACTTCAATGTAAACTTGGACAATTATTTCAGTTTCCCCATGATTTCTAGTAATTAAAACTCTTAGAAAATCTCACAAAATGTGTCTTAAATAGAAAGAGTAGTTGGGGTAGAAGCTATGCAAGGGGGCTCTGTTTCTCTATAGGCCTAAGAGAAGGAACCTCAAATTTAGATAGATAGATAGATAATGGATATGGATTGATAAATAAAAAGTGACAATATGACAGAAAGGGGAAGAAGGAGAACAGGTAGATTTATACCTGGAAACCATAAAAAGGGAATCAAAAACAGTTATTTTTGACAGACTTCTGACACCAGAGTGAACTTCAGAGTATGGGTACTGGCTGTCTAAGTCCCTAACAAGAGGACTTACCATGGCAACTAATTCTGAAGGGGAAAAATCCTAATTTTAAAATCTCATAGATCCAAATAGAGTTGGACTTAGATGTACGCAGTCTAAAATACAGCCATGATCTATGTATTCCTTATGAGATTAGGTTCCAGCTACCTTGTATATATTTTATATGTACATAGTTGTTTGCATATTGTATCCTCAATTTAAAATTAGTTTCTTGAGGGCAGGGAATCCCCAGCATTTAGCACAGTACCTTGCACATTGTTAGCACTTAATAAATGATTGTTGACTGACTATATGGCTGTCTATGAAATCTAATGGATATGGCAAGGAATAAGTAAAATCAAAAATTATCTTTCCTACCTTTCCTACTGAGAGGTCAAACCAAAGTTCCTTTGAGGGGCATGTTAGTAAATTAAAACAGAAATTGTGGAAGATACTAAAATATATATTTAGAAGATGAAGGGTGCCAAGTGATAGGACTCATATCAGCCCTCGTCCCCCAGTGTTTGACAATATTATGTTACTTTTGAAATGATTATTTGTGCCTCTGAGCACTGGAAATATTTTCTTCCTGTTTATAAATATGTCAAGTATTCCCGTCTGTTACTGAGTTCTTGTACAGCTGTTAAGCTAGAATCAGTTTCAGAAAATGGCACTACAGGGTGAAACGGCCTGTTTTCAGACTTTATCAGCCATCTGGAGTTTCAAGCTGCTTTGCTGCCCTAGAATCCCATTAATAAGTTTTGTTTTGTTGTTTGTTGTTGCTGTTGTTGCAAAGCCTTATACAATGGAAATGATAGATAGATTGATGATAGAAATGTCCTACCTAGAAATATACATATTTTATGTACATGTCTATGTGTGTATATGTATACATAAACTGATTGACCTAGAACAAACAGTTAATTGTCTTTAGAATCTAGCACTGTAACTAAAGAGGTCTAAATACTTGCAACAGGAATGAGTGAATAGAATATGGAATGACCATCCAACCCTCTTTCAGCTAGTAAAATAAGAATTCATGGAGGTTATTTCAGGAACTTAAATACAGACACCATGATCAAGAGAAATTTGTGGGTAGTACCTGGCTGCAATACCATCCTTCTCTATTTTATTCCATTCTTTCATTCTAGATCAACTAGGGGACTTCTATAGGAAGCTCCCGGGTGAGGATTTCCTTTTTCACAAAGTTAGACCTATTGGTTCTAGACAGAAGAAAAAAACTTGAATTCTCCTCGCTAGCTCCATGGGGGTGGGACAGATAACCCTTCTAGTTCAGGTGAGTTTGTGATGATAAAACCTTTCCCAGATAGGTGACACATTGGAATGGCAGCTACCTGACACCCTAACCTATCAACCTCTGGAGAAATATGTTCAAGAGTTCCAGATGTGACAGATAAGTATAAAAGCCCACCATGTCTGTTGTTTATTGATCTTTAAAAATTGACTCAGTAGAATAAAATGCAGCCTTGAAGACTTTCCTCAGACAAGAAGTTTCCAAAGCATATCTTAAAAATGTATATGACTCTGTGATGGTAGTATCATAGATGCAATGACATTGATTACTTTGTTCACTTATCTGGTAATAATTGTTACGAAGCAAGGATTGGAAAAGGGAGACATATTCATTTCTGGTGCTTACTTGTGCCATGGGAGATACTCTATTCAGAGTCCAAACAAAAGAAGGCTTCCCCGTTTGAAGGAGAGACTGTCCAAATGCTCTTTTTTGCGGATTATATTATATGGAATCCCAGAACACCACAAAGTCTGAAATCCAGAGCAGCACAAAATAAATTGCTCCAGCCACACACATTGCAACAATAAATGGATATGTGAGGCAGCTAGGTGGTGCAGTGGATAAAGCACCAGCCCTGGATTCAGGAGGACCTGAGTTCAAATCCAACCTCAGACACTTGATGTTTACTAGCTGTGTGACCTTGGGCAAGCCACTTAACCCTCATTGCCCCACACACAAAAAATGGATATAAAATACAAATTACCCAAACTATGACATGCTTTATCTGATCCTAATCTTTCATCATGCCCTTTTTCCTTGTGCCTTAAGGCTCCTAACCCTGTTCTCCATCAACACTCTGATCTCAATTCCCTCTACCCCTCAATCTTTTCTTAAGTCATCACTTCTTCAATAACTGCACTCTTCTTTTTTCTCTATCTTTACATCCTGGTGAACCGAGGCAATTCTGCACTATCCTCCACACTCAAGTCTCTTGCATTTTTGTCCTATCATCAATCATGCCTTGCCAAACCTTAGCCCTGGATTACTTCCATCATCCACCAATGAAACCATGCTCCTTGGATGACAGAAAGGTAAAGAGGTTATAGTTAAAAGGGGGCTCATTCAATTCAAGATACTGAAGGCAAATCCAAGCCTACATAGCATCTAGAACTAGAATATGGCTTACATTCACAGGTGGGAAAATAGTGGAACATGGAGAGACAGTGAAGATCGGTGGACTCAATTTCATAATCCCACATCAGGATGAAGAGATGAAGGTAGAGTCAATCTGCTGGGAAAGAGAGAAGCAAAGACTATTTGGGCAGCTTTGACAGAAAACAGAAACACTGAAGGACAATGGAATCCTTTCCACTAATGGAGGAAAAGTAACTTTGGTCACTCTACATCAAATTTCTCACTTTCTTCTACCTCTTCCTTTTTTCCTTCTTTTTCATGCCTAGCCCTTAGGGTTCCCAGTGCCACCTAAGGGCATTTATTACTCTACTCTACTGGGGTAGTGGGAACAGAGAGGAAATGCAGTTATTATTCTTTCAGTTTTTATCTCTAGCATTTCTTAAAGTACCATACACATTTTGGGGTCCAGATCTGTGGCCTTCTTGGTGTTGGAAACCGTGAGGGAAAATACCTCTCCCAATGCATCAATAACTTCTCTGTAATGTATAGTCTTAGAAAGTTGTCTGGAGCAACAAAGTTTATAGTGGCTTCCCCGAGTTCACTGACCAGTATGTATCCATGTTGGGACTTGAACCCAGGATTTCCTGACTGAAAGACCATCGTTCCATCCATTATTCCAATCTGATCCTCGCCTTAAATATAACACTCACTAAATAAATATCTGTTGTTTTGAACTAGATTCTTGACATAGTAAATAGAACCGCTGTGGTCTACTAATCTGTAATATCAGACGAATCTCCTACACCTTGTCATCTTCTAGGCAGAACCACTCCTATTCTGGGCCTCCCTGTGCACTCTTCTCTCCTACTCCTGGGACATGGAAGTAGTACTAACTTCTTTTAGTCAACAGCAGTGTTATCTTCTTTCAATGGAACAGCAGCTCTAAGCCTAGGGTCTGCTGCTTTTTGGGTCCATTCCCTTAGCTGGGAAATAATCTATTTGAGTGATAAGCCAAAGAATTGCAAAGTTCCTCAGATATACAATTTAGACTCTGAGAAATTTCCATCTCTCAAGCTGTCGATGGTGCAAGCCCCTCAAGAAGTTCACTTAACAGAAAGATTCTGTTTCTTTGTCTCCAATGAGCACCCAGAAGTTACAAAGCTCTCCTCCAATCAAAACAGATCCCAGATCAACTTCAGGGCTTATACGTCCTCAGTCAGCTCTCAAGCCGTAAATGTTGCTAAAGAAAAATACAAATTAGCTCAGCTAGCTCTTCACAATGAGTTATTATACAATAGTCCCAAAGCAGTTCTTTGAATTATAGTTTCTCAGAATCTTTCTCAGTTATAACCCCTGAAGACAATCATATGTAAATGAACTGATGTTCAGCAATAACTTGCAGCCATCCTTACCTCTAGCCAGTAACTAGAGTATTTTGGGGGGCATGCTTAGGCTGAGGTACTTTCCAGCAGTATTTGTCTTTCTTCAAACATTTGTATCTGTTGATCTTCTAATTGCTTTTAGCTGCCATTCACACAAATGTAGTTTTCTGCCCCCCCCCCTTTTTTGCGGGGCAAAGTGTAAAGGGGTAAGTGATTTTCCCAGGGTCATACAGCTAGTAAGTGTCAAGTGTCTGAGGTCAGATTTGAACTCAGGTCCTCCTGAATACAGAGCCAGTGCTTTATCCACTGCACCACCTAGCTTCCCTTTACCCCCTTTTAGTAAATAAAATGTCCACATTCTAAAGGACTTCTTGCACCACTCTGTGAAGGCACTGGAGACAAAAATTAAACAGTCCCTATGCCCAACGGGCTAACATTCTACAAAGGGAAATAACATGTATACATATAAGTACATACAAAACTAATACCAGGTAATTTTGAATTGAGGTACTAGTAGTTGAGAGGATCTAGGAATTGCTTTCTGAACTAAACTTTGAAGGGAATACCTTCTTTGAAGGGAATACATGTTTAGCTTTACTTTAGAGTGCATTGGCTAACACACCTTTCATATCAGTTTGATTGTAGTTCTGATCATTTTAAGGAATTATAGTTGCTATGTGTCCCTATCATTATAATTCTAACTGAATAAGTAGTGACCTGGTTACATAGCAGGGAGAAAAGAAGGAAAGAAGGAAGGGAGGGAGGGAGGGAGGGAGGAACCCAATGCACTTATTTTGTGAAAGGAAACTTGAATTGCCCAGGTGAAGCAATTTGTCCAAAGTTGCACAAAGTGACAAAGACAAGCTTCAAATCCAGGTCTTATGGTTCCAAAAACATTGTAATACTATGTACTAATCATATAACAATTTCATTCCATCAATCTCTTGTTCACATAGGATGCAACAACTGTTTTAAAATAATTATTAAAAATCAACTAAGAATTATTAATAACTAACTGAGTAATTGTGACAGGTGTCTTAAGTAGTGGGCATTAGAGCCCGTACTTGGCTTATTTTCCATATTGTGACATTATAAACCTCAGCAGGCTGCCTCATTAGTTAACCATCTAAGGGTGTGTATTATATAATTTGGCCACCAGATGGCTCTCATAGAACCCTTGAGTAACCTACTCCCCTATTCTTTTTCTTTTCTTTTTTTTTTGGGGGGGGGGGGGGTGAGGCAGGCAATGGGGGTTAAATGACTTGCCCAGGGTCACACAGCTAGTAAGTGTCAAGTCTCTGAGGCCAGAATCCAGAGCTGGTGCTTTATCCACTGAGCCATCTAACTGCCCCCCTATTCCCCTATTCTTAAAGCTCACTCTCTCCAAAATCAGGGCATAGAGAAAGAGTTTGCCTCCAGTGAAGAGAAACTGGCCCATCCCAATAAAAGTATAGAGACATGATCTGAAATGTGCCCCTAAAATTACCCAAAATACAAAATCCTTTTCATGTTCAGTCTTTGAGCCTTCATCCAATGGTATTGATTTTTCCCTCCTCATAATGGATACCCCACCACCCACCCCCAAGATTTGCAATTTATTGACACAATCAAAAAGCATATAAACCCAAAAGAGTAAAAGAAAAGGCAAATTACAGCTTGGATCAGCTGCCCCACCCCTCTTCCCATCTGTTGTGTGGAGGAAAAGGAGGAACAGAGAAAGTGAAAGGATTTGGAAAGTTTTAGAAGTGAGAGACATCCTTATCAAGGCTTTGAGGGACCACAGATAGAGGCCTAGAGAAAATAGTCTCTCAACTGTCAGTGTTTGGTCGGAGAACTGAGGAAAAGAGGAAGTAAGACAGGTTATCAGGACACTATTCAGGTGCAGAGGCTTCGAAGTACCCCAGGAAGCCTGAAGGAAGGAGTGCAGCACCCAACCAGAGCTGGTTCTGACTACCCAAAACTCAGTTTGGGAAGAAACTTAGGCTGGTGAAACATGAATGGCCTAGTGCAGGAGAAGGTGGAGGCACTTTAAGATCTATCCCCAAGGAATCCATAATCAGAATCAGGAAGTGAGTGATGAGGAAAACAGGGGCAGGGGAGTAGGAAAAGACTGAAAGTATCAAAGATTTCAAAAGAAAACTGAAAGACCTTGAACATAAACAGATAAATCAACAGGAAAAATTGTAATAACAGAAGGAAAGGTGGCCTCCAGATATAGTAAATGAGTTCAGGCTTCTGTGAATAAATACTGAAAAATAAAGGAAAATGATCTAATCCTTGATGAAACAATTTGAAATCATGAAACGACAACATGCTGTTCCTAAGTGGTTAAAAAGAGAAATGAGAATTACGAGAGTAGAATTTATGTCCTGTGCACCAAATTAGTAAGCAAGTCATAGTTTAAAAGGAAGAAGAGGGGGCAGCTAGGTGGCACAGTGGATAAAGCACTCATCCTGCATTCGGGAGGACCTGAGTTCAAATCCAGCCTCAGACACTTGACACTTGCCAGCTGTGTGACCCTGGGCAAGTCACTTAATCCTCATTGCCCTGCCCAAAAACAAAATAAAACAAAAGTATACTAAAAGGAAGAAGAAAGGAAAGAGGATCACTCCATGTCTCAATTTTTCCTAGTGTGTTTACTTATAAGAACAACTCTCTGAGCTCCAGGGTACTGATGGAGGTGAGGGGGCAAAAGATCGTGCCCTTCCCCACAAAGGGCAGTCCATGTGTGCATGGCCTCTAAGACAATCCTATGTCTGAGCGAGAGTTACCTCCTGTTTTTGTATCTTGTCAGACTGAAAGTTTGGAGGACCACAGGTTCAGTCACCAGAATCCATACCAGAGCTTGTCTGCAGCTGAGTAAAGTCCTGAGTAGTAGCCTATTTGGCTCAGCCCAGCACTGCATCATTTTGGTAACTTAGATGCTGTGTCCTTCAGCAAAGAAATTATTCTGTCTAATCACAATGCCCAATTCAGAAGTGAACTTTATGGGGTGAATGCTTTATAGCAATAGTTTTAAGTTTGATCCTACTTTCTCCAATAACCAAAGTGGTAGAGAGAAGAGTATGGCACCAGTTTGGGAAAATCTTTTTATACCTCTGTCCTTGCTATATCTTCTTGGAAAATATTCTTTTGTGAAAATTAATAGATGAGTATCAAATTAATATTAGGGGGCAGCTAGGTGGCGCAGTGGATAAAGCACTGGCCCTGGATTCAGGAGTACCTGAGTTCAAATCCGGCCTCAGACACTTGACACTTACTAGCTGTGTGACCCTGGGCAAGTCGCTTAACCCTCATTGCCCCACCAAAAACAAAAGTACATGGCAGCAGTAGACTTGCTTTGGATCTAATAGTTGACCCATATATTTAGAAATTAGGTAATTTGTTTAAACTTTTGAGGAAAACAAACCAATAGACAAAGCAGCATGCTGCTACAATTCCATGACCTGGCCTCTTCTGTCCTGTCCAGCCCCTTCCCCAGAGGTCAAGCCTAAACTTGAACAAGAGGATTAGGAAATAGTAGTGGCTGAGAAGACCAAAGAGCTTATTGGGAGGTTGACATGAGTGGCAGTGTACATCGTGAGACACATGATACATAATTGTTGATCGACTGACAATGATTTGGGCCCAGAGTTCAGTAGGAAGAAGCAAACAGACTGGATTGCATTTGGTAAATTGTCCTGTGCTTTTAAAAATATATATTATTTATTTTTGATATTTTTTTTATTTTTAATCCCAAATTCTCTCTCCAGCCCCTTCTCCATCCATGGAGAAGGCAAGCAATATGATATCAATTACACATGTAAAGTTACACAAAACATGTTTTTATATTAACTATGTTGCAAAAAAAGCAAGTGGGAAAATTATGCTTTAATTTGCACTCAAAGTTCATCAGTTCTCTCTCTGAAAGTATACAGAATTTTTTGTCATGTGTCCTTTCAAATTATTTTGGATCATTGTATTGATTTGAGTAACCAAATCTTTCATAATTGATCATTGTTATAATATTGCTATTGTTGTGAACCATGATCACCTGGTTGTTCCCATTTCACTCTGCCTCAATTCATATAACTCTTCTGGATTTTTCTGAAACAATCCTCCTTGCCATTTCTTCTAGTACAGTAGTATTCCATCACAATCATATACCACAGTTTTTTTAGCCATTCCCCCAAATTGATGAACATCCCCTCAATTTCCACTTCTTTGCCACCACAAAAAAGAACTACTATAAATATATTTGTACATATAGGTCTTTTTCCTTTTACTCTGATCTTTTTGGGATACAGATCAAATACTGGTGTTGCTAGATCAAAACGTATGCAGAGTTTTTTATAGCCCTTTGTACCTAGTTCCAAATTGTTCTGCAGAATGGCTGGACCATTCTACCAACAGTGCCTTAGTATTCCTATTTTTCCACATCCCCTCCAGCATTTGTAATTTTTCTTTTCTGTCATGTTAATCAGTCTGATAGGTATGAGGTCATACCTTAGAGTTATTTTACTTTACATTTCTCTAATCAATAGTTATCTAGAACATTTTTTCATATAACCAGATAGCTTTGATTTCCTCTTCTGAAAACTTCCTATGTATAGTTGACCACTTATCAAGTGTGAAATGGCTCTTATTTTTATCAATTTGATTCAGCTTCCCATATTTTTGACAAATGAGACCTTTATAAGAGAAACTTGCTTTTCCCCAATTTCTAACTTTCCTTCTATTTTTGGCTGCATTGATTTTGTTTCTCTAAAAACTTTTCATTTTTACATAATCAAAATTACCCATTATAATTCGCATGATCTTCTCTACCTTTGGTCATAAATTCCTCCCTTGTCTGTAGATCTGACAGGTAAAATTTTTCATGCTCTCTTAAATGGCTTATGATATTTCCCTCTATGTCTAAATCACATATCTCTTTTTATTTTATTTTGTTATATGGTATGAGATATTTGTCTCTGCAAAATGCGTTTTCAGTTTTCTCAGAAATATTCATCAAATTATTCATTTTTTACCCAAAAACTTGGCTCTAAAATTTAGGTTTATCAGATACTAGATTACTATGGTCATTTCCTACTGTTTATTGTGTATCTAATCTATTCCACTGATCTGCCACTCTCTTTCTTAGACAATATCAGATTATTTCAATGATTACCACTTTGTAATATAGTTTTAAATCTGCTATTGCTAGGCTGCCTTGCTTCACTTGAATGATTCCTTCATTGATTCTCTTGATATGCTTGACTGTTCTGTACTTTTAATTATCCCCTACCCCCTCCCACCAAGTTTTTATCTGAAATTAAGGCCCATGTCTTTAACAGCAATATTTTTCTACTGATCTGTATAACTGAGAGGCTTGGAATACCAATATCTGAAGAATTAAACTTGCAGGTCACTCAGAGGGATGAACAAATGGAGAGGTTTATGGTGGGTGTGAGTAAGACATAGTACATAACCAATGAAGTTCTATGTAGGTAAAGCTACATAAAAGATACCATCAGGGTGAAAAAGAAAGTAGGTCTGTCATTCAGTAAGAGTGAGAGATATCCAATGGATAGTATTATGACCCCTGGCATCAACACAATGTCAAGAAACCTAGAAGAAGGTCCCCAGAAAGTTGGGTGGACTCCCTATCCAGGATTTATAGAAGGACATGGACAAGAGTTGCCTAAGATAAGAAAGTACAAATGAATTGTGATCTGAACTATTAGATACACCCACACCAATGAAATCATAGATCAGAATAAGAAAGTACAATGTGCCAAACATAATTGTCCCTAAAATATTTCAGGAACTACTCAATCCAGCTAATGAATAATAAAAAGCTGGACCAGAAATAGGACTGTCATATCCATATCTTAATGCTCTATGCCACAACAAATGAAACAGCAGACTTAGAAACTTTTATTTGAAGACCCATTTTAAATACCAATAAATGTGTGAAACAAAGACAGGCTCTTCAAGCCTGAAAAATCCTGTATTGCTTAACAATAAAAGCAAAACAATCTACCCAAAATCAAAACTTCATTCTTTAAATTGACAGGTTGGACACAGAGAAATTAATGACAGTCCCATTAGGCTTCTACCCTTAATTTCATTTTCTTCTTCCCTTCACCATCACCATCAAAGAGGAAATAAAGAGGGAAAAGGAGTTATTGTCACTTTGTCCATTTATTTGGAAGTAGTGCTGGAGAAGCAGTTTGCACTTGCCATCAGGAAGATCTGAGTTCAGAATCTACTTCAGATACTAGTTTTACCCCAAGAAAGTCACTTAACATCTCTCAGCCTCAGCTTTCTCTCCAGTGAAATGAAGATAATACTAACACCTACTTCAGAGTTGTTGTAAAGATTAACTAAGGTACATACACACACATATATGTGTGTATAGATATAGATAATATATAAAGTACTTTACAAACCTTAAAGGGCTATATAAGTGTTCAATATTAGCTAGTTGGTTGAAATTGTGTGTGTAATTTAGGCAAAGTAGACCCATGTGGATAAGACTCAAGCTCAAAGCCTTGAAATGTCCTCACTGCCAAATACAGCACCTGGACAAAGAAATTCATCATGTACTCCATTGTGCAGAATTTGCCTGCATTTTGTTTTTTTTTTTTTCCCTGCTTCCCTAAATGATTAGCATCCAAAGTACAGCTCATGAGGAAACCCTAGAGATACACAAACTTAAATTTAAAAGAAAAATGGAAGGCTTAGGAGAATATGCTGACAGGGTGGCAGCATTCTGAGTACCCTAATCCTCTTGGCCAATTATCAAACTCAGGTACCTTGACTTATTTGTGATTCAAATTTTTTCCACCTAGTGACTACAGCAAAGACCTATGAGATTTCTGACTCTAATTTTACTAATGCAGATTTAATGAATAACTTCAAATCTCTTAAACAATATTAAACATCTTTTTTCCTGTGTATTCACTGGAGAATGGCTCTCTGATATATTGTGTGAATTTAACATATGGTTGAGTGAGATAGTTTAGCCGACTGCTTTTTAATGAAAAAACAATAACATTTGGGGATTTTTAAGGTAGGTGCTGGATTTTGGTGTTGTGTAATTCACTGTCTCTGAAACATAAATCATGCACACATCCACATATGCCTTAGACTTTAGTACTGGCAGATGAAAATGATAAATGCAGTGGGGGATATGGGGGAAATGAGACATTAATCTACTCTGAGTCAAGTTGTAAACTGATTCGAACATTCTGTAGAGCAATTTGGAACTATGGCCAAAGGCCATAGTTCTTCTACCTAGCAATACCACTACTAGGTTGGTATCCTAAAAGAGATTTTTTAAAAGTTGAATTCAAAATTGGGCTGATGCCCATCAACTGGGGAATGGCCAAACAAATTGTAGGACAAGATTGGGATGGAACATTATTGTGCTGTGGGAAATGATGAGCAGGATGCTATTAGAAAGGCTTGGAGAGATATACATTGAGCTGATGCAAAGTGAAATGTACTGTATACAAAATAACAGCAATACTGTAAGATGGTCTGCTGTGAATGACTTGGTTATTTTCAGCAATGCAATGATCCAGGACAACTCTGAAAGATTTATGAAAAATGTAATCCATCTACAGAGAAAGAACTGATGGTATCATCTTTTTGTTTGTTTTCTTTCACAACCTGACTAATGTGGAAATGTTTCACATGACTGCACATGTATAACTTATATTGAATTGCTTGAGTTCTTAAGGTGGGGTAAAGAGGGAGGAAGAGAATTTAGAACACAAAGTTTTAAAAATCAATGTTAAAATTTGTTTTTACATGTAACTCAGGAAAAATTTAAATAAATAAAAATAAATATATATTTTTAAAATAATTTAGTACTATATTGCATGGGATGTTCCAAAAAAAAATAACTAGATAATAAGGACCATGAATATAGGTGCCTACTGTATTTGTGAAATACAATACTCACTATAGCAGAAAGACAATTTTGTTCACATAGTGGAAATCAAATTGACCTAGATGGATCACCTTATAGGGAGCATGTGCTGAAAACTTTCTGAACTGTGGGGACATAGAATTTGGAGACTCCAGAGATGACAAACTCTCCAATTGTTTCTAAATGAAGGCCCACAGCTAGGTGGAACAGTAGATAGAATTCTGGACCTGGAGTCAGGAAGACCTGAGTTTAAATCCAGCCTCAGACAATTACTAGCTATGTAATCCTGAGTAAGTCACTTAACCTCTGTTTGCTTCAGTTTCCTCATCTGTGAAACTCCCAGGGTTGTTGTGAGGATCAAATAAGATAATAATTCTAAAGCACTTGACATGTTGCCTGGCACATAATAAGGAGGAAGAGGAGGAGGAGGAGGTGGTGGTGGAGAAGAAGGAGGAAGAGGAAGAGGAGGAGGAGGTGAAGGAGGAGGAGGTGAAGGAGAAGGAGGAGGAGGAGAAGAAGAAGAAGAAGAAGAAGAAGAAGAAGAAGAAGAAGAAGAAGAAGAAGAAGAAGAAGAAGAAGGAGAGAAGAAGAAGAAGAAGAAGAAGAAGAAGAAGAAGAAGAAGAAGAAGGAGAAGGAGAAGGAGAAGGAGAAGGAGAAGGAGAAGGAGAAGGAGAAGGAGAAGGAGAAGGAGAAGGAGAAGGAGAAGGAGAAGGAGAAGGAGAAGGAGGAGGAGAAGAAGAAGAAGAAGACAACGACCTCAGTCATGTAGTTCATGACATCAAGTGCCATGTCTTTTCCAATCCAGTAACCATGTTGAATTTTCCAAATTTGGTGGCATATGGAGTACAGCACTTTAAAGCATCTTCTTTTAGGAATTTAAATAGCTCAGCTGGAATTCTGTCACCTCCACTAGCCTTATTGTTAGCAATGCTTCCTAAGGCTCACTTGACTTCATTCTCCAGGATGTCTGGCTCTAGATCAGTAACCATACGTCATAGTTGTCAGTGATGTTAAGATCTTTCTTGTATAGTTTTTTTTGTGTATTTTTGCCATCTCTTCTTAATCTCGTCAGCTTCTGTTAAATTTCTACCTTGTTGTCTTCTATCATGACTATACATGAAATTTTCTTTTGATATCTCTAATTTTCTTGAAAAGATCTCGTCTTTCCCATTTATTGTTTTCTTCTATCTCTGCATTCTCATTTAAGAAAATCTTATTATCTCTTCTTGCTATTCTCTAAAATTCTGCATTCAGTTGGGTCTATCTTTCCCTTTCTTCTTTCCCTTTCCCTTTCCTTCTTTCCTCAGCTATTTGTAAAGCCTCAACAGATAACCATTTTGCTTTCTTTCTCTTCTTTTTCTTTGGAATGTTTTTGTTGCTCTGTCCTATAGAATATTGTGAAGCTCTATCCAAAGTTCTTCAGACCCTCTGTCTACCAGATCTAATCCCTTGATTATATTCATCACTTCTACTTCATATTCTTCTTATTTAGGTCATCCCTATATAGTCTGATGGCTGCCCTTACTCTCTCCAATTTAAGACTGAATTTTGCAATAAGAAGCTCATAATCTGAGGCACAGTCAGCTCCCAGTCTTGTTTTAACTGTGTAGAGCTTTTCCATCTTTGACTGCAAAGCAAATAATCTGATTTTGATATCTAATGACATCCATATTTAGAGCTGCCTTTTGGCTTGTTGAAAAAGAGTATTTGCTATGACCAGCAAGATATCTTGCCAAAACTCTATTGGTCTACCCTATTTCATTTTGTACTGCAAGGTCAAACATGCTTGTTATTGCAATTATCTTTTTATTTCTTACTTTAGCATTCCAATGCCCTATGATGAATATGACAGCTTTTTGGTGTTATTTCTAGAGGGTGTAGTAAGTCTTCATAGAACTGATCAACTTTGGCCTCTTTGCCATCAGTGGTTGAAGCATTTACTTGTATTACTGTGATGTTGAACAGTTTACCTTGGATTTGAATAGACATTATTCTTTCATTTTTGAGATTATACTCCAGTATTGCTCTTCTTACCCTTTTATTGACTATGAGGGCTATTCTATTTCTTCTAAGAGATTCTTGCCCATAATAGTATATGTGGTGATCACCTGAATTAAATTCACACATTCCCATCCATTTAAGTTCACTGACACCCAAAATGGTATTGTTTAATCTTTTCCCCTGCTGTTTGACCAGATCCATCTTACCTTGGCTTATAGATCTTACAAGTCAGGTTCCTATGCAATATAGATCCTTACAGCATCAGACTTACCTTTCATCACCAGACTCACCCACAGCTGAGCCTTCTCTCAGCTTTGGCCCAGTCACTTAAGTACTGTACCTACTTGTACTTGTTCTCTGTTCTTCCCCAGTAGCATGCTAGACTAGACACCTCCTAACCTGAGGAATTTATCTTCTGGTGTCATATCTTTTATCATTTTAATGCTGACCATGGGGGTTTTCTTGGCAAAGATACTGGAGTTGTTTGCCATTTCCTTCTCCAGTGGAAGATCACCTTGGCAAATTGAGAATGACTGACTAATTAACTAATTTATGTCACCTGATAATCATGAGAGAAAATATATCAGTAGGTGTGTTTGAACTTGCAGTATAGCACTGGACAATATTCCCAACACCACAGAGATAGTTCTAGAGCCCTGAAGGGAGAGGTAGTAGCTGTCCTCTTTCAACCCAACATGACAATATGAATGAGTGTTGCGCATGAGCACTGGAGAATATGCTACAAAAATAAGGCTTCAAAGGGTAGGTAGCATTTGACATGGATCTTGAAGAATAGGTCAGATCCATGTCAAATGCTACCTACCCTTTGAAGCAAAGACTTACAGGTAGGAAGTTGCAAGTTGATTTACAAAATGGAAAGACACCTAATTTGATTGGGGTATAAAATACATGAAAGGGAATAATAGGAAATAAGTCTGGAAACATAGGTTAGGGCCAAATTTTGGAAGTCCTTGAATGCTAAGCAAAAGGATTTGGAGCTTATTTGGTATATAAAAGGAAGCCATTAAAAGAATCAATGAAGCTTATCATCAAGCATTTTTACTTCTACACATGCTTTGAAAGAACATTTGATTGACTCATTTCTTTAAGATAACACAGACTTTTTTTTGAACCTTATTTTTTTTCATTTTAAAAAAAATCGCCTCTTTTTCCTCTCAGAGAATAGCAAAATCAAGCTTCTTGGCTACTTCCTCCTAAGTTATTTCTCTTATGGTATTTTGACTATACCTCTTCATGATGACAAATACTCCAAGCACAGACCACATCATCAAAATCCAATTTGATGGCCTTCCAAATTTTAAGTACTCTTTGGCTTATTTAAATCAAGTCACTTTCACAGGTGCATTGGAAACATGCCCATGGGAAAGGAATTGAAGCAATAAAAGTCATCCAAAAACTGTCTTTTGCTGCACATCTGTCACCATCTGCACCCTAGAAATGGCACCCTTTAAAGAAAAGGGCAACCTGAAAATTGCTGCAGTAGTCTTCACACTTCTAAAATGAAGTCTCTGGTAACTTTCTGACATCTACAGACGCTAGCTGATTCTTTCTCACTCATTTGAGAGAGAAACGGTTGTATCCCCATTCGATTTTTTTTTTCAAGACAAAAATGAGCATTTTTAATTCTGGCATAATCAGGGTGCTTGAAACACCTGTGAGGAAGCTACAAGTAAAAGTAGACACCCACAAAATGATACACATTTTACGATCTGGAGTTCTATCTTAATAATACAGTCTAAATCTTTTTAAGACAAACTCCTTGACCATTTACAGCTAGCCCATTCTCATGAGAATGTAAATAAAGATCTTAGATACTTCGCAAAAAAAAAAAAAAAAGACAAACTCCTTTGCTGTAGCATCACGTTTCTGTGGCTCTTCTATGTTCCTCAAGTGTTTTTCTCACAACTACTCTGTTTGGGCAAGTATTAAAGTTGTCCCTCTTTTTTTTTTTCAGGGCAAAGAGGGTTAAGTGACTTGCCCAGGGTCACACAGCTAGTAAATATCAAGTGTCTGAAACCAGATTTGAACTCAGGTCCTCCTGAATCTAGGGCCAGTACTTTATTCACTGTACCACCTAGCTGCCCCAAAGTTGTCCCTCTTTTAAAGATGAGGAAACTGAGTCTCAGAGAGGTTAAAAATACTTCTCCATAATTATCAAGCAAGTATTAAAGGGGGAATCTGACTCTATTTCTCTCCAGACTCCAAGTCTAGCAGCCTTTCTATTAAGCATCTTT
This sequence comes from Dromiciops gliroides, assembly GCF_019393635.1. Taxonomy (NCBI): domain Eukaryota; kingdom Metazoa; phylum Chordata; class Mammalia; order Microbiotheria; family Microbiotheriidae; genus Dromiciops; species Dromiciops gliroides. The sequence goes on along the minus strand of NC_057864.1, from coordinate 327,731,941 downwards.
GTTGATACATTTCCTTTTCAGGGCTATATAGCTAGGGTACCTTAAAGATAAAGGACAAGGCTCTGACAATGTATTGCATGGTTAGGGGAAAGGAGGTAAAACAGTCTTTCCACTTTAGGTCTTCCAAGGTAATGTTTTCTGTTTCAAATTATGCTGCAAACCAGTAACCTCTACCACTTTCATCTTTTCCCATGAACAGTCACTACCATGGACCATCGCAATTAAGTAGATTTACATATAGATATAGATACAGATATATAATTCTTCAATAATTAAAAGAGTAGCTTTTGAACAATTCAAATCTCTTTCATTCCTTTCTTGATCACTGAAATAAAACTCAAATCCATATTAAGAAATCTTTCCTAAAGAAAACTATTATGTGAAATATACATAACTAAATAATTGTAGAAACAGGAAAATCAAAGTCTGTCATTGTTTCTTACATACCAATTCATGAATCCATGGAGTTAAAGAGGCTCCTGCAGCCTAGAGAGCTAGGCCAGACACCAAACAATTTCCTTGTGAGGATTTTTTTTATTAAATTGACTTCTTGCAATTTCAAAGCCACCCAAGGTAAAGCATTGAATTAATCGATATCTTATGTTATAATAAACACAAGAGACAGTGTGATGTATAACAGATATTGATTCAAAAAGACTAAACCTGTCAATCCTCATTTGGTCCTGCTATCTTCCCATGTCTCTTGTGCCCTCTGTGGCTAAACTCCTTGGAAAGGCCATCTACTATACCTGCCTCCACTTGCTCTTCTCTCACTCTCTTCTTAACCCCTTACAATTCAGCTTCTGACCTCATCATTCCACTAAAATTGGTCTCTCCAAAGTTACCAATGATCTCTTAATTGCCAAGTCTAGTGGTCCTTTCTCAATCCTGTCTCCTCAAGCTCTCTGCAATCTTTGACACTGTTGTTCACCCTTTCTTCCATGAAAATCTCTGCTCTCTAGGTTTTAGGAACACTACCTTCTTTTAGTTTTCTTCCTACCTGTCTGATAGCTCTTTCTCAGTCTCCTTTGCTGGATCCTCCTCCAGATCATGCCCTCACCTTATAGGTATCCCTCAGGATTTTGTCTTGGGCCATCTTCTACTCTACATTACTTCACTTGGTGATCTCATCAGCTCCCATGAATTTAATTACCATCTCTATGCTAATGATTCTCAAATCTTCTTATCCTTGCCCTAATCTCTCTGCTGACCTCCAATCTAATTTCTCCAAATGCCTTTAAGACATCTCAAGGTAGATATCAAGTAAACATCTTAAACTCAGTATGTTCAAAACAGGACTCTTTTGTTTCTCAACTTTCCCCACCTCCTTACTTTCTTATTACTGTAGAATTCAAGTCCACTCTCCTAGTGCAAACTCTTAACTCTCTCTCACCTCTCCCCATATATAATCTGTTGACAAGACCTGTCAATTTTACCTTTGCAGCATCCTTCACCATACTGGTGCAGGCCCTCAACCCTGCTTGTACTATTGCAATAGTATGCTGGTGGGTCTGACTGTCTCAGGTCTCTCTCCCTACTCCAACCCATCCTCCATTAAGTCACCAAAGTAATTTTTCCAAAGTTCAGGTCCAACCATGTAGCCCCACTACTCAATAAATTGCAAACCCACCCAATTATTGTCTACAGGGTCAAATATAAAATCCAAGAAGACACTTAATCTCTTGATTCTGGGCATTTTCTCTAGCTGTTACCCATGCTTAGAAGTCTTCCTCTCCTCATCTCCACCTACTGCCTTCCCTGGATTCTTCTAAGTCCTAAGTAAAATCCCATCTTCTATAAGAAGTCTTATCCAAATTTCCTTAATTCTAGTCATAGTGGCACCATCCCTTCTTTTACTACTTTTACTATGCATAAAATGCATAGTATTATATTGTTATATGTTATTATAATATTATATGAGAATAAATCCACAAAGACAAATCAGACAAAACATAAATTGCTCTGGGAATGACTCCATGTTTAACAAGAACTGTTGATAAAATGAAAGTTTAACAGATATTACATTTATATCCAGAAGTTTATACCAAATAGGACAAAAACTCCAAAAATATATGCAACCTGAATACAAAGGTCACATCATAAAAAATTAGAAGAGGACCAGATGACATACCTTTCAAGTCATTACAGGAGAAGGAAGGAGAGAATTCATAACCAAATAAGGAACAGAGCTAATCAAAAAGACAAAATATATAATTTGATTACATAAACTTTTGCACCAATAAAAATCATTGAAATTCAATTAAGAAGAGAAAGTTCTGAGTAGAGCAATAATGTTAACATCAAATATCACTGATAAAAGTCTGATATCCAAGATGCTAGAAAAGGACCTGATGCCAGCACTCTCTAAGTTCATGTTAGAATAGAATAAGACAAAAACTTTTTTTAAATTTTAAAAAGAATAGAATAAGACACTTCCCAAGTCATTGAATGATTAGCAAAAAGATTTACTTTGCCCTAATAAAGTAAGAATATTAAACGAGGATACAGTAATACTTAATTTCTCTGCACATTCCCCGCCCCCTCATCTCCACAAGAAAACATGTCTGGTTATCAGGGCAGGATACGGTGACTCACAGGGTCTTCAGAAATCCACCAAGTTGAAGTGGCCTCAGTTCCACATGAGTATAACTTTTTATGCCCTTAGGTGACCAGTAAGCTTTGGGCAATTGATGCAAAGGCCAATAAAGTCCCAGAGACAGCTTTTAGGAAAAACGAATACTTGTGACAGGAGAGAAGGAAGAATGGACCTAACCTATGCTGGGGTTGGGGCACCTTACTGATGTTTGAAAATGCTAGTATATATCAGTTCTTTCATGCCAGATTTATAAGAAATTAATGCAAATATATAATCAAAGAAACATTCCCTAGTAGGTAAATGGTCAAAGGATATGAACAAATATTTTTCAAAAGAATTGCAAACTATAAATGACTATATGAAGACATTCTAAATCACTAATAATGGGTGCATTGCAAATTAAAACATTTCTGATATTTCTTTTCAAATTCTACAAATCGATGATGATTAAAAAATTGGGGTGAAGGAATCATCAATATTGGAGGTAACACAGAAAAATAATGGCACATTTTGAATTGATCTAACTATTCTGGATATCGATTTGGAATAATTCAAGGAAAATGACTAAACTCAACATACCCAGTGATCCCATTACTGGAGATATACCCCCAAGGAGAACAAAGACAAAGACAAGGGTCAAAAATTATATGCCAGAAGCACTTCTGCTACAACTTCTGGTAGCTGTCTCAGTGATGATGGCTTCAAGGTTACTGCGGGGTGCCGGGGCGCTGGTAGTCCAGGCCTTGAGGGCCTGTGGCCCAGCTCGGGCTGCCACTCACTCCATGGCGAGCAGAGGAGGCATCCCTTCTGATGAAGAGCAGGCTACTGGTTTGGAGAGAGAGATTATGATGGCTGCAAGGTATGATTTGGATCCCTACAATATGTTAGCCCCAAAGGCAGCTCCAGGAACTAAGGAGCAGCCAAACCTGGTCCCTTTCATCACTGACAAGCGAACAGTGGGCTGTATCTGTGAAGAGGACAACAGTGCAGTCATCTGGTTCTGGCTTCACAAAGGCGAGACAAAGCATTGCTCTAACTGTAGAACCCATTACAAACTGGTACCCCACCAGTTGCCTCTGAGCCCCTGGATTGGTTTACCTGAGATAGGGTGTAATGTTTTCTTCCCTCCAATAAAAGATTAACCATTTCCCTGGCTCTGCCCCCCCAAAAAAAGACATTATATGCCAAAATATTTATGGCAGCAATCTTTTTGGTAGCAAAGAATAGAAAACATAGTTCATGCCCATCACTTGCAAAGTAGCTGAAAAAAACTAAAGCTTTTCCATCATGAATGAATTATTATTTTGCATGAAGAAATGACAAATATTAAGAACTCTAAGAAATATGGGAGGATTTGTGTTAGCTGATGCGAAGTAAAATAAACAGAACTGAAAGAACAACATACAAAATAGCTAAAACAATATCAATCATATTGATCAAAGGAAGCCAGACTTTAAGTAATAAAAAAAACACAGTATAGATCCTGGTAAACAGATGCAAAAATATACTTCCCTTTTTACAGTGGAGAGGTAAGGTAGTTCAAGAGATGAATGTTGTATGCATTGTCAAATGTGGTCAGTATATAGAGTGCTTTTGGTTTTTTTTCTTTGTAACAAGAGAGGGATGACTTTTGAGATGAAAATAGAAAAGGAGAGGTTATTTCTAGAAATGCCCTTGATGTTAAAACAGAAGATATGAATATAACTTTTAGAAAAAGCTCTTTATGATTTCATTTCAGGAGATTTTCATTCAAAGTATATTCATTGATTTATTTTCTAATACTTAAATGTCTAGAAAGTAGTTTTTTTCATTTAATAAAATTGCTCAACAAATGATTTGTCATGATCGTGATGAACTTTTTCTGAGTTGGATCAAACAAGGAACACATTTTTAAAATAATTGACGTAATACCTATGAATAAAACCTAACTTACCTGTCCCTTACAGGTAGACAATCAAGTCCCACTTCACCTTTATTGTCAGGAATAGACAACTCTTACATATTTCATTCAATGTTACTTTGTGAGGGGCAGCTAGGTGGCACAGTGGATAAAGCACTGGCCCTGGTTTCAGGAGGACCTGAGTTCAAATCCAGACTCAGACACTTGATACTTACTAGCTGTGTGACCCTGGGCAAGTCACTTAACCCTCATTGCCCCTCAAAAATTTTTTTACAAAATTTAATTAAAGTCATCTTTGTATTTCCTTGGTATTTGTGTCAAACCTTGCTCAGTAGTTAGAGCATTAACCTTGAAAGACCTGGACCAAATCCCACTTCAGACACTAACTAGTTGTGTAATCTCAGAAAGTCACTTGACTATTCTGTCTTAGTTTTCTTATCTGTAAAATGGCAGTAATAATAGCATCTACTTTGCAATGCTGTGAAAATCAAATGAAATAATGTAAACTTTACTAGACTGTATAAACATAAGTACAATGATCAATCACAAGAATACATTGAATAAATCGATATTTAAGCAAAAGACTAGAATCATTAAAATAATTGCATAGTGATCCCTAAAAAGTCAGCATCTTCCACTACCCACTGGTTGGTGCCTAATTGTAAACAAATGCATAGACACTTTGTGTCATTACAGCCACAACCTTCCAGTTAAGAAATTAATTAAGAATGATTCACACCGGGGCAGCTAGGTGGCGCAGTGGATAGAGCACCGGCCCTGGAGTCAGGAGTACCTGGGTTCAAATCTGGCCTCAGACACTTAACACTTACTAGCTGTGTGACCCTGGGCAAGTCACTTAACCCCAATTGCCTCACAAAAAAAAAAACAATGAAGAATGATTCACACTGAATTAGACTGGAATATTTGTATAATCAATTGTCAGGTGTTCATTTGAAGTTTAAGTTTATAGACTTGAAGAAATGTTAGTAAAAACTGCAATTTGGCATAAATTTGCCTTGAATCAATGGTTGGGAAACATTGTCCCAAGGCCATTTCTCTAAAATATGATATAACAGTCCATTTTCTATCTGGTAGGATGGAGAGTTCAGATCATAGGGTATGAAAGTTGACCAGGAATGCAGAAGAGAAGTAAGTGCTTGAGGAAATGAAAGCATGAAATAGATCAGGACTTCGTAAACTTTTTTCCACTTGCAACCCCTTTTAACCAGAGAAATTTTTATGCAATCCCAGGTATACAGATATATTAAACAGGTATACATAACTTTTTACTGTTGCCAAATTTCTGATACCCCCCCATATTCAGTTCTATAATGGCATCTCAAATTACTGCTTAAGAAGTTTTGGAATAGATAACCAAGAGGAAATGAAAGGAAAGCAGACTAGAAGGGAGTAATATGAAGGATATGTAAAAAAAGGAGGAATAGCAGCTCCTACAAGGCATCACCCAGGAACTGTCATACTGGAGAGAAGAAGACTTCTCTAAAGTTGGTTTAAGACCATGTGTGGTTAAGGAAGCATTTCCATTTGTAATACCCTCAGTCTTCTGATCCCCATGAACAACACAGTGAAGATTGCCAATGCTTCTTCAAAAAGGTTGTCTGACCATAAGGGAAATGAATGAAACTTGAAAGGTCAAAGAGACAGCTACAATGTAGTCATAACATAAAAAACTCCATAATGATTCAAGACTCATGTTCTAATATAAATAAGAAATAGCATTTAAGGCTTGCAAAGTGCTTTAATAAATATTTTCTCATTTGACCCTTATGACAACCCTGTGAGGTAGGTGCTATTATTATCCCTATTCTACAGATGAAGAAATTGAGGAAGAGGTTAAGTAACTTTCCCAGGGTCATACAGTAGGTAAGTATCTGAGACCAGAGTCAAACTCAGATCTTTCTGACTCTAATTTCAGTGTCCTATCCACTGCACCACCTGGCTGCCTCTGTTCTAGCCAGCTCAGTCATCTTCCTTTGACAGTGGTAGCAAGAGATATCTATCAGACTTGTTTTCCATTAAAAGGCAAATGGGAGGTACAGCTAGGTGGTGCAGTGGATAAAGAACTGGCCCTGGTTTCAAGAGGACCTAAGTTCAAATCCAGTTTCAGACACTTGACACTTACTAACTGTGTGACCCTGGACAAGTCATTTAACCCTCATTGCCCCACCCCACCCCCCCCCAAAAAAGGCAAGTGTGGAAGATAAATTCAAAAAGTCTTTATGAACTTTGCTTGGATATTTTGATGAAGACTAGCTAAATGAAATATCAATGGCATTTACCCTCCACAAGTCAAATTCAAAAGGTAAACTCTCTATGCAATGAAAATACTTTTTGAAAATGAGGATAAACCCCACTGCTCCCTTTTAGATATTATATAGTCAAGTATCCATCTCATGAGACCAATCCTCAGTCACTCATGTGCAATGGATAGCTAGTCCATGAATTCCATGGCTCAGCTGGGCAATAGGAAGTCCTTTTTCTTAGGATTCTGCTCCATTTGTTCAGAGCAATGAGAATCCCAGAGGCAACGTTCTCTGACATCCAACAGACCTGGGATCTAGGTGCTTTAGGATCATAGAACTGCCTTCAGGCTATCACCAAAAAAAATTCAAAATGAGTGATATTTATACTGCAATGATCAGGAACTGGTTGCAGACTAGAATAGACAATATGATTTTGTGTTCACTTTTGAAAAAGATATATATATATTTATTTACTCCTCAAGCTATGCTCAATGGAAAGTCCTCTCACTATGATAAATAGTGCAAACTTTTCTCACATGCCTTCAAATATCAAACTTTGAGTATTGTAGTCCTTCTCAGAATCCTGCCACATTTCCTAGAGACTGTAGGCAGTGATCAGAGCTCCTAGTGCCAGGTAAAGTAATTATGTCAAGAGTCTAATCCCTTAAAGAATGTCTCCTCAATTTAAATGGGAATTGTGAAAACACTTGGTTTGTCATACCCTTAATGTACTTCCTGTTAATAGACGATTGCCATACCTCACTGTACCTGAACCTCTCTTAAAATCAGGTGTGAAGGGGCAGCTAGGTGGCACAGTGGATAGAGCACCGGCCCTGGATTCAGGAGGACCTGAGTTCAAATGTGGCTTCAGACACTTTACACTTACTAGCTGTGTGACCCTAGGCAAGTCACTTAACCCCAATTGCCTCACCAAAAAAAAAAAAAAAAAACACAGGTGTGAGCTACTTGAAAAATAAATGATGGTGCTACACCACTTGAAGGTGATTCAAAGAATAGATATGAAAAGATATACTGGGAGTGTGAGTTTAAAAGAGAAAGATCAGAATGATTCCTTTTGTTGAGTTTGTGTTATATGAGCTATCAGCAGATGGAGCCATTTGCTAGTTCAATAGCCTTTCTCAAGCTTGGGTTTGTTTGCTTGGAATGGTATACATTCTTTGTTTCTATAGACTATACTACATTTCCATGTTCACTGTGGTCAGCTCATTGTATTTTTAAAGATTGACATTTATTGCATGTCAGGAATTGTGCTGCGTGCTGTGGGTGATACAAACATAAATAAAACAGAGTCCTAGCTTTTAGCATGGTGCCTTGCACATACTGTAATACTTTTATGGGTCCATGATCTCATCAATATAGATATTTCCTTCATAGGGCAACAGGTATGACTGATTTAACCAAATCTTTAGGTGGGTCAAAGCTGGAGAAGCTGTAGATTCAAATCTAAATACCCCATTGTACATTCCCAACTCCCCTAGCCCTTGAAACACATCAGAATCACTAGAAAGGATGAGCAATAAAACATGTGGTATAAATTCAAGCTGTTGCAGCTGTAGACCAGCTAAATAAGGGGAACTAATAAGAAAAGACTATGAATGTTACTTTGTGGCCCATCACTTCCTTCTAAATGTTTACTATGGACCCAGAATCAAGAGAAAGCAAATGCTGCTTTCATTTTCCCCATGGCAGAAAGAAAAGGTGAAAATGGTTCATCTAATTCATTGATCTTAGCTCTTCTGGTATTCTTTTGGATATAATTAGAAGCTTTGTTGATTTCAAGTAATTCTACACTCGGAAACTGAGCAATTTCCTAAGTGAGGCAAAGTGATCATTTTGAAAAAGCCAATTTATGATTTCTATACAACTCAAGGTTTGTATAACTAAATGGAGCTGGAATTTTATTGAAATCATGAGAAAATGCAGTGTTTTGTTTTATTAGTGATAGTTTGTCTTTTAAGAAGGCGAGTAGAATTGCAGTAGAAGATGCATTATAATCCATTTTATTTTAAAGAGTTTTGAATGTGCCATGGGTCAGATCATGTCCCATTAAAATATGATATGCATATACCATAAAAATGTACTTATAACACAACACAATTAGCCAGGTGTTAGCCCTGTCCCACAAGGCAACAATAAAACATGTCATAACCCTACCTATTCAATTGTCTTGAGCAATATCATAATTGTTCAATGCCATCTTATTACCTTATAGCTACATGGAATAGGTATATAATAATTTATGCCTTGACTCTGCTTCTATCAAAGCATTAGATTATTTGAATGAATTGAGGCATCTTTCTATTAATAACAAAGCATGACCTCTTTGATTCAAAATTGATCTGCCCAGGGGCAGCTAGGTGGCACAGTGGTTAAAGCAGCAGTCATGGATTCAGGAAGATCTGAGTTCAAATCTGGCCTCAAACACTTGACAGTTACTAGCTGTGTGACCCTGAGCAAGTCACTTAACCCTCATTGACCCAGAAAAAACAAAAAACAAAAACAAACAAAAAACAAACAAAAATTGATCTGCCCCTTTAAAAAAAGGACAGCCCTCATATTTGGCATAGAACTTGTAATTAAGAAGTTGTTGACATGGCTTGGGGGGGGGGGAGTGATGGAGGGAGGGAGAAAATTTGGAACTGAAAATTATTTTTAAATGAATGTTAAACACTATCTTTACATGTAATTGGGGGAAAATAAAATATTTTTAAAAGAAAAGTGATAATAAAACAAATGAACAAGAAGGTTTTTGTTATTGTTGTTCATCCTTTATTCTCAAAGAGGACCAATGACATCACAAAGGTGATGTCTTGACTTGTGTGTGAATTTTATTTAAGTGAGGTAGAGATATGCAAAGTAAGCAGCCTCACTCTCTCCTTCATAGTCATTGAAGTTCAGTGGCAAGACAAAAGTCACGATGACTGGCAATGACCCAGGATGCAGTGAATGACCTTGGCCTTTCTAAATTAAGGTCTTTCCCAGGTCTCTGTTGCTTCTAATCATTAGTGTGTGCTAAGGAACAGGAAGGTAGATAATTACATATGACCTGGCTATATTGGAAGTACTAGGAAAGGGAAGAATGATGCATAGATCTTTTAGTCAATCCTTGAGTTCTCTTTTCTCCCTTGAACTCTTTACCCATTCTCTGGTAGTTGGAGGAGCAAGAGACAATGTTCTTGGGGGCATCTAGGTGGCATAGTGGATAAAGCACTGAGCCCTGTATTCAGAAGGACCTGAGTTCAAATCCAGCCTCAGGTACTTGACACTTACTAGCTGTGTGACCCTGGGCAAGTAAGTCACTTGACCCTCATTGCCCCACAGAGAGAGAGAGATTTTCTCTCTCTCTCTCTCTCTCTCTCTCTCTCTCTCTCTCTCTCTCTCTCTCTCTCTCTCTCTCTCTCTCTTTCTCCCTCCCTCTCCCCACCCCCCACCCCCCACTCCCTCCATCCCTCCTTCCCTTTGGTCAGAGCTGGAAAGTCTATATGGTCTTTTGTCAAGTTAGAACCAATTAACCACAAAAGAAGTAAAATAATTGCATCTTATTTCTAGGAATATATGTGCATTTTTAGGAATTCTTTTTTTTTTAACTGGGCAATGAGGGTTAAGTGACTTGCCCAGGGTCACACAGCTAGTAAGTGTTAAGTGTCTGAGGCCGGATTTGAACTCAGGTCCTCCTGAATCCAGGGCCATTGCTTTATCCACTCCACCACCTAGCCACCCCAGAATATATGTGCATTTTACATCTTTAGGTTCACTGTTAAGAATTTTATTCTTAAAAGGGATTTGCATATTGTTGAAGAGCTAGAAATTTCCTCAAGTAAAAGACTACTTCCTAGTCCTCAGTAATTTTCTCTCCTTTCCTGAGAAAAATCAGCTGTTTTTCCAATGGACTATCAGCATCCTCTTCTTAAAGATCTCAAAATTTCTTTAGTAGTGCTGTTAACAAATTGGAGAGACAATGTTGTCATTGATGGATTTTTAATGCATTTTATAGATCTCATTTTTACATCACCCACCTTTCCTCATGAGTCTCCTTCCCCTCACAGAGAGCAATATTTTATAATAAAGAAAAAAAAGAGGGGGAAAGAGTTCAGTAAAACCAACCAACACATTGAAAAAATCTGACATTATATGCAATGTTCTATACCCATAGTCCTCTACTTCTATAAAGAAAAGGGGAGGCACCTACTATTCTCTGAGACCAAGCTTGGTTATTACAATTTTACAGCATTCAGTTTCCATTTTGTTGTTGATGACGTTCTTTCCATTTACATTGTTGTAATCATTGCACATAATGTTTTCCTGGTTCTGCTTACTTCACTTTGCAATCAATTCATTTTTCCTTGATTGTCTAGTCTCCATATTCATTGTTTGTTATAGTATAATAACATTCATGTACCACTTATTTAAATATCCCCTAATTGATAGGTATCTAATCTGTTTCCATTCTTTGCTACTACCAAAAAAATGTACCTATACTATTTTGGTATATAAGGGCCAATAATTATTTACCTCAAATTGGAAATTGAGGGGATGCGCATCAATTAAGGAATGGCTGAACAAGCAGTAATATACAATTGTGATGCTCTTATCACCTCTTATCTGGACTATCAGTCTTTTCCCTCCCTCAAATCTCTCCCCGCTCCAATGCATCCTCTATTCAGTTACTATAGTAGTTGTTACTCTCCAGTTAATACACTTCTCATTACCTCCAAGATCAAATACAAAATCTTCTGTTAGGCATTTAGAGCCTCTCAAAATATGGCCTCTTCCTACCTTTCCAAGTCTTCTTATACAGTTATCCCTTTCACATCATGGGGGCTAGAGGTAGGGCACTTCAGTGATCTGGAAAATCCATGTAAAAATTTTTGGCCCTCCCTTTGTACCAGAGAAGTCTGAATTATTATGGTATCAAAAGATACAATATGTTGATATTATATAGCATTATACATATATTTTATGCATTCCTGAGTTTATAAACTTTTTCTGTCATCTGCTCACTATGTGTCATCTGTGGCTTCTGCAAAACTCCCAAAAAATTCCCATTTAATTTCTCATACCAATCCATGATATATCAAAACCTCAATGAGAAAAGTCACAATAAGGAAGGGACAACTGTGCTCTACTTCTCACACTCTCATACTTTACTCTCCTTCATGTACTCTACAATTCAGCTACACTGGTCTATTTCTATTCCTGGAACATATTTCATCTTCCATCTCCATGACTTTGCATGAGCTGTCTGCCATACCTGGAATTCTCTGTCCTCTCATCTCTACTTTTTAGTTTTCCCAGCTTCCTTCAAGACTCAAATCTCATCCTCTGTAGGAGGCCTTAATCAGTCCCATCCAGCTGCTAGGGCCTTGCCATCATCTGCTCTGTATATATCTAGTATGTACCCAGCTATTTACAAGTTATCTTCCAATTAAAATGTGAGCTCCTTGGGGGCAGGGACAATTTTTGCCTTTCTTTGTATTCCTAGGACAAAAGAAGTGCTTAATAAATGCTTTTTGACTCACCAGCTGAACTACCAAATCATTGTTACCTGGTAAATCTCTATTTTTAATTTGGCTTTAATTTTGAGATGAATAGCATTACAGTCTCACCTAAATTAATCTTTAAACTCAACATGGCTTCTCACCATTACTAAATAATTTTCCTCTTAGTTCTCATTTTTCCTTTTGTTACACATGCATGCTGATTATCATGGCAATAATGGCAACTTAATTACATTGTACTTCAATCATGATGGTTTTAACAAGATTTTGTTCCATCAGGACTCTTGTTAAAAGCAGGTATTTGTTTTCTTGAAGGTGATGGTCATAATATAACATTATTATTTTGAGAATTCTACAGAAGCTACATAAATATGACAAAACCACTTTAAATTTTAATTTTAAAACCTTAAGCCTTCTTCTTAAATATTCTTTTTAAAAGTTGTGTTATGGTTGAAAAACCAGTTCTAAGAAACTCTCACTAAAGCAGTTTGGAAGTAATCCTATAGCTATTGCTAAAGGAATTAACTGAGAAGAGCTTAATGGGCAGAACCCATGACCCAGCATCCCATACTGTGCTTTTGTGGACCAGGTTCAATCTCAGAGGGCCTCACAAAAATCATAACTCTTTGGATCATTTCTGCCCTACCCAAAGCTATCTGTGGGAAATCTCAGAGTCTAGCTAGACTATAGCTAACATTATATTCAAAGGTGTCCATAGATGTAGGTAAAATAGTCTCCCATTCCCTTCAGGCACTCAAGCTAATAATGTACTTTAGCCCATAGAAAATAAAGAACACACAGTAGCCCATGAACAATCAATACAATTCTCTTTTCCCCTTGATTGAGTTCTACCTTATCCCAAAGATTTTATATGAAGATCAAATGAGCTAATTATCTCTAGTAGGCACTATATGGCAGCTAGGTGGCATAGTAGAGCAGGGACTGGGCTTGAAATCAGGAAGACTCATCTTCATCAGTTCAAATCTGGTCTTAGACACTCACTAGCTATGTGACCCTGAGCAAGTCACTTACCCTGTTTGCCTCAGTTCCTCATCTGTAAAAATGAGAAAGAAATGGCAAACTACTCCATTATCTTTGCCAAGAAAACCCCAAAATGGGGTCATAAAGAGTCAGACACAACTAAAATCAACTGAATAACAACAAAGACATTATAGAAATGTTAACTATTAGCTATTATATTTATATGGTATTCCAGACTCATAGGATCACCCTGTGTTTTGGACACCCCTTGAAAGGAAAAAAAACCCTGGTGTTGTTAGAGATTCAGCCTCCTAACAGTTTGGTGAGTCATATAGTCATCCCATTGGCTGGAGCCAATTCAAACCAGCTCCCCAGAGAGCCATTATTAAATCAAATTTTTCAATTCCCTAGATATTTATGGGATATCTTCCTTAACTATAGTATTTAGGGCCTTAACTACCTTCTGAACATCCCTGAGCCAGTGGTAAAAGAAGGGATGGTATCACTTAACAGATAAAGGAAAAGTGAATGGAATCCATATATAACACAAGCTGGTTCATGTATATGCCAACCACATAATTTGCAATCTCTCTCAGCTTTTATTATATGGAGGAGAAGAAATAAATGATTTTAGAGAAAGAAAGATAACAAAATCATCTTTTTTTTTCTTATCTACTGTTGATTGTTCCTTTAAGTATGTAAGCAGCTTGAGAGTAGTGATTATTTTATTCGTTGAATTTGTGATCCCAGGAGCTAGTACAATATCTTCACAGACAGCTCAGTGATTGATTGATTGATTGATTGATTGATTGGTTGACTGAAGCAAAGAATCACATAATTTGGGAGAAAAAACTTCAACAGCCATCTGGTCCAACCCATTCAAGAAAGTAATACCCCAACTGTAGAGAAACTGAATAAAGGAAATGTCAGTTCATCAATAAACATTTAGCAAGTGCCTACTATGTCCCAGGCACTGTTCTAAAACCTAGAGATGTAAAATGAGACAAAAGATAGCCCCTGTCCTCAAGGAGCTCACAATCTAATGGGGGAAAACAAGAGATTGTATACAAACTATATATAGAATAAATAGGAAATATTTAAAAGAAGGAAGGCACTAGAATTAAGAGAGATTGAGGGAAAATTATAGAAGATAGGATTTTAGTTGGGAATTAAAAGAAGTCAGGAAAGCTAATGGGTAGAGATAAGGAAGGAGAGCATTCCATGCATGGGAGATGGCTTGAGAAAATTCCCAGAGCCAAGAGATAGAGTTTCTGGTTTATAGAACAGCAAGAAAGTGAATGTCAATAGATCAGAGTTCCTGACAGAAAGTAAGGTGTAAGAACACTGAAAAGATAAGAGGCTAGGTCATGAAGGACTTTGAATGCCAGAGGATATTGTATTTGATCCTGGAAGTAATATTAAGTTTACTGAATAAGAAGGGTGAAATGGTCAAACCTATACTTTAGGAAAATCTCTTTGAAGGCTGAATGGAAAATGGAGTAGAGTGGGGAGAGACTCGAGGCACGCAGAACCACCAGCAGGCTATTGGAATAGTCCAGACATAAGGTGATAAAGGTCAGCACTGGGGTGGCAGTAGTATCAGAGGAGGGAAGGTGGCATATTAAAAAACTGTTGTGCCAGTGAAATCAATAGACCTTGGGGAAAAATTGGATATGGGGAATAAGAAATAATGAATACAGGATGACTCCTAGGTTGTAAGCCTGAGGGACTGGGACAAGAATGTTGCCTTCTACAGTAATAGGAAAGATGGGGTGGGGTAGGGGAAGAGAGAAAAGAAGGGAGGATTGGGGAATTATGAGTTCTGTTTTGGACTTTGGATATCTGTTTTAGACATCCAGTTTGAAATGTCTGAAAGGCAGTTAGTGATATGAAATTGGTGGTCAGCAGAGAGGTTAGCACAGGATAGATAGATTTGAGAATCATCAGAGAAATATTAGTAACTATATCCATGGGAACTGGTGAGATCACCAAGTGAAGAAGTATAGAGAAAGAGAAGAGGACCCAAGACAGAACCCTGAGGGACACATACAGTTAGAGGGCATGATCTGGATAAGGATGCAGCAAAGAAGATAAAGAAGGAGTGTTCAGATAGGTAGGAGGAAAACTAGGAGAAAGGAGTGTACCAAAAACCCAGAGAAAAAAGAGTATCAAAGAGGAAAGAGTGCTCAACAGGGTCAAAGGCTGCAGAGAAGTCAAGGAGAATGAGGAGTGAGAAAAGGCCATTGGATTTGGTAATTAAGAGATCACTGATAACTTTGGACAGAGTAGTTTCAAAGAAATGATGAGGTCAGAAGCCAGATTGCAAGGGGTTAAAAAGAGAGTGAGAGGAGAGAAAGTGGAGGCACCTATTGTAGATGGCCTTTTCAAAGATTTTGACCACAAAGGAAAGAAGAGACAAAGGATGATACTTAGCTGAGATGGAAGGAGCAAGTGAGGGTTGTTTGTTGTTGGTGCTGGTGGTGGTGGTGGTGGTGGTGGTGGTGGTTTTAGGAAGGTGGAGAGATGAGCATATGTAGGCAGTAGGGAAGTAGCCATTAGAGAAATAGACAGATTGAAAATAAGGAATAGAATGGGCACAATAAAGGAAATAATCTGTTGGAAGAGATGGGAAGCCAAGATATAGTCTTGACTAATATTTTTCACACCCAGGACAAGTTTCACAAAATGGGACTGAGACAAGTCCCAGGTCCCCTTCTCACATTGGTATGTTCCTCACAGAACCTCCATTTCAAAGAAGGGCCCAGGCCAGCTATCCTTCATTCTCTGGACTTTACCACCATATCCTCCCCTTCTCCTTATCACCACTTTTCCACTCCTTTTTATGTCTTATCTTAACCCTTGAGAGTTTACATTGTAAAGGCAAAAGAGACTTTCTTTTTGTTTTTATATTCCCTGGTACAGTCCCTCAAAAATAGTAAGCACTTAAAAAATCCTTGTGGAGTTATTGTTGAAAATCGCATCTACTTTCTCCAGGTTTTAGTTTGTCCCTGGCCCTGTCACAAGAACTACTATTCAGTCCCGTTCTCACAACAATTTTTAACAATTACTGCAAATAAGCTCAGGCTTATTTTTCTCATTTTTCTCATGTAATGTCCAACAACTCTCCAAAAAGATGTTTGCTTTTACCAGCAGTGAATGATTCTATTCTTTTGGATTTGGTTGCTTTTCTTTTTACCTAATTATATCTTCTTTTTCTCTAACAGATTTTTAAATTGTATTTATTTTAATGTCAAGCACATCTGAGAAGCTATGTCTCTCTTAAAATAGCTCTAATTTTTTTTTATCTATCACAAAAGTCACTTCCAACATCTTGATAGTTGTGCCCAAGTGTTGGGCTTTGAAGCTAGCCTTTAGGTGTCTGCCAACAAAAAAAGAGACTTCAATGACCTAAATTCACTGAGTGGTCTGAAATGTCATTTGGCAAGTGTTCCTCAAGCCACCCAAATAGCATTGTCATTGTGACTTGTGATACATTTTTTTGTTATGGGGAAATAGATGGGGGTTTGGGAAAGGGGTTTGGGGTAGGTGTAGGGGTTCTTAGGAATTCCTCTTTAAAGAATTACACCCTCTTGCACACAAATCCAATTAGAATAAAGTAATAGTTTATTTAGGTGCTAGGGAAAGGAAACCAAGAGAGAAATCCTTGGACTTCTTCTCATGGGGAGAAAGGCATGGCACAGAGGCATGGCTCTGAGATACCTATCTCCTCAAGCAGGAGATAGGCAGATACTTTTATAGAGGACTACTGGGGATGATCATGTGACTGTGGAAAGTTCCCTTATTGGAAGAGGACCATCCCCCACTGGTGGTAGCTGGGGGAAGTTGGGTAAGGGACGGCTCTGGATCTTTCAAGCCATCTCTGTCCTCATGCCACAAAAACAGCAGCCACACCTAATCTTATCTCCCTGAGGGGTGGGGAAGACACTGGAATGAAAGGTGGTGGTCCTGGAGCTAGCTCAGTCCCTATCTGGTGCCACTTATCTCTTTAGGTGTGTCTGTCCTTTGGTTTAGTTTCTCAAGGAGAAGGTTCTTTGATTTACCCCCAGAGAACTTCTGGGGTGCTATGGGCCCATAACATTTTCATATAAGTCACATCTCAGTGAAATATCTACCACCTGTCTATCTCATTACCCCAGGCTCTAAACCTGTTCTCAATGGTCTTCTTATGATATTAGTTTTGTACTAGGGTTAATATGTGTGCAGTTCCAAGGGAACAGACCAACCAGAATCTGATGCTCCTGGTATAGCCCTGTATATACATTGTATTTACCAATCTGTGAACATGTTGTCTACCATCTCCATCCTACCCCTACAAAAGGTCACTAATTCCTTGAGGGCAAATATAATTTTGTATTTGTCTTTGTATCCCAAATGCCTAGCACAATTCTTAGTACGTAGTAGGCTCTTGAGAAATGCTCATTGAACAAATGACTACTAATGGTGTAATTCCTCTGTTCCTCATGAATTTTACTTTGGTGTAAATTATTATTTATTATAATTATTATTAACAGCAATAATAGATAAGATTTACAAAGTGCTTAAAGGCTTATAAATTGTTTTACATATATCATCTCATTTGATTTAAAGTAATGATGATCCCTCATCTTGTTGCCCATTTCAATCAAAACCAGGGTGAAAATTAATTAGGATATCCCATCTGGAAAGCAGAGAACAAAATTTATCAGCATTTAAAATGTCACAGCTTTTTATAAATTTGTTATGATGTGACTTTCAAGCCTGGAGCTAGAGAAATGCATCCATGGTAGTAGGGCAGATACATAGCTAGTTTCTATCATCTCGGGAGGATGACTAAAATATTTGACATTTATGTAGATTCCAGGGTAAGTTGGTTTGCCAGATATTTCCTCTCGTTACACTTATAGGTTCAGAGATTTAGAGCTGGAAGAAACCCCAGGGGTCACCTAGTCCAATCTTCTCATTTTACAGATCAAGAAATTGAGACCTAAACAGGTTAAATTATTTGACCAAGGTCATGTGACTAGTCACTGACAAAGGGGAGATTTAAACACCCCTTTTATGCAAAAAAAAAAACCAAACCCAAACTGTTGGCCACTAATCCTTGTTGCATGATTAACATTAACAGTGCTGATTTAGATTTGGAGAAGTGAGTCTGGATAGGTCAGGAGACAAGTACCATTGGAAGGTGTCAGGATTAGGGATTTTCCCCAGGGAATCATGCTTTGGTGTCATTTGTACAAGAGTACTCTTTCATCAGCTCAAGTTGATAAGAGGGAGGTAAGCAAAGTGAATCATATCTCTAGACAGAATAGAATAAAGTTTTTTTTCAAGTCAATAAAAATATGAGAAAGGGGGTCATTTACTGGTGCACACATTATTTCCCCTCAAATTTATAAGTAAGAATTTATAGGGTGAGGGATCCCCCTCAACCACCACTCTGACCTACCAACAGAAGAAGAGGGGAGGGGAGGGGAGGGGAGAGGAGAGGAGAGAGGAGAAGAGGGAATGGCTCTAATGAAATATGTGATTTCTTATATTAAAATGTAATTGAATTTGAGATTTCCAAGTTTTACTTCTTGTCTCTTACATGAGTGTGTCTTGAGTCTTTGGCTAGAAGTGATCCCCAATAAGGAGGATGAAGCTGGAGAAGAGATGGCCAAGAGACAAAAGAGAGGGCCAATAAAAATAATCTACCCCACCCTGGCCAATTTAAATGTAAACTATGGATTGCAGTTGTGTCAATGTACAACTGAGGATAAACCAGGTGAAAGAAAGAGAAGAAAAAGGAAGAAAAAAGTAACAGACAAGATGTAAATGAACCTAATTTGAGGTGAGGTTAGGAAGCTGAAATAACCCTGGCCTATTTATCTAATACTGTACACCTGGTCACCTCAGTACCAGTATATAGGGCATTATATTGTTTTGTTCTGATGTCCTTTCTGTTTGATTTTCATGGGAATCTGTGAGGAGAAAGAGCTGAATGCATCTGCGGCAAGCAGGCAAAAGCTTGTGTTTTCTCAGGGGCTAATTGATCTGAAGAGGCCTAGAAACAGCTTGTGCAGGGCAGAAAATCAAACACAAGAGCATCTCCTCCAGGCCCAGAAACCTCTAACTCATTACAATCTGAATCCTACAAATAGAGACCCTCCCAGGCCCCAGGAGAGAGGGCCTGAGAGTGGGCATAAACAACTAGCATTGCTTTCATGTGCTCCCTGAAGTATAAGAATAGAATTCTCATGAGCGTGTTTAGAAACTATCAAGCACTCACAGTTTCTTTGTCACTGACCGCTAAGGGGAGATGAAGCTCTGTTTTGTCCACCCTTTGTTCCTTCACAAGAATGACTGCAAAAGGGGCAAGCTAAAGCTCTTTACCTGAATAGAATTTTCCCATCACTTTTTGTCCAATTTCATTTTTATTTAGTGCTGGTCCAGTCCCCCAGAGAAAATCTGGAAGGATATTACATCTACAAAATTACAAGATATAATCCTCACAATAACTCTATAAGGGAAGTGCTATTATTATCCCCATTTTGTAGAAGAGGAAAGTGAGTCTCAGAGAGACTTACCCAGGGGGCAGCTAGGTGGCGCAATGGATAGAGCACTGGCCCTGGATTCAGGAGGACCTGAGTTCAAGCCTGGCCTCAGACACTTGATATTTAACTAGCTGTGTGACCCTGGGCAAGTCACTTGGCCCTCATTGCCCTGCAAAAGAAAAAAAAAGAGAGAGAGACTTACCCAGGGTCACATAGCTAATATATATCTGAAGCAGGACCTGAACCTAAGTCTTCCCAGCCCTATTCACTATATTATGCCATGCTGCCTCTGAAAAATATCTAATAATAACAATATGATGATGAGAATGAAAATAATATTTCCTATATATCACATTGAGATAGCTTTCTATGGCTAACAGAACACTTAGGTACATAGTCTCATCTGATTCTTAATACAACCCTATGAGGTAGGTATGATTTTGTAGAATCACAGAGCTTCATAGTTGGGAAATGAGCAACCCCATTTCATCCATCTCATACTCCAAAGGAATCCCTACAACAGCATACCCAAAAAGTTGTCATCCAGTTTCTATGGAAGAACACCAAGAAGAGAAGACAGACTACCTCCCAGGGCAGCCCATTTCACTTTTGGACAGCTCCCAGCATCAGGAAGCCTGTTCTGTCTTCAAGCCTAATTTTGCTTCTTTGCAACTTCCACCCACAGCTTCTGGCTCTACCCTCCGAGGACAAACAGACCAAGTTTAATTCTTCTTCCATGCCAACTTTATATCTAATATTTTGTTTTTGTTTGTTTATTTGTGGGGCAAAGAGGGTTAAGTGACTTGCCCAAGGTCACACAGTTATATCTAATATTTATATAATAATAAGGGGAAAGGATCTTTAGAGAAATGCTTGTGCATGTGGATTAAATAGCCGATCAAATGCCTAGGCTGTAGGACCTCAGTAAGCAAGGATGCCAGGAATCTTTGCCACATATTCCACAAACATTATTACTTCCCTGTTAGAACTGAAGGACAGACTAGTGTTCAGCTGGTTCCATGTAGTCTTGCTTTCTATTTATATTATATTAAGATCTAAAACTTCTCCCTTTGCTGCCTTTATTTGACATCATCTGAAATTGTAGAATGAGAATAATCATTGTCCCCCTTGAGGCCCATTATTTGGTACCATTTCACAAGAGGATTTGGGTGGCTCAAATCATACATTCATCATAGAGATGATCAGGCACCCTTTCTCTGCCTATTTGAAGTGATTATCTTAAACTGGCTAACATTTAGGCTTCACATCACCGCCTGAAATGAAACACAAACAGGCAGATGCTCTGACAGCCAGGCTTTACCCTGTCAGCAACAGACAGAATGATTCACTGGAACTTGTAGACTCGACTGAAATGCAGTCATTAGTTAGTTGGTGGTTTATATAAATGTTGCAATGCTTGGGCAGCTGAAGTTTCTGCTTATAGCTAGAGTTTTTTAACCAAGGGACTAATCAGTACCCCCAGGCACTAAATAACTGGATCCCAGGGATAGGTTCCTAATTCTTATATTAAGTCAGGCTAGGCAGACTTCTTTTTGCTCCCACAACTTTTGAGCTCAGTGAGCCATCTAATTGGAAGTGTGATCCATTGGGAAGGCCTTAAAGGAGAGGGTTGAGAGTCCATCCAATTGGCTGGGGGCTGTGTGGGGTTTTCTGGGATTGGGGGAGGAGAATTCACCATTCTAGCTGGAAGCTGGAAGGCGACAGGAGCTCCGCTTCATATTCTCAGCTGATTCCTGGGCAGTGGTATTTTTTCAGGTTGTATAATTTCCCTTTCCCATTTTATTTCCTTTCCCTTGATCCTACTGATCCTGTTTGTGTTGTTTTTTAAGTTCGTTCTTGTTAAAATAAACCTTGTTCTGTTTTGAGGGAGGCTGATGGGAGTGACCTCCTGGCTCAAAGACTAATAACATTCAATAGAATTTCCCAGTCACAGGGATCAAGGAACCAGCCCTTATATTTACTCACTGCATAATGAGGGGCAAGTCATTTCATTCTTAGAACTTCCTGATGGGAGTGACCTCCTGGCTCAAAGACTAATAACATTCAATAGAATTTCCCAGTCATAGGGATCAAGGAACCAGCCAGAAATTATCAGTTCATACATTTCCTTCAGTGAAGGCAAAAGAGTTTGTAAAGCTCCACAAGAGGTGACCAACCCAGTCCAGCAGATCAGGTGATTACTCTAAGTACCCTTATATTTACTCACTGCATAATGAGGGGCAAGTCATTTCATTTTTCTGAGTCTCAGTTTTATCATCTGTATATAAAAATGATGTATCTAAAAGTCAATTATGAAGCTCAAATAAGATGTGTCATATTATGTAAAGGTTAGTTATTATTATCTAGGCCAGATCCCTTATCTTATAAATAGGGAACTGAAAGCCAAGAGAAGCAAAATTACTTTCCAGAAATTACAGAGCTAGTTAAGGGAAGAGCTAGATCAAGAATCCAGGGCTCCTAACTCCCTCTTTAATGCTGCCTCAGGGTATTAAAAGAATACCCCCTTTCTTAACCATTCTGAAACAGAGGCCTACATGTTTGTCAAGTAATGAGAGATTTGTCATCCCAAACTAATCCTGCTTGACAGCCTACTATAATCCCAAAACCATGATGTGGTACAATGTCCTTTCCTCCTAGGAATGGAAAATATCACAAGACCCTTGAATTTGGAAAACCCTAAATTATCTAACTCGCCCATAAGATAAATCTAATTGTAAATTTTGCCCAGATCAAGAACTCTGAATTCAAGAATAATTCAACAAAGATGTATTAAATACCTACCAGGTGCAAGTCACTGTGCTCAGTGCTGGAGATACACAGAAAACGAAAAGAAAAGCAATCCCTGCCCTCAAGTAGCTTATATTCTATTGGGGGGGAGAGGTAGGAGGACTGGAAACCACATGAACAAGTAAGTAAATAGAAGGTTATTTGAAGAGAGAACCTTTATAATTAGACTTCTAAAAGATAACACATGAGCTGAGTTTTGAAGGATGCTAAGGATTCTAAGAGGTAGAAATGAACAGGAAGTGAATTTTATGAATGTGAGCTATTATCACTGCTGATTGTGGTCTTCAAGGAAGATTTCATGAAATATATGGACCTCAAAGCCATATACAACTCAATAAATTCCTATTGTTTCCTATTTACCACTAGGAATAAATATAAACTCTTCTTTTGGGGATTAAAAGCCCATGATAACCTAGTCCCAAACTACCTTTCTAATCTTAGTACATATTATTCTTGAAAAGGCTACAAACCAGGATAAAACTGAAAGGAGAGCTGGTGCTCAACTTTTTGTTCACAGATGATTGTGCACTTAATTCAACCTCTAAGGCTGAGATGCAAAAAAGAATGGATAGATTCTCTGCCACTTGTCCTAATTTTGGCCTGACAATTAGCACCAAATCTCTACCAGCCAACACCACACTATCCATACATGGAACCATTGGTTACCAAAAAAAAATGGAGAAATTTCGAATGCCGTGGATAAGATCACTTACCTTACATGATGAGATTGACACATGAATTGCCAGAGCTAACTCAGTGTTTGAGAGGCTCTGACACATGAATTGCCAGAGCTAACTCAGTGTTTGAGAGGCTCTGTAGGAAAGTGTGGGAGATAACCAAGCTGTTTTGCTGACCTCATTGTTGTATGCCTGTGAAGCTGGTATACTAGTGCCATGCCAGGAAACTGAATAGCTCCCATCTGAATTGTCTTAGGAAGATTCTAAAGATCACCTAGCAAAGATAAGGTACCAGACATTGAGGTTCTTTCGTGAGCTGAACTACTAAGCAATCAAACTTCACTGCAGAAAGCACATCTCCAATAGGCTGACCACATTGTTGCCAAATGGATATTTGCTTAAAATACTATTTTATGAAGAACCCACACAAAGCAAGCACTCCTTCTGAGGTCAGAAGAAGCAATACAAAGACACTCTCAAGGTGTCTCTGACGAACTTTGGAATTCTTTGTGAGACACGAGAGACATTGGCTTAGGACCGACCAGCATGGCATGCCTGCATCAAATCCAAATGTTCATATGGACTATTTGTGCCCCACACTGTGATAGAGCCTTCTAAGTTCATATTGGTGTGATCAGTCACAATTGGACACAATGTTCCTTGACCCTCACATAGTGTTGGCATTTTGGTCCTCCTGGAGCATGAAGAACAACAAACAACCAGCATATTACTCTTTACACATTCTACAATCCAGCAAACTGGCCTGCCTCTTTTTCCTTATACACGATATTCCATTTGTTGCCTTTGTCCCTTTGCTGAGACTGCCACTCCTTAAATGCAATCCTTCCTCTCCTTTGCCTCTTAGAATCCCTAGGTTTCTCCCTAATTTGTGTTTAAGAGCCACCTCCTAAGTGAAGTCTTTTCTAATCTCCCTGGAGGCAAGTGCCCTTCCCTCCCACCCTCCCCCAATCACATTGTATCTAGTTTATATTTTATATGTTCTGTCTTACTGATATATTAGAGGCTCAGTGAGGGCAGGGACATTGGTCTTTGTGTCTCTACCACCTAGCACAATGCCTGGCACAGGGTAGCCACTTAATAAATGCTTATAGATGAAATTGATTGACTTTCAGGGGGTGGGATCAATACAGACAAACAGAGAAGGGCAAGGTAATTCTAAATAGGAGCAGATATTCAAATAATTCGAGGTTTTAGTGTATTAGCTATTAGATCCCTTATATTTACAGGATTCCAGTGAAGAGAACATTTTATTAAATAGAAAATTACATTTTCCTATTGATTACAGCCTTCTATCTCCTACTCAGTAGGAATCATCAAACTTGGATGATTTGGGGAGCTTTGTTCTATTATCATGAGCTAAAAGTTGATTTCATTAAGGTCTGGTTGACTTTTCCCTTTTCCAAATATGCTGAAACATGCAAATAATAATTCAAAGGCCAGATGACCACTTGTTGGGTTTTCTGTGCAAGGGATTAGTTTTTCAGGTATGGGTTGAAGTAGATGAACCTTTCAACTCTAAGATTTTGTGATTCCATGTTTCTTAGATATATTGTTTTGCTGATTAGGTAAACTAACAGAAGAAAGTAAAGGAACAGCAATCCTTTTTTATCACAAATTGCCTTTGAATCATTTTTTTAATGTGTATTGTTTTTTAAACTACCAGAAGCTAAATTTGAAAGGAAGAACTGACAGTTTCTGTGCTAAACTTAAATCTACCAAAAGGTGGCGATGCAATACTAAATCAAAAGGTTTGGGTTTCACTGCGATGTTGACTGGAGTTTGGGATGGACTGATTCAACTGTCTTTACATTATGCTCGGCATTATATGTTAAGAAGAATAGCAAACTGCATTCATTGAAAATGAATTATAAACTAACTTAGATCAAGGTTTGTTCATGTATAGTATCCTGACATTTTTTTCTGCCATACAGGAATTAAATTAAGTAGGCCTTAGAAATATAAATATCAGTAATGACCTTCTCTTATATTAATAAAATGGGAAGAATGAATGTTTTGATTTTTGCTTATGGTAAGGATTATATGATGTTATGTGTATGTGCTCTGAAAAGATAAAGTGCTACAGAAGTTCAAGCTATAATTATTGTCTACAGATTTTCTCTGGGAATAAGTGGTGCTATTCAAAAAAAACCTTTGAGAAAATATTACTCATTTCAGAAAACTATTTGCCTAGGAAAGCGGTACATAAAGGATTTGCAGTGGACTGAGTAAGCTTAGAGCAAAGACCCTTTCAGACTTTGAGTGGTTGTTTCTGCATGTGAAGCAGTCAGGAATGTGGCTGAGCAGGTAGCAAAGGCAAAGGCCTTGAACCTGGGCTTGGCAATTTATTTCTGTGTGCTTTTCTCTGCCCAATCCCACACATTAGAAAATGAGAGATGAAGGCAGTTAGGTGGTGCAGTAGATAATGCACCGGCCCTGGATTCAGGAGAACTTGAGTTCAAATTTGGCCTCAGACACTTGACACTTACTAGATGCATGACCCTGGGCAAGTCAATTAACCCTCATTTCCCTGAAGAAAGAAAAGAAAAAAAGGAAGAAAGGAAAAAAGAAAGAAAGGAAGGAAGGAGAGAGAAAGGGAGAGAGGGAGAGAGAGAATTTTAAGGGCTTTAAAACCTTGGGAACCTGACCTCTGAATATATTAGGTAAATAAGTTACTTGGTTTTTAGTTTAGACTTCAGAGATTGAAATTGTCATATATAGAGCAATCACCATGAGTGAGAGTAAAGTCTATCACCACAGGACCCAAACCCCCCACTAGGAAATGGAATCCAGAGAATAAGGACATTAGGTCCCTAGGATGTTCTTGCTTTGTGTTACAAAGAACTGAGCCTGGGAATTTCCTGCTAGAAAGATGAGAGGTCTCAATAGCCAAATTTCTGAGACAACGAGAGAGGAAAGACATTTCTGCTGATCCTATGGCAATGGGTTTTCTTCCTTTTCTAAAACAGCTAGAAAAAGGTAACTCATAGGCTTTAAACCAACAGGCCACTAGAGTACTCTAGCCAAGCCAGAAGCAAGGTGATAAATAAATGGATGGATGAATGAATGGCATTTATTAAGTGCTTACTATGTGCTAAGCATGGTGCTAAGGAATACAAATAGAAAAGACAGTTCTTACACTCAAAAAGTTTATATTCTAATGGAGGAGACAACACATATGAAAGGTTTCAGGTGCCAAGTCAGATAGGTCCCACAGTCCTTTGGGGAAGTAGCAAAGATGGTAATGTCTATTTTCTGTTATTTCTACTGATAAAATCATATTGGTTTCTGATGCTGAACCATTTGATAGTGCCAAGGACTTTGGTGAAAAGAACATTCTTTTAGGGGTCTTCAAAGGATGAGTCTGTAAGCACCAGTAGGAGCAGTTGTCTAGTTATATCTCCACAGGATGGCTATGGACACTGAGGTCAACAAGAGATAATTTAAGAATTGTTGGACTACTTGAAAGCCATGATCAGAATATAGAGCCTAGACATCATATTTTAAGAAATCATCAAGGAAAACTGTCCTAATATCTTAGAACCAGAGGGTAAAATAGAAATTTAAGAAAATCCATCAACCACCTCCTGAAAGAGATCCCAAAATGAAAACTTCCAGAAATATTATAGCCAAATTCCAGAGCTCCCAGGCCAAAGAGAAAAAACTTGAAGCAGACAGAAATAACAATTCAAATATTGTAGAGCCACAGTCAGGATCACACAAGATTTAGTAGCTTCCATGTTAAAGGAGCAGAGGGCTTGGAATAAGATATTCCAGAAAGCAAAGGAGCAAGGGACTTACATGAAGAATAACCTACCCAGCAAAACTGAGTCTAATCCTGCCAGGGAATGGGGAGAATGGATATTTAACAAACCAAGGGAGTTTCAAGGATTCCTGATGAAAAGACTAGAGCTGAATAGAAAATCTAACTTTCAAATACAAGACTCAAGAGAAGCATAAAAAGGAAAATATGAAAGAGAAATCATAAGAGACTCAGTAAGGTTAAACTGTTTACATTTCTACATAGAGAAAATGATCATTGTAATTCCTAAAAACTTTGTCATTATTAGGACAGTTAAAAGGAATACACATAGACAGAGACACAGATGTGAGTTGACTGTGATAGGATGATTTAAAAAAATTAAATTAAGGGGTGAGAAAGAGGGATCCACTTAGAGAAGGGGAAGGGAAGAGAAGAACAAGGAAAATTATCTCACATAAAAGAGGTGCAAAAGGAAGAGCTTTTAAAGTAGAGGAGACAGTGGAAGGATGGTGGACAATGCTTGACTCTTACTCTCATCATAATTGGCTCAAAAAAAGAACAACATCCACACTCAGTTGGGCATAGAAATCCAGCTTACCCTACAGGGAAGTAAGAGGAGAAGGGGATAAGAATGGAGGAGGGGGTGGCTGACAGAAGAGCAGTCAGATTAAAGGAGGCAGTAGTCAGAAGCAAAACAGACTTTTGAGGAGGCACAGGGAAAAGGAGAGAAGGATAAACAGGGGGAAATAGGATGGAGAGAAATTAAAAGTTAGAAATCATAACTGTGAATGTGAATGGTATAAACTCACACATAAAATGGAAGTGGATAGCAGAATGGATTAAAAAACAGAATTCAACAATGTGTTGTTTATAAGAAACACATTTGAAACACAGAGAAACACAGAGTTAAAAGTCTGGAGAAGATTCTATTATGCTTCAGCTGAGGTAAAAAAACAAAGCAGAAGTAGCAGTCGTGTTTTCAAAAAATAGTAAAAGCAAAAAGATACAAAATGTAGCAGGATAGCTACATTTTGCTAAAATTACCATACACAATGATTTAATATTGATACTAAACATATATGTACCAAATGGCATAACATCCAAATTCTTAAAGGAAAAGTTAAATGAGTTACAGAAAGAAATAGACAGTAAAACTATATTAGTGGGGTACAGCTAGGTGGCATAGTGGATAAAGCACCAGCCCTGGATTTAGGAGGACCTGAGTTCAAATCCAGCCTCAGACACTTGACACTTACTAGCTGTGTGACCCTGGGCAAGTCACTTAACCCTCATTGCCCCGCAAAAAAAATTTAACATAAAAATAAATAAATAAATAAAACAGAGAAAGAACAGAGCAATGAATTGGGCATGCAGCTAAAAAAAAAATAGAAAACCATTTAATCCCCATTAAATACCAAATTGAAAATCCTGAAAATCAAAAGAGAGATTAATAAAATTAAAAGTAAGAAAAACATTGAATTAATAAATATGTAGTATGACTTGCCTGTCACATACTGCCTCCTGTCTCTCCCTCAGAATCCTTTGCTGTTTCAAGTAGGTTAGCCTGCTCCATTGGTAGTACTTGGTTGGCAGTTGGTGGAATCAATGGTCCCTCCCCAATGGGAGCCACCTCCCTAGAAGATGGCTGTAAGGACTGAGCTAGAAGAAAGACTGGTGGTCTAGACAATATTGCCACTCTCAGGCCACCTATGCCTAACTGCCTATGCATCAAAGGCTGCATGTTTAGCAAGGTAATGTCCGGAAGCCATTCAATAGAATGGCATCTGGTCTCTGAAGCATTCAGCAGAGGCTATGAGACCAACACAGGGCAGGACCATAATGAGAGATCACTGTCAGTGGGAGCATCATGATGATATCACTAGAAGACATTAGCAGCCTTATGGCATTGGAAGCATGAGTCACCCACTCCACATATGTGCCTTGCCTATACATAGGATTTTTTTGTTTCTTTGTTTGTTTTGTTTCTTTGTTTTGTTTTAGTGAGGCAATTGGGGTTAAGTGACTTGCCCAGGGTCACACAGCTAGTAAGTGTTAAGCATCTGAGGCTGGATTTGAACTCAGGTACTCCTGACTCCAGGACCGGTGCTCTATCCACTGCGCCACCTAGCTGCCCCTATACATAGGATTTTAAATCTAGAAAGAGCCTTAAAGATCATCTGATGTAACTCCCTCACTTTACAGATAAAGAAAACAAAGAGTTAAATTACTTGCATTGCAACAAGGATCTTCTGACACAAAGTCAAATGAATGTTCTCTCCACTACACCATTGCAATATGGCTCAGAAATCAGCATAAATCATACTTAAATGCTTGTTAACCAGTAATCTCCCCTTCTTGTTCTAGAAGAATGCCAAGATGTTTATGAAATAAGCATTCTTAACATTCTTAACAAGGTATGACAAACTCATAGCCCATAATGCAGAAGAGGAAGAGAAAGGGAACAAAACAAACAAGTTCTTTAATTTCCTCCTGAATCCAAGCCTCAAGTATTGCACTGGAGAAGACAAACTTAGATAGCAACTGAAAAAAGAAAGTAGGCCAGGAATGACAGTACCCGAACAGGGACTTGTCAAAAGATGGAGCTAAATATCAGTGATATGTAACAGAGTACTCATGGTCATGGGCTCTTTGTTCTCTCTATTTCTCTCTCTCTCTTTCTCTCTCTCTCTCTCTCTCTCTCTCTCTCTCTCTCTCTCTCTCTCTCTTTCTCTCTCTCTCTCTCTGTCTTTCTCTCCATCTGTCTCTCTTTCCATCTCTCTCTGTGTGTATCTGAATCAGTAAAACAGCAGTTTATTCCACCAATTTACAAAAGTTATATCTATCTGTTCTATCCCCATTAGTACTCCCCATTATGCCTCTGTACATAAGTGTAACACACATAGCAATGACACTTCAGCTTGCAAAATACTGAAGTTTTTGGTTTTGGGGTGTTTTTTTTTTGCTGGGCAATGGGGGTTAAGTGACTTGCCCAGGGTCACACAGCTAGTAAGTGTCTGAGGCCAGATTTGAACTCAGGTACTCCTGAATCCAGGGCCGGTGCTTTATCCACTGTGCCACCCAGCCGCCCCAAATACTGAAGTATTTTTAAAGGAGTATTTTCTTTACAAGAACTTCTCTCATCATCAATAAATGTGTAAATAAATTTTTAATTTTTAAAGACTTTTTAACATCAGCTTCCTACTCATAATCCCAACCTGGTACTGGATTTCCTTAGCAACGTTGAACTGTTTCCTCAGCAGATAGAAAGAAAGAGAAAACCAGTGGTCAGAGTCATTTTCTGTAATGTCTACTGAGTGGAACATGTCCCCCAGCTTATTGACCAATCCTCTTTTTGCATACAGCCTTTGCCTAGCTTTCTTGGGAACAAGGAACCAATAAGATCATCCTAAAGTGTCCAAGTCTTTCAACTCTAAAGTATACATGGTGAGCTGAAAGCAGCCAGGACAGTTCAAACCATGCTCAAATGGGGTCCAACCCAATCGAACCCTTTCTCTTTCTCTCTCTCTCTCTCTCTCCAAGCTTAAGTGAAAATAAGAAAGAAAAAAGAAATGAAGAATTCATAAAAGGGCATTGACAAGTGTTCTCTGTAAAGCAGGGGTGTCATTTGTGAATAGAATATTTGAAACCTCTCTCTTCCCCTCTCTAGATAGATAGATGGATAGATAGATAAAACCAATTCAGGCATTACTCTCTGGGAGAAGAGGAAGAATCCACAATGCCTGGGATTAGCTCCTGATATAACCCTAATGTCCACTTTCCAATTACAAAATTTACTTTCAAGCTGTCAAAAGAAAGTGATATATGGATAATGCATTGGTCTTGGAGTTAGGAAGATCTGGATTCAAAACTGGTCTCACAATATGTGGTCCAGAGCAAGTCACTTACCCTCTCTCAGTTTCCTCATCTGTAAAAGTAGAGCCTAGCACTAAGTGACCTCTGAAGTACTTTCCAGCTCTAAGCGTGGAACTCCATAATCCTATAAGACCACTGAGCATTTAGGCTGAACTGGAAGATAACAGGGAAACTCGGGATAACTGAGAGAAATTGAGGAACATTTTATTATTTTGTGGAGGCATTTTAAAAATATCTTTTTTTATATTAGACATTGTTCTGAAACTATTCTATCATTTAACAATATGATCAGCTGGCATCTTCAATGCATTTGTTTTGTTGGCATGAACACTCTAGTTCCCAGGACCCCTGAAGGACAAAGTGTTTCACGTGTTTTCCAGACACCTGCTCTGAGGCTCTGACAGGAAGAAAATGAATACAGCATAACACAGTTATTGTATGCAGCACTGGCGTAAGAAAATATAAGTGAATGAGAATGAGCAGTGCAAGACTACCCATTCCACATGCAAATGGTACCATGGGAAAGATGGCAGACTTCAGAGTCATCATGAAATAGCATTCCTGACGTTGTACATAGATACCATTATTTCTTTAATCTATATAATAAAAATATATAAGAATAGAATGTATTGAATAGAATAATTTCTATTAATGCATCAGGTATATCTAGACAGGCCAAATAGCATGAAGGAAGGAAGGGTAAGCTCTTTGAAGGCAAGAATTTTGTCACATGTTTTTCACCTTTACATCTCTTATACCTGGCAGAGTACCTCATGGGAAGGTTGTCACCAGCAACATGAACAAAATAATAGCAGGAATATGGGCTAAGAGGGTGGTCGAGGAATCATGGAAAGAACACTGGGCTTAGGCCCAGAGGATATGGATTCAAACCCTTGACTCAGCCACATACTATGGGATCTTAGTCAAGTAACAACTTCTCTGGGCCTCATTTTCCTAACTATAACTTAAGGGAATTGGATTAGATATGTTAAGGTTCTTTCTACAATAAAGGAACTCTATAGTCCTATGGTGCTACCTACTTCCCTCAGCATTTTAAGTTGTGCTTTAGAAGATAGAAGATACAGAGAATGAAGAAAATGGAGTTACACAACTTTGACTTCACACAGACCTTTGTGATTTGCTGAAATGTTGCCTCAAAAGATTCTGTATCAGAATGCATTTGACTTCAGGGATTTAGTGGTATCAAAGGAAATATTTCTAGCCCTAAACCAGATGAAGACTTTGGACAAGGATGTTGATCTATTAGCAGGAAGAAGTGAAGTTTTTTTTTAAAATAATAATAGACATAATATTACAATGGAGGTATTCTTCCTAGTATCATTTCACAACCCTTGGCTATGTGTGGGTGATAGCCTTAAGTTATTACTAAAAAGTTGTCAGCCTGCCCTTATCAAGGGGACACATTGTCATCATTACACCCTAATAAATAAGCATTGGGATGGCCATAGATGTAGCCCAGATATTGGATATAAGCTGAGAGAAGCTTGTCAACTATAAGATAATTGGAGATGCATCATAAAACACCGAACAGGAAATAATGGCAATGTAGTCCCCAGCAGAGAGCAGCAGTGACATCAGTAGAAAATATCAGTAGACCTAAAAAATCAGAGATTTACCCTTTCAGATGTGTGGTCTTTATACATTACTACCTTCTTGCTGAATGTATATACATTTGTGGAAGAATGTATCTAAGAATCAATGGAAGGAAGCATATCCTATTGCTACTTTTCTCACTCTGCTATTTCTTTAAATGCCTTTCTTTTGAACTAAATTTATTTTTGGACTAACTAGTAAAAGTAAACACAAAGAAAGAAGCTCATGAGCTTTGAATGAATTTGGAGCCACAAAATACCTTGAAACTGAAATAGCTTTTCTAGTTACCCACTGTAAAGAGAAAATGTCCAAGATTTTCCACCTACATCCATCCAGTAGGCATAATAATCTCTTTGGAAATATTTGTTGAAAGGACAAAACAGAAAGATAGTAGAAAAAGGAGAAACCATTTGAGAAAGAAATTGAAAAAGATGGGGGAGCTAATAAAGAAAATGGGTAGATCGAAGAACATCTATTCACTTTTGATTTATTTTTTATTTCTCTAATGCAACTAAATACTGGGAAGGGAAAACATTGAGAGAAAATAAATAATTGAGGAAAGGAAGAAGCTCTAGGTAAGAAAAGGAAGGGATCCACAAATTGTCTTAAAGCACTTTGTATAGCTCCTTTGCCCTCATCATTCCTGACCTTGTATTATACCTAAGTATATCACCCCAAACAGGATCCTTTAGGGCAAGTAGGTACTTAATAAAAATTTCTTGAATTGAATTGTTTGTTGGATCCCACTCTTTTGTGTGTGTGTGTGTGTGTGTGTGTGTGTGTGTGTGTGTGTGTGTGTGTGTGTGAGGCAGTTGGGGTAAAGTGACTTGCCCAGGGTCACACAGCCAGTAAGTGTTAAGTGTCTGAGGCCGGGTTTGAACTCAGGTCCTCCTGACTCCAGGGCCAGTGCTCTATCCACTATGCCACCTAACTGCCCCATGATCCAACTCTTTTTATAGTTAAATGTTCATCCAACCTATTTTTTTACTCAGACTTAGCAGTAGATAAAGCCTCAAGCAAAACCATGAAGTTAATAATGTTTGCCTTGAATACCCAGCCCCCTCTCTATAAACACCATTCTTGTCCATCTTCTATCTCTCTTCCTTACTTTGTATTTCACCTCCCACCCAACCCCCACCCCAGTGGCCTCATGACAAGATACCAAGTGTCAGAACTACCCAAAACAACCCAATTTGGGACCCAGACCAATTTTTCTTTCTTGGTGTTCATGACCTTTCATAAATCCCTTTACCAATACTTTTCTATCCTATATTCTATTCATCCAGAGCCCTCTTTGCTTACAAAAAAAAATGGAATTTCCAAGCTATACTATGCCAAGGACCACACTGAGCATATTGAACTCTTTCATTCAGGAAGACTGTGGCAGACCTTCAGTTCCTTGACTTTTACCTCCTTCTTTAAAGTGGGGCACTATTTCCAGGCTGCACTGTCCCAAGCTTCAGGGGGTTCCAGGTAGTACGACTTAAGGAGGGGCAGGTTCTTCACTCACCTGGCCTGTTCTCTCATCCGTACATAACCCCAGACCAACTTGCTAATTAACCAGGCAGCAAAACTTTGTGTGCTGTGGTTGTTAGCTCTGAGGAGCCTGTGCCCCTCCCCCACCCAGGCCACTGCCACTCAAACCTACTTCCTGGTTCCTAGCAGGGGCGAAACATCCAAGTCCTGCCTCAGCAACAGCAGAGATCCCTGTCATCTCCCCTACCAACCGCCAGACCTCCCCGGCCAACCGCCAGACCTTCAGTTCCAATATTTGGAATGCTACCTAATGTGCCAGTTATAGTTTGAGTATGCATGTGAGAAGAACAACATTTGTGGAATATGGAACCCCTATTAGAGACATTTCCACAGTGCTATCAGAGAGGGAATGGTCCTGGGCAGGAAAGGAAAAGAACATACTGTATGATCAGGTAGAGAGAAGGGATGCTTTTCCCTCCTCCCTCTGTTTTGTTCAGTCTTTAGGAAAGCCACTGGGGAAAAAGTCACTTGTTTCAATAAGTCTTCTTTAGGGGGCAGCTAGGTGGTGCAGTGAATAGAGCACTGTCCCTGGATTCACGAGTACCTGAGTTCAAATCCAGCCTCAGACACTTGACACTTACTAGCTGTGTGACCCTGGGGAAGTCACTTAACCCCCATTGCCCCACAAAAACAAAAGTCTTCTTTATGTATATACCGTGGGCCCCTACTTTCTCCTGGGTATTACAGTGGCTATATCCTCCATGTTAGCACAGAACTATCTAAAGATACAAAAGGTTTGGTTTTCAAGCTGAGATTATATGATGATCAGAATTTGAACTTGGAGTCAGAAAAACCTGAGCTTGAATCCTGCCCCAGATACTTCCTATGCGATCCAGAGTAAGTCGTTTAACCTCTCTGTGCCTGTTTCTTCAGTGGAGATAATCTACCTCTCAGGGTTGATGAGATGGCATATGTATGTAAAGTGCTTGGCAAACCTTAGAGTACTATATAAATGCTATTTATTGATTTCAGAAAGACCTGGATGGACTTAAGTGGACTGATGCTGAGTGAAGTAAGCAGAACCAGGAGAACATTGTACACAGTTAGCATCATTGTGCAATGATCAATTGTGATATACTTAGCTCTTCTCAGCAATACAGTGATCCAAGACAATTCCAAAGGACTCACGATGGAAAGCTCTACACATCCAAAAAACAAGAACTGTGGAATCTGAATGCAGATTGAACCATACTATTTCTACTTTTTTTTTGAGGTTTTCCCTTTTATTCTGATCCTTCTTTCACAACATGACTAATGCAGAAATATGTTTAATGTGATTGTACATATATAACCTATATCAGATTGCTTGCTATCTTGGTGAGGGGGGAGGGAGAGAGAAAAATTTGAAACTAGAAATCTTATAAAAAACAAATGTTGAAAACTATCTCTACATGTAACTGGAAAATAATAAAATACTTTTATGATTAAAAAAATTTTTAATAAAAAATAAATGCTAGTTATCATTATTGTTGTTGTTATTTTTATCATCTGGAATGTTGTAAAAGGCAGTCCCACTAGGGGCAGCTAGGTGGTGCAGTGGATAAAGCACAGGCCCTGGATTCAGGAGGACCTGAGTTCAAATCCGGCCTCAAACATTTGACACCTACTAGCTGTGTGACCCTGAGCAAATCACTTAACCCTCATTGCCCTATAAAAATAAAGGCAGTCCCACTTAGATCTGGGTTAAATTAGGTTATCTCAAGCTCTCTTTCAACTCTGAGCTTGCATGTGTGTGATCAATTAGTTTGTGTTAAATTGTTACAAGATAATGTGTCATCACTCAATTGGGTATAGTAATTTTTCTTCACCTGCCAGAAAGTAGGAGGGGAAGGGAACAGGAGGGTGGTGGTGATGGAAAGGAGGGCAGATTGGGGGAGGGGGCAGTCAGAAGCAAAACACTTTTGAGGAGGGACAGGGTGAAAGGAGATAGAGAATAGAGTAAATGTCATGGAGAGGGAATAGAATGGAGGGAAATACAGTTAGCAATAGTAACTGAAAACTGAAGCAAGTTTGTCTGACGAATGCCTCATTTCCCAAACACATAGAGAACTGATTCAAATTTATTAGGATGAAAGCCATTCCCCAATTGATAAATGATCAAAAGATAGGAAGAATTTTCAGATGAAATAATCAAAGCTGTCTATAGCCATATGGAAAAAAGTGCTCTGACTCACTATTGATTAAAATGATGCAAGTCAGGGCAATTCTGGGGTACTACCTCATACCTATTGGATTGGATAATAGGACAGCAGAGGAAAATGACAAATGTCATAAGGGATATGGGGGAAATGAGACAGTAATTCACTGTTGGTGGAGTTGTAAACTGATTCAAACATTTTGTAGATCAATTTGGAACTATGGCCAAAGGACCATACTCTTTGATATACCATACCAAGCATACTCTTTGATCTAGCAATACCACTACTAGGTTGGTATCTAAAAAAAGATAAAGCCCCCAAAATTAAAGGACCTATACATTAAAAAAAATATTTATGGCAGCCCTTTTCTGGTGCAAAGAATTTGAAATTGAGGAGATGCCCGTCAATTGAGGAATGGCTGAACAAATGTGGGATGAGATTATGATGCAACACTAATGTGCTACAAGAAGTGATGAGCAGGATGCTCTCAGACAAACCTGGAAAGACTTATATGAGCTGATGCAAAGTGAAATGTACTGTATACAAAGTAACAGCAATATTGTAAGATGATCGGCTGTGAATGGCTTAGCTATTCTCAGCAATACAATGATCCAAGACAACTCTGAAGGACTTATGAAAAATGTGAGCCATCTCCAGAAAAAAAAAAAAACAAACTTATGTGTCTGAATACAGACTGGAGCATAATTTTTTTTAGTTTCTTTTTCTGAAGTTTTTTTTTGTCTGTTTTCTTTCACAACCTGACTAATATGGAAATGTCTTGCATAACTACACATGTATAACTTATATTGAATTGCTTGCATTCATAAGGGGAGGGGGAGGGAGGGAAGAAGAGAATTTGAAACAGTTTTAAAAATGGATGTTGAAAATTGTTTTTACATGTAATTGGAGGAAAATATAAAATAAAATTCTAAATTAATTTTAAAAAAACAAGATAATGTGTCATCTGGTGAGAGAAATAGTATAGGATAGTTGGGGTCTCATGGCATCTTTGAAGTTCGTCAGAATTTTTAGGGTTTTATTGATATCTTTTATTTAAAAATCAACCAGATTTCTCCCTGCCAATCTCCTTCTCCCTCTACAAGAGAGTAATCCCTTATAAAAAAGATTTTTTTAAAAAGAAAGAAAAGAAATGAGAAAAAAGGAAGATGAGAAAAACAATTAACATACCAAAAATATGATATTATATGTAGTTTTTCAAATCCACAAACCCCTCACCTCTGCAAGGGAGGCAGGGGAGGTGTGATTTCATATCTCTTCAAGTTTGTTTTTTTGTAATTTTGCATCATTCATTTTCTATTTTTTCTTGTTCTTTCACTTAGTTTATTAGTCATTGTGTATATTGTTTTCCTGCTCACCTTAGTTCACATTGTATCAGTTCATGTATGTCTTCCTGAACTTCTCTGTATTTATCATTATCATCATTTCTTATTGCTCAATAATATTCCAATATTCATTTAGGTATCCTCCAATTCATGGGCATCTGCCTTGTTTCCAATTTTTTGCTACCACAAAAAGTCCACTCTAAATATATTGCTATATAGTTTTTTTGTAAATGACCTCCTTTATGTATATTCCTTTATTCTCTCATCTTGTAGATGAAGAAACTGAGGCCCACAGAAATGATGATATGGCTTCCCTGATATTGCACTCTTTCCTAATGACAGAGCCAGGACTTGTATTTCCTAACTCCCACTCCAATGCTCTTTTCACTAACCACTCCCGTGCAGACTCTCACATTATGTTAATCTATTCTACTATCTATAGGGCCTGCACTGTTTATAATCTGCTGCTAGAACTTTCTCCACTGAAAGACTAGACTTTGAGGTTCCAGATAATATTATCATATTACTATTTTACTGTTGAAAGCAAGATTACAGAAGGATGACCCTATGACTACATCTTTTAAAAAGTCACTTTTAGGGGCAGCTAGGTGGCGCAGTGGATAAAGCACCAGCCCTGGATTCACGAGGAGCTAAATTCAAATCTGGCCTCAGACACTTGACACTTACTAGCTGTGTGACCCTGGACAAGTCACCTAACCCTCACTGCCCTGCAAAAAGTCCCTTTTTTAATACAGTAAACCTAACTTGGTTGGTACAGGGCTAGCTCCTGCTTGTCCTAGGTACAAACTGCTATTTGATCTCTACTACATGCAGTTGCTTTGATTTTTGGTCTATGGAATATCAAATTTGTATAGTAAAAATGTGTTTTATAATATATGCTGTTAGAAGTAAGATAAGGTATGCACATTTTCTCTCTCTCACACACACACAGACACACACAGAGAGACACACGCTATACCACCAGCCAATTGAGAATGTCCTTACTGATCTCTGTTTCTCTTTCCCTCTCTCTCTCTCTCTCTCTCTCTCTCTCTCTCTCTCTCTCTCTCTCTTTCTCTCAAAGAAGGGCAGATTTATGTGACCTACAGAAGAAAGGGCCTATAAATATAAGAATTCTAATATTTAAATATCTTTAAACAAGGACATTAGCCCTGAAATGGAAAATGATGCATTATCTAAATATGTCTCCACTCAGTGTAGGCCGGTATAACTCATTTCTTGACCCTGAATTGATGCCCATTTACACTTCAAAACTGTAGGAAATAAATCTGACAGTACTATTTGATGTTTACATGAAAATGGACTTCAAAGACAGCAGCATGTCCCTGTTCATTTTGTGGCAACAGATTGGCAGCAGAAAGTGATTATGCCTCTTATTACCTATGTCCATTGTTACCACAGTTTCATTTCAAGCTTTTTAAAAATTTAATCATTGTTTTTTGTTGGCCAGCACAATGGTGCGGAGGGCCTGCAGTATGCGTGGAAACAGCCTCCCACAATACTGGTAAGTAAGTGGCCAGTGTAATTGAAAAACAGACTAAATCTACTGGACTTTTGTAATGAAATAAACCATGAATAGAAGAATAAAATGTCATCAATGGCTGGATGTGTATTGTTACTTTGAAGCTGTTCCCAGCTCCCGCCACCATCAGATCAGAGTAGAAGCTAACACCCACTACTTTAAATAATTATTGGATTATTTTTTCTCATTATTTATCATTCAGGCTATTCTGAGCACCACCCCACTTGATGTCATAATTAGTCCCCTGATAAACCTTTTGGAAAATAAAGGGCTCTGGCTTTGTTGTATCAGAAGTATGAAAACGAGCAGTGGGAAAATAGGGGAAATAATCTGTTCTCCTTTCCATACCCAAGGAACTGAACTTGTTTTTAAACATCAATTATAAAGGAAATGTCACTTTTCCTGATTTCAGTTTGCCATAACCAGCATAGAATTGGGAAGGAAATATAGTTAAGAAAGGTTCCTACTAAGCTAGATTGACCACCCTTTTCGATTGGGAAACCCCTTGGAAAGCCAATAAAAATTCAATTAATAAATATTGCAAATATTCATTAGAAATGAGAGTAAGTAAATGAGTAAGCTCTCTTTCCTTTTGGGAGGTTGAGAGGATTAACCTTAAGGGAAGACTCAGTGGAAGGCCAGGTTACAAATGTTACTTAATGAATTATGATCCAACCCTTGGTCAGAGATTGTTTTGTGAGTCGATGGATACATCTATACTTGGCGAGGGGTTTTCCTCATTCTTTTGGTTCATAGTCCCCACTTAGGAAATCTAGGAAAATATATTCATTTTACCATACACACACACACACACACACACTCACATACACACAAAGCACATGTACAGCAATATCCTGAGAGACTAACTACTTGCAATGACATAGTTCACAATGTTGTATAACCTAGTTCCAAATAATCTTTAGATTTTGATTTCATATTATTCCCCTCATGGACTCTGTGTTCTAGCTAGACTGCCTATACAACATTCGACCTCCTACCTCCATACCTTTGCACAGGTCATCCTTCATGTCTGGGTTGCTGAGACTGTTCTTCCTCTTCAGCTCAGCCTCTTTGAAATTTCTATTTCCACTCAAGATTAAAAGCAGATGCCACCTCCTTCCCACACACAAACTTATAAGTATTCCCAATCACCCCCTGGTAAAATGATTTTGTATATATTTTGTAAGTAACTTACCCCTGTAATATTGCTTCCTCCTCCTCCCCCAGCACCATACACAGAACCTGTGCATTGGGTGCTTAATAAATGCTCCTTGAATTAAAATGAATTCTAGGATAAAATTTTTATCAAAAGATCAAAGAAAATGAAATGAGCCCTTGGAAAATAAAGTCAACCTCCAATGAGCAGCCTCTTTCCAAAGACAAATATAGAGAGAGTGTCTCAGTCACGTGGTCATGACTAAACAAGGCCACTCAGTCATGATATATCACTTAGTCATGACATCAGCAAGAGTTGCTTCTTTCAGTTTCTCAGTACAGTTCTGCATGACAACTAACTACTAATGTCAGGTGCTGTTCCCCACAGTGGCCACTGCTACAGTTTATATACCAGTATCCAGTATCTAGAGAACTCTGACTTTATATAAACTCATATTATGCATATTCGACTTTGCATAAAGAATTCTGAAAGAAATATTCATGTTTATTCCAATTTTAAAATCATTCAGGATTTCATAATGTGCAAAGGTTGGGAGAAGCTACTAGTGCAGATAGTGAGGCAGCAAAGAAGTTCCCAGAGTTCCTGCAAAAAATAATAGATGAAGGTACGTGCTTAATGGGGTAAATCTTTAACGTTGATGAAACTGGCCTATTTCATCAAAAATGCCACCTTGAACCTACATCTCTGTGAAAGAAAAAACTATGCTGGGGCATAAAGCTTTAAAAATTAGAGTTACTCTTCTTCTTGGAGGGAATGCTTCTGGGACTTGAAAATAAAAATCTGTTCTTGAGCTCCACTCAGAAAATCCCATATCATTGAAAAGAATCAACAAGGCAACATTACCTGTGCATTATTTTGCTAAGTCTCGTTGTCCAGTTGTTTTAGTCATGTCCAACTCTTCAGGTTTCTATTTTGGGATTTTCTGGGCAAAGATACTAGAGTGGTTTACCATTTCCTTCTCCAGCTGATTTTACAGATGAGGAAACTGAGAGTAACAGGGTTAAGCGACTTGCCCAGGGTCACACAGCTAGTAAGTGCCTGAGGCCAGATTTGAACCCATGAAAATGAGTCTTCCTGATTCCAAGCCCAGTACTCTATCCATTGAATCACCTAGCTGTGCCATATCACTAACTCTAGAGTATGGATAACCTTTATTATCTTTGAACAATGGTTTATGCACTGTGTTATTACTGAAGTAGAGAAGTTTTGAAATGATAATGACATTCCTTTCAAGATTCTTATTATTTATTGAATTTATCCACTTAATTATTGAAAGAGGATACAATTAAGCTGCTAGCTACAAAGATTGCAGAAGAAGAAAGGGAAGCTTCCAAACCTGAGGTTGAACTAAAAAGGTTCACAACAAAAAAGTTGACAGAAGTATTTCATCATTTAAGTGAACTTTTTTCTTGTATTGAAAAAATGAATTCAAACACTTCATGATTTTTTAAAGTTCAAAGACTAGTTGAAGATAATATTATTTGTTATCATCAGATATATGACTTTAAAAATATCTCTTGATAGCTTCATAAAAAAAAAAAAAGTTGCAGAGCCAGCCACCAATGATAAAGGCTAAATGCAATAGATGGGGAAGGGGCAACATACTGCATGCCTATGTTAACTTTACTGCACATTACTGTGTGTATCTTATCATTAACTTCACCTTTCATTTCATAATTCTGGTTATCATGATATCGTATTTACTATGTCTTCA
Organism: Dromiciops gliroides; assembly: GCF_019393635.1. NCBI lineage: Eukaryota > Metazoa > Chordata > Mammalia > Microbiotheria > Microbiotheriidae > Dromiciops > Dromiciops gliroides. Next base: position 327,689,944 of record NC_057864.1, on the reverse strand, counting down.
TTTTAGTACATTTTATGACTTACATAAAGGTATTGTTATGTGTATGCTTTTGTTATACAAGTTAAATGAAGTGGTTTGCTAGGGGTTAATTCATACTGTGTAAAAATTACTTTATGTAGAAGTCTGTGGAATGGTCCATTTAAGTAAAGGGAGAACTGTCTATATATTGTAACAATTGGAATGATGCCACCTGCTGGAGACTTACTTCAGGACGCCCCACCATGAGAAGAAGGCTTCTGAGGGCAAGACATGCGGCTCTTTGGTGTCAGGAAGTGATGTTTGCTTGTGGGAGGAAGAGGGGGTGAGGCTGGCACTCTTGCTCTTTTTCGTCAGGACTCTGGTTGAGAGTGGAGCTAGGAATGCTCTCTCCCCTTAATAGATAGATAAATCTAGGCCTTTCTCTCTCTCTTTACTAAATTCTTAATCTCCTTAAAAAATGCTTAAAAGTCTAACTCTTGCTAAAGTTTATAAATTTATTGGTGACCACTAATTAGATATTGTAGACAGACTAGCTAGAATTTTAGCCCCTTACAATATTGATATATCCTAGGAGGTAGGGTGGTATCACTTATTGCTCCCTAGCATGGCCAAGTTCCCATTGGACAGTGTCATTGTTCTTCAATCCTAGTCTGTCATTGGGCATCATCATTGCCCACTGCAGAGGGGAATGCAACAGAATATTTCCTGCACAGAAGAAGACATGGCTCTTCCTATGCTCTAGTGCTATATAGCAAAAAGAACACTGGAGAAATGTCTGAGCAAAGGTAAATAATCTCACGGACAAGAGGTGCCTAGTTTGATGCTATGTCATTGGTTTGTAGTCTTGGAACTGGAAAGGGCCCTATAGATCATCTAGTCCAACCCCTTCATTTTACTGATCAGGAAATTAAGGCCCAGAGAAATTAAGTGATTTCTTTAAGATCACAAAGGTAATAAATAGTGAGTGGTGAGTTTGAACCCAAGTCATCTGTTTTCATATCCAATATTCTTTTAAATAAAAATTCAGTAACCCCAGGTGAAGATTCCCTCTTCTAAAATGTTCAATTGTATACAACTCTAAAGACAGGGTTACTATTAATTGTATGATGCAATTCATATTGTATGGTGCATTCAAAATCTTGCACCATATTTCTAGGATCTTAAAAATGATTTTATAATCTAAATGGGTTTTACCCTTGGTTTCTATCTCTCTGCTAGACAATGAGCTAAAGTATTTGTCAATTGGGGTGACCTCTTCATTGTAGTGATTGCCTTATAGAAGTTGAATTTCAGTAAGAAATTTTGATTAAATAAAATAAATCAGCATAGATTGTCAGAATTTCTGTGTATTACTAAAATAACTCAAGAGGAAGAGCTACAAAATGTATAAAACACTGGAGCTTCTACCTGCTAAGACATACATAGGACCTTTTTAAATACAACAAAACACACTTTACGCAAATAAAGACCTAAATAATTGAAGAAACGTTCATTTCTCATGGGTAAGATGAGCCAATATAATTTAAATCTCCAAGCCACTAGAGGCAGCTAGGTGGCGCAGTGGATTCAGGAGTACCTGAGTTCAAATCCGGACTCAGACACTTGACACTTACTAGCTGTGTGATGCTGGGCAAGTCACTTAACCCCCATTGCCCCACAAAAAAATAATAAAATTAGATAAAAATATCCAAACTACTTAAATTAATTTACTTAATCATTACCATACCAAAGGATTACATTATAGTTGGAAAAAATAGCAACAAAATCCATCTGGAGGAACAAAAGGCCAAAAATCTCAAGGGTAAAAATGAAAAAAAATAGCAAGGAAAGGGACCCGCCAGATCTCAAATTATACTACAAAACAGTAATTAGTGAAATAATTGATACTGGTTAAAATACAGATATAATAATCAAGTTATATAAAAACATGCAAAAGCAAACTAACACAGCAGTCATATTTAATAAATTTTAAAATGCCAATTAATTCTGATAAAACCTCACTGTTCAACAAAAACTGCTGGGAAGTTGGGAACCAGACTGGCAGAAAATAGGTATAGACCAAGATCTCACTTTATATCCCCCAAAAACCTCTAGATGAATACTTGGTGTAAACATAAAGGGTGACATCATAAACGAATTAGAGGACCAAGGAAGAGATGACATTTCATATTTAAGGATGGGCGGGAGGGAGGGAGTGTTTATAGTGAAATAAAAGATAGGATCACAAAAGATATAATGGTCAAGTTCAATTGTGTAAAATTGAAAAGGTTTTGAACATATAAAACCCATAGTGTTAAAAATTTCAGGGAAAAATAACTGGGAAGGAAATCTTTGTAGTAAGTTTCTCTGATAAGGTTCTTATTTCAAAGATATGTCAGAAATTGAACCAAATTTATAAGAGTAATAGCCATTCCCCAATTGATAGTCAAAAATAGGAGCAGGCAGTTTCAAAAGAAGAAATCTAAGGTGTCAACAACCACATGGAAAAAAATCCACCAAATCACTAATAATTAGATGGATTCAAATGAAAGAAACTCAGTTTTCATCTAAGATTGTCCAAAAAAAAGAAAGAAAGAAAAGAAAATCACAAATATTGGGTTATGAGAAAACTACTTGAATCCACTTTAATGCTTTGGTGGGGTTTTGAATTGGTCCAGACATTTTCGGTTTTTTTGTTTTGTTTTGTTTTGTTTTAGTGAGGCAATTGGGGTTAAGTGACTTTCCCAGGATCACACAGCTAGTAAGTGTTAAGTGTCTGAGGCCGGATTTGAACTCAGGTACTCCTGACTCCAGGGCCGGTGCTCTATCCACTGTGCCACCTAGCTGCCCCTTGTCCAGACCTTTTCTAAAGCCATTTGAAACTATGCCTAGAAAATTATCAAGTACCACTACTAGGCCTATAGCCCAAAGAGATCAAAGAAAGAGCAAGAGGACTTATATGTATCAAAATATTTATAGCAGTTCTTTTTTGAAATGGCAAAGAGGTATCTCTCAGTTGGAGAGTGTCTGAACAAATTATGCTATATGAATGTAATACAATACTATTGTGCTATAAGAAATTATGAAAGGGATGGTTTCAGAGAAACCTAAAAAGACTTTATGAACTGATTGTGAAAAAAAATTATTAATAATAGGGGTTTAGGGACTTCCAAGGGCCCCCCTGCTGAGAGAGCCTGGTTGACCTTTTTTTTTTTAAATTAATAAAGTATTTTATTTTTTTTTCTGTTACATGTAAAGATAGTTCTCAACCTTTGTTTATACAAGCTTTACAATTTCAGATTTTTCTCCCTCCCTCCCCTCCCTCCCCCCTCCTCTCTGGCTGACCTTTTTAAGGTCAACCCAGTGTCAGGAAGTTACCTCACAAAGCCTTGTTCCCACCAGAGGATCTGAACTCTGACCTCAGCATGTTCTATTCATGGACCGCCTTCAAGTCATGTCAATCAATGGACTTGAATGCTATCAGCCAATTAGCTTGGAGCAGTGTGTAGGGACCACCTATCTTCCGGACCCACAGGGAGCTTCTGCTCTCAGGGGCACAGGAACTTCCTCTTGGTGTCCTGAGATTTGTAGGTGAAGGTAAATTTTTCTCCTCTCTCTCCCATAGATTCTAGCTAGGCTTCCCTATCTTTCAGAGGCATGTGTTCTCTCTTTACTAACATCTAATATACTTTAATAAATGCTCAATGCCCAAAACTGGTACTAAAGCTTCTAAATTATAAGTAAACTCCAGCTAATTTTCCCTTTGTCCCTTGGGACAAAGATAGACCACCACACATTAGATTTTAAACATCACTTGATGTAGAAGGAAATGAGCAGAACCTGGTGAATAACTGCTAGGTTTATATCCCAAAGACATCCAAAAAAAGAGAAAATTATCTATTTGTACAAAAAGGATTAATGTGTACAAAAGCAGCCCTTTTGTGGTGGCTAAGAATTGGAAATGAAAGGGATGCCCATCAGCTGGGAATTGACTAAATAAGTTTTGGTATGTGATTATAATGGAATATTATTGTGCTATAAGAAATGACAAGCAGGATGATTTCCAAAAACAAACCTGGAAAGACTTACGTGAAGTGATGTATAGTGAAGTGAACAGAACCAGGAGAACATTGTGCACAGTAACAGCAATATTGTTTGATGAAGAATTGTGAATGATTTAGCTATTCTCAGCAATACAATGACCCAAGACAATCCCAATGGACTAATGATAAAACATACTATCCACCTCCAAAGAAAGAACTGATATTAATTGAACACATACTGAAGCATACTATTTTTCACTTTCATTTTTTTCTTTGTCTTCTTATACAAAACGACTAATATGGTAATGTTTTATATAATCGCACAAGTGTAACCTATATCTGATTGCTTACTGCCTCAGAGAGGGGGAGGAAAGGGAGAAATAGAATTTGGAAATCAAAACTTTTAATAAAAATGTTTATTGTAGTTTTTTGGTTTTTGTTTTTTAGTGAGGCAATTGGGGTTAAGTGACTTGCCCAGGGTCACACAGCTAGTAAGTGTTAAGTGTCTGAGGCCAGATTTGAACTCAGGTACTCCTGACTCCAGGGCCGGTGCTCCATCCACTGCGCCATCTAGCTGCCCCATGTTTATTGTATTTTAAAAAAGAACCAAGCGAATAATTTATACTCTACCAACAACATTGTAAGAACAAACAGCTTTGAAAGACTTAATAATTCTGATCAGCAAAAAAAAAAAATTCTGATCAGCACAATGACAAACCTGCATTCCAATGAACCTATGATAATATATGTTACCTATTTGCCAGGGAGATGAAGAATTCAAAATAAGAATGAGACATATATTTCTGAACATAGACAATGAAGGAATAAGTTTTGTTTGACTATAAATATTTGTTACAGGGGTTTTATTTTTTATTTTTTCCAAAGGGGGAGGAGAGGGAAGGAAACAAAAGAGATTTTTGTTAAGTGGAAAAAATTAATTTAATTTAAATTTTTAATGCAAGAGAAATTATGATTAAATTTGACAGACATTTATAAAATATATACTATGTACTAGACACTAAGCATCCAAAAATGAAAACAGTTTCTGCTCTCAACCCAAATGGAAGGAAAGAACATATACACACATAAGTAAAATATACAAGAAGTAAATATGATGTGATTTCTTTGGGGTAGGGAGTAAAGAACTATTATCTAGGAGGTAGCACTTGGGCTGAACTTTGAAGACCTCTATTCTCCTGACCAACTACTTCTCCTAGGAGTGAGGGAAAGGGGGTGTGACATATAGATTAATTTCAAGGCGCTGTCTCCTACTATTAGGATATTTAGTAGTATTTGTGAATGAGCAAATCGATCAAGTAATTCCCAGAATCCTTCCTGAATATTTTCCCTAGTCAAACCTTGCTATGAATTATCTTGTAATCCCCCAACTCTTCCTCCTCCATGTTCTTTTTTTTTTGCTTCTCTTTAAAATAAAATCTATTACCAAGCATTTATTTTCTTTCTCTCCCACCCAATGCCACATTGAAAAAACAAAAACAAAACCCTTGTAACAAGGAAAACCAACTCCCACAAGGTATATATTTGTGACCAAGACAACTTAAAGCTGGTATTACAGTGCCTGGAGTTCTTTCTCTCCTTGTGGTGTCCTCATGAAACTTCCTCTAGAATGCTCCCTCTCTGTTGGGTGAGTTGCTCATCTGGGGTTCCCAGGCTCTTCTCTGCAACTCAACTCTCAATTAACAGCGCTAGTTCTCTCTTCAGTCCAGAGCCAGATTTCCACTTTCCTACCAGAGTTTACACTCATTAAAGCTGCTTCTGACCTCAAGTAATTGTTTCTCTGCACCTGTGTCTGTCTGGAGATTGCATGTCTCTGCTCCTTCAACTCTACCTTGAATTCTATCAAACTGACTGACTACTCACTCTAGGTAAGTAGTTCTACTACAAGATTCCATGCCTGATGGAAGGGAGGGAGAGGAGAAAGAAATCCTGTTACTCTTAATTTTCTTTTAGGTGGCTGTTTCATCTACTGATTACTCCTACCCTGGATTGCCTCAAACCCATAAGGTTTCTCCACGACTAGAAGTATTCATGTCAGGATTACATATTGCCTATATTCAGAAAAAGAACACAAAACAGAAGAAGCAGCCAAGGGGCTTAAGGCCCTTCAGGCTCACCTAAACAAGCACATGTGCTTTAGCTGCCAAGTATTCAAAGTTAGTGATTTCTGCTTGGGTAGGTCACCCACTCCTTTGCCCTTCATAGAAACCCCAACGAGGGCAAACTGCATACCACATATTGAAGCAAAAGAGTAAAGACAAATGACAGTCACTCCCCTTTTCTAAGGTCCAACTGTGTCAGTGGCTCTTTCTGCTCAGTAACCAATAAGAGCATGACTTTCTTATCTTAAAAAGCAAGTCCTCAAGTGCTGAGCTGCATTTGTTCCCAGAAGATACCAGGGGAATTCAGTATAAACTTCCTGAAATGATCCTTGCAGTCAAAATACCACTTATGTTCCATAGGGTTCAACCCCTACTATCCCCTTCTTTTAGTGAAATATTTGCTGTCCTCAGCAAATAAACTGGAGTAGAATTGGCACATTTGTCTATATTCCCAATTCTGCATTGTTCCCTAGGGTTCTGGGGAGGCTTAAGTATCTTCCTTTCAAGTTCCTCAACTGACTCATCGCACTAAAGTCTCACAAAGTCCACATGACACAGTCGCTGATGGCCTCCTAAATGCCAAGTAAAGTTTCCCAAGTATTCAATTCAGGATAGCTCTTCATGTCCAAATTAACAGTTTTCAGAGAGATTCCAGGATTAGATATGTGGGGGACCTAGAGAATACAATGACCTCCGACTGCAAAGTTATATAAATTTAACTTATATAATTTCACATAGCTTATGTATTATTATTTTCATTTTAAAGATGAAGAAAATTAAAAATCAGAAAAATTAAGTCACTTGCCCAGAAAGATCCTGCAGGTTTTGTCAGGGGTACCATTTGAATGTAGGGTTCAAGTGGCTCCTCCTCTAGCATTGTTTACACTACAAATTGCTATCTTTCAGCACGCTTAAATCAAATCTGAGATCCCTTCTTGCTCTAAGTCTGATGTTATTCTGCTTCTCAGAAAAACCAGATAGCTTTGCCATAATCAACAGTGGCCTTAGAACTCAATGATCATGACTTCCTTGTGAACAAAAGCATCCTAGTGAGGTAACCTCAGGGAAAACACTTGCAAAGACATGCATATGAACATACATACTCACAGTACTGCTCACTAAGCATCACAAAATGCTGCTTCTCCCCACAAAAGTAGAGGCCCCATAATGAAATAAATTTAACCAAGAGGAAATGGACTTCTAGGGAAGAATCTTTCAAGATCATAAGGTTTCTTGAAGGAGAATAATGCCAAAGGCATAACATACGTCCATAGATCATATGACACTTATCATTTAGAGAAAAGCCTTCCAATTCAACCTTCCCTCTTAGATTTAACATTCCATTAGAGAAATGTGGCCTATCAATTAATAGGTCAATACACTGTCAATAAACATTCATTAAGTACGCCTCATATTGCCAGGCACTGTGCTAAACTATCATTATCAGAACTTCTCTTTTCTTGTAGGTCCAACTGGCAAGACTATGAACAGGCTTATGATTCTATTATTTTTAGTGTCTTAGAAATTCTGCTCCTAAAAACCACTTTGTTCTTTTTCTTTGTTTATTTTCAGACTGTGTTTATTTTTCCCAGCAAAGTAAGACATAAAAAGAGTCCTAGTGTACAAAAGAGATATTTTTGTGAATTAAGTAACATAAAACCAATATTAGAACTCATGTCACATCCAATTACATCCTTAGCATGTGTCCCCGTTTGCTTTTCCATGTGTTGGTTCATCACACAATACTAATTAGGTCACTTCAGATGCACCATAATTGACCATGGCACTTCTGCAGGTTTACATTTTCACACACAAAAACGGAAAATAAATTAATGACCAGCAATTTTGACAATTACGGTCAATTAAATTTGTCAACATAACATTTGACATAAATAATCTATATTCATAACTGAAGCCTGAATTTTTAAAATGAAGTTTAGCAATACTGTGAAGTTTAAGAGCTTTTCGTTTGAGAGAAAAAAAATGACAAAATGTATATGTGCTGTTGTAAAATTATCTGAATTTTGCTACTCCTTTCTTTCCCCTGATAAATCATATCAGTTGTCATTAAGGTCACAGTCAGCTGCTTATGGGCTTTTGCTGAGATAATTTTAAGTCTTCAATTGGCAGTAAGAGGTAAGAAAGTGGTTTGGGTTTGTTTTTAATTAACACGTTGAGATCAGGAACATTTGCTAGATATTTCTATAGTAATTTCATTTTTTAAATCAGGAAATTTTTTATCAAAATGGTAGGATGTTTTTATTGTTCATAAGAATAGGAGTAGATGCAACCAAGCATTTATTAAGTGTCTATTATATGCAAGATACTGTGTTAAGTGATTTACAGATATCTCATTTGATTCTCACAACAACCCTGTGAGATAGGAACTATTTTTACCCTCATTTTACCATTGTGGAAACTGAGACTGAGAGGTTATCTGATTTGCCTATAGTCACATAACTAGTAAGAGTCTGAAGCCAGATTTGAACTCAGGTCTTCCTGACTCCAGGTCCAGTACTCTAGCACCATCTAGCATCCTCTGGATGACTGGAAATAATATTAAAGATTCATTCAGAGGACTATCAAAACTGACCACAGTGCCTGAGGATGATACTGTTCTAACCCCAAACATTAAGAAACCAGGCTGAGGGGGTGGCTAGGTGGCGCAGTGGATAAAGCACCGGCCCTGGATTCAGGAGTACCTGAGTTCAAATCTGGCCTCAGACACTTGATACTTACCAGCTGTGTGACCCTAGGCAAGTCACTTAACCTCCATTGCCCCGAAAAAAAAAAAAAAGAAACCAGGCTGAGTGTTATTTCTAAAGCTATAGGGGAGTAGGGGAAAAAAGACAACCAGCATCATTCATTATGACTCCAAGCAACTGAAGGTGCTAGTGTCCTAGGCAAAGGATGCCTCATTACAGGAGTTCTCTAGTTTGACCAGTTTTCTGAGACCGCTGGTGGTAGTCTCTGTAACTCTCCACAGAATCATAGAATCTCAGAATTAGAAGAAACCTCAGAAGTCTGTTAATCTAACCGTTTACCAGGGGCAGCTAGGTGGCTCAGTGGATAAAGCACCAGGCCCTGGATTCAGGAAGACCTGAGTTCAAATCTGGCCTCAGACACATGATATTTACTAGCTGTGTGACCCTGGGCAAGTCACTCATTGCCCTGCAAAAAGAAAGGAAGGAAGGAAGGAAGGAAAGGAAGGAAAGATGGAACTTGAGAGCACATGCAGCTATGGTTCCCCATTATCTCTCTCTCCTCCCCTATATCCTAGCTAGGCTTTCCTATCTTTCAGAGCCATGTATATTCTCTCTACTAATATTTAATATGCTTTGATAAATGCTTAATGCCCCCAAATTAGTGCAGTAGTCTCTAATTTCTAAGTAACATATAAATGATAAACCCCAGCTACGTTCCCTGAACTTGGGACAATTATAGGGCAATGACATATAGTTTTATTCACCACAATTTAAAACATTTCTTTTTCATATAACCACAGGTATATTTAATTTCTTCATCTAAAAACTGCCTGTTCATATCCTTTTGCCATTTCTCAATTGGGGAATGACTTGTATTCTTATAAATTTGATTCACATAAGAAAGCCTTGAAAAGAAGAATGGGCCAAATGGAAAAAAGATATACAAAAATTCACTGAAGAACTTCTTAAAAAGCAGAATTGGCCAAATGGGAAAAGATATACATAAATTAACTGAAGAAAAGAACTCCTTAAATAGTAGAATTGACCTAATGGAAAAGTAGTTACAAAAGCTCAATAAAAAAAATAATTCCTTAAAAATTAGAATTGGGCAATTGGAAGCTAATGACTCCGTAAGACATCAAGAAGCAGTAATTCGGGGCAGCTAGGTGGCACAGTGGATAGAGCACCGGCACTGGATTTAGGAGGACCTGAGTTCAAGTCCAGCCTCAGACACTTAACACTTACTAGCTGTGTGACCCTAGGCAAGTCACTTGGCCCCAGTTGCCTCACTAAAAAAAAAAAATTTAAAAAAAGAAGCAGTAATTCAAAAGAATGAAAATTTTTTCAAAAAAGTAAAATATCTCAGTGGAAAAACAACCTACCTGGAAAGTAGATCAAGGAGATATAATTTAAGAATTATTGAACTACCTGAATACCATGATCAAATAAAGAAATTAGATATCATCATTTAAGAAATTATCAAAGAAAACTTCCCTGATATTCTAGAGTCAGAGGGAAGAATAGAAGTTGAAAGAATCTACCAAACACTTCCTGAAGGAGACCCCAAAATGAAAACTCCCAGGAATTTTACTGTGGTTGGCATGCAGTTTTCAAGATATTCTATTCTAGCTTATTCCAGCAGTCCTGTGACTTAATGGAGTTCTCATAGGATCATGGATATAGAGGTGGAAAGGACCTTAGAGATCATCTATTTCAACCTTTCTCTTTGACAGATGAGAAAACTGAAGCCCATATACTAAATGACTTTCCCAAGGTCACAAAGGCAGTAAATGGCTGAGACTTAATTCAAAATCAGGTACCCAACTCCAAGGTCAATGTTCTTTCTATTGAACCACACTGGCTCCCATACAGAAGTAAGCCCCCGAGTAGATGTTTTAAGCAATAGGCCTTTCTTACAGAATGCTTTAACTCACAAAAAAAGAAGGAACAAAGATTAAAATGAGACTCCCAAGATGGAAGATTAGGAACAATAAATTATATACCCAATGCAACAGAGTATATCAGGAATAATCAGAGTGGTCTCCAAATCCCCAATTGTGGTCTTCAGAACACTGGAGTAGGAGGAAGGAAGTTAGTGATGGCTTAGCAAGAATTCACCCTCCAGAACTGACATACTCAGGTTCCACCAAATAATCATCCCTCCTCTTTGTTCAACATGGAAGATACTTTGGTCTTTCATCCCCTCCATACCAAGGCAGTTCAATGACACAAATGAGGACCATGGTATAATAGGAAGGGAAAGGATCTCTCACAGGTGAATCCAAGTGGTTTCCCATCACTGACATCACAGTTTGGGAGATTCAACAGTTTGAGCACAATATTGAAGAAATAAATAAACATCCTTTTACATGCCAAAGCAAACTTTCAGTGAAATATTCATGATGTTGTGGTTGACTCTTGAGGGTGAATAACTTACCTGAAGGAAGAAAGAAAAGAAAAACTTCATATCTTTCAAGAAAATCAGGGAAAGTTATAGAGAGTTTGCCCAAATCTAGATTTATCAACTGTGACCTTTGTAACATTTAAAAACCAATTCTGGGCCTGGGAGCCTGAGGTACTTCACCAATTCCCTCTCCCTAAGGTACTTTTCTACTTGGACCCATGCAGATATTCCATATAAGATTCAATCATGGATGGGGCTGGCCTCTAATGAGTAGGGGGAGAATTCCTTTTTATCTGATTCTCTCTCATTATGTCCCAATGCCAACACCCTGAAGATAAATTTCCTCAAGGCTTAAGTTTTGGTTTGTGTCTAGGACTTCTCCAAAATATTGGGGATCAAAGTGAGAGGACAAATGAAAAGGTATTTGATGTACAATATGAATCAGGTATAGGACCAGCATTTATTCCCTACAAACAAAAGAATACCAGAAGATTCAAAACAAAAAACCAACAACTACTTAAACAGAATTCTTTCAGGAGCCTGATACTGAGACCTCATCAGAAAATAAAGCAGCTGATGAAGTAGAAACAAGATAGCAGAATAAAGGTAGGGACTCACCTGAGGTATTCCAAATTCCCCTCCAAATGACTTTAAAATAATGTCTCAAGATGAAATACTGGAGCATCATAACATACAAAAGGTGAGAATGAAATAATTTTCTATCCCAAGACAATTTAGAAAGTTGGCAAGAAAGGTCTGTTGCATTAGATGACAGTAGAGAACAGTGCAGTATAGACCACCCCCAAGAAGTCAACAGCAGGCCTTTGGGACAGTTATGTCTGTCTCAGTGCCTTCCAGAGTTCTCAGTCCACAAACAGTAAAAGGAGCAGACAATTAGTCAGAAGGAGATTATAGGAGATTCTGCTAGCACTGGGTGCAGAACTCTGTTGCATTGCCCCATACATGGTTCTGGATCTCAGTTTCAAGATGAGAAGAAGCACAACTGCACTAGAGCTTGCATCAGTAGGGGAACAGGGACCCTGGTCACAATTCTAGGGTAAAAAAAGAGTGCTTGTTGTTGCTCACAGTACAGAAAAGCACTGGCAACACCTCTCCTTAGATCATACGACCTTGAAAGAACCAAAAACTTACAGACCCCCAGAATTAGCTCTAAAAATAGCAACACAAAAAAACCTGAAATTTGGGATAATGTCCCTCCCACCCCCACCAGGGAACAGAGACCAACTTCAACATAAAAATTAAAAATCAAGAAATAGGCTAGGAAAATGAGCAAATAACAAAAAAAGAATCAGACCATATAAAGTTACTATGATGAAAGGGAAGAGCAAGATACAAACTCAGAAGACAAGAAAGGCAAAAGAGCTACATGTAAAGCCTTAAAGAAAAATGCAAATTGGTCACAGGCCCAAAATATAGTTACTGGAAGAGCTCGAAAATTATTTTAAAAATTAAGTAAGAAGAGAGAAAAATTGGGGAAAGAAATAATATTGATGCAAGAAAATTATGAAAAGAGAATGAACAGTTTGGTAAAGGAGGCACACAAAAAACTAGTGAAGAAAATAAGACCTTAAAAACAATTACCTGAAGTATAAAAAAGCTTGTAGGCTAGGGTAGCAATAATAATCTCAGATGAAGCAAAAAAAAAAAAATAGATCCAATTAAAAGAGGTAATCAAGGAAAAGAATTGCTAAAAGGTATCATGGACAATGGAGTAATATCAATACTAAACACATATAAACCAATTGGCATAGCATCCAAATTGTTAAATGAAACATTAAATGAGTTACAGGAAGAAATAGTAAAATTATACTAGCATGAGATCTCAACTTTCCTCTCTCAGAACTAGATAAATCTAATAAAAAATAAACAAGAAGGAAGTTAAGGAAATGAATGGAATTTTAGAAAAGTTAGACATGATAGAACTCTGGGGGAAAAAATGAATGGGATCAGAAAGGAATATACCTTTTTCATAGTGGTATATGGTAATTACACAAAAATTGACCATGTTTTTGAGCATAAAAACCTCACAACCAAATGCAGAAAATCATATTATAATGCAATAACAATTTATTCAGTTAAGAGCAGTGGGAAATTAGTTCAAAAATTAATTAGAAACTGAATAATTTAATCCTAAAAAGTGAGCAGGTGAAAAAAAAAACAAACAAAAAATTTCATTAAAGAGAATGACAGGGGCAGCTAGGTGATGCAGTAGATAGAGCTTTGGCCCTGGACTCAGAAGGATCTGAGTTCAAATCTGACCTCAGACACTTAACACTTACTAGCTGTGTGACCCTGGGCAAGTCACTTAACTCCAATTGCCTCACCAAATATATATATATATATATATATATATGTATATATATATATATATATATAGAGAGAGAGAGAGAGAGAGAGAGAGAGAGAGAGAGAGAGAGAATGGCAACAATATGACAGCATACCAAAATTTATGGGATGCAAACAAAGCAATACTTAGAGGAAATTTTATATCTCTAAACATTTATACCAAAAAAATAGAGGAGCAGATCAATGAATTGGGTATGCAAGTAAAAAAAAAATTTAAAGAACAAATTAAAAATCCCAAATTAAACACCAAATTGGAAATCTTGCAAATCAAAGGAGTGATTAATGAAATTAAAAGTAAGAAAACCATTTAACTTATAAATTAAACTAGGAACTGGTTTTCCAAAGATAAAAAAACAATAAAACAGATAAACCATTTGTTAATTTTATTTTTTAAAAAGAAGAAAAACAAATTACCAGTATCAAAAATGAAAAAGAGCTATTTTGCCCTATTGTATGCTAATAAATCTTAGAATCTATAAGTGGAATGAATGAATATTTACCAAAAAATTTTAATTGTCCAGATTATCAGAAAAGGAAATAGAATACATAAATAGCTCTATTTTAGAAAAAGAGATTGAACAAGCCATCAATGAGCTCCCTAGGAAAAAATTCCCAGGACCAGATAGATTCACAAGTGAATTCTACCAAATTTATTACAATTAATTCCAATACAATATAAACTATTTGGGAAAAGAGAAAAAGGAGTTCTACCAAATTCCTTTTATGAGACAAATGTGGTGCTAATATCTAAACCAGGAAGAACAAAAATGAAAAAAAACATAGACCAATATCCCTAATGAATATTGATGCACAATTTTTAAATAAAATACTAGCAAGAAGATTACAGAAATATATCACAAAGATAATGCACTATAACTAAAGATTTATACAAGGAATGCAGGACCAGTTCAATGTAGGAAAACTATCAGCATAATTGACCATATCAATACAACAAAAAATCATATGATTATCTCAATAGATGAAGAAAAAGCTTTCAATCATATACAACACTCATTCCTGTTGAAAACTCTAAAAAGCATAGGAATAGATGGAGCTTTCCTTAAAATGATAAGTAGTATCTATCCAAAACCACTAGCAAGCATTATCTGAAACAAGGATAAGCTAGAAGCCTTCCCAATAGAATCAGCAGTGAAGCAAAGATGCCCTTTATCACTGCTATTATTAAATGTTGTACTAGAAATGCTAGCTATAGCATGGAGAGAAATAAAAGAACTTGAAGGAATTAGAATAAGCAAAACTATCACTCTTTGCAGACAATATGATGGTGTACCTAGAGAGTCCTAGACAATCAACTAAGAAACTAATTGAAACAATTAACAACTTCATCAGAGTTTTAGGATATAAAATCATTTCACATAAATCATCATTTCTGTATATTATCAACAAAGTCCAGCAAAAAGAAATAGAAAGACAAATTCCATTTTAAATTACTGTAAACAATATAAAATGCCTGCCAAAACAAACCCAAGAACTATATGAACATGATTACAAATCACTTTTTACACAAATTAAGTCAGATCTAAACAAGTGAAGAAATATTCATTACTCATGGGTAGGCTGAGCCAGCATAATAAAAATGACAATTCTACCTAAATTAATTTACATATTCAGTGCCATAACAATCAAACTATAAAATTATTTTATAGAGCTAAAAAATAATAAAATTTATCTGGAAAAACAAAAGGTCAAGAATATCAAGGGAATCAATGGGGGGAAATGCGAAGGAAGGTGGCATAGCAATACCAGATCTCAAACTGCATTATAAACAGTTAATTATCAAAACCAATCTGGTACTGGCTAAGAAATAGAGTGGTGGATCAGTAGAGTAGATTACACAGTAGAAAATGAACATAGTGATGTAGAGTTTGACAAATCCAAAGATCCAAGCTTTTGGGACAAGAACTCACTATTTGACAAAAATTGCTGGAAAAACTAAAAATCAATTTAACAAAAACTAGGCATAGACCAACATCTCACACTGTATACCAAGATAAGGTCAAAATGGGTATATAATTTAGACATAAATGTTGATACTATAAGCAAAGTAGGAGAGCATGGAATATTTTACCTGTCACATCTGTGGATAAGGGAAGAATTTATGAGCAAACAAGAAATAGAGACCATTACAGGATATAAAATGGATTGTTTTGATTACATTAAATTTAAAAGGGTGTGTACAAACAAAACCAAAGCAGCCAAGATTAAAAAGAAAACAGGAAAGTGGGAAAACATTTTTATAGCAAGTGTCTCTAGTAAAGTCCTCATTTCTCAAATCATAGAGAACTGAGTCAAATCTAGAAAAATATGAGTCATTTCCCAATTGATAAATGATCAAAGAATATAAATAGGTAGCTTTCAGAAGAAATCAAAGCAATCAATAGTCAGAAAATGAAAAAATGCTCAAAGTCACTATTGACTAAATAAATGTAAACTAAAACAACTCTGATGTAGCACCCCACACCTATCAGAGTACCTAATATGACAGAAAAGGAAAATGGCGCACATTGGAGGAGATATGGAAAAAGTGGGACACTGATGCACTGTTGGTGGAATTGTGAACTAATCTATCCATTCCTGAGAGCAATTTGGAACTGTGCCCAAAAAACTATAAAATTATACATACCCTTTGACCCAGCAATAACACTACTAGGTCTATATTGAAGAGATTTCAAAAATTAAAAGGACCTATAGATACAAAAATATTTATAGCAACTCTTTTGTGGTGGCAAAGAACTGGAAATTATGGGGATGCCCATCATTTGGGGAATGACTAAACAAACTGTGGCATATGATTGTGATCGAATACTCTTGTTCTATAAGGGATGATGAGCAAGATGTTTTCAGAAAAACCTGAAAAGACTTACAAGAACTGATGCAAAATGAAAGAAGCAGAACAAGGAAAACATTGTGCACAGTAACAGCAGTTTTGCATACGCATCAACTGTGAATGGCTTAGCTAATCTCAGCAATGTAACTATTGTTAAGGGCTAAAATTCTAGCTAAACTGTCTAAAATATCTAATGAGTGGTCGCCAATAAATTATAAGCTTTAGCAAGAGTTAGACTTTTAAGCATTTATTAAGGAGAATAAGAATTTGGTAAAGAGAGAGAGAAAGGCCTAGATTTCTATCTATTAAAGGGAGAGCACATTTTTAGCTCCCTTCTCCACCAGCGTCCTCAGGAAAGAGCCCCAGACTGAGCGCCAGTCTCTTCCTTCCTCCTCCCACTAGTCCGCGTCACTTCCTGACTCCTGGTCTTGCCCTCAAAGACCTTCCCTTCATGGGCAGAACTCTTCTACAGTAAGTATACAGCAGGTGGCGTTATTCCAATCGTTACAGTCCCCCCTGTTGTTCCTCAAGAAACAAAATGTTTCCTTGATGGAACAGTAAAAAGAATATAATAACTATTGCTAACTAATAATATGTGAACAACAATATAGAAAAGGAAGAGAGGAAAGTTTTGTCCAGAGGGGTGATTTTTTGTCCTCATGAACCGACGCTTTGACATTGGTCTTGCAAAGGGAGGGCCTCTGCAGAGAATACATATTACAGATGGTGTATATTATAACAGAAAGAGAAAAAAACAACAAAAACAACAAATCAAAACTGTTCATTTAAAGTCTCTGAAAGTCTTTTCTCAGATGTCCTCTAGGTGTAGTCGTGGAATGGAAGTCTTTTCAGGGGTTGATGTGTGGATGCTGGTAATCAGCCAGGAAAATTTCCTACAAAATTGAGCTTAACACAACTTTAAATAGCTTTGTCAATAATCAAATCAAACAATGAAAGTTTTCAAAAACATGTCTAAGGGAATTCAGAATCTTAGTTGTTACACATGAAACATATAATAAAACAAAAATTGAACCATTCTTTAAAATTATAATATTACTATAGTCCCCCCCTTATGGAGGGTAATTGAGAAGACAATTGCTGCAATATTAATTATTAAAAATAATTTTTATCTGTTTCATCACTTTTTGCATCATCTGCCTAATTATCCTCATGCCATTATGAGAAATTTTAAAATCTAATATAATTAGTAACAGATGTCAAGGCCAAATTCAACACTGTTATTTATCATGACACCTGAGATAATTATGGGGGTTACCATAAAAGAACAGAGAAATGATGGGATATGAGCATTCCCACACTTGAGCAATATGTACTGCCCATACAGTATGCCAGGCTTAAAATAGGTGGATGGAATATACGTCCATGCCACCGAACATATTGGAGGAAACTGAGTCAGACTTAATCAGATGCATGGGATTGAGATGGTCCATGGCATCAGGCATATAGGAGGGAGCATAGAAGCCAGGTGTAGAAGTGAGATGGGTGGGATCAATACTTCCAGCCATCTGTACAATATTGTGGGGAAAAATAAAATAAAATATTAAACCAAGAGAATCCAACCTCAACATTTGTCAAAAGCCGTTCCCTTGGCCATACCTTGACTTCGTGTATGTCTCCCCTCATGTGACAGTTCAGTGTCTGCTCTTGCATGTATTCCTCTTGTGATTGGATGGCATCTTGGCCAACTGGCATCTGATAACTCAGAATAAAGGCAATTAATGTCTTAAATGATAAGTTCCCATAATCCAAGTCTCATATGGATTTAAAAATTGAGGATAATAAATGATTGCAAAAAATGTGAATACATCTTGACTCAGAACACAATATATAGTTATGCAACAATTTCAAATAATCTTTTTTTTTACTTAGTATACAATTACTTTTGTGAAAAATCAGAACATATT